>NC_135481.1:51183297-53683297 GCF_052094955.1 Ictidomys tridecemlineatus
CCAATTGTCCTCACCTCCTTCTTATGTCTTATTCATAGTTGTAATAACTTCTCTTAACTTGGAAGAAACCAGTATTTATTTATTTATTTGTTTGTTTGTTTGTTTATTTTTGTGGTGCTGTTGATGGAACACGGGCCTCCCTCCTGCAAAGTGCCACTTTACCACTGAGGCTCAGAAATCTATTTTTATTGTCTAATCCTTCCACAGTTTAGTGTTTTTTCAAACTTTATGTTTTGGTCTGTCATTTATGTTAGAAGTTTTCCTAAAACCTGATCATCTGTGAGTAGAGCACAACTATGCTTCCTGGATTGTGTGTGTGTGTGTGTGTGTGTGTGTGTGTGTGTGTGTGTGTGTGTGTGTGTGTGTGTGTAGGCGGGGCTGTGTAGAGGTGAACTTCAGGGCATGCTTGTGTGGCCTTCTGACTTTTTATTAGTGGTTTCCCAGCTCTCAGCATCTATGTCTTTTCTCTTTGACCACTTTGTTTCCTAGCAAAGTATGTTCTCCTGGGCTGGGATTGTAGCTCAGTAGTAGAGTGCTTCCCAGCACAGGTGAGGCCATGGGTTCAATCCTTAGCACCACATAAAACAAATAACTAGAGGCTAGATTCTTAAAAAATAGAAAAGAAAAGAAAAAAGTATGTTCTCTTGTTCTAGTAGGGAAGTGTAAGCTTGCTCACCAGAGTTCTGGGAGCTACGTGGAAGAAGGGAATAAAAAAACTTTTTATTTAGTCCTTCTATTTTTAGTCCCCAGCTTCCCCTCTGCACTTTCCTATGTCTGGTATCCAAAGTCCTGAACCTCTGGTTTAGTTTGTCAAATAATAAATGTCTCTAAGTATGGGAGTAAAAACCTAAGAAATCTAACAGTTCTTAGACAAATTTTCAAATACCTTTCCATTTTCCTTCCTTTTCTTTGCCCACACTTTCTGTAGCACGTCGTGCCTAAAGGTCCTGAACTTTGCCTGCTCTGTTGGCTTCCTTTTTGTCCATGTCACCTCTACACCCAGCTCTCTGCCACTGAGTCAGTTATTGCTCTTCTGTTTTCTCAGGTTATAGATTATCTGATAGTTTGTTGGAGATGAGGTTTGTGGACTTTTTTCCCTTGGCAACCAGAGCCTCGCACTTGCTAAGTGAGCGTTCTACCACCGAGCTACACCTCTAGCCCTAGGTTTGTGATTTTACTTTTTATCTTCTCTTATTGTTTTGGGCTGACTTCTGAGGAAGGAATAATTCACTCAGCCATTTTCAAACTTTACAATTATTTTTTGTATAATTGGGGAAAAAACAAAAAACTATTTTCATTTTGAGGGGAAATCCAATTTCCTACTCATTAGGAAATTTTTAAGGAAGCATTAAAATCAAGATGTTATAAGGAGAGTTTGGTGAATTTTGAAGACAATAAAGAATTAAGAAAGAAATACTGAAGCAGGACCCTGGTAAAGGTGGGAATATTATCAAGAATAGAAGATATAAAAAGAAGAATTGTCATAATTAAGAGGCAGCAAGGAGGCAAGATTAAGAAATTCACCCAGTCCAGTAAAGTTGGTCATACAGCTAATAAACTGCTATTCTGATACAAACCTTAGTGAATTTTCATATTCTATAGCTAGCTTTGTTGCTTCTGCTTATTGTTTGTTCAGTGGAATTTAGTCAATAAATAAGCAAAGTTATTGTTGAATATAATTTTGGGTCTGCTAAGTGAAGGTATATCTTTGACAATTAGATTAGAAACATTTTTCCCTAAGGATTTTAAATTATTATATATCAGTGGACTCATTATATAAAAATAATAAGTCTAATCACCAAAAGAGGAATACTCTATTTGGAAAGTCTGTATAATTTATTCACACTTTTAAGCACTTATAAATTATTTTGTTTGCTAGTATGTTCAATCATATAATATGATTGTTTCAAAACCTACTTTAAAAGTGGATTCAAGGGCTGGGGATGTATGTAGCTCAGTTGGTAGAATGCTTGCCTCCCATGCACAGGACCCTGGGTTTAATCCCAAGTGCCATTTAAAAAAAAAAAAAAAAAAGCATTCAAGTGCCTGAGAGTTACTTGACTTGGAATTTTTAATGTTCTTGCCTTGTCAGAAACGTAATCATAATCAGAATGTTGCATAACTGTTTTTCCCAGTCTCAAAATTCATGTGCAGGGCTGGGGATATGGCTCAAGCGGTAGCGCGCTCTCCTGGCATGCGTGCGGCCCGGGTTCGATCCTCACCACCACATACCAACAAAGATGTTGTGTCCGCCGAGAACTAAAAAAAATAAATATTAAAAATTCTCTCTCTCTCCTCTCTCACTCTCTCTTTCAAAAAAAAAAAATTCATGTGCAATATATTTGGGATTATAGAACTTCTTCCCTTAGTTTCTGACTTAAAATCTTATTTCACTGAAAAATACTTTAATTCTACTTATGACCAATCATTGCCATGAGTCTTTGTGAAACTCAGTATTTTACAATGTAAATACTATCCTGTCTACCCAACTTTATAGGAGAGGTAATATCCTATAGAAATCTACTTGTTTTCAAGAAATGTTCAAGAGGGCAGGGGATGTGGCTCAAGCGGTAGCGTGCTCGCCTGGCATGCTTGCGGCCCAGGTTCCATCCTCAGCACCACATACAAACAAAGATGTTGTGTCCGCCAAAAACTAAGAAATAAATATTAAAAATAAAATTCTCTCTCTCTCCCTCTCTCTCACCTCTCTCTTAAAAAGAAATGTTCAAGAATAAAAAAGTCTAATTCCATATTTCTAGAAAGCTGCATAAATTAGTAGTAAAGTTGACATGTGTTGACAAAACTATATTCCTACTGCTTGGTGGTAATTATTTATTTAATACTTTCTTAACTTTGCAGCTTAAAATTGTTCATATTTTAATCAGTAGGAACAGAAACAAGAAGAAGGAAGTAAAGGAACAGTATAGGGTAGACAGCATATAAGACTTGTAATTCTTACAATTCACTGATGTAGGGCTGGGGATGTGGCTCAGTGGTAGAGTGTCTGCCTAGCATGCATTAGACCCTGGGTTCGATCCCCAGCACCACAAAAACAAACAAACAAACAAAAAAATTCGCTGATCTGTTGTGAAATTTTAAAATAAAATGAAAAGAAAGAGGCAGGAAATACACTTCAAGACTAGAAATTATTCAGATTTAAGCCTATGTTATAGCTGAGAGAGCAGACATGGCTTTTTCTGATACATATTGGAAATGAGCTATGGAACAGAACCTTAGACTCTTGACTGTGGAAATCCAAGATTACATTTAGTGGGAACAAAACACTTGGGACTGCTTTCAACATAGCCGGTACTCATCTTTTTCATGTACTAATTATGTTTTCATCTGTGTCTAATTGGGGCTTTATATTATAAATAAAAGGTGGGTAACACATCGCTAATGACTTTTTTTCCCCTCCTTTAGATACATCCGGAAAGTGCTCAGAAGAAACATCCTGTCAGAAAAACTGAAAAAGCAGTATTTATAACACTGGAATCTGTGGATAAATTTGTTAAAATGGCAGAAAGTAGTGAAAATAATAGTAAAAATATAGATGTAAGACCCAAAACTAGTCGAAGTAGAAGTGCTGACAGAAAGGATGGTTATGTGTGGAGTGGAAAGAAGTTGTCTTGGTCCAAAAAGAGTGAGAGTTGTTCAGATGCTGAAACAGTGGATACTATAGAGAAAACTGAAGTTCCTTTAAGGAGCCAAGAAAGAAATCACAGCTGTTCATCCATTGAGTTGGACTTAGATCATTCCTGTGGTCATAGATTTTTAGGCCGATCTCTTAAACAAAAATTGCAAGATGCTGTGGGGCAGTGTTTTCCAATAAAGAATTGTAGTAGTCGACACTCTTCCGGGCTTCCATCTAAAAGAAAAATTCATATCAGTGAACTAATGTTAGATAAGTGTCCTTTTCCACCTCGATCAGATTTAGCCTTCAGATGGCATTTTATTAAACGACACACTGCTCCTATAAGTCCCAAATCAGATGAATGGGTAAGCACAGACTTGTCTCAGAGTGAATTGAGGGATGGTCAGCTAAAACGAAGAAACTTGGAAGATGTAAACTGTTTCTCTCATACCAATGTTCAACCTTGTGTTGTAACTACCAACAATGCTTCATGTAGAGGTGGTCCCATGACTGGCTCTATGATGAATCTAGGTCCAAATAACAGTATAGAAGATAGTGATATGGATTCAGATGATGAAATTATAACACTTTGCACAAGTTCCAGAAAAAGAAACAAACCCAAATGGGAAATGGATGATGATATCCTACAGTTGGAAACACCTCCTAAGTACCACACCCAGATTGATTATGTTCACTGTCTTGTACCAGACCTCCTTCAGATCAATAACAATCCATGTTACTGGGGAGTTATGGATAAATATGCAGCTGAAGCTCTACTAGAAGGAAAACCAGAAGGTACCTTTTTACTTCGAGACTCAGCACAGGAAGACTATTTATTCTCTGTTAGTTTTAGACGCTATAGTCGTTCTCTCCATGCTAGAATTGAACAATGGAATCACAACTTTAGCTTTGATGCACATGATCCTTGTGTCTTCCATTCTCCTGATATTACTGGACTCCTGGAACATTATAAGGACCCAAGCGCCTGTATGTTCTTTGAACCACTTTTATCCACTCCTTTAATTCGGACTTTCCCCTTTTCCCTGCAGCATATTTGCAGAACAGTTATTTGTAATTGTACAACTTATGATGGTATTGATGCCCTTCCAATTCCTACTTCTATGAAATTATATTTGAAGGAGTATCATTATAAATCAAAAGTTAGAGTACTCAGGATTGATGCGCCAGAACAACAATGCTAGGAAAAGGGTAGTAACATGGGAATAATTGCATATGTATTTTCATTTAATATTTTTTTTTTTTTTTGTTATTCCTCTTTGAATTTTTCTGCAAAGGCAGTTGTAATCAAAAATAAGCCTCTGCTGGATCTGTTTATTTTTTATGCTACACTGATTGTTGGATGTTAACATATATTTTTAACCATGTATGTTCAGTTTGGGTTTTTATTGTGTAAATTGTATACTTAAAATTTTCTTTCCTTAACTTATAGATGGTCCAGGCATATTTGAAATTTGGTAGGCATTACAAATACATTTGGATATTCTGTATTTTTCTTTAATAATAAATTTATGTTCTTTTCTACATGTATAATATTTTTAACCTATGTTATCAGTGTTCCTATACATAAAATATAGTTTCCTCATCCCCTTTTTGTTGAACTTTAAAATTCTTCAGTAAAGATGAGTGCTACAATTCATCCATACTAGTGTAATTGACTTTTATAATTTACTATAGGAATGTTACAGGTAACAAAATGGCTTAAAGTCAAACTTTCTGTGTTTTTAATTTAAATATTAACTGTAAAACAGGATTAATCCAAATCAATGAGCATCAAATGAAAACATGACATTCTGGAGGTGCATTTATTCTACAATATGGCATGGTCATTTGCTATTCCTAAATAGGTGGTCTTCTCCACCTGGAAGAGTTAAATCATCCTCATGTGTACATGTGTGTACACATATGCAAACCTTGGCCCTTACCCGTGATAGTCATGTGCTATACCACTGAACTAAAACCCCCACCTGAGTTAAACCATCTTTAAAACATAAACTTTATTTCTCAATGAAAACTTTAAAAATAATAACAATATTAATACTTAGTAATTAAAGCAACTAGGGTTTTTCTGTATTCATTTATGAACTGTTGATTCTACTTAGCTATTTTTTAGAAGCTCTGAGCCTGTTACTTTCAGGAATTTCCATAGATTATAAACAACCACAGATTTCTACTGGTTAACCAAAGAGGACCTAAGTAGTTTTTCATTATTTTCAGTTGACTTGAATAAAGATTCAAGAAGTATACATGGAGATCAATATTCAGGAAGCTTTGTGTTATTTTTTGATCTTCAAGTTCCAAATAATTATTATTATCTTCAGAATTAACTTTGGTTTTTAATGTGACTTCAAAAAAGGAAAGCTATCTGGCATACATTATACTGATCAGAACAAAAAAAATGATCATGTTTCAAATTTACTATCCCAAGAAGAGGGCAGCATTTTTAGAAACATTAGCCCAGTGTAACTAATAAAATGAAATGATATCCTATTCTTTTTTAAAAGAGTGACTAATAAGTCTAGAAAGATTCCACAGTTTTCCTTTTGGTGAACTGTCTGCCCCTTTGTACAAATTGGCATTTTTTAATATAGCCATTGATACCTTGATGCTAGTTTAGCTGTATTAGGAAACTTCTATTTGGATTGAATTTTATTTTGACCTACAAAATTTCCAAGGTAGAGCAAATGTTTTATTTATTGTTGCTTTTATGTTGAAATGCCATTTCCTATCTTGCAGTTCTGCTATTCACATAAAAATAGCATTTTTCAATAATAGCTTTAAAGTAAACTTTTAGCAATTACAAAATTAAACCAGGAAAATCTGTTACCATTATCTTCTAGCATTTTCTTCTCAGTGGTCTCAAGATTGTCTTGATCTCCACAAAAGGTAGCTACTCAAGTGGCACCTCTTCTAGAAGTGATGAGACTCAGGATTATCATAACATCAGTGTCAGGATAAATATCACTTCTAAAGATGATATTTACCTTTTACAAAGGTAGAAAAGTCTCATACTACCTCATCTTTATTGTGGAACTTTTATAGATCACTGAGAAGCTTATCTTATTAATATAACACTTCCTAAATAACCATCTTTGGTGAAAGAAAATAGCGTGGTAAGACTCTACCCATGATTATAGTTTTTTATCAGAATTTGATAAGACTTTCTGTTTCTGTGAAACAATTATTTTAAATATTTTTCTTTTAAAAATAACTTTTTATCAGTACTGAAAACCTAGGGAATGACTAGCCTATGAATATTCTGTTAAAGGGTAGTTTTATAAAGAAAAATGAAATATAATTATGTTATCTTTTATAGTGGTAAAAATTAGTGTTTCTATGAAAGTCAAGATCTAAATAACTTTTCATATAATTCAAACTGATTACTTGTGGTATATTTTCTCTGGGCTTTTTTTATTTTTTTCAATTCAAAGTATTAACACCTCTTAACATTTTCAAAGTACTGCCATATGTGCATCCTTGAAGTATCTACTACATGAGAACAGCCAGGCAATTCATTTACTCTGAAATGATTTGTATTTTCCCTTTGGTATTTGCTACAATGAAAAGAAATTTGGAAAGTAGACATACATAAAGACTTGAGGAGGGAATTATTTATCATGAATGGAAAAGAGTAAAAACTTAAATTTTTAAAAAATTAAGGGATTAGAATATTAAAAGATTATCCCCTTTCTCTATGTTTTTGTGAGAGTACACATGGAAGAACATCAGTATTATATAAGTCATCAAAAATGTATTTATTGGACTGTAACTAAAATGAGTAAATTTTGAACTAGGCATGGTGGCTGCTGTAAGTTTAGCTATTTGGGTGGCTGAGACAGGAGGTTTGCAAGGTCGAGACCAACCTGGCAACTTAGCAAGCCAGTCTCAAAATAAAATAAGGACTGGAGATGTAGCTCAGAAGTAGAGTTCTTGCCTCATGTGAGCAAGGCCCTAGTACTGCAGAAATAAAACAATAAAATGAGTAAATTTTGAGAATAAAAATGTGAAAAGATACAAAATTTCTATTTAGAATCATTTCTAGCACTAGACTAAACATTATAAACATTTGAAAAGTAGAAATCCAGAGTTGAGAAAGAATTCAGCATGGTGGAAATATGTAGAGCTTACCGGTGAAAGAGAATGGAGCTAAAAGAAAATAAGATATTAAGAATTTAGGCATTACCTCAGGGAAAAGACTTGACAGTGAAAGGGAACTACTTAATAGCTAATAGCTTGTCTGGACCAGGCACTTAGCTGTGCTTTGGGAATTATCTTGTGCTAATCAGGAAATAAACTTCACTTTTCTATTTTTCTCTCAAGCTTTTCAGGATATATATCCGCTCTTTGAACACGTTCCCCCCCCCCCACTACCTTTTTAATCTATAGCATCTTAATTCATGCTGTAATTCTTGGAATATGCTGAATGGGTTTTTTTTTTTTTAGGTTCCTTTAGCATTTTGTATGAAAAGTCATATGTAATCTTTCTATAACCATGCATTCACCTAAATAATTCATAGAGGGAATGGTTTAATTTAAAGGAAGAACTAATAGGAAGATTAAAGGAAGCTTTTAGTCAGCCTGAGGCTAGATTTATTGATTTGGTGATCAAACCCTGTGTTCTTTCCTGAATTTCAGCTAATGGCCAACTGTGGTCAAAAAAACAGCTTTCAGTTAAAGTTTTGACTTCTTATAAATAATATAAAGAATGCTTTAGTAATTAAAAATCCTTTAAGAAGAAGAACAAATGTGGCAATAGGACTCATAAATTACACTTCTTTAGATAAGAAAAAACAAAATTTTATCATTTATTCATGAGCCAAAGCCATTAAGATAAATCAAGTTATCAACTTCCTGTGTTTGAAGTTTGGATCATTTTATAGATCCATGTCTTAGAGCACTTATTTCCTATGAAACAAAAACCTTGAGATCTAACTCTTGTTTTCATTAAAAATATTTCTCATCACATTTAGCTATATTCAGAATCCAATAGACATGTCATTTTGTATTTTGACTTTTGTAGAGCAAATTTTACAGGAAAGTAGACTTAGTTATAACACATTCCTGCAGACAAAATAATGTAAAATAGCCTACTATATAATGTTAAGTAGTTTATTTGAGAAATGTTAAGTAATGCCCACATAAGTAAAAGATTTTTTAGTCAAGGAATCTTGTTTCTATTTTAGGAAAAAAATATTTTAACCATTTTTGTTTTAACATAATCAGTTTTACATTCACTTGTATTTCTAAAGAAAGAACAAAGCACAAAATTTTTCTTTATTGATGACATACTAGAAACAAGCAGCACTACAAATCTTTACTAAGACATTGAACACAAAAAAATTGAGGTAACTTAAAAATATATTGGCTTGTAAGCAACATATAGACTGCTTATAATACAATGGAAAGAGGGTTAGCTCATAAATCCTATCTCAAAGCTATTCTTTTGCTTTGTAATTTTGAATATCTTACTCAATCTCAACATCTTCCTTTGCCTTCATTTCCTATAAAGTGTAGGTAATAATACTTTTCACTTCACTTCCTGAAGGTTAATCCTTTGGTAAGAAGTGACCCATGGAGCATACTTGAAAATAATTGCTGTACACCCATAAAGTAATAATGTGATGGTAGGTTTTCAAAATATTTCTTTAGTAGACCCTGCAGAGTCACATTCACTTTTTGTAGTCTGTAATAGGCTTTCTTGGCTTGATGCGACAATAGAAAACAGTACAATTTGAATTTATGGTTTAGACTGCAATTAAATGAACAATTGCAATTTCCTCTTGCCCTTCATAAGGTCAAATTGATGTTTGTCTTTTTAAGTTGATTACATTTGCAATAAAAATGATAATCACTTTGCCATGGTTATGATCAAATCTAAGCTTTTAGCCTTGAGAGCTGATTTTGCTAGAATTGAATAAAATCTGTATTAGCCAAGTACAAAATATATACTTGAATATACAGAGTTTTAAATAGTAATTTCACAAAACTACTCGTCAATCAGGCTTGTATGATCCACACCATATCCCCCAAAGTAGTCTATTTCCACTTTTATTTCTAATTTTGATGTTGATTGTTTGTTCTTGGATGTGAGTTTAAACAATTTGATCCGAATAATTTTTCACTTAATTAAATCTTCACATGTGAAACCCAAAGACTTTGTGTTTTGTTTTTAAAATGTCCTTACCTCACACATTCAACTCGGAATTTGAAAAGGAACACTTTTGAAAAGTCCGCATCCTTACACACCGTCCGTTTGTATACACTTTTAGTTTTTATCAGTTTGGGGGCTTCCAGAAACAGGCCAGGATGCAATTATACCTTGTGGTGAAACTAAGATTAAAAGGGAAAAGGGAACATAAGGTAGGAAAGTCTTCCTATCACATTGCAGATCTGACAACTGTAAAGAATTGAAAGAACTGGACAGATCAGTTGAAAAAGTGTTAGATGGGGAGTTTGTAACTAAGCAAATGTTTCCTGTAGACATGTAATTCCTATAGAACCTCCAGCGTGCTCCGTTACTGGTCCTTGGCAGGCAAGGAAAAGCTTTGAATACCCAAGGTCAGGACTAAGGTGAGGTGAGGGAGGCACACCAATTGGGTATAACTTTTTTTAATCAAAAGAAGGTAACATTATGATGCAAATATTTTAGATTTGATTCAAAAAATGAGAGCAAGATCAAAATTTGCATTTAAGACCAGACCATATTATTTTCTGTTACGCCAGGCTTTAATGACTCCATAAGTCACTGCTGATTCGCTGTCTCTTTTGAGGACAGGATAGGTCCTCCATACTGGTAGTGTAATTTTCCGAAACTGCCTTCATCCCAACTAGGACTACCCCAAGTCTTACGCATCCAAATTTCCTGTTACTCCTTTTCCGTTAAAAACTGTACTGGAGAGTAGGTCCACTTGTTGTCTTTAAAGAGGTTTTTAGTCACCCACTAATGGCTTACACGTAACTACATACATTTTTATATAAAAATAATGTATGTTCCGGTATATGTTTTTATGCCCACATCCCTCGTATAACATCATTACTACCCAACAGATTCCTTGGCTGGGTCCATGTGTCCACCTCCTGGGCCCCACTATATGGTACCTAATGTTTATTCAAAAATGAACATGTGAGGAGAGGCGTGAATTGGGAGAAGTCTGCAGACAACCGTTAGCAAATACTGGTCAAACCATTTACACACATTTGTTTCCTACAATGACCTTTTAGTCAGCTCTCTTCAATTCTGTCCGGAGGGTCCGGGCCTTCGGTCCAGCCAGACCGCGTCCCACACCCAAAATGCGTGGAGTCGAGAGTGGGGATCCAGAATCTGCCCTCAAGTCAAAGTCAACAAGTGGCACTATCCATGAGGCTACCTTGAACATCGCCGACCACAGGCGATGCTCTGAGTCCTTGGGAGGTTGGAAAATTCGGAAGCTTTCCCGCGGCCCTCAAAGAGAAAACGGCAGCCCGCGGCCGGCGCCTAGGCGCAGTCCCGCCGGCGCCCCGCAGGGGGCGAACGCGGCCCGGTCAAGGGGCGGGGGCGGTGCGCTCGGCGCTTCCTGTTCCGGCGCCAGGAGGAGCCGCGCGTTGGTGCCGCTGCTGCCTCTGCTGTTGCTGCTGGTGCTGCCTCCGCTGCCGTCAGTCAGGCTCCGCCTGGTTCTTCCTCGCCCATTTCCCTCTAAACCATCGCCGCTGCTACGTCCTGCTGCGGGCTCGGATCTTGCCAGGTGAGGCTGCTTCGGCGCTCGTGAGGGTTGCGGAGGGGGCTGGGAGCTGCGATGGCGCGGCAACCGGGAGACGGGCGCGGTAACCGAGGTGCCTTGAGTCATCTCCACTGCTTGGGCCGTGAGCATCCTGGGGAGACGGAGCCAAGCGTTCTGTTCCCCTCCCCTCGCGCCACGGCCCCCTCCCCCCGCCGCCCCCTAGGAGAAGGCGTCGGGGAACGCTGACGTCGCGCTCCGTGGGCTTCTCGGCGCTTGACGTCAGGCCTGGCTGGGGGCGGGGCGGAGCGGGAGCTGGCCGACCCGACCCCCTCCCCCCCTTCCCGGGCGGCGCGACCCGCTCCGTGGCCGGTTCGCTCCGGTTGATCCCGGACTCCCTTTGTTCGCTTGGCCCTTCTGGGCTTCCGGCCGTGTGCCCCTTTGCCATGACCCCCAACACCCCATTCATTAATTTCTGATGAAAAGGGAGAGAAAGGCCGGAATCGATTCTTACAAGAGTCTCTGAGCTTATGATCAACCGCTCAACTAGAGTTGCTCACAGATGCATTAGATACTTCCCCTGACAAACTACAAGTGCAAAGTTCTTTTTACATTCGTTTTAGGATTTAGAAGCACGTATTATGCATGGTCGCCTGTAAATGCCTGAACCGTTTTTTCTTTTTACCTTGAAAACGGCGTGCTTTTAATAGATGATACTTCTAATGTCGAAGCATCAAATCAAATTGAACCAAAAAAATATTACAGCCTTACTACTGGAGAAACACTTGTACACCTGAAGGTTGTAAAGGCCTGTGTTGAAACCGAATCCTCATTATGGGCATAGTCCTCAGAAGTTTTTCATAAGTTCTTTGTTCAATAGTACTCTTTGGGCAGGAATAATAGAAATATTTCTAGTTATTGGTGTCTTTGAGCCTCCTATGCAAAACTTAACTTGCTTTAGAAACTTATGAGTTGTAATTGTTGGAATATTAGTTTTCTTTCCAGGAGTAATGGTATATGCCTATCTCCAGTCTGCCAGTATATTTTGGGATCCAGAAATTCTTATTTTATATTTTAGAAAGACTGGTCTATATAAATGAGGTAACACCCCCAGCAGAATCGGGGTAGCACCCCATAATCTAACATTAATATTTATGCAGGGTCTGGGATCGCACCTCATTGGCAGAGTGTTTGCCTGGCATGTGCAGAGTCCTTGATTCTATCCTGGGCTCTGAAAATAGATTGTACAGCAGTGGGTGTGAATATTCAATCTAAGTGGGAATTAGTAAAAACTATGAATAGCTTCATGTCAGATTTTGCCATCAAATAAGTTTTGTGCCAAACTTGGGAAAATTATTTTCAAATGTTTCTGGATTGAGAACAGCAGATAAAGGTTTATGGAAGACAGAAGTTGTAAAAGCTAGTGTTAGTTGAGATTTTGTTCTATACCAGGTAGAGATTTGTTAATTTATTTTATATAAATCACATAGAAAATCTGTGAGATGAATGCTATTCCTATCTCCCTTTACCTTTGAAATTGGGAAAGTTCTACTTGGCCAGAGTCCAGCCAACTCGGGAAGAGCAGGCAATGTACTCTTCTAATTTTATACTATATTGTTCATATACAAAGGAAGACAAGAGAATTTGATATTTGTTTTCTACCTACTATTTTCCAAACATGATTTTAGAACTTGATCCAAGAGTCCCATTTAGTCTCCATATAATTTTATTGGTTCATTTTATATTGATGAAGAAACAAGTCCATTCAGGTAAACTGACTTTTAAGTGAAATGATTCAAACACTTGTCTAAGAATTTTCTCCTTTTTTTGCTTTCTATAGTCTAGCTAAACTGCAGAAACACCACTTCTCAGGAATATTCATACCATAGTACTAATTTTCCCACAGCCCAACAGTGCCTATCACATATTTTCCAGAAAGTAACTAAATAAATGTAAATGGTATTACTGCGAATTTTAAGTGCTCAAAACTTTTTCATCACAATTTCTTGAATTATCCAGTGTAAAAAATGGAATACAATTTTATAAATTTGCTAATAAAAAATTAGCACATATTCTAATTCAAATTTTGTTTTCAATACAATACTCACAGTCTTGCCCATGCTTAACAAATGAACACAAAAATTATGATTTACCTTAGCTCCTTTTTTTAAAGTACTGGGAATTGAACCCTGGAGTGTCCTGCCATTGAGCTACATCCCCAGCCCTTTTTTGATTTTGAGAGACAGGTATTGCTTAGTTGCAGTGCTGGCCTTGAACTTGTGATCTTTTTGCCTCAGCCTCTGGAGTGTCTGGGATTATAGTCATGTGCCAACACACTTGGTTTAGCTTCTCTGAATAAATATTGTATGGCACTTTATATAAATAATTATTTTTTAATTATCTGTGAGGTAGCTAGGTGTCAGAAGTGGCTCTGGAAATATATACCCTTAAGTCATTTAGGAATTCTGTGTTTTATAGATAAGAAAATGATCTCTTGTTTGAAAATTTGCGTTTGTTAAAAGGATTGATATCCAGGTCTCCTAGTATATTTTATACTATTTATCACTCCATCACAATTTGATTTTTTGAATTATTACTTGTCCGATGTTGCTAGGAATTCAGCTTTCTTAACTTCTGATAATTAAATTGTCATTCCCTCTAAAGGCCTTAGGTGTCAGTGAAATGTTTTTATTTTTCTAGTGTATGTTAAAGACATTTTGTACTCTGTTTGAAATTACTGTTCTTGCTGCTCAGAAATTAAGTGTTTTTCAGGTAATGGGTAGATTGTGTCATAAAGTTGTAATGGAAATTGTTAAAAGTAATAGCTTTAAATTAGACCAAAAAGGAAGAATGAAAACATTTATTGATTATAAGCTTTTTTTTTGACATTCATGTTTACACTTGCCTCATTTTAATAATTATTGTAGTTCAACTCTTTTAGAATAGCTGTTTAGAAAATTGAGATGTTTTTACATTCTGTAAATTTACTGATGTCCCAACTCTTTTTTTCAATCTATTTTTACATGAAAATATAGCCTAAAAAGCAAATTGGAATGCTTCCAATTAACATGAACAATGTTTATTTTAAGCATGGAGAGCAGGTCGATTTACTAAGGCAGTGAGGAAGAACAGGAAGTGACCTATTACTGATTCCTTTGGTCAGGGCTTCATTATTTCAACACTTGATTTAAAAACTTTAAAGCCAGAGTTGTGTATTAGTTTGAGTTTGTTATATAATTTATATTTATGAAATTCTTTAACTAGTCAATTGAATATCATGTTTTTCAAAAACTAAGAGTGAAGGAAAAATTCTGAAAACCTGACCAACAAGACCATATGAAATTGAATGGGTCACTTTAGTAAGATTCTTTGCTCCAGAATTAATGTGAGTCTTTTGGGAGGAAGGTATACTGGTGATTGAACTCAGAGGCACTTAATCACTGATCTCTTTTTTGAATTTTATTTAGAGACAGGGTCTCATTGAATTTTGCTTAGCATTTTGCTTTTGCTGAAGGTGGCTTTGAACTCTCCATCCTCCTGCTTCAGCCTCCTGAGCCATAGGGATTAAAGGCATGAGCCACCACATCCAGCAATGTGAATCTTGATGTAGAACTATTTTCTGTATTTGAACAGTATGCCAGTCTTATATAGACTTCAAACATATCGTACATTGACAGTTTCATCTAACATTGATCCTTATGAGTATTATTGTGTAATGTGATTTTAGTGGAACACAGACCTTCATGTTTAAATGAATGGATAATTATGTTTGCAATACATTCAAGGTGTGGTTTTGATATTTTGAATAAAAAGCAAGGAGATTATTCCTCATGATAAATTATAATTAAAAATAAAACTCTTAAGAATGCAAGATGGCTCAATACTAATAAGTATTCATGTGCTTAAAATAGGAATAAATAAGTATAGTAACAGGCAGAAATAAAATCTCACTGTAATTTTTTAAAATCTAAAACTAAAAATGAAACTCATACTTAATAATTTCCAGGAGAGTTGGGAACAAGATCACTGTGTTCCTGACATCATTTGACATTTCATTGTTTAAATCCTAACTGAGGCAAAAGAGAAAAGAGCCGTAAATATTGGAAAGAGAATATAAAATTATTATCTGGAAACCCCAAAGAATCAACTGAAAAATATTTAGGAATAAGATAATTCAGTGATGTCACTGCTTATGAAAATAATATACTAAAATTTTAAAAGCCTTTCCCATTTATATAATTAACCAATTAGAAAATATAATGGAGGAGAGCCTATTTACAACCACGAAAAAAGAGCTTGTAGAAATCTCTTTTGTAAGAAATATGTAAGAGATATGATCAAGAAAACGAACTAAACCAGGTTAGCTGGCACATGCATGTAGTCCCAGCTAATGGAGGCTGAGACAAGTGAGCACACTAGTTCAACATAGGAAGACCCTGTCTCAAAGAGAAAAAAATGGCATATTTTGAAAGAAAGACACATTTTGTTCTCAAATAAGGTTTGACATTTTAAATATCTCATATGTCCCTTTGATTAATCTGTAAATTTAAAGCATTTCCAATGAGAACACCAACAATTTCTTTAATTTTTTACAAAATAACATGGAAAAAATAAACATGAGAATATTCAGGAACACCTGGGAAAAACAGTAGGGTAGCTGACACTAAAATTTGTTTTAAAAATGCTAAGTACGGGGCTGGTGGAGTGCTCGCCTTGCACATGTGAGGCCCTGGGTTCAGTCCTTTTGCGCTGCATTAGAAATTAATTAATTAATTAAAGGTTTAAAAAGATGCTAAGTACAAATCAGTAGAAAATAATAGAGTCCACCAGATCTGCAGGGAAGTGATTGAGGATCTGTAGCCTGCTTGAGGCTCTGAGGTCAGATTGTATGTGGGTTTGAACCCTTGCTCTACTTGTCATTAGCTCTAAGACTTTAAAGAAAGTAACTTGCTAAGTTTCCTTTTTTCCATCTGTAAACTGGGGATGACAATTGAATTTGCATTAGAGAAGTAGAGACCTTGAGCATTCAATGATAATCATTCCACAAATAATAGTTGTAGCAGCAATGAAGTCTTGAGGGTAGTTTAATTGCTTGATAAACCTAGGTTATTTGGTAATAATTTCTTGGAAGAATTTAAATTATTAAACAATTTAAACCATAAACATATAATTTTCTTTTTAATCTTGGAGTGTAGAAGGCCTTCATACATACATCACAAAATCCAGAAGTCATACATAGGGAAAAAATTAAAATTTTTATACCAAAAAATATCATTTAAGGGATCTATAGTTGAAAAGATCTAAGTAGAAAAAAAAAGTCTCATAAATGACAGCTGATTTCTTAGTATCTTACAAAGCAGAGGGGAGAAGAGAATGATGGTACTACTAAGTAGTGAAATTCTCAAAGGCACAAAGAGAACCTGCTTTCTTATTCTATTCATACAAAGTTAAAGAACAAGCAAAAGTAACTCAGAAGTGATGATAGGGAACAGGTGATTGGGAAAAGAACACGAATAAATTTCCTGAAGTGATAGAAAACATTCTATATCTTATTTGGGTTGGTTACAGGGAATATACAGTATATTCTTGTTAACCTGAATACTGAAGATCTTTGTATTTTATTGAGTGTTAATTATATTTCAGTTCTAAAATGGTGGGACTAGAGTGTATAGCTCAGTGGTGGAATTCTTGCCTAGAAGCCCCGGATTCAATCCCTAGCACTGCAAAAAGGTTTTAAAAATTTAAAAACTGCTAAATGTGGTCCAAGATGACAGTAAATTCACAGAAAAAGAAATGTAAATTAAGTATTAAAAAGTTATTCTTACAGGGCATTGTGGCACTCACCTATAATCCTAGCTGCCCCGCAGGCTGAGGCAGGAGGATTGCAAGTTCAGAGCTAGCCTCAGCAACTCAGCAAGACCCTGTCTCAAACACAATAAAAAGGGCTGGGGATGTGGCTTGATGGTTAAGTGTCCCTGGGTTCAAGCTCTAGTACCAAAAAAAGTTATTTTACCTTCCACTTATGTAAATTAAAATGTGATGCCAATTTTTAATCTGTCATGATTTTAAATGATTTCTAGCCAGGTATGGTGTTAATCCAAGGGATTCGGGAGGCTGAGGCAGGAGGATCACAAGTTCAGTGCCAGCCTCAGCAAAGTAGTGAGACCCTGTCAGAAAATAAAAAGGACTGGGAAAGTTCTAGTGGAACAACCCTGAGTTTAATCCCCAGTACCACACAAAATGAAATAAAATGACATAAAAATTTAATAATATCCAGAAAAAAAGGGTGACAATGTAAATTAATATGTGTTTCTCAAATAGTTAGCGGTAGACTCTATGAATTCCACTCATGGTACTTTTTCACACATGAGCAGAGTTAAGTATTCAGAGATGTTCACTACACTATTGTTACAACCTAAACTGCCACAGAAATCAGAACTTTAAAGTGTGGATCAGGCTGGGCTTTGTGGTATGTACTTGTTGTCCCAGCTACTTGGGAGGCAGACCTGGAGGGCTGCTTGGGTCTGAGAGTTGGAGGAGAACAGCCTGGGCAACACAGGGAAACTACTTTGCTATATAGTCATTATTACATGGTATGTAGCCATTAAAAGGGATGAAGTTGATAGAGCTATATTAACTTCTGTCAAAATTTTCCTATAAAGAAAAACACAAAATAAAATGATAATTCCCTTTAAGTAAAAATAATACATTTATAAAATTTCCATTGTTTATAAAAGAAATAATAAATACTAACTTTGAAATTTTCTTTCTTTCTTTAGGAAAATGTCTGATGAATTTTCGGTAAGTTGATGTTTATCCTTGGTGAGTTATTTTTGGTTCTTAAGGAAAACATGGTCCTGTCTAAAAAGATGTTTTTTGTGATGCTTGGATTTTTTGACATGTGACTTTAATAGGTCATTTACCTTTATTTACATAAATAACTGCATGTTTCAAAATGTATCCAGAAGTGTTTATTAATCTCTAAATGAAGTTTTTTGTGTTGCTTCTCTTGCTCTCTTTCACACTTTCTAGTAGTGATAATCCCAACATTTACTGAAACTTATTTTATAGCAGGCACTATGTTTATTCTATTACATATAGTATCTTAAGTTAACTGTACCTCAAGTTAACTGTTTTTGAAAATGAGAAATTTATGGGAGTTCATAACCCACTTGAATCAAATATATGAAATATGATATGTCAAGAGCTTTGTAATGTTTTGAACAACTAATAATTTAAAAAAGTTAAAAAAAATGAGAAATCTCATCAGTTATATTTAGAGAAGTTGAGCTTCTGAAAAAAATTGCACTGATAATCAAGGTAACACTTCAAGTTTTATATTAAATACATATTAGCTTTTGAAGATGCTATTGAGGTTTGTAATCCCTCACTCTGATGGTTTACTAATCTATTTGAGTATATAATCATGTTGACTTTTCCTGGATAAGACAAATAAGACATGTCTGTTTTGTATTCCAGTTGGCAGATGCACTACCTGAACACTCCCCTGCCAAAACCCCTGCTGTGAGCAATACCAAACCTGGTCAACCTCCTCAAGGCTGGCCAGGTTCCAACCCTTGGAATAACCCAAGTGCTCCACCTTCTGTGCCATCTGGACTCCCACCAAGTGCAACACCCTCCACTGTGCCTTTTGGACCAGCACCAACAGGAATGTATCCCTCTGTGCCTCCCACCGGACCACCTCCAGGACCCCCAGCACCCTTTCCTCCTTCTGGACCATCATGTCCCCCACCTGGTGGTCCTTATCCAGCCCCATCTGTGCCAGGCCCTGGCCCCACAGGGCCCTATCCTACACCAAATATGCCCTTTCCAGAGCTACCTAGACCATATGGTGCACCCACAGATCCATCTGCAGCTGGTCCTTTAGGTCCATGGGGATCCATGTCTTCTGGACCTTGGGCACCAGGAATGGGAGGGCAGTATCCTACTCCTAATATGCCATATCCATCTCCAGGGCCATATCCCACTCCTCCTCCTCCCCAGGCACCAGGGGCAGCACCACCTGTTCCATGGGGCACTGTGCCACCAGGAGCCTGGGGACCACCAGCTCCATATCCTGCCCCTGCAGGATCATATCCCACACCAGGACTCTATCCTACTCCCAATAATCCTTTTCAAGTGCCTTCAGGACCTTCTGGTGCTCCACCAATGCCTGGTGGCCCCCATGTGAGTGTTCAATTTGTTACTTCACATGCACTAATAGTTACATAAGCACAACTGAAAGATTGTTTCTTCCCAGTTCTGGATGGAAGATTATAGAGTCTTTGAAATCTTTTTTAATTTTGCAAATACATAAAATTAGTAAATTTGAAAATTTAGATACAGCATTTAAAAAGATAAGAGCAAAAGTATTCCGGGTACTAATAATAGAAAAAATTTCCCAAAGATCTCTAAAGGTTTTATAACAGTGAATAATGTTCTCAACAGCATCCTTTGGTAGACTCTTGAGATGCATTTAATTGGACTATTTTGTTGTGAGTTTTTTTATGTCTCTCAATATTATTTTTATAGCATCACACTAAAGCATAGTTTAATAAAAGCAGTTTCTTCCTATCTGACTTGATACGGAGGGAGAGTTTTTGAGAACTTAAGACAATGAGTATGTTGCTCATCTTTCAGGGAACTCCCCCTAGTGCTTCTCAGCCAAAGTTTTGTTCAATTCTTAGTAGCGTTGAGCTTGAGATTATACTGCTATTCCTGATTGTGAGTTAAATGTAATTTTTCTTGCTTTACTGTCAAGTCAGACTAGAATAGAGCTGATATTTTAGTTGAGGAGTCTATTAGGTATATGACTGAAAAAAAAAAAAAAAGTAAGATAAGCCAAGTGAGTATCCAGAGTCAAGATTCTCCTTACAGGAAGGGAAAAGAAAAAAGATTTGTTAATCCACAAGATAAACTAACCAGAACTCCAGCTAATAAATGCCCATCTCGGCTGTATCTGCTATATATATATTCTCTAAAAATCTTTTTTTTTTTTTTTTTTTTTTGCTAGCTGTATGCCAGAGTAAATGAGTTGACTTGCTGTTTGGGTTTATTAAACAATAAATTTATTGTAAGCCACAGCAAGGAGTTAAAAACTCCATTTATAAAATCTAGAAGTTGACTTTTTCTTTTTTCTATTGCAGTCTTACCATTAAGTTAACAGTGGATGAAGAGATGGCGCTTTGCTTTTTGAAGTACATATATATGCAAATGAATGCATATATAAAAATTGCTGGTTTCACTATTCTTAGAGGGCATTCATGAAAGAACAACTCTTGCACCTCTCAGAAGATATCTGCCTCTTGGATGTGTAGTACAAAACATAGAAGATAAAAACATAAAAGTAAATCATTCAGGTGTGATTTTATTTGGTTTTCATGGGGGGGAAATGATTAAATTGAATAGCTCTTTGATACAATTTGTTTGAATTATGAAACTACACATTTAAAAATCTAAGATGATATGGATTATTGTTAAAATATTTTGCCAATGAAGTTGCAGATTTTAAGTATTTTTCTATAATCACTCCCCTCTCCCAAATAAACTTCAAAAACAATCACATTATAATTTAAACAAATGATGCCTCTGAACATTTTGAGCTGCTCTCCTATGTGATAAATAAACCTGGTCCTCTTATGGTTTTATTTTGGATACACCTTTTTTTTAAACTAATTACTATCAGATGTTCATTATCCAGCCAGTGTTCATTTTTATTCTCAGATTTTTAGTAAAAAACTTAGATTTGTTTTATTTTTGCCATATGAATTATATAGCTCAGCTCTAAAATTTGCCATTTATGAAAAATTAGTCTTATTTTGCAGTGCCAGGAACAGAACCTAGGGCCTCACACATGCTAGATTGCCACTAAGCTACACCCATAGCCCTAACTTTTTTCTTTTTAATCCATTCAGAGATGTATAAATCATATTCTTGGAGAACGGATATCTGTTTGTATTACTTTAGAATGGATTATAAGATATGCATATTGCTTTGGGAAGAGCTCAAGGAAAAAAATGTTTTGTTTTAAACCTCAAACTAGATAAACCCTAGAAATTGCTTCATTTCCACGAAACCAGAGGTTTATTTTCTGCCCAGACCATTCCCTGGAGTCACCCTCCACCCCCCAGTTCTTTAGAGGGAACACATCTTTTGATGACTCCCTTGTATAGAAGACTAGCACACAATGTGGGGTTTGTTATCAGAACATACAGAATATATAGCAGTTATGTTTGGAGAACTTTATAAGGACTATTCTCTTTGTACAAGTGTGAATCAAAAATGTTTCTGTCTTTCAGAGTCTGGTTAAGCTATGTCATTGTCTCCTGCATAGTTTCCTGAATCTGTAAAGTATTTATGGCTATTAAGTTCTGTATTTGTTGACAGGCAGATAAGTGGAATTGAGTACCATCTTTGAAAACATTATCTTTTACAGTGAAAATAATAAATTGTAGCTCTTTGCACCTGAGTTTAAAGCAGTGTGACTATGTTGTTAAATATTGAGTATTGTTTATAACTACCAAAACAGCTTTGGTTGCTTTTTGGCACCTTGCCTTTAAATCAGTCTTAGATTTGGGGTAGATCTGATCTTATTTATCAATAATGATTTGAAAATTTGAATGTATCCATTGGGTTACTAAAATGTGTTGTGGATTTCTCAGATAATTATAGAAAACATTTATGCTGGAGCTGTTTTTTCTTTTAAATAAAATATTCAGTAGTTTATTTCTCCAGTAATTAAAATGTCAAGAATGCCTAGTGCTGCCAGTTTAATGATTTGATAGCTACCTCCTTTTAAGAAAAGAATATGGTCACCTTTGAGAGGAACATCAGCATTTAAACGTCCCTTATTTTAAGCAGGTGATAGATTCAAGCTTTCAGAATTGGCAAAGGTAGAAACTAATTTATTTAAGTATCTTCAGACTGGGAAAGGTTCTTAGCTCTTACATAGTGGCAAAAGTATTCTTTTGTTGTTGTTTCAGTTCTTTTTAAGAACAGATAGTAACTATATCTACCTTACTCTAAGGACTCTAGTCAAAGTAGTCTCCAGTCTGCAAAATAGGTAACTTTATGTATCATAGTATAAATTTATCAGTCAGTATTAAGCTGTCATTTAACTGGAAGGATAAGATAGGAAAATGAGAAAGCAAAGATACCTCTATTTATAGTTAGTGACTGTTCTAAATTGAGATAACTCTAGCTTTAGATGAAATGTTTAACATAACACCACTAAAAGAGGTAGCAAGTGTGAAGATCTATAATTGTGGAGTCCATTTATTATGGGAAAAAAATATTTTACTAAACAATTTGAAGGGCTATAAGGCCAAGATTTGAAATTATTACTCCTAAAAGTATTTGCCAGTGACCCAGACTGCCATTTTAACTTTTTTTCCCCCAAGAACCTTACAACTGGTACTTGTATCTTTGTAGAGTTCATTTCTCTAATTGTCTAGGGTTTGCAGTGGGGATGTCTCAATTCTTGCGGGTACTCTGGGCCAAAAGATATTAGGTTTAGGGTGGAAATAAGAAAAGCAAAAGTTTCAGTAAACAGATGAGGAAAAGCATATGGGAAGGGTTTTACTCTTTGTAGGGGAATAATGCTTTTCAAACAAGTTATGCCAAGTGTGAAGGCACGTAACTGTAACTCCAGTGACTCAGGAGGCTGGGTCAGGAGCATCACAAGTTTGAAGCCAGCCTCAGCAACTTAAACCCTATCTCAAAAAGGGCTGGGGATGTAGCTCAATGGTCAAGGACCCTGAGTTCAATCCTCAGTACCAAAAATAAATAAAACAAGTCAGGCTAGGCTGAGGTTGGTTTATGGAAGGACATTGCCAAGCATATTTGGTCTTAAGGGATACACACTATCAAATATGCTTACATTTAGGCTTCAAACAAGAATTTCTAAATAAATTTGCTAAAAATAATTACAATATGTTCAGAAACATTGGTGTTCTGGAGTTGGAATCTTTTTCAAGTTTTAAAATGCCAAACCCACAAATAATGAAAAATGGAAACCTAGACCGTAGATTCTCATTCACAGAGTTGTTAAAATTCAGTGCTCCTTAAAGGAGGACTTCATCCAGGCATGATGTCACATTCCTGTAGTAGGAGAATCACAAGTTCAAAGCCAACCTAAGCAATTTAGTTAGATCCTGTCTCAAAACATAAAAGGGGCAGGGGATATGGCTCAGTGGTTAAGTGCCCCTGGATTCAGTCCCCAGTACCTAAATAATAAATAAAGGACGACTTACAAATACTTGGACTTGTCCAGGTCTTACCTGCCTCCTTTTTATGCTTTTGAAGATGCTATTTACAGCTCTGATTTATTGTGTAAAGTAATATATTGGTTATTCAGGAATAAACGTTTTTTAATTAAACGAGGACCATCTTATTTCTCCATTTTGCTATTGTTTGTTTTCAGTAAAGAATAATAGTTCAGAAAAGAAAAGGGCCTGAGTCACAACTACAATGAAATATTTTCTAGAAATCATTTGCCCATGATATATATTACCTCAAAAATAATTAATTAGGGCTGCCTTTTGACCTCAAATATACAGTTTTTAAGCTTGGTATAGGTGAAAATAGCTCTACTTAAAGTTTCCATTAAAAGACTGGTTTGCATATTAGTCCTTGCCTGCACTTCTAAACAGTACCACTGTCTTCCTCACCCCGAGTGAGGTAGAACCAGCTTCATGAAATGCCAGGTTATAAATTCCAGAAGTTAAGCACAGACTTTCAAGTATTACCATTAATTTGAAAACCATAAGGCTAAACTCAGAAGAATCATTAATAAAATGCTTAGAAAATGATGGGCATCTTTCAAGGGAAGACTATAATCTTAGTAAAGCAATATTATCAAAAGACACTGTTCTTTCTATTTTCAGAATTCTGTCAAGGGAAACACTGCCAATAAAATAATCAGTATTAAAATGCCATGCAGACTTCTGGCTATAGAAAACATGTGAGGTCTGTGTTCATTCAATAATCACATATTGTGATAAGGTGCTATGCCAGAGGTCGGAGAAAGCAAATCCCTATCCTTGAGGGGCTCCTAGTCTAGGGATGACTTTACATAATTCATTAGTACACCTATTATTAGTTACCCATTATAAGAGTATTTTAGAAGAGCTGCTAGTAGAAATTACAAACCAGTTTTGGAGCATTTTAAAGGGCGGTGTGTGATGCCCTTTTTTTTTCTTTCTTTTTTTTTTTTAAAGTAAGAAAATATGTTTCAAGAAGTTAGTGTTGATTATTGCAGCTATTCAAGTGTACAAAGTAATAGGATGTTTTTCCCTCTCACACTACTCCTGGTTAAAGGTACTTTTGACTGCCCATCATTGATAAGCAGGTACAGATTTGTTGCCATTAAGCAAACTTGATTTATGTGTGCTCTACAAAGGTTTTTTGTAACTTCTTAAAATTGTGATTTTTCTTCATTGACTTAATGACAAACTTAATGTATGTAATTGTCTATGCATTTTAAGTTAAACTGCCTAAAATGTGATTTAAGACATATACATTTGTTTGTATTATGAACTGTAAGCAATCCGAGATGTTAGGTTTTATCACCTGCTGCTGTATCTGTAAACAAAGAAATGTTGCTTTAAGAAGTAATTATAATTAGGAATAGGCTATGGATGTGATACTTGATATTTTTTAAGATAAACTTGTTTGCTTTTGTGTATTATACCTGAAAGCTTTTTTTAAAAAATGTATTTTCATGGTTTTGCAGTTTTCCCATGTATTTATTCTCCAGGCCCAATTCTGGGCTTCCCTGAAAAGTCTTGAGTCTAACTGCATATTTATTGTCAAAGAAAACAAGGCTTTTAGATGCCTGTGTGTGTGACCTGCGTTCACTTAGGAATTGTCTGTTTTGGAAAGAGCCCTTCCTCCAAAAACCCCTTTTAGAAACAGTGTCCACATAACAGTACCTTTCCTCCCTTCGAGGCTTGGCTGTTCTTTGTAACCAGATTATCTCTGCAAAGTCATGTGACCTTCCCACTCTGCCCCAGTTGCCACTACCCTGCTTGCTGTTAAAAACAAGAGCTACTATGGCTACAACTTCTGCACGTTTAGTAAAGGTCATATTAAGCCTGGAATAATTGGCCATTTCCCACAAGAGTTTCTTGGAACTCCAGTGTGAGGATTAACAAATAATTTGTAGTCCATTCTACTATTAGCAGAGATTTCTTTTCTTTTTACCTTGTAACTGAACAAAAAGGCTATCCTGTATGACCTGACCCAGGCAGGTCCATTTTTACTACCATATAATACTCCTACTATCAGGCCTCTTGCAACATGTCTAAATTAGAATTGAATCCCATTAGCTACCTATTTCAAAAAAGACATGCAATAGTGCCAGAATAGAATTAGGGCTGTCCCATGGAGTTTATTCCTGTGGCATTTAAACCTTTTCCCTCATTTGGACAAATTCAGTAATCTCTTTTCACACTTGGAGAGCTCTGGGGTTCCAGAACCGAGGAGAATACCAAATTAGTAAAGCTTAGTCTCTCCCTCTGCATTTGCTAGAACAATTCCACTTTTATGTATTTTACTCACTGATAAATTGTTTGGAGTGGAAGTAAAATCAAAAACGGCTATTGAAGATGACCATGGCTCCTAGTTGAGGTTTGCTTAAATAATTTATAGTCACAGGTTCCCAAGTATAGTAGAATCTGAGGCCATCTTGGATTCTAAGCCATACTTAAGTGTTAGTGACACACAAGAAAAAAAAATTTTAATTTAAGCTCTTTCTATGGTGGTTTTATGTCAGACCTCATTTTATTTAATGGTTATTTTTATAGTAATTTTAAAGTAGCCTCTTTAGAGATAAGAAACCAACTTTAAAAGAGGCAAAGTAAATTCCCAATGTCATATCATGTAATATGACATTAGGAATAATAGAGCAATAGAGCCAGCCTCCTTGTCATTGAGAACATGTCCACTACATTAACATTATGCACAGGCAAGCAGTACCTATTTGTGCAGTTCCTGGGTCAGTCTAGACCCTTCCCTTTTCTCTTCCACAAGACATCCTGACTTGTTTCTTGTCCTCTTATAAGGCACCACTGAGCAGGTATCAAAGCTGTGGGGGAACTTCTCCAAGGTAACACTGGTTAATTTTCTAGATGAGGAAGCTAAAATCAATTGAGCTTCATAAATTGTCCTACTTCTCAACTGGCTTCATATCCTGGAAGCTAAGGATAACTCCTCTGTAGGCTATTTGTACTACTGCTCATGTTGCTCAACACCCTACGACAAATACCTACCAGTTTACACACACTATCCCATTTAAGTCTCACAACAAAAGAGCAAGTACAATTCTTATCCTCATTTTATTGGTGATGTATCCAAGAGGTTGTAGAGATCACATAGTTCCTGTGTGGAATTGGGATTAAAGTCCTGGATGTGACTTTTATCAAAGCCTTTTTCCTAACAGGAGGAAACTATTCCTGAGAACAGTTCCCATATAATGTGCCTTAGTGTGATGCTTCCAAAACTGTACCCAGAAAGTCAGATCCATAACATTGAAGGTTATATATAGCACACCTTCCATGTATTTTGTCTCAAGTTTTATTGGCTATTCACTGAAAAAACAAAAACAAAAAAAGCTGGTGTTTGAAATGCACAGTGAATAATCACAATTCTTAAAAGCACCAATTTAGAACTTTAAAAATGTATTTTTATAAAAGAAAATAATGTTCAAAGGTGTAGCAGTTAGGAGATTTAAGATACAGATATGAGAATTTTAAAAGGTAGCAAATGGTCAAACCACTAGCTCCCATAAGTAGGCAGTCACTGGAGACATGAGCCATCCAGCTGTGGTAACGACTAGACCCTGGGTGGCAGAGTGGTGAACAGAAGAGGGTTCTGTTAGCAGCAGCTGTGCAGCCAAGATGCACATGAACTGGACAGAGGGTGGGAGAGTTAGAGGGAGGTTCTGCCAACTGTGGCTTGACAGTCCTTTTTTTAAACTTGCCAATGGAGGACAGGCTGAGTTAAACCATCTTCACTGTTGGTTACTGCAACATACAAAATCCCAAGTATTAAATGAATACCTGGATCCTTTCTTGAAGGTCCAAAGAAATCTGTACCAAAAGAGAAAAACCACTGAACTATTTAACTTAAAAATGATTAGGATTGACTTGAGCTGGTTCCCCCCACCCCTTAATAGATGTAAGATGAAGAAGGTTAATGTTAACTAGGAAAAGCCACTTAAACTTCACAGATTTCTTATCAGAAAAAGTGGTGATAGGTCTTCATGTATGGTGGATCTATAATTTTAAAAAAAGATGAAATTCTACAAGGCAGACCATTATGGTTCAGTGAAAAAAAGTGTTGGGAATGCACAGAGTAGTTTTTATGTTGAGCTTTGAGTTGAGTTCTGGACTGTGAGTTGGGATAGTTGGCTAGCTTCCTGTGCTCGCAGAACCATTAGAGGAAGAAGTGGAACATTGTTTGCTCTAACCTAAGAGGTCTTTGTGGTCTATCAGTATAGCTGAAAGAATGCACATTTAATATGGTGCATAATATTAACTTACCATTTTAAAATCAGATCTTTAAACTTGAGGGTTAAAAGTGACATGGCGAGGGGCTGGGATTGTGGCTTAGTGATAGAGTGCTTGCCTACCATGCATGAGGCAATGGGTTCGCTCCTCAGCGCCACATAGACGTAAAATAAAGATATTGTGTCCACCTAAAACTAAATAAAATATATTTTTAAAAAGTGACATGGCGAAGCAGGGCACGGTGGTACACACCTATAATCCCAGCATTTTGGGAGGCTGAAGCAGGAGGATTGCAAGTTTGAGAACATCCTCAGCGATTTAGCAAGACCCTGTCTCAAAATTTTAAAAAATGTCTGGGGTTTGTGGCTTAGTGGTTAGGTGCCCCTGGGTTCAATTCCCAATACCAAAAAAAAAAAAAAAAAGTGACATAGTGAGATGAAGATATTTTTGAACACCAAGATTGCACTATAAATAATCAGGCTTCCCAGTTTGTCTAGAACAATTCTGGTTTGTTTTTCAGGCATAATTATTTATAATATTCCCTTACCTTTTAAAAATGCCCTGGTTTTTCAAGAATAAGCTATGTCGTTATCTTAAATATTGCAAAAATTGGGCCTGGGATTATATATAGCTCAATGGTAGAGAATGCTTGCCTTCCATGTGTGAGGCCCTGGATTCAATCCTCAGCACAATGTAAAACTAACAAAGTTATTGTGTTCATCTACAAATAAGAATATTTAATATATGTGTATACCTACAATACGTAGCAAAAATAATAAGTTCTAGTGAAGAGTGTCTATTTCCTTAGAGAAAAAACTTGTCCTAAAAAACACGTTTTAGCATAGAAGCTAATCTTCAATTCATATGCATTATTTAGGGTATTACTTATTCTGACTCTTATGAAAGTAAAGAAAAATATCCAAGTCATTTAATTACAACCACATTATCTTCAGTAAATCTCAATGGCAAGTTGAGAGCCCCTTTCGGTCCTAGATCCGGAAGCCAGGTATTTCTAGGACAGAGAAGCTAGAGAAAGATGGGAATAAGGTTTCCAAATTTTCTGGGCATCCCTCCAAGATTGTGCCTTAGGGCCTCAATTGTCTTTTTCTCCAAAGTCAAATTACCCCTAACAGCTCCAAATTTTTTCTCAACTTAATCCCCACACAAACTGAGTAACTCCTAAAATTATGTCCAATTTTCCTGGTCTCAGTGGCTGCTGCATACATGAACATTACTAAACCCATGGTAGAAGTGCAGTTCATTTCCTCCATCCCTGTGTGAGTTTCTAATTCACAGTAAGGAAGAAAAAAGGAGAGCAGCAAAGTTATTATTTTGTAGGGTGTTTCAACAGCAGGGAATAAATGGCAAAAACTTGTTAAACCACTTAAATATTAATTGGCTGGACTCATCATTGTCAACTTTTTGGTGTTGGAGAGGTTTTTTTTTTCTTTTTTTTTTAAAGAGAGAGTGAGAGAGAGAGGGGGAAAGAGAGAATTTTAATATTTATTTTTTAATTCTTGGCGGACACAACATCTTTGTTGGTATGTGGTGCTGAGGATCAAACCTGGGCCACACGCATGCCAGGCGAGCGCGCTACTGCTTGAGCCACATCCCCAGCCCCAAGGTTCTTGTTTTGTTGTTGTGTTCTTGTTTTGAGACCAGTGTTGCTGTATTGCCCAGGCTGGTCTCAAACTCTTGGGCTCAAGCAGTCCTCCTACCTCAGCTGGGACTACAGGCATCACTGTTGGAGGCACATTTTTGTGTACTAGAGTACGTGACCCTCTTGAGCCAGGCACAGTGGCACACACTTGTAATCCCAGCAGCTCGGGAAGCTGAGGCAGAAGGATCGAGAGTTCAAAACCAGTCTCAGTAACTTAGTGAGGCCCTAAGCAACTCAGTGAAACTGTCTAAATAAAATATTTTAAAGGGATGGGGATGTAGCTCAGTAGTCTAGCACCCCTGGGTTCAATTCCCAGTACCAAATAATAATAATAATTATTATTTGTGACCCTCCTATAAGTATTAAATGCCTCAGGGATTATCAAACTAGTTTTTTAATCATCAGGCAGTTTGGGGTGGAATATCTACTGCCCTGACCAGATTCTCTCGAATAATGGCAAAGTTCTTGCTCAGCAATTTAGGCCCTGAGCAACTTGGGGAGATCCTGTCTCAAAATAAAAAATTTTTAAAATGAGAATTTTAACTCAATGGTAAAGTACCCTTGTGTTCCATTCCCAATACAAAACAAAAAACATACAGGGTCTTTCCAGCAGTCCACTTGGCCTCATGTCCAGTCAGACAATGGCACCAAGGGATATTTTGTGAAAGAGCATAATCAGGTCATAAATCCAGCACTAGTCAAATGAAGAGGCGATTGTTAAGAGATTCCGTTCTGTAAGCCATTGTGTTGATCCTGTCTAAAGAGAATTGCAGAATAAACAGAATCCCACAATCAAAAGAGACAATAGGGGTGGTATTTCTCATTGTGATATTAAGGTAAGTGGAGAAAAAATTAATGAGCACAGGTTCTGAAACCTGGTTAGCTATGTTTAAATCCCACTGCTTTCCTAGACATAGCCCATTGGATGAGTTACTTAACCTCTCAGTGCATTCATTTATGTAACTATAAAACAAGAATTGCAGTTAATACCTAACTCCATAAGGTTAGGAGAATTAATGAAGTAATCCATGCAATGCACTGAGTGCCTGGCATCATATGTGAGCTTATCATGGGATCTGGAAGATGTTTTCTAGATATTTGGTTTTGTAAGAGTGTTAAGAGTCTAGCAGAGAAAACAAAAGCAAGCAGAGCTCTTTCATCCATTGTGAAATTACTGATGCAGGAGACACAGATTACTCTGTAATGCCCAAGATGCACCTAACAGATAAACAGCTACATTTATGGAACACTAATGATGTATCAACAGAATCCCAAGGGCATTAATCACATTCTCACCTGTTCCTCACAATAGCATCAAACAGGGGTAAAATTCAATGTCTGCCCAGTGGCTCCAGAGGCCGAGGCAAGAGGATTGGGAGTTCAAAGCCAGCCTCAGCAAAAGCAAGGCACTAAGCAACCCAGTGAGTCCCTATCTCTAAATAAAATACAAAATAGAGCTGGGAATGTGGCTCAGTGGTTGGGTGCTCCTGATTTCAATCCTCGGTACTAAAAAAAATTCAAGGTCTTTAGAGTGCAAAAGTCTTTTCCCTCTATGATACAGGACTCTGTTAGTGCTTCAAGGCAATTCAGAAAAACCTGTCTTAGAGGAAGGGATTCCAAGAGGAAGTCTGTCCTCATCTCAAGCTACATAGTCCCTGGCCATATTTTCTGAACCAAATCCATACCCTGTTTGAAAATAGCTCATTTGTAGGCTTTCAGGTATGTGCATTTATGGAAGAGATGAGGGACAGGCAAGTTCTTTGTTCAGGGAGGAACCAAGTCCAGAGAAGTAATTCAACCTTTGAGTGGGAGTGTTCCCAACATTCCAGAGAATTGCTCCACCCTGGAACAGCTTTCCATACGTTATCCCCAATGACGTCTGCCATGTCCCAACAAACAGAACTTGCTTCTTGGCTGCCTGCAGCTGTACCATTCCTTCTTGCTGGTCTTGGGAGTACACATGAGCTATTCATTAGTCTCAGGCTCTGAACACCTCATTTTTAAAAGAACACTACTTTCCTCAGGCACATTTGCTCCAGATTTCTTGAGACTGTTCAGTGATGTCAGCTATTACTCTAATGCAGGTATAGATAGGAGGCATTTATTGGCATGAGCAGAGGACGATCTCATCCACGGATAAAGGGAGTTGAGAAGATTCTGATTTAAGACAAAAGAAAGAGAACAGCCCTAAGATAAATTAACAACAGTCTCTAAACCATTTGTGGATGAATCAGTGTCAGCACTGTGCTGTTTAATTGAATAATCCGATTGGCTCCTGTCCCCTAGTAACTTGAATTTCCCTATTTGTCTTTTTTTGGGGGTGGGGTGGGGGATTATACCCAGGACCTCAGACATGCTAGGCAAATGCACTACCACTGACTCAGCCCCAGCTGTCTGTCTTGCTTCTTGTTTTAGTTTTTTTTTTTTCCCTTTATCCTAAACCAGGAGAGTGGAATGTTTATATCTTATTAAACATACACAAGGGAATTTCAGTTCAGCTGCTCAGTCTAGCTGCCATAGTAAACATCTACACTTCCCAGCACCCTTTCAGTCTTTGCACAGAGCTGTTCCCATGGCAGCACTTCCTCCAATGTGTTCTGTAGAACACTGTTCCTGGGTATGCACTTTTGAGTGCAGTGTACCATGGGTCAGCCCACTTTTGAGGACCTGTGTGCTATCTACCCAGGAAGAGATGCTACCACAGTAGTGTATGAAGGTTTTTGCAAGCTCTAAAGTAAAGAAACCAAACAGGATCCCTTGTTTGAGTAACTGCATTCGTATGTCAAGATTATCTAAGGGCTTTACTTATTTTTTATTTAACATTTATTCAATACTATGTGCAAAGTGTATCTCCCAGATGAAGGAGAGTTTAACATGCATTGGATATATAGTTTCACAATATTCAATTCTGCTATAAAAGAAATGAGATGGATGAACTGATTAGAGTCATCAAGCACAGATCAGTGGCTAGTATGTAGAGAATACATAGGTGGGTTAAACATAGGCAAAAAAAAGCTGGAAGAACCAATAATATGTGTGACAATAAACATGCATAAGGAGCACCTGGGCACTGACTATTCGATGGTGCATTAAATATCAAAAACCACAAGTCTTTAATCAGGCCACCCATTGGCTCCACACTCTGCCTAAGGAACAAAAACCCATGGGTATTCAACTACAACTATGACAAACTGCATCTGTCTGGTAGAGCAAGTGTGTATCATTGACCCAGGACTCCCTTGCTTGAACCTCACCCTTGGCCTGGCAGTCCCTTAAAAGGTTAAACAAAAATTAGATAGCCAGCAATTGTACTCCTAGTTGAATAGCCAAAAGAAATGAAAGTATATCCACTCAAACACTTGTACATGAATGTTTGTAGCAGCTTTACTCATAACAGCCAAAAAGTGGAAATACAGCTGTCCATCAACTGATGAAAGGATAAACAGAATGTCATATGCCCATATAATGGAATATTATTCAACCACAAAAGGGAATGAAATTCTGGGGCTAGGGTTGTGGCTCAGTGGTAGACTGCTTGATTAGCATGTGTGAGGCACTGGGTTGAATTCTTAGCACCACATATAAATAAATAAAGGTCCATCGACATCTAATAAAATATATTTTTAAAAAAAGGAATGAAATTCGGATACATGCGTCCTTGAAAATATTATGCTAAGTGAAAGAAGATAGTCACAAAATACTGAAAAAAGTACAATACTATGTATATATAAAATGCTCAGAATAGGTAAACCCATAGAGGTAGATTGGTAGTCTCTGGGCCTAGAAAGAAGGGGAAATGGGGAATGACTCCTAATGAGCAACAGAGTTTCTTTTCAGGTTAGTGAAACTGTTAATGAGATTTGACGGGGTGACAGGTGCATAACTCTGAATGTTGTAAAAATCACTGATATGTACACTTTAAGAGGTGAATTTTATGCTACATGAATTCTACTTAATAAAGTTGTTTTAATCTAGCAATTCATATTATAGACTAAAAAAGAAAACAATAATGTCAGTACATGTGGAAAACATTTGAAAAAATTCAATGACAATTTTGATTTAAAAACAAAACAACCTCTTAGCAAACTAGGGAATAGAAGGACACTTTTTTAGACTGTGAAAGAGCATTTAGTAGCTAGCATCATACTAAATTACAGACTGAACGCTTTCATCCTAAAATCAGGAATAAGGCAAAGTTGTCTGTTTTCTCCCTTCTATAAGCGAGTGCTGTACTGGCTTGAGTCAGTACAAGAAAGAAAGAAAAAGAAAAAAGACAACCATATTAGAAAGGAATTAGTAATGGAAGTAGTCATGTTCATAGTTGACATGATTATCTATGCAGAGAAACCCCATGACAACTACAAAAATAGTTAACTAGAATTAATACATGAGTACCTGGCATGGTGGTGCACACCTGTAATCCCAGCGGCCTGGGAGGCTGAGGCAGGATTGCAAGTTCAAAACCAGCCTCAGCAACAAGGCACTAATCAACTCAGTGAGACCCTGCCTCTAAATAAGATATAAAATAGGGCTGGAGATGTGGCTCAGTGCCCCTAAGTTCAACCCCCAGTACCCATCCCCAGAAAAGAACTAATACATGAGTTCAGCAAATTTGTTAGATATAAATTGATATACAAAAGTTAATTGTACTTTTTGGGGGTACTGGGGATTAAACCCAGGGGCACTTAACCGAAAAGCCACATACCAGTCCCGCCCCCCCTGCCTTTTTTTCCTTTTTGTGGTGCTGGAGATTGCATTCAGGACCTTGTGCATTCGAGGCAAGCACTCTACCAACTGAACTATATCCCAGCCCTTTGTTTTGAGACAGGGTCTCACTAAGCTGCTTAGGGTCTTGCCAAATTGCTGAGGCTGGTTTTGCACTCAGATCCCCTTGCCTCAGCCTCCCAAATCTCTGGGATTAGAGGTGTGCATTACTACACCTAGCAGTTAATTGTATTTCTAAGGGCTATAGCTATGGCTTGGTGGTAGAGCACTTGCCTAGCATATGTGAGGAGGTCCTGAGTTCAATCCCCATTACTACAAAAAAAATGTAGTTCTATATACTAGCCAATATCTGGGAATTGAAATGTTTTAAAATACCATTTACACTAATACCAAAAATGTCAAATGAATAACAATGAAATTAACAAGATGTACAAATTCTATACACTGAGAAATATAAAACATAGCTATGAGAAATTAAAGAAGACCTCAAAAATGAAGAGATATTCCCTATTTATGGATCAGAAGATTCGACATTGTTAAAATGGCAATTCCCCTCCAACTTACATATGAATTCGATGCTATCCTAATCAAAACCTCAGGAAATTTGTGTGTGTGTGTGTGTGTGTGTGTGTGTGTGTGTGTGTGAGAGAGAGAGAGAGAGAGAGAGAGAGAGAGACCAATCAACAAGCTAATTCTAAAATTCATTGAAAATGCAAAAAGAGGAGCTGAGGTGGCTCAGTGATAGCGCGCTTGCCTAGCATGTGTGACACCATATACAGCACCATATACAAATAAATAAAATAAAGATCCATCAAAAACTAAAAAATATTTTTTAAAAAACTAGAATAGCTAGATACCTTTGGAAAAGAAATAGTTTTAAATACTTTAAAAAATGTTTTGAATTCAGGAAATATAAGTTATCAAGACAATGTGGTATTGGCATAAAGATAGACAAATAAATCTAGAAAAAGAGTATGGAAATAGACCCATAAATATGATAGATTGATTTTCTACAAAAGTGTAAAAGTAATTTTGTAGAAAAAAGATAGGATTGTTTTTAATATTTATTTTTAGTTTTTTTTTTTAAGGAGGACACAATATCTTTATTTTCATGTGGTGCTGAGAATCGAACCCAGTGCCTCACGCATGCTAGGCGAACGAGCTACCACTTGAACCACATCCCCAGCTCGACAGGATTTTTTATACCTTTATTTTATTTATCTTTATGTGGTGCTGAGGATCAAACCCAGTGCCTCACATGTGCTAGGTGAGCACTGTACCACTGAGCCACAACCCCAGCCCAGTTTTTTAAATAATGCTAAAACACTGGCTATCCATAAATAAGAAAAACACCTTTGATTTATGCCATATGCAAAAACTAAAAGTAGATTATAGACCTAAAAGTAAAACCTAAAACTTCTGGAAGAAAACTTAGGAAACTCTTTGTGATCTTAGAACACCAAAAGCACACTCCATAAAAGAAAGTTGATGATGAACTGAACTTCATTGTAATTAAGAAAGTTCTATTCTGTGAAAGATATTGTCAACAGAATAAGACAATTTACAAAGTGGCAAAAAGTATTTGTAAATCACATATCTAATATGGGACTTGTTCAGAATAAAAAAGTCTTAAAACTCAACAAGAAAAAAAAAATGCTCCAGTTTTAAAAAGGGACAAGTGATTTAAACAGACATTTCTTCAAAAATATATGGATGGCAAAGAAGCACATTACAAATGCTCATCGTTAGTCATGAGGGAAATTAAAATTAAAATCATAAAGAGACACTATTACACACTTAATAGAATGCCTAAAATCAAAAACTCTGACCATATCCACACTGACTGGAACTATCAGGGAACACTAGTGGAAATGTAAAATGTACAACCACTGGGAAAATAATTCAGCAGTTTCTTAAAAAGTTTGAAAACATACCTTACATCCTATTCATTCTCCCAGGAGAAATACAGGTCCATACAAATACTCATATACAAATGTTCATGTAAGTTTTATTTCTAACTTCCCCAAACTGGAAACAGGCCAAATGCTCACCAAAAGGGAAATGGATAAACAAATTGTGGTATGTCCATACAGTGGAATGCTACTTAGCAATCAATACACTCAACATCATGATGACTCTCATAATAATGCTAAATGAAAGAAGCCACAGAATGCTTATGATAGGACTCCAGATATATAGAATTCTAGAAAATATAAGCTTTTCTATAAGAAGTAGGTAGTAATTACCTGAGAACAAGGAAAGGGATTAAAAGAGTATGAGAAATCTTTGGGGGTTGTGGTATGATCACAAATGTGATTATAGTGATGTTTCATGTGTATATACATGTCAAAATGTATTATATTATATACTTTAAACATGTTCAGGCCAGGTGTGGTGGTGCATGCATGTAATCCCAGCAGCTAGGGAGGCTAACGCAAGGAGGATCACAAATTCAAAGCCAGCCTCAGCAATTTACCAAAACCCTGTCTCAAAATAAAGCATAAAAAGGGGTGGGGATGTAGCTCATTGGTTAAGCACCCTTGGGTTCAATCTCTGGTGCCCCCCCACAAAAAGTTCAGTTTATAGTGTATGCCAATTACTTTAAATTTCTTTTTTGAAACTCAGAAGTTTCCCCAAATAAATAGAGCGCCTAAGTTTTACCATATGCCAAGACCTATGCTTGTTGAGAGTTATTGCTTCCTTTCATCTTCCCACTAACCTTATGAAGAGAGTGTTTTCATTAAATTACTCACCCAAGAACGCACTCAAACCACACAGGCCAATGAGATACAAAGCCAAAAATCAAGCCTAGGATGGTTTGATTTCACTACCCATAATCAAAACCATGATATAACCTAGTTTCATTAGGTTTTCAAGGAAGTTACAGTCCAGCAGAGACAAACAAGAGAATAAATGGAGGTGAGAGGGGAAAATGTAATGAAGATGAACCTAATCTCTCACTTGCTCTCAAGCTGGGACATTGACCCAAAGCAAGGATAATGTTTCAGACAAAGTCCTGGTGCTGCCATCAGGAAACTAGACAAGGAGAAAGAAGGGAAGATCTATCTAAAAAGTATCATAATAACTCTATATGTCTAATAAGAATTGTAATGCATTCCACTGTCATATATAAATAAAAAATAATTTAAAAATAAATAAATAAATAACCCCAAAAGTGCACTGCCGCAGTCTGGCTGGGCATGAATAACCGAGCCGCCACAAAGCCTTGTAGGTTCAAACAGCAACTACTTTATTTCAACTCTTACTGGCACTGCACGAGCGCTTTTCCACCAACGCCACCCAAGCGGCCTTCTCCCGGGACACACCACACACCAACCAGAAAATCCCTCCTCCAGAAATCCCTCCTCCGGCACTTCCCCAACCAATGGGAACTCTCCAGGAGTTCCCGCGAGAACTCCAAAGTAGCGGGTGCCCAAGCCAGCAAGAGCCGCCCCATTGCCGGACAGTAAAGGTCAAATATACAACTCAATCAATCCAGCATCACAGCAATTATATACAGCTTAACTCAAATCATCATCTCAATGGTTCGCTGGCATCACCTTTCAAACATTCCCTCTGGCAAATGCCAGGTGTCATTCTGACCAGCCGTGACTCCCAACAGTGCACCTCACATCTAGGAGGAAAAAAAGTATCATAATAAGCACACCTATTTCAGGTAACTCCATCATTTAGGGCTCCTCTTTTTCTGTCCAAGGTATAGACATTCAGAAGCAACCTAGAAGACATTTCATACTTCCAAGGGAGTTTTTAGTAGAAGAGTCTAAAGTTTAGAAACTAAAGTGAGTCATTTTGCTGCTTGGTGTTCTATTTCCTCATCTCTTCGATGGGGAATGGGAAGAAGGCATTGCTGTACTTCCTCCCAGGTTGCACACGCTCTGTCTTGCTGATGTTGATGGTTTTCCCAAAGGGTACTTTACAACTTTGGTGAGCAATGGGAAACATTTAGAAGGGTGGCTTAACTTCTCTCAGCAGCTCTGCTGACGACAAGGAAATGTGCAGATGTTACAAAGCAGCATCATTAAATAATTAAAAAAGAAAATTGTTAACTGAATGCTTTTATGTTAAGAGTTATTTTTTATTATAAAGTTAATGCAGATTAATTATAGACAGTTTAGGAAATGCAGACTCTGAGGAAAGAGTTAACACAGCAGGTTGGGTTGCTTACACATTCCATGACTCTAAGGGTTCCATGAGCAACCCTTGGCTACCCACTGGGAACTATTTTAGAGTGTTCTTTATCTCAGTGATTGATGACTTTATTATAGACACCTGGAGCAATGGACCATGTCGTGCTGGTTTGTCAGGTTGCTTTCTACAAACATCAAGTTTGATGATGTGCACCTGGTTTCATATGTTAGTTCTGAATTTGTATAGCAGACTATAACTATGAAACAGTGCCCCATAAAAGCCTTAGACTCTGAGACTTGAACAGGCTCCATGGGCAAGGACATTCCACAACTGTCCCTGGAGTCAATTGCTAGAGAGTTCTCCTGTGTGGCTTCACACAAGGTAGGGCATTGGAAGCCTGTATTAAACCTCCCTGGCCCCAATGGATGTTAACTTTTTCCTGCTGTTTTGGCTACACATACATGACTATATTAAGTCCTAGAAGTGAGTATATAACCTGTGATTAAGACTTGTAGGTATTTCTAGAAAATCACTGAATGATATATATATATATATATATATATATATATATATATATATATATATATATATATATATATATATGAAACAAAATCTCTCCATCTAGAGATAACCATTAGGCTAGCTTTAAAAACATGATTTGCTCAACCTAATTGTCTTGAAAAATCCTTCTAAATCCTTCTTAATTAAAATGGTAATTAAGTTTGTAAAAAGTTGTATTATGGAATAAAATTAAATTTTATAGAAGTCCTCTTTTATTTTAATTTTATCATAGATTCTACATTTTTAAAACATTTTTTACTTGTTCTTTTTAGATATATATGACAGTAGAGTGTATTTTGACATATTATACCTACTTGGAGTATAACTTCCTATTCTTGTGGTTGTATAAGACGTGGCATTTCACTGGTGGCATATTCATACATGAACACAGGAAAGTTAAATCCCATTCATTCTACTGTCTTTCCTCTTCCCATCCTCCCTCTCTTCATTCTGCTTTGTCTAATTCAATTGATTTCTATTCTTCCCTATCCCCTTCCACTGCCTTATTGTGTGTTAGCATCCACATATTAGAAAGAACATTTGGCCTTCGTTTTTTGGGAGGATTGGTTTATTTCACATAGCATGATAATCTCCAGTCCCATCCATTTACTAGCAAATGCCATAATTTCATTCTTTTTTATGGCTGAGTAATATCCCATTGTGTATATATATCACATTTTCTATCTCCATTTATCTGTTAAAGGGCACCAAGGTTGGCTCCATAGCTTAGCTATTACAAATTGAGCTGCTATTAACATTGATATGGCCACATCACTGTAGTATGCTGATTTTAAGTCCTTTGGGTATATGCTGAGGAATGGAGATAACTGGGTCAAATGATGGTTCCATTCCAAGTTTTCTGAGGAATCCCACACTGCTTATGGAAGTCCTATTTTAAGACTTAAGGGAAATATTTACTACTTTAAATGACTTACTGAATTTTGCTTTTGTGACATTATCATGGCTTCATTTGCAATTTGGTCCTTAATTTGGAACCTAACTTAATGTTGATCGGTTCCTATGGAAAGAGGCAAGACACACATTTTTTTAATTAGTTCACTTCCTCAGTTGTGGGGGCTGGTAAATTTGGAATCTGTAGGACAGGCCAGCATGCTGGAAATTCAGAGAAGAGTTCACACTGCTACTGTGAGCCTCAAAGCTAAGCCTGGAAACAGGTAGAGTTTCTATATTGCAATCCTAAGAGTGAATTGATGCTCTTCAGGAAGCCTTGCTCTTCGTTCTTTAAGGCCTTCAACTTATTGAACAAAGTCAATCCACATTATGGAGGATAATCTACTTTACTTGAAGTCTATAGATTTAAATATTAATCACGTATCAAAGAGAACCTTTGTTTTCTTTTAATAAATGTTACCTTTTATCTCAACTTTTAAGTATGCATTTATAATGGCAGTTCTTCTTTATCATAAGGAAATAAACTATTTGATAGTAGATTAATAATCTGAAAGGGAGTAGAAAAAAATTTATGATTAGACACTTAGACTGGCTGCTGCTTGATCGAATAGCTGGGCATCTTAACACATAAATAGACTAGCCACATTAACACATAAAATTAACCTCCACAGGCTTGCTTTTTCTTGTTTGAAGAGGGAAGGGCAGACAGAACCCTAAAACCGATTCATTAGAGATGATAATAACCCCTAAATGGGCTTGCCCCAAGTGAACACAAAAAGTGCCATGAGTTGGCAGTCCCCTTGGCCACGTGCAAGTGTGGCATTAGCCAGGAGAGGGCACTGCCTCCCACCTGTGCAGCTATCTGCATGGGAACCAACCTGATGGATGAGATTTTTGACACTACTTTCCAATTATTTTTTAAAGTCCCTGATTTAGCTTAGCGCAACCTTTAGTAGCATGTATGTGAACTTTTCATTTCTTGACGGGACCAAAGTACCTCATTGACAATACTCAGGCTTCAGGTTCAAGAATGCAAGAAGAAGCCAGGCATGGTGGCACATGCCTGTAATCCCAGCGATTAGGGAGGCTGAGGTAGGAGGATTGTGAGGCCAGCCTCAGCAACTCAGTGAGACACTTGCAATTCAGTGGGACCCTATCTCTAAATAAAATATTAAAAAGGAATGGGTAGGGATGTGTCTCAGTACTTAACCACCCTTGTGTAAATTCCTAGTACCAAAAAACAAAAAAAAAAAAGAAAGAAAGAAAAAGAAAAAGAAAGAAAGAATTCAAGAAGGTATGGAATGATTTTGTCCTTTGCCTTTTCTAGTGAGTCACAGCTAGTCCAACCAGGCAGAGCCCAACCAATTTTTCCAGAAGAGGCAAACTCAAGCTGATTCTGAAGGGTAGGGTGTGGGGAGAAGGAGGCTGGGATATTTGGCAAGTGAGAAGAAACTGGGAGGAACCCTGGACCTCCAGGCAGCTGAGGAATCTTCTAGCAAAATACAGAAGATAAATGTGGGAAGTTGTTCATAATACCTGGGTTTGAATACTGCAGGCCCCTCTAGCAGTACAACTCTGCCTAGCAGAGCAGTCAAATCTAATCTGGATTCATAATTAGAAATGGAAACTCACCTAAGTATAGTTATTCTTTATTATTCATTAATAATTAAAAGCTCTCTCCCTCTCCTTCCATTTTAATGACAGCTTACATTTGTGCAGTGTGAGTCTTTTCAGAGGGCTTTCCCATCCCACAGTAATAGAGAAGGTACTAATTATTTCCAATTTACAGTTGAGGAAACATGGAGAGTAAGTGGTTAGCTTTGGCTTCCCTCTAAGCCAAGTCTGGAGGGAGGGGCCTGACTGGAAGCCTGGGACCTGATTTTAGCTCTGTGTTCTTACACTTATCAAAAATAAATTCCTCTCATATACTGCTATTTCCAGAATCCATTAAAACTGAATGTAGACATACATTGTGACCCAGAAATTCCACTTGTAGTCATGTACCCCAGAGTAATGCAGGCATATAAGCCACCAAAGACATGCACAACAAGATGGCTCACAACAGCATAATGAGTGAAAGCCAAAGCCAAAAATAAGCCAGAATTCCATCAACATAGAATGGGTAATTGTGGTACATCTGTATAGAGGCATACCAAATAGTAATGAGAATAAATGAACAAGATCAACACATGATGTAAATAAACTTCACAAACACCAAATTCAAAAACAGGCAAAATGAATATCAGCTGTTGGAAGTCAGGTTAGTGGTTATACTCCCACAGCATTAGTAGCTGGGAGGGGATGACAGGGTCTTCTGGGGTGCCACTAATGTTCTACTTCTCAACCTAGGGAGTGGTTACCTAGGCAACACAGATGTGCTCACTTTATGTAAAATTTATCAAGCTGTAACCCTTGTGGTGTATGCAGATTTCTGCACACATGTTATATTTAAAAAAAAGTTTATTTAATCCTGATTTGTATAATTTCTTACATGAGTAAACTATACTACTGCCCAAACTTAGCTCATCCCTGATTAAAGGAGATTTGTTTATTGTTCTGTTCTGATAGAGCCCACACCGCCATTCCCCAGAGTTTCTAAAGGGTTGAGAGAGCAGGTCACCATCTGCCTTCGCATCTGTGAGTGCAAGAATACATTTCAGGAAAGCTGCCACACAGGAAGTTCCTCTCCTATCAGCAATAATACAAACATATGCTCTTTTTGTGTATCCAGAAAGTAAGGAAGAAGGCAACACCCAAGTGGGCTAGGCCAAAAGCAGCAAACATTGCAACCAAATGGCAAAACTCCCCTGCCTGCCCCATTTTTAACAGACTTGATGAAACTAGTACTGTCTTGCAAGAAAATAAGAAACCCAACTCTTTCACTCCAAGCATACAGATGGCACCTCCAGACAAGAGAGAGGTGGGGCATGGAGCAACAAACTGATGCTGCTCAAATTTGCATGGCGTGGTCCTCACAAAGTCATAAATGGAAACAGATTCCCAATTTCCCAGAGTACACCTGTTCCTCATTAGTTCTTATTACTTATTGCAGGACCAGGGTGTTGGAAAAATCTTAAAGGACAACAGTACATGTGAGATCAAGTGTTGGCTATCCCCATAGGCCAAAAACATTTGCATTTGGTCTAGAACTTCTCTTCTCTCTCTCTCTCTCTGTGCTGGGGATTAAAATCAGGGGTGATGTCAAGAGCTTTGTAATGTTTTGAACAACCAAAAAAACAAAACAAAACAAAACAACAACAACAACAAAAAAAAAACCCAGGGGTGCTTTATCACTGAGCTACATTCCCAGCCCTTTTATTTTTATATTTTCAAAGTTTGAGATAGGGTCTAAGTTGCTTAGGGCCTTACTAAATTGCTGAGGCTGGCCTCAAAAGTGCACCCCTCCTACCTCTTCCTCCAGAATCATTGGGATTACAGGCGTGGCCCCCACCATCCCCACTATCCCCACCACCCCCACCACCCCCACCACTTCCACCACCTCCACCACCTCCACTACCCCCTGCCCTGCTTTCTCTTTCTCTCTCTTAAAAGAAAAGTTTCTTAAACGAATTAAACTTAGTAGAGTTTGAATAGAGAAAAAAAAAGTGATTTCAAATCAGGCAGCTCCAAGATTCAGAGCAGGTTCTAAGAACTCCAACCAACAACATGATCAGACAGCATTTATAGAAAAATAGGGGGAGGCATAGAAAACAACTAAACTGGCTCCAGCCTAGTCAATCAGCCAATTGGTTACAGCTTAACAAGTTAGTTATTTACAGCTCACATGGGTACAGGGCCTCCTGCAACCACACAAAGCTCAGCTCAGTGCAGGTGTCCAGTTCAAAACCATGTCCTCCTGCAACTTTTATTTAACAACAGACACACTTCTTGATTCCCTCTGCTGCTTTTGAGAGCTTCTTCCATCATACCATACAGCTTGAGCCCCTATATCTTTTGTATCAGTGATTCTCTGGGGCTTCAGTCCCAAATTCCAACCTTCAGGCAAAAGAAGTGAGAACTCTGAAAAACACTTTGCATAGATATCTACTTTCATGCTTTCTCCAGCTAGATCGCAGTTGGAGGAGTCAGCCCTCTTTTTCCTCCCAATGGTCAGAAGGACATGGGAGTACATGACTGCACATTTTGCCCCTTTTCATGATGTGATGGGGTTGGCAGAACTCTGGCCAGCTACAGCCACACAGAGTGGAAGCAATGGCCTGGACTGAGTCACGAGGTTGTTCCTCCAGCATCTAAAGGAATCCTGGCAGCAACAGAGGTACTTCAGGATCTGATTGAATAGTTGGAGCCAACCTCAAGAGTTTTCCAGCAGTGGAAATCTCAAAGCCAGGTAGATGGTACAGATATACACACAAAGATGGTCATTATGGCATTGTAGTTAAGAGAAAAACAGGAAACAACTGAAGCTTCCAGCAACAGGAAGAGTTAAGTTATGGATTACTGCACAGCTAGGAAAAAGAATGAGGCAGCTCTGTATTAACTAACATGAAGAGAGGTCCATGTTGTATTATTAAGTGATAAAGGCAAGTTTGGAGGAAATTATATATGGCCTAATTCAACCTATGGATTAAAACATCTGTATACACACACACACACACACACACACACACACACACACACAGTCCCAACTGCTAGAGTTCATAAACTGATAGTGAGAAACTGACTTCATTTTTGAAAATAGCTTCTACCTCAAGGCCTGTCCAGAGGGAGGGGGCATGACCCTTGTCCTTGGAAAAACCCACAGAGCACTCCTAGGCAGATAGCCACCCTGCTGAGTTGTTTGTGTGTAAATAACTGGAGAGATCTGCGCCACCAGGTGGCCCTGACTCTGTTAGGCTAGGTGAGGACCCATAGCAACCCCCTAGCAACCACCAATCAGCATGAGACAAAGAAAATACCTGGGATACCAGATGAACCCCCAGTAGTCTGGGTGTTTGATAACATGTTAGGAAACCATGTAGTTTAGCACGCACACCCCTCATGGATTAAACCAATCAGTTCAAAGAAATCCTCCTCTTGTACTAACCAATCACCCCTACCCAACTTGTTCCCGCCAGTGAATGTGCTAATTAATGTTAAGAGTTGTTTGACTTTCCCTCGGTATGAAATGATTTGCTGTGTGATGTTATGACGCATAGAGTATCCCCCCCAAACCTATAAAATCTCACTGAACAAAGGACTCACTCCCTGGGACCGCTGCGTCGGAAATGATTGTGAGTCCTGGTTGAAGCTTGCAATAAAGACTCTTGTGTGCTTGCATTGGATTTGGTTCCTGGAGGTCTATTGGGGTCCCACAAATCTGGCATTACGATAGGAGAAGGCCTAGAAAGATACAAACTAAACTTTTGTCAAGTTATCTTTGGGCAAGGCAGTGGAGGTGTGGGTGCTGCTAAGGGGGAACTTCCCAATTGTGCCATAGTTGTGTCTATATTATTTACAAGGCACCAGTATTTCTTCCCCACAAGGGCTGTGGGGGTGGTGGGTGGGGGAGGCTCATTCCTGGAGAAGTATCAGCATAGCCAGAGGCTCCAGTGAGTCAGGACCACAGGCTGGAAGGAGACTCTGAGAATTGGCAGAGCGGCTGTAAGCTCCTGATTATGCACAACTGGTCCTTTTTTTCCCCTCCTTTTCCCTCTTTGGAATCCTGTGCTCTCAGTCTCCGTTGGGTGACTTCCAATCTCAGGAAACTACAGAAAAAGAGTCCCTACCTAGCAAAGTCCCAGGAGGATGGCTGGGGTCAGCTTGGCTCTAGACTTTGGGAAGAAACCTCTTCTTCTCCTTGGTGCTTTCCTTGAGATTCTTTTCCACGGCTTTTTTCTTCTATAAGAGCAAAAATCCCTCAGGGGATGGAGAAGGGAGGTCACCAAGATTGATTGACTTTGGGGGAAGCCTACTACTAATCTTCATCCAGCTTCCCCTTAGAATAGCCTAGAGAGCTTTTCAAAACCTCAAAGAGATAAATCCAAGTTAAGTATAGATGTTGTGTTAGCAAATATCCATTGCTGGACAAATACAAATTTTCATTTATTCTAGAACAAGTGTAAATGGATTAAGAACCTTTTGAAAAGCAATTTGATAATATCAAAAGTCTACAATATTTTAATATCTTTTTATTCAGCAATAAAACTTCTGGGAACTTCTCTGAATAAAATATAAAAACCTTAAATAAGGAAAAACTTATGTGACAACTGCTCTCTGTGGCTCCTTTTAGAATAGCTAAAAATCCAAACATTCAAATGGCCAGTGAATGGTTAAGTGTGTGTGCTCACTCCGTGGAACATTTTGCAACAATTAAAATTGTAATGGAATTTTGAAATAATATGTAAAAATGTGCTGATGCTGAATTTATAACTTTTTTGGACTTAAGTCCTTTTATACTTACATAAAACTCATTTCAGAAGAAAGAATAAACATGCTTAGGCCTTATCCCAGTCTGGTTAAGTCAGAAACTCAGGGGGTGGGGACTGGCTTTTTTTTTTTTTTTTTTAAGTTTCCCAGATGCGGTAACTGAGGCCAAGGTTGAGAAAGAACCATTAGCCTTGGATTCAAATGAGACTTCCCAGATCCACTGTGGCTCAGTCCAGCTCCTTTGGATTGAGTTCTACAGGGGGTCTAAGTTGTCTGTTTCCTTCATCTTGCCCTCTGCATATCTCTCTCAGAGACTATTGGATCAGGTGGTGGCTCCAGCAGGAGTGTGATCATAAATTTGGGATAGTGGCCAAATAGCTTTACATGTTACCACAGCCAGCAGCAGGTGGACTCATTAGGAGAGAGATAGTTAAAATAATCTTGGTAGGACTGAGTAAGGGCTGGAAACTAGGTCGGGATAGCAGTGGGAGACAGGCAGAGACAGAGCCTATACACCTCCGCACTTGTGCCAAGGATCTAAGGAGTAGAAACCAAATCCTGGGATGTATCTGGCTTATTGTGGAGAGGATCCAGTCCTGCAGAGCCCCAGTTACCTGACTGTTGGTGCCTCCAGTCTTGCTAGGGGGATGGAAGCATCATGCTGCAAGGGTTTGCTGTTAGCAGGTCCTGGTGAGAGATCTATGGGGCACCTTAGAAGAAAGGCAGGCCAGCCAATTTGCTGTCTGTCCAAAGTAAACAAATGAAAACTGAAGAGGTGGAGAAAAGTTAATAAAGGCAGGGAGAAAAAGGGATCCATAAGGGGGAATACAGCAATCTCCTTTCCAACATTCAGGAACCTCAAGGGAGAGGGCAGAGGTGATGTAGTATGAAAGGTAGTCACCAAAGAACCCCTTGCTCATAATTGTTCTGCTCACCCAGGCTCCCTGTCACTGGCTATCCCACTACTAGCTAATTCCACTTGGTTGATTAAGCTATGCCTGTTTACTGTTGCCTTCTAAAAAAACAGATCCCCCAAGGGATAACACTTCCATTCAACAACTCAGTGGGATTAGTTTATAATGATTGATTTGGCCAGTCTGAGTACTGACTCTGTGCTGCTTGTATTATGCCAGAAAGTTGGGTAGAATGGAAACAAGAGCTCATTGAGGTGACTAAGAAGATTCATTTCAATCTTCCAGACACCATTGGTCACCTGACAGGGAGCTGCTGCAGAGATAGGAGAGAAACAGAAAAATGTACCACACTGTCACCTCCCTCCAGGACCTTTTAGCCTGGTTGGAGGGAGTCAAGACACAGAACAAGCAGCTGCTTATTTAGTTGCTAATAAAGTCAAGGGCTGCTTGAAGAGCAGAACTGGGGACTTCTGTGTCAAAGAGCCTTTTCAGATACTCTCATGGTTGAACCACACTGACCCTTTTCATTAGGCATCTGGAAAACAAGCTGATACAACCTCACTGTTTTCTAAATTTTGAGATGGGTGGGGCTTCCTGGTTCTACAGCCTCACCTTAGTTTCTGCCTCCCATCATAGAGTTCTTTCTAGGCTCAGCACTATTGAAAGGGAGTTATTCATAAGCATTTACAGGGTGTTTAGGGTCCACCTACCTTTTCTGCTCCTTCTCCCAACTCTGGCCATTTGCCATGTCTTGGTGGGCTGAGTGGTTTCACACTTACTAAATGCCCCTGAGACACATGGTTTCTGTATATCACAGTCTACTCACAAGTTACCCTTGTAAGAAAACTTTGCCAGCTCCTGGCTGTGGCTGCCACTGTGACCATCATCAAATTGAAGTAAAGAAGCAAGAATTAGGAATGAAGAAGCAGACAGGGCCCAGAATCCGGGTAGCAAGTAGGGCCAGACAGGGTGATGTTGGGAGCTGCTCTCGAAATACATGCCCTTAAGTCCTGAGCAAGAGATACGGAACAATTATTGTGCCCTGCAAGGACTTGGGCTTTACCTCCACTTAGATAATGAGGCATGGCTCCAGGAGTAGATGTCACCCGGTGGGGTTGAGTTACACTCATCTTTCCTTTGTAATTCTACCCCTTTGCCCTTTTGGGGATGGAATGTTCCATGGAACCTCCCCTTGTGTATCCCCTATATAAGAATAAAGAATTCCAGTGGCTCTCTCTCTTTCCATGGACTCCTATGATCACAGAGCTGTCCCCGGATTTTAGAAGGTACTTCTCTGTGTTTATGTGTCTTCTTTGCCATTTTCTTAAGTTATTGGAATAGTCAGATTTTGTGAACCCAGCATTAGGTCGCTAACTAGGAAAGGGTTAGCAATAGGGTGATATTGCCAAATCATGAGGAGGTGTGCTTCTTGGTGAGACTGTCACTGGTAAATTGTGTTATCCTGGAAACGTATTCCAAGTCAGGGATATTTGAGGGCTGGATCCAAAGCCCACAAGGAATAAGAAACAGAGGCCAGTGCAGGATCTGACACTAGGGATCAGAAGAGATTGTGCAGGCCAAACCAGAAATCAGATCTGGTACACAAACCAAACCTAAGGTCAAGGTACTGAGGCGGACTAAGGGAGAGGGCGGAGAAGGCACAAGATGGAGATGGGGGTTCAAGACTGAGAGAGCTAACTGATGTCTACAGAGAAGGCAAAAGAGTCCGGGAAGAAACACCAAGGAACTTTCTGAGTAGAGAAAGAATGTCCTAGATGGTGGGAGAAGCCTGGGCCCCAAAGGCATATCTATTTGTCAAGTCATTGGATTGTGCAGGGTGTGGTGGCATATGGCTGTACTTTCTGAGGCAGAAGGATCTCAAGTTCAAGGTCAGCCTCGACAATTTAGTGCGACCCTGTCTCAAAATAAAAAGGGCTGGGGAGGTAGCTCAGTGGCAGAGCTAGCATGGGCAAGGCCTTGGGTTCTATCACCCCTGCCAAAGGAAAAAATGTCATTGGATTTTATATTTAGAATTTGTCATTTCAACATATATAAATTTTACCTAAGAGAATAGTAAACAAATTTAACTCTAGTTAGGGTTATTTGTAGTTGTAGTGTATAGACTAGTGATTCTGAAACTATATTCAACATGACCTTGAGCTCAACATTAATGGGAGCCAGATTTATCACTGATGGGGAAAGAAGTTACACCTATGGAAAGAGTGTGGCATGTTTCCTAATATATATATATTTATGCCTCTATCTATTTCTATATGCATGTGCACACGTGTGTGCAGTATTACCTGTCTGATGAAAGCAACACACACCAAAAGCACACCAATACACACACCAATAGGAATGAGCACATTTAGCACCTATATCTTGATTTTTTTCTTAAAAAATTTCTTCTTTGTGGTACTGAAGATTGAACCTAGGGCCTTCCAAATGCTAGGCAAGTATTCTACTACTGAGCTAATCCCCAGCCCTTTTTGTTGTTTTTATTTTGAGACAGGTCTCACTAAGTTGTTGAGGCTGGCCTTCAACTTGGGACCCTCTGTCTCAGCCTCAGCCTCCAGCATAGCTGGGATTACCAGTGTGTGCCACCATGCCTGACTTCAGGTCTTGATTTCTAACAACCATTCCCCTACTGAAGGATCCAGTCGCTGGGCACAGTGGTGCATGCCTGTGACTAGGTGGCTGAGACAGGAGGATTGCGAGTTTAAAGTCTGGCCTCTGCAATTTAGCAAGTTTCCCTTAGAAACATAGTGAGACCCTGTCTCAAAATTAAAAAATAAAGAGGGCTAGGGATGTGGCTCAGTGATTAAGTGCCCCTTGGTTTGTTCAATCTCCAGCACAATAAATAAAAATAAATAAATAAAGGAACCAGGGATCTTTGAGATATAGCTTATTCCAAGTCTGGGGTAGGGAAGGTAGAGGCCGGGCCTGGAACACCTTGTTGTACCAAAAAACGAGGACATGCTCAAAGAACAACGGTATATGTTGATAAGACTCAGAAATCTTGACGGGGCTCCCACTGACCAAATCTGGGACAATTTGAGCAAAATAAATAATACTTGTAATAATTTATACCTCATTGAATTACATAAGAATCTATACTGACATAAATAAATAAGTAAATGGAGGTGAAGAGAAACCTTTTCATTACAGAAGTATGCCAACTAATAAATATAGAAGGCATGGCGAAGCTACGTAGAAATTCATGGATATTTGATAAGAAACAGGATAGCCACAGAGTTGCAAACTACTATCAAAAAGATAAAACAAAAATATGTATAATATGTCAAAACATATTCTACTATCATGTATAACTAATTAGAACAAATTTTAAAAATTTTAAAAAGAGAAAACAAAAAGAAAATTGTATCTGTATTGAACATGTTTAGACTTTTACCTTATCATTATTCCCTAAACACTACTTTCAATGGCATTTATATCGTATTAGTATTTTAAGTCATCTAGAGATGATTTGAAGCATAGGAAAGGGAGCATGTAGGCTATATGCAAATGCTACACCATTTTATATCAGGGACTTGAGCATCTACATATTTTTCCATCCATGGGGGTCCTATGACCTTCACAGATGCCAAAGAACAAATTACATATTAATTAAAAAGGAAAATGCAGGAACTTCACAATTGCAGACATCACCTTAATCAAATCATCAAACCTAGCATCTCTATATTGGTATGAATTAATATCTAGTATCATGTGCCTGTGATTAAGATGTCCAGAGAGGGACACACCAACGGTTGTGTGATAATCCTGCCAAAAATGTAGAACCTGAATCTGATTATGAGGAAACATAGGACAAACTCAAATTGAAAGACATAACTAGCTTGCAATCTAAAAAAATATTAGAGCCAATAAATAAAAAAGAAAGGCTGAGGAACTATTCCAGACTAGAGGAAAATAAATAGACCTGGCACCTAAATGCTATGTGTGATCTTGGATTTGCTCCTAGACTTGGGTGGGAAAATGTAAGGACTTTGTAAATGTAAGGACTTTTTTCTCATTTGTAAGCAAATGAGAAAATAGATTGTGTTATATTAATGCTGAATTCCTGGTTGAGTTAGCTGTACTGTGACTATATAAAGAATGTCTTTCCTGGTCTTTGGAAAATGCCCACTGAGGTACTATATCTCCAACTCACTCTTGAACGGTTTAGGGGAGAAGTGGTGAGGCTTTCAAGATATGTCTAGGTCCTGGAAGAACTGCCCTCATGAATGAATTAGTGTATTTCCTGTGAGCATAAATTTATTACCACGAAATTATTATTATTATTTTTTTTTTAAATTTTTTTTTTTTTTAAGAGAGAGTGAGAGAGAGGGGGACAGAGAGAGAATTTTAACATTTATTTATTTTTTCTTAGTTCTCGGCGGACACAACATCTTTGTTGGTATGTGGTGCTGCTGAGGATCGAACCCGGGCCGCACGCATGCTAGGCGAGCGCGCTACCGCTTGAGCCACCTCCCCAGCCCCACGAAATTATTATAAAGTGTCTGGTCCTCTGTTCCCTCTCTCTTTCACATGGGCCTACTTGTTCTTAGGTTTTCCTCCAAGAGTTGAAGCAGCACGAGGCCCTCATTGGACGTGACCACCTAATCTTGGACTTCCCAGCCACTACAACTATGAACCAAAATAAAACTATTTTCTTTATAAATTACTCACTCTTGGGTATTGTGGTGTGACAACAGAAAATGAATTAAGATAATTGATGCCTCTGTATTAAGGACTGAAGAAGTTCTTTCTACTGTTCTTGTATTTTTTTTTTGTAAGAAATTATAGCAAATTAAAAAGTCCTCCCCAAAGCAAACAAACCAAATAATAAGCCCGTGATTGTGGTCAGAAACCAGAAAACACTGGTACTAGCAACCGGGAGGTCTGTACTTCCTGCTGGGCCCAGAGCCAGCCCAAAGTATGGCATTCTAGTGACTGCAACAGGATATAGGTGACTACCCTCCTGGTTGGCTTAGTTTGCTGGAACATGCATTATGCAAATTTTGTCGGCAGCCAGTCCTCCACCAAGTGGGGCACAATCCCTGGCAGAGCCCATCATGTCCTCAGAGAAGCCTTACAGCTGTTTTGTGTCAGATGATTCATTGACACCAGGCAGTAAACAGAAAAATCATTGGTAAATGTGTGAAATTGTGCTCAGATTTAATCTCTTTTCAACAAAAGTAATTAATGTTTAAGTCAACTTTTGTTATAGCCCATTAATAAATAGAACATGTTTGTATTTTTGCTAGGAGGCTTGAATTTTTTAAATCTGGTATTCTTTACCAAAGAACAGGAATCAGTTAAGGTTTTCCCGCTTAGCGAGTGTTGTATTTAGGCTGGGGGTACAGATCAGTGGGTATAGCACTTAACTCTGGTTTTGATCTCTACCACCCCAAGAAAGGGGAAAAAAAAGTATTTACGACATACACTTTCCTAAGCAATTCCTTCCCAAAGAGAAGCGTATGTTTAATATGGTTTCTGTGGCCTTTTACCCCAGGCTAGGCCTTTTACTATGGCTTGAATGCAGTGATCTTTTTCTTCACTCTCTCTTTTTGGCCAGGTTTCTGAATTGCTAATTATATGATTTTTCTCCATTTTGCCCCCAGAAGCTTTTTAAGTGTTTTGTTTAGCTATTGGTTTGTTTTGTTATTGAGCAATTTGAATGCACCACTCACCAAAGGCCAATTAGCTGAAAGATAGGCTTCTCCTACAACCTCCAGGAGGTCATCAATAATCATTTTCTCAAAGCAAGAAAAAGCCAATTTGGAATCCCTCCAAAAGCCAATCCACCTGGTAAATTCTTCTGGGCCTCCCACTCACACCTAGGGAAAGGACCAGACGTGACTGAGTTCCTGGGGAGTGGGTCAAAGATTGCCCTTGCTTTTCCCTCTGCTGGCCTGTGGGGGGCGTTTCTAGCTTCCTCTGGGCTCTTGCAGGACAGTACCAGCTGGGAGTACCTGGCCAGTTACAGCAGGGACAGTGGACAGCCTGCAAAACATCTCGCATTAAAGCTAGGGCTGAGTCATCTGGGCGTGGTGGTGGTTGGTTAACATTCTTGCAACACAACAGTGCAGACAGAGAATCTAGACTGTATTTTGTAACACATTTGCAAGGCCAATTCATAAAGGCTAGCTCTCAGACTATAAAAGAACAGGTGAGCACACCCACTGCTCCAGAGCACTGAGTCAGCTCTATGGGGTGGGCTTAGCCCAAGGCTCACCCTTCCAGGGTCCAAAGGCTCTGTAGGGAGAGGGCAGGAAACCAGATTTATGAGAAAGGTTAAAGATCAGGGAAAAGTGATTGGGAAGGGACATCTCTCAGCTAGTCTGTTGCAAGCCTCTGGTCTTTTGGGTTTTAACTACTGATGGTCTCAAACTCCTGTCTGGACAGAATTTATTTTTATTTTTATTTTTTTTATTGTTGGTTGTTCAAAACATTACATAGTTCTTGATATATCATATTTCATACTTTGATTCAAGTGGGTTATGAACTCCCATTTTTACCCCGTATATAGATTGCAGAATCCCATCAGTTACACTTCCATTGATTTACATATTGCCATATAGTGTCTGTTGTATTCTGCTACCTTTCCTATCCTCTACTATCCCCCCTCCCCTCCCCTCCCCTCCCCTCTTCTCTCTCTACCCCCTCTACTGTAATTCATTTCTCCCCCTTTTATTTTTTTCCCTTTCCCCTCACTTCCTCTTGTATGTAATTTCGTATAACCCTGAGGGTCTCCTTCCATTTCCATGCAATTTCCCTTCTCTCTCCCTTTCCCTCCCACCTCTCCTCCCTGTTTAACGTTAATCTTCTTCTCATGCTCTTCATCCCTACTCTGTTCTTAGTTACTCTCCTTATATCAAAGAAGACATTTGGCGTTTGTTTTTTAGGGATTGGCTGGCTTCACTTAGCATAATCTGCTCTAATGCCATCCATTTCCCTCCAAATTCTATGATTTTGTCATTTTTTAATGCAGAGTAATACTCCATTGTGTATCAATGCCACATTTTTTTTTATCCATTCGTCTATTGAAAATCATAGAATTTGGACAGAATTTAGTAAAGCAGAAGGCAGCCATTTATTATCTCAGGCAGAGTGAGGTGCTCTGGAACTGATTTGTTTTAGGGCATTATTGATTTCTACTTCTAAAACTGTAATAAAAAATCCAGTTTATTGGAGATGATGGCACCAGAGATGTAGGTTGGCAGGCCCCTGGTGACCACAGTGGGGCTCACTTGTTTTCCTCACAGCTCACAAACATTTCTTTGGTGCAGTGATTTAAAGAGGAACAGCTGGTCCTGAGCCCTAACTAAATGTCAGTCCTTATGAGTAAATGTTTCCCAAAAATCAAATGGGGGAGCCCACAAAAATTGCTGAGATTAACACCCTGGTGGGATGGCCACATCTGTCTCCAAAGTGGACACCACCTTGGAGATTGGACATTCGTGGGCCTAGAGTTTAATTAGTAATGAGACACTTATTTTCAGTCCTGTGATCAAAGTATGGGGAAATAGACACTCTCTGCCTTCTTGCCTTGGGTTATTTTTCTCCTGCTTCCTGACCTGTACTGGTAGAGACAGTAAAGACAACAGAAGAGGGAGTCCAGGGAGTCGAGAGAAATTCCTCTATGTTTTTAACAAGTTAACATCCTGCTCTTACAATTTGGAAGCAGAGCATGGAGTGGCTAGCCTGTCTACTCACTTGGACAGTTATTTTCTCTACAAAAAAAAGGGTTCCCAACACTTCCATTTATATTGAATATTTCTGTCTAGGGCTTCATATAATCTTGCGAAATTGCACTTGACAGCAAAGAGGGCCAGGTGTACTTATGGATTATGTATACTAGAGCCTGTGTGCTTTCCCCTGAATGGTATAGACCATGCTTGCCTTTTCCACAGCTGTGGAATTTTGGGTCATTTGGTTATCTCTAGCCACCTAGTACTGCTTAAATTTTCCATGACTTTTTTTGAAGGTTGCCAGGAGTGATTGTGAGGTCCCCTGGTGATTCAGCTTTCATTTATATAAATATTTGATTTGAATTTTTTAAAAATATTTTTTTAGTTGTAGGTGAACACAATACCTTTATTTATTATTATTTTTTTATGTGGTGCTAAGGTTCCATCCCAGTGCCTCATGCATGCGAGGCAAGAGCTCTAACTACTGAGCCACAACCCCATCCCCTGACTTGAATCCAAATAAATTAAATGTATTTGGATTTTGTTTAAAAAAAAAAATATAGATATATATATATATAATTATAAACTAGGGCTGGGGAGATAGCTCAGTTGGTAGAGTGCTTGCCTCACATGCACAAAGTCCTGGGTTCATTCTCCAGTACCATTCACGAACAAAATTATGAACTATAAACTATAATTAAAAATGCAAATATATAGTTGTGTTAACTACCAAATTATAACAATGGAAACCCCTGCTGGCACATATAATTTGCTCATGAGAGAGAACTTCTTAGGCTTTCCCTCTCTGGCTCTCTATTGTGCTGGCTGTCTTTCATTATCTCTTTTGACTAATCAGACTTTAAGCATAATTAATCTAAATAAAATGCACAATTCTTGAGGGTATGATTCATGAATTTTCACACGAAAACACTCTATATAACTACTTCCTTAATCAGGTTATTCAGCACTCCATAAATTTCTTTGTCCCCTTTTAAGTCACTAGTAGCCCCTCCCCTTCTGACTTTTTTTTTTTTTTAAACTGGGGATTAAACCCAGAAGTGCTTTACCACTGGGCTATATTACCAATCCTTCTATTTTTTATTTTGAGATAGGTTCTCGAAAAATTGGTGAGGTTGGCCTCAAACTTTGGTCTCTTCTGCCTCAGCCTCCAGAGTTACTGGAATGACAGATATGCCCCATTGTATGCAACACACTGTTCTCACTTTTATCACCGAAACTTAGTTCTGTGCCATTGACTAGGAAGGTGATAGATCTGCACTGACCTTTTTTGTCTGTTCCTGGCACAATGTTCCCAGAACACAGAGCTCAGGCAACTGCTACACAAGGCTCAGGGACATCTTTTTGTCTACTATTAGTCATGCCTTCATTGTGCATTCTCAAGTAAAAATGTAATCTGCCACAAGACTCCACTATTTGTAACACATTTTGGATATTGTGTGTCTTGAGTTTTGCATTTAGAACAAAAGACTCAATTGTCTTAATTTGATTTAATTTGCAATTTTAAAAAATGCTTTGGTTTTCCCTTTTTAAATCTGGGCCTGTTTGAAGAACAAATAACAAACTAAACAGTTTTTAAAATATTCATTTACCCTTTACAAATGTGTGTGTGTATGTGTGTTTGTATAAATTAAATGCAGGGCTTGATATAAGATTGCAATGGTCAGATCTATATTATTTCAAGTTTTGGTGTCATCAAAACAATAATTTTTCTCATAGCTTGACTTTGTGAGAAGTTAATGCTAAATAATTTTTAACTTAACATATATATTCATGAATTGTCTTTCTGTCTTTTTTTTTTTTTCCTTTTTTCCAGTGCTGGGGATTGAACCCAGGGATCCTTTACCACTGTTACATTCCTGACCCTTAAAGAAGTTTGTTTTTTTTTTAAAATATCTTTGTTTATTAATTTATTTTTATGTGGTGCTGAGGATTGAGCCCAGTGCCTCACACATGCAAGGCAGGTACTATATCACTAAGCTATAGCCCCAGCTTGAAGTTTTTATTTTAATTTTGAGACAGACTCATGAATTATTTCTTTAATATTTAAAATCAGAACCGTAAGATTTATCTGAAAAAGTTATACTACTAAAAATGTTTTGTAGGGGATGGAGACATAGCTCAGAGTACATGACTAGCATGTATGAGGTTGTGGATTTAATGCCGCCCAAATGTTTGCAACCGATACCCTAGGACATAATTTGGTTATAAAGACTTGATTCACATGATTTATTCAGGTTGGGGTTTTCCTATCTGTCCTTGTTCTTTTCCTATTCTGATTGAAGCACTTTCTTAAGTGTTTCTTGTGGGAACAATGGAGCAATGTAGTTAACATTTCACCACTTCACCTGGAGAATTCTATATGCCCCTTCCTGGTAAGCTTGATTTTAAAAGTCCCTTTCCGAGTGTGAGTGTGTGTGTGTGTATGTGTGTGTGTGTGTGTGTGTGTGTGTGTGTGTGCTGTTAACAGTATTAGGAATTGTCATTTTTATCCCTGTAGGTCAAAAGTATTCTATTGTTAAAAAAATATAAATACAGATTATTTTTGAAAGTCATTTCCTGAAATTAAGTGGGGAGGAAAGCCTTGGGCTTGAGGACAATGAGTCATCACCAAGCAGCTTGCAAAGAGCACGAGGCTTTGGCTGTGATGTAGAGAAGCCTTGCTTAATCCTCTACAGGGCTCAGATCTATGAGCTACCCAGGATGTGGGAAGGGCTCAATGGAGCTCCAGAGGGGGCCGATGTGTAGGACAGTCAGCATGAGCTATTATAGGCACAGGTGAGAGCCAGATAGGTCCTGGGATATTGCTGGAGCCATTCAGCAGCTGGGAAAATGGGCTTCATTGAGTTGCTGCACTGTCTGCAGTTGGGTTAGGATGGAACCAATCCTAACATTTGGTTGGGCAACACACATCTGAGGCATGTTGAACGGGGATGTGAAATGGACCGTGGAAAGAGGCAAGAGTTTGGAGGTGGGAAGTGGGAAAGGAGAGATGGTGGAGTACTATCTATAGATAGTACTGGGGCCTGAGGCCTCCAAATGATCCCTGGCTCCAAATGTGGATTCATTCACTTAAAGCAACTTCAGAGAAGGGCCTCACAGGCCCTAACCACAGTGAAAACTGGGGAGGACATTCTGATGGAGGCTGCACAGTCATGGTGGACAACAACCCAACCCACCCTCTGCTAAAATTAGAGATGATGCCTTTCACATCCACCCTGTTGGTGGTGACAGAGGGGGAGGATGATTTTCCAGATAACTCCTAGACCAACAAATACCACTAGAGTTTCTAAGAAGGAATTGAGGAAGTGGATCATGAGAGGTCCCACTCTGTATCAGAGTGCGACATCATTGACATATTCCAGCTTTTGCTATGTGGATAACCTCCCCATCATTCACTGCCTTTGCTGTCCGCTATTTCTCTGTAACTAGCAGTGCATTTGAGTAAAAGTGATCACGAAGTCCAACTGCCTGGCTTCATACTTCAACTTTGTGACTTACTAACTGTAAACATGGCCAAGTTTTCTAAATGTCGCTTCATTTCTAATTCTTAATCTGTGAAGTTGGTGATAATAGGTTCAAGTCCTGAAGTAAAAATGATTAAACAGGGTAATGTGTGTAAAGCCCTTGGGTGGTGGCGAGGGTGGAAATAATTATAGCATAGAAATGACGATAGTGACAAACCAAACCGCAGCCATGTACTTGTTCTAAGGTTGGCAGAGTAGAGGAGAAGGTGGGGAAGAGCATCCTGGGGGCTTGTGGCCCAGAGGAATTTGAGAGGGAGGGCTTCCCACTGTGGATACTCTCCAAGGGCCTCACCAACCCAGGCTGATTCATTCCCTTCCTTTGCTGGAAACATCTGAGTGGCTGATGTTTTTGGCCAGGCCCTGACCATTCCTAACCCTGGTGGTTATGTGTCTTTCCATCATTCTCCTGTGCTGCTCCTTATACCAGCCCCTTCTTTCAACTCCTCCTTTGACTTTTACTCATCTCTGCTTGCTTCTTCCCTCTCCCTGAGCCCTATGTCCAACAACTTCCGCCATCCTGAGACTCTTACATCCATAGAATCCCCCTATGCCCCACCTTTCCCTTCCTAGAGCTTCTCCTTCTTACTCAGACCCTTCTTACTGCCTACTGGGCTATGACTGGCCTCCCAGCCTCCAGACATCTCCTCTGCACCCTCACTCAGTCTCATCCAGATTAATCTTTGTAAAACTGGAAATTTCAAACTTTTCAGACCATGACTCACAATAAGAAACATACTGTACTTTACTTTACAAACCAGTATACACACACATAAAACTCACAAAGCAATGTTGTGTTTGGTATTTTTAAATTCACGATCTACCAAATGAACTTTGCAACCCAATAATGGGTCATATCTCACAATTTGAAAACACTGCTTCAAAGCCTCGCTCTGACAATGTCCTTACTCCAGTGAAAGCTTTTGCTCATCCCTGTTAGCCAGTGAATTTAGTACAAGTTGTTTAACCTGGCATTAAAGGCCTTCTGTAGGACCATCCCAATTTGTCTGACATTATTATTTTTTTGTCTGCCTTCATGTATGCCATTTAACCTCTCTGGGTCTTAGTAGTCTGATAGTATAGGATAGGCATGAAAATTCTTCTTTGAAGGCCAAGGGTAGACCAGATGGTCCATTTGGTTTCCTTTACCCTGGGAGTTATGAACCTGGGATGGTAAATGTCTAATATCCAATAACCAAACATGTCTCCTCTCTGGTGTTTGTGCACTCTCATGTCTAGATTTTTGTTCATGTTGTTCCCTTTGGCTATCTTCTCTATCTATTTTGCAATCCCATCAAGCTCCAGCAAGAGCAAAGGACACAGGAAGGAAAGGTCGGAACTTACTAAAGGAACACCATTTGTCCACTAAGGCCCATATGTGACACGTAGGTGAGAAGAAAGAAATGACACTACAGAGGTAGCTGACCTAGATCGTGCCAGATCAAGATCCTCATGCTGAAATTTCATCTTAATTTAGAAATGTTATGAACGAGCTATGCCATTAGCATAGAACAAATGCTTTTGTGTCTTTCCACAATATCAGAATTTATAAGTAAATAAAGAAAGAAAGAAAGAAAATTACAAACTACCCCACTTTCATTGGTCGCTATTCACTGAGTATTTGTGGTTCTTAGGCTGAATGATCATAATAACTTTTATTCCATTCATTCCAATCTTAATTTCCAATATTTATAACACATCATATTTCACAAAATGATATATGTGCATATTATATATAAGTGTGTGTGTCCTTTCACCTCTGTACTTAATACACAAAATGTAGTCACTCAAGGTGAACTACTGCTTTATGAAATGGAGTGACTCAGGATTTGGCACAGCCTGAAAATGACTGTTCTATACATCGTGAAGTAACTCAGAGCAGGATGCAGCCTGCTCTTTACATGGGGAGTCAGTGATAGTTTCAAGGAGATGGATTTACTGGGAGCTGGAAACAGCAGATATCTTTTCAATAATAAAATTGATTGTTTCTGTACTTAATTGGTAGAAGGACAGGCCAGACCAGAGATGGATCTTAGAAACCCAGGCAGGCAGAACTGGCAGGTTCAGCTTTGGCCACAGGTGGACATCCTGAAGAGCAGGACATACGATATCAAGGTTTATGGGACTTGAACAGTTAGCCAAAAAAGTGCCTGGCTTCTGCCAGCTCTGGCTACACAGTGCAGGAACACAGACAAGGACTGGGACCTGTGAGCAGGAGCCCTGGTAGGGCTGATGAGAACAAAGCTTACGGCCAAAGTCAAAGCCCTGTATATGACAGGTTCTCTGTTAAAAGCTCTGCTATTGGTCTTACTCCAAAGCCTGAAGTCTGAATGACAAACTACCAGCAAGTTTTTTTTTTTTTTTTTTTTTTTTAAAGAGAGAGTGAGAGAGAGAGAGAATTTTTAATATTTATTTTTTAGTTCTCGGCAGACACAACATCTTTGTTGGTATGTGGTGCTGAGGATCGAACCCGGGCCGCACGCATGCCAGGCGAGCGCGCTACCGCTGAGCCACATCCCCAGCCCTACCAGCAAGTTTCTGAGGGCAAGTAGCAAATCCTCTCTCCTCCTGAACCTGCACGATATTTGTAGAGTTAACCTTGATAAATATTTTTTGGGTTGAATTGAAAGGGGATTATGGTTCTTGTCATCCCACAGATACTACTGCTTATTTGTCTGTCTTCATGGATGATTCTTTTGCGTCTGTATCCTGGGCCTTAGACAAGAGCCTGAATTCCCTTCTAAATACCAAAGCTCTGTTTGTGACTGGTTAGATTGATAATCTGATTTCATTAATACCTAAATGCATTTCTATCCTCAGCTTCAGTAACTGATGATGGTGTGAACTGCCACAAGAGTCACGAGTGTTATTGTCGTCTTTCACACCAAAGGTGTTTGAAGAGCATCAAGACCTCAGTTCTGCAGTGAAACATTAATCATAAGTTGTCATGAGATCCATTTCCTTTCATGCAGTAGAAACCAACATGACGTTATTTCTCTTTTCTTATAATCTTTCAGATATAGATGTCCCCCACTGATCATGGTTCAACTTCCCTGTTTTTGACTTTGCAGACATGATACACACTCAGTAGAAACTGGGCTTTGAATTTTGAATCTGGATCTTTTCCCCAGCCAGGGATGTGCAGTGTGGTCACCCTGGAGATGCCAGGCAGTCAGCCGCAGCTCCTGTTGGCCTCATGATCACGAAGCTCTGTGGTGTGCTGTGTTGCTAAGCTACGGTGTTCAGTAGGTTAGGTGGATTCAGTGCATTTTCAATTTAGGATATTTTAAACTTAGGATGGGTTTAATCAGGATGAGACTCCACCATAAGCGGAGGAGCATCTCTGTGTTAAAATTTCCCCAGGGCTTGGAAGATGAATGGATCCACTTCAGAAGCAAGACTGTCACTGTCTAGAGGAAGCTAAATCACAGGCTGGAGTTGTTGGCATCTGGGGTCCTACTCAAGTTCCGGCAGCCCACATGGGTAGGAGAACCTGGCTTTGGTCACTCTGGAGCAATACACTCAGGGGTAACATGGAAATGTTCATCCACCAGGAGAAGGGTGTAGGATTGTTTTCGTGAGTAAAGTCTCCATACACATGGGTTATTCAGAATCGTCGAATCTTACTTATTCACAGGAAAATGGAAGAAAGTGGAGCCAGTTCCACTTTTGAGGCTTAGTCTATTTCTAAAAAATGTATGAATGGCTAAACAGGATTAAAACACGATAGCATATTTTAATGTTTGTCTTTAAAATTAAAATTGCATAATGGATTTTGTTTTTATTTCCCTCCTATAAGTTCAGCTTTGTGTTTGAATTCATAACCTTATTTGCAATGAGCATAAAAGTCCAAATTTGAAGCTCTGTCTGAAGATGAGGATGGGAGCTCTTGTCCCCTTCAATGCACCCAGGACTCCCCTTGTCCTTGTTGCCCCTTCCCCCTGATGCCATCATGCACAGGGGACTATATTGCAGCTCGTTGTGTGTCTTTAATGCCATACCATCTGCGCCTTCCCACAGCTACAGAAGTTCCTTTGGCTTCCTCCCAGACCCAGGGAAAACCTCTTCCCCTGAAGAAGGTCTCCAGGGTCCCACAAGCCCTTCCTGCCAACTTAGCCAAGAGCACTTGCTATTTGGCCTGAGTTTTGTGCCTAGTTTCTCCAGCTGTCTACAATCCTGAGATTCAAAATGCCTGGGCAGGATCACCTGTAGCAATAGAGAAAGAAGGGATTCCCCCAGGGAGACTTTCACTTGAACACACAGTAAATGCCTCTAAAGCCAGGGTAGGAGGTGCTGTGATGTTCACATGCGGAAGCATGTGATATGATTTCCATTGTGATAATAAGAGGAAGTGTCAACACCCTTTTTTTTTTTTTCCAAAAACAGCCAGAGACCTGACCCAAAACACTAATATACCTACTTTAAAAGATTTCAACTTGAGGGAACAATGGTCAGAGGGACTGATTTCTTTGTAACTCACTTCTTCTACAGTTCTGGGGGACTTAAACCTGGAGTTCCTCTGAGGCAAGACCTAGCTGGCACTTTTTTTTTTTTTTTTTTTTACTAACACCTTGCCTCTAAGAATTTCCAATCTGTTTCCAGAGAGTTAAGGAATTAGTGCTTAACCCTATATCCCTGATGAAGAATAGTAATTTTATTTCTTTTAGAAGGTGGGAATCTCAGTCCTCAGGGCATCTTCCGTGTCCTTAGGAGGTGGACCTGATTGCTGCCCTAGAGGTCACTGACAGTTGGGAATGTAGGGGTGGTGAGGAGCAGGGAGTGACACAATTAGCTGCCTAAGCAACCTGGTCACCTAGAAATTATTGACATGTATAAATGCCTACTCTTCAGAAAAAGCAGATAAGCAAATGAAAATGAGCCAAAGGAATAACAGAAATTATTATATGCTAAAGGGATAAAAGACATTTCAAATCAACTTCATCTTAATTATAAAGAGGCACAACATGATAATGTAGCTGCTACTACTGTGTTTTTTGGCAAACAGCTATGTCATTTTGCTTTCTTAAGACTGTAGCAAAAGAACAAAAAAAATTAAAAAAAAACATTTAAAAAATTAATAAATCCCAAGGGGAGAAAAGACACATGTGGAAGGAACATTCTTCCCCAGACTCAATCACATTTACTTTGAAAAAGTAGCCCATATCTAAAAATATTTATCTTAGAAAGCTTCTGCTCACTGGAAAAAATGCTAGAAAATAGAGCTGATTTATCTTGGGTGTTAGCTCATAATAGAAAAATAATAATAAAGGAAGTGCCACGTCTAATATTAATTGCTGAGCTTTGGAAGTCTTGGTCACAGGACTTCTGATGTGTATTTCTGAAGGCAATGACTGTTACCATCCCTTCCTCTCATGCCCTTTAGACAACTTTCTTTTTTTCTTTATTTTGTGGTACTGAGATTGAACATCGGGCCTCACACATACAGGGCAAGCACTCTACTACTGAGCTCTAGTCCCAGCACCCTTTCTTTACCTTTAAGAGTAAAGGTTCTGGTAAAGGTTGACATGAATTCTGACTAATTAATTAATTATTTTTTTAAAAAGAGAGAGAGAGAGAATTTTTTTAATATTTATTTTATTTTATTTTTATGTGGTGCTGAGGATCAAACCCAGCGCCCTGTGCATGCCAGGCGAGCACGCTACCGCTTGAGCCACATCCCCAGCCCAATTCTGATTAATTTAGTCATGGCAAGGTTACCACTTCCTTTGCTCCTATACCCACATCTTTTACCCTCCTTTTTATCACCAGTGAAAAATGATTTTCTCCATCTCCCACTATCAAAAATAGCAGCCCCAGTTATACTTTTCTTCGTGTTTGAGAAAAAAAAGATTCAATCATCCACTCAGTTCTTTTTATTCAGCGCATATGTGTTAAGTACTTTATATTTCACTACCCACTGAGGATAAAGTAGTGACCCCAAAAGAGCCCTGAACTAGTGGCAAGAATCACATCAAGGGATTGGAGATATAGCTCAGTTGGAAGAGTGCTTGCCTCAAATGCACAAAGCCCTGGGTTCAATCCCCAGCACACCACCAAAAAAAAAAAAAAAAAAAAAGAATCACATAGGTAAATGTAAAATTAATCTCCGGGATAAGGACCTACTCTCTCCAAAAAGAAATCCTCCTTGTTCTTAGTTCATGCCTTCAGCCCTTCTTGTTCTCTCAATTCCTGTCTCCAACTTTAATCTAATTATCCTAGTTACCTGATTCTTCCTCCCAATGTGCTCTGGTTTTCCCTCTTAACCCTTTCTCCAAATGTCAGGAGAGAATAATTTTATATTCTTTATCTTGTTTTTCAGCCACCAAACCATGCAAGTTGCCCTTTGCAGGTTAGCAGCAAGGATGTCTCCACTATTGGATACTCCTTGTAGCCTTTATCTTTGCTCTTGACCTCTATCAAGAGAGATCACCCCTACCAGGCATGGTGGCACACATGTGTAATTCCAGCGGCTTAGGAAACTGAAGCAGGAGGATCAAGGGTTCAAAGTTAGCCTCAGCAATTCAGTGAGACCCTGCGTCTAAGTAAAATATAAAAAAGAGCTAGGGATGTAGCTCAGTGGTTAAGTGCCCCTAGGTTCAATCCCCAGTACACAAAGAGGGGGCGGGGGAAGAGCTACCTCCATCTAGAAACAACCTTCCCCTATCAAACTGCTCTCTCCTTTCTCCTTATGCTGCGTAGTAAAGACTGATGTCCCCTAGGGTTCCATTTTCCACCCTTCTGCCCATTTGGGCATGCACTTTCAAGGTTTCAATGACACTCTCTCAGCTTCAGTTTGAGCCTTCTCTGAGCACAGACCTACATTTTTATTTCAACCTTTATGTTTAGATGCCCTATTGGACTTCAGATCTGAGGATATGCAAAACAAAACTCATGGCTTTCCCTTTCAACCCACTCCTCTGTTCCTTGTCACAATCAACAGCGTCACTTTCCATTCAGGCGCCAAGGCAAAAGCCTCTGAGTCATATTAGCACACTTTGCCCCTCATTCAGGCATTCTGTCATTGGGTGCTGTTAGAGTTCACCCTTGGATTTTCTGTCCCAATGAGGAAGGAAAATAGATTTCATCTAATGTTCCACCACTGACTGATTGTTAGTAGCTGCATGAAACACTGTGTTGAGAAGGATTCTGAGGTTGTATCTAAGCTCAGCAAGAAATAATTATTGTGATCAGTTATCGGTTCTGCCTTAAGTGATAGAATGCATGCCAGATTATTCCCATCCAGCGCTAAACCTAAATGGAGAGAAGCCCTTCCCATTACCATTGCCATGCCCTGGGCGCTCTCCCAGAGTATCACAATAGCCTCTTCTTGGTCTTCTCCTTCCTGACTCTTCCTCTCATTTATCCAGTCCTTGCATTAGCACTCTAAAGCAAGTCCCTCACACTGCAATAAAGCATGTGACATTAAAGGCCATTCAGAATTTGATGAAAGCACACATACCCATCTCCCTATGCAGCTCCAGGGCCCTGTGTGCTGCTGGATCAGTGGTATAGCATTGTGCTTCACAGCCCAGACTTAAGGCCTTCCTGACTGGTTTCAAACCCCAAATCTGCCATTTACCAGTTGTGTGACCCTGATCAAGTTGTTCGATTTTCTGTGCCTCAATTTCCTCATCAGCAAAACAAGGAGAATAACCATTACTAGCCCACTGGCTTGTTGTGAGAACTAAATGAGTTAAAGCACAGAAAATGCCTAAATCAGGTGCTAGGCCAGGTGCGGTGGTCCCACCTGTGATCTCATCTATTTGGGAGCCTGGGGCAGGAGGACTGCAAGGTTGAGGCCAACCTGGGTGACTTAGCAAGGTCCTACCTCAAAATAAAATTTAAGAAAGTGTTCAGAGACAGAATGTTCCTGGGTTCCATCCAGTAAAACACACACACACACACACACACACACACACACACACACACGGATAGAAAATGCCTAGATTACCTCCTGGCACATAATAAACCCAATGTCAATGTTCACTCTTATTGCCACCACACCTGGCAATAAGCAGACCACTGGTTTTGGTGGGGCTGTTTCTGTTGGCCCTTCCCTACACTCAGGAAGGATCAATCATTCCTTCTCTGTCCTCCCATAGACATGTCAGATTCCTCTACTCCACCAGTTACCCCACTGTCGTGTAGTCCATTGTCTATGTGTGTGTCTGATAAAATGGTTAGGGGTTCCTCAAGGACAGGTAACATATCTTTCCTACTCTCATGTCCTCTGCTTCTACCAGTGTCTGGAAAATAGTAAACAAAGGATGGATGATGACACAGTGAATGAATGAATGAACTGGCAGCTGAGGCAGAATGAGCACTGAGGCCAGGTGCAGTGGGCACTATAATCCCAGGGGCTCAGAAGGCTGAGGCAGGAGGAACACGAGTTCAAACTTAGTGAGGCCCTAAGCAATTCAGCGAGACCCTGTCTTTAAATAGAATAGTTTTAAAAGGCTGGGGATGTGTTTCAGTGGTTAAGTGCCCCTAGGTTCAATCCCTGGTGCCAAAAAAAAAAAAAAATGAGCATTGGGTAAGAATGGTTATTCATGAAACTATTATCTACCTCCTTTGAAGGGTCCAGTTTACATCCTGGAATTCTATACTAGTAACATTTAACATAGTTAAATTTTTTTACTTGCCCATATACCGGGATATCACTAGCAATCAGTTTCCCAGTCCCAACTTTCTCTTTGTCCCCTGGATGGGCTCTAATTAACTTAAATGTTATAGTGCTCATTCTCCTCCATAAAATTAAATTGCACTTGTCAAGGCCAAATTTTCATGATCCAATTTCCTCTCTCCATTTAATTCTGCACTAGGTATGGAACAAATAGAAGCCCTATGCCATTGTAAGACCTATGACCTTTACCCTGATGGAACCAGGGGCAAGTAGCTCTAAGGTTTTCAGGATCATGACTCTCATTACTACAAATGACAACAAGGCATTTGGAGAGCTTCCACTTATAACTTGGATTAGAAAGAATTATCCCTCTTTTGAAAAATACTTACCACCATTTGCCGTCTCACTATGGGTGTGATTTAGTCAATTTTATAGGTGCCTTTGTCGCCAATTTACTTCAACAGTTTAAACTTCCATCCTTAAACTAAAGCTTCTGGGCTTCTCTGAAAGGTTCTCAATCTTGGTTCTTGCTTGTGTGGTTCAGAGCTTGTGACGTGCCCTTCAAAAGTGCAGAGAGGGGGAACTCCTCCATGTTCTCTGATTTTTCTGCACAAACTAGATTTCTCCAGCTGGTTTCACTGAGATATTTATGGTTGCTTGCTAGGAGGAGCATTGAAACTATGCACAGCACATTGCCAACGTGCAGATCTGGAAAGATCTCCCAGCCAGAGCCTGTCAGTCCTGTTTGCCCCACCCTGCCACAGCCCTGGCAAGCCCCATACTTCTGTTTGTACCGCGAGCACTTCTGCTCTGTGGAGGAGATACCTATCAATGGTGACAGACACACTTGCCAGCTGACCTTCTCCTTCTGTTTCTTCAATGTGGCAGACTCTGCACCCAGAGAGTGTTTTGACTGTCTCAGTTTCAGTAAAAGTCTGGGAGGAATTCTTATGAAGCAAGTCTATGTGCTCTTTGCAGAGGGGGTGGGGAGTAGGAAGTATGATTTTCGTGTAAAGAAGAGGACAGAATGTGATGCGGAACAGGTGGACAGTAGAATGACATCCTGGAGAATGCAATAAGTTAGAATCCAGAGCTCATGAGAATGCGCTGGGGAGGAAGGCCAGATAATCATGGATCTGAACAAGCCTGAGCTGACAATGTGCAGGGACAGGCTGCCTAGCAGAGAAGGTGCATCCCAACACCAAGTTCCCAGAAAAGACTCCCCCCTCAGTCGTGAGTGGGTAGTTTGTGTTTCAGGAGGAAATCCTGGAGCATGAGTCAAACAGCAGTAGCCATGGCAACAACACTGACAGCCAGTTCTTGCTGGCTCACGTCAACAGCACATAGAATCCAGCCCTTCATAATCATGGGGCCTCTAGTGGGGCTTCAGGAGGGCCTCCATTCTGTATTTATTAGAACTTTTTGGTAGCAGGTGACAGAAATCAGCCTCAGCAAGCCTAAGCAGAACAAAGATATTTTTAAAAGGATCTGGAAGCAGGGGTCAAGAGTGACTTACAAAATCCAAATGTGAGACTACCAAATGAGCTATATCTCCAGCCCCTCTATCAGGCTTCATATTTTGGGGGGTGGAGGAGTACTGGGGATTGAACTCAGGGGCACTTGACCACAGCCCTATTTTGTATTTCATTTAGAGATAGGGTCTCACTGAGTTGCTTAGCGCCTTGCTTTTCCTGGTTTTGAACTCATGATCCTTCTGCCTCAATCTCTGGAACTTCTGGGATTACAGGCGTGCGTGCCCCACCATACCCGACCTCTATCAGACTTCTTGATTCATTTCCACTGACCAGCTTTCTCTGTTTTTTCATTTCTCGAGGCAGAATATGCTTGTAGGTTTACATGGCAAAGATGCAGCCACACAAACTAAGTGACTAGCGGCCCATTATGGGCCCAAACTTCAGCTCTCAGGTGAGAAAATCCAAATGCTCAGCTTGTGTAAGGAGCTTGCTTCTGATTCTATCAAATGGCAGCTAGGATGAGAAGTCGTAAAATGCCAACATGGCTGCCAGGGGCCACCCTGTGAGGATGGAAGGAAGGTTGTTCTGAGGGCAGTTTTTCAGTGTTGTTTTTTCTGTTCACTTTCTCATTTTTATGGGTTGCACCTTCTCATTATTTAAGTCTCAGCTCAAATATCACCTCCTTAGAGAAATCGTCACTGGCCACACTAGCTAAAGTGATAATCATCTCCTCCCCATCCCTTCCTGATTCTCTTTTATGAACTGAACTGTGTTCCTCCCTAAATTCACTTTGAAGCCCTAACCCTCAGTACTTCTGAATGTGACTACATTTGGAGAATGGGCCTTTAGAAGGTACCTAGGTTAAAATGAGCGAGCCCTAATCCAATAGAACTGGTGTTCTTGGGGCTGGGGTTGTGGCTTAGTGATAGAGCACTTGCTTAGCACTGGTTCGACCACAAAAAGATAAATAAATAAAAGTATTATGTTCATCTACAACTAAAAAAAATTTTTTAAAAATAGAACAAGTTTCTCATAAGAAGAAAAGTTTGGGACACAGATGTGTACACAGTGAAGACTGTGTGGAGATAGAGAGAGAGTGGCCACTTACAAGCCAAGGAAAGAGGTCTCAGAAGAGATTAGCCTGCCGGTCTTGGACTTTTGACCTCCAGAATTGGGAGAAAATAAATGTCTGTCATTTAAGCTGCCCAGTTGATGTTACAGCAACTCTAGCAAACCAGTGCACTCTTTCTCTCTCTCTATTCTTTTGCCTTGTTTTATGTCTCCTCAAAGGGGCAGTTTAGCATAGTTGTTAAGTGTGTAGCTCTAGATTTGGGCTGTATGGAGAGTGACAGTAATGGCAGCAGGTGTGCATGTCAGAGCCTGAGGGTTGTGCCATTAGCCCTGTGGACACAGAAGTAGCTGTGCTAAGAATGTGGTTTTTGTGGTAATTAATGCTAAAGGCAAGAGTGGGTTAGGTCTGAGGGATAGATAAGGAAGGGTGGAGCTGGCCGGGCGGAGGCTGGGTTGCAGAAGGAGCGTTCTTCCTGTCATGGCACCTGGATTACCTCTTACTCTGATGCTGATGGCTTCCCCATTCAAGAAAAGAGGTCATCCTCCCTCAGCAGGTTGTAGCTCCTGCCATAACCCCTGAGGGGTTCTATTTGCAGCCTGGGAGGGAGACTTTCTAAACTAGCATCTGGCATATTACTGCGTAGACCCCATTTCATTTGTTGACAAGGTTTTGAGGAGGCTGTCACTCAGTTGATAATTCACTCATTGAGTGGATTTTTATAAAATGGGGTTGGGGCATACATTAGACCCCCACAGAATGCCTTGGAAATGAAGGACTCCGTGCAGGCAAATAGGATGGAACACAGCAGATGGCCAAAGCCAGTTTGTTCTGGAACTGGAAATTGCTCTGTCTTCAAAACATAAACTGTGTCCCCGTGACACCCAAGGCATCCTTCAGTCCCTAGGTCTGCCAGCCACATGTTCCACGTTTCCAACTCAGAAGCCAGCTGTTGGCATCCGAGGGACCAAATGTCCTGATGTCTGCCTCCACATCTCACTTGTCACCTGGAAGTGTTGACACTATGTGGACGGAGAGAGAATTGCCAAACTTGCTGTGGGCTCTCTGGGGCCAAATGTGAAAACTAGAAATATCTTCATGTTTTCATTTTTTTGGCTGTTCCTATATTCTCTGTCTCAAGATTTAACACCAATGTGTTTTTGTTTATATTTCATAAGAGCTTCAGCTTTTGTGAGCCATCTTTACTTATTTGGCCCACTGTAGTTAGTTTCTGGCAATTTTCTCTCTCTCTCTCTCTCTTTTTTTTTTTTTTTGGCTGGTTCCAGATTCACTCACACTGTTTATATGTCTATAATTTTCTTATTTTCCTTTTTCTCTCCCTTCTCTCTAATTCTATTTTTCTATTTAGAAGTGACTCTCGAAAAAAAAAGTTTGCTCTGCTTTCTCCTCCAACTTATTATTTCCCCTTTTCTTTTTTGTTCATGCTCAGAGTTTTCCCCATTTTGCTCTTGTTGCCTTCTGCTCTCTCCTGGCTTAATCTAGCTGAAATTCCCCTCCTCCAGGCGATTTCTGGACCTTTCAACCACTAGCAGCTTCCTCAAAGCTCCTCAGGCCCTCCAGGTGAGATGACTCTCTTAGGGTCCTTGCTTTTTCAAAATCATGGACCTATAATTTCAGTCAGTAAAAATCAGCCGACCTATCACCTGAGAGCTAATGAGAGACTTGTCCCTTATTTCAAATACCACAGTGATTTTACATAGCAGTTACTCAATGATTTATTTTTACTGATTTATGATATTCCCTTTGAAACTTTTCTTGGGAGAGCTTGTACTAAGGCTTTGGGTTGGGTACTAATGAGCCATTTATTGCATGTGTACAAATTATAAACTCCCAGGCACTCCCTCGTATAGCAAGATCCTTTGTTAGTTTTACCCAACATGAAATTGACACCAAAGGGTTCATAGAGATGAACAAGAGAATAAGTGTAGCTAAAAGGAAGTTTGATCACGCAATTAGGTGTAGTAAGATCTCTAAGTAACAAAGGCACAAGCTTTATCTATCCCTAAAACGAGCAAGATGACCAATAAGAAAGGCAAGTGTGTGACTCATCCCTTGTCTCTATAGCAATGTGCTTGGCTACTCGTTTTCTTATTACCAGGGGATAACCCTCTGGGACTACCACGCCTGGCCATGTGGACTTATGACTCAAAGTCTTAAGATTTACAGCATATTCCTAAGAGACAAAGGGCATTCCTGTGAGTAAATCCATTGGAATACCCAAAGGTTAAACATTTACTGTGGGCGATCCATTCAAGTAAATTGACTGCTGGGCTACCTCTTCAGAGGAGGGTTTATATTTTTGTAATCAATCTCCAGCCACACAGTGATTTCTGTGTGTCAGCTTAGAGGGGACAACAGTGCAGAAACAGTTTGGCCATGAAGGCCTTTCAAATTTTATCCTAGAGAATGCCAAGACACTTTTTCAGTTCTATCAAGTGAGTCCTTTGGGTGGTCACTTCCCTCCTATGGTGGAAAATTGGGTGAAGTAATTTATCTTTACATTATTTACAATTGATTGGTTGTTTTATGGGAGTGCTGGAATTCTGTGGGAACTAGGTGATTCTTGGATAAGCCAGTTGCTACAAGATTTTTTTTTTTGCTATGTTTTTCTAGATAAATTAGACAAGTCAGGACTTCTGGACTTGGCTCCTAGGTACCAAGAAGCTGGGATAAATAAATAACTTCTCCTGTGTTTTGGTCCATTCAGGCTGCTATAACAACAACACCCATAGGTTGGGTGGCTTATATATAAACAACAGAAATTTTTTTTCTCATCATTCTTCAAGCCGGGAAGTCTAAGACCAAGGCCGTATTTCTGGTTCATAGAGGGTGCCTTCTGACTATGTCCTCACTAGATAGAAGGGACAAGGGGTCTCTCTTGGGTCTCATTTATAAGGTTACTAATCCCACTCATGAGGGCTCTGTTCCCATGACCTAACCATGTCCCCCAATTATCTGTCATCAGCTTGGGGGTTAGGATTTCAACATGGAATTTGTGGGGGGAGCACAACATTCAGAGCATAGAATCCTGACAGTAAAAATGAAACAATAATACTTACCTAATTCTTATAACAGAAAGAGAAGGTGAAGTTAAAAGGAGAATATACATAATTTGAATTTTGTGTGAAATAAAGTATTAGAATTATCAAATAATTGCTTCATAAGGGAATTTGCTCTGAGACTAGGTCTATTGATTTAATAAAAAGTATTTAGTCAGGACTGTGGTTATAGCTTAGTGGTAGAGCGCTTGCCTAGTATGTGTAAGGCTCTGGGTTCCATACTCAGCACCACATAAAAATAAAATAAAGATATTGTGTCTACCTACAACTAAAAAATAAACATTTAAAAAAACAATAACATGGGCTGGGGATGTGGCTCAAGCGGTAGCACATTCGCCTGGCATGTGTGCGGCCCGGGTTCGATCCTCAGCACCACATACAAACAAAGATGTTGTGTCTGCCAAAAACTGAAAAATAAATATTGAAATTCTCTCTCTCTCTCTCTTAAAAAAAAAAAAAGTAACATGCTCTATGGCATGCTCCCTCCTCCTTTAAAAAAAAAACAATAACATTAAAAAAAAGAAGTAGTATTTAGTCAGCTCCCTAGGGAACTGATAATTGACAGGTTTTCTGCTTTTTTGTTTTTGTAAGTATAACAATCTATTAGTTGAATTATTTACTTATTAAATGTTTGGTCCTTTTTAAGGAGCATTAAATAGTTAACTAGAGGGAAGAGCCTTGAAAAGGATCAAGTCAAATAGCCCAAAGGATTTTCTTCTAGTGCTCACACCATGAATTTATTCACTTAGTAAATATATATTGAGTGCCTACTATGTGCCACTGGGATACATTAGTCAAAAGTAAAGACTGTATGTGTAATATGAATTGAATTGCATTCTGCCATCATACGTAACAAATTAGAATAAATAGATAATTTAATAATAATTTTTAAAAAGTATAGCAAAGAGCTGGTTGCAGGAGCTCACACCTGTAATCCCAGCAGCTCAGGAGGCTTAGACAGGAGGATCAAGAGTTCAAAGCCAGCCTCAGAAAGAGGTGCTAAGCAACTTAGGGAGATGCTCTCTCTAAATAAAATACAAAACAGGGCTGGGGATGTGGCTTGGTTGTTGAGTGCCCCTGAGTTCAATTCCTGGTACCCTCCCAAAAAAAGTATAGCAAAGAAGCTGTGGCAAGGTGTGTATGGATGGGGGTGAGGGTGGTGGCCATAATAAACAATAGACATAATAAATTAGCCAATTCTATCGAATGCTGGCAGTAAATAAGTATGATGGAAAAAAAGAAATATTAGACAGGGGAAAGGGATCAGCAGCATGAATAACTAGAAAAGGTGTGAACTACAACGTTCAGCAGGGTAGAAGAGTAGACTCAGAGAAGGTGACAATGAGAAATGACTCAGTGGAGATGAGAGAGTCATAGGGAACTGCCAGTGTGAGGATGCTGGATCGGCAGGAGTCTTGTGTGTAGGAGGAACAGAACAGAGCGAGCAAAGAGGAGAGTGATAGGAAGGAAAGTCAGAGTTAAATTTTAAATTAAAATGTTTGCTAAAAGTAGGCCCAAATCTTCATCATGTGAGATTAGGCCCCAACTTTCTTAATAACACTTCTCTGGCGCAATAATTAAACCTAGAATCAATAAATGGGATGGATTCAAACTAAAAAACTTCTCAGCAAAAGAAACAATCAGTGAAGTGAATAGAGAGCCTACAGAATGGGAGCAAATCTTTACCACAAGCACATCGATAGAGCACTAATCTGTAGGATATATAAAGCACTCAAAAACCTTAACACCAAAAAACAAACAAACAAAAAAACCCAAATAACCCAATCAATAAATGGGCCAAGGAACTGGAAAGGAACTGGACACTTCTCAGAAGAAGATATACAATCAACAAATATATGAAAAAAATGTTCAATGTTTCTAGCAATTAGAGAAATGCAAATCAAAACTACTCCAGTCAGAATACAAACAATAATAAGTGTTGGTGAGGATGTGGGGAAAAGGCACACTCATACATTGCTGGTGAGACTGCAAGTTGGTGCAGCCAATCTGGAAAGCAGTATGGCGATTCCTTGGAAAAGTGAGAATGGAACGACCATTTGACCCAGCTATCCCACTCCTCGGTCTATACCCAAAGTACTTAAAAACTTACTACAGGGACACAGCCACATCAATGTTTATAGCAGCACAATTCACAATAGCTAAACTGTGGAACCAACCTAGATGCCCTTCAGTAGATAAATGGATAAAGAAACTGTGGTACATATACACAATGGAATATTACTCAGCAATAAAAGAGAATAAAACCATGGCAGTTGCAAGTAAGTGGATAGAGTTGGAGAATATAATACTAAGTGAAGTTAGCCAATCCAAAAAAAAAAAAAAAAAAACAAACGCCGAATGTTTTCTCTGATATAAGGAGGCTGGTTCATAGTGGGGTTGGGAGGGGGAGCATGGGAGGATTAGATGAACTCTAGATAGGGCAAAGGGGTGGGAGGGGAAGAGAGGAAAATGGGGGTAGAAAAGATGGGGAATGAGATGGACTTATTACCCTACGTACATGTACAAAGACATGAATAGTGTGAATACACTTTGTATATAACCAGAGACATGAAAAATTGTGCTCTACATGTGTAATATGAATTGTAATGCATTTACTGTCATATATAATAAATCAGAATAAAAAATAAATTAATTAATCAAAAAAATGTTTGCTTCCTTTTTTCATTGTCCCTTAATAGCAATATAGCTTTTATAAGTTACATATTTTTTCTTCTCTAATTTGGAAGATCCACCCCAAGTAGGCAACATTACCAGGTTGCTTAGGTCACCTAATACATACACAGAAACACACACACACACACACACACACACACATACACACACACACACACACATTCTCACATATTATATACATATGAAAAACTGTACTTTATTTATTTATTTATTTATTTATTTATTTTTTAGTTATAGGTGGACACAAGGTCTATTATTTTACTTTATGTGGTACTGAGGATCAAACCCAGCACCTCATAGATGCTAGCTGAGTGCTCTACCGCTGAGCCACAACCCCAGCCTGAAAAACTGTAATTTAGACTTTTCATTTATTACTCTCCTTCAGTCACATTGTATCAATGAGATTATATCACATTGCCATTTTCTATTTGGTTTTCTCAGTGAACCAGGAACCCATTGCCCCAAACAGAACACAGAACATGTGTAACTATGTCACAAAATTTTGTCACAATCACCCAGTGGCCAGTTCCAGCCAGTCCTCCTATTTCCCCCTGAGGTTATTAAAGGTTTCCTACAGTTCTACTGTTGTGTGAGCAGAGTCCCTCTTCTGCTCAGTGCACCTCACCCTGGTACTAACAAAGCAGTGTTGTCAGTCCTTGCCACTTGTGGCGACTGCCATGTCCCCTTAGGAAATGCCCAGTACCTACTTGAGGGAGCCGCCCAGTGGCACTGCCAGGAGTCCTCCCATCTGTCTCTGGAGGTTTGCCAAGAGCCAAGAGCCAGTGCAGCCCTGTGTTGGGTGTATGTGGGTAGTTTCTCAGAGCTTTTCAAATACAGCTCAATCTTCCCTCCCTGGGGTGCTGTCCCTTCCCTGGTCCTTTGTTCTTACTCTTTTCTCTGACACCAAATCCCTTCCTCCTCTGGCTCAAAATCCAAAGCCTCCCAACACACCAGCTCAAGAGGACACAGAGGCTCTTCTCACTGGTGCCATCAACCAGAGGCAGAATCCCACAATGAGACAGGATATGGCTCCTGAGTGACAGAGCAACTGAACTTCCTAATTGTTGAGAGATAATTTAACCTTATGTTCAATCATTCTTTCCATTTCTGAGTGACTATCCCAACTTCCACTAAATCTACCCAATTTCAGTGTCCATTGCAGGCCCTTTCCTTCTTCTCTCCCTCCTCCCTTCCAGTCCCCCCGGCGCCCCTGCCGTCTGTTGACTAATGAATATTCCATTTCCAAAGGTCTATTTCTTTAAAAAAATTTTTTTAAAAATTGTTCTTTTTAGTTATACATGACAGTAGAATGTATTTTGACATATCATACATACATGGACTATAACTTCCCATTCTTGTGATTTACATGATGTGGAGTTACAGTAGTTGTGTATTCATATATAAACATAGGAACATTATGTCTGGTTCATACTACTGTGTTTCCCATTCCCATCCCTCTGTCTTCTCCCCACTCTCCCCCCTTAAACCCTTCCCCACTTCTCCCTCCTGTCCTGCCAATTGTGAATGAGCATCTGCATATCAGAGAACATTTGGCCTTTGTCTTTTTTGGGATTGGCTTTTTTCACTTAGCATGATAGTCTCCAGTTCCATCCATTTATCAGCAAATGCCATGATTTAATTCTTCTTTATGGCTGAGTAATATTTTATTGTGTATATATACCACATTTTCTTTATCCATTTATCTGTTGAAGGGCACCCAGGTTGGTTCCATAGCTTAGCTATTGTGAATTGAGCTGCATTCTTTCATCTTAACCTATTATTTGTGATCATGGCCATATTTAATGCTCTATGCCTAGGTTTTCTCATCTTTAAAATGGGAATAAAAATAACACTCCCTTCCATATGGGTATGTAAAGCACTAAGCATAGTACAAGGCATACTTGAAGAATATTAGCTATTATTATTATTATATAAATAAAAAAAATCTATCTTGGACATCCTTAACCATCTTACTCAGTTTTTATCCAGCTAAATATCAGCTTTCTTGCAAACAACCTTTCACACAGCATAGCTTTGTCCTATTCCTTCCCTTACCAAAGCTACTTTTTACTTAATTGTTCCCTGCTTTGCAGGACTCTCCCCTAGTCTTCGAGAAAACAGACTTCCTAGGAAGGAAGTAATTGGTTTGTTCATTCATTCATTCAATAAACATTACTGAAAACCTGCTTTGCACCACATCCTGAGCAGATGCTGAGGGTGCATCAGGAAGCGAACACCAAACCATTTAGGAATGTCAGTCAAAGGTGTCCACGCTCAGTACAGTTCAGAATGGAAAGGAATGCAAAGCCGGAAACATAGGAGTTCTCATCCATATTTTAGACAGGGACACACCTTCCCACCTCAGGACACAAGTCACCTTGCCCTTCTGGGGTAGGCTTCGGGTAAAGGAAATGGAAACGGGATGAGACTGCCTGCGCCTGGACGGAAAATAAATCAATAGGGTTACAACAAGCAAGCAGAACCTCCCAAAGCAGCACGCACTAAGAGCAGCAGTTAAGGGATGTTCCTCTTAGGAATCGGGTGATAGGGAGAGAGGTAGGGTCCCCGCGGCCTCTCTACTCCCGGTGTCAAGACCTTGCCCCTGGAGCGGCGGCTCTGTTTGTCCTGTGGGCGCAGGGCTGGTCCTCCCATCCCCCGCGAGAGGCCGGGGTGCGCCGGGGCACTGCTCCGCCCCGGGAGGGCGGGCCAAGGGTATTTGAAGGCAGAGCCACCGCCCCGCAGCCAGCGCCCGCACCACTTTGCCAGGAGCCACCCGGAGAGAGCGAGAGAGACGCCAGGCAAGGGTGAGCTGCGTGGGCGTGGGAGACCGCACCTGCCGCAAGGCAAGGGTGAGCTGCGTGGGCGCGGGAGACCGCACCTGCCGACAGGGCAGAGGCTTCGGAGCGCTCACGGGGCTTGGCTGTTGGGACCGGCGATCATGGAGAGCCGGGCAGCCCGCGCTATGCCAGCCCGGAGCCGAGCGTGGGCATAGTTCTGGGCACCGATCCATAACTGTTGATTCTTCCGGGGTCTGAGACCTGGGGAAAGTTAGCAACTCCCTACTGAACTCGCATACACCTAGCCCTGGGGCAGTGAGGACGTCAGGCACTGGGCACTCTCTGCGCTGCCGCACAGCGGAAGCTACCATCCCACCCTCTGCCAGCCGTGCTTTGCGTGTAGAGTAAGCCCTAACCCACAAGGAGCCGCCTGCCAGTCCGCTAGGTCCCAGCGCGAGGGAGTGGTGGGTGCGATAGGTCATCAAACTGAACGGCTCCTTCTAGCTTGGTGTTAGGAACAAGCTCTCCCTTCCCAGTGCATGAGGTACCTTCCTGGGGGCTCTGTAGGTCTTGTGGGACCCCTGACTTGGCTGACCAGGCCACTTTGGGGCATCTGCTGAGCTTTCATCTGCAGGAGATATTGCTGTGGATGCAAATGAGTTCTTCCAGCAGCGGCAAGGCCTGCAGCCTCTCTTTGAAAGCTGACCCCACAGAAAATGATGCTGTCCCAAAGCCCAAGTGGATATATGCCTGACTTAGCAAAGCCTGAAACCTTTAAGCGTTTGGTAAATCAAGTGACTCATCCCTGCTCAGACTGGCTAATATGGGCAATAATCATCTCAAAAGGGTGCTGAGGATGTGTTGGGTGTGGCAAGATATTGGGTTCTGGGATGCAAAAGTCTAGCTGGGGGCTTGTAAAATGTGTGAGGATTTATTCTGAATTATTATTTGCTCATCTGAAAACTTAAACTGCTTGCATTCTGAGGAGTAGGTACTTAATGCCAGGGAGTAAGGGAGACATGAATTAAGGCCTGTGACTTATGTGTCAGCCCAGTCCTTAAGGACATGGATACCTATTACAGAACACTGTGGAATATTTGTAAAGTGACTCCTTGGAGTTGGGTTGCTAGACAATGAGAATACCTGGACCTCAGTCTGTTTCCAGAATCCTGGAAAGAAATGGAAGTTAGGTTGAGTTAACTCTAACAAAAATGATAATGATAAATTTAAACACATAGGTGGGCCCAGAGCATGAAAAAAACTTTCACCAACTAACAAATTTGTAACTTGCTTGCTTCAATTTAATAAACTTTTCATGTTAGGAAACTATGTGTTTCTGTGAAAATTAAAATTTAATAATAATGATTTACTTTTCTGCCATTAAGTCTCCTTTCTAGATACTGATTTGAAGTTCTTTTAAAGTAGAATCTTTCATTCCAAGGATGGTCATGCATTCTCCTTGATCTTAGGGGAATTGGAGCTATTTCCTAAATTCATAATTTGGAAGGTTACATTTGAAATGAGCACTTATCCATATTCTGGGGAGAAGTTTGATGATGGGCCTTTGAATATTTGGAGCTTAGAAAAATCTAAGTTACACACAAAGCTGAACCTAGAACCTTCATTGCTTGGAATCTTCATTAGCCAGACTTGAACTCGTCACTGCAAGAGAAACCTATATTCATAAAGTATAACCTGAGAATCTAATGTCGACCTTACCTACCAATTGACTTGTAAGTACTTATGTACCTGAAACTACCAGTAACTCATCCACAACCTTGCTTTTCTTTCCTGTGATTGTTTAAGACACAAGCTCTTGGTGCCAGAACTGGTTCTTCTCGTTAAATTGAGTGGCTAACTGAAGAGGATAATGCATGCTGTATGCTTCAAGTTTGCTGGTGACTAAGGGTCATGTGTTTGCCATTGACTGCTCTCCAGCTTTTCCAAAGGGGAAAAAAAATCAGTAACTGAGAAGCACAAAGTAACTTTACCTTCCTTGGTGCTCAGGAACTATGATGAGAAAGAAACCTTAGGAAAGGGCAGGTCTTCTTTCTCCTAACTCAGCATCTCAGAGTTACCCACTCAGTCTCAGCAAGGGCAGGAGGTAGACAGCCTCATGTGGGTTCTAGGAGAGTTGGGAATACCTGGGAGCTCTGAGGAAATACCTCCAAAGTCTACTTCATTACAGCTTGTTTAAAGACAGGAGCCTTAATTTTTAAATTTTTTTGTTGGGTGTGTACTGGGCATTGAACTCAGAGGCACTCAACCACTGAGCCACATTCCCAGCTCTATTTTGTGTTTTACTTAGAGACAAGGTCTCACTGAGTGCCACCAAAGCGGCAGACAGGAACCTTACAAGGAGAAATTTTAAAAGTGTTCCTGGGAACCCAGACAACTGGATTGATTGCTAGGTGGGCCTAGAAGAGTAATGTGCAGTGACTAACTACTCTTTATTAAAGGGAAGAGCTACCAATTAACAGCTAATTAAAACGGTCTGTATTGTGACTCATGTTTAAATTTCTTATTCCAAAATTATACTGAGCTTCTTAATGTTGGTATTTCAAATGTGGAGATCCAGGTAATATTTCTGTAATTGTTCATCTTTGATAAAGTGGCCTCTGCTTCCCTGCACCTCAAAATTCTCTGAGACTAGAAGAACCAGGATGGAGTTCACATATCTATACTTCTGCAGAGTAGGAAGATTTTTTTAAAACATTTGATCATATGCATCTCTCTTTAAAACTACTCACCTTTAAAAAAAAAAAAGAAATTTTCTAGACAAGAAAAATACTTGTAATAAGAGATCCTTTTTCCCCCTCCCTAAGTTCTGATGTTACTAATCTTGACTTCAGAAGAATACCAGTTATAATCATTTTCAAATAAGAGATCTGAATGGTTGGGAGTTGGCATAATCCAAATTGTGCATAACTAGTTTTTGGAAAAGTACAACTTATTGGTTAAAGTGTGGATATAATTAGCACAGTGACTATGCAAAATGGCATCCTTTTATTAAATATTACTATGTGTGGCCTGGGTTCAATCCTCAGCACCACATACAAACAACGATGTTGTGTCCGCCGAGAAATGGAAAATAAATTTTAATAAAAAAATAAAAATAAATATTACTGTGTGCTGAATTAGTCATCCAGTTAGTTTTCTGACAAAAACACAATCTTGTTTTCAGTTCAATTAGAATTTCAGCATGCTCTGTAGTTCTGGATGAATAGACCAGAGAATTAATTTCTTGGTGAAGTCATTAATACTTTCAAACAGCTATAAGGTTTCAAGGTGCAAAGTTTTGAATTAGTGTAGAATGAGCCTACATTAGGAGTCAGGAGACTTGGGCTCTGGTTCCTGACCTGTCAATGACAGGTTGACTCTGTGGACCTGTTTCCTTACTTTACAGTGGGAATATTAATTTCTTCCTGTAATTCTCATGAGATTTACAGAATCAAATAGATAAGGTATGTGGAAAATGCTTTGCGTTCTGAGAAGCCCCACACAAATGCAGTGTCATTATTCTAATGGGTCAGAGGAATGTGTCATAACACAGTCCAAACTGTCATACAAGGCATATGTGAAACACAGTGAACTCTGTTTTGTTCCTCAAATTGCATTTGGTCAGATTGGAAAATAAACTAAACAGATTTGAGCAGGTTTTGGGTGGAATAAATGCTAAGTATGGAAATGGCCCCTTTGAGTTTCTGGCCTTCATCAGTCTTTACAGTCATCTTAATTTGATCAGAGTTATATTAATAAGGCACCTATGAAGCACATGATACCAGTAGAAACTTTAATTTGTGCAACTGAAACTCCCTGGTTGGTTTTTATTGATGTGAGTATGTACATTTACATAGGGATTCGAATGCTGACAGTCTAGATTGGTGGTTCTCAGCTAGGCATGGCTTTGCCCAAAGGGATATTTGGCAAGGTCTGAAGACACTTTGGGTTATTACAAGTTGTAGGGTGGTGTGCTACTGACATCTTATGGATTGAAGCCAGAAATGTGGCTAAATAGCCTAAATGCACAGGATCACACTGTGCCACAAAATGTCTACCTGAAGTGACAGTAATATGAGATTGAACATAAGTTCCTGTGCAGTGGGGACATTTCAAAGAAACCAAATGCTTATAAAAATTATTGCTGAGTCTTTGGTACATTGTTCATGGGTGGAAAAGGGTGTGCGATCAAAGGATCCTAAGCTCTGCCCACCTTGAAGTTCAAGATTGTTTTCTACCAGTGTCCAAAATGAGAGAGGCTTTCTTTTCTTTATTGCTTTCTTTTTCTTTTCTGTAACCACTCTTCCCTCAAGTTCCTCCTGTGGTGGCAGCACTGTTTCCTATACAGTATTGTGACAGTCTTGTGGGGAAAGGCACACAAGCATAGGAGCTTCCCACTTTTGCTTTAGAAGTTTAAGTTCAATAGGAAATACAGGGTGGGGAAGGAATAGTAAGCTCTAGGAGTCACTGTGATTTTCCTGTCAAACTGATGGTAGTTTTTCACCATGGGAGTTGGGCATGGTCATAACTAAATAAGTTGGAGAATAACCAGGGTAAAAGAGATGGGAAAAAAATTAGTAAAAGGTAATGTTTGAGAGTGATATAAATAACAGTAGTATAAATACATCTTGTGTATGTAAATGAAGTATATATTAAGTCCTAGGAGGAGCTATGCCTTTTTTTTTGCAGAGAATTTTAATATTACGCATTTTTAGGACCTACCATGTAGTTGTCATTTACTGAATCCCTTTTGGGACCATGTCATTTCTTTAAAATGAGTAATTAACACAAGTAAACAAATAAAGGAAGAAGAGATTCTAGTTGTTTACAAGTCTGGGTAATTTTGACTATGACACAGTTTATCCTGAGCTTAGAAAGAAGTCACCCAGGATGCAGAGGTTCTGGGCTACCCTTCAACTGCCCTGCAGAATGGAAGCAGCTATGGAGCAGGTGTGAAGCACCTTGTGCTTTTGGAGACTTGGTTCAGGGGAAGGAGCAGGAGGGAGCAGTAAATTTTCTCTAGCCCTGTGGCAGCTTTCAGCATGACAAACCTTGTTTGACAGTTCCCACTCCAAAATGTTTTTCTTTTTCTTTTTTTTTTTTAGAGAGAGAAAGAGAATTTTTTAATATTTATTTATTTTGTTTTTAGTTTTCGGCAGACACAACATCTTTGTATGTATGTGGTGCTGAGGATCAAACCCAGGCCCACATGCATGCCAGGCGAGCGCGCTACCGCTTGAGCCACATCCCCAGCCCCCAAAATGTTTTTCTCCACATTGTTTTGTTATAGTGCCCAAGATTTTATTCGGAATACACATACCTTGGAAAAAAGAAAAGAAAAAAGCACTTCCAAATAAATGTCACTATCCTTCAAGGCTTAGTTCAAATACTATGTTCCCTTCCCTACTCCGAAGTTAGCTTCCCAGGTTTGCATTCCCACAGCATATGGCCTGACAGCATGGATCACTTATTCTCTTGTATTTGCCTACATCTGCCTGCCCAGGTGGACTGTGGGCCCTTTGCCATACAGATCCTGGCCTGTTCATCTGAACATCCAGACAGGAGTCTGCACAGTGCCTGACCTGGAGCAGGCATCAATGTGCTCCAGTGATAGAATAAATAATCAGGCAGCAGGTAGAGCTGTTTTTCAGATCTCACTAGGATGTGGGGCTGCCAGAGGGAAGAAAAGGGGACTTAAGTCATACCAACAACTGAGCCCTTTGTGAGGGGTAGTGGAGAGAGGGCACGAAGGAGTGAAGGAGGCTCAGGACAAACCATGACTATTTAAATTATTTACCTAGAAAAAAGGCAGAACATTTTCTTCCTGCTCCTTCTCCCTCATGCATTGTATGTCCTCTTACTCTCAGATTTCAGAACACAAGCTAATGTGATCCAAGTTTGAATTTGAGTAAATAGCGTTTAGTAATGTAGCTGGAAAGCATCCCCACCCATTACTGTTTTTATGGTTTGGCACTGTTGACTTAGGCAATATACCTATAGATTGAGTAGAACTGCCCATGAAGTATTCAGGAAGTTAAATCTTAGGGAAATTAATGAATCCAGTGATAATAACACACACTCTCTCTCTTTTCTCCTCAGGAAAATGGCAGACAGTTTTTCGGTAAGTGCTTCATGTCAGTTTTCTTAGCTTCATACACATTCACATAGGTGTAGGGTTTCATTTTTACCACCAGACTTCCCCTTCTCACTGTCCGACTACATGGTTTCCACTGAGGGCCTGTTAGCTGAAGTCTTGTTTTTTCAGCAGCAGTTTGTGGGAAGAAAGCCAGGCAGAAGCCTGTGAGTCTGCAACAGTCACTCACCCTGCTGGAAGCAGCAGGAAGTGTAGCCCAAAATCTGAGCATCCCCATGTTTGAGATTGGTTTCTCATGTTGATTCAAAAGTGTGTGCTCCAGAGACTGACACAAGAGAATCAAAAGTTTGAGGCATTCCTGGCAACTTAACAAAATCCTGTCTCAATCAATCAATCAGTAAATAAATAAAGGGTGGTGGTGCAGAGGATGTAGCTCAGTGGTGAAATACTATACTTGCGGGGGATGTGGCTCAGGCAGTAGTGTGCTCGCCTGGCATTCGTGCAGCCCGGGTTCGATCCTCAGCATCACATACAAAGATGTTATGTCCGCCGAGAACTAAAAAATAAATATTAAAAAATTCTCTCTTTAAAATGAAAAAAAAAAAAAAAAAAAAAGGAAATACTATACTTGCCTCTTGTGCCCCAGGCTCTGGGTTTGATCCCCAGTACTGCAGTAAACATATACATACATACATACATAAAATAAAGAAAAAAGCATGTGTTTGTAGATCAAGGAGAGCTACCTCCTGACTTCAGCAAATTACAAAAAACTGAGATGATGGGTGGCTAGAAAAAGTGAAGAAACATATAGAATCCCAATGTCTAATTTTAGTCTTTGGAACTCAAAACTATTAAGAGGTGGGGAAAATTTATTGATATTAATTTTGTACCTTTCCCATATTTCTCTACTTCTTAGATTACATGCTTGTTTTTCTGAAAAATCTGTTTTCATGAATATTTTGTATCTTGTAATTGTTTATGTCTTTCTTTTCAGCTTAATGATGCCTTATCTGGGTCTGGAAACCCAAACCCTCAAGGATGGCCTGGTGCATGGGGGAACCAGCCTGGGGCTGGAGCAGGGGGCTACCCAGGAGCCTCTTATCCTGGGGCCTATCCCGGGCAGGCACCTCCAGGGTCCTACCCTGGACAGGCACCACCTGGAGCCTACCCAGGGCAGACACCTCCGGGGCCCTATCCTGGACAGGCACCTCCTGGTGCCTACCCTGGCTCAACTGCACCTGGACCTTATCCTGGACCTCAGGCACCTGGAGCCTACCCAGGGCAACCAGGTGGGCCTGGGGCCTACCCACCTCCAGGACAGCCAAGTGCTCCTGGAGCCTACCCTGCTGCTGGCCCCTATGGCACCCCTGCTGGACCACTGGTAAGATGGAGTAACTCTGTCATGGAATTGATGTGCAGAGGGCTCAGGGAAACTTTATACCTTCAGCTTACAGTCACATTCTGAAAACCAGCTACTGGTGTGTGTTGATTTGGTAGAAAAAAACAAGTGTTCATATTGCATTTATTTTGTACTGTTAGTATAAAGTGAAGATAAAACACCTTTTTAAGGCATTATAAAGCTGCTTTTAATATAAATCAAGTTAGGATTGTAGTAATGAGAGAAAGAATGCCACGCCATTAGTATGCATCTATATTATTTAACCCCAAAACCACCCCATACCATACTGTTATTACCCCCATTTTATGCATGACGAAATGGGGCAAAGGAAAAGTTATATAATTTGCCCAGGGACACTGAAGGAACATGTAGGGGAACCAAGGTAATCTGATTTTGAAAAACCTCTTAAAGATAATTCTGATATAAGGTTTGAATTTTCATGCAGATTAAAATACATTTTAACAAGTGAGTTCCAAATGAATACATAACTCAGGGAATCCAGGTACACTCAGTCATGGATATTTCCCTTGCAAATTGATAGTCTAGTTGAAAGAGAAGATCTAAAAATGAAGAAAGAGCTATCCAACAGTGTTGGATGTGACCATTTCATGACTTTGGAGAAGATGGCTCAAGGCAGCACCATCTTCTTCTGGAACAGTTTGGAGGAAAGCTCAGAGAAGATGGGGGACAGTGGGTAGTACCGGGCAGTGCCTGGCACAGGGTCAGTCAAGAGCAGGCAGGAGGAGACTTGAAGGCTGTGGAGACAGGCATATATGAGAGAATGCAGAGGAGAGCTTCCAGGACCTATTAAGTCTTAGGAGTCAGGACTCTGGCTTTCAAGGCTGGACAACTAGAACATCAGCAAAGCTTTAGCCCCAACTGGGAACTCAGGAAGAGAAACTGATGGATGGGAGAAGGCAGGGGAGACACTTTTGGTTCATACTTGCTGGACTTGAGGCTCTAGTAGCAATGCCAGGTAGGAGGAAATGCAGGGCTAGTGAAGATCAGGCTAGAGATGAAAGCTTCATGTGGTAGTTGAACCCAGGGGAAAATGTTATAAAGGGAAAGAGAAGAGGCCACAGATTGAGTTCAGGGATATTCATGGCATCTTGAACATGGATGGAGAATACACATCTGTGGAATGAACTGTGTAAGTGTTCATCCCACAGACAGAACTTAAGCTTTTCCAGAAATTAGTCTGTGTGAATGAGGTGTGGATTGAAATAGCCCTAGGAGTGTTCTAAGAGGGAAGCTTATTTCTCTAGCCCCTGGGCAAGGCAGCCTGAAAGTCAAAACAGATGGCCTAACCTGGGGCTGTATTGTTCACAAATACTAATTGTGACTGAACTTTAGCTATATTTTTTTCTTTCCCCAAGAAAAATGACTGTTGATACACATATACCTGTTCTTTCCCAGACTGTGCCTTATGACCTGCCCCTGCCAGGAGGAGTCATGCCTCGCATGCTGATAACAATTATGGGTACTGTGAAGCCCAATGCAAACAGGTAAAGAGGCAGCTTGACCTATCTGTTGATTCATTTTTGATTATAGAATGATATATTCTAAATTTTAATATTTCCAAAATTACATGTTCAGGATCTTGGCTATACTGTCATATGGGATTATCTCATATTCAATATATGTTCCCAAATAATTTTTTTTTAAGTGTCAGGGTCATTCACTGTAAAGGTAACACACCCTAATCTGTGTATTGGTATTCATTATATCATTTAATTTTCACAGTTGAAGGTAGGACAAGTAACAATGCTACCTCTTTTACAAATAAAACCAACGCTCATGTCCTATAGATAAGTGGCAAGCCTGGGAACCTCAGTCTTCTGAGTAAACACTGTTAAAAGGTTTGAAAAGATTCTATCCATTGACAACTTCACCAAAATAAATCAACCTTTGTCATTGGAACTGGTTTGACTGAGGTAGGCTAGGATGGAGTAAGGTTTTATTGAGCTAATTTAGGAAAATTCATGCTGATTTATGATTGCCATGGCTGCCTGGCCCTGGTTGTCACCACTGGTGCTGGTTAAACTTACATACAGTATGAAGAGGCTGAAAAGGTCCTAAAGCCATCCCCTATACCTGTCCCTGAAGTTAGTGCCATTAAAGCTCCTCCAGCCATTGGTGAGCTGTCTCTCTGAGTCTTATAGGCAGTACACAAAAGGTATTCATTCAAATCATGTCACAGGCTTCTTCAAGAAGATCATTTATTTATCCATAAATAACCTGAGTTATCTGTCAGTTTATTGCTGGGGAATCAATGAAAGCCACATCCTGTCACCAGATGAGCACATGTTCTAATTGGATAATTTTACATTCACATAGCCCCCTGGTGTTTTCCTCCAGCCAGCCTCCTCTGGTTCTGCATGGAAGTATCTACCCTAAGCCAATCTTTCTTTTTACACACCTAGATAGCATCTCTAAGGTCAACCTTTCCTCACACAAAGAAACTTGTTTGGCAGTAAATTACTGTATGCCTATGTCCTTATACATGTTGCTTCCCAAGGTAACAGAGTCTAGCACACCTTATCCTGTGCATGTGATACCCATGATTTGTTGGTATCTGTTTTCCTCCTCCAGAGAACCACACAGTATCCTTGCCTCAGTTCGTCATTGCAATGGGAAGTTTAGTTGCAGTAATACTAGAGATGTATACTGAGACCATGGTTGATCAAAACTGATTCTGATTAAAATGGTTAATGGCAGTAAATGAAAAAAAAAATTGCAGCTTGGTACTGCAAATTCTGTGAGGAACTACATGAAAAAAAAGTGCTTGACAGAGTTGACAGTATCTTCCTTTTCACTGAAAACAGAGCCATTGAATATTTAGTCAAATACAAATTCTATTGCCATTTTCCCTTGTGAGTTTAATATTGTAAATTGTGGTTGAATGTGACTGGCTGAGGGATTCAAAATTCCCAGAGAATCCATCAATCTAGAGCACAAACCTTATTTAAAAACACCAGCTGATTCCTGATGCTCTATGGAAAAACCTTGAAAAACTCAGGAGTAGGCTTGATCTTTTAATAAAGAAATTTGTACTTGCATTACCATCTAAGAAGAAAAAGAGTCAAAAAGTTCAACTAGCACTTTCATTAGTTCCACTTTTCATCATGGAGTATGCAACATTGTTTTTTGTCATAGCTTTACAATTTAGCAACTACAGTATATCATTCTTGCTGTTTTAGAGGAAGTAGGTTTCTGACTAACCACAAGGAAGCCAGGTATTTTCGCTGACTTGCCTTTAACAAGTATGAGAAGCAACCTGGCAGGGCAAGTAAGAGAGAACCAATACTATCTGTTCAGGCATAGTGTTTTCAAAGTGGTTCTAAACCTGTATAAGGAAACCCTGAAGGGTTTTCATGAATGAGTCTGTAAGGAGGGGATTACAGCTGAATGGGAATATGGGACCAAGGACACTAAGGTAATATGTACGCGTGCGCGCATGCGCACACACACATGCCTTGCTGACTTTAAGATTTTGACAGTAAATAAATTTGGGGATTAGTGTACTTCCTAGTTTGAACCCATTCTCTGGTTTGTTTGCTTCTATTCAGAAAAATTTCCTATGTATTATGAAATAATTGGCTTTTTAGAAACTTATATGCTCTTCACTTGATTAAAAAAAATGCAATTTTGATCATTTTAATAACTCTGGTCTTTGGTTTAAAACAGAATTGCTTTAGACTTCAAGAGAGGGAATGATGTTGCCTTCCACTTTAACCCACGTTTCAATGAAAACAACAGGAAAGTCATTGTGTGCAATACAAAGCTGGATAATACATGGGGAAAGGAGGAAAGACAGTCGGTTTTCCCATTTGAAAGTGGTAAACCATTCAAAGTAAGTGGTTGCTACTATTATATATTAATAATATGTATTTCTCAAGGGAAGTCACTCTAAAACCACAGCACATTGAAATGATTTTTTACCAGCTGTCCTGAGGCACCAAACCAGCCTGTCTCCTCCCTACCTTTACACTTTGCAGGCTAAGAAAATGGCTGAGAGTGAGACATTCCCTAATTCCTTGCAGGCATTTCACCATCATCACAGTGGCCACCCACCCTCACTGCAAGCTAACGATTTTCTAGAAATTAATAAAAAATGGCAGAAAGTCTTTATGTCAGTTATTTCCCTAAAACAATATGGTTGGCATAAAATCAAAAGGAAATGTTCACCATGCGCGGTGGCACATGCCTGTAATCCCAGTGACTCAGGAGGCTGAGGCAGAAGAATCAGGAGTTCAGAGCCAGTCTCAGCAACTTAGTGAGACCCTGTCTCTAATAAAATATAAAACAAAAGGGCTGGGGATGTAGCTCAGTGGTTGAGCACCCCTGGGTACCTCAGCTTCTCTCAACCTGCAGTACCAAAAGGGAAAACAAAAACAAAAAAAAGAAGAAATGAAATGTTCTATTAATTCTAAAAATCAATATGCTTAGCTGGGTATGGTGATGCATGCCTGTAATCCCAGTGACTCAGGAGGCTGAGGCAGGAGGATCACAAGTTCAAAGCCAACCTCAGCAATTAGCAAGGCCATGAACAACTTACTGAGACCCTGTTTCAAAATAAAAAATAAAAAAAGGAATGAGGATGTGGCTCAGTGGTTAAATACTCGGAATCAATCCCCAGTACCAAATAAAATAAATATCAATATACATGTTTTATGAAAATAAAAATTTGTAGATGTTTAACTTAAAAAGTCTCCTATCTTCACAGAGGATTAAATTTGGTATCATTCCAGTATTTTATGTAGTACTAGGGATCGAACCCAGTGCCTCATGTGTGCTCTACCACTGAGCTACAACCCTAGCCCAATACAACACATTTTCAATATTTATTTATGCAGTGCTTGGGATTGAGCCCAGGGATGTGGTACCACTGGGCTACATCCCCAGCCCTATATTTTGAGACAGAGACAAGCTAAGTTGCCCAGTCTGGACTTTAACTTTTTTCCATTTTTTTATAAGTGCATTATGGTTGTATTGTGTACTGATGGGGTTTGTTGTTACATATTTGTACATGCACACAATACACACCATAAAAATATAATTTGGACAATCACTCCCTTAGAACTTCTCCTCCATCCCCAACACCCACACCTTGTTCCCTTTCTTCTACTCATCTCCCTTTGATTTTTATGAGATTCACACTGTTTTTCCTTTTTTTTTTTCCCTCTCCAGCTTCTGCATGAGAGAAAAATTACAACCCTTAACCTTCTGAATTTATTTCTCTTAACACAGTGGTCTCTAGTTCTATCCATTTTCCTGCAATTTTTCATAATTTCATATTTCTTTATTGGCTTTGAACTTTTGATCCTCCTGTCTCAGCCTCCTGGTTGCTGGGATTACAGGTGTGTGCCACCATGCTTGGCTCACATTTTTAAGTAACTGCTTCAACAGATATTTATAAAGTCTGAAGCACTGAGTTAGGATTGTAGTCAATAAAAATGGCTAGACTGTAAGCTCAAGGTCAGGGACAAGGATCACAGTCTACATGTGGTAGACAGCTTTCCATTTCACAATATTATTACTTACTAGTATTTCATTGTTTAAATATGTGAGAATTTTACCAGTACCCTACTGATGAATATCTGGACTATGGAAATATGCTGAAGAATAAACCTGAAAATATTTAACCAAAATACTGTAATAACTACCCTTACACACACATCTTTCTTTCCTAGAATAACTTTATTCAAAGAATATAGATGTTTAAAATTTGCATAAGGCATTGCCAAATTACTGATTACAAAAGGATGTGAGATTGCATATCTAACATTTGAGTTTCCCCTAACCCTGCCAAACTGGTTAAGGGATTCCTACTATAGTGTTTACTTTTTATTTATTTTATTTTTTTTGCTACCAAGGATTACACTTGGGGACACTCGACTACTGAGCCACATCCCCAGCCCTATTTTGTATTTTATTTAGAGACAGGGTCTCACCAAGTTAGTATCTTGCTTTTGCTGAGGCTGACTTTGAACTCTCTATCCTCCTGTCTCAGCTTCCTGAGCCACTGAGATTATAAGCATGCACCCCTGTGCCTGGCTGTCTTTCTTTTTAAGTGCTACAAAACCTTAAAAAGTTTAATGTAGGCAAATTATGAATCTTGCCCTTTATGGTTTCACTTAGGTTCTTCTAACAATTGTGTTGCTTTGTCTTTTTTGTTTAAATAATCTGGAACTTATTTTTATTGTAAAGTTACTTTCTCCGGATCTTTTCTATTTTTTTAAATACATTTTTTTTATAGATGGACACAATATCTATTTTTTATTTTTATGTGGTGTTGAGGATCGAACCCAGTACCTCACATGTGCGAGGCAAACACTCTACCACTGAGCCACAACCCCAGCAACTCTGGATCTTCTTAATTGGGTCTACAAATGATAAAGATGACATGTTGAACATCCTGAGTTCAGGCTATACTTGTTTGAAATTAATGGGTATTTCTATTATTCCTCTTATTTCAAATTGACAAAAACTATATGTCTCTCTCATGTACATGTTTTGAAATATGCACACATCATGGAATGGCTAAACTGCATTAATTAACATAAGTATGACCTCACATGACAATTTGTGTGTATGCCTTTTCAGATACAAGTCCTGGTTGAGCTTGACCACTTCAAGGTTGCAGTCAATGACGCTCACTTGCTACAGTACAATCATCGGATGAAAAATCTCAGGGAAATCAGCAAACTGGGAATTTCTGGTGACATAAACCTCACCAGTGCTTCACATGCTATGATATAATCTGGAAGGGGCAGATACTTTAAAAATAAAATTGAGTCTAAATTTTACACATTTAAAGGCTTCATATGAAAAATTTTACCTTTATTCACAAATAGCCTTCTTGTAAGCATCCATTTAATAAATATTCTTACGCTAAATTACCTGTCTTACATGTCATTTAATTGGAGTTTATTAAAGATAATGTACAATGGAAAAATATATAGCAATATTAATACTGCCTTAGGGGCTCCTGAGTTTTCTATATTTGCTAATGTACTTAAGAGAAAGAAAGGAGGTAAATATGAGGCACTTGAGGTTGCTGTGTTAACCCGACATATTGTCTTATAGTGGCCTTTTTTTTTTTTTAACAAGTAGAAGGAATATACTAAAAAATAACAATAGAAAGTAAAAACAAGGGCTGGGGATGTGGCTCAAGCGGTAGCGAGCTTGATTAGCGTGTGTGCGGCCCGGGTTCGATCCTCAGCACCACATACAAACGAAGATGTTGTGTCCACCGAGAACTAAGAAAAAATAAATAAAAACATTAAAATTCTCTCTCTCTCTCTCTCTCTCTGTCCCCCTCTCACTCTCTCTTTAAAAAAAAAAAAAAGTAAAAACGAATCTAACAAAGTTGCTTATTATAAAGTATTATGTAGTATGCATAATTGAGTATACTATTATACAATTGGCAGTGTAGGTTTGTTTACACTAGCATCACCACAAACAAGCAATAGGGTGTGCTCCATTTCAAGGGCTAAGTCACTAGGCAATCCGAATTATTCATCTTCATCATGATCTTCTGGGCCACAAGATCTCAGACTATCACTGACCAAAATGTCATTATGTTACACATGACTACATTTTCTTTTGCCTGCTTTTTAATCCTTTTTATCTCTTGTAAACAATGAGACTATCTCCATGTCTTGGTTTTTATAAAATTTTCAGATTTGAAGAAAAAAAATCTTAGTTGGCAAAATTTAATTGTACCCATGTGAATATTCTTATGTTTTCTATCCTTCCTTATTACTAGTAAAACCGAAGATTCAAAAAATTTTGGAACTGGATGAGTTCTCACTACTTCAGCTTACAGAAAAGCATTATTTTATCTATTATTATTTCGACAATATCATCTTCTTAAATACTTTAAATTAGTAATTATCACAGGGTAGGTGTCCTGGGAAGCAGAGTAGAATACAAGGTTTGTAATAGAAGGCACTTAGAATCAATACATGTGGGGACAAGAACATGATCGGGCAGAGGGAGTTCAACAGCAATGTCTAAGCCCACCCTTGGGGGCATTCTGAAGTTTTAAGGGAGCCAGGCCTTTACATCCCCAGTTCAGTCAATCACTAAGCACTAAATACAAGACACAGGAGAAATGGTGTGACCTTGGGTGCAATGGCTGTCCTCAGATGAGGAAGTAGACAAGCTGAGGGCTGTGGGCCAGTGGTATAGTTCTTTGGATCCTAAAGAGGAATTTGGACAACATATATATAGCATATTTCAAAAACTATGTAAATTCCTTATCTTAAGGTTTTAGTGTTGACTGTCCTACTTATGAGATTCAATGGAAGAGCATAGCTTTGGAGGGGAAAAAATGTGGTTTATACAAAATTACTTAAATTCTCTGGGCCTTGGTTCCTTTATCTATAAAATATCTTGTAGCATTACTATAACATTACACAAAATAATTTTGCAAGAGGGCTGTCAAATAGTAAGCCCTCAATAAATAGAAATTTTTCTTTCTATTTTGGAAAGGCTCTTATTTTACTCAAGTAGTTTTCTTTCATTTTGTCTCTAAAATTTTCCCTAATACCTTGTAAGTCTAGAGCCCAATCATCCAATAATAGGAGACATCGATGGCTGCCTGTTTTCTACCAGCCATGTTTTTATTCAGATATGATTCCAGACTCAATAAGGAATCCTGATTAGTCACTGAAGTCAACTTCAATGTGGCATTAGTTGGCCTAATCAGGCCAAAGGGAAGGACATAGCTGCTTGCCACTAGGAACCATCTTAAGACCCCAACAGGACCAAGCCTTGGATTAGAAGCTGACACAAAAGATGACAGAAAAATAAGAATGGAATGTGGACCTTGGGGCAGTCATTGAACTGTTTAGAATCAACCTGATAACCCAGGAAATAACAAGTTTCCTAGTTGTTAGGCTAGTATGAGTCCATTACTCATTTGTATAATTCAGATAAGCCAGGAAGAAAGAATATAAACATTTTGGTTTTCTAGGGGCTCAGGTCTATGAATACCTAAACAGCTAAGTTTTCTAAATTATTCAAAAGTATACCTTATTAAACCTACCTTAAAAAATCTTGCTATTTTTTTTTGTTGCTGACAATGACTTACTCTTCTCTGCTTTATCCTTGAGAACAGATGTTATTTTACTATTATGTTGTATATTGCTCTATATAGATTATAAATAGTCATGAGTTACCCTGTATTAACATTTTAGGTGTTCATGGTTGTGGGCCCTTAGAAAACCATAATTTTTATGTATATTTCCTTTTATTCTGCAAGGCTTGTTTGAATTATTCACTAATCTACTGAAGAGGAGGCATTCTGATAATATTCTTCTAAGCCAGCACCTCACACTGCCTTTATTTAGGGCTTACTTGGGCTTGATAATAAATACCATCTTTCAGCAGGGTGTGGTGGCGCACATCTATAATCCCAGCACCTCAGGAGGCTGAGAAGGGGAATCACAAGTTCAAGGTCAGCCTCAGAATTTAGCAAGATCAGAGGATATAGCTAGGTAGTAAAAAACCCCTGGGTTCAATCCCCAATACTGCAAAAATAAGTATGTAAATAAGTACCAACTTTCCCACAGCCTAACACATCTTTCTCTGACATCAAAAGTAGTACATGGTGGAACATGCCTCAGCAATTTAGTGAGACCCTGACTCAAAACGGGCTGAGGATAATCTCAGTGGTAGCATGCCTCTGGGCTTAATCGCCAGTGCTGGGGGTCACGGGGTAGGGGAAAGAAAGCATGTTTCCTTTTCTCATTTGAAAACTCCTAATCTTAAAAGGTTAGGCATAAAATTCCTATTTGTTTGGTAAATGCCTCCAATCTTCAACTCATTTTCAGACATAAATAACAGACCTGGTGACTAGCTACTGAGTCTTTTTGGTGCTCTGCTATTCTGTAGCTATGCATTTTACAATCCTATAGTTAAAGAGAGTGTATAAAAGAGAATATACTTCAAACACATTTTGTGATTAATACGAATCTCTCTTCAAGAGAAAAAGGCAATGGCTGTTGTCTCATCAAGCAGAAAGTGAAAAGAAAAAAAGCAAGGATTTAATGGGCATCTCTAATAATTTAACCATTTGAAATTGTAGCATGTAAGCTCACTTCAGAATCCAGAAAGTTCATCTACAGAAACTCAGTATACACTGGAAAATGTAATACTCCAAGCTATTTAACATCAACAAATTTAAGAGTTCAAAATAAAAAGAAAGTATAAAAGGATACAAATATGTTGGTTAAAATTTAATATTTTAACTAAACTAAAATTTTATAAGCTCTAAGTAAGTATAATTAGCTTTAAACCTACACATTTTAGACAAAAGACACAAGGTGAAACATACCTTTTATTCTATGTGGTTAATATACAAAACATTCCCACTTCCCCTGAGAAATAGTATATCTAAAATACACATAGATTAATACATACTAAAACATTATATGACAATATATAAATGGATTGAATAGAAGTGAACACAAATACATCTTCATCAAACTTCTAATTGCCTACAAATATTTCACAGCATTGAATTTATTTTTAAATTCAAAATTCTTCTGGTTTTTCTCCACTGAGGGGCCTTAGAGGTGAAAAGGTAATGAGATTACCACCAAAGGAGATGTGTCTGGCATGTTCTTGATGTCGCCTCTCCACCTGATTACTGAAGTTTAGGCCTGGCTAGAGAACAAATTTAGAGAAATCACTAAAGTAACCATCAAGAGTTAGCAAGGACTAGGATTGTGGCTTAGTGGTAGAGTACTCGCCTCAATGTATGAGGCACTGGGCTCAATTTTCAGCACTGCATATAAATAAATGAATGAAATAAAGGTTCAGGGATGGGGTTATGCCTCAGTGGTAGAGGGCTTGCCCAGCATTTGTGAAGTACTGGGTTCGATCCTCAGCACCACATAAAAATAAATAAAGCTATTATGTCCATCTACAACTAAAAAGATAAATAAATATCTTCAAGATGGCTAGTTAATAGATCAATTAATAACAAATACATTTCCCTGTGCAATAATACTACATTACTAGTAACTTGACTTTGCTACTTTCTAGTAAACTTAACTTCAAAAAATTTTTTAATTGAAACAAAACTGGGAATTTGTTCCTAAAGTTATACACACATACACATATATCTACATATAGATATATATAAAAATGTTTACATATATATATATATATAAAATTATATATATACCTATATATATAAATTGGGCAGTATACACAAGATGAATAAAATTATGACCATATCTTAGGCCACTCATGCAGATTCCACAAATTCTAAACTATATAACAATATTTAATAAGCCCTTTACTAGAGTGTGATCCTGATGGGATCCTTTATTCCTTCCCTTCAAACTCTACTTCGGTTTTGAATAGTACTACTGGGCAAGCAATAATTTGGGCCTATCTAGACCGGTGGACTTAAATATCTAACATTTATGAAATGAGAAAACAAATCACAGGAAAACAAAGATTTATCAGTTTATCATTAGGTACCTTTATTCATATTAATATAAAAAATTGAATATTTTGACTTATTAACTCCTAGACTTACTTATATATTATCAGAACCAATAATCCAGAGTTCAGATATGGAAATAGGATTAAATCAGGTTTATACAAACTGGCTTATGCTGAAGTCCCCGATCCTCTAGGTTTCAGTTTGTGATTAAGGAAAGCAAAGACCAAGAAGAAAATCCTTTTTCTTGGTACCAGGTATTGAATTCAGGAATGCTTAACAACCGAGCCATATCCCTAGCCCTTTTTATGTTTTAATTTGAGACAAGGCCTCACCAGTTACTGAGACTGACTTAGAACTTGCAATCCTCCTGCCTCAGTTTCCTAAGTTGCTAGGATTACAAGTATATGCTGTGGCTCAACTTCTGACTCAACTTCTCCTGAGACACAAGGCAGCCCAAATCTTACCACAAAGGAGGTACTCAATTTAATGAACTTCTCATATTTTAAGACCAAGGACACAAACAGTTATCTAAAAGAATTGGATGCAAATAACCAAGGATGTTTGAAGACAGGATAATACACCTGCCCACACTGTGTGTTTTGGATAAGCAGAAGTTAACCTTGTATTTTCTTTGCATGATTTAGAAATACCTAGCATAATCCAAGCCACTATTAGACATTCAAGTATTCAACTAATTTTTTCATATCAAATTTGATATATAAATCATAAAGGAAAATAAATGCTCAGGCTTTAAATACTAAAACATACTATATTTTAGAGTACATAAACATAGAACATTTTTTCTCCATTTTTAGAAAATGAATAATGAATGGATTTCAGAGTAAGCAAAAACAGTAAGACAAATTTTAAGCCTTGCACACATTTTATAAAACAAATCTAGAATAGAAGGAATTGTCAAATTAAGTTTGAAAACTTACCGAATCAAGAAGGTGGCATTCAGTAAAGACACTTTTATTATCAAGTAGTACTGAGAAACAAGAAAAAATAATTTTTAACTTTAAAGAATATTTTTGCAGTCAAGGATGTTAGAAATGAGTAATAACTTGAAAGCTATGAAAAGGTCTGTATATCACATGCTAAGACAAAAACATAGATCATTTTATGCTATATTTTTAAAGTAATTTCTTAATAATATTCTTATCCTTAATTTCAGCATAAAAAGTGTCTTCTTTGATCAGTCTCATGCTTATAATATTAAGGATACCTAAAAGATGCTGACAAAGATCAGGTAGAGAACATTAAATACCTGGACATAGTTAAACCATTTTATTTTATCTTAGGTCCCAGCTAGACCACAACCATAGTAGCAGATGAAAATAACTGATGAAACTGGCACACATTATAATGTAACAAAAGTATAAGACCCTTTTTCTCTTGTAGAGCAATCACAACAAAAGTAGGTATAAGCTGAGCACAGTGGCACACACCTCTAATCCCAGTGGCTTGGGAGCTGAGGCACTAGAATTGCAAGTTTAAAGCTAGCCTCAGGAAATTAGTGAGTCCCTAAGCAACTCAGCAAGACCCTTTCTCTAAATAAAATGTTAAAAAGTATATGGGGGTGTGACTCAGTAATTAAGTGCCCCTCAGTTCAATCTCTAGTACAAAAAAACAAACAAAAAAAAGGGTAGGCATTAGGGAGGAAAAAATAGAAGATATTTTGAAGACAGGTTTGGAGATATGTATTAAAGATAAAAACTAAGAAACTTAGAATTTTTCTGAGACTTCAGAAAATGCTGTTAAATGAAGGATTCCAAAGTAGGTATTATGTAAAATGTTCCTCTCTCCAATGTGGATTAGTATACTTTTTTTTTTTTAGGTCTCTCTCAAGGTTTGGGGTTAAGAGTAGAATACAATAACATAAACCAGTGGTTTTTTTTTTTTTTTTTTTTTTTGTTGTTGTTTGTTTGTTTGTTTTTGTGGTGGGGGGATAGTAGGGATTGAACCCAGGGGTGCTTTTCCATTTAGTTACATCCCTAGCCCTCCTCCCTTTTTTAAAACTTTTTTTTTTCAGTTGTAGGTGGACATAATACCTTTATTTTATTTTTATGTGGTGCTGAGGATCAAATCCAGGGCCTCATGAATGCTAGGCAAGTGATCTTGCTCTGAGCCACAACCCCAGCCCCACCCCAGTCACTTTTCATTTTGAAACAGCATCTCACTAAGTTGACAGGGCTGACCATGAACTTGAGATCCTCCTACCTCATCCTCCTGAATTACTGGGATTACAGATGTGTACCACCATGCTCACTTCATAAATTATTTCAGATATTTATTGTGAATGTTCAATTTCTCAACCTTTATCTTTAGAAAATGGTACTCAGATTTTTTATAATCTATACCTTAATCCAAATTCATTTTTCAACAAAGCCTCTTTGTATTTTAGACAATCTTACCCAATTGAGAAGGATTAACTTCTTGTGAGATGTTATTTTGTGATGGTATATTTTTTTCAGGGCTAGTCATCAAAACATCTTGTGAAGTAACTGAAGAATTTAGTTCCATTCTTTCCTCAATATCTGAAATTTCTTCTTTTTTGTTAGTTCCATATTCATCCTGATATGAGATGAAAAATACAAAAAGCTCCAGGTTTTCAAATAAGCCAAAGGTCACTGAAATAAGAATTATCATTCTGTAGGACTAATATAATTTCTAATGGGAAATCTAGGTGTTGCTTATGGAATTGCTACACAGAATGATATAAATAGATGATATACTGGACTATCTACTACAAATAGGACTTACATGATTTATTTCAATTAAGCCTTGTACTCCAGGACACTGAACATCTTGTACTATGCTATTCCTAAAAAAGAAAAGAAAAAAAGAAAAATTGCATTATACTCCACTAATTAAGCATATTGTTCTTTTGACTTGCCTTTTAAATCTATCCTTTATGGAGAGAGTTAGTTTAGGAAAGTGGTCAAAGATAGCGCCTGGTCCAAGATCCAGCCTGACAGAGATATAATGGACTATAGTGACTAAAGCATGGCCTTACAAACAAGGTATTTTCCCCCAGAAACTCCTGAGCTGGTCATCAGTCTGGTCAGCCAGGTTAATGTAGCTGCACTGGCAAGAATTTCTTAGCCAATTCTAGAGCCATACACCAGGGACAGGTCAAGATGAAATTGACTTCTGTAAGTTGAACAATCCAATTATTGTGTAGTTAGAGTTGGCTACATTGGCTCATTAGTTATAATACAATACAATCTAAAATCTTACATTGTAATTTATTAGAAATATGTATCTCAATGTCTTTGAAGTTTTTTTTAAATTCACCTTTTCTAGTTAACAATACAATCTAAAATCTTACATTGTATTTTATTAGAAATATGTGTCTCAATGTTTTTGAAGTTTTTTAAATTCATTCTCTTTTTCTACTTTTTAACCTCATTTTGTCTTTACTGTACAAAGTTGCTTATTACTAAGATGCTCTTGCTGAACTATTTTTGGCAATCAAACATACACACACACACACACACACACACATATATATTTTAGTTGTTGTTGGACCTTTATTTTATTTATTTATATGTGGTGCTGAGAATCAAACCCAGTGCCTCACACATGCTAGGCAAGCACTGTACCACTGAGCCATAACCCCAGCCCAGCAATCAAACATTTTTTTAAAAAACATTTGTAATATAACTCAAATGCAATTATTGATCTTCCCAGTATAAGACAAAAATCTAAAGTACATACTATGAGAACTTATTGGCTTTTGAGAAACAATAATAAATTGGACTGGGTGTGGTGGTACACACCCTTAATCCCAGCAACTAGGGAGGCTGAGGTAGGAGGATCAAAAATTTCAAGACCAGCCTTTGCAATTTAGTTGGGGGGACAGGAAAGGGAAAAATGATGATAAATAGTTATTTTATTTAGTACTGGGGATTAAACCCAGGAGTGCTTAACCACTGAGCCACATTCCCAGTCATTCATTTATTATTTGAGAAAGGATCTCACTATGTGATCCTCCCCTCTTCAGTCTCCTGAGTATCTGGAATTACAGACATGTACTACCATGCCCAGCTCCAATCTGAAATCTGAAATCTCAATCCCCTCATTCATAGAAAGCATAACTTGCCTATGTTATAGATCATTGTGAAATCTAATTAACAATATATTCCAGGCATATTTTACTAGTTTAATAATCTGAAATGATATAATATGATTAGCATTTGTTAAATTCTTAATAACACGTTAAAGAAATACCTGCTTTCAGAAATACTTGAAAACAAAATTTTCTTATCAACACATTCACTTTTGGTGTTCTGAGGATGAGGATTCTCCGGTGATATCATCTTTCTTGGAAGGTCCTTGCCGGCTTTGCCCTCAGGTATGGCTTTGCTGATGGACTTAGGTGTTCCATGTCTTTGAGAAAGATGTTCAGAGGAAAGTACTAGAAGACGAGTGAAATCACCTCAAAATCAAAAATTTCTTTCATTCACTTTTCTTCAAAACCCATAAGACAATGCAAATCCTACTTTTTTCTGTCAAATAATATTTGTTAAAGTCAATGCTTGGAATTTTCTATTAAAGACAGTTCTAAACCCTCAAATTAGATTATGCTTCCATTTAACATTTCACTACTATAACATTAACAGAAGTAATCTTAAAAGGCAGAAGTATACAAGGACAAAGGAAATAAAAGAACAATAACAAAAATAATTTGGAAGCTGTTATGTATTATGGCCAAGTGGGATATTGCTTAGAACCCAGCAAATGAATACTAAGCCACCAATCAGGAAAGAAGAGTCCACTCAATTTCTACCATAGAACACTTCAAAAGAATCAATGGGCTAAAGTATTTCTGAAAGTGAAGATAAAAATGGAGCTAAAAACAGAAGAGGAGTTTAAAGTTAGTTTAAAGAATTATTAGAGCTTATATTTCTTTGATCATTCTGCAAAGTAGAGCCAATAATCTAGAGGGGTCCTGAAATATCTGAAACAGAAGGTCTCTGGCTTAGGGGGATACTAGATACAGTATCACTATATTGATCAATATCACTATTTTCAATATAGTGAGATGGGTCACTATATTAAAAATAAGGACAGTAAGTGATTATTTACAAATAATCTGTTGAAATTTTTCCCCTCTACATGGTTCCTGAATGGATGGCAGCCAAAATTATAGCATCCAGACAGCAGATGAGAAAAATCTTCTATGGGGAATCTAAGTAGCCTATGAGAAAAGATTTAAATGCAGCAAAGTATAGGTTCCCAGGACAATGGCCCAGCTACCTGCCCCCACAGTAAAGGCATAACCCTTGTACACAGATTCCAGCCAGTTACTTACTACCCATTCTTAACCATAACCAAGTAGTAAAGGATTAGACTTCTGAGAAAAACACATGAAAGTATCTTGAAACAAAAACTGACTAAATTAGGGGAAAAAACATAAAAATGTTATTAATATCCATAGTGTTCTCATGAAACACGTGCAGAATAATAATTGGGGAATGAGCTCGTTGAAATTAAAAACATTATAGCCAGCAGGAAAGTTGAGGAAATCATGTTGAGAAAAGTTGAGGAAGTACAGGAAAGAAAGTTTACCAGAAGAAAATTATATGTTTCTGAAAAACAATCAAACCTTGTTTAGAAACATAGTGTTAAATAATACCAAAAGACTACAATAAGAGGCTGGGGTTGTAACTCCATGGTGGAGTGCTTGCCTAGCATGTACAAGGCACTGGGTTCAATTCTCAGCACCACATATAAATAAATAAATAAATTAAATAAAGGTTCATCAATATCTTTAAAAAAAAAAAAAAGACTACCATAAGAATTGAAGTGATGGCCTTTAGGGACTGGCAAATGGGATGAAAGGGGCCTCTTCAAGGACTACTGTTTTCTAATAAGCCTCATAGAAACTAAGCATTATACTTCAATTTTAAAAGATCAGTTTTTCTCACAAACCTTCCCTATTCATAAGGATGGAGTTGAGTATAGTTGTGTACCTGAAAGAACAGAGAGGGATGAGTTCCTAGCTGCAGAAACCACTAGGATCCTTAAAAAGTATGGGGCAATGCTATTAGTAGTGGTGGGAGACTCTCATCATATGGAGAGCTCAGCTGCTTAAAGGGAGAAAACAAATCAAAGCCACTCCAGCTATGATATCAAAACCAACAAGAAGGTTGTAACATACTTGAGGTGATATATTTATACCTCTTTTAAATAACAGTACTGGGGACTGAACCCAGGAGCCTCGACCACTAAGCTACATCCCCACCCCTCTTTATTTTTTAAGATGCTGAGGCTGGCCTTGAACACATTATCCCCCTACCAGCAACTCAAAAGGGTGATGTAGGGGGATAATGTGTTCCAACAAGGTGATATATTTACATCTTAATGAAAGTATCAGATAGCAAGTATTAGAAGCTTAGGGTTACTTTTAGAAAATTAGTGAACACAGACTTCTTAGTGGACATATGTGGCTTATAAATAATTTTAATTGAGATACATTTTTAATAAAAATGATCTGTGAAATAACAGTTATTCAAAAAGTTAGAAAATTAGTTTCCTAAAGTATTAAATAATGGTTATACTAGAATATTTTACTTATTTTGCTTTTGAAGTGCTAGGGATTGAACTCAGGTTCTCTTGCATGATAGGCAGAGGTCTACCACTGAGCTACACCCTTAAACCTCACTAGAATCCTTTAAAATTGGGAAATTAGTACTTTTACTATCTGTCAAAATATTTGAGTTTTAACTCAAGTGAAAAATACCAATTCCACCTTTCATAAGCTTTGTTTTAAAACACAATAGAAGTGTAAGGTTTAATGCCCAAACTACTTTTCATCTTTTTTTCGGGGGGAGGGGTTCTAGAGAGTAAATTCAGGGGTGCATAACCACTGAGCCACAACCCCAGCTCTTTTTTGTATTTTATTTAAAGATAGGCTCTCACTGAGTTACTTAGGGCCTCGTTAAATTGCTGATGATCCTCCTGCCTCAGCCTCCTAAACTGCTGGGATTACAGGCATGCACCACCATGCTCACCTTTTCATCTTAATTCTAATCCAACTTCTTGCTTGAAGAATACAACTTCTCTTTATTCCATCATTATCCTTACCTCTTAGGATCTTGTGACCTAAGCTTCTAGATTGTGGGGTTATATGGTAACAATAGCTGTGAAATCACTTACAAAATATAAACTCAATCTTATAAAGCAAACCCCCCTTAAACCAATCTGGTCATACTCATCAAAATAAAATTTGCATGCATGTGTGAATTAGCACATAGTCTATTCTGTTTGAGAAGTCATAGCGTTTACAACTCTTCATATCAAAAACTTTTTTGTGTTTTATATAAATTTGCCTCAAATATTTCTCTTAAGTCTCAGCAAAAACAAAACAAAACTAACCTGAGAATGATTTCACGGGACTCTCAATTCTGAAAAACCCAGCATCAAATACTATTTTGTCAACTTCTTTTGATATTACAGGGGCGGTTGCCTCTGAGTGTTCTTTCTGTTTAATTTTCTCTCTCATTGCATTTTTTATGGCAGCTAGGCGATTTCTAGCTGCAATCCTTCCATCATCATCCTGTTTTGGTTTACTTGCCATGCTTGAGACAATTTTTTTCTGCAAAAAGAAACAATGTTAAAGCTGTTACTATTAAAAAAAGAATTTTGTCACTTAAAAAGTCTAATTTAAAAAAAGTGTACATTAAATATATCACACATTCACCACATACTTATCAAGTTCCTAGTATGTGCTAAGAATTCTGGAGGCAGAATGGTAGGGGATATCCAGGCTGGTGGCACAAGGCTGAAATCCCAGCTACTCAGAAGGCCAAGAGGGCAGGAGGAACACAAGTTCAAGGAGAGCTTTGACAACTTAGTGAGACCCTATCTCAAAATAAAACAAAATAGGGCGGGGGCTATAGCTCAGTTGGTAGAGTGCTTACCTCCCATGCACACGTCCTAGGTTCAATCCCCAGCATCATTAACTAACTTAAAAAAAAAAAGGAATGGAAATATAACTCAGTAGTAGAATGCCCCTGGGTTCAATCCTTAGTACTGCAAAAAAGTAGAGGAGGGGAAAAAAGGTAAAAGACAAAGTTTTTAAGTTTTTGCCCTAAAGAAGTTTACAGCTTGGTAAAATAGCTAGGATTGCAAGAAGGATAAGTATCATGTTAGAGGTAAACTCAAACAGCTATAGTAGATTAAGAGAATGACACTTAAACCAATCTTCAGAGGTCAAGAAAAGCTTACAAGAATGTAGCACCTAAGCTGAAATCAATTAGCCAGGTAAAAGATGGGTGAAGAAAGGCTAGATGAATAGCATGTTTGCAAAGCCAGAAGGGAAAGAAAACAAAGAAAAAATGGCAGGATATAAGCAACAGTGGGATTATAAAATCTCTTGTAATCATTTTGAGGGTACATCTACACATGACAGAGGAATAAAAAGGAGTGGTTTTTAAGCAACAGGTTAACAGTATAAAATTTTGTGTTTTAGGAAGACCGCTCTGGTTACTTCCAGGAGAATGAAACTGGGAAGAAGACTACTGCAATGACATTGGGAAAATATGATAGTAATCAGACTAAGGAAAAGGATGTGGAAAAAAGTGATTGGATTCAAGAGATACTTAAGAGGCAGAAATAAGATGACTTGCTTATCTACTGGATGTGGTTGGATGGAGATAGTGAAATGAAAAAAAGGAAAGGATCACAGGAGATACTCAAGTTTCTTACAAACCTGACAGGATGGTCACAGGGAATGTGTGAAAATCATTTCAGTGTGGGATATACTGATTTCTAAGGTCTAATGAGTCATAACATATAGAATTAGAGTTGGGCAGTAGGTATGATTTGAAATACAGACTTAGGAATCACTGAACAGCAGTTTAAGATTGTACAGGAAGGGCCGGGATGTAGTTTAGTGGTAGAGGATTTGCATGATATGCATGAAGCCCAGGGTTCAATTCCCAGCAATGGGAGAAAAAAATCATACAGGAAGAATGTGAAAGGCAAGAAGAAAGTTGAGGTAGAAACTCTGAATATAAAAACATTTAAGAGACAATGGAAAAGCAAACTTGCAAACATGACTAAAGATTTGGCAGAGAGGTAGGAGGAAAATCAGAATATAATTTTAAGAAAAAGAGAGTAGAACATATTTAAAACTAAGGAAGAGTTAGACTTTATGAATTAAGTATCTAATAACTTCAGTAATGAGTTGATTAATAACCTTGATAACTGCTCTTGAGGGACAGGGATAAGTAAAACCGAATTGCAGAGAGAAATGGGAGCCAAATCACTTAAGATATCTACGACCTTTTCAGGAAGCTTGTCTATGATTTGGAAGGAAAAGATTGGGAACAGAGGGGCAAGTACAAATAGTCAGAGGGAAAGGTGAACACTACAAATTGGTTTATTTGTTTTAATGTAAACAAAGTTAAGACAGACACTTCAAAAAGCTGAAGAAAAGAGGAAAACAGGTTAACTGATAGAATAAAAGGATGATGAACAAGAGACAGAAGGAAGCAGTATCATAATCTGAACATTAACTTGTAAGAACTAGGGGTAGTTCTCATGGTAGAGCTCTTGCATAGCACATGAATCCCCTGGGTTCACCTGCCAACATTGTGGGTGTGGTGGTAGTAAAAAGGCCTTAAAAAAGAAAAATAAACTGTATCCTATGAAATAAAGTAGAAGGAGAGAGACATCTGGTGATAACAAGTAGAATTACAAGGCTCTGATATGATATAGCCATTATCATTGATATTAATATTTCTAGGACTAAATAAGAAATACCCCCCACCCCCAGTAGCTTTAATAAGTAATATCCTTCACTATTTAGAAAATTTGAAATTGATTCAATCACTTAGTTGCTGCCCTCAGGGTCTTTCTTGTCATGAGGCTTTATTAGTAAAATAATTTTATAATAAAGGTTCTTTTAATGCTTAATCACCTTAAACTTCAAAGATAGGATTCAGAACAGTCTTAATTTGGATAACAAAATGTAAAAAAAAAATACTAGACAACCTGGCATAGTTTTTGTCTACCTGAACCAAAACCATTGAGCTCAAAATATCACTGTATTAAAAATGACTAGAGACTACCACCTGATCTTTGTGCTTGACTCCTGCCAGGATAAAATTACCTTCAGGTTATATATATATAAAATAAGCTTTATATGAAACATAGATAGTTTCTTGTTTAATCTTAGGTCCCTCCACCAAAATATCTCTTTATATATGTGCAAATATCCCCAAACCTGAAATATCTCTGTTCCCAAGCACTTTTTTTTTTTTAAGGGGGGGGGAGGGAGGGAGGGAGAGAGGGAATTGTTTTAGTATTTATTTTTCAGTTTTCGGTGGACACAACATCTTTATTTTTATGTGGTGCTGAGGATCGAACCCAGCACCCTGCGCATGCCAGGCGAGCACGTTACCGTTGAGCCATATCTCCAGGTCCTCAAGCACTTTTGATAAGGAATATTTAACCTACACTAAAAACTGGGATGTTCCTTGTATTAATCTTAAAACGTACTAATGTGAATAAAAAGAAAACGTGGGGTGGGGATGTAGCTCAGTGGTACAGCGCTTGCTTAGCAATTGTGAGGCACTGAGTTCAGTCCTCAGTATCACATAAAAACAAACAAATAAAGGTATTCTGTTAGTTTACAACTACAAAAATAATAATAAATAAATAAAAGGTATTGTGTCCATCTACAACTTAAAAAAAAAACAAACACCTTAATACTATCACAGTAATGCTACTGGTATCCCTCAGAGAAGGTAAATATTGAAATGATATATTTTTTAAAAATGACTAGAGATAGATAAAAATGGTATAAATTTCACCAGGTAATGGTAAAGGGAATAAGACATAAGTTCTAAAGAGCCACTGTTCCTCTTTTCTTTTAAAAAATGCCTTTCATTCTAAAATCTACTATACAAAAAAGCATACAAACCAGCAAGGGAACAGAGTCAACTGGTTAAATACATGGATTCTGGAATGAAAAAGTCTGGCCTAAAACCCAGCTCTACTTTGAGCAAATGATTTAATTTTGGGGGGCTTCAGATTCCTTAATCATAAAATGGGGCCAATAGAACCCAGCCCACCAGATTGCTATAAGGATTACGTAAATTATATAAAATACTCGGAATAATATTTGGCCCATACAAAACATTATGTCAATCACTTATTAATAATATCATTACAACCAAATACATCAGTACAGTTTAAAGAATAAAACCAACAGTCATGTACTCCCTATCTGCTAACTTCAAACCATCTGGGTGCCTCCATTCAATCATAGCTCTTACTTTCTTTAAACACTTTAAATTTTGTGATCATTTCCTTGTTCTTTACTTAAAAACAATCAGGACTTTGTAAGTAACACATGAAACTTTATAAAATGGGAAAACTGAAGTTAAATGTTTCTAAAACTTAAAAACAAAAATCAAGTGGAAGAAATATTAGAAATATGAAATATAAACCCCACAAACTTACCCTAAAGACTTTTTTATTTGTATTGTTATTGTTTTGCCATCCAGACTCCTCGAGTTTGGTCAGATTGTTGAATTTTTGGTTTACATCTTCTATCTGTTAATAAATAAAGCCTAAGTTTATCAGATTAATGCTAATCAATTACAAACTAATAAATTACAAGCTAATGAACTTAAGCTTCAAGAAAATTGAGAACAGTGACTCAGAACTGGCGACTCAGCTAGGAAGGGTGACAAAAGACTATAATTCCAGTTACTCCAGAGGTTGAGGCAAGAGGACCTCAAGTATAAGGCCAACCTCAGCAACTTGGTTAAGACCCTGTCTCAAAATATAAGATGAAAAGGCTGGAGATACACCTAGTAATAGAGTGTCCTTGGTTTTAACCAAAGTACCATAAAAATAATAAAAAGGTGAGTTATTAAAATTAGACTGAGTCATTTTTTATTTTTTGACAATAACAGAGATTAAATCAGGGATGCTCTGTCACTGCTACTGAACTACATTCCCAGCCCTTTTTATTATTTTGAGACAGGATCTTGCTAATTTGCCCAGGCTGTCTTCTAACTTATGATCCTCCTAACTCAACCTTCAAAGTTGCTGGGATTACAGATGTGCACACTGTGCTCAGCTGAGTCATTCTTTCTTTATGTTTTATGTTTTGGGGTGTGTGTTTCTGTGGTACCGGGATTGAACTCAGGGGCACTCAACCATATCCTAGCCTCATTTTGTATTTTATTTAGAGACAGGGTCTCACTGAGTTACTTAGGGCTTTGCTTTTGCTGAGGCTGGCTTTGAACTTCTGATTCTCCTACCTCAGCCTCCTAAGCCACTGGGATTACAGGCAGTAATTAATTACCATACCCAGCAGCTAAGCCATTCTTAATTCAGTGTTTACATCAAGAATATTTATCTCAGTTGGTTGAGCGCTTGCCTAGCATGTGTGAGGCAATGGGTTCAAGCCTCATCGCCACATAAAAAAAATAAAGATATTGTGTCCATCGACAACTAAAAAAAACAAAACAAAACAAAAAAACCTAAAAGATGAAGTTAGACTCCGACTTCACACCATACACCAAAACTAATCAAACAGATCACTCACTGAACTCTAAGTGCTGAAAACTATAGCACTTTTAGTTCAAACAAAAATCCTTGTGACTTAACATTAAGAGTTCTTAAAAATAATGTCAAGGGGCTGGGGTTGTAGCAAGGCCCTGGGTTCAAGCCTCAGCACCATATAAAAATAAATAAATTAATTAAAGATATTGTGTCCAACTACAATTAAAATATATTTATATTTAAAAACTATCAAAGTCACAAAAGAAAAAAATTGATAATTTGAACTTCACCCAAATTAAAAACATTTGCACTTCAAAAGACATCATTAAAAGTCAGCCAAGCACAGTGATGCATCCTCCCAGCAGCTTGGGAGTCTGAAGCAGGAGGATCACAAGTTCAAAGCCAACCTTAGCAAATTAGCAAGCCACTAAGCAACTCAGAGGCTGGGGATGTGGCTCATTGGCGAGTGCCCCTGAGTTCAATCCCTGAAATATATTAAAACAAAACAAAAAAACTAAAAGTCAAACCACAAACTTGGAATATTTGCAAATATTATTTCTGATTATATCCAGGATATGTAATGAATACTAAAAAGTCCCTAATAAAAAGACAGACAACCCAATTTAAAAATGGGCAAAAGATTGAACAGATATTTCATTAAAGAAGATACATGAGCTGGGTATCATGGTGCAAACTTATAATCTTAGCCACTCAGGAGGCTGAGGCACAATAATCACAAGTTCAAGGCTGGTTTGGGTAACTTAGTGAGACTCTATTTCAAAATAAGATTTTTTAAAAAGGACTAGGAGCTAGTGGTTCATCTCCAGGGTCATTAAAAAAAAAAAAAAATCCTCAGACAGCAAAGTCCCTTATATAAAATGGTATAATATTTGCATATAACTTATGTATACCCCATTTACTTTAAACCATCTTTACATGACTTATAATACTACATACAATGTAAAGTAGTTGTTACACTGTATTGTTAAGAAAAAAATGAGAAGAAACAAAGTCTATACATGTTCCATACAGAGAATTCTTTTTTTTTTTTTTTTCATTATGAGGCACTTGACCACTGAGTCACATCCCCAGTCTTTTGTTTAAATTTTGAGACAGGTCTCACAAAATTGCTGAGGCTGGCCTCAAATTTGGGAACCTCCTGCCTTAGCCTCCTCATCACTGGGATTATAGTGCACTCTGTTGGACCAAGCCAGACATAACTTTAAAAAAAATATTTTATTGTTAGTAATTCCCTAGGGCTGAGAGTGAGAATGGAGACTGATGGTAGTCAGGAAGGATCTTTTGGCAGTGATGAAAATTCTAAACTTGGATCGTGGTGATGGTTGCATAATTCTAAATTTATTAAAAACAACTGTATACTTAAAATAGACAAATTTTATGATATGTAAATAATACCACACAGTTTCTTGGTTAAAAACAAAACAAAACCTCATAAAAAAGGCCTCAACTTAAAGTGGTCCCCACTAATCAAAGCTGAGCAATGAGTCAGGTGCAGTAGCACACACACATAATCCCACTGACTTGGGAAGCTCAGACAAAAGGATCATAAGGTCAAGCTCAGCCTCAGCAACTTGGAGATACCCTTTCTCAAAATAAAAAAGGCTTTGAAAGTAGCTCAAAGTAAAATACCCCTGGGGAGGGGAAGGGGGGAATGGAAGGACAGCAGAATAAAATAGACATTATTATTGCTGTGGGTATATACGTGACTACATGACCAATGTGATTCTGCAACCTGTACACTCAGAAAAATGATATTATCCCATCTGATTCAAATGTATGCTATGTCAAGATCATTATAGTGTCATATGTAACTAATTGAAACAAATTAAAAAAAGAGTAAAAAAAAAAAAAGGAAAATACCCGAGTTTAGCCGTCAGTACCAAAACAAAAACAAGATAGAAAGCTGAGAAACGAGCATGAATAAAGATAATAATAATTATAAATAACGTAAACATATCAAATATCTTTAAATCCATAAATCAATACTAAAAAGCAAAATTAATTGGTCAACACTAAAGGATGCTAATGAACCAACTCACTGTTATGAAAACTGGTAAAGGTATAAAAAACTGGTCATAAAATAATCCTTCTATTATTACGATCACATAAACATTATTGACATCTGGGCCACAGAATTACTGTAATTATGTTCTCTTCCTCGTAACTCTTTTCCAGATTTAATAATCATTTTTTTTGTTTGCTCATTTTTCATGTACTTATCAATTCATCTCCAAATTCTGCATAGTAAGTATAAATTAAATTACTACAATTAAAAAAAAAATCAGGTATTCTATTCATTCCACTTCCCAGAATTCTGGACCTCCTGCTATCTTAACTACTGTTCTGTAAACTTTCCACACTCCAAGTTGCTTTAGAATCCTTCTTCATTCACCATCAGCCACAATTCCTTTTCTTCAGCCCTTCTCTGGGGATAGGTCGCACTCTCCTCCCCCTTTTCTTAGCTTACTCGAATTTCTGTAAGGTACATAATGTTAGTTTCTCAAGAAAGGAAGCATGGGAGGAGATAAAATTTGAGACCTATGGTCTGAAATATTTGCCTTTCCAGTCTCATAATTGATTGGGTACAAAATTTAAGATGGGAAGCTATTTTCCCTAGATTTTTCAGAGTGTTGTTTTCCTGGCTTTCAAAATTGCTACTGAGAAATCCCTGGCTATTCTGATTCTTGAGGCTTTGAATAAAGTCTGTTTTCTTTCTCTGAAAGCTTCTAGATTTCTTTTTTTATCCCAAGATTTGTACAAATATATTTAATAATGTGAAGAGATGTGGGTTTGGTCTGATTTACAGTGTTAGGCACTGAATAGACTACTTTAGCCTAGAAATCATGTCCTAGAAAAAAAATTTTAAACTATTTCACTGATCATTTTTTCTCCACAATTATTTTTCTATTCTCTTTTTCTGAAATTCCAATTATTTGGATATTATGCTTCCTGGACTGGTCCACTTAATTTTCTTTTGTGTTCTTTTCTATTTTACATCTCTTTGCTCCACTTAACAAGAAATTTTCAGAACTCAAACTCTTTCTATTCCATATCACACTTCTGCTCTTATTTTTTAACTTCAAAAGGCTATTTCTGTGGTTCTATGAATGTTCTTTTTCAAACAGGTATTTTTATTTGATAGATGAAATGTCTGATCTCTTTGAAATATTAATGCCTGCATTTAAATGTTCTTTTCTCTTTATATTACTCCCATTTACTCTATCCAAATAGCTTTTCCCCTAAATGTTGGCTTTGGTCTTTTTCTTTTAGGTCTAAAGCTTTATTCTGAGGTTGGTGCTATAGCACAGTGGTAGAGCTCATGCTTATGAGCAGGCACAAAGCCCTGGGTTTGATCTGTAGTACAACAAAAAAATAATAAAACTTTCTTCTTCAAATATCTGCTGTTTCATGTATAACTAATTAAAACACATTTAAAAAAATGTCTGTTGTTGGTTATTAATCTTAAAATTTTTTATATGCTTATTTCTAAAATAAGTTCAACAAACTAGAAATTATTACCCACCCCCTACCTTTTACTGACCCTTCTAGTGATTTCCTCCATCATGGAGAGATTTCTACATTAGAATTATGTGTACTGTGTAAATTGCTAATCAAACTAAAAATTTCTCTGGGATGGAGAACGGGACTTTTTATCACTCCAAATACAAAGCCTAGCACACAATAGGGACTCAATAATTGTTAGTTGAACTGAACTACTAAAGACTAGAATGCCATATTTCTCACATATAAAACCCCAGTATTCAAGAGTTGGATATAATCTCAATTTCCAATTCACACAGAATTTATCCTGACAACATAGGGGGAGAAAAGGACATCAATCATAAAATGTAGACAGTACTTTATCATTTATAGAGGTGTTTTCTAATATCTCAATATTATAGGTACTTAAGCAGCTACTGTTACTCCATTTTACTACTATTACTCAATTTAAAAAAAATAAGTTACTATATTCAAAATACTTGGCCACATACCTGAAAACTAACCATGTCCCAAAATCCATCCAGATCTGCACAGGTAGTTTCCATTTCACCTCGTTTATATTCACAATCATTCACCAGTCCTTCAAATTGTTTGAATCTTTCCTTAATAAGGAGTCTTGTTTGACCAACTGCTGTGCGAATAAGATCTTTAGCTAAAAGAGAAAAGTGTTTTAAACGTTAAAGCACAAAATAGCACTTTTACAGCAAGTCAACCAACTGATAAGACTCCAACCCAAATATTCTAGGGCTTGCAAAATAAAATTAAAAAGAAAAAAAAGTTTGTGGTATTGTGGGTTGAACCCAGTGGTGATCCTCAGATCTTTTTATTTTTTATTTTGAAACAAGGTCTTGGCTAAGTTGCTTGGGACTTGCTAAATTGCTAAGGGTACCCTCCAACTTGAAATCCTTTTGCCTTTGCCTCCTATTTCACTGGGATTACAGGTGTGTACACTACACCTGGCCAAAATTCTTAAAGCAAAAAAAAAAAAAAAAAAAAGTTTTTATCACAAATTTCACCAATTACTGAGCATTAACTATTTCCTTTGATTTCTATTGACAACTGGTAATGTTCACTATCATACATATATTACTACATAATAAAAGACATTCTACTTCTTTTTATATTTTACAATATTTCAACCTCAAATAGCTCATTGTACCTAAGTATCTAAGAATGATTGCATACTGAGAGCCTACATAAATTTTTTTTTCTTAAACACCTTTACCAAATAAATGAGAAACTTTTCAGAAAAAAACTTTCAATATTAATTTAGGTAACTTTTATTCTGAAAATATTTTTATATAATTTAACAATACCAGATACTGACATCACCTATAAAATCATATAGAAATTTAAAAAAATACACAAAAGTCTTATACTACTTTAGCAGAGAGATACTGGGAAATATAGGTTTAGAAATAAAAAATTCTTGCTATTTTGAATAACAGTGAAACTGTAAAGTTGTACAACATTAGATTTTTATGTTTCAGATGGATGTGATTATATTATAAGAAACAAAGATAAGATCATCAAAAAACAAAAGTTTTCTCACCATCATCTGGAATATCCAATTCAAGCTTCCTGTCCCACTCAAGGCAGTGTGAAGTCAATTTGTCAGTTTCTGACTGAAGGATATTTCTAAAATGGTGAGATAGATTTCAGTTTAATGAGTGTTTCCCCCATTGGTATCCGTAATAGCATCACAACACTGTGATACATTACATTAGGAAGGTATATAAGATACATACAATATTAATTTCCCAGAGTTGATACCTAATTATTTTATGAACTTTAACATGTTAAAATCCACAAATGCAAATTAATACTATGTCCATCCTTCTACATCTATCATAGCTAGATGAGGCCAAGAACCCACTTCTTAAGCTAACATTTCTAGTTTGTCTTGTTCTCATTTTTCAGTGTCTAATATTTCTCAATGTTCATTAGATTCTCTGATCTTGTCCATGGAACTAAGGCTAACCCAACTGCCAAGAGTAAACTGAAGCTAAAAACTGTAAATAAATCTATGATTAAAGTGATATCACCTTACAGAATTTAATTATTTGGCTTTGCTTATTTATGGGCAATGGATCTCAACTAGGGTTGTTAACTTTGCTCCCCAGTGGACATTTGTTGATGTTTGCAAATATTTTTAGTTGTCACTACTGGTTAGGGACACTACAAAACATCCTACAATACACTAAATGGAATCCCCACAATAAGTACACAAACTACAAATGAAAAGCATACAAGGTACAAGGAACCATTTTATGTTCTCATTGACAGTAAACAATTTCAGTTTCTCAACATGCTAGAATGCTTTTTATATAGAAAGAGACTGAAATTTTCTCAGGCTTGCATTTCTCAACCTTAGCATGTTAACATATTAGATTATATAGTTCTTGTTGTGGGGGTCCACCTGGTTCATCATAGGATGTTTTACAGTATCCCTAGCCAGAAGTATTTATGTGACATTCTTAGCATAGTTGAAATCATAGAAACTAGAATAGTTTGCCAAAGGTTGTGAGGAGGGAGAAATAGAAATTTGCTATTGAATGAGTGTAGTTTCAGTTTTACAAGATGAAAGACATTATGGTGATGGATGGTGGCTATGGCTCTACAATATTATGAATGCACTTATTCATACTAGTGAAATGAACTGTATACTCAAAATGAAGATAGCAAATTTCAAGTTATCTATATTTTATCACAATAAAAAATGGAGAAAAAGTATCTCCTCAAATTCAAGAGATTAAACAAAACAACAACAAAACCCAAAGCATCCTAGCAAGAAAAACAGGATAGTTTTTTCTTTCTTTTTTTCTCAGAAGTGCTAGGGATGAAATCCAGGGCCTACACATGGTAGGCAAGGGCTCTACCACTGAGCTACATCCCCAGTTCAAGTTTGTTTCCTGAAAGAAAAATTTAATAACTCACATTCAATGATAATACACAGACTGACAGAATTAATGAGCAAAGGACCTGGTTCAGCTCTGATATTATCTAGTTGGGTGAACTGCTTAACACTTCAATGACTCAGTCTCACAAACAATACACTAGCTAATTTCTAAAATCCCTTGTAATTCTAAAATTTATGCTCTCAAAAATAATCGAAGTGGGGAGGAGGAAGTCCGGCCCCGCCCCGAGTGCTAGCCTGGAGGAAGCCCATCAAGCCTTAAAACCCATCAAAAGGGGTGTGGCTATCAGCACTGCGGCTGATCCAGGTACTCGGTTTCCAACTCCCCCACCCTTAGCTGCAATAACTCAAAATATTTTCCATAAGCTTTTGGGAGTTGTAGCTGTCAACGCAAAACAACAACTGTACAGGCATCTGGTTTCTACCTCAGAGACTAGAGCAGGGAAGATACAGGTGGAAGCTCATTTCCTTTCACACTGGCTATACCCACCACCCTGAATACAGAGGCTCAAGCTAGGAATAGACAACGCCACCTACTGGAAGCAAGGAAAACAGTGTTCTGAGAGACTCTTTTTTTAAATCTCTTTCTTTCTCTCTTTTCTTCTCTCTCTTCCACAACTTCAGAACTGTGCGTGAACAACCGAATTACCAAAGTAATATAATATAGAGGAATTGCATATACCCCACCTTCCCCCCATTTTTTTCTTTATTTCTATCTTACTTTCCTTTTCCTTCTCTTACTTCTCTTTTCTTCCTTGTTATATTTTTCTTTTTTTAAATTCGTATTCTCTATCCCACTTTCAATCTCCTAACCTTTGCTATCTATACATAGGGTAACTATCTAAATTCAGATAGGAGGTTGAGTCTATACATTCTTCCATAAATTACCAGTCTATTGTTTAGAGTTCTCCAAAGGTGCTAAGTTAGTTTAACCTCATACCCTCACTCCTTTCCCTATAACATCCTTCGTCTGAAATTAAGTTTTCTATATTCCACCAGTTATGGTACGCCTTTTACGAAACTAATGAATATATTCTTAAGTAATAATTAAAACCAATATCTATAGTCTTAGAATCTAACTATAAATGTATTAATAATGAAAACTTGTGATTAGATAATGTACTATTGATATTGGGAACTGTTAACATTGTCTTTCTCCACAAAAGAGGGATTTTGGAGCTATACAAGAACAATACAAATATATAAGGGGAAAAACAATAGTACAACAGTTTCCAAAGCTAGAAAGAATCATGAGCAATATGAAAAGACAAGGAAAGAAAGGACCACAAACAATATAGGTCAATTCAACATTAGATGAGGTAATATCTGCAGCTGATGGAATGTCAGACAGAGTTCAGGATATACATGCTTCAGATGATCTGGAGTCTCAAGGAAGACATTATACAGCAAATTCAGACAATGAAAAATCACTTTGACAATGAATTACATAAACAAATCCAAGAAGCAAAAGATCAACTCTATAGGGAGATAGAGGATATAAAAAACAAACAGAAATCCTGGAAATGCAGGAAACAATAAACCATATTAAAAACTCAAATGAGAGTATTACCAGCAGAATAGAACACTTAGAAGACAGAATTTCAGACAACGAAGACAAAGTTTTTCAACTTGAAAAGAACATAGACGCTCAGCGAGAATGTTAACAAATCATGAGCAGAACATCCAAGAATTATGGGATAACATCAAGAAACCAAACCTAAGAGTTATTGGGATACAAGAGGGTATAGAGGTCCAAACCAAGGGAATGAGCAATCTATTCAATGAAATAATACTAGAAAACTTCCCAGACTTAAAGAATGAAAAAGAAATCCAAATACTAGAAGCCTACAGGACACTGAATGTACAAAATCATAAGAGATCCACAATAAGACACATAATAATGAAGATGCCCAACATACAGAATAAGGAGAGAATCTTAAAAGCCATGAGAGAGACGAAGCAGATTACATTTAGGGGTAAACCAATCAGGATAACTGCTGATCTTTCAACACAGACTCTGAAAGCTAGAAGATGCTGGAACAACATATTTCAAACACTGAAAGAAAAAGGGTTCCAACCAAGAATCATGTATCCAACGAAATTAAGCTTCAGGATTGAAGATGAAATAAAAATCTTCCACGACAAATAAAAGTTAAAAGAATTTGCAGCTAGAAAACCAGCTTTTCAAAATATGCTTGGCAAAACATTACAGGAAGAGGAAATGAAAAATAACAATGAAAACCAACAGCAGGAGGTAGTACAGTAAAGGAAAAACTAAGCATAGAGGAAAAACAAATCATGTTAAGTAACAAACATAACCAAATATGGCTGGAAATACAAACCATATCTCAATAGTAACACTAAATGTTAATGGCTTAAATGCACCAATCAAAAGACATAGGCTAGTAGAATGCATTTTTAAAAAAGATCCAACAATATGCTGCCTACAGGAGACTCATCTGATAGGAAAAGACATACACAGACTGAAGGTGAAAGGTTGGGAAAAATCGTATCACTCATACGGACCCTGGAAGCAAGCAGGGGTGTCCATATTTGTATCAAATAAAATAGACTTCAAACCAAAGTTAATCAGAAGGGATAAACAAGGACACTACATACTGCTCAAGGGAACCATAAACCAACAAGACTTGACGATCATTAATATACATGCCCCAAACAATGGTGCAGCTACGTTCATCAAACAAACTCTTCTCAAGTTCAAGAGTCTAATAGACCACAACACAATAATCATGGGAGAATTTAACACACCTCTCTCACCACTGGACAGATCTTCCAAACAAAAGTTGAATAAAGAAACTATAGAGCTCAATAATACAATTAATAATTTAGACTTAATTGATATATACAGAGTATACCACCCAACATCAAGCGGATACACTTTCTTCTCAGCAGCACATGGATCCTTCTCAAAAACAGACCATAAATTATGTCACAGGGCAAGTCTTAGCAATTACAAAGGAGTTGAGATACTACCATGCATTTTATCTGATCATAATGGAATGAAATTGGAAATCAATAATAAAATGAGAAAGGAAAAATCCTACATCACATGGAGATTAAACAATATGCTACTGAATGAACAAAGGGTTACAGAAGACATCAAAGAGGAAATTTAAAAATTCTTAGAGGTAAACGAAAACTCAGACACAACTTATCGAAATCTCTGGGACACTATGAAAGCAGTACTAAGAGGAAAGTTCATTTCATGGAGTTCATTCCTTAAAAGAAGGAAAAGCCAACAAATAAATGACCTCACACTGCACATCGAAGCCTTAGAAAAAGAAGAACAAATCAGCAGCAAATACAGTAGAAGGCAAGAAATAATTAAAATTAGAGCTGAAATCAATGAAATCAAAACAAAAGAAACAATCAAAAAAATTGACAAAACTAAAAGTTGGTTCTTTGAAAAAATAAATAAGATTGATAGACTACTAGCCACGCTAACAAAGAGAAGAAGAGAGAGAACCCAAATTACTAGCTTACAGAATGAAAAAGGCAACATCACAACAGACAATTCAGAAATACAGAAGATAATTAGAAATTATTTTGAAACCCTATACTCTAATAAAATAGAAGATAGTGAAGGCATGGATAAATTCCTTAAGACATATGAACTACCCAGATTGAGTCAGGAAGATATAAACAACCTAAACAGATCAATACAAAATGAGGAAATAGAAGAAGCCATCAAAAGACTACCAACCAAGAAAAGCCCAGGACCGGATGGATATACAGCAGAGTTTTACAAGAACTTTAAAGAAGAACTAATACTAATACTCCACAATCTATTTCAGGAGATAGAAAAAAAGGGACAACTTCCAAATTCATTCTATGAGGCCAATATCACCCTGATCCCCAAACCAGATAAAGACACCTCAAAGAAAGAAAACTACAGACTAATATCCCTAATGAATTTAGATGCAAAAATCCTCAATAAAATTCTGGCAAATCCTATACAAAAACATATCAAAAAGATCATGCACCATGATCAAGTAGGATTCATCCATCGGATGCAAGGCTGGTTCGGAAATCAATAAACGTTATTCACCACATCAATAGACTTAAAGATAAGAACCATATGATCATCTCGATAGACGCAGAAAAAGCATTTGAAAAGTACAGCAACCCTTTATGTTCAAAACATTAGAAAAACTAGGGATAACAGGAACTTACCTCAACATTATAAAAGCTATATATGCTAAGCCTCAGGCTAGCATCATTCTAAATGGAGAAAAACTGAAGGCATTCCCTCTAAAATCTGGAACAAGACAGGGATGCCCTCTCTCACCACTTCTATTCAATATAGTTCTCGAAATACTGGCCAGAGCAATTACACAGACAAAAGAAATTAAAGGCATTAAGATAGGAAAAGAAGAACTTAAATTATCACTATTTGCAGATGATATGATCCTATACCTAGAAGACACAAAAGGGTCTACAAAGAAACTACTAGAGCTAATAAATGAATTCAGCAAAGTGGCAGGATATAAAATCAACACGCAAAAATCAAAGACATTCCTGTATATCAGCGACAAATCTTCTGAACTAGAAATGAGGAAAACCACTCCATTCACAATATCCTCAAAAAAAAAAAAAAATACTTGGGAATCAACCTAACAAGAGGTGAAAGATTTATACAATGAAAACTACAGAATCCTTAAGAGAGAAATAGAAGATGGAAAAATATACCCTGTTCATGGATAGGCAGAACTAACATCATCAAAATGGTGATATTACCAAAAGTTCTCTATAGGTTCAATGCAATGCCAATTAAAATCCCAACGGCATTTCTTATAGAAATAGATAAAGCAATCATGAAATTCATATGGAAAAATAAAAGACCCAGAATAGCAAAAGCAATTCTAAGCAGGAAGTGTGAATCAGGAGCTGTAGCGATACCAGATTTCAAACTGTACTACAGAGCAATAGTAACAAAAACAGCATGGTACTGGTACAAAAACAGACGGGTGGACCAATGGTATAGAATAGAAGATACAGAAACCAATCCACAAAATTACAACTATCTTATATTCGATAAAGGGGCTAAAAGCATGCAATGGAGGAAGGATAGCATCTTCAACAAATGGTGCTGGGAAAACTGGAAATCCATATGCAACAAAATGAAACTGAATCCCCTTCTCTCGCCATGCACAAAAGTTAACTCAAAATGGATCAAGGACCTTGATATCAAATCAGAGACTATGCATCTGACAGAAGAAAAGGTTGGCTCCAATCTACATATTGTGGGGTCGGGCTCCAAATTCCTTAAGAGGACACCCATAGCACAAGAGTTAATAACAAAAATCAACAAATAGGACTTTCTTAAACTGAAAAGTTTTTTCTCAGCAAGAAACAATAAGAGAGGTAAATAGGGAGACTACATCATGGGAACAAATTTTTACCCCTCACACTTCAGATAGAGCCCTAATCTCCAGAGTATACAAAGAACTCAAAAAATTAAATAAGAAAACAAATAACCTAATCAACAAATGGGCCAAAGACCTGAACAGACACTTCTCAGAGGAGGACATACAATCAATCAACAAGTACATGAAAAAATGCTCACCATCTCTAGCAGTCAGAGAAATGCAAATCAAAACCACCCTAAGATACCATCTTACTCCAGTAGATTGGCAGCCATTCTGAAGTCAAACAACAACAAGTGCTGGCGAGGATGTGGGGAAAAGGGTACACTTATACATTGCTGGTGGGACTGCAAACTGGTGCGGCCAATTTGGAAAGCAGTATGGAGATTCCTGGGAAAGCTGGGAATGGAATCACCATTTGACCCAGCTATTGCCCTTCTCGGACTATTCCCTGAAGACCTTAAAAGAGCGTGCTACAGGGATACTGCCACGTCGATGTTCATAGCAGCACAATTCACAATAGCTAGACTGTGGAATCAACCCAGATGCCCTTCAATAGATGAATGGATAAAAAAATGTGGCATTTATACACAATGGAGTACTATGTAGCACTAAAAAATGACAAAATCATGGAATTTGCAGGGAAATGGATGGTACTAGAGCAGATTATGCTAAGTGAAGCTAGCCAATCCCTAAAAAACAAATGCCAAATGTCTTCTTTGATATAATGAGAGCAACTAAGAACAGAGCAGGGAGGAAGAGCAAGCAGAAAAGATTAACATTAAAAGAGACATGAGGGGCTGGGGATGTGGCTCAAGCGGTAGCGCGCTTGCCTGGCATGCGTGCGGCCCTGGTTTGATCCTCAGCTCCACATACCAACAAAGATGTTGTGTCCGCCCAGAACTAAAAAATAAATATTAAAAAAAAAAATTCTCTCTCTCTCTCTCTCTCCTCTCTCACTCTCTCTTTAAAATAAAATAAAATAAAAGAGACATGAGGTCGGAGGGAAAGGGAGAGAAAAGGGAAATTGCATGGAAATGGAAGGAGACCCTCAATGTTATATAAAATAACATATAAGAGGTTGTGAGGGGAATAGGGGAAAAAAAAAAACAAGGAGAGAAATGAATTACAGTAGATGGGGTAGAGAGAGAAGATGGGAGGGGAGGGGAGGGGGGATAGTAGAGGATAGGAAAGGTAGCAGAATACAACAGTTACTAACATGGCATTATGTAAAAATATGGATGTGTAACCAATGTGATTCTGCAATCTTTGTAATGTTTTGAACAACAAATAAAATTAAAAAAAATAAAAAAGAAATAAAGTTTATCTTCCTCTCTTTACAATGCACCATTTGTGGAATATTAACACAGTTATTTTGATTTCAGCTCTGTCATACATCCAATAAAGCCCTTGTTAAAATAAAAAAAAATAATTGAAGTGGCTCTCAAATACACACAAAATATAATAAAACAAATAAATATTAAAATGATAAAATTTCTCATCTACATGATTGGCAAAACTAAAAAAAATGCTAGTTAGATATTGGAAAAAGTGAAAAAAAAAAACAAAAAAGAAACAGGAACTCTAATTAATCTTACTTAAGGGACTAGAAATTGAGGTCATTATTTGCATATGTGAATAAAAAAGCATGTAGGTTGTTCTTTGTAGCCCTGACTATAATAATGACAAACAAAACCCAATGTTAATGCTTAACAACAGGGTCCTGTTAAATAACTTGTGGTATATCCACATAATTAGATGCTATGCAATCATTACAACACAAACCCAGCCAGGTGTAATGGTGCACGCCTATAATCCCAGAGGCTCAGGAGGCTGAGACAAAAGGGTTGCAAGTTCAAAGCCAGCCTCATAAACAACAAGGTACTAAGCACTCTGTGAGACCCTGTCTCTAAATAAAATACAAAATAGGGCTGGGGATATGGTTCAGTGGTCGAGTGTCCCTGAGTTCAATCCACAGTAACCTCCCCCCAAAAAGAATACACAAATCTGCATGTGCATACACACAAGGCACGAAAGCTCTTTTAAGTACTAAAATGGAATGTCTTCAACATTTAACATTAAATGAAAATGAGATAATTTGTATTATACACTACTGCTCATAATTTAAAGAAAAAAATTCTATATTTGTCTACATATGCATTATCTATCTCTGGAAGTTTTCACAAGGAATGAATGATACTCACCTTCCATGGAGGTTCAAACTATGAGGTTGGGAAATAGCACTGGAAAGGAATCTTTCCACTTATACCCTTTGCACTGCCTACTCTTTGAACTAGCAACCAAATGAATATACTAGCTATTGAAAAAATAATTAGAATGTAAAAAATATGTAAAATTCACCCCACTAACATACTATGTTAAATATATACAAAACTAAATATTTGAGTTTTAAATGATTAGATATTTTTTTTATTTTTTATTTATTTATTTTTTAAATTTTTTTAGAGAGAGTGAGAGAAGAGAGAGAGAGAGAATTTTTAATATTTATTTTTCAGTTCTCGGTGGACACAACATCTTTGTTGGTATGTGGTGCCTAGGATCGAACCCGGGCCGCACGGATGCCAGGCAAGCGCGCTACCGCTTGAGCCACATCCCCAGCCCCGATTAGATATTTTTTAAAAAAATTTTTAGTTACTGTTGGACACAATATCTTTATTTTATTTATTTATTTTTATGTGATGCTGAGGATTTAACCCAGTGCCTCAAATGTGCTAGGCAAGCGTTCTTCCGCTGAGCCACAACCCCAGCCAGTAAATGAATAAAGAGACAAACCTGAAATAAGGTACATCGTGTGTTGGCTGAGACTTTTGACCTTCATTTAATTCAAGTGATGGGACATCTTTAATTGAAAGGCCATTTGAATTCTTAGCAGTAGCTTCATTTTGATTTACGCTATGTTCTAAAAATTAAAGAAAATATTACATACAAATTTCAAAATAGCAATTCTTAAAATGACACAAAAAGGCATTTTTTTTAAATTTCAATTTTTTCAATTTTTTTCAATGTTGAATTTTATTTCTGCCTCAATTGTTTCATTCAACTATCCTGTAATATGGTGCTCAAGAGATTTTTCATCTCTTCAAATTTACACTTACTTCCTGTCTGTATTTTTATTATAACTTTCTCTCCAAATGTCTTCATTCATACTCTCCCTTTTATTTATTTACTTTTGGAACCTGAGGTCATATCTCTGAGCTATACAAAATAAATGAACTCTAAACAAAGCTGATAAATCATAATCTAAAAAAGTAAGTAAAAATTTAGTTAAATACTATACCTTGATTTGAAACTGTTAGAGAACCCAGAGGACACTGTAATTTATTTGAATTTTGCTGTACTGTCTTGGTAGAGTAAGTTTTACATTTTGGGGTCAAGATTTCATTTGTTGCTTCTTGAGTCTTATCACTAAAAACAACAGCAAAAATATACTTTGTGAAACATTAATTCCATGTATCTTATTAAGGGATTTCAGAATTCTATTTGTTTTTTAAAACCTGGGAGTCAAATAACAATGTTCCCATTTTTAAAAAGTAAGTTTATCCTGGAGGGAAAAAAAAAAAAAAACTTAAGTACATATAATGGGAATGTCCATCTGTATCAATTCTAATGATATTCAAAGACTCTGAAGATCTCTTAATAGAAGATAAGCATTTAATAGTCTTCAATGCTGTTGAGTAGTTTCTAGTATATTTGCTGCCAAACAATATTACCTTTTCTTTTAAAAGGAGTCTAACTGATCCCCCCAAACTTTGCAATTAATTTTTTTAGAGGTAATATTTTAAAGGAACTTGCATAAAAAACAAAACAAACAAAAAATCTGAATTATGGCAGTTTTCCTCTTGTAAAAAAATTTACTTCTGTTCTATTGGGAGTGATAGCACATGCCTACAATCCCAGTTACTTGGGAGGCTCAGGAAAGAGGATCTCAAGTTCAAGGCCAGCCTGGGCAACTTAGTGAAACCGTGTCTCAAAATAAAAAGACCTGAAAATGTAGCTCAGTGGTAGAGCACTTTCTTAGCATGTACAAGATCTTGGGTTCAATCCCAGTACCGGCGGGATGTGTGTGTGTATGCGTGCGTGTGTGTGTGTGTGTGTGTGTGTGTATTCTGTGTTTATATATATGTACAAACATATATAGAGAGATCTGTATTTCTCTGCATAAATACAAATTTTTAAGTGTTATAATTAAGTCACTTATTAAGAGTAAATGAAACCTACAAATTGAAGAGTAAAAATAATAAAAATGCATAGGAAATGCTAAATTTACAAAAGCATTATTTTTACCCTTCTAAGTAATATTGTTGTTTTTTTTAAAATATTTATTCTTAAGCTTTAGGTGGATACAATATCTTTATTTTACATTTATGTGGTGCTGAGGATCGAATCCGGTGCCTTGTGCATTCTAGGTGAGCACTCTACCACTGAGCCACAATCCCAGACCTTTTGTTTTCTTTTTTAGTTGTAGATGGACACAATACCTTTATTTTATTTATTTATTTTTATGTGGTGCTGAGGATCAAACCCAGTGCCATACTAGGCAAGCTCTCTACCACTGAGCTATAACCTCAACCTTGAATAATGTCTATAAAAAAAACACATCCTCATCATTTATAATTAGCATATTTCACTAACTTAAATAATATAGGAAAACATAGGCCAAATCTAAAAAAGGCATTTGTTACCACCCCTCTAGGCAAAGGTTTCATTAAGATTTTACAAGTGTGTTTATATATATATGTTTTTTTCTTTAAGATTTATATTCTTACCCTTCTGATTTTAAAGGGTTCCAGGTATAACTGGGTGTCAAGAAAGCATCGGCACTTGTGGGAGTCATGAGTGTTACTTGATAGGTCTTCAAACCATCCAGTGGATGAAACATAAAATCATTAGGTGCAAAGGAAATTTTTGTTTTGGTTTTTGCAGGATTTTTCTTAGGTAAGTTTTCCATTTTTGATAAGATTTTATCTGGATCCATTCTATTTGTTGCACTGGTTTGTGAATCCAAAGTATTTTCTTCATTATCAAGTTTAAAAGAAACAACCTAGATAGAAGTAAATGGAACAGAATGAGAATTTCTCTTCCTGGGATACATTCAACCAATTTTTACAGGATTGAAAAATGTGACAATTGAGCTCTATGTCCCCTATATATAATTTGAAAGGAAAAAAATACAATTAAAATATATATAGGGAATTAGAGGACCAGCTACATTAAACCCCTATGATCCTGGAAGAGAGAGAACCAATTCTTATTAAAAGAGCATATAACACTCTGTAGGCATTATAAGAAAATAAAATATATATGAAAGTTGAAGATGGAAAAAATTACTCAACTAACAAATACACTTTTTACTTAAATTACATGGATAATCACAATTAGTTTGAGAATCAGAAATTTAGTATTAGATGACTGCTGTTAAGGACCAAATTCTTTTTAAAACTAATCTTAGATGTAAGTAACCTCTTGATAAGAACAATACTTTTCAATATGACACAGTAAGATATACCATATAAAATATCAAACATATTTTTAAACATAAGTTTTAGATTTCTAAGTTTCTGGGAATGCTTGTGATTTTTAATGAGATCTGAACTCAAAATAAGGTATTTCAACCTGGACAAACATTTAAGTGGTAACATTACCCTGAAGGGTGGAGCGTCAGTGAAAGTAAAAATTTGTGATAAATCTCTAAGGGGAAAATAAATCCAAGGGAAGAGCTAGAAAGATTGTAAAGATTCATCCCATAGTGCTTTTCTTAAAATATCTACATGTGATTTTTAGTAAGAATATAAACAGATTTCTTATTCTTGAACAAAACATTTTTTTAAAGATGGAATTGTAAAATGGATTATAAACCCAGAGATTAAGCCCTCTATAGTGCCTTTTAAAAAAAACTAATTAATAAACAAATTTAAAAAAATAATAATGCCTCTTTTTGTGGGGAGGGTACTGGGAATTTAACCCAGGGGCAATTTACCACTAAGCTACATTCCAAGTCCCATTTAAATTTTTTATTTTAAGTTGCTTATTAGGACCTTGCAAAATTGCTGAGGCTGACCCTGAATTTGCAATCCTTCTGCATCAGCCTCCTGAGCTAATAGGATTACAGGCTTGTGCCACACAGCCATATGCCTCTTTTTTTATTATCAATTTATTAAACTCTATGCTAGATACCATCAGAAATTTTAGCTTATTTAATTCTTAAAACTGGACTATGTAGGTATTCTATGTTAGAGATGGAAAAACAAACTCAAATTGTATAATTTTCCCAAAGATATGCAGCTAACTGGAAGCAGAGACAATAAACAAACTCAGGTCTAATTGAATACAAAGTAAATACATTTCACCTTTCTCCAACTTATCTCTTAGCTAATTCTCATATAATGGCTTTTCAGCTGTTTTTATTATTTTTTCCATAATCTTTTGGTTAACCAAATTATACTTCCTTTACCTATAAAGCTCTGAGAATAAGACACCTGAAAAAACAACAATAGTAAATTCTCATAATTCTTTATGGTTCAAAAGGCTTTAACACACATGTAGGTTAACCTCTTGAAGCAGCTCTATATGTGTAATTTCAACTTTATGAAAGTAGCAAGAGATTTTCAGAGCATCTAGAGATAAACAGATGTTTATTCTCTACCTTGTCAGGTTTTGTTTCTGTCTTTTTCACAGGTCTTCCTTTATTTGGTGCCTTTTTTTCAGGTTCATTATCTACAATAAAAATGAAATTAGATATAAATTTTGGCTGATAAAAAATGCTGTATTAAAGCTACTAAGGTAATTTGGGAAAAAGGAAAAAAAGGTGACAATACAAATGCATGTCTTGATGGATGTTTCATGATTAAAAGTCACATGATAAAAAGAAATAAAAATAAATGAAATTTCCTGCCAAACACAGGCCATCTGTTTTAAAACAAAACAAATGTATTTATCTTTTACTTTTTCATCTGAATAAAAAATGCATTTTATAGACGGGTAACAAAGAAAAACACCAAGAACCACCACCAAAAATAAATGAATCACTCAAGATTCCATTACTGAATTGACACTTTATTCAATTTTTCCTATGTCCACATGTTCATATATTATTTTTTCAGAGTAGTGACACTACTGTTTAGAGTTTCATCTGTTTTTTTCCCCATACTTTTTGGCGGGGGGGGGCGGGGGGGGGACAGTTGGGACGGTTGGGGGGGCCTGGGGACCAAACCTAGGGTCTTGTGCATTTGAGGCAAGCACTCTACCAATTGAGCTATATCATTAACCGTGTCATTAAATATACTTTAATAGCATCTACATTGTATTTCAACAAATGGATAAAGTGGGATTTATCTAGGCCATTAAGTATTCACTTCAGAGCACTGATTATACTAACTCAGGTGCTTCAACATTCCAGCTCTCGCTGTGTGTTAACTGAATGTCAGGACACAGACTCTGCTTTCCCAATTGAATTTTCCATTTCTCTCTTTCCTACTCAAAAAGTACATGCTGGTTTTAAAATTTAAACCCAATAATAACCTCAAGGGACAAAACATTCTGGTTAAGTCACTGATCAAAAAATAGTTCTTACCATTAGTGGCTCTTGTGACAGGCTTTCTTGTATTGCTAGTTGAGACTGTTCTTACAATCTGCGTTGTTGTTTGAGTAGCAGATCGGGTCATTCTCACTGATGTGGGCATAACAGGCAGCACAACTGCAAGGGGAAGATAATCTAATCAAATGTTCTTTGTATTAACAAGTTTTTACTGTGATAACACCAGTAATTGTTAATATTCCTACCTTTTTTCTCTTTGTCCAATACTTTCTTTTCTGCAATTTGTTTTTGAACAGGTCGGATGGCTAGAACATCAATCCCATTCTCAATCTATTTAAGAAATTAGGTACTATGTGATTTAACTGCATAATGAATCAAACTATGACAATTTTAAATTGTAAAATGATCCCTCAATTGAATCCTGACAATTATAAATTACCCAGCAAAAAAATCTATTAACCTAAATAAAATGAAAGGAAGAAATGTTTTCAATTATAAATATTCTTATATCCTTTTTTTAGAGTCCTAGAATTAAGCACTGACAACACAGCTAATTATAACCACCTGATGGTCCTTGAACTCAACAGGAATACTTTCATTTTGAGAGCCTTGAATTTTGCCTAGAAAACTCTTCTTTCGGATAGAGAACCCTTTCCCATGATTCACTTCCTTAAAGACCCCACTCAAAATGCCACCATTTCAGTTGGGCTCTCCCTGATTGCCCCAATCAAAATTCTACCCAACACATACTTCTGGTATTCCCTAACTCCCTTCTTCTAAAATTTCCTCCATAATACTTATAATCATTATATATATATATATATATATATATTTTTTTTTTTTTTAATTGCCAGTCTGATATGTAAGTTCCATGAAGCCAGAGAATTTTGTTCTTTATGTATCCCATAGACTAGAAAAGTGCTAGGATTGTGGTAGTGACCCAAAATCTACCAAACACATGAAAACTTAGCTTTCTGACCAGATAAAAGTCATACTATCCCTCTTTGACCACTCCATTTTCTTAGAAACCATAATACTCATCTGCTATGTGCTTTTCATAGCACATGTTTTCAGCTATTTACATATTATATATTCCAAGTTACATGCAGGTAACTTGGAATATATGAGTTCAGTAAACAAAGATGGCGACACAAAGTTTGGTAAGGATCTATTATCAATTGTACCTTAGTTTGTTCAGTTTGGTCTTTGGCCTTTGATCTTGTAATCCGTCCAGAATATGGAATAGCCTTTAACAGTCACATGAAAATCCAGTTAAAAAAAAAAAAAACATAAAATGAATTGGCAAAAGCTTACTTTCATGTCTCATTATGAAACAAAATTCCCAGTTTAATATTAAATTTTATCTTCAATTATTTATGGCCAAAAGATACTTACTAAAAATTCCTACCTTTCTTCTGGTTCTGGCTGGATTTAAGTTATTTTTTAATTTTTTGTTACCAGGGATTGAACACAGGGGTGCTTAACCACTTAGACCCCAGCCCTTTTTATAATTTTATTTAGAGACAGGGCCTCACTAAGTTGCTAAGACTAGCTTTGAACTTGGCGATCCTCCTGCCTTAGCCTCCTCAGTCGCTGGGGTTATAGGTATGCGCCACCATGCCCTACTGGATTTAAATTTAATAGCTTCAAAAGTTACTCATATTTCTCTATTAGGGAAAAGAAACTTCAAACCATATTTTCCCTGTACTAGAATCCTCATTAATATGATAAGTTAGACATATTTGTGAAGAGGGTAATAAGCAGACTTGAGTATTAGGATCTTTCATTTTCTATTTATAAAAAGAGATTCTCAGGGCTGGAATGTGGCTCAAAGCACGTGCCTTACATTCTCAAAGCCCTGGGTTCAATCCCCATTCCAAAAAAGAGATAAATGAATACCAGCAAAAAAAAAAAAAAAAAAAAGGAAATAAAAAAACTTAAAAATTTTTCCACTTAAATTATTAAAACTTTTTTAGTTTTAATAATTTTGCTTTTATATCTTGAAGGAAAAAATCTAACAGGAGAAAGACTAGGGTAGTAAGTTATTTGTCAACTTTAAAATTCTTTTAAGAAGCGTAATTATAGATTTCTCTAGATGAGATGCCATTTTGTATCTCCAAATCTCAGTAAAAACTTAGTGCTATAGAAATAGGATTGCTGGACATGGTAGCGCATGCATGTAATGCCAGAGGCTCGAGAGGCTGAGGCAGGAGGATTGTGAGTTCAAAGCCAGTTTCAGCAAAAGCAGGACACTAAGCAACTCAGTGAGACTGTCTCTAAATAAAATACAAAATAGGGCTAGCTACTAGTGAATTTTTCTATTTAACACAGTGATGGGCCTCTTTTTCCCCTCTACCTATAACACTATTTAAATAGTTATTTACAATTTGAACCAATGACTGACATCCTACATATTCTGGGAAAGCCAACTTAAATATAACCCCTTCCAAGAGGTCTTTGATGTTCTTGCAAACAGAAATAATCTCTCCCTCCTCTAACATACAAAGAATAGATTTAGCTTTATCTTTCCAACTTGAACTACAGCCATTAATTTTAGTCTCTTTCTTATTGTTCTAAGATCATGCTATATACAGAGTAAATAATCAAAGATCTGCCAAGTGAATCAACGAGATTCACAAGGCCCAGAAAAGTAGGCAATATTTTAGGTCTTTATATCATTCCATTCTTATTTAAATTTGGAACTCATATACAATGACATCTTGGAAACACATTATTTAAAATGAGATCTGTGTTATATACTTTTAGAATAGCCAGTAGGTCAGAAGAATTAAAGTTCTCCTGGGGTGCAGCAACTCAAAGAGTTGAGACAGAAGGACTGCCAAGTTTAAGACCAGCCTCAGTATCTTGGTGAGACCAACGCCCTCCTCTATCTTCTATCCTATTTTAGTTTTACTGCCACCCTCACAAGTCTTTTTACCCTGGTGTTTGATTTCTGCTCACCTGAGGGTGCTCTTTAAAAAAAATAATAATAATTTTATATATCTTTATTGAAGGGATTTTATTTAATCCTATAATTAAACCACATCTATATCCTCAATGTTATATCCTAAGTCCATATCTTAGCACCAATCTCCATTCTGTTTTCAAAATTTTTATTCCCAACTGTCTATATAGGTGGCCCAAATAAGTTAAAAAAAAAAAGTTCATAAACATGTACCCATGTAAGCTTATTACTTTTGTCTTCCTCATCTTTTTGGCAGTATGGCATAATTTGTACATTTGTTGAAACTAATAATTCCAGAATCATCTGCCTCTGACTCTTTATTAATTCCTTCAACCCTTATCATTTACTTGGCCACCAGTCCTGTCAAATATATCTTATACCAGTTTCTCTTTTAAACCCACTGCCCCAGACAACTTATCCCATCGATTCTGTTGTAATAGTCTCACAAATTATCTTCTTATCCATAAATGCTTTCTTTTCTAGACTGTAATTTTTAAGGCCAGGGTAGACTTTCTGAATTATTAACTTGATGATGGCCCTACCTCATTTATAAATCTCCCCTGACTTTCCATAACTTACTTACAAGATAAATGCCAAATTTGGCCTGGCTGAACCAGATTTCCTAGTCTATCCTCTCTCCATTTATATATCAAGGAATCTGATTTTCTTTTCTTTTTTTTCTTTTTGTTTGTGGTGCTGGGGTTTGAACCCAGGGTGTTCTACCATTGAACCATATCCATATCCCTTTTATTTATTTTGAGACAGTGTCTCACTAAGATGCTGAGGCTAGTCTTCAACTTGCAATCCTTCTGTCTCAACTTTTTGAGTTGCTGCACCCCAAGAAGCCTGATTTTCATTCTTCTGAGCTACTGTTATGTCATTCCCACCTTCTACCAATTAGTTAATCAATTAAATTAATAAAAGGACTAAAAGAAAAGGCATTGGTCATTTTGTTTCTTAAAGAAAGTTCCAGATAAAAGGAACTATTCTTCTTTATCAAGTTAAGATCATTATTTTACCTTTTTTGGCTCAGTTTTCATAGCATTCTGATTTGATAAAAGAAAGGAAGGTGCTTCAGGTCTATAAAGACCCATTTTAAATATTCCTCGTTTAGCTTTCTCTCTCTGTTCTTTTAATTTTTGAAGTTGCTTTTCTTCTTTGTATTTTTGAAGCATTTGTTTTCTTTCTTCACTTAGGACAGTTTTCAATGACTCTAAGCACAAAAAAAAAATCAAAACACAATATATAAAACATTTCAAATAAAAAAGTTACAGAAAATGTTTAAAAATAATTTTGTCTAACTGCTTCTAAGAAACCCTTCTAATAATTTATTCCTTAATATTCTAACTTGTTGAGAGCCACAGCAGAGTTGGGATGGCACCAGAAGGAGTGGTTGAGAGGTGACACCAGCGAGCCATTAAGATGATAATTAAGTTAAGCTGTGTATAATTGCTGTGACTGGATGAACCTGGATTGGAGCAGGCTGTGTATTCAGTTGTATATGACCCCTGCTGTCAGGAAATAGGGCGGCTCCTGCTGCCTTGGGCTCTGCTACTTTTGAGTTCTGAGTTCTCCTGGAGCCCTGTTGAGGGCAGAGAGAGTTCCCGGAGACAGCATGTGGAGTGCTGGTGAGAGTTCGGCAATAAAGTAGTTCCTGTTTGAACCTACAAGTGCCTCAAGGCAGCTAGGTTATTTGTGCCCAGCCAGACTGTGGCACTAACTAAAAGTTATTTTAACCCCTAGTCTTTTCAAAATTACTATTCCTGTGTGTGCCTTCACTTGTTCAAATATTAATGGCTTGCTATATGTACCAGGCATGTGTTTTGTTTTGAACCCGGGGTGCTTTCCACTGAGCTATATCCCTAGCCCTTCTGCCCTTCTTTTATTCTGAGACAGAGTCTTGCTACATTGCTAAAGCTGATCTTGGAACTTTCCATCCTCTTGCCTCAGCCTTCCTAATTGCTGGGATTTTAGGCATGTACCAAAGTGTCCAGAGTTATTACTTCAATTTTAAATTAATTAACTTATAAGATAATCTTCTAAAGACCCACAGTATTGAATGTCATACACTCTATATTTGTATATCATATTTGCTTTCTTGGATTTTTTACTAACTCCTCTAGTCTCCATTTTTTTTTCATTTATGTATTTAATTTTATTTTACAGTACTGGGGATTGAACACAGGGTCTTGCACATGCTATGCAAGTGCTTCATTACTGAGCAATATCCTAAGTTCTTTTTACTTATTTTAAGGCATGATCTTGCTACATTGCCCAGGTGATTTCAAACATGAGACCTTCCAGCCTCAGCCTTGTTAGTATAGTACACTACCACATTAGCTCCTCCATGCTTTCCTATGAACTAGAAATTATATCGAAGGGTTTAACTTCATTTGGTGCTACTACTCAGTTCTTTGCTTGTTTCCTCATGTCCTTGCCCCCTAAATGTTGAAGTGTCCAACACTTTTCTCTCCTTTTTCCACTCACAACTCTGGATAATCACATCCAGTCTTACAATTTCAACTACCATATAAATTCAGGAGTTCCTGAAGTTATTAGTTATATCTCTAATTCAGACTTTCTCCCTAACTCATCTTGTGTATTTAATTACCTTTTCATCATCTCCTCTTACATGTCTAATAGGCATCACAAATTTAACATGGCTAAAATTGAACTCTTAATTTTACCACACCCTTTAAAAATTATTCCTAAGTATTTTGTAACTTTGCAAATAGCCAGTCCACTTTTTACTTATTCTCAGACAAAAAAATGTTTGGTTCTTTCAAGGTCTTCCCATATCATTCTATGCCCATATTTTCATTTCCTTTAAATTCCAAAGGGATGGTATTCTTTTCTCTCTCCCCCACACTACTAGCTCATTTCCTCTGACCTTCAAACAGCACTGATGATATCATGTTAAAAATAAAAACAGAAGAACCCCACAACAGTTTTTATCCAATTCTTTTTTCCTTACTTTTCTTCAGAATCACAAAAATGATATATCTGGAAGAAATGTTTTAGGCCAATGTTACCCTTTGCAGAATCAATTAAGTGTCTTATATGTTTCATACTGGTCCTGGAAATTGAAAAATCCGAAGTAATTAATAGTTAAACAACTTGACATCTCATTTTCTTTCTCTATAAAACTTCTAAGAAGACTATCTTCTTTTAAATTCTCCATTTACCCTGGCTTTATTTTACTGCCACCTAAACAATGAAATAGAACTCCAATGACTCCTGGCTAAATGAAAAATCATTTCTTATTCTTTCTCCTTCCCTATAAATCCCTTGCCTTCTAAGACACTATATTTTCATCATTTTTTATCTTTCCTGAGATTACTTTTTTTTAGTTTGTCTTGATAATAGCCCCAAATCATTTTGGGCAAACTGTAAGGATGAATTTTTTTTTAATATTCATTTTCTGGGGTTGGGGATGTGGCTCAAGCGGTAGCACGCTCGCCTGGCATGCGTGCAGCCCGGGTTCGATCCTCAGCACCACATACAAACAGATATTGTGTCCACCGAAAACTAAAACAATAAATATTAAAAATTCTCTTTCTCAAAAAAATATTCATTTTCTAGTTATAATTGAACACATTACCTTCTTCTTCTTTTTTTTTAAATGTGGTGCTGAGGCTCGAACTCAGGGCCTTGCACATGCTAGGCCAGCACTCTACTGCTGAGCCACAACCCAGCCCCAGGATGAATTCTTTGCTCTTTTCTTGCTCTGTTTGAGTTACCCTTTAATTTTTTTCCATATCTTAATTAGTACATTATATATGAAAAGTGTTATGACATATTCATACATGCATAAAAATTAATATAGTCAATATCATTCCCCAGTATATCTCCTTTTTTCCCTCTCTTCCTCTCTCTCGCTGGTTACTTTACTATACTGGTCTTTCTTCTATTTTCATGAGATTCCCCACTCTCTAGCTTCCACATGAGAGAAAAGGAAACACATGATCCTGGACTTTCTGAGTTTGACTTATTTTACTTAACACATGCTTAAGTTCTATCCATTTTCCTGCAAATGAGATAATTTCATTCTTCATATTGAATAAAACTCCATTATGTATACTTATATTTCATTTATCTATTCATTCATTGACAGACACCTATTGGTTGGTTCTATAATCTGACTACTGTGAATTGTGCCATTATATACACATATTGAAATATGTATATACATATGTATATGTATACACACTCACACACACACACACACACACACACACACACACACACACACACACACACCACACACCACACACACACTCAGATACTTTAATTCTTTAGGATAAATACCCAGGAGTGATGTTTTCTTATTGTTATTCCACAGGTTTTTTTATCCATTCTATTTTTATGTTTCTTATTAACCTTGTCATTACTTATCTAAGTTCCAGAAGTTAAGAACTTTAGGTTTCCTACAAGGTAATATAGATAATAAAATGCTATCGTACCTCCATAGGAAAATGGCTTTAGCCTAGCTAGGGACATTTATGGCCTTTAATTTAAATGGCTAGGACTTAGTTGTAGAAAACACCAAGTTATTTAGAATATTTCAAAGCTCCACTCTTTTGACCATTTTTTAAAAATTTGGTTTTGGCCAGTTTTGTTTTGTTCTTTTTGTTTTACTCACAAGCATTAAATCAACTTTTATTCACTCTTAAAAATACTTAAGCCAGGCGTGGTGGCACACAAGTAATCCCAGTGGCTGGGGAGGCTGATACAGGAGGATTACAAGTTCAAAGCCAGCCTCAGCAAGACCTTGTCTCTAAATAATATACAAAAATGGCTGGGGATGTGGCTCAGTAGCTAAGTGCCCCTGGGTTCAATCCCTGGTACTCCCCCCACCCCACCTCCCCCCAACCCAAATACTTAACTACAACAGAACTTTACTTACTTGGCTTGGTACTGGCCTTTTCTGGAACAAGCTCTTGCAATGTCTCATCTAATTCAACATCTTTCAAACCAATGTGTCTATTTCGTTGGTATTTCTTATGTCTGTTTTCTTTTTGAGACAGTGATTTCCTATGAGCAACTTTAGTTCTAATCATTTCAGTACTTAAATCCTTTCTGTGATGACTGGCAAAACGTGATGAAGACATACTGTCAGGGAAAAGAGAAATAGAAACCAACATGAATTTTCTTTTTTTTCTTTTTAAGAGAGAGAGAGAGAGAGAGAGTTTTTTAATATTTATTTTTCAGTTATCGGCGGACACAACATCTTTGTTTGTATGTGGTGCTGAGGATCCAACCCGGGCCACACGCATGCCAGGAGAGCGCGCTACAGCTTTAGCCACATCCCCAGCCCTCCAACATGAATTTTCATTTAAATATTTTTAAAAATTAAGATTCCAGTTCATCTTCCTCCCACTTCAGAGCTATTTGAAATAAAACTATTAAATGCATAATGGAATACCTATGTGACAATGAAGAATAGAAAAAAGATTACCAAGAGAAAAGATGCTACAACCTATTTTGGAGTTCTAAATAGGAACCTGTTTGATAGATGAAGTGAAGCCCAGGAAAACTATAGTCTAGAATATAGACAAGAGGCTCCGGGATTGCCATAAAGAACACCGAAATAGAAGCGTGCAAGTAAAGGTGAAAACAGGGAACATACAGGACTGTATATAGAACAGTTTCCTTAACTTTCCCTGTGTTACCAGGCAACACTATTACCACCTCCTCTAGCTGCTTCTCCCCAGTTTGATTAAACTGCATAAAATTCATTTTTTCTTTTTCCATTTTGTGTATGTCTCTTATGCCAGTGGACACTGAATCCAGCCAGAGGGGATCCAGGCAGGATCCCTAGGGGATGCTGCCAGTAACACCCTGGTGATGAATAGCCTGATGTTTCTTCTCACTTCAAAACAACACAACACACACACACACACACCAGATGCCTATTAGACTTGTCCAAAAATAGGCAGATGGATTTTTAAACTGGGAAAAGAAAGGTTTTTCAGGAATAATTACCACAGTGATGCAGAAAGATAACATCAGTTTGCCCCACTATTTTTTTAGCATATATATTTTTTAGTTGTAGATGGACACAATACATTTTATTTATTTATTTTTATGCCATTGAGCCACAATCCCAGCCCTTGCCTCATTTTTTTATCCAAGCAAGAAAACACATAGTTTACTTGGTACACACCCTTTTCTTTAGAAAGATTTTTTGAGAATGTATTAAAGAAAAACAAGAAAGTCAATAAAGACAGTGTCATAAGTTCTAACAGTGACTCCAAATGAGAATAATAAAGGATAGTGGAAAGTTTAAGAGGGTCACTTATGCACCTGATATTTCAAGAAAACTATAAAGCTAGAGAGAAGACTTGTTCTCCAGAACAAAAGTCTTGACAGTTTAAAAGAAGGTAAGAAGGTCCCCTCTGTGATTAGAAGGTTTAAAAAGTTATGGGCACCATGAATATATAGAAGTACTCCCTTTCTACCACCATATTCTCACAAGGTACTGCTAAGTTTCTGTTATTGTTTTTTGTAGTGCTGGGGATTGAACCCACGGCTTCGTGCTTGTCAATCTACTACTGAGCTTATGTCCCCAGACCTCTCAATACATGTCTCATGTCAGTCAGGCAAGCAATCAATCTGCAGGGGACTCCAGCTGGGTGCACTCTAATTCAAAACAATTCTGATTCTATCTACCTGAAGACAACATCAGATCCTTCAGGTTAAGGGCTCAGTCCTACAAGACTGCCCCCATATCCCATGTCAAATTGTTTTACCTGTGCTACTGACTGACTAGCTATATATCAGGGTTTCCACAATCCCTGTTTTCAGGTTGCAGTTATTTGCTAAAGCAGCTCACAGATCTCAGAGAAGCATTTAATTTACACATACTGGTTTATTCCAAAGGTTATAGCAAAAGATAAAGATGAAGAGATGCACATTTCTAAGCTGTCTTCAAGCGCATTGCCCTCCATGAACCTTCACATTTCTACTTGAAAGTTCTTAAAAACACGATTTTTTTTTTGTAGATGGACACAATACTATGTGTTTATTTTTATGTAGGGCTGAGGATCTAACCCATCTGCCCATGCTAGGTGAGCGCTCTACTGCTGAGCCACAATTCCAGCCCCTAAAAACATGATTTTAAGCAATTACAAGAGCATAATTAGCATCCCACTTGGATACTAGTAACATTCTCCTTGAAGAGCCCAGGGAAAGTGACATGGGCTATGCTTTTCATGAAGAAGTCTCCTCTAATATGTGATTTGTTGCTATTATGTGATTTGATAAATAGTAAAAGTTAAAACTTGTTATTAGTTACTTTAAGAGATTATCTAGGGGCTGGGGTTGTGGCTCAGTGGTAAAGCAATTGCCTCCCATGCATGAGTCACTGGGATCTATCCTCAGCATCACATAAAAATAAATAAACAAAACATATTGTGTCCACCTACAACCAAAAAAATATTTTTCAAAAAGACTATCTAACATTAAAGGTATATTTGTCACAATAACCCTACAAAGTAGTTTAGTATTATTACCATTGTACAGATAAGGTAAATTAACTTCCCACATTAACACAGCTAAAAGATGGTCTACCCCAGGTCAGGCAGACTGCCTTTCACACACACCTTAAATTTTCTTTGGCTGCTTGGAGTTTCTTCCAACTTAAAAGTCTAGAATGCGTTAGTGTGGCGTGCCAGAGGTTCTCAGCTGGGAGTTTTTAGTTGTCAAAAGATCTGGGAGGAGCTCCTGGAATGTTCAACGTCCAGCATCGTGGAGCACTGTGCTACCTCATAAGCCAATTACATCCCACTGGTAAAACGCTGACTGCTGTATAAACCACGGCAACAAACATTTACACTTTGGGAGGCAACCCCGTCCCTGAGAGCCCTCCCCCGAGCGGCGATCGACAGACTCACAGTCTCACTCCTCAGATCGTCTACGGCAGCGGACCAAGATATTCCCCGCAGCTCTCCAAAACCCACCTACCTGAGGAACCTTCTAGTGCGAAACTTCAATCAAACTAAAAGTATAAGGGTCCTCCGAGTCAGGACAACGTCGGTCGCTCCCGAAGTAGGAACGCTAAAAGCCGAACCTGCGCAAAATTCAAACCTTCCGTACCAAGCCTCTGATTGGAGGGGCTTTAACCAGCACTTCCGGGAAAGTGCCCGCCTCTTCCCTTCGACGAATCTTGCGATAGGTTCGCTCTGTGCGATATTTGAATTGATTGAAAGGCGAAGGGACGGTTCAATAGATGGGTGTGACGGGAAAAATAGGCGGAACCGCCACGCTGAAGGCGAAGAGCGGAGGCGTAGGGCAGCAAAGTCAGGTGCGGTAGCCAAATCTTCTGGTGGAATTCTGGTAGCCAGCTGTATGCAATGGGCGAGTTCGTCCCACGGCCCTGAACTCCCAGAATTTCCTGGCCTTGTTTAGTCACAAAAATCCAGAAGACATTATTAGCCAGAAAATATTTCATTTACTTGCGGTACTAGGGACAGAACCCAGCGGGTCTTTTTTTCCTGAGCTGCATACCCAGCACCTCCTTTTTAAATTTTGGAGACAGCGTCTCGCTGAGTTGCTGAGGCTGACTTCGAACTTGAAATCCTCCTGCCTCCGAGCACCACCACCCCCAGCTTTTCAACATTTGAAAGAAAGGGCCTGCCACACAAATTCTGTACATCCTTTAGTGACTTTTTCCTTTCTGTCCATTTTTTTTGTTAAGGGGAAATTTACATATGGTGAAAGGCATTTTTTTTTTTTTTTTGAGAGCACAATTTGATGGGTTTTAATAAATGTAAACAGCTGTTTATCTAATGGCCAATCAGGATTCCCATCATCAGAGTTCCCTCCACTCCTCCTCTGATTCCATCAGGAGGAAACTTAGTCTTCCTCTCAGCAAGTTTTCAGGATCCTTGCGTACTGTTGCAGGAGCCAACAGTTAATTTTTATTGCCGAGAAGTATTACATTGAATGCTTTAGCCTTTCTCCTCTTTGTGTTATTTCTGATCTTGGGCTAGAATGAACGAAGTTGTTATGATCTTAGCTATATCTCTTTTTTAGGGCATTTTAATTTCTGTTGGGGAAAGTTAGGCATAGCTTGTTTGGGGCATTCTGGGTAGGTTTAACTAAGAAATTAACGAGCAGTTTTCTAAAGTCCTGCCTTTGATTTATAGGCACTCCAGTTATTCCCGTGCTTTCTTACGTTAGGGTTGTCAGTATTTCATTTTAACCCTCCAGAGGGTGCGAAATGATGTCTCCTTTTAATTTTGTTTGTGGAGACAAGGGTCTTGCTATGTTGTCTAAACTGGCCTCTAAATCAAAATCTGAACGCACCCTCCCTAGTTGCTTGGATTTCATGTGTACCCCACCATAGCCAGTTTTGAAATTGTTTCCGAAAGCTCTGTCCTTGTCCCCCATGCCAATCCAATAACAAGGACACCGGTTTTGAGAAAAAGGAAATAGAACCTTTTATTGCTTTGCTAACAAAAGAGAAACACTGGGGACTCCTGTCCCAAAAGCTGTGATTCTGCCCATCAGCTGGAACAGGGGGCTTTTAAAAAAGTGATTCAAAAGCTACATTCCCCTCATTTCTGTCTGGAGTTGTAATTCATTTGTTAATTTGGAAGATAGTCATTTCTGAGATCTTCTGGTACCATCCCCAAATTCCGAATTACTTCAGTTCTATGTTGGGTATGTACTCTAGGACAGATAAATCTGCCTAGGATGAAGAAGAAAGGTAATCCTGTTTCACTTGAGATTAGGGAGGAGAGAGAGGTTAGGGAAAAGCAATGAGAGAGGAAAAGAAAGAAACATGTCCATTTAAAAAATAACTTGCAGTGACAAAGCAGCAAGTGTTATATTAAGAGCATAAAGTAAACCGCTGTTACACAATGACTAATGATAATGAGGATTTTTTCATGTGTTTATTGACTATTTTTATATCTTGTTTTGTGAAATGTTTGCTCAAGTTTTGTTTTTAGTTTTTTAAAAAATGTTTTTAAAATTGAATATTATAGTTTTTAAATTTGGCTGTTTCTTTATTTTTCATTTGTAGGAATTTTATTCTGGGTATAAGTCCTTTGTTAAATATGTGTATTTTGAATGTATTTGCTCATTTCATGGGTGGTCTTTTTAAAATCAAACTTTAGACTCACTGAAAAATTACAGATAGTAGAATCCTCAATGCTCATACCCATTTCTTGCTGTTTACATAAGCATGGTACCTTTGTTACAATTAATGGAATGATACTGATACATTATCATTCTTAACTAAAGTCCATATACTCTTTAGATAGTCTTACTTTTTTTTACCCACTGATCTTTTTTTTTTCCATTCTGTATACCACCTACATTTAGCTGTCATGTTGCTTTAGGCTACTTAGCCTTTGACTGTTTCTCAGATTTTCTTTGTTTTTGATGACCTGGGCGTTTTTGAGAGGTCCTCTCCTGATCAAGTATTTTGTAGAATGCCCCTCAAATGGAATTTGTCTGATGTTTTTCTCATGATTAGATTGTGATTATGGGTTTTGGAGAAGAAGACCACAGAGGTAAAATACTGTTTTCATCACATTACATAAAAATATATACTTTTTGTATAATATGTCAAAACACATTCTATGGACATGTATAACTAAAAACTAATTTTAAAATTTGTTTTAAGTAGTTACACATGATAGTACAATGATCTTGACATATCATACATTTGAATCAGATGGAGTATAATTTCTCATTTTTCTGAGTGTACAGAATCACATTGGTCATGCAGTCACGTATATACATACAGCAATAATAAAGTCTATTTTATTCTGTTGTCCTTCCTGTATGACATATGTATAACTAAAAAGAACAAATTTAAAAAAAAAATTAAAGAAAAAGATACATACTTTTGGGTCTAATCCCCAGGCCCCTCCAAGAGTAAAATGTTACATACTATCAAGATGACCTAATATGACTTAATCGATGTTAATATTAAACTTGATCACCCAGTTTGTTTATCAGGTTTCCCCACTGTAAAGTTATTACTTTCCCACCTTTCCATACTGTGGTTCTTTTGAAGAAAATTAGTATACAACAATACTCACTTAAGGAGTTCAGAAAGTTTTGCTCCATTCCCTTAAGGATAAAGTATATATTTATTTAACTATTTGAAATGTTTTCTTTTGGGGGGGATGGGCAGGGGATTTAACCCAGAGTCACTTTACCACTGAGCTACATCTCCACCTCTCTTTGGGGGAGTACCAAGGATTAAACTCAGGGGCATGTGACCACTAAGCCACAACCACAGCCCTGTTTTGTATTTTATTTAGAGATAAGGTCTCACTGAGTTTTTTAGTGCCTCACTTTTGCTGAGGCAGGCTGTAAACTCGTGATCCTCCTGCCTCAGCCTCCTAAGTCAGCCCATTACAGGTGTGTATCATGGTGTCCAGTTCCTTGGTTTCTTTTAAAACCCATATCTGGGCACTAGATATGTTCCTTACTACTAGGGAATCTCTCAGCTGATGAAGTAAAGGAATATACTTGTCTATATTAATGTGTGTGTACAGATATCTACAAATATTTCAATATGCAAATATCTGTGACTGTTTTAAGCTAATCAATGAGTTACTGCTGATGTCTCCAACTCAGATCCATAGTTCTAACCTAAATTGCTTATCTGTAACCGCCCACTTCAATAGTGAGCAAACTGTCCTTTTTTTTTTTTTTTGGCATGGATAGGAATGGTGGGTAGAGGGATATGTTTGTAATTGAATCCAGAGCTTTCCAACCATGTTAACTACACACTGGATGGCAGAGTTACATCTCAAGCCCTTTTTGTTTTCTTAAGGTGTCATTGGTGAGTGGTTTGGACCTGTGATGGTACAAAGAAATTCAATTTACCAATGTTTTTTCTTTTGTCTTTAGTGCTTAGTTTTCTAAGAAATCTTTGTCTAACACAAGATCACAAAGTTATACTATGTTTTCATTTAGAAATTTGGTAGTTTTAGCTCCAATGTTTAGATCTGTGATCCATCTCAAATTAGTAGTATGTGGTATCTTCAGTCTTCTCTCACTTTTTTTTTTTTATTTTTAGCACATGCTCCAGCACCACACATACACGAAGTTGATCTGTATAGTTGTTTGTCAATAAAATTCCCTCTGCAAACTTTTAGGTGAGTTAAAAAACTACCATACTTGACTGTATTCAGAAATACAAAACAAAGCATTTATATGAAAATAACATAACATTGCTCCACAGACCTTTTTTTTTTTTTTTTTTTTTCTTATTTAGTGGTGGGGTCTCGCTGAGTTGCTTAGGCCCGCACTAATTTGCTGAGGCTAACTTTGAATTTGCGCACTAGGTTTGCTTTTCTTTTTATGGGGGGTTGGGTGAGGAGGTTACCAAGGATTGAATTTAGGGGCACTCAGCCACTTAGCCATATCCCCAGTCCTATTCTGTATTTTATTTAGAGACAGGGTCTCACCGAGTTAGTTGCTTAGCACCTCGCCATTCCTGAGGCTGACTTTGAACTTGAGATCCTCCTGTCTCAGCCTCCCAAGCCTCTAGGATTATAGGCTTGTGCCACCATGCCTGCCCCAGCTTGCTTTTTAAATCTGTTTATCAAGGATATGATTGGTAGCCTTAGAATAGTTTCATCTGAATGGGGAAAGCATAGTACCATGAATTAAAGCTTCATTTGGAATTACTGAAACAGAATATGGTTGAGGAATCACAATTTTGGGGATGGAAAGGACTTGAGATTATTGACTTCAACCTCATCCCACAACTAATTTAGTAGCAGAGCCAACTGGTTGTGGTAGTACGCACTGTAGTTACTAGGAAGGTGGAGGCAGAGGAGGATGATGTGAGCCCAATCGTTTGAGGCCAGCCTGAGCAACACGGGCCCCATCTCAAAAACAAAAAACAGAACAAAACAAAAAATGAAGGTAGAAAAGCCAACACCCAAATCCAAGTCTTTTAAATCTTTCATGTTTTATTTTATTTTTAAAATTTATTTTGACTTTTTTCTTCACTTTTTTTATTGGTGCATTATATTTGTACATACTGATGGGATTTGCTGTTACATATTTGTACATGCACACAATACACAATATAATTTGGCCAATATCACTCCCCAGCAATGGCTTGTTTTAATACTTGCTTGAGAACAGAAAAAAGCACAGGCTTTGGAATCAAAGAGATGTGATTTAAAAATCACCTCTTTGCCTAAAGGGTATAGCTCTGTGGTAGAGTGCTTGCACAGCATGTTCTTTAGCATGGGCAAAGCCATGGGTTCCAATCCCACCCAACACCAAAAAAAAAATAATAATAAGAGGAAGATGGTCAAATCATATCAAATAACCACCTTACATTAGGCAAATTTTCTTCATCCACCTCTTTAGGATTGTTGGGCGAATTAAATGAGATAATGAGTTTCAGTCCTGCTTCCTACCAGGATGCCAATATGGTAAAATTACTGTCTCTCCTATAAAGTCAAGTTCAGAGGGAAAACAATGCCAAGTTACAGGGTAAACATCAATATATCAAGAAAACAGAAAATTCTGGGGCAATCCATCTGTTCCGACCTGGTTTTTATAAGGTGATGGGTACCCTGGGCAAAGGCAAAGGAAAAATAAATTAGGAAAAAAATTGTAAGGCTTTGGTTTCTGCCTCTTCCCATTATTCCTTTGGTATAAACTAAAATATATAGAGGGAGAGGGATGGAAAATAAGATCTCTAGAAGAAATAGAAAAAAATAAAAATATTTGAAGGTGAGAAAATATATTCATAATATTTTCGGTTGCTTAAAAAATGCTAAGACCAGACAGATGTGGTGACATACACCTGTAATCCTAGGAATTCAGGAGGCAAAGTCAAAAGGATTGCAAGTTCAATCTTGCAATTTACCAAGAACCTATTTCAAAATAAAAAGAGCGGGGGCTGTAGATATAACTCAGTGGTAGAGTATCCCTGGGTTGAATTTCTAATACCAAAAAAAAAAACCAAAAATACCCCCCCCCAAAAAAAACACACAAAACAAACATAAGTCCAAAAAGAAAAGAGAACATATATTCATAAAAATCTGGAATTAAAGTCTCTAGCCAGGCATGGTGGCACATGCCTGTAATCCCAATGATTAAGAGGCTGAAGCAGAGGGATCACAAGTTCAGAACCAGCCTGTGCAACTTAGCAAAACCCTGTCTCAAAATTAAAATATAATTTTAGAAAGGGCTGGGGATGTGGCTCACTGGTTAAGTACCCCTGAGTTCAACACCCACTACAAAAACAAAAAAAAGTTTCTAGATAATAGCAACATACAGAAGATGTTAGAGGATGTACTAAAATCCTTATAAGTTAGGGACTTTTACATAAATATATATATTTACACATGTATTTTTAAAACAGGAAACAAAGTTGGACAAACTGGAATTAAAAATTAAAATGGTAGAAAAAGTCACAAATATATCAATAAGTGTGATAAATATAAATGTCAGTAAACTCACTAATTAGAAGATAGATTTGATCTTAAAAATTCAGATATAGGGCTGGGGTTGTGGCTCAGTGGTAGAGTGCTGGCCTACTATGCATGAGGCACTGGGTTCGATATATATACATATATATATATAAAATAAAGACATTGTGTCCACCTAAAAGTAACAAATAAATAAGATCATTCATTCACATTTGATCAATATAAAGATCAACATCCTTTAAAAAAATTCAGATATATACTGTTTTATAAGTGATATGCTCAGATAACAAGGATATAAAGAGTATGCAGGGGGAAAAAAAGTGTATTCTATATCAGGCAAATACTAACCAAAAGAAAGCTGGGACTTCATTAGGGATGAGAAGAGTCATAAGTAGAGTGATAAAAGGTTCAGTTCACCAAGTCAGGCAAGTTGAAACATGTATGCATCTAATAAAATAGTCTAATAAAAGAGAAGCAAAATTTATAGAATAGGAAAACGTTGACAATAGCCACTATTATTTTTTTTCTTGCTATTGGGGATTTAACACAACCTTATGCAAGTTAGACAAGTGCTATTCACTGAGCTATATTCTCAATCCCCTTTTTAAAAATTATTTTTATTATATTCAAACAGGGTCTCATTAAATTGCCCAGGTTGGCCTCAAACTTGGTGATCCTCCTTACTCAGAGTCTCAAGTAAATGGTATTTCAGGAATGTGCTACCACACCTAGAAAAATTCATCATTAATGTGAGAAATTGTACTAGTCCATTTTTCTTTACTATAAAAAAAACTTTCAGAGATTGAGTAATTTCCAAAAACCAAATAAAATTAAATTAAAAGAAGTTTACTTATTTCATAGTTTTGGAGGCTCAAAGTCCAGAGAACTCTGGTAACTGTATCCCCTCATAGCTGATGATATCATGGAAAGAATGCATGTAACAGAGAGCAGCCAAGTTGGGAGACAGCAAGACACAAGGAGACTAATTTCCCACAAGAACCACATCAATCCCTTCCAAGTCATATCTGCAATGACCTAATGACACTGGGCTCCACCTCTTAAAGGTCCTACTACCTCTTAGCATCACCATGCTGGTGACCAAACTTCTAATATATGAAACTTTGGGGGAGACAATTAAACCATATCCAAACTGAAACAGAGATTTAACATGCACTCTATTATTTATAGGCTCAACAGACAGAAATTTAGCAAAGATATATAGAAAATATGAACAAAAATATTAATACATTTAACAAAATGAACATCCAACAGTGGGAGAATATATATTTTTCTCTAGCACATATGGGACAGTTGCCAGCTGGGCTGAGTGGTATATACCTGTAATCCCAGCTACTTGGGATGCTGAGCCAGGAGAATCACAAGGTCTGTCATAGCAATTTAGCAAGTCCCTGCTTCAAAAGAGGCAGGGGTAACACCTGGGAATATAGCTCGGTAGTAAAGTGCCCCTGGGTTCAATCCCCAGTTCTGAAAAAAAAATTAAAATTAAAATGGGACCATTACCAAAGATCACATATTAGACCATGAAAAAAAAAATCAGCAAATTTCAAGGAATAAATACATAATCAAGCTAGAAATTAGAGCAAAGAAAACATTCAGAGGTGGAATATGATGGACATCATTATCCAAAGTACATGTATGAAGACATGAATTGGTGTGAACATACTTTATATACAACCAGAGATATGAAAAATTGTGCTGTATATGTGTAATAAGAATTGTAATGCATTCTGCTGTCATTTATTTTTAAAAATCAATTAAAAAACCCATGAAAAAATAAAACATAAAAAAATAAATTAGAGGGGTGGGAGGGGAAGGGAAGGGGTAGGGGTTAGCAATGATGGTGGAATGTGGTAGACATCATTATCCAAAGTACGTGTATGAAAACATGAATTGGTGTGAACATACTTTATATACAGAGATATGAAAAATTATGCTCTATATGTGTAATAAGAATTGTAATGCATTCCACTGTCATGTATTTAAAAATTAAATCAATTAAAAAATAAATTAGAGCAAAGAGATAAATTTAAAATCACTGTTAAATAACTCTTGAGTTTAGGAAGAAATCATATTAGAAATTAAAAAAAAAAAAAACTAAAACTAAACCCAAATAAATATAATGCAAACCAAAGCTTGTGAATATAGCAAATGTAGTACTTAAGGAAAATGTCAAGACTTTAATGTTTACATTATAAAACAAAAAAATCTTAAATTATAAAAAAAACCTCCAAATTAATAAGCTGTGGCTCTCTTAAGAAATTAGAAAAATAGCCAGGTAAAGTAATGCATCCTTGTAATCCCAGAAATTTAGAACCCTGCAGCAGAAGGATTGCGAGTTCAACATAGTTTGGGCACCTTAGTGAGACACTGTTTCAAAATAAAAAATAAATAAGTAAAAATTTAAAAAAGGCTGGGACACAATGGTAGAGCACTCCTGAATTGAAACCCTAGCACTGGGGCAAAAAAAAAAAAAAAGAAATTAGAAAAATAAAATAGAGTAAACTAAAAGAAAATGGAAAGCTGCTATGGGGGAAGCAGCTTCCTTCTACTGTGCCCTTTCCCCATGGCATTCTACCTCACCTTGGGCCCAGAGCAATGGAGTCTACTATCTCTAATACTGTTCTCCTCTAAGTTGTTCTTGTTGCATATTTTGGTCCCAACAACACAAAAGCTGACTAATACAATCAGTGTAATTGTATTTTAGTACAATATAACAACTTTCATTGCCAATCAATAAAAATTCACATATATAGATAGGTAGATGGATTCAGATGTGTAGTCTCATCATTTTCATTATAAAAATATAAAAAGGGTGGGAGTGTGCTGAGGTTGTAGCTCAGTGGCAGAGTGTTTGCCCAGAATGTACAAGGCACTGGGTTCCATCATTAGCACCACATAAAAATAAAAAAATAAAATAAAGGCATGCTTGTCCATCTACAACGACAAAAAAAATTGAAAAAAATATACAAAGTCCTGGCCAAGAGTAAAAGCTGGATTTTATTCTGCTCATACCACTTATTAAATTTTTTTTTCTTTTTGACAAATTGCTGCATGGTTGTCCTGAACCTTAGTTTCCTAAATAGAAAGCATGGGAATAATGATATCTAGACATATCTAATAGAGTTGTGTTGAGGATGAAATCAAAATGATGGATACAATGATGTTCTGAAAACTTTTAAAGCTCTGTATAGATAAAAGCTATTTTTATTAAAGCATTTTTAATTGGGAAAAATATATTTATAAATAACATCATAAATTTATACTATTTTTCCAAAATTACTAATTAGGCTCTTCTGATATAATGTCTTTAGAAAGTATTTCCTAACAGTGATTATCTAGGGGTAATTATTTATTTAAACAAATTCATCAGACTAGTAGTTTCCTTTTTTAAATTAAATTATTTATTTATTCTAATTTGTTATACATGATGGAAGAATGCAATTCATTTCTTTTTTTTAAAAGAGAGAGTGATAGAGGGAGAGAGAGAATTTTTTTTTTAATATTTATTTTTTAGTTATTGGTGGACACAACATCGTTGTTGGTATGTGGTGCTGAGAATCGAACCCGGGCCGCACGCACGGCAGACGAGTGCGCTACCGCTTGAGCCACATCCCCAGCCCAATTCATTTCTTATTACACATATAGAGCACAATTTTTCAAGTCACTGATTGTACACAAAGTATTTTCATACCATTCATGTCTTCATACATGTACTTAGGGTAATCATGTCAAACTCATTCCACAATCATTCCTACTCCTTTGCCCCCTTCCTTTCCCTCCCTTCCTTCTGCCCTATCTAAAGTTTCTCCATTCCTCCCATGCTCCCTGCCATTGCCATTATGAATCAGCATCCTCATATCAAAGAAAACATTCAGCCTTTGGTTTGGGGGATTGGCTTGCTTCACTTAGCATTATATTCTCCAACTTCATCCATTTACCTGCAAATGCCATGATTTTATTCTCCTTTAGTTTTGAGTAATGTTCTGTTGTTTATGTATACCAAAGCTTCCCTATCCATTCATCTACTGAAGGGCATCTAGGTTGGTTCCATAATTTAGCTATTGTGAATTGTGCTGTTATAAACATTGATGTGGCTGTGTCCCTGTAGTATGCTGTTTTTAAGTCCTTTGGGTACAAACTGAGAAGTGGGATAGCTGGGTCAAATGGTGTGTTCCATTCTCAGTTTTCCAAGAAATCTTCATACTACTTTCCATATTGGCTGCACCAACTTGCAGACCCACCAGCAATGTATGATTGTGCTTTTTCCTCCACATCCTTGCCAACACTTATTGTTGTTTGTATTCTTGATAGCTGCTATTCTGACTGGAGTGAGATAAAATCTTAGAGGAGTTTTGATTTGCATTTCTCTAATGTTGAAAATTTTTTTTTCATATGTTTGTTGAGAAGTGTCTGTTCAGGTCCTTGGCCCATTTGTTGATTGGGTTATTTGTTTTTTGATATTAATATTTTTAATACTTTATATATCCTAGAGATTAGTGCTCTATCTGATGTGCTTGTGGTAAAGATTTGCTCCCATTCTGTAGGCTCTCTATGCACCTCACTGATTGTTTCTTTTGCTGAGAAGAAGCTTTTTAGTTTGAATCCATCCCATTTATTGATTCTTGGTTTTAATTCTTGTACTATAGGAATCTTATTAAGAAAGTTGGGGCCTAATCCAACATGATGGAGATTTGAGCCTACTTTTTCTTCTAATATCCACAGTGTCTCTGGTTTAATTCCTAGGTCCTTGATCCACTTTGAGTTGAGTTTTGTGCACAGTAAGCCATAGATGTTTTATTTTATTTTGTTACATGTGGATTTCCAGTTTTCTCACACCATTTGTCGAAGAGGCTATCTTTTCTCCAATGTACGTTTTTGGTGACTTTGTCTAATATAAATGTAGTTATGTGGATTAGGCTCTGTGTCCTCTATTTTGTACCATTGGTCTACTGGTCTATTTTGGTGCCAATACCATGCTGTTTTTGTTTCAATTGCTCTGTAGTATTGTTTAAGGTCTGGAATAGTGATGCTACCAGCTTCAGTCTTCTTGCTAAGGATTGCTTTTGCTACTCTGGGTCTCTTATTTTTCCAGATGAATTTCATAACTGCTTTTTCTATTTCTATGAGGAATGTCATTGGGATTTTGATTGGGATTGCATTGATTCTGTATAGTGCTTTTGGTAGTATGGTCATTTTGACAATATTAATTCTGCCTATCCAAGTATAAGGTTGATCTTTCCATCTTCTAAGGTCTTCTTTAATTTCTTTCTTTAGCATGTTGTAGTTTTCATCGTAGAGGTCTTTCACTTCTTTCATTAAGTTTATTCCCAAGTATTTTATTTTTCTGAGGCTACTGTAAATGGGGTGGTTTTCCTAGTTTCTCTTTTAGTGGATTTGTCACTGATGTATAGAAATGCCTTTGATTTATGGGTGTTGATTTTATATGCAGCTACTTTGCTGAATTCATTTATTAATCTAGGAGATTTCTGGCAGAATGCTTTGGGTCTTCTAATGTATAGAATCATATTTTCTACGAATAGTGATAATTTGAGTTCTTCTTTTCCTATCTGTATTCCTTTAATTTCTTTCATCTATCTGATTGCTGTGGCTAGGCTAGTAGTTTCAATAAATAAGATAGAAATAGAGGAACAAAAGGAATTATTTCATTTCTATGAAATTATCTGTCTTATTTTTAAGCTCTTCTAGGTTATTTAAAAATTTATTTTTATTTTATTTATTTATTTATTTATTTTTGGTACCAGGGATTGAACCTGAGACACTTAACCACTAAGACACATCCCCAGCCATTTTTTTTTTAGAGAGAGAGGAGAGAGAGAGAGAGAGAATTTTTAATATTTAATTTTTAGTTCTCGGCAGACACAACATCTTTGTTGGTATGTGGTGCTGAGGATCAAACCCGGGCTGCACGCATGCCAGGCGAGCGCGCTACCGCTTGAGCCACATCCCCAGCCCCCCAGCCATTTTTTGTATTTTATTTAGAGACAGGGTCTCACTAAGTTGCTTAGAGTCTCACTTCGTTTCTGAGGCTGCCTCTGAACTCATGATCCTCCTGTCTCAGCCTCCCAAGCTTCTGGGATTACAGGCATGCACCACCATGCCTGGCAAGCTCTTATAGGTTAAACCATATAATAAAACTGGCAAATACAGAACAGTTAACTTAATTGAGAGTTTTATACTATTAGAAGGACAAGTTCTTCCCAATTAATGAAACATTTTAAAGTTAGTGAGTACAGGTCTGCAGAATAATTATTCTTTCTTTAAGAATTTTAGGGCTGGGGATGTGGCTCAAGCGGTAGCGCGCTTGCCTGGCATATGTGCGGCCAGGGTTCGATCCTCAGCACCACATACCAACAAAGATGTTGTGTCCGCTGAGAACTAAAAAATAAATATTAAAAAAAAAATTCTCTCTCTCTCCACCTCTCTCACTCTCTCTTAAAAAAAAAAAGAATTTTAACTGTGCAGCATTATGATATACTCTAACCTAAAATGATAATGACTTAAAATCAGGATGTATCTCAGTATTGGTAGTTAATGAATCATCATCAGTTATTATAATTATAGAAACACTGAAATAAAAACTTCTCAAGAAAGAAGCTTTGGAAAAGAGGTAATAGTACCAATTAAAAATATATGTAATTTCATTACATATTTCAAGGAAAATGAACATGCCTATATTAAAGGAAGAATGCTCTAAGTGAGTTGATGATTTTCTATATGGCAGGGAAATTATGTCAAAATCATAGTTATAAAATTGAATGCAGGTGTATGCTGAGTTATTTTTACATAGCTGGTGACATAGTAAATTAATGTAATCATTTTCAAAAGCAATTTGACAATGTGTACCAAGAGTCATAGAAACTTCAGAGTCTTTTTGGCCCCCAAATGACATATCTGACCAATTGTCATGAAATCAAATGCCTAAAGATTTTCTCCAGTTTCCTGACAATGAAAAACTGAAAGCAATTTAAATGTCAACAATGGGAAAATAGTTTAGTAAAGACCATAATCTCTTTGATGGCATATTATGCAATTGCTAAAAATAATAACCATGAAAGCCAAATCACAGCATAGAAACATTCATATGACATAATGTTAAATGAAATACAGTGTTTGTTCACTGTTGAAAAAGGTGAACTGTAATAGACCAAAATTATAATAACCATATTAATGTGTAGATGGAGATGACTTTTTGCTTCAAAATGCTTAATAGTGGCCATGCGGATGTAGCTCAATGGTGGAATACTTGCCTATCATACACAAGGTCCTGGGTTTGACATTTAATAGTAAAATGCTGTTATTTTACAATTATATGTTAAATTTTCATAGTGCCAATCTTAAGAAATGGTCTTGTAAATTTTTAACATTTTCTGTGGGTATTTGGAAGCTTAGATTATAAGAGCTCAATGCATTTACATAGTTTGGGAAGTGAGGCAAATGGTTCCTCTGTCTCAATTGCTATAGCCATATTAAATTCCCTAAAAAGGTATTAGTTAAATGGCAGAGTGTGGGGAGTGAAATTGATTCAAATTATATTGTTCTATTGTTTGCATGTATGAATATATAACAATAAATCCCACTATTATGTACAATTATAATGTACCAATAAAAAAGGACATAGAAAATGAAGTGTAGCTGTGGAATGTTATAAAGCCTTTGAAAATGGCATTAATTTGAGCTTATTCATATGGAAAAAAATGACAAAGACAGGAGACATATTATATAGCAGTATGTACCTAATTTTTCATTAAATCATATAGATTTATTTGTGTCTATATGTAGAAAAACCTGGAAAAGATATACCCCAAAATTGTTAGCAGTATTTATATTAAAAAATGGTAAAGACTGGCAGGTGGAGGTGGGGGAACAACCCCAAAAACTCACAATTAACCAAACTTAGCATTAACTTGTATTTTTTCATTTACCTACAAATGAATAAATACCTTCAAGTGTTTTCAAATCAGAGAACTTACCAAATTTAGATATCGGGTTGTCTAACATTTAAGTCTTTTCATAGTGTTATGCTCGAATTTGGGACCCCCAAAAGACCACCAGAGACCAAGATCGATGTAAACAGCAAAGAGGTGTTTATTGCGAGCTAGCTCAGTCCTCCGCGCACACAGCAACTGGTGACGCTGAGAGGCCTCCAGCCCAGGGTTTGCAGCAGTTTTATACATTCTTTGGAGAAGGCAGGGACCTCACATACATCATAGCATCTCTTAACAAATCATCACACACCACGGGAAAATCAAATAACAACTCTAAAACATGATTAGCATATTAACTGGCGGGAACAAGTTGGGTAGGGGTGATTGGTTACTACAAGAGGGGGATTCATTTGAACCAATTGGTTTAAGCCAAGAGGGGTGTTCATGCTGAACTATGGTTTCCCAACACATTATCAACCACCATAAACTACTGGGAGGGTCATCTGGCATCCCAGGTATTTCCCTGTCTCATGCTGATTGGTGGCTGCTAGGGGGTTGCTATGGATCCCCACCTAGCCTGACTTAGTCAGGGATACCTGGCACAGCAGATCTCTCCTGTTATTTGTAGATAAACAACTTAGCGGGGTGGGAATTTGCCTAGGAGTGCTCTGTGGGTCTTTCCAAGGACAAAGGCCATATTCCTTCCTTGGACAGGCTTTGCTCTGAGGTAGAGGCTGGTTTTTCAATAGAGTTTAATTCAACATGCATTGAGCCCTATTCAGTTCAAGTGCTATATTTAAGCTTTGGAGGCAAATCAGATGAGTAAGATATAGTTCTCAGCTTCAGACTTCTAATGATAGACTTATAAGCAAACATTTTCTATCAAGCCAGAGGAGCTGGGATAAGTCCATTTGATGTTTCTCTTATCTGAGTAGTCACTTTTGTGTGTGTCTGTATGGTACTAGGAATTAAATCTGGGGCCTTGAACATGCTAGGCAAGCATTCTACTACTGAGCTATATACATCAAGCATCTTTATTATTATTTTTCAAAATTTTATTTTGAGACAGGTTCTTGCTAAGCTGCCCAGGCTGGCCTTGAATTTTCAATTTTCCTGCCTCTGCCTCCTGAGTAACTGGGATTACCGGCATGTGCCACGGCTTCCCCTGACTCTAAGTGATCACTTGATCAGCCAATTAACAACTACTTGAATGCCTGCTATTAATTACTATAATAAAATCTGCTTAGTGCAATTTTAATGAACACTAATAACCTATGAACTGTGTACAAATTTCAGTCTTTTAGATCACAGAGTTTTTTTTTTATTTATTTTATTTTATTTTTGAGATAGGTTCTCCTTATGTTGTCTGGGCTGGCCTGGAACTCGTGGCTCAAAAGATCTTCCCATCTCAGCCTAGCAAGTGGCTGAGATTATCATACTGGGCTAGACTAAATATTTTAAAAATGAATATAGTCTCATATATACTAGATGAATTGTGGCTTCCATAAAGAGCTCCAAATGATTCTTCTAAGAAGAGGATTTGGGGCTATGTTTGTGGCTCAGTGGTAGAATGCTCGCCTTGCATATGTGAAGCACTGGATTTGATCCTTAGCACCACATAAAAATAAATAAATAAAATAAAGGAGGATTGTGTACATCTACAACTAAAAAAAATATTTAAAAAAGATAGGATTCCACTGCTGTTAGAGCAACAGGTGTATCCATGAGACTTTAAAATATTCACAAAAGAAAAAAATAAATGAGATGGGAAAGTGCTGTCAAAATAATGATATATTTTTTAAAAGGCAGAATAGAAAACTACAACACAATCTAGTTATTAAAAATAAAATATTTGCATCTAATTATAATAATTGCTAATAGTAAGCTCTGGCCATGTGCCAGACCCTGTTTTGTAAGTGCTTTACTTATTTACAGGAAGTCTGTGAAGTAGTTATGGCTGAGAAACTCAGACCTAGAGGGGTTAAAAAACTTGCCTTAAAGTGACCTACTCGAAATCACACAGAGGAAGTAGATAAAGAAAGAATTTTTAATTAATTCTTAGATTCAGAGTGAATAATAATGGGTATTTTTTAATGTTCTTTACAATGCTACATATTTTCCCTAATTTTAAATAGTAAAATAATTTTTCCCTGTAATCATAGAATTTTTTAAAAATAAAATATTCAAGCTTTTATAGCCAATAAGATTGCTCAATAAAATAGGACTAAGTGAAATGCTGTCTGCCAATTTTTTTTTTAATTGGGAATTAAACCCAGGGGTACTCACCCACTGAGCTACATTCCTTAGGGCCTCACTAAATTTCTGAGGCTGGCCTCTTGTGATTTCCTGCCTCACCCTCATGGAGCTGCTTGTATTAGAGGAGTGAGACACCATGCCTGGAGCCACAAAACTTCTTTGGCATATTGTGAGCAGGTTATTCTGAAAAACTGCATACTTAGGTATAGCTCTAAGAAGCTGTCCGTTTGTAAAAGGAATGTACATTTTTAAAGGAAATCCACATGAAATATCTATCAGGAAGAGGATTGCTCCAGACAACTGCTATTACTTGAGAGACATTGATCTATGTAAGAAATGTTTTTGCACCGTACATTTCCTCCTGTTATCGTCCCATAATTTGCCACCCAACCCTCTGTCCCCAGATGCTGAACCTCTTCCCTGTAGTTCACAATGCAATATGCACTTCAATTTCTAGCCTTTTTGTTTGTTTGTTTGTTTGTGGTACTGGGGATTGAACTCAGAGCCTTATGCACGGGAGGCAAGTACTTTACCAATGAGCCAGCCCTCTGGCCCTTCTGAGTCTCATATTTTGTGGAAGTCCTGTGCATGTATACATAATTAAATATGTTTTCTCCTATTAATCTGTCTTATGTCAATTATGTCAACTTAAATTCATAGCCTTGCCACAGAATCTAGGAGGGAACCTCTCTAAAATCAAAGACCTAAGCTGTCCAACATGGTTGTCACCAACCACATTTGGCTATTGAGCATCTAAATATACCTAGCGTGACTGAGGAAATAGATTTAAAATTTTACTTTTAAATAATTTAAGTTTAGGGATGACAGTGTAGTTCAGTAGTTGCCTAGCATGTTCCAGGCCTTGGGTTCAATCCCCAGTACTGAAAAATAAATAAATAAAACCCAGAAAAACAAATAACTTAAATTTGAACTTAAAACTGGTACTTGATTCAGTTATTGGAAAAGTCTTTAGTATATTTTAAACAACTGGGATATACGAATCTACTTTTGCAGTTAGAAATCTACTTTTTAAACTGCAAGTTTTCTAAATATAGAATAAGTATTTTCTTTCTTTCTTTTTTTTTTTTTTTTTGGTGTTGTGCTGGGGAATTGAACCAGGGCCTTGTGCATGTGAGGCAAGCACTCTACCAACTGAGCTATATCCCCACTCCCACAAGTATTTTCAATGAAAATATGAAACTGAACTCCTGAGACTGGAAGAACTCTGGGATAAAGGGGTTTATTGAGACAGTACTACCTAGAAAAAAAGAAATGATCCATCATAGGACATTATCCCCAGCAGCATAGCTAGAGAGTAGTTGGAAAAATGTCCACTGGATCTAAAATATTGGAGAATTTTATTTCGGTGCTGGATATAGCTACATCCCTAGTCCATCTATTTATTAATTGTGTTGGGGATTGAACCCAGAGCCTTGAGCAGGCAAGACAAGCAATCTACCAACTGAGTTATATCCCAGCCCCTCATCCCCATTTTTTAATATATATTTTTAGTTGTAGGTAGACACAATACCTTTATTTCATTTTTATGTGATGCTGAGGATCGAATCCAGTGCCTCACACATGCCAGACTAATGTGCTACCACTGAGCCACAGCCCAGTCTCCCAGCCCTTATATTTTTTTATCTTGAGACAAGTTCTCATTAAGTTGCTTTGGGCCTTGCTAAGTTGCTGAGGCTGTCCTCAAACTTGAAGTCCTCCAAGCCACTGCGAATATAGGCATTTGCCACCTGCTGTTTGTTTGTTTGTTTAAGGTTTTAATACACATTCAAGAATGCAAAATAGAGTAGGGCAATACCACTCATGATGTAATCTCAGCAACTGAGGAGGCTGATAGTGGAAGATTGCAAGTTCAAGGCCAAGGCCAGCCTCAGCAACCTAGTGAGGTAGAGTGCCCCTGGGTTCAATTCCCAGAACAACAACAACAACAACAAAAAGCAAAATTATCTTTTAAGCCAATAACTTATGACTGATTAGCCTTTCCCTATCTCTCTTCCCTTCTATCTTCTCCCTAATTAAGTCTAAGACATCTCAGAATTTTAAAAAATCAATCTAAAGCCCTAAATTGAGATCTGCTATATTGGATCTCTGATATTTGTTCCTGTACATATACATACATATTTTAAAAATATTTTTACATTTATTTTGTGTTGAAAAATATAGTGGATATACTGAGTTAAACTATATTACTAAAATTTAATTTCATTCATTTCTATTTACTTTTAATGTGACTTTAAAGCCTTTAAATTGCATGCATGGCTCATGTTATATTTCTATTGGAAGATGCTGTCATAGTCTAGGAGGCACTTTGCTGTTCAAAATCATACCAATGAGAAAGGAATGTCTCACTTCTGTTTGAAAGGTCTGAGCCTTAAGGGTCACTTTGACCTAGAAAAGTAGCCTCTACTCCCAAGCCCAGAGTTTCATATAAGAGGTTTTTAAATTATAGTTTCCAAGGAACCAGATATTTAGACTAGCATGTTTCTAACAGAGCTTAAAAAATGTTTCTAATGAGAGAAGGCCAAGGTTTTATAAATAATGTTGCTCCTGGGACCAAGCAACCTCTTTTATTTCTGAGTGATCACTACTCTTTTTCCAGTGACCTCCCAGTTCTGTTTTGTTCTGTGAGTTCCAGATGCCTCTGCTTCATAACAAAACCCATCCAGAGCTGATTCCTGCTTCTTGCTGGTCCCTCAGAATAATTCAGCACAAGACCAAAGCCTGTGGTAAGCCTCTTCCCATCTCTGTTGCCCAGACACCCCGTGATTCTAGGAGAGGCATGTCTTCTCAAGGCCCTAGCAAGGAGCCATCCAAACTTTGTAGAACTACAAGTATGTTTCTACTACTTGGTGATCTTCATATGATTGATTTTATCTATAGACATATTGAAATGGAGTCTTGAAATCTTGATGTTAGATAGCCAAACAAGTGAGAGGAATCATTCATACAGAAATATTAATAACATATAGGTTGAGAGCAGAGTTTTAGTAGGACCAACCTGATATAGTTTGGAACTCAAAAGTCTCTCAAAGGTCTCTGTGTTAAAAGCATGGTCCCCAAACTGTGATGCTATTGGGAAGTAGTATAACCTTTAAGAGATGAGGTCTTGTTGGAATAATTTAGGTCCTTGGGGAACCTTTAGGGGGATCTTGGAATACCTGCCTTCCCTCTTTCTCTACTTCCTACCTGCCATGAGGTGAACAGGCCCACTCTGGCAGCATTTCTGCCATAATGTACTATTCAGTCACAGGCCCTAATCACTAAGTCCAAGGATTATGGATTGAAACCTCCAAAACCATAGCCAAAATTAAGTTTTCTTCTTTTTAAGTTGATACCTTAGGTGTTTTGCCACAGTGATGGAAAGCTGACCAATACCAACATGGGCCGTAGTCTTGAAGTTGCTCAAATTCTGTTCTCAAAATTCGTCTTTAATGCGCAGATAATGCTAATGTAACAGGACACTTAAAATTAAAGGACTACTTTGCTTTTTCCTTGATAGTTTCATCTGATGCTGAAAGCAAAAATTTCCCCCACATGAGTCATGCAGGGCAAGGGGTGAACCTTGCAAAACCAGAATTACAACATACCTCTCCACTCTCGGGCCCAGCAGCTTGACCTGACCTGATAGACATATACATATTTTTAGTTTTTGTTCTCTGAAGTATAAAATCCTAATGGCTCTTTGGCCAAATCATGAGTAAATTAATTTCTTATTTCACTATCATCTCTTTCTTTTGGTAAAAAGAAATCCAGTCTGTTGAGGCCCTTGTAGTCAAGCCTCTGGCCTTGGGCTCTGATAACCTCAGTACCTACTTCATGAAGTGGTTGTGAAAATTAAATTAGTATAGAGGGAGTACAGGTTTTGGCCACATAGACTTAGGGTTAATACCAACCTTGCTACTTTTTAATCTATATGGCCTTGGGCAAGTGACAATCTTTTTTTGAGGTATGGTTTCTTCATCTGTAAAATAAAGATGACAATATTTTCCTCATAAAACATTAATTAAGATAAAGATAAATAACATGAGTATCTGAAAAATAAAGATTTTCAACAATAATGACAACAATGCCCTTTGAGTTTTAATTAAAAACATCGAGAAATAGAGGGCAGGAACTTTTGCTCTCAAAAATGACAAAATTTAATGTTAGTTGGCCATAGCTATAAACTGTTGGAATCTTCCTGGAAAACAAACTTAAAACATGTTTCCCAACTGGTTCTATCTGTCTAAGGGTGGTAAGATTTCACAATATTTACAATACTGAATACTGAATCATCAGTTTAAATCAACCTTTTCTCCCCTGAATATTAAACAAGTAGAACTCAAACTTATTTTATTCATCCATTTATTGATGTTTTCTGCTACCAGTCTCTAAAGGCTGTAGATGATATTTTCCTTAGGAACTATATGAGAAAACATAGCAGAAATGCAGTAAATATTTTCATTGTTTTTTCTTCAGTATTTATTTTTTAGATGTAGTTGTCAATACATTTATTTTATTTATTTATTTTTATGTGGTGCTGATGAGCGAACCCAGGACCTTTCACATGCTAGGCGAGCGTTCTACTTCTGAGTCACAACCCCAGCCCCTTATTGATATTTCATTATATAGATGTTTTATATCTACATAATAAAATATCAATGTAGATATAAAACATCTACATTTTTAAACCCGTATTGTGAAATGATAAAATATGGTTGAAAACACTTTTTAAAAAAATCCCTGTCAAATTTAAGCATGTAGCTTCTAAAACATCTCTGAAAATGCATAAATAGAAAGTTGACAGGTTATAGATACTTAAAAGTTATGCATACATATGGATAAAGCTTGGAACTAAGCATGTCATATGGCAAGATTGTATGAACATTTCTTTAATTTTAATTTCTACTAGTGTTGTAATAATGTTTTTTACATAATAGATAACAGCTTAAAAATTACTGCAAATAACTGAATCTAAGCATATATCCCTAAGGATCTAATTAACTGTATTACATTTTCCACCTATTTAAAAATATTTATTCAAAAGAAAATATTTTATTTAATAGCTACATAGTTCTTTGTTTTACTTAGGTTATCTTTATATTGCTAATCATTCTTTTTGTTAGCTATTTAGGTTTTAAAGTCTTTTGACTATTATAAACAATCCTCTAATTAATATCTTATAAACTGTTAATTTTTGTTCAATGTTCTTTTTTAAATATAATTAAATTATTTAATTTCTCTAGTCTTTATAAAGAGGGAGGGGATGGTATAATTTAAACTATGTTTAACAATTGAAAGAAATAAAAGTACTCATCAAATAATGTAAAATTTATACATTAGAAAGAGAAATCCCTCCCCCCCCACAATACCTTCATTTTGTTTATTTTAGTGTAGTGCTACCACAGCCCTGGTCCCACCCTTTCTCTTTTGTCATCCCACTTTCCTCACTCCCTGCCTCCTGACCCCAATTTAAGTATGATCCTTTTCCAGGTGTCCAAGTTTCTGATCATTTCTTATGAAAGAATCCCAGATGGGGAATTACTGAGTAATAAAAATTCCAATAGCTTAGAAATTATAGACATTAAAAATAGAAACATTCAGTGCAATATTAAAAATAAAAATATTTGCACCAAAAATAAAAAAAAATAAAAAAAATAAAAAGCCCAAAGATTAAAAAAAAAAAGTCAAATGGAGTGTGGAGTGTGGAAATGAATTCATGTAATAGTCAAATGGAAATTTGGTGTTTAAGAGTTGAAGAGAATGGATTCCTTGGACAATAATTACTATTCAAAGAATAACTAAACATTTTGCAAAGGAGAAGAATGAGAGAGATGAAAGAATTTCCATGATCCCTGAAGGAACTGACCCTGCCAAGAGTGTGTTAAGGCTGTGTGGTTAATGACCATAGTCTCTTATACTTTCTTATATCAGAGTCTAAATATCTGCTATATAACGTTTAAGTTTCATGACATTTATCATGTTATAGATATTGATAGATAACAAATAGGAACTGTGACTTATCCTAACGAAGTAAACGAAGTATTAGAATATATTCTTTTTTGGGGAAGGGGTACAGGGATTGAACTCAGGGGTACTAGACCACTGAGCCACATCCCCAGACATATATATATATATATATATATATATATATATATATATATATATATATATATATATATTAATTTAGAAACAAGGTCTACTGAGTTGCTTAGTGTCTCACTTTTGCTGGGGCTGGTTTTGAACTCCCATTCCTCTTTCCTCAGCCTCCCAGGCTGCTGGGATTGCAGGCATGTTCCACCAGGTCGGGCTAGAATGTATTCCTTTTTTTTTTTTTTTTTTTTTTAAGAGAGAGTGAGAGAGGAGAGAGAGAGAGAGAGAGAGAATTTTTAATATTTATTTTTTAGTTCTCGCGGACACAACATCTTTGTTGGTATGTGGTGCTGAGGATCGAACCTGGGCCGCACGCATGCCAGGCAAGCGCGCTACCGCTTGAGCCACATCCCCAGCCCTAGAATGTATTCTTAAAAATAATTTTATTGGGGTCTGGGGGTGTGGCTCAGTGGTAGAGCACTCACATAGCATGTATGAAGCACTGGGTTCGATCCTCAGCACTGCATGTTTTGCTGACAACTAGAAAAAAAATATTTTTAAAAAAGTAATTGTACTGGATCAAAGGACATGATTTTTTTAACTCACTGATTTCCTTTTCTGAAATACTGCATTCTCATTAATATTGCTCTGTCAATCTTGTTAATTTTTGTTAGTTTTTCTGTCCAGTTATTTTCTAAGTGTTTTTTTCTTGTGTAAATTGTTCATCTGTAGAAAGCTGACATTTAAAAACAAAATTTAGTTTGAGTATTTTTAGCAGATAATTATATAGTGGAAAGGGATTACTAATGAATTGAGAAAGTGAAGATTACTCCACTACATACAAGTATAATGTGCCAATTTTAAAAAGTAAAGATCTAGTAGTGCCCATCGGCACATTTTTAAATGAGTTCTTTATTAACTGCATCTTATAAATATGAACGAGGAAGTGTAATGTGTTAAAAATAATCTTATTTGTTTTTAATTAATCTAATATTTTGTTAGAAAAGTATTACATGCACATAATATAAAAGTTAGAATAAAACAAGCTTAATATGACAAAATTTCCCTATTTTGCCCAACCCTCTCCTCTCAGTTGATAACCATTTCCCATAAATCACCTGTTAACAATTTATGCTTTTAGTTTAATATCATGTTTCTCCTCTTCAATTTTTATCTAATTTACATGAATCTATTGATTTTCCACTAAGAAAGATTAAAAATTTATCAAAATCTGCCTACCCCTCCACCTCTGGAATTTTTTTTTTTTTTTTTTTGTAATGTTGGGAATCCAACTCAGGCAAACACTCCAACCACTGATCTACATGCATCCCATCCCCTACCTCTAGATTTTTATTGCTTATACTCTTCATTTTTTTATTTTCTTGTGGTTGCCTTATTGACTTTAAATAATATATTTAAATGCATAGTTCTTGACTCACAAAATTTAATATGAAAGATAAGAATGTTACCTTTTAGGGGGATGGGAATAGGAAATACAGTAGAATAAATCAGACCTAACTTTCCTATGTTCATATAGGAATACACCACCAGTATAACTCCACATCATGTACAACAACAATAATGGGAAGTTATACTCCATGTATGTATAATATGTCAAAAAACACTCTACTGTCATGTATATTTAAAAAGAACAAATTAAAAAAATAATAAAAATTATTATGGTTTAGATCTGGAATGTCCCCAAAGGCTCATACGTTGAAGGCTTTGTGTCCAGTGCAGCAATGTTCAGAGGTGAGGCTTTTGGGAAGGGATTGGGTCATGGGGGCTCTAACCTCTTCAGTAGATTAATCCACTAAGGGATTTATACATAGCTGAATGGATTATTGGGAGCTGGTAGAAACTGTATGAGGTAAAACACAGTTGAAGGGAGTTAGAGTGTGCCATTTGGAACTGTATCTTGTCTCCAGCTGGCCCCTTCCTCCCTTCTTCCCTCCATTTCTCTCTCTCACTGTTCTATCATATGATCCCCACTATATGTTTGCTTCACTATAGGCCCAAAGTGATCGGCTAAGTGACCATGGACTGAAACCTCTGAAACCTTGAGCCAAAATAAATCCTTCCTCCTTTAATTTGACTAATTTTAAACCTTTTCTTTTATTTTTAAATTTGTTTTTAGATGTTGATGGACATTTTATTATTTTATTCATTTATTTATATGTGGTGCTGAGAATCAAACCCAGTGCCTCACACATGCTAAGCAAGCACTCTATCACTGAGTCCCAGCCCTAGCCCCTTAAACCCTTTTCTATTTCAAAATATATATGTTTTTATACATATATTCATGGGTACATTCTTATGAATATTCATGTTTCCCATTATACTTTTAGATTCCCTAACCCTGACCCTAAACCTACAAAAAATTTAATACTAATCATAACCATAGCCTTATACCTAAATCATTTGGTATAAAACCATATATATTAATATGAATACTTATATTTTGACATATATATTTCATTATCAAGGGTATATTTGCAAATATTATATATTCATACATATTATTTATACATGAATGCACAAAGTAAAAATACATGTATTTATATGACTCATATTAAACCCTGTCTTTTTCAAATCATATATATTTATGTTTTCATACCTATTTTCACACATACATTCTTATGAATATTAATGTTTCCTGGTATACATATTAATTCTGTAACTCTAACCCAGCTCCTACCCATAATTTACTACTTTTTCTTTTTCTTTTTTTTTTTTTCAGAGTAGAAATTAGAAGCTTATTAAAGGACAGCAGAAAAGACTTCTCCTGGAGGAAGAAGGGGACCCAAGAGGTGGAATCCCTACCCATAATTTACTACTAACCTTAGTAGTAACTAAACCTAATTTAATATGAAAACATACCTATTGATATGCATATTTACAGTTATTCATTTTCTAACCATAACACTAACCCAACACAAAATTTAATATTAACCCTAACATTATCCATTTACCAAAATACTATTTAACATTTGATATATATAAATAAGAATATATATGTGGATTTTGAATTATACATTTAATTTTCAATGGTATATTTAAATATACATTTTTATATATTCATATATATGATTATTCATGTATCCCTAAATTTTAAAATGAGTGTATTCATATGACTCATTTTAAACCCATTCACATTTCAAAACACATATTTTAATATATTATTTCATACATAATTTTATGCAAATGTAATTGTGATTATTCATGTTTCCCTATATATATATTTATTCCCTAACCCTATCCCTAATCCTACAAAATATTGAATCTTAAACTTAACATTATTGGGCTGGGGATGTGGCTCAAGCGGTAGCGCGCTCGCCTGGCATGCGTGCGGCCCAGGTTCGATCCTCAGCACCACATACCAACAAAGATGTTGTGTCTGCCGAGAACTAAAAAATAAATATAAAAAAAAAAAAAAACAAAAAAAAAACCTTAACATTATCCCATACCTAAACCTATTTTAACATAAAATAATACATATTACTATGAATATTTATGTGTATTTTAACTTATATACTCAATCATCAATTGTATATTTGCATATATATTATTATATATTTATATATAAGATTTAGGCATGCCTCTCTAAATTTAAAATAATTATACTCATATTACTCACTTTAAACCCTTTCTTAATTGAATACATATATATTTATATATGTTTTCCTACATACATTCATAGATACATTCTTATGAATATTCATACTTCCTGATATATATTCATTTCATAACACTAGCTCCTACCCAGCACACAATTTAATACTAACCCTAAACATATCCCTATACTTAAATCTAACTTAATATAAAATCATATATATTAATATGAATATTTATATGTATTTTGATTTACATAATCAATCATAAATGTTATATTTGCATATATATTCTAATATATACATATATATGATTTAGGCATTTATCCACAAATTAAAAAACGTGTATTCATATGACTCACTTTAAATTTTTCTGTATTTCAAGACATATAACATGTGTTTTCTTTTTTTTATTTAATTGATTTTATTTTTTTTAAATACACAACAACGGAATGCATTACAATTTTTATTACACCTATAGAGCACAATTTTCCATATCTTTGTAAAAAAGTATGTTCACGCCATTTCATGTCTTTATAGATGTACTTTTTTTTGCATTACAATTCTTATGACATATATATACCACAATTTTTCATATCTCTGTTTGCATATAAAGTAGGTTGACACCCAATTCGTGTCTACTTACATGTACTTTGGATAATGATGTCCATCACATTCCACCATCCTTGCTACTCCCCTGCCTTCTCCCTTTTTCTCCCTCCCCACTTCCCTATCTAGAATTCATCTATTCTTCCCAAGTTCTCCCTTCCTACCCCATTATGAGTCAGCCTCCTAATATCAAAGTAAACATTTGGCCTTTGTTTTTTGGGGATTGGCTAACTTCACTTAGCATTATATTCTCCAGCCCCATCCATTTACCTGCAAATGCCATGATTTTATTCTCTTTTATTGCTGAGTAATATTCCATTATGTATATATGCCACATTTTTTTTTTATCCATTCATCCAGTGAAGGGCATCTAGGTTGGCGCCACAGTTTAGCTATTGTGAATTTTGCTGCTATAAACATTGATGTGGCTGTGTCCCGGTAGTTTACTGTTTTTATTTCCTTTGGGTATAGTCCGAGGAGAGGGATAGCTGAGTCAAATGGTGGCTCTATTCCCAGATTTCCAAGGAATCTCCATACTGCTTTCCATATTGGCTGAACCAATTTGCAGTCCCACCAGCAATGTATGAGTTTATCTTTTTCATATATATATATTTTTTTCTTACATATTTTCATGCATACTTTCTTATGGATATTCTTATTTCCTGATATACATATTCATTTCCTAACTCTACACGAAATTTATTACTAATCATAAACTTACCCCTGTACCTAAACCTAATTTTACATAAAAGCATATATATTAATGTGGAGTGTGGTGACTGAGATTTGGGGGTCCCTGATTGCTTCATGGCTGTGGCATGCATGCTGCCTGGGAATGTTTCTGTGCAAGGGTACAGGATGCTTAGTTGCTATGGTGATGCCGCTCTGGAAGAGGCTCTGTGCAAGAGTCTTATCAGTCTTGACCTTGATCTCAGGCACACAGCTTCTGGGGAGAGACAAATGCTGAGCATGATAAAACAACTATGTTTCACCAACAACTTTCACGCCAAGCCTGCCTGCTTAACTTTAGACAGTGAGCTTCCTGAGTTCGGCAGGAAGCTCCTCCAAACATTGCAACACTGAAATAGTTAAAAGAATCTTTCTAGTCCTGTAACTTTGTAGTGCACAAAAACAATGTGTCTGTAGTCCATTACTTCTTGATTATGAGACCCTACATATATAAACTTGCTGAGCTCTTTAGTCACTGTTCCTCCAGCAAAGAACAGTGTCCCACCTGATCCCAGATTTTTATCTACCTGTGTGTGTTTTCCTTAATCATCTATCACCCCTTGCCAGTACCTCAGGTTCAGCTGTGCAGGTCAAGGCATATTAATATAAATATTTATGTGTATTTTGATATATATTCAATTATCAAAAGTATATTTGCATATTTAGGCATGCATCTACAAATAGCAAAATGTGTATTCATATGACACACTTTAAACCCTTCCCTATATATATATATATATATATATATATATATATATATATATTTTTTTTTTTTTTTTAAGAGAGAGAGATAGAGGAGAGTTAGAGGAGACAGAAATTTTAATATTTATTTTTTAGTTTTCGGCAGACACAACATCTTTTTGTTTTTGTATGTGGTGTTGAGGATCGAACCCGTGCTGCACGCATGCAACACTGAAATAGTTAAAAGAATTAGCTACTGCTTGAGCCACATCCCCAGTCCTCAAAATATATTTTTTGTATGTTTGCATGCATCATTTCACACATATATTCTTATGAGTATTCATATTTTAGGAAATACATATTTATTCCCTAACCCTAACCCTAACATATCCCTAATTTAATACTAACTTAACAGTCCCCTATACCTGTTAAAGCCTATTTAAACATAAGCCTATATAATAGTATGAATATTTATATATATATTGTCATATATATAATCATCTATATTTCTTATATATCATTATATATCCTTTTTTATGATTTAGGCATGCATTTCCAAATTACAAAAAAGTGTATCATATGATTCACTTTAAACTATTCCATATTTCAAAACATATATGTTTGTTTATGCTTTCATGCATATTTTCACACATATATAATTATGAATTTTCATTTCCTATCCCAATATACATATTCATTTCCTATCCCTGACTCTAACCCAACGCATAATTTAATATTAACCCTAAACACATCCCTCCACTGAAACCTGTTTAACAAGAATTATATATATGAATATGTATATTTATATATATTATGACTTATGTGTTTAATTATCAATGGCACGTTTGTCTAAATGTTATATATTTAAGATATATGATTCAGGCATGCATCTCAAAATTGCAAAAACAATTGTATTCATATGACTCACTTTAAACCCTTCCCTATTTTGGGCTGACATTGTGGCTTAGCAGTAGACCACTTGCCTAACATGTACAAGGCCCTGGGTTCGATCCTCAGCACCACATTAAAAATGAATGAATAAAGGTATGAATAAAAATGAATAAGGGTATGGTGTCCAACTACAACTAAAAATAAATAAATAAATACCCTTCTCTATTTTGAGACATATATATTTGTATATATTTTCACACATATATTCACACATTCTTATAAATATTCAAATTTTCTGATATACATATTCATTACCTAACCCTAAATCTAGTCCAACCCATAATTTAATACTAATCATTAACCAAGTTTAATATCAAAGCATATATATTAATATTAATATATATGCATATTTTGACTTATATGTTCAATTATAAAATATATTTACATATGTATTATTTTACATTCTTATTTATGATTTGGGCATGCATCCCTAATTACAAGGAGTGTATTCATACGACTCACTTTAAATGCTTCCGTGTTCTAAAACAAATATATTCATGTATGTTTTCATGCACAGTACCCATACCCCTACATCTAAACCTTTATTTATGATTTAGACATGCATCCTCATATTAATAATATACAAATATGCCATTGGTAATTGAATATAAAGTTCAAGTACACATAAATATTCATATTAATACATATGCTTTGATGTTAGGTTAGGTTTAAATGTATAGTTAGGGTTAATATTAAATTATGGGATGGGTTATGGTTAGTTTTAGGGAATGAATGGGTATTGGGAAATATGAATATTTGTAAGAATGTACGTGAGAATATATGCATAAAAACATATAAATTCTCGGGAGGCTGAGACAGAAGGATCCTGAGTTCAAAGCCAGCCTCAGCAAAGACCAAGGTGCTAAGCAACTCTGTGAGACCCTGTCTCTAAATAAAACACAAAAAAGGGCTAGGGCTGTAGTTCAGTGGTGGAGTGCACCTGAGTTCAATCCCTGGTACCAAAAACAAACAAACCTATGTTTTGAATATGGAAGATTTTAAAGTGAGACATATAATTACACTTTTTAAAATTTGGAAATGCATGCATAAATCATATATGTACATATAATAATAGACATGCCAATATACCACTTATAAATGAAAATATAAGTCTGAATACACATAAATACTTATATTAATATATGTACTTTTGGTGAAATAAGATCAAGGCATAGGGGTATGGTAGGATTAGTATTAAAATATGGGTAGTTAGGAAATGAATATGTGTATAAGGAAACATAAATATTTATAAGAATGAATACAGGAAGATATTTATGAAAACATAAATATATATGTTCTGAAATAGGGAAGGATTTAAAGTAAGTTGTATGAATACAATCAATTTGGAAATTCATGTATAAATCATATATATTAATTATATTATAATATATGCAAATATACCACTTATAATTGTTTATATGTCAAAATATTCATATAAATATATGTGCTTTTATATTTTAAAAGATTAGGGGCCAGGGTATGGTTAGGGTTAGTATTGAAATATGGGTAGGTTAGAATTAGGGAATGAATATGTATATTGGGAAATATACATAAGAGGTCATAAGACATGTTTATGACATAAGTCATAAGAGGTATGCATAAAAATATGTATTAAAAATATATATAAATATATATGTTTTAAAATAGGGAGAGGTTTAAATTGAGTCATATGAATGCAGTTTTTAGAAAATTGGAGATGCATGCCTAAATTATAAAGAAGAATATACAATAATATATATGCAAATATACCATTGATAATTGAATATATAAGTTAAAAATACATAAATATTCATATTAATATATACACATTTTTGTTAAATTATGTTTAGGTGAAGAAGTATGGATGGTTAGGTTTACTATAACATTATGTGTTGGGTTAGGGATAGCATTAGGGAGTGAATATGTTTATCAAAAAATATGAATATCATAACAACTTGTGTGTGAAAATATGCATGAAAACCTATATAAATATGTTTTGAAATAGTGAAGTGTTGATGGGCACTGTGGAACATGCCTGTATTCCCAGTGGCTGCAGAGGCTGAAACAGGAGGATTGCAAGTTCAAAGCCAGCCTCAGCAAAGGCAGGGTGCTAAGCAACTGAGTGAGATCCTGTCTCTAAATAAAATACAAAATTGGGCTGGGGATGTGGCTCTGTGACCAAGTGCCCCTGTGTTCAATCCCCAGTACCAAAAAAAAAAAGAAAGAAAGAAAATAAAAAGAAATAGTAAAGTTTTTAAAGTAAGTCATGTGAAATATTTTTCTAAGAGATAAATGTGAAAATAATATATATTAAATATATAATACTATATATGCAAATATACCATATGCAATTGAATATATAAATCAAAATAAATATAAATATTCCTATTTATAAATGTGTTTATGTGAAACTGAGTTTAGATGTAAAGGTGTGTTCAGAGGTAGTACTAAATTATGGGTTGCGTTAGGCTTAGGGTTAGGAAATAAATATGTAATCGATATCATGAAATATGTATATACACAAGAATGTGTGTACAAAAATGCATGAAAACATATATAAATATATATGTTTTGAGACAGAAGAATTTATTTATTTTTTTAAACAGAGGAGGAATTTGAGGAGCCATTGTTTTTTTTTTTTTTAAAGAGAGAGTGAGAGAGGAGAGAGAGAGAGAGAGAGAATTTTTAATATTTATTTCTTTTTTTAGTTCTCGGCGGACACAACATCTTTGTTGGTATGTGGTGCTGAGGATCGAACCTGGGCCGCACGCATGCCAGGCGAGCGTGCTACAGCTTGAGCCACATCCCCCCCAAAACAGAAGGATTTAAAATGCATCATATGAATACACTTTTTGTGATTTTGGGATGTATTCCTAAATAATAAATAAGAAAATATAATGATATATATGAAAATATATTAATGATAATTGAATATATAACTCAAAATACATATAAATATTCATATTAATATGTAACCTTTTATGTGAAATTAGGTTAGCTCTAGGGGTATGGCTAGGGTAAGTATTAAATTACGGTTGCATTAGGGCTAGAGTTAGGAAATGAATATGTATTGAAAATATGCTTACATGTATAAATACATATGTTTTATAATAAGAAAGAATTTAAATTGAGTTGTGTGAATACACTTTCTTGTAGTGTGGGGATGTATGCCTAAATAAAAAATAATATATAAAAATATATATGCTAATATACCATTGATAATTGAATATATAACTCAAAATACACATAAATATCCATATTAATATATAAGCCTTTATGTGATATTAGGTTTATGTATAATGGAGTGGGTAGGATTAGTATTACATTATGGGTTGTGTTAGGGATAGGGTTAAGAAATGAATATGTATATAGGGAAATATGAATACTCTTAAGAAGCTTTGCATGAAAATTTACATGGAAACCCATATAAAAATATGTTTTCAAATACAAAAGGGTTTAAAGTGAGTCATATGAATACCCTTTTTGTAAAATGGGGATGCATACCTGAATCATAAGTCAGAGTATATAATAATATGTATGTGAATATGTCATTGATAATTGAACAAATATGTAAAAATACACATTAATATTCATATTAACATAAGCTTTTATGAGAAATTAGGTTTAGGTATAGGGGAAAGGTTATGGTTATTATTAAATTATGGGTTAAGTAAGGGTTAGGTTTAAGAAATGAATGTGTGTATCTGGAAATATGAATATTCATAAGAATGTATGAATGAAAACATAAATACAATTTTTAAAATATTAAATGTTTTTAATTTTTAAAAACATTTAAAAATGTTTTAAAAATGAGTCATATTAATACAGAGTATGTAATTTGGGAATACATGTCTTAATCATAAATAAAAATATATAATTTTAATCATAATAAAAATATATACCATGGATAATTGAATATATAAAGCAAATTACACATAAATATTCATATTTACATATTTGCTTTTGTGTGAAATTAGATGTAAATATAGGGTTATGGTTAGGGTTAGTATTAAATTATGTGTCGAGTTAGGGTTAGGGTTGGGAAATGAATATGTATATTGGGAAATATGAATACTCATAAGAATGTATGTGTGAAAATATACATGAAAACTTATATATGTTTGGAAATCCATTAGCCTTTAATGTGATTGGTATGAATATAGTTTTTTTTTGTAATTTGGGGATGCATACCTGAATCATAAATAAGAATACATAAAAATATATATGGAAATATACCATGGATAATTGAATATATATGGCAAAATACACATAAATATTCATATTAATACAACAATAGGTTTACATATAGGGTTATATTTAAGTTAGTATTAAATTAAGCATAGAGTTAGAATTAGTTTTTGGAAATGAATATGTGTATCAGAAAATATGAATATTTATAAGAATTTCTGCATGAAAATGTGCATGAAAGCTTACATAAATATATATATTCTGAAATAGGAAAGTCAGTCATATGAATACATTTTTTGTAATTTGAGGATGCATTTCTAAACTATAAATAAGAATATATGATAGTATATATGGAATATACCATTAATAAATGAACATGTAAGTCCAAATACACATAAATGTATTAACATATAAACGTTTATGAGAAATTAGGTTTAGGTTTAGAGGAGTGGTTAGGGTTAGTATTAAATTATGGGTTGGGTTAGGGTTAGGGTTAGGAAAAGAATATGTATATCAGGAAAGATGAGTAAAATGTTCATGAGAATGTATGTGTGAAAATATGCATGAAAACATATAAACATATGTTTTGAAATATGAAAGGGTTTAAAGTGAGTCATATTAGTACTTTAATTGAGGATGAATGCCTAAATCATAAATTAAAATATATAATATATGCAAATATACTATGGATAATAGAATATATAAGGCAAATTACACATAAATATTTATATATATGCTTTTATGTGAAAATAGTTTAGGTATAAGGTTATAGTTAGAATTAGTATTAAATTATGGATTAGGTAAGGGTTAGCATTAGAAAATGAATATTTATACTGGGAAAGATGAACATTCATGAGAATGTATATGCAAAAAATATGCTTGAAAACATATATAGCTACATATGGTTTGAAATAGGAAAGGTTTTAAAGTGAGTCATATGAACACACTTTTTGTAATTTGGGGATACAAGAATAAATCATAAGTAAGAAAATATAATAATATATTGTTAATATATCATTTATAATTGAATATATAAGGAAAAATATACATATTCATATTAATATCTATACTTTCACGTGAAATTAGGTTTAGGTATAGTGGAGTAGTTAGGGTTAGTATTAAATTGTAGATTTGCTTAGGGGTAGGGTTAGGAAATCAATATGTTTAGCAGGAAATATGAATGTTTATAAGAATGCATGTGTGAAAATAGGCATAAATATATATGTTTGAAAAAAGGAAGGGTTTAAAGTGAGTTGTATAGATAGAATTTTTGGAATTTTGGAATGCATGCCTAAATCATAAATGATATGTAATAATATATGTGAAAATATACCACTGATACTTGAATATGTAAGTCAAATTTCACATAAATATACCTAATATTATATAATATTTTATGTAAAATTAGGTTTAGTTATAGGGGAGTGGATAGGTTTAGTATTAAATTATGGGTGAGCTAGGGTGAGGGTTAGAAAATTAATGTATGTATTGAAAAATTCAAAAGGAGAAACTCTTATGAGAAAATTCATAAGAATATTTGCATGAAAATTTACATGAAAACCTATATAAATATATATATTTTGAGATACAAAATGGTTTAAATGAGTCATATGAGTATCCTTTTTTGTAACATAGGGATACATGCCTGAATCATATATAAGAATATGTAATAACATATATGCAAATATACCATTGATAATTGAACATATATACAATTGAACATAATACACATCAATATTCATATTAACCTATAAGCTTTTATATGAAATTATGTTTAGGTATAGGAGAGAGGTTATAGTTATTATTAAATTATGGGTTGAGTTAGTGTTAGGGTTAGGAAATGAATATGTATATCAGGAAATATGAATATTCATAAGAATGTATGCATGAAAATTATAAATACATGTTTTGAAATATGAAATGTTTTAAAGTGAGTCATATTAATATACTTTATGTAATTTGGAGATGCATGCCTAAATCATAAATAAGAATATATAATTATATTTATGCAAATATGCTTGATAATTGAATATATAAGTCAAAATGCAAAAATAAATATTCATACAAATATGAATATTATGTTAAATTGGGTTTGGTTGTAGGAGTATGGTAAGAGTTAATATTAAATTATGCATTGGTGGACTGGGGCTTTAGTTCAGTGGTACAGTGCCCGCCTTGCACATGTGAGGACTGGATTTGATCCTCAGCACCACATGAAAATAAATAAAAATATTGTTTCCCACTACAATTAAATATGGAAGGGTTTATATTGAGTCATATGAATACACTCTAATTTGAAGATGCAAGGCTGGGGTTTTGGCTCAGCGGTAGAATGCTTGTCTAGCAGTAGAGTGCTTGTTCTAGCATTTATTTATTTTTATGTGGTACTGGGTTCAATCCTCAGCACCACATAAAAATAAATAAATAAAATAAAGGTATAATTTGGGGATGCATTGCTAAATCTAAAGCTTAATTTTGCTGGACATAAGATTCTTGATTGGCATCTATTTTCTTTCAGAGCTTGGTATATGCTGTTGCAGGATTTCAGGGTCTGGGTTGAAAAATCTGCTGATATATGCATTGGTCTCCCCCTATATGTGATCTGATTCCTCTTCCTTGCGGCCTTTTCGATTCTATCCTTATTCTGTATGTTAAGCATTTTCATTATAATGTGCCTTGATATGGATCTGTTGTAATTTTGTACATGTGATGTCCTGTAAGCCTCTTGCATTTGATTTTCCAATTCATTCTTCATGTTTGGGTTCTAATATCTTATTGAAGAGATTGTACATTCTTTTGGTTTGAAACCCCTGTGCCTTCCTCTATCCAATAACTCTTAGATTTGGTCTTTTGATGCTGTCCCATAATTATTGGATGTTCTGCTCATGGTTCCTTACCATTTTCACTGTGTGGTTAACTTTATTTCCCTGATTGTATACTTTGTCTTCATTATCTGATGTTCTGTCTTACAAGTGATCTCATCTGTTGGTGATGCTTTCTATTGAGTTTTTAATTTGTTTTTTGTTTCCTTCATTTCAAGGATTTCTGATTTTTTTTTTCAGAATTTCTCTTTCTTGAAATAATCTTTTGCTATCTGTATTTGCTCCTTCATCTCTTTGTTGGTGTGATCAATGGATGCCTGTATTTGCTCTCTTATCTGTATTGGAGTGATCAATTTTTGCCTGGATTTACTCTTTTAGGTCATTCTTTAATTCACAGAATTAATTTTGATTTTGAATGTTCTGAACTCCTTCTCTGACATTTTATCAACTGCACTGTCCATGGGTTCTGTTATTGGAGTATCCTGGTTTGTTTGGGGCACTTTCCTCCTTTGTTTTTTATATTATCTATGGGATTTCCTTTCTTGCAGTGTGGATCTGAGGTATTACAGTTTCTACCCTATAATCCTGTAGTATCTGTGCAGATTATCTTTACCTCACTTTGGTGTTGGGCTTCCAGACCCTGCCAGTGTCCCAAGATAGATGCTACTGCAACTATAGATGGTGGCGGCAATACCACGAGATAGCAGTGGAGATGCCCCAAGATGGAAGCAAAATCTTTCAGAGATGGGGCTGAAAGGGTGTGCCTTACCCTGGTTTTGGGATGCCTGCTCCAAGATGCAGCTGCTTTTAGGCCATGTCTGTTGTCCCAAAGTAGAGGCTACTCCATGGGGAAGGTTATGGGGATGGCTGCAGTATCTCAAGATGTAAGTGGGTTAGACCTGGGCTCCCAGGTGGTGGTGGTGTTGGGGGGGACCCAAGCTTTCCCTGGGAGCTGGCTCCCACACAGGTCAGCAAGGTAAGTTTGGGTGGGTCTGAGCTCTTGCGGGGCTCTGCCAGTGGCTGGATGGACCTGGGCCTACCCTGGGCCCTGGCTCCTTCGTAGGTCAGCGAGGCAGATCTGGGCTGAGCCTGAGCTCTGACAGTGGTCTGCCAGTGGGCAGAGGTGGTCCTGGGCCTAACCTTCACTCTAGCAGGTGTCTGCTAATGACAGGATAGACTGGGGCCTACCCTGGGGCCGAGGTCTCATGCAGATCAGCAAGGCAGGTCTGGGCTGAGCCTGACTCCAGGGGTGTCTACCAGTGGGCGGAGGAGGTCCTGGGTCAAGCCTGAGCTCCGGCAGGATTCCAGTATTTTTTTCCTTTGGATATTTGAAGATATCATCACTCCACTTTCTTGTCTAATCTTACCTGCTTTTTGTATACTTGTTCCAACATAGACTAAGGGAAGTGAATTGAATTGTCTACCTCTCCTGTGCATTTAGTCTCCTGGTTTCTCCTTTAGTTTCTGCATTATGAATGATGAGACTGTTGTTTGGTACACAAACGTTACAACTTCATTGTAAGTAATCCTTTTAATATTACAAAGTATCTTGTTTAATAAATTTTGGGGGGGACTCAAGTCCTAAAGTTATTTAAAATCTGGGTTTGATTTTTCTCTCAGGCCCTAATACTTTCACCATGAAGCATCTTTGATGAGCTACACTGATGGTCACTCCACAGCTTACTCCTCTTTGATTTTGCTAATGCTGACCCTGGAGCTTATTTGAGCTTTCTTGAAAAAAAAAATGGCTTGTTAATGTTTTTCTGAGATGCAATTTTCTTTCTTTTTATTTTTTTTCTGGAAATTGCAACTCATTTGCTTTTCATTTTCCATTTAATTCTAAAAATTTTGGATACACTGGTGATATTCTAGTTATCTTCACTGTGATGTTTTAAAAAATAATTGTCTTTCATCCTGTTAAACAAATGGTACTGGGAAACCAGTTATCCATTTGTGTGAGAATGAAACTAGATCTCTTTCACCCTATACAAAAATCAACTAAAAATTGAACAAAGACCTAGAATTTAGACCAGAAAGTTTTCAAGTGCTAGAAGAAAATGCAGGATCACACTCTACCATAGAGGTGCAGGCAACCACTTCCTCAATAGGACTCCTAAAGCTCAAGAGATAATATCAAGAATTAATAAATGGGATGGCATCAAATTGAAAAGCTTCTGCACAACAAAGGAAACAAGAGCATGAAGACAGCACCTATAGAATGAGAGAAAATCTTTGTTAATTTCTCTCATGACAGAGGATTAATATCTAGAGTATACTAAGAACTCAAAAAACTAAACACCAAACCCCCAAATAATCCAATCAATATATGGGCAAATGAAATAAACAAACATTCTCAAAAGAAGAAATACACAGGGCCAACAAATACATAAAAAATTTAACATCTTTAGCAATTAAGGAAATGCAAGGCAAAACTACAGCGAGATTTTCTCTCACTTCAATTAGAATGGCAGCCATCAGGAATGCAAATAATTACCAGGTGGTGGAAAATGCCTGTAATCCCAGGGACTCTAGAGGCCAAGGCAGGAGGATTGCAAATTTAAGGCCAGTCTGGGTAATTTAGCAAGATCCTGTTTGAAAATTAAAAAAGATTTGGGATATAGCTCAGTGGTAAAGCACCCCTGGGTTCAATCCCTGATACCAAACAAAACAACAACAACAACAACAATAATACAAATAATAATAAATGCTGCAGAGGATGTGGAGGGAAAAGGAATACTATTATGTAATTGGTAGGATTATAAATTAGTACAACAACAGGGCTGGGGATGTGGCTCAAGCGGTAGCGCGCTCGCCTGGCATGCGTGCGGCCCGGGTTCGATCCTCAGCACCACATACAAACAAAGATGTTGTGTCCGCCGAAAACTAAAAAATAAATATTAAAATTCTTTTTCTCCTCTCTCTCTCTCTCTCTCTTTAAAAAAAATTAGTACAACTATTATGGAAATCAGTATGGAGTTTCCTCAAAAGACTAGGAATGGAACCATCATATGACCTAGCTATACCACTCCTCAGTATTTCTTCTGAATAATTAAAGTCAGCCAGATAGTAGCACAAGTCTGTATTCCCAACTATTCTGGAGGCTAAGGAAAAAAGATCATAGACAAGGACAGGTGTGGCAACTCTTTAAGACCCTATCTCAAAATTAAAAAAAATAAAAAGAATTGAAAATGGATCTCAGTGGTAGAGCACCTCCGAGTTCAATCCCCAGTATAACACACACACACACACACACACACACACACACACACACACACACACATGAATTAAAATCAGCATGCAATAGTAATACATTACTCCACTTTCCATGTTAATAGCAGAACAATTCACAATAGTCAAATTATGGAACCGGCCTAGATGTCCATTAATTGGATAAATGGGTAAAGAAAATGTGGAATATATGCATAATGGAGTTTATTCAGTCAAAAAGAAGAATGAAATTGTAACATTTGCAGAAAAATGGATAGAACTTGAGAGCATTATGTTAAGAGAAATAAACCAAACTCAGAATGCTTGTTTTTTTTTCCCTATGTGTAAGCTAGAAAAGAAAAAAGGGGGGAAAAAGTAGCTAGGAATACAGACTTGTGCCTCATAAAAATAGAAGAGAGACCATTAGAATGGAGGAAGTAGGTTACTAAGGGGAGTGAGGAGAGGAGGGAAAAGGGAGACATTTGGGGAATGAAATTGAGTTATATTATTCCCTTGTGTGCATGTATAGATATTTAACAATGAATCTCACTGTTATGTATAGTTATAATGCACTAATTAAAATATCTTAAAATATAACTCAAAATTTCAGAAGGAAGTGTGAAATCAATTGCACATGTACAAGCTGATCATGGTGGCATGTACCTATAGTCCTAGACACCCAGGAAGCTAAGGCTTGAGGATCACTAGAACCCATGAGTTTCAAGCCAGCTTGGGTAACACAGTAAAACCCCACCTCAAAAGAAAAAATTATATGTGCATATTCTATAGTCTACACCTTAATCTAGATAGAGCCTTTTCATTAAGAGATTCTTGGCAAGAAGCTCCAGATTTAGGAATAAAACTTTGTTTAGCACCATCTACTTTCTTCTTTCCCACCTGAATCTTCACTGTGCATTGCATGTCTATGCAAAATCATTTATTTTTATCATCTGTACACTTTTACTTGGTTTTCAGTAAAATCAGTGCTTTGGTTCTCTTTTCTCCCTATCCTGAAAATGATTACTGGAAAGACCTATTAGAAAGATGTATCCTTAGTGAGCATTCAAACATTTAATGTACATTTTAAGAGCTATTACTGTTATGCAGCAGATATAGAATGGCTAATTTCAAAGGGAATGACCAAAATTTTTAGTTAGAATATAGTGCATTTATGAAAAATACATCAATAAATTTGAAGGTTTTAAAAAACTGCTTGCTTGTAATCTTATACTTTCCTTACATTACTGACCTCCAGGCATTTTACAATGAGTAGTGATAATACTGACAACATCTGCCTACCTAAAGTTCAAGGAAAACGAACAGAGATTATTATATAGTACATTATAGTGTATTAGTGCATGCAAACTCAGTGCAGAAGCTATGTCTAAGTCAGAATAATGAAACACTTGTGGATCTACAAAGCTACATAATGGTCCCATTTCCCTCATGAAGCAAAAAGGGGAAATAACATAAAGCTGTGCTGCCTACAGGCAACAAAACTCTTATACTAAACAAAAAGAAAGTAGTTATTCAACCTAAAGTACAATGAAGTAGAGCAAAACCCCCAAATTCAGTTCTTTCAATTGCTTTGACCAACTCTTTATTAAATTTATTTGTCGTACTAAAGATGAAACCTAGGGCTGTCTGGTGCATGCCCAGCAAGTGCTCTACCACTGAGTACACCTTCAGCCACCTGTATGACATTTCAATACATGTATACATGTATAATGATCAGATCAGGGTAATTACCACTTCAAATACTTACCATTCTTTTGTGTTGGGAACATTAAGAATCCTCTCTACTAGTCATCTGAAATAAATAATGAATTGTTGTCAAGCATAGTTACTCTCCTGTGCTATAAAACACTGAAATTATTCCTCCTATCAAAATGTACCCCTTCTTGGGTTACCATCACCTCTCCACTCTCTTCCTCATCCTACCAACTCCCGAAGTCAAAGTCTCCTCTTACCTGCCCTTTAGGATGAAGCTAAAACTTCAAGTCCTAGAAAATACATTATAATATGGACTTGATCTTCCTTTTATAGTTTATTTTCCAGTAGTAACTTTCATACTGGCAGTGTTCTAACCATGTTGCACTTCTCTCTGTTCATGAATGGGTGGAGTTTCTATTCCCTGTGCCTTTCTCCTTTCCTGTTCCTTCTACTTGAGGGGTTATCCTTCATTCTTGTTGTCTTACACACTCCTATTCTTTTTTCAAGACTGAACTCAAGTAAAATAATTTTGGGGAAAGGTTTCCTTGAAGAATCAACGTTTGCCTCTTTGGTGTTTACAAAAATGTACCATGCCTTCTTTACCATTGGATTGTATCATATTTCAGATGACCTACTGAGATTGAACACTATGACTTTTTAAAAAGTTTTCAGTTTCAATAATGTTATATTCTCATGTCAATTCCACCCTGAAACTTTTTTCTTTATATGCTAAATACACAGGAGAAAGTTACGTACTCAACTATAAATGTTTGTGTTGTCACAATCTACCTGATCTCCAACATTTTATTTTTGGAAGGCAAATATTTTTACTGTTTTAGTAGGAATATTAGTTTTCTGCTTTAATTATCAGCTGCATCAGAATCTGTGTCATCCTTCATTTTGGAAATCTATTGTTGGAACCATTCATTCAAGGAATCAAGTAGTAGTACAGCCGATTCACCAGATGGTGGCACCCAAAAGACCAGAAATCAACAGTAGAATGACTTAAAAAACTAGGTGTGGGTTCAAAAATTTAGGCAGGGAAAAATAGTAGAATGAACCCCAACTAACTTTCCCGTGTACACATATGAATATACTACAGTGAATATATATATATATAACTCAGCATTATGTATATCCACAAGACACTAGTTTTTTCTTTTCTTTTTTAAATTAGTTTCTCAAAACATTACAATGATCTTGACATATCATACATTTGATTCAAATGGGGTATGAATTCTTATTTTTCCATGTGTACAGATTGCAGGATCACATTGGTTATACAGCCACATATATACATACAGCAATACTAGTGTCTGTTGTATTCTGCTGCCCTTCCTATCCCCCCTCCCCTCCCCTCCCCTTCCATCACCTCTCTCTATCCCATCTACTGTAACACATTTTTCTCTCTCTTTTTTTTCTTCCCCCTCACACCATCTTATATGTAATTTTGTATAACAATGAGGGTCTCCTTCCATCTTCCGTACAATTCCCCTTCTCTCTCCTCTTCCCTCCCACCTTTTGTCCCTGTTTAATGGTAATCTTCTTCTCATGCTCTTCCTCCCTGCTCTGTTTATAAGGCCCCTTATATCAAAGAAGACATTCAGCATTTGTTTTTTAGGGATTGGCTAACTTCACTTAGCATAATCTGCTCTAATGCCATCCATTTCCCTGCAAATGCCATGATTTTGTTATTTTTTAGTGCTGAGTAATATTCTTTTATTTTTTAATCCATTCATCTATTGAAGGGCATCTAGGTTGGTTCCACAGTCTAGCTCTTGTGAATTGTGTTGCTATGAACATTGATGCAGCTGTATCCCTGTAGTATGCTCTTTTTAGGTCTTTTGGGTATAGTCTGAGAAGGGGAATAGCTGGGTCAAATGGTGGTTCCATTCCCAGCTTTCCAAGGAATCTCCATACTGCTTTCCAAATTGGCTGCACCAATTTGCAGTCCCACCAGCAATGTACAAGTGTATCCTTTTCCTCAACAGCACTTGTTATTGTTTGACTTCCTAATGGCTGCCATTCTTACTGGAGTGAGATGGTATCTTAGAGTGGTTTTAATTTGCATTTCTCTGATTGCTAGAGATGGTGAGCATTTTTTTGTGTATTTGTTAATTGGTTGTATATCCTCCTGTGAGAAGTGTCTGTTCAGATCCTTGGCCCATTTGTTGATTGGGTTATTTGTTTTCTTGTTGTTTAATTTTTTGAGTTCTTTGTATACTCTGGAGATTAGGGCTCTATCTGAAGTGTGAGGGGTAAAAATTTGTTCCCAGGATGTAGGCTTCCTATTTACCTCTCTTATTGTTTCACTTGCTGAGAAAAAAGAAAAACTTTTTAGTTTGAATACGTCCCATTTGTTGATTCCACAAGACACTAATTTTCAAAAATGTAAATAAGTAGAAAGATCAGTAGAGTAAGATGAAGGGGAACAGGGGGAATGGGGGGGAAGGTAAGAGTGGGTGAAACCACCACCCAGATCAAGATACAGATCATTTCTGGCATCCTTTATTTTTCAAACATTTATTTATTTTTTTAGTTGTACACAATACCTTTGTTTTTATTTATTTATTTTTACGTGGTTCTGAGGATCAAACCAGGGTCTTGCACACACTAGGCGAGCACTCTATGAAGGAGCCACAACCCCAGCCCTCTAGCATCCTTTTATTACAGTTTACAACTCTGTATATTTCCTGTTGCAACCAACAAGATAGCTGTCTGCTTAATTTTTTTTAAAGAGAGAGAGAATTTTTTAATATTTATTTTTTAGTTTTTAGTGGACACAGCATCTTTATTTTATTTTTATGTGGTGCCGAGGATCCAACCCAGCGCCCCATGCATGCCAGGCGAGTGTGCTACCACTTGAGCCACATCTCCAGCCCTAAATTTTTTTTAAAATTTTTTAGTTGTAGATGGACACAATATCTTTATTTATTTATTTAAATGTCGTGCTGAGGATCGAACCCAGTGGCTCACACATGAAGGCAGGTGCTATACCACTGAGCTCCAGCTCCAGCCCTGTATGCTTAATTTTATGTGTGGGTTTTTCATTCTTTTGATTGGTTCATAATAGTTACACATATCATTAGGATTCATTTTGACATGATTATAAATGTATGGAATATAATTTCTCCAAATCAGTCTCCAGTACTTGACAACTAAAAAAAAATTAAAAAAATTAAACTGACTATAAATGAGAACCACTTCATATGAGTCCATTTAATTTTTGCCCTATTATTGAACACAATAATGAAAAATTACAAGGAAGTTCTAAGTATTAGCAATTTTAGCGAACACTATGAAACTATTTTAATGATAGTTATTTTAGCTTAATGTAATATGTTTAAAACATATGACTGAATAAACCAGGTACAAAATCACATACTAGAACATTATACCAAGTGAAAATTAAGGAATCAAAGTTGCACATGTTAAAATGGATAGAATTTATGAACATAATATTGAATGGACAACCAATCACAAAAATCACTTATATATAAACTCTTACATGAAGTTCAAAAATAGCAAAAAAATGAGCTGGGGATGTAAGTCAGTGGTAGGGTACTTGCATAGAATGCATGAGGCCCTGGGTTTGATCCCCCGTACTGGAAAAAAAAAGAAGTCAAACTATATCACTTATGGACACATATAGAGATAGCAAACCTAAAGAAATGCCAGTGAATACTTATCATATAAGTCAGGAAGGTGGTTGCTCCTTGAGGGAAACGAGGATGTCACGTAAGGTGAACTTGGAGGGCTTCTAAGGCATGGGTATTGTTCACATCTCTCACTCTCTTCTTTGTTTTTTGTGGTACTGGAGATTGAACCCAGGGCCTTGTGCATGCTAGGCAAGTGCTCTATCATTGAGCCACATTCCCAGCCCTCATCTGTATTTCTTAACTTGGTGTTTATGCAGAGGTTACTTTATATATACTCCTTAAGTATAAAGGAGGAAGATTAAAATTTAGGATCCAATAATCGGGTATTTTATATTCCAAAAAGTCCAGATTTTTACCCTGTAGCAAACTAAAAATAGTCACAGACACCTGAAATTACATGTAGTATTGTCATATTTAGCAAATACAAATACAGAGCTATAGCAAATAAAAATACAGGATGCCCAGTTAAGTGTGAATTTCAGATGCACAACAAATAACTTTTTAGCATATGTCCACAGTGCATGTCTGTAATTCCTGCTACACTGGAGGCCGAGACAGGAGTATTGCAAGCTCAAGACCAGCCCTGGAAATTTAGAGAGACTTTGTCTTGAAATATAAAATTAAAAAGTGTGTGTTGGGGGGTGCCCTGAGGATGTACCTTCATGGTAGAGTTTTTGCCTGGTATACAGGAGGATCTGGATTCAGTTCCCATATCACATACAAAAACTATATCTATCTGTGTACCTACCTATCTCCACAGAATATCCTATACCATATATCTATAACATATTTACAATAATAAAAATAATTTGTTTATGTAAATTCACATATAATTGGGTTTTGTGTATTTTGTCTGGTAACCCTCATTATGTGGCAAGTTTCAAGGAGGTACCTTGCAGTGGCCCAGGGAGTAGAGTACCCAGAGAAAGCTCAAGAAAAGGAATGAAGAAGGTAAAAGCTTAAAAACTATATTAGCCTAACCCTATTCTCTTTGAATAACACATAAATTAATTTTCTGAGCTTTACCATTATTGCAACAACTCAAAGTGAAATTGCTTGTTTGTAAGACATGCACATTTTTTTTTTTTTTGGTGGTGCTGGGGATTGAACCCACAGCTTTGTGCATGTGGACAAGCACTCTACCAACTGAACTATATCCCCAGCCCATGCACACTTCTTTATTTTAATAAATTGCTAAATGACTCTTCAAAATAATTGTATCATACGATTTCTACTTAGCCAAGTGCAGAGATACACAACTGTAATTCCAGCAATTCAGGAGGCTGAGGTAGGAGGATCAAAACTTCAAAGCCAGCCTCAGCAACTTAGTGAGGCCATAAACAATTTAGTGAGACCCTGTCTCACAGTAAAAGATAAAAGGGCTGAGGATATGACTCAGTGGTTAAACTCCCTTAGGTTCAATCTCCAGTGCCAAAACCAAACAAAAACAATTTCTACTCAGTCATCAGTGAACAAGCGGTCTTATTTACTTTGCTTTCTGTCTGGTGTTTCTCTTCTGGGACCCTGTGATTTTGGTAGTTGCATAATTTATCATAATAGTGCTTTATAGTACCTGACCTGTGAAGGGGTATGTGTGTGTGTGTGTGTGTGTGTGTGTGTGTGTGTGTGTGTGTATGTGTGTGTATTGTCATGCTTCAAGGTTTTTGTAGTTATATTCACTTTTTTGGGGGAGGAGGAGGGTTTCGGGGATTGAACTCAGGGTCACTCAACCACTAAGCCACATCCCCAGCCCTATTTTGTATTTTTTTTAAATTTAGAGACAGGGTCTCACTGAGTTGCTTAGCCCCTCACTTTTGCTGAGGCTGGCTTTGAACTCGCTGTCCTCCTGCCTCAGTCTCTTGAGCTGCTGGGATTGCAGGCATGCATCACCATGCCCAACTATATACACTTTTGGTAGTATGTGATTATTCCACTTTAAGTCACAAACATAGTTTGTTTTGTTTTATAATAATGAAATTAAAAGAGAATAGTGCTAATGGTCCAGAAATCTAGTAATCCTGCAGCATAATTCTATTCTATTTTATAGTACAACACTTTGCCTGCCAAGTATTAAGAGGGCCCAAAGTAAAGTCAAATTAAATTCAGAAAACATGTTTGGAAACCTATGTAATAGTCATACATTTTTCCTTGAAATTTTTTTGCTCATTGCACAAAACTGAGTTATCTATCACAACATTAATAACTATCAGGTCCAGGGTACACATTTAATTGGGTGAGTCCCAGTACTGATGTTTCTTTCCTTCTATCTTCCTTCTCCTCCCTCTAAAATAGTGTTGACTTTCTCTTCCTCATTGGGTCAGTCTTAAAGTTTCAGGAAAATCCTAGCTGTAACATAGTTAATTTTTTTTTTTTTTTGCAATATAAGCTTACCCAAGGCATCTAGCTCTGTCATGTCATCCCAGCTAAAAATAAACTAAAATTCCAAACTTGCAGGATAACCAGATGTGACATCTGCAGAGTTATCCTGTATAAATAAGCAATAAATTACAGAGGGAGCAAGGAATGTCACAGGTGTGGTAAATCAGGAATTGTTTCTTGACCTAAGCTGATGCTGTGTTTACTTCTTCTAAAATAATACAGAGTGTTTTCTTATTTCACAAATTCACTCTTTTTGTGAAACTTATAACAGTATAAGGTCTACTGATAATTTATTTTACTATCCCTGGGTGTGAGTGTAGGATTACCTTCTTTTACCATCTATATACAAAATGAAGTATTTCTGCCTTGAGATGAGTATTCCTCCAATTTTTATGTGAGATTTCCTTTGAAAAGAACTCTTCACATTAGAAAAATTTAAATCCTGCAGAATGTAGTCATTTTGTTTTTCAATAGTTCACAATTTTTAGAAGGTGGCCAAGTTTTAAAACTCCTTTGGTCATACCTGAGTTTTTTAAATAAAAGGAATGTATAGAAAGCAAATGAGTCTTCACTCCAGGCATGTGGAAAGACATCCTTAGTTTACAGTTTCCTCACACTCTTTTTTTTAGTGGGGGGTTTACCAGGGATTGAATTTAGGGGCACTTGGTCACTGAGCCACATCCCCAAGCCAATTTTGTATTTTATTTAGAGACAGGGTCTCACTGGGTTGCTTAGCACCTCACCATTGCTGAGACTGGCTGTGAACTCACGATCCTCCTGTCTCAGTCTCCCAAGCCACTGGGATTACCGGTGTGCACCACCATGTCTGGCTCCTGAGAGAATAGTATTCATAATACTGTTCTCTAAGCAAACTCCAAGGCACTCTTGGCTACAATTTGTGTTGCAACCTCTCTCATTTATATATATCTTATATATTACCTTTAAGGTATTTAATTAATGGAAGTTGACATTCCCTAAATCTGTGCCTGCCATTCACCATCTACCTGACTCTCTTTCCCTGATGCCTATCTTCCTTTGACTTCAGCTTTAAGGTGAAGCAGGTGAACTCAGACCTGAAATGGGAAAAGACAGCTGCTTTTGATGATGGACATGTTGTACTTAGGGCAGTTGCTTGGGAAGCAGGCATTTGTTCTGGGAGGGAAGGTTGTTTCTTCAACGTCATTACATCTCAGCCTAGAAACAAAATTTTACAGGCAGTATTTCAAGATGAACTTCATGACTCTTTTTTCTTACTGCTGAAATCTCATCAATATTAGCCTGTTGGTTTTTATATGTTTGTTTGCTTTGTCCTTCTCCTCATGTTTTGTTTGATTTATGGTGCTGGGGGGTCAAATCTAGGCCCTTATGCATGCTGGTCATACACTCAACCACTAAGCTATAACTCTAGCCTCTTTTATTATATTCTGATGTGGTGCTACTCAAATCTTTTTATAGGACATGAAACCACATGTAATTATTCATTCAATTGCTGAACTTGACTAATTTCATAGGATACTGTTTTAAATAGGGAGGTCTAAAATTAACAATCTAGATGAGTAATAATTGGTATATCAATTATTTTATATTTAAACATTTAAATATCAAATATTTCTTTTTTGTATTTCCTACTAGATATTAACTGGTTAATTTATTAGCCTATGAAAGATACTTCACTGTATTATAATTGCCAATGAAAATATGAAAATATTTGCTAAAAGCATTGACTGAGCTTTGCCCTTGCTGTGAAATCTTTTGTGCATGGAATGTAAATGCCAGTAGGAAATCATGCCAATCCTTTTTAGGAATTCATAAGCAATCAAAGACAAAAATAACTTAATTCAACAACAGATCTATTAGTGAGATGCAAGTAAGAATGAATTATTCATCCTTGTTTCAGATATCATCCTGATTTTTTTTCTCTTGGCACATATTGACTATATTTTGAAGGAAAAGGAACATAATATAACCTGTAAATCCTGAGGAGAACAATTTCAGTAAATGAATTTAATGCTTAAATTGTTTTTATTATAATCTTTGACAGTGTATAGAAAAAAGCTAATGGATCCTCTTTCACATCTGGAACTTGTAAATCAATCCTGGTAGTAAGATGTTCTCCATGCTCACTATTAAACTTATAGCAGCTGGTGATTGCTATTAATCACTTTCTAATTTAAGAAGCGCATGCTACAAATTCATCATTATGAATAAGAGCAATGGTACTTAATTCATTTCCCTGAATCTTCTTGCCTTATTCTCCATGAAGCAACTGGTGCTGATTTTATAGATTGTCATATATAGGGAATAGAAGAACACAGGATTTGGAGATTGAGTACCTGGATTTGAGTACAACCTCTAACTAGCTGTGTGAGCTAGATGTGTTATTTTCTCTCTCTCAGCCTCCAATCTTCAGCCTTAAACAGTCATTCTAGTTAGTTACCTCACAAGAAGTTATGATGTTTTAATAAGTATATGGGAAGACATGAGAAAAGCACTACACAAATACCTTTTATAAAACTTTCAATTATTGAAAACTTCAAACATGTTCTTCAGTGGAAAGAAAAGCATATTGTACCCCACTAAATCCTTCATCCAGCCTCAACAATCGTCCACTCATGGCCAATGATGTTACATTTATATTTCTCCCAATTTTCCCTAGTTCCCTCAAAAGGAATATTATCAACCAAAATTTTCAGATATCATATCTATTATGGTTTTAAAATGTTACCAAAGGCCCATAATAAAAGGCTGTGTTCCCAGTCCATGGGGTTATAGGGAAGGGGTGGAATATTTAAGAGGTGGGGGAGAGGGGCTGGGGTTGTGGCTCAGTGGTAGAGCACTTGCCTAGCAGGTGTGAGGCACTGGGTTTGATTCTCATCACCACATATAGATAAATAAATAAAGATCCATTGACAACTAAAGTATATTAAGAAAAAATAAAAAAGGGGCTGGATTGTGGCTCAGCAGCAGAGCGCTCGCCTAGCACAGGCGGGACCCAGTTCGATCCTCAGCACCACATAAAAAATAAAGGCATTGTGTTGTGTCCATCTACACCTAAAAAATAAATAAATATTAAAAACAAAAGAGGTGGGGAAGAATAGAAGAAAAGAAAGATCCCACGATCTCACAGAAGGCATGCTCTTGAAGGGGATATGGGGACCTGACACTTCCTTTTTCTCTTTTTACTTCCCTGGCTGTCATGAGGTGAGCAGCTTTGCTTCACCCTGCACTCCCCACCATGATTTTCTGCCACAGATCCCAAAACAATGGAACCAACCAACCATGGGCTGAAACCTCTTAAATTCAAGCATACATACATCTTTTCTCCTTTTAAGTTGTTTATCTCAGTGATTTTGTCACAGAGATTGAAAGCTGACTAACACAATATCATTTCACCCTTGCGAATTTTAATATATACTTCTAAAAGCCTCTTTTTTAAAAGCATACTATAAAACCATTACTATACATTAAAAATTTAACAAATATCACCTCGATGTTCATTTTCCCAATTGTTTTATAAAATCTCCTTTTTAAAATTATTTTGTTTGGGGCTTGGGTTGTAGTTCAGTGGGAGAGCACTTGCCTAAAATATGTAAGGCACTGGGTTCCATCCTCAATACAACAACAACAACAACAACAACAACAACATAATAATAATAATAATAAAAGTATTGTGTCCATCTACAACTAAAAAATATTTTTAAAATATTATTTTGGGCTGGGGATGTGGCTCAAGTGGTAGCGTACTTGCCTGGCATGCAAGGCGCTGGGTTCAATCCTCAGCACCACATAAAAATAAAATAAAGATGTTGTGTCCACCAAAAACTAAAAAATAAATATTAAAAAAATAATAAAATATTATTTTGTTTGGGGGGCTTGGGCTGTGGCTCAGTGGAAGCGCACCTGGCATATGTAAGGCACTGGGTTGGATCCTCAGCACCACATAAAAATAAACAAATAAAATAAAGGCATTCTGTCCATCTACAACTACAAAAAAATTAAAAAATAAATAAAATAAGGGTCTGTCAACAACCAAAAAAATTTTTTTTAAAAATTATTTTGTTTGACTCAGGATTTAAATAAGTTGTGCACATAGTATTTGATCTGTCTTTTAGTCCAACATTGTACCCATTGGATGCATGTGATAACATTCAAACATAAATTAATGAAAATTTAATTTAAGTTTGGTTCCTCAGTTGCCACATCTTTAGTGCTAAATATCCAAATCAATAGGGTAGATACAGAATATTCCTATTATTGCAGAAAGTGGTGGGGGACAGTGCTAACCTACAAGTCTCTCTTCCCTCTCTATCTTATTCCATTCTAATTTGTTGTTGAAAAAAACCCTACATATAGAATTTACTGATATAATTCCCATGGTGTTATTAAACTTGTCCTCCTGTTCCATGCTTTATTTACAAACTGGTGGCTAGAACAACAGTCTAAAAAATTTCACCTTTTTTGTGAGCTCAAGTTCCACCATGTGATTTGAGCACATGTCTTGGTCTATTGAAACATCATTTCTCTCAGCTGTAAAATGGACATAATAATAGTACATATACCATATGCTTAATGTGAAAATTAAATGATATAATTGATATAAAGTATTTAACTTGGCACTTGGCATATAATGTGGATTCAGTACATATTAGCTATTATTTGAATTACTAAATTTTTATGTATTTTTCAAAATGTATTTGATTTGATTTGATTTTTTTTTTTTGGTCCTGGGGATTTAACTCAGGACACTTGACAATGGAGCCACATCCCTGGCCCTATGTTATATTTTATTTAGAAACATGGTCTCACTGAGTTGCTTAGTGCATCATGGTTGATGCTTTGAACTTATAATCCTCTTGTCTCAGTGTCTCAAGCCTTTGGGGCTGTGGCACACCCTTGGCCAAAATATATTTTATTTTAAAATGACACAGTTATTGAACATATATAAGGGATACAGTGCCACATTTTGATACATGTATACAATGTATAATGATCAGATCAGGGTAATTAGTAAATATATCACCTCAGACATCTTTTCTTGGTGTTTGGAAAATTCAAAAGCCTCTCTACTAGTTGTGTGGTGTGTGTGTGTGTACGTGCATGTGATGCTGGAGATCAAACCCAGTGCCTCACACATGATAAGTGGGTGCTCTATTGCTAAGCTACATCTCCAGCCCCTCTACTGATTACCTTGGAATATTTGATTAATTGCTATCAACCACAGTTGATCAACCATAGTTGTGCATTTGTGACATAGAACATTAGCAGTTATTCCTCCTATCTAACTATACCATTATACCTTTTAACCATCCTCTCGTCCCCTACATTTTTCCCAGGTTCTGGGAAACACTATTTTATTCTAGTTCCATTCATGTTGCTATATATGACAAAATTTCATTCTTTTTTTGGCTAAATGATATCTCATTGTATATATGTACCACATTTATTTTATTTGTTCTTCCATAGATCGACACCTAGATTGATTCCATATCTTTAAATAGCCTGCAATAAAAGTACAAGTGCAGATGTGTCTTTGACATACTGATTTCAATTCCTTTTGGATCTACACTCAGTAATGGGATTGCTGGATCATATGATAGTTTTATTTCTAGCTTTTTGAGGACCCTTCACACTGTTTTCCATTTTGGCTGTACTAATTTACATTCCCACCAACAGTGTATGAGAGTTTCCCTTCCTCTGCATCCGTGTCAGCATTTGTTATTTTTTGTCTTTTTGATAATACCCATACCAGCTGGGGTGAGAAGACATTTCCTTGTGGCTTTGATTTGCATTTCTTTGATGATTAATGATGTTGAACATACTTGTTGGTAATTTGCATATCCTCCTTTATGTCTGTTCAGGTCATTGAGACATTTTAAAATAGGATTTTTTTTACACTATTGAGCTGTCTGAGTTCCTTGTATACTCTGGATATTAATCTTTTTTCAAATGTTTTATTTGCCTTATTATAATTTTAAGCAGTGATTCTCAAATTTCAGTCTACCAGTAATTTTCTGGGTCCATAAAATATAAAGTTTTCTGTAGATTTTAACTTAGTATGTTTGTGGGTCCCCCAAATCTGATTTGTAATAAATTTTTAGATGATTCTGATGCATTCATGGGTTTGGAAACTGATGGTCTTGGAATGTGTCTAATTGGCTAGACTGAATTACAGTCTTCAGAATTTCCTTTCTGTATATTTCCTGTGGGGATGAATGACAATGGATTTCTTCTAAGAACTGAAAGGTGAAAGAGATGCAGCAGCAATTTTGTAGCATATACATACTTCCTACTTCCTCCCAAGTTATTCAATGAAATATAATGTAGGTGCTATGGTGAAAGGATTTTGCAGTTTTAGTAAAAGTCACCAGTTAAAGTTAATCAAAAGGGAGATTATCCTGGATAGACCTGACTTAATCAATTAGAAGACATTTTTAAAAAGGATAAGCCCAAGTTTAGCTGGCTTCATTTGAAAATTCCACTAAACATTTATTGAATTAATACAATATAAAGAAGAGGAGGGACACTTTCCAAATCACTCTGTGAGGCCTGATACCAAAACCAAAGATATCACAGTGAAAGAAATTAAAGACCAGTTATCTCTTTTGAATATAGAAGCAAAAATTCTCAATAAAATAGATTTATCCAGTTTGCTAGCAATATATAAAAAGAATTATACATGATGACCAAGTAGGATTTATTCCATAAATACAAAGTTGGTTTAAGGTCTGAAATTAATATAATAAATTATATCACCAGGATAAGAGACAAAAACTACATGAGGCTGGTTGTGGTGACTCACACCTGAAATCCCAGAGGCTCAGGAGGCTGAGGCAGGAGGATCATGAGTTCAAAGCCAGCCTCAACAACTTAGCAAGGACCTAAGCAATTTAGTGAGTTTCTATCTATAAATAAAATACAAGAAGGCCTGGGGAATGTGGTTCAGTGCTTAAATGTCCCTGGGTTCAAACCTGATACCCAAAACTACATGACTATTTCAACAGATGTATTTGACAAAATTCAACACCCCTTCATGATAAGAACAGTCAATAAACCAGGAACAGAGAGGAACTTCCTCAACTTAAAAATGGCACCTATAATAAAACAACAGCAAACATCATACTTAAGGTAAAAGACTGAATGCTTTCCTCCTATGATCAGGAATATGACAAGATGTCCACTCTCTTTACTTCTTTTTTTTTCATTTTTCCATAGCTTTATTGAGTACAATAAGATTAATTATTAATATGTTAATCTTATTGTACTTAATTGAAGTACAATAAGATTAACATATTTGAAGTATGCAATTTGATCAGTTTTTTCCATATTTTTTATTTGTTCTAATTAGTTACACATGACAGTAGAATGCATTGACATATCATACATAAATGTAGTATAACTTCTCATTCATCTAGTTGTACATGATGTAGAGTTACACAGGTCACCTAATCATATATGCACCTAGGGTAATAAAGTTCAATTCATTCTAGTGTCATTTTTACCCCCATGCCCTGTCACCAGTTTGATCAGTAACCAATACAATCATATAAAAAGCATTTTCATTATTTTTTTTAAATTTGAAGTCATGCAGACTGTTTCTGCATGATTTATTATGTTAGAAATCAATCACCTTAAGATATGTAGAACCCCACCCTCACATGTCAGCTATTTCAAAATTAGATGGTGCACTTCTAAACATCTCAGAAGTCAAGGAAGAAAGCACAAGAAAAGTAAATAAAAAGTGCTTTGAATTAAGTGATAATAAATATCAGGATCTCTGGGATGAAACAGTACCCAGATGAACATTTATAACTTAAAGTACTTGTATCAAAAACTAGAAAGCAATTAAATTATTTTCAAATTATGTAATAGGAAGGAAAAAATAAGAGTAGCAGCAGGAATATATGAAATAGAGAAGAAATAATACAGCTATAATTTGATAAAAATCAAACAAGTCTAATCAAGAAAAAAAGCAAGAACACAAAGATTAACATCAATGGAAAGGGAGCTATCAAAATAACCTTACAGATGCTAAAAATATATATATAGGTAATATTACAATTGTATGCCAACATATGTAATAGCTTACATAACATGGTCTATATTAGAGAAGGATCCATGTGCTGCTGAGAAGAAAGTGTATTCAGTCATTGATCGATGAAATATTCTATATATGTCTGTTAAATAAGTCTAAATTATCAATTGTACTTTTTATAATTTATATAGCTTCTTTATTTAGTTTTTGTTTAAAGGATCTATCCAGTGGAGACAGAGGCATGTTTAAGTTACCCAGTATTGTTGTTTTATGGCCTATTTAATTCTTGAGATTGAGAAGGGTGTGTTTGATGTTCAGGGATGCTCCATTGTTTGGGGCAAAAATATTTATGATTGTTTGCTGTGACATGTGACTAAGTCATTCAAGGTGACTTCAGGTGAATTTGAGTTGGCATGAAGTAACCACACTGAGACAGAGAAAATACCTTTTTCTTGAGAGTCTTCAGCAAAGGCTCCTTTGCTTCAGCTCCCACAAAGAAGGTAGAAAAAAAAAGGCAGAAGGAGCATGTTCTGAAGCCCCTTTTTATTGAGGGGAAGACACTTGAGAAAGTTCCACCCCAATGGGGGAGGGTCAGGTTTCCGGGGGTGAGTCTAGCTCCCTGATGTCTTGTGGTCAGCAGATTGATTTACATCTTGGCAAGTCACACACATCTCAAGTGCTATGTAGGATCAAAAGGCAGAGCGAATGAAAAGGACACATACATGCACAGCCCAAACAGAGCAGCAATGTCAGTACAGTCTGCTTGTGCTCTCAAAATGCTCACAGCTCACACACATAGCCCATAGCTGGCCTGCAACAATTGTTATGTCTAGTTGATGTATAATGCCTTTAAGCAGTGTGAAATGGCCTTCTTTAGCCCTTATGATTAACTTTGGCTTAAAGTCCACTTTATTTGATATGAAGATAGAAATCACTCCTTGTTTACACAATCCATGTGAGAGGTTTTTCCCATTCTTTCACCTTCAGTCTATGGATGTCTTTGTCTATGGTGTGAGTTTATTGGAGATAGCATATTGTTAGATCTTGTTTTTTAATCCGATCTGCAAGTCTCTGTCTTTTGATTAATGAGTTTAGGCCATTAATGTTTAAGGTTATTATTGAGATATGATTTGTGTTCTCAGTCATTTGGGTTTATTTCTAGTTTTAATTTGTATTAGTTTCTCTTTTGATTGACTGTTCCTTTAGTGTAGTTCCTCCTTTTTCTGGTTTGCACCTTTTTGTTTTTTTCATTTCCTCTTTCATTTGCTGAGAATATTCTATAGTGCAGGCTTTCTAGTTGTAAATTCTTTTTACATTTGTTTATCATGGAAGGGTTTTATTTCACCTTCAAATCTGAAGCTTGGGGCTGGGGATATAGCTCAGTTGGTTGAGTGTTTGCCTCACATGCTGAGTTCAATCCCCAGTACACACACACACAAAACAAAAACAAAAACAAAAAAAACCCTGAAGCTTAATTTTGTTGGATATAGGATTCTTGATTGCCATTCATTTTCTTTCAGAGTTTGGTATATGTTATTCCAGGACCTCCTAGCTTTGTGGGGTCTGGGTTGAGAAATCAGCTGAGATCTGTATTGGTTTCCTTCTATATGTAATCTGATATTTTTCTCTTGCAGTCTTTAAAATTCTTATTCTGTATGCTAGACATTTTCATTATAATGTGTCTTGATGTGGGTCTGTTGTAATTTTGCACATTTGGGATCCTGTAAACCTCTGGTATTTGATTTTCCATTTCATTCTTTTGGTTTGGGAAACCTTCTGGTATTTTTTCATTGAAAATATTGTGCATTCCTTTGGTTAATAGCTCCTCAACTTCATCTATCCTAATAAATATTAAATTTGGTATTTTCATGTTATTCCATAGTTATTGGAAGTTCTGTTCATGTTTTCTTAACATCTTCTCTCCATGGTCAACTCTATTTCCAAGATTATATATTTTGTTTTCATTAACTGAAGTTCTCTCTTCCAAGTGATCTAGTCTGTTGGTGATGCTTTCTATTGAAATTTTAATTTGGTTTATTGTTTCCTTCATTCCAAGGATTTCTGATTCCCCACCCCCCAGGATCTCTGCCTCTTTATTGAAATGATCATTCACTTCTTGTGTTTTCTCTCTGATTTTATTTCTTATTTCATCCTTTACTTGGCAGATCAGTTTAACTATGTATATTCAACACTCTGTCTCTGATATTTCTTCCACTGTGGTGTCAATGGATCCTATTATTGAAATGTGTTGGTTTGTTTGGGGCAATTTGTTCCCTTGATTTTTCATGTTGTTTGTGTCTACCCATCTAACAGTACAGATCTGAGGCAATAGTTTCTACCCTGTGGACTTACAGTGTCCCTGAAGTTTTTCAGTACCTCACTCTTTAGGGGGATACAAATAATAACAACAACTAATGCAAACAATATACCAAATAATTAAACCAAATAATTCCTACTATGACATCTACAATGTTAATTATCACAATAAACAGAAATTATATGATCAGTTATTGTCCACAACAAAACAGCAAGTTTACAAAATGGTTCATAATTTTAAATGGTGGACAAGGGGAAAACAGAAGTGATATAGGATGTGAAGATTATGAGGGAGGAGAGAAGAAGAAGTAAAAAAATTAAAGGAAGAGTGAAAGAGAGGATCATTGAGATTGGCTGTTAGCAGAAGAAAAGAGAATCAAAGGAAACAGGAGAAAAAATGCACAAACAAATTAAATAAAAGAATACAAAACTAAAATATACTAATTAAACATCCTAGTTCACACACAAAAAAATGAATCCATGAAAAATAACTGGCTTCAAAAATGCTAAAAATTAGAAGAAAAAAACCAAATACAAGTATGTATAAATGTCCATATACCATTAAGGTCACAATTAAACAGAGAAAAATAATTTTTAAAAAATCTTGAGGAAAAGTTAAAGAATTCTATCCATTGGAGCTCAAAAGATTCTCAGTTTTTCTTCTAATCAGTTTTAGGTTGGGTCGTCTGGAACGTGATACTCCACCCTCCAGATTGCTAGAGTGAGAGAGGTAATCTTGAGAGCATAATTCCTAGAGGCAGAGATTAGGCTTAGATGGGCTCCAGGGTCTTTGCTGAATGCCAGCTGGTCTGGAGATTTTAAATCAGTGCCCATTCAGCGCCAAGTACTTGCTGGTCAACACTGGAAGACTGTACCCCAGGGATCCCCTGGGTTCCAATTGTGTGATGGGGGATAGAATCCTTAGTCCCTTACATCACCTTCAGCCTACATTTCCTGGTTTTGGATTCAGTCTTCAAACAATCTCCCTCACCCCTTCCCTTCCAAGTTCCAGGTCAGAAGCATCTCTACCAGCCAGTTCTGCAAGCAGTCAGATTGAAAGTGTAGGGTTAAAGCCAGGTGGATTGCTGCAACCAGTTGTCCCCTGTGTAAATCTCCATGTTTGATTGTCTCCTGGTCATGTAAGCACACTCTATGTCATGCAGTGTGTGTTTACTAGGCCTGTATTTTGGGCCAAACTAAGGTTTGCCAGGAATCTGCTCCCTTAGCTGATGACACCTGAACAGTGGCTACAAAATGGTTCCTTCCTTTGTCCTCTGCACACCACCTGGAGAAATGGTGGCTTCTTTCCCTGCACATGGACCTTGTATAGCTCATCTTTCAGGTTTGTCAGATAACATCATTCATCTCTAAACACTCTGTATCCAGATATGCCTTGGGCCTCCCCAAATTGCAGGTTCCTTTAATTCCCTTATCCCTCCACTATATTCACAGAGGGACCACTCTGGCCGGAGTTTCTGGCTTGGCTGTGGCAGAGGCTGTGCCACTGGGTATTTCTTCCTTATTTTATTATATACAACCTCCTGAATCCCTGATTTGCTTTGAATGTTCAGTTTTAAATTCCAGTAAAGTCCTCCTGCTTTTTTCTGTTCACCCACCTTACTGAGAAGCTGCCTGTCTGCTTTCTTGGTTTCACTCCTCAGAGCAGCCAGGAACAAAACCTCCTCTGTTCCTCCATCTTGAAAATCTCCTCATTACTTTTAACAAACAATTTACTGGAGATTTTCCCAAAATTATTGGGCAAGAAGTTCAATGAAACACATCCAGATTGGAAAGAAAAAAGTAAAACTACTTCCATTTGGAGATGACATGATCTTATTTATAGAAAATCCTAAGCCTGGGGACATAGCTCAGGGGTAGTACACTTGCCTTGCATCCTTAAGGAGTCTTTTGAAAATCTATTAGAACAAACAAAGGAGTTCAGCAAGTTTGCAGAATATGAGATCAATATATAAATCAATTATATTTCTATACATTTGCCACAAATTACTTGAAAATGAGATTAAGAACAACCACTGGAATGGGATCAAATTAGAATAAGTTATATTTCATGTATGTATAATATGTAAAAATACATTCTATTGTCACACATATCTAAACAGAACAAATAAAAAATATGAAAAAGCCAAAATAAATGAAATTAAGAAAATAATTTCATCACAGTAGTATTGTGAAGAGCCCTGCCTTACCTGGGATAAGTCTCTGCCTCCCACCTTTAAACACCAACAAAGTGAAAAGAGTAAAACATGCTTAGGGGAAATTTTAATAAAAGAGATATAAAATGTATATTATATAAAACATTGTGGAAAGAAATTTTCAATGACATAAGCAAATGGAAAGATACTTGTGTGCATTTACCAGAAGACTTAATATTATTAATGTAAGACGCTGTACCGCACTATGAATGGGAGACACCACACGACACAAATCACCGGAGAGGTTCCGCTTTATTACAAAAGGCTGTGTGGGTTTATATAGGTCTAAGGAGAGGTAACAGGGCTGTTTATTGGCAAGCTCTTCCATATGTCAGTTCCGGAGCCCAAGAAGTTAATTCTTATTGGGGCTAAGGTTTCTCACCAGAAATTCCTACTCTTGCCACAGATGCAGCCAGTGAGAGACCCACCAGTATTGGAAGGAAAGCAGCCCACTTATTCTGCACTGGGGAAGACAAGAGGGCCTGCACTTCAGCTGGGGTATAGAGAGTCAATTGCGGGACAAGCATCACCAGTGTACATGGGGTAGAGGTGTTGGTGAATAAGATAGTGGTGAGAGAACCATTACATCAAAAGAATGAGCCAGGTGGTGCATAGAGGGTGAAGTTAAAGGTGATGTTAGAGTGGCAAAACTTTGACTGGGAGACACCCAAGCCCAGGAGGCAGCGCTAGGGAATCACAGTATGGTTAGACTCCTCAGGCTCCCATAATGGAGCGACGGGTGAAAGGGTTTGGAGAGAACTGCAGGCAGATGGAGTGGAGAAATTTGAGAGGTCAGAAGCCGAGAAGTTCAAGGGAACTGCTGCAAGCAAGGGTCGAGTCAGAGAGGCACATAAGTAGCAATCAGTTGGTGTGATGGCGGGGAGGGTTAGATTTAAGAAGGTTACAGTTTCAGTAAGTAGTCGTAGCCATGAATACTGTGGTGAACTCCCGACATTAGGCTCACATGGATCCAGTATGGAGTCTAACAACTGCTGTTCGGAATGCTTTATGTCAGTAGAGATTATAGCTACTGAGGGCTGGGAGGGTTGAAGCTCTCCGGAGATGGAGATGGAGCCACAGGGGGTGGGAGAGGATATGTCACAGTAGAAGGAAGCATTTATCCTAGAGGTCCAGCGTGGATGGTTAGGGTCAGTGATAGCCAATTGATAGCCCCCTGAGATCAATCTGAAATTTCCAACGCAGGAATCCCTGATGCATGCACATGGGTTATGAATGTTGCATAACCAGTAGGGGCACCCCTCATAGGTTTTTTGGCCACCATTTGCAGTGATCCTCTGTCTGATCATATAAGAAGCAAAGGTAAGCCTAGCAGCTGTTTTTAAAAGTTCAGAATTCTGGGAGGAGAGGGGAAGGAAGATAGATGCATTACATCCCGTAGGGGCACAATCAACCGAAGAAACTAGGCGAGTGTAATGTGTGCTGCCTTGGACATATGTCTCTCTGACTTTGAATCTCCAAGTATAAGAGGAGGACGATGATGTCCCCGGGAGAAGGGTGATGACTGTGAAAATACCAATTAGAAGAGTGGGAGTCATGGTGGAGTATGGGCGGTTTTGAGAGACAGGCGAAGCTTTAGAGGATAGTTAGGATGTGGAGAGCAGGAGTAAAGGTGAGGTCTAGGAGGTGACTCTTGAGGCTCCTCTGGGGTAGTCTTGTCATCAGCAGATGGGGCCTCCTGGTAATATGGCTTCAACCTAGAAATGTGAATCCAGGGGGTGAGATGGTTGCCTGGTAAGGAAAGTTTGGTGGCAGTGGGGGTACAGAGAATTCCCATTTTGGGGCAAGAGGCCCTTTCTCCTCTGGGGTGTTATAATAGGCTAAACTCCCAGGTGTTAAGGGAGGAGTGTTTGGAGAGGAATCTGGGTCCGGAAGAAGCCAGTCTTGATATTTCCAGAGTTCCTAGCGGAGATGAAACAAGAGAGGTAGAGACAAATTTCGTGTGAGAGGTCCTTGTGAAATGACCAACCCAGGGGGTATAAGAGGTCTTCTATACATTATCTCAAAGGGAGACAGTAAAGATGGTTTCTTAGGGAGAGCTCTGATCCGAAGCAAAGCCAAGGGAAGGAGTTTGACCCAGTCTAAGTTTAATTCTATTGTTAATTTGGTAAGGACTTCCTTCAGAGTCCGATTTACCCTTTCCACTTTCCCTGAAGCCTGGGGGCGATATGGACAGTGGAAATGCCACTTGAAGGAGAGGGCTTGAGAGACCTTTTGTGTGATCCTAGAAATAAACTCAGGGCCATTGTCGAATTGTAGGGAAGTGGGCATACCAAACCTGGGGATGATGTCTGTCAGTAAGATTGAAGCTACAGTAGAAGCCTTTTTATTAGAAGTGGAAAATGCCTCAACCCAACCAGAGAAAGTGTCCACAAAGACAAGGAGGTATTTAGTGCCCCATACTGCAGGCATGTTGGTGAAGTCTACTTGCCAGTCAGCAGCAGGAATATGTCCCCAGGCTTGGTGGGAGGGAAACGGTTTAGGCCTTAAAGGAGTATGAGAGTTGGTCCACTGACAGAGCTGACAATTAGAGGCTATATTCTGTAGCATGGCTTTGTCAGAGGGGATGAGGGAGAAGAAGCTCTGTAAAAAGAGGGTCAAAGACTGAGAATTGGAATGGAATAGAGTATGGAGGAACTCAAAAAGTTCCTTGTTCTTACTGGAAGAAGTAGGGGCTTCAGATGGACAGTCTAAAGCGGCCATTATATGTCCCCCAGGGGGGTCATAATTGGAAGTGGTAGCAGCCATTCGTGCCACCTGGTCAGCTTTGGCATTGCCCTCAGTGATAAGAGAGCCATCCTTCTGATGGGACCTACAATGGACAACTCCCAACTGGGTGGGTAAGTGGGAGACCTCTATCAAATTGGTTATAAGAGCCGAATTAGTGATCGCATTACCTTTAGTGGTAAGTGGGCCTCGCTCCTTCCATATTGCAGCATGTGATAATAGAATATGGAAGACATATTTTGAGTCAGTATAAAGGGTGAGGGATTTGCCCCATGCTAGGAGACAGGCACGAGGGGCCGCTGGCTGGTAGTTCCTGAAGTTCGGCCTGCTGGCTGGTAGTTCCTGAAGGCAGACCTTTGGCTTCTATAATCTCAGTGGCTGAAACTATGGCATATCCAGAGTAATGAGTGCCATTCTGCCTAAAGGAACTGCTGTCAGTGAACCAGATAAGGTCAGTCTTGGTGATGGTCCCTCAGAAATGGAAAAATGACAGGGGAGGAAATCATCCAAGGTTTCCAAGCAATTATGAGCTGGTGTGTCAGATGTGGGGGTCGTTGGGAGCAGTGAGGCAGGGTTCAGTGCAGAGCAGGGGAGGAACGTAATATTAGGGTTTTCCAGAAAGGAAGTGAGGAGCGACAGGACTCTGGATAGAGGAAGGGTTTGAAGGCCCTTATAAGCTAAAAGATCCTTCAAGTGATGTGGGGAGTGGATAGTTAAAGGGGCCCCGAAAGTCAGCCTAGAGGCTTCTTTGTGTAAAATTTGTCCAGCAGCCAGAGCTCTTAAGCAAGGGGCCCACCCACGGATGGTAGGGTCTAATTGTTTGGACAAATATGCCACAGGTGCAAATGTAGGCCCATAATTTTGACCCAAGACCCCAAGTGCTTGCCCCCCTTTTTCATGGACATATAGATAAAATGGTCTTGAAAGATCGGGAAGGTGAAGGGCGGGTGCCTTTAAGAGGAGTTGTTGAAGTCTGCGAAAGTGGTAGTGGGGGGAGAAGGCAAGAGATTCACTAGGGGGTCCCTTTGCTAGGTTATATAGGGATTTGGCTAGAAGAGAATAATTTGGGATCCAGGCCCTAAAATAACCTGCTAGTCCTAGGAATGATAGTATTTTGGCTTTCGTATGAGGCACCAGAAGATTAGAGAGGAGTTGCCTCCTATCCAGTGTTATTTCCGTTTTTCCCCGGTGCCAGGAGAAAACCAAGGTAGGTGACAGAAGACTGGGAAACCTGGGCCTTGTGGGGAGACACCCTATATCCCTTATCTGCTAGGAAATTGAGAAGATGGGCGGTGTGGGATTGAGAGTGTTCCCAAGAGGGACTACATAGAAGAAGGTCATCGACATATTGAAGGAGAGTAGAGTGAGGGCAGGTGGGGTGAAAGGATGTGAGGTCCTGGGCAAGAACCTGGCCAAAGAGATGGGGACTGTCCCTGAATCCCTGCGGGAGGACGGTCCAGGTAAGCTGATGAGAATGGCAAGTGTGAGGGTCAGTCCACGTAAAAGCAAAGATATCCTGAGATACTGAGGACAAGGGAATAGAAAAGAAGGCATATTTTAAATCTAGGACTGAGAAGTGGTAGTAGCAGGGATCTGAGAGAGGAGGGTGTAGGGGTTGGGCACTAGTGGATGGATGGAGACCACAGAGGAGTTGACGAGGCGAAGGTTTTGAACCAGCCTGTAGGACCCGTTAGGTTTCTTAACTGCCAGAATGGGGATGTTGAAAGGAGAGTGTGTAGGCCTAAGATACCCCTTCCGTAATAAATCCTGGATGATGGGTTCTAATCTGAGGAGGGCTGTAGTTGTGAGTGGATATTGTGGTTGACTAATATATCTTGAAGGGTCCCGTAAGACAATATGAATAGGACTGCATTTAGCCATAGAGGGTGTAGTTGTGTCCCAAACCTCAGGATTAACTGGTTTAGATAGTTGTAGGAGAGTGCATGATGGAGGTATATCTGTCCCTAGGATCATCATGAGGAAATGAGAGGCTGGGGAGGTGTGGGGTGATATGTGGATGGTGACCTTCAATAATGAGAGTATGTCCCTTCCCAGAAGGGGAATGGGGAAATAGGTCATAACAAGAAAGGAGTGTGTGAAGGACAAAAGGGATCCCTGCACATAACATGATAAGGGGGGTGTTTTCCGAGGGAAAATCTGTTTACCTCCTACCCCAACAATAGGAGTTTTTGAAGGTGTGGTAGGACCCCAATACTCCCTTCAAGACCAAAAATGTGGCACCAGTGTCTAAGAGGAAGGTAATGAAACGTCCATCCACTAGAAATGTGACCCTAGGCTCTTGCTTCTTGATGGTAATAGTTGGGAGGGAAGGCCCAGGGCTTTGTCAATCCTCCTCTGCCAAGCCCAGGAGAGGCTGGGGTGTGGGGTGGCTGACCAACCTCCCCTCTGGGTTGTTGGGCAGTCTACCCCCCAGTGTCCCCTTTGGTGGCATTTTGGGCAGGGGGTTGAGGGTATCCTCAGCAAAGGACAATCCCTGGCCCAATGTCCCTCCTTACCACATTTGAAGCAAGCTTCAGGGGGTGTCTTATTAGGACGGTGTGGTGATGACCTTCTCTGAATGACCTGGGCCAACATTTGGAATTTGGCGTTTTCAGCCCTCTGCCTACGGCATTCGCTTTCATCCTCTCTACTATGGAACACCTTGAAAACGACCGCAAGGATTTCAGTCTGAGGAGTAGCAGGGCCCTGTTCAAGCTTCTTAAGCTTGGCTTTAATGTCAGGGTATCTTTGGGCCAGGAAATATGTCATTAAGACTTGACGGCCATCAGGGCTTTCTGGGTTGAGGTTTGTGTACTGCTGGAGGGCCTTGGTTAGTCTATCCAGGAATTCTGAAGGTGTTTCTTCCTTCTTTTGAATGACCTCCTGCACCTTTTGAAAATTAACGGCCTTGCAGGTGGCCTTTTTTAGGCCCGCCAGGTGGCAGGATGCAAAAAGGTCACCAGACTGTAAGCCTCCAGGGGTATTGTAATCCCATAGAGGATCCTGCTCTGGGACAGCATTAGGGCCCGAGGGGTGGTTGGGATTGGTCCTATGATTTTCATCAGCATGGGCTTGGGCTAGTTCCCACGACCTGTTGCCTTTCCTCAGGGAGAAGTATTGGCCAGCATGTAGATGTCCTGATGGGTAAGGCTGTATGCCTGTAGGACCCATTGGAACTCCCGAATGTAAGTGGTGGGATCAGTGGTGAATGAGCCTAACTTCCTCTCCAACTGAGTAATATCCGACATGGAGAAAGACACATGTACTCTAATAACACCCTCAGGACCAGCTACCTCACGAAGGGGTGCAATCGTCATGGGAGTAGGTCACTTAGACCTGGTGACAGGAGGACTGAAAGAAGCAGTCGGCCATGGACAGGAAGGAGAGGGAGGGGAAGGAGATGTCTCAGCGGAGGAGGAGGTGGGACCGGTGGAAGAGAGCAGGGGGGAGGGGGATGAAATGGAAGGCTGAGGATCGGTGGAATCAGGCAGAAGAAGCGGAGGGTGTAGTGGGAGAGGAGGGGAAGATGGGGCTGGAGGATAAGGTGGAGGTTCATCTGCTGGGTCAAATGAGGAAGAATCTGTGAAGTCAGGGGAAGAAGTAGGGGAAGGGAAGGGTTTACAAGCAAGGAGGACCTGAGAGGGAGAGCAGGAAGTGCAGAGGGTGGGGTGTTGGGCGAGAAGGCTAAAACCTTTCTCCATTTTTTTAGGCACAGGCAGTAGTTAAGAAGATCCCTAAGAAGGTTTGGATCTAACGAGCCTTCTGGAGGCCAATGATTGTCATTATCTAACGGATATGTGGGCCAATCTTGGGGGTACAGAATCTGATAAGAATTTTGGGTTTGAGATCCGGGGAAAGAGAGAGAGTAGCCAAATTCTTAAGGAGACACTTGAGTGGTGAGGTTTCGGGTATAGACAAGGAGGCACCAATAGTTAAAGAGTGGAGAAAGGGACAGCAAAGGGAGAAAAAGAATTGACCTGGGCCGTAGGAGCTTCCTGGAAGCGTAGAGCAGATGGAGGATCACGTGGGTGACCCCAAAGTGACCAGTCCACTGCGAGTAGGCACAGAGGGCACAGCTCGGTCATCACCGATGAAGTGCAGTCTGTGTGACCCTGTAGGATTGAGGCCATGGGCAACCTGACATCAGGAAAATTTTTCCACTGGAACAAGAGAAAGTCAAGGAAGGAAGGGACAGAGTTCCAGCAGAACGCAGCTTCAGGCCGGAAGTTCAGCTCTGGGCTGAACACAGCTCTGGCGGGGTGAGTTCCAGCAGGACGGGGCTTCCGCGGGGGAGGAAGAGACTAGGGAGCCTCTCATGTAAACCCAGAAGCCTCACGCCCCAAAGGGAAGCGGGTCACCAGAGGGTCCACTGCGACCAGTGAAGGTCTTAGTAGAGTGCATTCCCTCCTCCCTACTGGCATCAGGAGTGTGCCGTAGGATCTCAGTCATGTCTCCTGCTGCTAGCCTGAAGGGAGTTGGCGAGCCGGGGAGGGGGAACTTACCTAAACCTGATCAGTGGTGAGTGTAGGGAGCTAGCGCCCAAAAAGACAGACAAGGGCGAAGTGTGTCGTTGGTGACGGCGGTGGCGGAGACGGGGCTCGGTTTGTCGAGCACACCGTCTCCCGGGTTTGGGCACCACTGTAAGATGCCGCACCGCACTACCAATGGGAGACACCACACAACACAAATCACCGGAGAGGTTCCACTTTATTACAAAAGGTTGTGGGTTTATATAGATCTAAGGAGAGTTAGCAGGGCTGAGGTAGATAACGGGTCACCCGTTTATTGGCAAGCTCTTCCATATGTCAGTACCAGAGCCCAAGAAGTTAATTCTTATTGGGGCTAAGGTTTCCCACCCACAGGATTTGAACATTGGCGCCAGCAGGAATGTTTCGCGCCAGTGAAAGAAAAAAGAGGAGAAAGAGGGTCGTTAGGCGCTATGTTGAGGTTTTTCTCTGTGGTGCTGCTGCCCTTATATGTTTTCCCAACAATTAACATGACAATACTTCTCAAACTGATCTACATATTCAGGGCAATTCTGTCATAATTCCAGCTTCCTTCTTTGCATAAATTGACAAACTAGTCCTAAAATTTATATGAAAATGCAAAGGACCCATGATAGTCACAACAATCCTGAAAAAGAGCCATATGGAGAATTCACACTTCCTGATTTCAAAATTTACTATAAAGCTATAACAACCAAGATAATGTGGTATGTCATGTGGGTAAACTTCCTAGATTATAGAGGAAAGAATAGACTTTCCAACACAAGGATGAGATACCTGAATATCTACATACAAAAGAATGAAATTCAATCCTCTATACCACACTGTACACAAAAATAATTTCAAAAGGGATTGTTGATCTAAATGTGTGAGTTGAAATTATAGAACGAAGGAGAAAATATAGGAGTAAATCTCCTTGATCTAGGGTTAGGAAATAATTTCTTATATAAGACACTAATGGCATAAGCAACAAAAGAGATTTTTACCTATATAAATTGTATTTCATTAAGATAAAAAATATTCATGCTTCAAAAAATTCCATAAAGATGGTGAAAACAGCCTACTAATTGGGAGAAAATAACTTGTGAATCATATGGTTAATAAGGGATTTGTATTCAAAACATATAAAAATTTACAATTCAACAATAAACAAATAACCTCATTGACAAAATGGGCAAAGGATTTGAATAAACATTTTTCAAAAAAGATACATGCATGACCAAAAAGCATGTGAAAAAATGTTTAACATCATTTGTCACTAGGGAAACACAAATACAAAGAAATACCATTTCACACTAACATTTTTTAAATAAGTAAAGCTGGGTGCAGTAGCTTGCCTGTAGTCCCAGCTACTCAGAAGGCTGAGGTAGAAGGATGGGTTAAGCCCAGAAGACAGTCAGATAGTCCTTCAAAATATTAACATTAAAACATCCCAACAATTTAACTCCTAAGAATATTACCAAGAGAGGTAAAAATATGTCTACACAAAAATTTATTGCAACATCATCCAGAATATCCCAGAAGTGCAATCGCACCAAGTGTTTATCAGATCATGAATGGATAAAAGTTTAAATGATATATATACACATCAAAATATTATTTGACAATTATTAGGGATGAAGTACTGTTACTTGCTACAACATGGATGAATCTTGAAAACATTATGCATAGTCAAAGGGTCAGACACAAAAGGCTACTACAGTTATGTGAGTTGTCCAGAATTGGCAAATCTGTAAAGACAGATAGTGGTTGCCTCGGGCTGGATGTGGAGTGTGGGAGGGAATTGGTAGGAAAAGGGAATATATGTTAGTGGGTACAGGATTTCATTCTGAGGTGATGAAAATGTTCTAAAACTAATAGATGTGATGTCATACAGCTTTTTGTAATATAGTCTGACCCTGTATCCACAGGTCCATACCTTAAGATTCAATATTTGGTGCTGGGGATTGAACTTGTGCATGCTGGACATACACTGTACCACTGAGCAACACCTCCAGTCTCCCAAGAATCTTTTTTTTTAATTGTATCTGTACTAAACATGTACAGATGTTCATTTCCTTGTCATTATCTTCTAAACAATATAGCATATTTACATAGCATTTACAATTTCCTAGGTATTATAAATATTCTAGAGGCAATTTAAAATACATAGCATGATGTATATAGTTTATATACAAATACCATACCATTTTATCTAAGGGACTGAAGCATTCATGTATTTTACTATCCATTGGGGGTTCTGGAACCAATGCTCTGGAGATGTCAATTAAATTGTATACTTTAAATAGGTGAATTTATTGTATGTCAGTGATATCTGACTATTATTAAACAGGAGGAGACTTTTGTTCCCTCTGAGCTCAGAGACTGCAGACAGCAGTAGGATTTTCAGTCACTTTCCCTTCCCCTGGATCTTCCTGACTGCCCCTAGACAATTTTTAGCCTGTTCCTATGGAGGGCTGCCTGCTCTGTGGACTTCAGGTTGCTAAGCTCCCCACCATTGCTAAGCCAATTCCTGTAATAAACCAATAAACTTGTTCTGCTTCTCTGGTTGAAATCTGACTTTTATAGATACCAGTGGCCAAAAGAGTTCATCTAAATATTTATCTCAAGGACCTGGGGTAACAGGCTGAGGAAGTAGCAAAGTACAAGAGCACTTGCTAGCTAGCATATGTGAGACCCTGGTTTCCCATCCTCAGTATCACAAAAAACACACCAAAACAAAAATAAAAACCAAACCTAGGATAGATATCTGGTTGAGGATTAAAGAACCCTGTATTCTGTCAAATATCAAATTAGTGCCACTTATTTTGGGAATGACTGTTGAGTACACTTTGGTCAGAGAGCTTACCCATAGATGGTATTGGAAAAACAGCCTTGAGAAAGAAGGAGCAAATTATGCGATCCTTTCTGTCTCCAAGGGGAAGGGATGTCTTGCTTTTTGACCATGGGCTTAATTTTTAAGTTCAATAGGTAAAGAAAGCCAACAGTCTGGGAATGTTGAAGGTCCAAGGAATGTTGATTACCCAACCTGACATTTCCCTCACTGTGGAGACCCACAGAATAGTTTAATATTTTTGGTTCTATGCATGCCCTCACCCACTCCTCCCAAACAACTTAATTGGCAAATTTAGATGAGCAAATGGGCATCACAGTCTAACTACATCCTCTTTCTTTCTCTGAGTATTGAATTTTCTTTAGGGAACCCACACTTTTCTTTTCTCTTTCATTCCACAAATTTTACTAATACTTAACAGCATTTGAAAATGGATGGGTTAATCCAGGACTTGGATGGGTGGAACTGTTTTCTAAATGTGTAGTTCAGGTTGTGTTGAGAGCCACAGCCGAGTTGGGATGGCGTCTGGCATTTTGCCAGAAGGAGTGGTTGAGAGGTGACACCAGGAGCCATTAAGATGATGATAATTAAGTTAAGCTGAGTATAATTGCTGTGACTGGATGATGCTGGATTGAAACAGGCTGTGTCTTCAGTTGTATATAGATCCCTGCTGTCCCGCAATAGGGCGGCTCCTGCTGCCTCGGAGCCTGCTACTTTTGAGATCTGGAGGAGTTCCTGTTGAGGGCTGGGAGAGTTCCTGGGGAGTGTGCGTGGTGTGCCAGTGGAGTTAGAGCAGTAAAGGAGTTCCTGTTTGAACCTACAAGTGCCTCGTGGCAGCTCGGTTATTTGTGCCCAGCCAGACTGCAGCAATATTGGAGAAGTTCACTGCTATCAGGCAAATGTCATATCATCTGGTAGCTTTTTGTTGTTGTTGTTTTTGATGGACCTTTATTTTTTATATGTGGTGCTGATTATTGAACCCAGTGCCTTATGTATGCTATGCAAAGGCTCTACCACTGAGTCACAACCCAGCCCTAGTCTTTCTTAATAATAAAGATGATATATGCCTTACAACCTCTAATGTCTTATAACTTATCCTATTCTTTATCATTTGAATTAAAGTTTGAAGAGGAGTGACAGTTATTAGCCCCCTCAAATTCCTTAACATGAGACAATAAGAAGGAGCAATTTACAGAAAAGTTTGGGACTTGAACAATGCCCAGAGTAATGACTAGAATCTCAGACCTTTTCTTTTTTTTTTCAGTTATTTGAAGATTTATTCTGTCACTTCCTGCTTCCTGCCCCCATATTAGGAGTTGAATCTAGGGGTGCTTTAGCACTGAGCCACATCCCCAGCCTTTTATATTTTTTATTTTGAGACAGGTTCTTACTAAGATGCTGAACTGACCTCAAACTTGTGCTCCTCCTACTTTAGCCTCCCAAGTATCTGGAATTACAGGTATGCATCCCTGTGCCTGGATGAATTTTAGACTTTTTCAAGAGTATAAAGGTGCTATGGTTTGTATAAATGTCCCTCAACAGTTCATGTATTAAAGGCTTGATCCCCAAAGTGGTGATACTTGTAGTGGAAACTTTAAGAGGTGGGAGTCTTGTCACTGGGGGCATGCCTCTAAAAATTTTGGGATGGGTGCATTCTTTCTTTCTCTTTTGCTTTCTTGCCACGGAGTGAGCAGTTTTGTTCTGCCACACACTTTGACCTTGATGTACTATCTCACAACAGCTCAAAAGAATGGGGCCAGTTGATCATAGACTGGAAACTCCGAAACTGTAAGCCAAAAGAAAATTTTCTCTTTATAAGCAGATTATCTCAGATATTATAGTGATGGAAAGATAACACGGAAGAGATCCCAGAGATGATCTAGCAGCTAGATTCTAACTCATAAAGTTGATAATGTGTCCAAGGTTATCAGCCTCCTAGTGATGTATCAGAACTAGAGTCCAAATTTTCTTTCCACCACACCATGCTGCCCCCTTAATATATTGAGAAAAAAATAGCATGCTATGCTGTACCCCCACCTCATTTTATCTGCTTCCCTGTGGGTGAGAATTTTTTCATTTCTATAAACAAAGAAATATATGCAATGTAGCTAAATCATTTTCCCATGGCCATAGGGCTTATCAGAGGTGGCACTGGAAATAAAATATAGTACTCTAATTTTAGTCCAAGGCTGTACGCATGAGATCATTTTTCTGTCAAAATGCCAAATTGAAATAAATAGAAGAGAGGGACCCTATAGAAGAATAGTTGCTGTGGCAAAGTCTCTGGTTCATGTTAATTCAACTGATGATCTCTAGTTCCTTTTCTGGCATGATGTCACAGTATGTTGTGGAATTAAAATTTCCTCCAAAAGAATAGAAGGAAATACGTAGAATGGGGTGTTACTGCCTAACTCCAAAGCCTGTGATTTTAATTAACTCTGATGTTTTATTGCCTTCCCAGATCTGTAAGATGCAAAAGTAAATTTTCAGACAGTAAAATGAAAGTTTAGGAAATTTTATAGAAGCAGTTAATTTATACATTATTCATTAATGAAATCTAATCTAGCACTTTTATATTATAGGTTTCTTTAAATAACCATCTCTGCAGTTTTATTGCTGGAAATTCAATAATGTGAAAGATACACATTAGGCCACCATGTGGCCAGGAGATGACAGTATGCTGAATTACTGTGCAGACTTACAGATTTTTCTATCTGCTAATGAGGCTGTTACTCTGATTTTCTTTTTTCTTCTTTCTCCTCTTCCTCCTTCTTCTCTTCTTCAGTACTGGGAATCAAACCCAGAGCCTCATGGCATGATGGGTAAGCACTCTACCACTGAGCTACATCTCCAACCCTTTTTAAAATTTTGAGACAGTGTCTGGCTAAATTGCCTAGGCTAGCCTCAAACTTGCAATCCTTTTGCCTCAATCTCCCTAGTAGCTGTGGTTACAAGTATTGTGCCAACACACTTGGCGATTATTCTGATTTTCAACAAAATTGCAAATGAATATAACTTTTATTTTCTGCAAAAAGTACTTAACTTTATCTGCTTTCTATGTTAATAATTAAATCATTCATTCATTCACAAAGTCATTTTTAGTACTTATAGGCACTGGTAAGGACTGGGAATAGAGTGAACAAAGTTCCTGAACACATTGAATATGGGTTATTATAAAATGATAAATGCGGCCAGGTATGGTGGCACATGCCTGTAATCCCAGAGGCTCAGGAGTCTTAAGCAGGAGGATCATGAGTTCAAAGCTAGCCTCAGCAACTTAGTGAGGCCTTAAGTAACTCAGTGAGACCCTGTCTCTAGATAAAATACAAAAAAGGGCTGGGGATGTTGCTCAGTGGTAAAGTGCCCCTGGGTTCAATCCCGGTACAAAAAAAAAAAAAAAAAGGTTAAATGCAACAGGTTCCTTTACTTGCTGATGTTAGAGATAGGCATATCTTCTGTTTAATAAAATTGTTATATTTGTATCCTTAGAAAAGGAACAAAAACAGCTGAGCAAGGTGGCACAAGCCTATAATCCCAGTGACTCAGGAGGCTAGGGCCAGTGTGGGCAATTTAATGAGACCTTGTCTTTTTTTTTTTTTTTTTTTTAAAGAGAGAATGAGAGGAGAGAGAGAGAGAGAGAGAGAGAGAGAGAGAGAGAGAGAGAGACAGAGAGAGAATTTTTTAATATTTATTTTTTAGTTCTTGGCGGACACAACATCTTTGTTGGTATGTGGTGCTGAGGAGGATCGAACCCGGGCCGCACGCATGCCAGGCGAGCGCGCTACCGCTTGAGCCACATCCCCAGCCGAGACCTTGTCTTAAAACAAAATTTAAAAGGCTGTATCCACATTTTACTTTGAAAAAAAAATTCTTTTTTCAGTGCTGGGAATTGAACTCAGGGCCTTGTGCATGATAAGCAAGTGATCTAAATCCCCAGAAATTATTTGGAATAAACATAAAATAAGATGGTTCCTTCCATGTACTAATTGGTTACTTAATGGTACATTTTATACTGAAAAGACAGGAAAAATACTTGAGTTTTTTCCTTTCATTTCCCTAGTTTTTTTTGGTGTTTTTTTTTTTTTTTGGTACTGGATTGAACTCAAGGGCACTCAACCACTGAGTCGAATCCTCAGCCCAATTTTTAAATTTTATTTAGAGACAGGGTTTCACTGAGTTGCTAAGCACCTCGACATTGCTGAGGCTGGCTTTGAACTTGTGGTCATCCTGTCTCAGTCTCCCCAGCTGCTGGGATTACAGGCATGCTCTACCACACCTGACTACTTCCCCAGTTTTTGATACAATGAATTGATATTTTTTTTTATTGTTGGTCGTTCAAAACATTACACAGTTCTTAATACATCATCTTTCATAGTTTGATTCAAGTGGGTTATGAACTCCCAACTTTACCCCATATACAGATTGCTGTTTCACATCAGTTACCCTTCCATTGATTGACATATTGCCTTTCTAGTGTCTGATGTATTCTGCTGTCTGTCCTATTCTCTACTATCCCCCCTCCCCTCCCCTCCCCTCCCCTCCCCTTTTCTCATCCCTGTTTAATGTAGATCTTCTTCTCAAGCTCTTCGTCCTTACCCTGTCCTTGTTTACTCCCCTTATATCAAAGGGGTCATTTGGTATTTGTTTTTTAACGATTGACTAGCTTCACTTAGCATAATCTGCTCTAATGCCATCCATTTCCCTCCAAATTCTATGATTTTGTCGTTCCTTAATGCAGAGTAATACTCCATTGTGTATAAATGCCACATTTTTTTTATCCATTCATCTACTGAAGGGCATCTAGGCTGATTCCATAATCTTGCTATAGTGAATTGTGCTGCTATGAACATCGATGTAGCAGTGTCTCTGTAACATGCTCTTATTAGGTCTTTAGGGAATAGACCGAGAAGGGGAATAGCTGGGTCAAATGGTGGTTCCATTCCCAGCTTTCCAAGAAATCTCCATACTGCTTTCCAAATTGGCTGCACCAATTTGCAGTCCCACCAGCAATGAACAAGAGTGCCCTTTTCCCCGCATCCTCTCCAGCACTTATTGTTGTTTGACTTCCTAATGGCTGCCAATCTTACTGGAGTGAGGTGGTATCTTAGGGTAGTTTTGATTTGCATTTCTCTAACTGCTAGCGATGGTGAGCATTTTTTCATGTACTTATTGATTGATTGTATGTCCTCCTCTGAGAATTGTCTGTTCAGGTCCTTGGCCCATTTATTGATTGGGTTATTTGTTATCTTATTGTCTAATTTTTTGAGTTCTTTGTATATTCTGGTTATTAGGGCTCTATCTGAAGTGTGTGGATTAAAGATTTGTTCCCAGGATGTAGGCTCCCTGTTTATCTCTCTTATTGTTTCTTTTGCTGAGAAAAAACTTTTTAGTTTGAGTAAGTCCCATTTGTTGATTCTAGTTGTTAACTCTTGCGCTATGGGTGTCCTATTGAGGAATTTGGGGCCCGATCCCACAGTATGTAGATCATAACCAACTTTTTCTTCTATCAGATGCCGTGTCTCTGATTTAATATCAAGCTCCTTAATCCATTTTGAGTTAACTTTTGTGCATGGCGAGAGATAGGGGTTCAGATTCATTTTGATGCAAATGGATTTCCAGTTTTCCCAGCACCATTTGTTGAAGATGCTATCCTTCCTCCATTGCATGCTTTTAGCCCCTTTATCAAATATAAGATAGTTGTAGTTTTGTGGATTGGTTTCTGTGTCCTCTATTCTGTACCATTGGTCCACCCGCCTGTTTTGGTACCAGTACCATGCTGTTTTTGTTATTATTGCTCTGTAGTATAGTTTGAAGTCTGGTATCGCTATACCGCCTGATTCACACTTCCTGCTTAGCATTGTTTTTGCTATTCTGGGTCTTTTATTATTCCATATGAATTTCATGATTCTTTTCTCTATTTCTACAAGAAATTCCATTGGGATTTTGATTGGCATTGCATTGAACTTATAGAGAACTTTTGGTAATATCGCCATTTTGATGATGTTAGTTCTACCTATCCATGAGCAGGGTATATTTTTCCATCTTCTAAGGTCTTCTTCTATATCTTTCTTTAGGGTTCTATAATTTTCATTATATAAATCTTTCACCTCTTTTGTTAGGTTGATTCCCAAGTATTTTATTTTTTGGGGGGATATTGTGAATGGAGTAGTTGTCCTCATTTCCGTTTCAGAGGATTTGTCACTGATATACAGGAATGCCTTTGATTTATGCGTGTTGATCTTATATCCTGCCACTTTGCTGAATTCATTTATTAGCTCTAATAGCTTCTTTGTAGACCCTTTTGGGTCTGCTAGGTATAGGATCATATCATCTGCAAATAGTGATAATTTAAGTTCTTCTTTTCCTATTTTTATGCCTTTAATTTCTTTCGTCTGTCTAATTGCTCTGGCCAGTGTTTCGAGGACTATGTTGAACAGAAGTGGTGAGAGAGGGCATCCCTGTCTTGTACCAGATCTTAGAGGGAATGCCTTCAATTTTTCTCCATTCAGAATGATGCTGGTCTGTGGCTTATCGTAGATTGCTTTTACAATGTTGAGGTATGTTCCAGTTATCCCTAATTTTTCTAGAGTTTTGAACATAAAGGGATGCTGTACTTTGTCGAATGCTTTTTCTGCATCTATCGAGATGATCATATGGTTCTTATTTTTAAGTCTATTGATGTGGTGAATAACATTTATTGATTTCCGTATATTGAACCAGCCTTGCATCCCAGGGATGAATCCTACTTGATCATGATGTATAATTTTTTTGATATGTATTTGAATCCGATTCGCCAGAATTTTATTGAGGATTTTTGCGTCAAGGTTCATTAGAGATATTGGTCTGTAGTTTTCTTTCTTTGAAGTGTCTTTGTCTGGTTTCGGAATCAGGGTGATGTTGGCCTCATAGAATGAATTTGGAAGTTCTCCCTCTTTTTCTATTTCCTGAAATAGCTTGAAAAGTATTGGTGTTAGTTCCTCTTTAAAGGTTTTGTAAAACTCTGCTGTATACCCATCCGGTCCTGGGCTTTTCTTAGTTGGTAATCTTTTGATGGTTTCTTCTATTTCCTCTATTGTTATTGGTCTGTTTAGGTTGTCTATATCCTCCTGACTCAATCTGGGCAGGTCATAAGACTTAAGGAATTTATCTATGCCTTCACTATCTTCTATTTTATTGGAGTATAAGGATTCAAAATAATTTCTGATTATCTTCTGTATTTCTGAAGTGTCTGTTGTGATATTACCTTTTTCATCCCGTATGTTAGTAATTTGAGTTCTCTCTCTTCTTCTCTTCGCTAGCATGGCTAAGGGTCTGTCAATTTTATTTATTTTTTCAAAGAACCAACTTTTAGTCTTGTCAATTTTTTCAATTGTTTCTTTTGTTTCAATTTCATTTATTTCAGCTCTGATTTTAATTATTTCTTGCCTTCTACTTCTTTTGCTGTTGTTTTGCTCTTCTTTTTCTAGGATTTTGAGATGAAGTATGAGATCATTTATTTGTTGGTTTTTTCTTTTTTTGAGGAATGAACTCCAAGCAATGAATTTTCCTCTTAGAACTGCTTTCAATGTGTCCCATAGATTCCGATATGTTGTGTCTGTGTTTTCATTTAACTCTAGGAATTTTTTAATTTCCTCCTTGATGTCTTCTAAAACCCATTGATCATTCAGCAACCTATTGTTCATTCTCCAAGTGATGCTTGATTTTTCCTTCATTCTCTTATCATTGATTTTCAGTTTTATTCCATTATGATCAGATAAGATGCATGGTATTATCTCTACCCCTTTATATTGTCTAAGAGTTGCCCTGTGACATAATATATGGTCTATTTTTGAGAAGGTTCCATGTGCTGCTGAGAAAAAAGTGTAACTACTTGATTTTGGGTGGTATAGTCTATATATGTCAATTAAGTCTAGGTTGTTAATTGTGTTATTGAGTTCTATAGTTTCTTTATTTAACTTTTGTTTGTAAGATCTGTCCAGTGGTGAGAGAGGTGTGTTGAAGTCTCCCATGATTATTGTATGGTGGTCTATTAGACTCTTGAACTTGAGGAGAGTTTGCTTGATGAACACAGCCGCACCATTATTTGGGGCATATATATTTATGATTGTTATGTCTTGTTGGTGTATGGTTCCCTTGAGCAGTATGAAGTGTCCTTCTTTATCCCTTTTGATTAACTTTGGCTTGAAATCTATTTTATTAGATATGAGTATGGACACTCCTGCTTGTTTCCGCATTCCATATGAGTGGTATGATTTTTCCCAACCTTTCACCTTCAGTCTATGAATATCTTTTTCTATCAGATGCGTCTCCTGTAGGCAGCATATTGTTGGGTCTTCTTTTGTGATCCATTCTACTAGCCTGTGTCTCTTAATTGGTGAATTTAAGCCATTAACATTTAGGGTTATTATTGAGATATGATTTGTTCTTCTAGCCATATTTGTTTATTGATGTTTCTAAACCTGATTTGTTATCCTCTTTGACTATTTTTCCCCCTTTACTGTCCTATCTCCCATTGTTGGTTTTCAATGTTATTTTCCATTTCCTCTTCCTGTAATGTTTTGCCAAGGATTTTTTGAAGAGATGGTTTTCTAGCTGCGAATTCTTTTAACTTTTGTTTATCATGGAAGGTTTTAATTTCATCTTCTATCCTGAAGCTTAATTTCGCCGGATACACGATTCTTGGTTGGAACCCATTTTCTTTCAGTGTTTGAAATATGTTATTCCAGGATCTTCTAGCTTTCAGGGTCTGTGTTGAGAGATCAGCTGTTATCCTGATTGGTTTGCCCCTAAATGTAATCTGCTTTCTTTCTCTTGCAGCTTTTAAAATTCTCTCCTTATTCTGTATGTTGGACATCTTCATTATAATGTGTCTAGGTGTGGATCTCTTATGATTTTGCACATTCGGCGTCCTGTAGGCTTCTAGGATTTGTGATTCTGTCTCATTCTTCAAGTCTGGGAAGTTTTCTTGTATAATCTCACTGAATAGTCTGTTTATTCCTTTAGTTTGGAGCTCTGTGCCTTCCTGTATCCCAATGACTCTTAAATTTGGTCTTTTGATATTGTCCCATAATTCTTGGATGTTCTGCTCATGGTTTCTTAGCAGACTTGCTGAGCTGTCTATGTTCTTTTCCAGTTGAAATACTTTGTCTTCATTGTCTGATGTTCTCTCTTCTAAGTGATCTAATCTGCTGGTAGTATTCTCAATTGAGTTTTTAAGTTGGTTTAATGATTCCTGCATTTCCAGGATTTCAATTTGTTTGTTTTTTTATTACCTCTATCTCCCTGTGAAATTGATCTTTTACTTCCTGGATTTGTCAATGTGATCTTTCATTGTCTGATTTTGCTGTCTCATGTCTTCCTTGAGACTCCAGATCATCTGAAGCATATATATCCTGTACTCTTTATCTGACATTCCGTCTGTTGCAGCTATTACCTCTTCTAAAGTTGAGTTGACCTGCATTGCTTGTGGTCCTTTCTTTCCTTGTCTTTTCATACTGCTTGCGTTTCTTTCTGCTTGGTGCAACTGTTGTGTTTTTGAAATTTACCTCCTATTTATTTATATTGCTCTTGTACAGTTGGGAAGTCTCCCTTGCAGGGCGGGTAGTGGCTGTGCTCCTCCCCTAATTAGGGTGGTCTGTCTACCACGCTAATTGGTCGCAGGTCTGCCCCCACTGCAGGCACTGGTGGCTGTTCTGCTCTGACCCCACTCCAATTGTGGTAACGTAACTACCACGCCCTGGGGTCGTTGGTCCTGATCTGGATGTGGGTGGCGGCTCTGCTGTGCCCCCACTCCAATTGGTGTGACGTGTCTACCACGCTGGCAGACCTCTAGGCCGGTGGGTTGCAGTTCTGCACAGCCCCCACTCCCAATGGGGGTACCTGACTACCTCTCCAACGGGTCGCTGAGCCCCCTCCGGACCCGGGCGGCGACCCTGCTCCACCCCCACTCCAACCAGTGTGACGCGACTGCCTCAGTGTTACGTGTCCACCACGTTGGCAAGCTACCTGGCCTGTCTTGCCAGTGGGTCGCTGGTCCTATTCTAGGCGTGGGCGGCTTCTCTCTTCAGCCCCAGCTGCATTTGGGGTTTCATGATACCACGCCGGCGGGTCACTTGGCCTGCTCTGGGCGCAGGTGGAAGCTCCACTCTGCCCCCACAGCACCCAGCAGGACCCTGGCCAAGAAGCAGTCACCGCCGGTTCCCTAGCCTTGGGCCAAAGCAGCTTAGGTAGCAAGAACCCCGCCTTTCCGATCCAGATACACTCTCTCCGCTGGGAGCTGGCTCCAGCGAGCGACCCCCACGGGTTCCCCAGCCCCAGGCCAAAACTGTCCCCTGGGAGTCAGAACCCAGTCGCCCCAAGCTCAGCGCACGCTCCACTCGGAGCTCGCCTTCACAGGCAGTCTCCGCAGATTCCTCAGACCTGGGCCCGGTTAGCCCCGGGAACCCAAGTCCCGCTGCTCAGTGCCCGGCGCATGCCTTGCCAGGCACGAGCCTTCAAGAGTATTCTCCACAAGATCCCCAGTCCCGATCCTGAGCAAGAAATCTGTCTGCTAGACGCAGGCAAATACCAGCCTGATTTCACCTGTTCCGTAGCTGAATGAGCTGAGATCAGCAGAACAATGGGATGATTACATCATCTCTCCAAGATGGCGGCCGCCGTCCTCCGTGGTCAGACCGGTGACTGGAACCGCCGCTTCTCTCCTCTGTCTCAAGCCGGAACTCCGCACCAAGCGCTGCTGATGTATCACTGGCAGGAGCCCTCCGAATCAGTATCGCTGTTCTCCCGCTCCGGCACCCTGCAATCCCCAGCCCGCGCCACAGACAACCAGCCGCGGAGCGATCAGGCTATGCGACCCTCCGTGCGGAGAAATGGAGCTCCCACTGCCGAACCTCGCACGATGGAAACCTGTCTATTAGATTCTGTAGCGCCTCAATTTCACTGGATTCCCAACAAGATATCCTTCAGCCGTTTCATATCTTCTTTCACTGGCTCAGTGATGCGGCGCACTGGGGTGATGCACTCCCTTCGCCGCCATCTTCTTCCTGAAGATCTGAATTGATATTTTGACTTCAAAATAATCATATTTTGAAGATTATCAATAAGATTGTTGAGTATTATAATGAGCTTACATGTCTGAGAGAGTTTAGTCTGTTGCAATTCTTTTCCTTACAGTTGCACCAACTATCCCATCTTTGGTCATGGGTACCTGTTCAAATTGTTGCCTTGTACATGACTCTTGACAATCTCTAGTAGTTTTTTTATTTTTAAATATTTATTTTTTAGTTGTAGTTAGACAAAATACCTTTATTTTATTTATGTATTTTTATGTGGTGCCGAGGATCGAACCCAGGACCTTGCATGTGCTAGGCAAGTGTTCTACTGCTGAGTCACAACCCCAACCCCCCTTTTTTTAAAAAACAATATAGTTTACCAAAATGTTCCGGGCTCATCTTGAATATTTTCTGCCCCAAACCTAGAATCCTGGAACAAGCCATTTGTCTGAGAAACCTGGTTTCTTTTAGAAGGAAAGGATAATTCAGGACCACAATGCATTCATTGTTTCTAAGCCTTGTCAGTGGACAGAGCTATACATATGCTATGGTTTAGATATAGTCTGAGTATGTCCCCCAAAGATTAACATGCTGGAAACTTGGTCCCCAATGTAGAAATACTGAAAGGTAAGGTATTTTTAAGATGCAGAGCCTAGGGCAAAATGAGTAAGCCCTAAGGCCTCCTCCCTCACGAAGAGATTAATGCTGGTTTTTCTGAGTGGGTTAGGTCTCTTAGAGATGGATTAGTTCCCAAGAGAGTGTATTATAATAAAGGAGTGAATCTGGCCCTTCCCTTCCTTGTGTGTGTGTGTGTGTTTGGTGCTGGGGATTGAAACCAGGTCCTCATGAATGCCAGGGAGACACTCTACCATTGAGCCATATCCCTAGTCCCTCTTGCCATGTTCTCTCCTGCATGTGCTCTGCTCTGAAACACCATTTGCCATGTGCATGTGTATAGAGCAGAGACTTCACCAGGTGTGGTTACCTGGTCTAGCCTCTAGAAGCCAAAATAAACCTTCCTTCCTACCCAGACTCAATTATTTTGTTATAGCAACACAAAAGGGACTGAGGTAATATAATATCTATAATACTTTATGGGATCATACTAATATTCCTATTGTAAATTCAGAACTACAAGGTTTTCAGTTAACCACTTTTCTAATACATTTGTATCTCCTTTCCTCTACACCAGAAACCCTAATTCTCGAGGTAACAAGGGATGATAAAATTAGAATACTTCATAATTTTTATTCATTACCCCCCCATATAACACCAACCATTTCAGAAAAACAACTGCTTTGGTTTAGATAAGTGTTCCCCAGAGGCCCATGTGTTGAGGCTTATTTCCCAGTGCATAGTGCTCTTGGGAAATGGTGGAACCTTTGAGAGGTGAAGCTAGTGGGAGGTCTTCTAGTCAGTGGGGGTGCACCCTTGAAGGAGATACTTGTAGTGCTCTTTCAATATGTAATATCATTTATTTTTTTAATATCAGGAAACCTAAATTTCTTTCTTTCTTTCTTTCTTTCTTTTTTTCTTTCTTTTCTTTCTTCAGGACCTCATGCATGCTGAGCACATACTCTACTACTGACCTACTTAACATCCTCAACCCCACAGAAAATTATTCTTGAATTATAGTATTTATCATTTGTTTTTTCTTCCCTCCCCTGGTTTTCTTTTTAAGGAATTTCCACTGTTTGTATGTTGCATTTCTCTTTTGCTTATTTTCAATATTTGCTACTCTTTCTTTTTTTATGTTACTGGGGATTGGACTCAGGACTTTGTGCATGCTACACAAACATTCTACTACTAACCTACATTCCCAGACCTTTTTTATTTGAAGACAGGGTCTCACTAAATTGCTGAGACTGGCCTTGAACTTGTGATCCACCTGCCTGCCTCAGCCTCCTGAGTAGCTGGGATTATAGATATATGCCACTATGCCTGCCTTGCCACTTTTAATTGAATCTTTTCTCTTTTTCTTTTTAAAAAATATTATTATTATTTTAGTTTTAAAATGTGTTTTCCCATTTCATCCTTTTTTTTTTCATTTCATCTTCTGTTTCTCTTAAGGTATTTTTAATGTGTACATGTGTGTATGTTGCTCCTTTTCCTTGCAGTTTAGTGTTTATTTATAAGATTTTGTATCTTTCAAATTCTCCTCAACTTCTGTAACCTAAATTGAATTTATATAGCTTGTTTTAATTTTTATACTATTTTCTTTAAAATTTTTAGTTCATTTTGAAATAATACCTTATAGCTTTGTGCCGTGGGAGTATCTACCATATCCAGTAATGTTAAACTGAGACATTATTATTGTTTTTTTTTCAAATGTTTTTTAGTTGTAGATGGACATAATACCTCTATTTAATTTATTTATTTTTATGTGGTGCTGAGGATTGAACCCAGTGCTTTACATGTGTGAGGCAAGTGCTCTACCACTGAGACACAATCCCAGCCCATGATTATTGTTTATTGAAAACTTTTTCTAATACCCCAATACCAGGATGACTTACAATATAGTTAGCATTTGCAATTTTTAGTAGTTGCTACAGAGACTAAATTAAAAGAAAAGAAACAATACATTATATCTTTGACCTCTCTCTCTCTCTCTCTCTCTCTCTCTCTCTCTCTCTCTCTCTTTCGGTACTGGGGATTGAGCCCAGGATGCTTTACCACTGAACTATAGTCACGTTCTTTTTATTTTGAGACAGTGGGCTGGTCTTGAGCTTGTTAGCCTTCTGCCTCAGTTGCTGGGATTATAGGCATGCACCACTGCACCCAGCTTGCAATTTTGTGTTTTTGTTCAAATGTTACTGTGCTCCTCATTCTCTATCTTATAGTAAACGTGGAATTTCTTATAGTTTTCTATTACTTGATTAAAATCAATTTTAAAATTAGTTTTCCTTAGTTAGGGTTGTAGCTCATCAGTAGAGCACATGCCTAGCATGTGAGAGGCACTGGGTTGTATCCTCAGCACCACATAAAAATGAATAAATAAAATAAAGGTATTGTGTTCATCTGAAACTAAAAAAAAATTAAATTAGTTTACCTTTTTAGAAGGAGGCTTGGTTCCTACAGGTTTTCTAATGTCACTGAAGTACTTTTTTGCTTTTTATAATGTTTAAAAATATAGCTGTTTCTTTTTGAGATTTCCTGCCTCTGTTCCCATGTTTTACCTGATCCTTCTCTTTACTTTAGCTGTGTTGTCCCCATCCAGATCAATTTTGATCTCGATCCCAGCAGTTTTTCTCAGAAATGTGTCCTGGAAGTGAGATTTGGCTGTTTAGTATTGGGACTTCAAGAGGGTTAGGCTGTTTTATGCCTTATTGGATCCTCCTGGTCTCAGCTGCTTATGAAATGGGCAAAACCCTCCCAGTTTCAGTTGCCAATCACAGATTGATCCATTGTGCCTTGGGCCAAATACTTGGGGCTCAAATACCTACTTGATCCTCCTTCTTAGAACTGTCAAATGTCCTACGTGTTCCTCTCCTTTCTCTAGCACCAACACCAACTTTACATCGTTGTTTTGTTGTTGGTGAAGTGTTCCCCACTGCTTGTATTTTGTGGTTTTAGAGGATGCTTTGCCATCTTGTTTTGTTGTATGTGTTATCTGTGAGTTTTGATTTTGTTTTCCAGTTTCTCTGTTTACTTGTAGGGATTTAAGAAGATCCAAACTATGTTGCTGCTTTCATTTTTCTGGAAGGTCTGTAATTTTTGTTTTGTTTTTGCAGAACTGGGAATTGAACTCAGAGGTGCTCTACCATTGCTACATCCTCAGTTCTTTTTGTTTTTTATTTTGTGACAAGGTCTCTCTAAATTGTTGAGGCTGAACTTGAACTTGCAATCCTCCTGCATCAACTTCCCAAATTGCTGGGATTATAGATATGTACCATCACACTGGGCAAGAAGATCTGTAACTTTTAAGAAATGAAATTTAGTATCTTTTACATCATCCTTTTTAAAAATAACTCTTCTGAGTGGTACATGGTGGCACACACTGGTAATCCCAGTGGCTCAGGAGGCTGAGGCAGGAGGATCACAAGTTCAAAGCCATCCTCAGCAACTCAGTGAGACCCTGACTCTAAATAAAATACAGAAAAGGGATGGGATATGACTCAGTAGTTGAGTAACCCTGAATTCAATCTCTGGTAAAAAAACAAAAACAACAACAACAAAACAAAACAAAACAAAACAAAATTCTTCTAAAATAATTTCAACCTTACAGAAAGTTTTAATATAAAGGACTTTTTTTTGTCCTTTATCCAAATTCCTTAATAATTGTTAATATTTAACCATATTTGTCTCTCCTCTTTCTCTCCTTCTTTTGCTCCCACTTACTTTCTTACTCCCCTGGTTATATCATTTATACAGAGACAGTACAGCCATTAAAGCCAATAAATTTAAATTGATGCATACTACCATCCAATCTACAGACTCACAGACTACATTAAAATTCACTAATTTCCCCCAAAATGTGCCTTATAATTTCTCTTTACTTTCCAATCCAGAAACCAATAGAAGACTATGTTGTGTTTTTATTTGTTGTATCTTCTTCATCAACTTGGAGATTCCTCTGTTTTTCATGTCTTTTATGATGTTTTAAAGAGAATAATCTAATTGCTTTATAGAATGACTCTCTGAGTTTTCTTTTTCTTTCTTTCTTTCTTTCTTTTTTCTTTTCTTTTCTTTTTTCTTTTTTTGTTTTTGGTGGGGGGGTGTGATTACTGAAGATCTAGGGGTGTTTTACCACTGTGTTATATCTTCAACCCTTTTTACTTTTTATTTTGAGACAGTGTTTTACTAAGTTGCTGAGGCTGGCCTCGAACTTTTTATCCTCCTGTCTCATCCTCCCAAGCCCTTGGGATAATGTGCTGCTGAGTAGGGTTCTGTTACTTATTAGATTGAGGTTATTCTTCTTTTGGAGGAGTATTGCAGAAACAATGTTATGTTATTCTCAGAGCATCATCAGTAGATAATGATGTTAATTTGTCTTATTTCTAACTGTGTTGACTTTTATCATTTGGTTAAGATAATGTCAACCAAATTTCTTCACTAAAAAATTAATAAGTATTTTGACCTATTAATTTAATAAGTATTCTGTAGAGAGGTACTTTGATTTTATGTTACTGTCTTGTTCCTGGTCACATTTTTTTTCCCACTAGTTTTAGCATCCATTGATTCTTGCCTGAGTCAGTTATTACTGTACCAGTTGACAAATCATTATTCTACATTTATTAGTTGGCTTTTTATTAAAAGGTAAAGCTTTTACTTTTCCTTCATTTGTTTATTTATTCATTCAAACATATTTAATTTAGAATGAACTCATGGATTTCTATTTTATTCAGAAGGTGATAATACACTGCTATTGTTATTTTGGCATTAAATTGTCTCAGACTTATCTAATGGGAGCCCTTCAAACTGGCTCTTGTTCTTCTCACATGTGCTCATCATTTTTGAGTAGTTTCTTATTTTACACCTAACAAGATGTTCTAAGAACATTTTGTACTTTCCCTGGCCCAACTCTGAAATCAAACATTTCTTCCAGGCTTTTTGTATCTTTTTAGTGGAGAATAGTAGGTATTCAGAGGCCTCCATCTGCTATGTGTGCTCTTTTCTACCAGGAGGTCATTGCTTCTAGAACCAATTTTCTTGCCTTCCATATTGTTAATTCCCCTCTAGTCATATTGCTTAAGTTAATAGGAATTAAGTTTTATATTAATTGCATCCAAAGATATCTTAACTGATATTCCTTCCAACAACTTCAGGATTATATCAATGTTTACTAATGTTGATTTAGCCAGGCCTGGTACTGTGCACTTGTAGTTCCAGCTACTCTGGATGAGCTCAGGAGTTTAAGGTCAGTCTGGGCAACATGGCAAGACCTGTCTCAAAATAAATAAAAGAAAAATAAAGTAGATCAATTTTTTTTCTGGAACTCTTTTTTTTTTACAGGTGTTCCCAATTTAACAACTTTTAAACACTGTTTACCCCATTGTTTTATTCTGTAATTTTATTTTCAAAACCTTGAAGGATGATTTTGCAAAGGTTGAAATGGATGTGTTAAAAATCCGAATGTGCAAGTTACCCTTTCTGGAAACGCATTCCTTGCATCCCTCTTTCTTAATTTTTTTCTTTTTTCTTATAGAAAAAAACCTACAGAATTTATTATATGCTTATGGTATGATAGCATTTGATTTCCTTCTTGGATTTTTAGGCTGTCTCATATCTCTATTTTTTTCTTTGTCCATTTGTCCGATTGTTTCTGTTGTGACCTCTTCACAGCTGTTTTCTCCTCTAGCTTCTGAAAGGTAGGCATGTCCAAAGTTTGTTGTTGTCTTAACCTTATTTAAAAAATTTATTTATTTAATTGACAAATAAAAATTATATGTATTTACTTTACATAATATGATGTTCTGAAATATGTATGTATTTGGCTAAATTGAGCCAATGAACATAAGCATTTTTTTCACATACATCTTTTTTTGTGGTGAGAACACAAAAAATCTACTCTCTTGACAATTTCAAGTATACAATACACTGTTATTAACTACAGTCACCATGTTGTTCAAAAGATGTCTTGAACTCACTCCTCCTGTCTTAACAAAATTTTTATCTTTTGACCAACATCTCCCCAACCCTCCCCCAGCCCTAGCCTCTGCTAATCACCCCTCTATTCTCTGCTTCTAAGAGTTTGACATTTTTTAGATTCCATATGTGAGATCATATATTTGTCTTTTTTGAAAATATATTTTTTTAGTTGTCAATGGACCCTTATTTTATTTATTTATATGCGGTGCTGAGAATTGAACCCAGTACCTCATGCACACTAGGCAAGCACTCTACCACTGAGCTATGACCCCAGACCTATTTGTGTGTGTGTGTGTGTGTGTGTGTGTGTGTGTGTTTACTTACTTATTTCACTTACTGTCTCCCAGATCCATCCTTATATGTTATCACAGATGACAGCACTTGATTATTGACTTCTTATTCACTGTGAAGTCTTTCTCTGAGGTGCTACTCACTCTTATAACTTCAAATAATCCCCTTTACAATTTAGGTCTCCAATTCCTTGTGTTTCAGCCTCTATTTCTACCTGCACTGTAGCCACCTAAATACATTGTACCAAACACCAAACTCATCTTTCATCCCAAACCATTCTCTATAAGAAGTTTCCTATTCTTTCCAAAGCACATTATTTTCAGTCTCTCAATTTTATAACTTCAAAATCATTTCTAACTTCTACTTCTCTTTTAGGCCACATTAAGCTTCTAACCAATACATTTTTTTCTTTTGTAATATGTTCAAGGACCACTACCTTGACACAGACCTTCACCACATCTGTATAACTGCATTTATTTTCTAACTTGTCTTTCTCTTTATTTTTCTTAACCCCTTAATATGTGGATCCGGAAATCCTGCCTTGCTAAGAACTTTTGATGATTCCTTTAAAGCCCTTCTGCAAGGTCATAGCACATGCCTATAATCCCAGCTGCTCAGGAGGCTGAGGCAGAGGATTGCAAAATTGAAGGCCAGCCTTCACAAAGTTGAAGGAAACTTATTAAGACCCAGTCTTAAAATTAAACCCGTCTGGAGTTTTAGCTTCTTCCCAAACTGGCTTTTTATTGAGCTCTCCAAACCCATCTCCTTTTCCTTCTATTTTTTTAAAAAAATTTTTAGTTGTTGATGAACTTTTATTATTTATTTATTTATTTATATGTGGTGCTGAGAATTGAATCCAGTGCCTCATGCATGCTAGGTCAGCAGTCTAACCCTGAGCTACAATCCAGCCCTCCCTTTCCTTCTTATAATCTCTCCTTCAAAGCTAAATTCAAGTCCTGTTTCCTCAAAGTAGTTTCTAAGCTGGTAGGCTGGGGACTTCCACTTCTCCCTTATTCTTCCTGGAATTAGATACATGTGAGGCTAGTCTAACAAAATGCACCAGCCTTCTAGTGGGCCTTCCAGCAGCAAGTGCAGGAAACACCTATGTTTAATCTTACCTGTGACCAATCTAGTTATTATACAGTTACCCTAACCTAAAGGCAGACCACCTAGAAAACTTCTTTTCTCTCCAGAGATGTAGAAACCCCTATCTCATTAGGAAATACTAGACTGGGTCAGAAGTCTGACAGTTGGCACAAGAAGCAATTAAAAAGTAAAAGACCCTTGGGGTTGGGATTGTGGCTCAGAGGTAAAGCACTCACCTAGCATGCGTGAGGCATTAGGTTTGATCCTTAGCACCACATTAAATAAATAAATAAATAAATAATAGATATATTGTTTTTTTAAAAAGTAAAAGACCCTACCTATAGGAAGGAGGCTTCTCTGGTGAGGGTGTAGGGGAAGGAATGTTGAGTCTTTACCCCAGTGAGAGAATTTGGGGGAGAGGTACTGATAGATGGAACAGAGGAGTTACTCCTCTGTCTCCAATACTGGGAGTAAAAGGCTGCTTCATACGTTCTTTTAGACTGTGTGAACATGACCTAAGGTCAGGTAGTAAGACTACTTGGGGACAAGTATAGAACTATTCCCTCCTTTCTAGAATATAAATATAATGTATCAGTCAGTGTTGGTTGGAATTGGATGGTACAATTAACGGGTTGCACTGAAGAGCTTAATAGAGCACAGTTTTCAGAGGTGTGCGCAGGGTCAAGGAATCTAACAAAGCTATTGCTACTGTAGCCCTGAAGAGATAAGGGAATGATGCAGTATCACCAGAGGCCTGGGCAGCTGGAACCCTGGAGAAACTCTTCTGGCAGTAGGTGTGGCCATAGAGTAACACAGCCCCTGCCGGAAGCATAGAGAGTGGTAGGGAATAAATTCCCATCTCTCTCCCTTTTCCCATTACTGGGAGCAGTTGGCCTTTCCCAGTGGGAAGCCACGGGATAAGGGAGTACAGGGCATGAGGTCCTTGGATATAATATTATTAAGGAACAGAAGAGGCCAGAGAAAAAGCAGATGATGAATCCAGGTTGAGAGGAGAAACCCAGAATACATAGCACACTGGGATCTTAATAGTGATTGTTCTGTATTCTGAATCCCATAACACTTACTTCATATATCCTCATTTCAATTTTCAACAAGAGTCTGTTGAATGCTTCCCATAAGTATAGATGATTTGGATGATACACAAATTAATCAGAACTAGGTCTCTCTAGGATCTCAAATTCAGTGAGCAACCTTTGGACACAGAATTGGCTGCTCTATATTGCATTTAGTATTTTTCAGGGGGTGTGATGGGTTGTTTTTTTTCAGGTTGCCAGAACAGATGTGTTCAGGTCCTTTTATGTGATGGGAATTCTGTGTCAGGCTCCATGGATCTTTAGTCCAGATACTGTGGTAAATATAGTGATACCACAGTTGTCTTGTAAGCATTGCCTCTGAACCAGATGGTTGTACCTCTCTGCTCCCTATTCTTGTTTGCCTCCCATTTAAATTTTTTTTTCTTTTTTGTAGATGTAGATGGACAGAATGCCTTTATTTTATTTATTTTTATGTGGTGCTGAGTATCGAACCCAGTGCCTCACACATGCTAGGCAAGCGCTCTGCTGCTGAGCTACAGCCCCAGCCCCTGCCTCCCATTTTTGTAACCCTACTTCCTTTGCTAGCTACCGATTCCCTTTGTATGCCTCACTTTCAGATTCCCTGAAAAAAAGGAGTCAATTGAGCCAGTTTTATCTCTCTAATCCCTATTAAAATTCTTCTATAAGTCATCTCAAACAGTTTTGATTTTCTAGATAAATGGTATATCCCAACTAGCCAGATCATGAGACAGATATGACAACCAAACTGAACAAAAATCTGTCAGTCAAAGCTACCCCAAATCTTTTGAACATTCTCCTCCTATTATCATGGGTTCTCACAGTAGAAATCCTGCCTTCTCAACATAGAACCAAAACCTCCTTTCCCCTGCTTCCTTTTTTGCATGTGATTTTGCTCATTAGATCCAAGCTTTTGTTAAAAAATAGAGTTCCAAGGCATGAGGAAAGAGTGAGAGTGCCGGGCATGCATTTTGCAGGTACAGATTGAAGAAAAGCTGTTGTGCTTCTGGAGCTGGTGAAGTGAAAAATAGAAACAAAGGAAGAAATAGACATTTCATCTCCATCTGCTTTGATTCTGGTACCAGACAACATTTATTTTCCCTGAGGATGAGAACTTCAAGGAGAGAAAAGGTCATTAGAATAGTTGTACGCACTTGTAATCCTGACTACTTGGGAGGAAGGAGAATCATAAGATCAGGGCCAGCCTGAGAAACTTAGCAAGCCCAATCTCAAAACAAGATTTTCAAAAAGGGTGCAGGGGTGGGGTGAGGAGGGCAGTGCTGAGGATGTAGCTCAGCCATAGAGCACTTGCCTAACATGTATGAGATTATGGGTTCAATCCCTGGAATTGGGAAAGAAGGAAAGAAGGAAGGAAGAAAAAAAATAGTTGCTGACATCTTACAGTCAAGGATATGTATATATATATATATATATATATATATATATATATATATATATATATAGCCAACACCCTGTACCCCATATATTTGTACAATTAAAATAATAATTAGCCAGGTATGGTGGTGCATGCCTGTAATCCTAGTGACTCAGGAGGTTGAGGGAGAATGTCAACTTTGAGACCAGCCTCAACAATTTAGTGATACTCTGTGTCAAAAATAAACAAACAAAAGGGACTGGGAGTGTAGCTAGTGGTAGAGCACTCCTGGGTTTAATTCTCAGTGCTGTGAAACAAAAAATAAAACAAATTAATTTAATTAGATAATAATGAATAAAAAGTGAAAATTGGATAATTACCCTCTGAAGACTATCTTGTGCCTCTGCCATTAACAACAGAAGGCAAACCTGGGCTGTCTCATTGTCCTAGAAGGAGGAGGAGAGTCAGGTAGGGCAAAGTCTAGTTCGTAGCTAGGGCCAGCCTATATCAACTGAGCTCCCAACTGGTCCACATGTACTTTGAGCTTTCCTAGCCCAGCCTATATCAGCTGATCCTTTGACACATGAGTAAATCCAGCCAAGATTAGTATAGCTGAAGCTGGATTGTGGCTCAGTGGTTGAGCGCTTGCCTAGCATGTGTGAAGCACTAGGTTTGAATCTCAGCACCGTGTATACATGAATAAATAAATAAAATTAAAGCATCAGCAACTAAAAAAAATTAGTACATCCCAGGCCAGATTAGCCACATAAGCAAGGCCATCTCGATCCTACTTGAGTTAAAAATCAACCATTTCCCAGCTGATCCAGTTTTGTCAACAAGAGCTACTCACTGATTGGACAAGGCCTAGGCCTCCTATGGCTCGAGGAATAGGTTCCACATTGAGGAGCAGTTCAGGTGGCCCAATACTCCTGTCTTTCTGAGGAGAACTCCATCCAGCTCCCTCTACATGCTAATATTATTGCTCTAAACAGCAGCACCCAAAGGGCCTCTGTATCATCAAACATTTTACACTACATGAAGGAATCATTAAAAATAATGCTTTTATCACTAAGGGTTGGACTGTACTTTTTTAATAACTTTATTTTATTTATTTATATTTTATATGGTGCTGGGATCAAACCCAGTGCTTCACATGTGCTAGGCAAGCACTCTACCACTGAGTCACAATGCCGGCTCTCAGACTGTATATTCTTGAAATGTGATTTGTGTTTATGTGCGTGTATGTGTGTGTGTGTGTGTGTGTGTGTGTGTGTGTGTGTGTGTTTTGCTAGGAATTGACCCCTAGAGAGGTGCTCTACCACTGAGCTATAGATCTGGCCCCTAATCCTTAGTTTTATTAGAAAGTACAATTAGTGAGGTAAGTTGAAATCCTTTAGAAGATTTTCCATAACCACTCCAGAATCCTGCCCAACTCATATTCAAAGGTCAGGAAAAAAACCCATTAACATTTGAAGATCATTATTATCTAATCCTGAGACAGCATTAAATTTCATTAAAAACCAAGAAATTGAGAATAGGGAGTTTTCTGTTACCTTTGTAGCCAGGATAAAGTTTTCAGAGTTTGAGAATAAAATAGTTACTCGTGAAAGGAAGCACCATTGGTCAATGTTTTACTAGCCACCTACTACCTCAGTTGAGGTCTCTGTATGTGGCAGCCACTGGTTTGTTCTGGGTGGAAGCTACAAGAGTATATTCTGCTTCTGGCAACCTGAGAGGTTCAGAGTGAGGGTGGTGCACTTGTCCTAGGGAACACTGTGCAGCATGGTCAGGGAACCTCAGATCAGGCCCAGGTCCTCATAGATTGCTGTGGGAAGAAGCAATATTCATAGTTGGAGTTTTAATTATTAAAAGCCTACTTCATGTAATAGAGACAAAGAACTGGCCACTGGAATTATTGCCCTTCTGAGAAAGTCATCAAATTTTTGATAAGTGTAGCCCCATTCAAAAAGAACTTAGAAAAGGCTACATACTATATGATTCCAACTATGTGACAAAAAAAGGCAAAATTATGGAGAGTAATAAGATTAGTGGTTATGCAGGGTGTGATGACATATGCCTGTAATCATAGCTATTTGGGAGGCTGAGACAGAGGATTGAGATTTGAGGCCAGCCTCTGCAGTTTAGCAAGATCCTATTTCAAAATTAAAAAAAAAAAAAGATTGAAGATGTAACTCATTGGTAGAGTGCTCCTGGGTTCAATTCCCAGTCCTGGGGAGAAAAAAAAAAGATTAGTGGTTACCAGGGATGAGTGGCAAGAGAGGAATGAATAGGCAGAGCACAGTGTATATTTTAGGGTGGTGAAACTATTCTTTACAATACCACAATGGTGTGGTCATTATACATTTGCCCAAACCCAGAGAATGTAGAACATGAAGAGTGAACCCTAATATAAACTATGGACTTTAATGATAATGACATCTCAATGTAGGCTCAGCAAATATACCACTGTAGTGTGGAATATCCACAGTGGGGCTAAAATAAAGAGTTTGAGAAAAGAACTGATGAAAGAAATCTGAACACTTAAAACAAATTGAGCTGATGACTAACAGTATAAAGAAGATTCAATCTTGCCAATCGTGGTGGTACACACCTATATCCCCAGCAACTTGGGAGGTGGAGGCAGAAAGATCATACATGTATGAAGACAGGGGATATATGGGAACTATCTAATTTCTGCTTGATTTGGTTATGAACCTAAAAACTATCTTAAAATAAAGTTTATTAATTTAAAAAACCTGAAATTTACAGAAAAGTTGCATGTAGAGTATAGAAAACTGAAAAATCTTTTAATCATTTGAAGTAAGTTGCCAGCATGACACACCATTACCCTCAAATGCTTTACGGGGAGTATGTAGAACATTCATCTATAAAATCACAATATAACCATTAAAATTAGCATTAGTCATTGTTACTACAATGTAACTATAAGTTCAATATTCTGCAGAAGCAGAAATATCACAGGTTCCTGGCCAGCCTGGGAAATTTACCAAGACCTTGTCTCAAGACAAAATATTTTGGGGGAGTACCAGGGATTGAACCCAGGGACATTTGACTACTTAGCCACATCCCCATCCCTATTTTGTATTTTATTTAGAGATAAGGTCTCACTGAATTGCTTAGCACCTCGATTTGGCTGAGGCTGGCTTTGAACTTGTGATCCTCCTGCCTCAGCCTCCTAAACCTCTGGGATTACAGGCATGTGCCACTATGTCCGCCTGGCTAAGACAACAACATTTTTAAAAGGATGGTGTGGGAGAGCTGGTGATGTAGCTCAGTGGTAGAGTCTTTATCTAGTATGTGTGATGTCCAGTGTAACATCACCAGCACTGCAAAAATTAAAAAAAAAAAAGACCTTATCTCTAGAAGGTGCAACAAAATATGTAAGATTTCAAGTAGCAGAAAGCAAAATAAATGAAAAAATTTAAAATAACATCAGAGGCCCTAAAAAGAGGCATTGGATGAAAATTCTGCTTTTCAAGAAAGCCTAAAGCTGTGCTTACAAGAAGCTGAAGAATGGAATGGAAGACTGAATGAATGAACTTATCTAATAGAACGGAAAGGTTAGAAACACTAAAGTGCACAAATTCTAAATGATACAGTCAGAAAAAATTCCAGGGTGAAAATATTCTAAAAAATGAGAAATGGGGCTGCTATTCCTGGAGAAGAAAGCATTTATGGTGGATCTGGGATATACCAAAGGAGAGTGAAAAAATGGATTCACACAGCTGAGTTACTTATTTAAAAGCCTCTTGAAAAAAAAAAAAGAAGCTAAGTGTACAGTAAATTAAGGGCTGAAGATAAATTAGTTGATACACTTAATGATCCTTTGAAAAGTCTCCAATGAGTAAGTGTGTGATTACAGTTGGGAGGGGGGAACTCCCAGGAAGAGAGAAGCTAAAGCTTTGGCAGACACTTCAAGTTCTTTCAGAATTGCATTAAGGAAAAGAAATGAATTTTCACCAAAAAACAAACAAACAAACAAAAATACTCAAACAATTTAGAGGTAGTTTACCCTATAATTAGAGAGCAGAATCTTTCCAAAGCAGATGTAAAGCGAGGTCATGCATGTGAAGAGCTGAACTCCTATAAAATCAAAACTAAAATTCTTTTAGAAAAATTCAAAAGAACTGCTGGCTATTATCAAAGCTAGTTTATTCCCTGTAGAAGAAAGATTCTCAAAATAAAAAACAAAAGAGGCTGGAGATGTGGCTCAGTAGTTAACCATCCCTAGGTTCAATTCCCAGTAACAAAATAAGAATAAGAATAAGAAATAAAAAGAAAAGAAAAAAGAAAGGTTCATGAGCTGGGTGCAGCAGTACCTGCCTATAATCCCAGTGGCTTGGGAGGCTGAGGCAGGAGGATCACAAGTTCAAAGCCAGCCTCAGCAACTTGGTGAGGTCCTCAGCAACTTAGTGAGATCTTGTCTCACAATAAAAAACATTTAAAAAGTGCTGGGAATGTGGCTCAGTGGTTGAGTGCCCCTAGGTTCCATCCCCAGTTTAAAAATAGAAAGGGAAAAATAAAGGAAGAGAGGTTCATGATAATCAGTTTCGAGCTCTGTTGGCTGGGAGAAAACCTTGATGATTTAAGAAGAGAAAATGAATCCATTTGAGTGTTTGGAAAAGAACACATAAACTGCTGACATTCCCTATGGAGCATTTGGAGAGGCCTAACAAGAAATCCCTGGGGAAACCAAAGAATGACCAGGTCTCCAAGAAAGAAGGAATCCAGCTCTGTTATGGAGATCCAAGGTCCAGTGTCCTGTAAGGATCACATGCTACCCTCCTAGTGTCAGGGTCCTAGATCCTTCCCTCAGGCCAACTCCATCTTGATGTGGATCCCCTACAGGAATGGGAGGCCTTATCCTACTTCTCCTCTCACTGATATACTCCAGATCTTCTTTTGGTTCCACTTTCCACCTGAACTGGGAGCCACTGGTCCAGGTGGTCCTTCCCTCATCCTCCTGTCAGCCATCAGATATTATAGAGGGTCAGAAAAACCCAAGGACGTGATATATTGCTTTCTTACCCTTTATTATGACCTCCTCATGGAAAGCTCCTAACTGTGGAGTGCTAGAGCTAGCATGAAGGAGCTGGTCAGAGCTGATTATGCACATCTTTTCCAACTCCACTTTGAGTGTCTTCACAGTGGTAGCTTGAAATGGAACACGCTGGGAGTATATTTGCATCCATGAAAGGGGCTCTCCAAATCAGATCTCCTCTGCAGAGCCACTTTATTATCACACTGTGTCCTTATGGCAGTAATTCTTCCTGTTTCATCAGAGTCCCAGGTGCCTGGGTTCCTTCTTCCAGAGATACTGTTTCCATTGGTCTTGGGGCAATGTCTGTGCATTTTACTTTTCAAAAGTTCCCTAGGTGGTTCCAATATGAAGCCAAGGTCAAGAACCACTGTCTTTCACCCAGCCTTTGATCTGTTTACATGTTACCTTACCATTTATTTAAGGAAAAAAAACAATCTATTCTTTAAAGTTCTGAGTTCTCATCTACTGGGACCTCTCTCTCCTGAGGCAAGTAAAGAGCAGCAGGTGACAAGGCTGTAGAGTGCCTTACACAGAACCCAGGCTTTTTCTCAGCTAGAAATTCGCCAAGTATACTTTGGTGTTATTAATTTCTTTCCCATGAAGTAATCTAAAATTATTCTTTATTTGGGGTGCCACTTTTGACATAGGTGATGCCTTTTCTTTCTTCCATAAGACTTTGAAAATTTTTAGGCAAAAATAAAGCATTTTGATGATTATTCAGTTTTTTGTTTAGAGCTGGCTGAGGCTTCGTTAACCCTAACAATATGTTTTAAATTTATTTCATGTAAGAAATAGAGGTCAAGGATTTGAGTTTTTGGTGGTATGGCTGCAGATGAGGCCTTTGCTGTATCTCCAGAAATACCCAAGATGGAAAGGTATGGGTTTTCTTTATGTGTTTCTTGGCTCACTCTGTGTTTGGTTGCTCCTTGAAAGGTTTTGCTTTGTAATAGGTCAAGCATGTACTTCTGTACTTTATTTGTGTTCAACTCTGAAAGGCATGGAACCAATCAGAAAGGAAGCTGATAGGAAATGATTTAGGGGTGAGAAAATAACTTTGGAGCCTGAAGGTATAGCTCAGTCGTGAAGTCTGAGTTCAATCCCCAGTCCTCCTCTATTGAAGGAAGGAATGAAGGAAAGAGAAAGAAAGGAAGGAGGGAAAGAAGGAAGGAAGGAAGGAAGGAAGGAAGGAAGGAAGGAAGGAAGGAAGGAAGGAAGGAGGGAGGGAGGAAGGGAGGGAAGAAAGAAACTTTGATATTCTGTCACATTGTCAGTGTATGTTCCTCAAAGCATTACAGAACCATTTGCCCCTAGAGTTCAAATTCCAGGTGGCTTATAACTGCCTGGAATTTGTTATTGTTTTTTCAGTGGAAGCAGGGCAATAATGCCAGAGTATGACAAGATGAAAATCTTAGCTTCACTTCTTCCACATAACAAAGAATTATTTGTTTTATATGGTAGAATTTTTATGTTTGAATAGTAGTCTATATTTCACAAATGCTTTGGATAAGAAGAGAAAATAGTGTTTATTTTCCCTTCATGTCAGTAACCAAGAGGTAAGAAATAAGATTTTTTTTTTCACTCAAGGGTTTTCTTCTCAGCCTCTCTAAACTTTACAAATGAAAAATTTGCATTTACTTGTTATATTTATGAAATAAATTTAAGAATATCTGAAATTTCAGAATAATTTTGTAAACACCCATGTGTTCACCACTTAGATATTTTAATTTTCACTTAAAATTGTTAGGTTCAATTGCTTTCTGAACAAACATTAAACTATGCTCATGAAACAAATAAGAAAACAACCCTTGCTACAAAATTATTAAAATAATTTTTTAAAAAATTATGTAATTTGTCTTTGACAACATTGTGAAATTTGTAGTCCCATCTATGGTAATGAGCTCCACTCTGGTAACATTTGGCATCAAACTGTGGAGGGAACATGTAATTCATTTTCCCTATGAAAAAGCACGAAGGAACATGTGAACTTTTACAAAAAAGTTACAAAGGCCATCAAGATTTTAGTACTGTTCTGGTAAAGAAGACAATTTCAGGATCATAAATCTATGGCCTTTGGGGAGGGCTGTACTCTTTAATTTTTACCCATATTTGTAAAAATCCACAAAGGTGGTACTTAATAGAAAAGGTATATTTACCTCTGAATAATTTGATGTAGCAAATAAAATTGTTCTCATCAATCATTCATCTGCTCACTGTGTATGCCCTTAAAAAGAGCTCACATAGGGAGAAGGGTAGTTTACTACAGAGATAAATCATACAAACAAGTTTTGCATGAAATAGCACTAGTGGAAACAAAGTACTATAAGATAGTAGACCTTGGGAATGACTGATTTGTTTAGGGAGTCAGGGAAGTAGTCAAAGGGGCATCAATGTTGGAGTAGGTGAATATGAACATGTAGGTATAAACCATGATTGTTGCCTCTTCTCTGCTTGCAAAGTGAAGAGCAATGGTAGAAATGGAAGAAATTATAAATACCAATTTTACTCATTTTATACTTTGAATAGACTCTTGATAGAAGGATGGCTTAGCCAATAATTTTGGAGCTTAAAAAATGCTCCTGTGATATTCCAACAGGGCTTTTATTATCAAGAGTATTTCTGAAAGCCAAAATTAAGTCTTAAACAACTCTACACTCAAACTAGTACAGATGTGACAACATACTCAGGACATTTTGAGAAGTAGTTAATGAACTTGAGAGTGGAGCTAGTGATCACACAAATTAATCACACATTAGTTTTATTCAGAGGAATGAGAGCTGGAGCTTTGGCAGTACTGGAAATGTGAAAAAGAAAATACATGCAGTGAATACATGCAGTCATGTGAAAGTAGTCCCTGGCTGTGGGCAAGGGAAGAACGAGCTGAGAAAGGGAGAGGATTCAAGCAGAGCTCAGTGCTCTCTAGAGTGATACCATGTTCAGACCAATGGGAGTCTTAGCCAGTGATGACTGTAAAAATCAAGTGATTGATAAGAAATTAAAAAATATGGGCTACAGAATAAGGACAGAGGCAGAAGAGAGAAGGAAACATACAGAATGCTAGCTAAGCGCAGCAACAATAAAAGTAACAGATGGCAAGAGCCACAGGAGCAATGGGACATTAAGAAGCATATAATCTGAATGTGAAAATGTTAGCGCTGAGATAATAAACCAGAGTAGCTCTGAATTGAGAGGAGTGTCTAAATCCATTTTGTGTAGCTATAACAAAAAATCTGACGTAGGATGGGATCTAATGAAAAGAAGTTTATTTGGCTCATAATTCTAGTGACTGGCAGCCTCAAACAGCATGGCAGTGGTGTCTGGCAGGATCCCTATGTTGTATCACAACATGGCAGATGGCATCACATGAAGGGATTGTATGTTAGAGTGCTTATATGACAAGAGAGGAAGCAAAAGATTGGAGAGGCTCATCCTTTTTATCACAATTCACTCTATTGGGAGTTAATTCACTTGTGAGCCCTAATCCACTTTAAAAGACTCGAATTCATTCCTTTTCTAGGATGGTCATGACCCAGTCACCTCCCACCAGGAGCTTCCTCTTAAAGGGTCTACCACACTTGGGACCAAACTTCCACTATATGGACTTTTGAGGGACAAACCAAAGGGAGCAATCAGATGCCCACACTGTAAGTATTTTTATGGAATTTTGAAAGTACACTTTGGCTTTATTGAAGGGAGAGACATTCAGAGAAAGGACAACCCAGGGTCAATTTAATAATACACAGATTGTGTCTTGCTGAAGGCACACAAAAAATACATGTAATTCAGCAGTCTTAGGAAGGGGCAAGAAATGAGGTGTGGAAGATCAGTGGGATTCTGTTAGAGTGACAGTAAACCATAATATACTAGTATGATAGAGCCTGTACACTGGTGCCTTCAAAAAGAGTTATCATAAGAATTCCAAGGAAAATATGAGACGACACCCCCAATTCTGATCCAATGCTAATGGACAAAATACCATGGATTATTTTTTTTTCCTAAGGAAATGCTGATATCTGAGCTCTGTGCTTTTAAACATGTCTTTGGATATTTCAAAGCAAGACTTAGCATTCAAATCATCATTATGCCTGGTAAGAAAATGTCAGCAAACTCTAAAACTGCATAATAAATTGCTGACTATTTCAAAGAACTCATTTCTGAGCAAAATCTACTCCCTGTATCATTTTAGCAAGTTAATGTAACTAGGTTATTTTAACTAGGTAGCCCCTCCTTTGCTAGAGCAGGATCCTGTGAATTAGGTGTGCTTAAAAAAAGGGTAGGCTGATTCGTCTTATGCTACTACTATAGGCTTTTCCAAATTAAGTTTCAATTCTTGGAAAATGTCATTTTCTTAAAAGATTTTAAAATGTCACTCATTTATTTAAAGAATATAGTCTTCTGGATCGACAATGTTTTTTTTCCCCTACTGATTTTATCAATTTCTGGTATCATTAATTAAAGTTATTCTGGAAGCACAGCAAAGCAAAATTATTTTATTACTAGACAATTACAGAGCTTGCTCCCAAAGGAGTAGGCCATTGTCTTTTCTCCTTACATTTTATTTTCAATTCAACATATCAAACAAAAAATATTAACTGTATATCAATTACAATTTTCTGGGGGTACACTTTAACAAAACCCCTGTAGCTTGGCCTTGTGGTGCACACTTATAGTCACAGTGACTCAGGATGCTGGGGCAGGAGGATCAAAAGTTCAAGGCCAGCCTAAGCAACTTGGTGAGGTCCTAAGCAACTTAGTGAGACCCTGACTCAAAATAAAAAAGCCAAAAAAAAAAAAAAAAAAAAAAAAGGACTGAAGATGTGGCTTAGTGCTAAATTGCCTCTGAGTTTATCCCTGGTAACCACCCCACCACCAAACAAAAACAAAAATTACACATCTATAAACGATTTAAATAGCGTAGAATTTATTATCTCACATGACAAGACTTCTCAAGGATTGATTAAATCAGTGTTTCAATGATGTCATCAAGGATGCAGGTACTGTCCATCTTTCTGCTTTCCCATCTTCTGGGAAACCATAAAGCAAGACTTAAAGGACTTAAAAGAAATGAAGCTGTATGTGGTGGCACACATCCATAATCCTAGTGAGTCAGGAAACTGAGGCAAATTTTGAGGCCAGCCTTGGCAATTTAGTGACACCCTATTTAAAAAAAAAAAAAAGGGTGTGTGTGTGTTTGGGGGGGGGAAGCTAGCTCAAAAAACAAATCAATCAAACCAAAAACAAAACAAAACAAACCACCACAACAACAAAACTCTACAAAAGAAACAAGAAACAAAAAATTTACATATGCTCATTTAATTTTTTGCAGTTGTTATAAAGCTTATGTATAAATATAAAAATGTTCATAGAAGTGTAAAAACTTGATCCAAATCTGTGTGTACACTATGATCTCATTATTTATAAATATGCAAGGGGTAAAAGGTGTGAAAGAAAATACACCAGCCCGCATAGAGGCCACACATTTGTAATCCCAGAGGCTCAGGAGGCTGAGACAGGAGGATTGTGAGTTCAAAGCCAGCCTCAGCAAAAGCGAGGTGTTAAGCAAGTTAGTGAGACCCTGTCTCTAAATAAAATACAAAATAGGTCTGTGGATGTGCCTCAGTGGTGGAAAGCCTGAGTTTAATCCCTGATATCCACCAGCTCCCACCCCTCACAAAACAGAATAAAACAAACAAACAAAAAAAGAAAGAAAGAAAGAAAGAAAGAACGAAAGAAAGAAAATACAGTAAATGTTAAGCATAGATTAAGGCAAAGGATTTTTCCTTATTGTCATCACAGGGACATTTTCTTTATTGTCCAATGTGGTTAAAATTACTTCTTACAATGGAAATAGTGATAACAGAATCAAGAACGGGCTGGGGATGTGGCTCAAGCGGTGGGGTGCTCACCTGGCATGTGTGCAGCCCCAGTTCGATCCTCAGCACCACATACAAACAAAGATGTTGTGTCCGCCAAAAACTAAAAAATAAATATTAAAAAAAAATTCTCTCTCTCCCTCTCTCTCACTCTATCTTTAAAAAAAAAAGAATCAAGGATAAAAGCCTCTTCATTTGCCCTCTGATTTGTATATGAAGAATTAAAAACCTATTCTACATTCATCATTAAGATGCCCTTAAGCTTTAACAGTTTGAGGCTGTCAACCTCAAAATTTATTTACTTTTGGACTGCTAATCCTGTCACAATTTGCATGGGAAAGAATGACAGAAGGGATTCTTCAGAACTCAAATTAGAATTTTGAATCTCAGCTTCCAAGTAGCAGAACCAAGACTAGGACCCAAATCTACTAGGATATCGAATACTTTTATAGCTTCCGGTCTACCCACGAGTATTAATAAACTTGTCATGTTTGTTGCTGAACCCTGGCATTACTGCCATTCTGGCTAGCCTGGGGGTTGGATTTCTCGCGCCCCAGTTGCTTCTCTCCACCAGTTGGCGGCCAGGAGAAGCTTCTCCCTGTTCTTTCCCCTTTCCTTGCAGAGCTCTCCCAGGCTCCGGCAGGGGACGCTAGCACCATCTAGTTGCAAGGCCCCTCCCCCGGCCAACCGTCGATTGGGCCGGCGCGTGACGTCACGCCGTTTTAGCCAAACAAATGGGTTTCGGGGCGAGCGTTGGGCTCCGCCGCGCCGCGCTGGGTGCTCTGTCCGCCTCAGCTGTGGGGAGCGAGCCAGGCCTGCTGCCGCCTCTTCATCGGGCTGGTGCAGCCCCTGGCCAGGCCCCGGCCGGGGCAGGAGCACAGGTGGGCCGGGGCCGAGTGGAGTGGGGCGCGAGGGGCAACACGGCCCGGGCCGGCGGCCACCGTGGCCGCTCCCCGCCCCCTCCCGCCGCCCGCCGGCACTCCCGGGGCGCGGGGCGGGTGGGGGCGGGGGCACCGCCTGTGGGTCTCGGGCTCGCGGCGCCCGGCGCGACCCTGGAAGGACCCGTGGCCCGCGCCTCCTCCGGGGCGCCCTCTACCCGCGTGCGGGCCCTCTGAGGGTCGTGCTGGCCGGCGGGTGGGAGCAGGGTCCCGGGCCCCTGGAGCGGGATCCGGCCGTGTACAGACACCGAACCTGCGCTCTACCTTTGGGCGGTGAGGAAGTGGGGTCGCATCACCTGGTCGCGCCCGCCTGGGCTCGGCCACTCTGCCCTTACTTGCCTCAGCGCAGGTGAGCTGGCGCTTATCTTTAACCTTCCTCGGGGACCGGGCAGGACCAAGGCACGGATGGTTCCTTGGCTCCTCCGGGCTGGCGCAGGGCAACTGCAGTTCCGCGCCAGTGGACGATGAAGTCATAGTGCCTGTAGGTCCGCGTCTCTGTGACGTCAGGGGTTTGCAGAGAGGGGCCGTGATGTCATAGCAGGCCCTGAGAGGGATCGTTAGCTGGCGGGAGGGCCAGGAGGATCCATGGGGGAGAAAAAGGAAGTTCGGTCTTCTGTCAACGCGAGGAATCGCAGTGGATTTGAATCGAAAGTTGCCGGATATCAGCGTTTTCCAGTTTTAATGTAATAGTTGTCAACTGCTTAAACTTCAGTTCAAACACTAATTTTTAGTACAGTTGAGAGATACATTTGATCGAGAAAAATCTAAATTAGGGTAGGAGGGTTTTGGCGGGGAAGAGAGGACGTTGGGGTTTTCAATATAAGTGATTTTCAGAAAATTAGAACTCATAGTTTGATAGTTGGTGATTGGAATTGCTGAAAAAAATAGAGCCAGTTGGAGTTTGTCTTACTTTTTTGGCTAGATACCTGCTTGTTAGCATTTTTGTTAAGGATTGTTTGGGAGGAAGGAGAGCTGATCTTAAATGAACTCTTTATATATAGTAAAGAAGGGAACTTTGAATTAATCCGACATTCTTCTTAAGTAATAATCACCAGAGAATTTAATTTATCCAGCTTGTCCCTGTGTATCCCCCATCCCATCAATTATGGATAATTGAAGGTTTTCTATGGTTATAACTCAGCAACAGCCTTTTTCTTGCGTTCTTACTAATACTGGGTTATAACTTAATAACATATCCCAGGACTGCTTGTCTGAACAGGTAACTAAAATTTTGTCAGTAGTGCTTTCAAATATGAAATTACAAAGCTTTGAAACAAGTGATTTGTTTTGCCTATTAATGTGTTTATTCCATAGTTTTCAAAAGAGGTCAGACTGCAACAGGATCTAGTCATTTGCCCTACTGGCCCTCTTCAGATGATCCAGCTTATCAATACTTTTTATCATTTCCTTTGTAGAATCATGTAAATAGAATCTAGTTTCAAAAGTAGCCAACTTGAAATTGAAGCATAATTACAATTAATGTTTTCAGCAGGAAGCTTTGGTAGGAGTCCTTAATCCTTCCTCACTGACCTTGACTTGTAATAGATTTTGTTTTATTTTTTACAACACTTCCTGCTCTCCATTTGCTCTATAAAGCAAATGAAACAATATCTCTGGATTTTTGCATCAATATGTTGCTGGAAGTTATATCATGCCTATTAATGAAGAAAATAAAAGCAAAATTGTCTCTATTAATTGCTATTGAATTTTTTTGGAGGAAGTACTGGGGATTGAACTGAGGTCTCCTGCAAGAAGCACCCATCACTGAACTATGCCCCCAATCCCATACAATTGGATTTGATGGGACATTCATAAGACATGGCTTTCCAATAAATCCTGTTTTGATCTTCATCACAACTTTGGGAATTTGACTTTGTTGTGGGTAATACTGAAAATTGTTAATTCTGTTTTTTTCCTTTTAAGAAATTATGAATTGTATGGTGACAATGTTAAGTGAAGGTCCTAAAGATACAGTTTGAGCCTTTGGAACTTCAAAGACTATAGGCATCTGAATTAATTCAAAGCAGTTGATAAGGGGGTGTTTATTATCAGCCTACCCCTTTAAGATGAAAGGATGATCACAAGGTGTTGATGGAATGAAGGAGGTACAAAAAGGAACACCTGCATTAGTCTTTAACAGGTAATAGCCTTCTGGGGCAGGCTACATGGCTCTGTTGTGTCCCTAGTATAAATGGGAAGGGATGGAAATCAAACTAAATGTAAGTTTTAAAACAATTGATGATAATGTACTATAGCTATTCCTTGGTAGTGCATTTTCCTCCTCTCTTTTGCTTAGCAATTATGATGTTTTTGTTTTTCCTTATGGAACATGTAATAGATGGAGGATAAAGTGTATTCTGATGTGACTGAGGAGCAATGACAGGTTTAAAAAAAGCCAGCTTATGTGTATCTTTGTATAATAAGTCATAACTCTTATGAAACATTTTTTATAGTCTGTTTCTACTTTTGGCAGGATGTTTTTCACCCATGCTTTGCAGATTTGGGTCTAGGAAGCAGTTTTTACTTTTCATAAATGGTTATATGGAAGTTAGAGATTGGGCTTAAAAATTATTTTAAGACATTTTGTCATCTTATTCACAGCATTTGAAAGGAATAAATAAGTCATTATTGATATGGCATTTTTCTGATGGATAAAAGCAAATGTAATGAAGTATGAGGGTGCTATATTTTAGAAATTCTTTAAAATATATTTATTGGGTCAATTATTAACAATAGAGTTTTATTTCTTATATTTTCTACTTTATTTTTTAAATTTGTTTGAGTTTAATTCTGCAGTTTTTATATTCTAGTAGACTATAAACTTGTTTTAATATTTGTTGATGAAAGAACATACTTGAGAAGACATCATTTGGTATTACCTTCCAAAATTTGCAGCTGTTTAGAACCAGATACTTAGGGGAAGCTACTATGGTATAATGAATGCCTTCCTTGTTAGGTCATGTGTGACAAAGGCAAAATTCAGCAAGTGCATGATCTGCAGTCCTTTGGAAGCAACAACAGAAAAGAGCACATGAGCTCCAAATGCATTTGGGTCATTTGGAAATTGAATTCCTGTCAATTCTTATCTTCACCAAATTTATCTTCTCCCCTTTAGTTCATGCTTATGGTGTTTTGAAGCTGATGAACCTACTGGTATTATCCAGGAGACCATTAATAATTAAAATATAGGTTTTTTTTTCCCCCCAGTGTTAGTTAAAAGAATTTATCAGCCTTTCACTTCCAGCTCCATCCTCTAATTAGTACTCTACAGAAAAGACTGTAGATCTTTCCTTAAATATTCAATTTCAGAAAACCAGCTTGTACATTTTCTTCTCTTAGCACAATGTATGTGTAAATGTGAAACTAAGCACCCATTATAATTGTGATTATAATATTATAAAGCATGAGTTTCCTTCATCCAGAAAACATTTTTGATGTCTTTGGGTCAAGCACTATGACATGGATGAAATTAGTTTCCTCCAGGGTCTGCTGCAAGAATCCTTGATATTGTTGTAGAGGACCTTGAGAATGAAAGGCTAGAATCTGGACAAAAGGACGAACAATGTTCGTCCTTTGGTTAGATGAAGAAACATCTAACCAAACCAGGTTGGCTAGATGTTTCTTCATCTAAAGGTCAGTTTAAGGAGGGTGTTAGAAACTCAGATAAAATATGAAATAGATTATCATGGTTCAGAATAAGCAAAGGGCCTTGATTCTGCAGATTTGCATTGTCCTAGAATGAGTAAAGCTTAGCTAGTAGTACTTTGTTTGAGGTAAGACTAAGTGCTCAAGACCACTAGTCTTTGTATGCAGTCCTAAAATTAGAGATAGAGAGAAGCAACAAATATGTGTTCAGTTCTTTCCACTCTCAGGCACACACATATCTTCTTTTTCTTTAAAATGAAACCATTTCACTTATAAACTTGGAGAATACATGAGCCTCTCAGTCTTCATTTGTAGTCTCTGCTTTCTTTTCCTGGAATTTTATAGTGAATAAAATTTTATGTAAAAGTATTGTATATTGAGTACTTAAATACTTGCCATCTAGATTTCGTAATTCATATTTTGCTATATTTGCTTTACCATCTATATGCCTATCTATCCATTTATCAGCGAATCTATGTGTTTAAAGGACCTACTTTGCTAACAAATTTGGATGGTAACTATGCTAAGTCTTAAAAATAGGAAAAAATGAACACAATAAGAGGCAGGGCCTTTAAGAGGTGATGGTAATAGTGTCCTTACAAAAGAGGCTTGAGAGAACCCTTTGCTCCTTCTACCATGCGAGGACCCAGGAAGCTTACAGGAAGAAAGCATTATCTATAAGGAATGATTCTGGATCTGTAGCCACATTGATCTTGAACTTCACAGCCTCCAAAACACTAAGCAACAGTTTTCTGTTTATAAATTACCCAGTGTAAGGTACTTTAGTATAGCATCCTGAATGGATGAAGACAAAAATTGGTACTTACATGTAGGATGCTGCTATAACAGATAATTAAAAATGTAGACATGGCTTGGAACTGAGTAATGAATAGAAGCCAGGAGAGTTTTGGGGTATATTGCTATGAAGGGAACCTTAAGGATGATTTTCTGGTGAGGGTTCAAAAGACAGCTATAGAGAAAGCCTGAAATTAGAGATTACCTAAATTGTAGTGAACAGACTGTTGGTAGAAGTATATCTGTAAAGGCCATTCTGATTATGCCTCAGATGGGAATAACATGTTGAAAACTAGAGGAAAGACAATTCTTATAAAGAATTTGGTTGAATTGTGTTCATGTCTGTGTGCTTTATGGAAGTAGAACTTCAGAGGAATGAAATAGATATTTGGCAGGAGAAATACAAAGTGTTGGGTGCGTACAGCTTCTTTGGACTACTTACAATAAAATGAGAGATGAGAAAATCAAGCTAAAGACAGATTTATAATAAAAAGGGGTGGAGAACTTAAAAGATGCGGCAAATTCTCAACCTCCCCTTGTTGTAAATAATGAAAGTATGTTCAGAAGAGAGTGCCCAGGGTGTGGCCAGGTAAACTTTGGTTAAAGAGATTAGTATGGGTATTTGGAAGCCATGTGCCTATTTATCAATATAGTAACCCTGAAGACATGTCAGGTCTTTAGGGCTGCCCTGCCTATTGCTGGGGCTTTGGTGGCAGAATGATTTAAAGCCTCTACTCCCTGTATTCCAGCATATCATTCTTTGGCTGTCCTAGCTGTGGCTCCTGTGCACTGATGGGTATGGTACTGACCACTGTGGCCACCTTTCTGGAGGTCATAGATCGTAAAGTTTGTGTTATGCTATTTATTCCAAGGCAGAGTGCATGAACTGTGTTGGGGGCATTGCTACCTCCACCTAGATTTCAGAGAATGCTCTGGAGAACTTTGGCACCCAGGAAGAGAACTGTCACAAGACTGAAGCCATCAGAAAGCTGCCACTAGGGGAAAATGTCCAGTGGAGCCATGGTATAGGGATGCCCTCAAGACCCTTGAAGAGCTAGTCCAGTATGGGAGAGATGCAGGCACCTTACTTCCAACTGGTGGAGAGCTGCAGCATGCATTGTACTCAGCAAAGCCATGAGAGCAAGGTTACCTGGAACCTTGGGGGCCCAGTCCCTAGCACAGTTTGTCTGGAAGGCAGGACATCAAGTCAGAGGAGATTATTTTGGAGCCTTAAGATTTAATGTTTGTCCTTTTGGGTTTAGGATTTGGTGAGACCTGTTATCTTTGTTTTCTGCTTTCTCCTTTTGGAATTGTGCCTGACCCACCATTGTATTTTGGAAGCAGACTTGATTTCACAGACTTATGACTGAAGAGAAATCTGCCTTAGGATAAATCACACTTCTGGTTTTCACTTTTATGTGATTCAGGTGAGACTCTGGACTTTAGATTTTTGAGTTGCTGGAATAAGATGTTTGTTTGGGGCTGTTTGGAAGAATTGAATGTGTGTGTGTGTGTGTTTACCATTGAGACCATTTAAAATTTTTTTTTTTTAGTTGTTGATGGACCTTTATTTTATTTATTTATTTGTATGTGGTGCTGAGAATTGAACCCAGTGCCTCACACATGTGAGGCAAGTGCTCTACCACAGCCACAACCCCAGCCCAGAGTGGAATGTATTTTGCATGTGAGAAGGGCATGAATTTTGAGTGACCAGGAGTGGAATGCTATGTTCCGAATGTTTGTGTCTCCTTCCCCACAACTTATGTTGAAACCTAATTTTCAATGTAATAATGTAAGAGGTGATACTTCAGATATGCTTAGGGCTTGAGTATGGAGCCCCTGTGAATAGGAATAGTGCCATAACTGAGGCAAATGGAATCCTTTGACCTTTCTATCCTAAGAGGATGCAGCAGTAAGAAAGCTCCATTTAAGAGGAATGGGCCCTCACCAGACACTGAATTTGCCAGTGCATTTGACCTTGGACTTAACTTTCAGAACTGTGAGAAATTTCTGTTTATAAATTACCCAGTCTGGTTTTTTTTCTTGTGGTGGGGATTGTGGATTGGGATTGAATTTAGGGGCACTTTACCATTGAACTACTTCCCCAACCCTTTGGTTTTATACTTTGAGACAGGTTTTATACTTTGATAAGTTGCTGAGGCTGGCCTTAAACTTGGGATCCTCCTACTTCAGCATCCCCAGTCACTGGAATTACAGGCTTGCCCACCATGACTGGCTGAAGGTATTTTTATATAACAGCCATCAGACTATGCCAGGTTTTTATTTAAGGATCCAGAGAAGATTTGATATAAAATCTGTCTAAAGACTATCTAAAGCTGTGTTCTTGGCCCTTTGTTGCATTTTATAATCCAACCCTTATTGTTTAGTCTTCTCAATTACCATTCTGTCCAGCTTATGCCTACATCTATATTCATAGTTAACCAGTCACTAAGTTTTTAGTGATTCTTTTATTTGGGTTTATTTTTTCCTGTTTAATCTCCGTGCTGATGCCCTCATTCTACAGTATGGAATGTATGAGAAAGTTCATTGAATTGCAAAAAGAAAAAATTAAAATTTCTACTTTTAATTCCTTTTGGCATTTTTATGTACATTTTATACTGTATATTAGGACTTATGCATCACATTTATAAATTTATAAACATGAGAACACATTCATCATGAGAGTGAGAGTGTCAGAAAAGTTGAGATAACAATAGAGAGCAGTACTTTCCAATAGAAATCAATGGGAGTCATATGTATAATTAAAAAATTTATAGCTGGGCATGGTGGCGCACTCCTGTAATCTCAGTGGCTTGGGAGGCTGAGGTAGGAGGATCACAAGTTCAAAGCCAGCCTCAGCAAATACAAGGCACTAAACAACTCAGTGAGACCCTGTCTCCAAATAAAATACAAAATGTGGCTCAGTGGTTGAGTGCCCAAGTTCAATCTCCAGTACTGAAAAAAGAAAAAAAAAATTCTAGTTAGCCATCATTAAAAGAAAAAGAGTGGAAAAAATGTATATGTGTATATATTTGCAGTGCTGGGTTTGAATCCAGGCCTTGTGCTTGGTGGGCAAGTGCTCTACCACTGAGCTACATTCTCTAGCCTGAGTGAAAATAATTTAAATTATGTTATTTAACACAGTATATCCCAAATGTTATGATTTCAGTATAATCAATATAAAAAATATCAGAGTAGTTTATGAAGTAGTTTGTCATATGAAGTCTTTGAAATCTGAAGTACATTTTATATTAAACAACTCAGTTTAGGTGAGTGATATTTTAGGTCTCAAACCACATGTTGATTAGCTCCTGTATTGGAAGCTTTTGTCTAGACATATGATCTGAATTTAAAGTTCTGTAATTGTTTGTTTTTCATAATTCCATTATTTACTCTCTTCAGTCTGTGTTCACAGATACTAATTGGACAAAAATTCTGGGATGATGTTTCTCTCTCTCTCTTTTTGGTAATGGGGATTGAACTCAGGGGCACTGAACCACTGAGCCACATGCCCAGCCCTATTTTGTATTTTATTTAGAGACCAGGGTCTCACTGAGTTGCTCAGAGCCTTGCTTTTGTTGAGGCCGGGTTTGAACTCATGATCCTCTTTCCTCAGCCTCCTGAGCTGCTGGGATTACAGGCCTGCACCACCATGCCTAGAAATATTACTGTCTTAAAAAAGAACCTGCTCTAGGTTTTTATGGCATGCTTAAAAATCTCATTTAAGACTTCATGCTGTGTGCCATAGAGCGTGCCTATAATCACAGTGGCCAAAGCAGGAAGATTGCAAGTTTGGTGCCAGCCTTAGCAAACCAGTGATGCTCTAAGCAACTTAGTGAGACCCTGTCTCAAAATACAAAATAAAAAAGTCTGGGGATGTAGTGACTGCGGAGAAGGATCCTCAAGTTCAAGTCCTGCCTCAGCAACTTACTTAGCAAGACCCTGCCAGACAATAAATAAAGGTGGGGGTGGGGTGGTAGACTTGGGGATGTAGCTCAGAGGAAGAATGTCCTGCGTCTAGTCCCTAGTATCACAATACTAAAGTGTTCGTTTGTTTTTTTAAAAAATGAATTTTGTTTGTAGAATTGTTTATTTGAAGTTGTAAAATCACCTTTGGAACTATAGAAGGGAATTATTGATGAACTGGAGTTTCTGAAGATGAAATGAGTTTTGATAAGTATATCTCAAAAAGTACATTTGTTGTATTGTCTGAGAACAGTTGAGTTGGACTTGTTTCCAAAGTAGGACAAGATATCTTATTTCAAGTTCAGTCATCAGGATTATTCTCTGGAGGTTCTCAGTATTTTCACAGTCCCCAGTCACTTTAGCTGTAGGAAGTAGGTTTCTGTAATTCAGAGTTGTCATCTTTCCTAGATGAAGAGCTCTTCCATAGTGATAGAAAAGAAATAATGAGTAGTGCGAAGGACAGCACACCAGACAACAAAACCAGTGAGAGCGCAGAATCTTCAGACGAAAAATTAAATTTTGTTAAATCCATACTTGGCAATGCCTCAATAAATTTTCTGACTGTAATGCACAAATCAGCAACTAATGTGTGAACTAGCTGAGACCCCCCGAAAAACTGATTGCTAAACTGTTATGACCATATGTGTGTCGAATTGAAATATTCAGTTTTAACGTATATTCACAAGTATCCATGCATTCTAATCTTACACCAAAGATAGTAATAAGTGATTTTTAAAGTAATTCTGGCACAGTTTTTTTAAAAATACAATGGTTGTACCCCATTTTTTAACCAAATATTTGGCATAAAATCTGTGACTATTATATGGCAAAATATTTAGAAACTATATTTTTAACAACGTGGTCTTGAAATTTAAGTAAAACTTAATGCTTTCTTTTGTTTGTTTTTAGTACTGGGAATTGAACCCAGGGATGCTCTATACTGACCTATAATTTCCTCCCTCTTTATTTTTTGAGAGAGAGTCTTGCTAAATTATTAAGGCTAGCCTCAAACTTGCAATCCTTCTCGGTGGAATTACAGTCGTGCACCACTGTGCTTGGCTTCAGTGAAAAGATAAACCAGGTTACTGTTTTATTTCTTGAATATAAAAGATGAATTATTTTACATTTTCTTCATTTGATTTGGCCATTTAGTCTGTATTATGAAAGATTTCGGTTACCTAGAGTTTTGCTATATAAGTTACTAAAAAAAGTCACCTCAGTTCTTAACTGAAGTTGTTTTATTTTGTAAATCTTTACCTTGCCTTATCTTTCTTGAAATTTAATTGTCATGTTTTAAAATGTAGAGAACAAAGAGGTGTAAAGCTAAATAATACTCCTTCACAAACAATTCTTAGCCCATTTTTTCTTTTTCAAATCGATAACAGTAGAAATTAAAAAATCTTTTTTCTTCCCAATTTTTTTTTTTTTTAAGTGAGCAACTTCCTACATTTCTACTTGGATGTTAGTCTTATTGGTTCATTAAAGTGACAGTGAAGATTCAATATAAATTCGATTTAATGTTCTTGGCAGATGTAAACTTAAATTTTTGTCTCTTTTAGGAGAAAACCATGTTAACACTTCATTAGTAAACCTCAGTGTAGTCAGATTTTGTTAAAAAATTTACCATTTTTATTGTATGAAAGGATCAAAGCTTAATTTTATTTCCCTGTTCATTATATGTTAATGTATGTCTACTTTGAACCTACCACATTTGAATATCCCTTTATTCTATGTTGCAGAAACTGTTTTATAGAATAACACTGTAACAGAAAGTGTATTCTTTACTTCAAGAACACTTACTTTGAAAAGGCTGATGATTATGTCTGTGTCTAGGACTATTCCAGAAGCCCTGAACAAAATTTCCACACAGGTCACCAAGTTTAAGAATTTTCTTCCCCTTGCTGGATGTGTAGCACAGTCCTGTAATCCTAGAAGCTAAGGAAGTTGAGGCAGGAGGATTGGAAGCTTAAAGCCAGCCCCAGCAACTTGGTGAGGTCCAAGCAACTCAGGGAGATCCTGTTTCAAAATAAAATATAAAAAGGGCTGAGGATGTGGCTTAGTGTTAAGCACCCTTGGGTTCAATCCCAGGTACACACCCACACTCACACTGACACATCAATTATTTTTTTTTTTCCTCTCTATCATCTAGCATGACAGGACTTCTAGCATATTAAGCAAGCTCTCTACCACTGAACTACACTCCTAGTGTTGGCTACTAAAGGGGATTTTGTTTGACACTTTTGAACCCTGTTAGAAACAATTTGATGATTTTTTTTTGTTTTGATGTGTTTTGTTTTGCTCTGCTGGGGATCCAACTCAGGGCCTCATGCATGCTAAGCAAGGGCTCTTACTACCAAACTATATCCTCATCCCAGCAGTTTGATATATATGCTACAATTAGCCAGAAAGGATAAATGTCACCTTTATGAGTTTAAATGTATGTATTTATTGCTTAAGAGGTTATTTGTAATTGGAATGGATCAATAAGATGCCCATAGATTTCCACTGTCTGATCGAGACCGTCATTTCTAGCATTCGTGCTGGAAAATGGGGCTTGCTGGGGGTGGTAGCTCTGTGGTAAAGCATGTACTTAGCTTGCAGGAGGCCTTGGGTTAATCTTCAGTATCACAAAAATGGCAACAAAAAAGAAAAATGCAAATTTTATGGATATTTCTAAGGTAAAGGAAAATTATTTTATACAATGTAATTATCATATAGAAATAAGAACAGGAAAATGGAATATAAAATTATATATACCAGTCATAGCTATACAAAAATAGGTTGATTTAAATGATGTAGTTAAGAGTGGTCTAGTTAAATTTTAAGTTAACTATTTTGTTTATGCCATGAAAAAGGTAATAGAGTTTAGACATATTTTAAAGAAAACAAAGGAAGGTCAATATACATTTTTCAGATAATCACTTTGTTTCAGTCTCTAATCTGATTCACAGGATTTACAAATGTTCCTATTTTTAACTCTTTAGAATCTGTGCTCCTCCAAAAAAGAACCTTTTGTATGCTTCCTTTAGCAGATTGGAGAAAAGGCTTGTTGGCTTTTTTTTTTTTTTAATTAGTTGCTTTTGTTTCTTCAACACTATGAGCAGATAATGATAAATTAAATATATATTATATATTTACAGTGGCAAAACAGCCCCAGTGCTTCCTTCTCCTTTTGGTTCCTTTTCTTGCTCTTTTCCTTCAAAAATATTGAATTTTCAGCACTTTATTTTTTTGTCATTTTCATGATAGCTAGTGATTCTTGGTAATTAGCTGAGTGTGGGATCATCTTGAAATCATGGTCTAAAGAATATTTTTTTGGGGGTAAGTAATGTGTTTATTACATGGTTCAAAACACAAAAGGTAGCAGGGTATGGTTGTGAATACCTGTAATTCCAGCTATTCATATGACTGAGGCAGGAGTATGAAAGTTGAAGGCAACTCTGGGCAATTTATACAATTTTAAAAGGCGGCAGTGGGATGAGGAAGTATGTAGTTCAGTAGTAAGAGTGCTTACCTACCATGCAAGAAGCTCTGGGTTCAACGAACCCTACCACTGTAAAAGAAAACCCCAAATCAAAAAAACAAAGCAAACACATAAGGTGTGAAGTTCTCTCTCTCTCTCTTTTTTTCCTTCAGTGTTTTGGGCATGCTTTTCCACTCTCTGGAAGCAACCGATGTTATTGATTTCTTGATTATTCTTCTAGTATATATTCTAGTCTCCATTTAAATTTTTTTTTTTCCTGACAACATTTTTTTTTTTTTCCATTTCTCCTGTTGGCTCCCCTGAGAGTGTCAGTAGATCTTCTTGTAAGCATTTAGCCTGTCCTGGCCTATGCTCAGATTAGGGTCTGGCTGGGTGGACAGTAACTGACAGAGCAGATAATGGAGTGCTCTGGGTGTTTATGGTTGAAGGTTTGGTGTCACTGTGGCCCATAGCCATGGAATGCCTGATTGGGGCCTTCAGTCCAGGAGGCTCTAAGACTTGTCTTCATCCTCAGAGGATTTCTTGTCCTCGTCCTTGTCTTGACCTTATCCTTGACTGCTTGTCCTTACCCTTAAAAAAAAGTGTGTGTGTGTGTGTGTGTGTGTGTGTGTGTGTCTATGTCTATGTATTGCAGCATGCTCTACATACTGTTATCTTGCCTTTTTTTACTTAATAGATTTTTGTCATTACATTTACGTATTGCTATATAAAGAGGGTATCTGTGAGACAGCCTAAAATAATAGTGGCTTATTAAATAACAGAAAAGTGTTTCTCCTGTAAAAGATAGGAACATGCATTAGTGTTGGTATAGCACTCATCGCTGTGATCTTTTTCTCACTCTCTTTAAATTGAGGCATAATGAGCCCAGTAAAATGCACATATAGTAAATGGATGGTTCAGTGAGTTTTGGCAATTTTATATACATACCCATGTAAAAATGGCACAGTTAATATATAGAGAGATCCATTCTGTCCTCCTTTCTCACTCTCACTTTCCTGCTTATCTGGGATCTTTCTATACTTTTGTAGAACAAGTATTGCCCTGATCTAGCTGGATCCCCAGCTACTGTACCCTTTCCAAGCAGCAGAATGGAAGAAGGGCAGAGGTTACATGTCAGCCTTTTAAAAGGAAGGTTTCTAGAAGTTGCCATTTCACAGCACTTGGAGTTATATTTAGCTATTATTTAGTGTTACAGCCACATCTCAAAGGGAGGCTGGGAAATGCAGTCTTCAGTGTTGTTTTTTTCTATTACAAACAATGCTACAATGAACAACCTTGTTTCTGTGTTATTTTGTGGAATGAATTCCTGAAATTAAATACTGGGTTAGAGTATGTGTATAAAAGTATACCTACTTTTTCCAAATCCTTGTTGACAGTGTTTTATATTGTCAATTTCATTGCCTGATAGGACGTTGAGGTAGAGAGAGAATATACTTCTTCCCTAATGTACTGATAATTCCTTAAAAACATGGACTCCACAGTTAGCTCAAGTAATGCAATGTCAGGAGTTTGCATTTAGATCACTCCTAAGAGGAAATTGATGGTTAAGGGAAACAGAAACCTTCTGCTTACAAATACTTCACAGTAAACTGACAGGAAGACAAGAAGAGTAATATTTTTAAAGAATTATCTTTTTTTCATTTTCTTTTTGTACTGAAGATTAAACCAAGGAGTGCTTAACCACTGAACCACATCCCCAGCCCTTTCTATTTATTTTTGAGATAGGGTCTTGCTAATTTGCTGAGGCTGGCTTTGAACTTGTGAAGCTAGAGTTGCTGGGATTAACAATTCCTGCCAGGCATGTCCACCATGCCTGGCAGGAATTGTTATCTTAATTCAAAAGCAAAGTAAGTTGAGCATGGTGGTATACCTTAATCCCAGCTACTGGGAAGCTGAAGCAGGAAGAAACACTTGGCCCAAGATTTTGAGGCTCTCTACCCCATATCAAAACACAAGAAATGAAACAAAACAAGAATTTAGGGCATAAGGTTAATTTAGCATTTTTTCCTTCTTATACTCTTGTTTTTTCTAACGTACATTCCTTAGCATGTAGAAATGTTTCTTCAACTTTTTTTTTTTTTTTTTGATGCTGGGAATTGAACCCAGGGCTTCAACACATGCTAGACAAACGCTGTACTACTGAGCCACACCCCCAGTCCTCATAATAATTTTCTGTGCTAATACTATGTAATATTATGAGCTATATTTCCTTTTGAAATTGGAAATGAAAGCCTTATAAAAAGGGCTGTAATTCCAACACTTAGGTGGCTGAGATGGAAGGATGGGCTTGAGCCCAGGAGTTTAAGACCAACTTGGGCAACTTAGTGAGACCTTGTTTCAAAAAAAGAAAAAGGTGGTTTTTCTTATACAACAATATTTGGAGGCCTTGGAGAACAGAAACCTCTTACTTAGCTTCCATGGCACATGGCATGGCACCTTGTATGGGGCATATGCATTAATTCTGTCTTCTCTCATTGGACTGGATTTTGGGAATTGATGGAAAAATGATTAGAATTCTAGTTCCAAAGTTTTGATCTTTCGCCTTGGGAGAGGAGTTAGATATTAATATGCCATTATTAGTATTTTTGAAAGTGTCATTTCTGTAGTAAAGAAATTTAAAAGTTCTTCACCTATGATGAGATACTTAGAAATACTTCCACTAGGTTATCATCCTTCCTATCTGGAGATCAAATTCTGTAAATGTCTACTTTTTTTTCCCCCTCCAGGGGATGAGGGTTATATTGATAAGAAATGAATAGCAATTGCTGGTATTTTAAATAAATTTATTCTTTTTAGTTATATATGACAGAATGTATTTTGACATACATACAGGGAGTATAACTTCCTATTCTTGTGCTATGAGAAGTTTTACTCGATGTGGAGTTACACTAGTTGTGTACTCATATATGGTTTATTTAATTGAGTATACTGTTGTTTGTTAATATTGTTATAAAAATATTTCTTTCAGAAATATGTGTTTTGACAATTTTAGATTAATAAAAGTTAAATATATTGAAGTACAGAGAAATGTTAACCGAAATGTTAACATTTTATCAACTTTGATAAAATGTTTATCTCTTCTCTTTCTTTATCTCTTTCTCTCTTTCTAGTAAATATAATTATAGGTATATAACAAAGTTTCTTTTTTCTGAACCATTTGTAAGTTGCAGGCATGTTGTTTTTCATTGCTGAATATTTGTATTCCTAAAAGCAAGGAGTTATCTTACATACAGTGTAAAGACCAAAATTTAAAAAATGGTTCATTATAAATATCTAATCTACAAATATGATTCAGAGTGTACTCATATATGAACAGGAAAGTTAAGTCCAGTTCATTCTACTGTCTTTCTATTCATATCTCCTTTCCCTTCCCTTCATTTCCCTTTGTCTAATCTAATGAATTTCTATTCTCCTCCCCCTTTTTGGGTGTTAGCATCCATACATTAGAGCATTTGCCTTTGGTTTTTTTAGGATTGGCTTATTTTACTTAGCATAATAGTCTCCAGTTCTATTTACTGGCAAATGCCTCAATTCCATTCTTTATAGCTGAGTAATAATCCATTGTGTATATATACCACATTTTCTTTATCCATTCATCTGTTTAAGGGCACCTAGGTTAGTTATGAATTGAGCTTCTACGAACATTGGTGTCACTACAGTATGCTGATTTTAAGTCTTTTGGGTATATACTGGGTCAAATGGTGGATCCATTCCAAGTTTTCTGAGGAATCTTTATACAACTTTTCAGAGTGGTTTCACCAGTTTGTAGTCCCACCAATTACTGATATTTTTGCTTGGTAGTGTTTGCATTGTTATTTGTATTGACTGTTTGTTCCTTGTGCTTAGAATGTTATTCTCTTAGATGAATTTTCATACCTATCTTCTGACCTATTTAGAATCTTTTCTCATATAGTATCTTCTCAAGGAGGAGGTCAGTGCTGACCACCCTTTTTAAAATTGCAACTGCTTTTCTTTCTGGTATTTCTAACCTCCCTTATGTCTCACTTTCCTTAAATATTACATTCAACAGAAAGGCAAGTTATAACTGTATAGCTTTATAGGAAGTATAATTTAGAGGACAAGTAGAGGGTTGACAATGGGAAAGGTTTTGTTAATCTGTTTTTACCTCTTGGCAGTTAACCACTTGAAATATATTCTACACCATTTACTTATTATGACTATTATTTATTGTGTCTCATTATCAGAATGTTAATCCTTGAGAACTTTTGTCTATTTGTCTTCTCTATTTCAAGCGCCTTATAGATGCTGAGAAAATATTTTGTCTCATGAGTAAAGGTAGAAAAGAATGTTACCATGAGAAAGCTATAAAATAGGTAACATTTTAAATATATTAAAAAAGGATAAAATGTATATAAAAATGTATATATACACAAACACATGTAGTTTTTGGTACCAGGGATTGGACTCAGGGGCCCTTAACCACTGAGCCACATCCCTAGCCCTTTGCTATATTTAATTTAGAGACAGGGTCTCACTGAGTTGCTTAGGGCCTAAATATTAGATTCAGCAGGAAAGCAAAACTTACAATCCTGTAGCTGTGTAGAAATTTTAATAGAGGAATAGAGAGGAAGACAGTGAGTAGATTCTGCTATTTTGGATTTTTAGGAGAAACTTCCTTATAATTTTATATAATAGTATTAATGGGGATAGTTTTCCTCTGCCTCCACATAAAATAATTTCAATTTTAAATTCTGATTAGCATATTCTGTCTTTTAATGTTTTTTTGAAAATTAGCAACTTGTCTATTTTTTAATAATAGGGCAAATTTACAAGAAATAAAAATATTTACCATAAAAATATTTCTGTTCTAAGGAGTGTCAGAATATACTTGGTTATCTCCAATGTAAAACTAGCTTTAAAACAATGGTTGATTAGGGGCATATATTAGAATCTGCAATTGCAGGAAATTATGTGTAAGGATATCAGCATTATTTAAGTACTTTTCTTGGTTCTTCTACCCAATTTTAGTGTAGGAAAATATTGTAAATAAAAGTTTTTTCTTGTTTTTTAGTGCTGGGGATTGAATCCAGTGCCTTGTTCATGCTAGGCAATACACTCTACCACTGCATACACCTGCAACCCCTTCTTTCTATTCTTAAACTGCTATATTAGTGTGGCTGGGACTAGAAATTTCCCAGGGATGTGTTTTGGTCTCTTTTCATCTGAGTACCCAGTGGGCCCTATTAATTTGAAGACTTTTATATCTATTAACTTGTTCCTCTATTGTTATTTATTTTGTTATTTTTAGATATATGATAGTAGAGTATATGTTGATGTACTATACATATATGGAGTATAACTTATTCTGGATCCCATTCTTGGGGTTGTACATGATGTGGAGTTTCATTGGTCATGTATTCATGTTCAGTATGAACATATGAAAATTATGTGTGATTCATTCTACTGTCTTTCTTATTCCCATCCTCTTCTCCCTTCCCTTCATTCCCCTTTGTCTAATCCAATGAACTTTTATTTTCCTCCCCCCCTTATTGTGTTAGCATCCACATGTCAGAACATTCGGCCTTTGGTGTTTGGGTATTGGCTTATTTCACTTGGCATGATGAGCTCCAGTTTCATCTATTTATTACTGGCAAATGCCATAATTTCATTCTTTATTGCTGAGTAATATTCCTTTGTGTATATATAACCCATTTTCTTTATCAATTCATCTGTTGTAGGGCACCTACGATGGTTCCATAGCTTGGCTACTGTGAATTGAGCTACTATAAATATTGATGTGGCTGTGCCACTATAGTATGCTGATTATAAATCCTTTGGGTATATACCAAGGAGTGGGATAACTGGGTCAAATGGTGGTTCCATTCAAAGTTTTCTGATAAATCTCCATACTGCTTTCAAAAATGAATGCTTCACAGATTTTTGTGTCATCCTTGTGCAGGGGCCATGTTAATCTTCTCTGTATCATTCCAGTGTTAGTATATGTGCTGCCAAAGTGAGCACCTGTTTCTCTTTTAGCTCTGGAAATTCGTATTTCTTTTAAAACTTCTTCCTTTTAGTTAATTATTTTTGGTGGGAGAGGGGTTGTTGTTCATTTGGCGATCCTGTTTGGCAAATTCTGATGACCCCCCCCCCCCCCCCCCCCGCCAATTTTATGCTGTGTCTCCTTTTGATACTTTTTTTACTTTTTTTTTTTTTTTTTGGTCTAAAGTAGAAAAAAATAATTTAAATATATAATTTAATTAATATAGAGTATTTTTATTTTTGTCTTAATAACTGTAAACCTTACACTGCTTTAGAAATTTTCTGAGACCCTTATTCATTTTTTCTTTTTTTATGGCATTTTGTCTATATTCTGGATGAGCTATCCCAGATGTTTCTAAGCATCTTGATTTTCCTTTTAGGGGGATTTTAATAAGTTCTGTTTTATAATTTTTATTTCCTCCTTTCTCTCATTTTCCTTTTTATTTCCTCTTTCTTTTATAGATGGTGATTTTTGACTTAGCCAGTCAAATTAAATGTCTTTTTCCTAGGCAGAATCCATTAACTGATACTCTCTGTTAGGGTAAACAATTAGGGAGGGGCCTGTATTATTCCTAATAGATGGAGCTAATGTTATAATAGCTGAGTCAGTTCTCTTAGAACTGTTTGATTTCTTTAAAGAAGGCCCAGCCAGTTGTATTTTTAAATAATGTAAACAAAATGTAAATCTCAAAGATAACTAAGATTTTGAAGATTAATTATCCTGTCTAGAAATGTTCATGTAAGTCATCTTCTGTGTATTAGAAAGAAAAGTTTTAGGGTAAAGAGTAGTACAGCAGGGCTGGGGTTGTGGCTTAAGCGGTAGTGCGCTTGCCTGGCATGCGTGCGGCCTGGGTTCGATCCTCAGTACCACATTCAAACAAAGATGGTTGTGTCCGCTGAAAAAACTAAAAGATAAATATTAAAATTCTCTAAAAAAGTTAAAAAAAAAAAAAAAAGAGTAGTATAGCAGAGAGGAGCCAAATGTTGGAGTCAGACTGCTTGGGTTCATTTTTGGTTCTGCCACTTACCAGTTAGTGCGCTAAGTTACTAACAGATTTTCTCTTCTATAATATTTGGACAATAATAATGCCCACCTATTAGGGTTATTATAAGGGTTTAGTATGCTCTCATAAGATATTAATTTGCCTTTTCTCTCTACTAGTAACAGTTGGGTGAGTTAGGATTTAATGGTGAGCCTATAGCAGAAATTCTGGTAGGATTTGGAAATTTTAGATTGTATTTGTCTTTAAAAACCTCAAAGAATACTTAATATTTTATATGAATCATTGAAATGTGGAGCTATATGCATATGCAAATGTTGTTATAAAAGGATTTGTAAAACTCTCTACTTGTTCCCAGAGAAAGGATCATACTAAAGATAGTTTAATCATGTTTATAATCCTAGCAACTGGAGAGGCTGAAGCAAGAGGATCACAAGTTTGAGGCCAGTTTCAGCATCTTAGCCAGACCCTGTCTTAAAATAAATTGGGGCCCAGATATAGGTTTGTGGTAGAGACCCCTAGGTTCAATCCCCAGTAGTGGTGTGTGTGGAATCTTGGAGCACAACCAGAAAACTGGGAATGAAAAAATACTATTTTCATGCCCAGAAACTCTATGTACAATTAGAATCATATGTACTCAGGATGTCAGGAAAGCTTTATTCCCATACAAAACACACACTGACAGTGTACTTCTTGGATTTCAGGAATGTTTAAAGTTTCTCTATAAATTGATGTCTGGGACAAGACTAGCCAGAGGAAATAATTCCCTTCTCAAAACAGGTGTGGTTTTTTTTTTTTTTTTTTTTTTTGCTTTCAGTCTATTTCTATAGTGATGAAACTTTTCTTACCATACCTGACACTATTGTAAAACTCGGAGTTAAATGATTAAAAAGTCTTATGTAACTTTGTGTGGTGGTGCACAGGAGGCTGAGGCAGGATGATTGCAAGTTCCAGGCCAGCCTCAGCACTATAAGGAGACCCTGAGCATCTTAGCAAGACCCTGTCTTAAAATTAAAAGTAAAAAGAATTGGGGATGTATGACGAAGTGTGTTCAATTCACAGTATAAAAAAGAAAAAAAATCTTATGTAGTTGTTCATATCAGCTCCTTACCCCCACCTGACCCTGTTTGATCCCAGGGATTTAAGTTTAGATTATTTCTCTTTTCCCCACTCTTACATAGAAGAATCCTTGAAGTCTTTTATTGTTACTGGTCATCCCTTTAAAAAAATTAAACACTGCCAGGGATGTAGCTTGGTGGTAGAGTGCTTGCTTGGCATGTGCAAGGTTTGATCCTGACATTGTAAACATATAAACTTCATTAAAAAATGGAAGCATAAGCAAAATAGGGAGCTCCTATGTATTTACCAGTTAGGTGTTTTTTTTGTGTGTGTGGGTGTAAATTATCTTTTTTCCCCCTGCATTTTAAAAATGTTTTGTAGTTGTAGTTGGACACAATGCCTTTATATTATTTATTTTTATATGGTGCTGAGGATCAAACCCAGTACTTTACATGTGCTAGGTAAGCTCTCTACCACTGAGCTACAACCCCAGTCCCACAAGTTAATTTTAACTGGCACCAACCTTTGCCTTACTGGTTTGTTCCATGTCTTCATATTTAAAAATTATCATGTCATTAATATGTTCTTAAAAAATCCCCCCATAAACACAATGCCATTAAACCACCTAACAAACCTAATAGATTGATCTGATGGCTGATTTGTTTTTAGTATCATCAAATTCCTTTGTTACCTAAAACCCTGATATATTCAAGTTTGTAGTATCATTTTTAAATGACCACCTTATGTATAATACAAATATTTGTATTTTACAAATGCATAATATGTTATGGAAAATATTAACCAAAAAGTACATGGAATCCATGTAATAAACTCTTCTACCTATCACTCATCTTAACAACAATCGTCAAACCACCACATTATGTAGGGAGGAGAAATTACCAACTCATGCCCAGTTTTCTTTCATCTGTTCCCTTCACACTTCCCCCTCCTGTGTATTTTCAAAGGAATCTCAGAGCAGATACTATATCATTTGGAGACAAGATAAAGGATTTTTTAAAACATTATACACACACACACACACACACACACACATACACACACACACACAGAGTCATGATACTATTAATCACCCCTCCATTCCTTCATATTATCAACTATCCAGTGTTCTAATTTCCAGTTGTTTCAGATGTCATTGTTTTTGGTGATTTGAATCAAGATCTGTATAATGAGGTCTCTACCTTGCAGTTGGTTGGTAATGATCTTTAAGTACCTGTTAGTCTGTAGAGTTCCACTTAACTACTTCTTTTTTTTCTTTCCCCTGCAGTTTTTGTTTTATTTAAAGAACCAGGCTTGGGACGAGGGAGCCTGAGAAGAATAGAAGAATTTTGGATTGGGCAAAGGGGAGGGGAAAGAGAAAGGGGCATGAGGGGTAGGTAAGATGGTGGAATGAGATAGACATCATTACTCTAGGTACATGTGTGATTGCACAAATGGTGAGACTCTGCATTGTGGACAACCAGAGAAATGAAAAGTTGTGCTTCATTTGTGTACAATGAAACGAAATGCATTCTGCTGTCATGTATAACTAGGAAAAAAAAAAAAAAAGAACCAGGCTTTATTTGTCTTTCAGTGTTTCTCAGAGTTTGGATTTTAATGATTACATTCCTGTGGTGTAGTGCATCATGTTTTTATGTACTTTGTATTTTCTGTAAATTAGTGACTGAATATCACTTTAGGATATATAATGTATACACATGGTAAAAATTTAAAATGGTTCAAAAAGCTATACATTGAAAAGCCTTTGGAACCTTCTCCAGAAGCAACTATTATGTCTAGAATGATATGTTTTTATCAAGCTGTTAAGTCTCCATAGAACATACAAATATTCTTTTAATTCTGAAGATACAAAGGGAGTTCTTTTGTAAATTTTAGAATTTGATTTAAATAATATAAAAGCATATGGAACAGTCGTTCGGGTTTTGGTAAAACAGAATTTATAAGATGAGATAATAGTTAATTAGATGTTATAAACCAGATTTCTTGGCACAGCAGTGCACTATTCCTTATGCAATTACAACAGGTAAAGCAATTCTATTAAGGGAACATTTTTAAAGAATCTTCTTTACTAACATTATACAGTATCTGGTATTATTTTATTTTCTTAAATATGAAGATAGTGATAGTATAAATGAGAGCAATATTTGTATCTATGGCCTTTGGCTGGTTTTGAATAAGAAAGTACACAGCACAGTACCAATTGTGGAAGAGACATTTGAATGTTAGTTTTCTCTTCTGTAAACATGGTCATAATTGTGAAATTCTTTTCTCTTCAGTATAAAGTTTAAATAGAAGGCTTTTAAGGAACCCTGTCCATAGGTTGGGAGTCAAAGAACAAGTCAGTGAGCCAGGGTTTACAATTTGAATCACTTTATCATGACAGGTTTTAGAACACAAGAAAGATGTTGTGAACTCAACAGGTTCAGACAAGTGATGTGAGTGTTGGGGTCAGAAACCATGTTTACAAGGCCACAGTACTGCCTGAGAAGAAATGTGCACTCAGAAGAATGAGCCTGGGTGCAAAGGTAGAGAAAGTTAGTTAAAGTTAGTTTCAATTTCCCTGTTATTTATAAGGCTCCTGTGGCCTAGTGTAAAGAATTGTTTCAGTACACCCACTAGAAAGCCCTTGCTATTCTGGTTCTCTTATAATATGTTGGCTCCCCAAATGGGTGAGAGGTATTTTCTTTTTGAATTATGGTGTGTGTATGTGTGATAGCAGTGGCAAAAAGGTGTGTTGAGCATAATGGAACAGAGTTAAGAACATTGTACAATTAATTGCCTGGAATAGAAGGTGCCCACAGTAGCCTTGGTTATTCTAACACAATAGAATACTACGCCTGGGTATGATGAAGGAGAAAAAAAAAAAAAAAGATTTTCATTTCTCTTAAGCAATTTGTTTGGAGATCCATTTTTATTAGTCAAAATATACGTATACTTTTTCTTTTCTTTTTTGGCAGTACTGGGGATGAACCCCCCAGGACCTTGTATATGTTAGACAAGCACTCTACCATTGAGTTACACCCCCAATAGTTGATACATAATTGGATTGAATTAATTTTTGCATTCCCTACTGGGAATCTAAGTGGGTTCTTGAGAAAGATTCCTAATTTTGCCATCTGGCTTGGTATTGCTGGAAGCACTTGAGATTTCTCTCTCCATACCCCCATGAAGTTGAGACTGCATATATACAAGGGTCTAATAATATGACAAGTGTTAAATACAATTTCCTCTTTTTGGTTTATGTTCTAAAGTTTGAAAAGCATATTAGTTCATTGGCAAAGCTCTTCGAAGTTGAACAGTTATTGCTGGTGGAATGAATTCCCTACTGTGGGACAGGGTTAGACTTGGTGAACTCTTAGGTTGTAAAATGAACCCATATCATGTTGTAAATAATTTAAATATGTATATACTAATGATTTCCCCAAATGAAGAAAAATAAAACTGGAAAAAACACTTAAATTTTTTCTACTCTTCATTTACATTATTAGGCTTTCATAATTGTGAACAGTAATATCTGTCTTTTCCTCCTATATGGAAATATGGCTGTTTTATACATACAGGCAGTATTTTTAAAAACAGGGAGTGTAAGCCTCCTGCTTCTAATTGTACTATAAACATATGCCTCTTTCTAATGATTCCATATCAGCATCAGCTAACAACTTAAGTCCCTCTCTAGTTACTTGGCAGTAAACTTTTTTTTTTTTAAGAGTGGTCTTTTAGTGTATTATATGCTGTAATGATATTTTCATACATACTTAATTTTTAAAATATATCTTAATGCATTGGTGACACATATATACCACTGGTTTGTTCAGGAAAAACAAACAACGAAATAAAACCAACTTTCACCCTTTATTTCAATTTGAATTCTTGATATCTTTTGTTATTGTGGTTTTATGATATATTCCAGATTGATAACTATCTTTTTTTTTTTTTCTAAGAAACTGATCATCTTGGGTCAAAGTGGCAGGATTCAACAGCTTTTAAATGAAGTTACTGACTAACCTTCTGCCCATCTCTGCATATCTTTTTAAGAAAAATAGCTGGGCATAGTGGTGTAGGCCTATAATCCCAGAGGTTTGGGAGGCTGAGGCAGGAGGATCACGGATTTGGAGCCAGCCTCAGCAATTTAGTAAGGCTGTAAGCAGATCTGGTGAGATCCTGTCTAAAAATAAAAAAGGGATGGGGATGTGGCTCACTGGTTGAGCACCCTTAGGTCCAATCCCTGATACCAAAAAAAAAAAAAAAAAAAAAGGAAAACAGACTTGCTAATAACTTCATTGGGTATAAGGCACAAACAAAGTATTATACTTTGGAAGATAGCAGCTGTTTTAAAAACTTTGGTCACTCTTTTAAAAATACAAAATAACACCAAAGAGAAAAGATGTGTTTCTTTTGATATTAGTATAAAATTGAAAATCTCATTTCAAACACTTTAAAGTAATGTTGTATAATATTTCTCCTGTTAGCTTTGAATATGTTAACATCTCTTTTTCCCATTTGATTCCCCAGTCTTTTTGATTGACTCTGTAAACAACAGACTTCACTCACTGGTTGATATTATCTATGTGCATGGGCCAAATTTCAACTAGAAATTTTTGATACCAGAGATACATTCATTTAACAAGTTTTTTTAATCATTCCCTATATAAATCAGCTAGAAGGGTCAACACCAAATAGCATTAGGAAGAAATCGGAGCAGGGAACAGGGATTTGAACTCAAGTTTTAAGTTTACTTTTGGAGGACTTGTAAACAGTTTCAAATATTTTTTAAAATAACATAGCTTGAGAAAGCATTAATTCTTTCTGATCTGAAACTTCAGAAAAAGATCTAAGAAGTTTATACCGATAAACTTGCCAAGTACTTTACACCCACCTGTTAAGGATATAAAGCTTGATTATTATCATATTTTAGACTTCAAGCTTCCACAAGATTTTTTTGTTTTTGTTTTTGTTTTTCCCCCTGGAGAGGAATCCAGTGTGCTCTACCACTGAGCTGCATCCTTAGCCCTTTTTATTTTTCATTGAGTCAAGGGCTCAATAAGTTGCCAAGGCTGGCCTTGAATTTGTGATCTTCCTGCCCCAACCTCCTGTGTAGCTGGAATTACAGACACATGCCTCTGTGCTCAGCCTCGCAAGGTTTTAATATGTAGCTAAGGTTAAGAACAGTTGGTTTAGGAAGTTTTTGGCCTAGGCCTCTGGGTAGACAATTGTGCTGTTTGAAGAGAAAATATGTAAAGGGGCTTTGTGTGAAAGGTCTGGTTAGGGCTGGCAGTTGAAAATGGGATCTGAAGCCCAGAAATGAAGAACATACTAAAGGAAATTACTGGCAGGTAATGGCATTTAAAGTTATTAGTTGCCAGGATTAGGTGAAATTATCTTGGAAGAATGTGCATAATGAAGAGAGGACCAGAATTCTGGAGAACTTTGAAGTTTGGGGAATGGGTAGGAGGAAAGAGAAGAACAAGAGGAGACTTGAGTGTACAAAAAGGTATCATCAAGGGAGTAAGTAGTATTTCAAAGATGATAGTCAGATTATAGAGGTCAGATACGCCTGGTATATGGTAGGTGATCAATAAGTACTTATTGAAGTAGAAGTTTAGTGAGTTTAAGGAGTTTAGTAAGTTTAGTGAGTTTAATTATCCAGTGGATTATCAGTTGGGAGGTTGCTGGTGACTTGGATAAAAATAGAGTAGGTCCTACCTTATTTGGGGCTCCTCCTCGCCCCTCTTCTTAAGATCCCTTATCTTTTGCTGTAAACACTGGAGTTCTGTAGAGCTTTCTTCTATGCCGTTGGTTCTCCAAGTGTAGATCTCCAGACCAGCAACATTAGCATCACCAGGTAACATGTTAGAAATGGAAAATTTTAGGCTCCACTTGGATTCACTGAGTCAAACTCTTGGTGTAGAATCCAGCCATCCGTTTTAACAAGTCCTCCAGGTGATTCTGAGTCTTGCTGAAGTTAAAAAATCAAAATAACTCAGTTTTAGAGAACTGTCTTTTTAAAACTTTTTATTTTTAGTTGTAAATGGGCACATTTATTTATTTTTATTTTTATGTGGTGTCGAGGATCAAACCCATTGCCTCACAGGTGCCAGGCAAGTGCTCCACCACTGAGCCACAACCCCAGCCCCTAGAGAACTATCTTAATCCTTTCTAATGGTCAGTTTCTCCAGTGACCTAGGACCCTCCTATTAGGGGAGAACCTCCTAAAAGACCACACCATTTCCCAACATCACTCTACTAGGGACCAACCTTCTAACACATGAGCCAGTAGGGCATACCCTCAAACCATATCCAAATGATGGTAGTATTCAAAAGTGATTATTGAGAGCAGGAGCCAGAAATGTGATTTGCTAGACAGTGTGGGGACCTTGATTGCAACAATTCCATGTTTCTTATCCAAGCATGCCCAATTCAAGTACAAAGTTTCTTATGAGCCAGACAGCACATGATCTGTATCTTGATTATACAGGGGGGTACATATCTCACTCTAGATGTAGAAACTCCCCTCCCTTAAATTGGCCAATAGCTTTAAAGGTCATCTCTAGGGAGTTTTGAACGCCTGTAATGTCAGCAGTTTGGGAGGTTGAGGCAGGAGGATCATAGGTTCAAGGCTAGCCTTGCAGTTTAGTGAGACCTTGTCTCAGAAACTAAAAAAGTCTAGTGGGCCTTGGTGGTGCATTCCTGTAATCCCAGTGGCTCAGGAAGATTAGGCCCCAATAACTCAGTGAGGCCCTATCTTTAAATAAAAATATAAAAAAGGGCTGGAGATGTAGCTCAGTGGTTAAGCATCTCTGGGGTCAATGCCCAGTACCAAAAAGTAAAAAGCAGTAAAAAGATCTGAGGAAGTGGGCTTAGTGATAAAACATTCCTGGGTTCAGGTCCTAATACCAGGGGGGGGGGCGGAGAACAAGAACCCCCTAGACAATAGCAACTCAAGGGCAACTCATTCAGGCACCTTCCCTTGTGGGAGCTTCTCTTTCTTTTGTATCAATAATAAATTGTTACTTTGCTCTTACCCTCCATTGTCTGTGGGTCTCATTCTTCAAGTTTGTGAGACAAAGAACCTATGTACCTCAGCTGCATCTCATTATTTTGGAAAGACACACTTTAAGGTGATATTATAAAAAAATATTCAGTCTTGAGTCAGGCATAATGGTGCACCCTTGAGGCAGGAGAATCATGCATTCAAGGCAAGCCTCAGCAGTTTAGCTAGATCCCATCTCAAAAAAATAAGAGTGGTGGATGTGGCTCAGTAGTAAAGCATCCCTGAGTTCAATCCCCAGTACTAAGGGGGGGGGGTCTCAGGGATTTAGATGTGTGTGTGTATGTGTGTGTTTTTACACAAATGAATATTTTAACACCCACCTTGAGCATTTTCCAGTGGGTTTTGAAGTTAGGAACTGAAGTTTTATACTTTACTTATCTTGCCAGGAATTGAATTAAATTCTAGATTGAGTTTAGAAGACTTTTAAATATGTTAGGATTTTTTTCAGTTCTTAGAACGTGGTCTGTTTAGCTTTATGTAATTTGACTTTGTAGATGAGTTATTTAATGCATTTGCTCTTAGACTTGGAGAGTGTTTTTGTCTTTATTGATTCTCCTCTCCCTTTATACTGGGGATTGAACACAGTGGTGTTTTGCTACTGAGCTACATCCCCAGCCTTTTTATTTTATATTTTGAAGCAGGATGTTGCTTAGTTGTCCATGCTTTCCTTGAATTTGAAATCCTAACCTCCCTAGTCACTGAGATTACAGGAGTGTGCCACATCATCTGGCTGATCTTATTAAGAATTTTAATATGAGAAGTATAACCAGTGCATTAACCAAGTGTAGAAACATTGCTAGACATATGTTAGACATAGTCATGTCGGAAGATTCTAAGACTAAGCTGAATAAAGTGATAATACCCTGATATATTTTTATGAGTTTAAGAAGGCCTCAATAACAGGTTTTCATAAAAATTTATTTGCATTAAACACAGGATTATGTAAAAAAAACATTCTGCTACTTTGTAAGAGTACAGAAAATAATGATGTTCGGATGTATTAGTTAAAGGGACATGCTACTAAAGGGATGAAATTATTTAATTTGATAGTAAATGTCAGTTCTAATAAAATTGGCTCTAGGTCTGTTTTTACTTGATTTTAGCATTTACTATGATAAGCTCATTTTGTCATTAAAAGAATGTCATCTACCATGCATTGAGTATTATACTTTTTATGTTGTGAATAACAGATTATTTGCTACTTGAAATAACAGTTCTGTAGTTTGTTGACACCATCACTGTCATTCTCATCTGAGAAAAAGTCTCTAAGTTTTTAGTGAGGTGCTAATTAGATGAAATCAAAAGTGTTATGGGGAGAGGAAGGTTGTAGAATCCTTTATTGAATTCTCTGTATTTTAGCCTCTCGGCCCTCACCAACTACTTTGTTTTGTTGAGAACTTGAGTAGTAATGTTTTTTTCTGAATAATATTATGATTTTTTTTTAATCCATAATTGTCATTTGATTACAAAATAAAAGCTGCAGAATACTCAAAACAGCATCCACAAATATCAGGAGGATAGCAGTTTCGTGCCTCAAAGTAGAGGGTGAGATGAGGGTTTAACAGATATGAATGATATATTAGTCTGCTATATGCTATATTCAGTTGAGCTGTTTTGACACCCCCCCTCCCCCGAACAATTAGTAGTTGAATTAATCACCTTTTGGTACTAGGGTTGAGCACAGTGCATTCAACCACTGAACTAAATACCTAGCCCTTTATTTTTTAAATTTTAAAATTCTAAACAGTTATTTTAGGGACTGAACCAGCAGGCACTCTTATCACTGAGTTAATCCCCAACCCTTTTGATTTATTTTTTTGAAATTGGGACTCATAGATTAAGCAGGCTGATCTTCAATTTGTGATCCTCCTGCCTCAGCTTTGCCATTAGCTGGGATTATAGGAGTGTACCATTGTGCTTGGTAATTTTGATCTTTAGGTAGATTCTAAATAAATAAATATTGAATTTTTTATTTACATTTTCTTTATTAAAATTATTGTTCCCTCTTTAAAATACACACACACACACACAATTTAGAAAAGGGGGCTGGGGATGTGGCTCAAGTGGTAGCGCGCTCGCCTGGCATGTGTGCAGCCTGGGTTCGATCCTCAGCACCACATACAAAGATGTTGTGTCCGCCGAAAACAAAACAAAAATAAGTATTAAAAAATTCTCTCTAAAATTCTCTCTCTCTCAAAAAAAAAACAACAATTTAGAAAAGGTTTGTTGTAATGTACTACATATGCTTTTCTTTATCATATATGAGCATATCCCTCCTGCCACGCCCCAAAAAAGGATTATGTAGTTTGTTTTTTAGAGAGAAACAAAAGTAAACAATATGTAAACATTTGCTTTGGGCAGATTTTTTGTAATACCATTTTTTGGGGAAGTGAGATGTATCTGTTTTGTAGTTTTGCAAGTGTTAAACTTCTTGCCTCATTCTTGCCTAGTAAGATTAAAAGCATGGTATCAATCACAAATAAGTGATTCTTGCCTAAAGTCACTGTACATAGGGGCCAGTCTGTTTTTATTAACATCATCTTTCTAGGTTTTGAGGTCTTAGGTTGGTTTTTCAAAATATTTTTTTAAAAGATGTAATAAAAATATGAGGCTAGAGCCATGTGTGGTGGTGCATGCCTGTAATCCCAGAGATTGGGAGACTGAGACATGAGGATCAAAAGTTAAAATCTAGCCTTAACAGTTTAGCAGGGCTCTAAATAACTTAGTGAAACTCTGTCTCAAAATAAAAAAATCTAGGGATGTGGCTCAGTGGTAAAGTGCCCCTGAGTTCAATTCCCTGTAACCCCCCCACCCTCCAAAAAAAGTGGGACTGAAGTAGCTTGGGTTCAGTCTCCAACACCAAAAAATAACTTTTTTTTTTTTTTACCTACTTTGTATTTTTGGCAGGAATTATCATAATCAGTTGCTGTTAGAGTAAATTAGGGCAAGAGATTCTGACTAGGCAGGAACTGGTTCTTTGGAAAAACTGGTCTGAGAAGACACTCCTCTTTAACTCTGTTATCAATTTAGTTTGAATTAGCAATCGCCTTGTGGTACTAGGGTTGAACACTGTGCATTCAACCACTGAGCTATATCCCTAGCCCTTTATTTTTAAAATTTTAAAATTCTAAACAGTTATACAAGGCAGTAGAATGCATTTTGACAGTTCATACATAAATGGAGTATAACTTCTCATTCTTCTGATTGTTCATGATGCAGAATTATACCGGATGTGTAATCATATATGCAAATAAGGTTATGATGACCACTTCATTCTACTGTCTTTCCTACCCCTGTACCCCCTCCTCTCCTCTCATTTCACTCTAATCCAGAATACTTATATTCTTCACTAGCTCTCCCCGCCCCACTGTGAATTAGCAACCACATATCAGAGAAAACATTTGGCCTTCCGTTTTTGGGGATTGGCTTATTTCGCTTAGCATGATGGTCTCCAGCTCCATCCATTTACCAACAAATGCCATAAGTTCATTCTTCTTTAAGGCTGAGTAGTATTCTTTATTTATCCATTCATCCTTTGAAGGGCACCTAGGTTGGTTCCATAGCTTGGCTATTGTGAATTGTGCTGCTGTAAACATTGATATCGCAGCCCTTTATTTTTGTTTTCATTTTTTAAATTTAGAGACTGGGTGTTATGGTTTGGATGTGAGATATCCCCCAAAAACTCATGTGTGAGACAATATAAGAAGATTCAGAGGAGAAATGATTGAGTTATAAAGAGTCTTAACCCAATCATTGTTTAATTCCCCTGATAAGGATTAACTGAGTGGTAACTGAAATGTAGGGTGTGGCTGGAGGAGATGGAATTAGGGCCTGACTTTGGTGTGTACATTTGTATCTGGCAAATGGAGTCCCTCTCTCTGCTTCTTGATCACCATAATGCTAGCTGCTTCCTCTGCTACACACTCTGCCATGATGTTCAGCTTCATCTCCAGCCCTGATAAATGGAGCCAGCCTTCTGTGGATTAAGATCTCTGAAACCTTGAGCAGTACAATAAAATTTACTTCCTTTAAAATTGTTCTGGTCAGGTCCTTTAGTCACAGTATCGAAAAAGCTGATTAAAACACAGGGTCTCACTAAGTTGCTTAGGACCTTGGTAAATTGCTGAGGCTGGCCTTGAATTTGGGATCTTCCTGCCTCAACCTCCCAAGTCACTGAGATTACAATTATGTTGTAAAAGGGCCTGGCTTTATCCCCAGGACTTTTTTATTTTGAGACAGGGTTTTGCTAGATTGCTCAGACATGTCTTAAACTGGATCTTCCTGCCGCAGCATCCTGAATCCCTAGGCTTATAGGCATGCACCATTTTGCCCATCTGTATTTTATATATTTGTATTTTAAACATATATATATAAGGCTATATGGATTTGCTTGCATATCATTGTTGAAGATGTTGTCCATTATTTGTTTAATTTTTGCATTGAAGCCAATCAATAAAGCATTAACAAAGTGATTAATTTTGATTGAATACATTGAATAAAATATTGACAGGTCTCAATGACAAACTGGCCTAGTAGTACAGTAGCTTGGTGTTTTATCAGACAAATTTTACATTCTAGCCAAAAGACCTACTTAAATATATGTGGTATATATACATAGTATATACATAATTCTCCTCTTTTCCTAATCATTTAAAAACAATTTGAGCCTCATATTCTGTTGAAAGTAAGCCAAGAAATTGAGTTATGTGAACACTAAACTTCCAAAAATTATATTTTGGATTTCATTATGATTAGGAAAATAAGAGTCAGGAAAAAAACATATGGGAGAATAATTTTTTTCTTGAAGAATAAAAGTAGTAGAATATATACAACAAACCAGGCATTAATCTTTATGTTGCTACTTGTTGCCTTCAATCAATCTCCACTTATATTAAATGTTTGTGAAGCACATAGTTTTCTCTAGAGTTGTAGTACCTATATATTTTTCATTATAGTTGTTTTTATACAGCATCCTTTGGAAAGGTATGATATTAAATATAGCATCCAGGGCCTATATTATATTTTTTGTAGTTGCAAATGGACAGAATTCCTTTATTTTACTTGTTCATTTTTATGTGGTGCTGAGGTTGAACCCAGTGCCTCACACATGCTAGGCAGGTGCTCTACCACTGAGCTACAACCCCAGCCCAGAGTCTATATTTTAAGTTTACAAGGATATGCTGTATGGTCTTTGAAATCTTGGTGCTTAAAAACAGCCCATATTTAGGCCTTTATAAAAGGAAGTCTTTCTCCAGTACTGCTTTCAAATAGTGAAATTTTTTATTGTATAAAGTAGGAAGGAAGTTTAGCATTGGTATTAGGATAATTTTTTTCCTATATCCCATTAGCTAATTTCAAGATTATTTAATATGGTAACCACCTATTTCATTTGGCTGCAACCTTTGCTCTCATGAAAGTAAGACTGATTGTTCTGAATTGCTACAAATATGTGCTTTGGCACAGCATTAAGGTACCAGTAATAACATGACCATTGTCTTTTAAACTACTTGAAGTTATGGCTACAAATAAAAGGGTACCACAGAAAGGCATGACAGATAATGGACTCTTTTTCCTTCCTTGGTGTTGAGCAAAGTTGCTTTGTATTTCCAGCCTTTTTTTTCCCCTGGACTACCTACTGTATTTTCTGTGTATTGTTCCTAGTCTACTAAAACATGTTGACATATTTGGCATTATAACTTGTACACTTGGAATTCTTTTTGAGGACGCAAGCAAAGTAAAATGAGCTGAGTGGCTTTTCTCTGTTGGTAGTTTTTAAAACTTGTATGTTTAAATACTTAAGCACTTAAATAATTTTGTGTCTTGTCTTTCAAATGTTTATTTACTTTTATCTAGTTTAGAAATTTGGTTTTGTTATAAATTTGGTTTATCCCTTTCTGCTTTCAGTGCACATCTCAAGTGGGTAGTTCTTTTTAGATGAGGAGTGTCTGTGGGGAAAAAATAATGGCTGGTTGTTTGAGTGACTTAATTTTAAATTGCTGAGAGATTCTATCTTTACGTGAGGGAAGATTTTGTGCCATACATTATTCTAATTTTAAATAACTTCATCAAGTCATATATGAGGAAAAAGAAAATACCCGTAATATAGGAAATCAGAGCTTTAGGAAGATGCCTCTGATTTAGATATTTCCCACTGACCTCTTTAATAGAAGGGGACTGATACTTAATAACCTTGATGGCAATTTTATGGCTGTTAGCATTTATTCCCATTTTACTAATTCAAAGATGGAATATAAGAGAAACATGCATTTTTCCTAGAATAACAGGCACTTATCTTCTTTATAGAGATTCCGAAACCAGTTCTTTTTGTTCTATGCATATCATCTTCTACTTGAAATGGCATATTTCTAGGGTCAATTTGTCCTTTGGGAGATCCACTGGATGTCATAAAATATTGAATGTGTAAAGTAAGACAGAATCTGATACAGTACATCAAGGAAAAAGAATGACTCACCTTTGATTTCTGATGGAATTCTTGCCTTTAAACTTAACAGTAATGATGTAGTAAATTAGTAAAAAAAATTTTTTTTGATGGGTACTTTGATTGAACCCAGGGGTGCTTAACCACTGAGTCACATCCCCATTCCTTTTTATTTTTTATTTGAAAAAAAAAAAGATTTTACTACATCTCTGGGTTCTAACTTGCCTTAGTGTCTGGCATTGCTGGGATTACAGACGTGTGCTGCCATGCTCAGCATGAATGGGTTTTTAAAGGTTCTTTCATATTTGGATTAATTATTTTCATTTTATACATGATGAAATAGAGGTGCAAACTGAAACTATATTTTCTTAGCTTGAATAATATTCTTTTACATTGTGTCATATGTGCTAAGTATTACCTGATTTGAGGATTATGTTTTTGGTTTCCTATAAACAATATTCAGATTTGGAGAGAAGATACTTAAGCAGAATCATCAGTTCCTCCTTGTTCTTTAATCTTTTGGGGGCAGGTGAGAGATTAAGCTTGGCTCACCGTATATAATCTTAGCAACTCCCTAGGCAGGGGATGACAGATTTCAGGCCAGCCTTAGCAATTTAGACCTTTAGCAATTTAGTGAGACCTTGTCTCAAAAAAGGAAAAGGACTGGGGATATAGCTCAGTGGTAGAGCACCCTGGGTTCAATCCCTAGTAGTGCGCATGTACACGTACCCCCCAAAAAAAAGTGAGGGGGAAAAAAGGAATTTTGGAAAATTTTTTATTTTTAAAATTTTATTTTTTGGTACTGGGAATTTAACTGAGGAGGGCTTTACCACTGAATCACATCCTTAGTCCTTTTTTATTTTTTAAGACAGGGTCTTTGCTAAATTGCTGAGGCCTCAAATTTGTGATTCTCCTGCCTCTAATCCTACAAGTGGCTGGGATCACAGATATGGCCAGCATGCTGGGGAAATATTTTAAATGTATTTCAGTATAATTGGATTTTAAAATTTTTATACCTGGATTGAGCCCAGGTATGCTTAACCACTGAACCACATCCCCAGCCCATTTGTGTGTGTGTTTGTGTGTGTGTGTGTGTGTTGGGGTTGAAGCAGGGTCTCATAAAGTTGCCTAGGGTCTCACTAAGTTGCTGAGACTGGTTTTGAACTCTTGATCCTCCTGCCTCAATCTCTGGAGTGGCTGGGAGTACAGGTGTGTGCTACTATACCTAGTGCGTAATTGGATCTCTGTGTGTGTGAACATGTGTACACACATTTCCCTGCAAATATTCTTAAATAAATTTTCTTATAGAATTTTGAGATGGGATCTCCCTATGTTGCTCAAGCTGGTTTCAAAGCCCTGGGCTCAAATTATTTTCTCAATTTAGCTTCCCTGGTAGGTGGGACTATACAGATAGCATGACCTAATGTGCTTGACTTGCTTTGAAATATTCTGAGAACTTTCATGTATTACTAAGGAGTTTATGACACAGAAATGGTTAAATGGCCCAGGTTGGTTCTAGTTAATGGGGAAAAAAAACTTCTGACACAACTATTGCAGTGTGTGAATGGAGGAGTTGTCTCTAGGGATATCATGGGTTCTAGCGATAGCATGGGTTTTCAGAACTACAGATTTATGACTATGTCACATTCCTCTAATGCTGAGCTGAAACAAAATGGTAATGGGTAAAAATAAATTTGATCATCTCTTTTGATCATACTTTTTGCAAGAACTAAGTTTGTGAGCAGTTGTTCCATTTGAGGGATGTAGAAAAGACCTCTTCTTTGAGGTTATCTGCTGTTGATTTTCCAAACAGGAGGACTAGCTTGCCAAGAACAAAAGTTATCCATATAATACATGTACTGCACAAAATATTTCTGAAATAAAAGATCAGTTGGAAAGTTGCATTACCTTAAAAATATTAGGGCACTTGTTGCTGAGAAGAGAGGAGAGAGAGAGAGAGAGAGAGAGAGAGAGAGAGAGAGAGAGAGAGAGAGAGAGAGAGAGAATGAGAACACACGCATGCACACATTTTTTCTTTTTTTTTTTTTTGCTTAGTTTGCACTTAGTAATTTATGTAATAACTGGACATAAGGAAGGAAATAGAATTAGGAATGAACAAAAAACCTCAATGACTCAATAGAAACATAAAAGACTTCTGGAGCCTGCTGGAGTTCTGTCCTGTGGTGAGCCTGTTATTCCATTTGTAATACATTTATCTTTAGTTTGGATAGGGTGGGATTTGCATTTCCAAAGTTACAATGAGTTTCCAGATCCTTATCAGCTCAGTGTTAAAAGTGACTGTTTTTAATAGTGATAATGAGGCAGCTATTCCCAGGAGGAGACTTAGTCACTGGCAGAATTGTTAGAACCCTAAAATAGTTTGGGAAAACTCAGGATGGAAAAAGTAAGCTGTTTCAAGAAACAAAACAAAAACCCTCAAACTTTTGTTTGATTGGGGGGCGGGGTAGGGGAGAGTGAGATGAGAATGAAAGGAGATGGCAAGAAACCAGTTGAACTTCCCTAATGTCTTCTAATAGTGGGAAGAAATTGAAATTATTTACCTAAAGCATTGCATTGTGAACATGAAGCTGTGATAAGATTGTTGGCATCAGCTACTAATCTAGTAATATGTTCTTTGTATAAATTGATAAAATTCAATTTGAGAAGAATTCTGGTAGCAGCTTGTTTCTGATGTTAGTCTGAGAGAAGAATTTTAAGTATTTAATGCCACGGGAGTATTTTTTGGTGTTAGAATAGGAGGAGTTTTCCTAAGCTTGTAGATCATGCTACCAAACACCACATAATTTTTGTTGTTAGGCAAAATGAAGTTGAGAAAGGTAGACAGACTCTGCCTTCAGGTCTATCTTACCTCAATTTTAAAGCACAAAAAAGAATCTTTTTTTAGATTAGGGTTTCTCCATGGCTGCCTAAAATGCCATCATAACAAGCTGTAAAATCTTGCTTAGTTTTTTTAAATCCTGGAATGATTCTATACCAAATTCAAACAAATCAAATCACTCTAAAGGGAATAAGTGAAAATATGTGCCTTGGCTGGACTATAGTCTGTGCAGATTGGCTCAATTTTGCTAAGCAAATTCCTTCTAAAGCCTCTTATGATGTCCATCACTGTCATCATCATCTAATTTGGAGGTGAACAGATGTGACAGCATTTACTGTCTGAACTGTGTAAACTCTGACTATGATAACTTTTCTAGCTGGGTAAGAATCAAACTTACGGTTATATATAAACTAAAAACAATTTTCAGATAACAGTATCTTGCACATTGCAATATATGTTTATTTTACATACTTAAAACTTTAGTGTGGGGCATAATAGAAGTATCACAGAAATTCAGCTTGTTGCCATCTTAGGGCACATTTTTAAAATATATTTTTTAGTTGCTGATAGATCTTTATTTTTTTAATATGTGGTGCTGAGAATCAAACCCAGTGCCTCACACATACCAGGCAAGTGCGCTACTACTGAGCCACAGCCACAGCCCCTCTTAGGGCACATTTTAGAGGGATTTATCATTTCAGTTTCTCAATGTAATTGTTTTTGTTTTGTTTGGGGGAGTACTAGAGATTAAACTGGGGTGCTCTACCACTGAGTTACACCCCCAGGCCCTTTTATTTTGCAACAGGGTTCTGGGTTGCTGGGGCTGGCTTTGAATGTGGAATCCTCTTCCCTCAGCCTCCAAAGTAGCTGGAATTATAGGCCTGTGCTACCTTGCTAGCTTCTCACAGTGTTCAGTGAAATAGTTTCTTGACACTTCTTTGAAAGAATGTTGATTTGCAGAGGGAATGTGAAATGAGGAGTCACCTGAGGGCATACCTTAGGGGTAAACTGAGGTGAAGTAACCCTGCTTCCTAAAGTGGGCCAGATTATCATATGACATAGGAACATCTACAAAAGTAGTTGAAGTCACAGATGATCTGATTGTCAAATGTAATAAGATAATTACGTTTTAATTATACAAACAGTACGTTTATTGTCAAACAAAAAGTGAAGAATAAACCAGACTTGGTGGTACTTGCCTGTGCACACTTGTAATCTAGTTACTCAGGATGCTGAGGCAGAAGGATCTCACCAACTTCCTTTGTTTAGGGGAGAGCATTGGTTTGCAAATAACTTCAGTCTTCTTCTTACTTGTTACTGGTCATAAAATTTTCTTCACTCTTTTTATCTCCTGGTTCTGCCTTTGGGCTTTGCATTTGAGTAAGATGTGAACTTATTATGATGGTTGGTTGCAGTTTGATCAATTTAGTCTATGAAATAAATGACAATAGATAGATAATAAGAAATAGAACATACAAATTTTATTACATGCCTAAGCACAGGAATCCTGCATGTTCAAAGAGGGACAAGATGTCTTAAAAGGGATGGAGGCTTGGGCTTCCAAGGGGAAGGGATATGGAGCAGGCTATGGAAGGTTGAGAAGGGAGGGTTTGCACAGCAAGGAAAGGTTGTCTTCTTTGCAAATGAAATGCTAGGTAACTGGAATCTCTGGTAATCTGTCTATACCAGGTATCAGTGTTATCTTTTCTAGGCAGAAAGTGCCAGGAAGTGAGTACCAGGGAAGTCTGCTGGCATCCACTGTTTGCTAGTGTAGATAGATGTAAATTTCTTTTTTCTTTTAAGATAAAAATAATTTTGTGTGTGTTGTGTTGTGGTACTGGAATCAAAACTCAGGATCTCACATGCCAGGCAAGTGCTCTGCCTCTGAACCATATCCTCAGCCCTTTTGTACATTTCTTTTACAAAAGGAAAACTTTTCATAGCCAATTCTGTGTATGCAGAGGTCTGAAATTTTTCTGAATAACCATTTCTAAATATGCTAAAGAAATACATTTGAGGTGGGATGTTTAACTTTTCCAAACTTAGAATGTCTTAAGATGTTTTATTCTATCCTTTATTGATTGTTTGGCTGGGTATAGAATTATAGCTTCATTATTTTCTGTTACTTTTGCTTTCTGAATTGCTGTAGAAGCCCAAAGCCATTTGAATTCCTGATTTCTTTGTGATAAGTTCTATTCTTTGTCCTTGAATGCTTGAAACTTTAAATAATGTGCCTTAATGTAGATGAGGCAATTGATTCGGAATAAAATGAGCATTTTTATTCATTGTTATCATTGGTTAATGATGAACTTTTGTCAATTTGGGAATTATTTTTTTAATTTGTAGATGACTTTTTTATCTGGTTTTTTTTTTTTTGACTGTTACTCAGATATTGGATTTTCTGAACTTCCAGTGTTTTTGTCCTTTCTTATTGAGTTTTTCATTTCTTTTTTCCTTTTTGGGGGGGAGTAAGGAGGAAGGGCTAGTCTCAAACTTTTAAGTTTAAGCTGTCCTCCTGTCAGCCTTTTATGTAGCCATTGCACTCAAGAATTTTATTTCTTCTGTCAAGTTTTTGATGGTTCTTTTTAGTTAAACATGACAGTAGACTGTATTGTCACATACATACATGAAGTATAACTTCCCATTTCTTTTTATTGTTCATGATGTGGAGTTACACTGGTCGTATATTCGTATATGAACATAGAAATGTTAGTTTTGTACAATTTATTCTGTCTTTTCCATTTCCATCTCATTCCCTCTCCCCCCCCCCACCCAAATCTGGTGAACCTTTACATGTCCCACCCCCACTGCTACTCCACCCTTTGTTTCCCTATTTGAGTCATCATCTGCATATTAGAGAGAATGTTTGGCCTTTGGGGTTTTGGGATTGGCTTATTTCACTTAGCATGATAGTCTCCAGTTCCATCCATTTACCAGCAAATGCCATAATTTCATTCTTCTTCATGGTTGAATATATTCATTTTCTTTATTCATTCATCTATTGAAGGGCATCTAGGATGGTTCCATAGTTTAGCTATTGTGAATTGAGCTGTTGTCAACATTGATGTGGCTGCCTCACTGTAGTATTCTGATTTTAAGTATTTTGGGTATATGCCAAGGAGTAAGGTAACTGGGATCGAATGGTGGTTCTATTCCAAGTTTTCTGAGGAATCTCCATACTGCTTTCCAGAGTGGTCATACCTATTTGCATACCCATGAGCAGTGTATGAGTGTACCTTTTCCCCCACATCCTTGCCAACATTTATTGTTGCTTATGTTCTTGATAATTGCCATTCTAACTGGAATGAGATGAAATGTCAATGTAGTTTTAATTTGGTTCCTTTAATTGCTAGTGATATTGAACATTTTTTCATATATTTGTTGACCATTTGTATATCTCCTGTGAAGTCTGTTCGTTTATTTGGTGTTATGTTTTTTGAGTTTTTTATATATCATGGAGATTAATGTTATGTCCGAGGTGCATGTGGCAAAGATTTTTCTCCCATTCTGTAGGCGCTCTCTTCATGTTCTTGATTGTTTCCTTTGCTGTGAAGAAGCTTTTTAGTTTGATACTATTCCATTTGTTGATTTTTGATTTTACTTCTTGTGTGCTTTAGGATAAAGTCTTGTTGAAGAATTTGGTTCCTAAGCTGACATGTTGGAGAGTTGGGCCTACTTTTTCTTCAGGTAGGCACAGGGTCCCTGGTCGAATGCCTAAGTCCTTGAGTTTTGTGCAGGGTAAGAGACAGGAGTCTAATTTCATTTTATTAAATATAGATTTCCAGTTTTCCCAGCACCATTTATTGAAGAGACTGTCTTCTCTCCAGTATATGTTTATGGTCCTGTGTATGAGATGACTGTGTTTATGTGTGTTTGCCTGTGTGTCTTCTATTCTATTCCATTGGTCTTCATGTCTCTTTTGGCACTAATACCATGTCGTTTTTGTTACTGTATAATTTAAGGTCTGGTATTGTGATGCCTCCTGTTTCACATTTCTTGCTGAGGATTGCTTTGGCTTTGGGCCTCTTATTTTTCCAAATGAATTTCTTGACTGCTTTTTCTATTTCTATGAAGAACATCATCAGAACCTTAATTTCTGCCAGGTTTTTAATCACCAAGAAAGCAAGCTTGGGCTGATTCTCACTTTCAGGCTCCTTTTATTCTTTTCTTTTTGGTAGCACATGTTCCTGTTTGTATTATGCTTCTGAGAATATTGGTAATCTGGTTTTACCCAGAGTTTTCTTGTGCCCGCATGGTCCTTAACAATAATTGTCTACATAATTTGCAGGGCCTACAACAGAATGAAAACATGGAGTCCCTAGATCAATATTTATTAAAGAATTGGAGGTCAGCAACAGCAGATCATTAAATCAAAGATGAGGCTCTTCTAAGTCAAGGTAATTGTAGGATTTCCCAGATCACATGCTTATAGAACTGACTCTGGTCTTTCTTCCAACTTTTGTTTTTATCTGTCTTTTGTGCTAGAGGTGTCTAACACCTCTTGACAGTTTATTCATATTAAAGAGTATGGCTCTGGAAATTTGATTGGAAGCTCTGATTATGCAAGTAAGTCATATTAACTAAGTTTCACTGTTGGATGATCTATCTGGCTGAGAAAATTTAGTTTGAGAAAATTTCAGTGTCCTTACATTTTTTTTCTTATACTAATGACGGCTCATTTTCCCTAGAGAATTCTCTTCAATTTCTCTTGCCTGAAAGTGAAGGCTGACTTTCAACCTTTTGGGTGTTGGTAGATGGGGCTAAGGTCAGTGGTGTGTTAGAGCTACCTCATATTAACTTGTCAGAAATGTTTAAATTTTCAGAAAATATGCTAGCCAGTTGCTAAATGTGACAATTATTAAAAATTACATAAACTATAAATGATGCCAGGCGCAGTGGTATACGCCTGTTCAGCGGCTCAGGAGACTGAGGCAGGAGGATCGTGAGTTCAAAGCCAGTCTCAGCAACTTAAGCAAGGCATTTAGCAACTCAGCAAGCCCCTGTCTTTAAATACAATATTTAAAAAGGGCTGGTGATGTGGTTTAGAACACCCCTGGGTTCTATTCTTGGTACCGAAAACCAAAACAAAACAAAACTATAAATTATTTGGTTTTTGTGGATGTTCTTGGGGTTATTTATATCTGTTGTGTCTATAATGTGAAATACTATGTAATGTGTCACTATGCATCTCTTCTGAACTGTGTGTTCAGTGACATTAAGATATTTATACCGCATGAATCAGCAAATACTACAAATCATCACCCTTATTCTCTGCTTCCTCCTTGCACCTCATCCAGTAAACATTTACTAGTTTATACCTGAGAGCAGTGGCACATGCCTGTAATACCAGCTACTCAGGAGGATGAGCTAGGAGGATAGCAAGTTTGAGGCCAGGTTCTACAATTTAATTTCGACCCTGTCTCAAAATAAAAAATAAAAAGAACTGGGTAGACCTTTGTGGTAGAGCACCCCTGGGCTTAATCCCCAGTACCAAAACAGACAAATAAAAAACTTATGCATACCAAATCCCAGTCCAAAATGCATCAATAAACTTTGTGTTTTACTAGAGAAGAATGAAAAGTGAGTATCCAAGAACTCGATGATATTGCAAAGTTTATATGCAATATCATAAAATAGTGGGAAAAGAGGCAGGAATGTAGGCAAATGTAGAGGAAAAGTTAATCATTTTTAAAGAAATGATTATTTATTTATTTATTTATTTATTTATTTATTTATTTAATGTGGAGCTGAGGATTGAACCCAGGGCCTCACGCTTGCTAGGCAAGCACTTTACCACTGAACCACAACTCCAGCCCCAAGAGTAAATAATTTTTAGGGGAGATATGTGGGCAAAGAACAGACAATATTCTGGGAAAAATTTAGGCTCTGGGTATGGTGTTATTTGAATTGTCTAAAAAGTCTTTCCTGTTTTGATGAGATTATAGGTGGTGGTGGTAGGGTTCATGACGATTTCATTTCTTTCAGAAGAACTTCAGTAGGATAAGGAACTTCAAAGAAAGTCCTTACACTTTGGGAGGACAGGGTGTGGCGAGAGACTGTGGTTGGAGATTGATTTATTTTTTCAGTGTAAAGTACTTGGTATGTCAAGTTATTTTCTGAGTTCCCAACACCATCAACTGCCTTCACTTTACCTATTGATCCTTAGCTTGGATAACTCTGTGTTTTATTGCTCTTTGGAGAGAACTTAAAGCTTTTTGCAATTATGAGAGAAGAGCAGTTGCCTGCATGGCAACTGAGAGAAGAGCAAGAGAGAGGATCTGAGAATTGTGGTTTGCATGTCAGAAAAATGTTACTCCTTCTCATTTTATCCCTGCTGCTTAAATTTGGTGGAATGTTCCTGATGGTTGCTTTAAAATTCTGTATTCTTGGGTCTCTTGAGTTCTTTATTCAGTTATTTTTCCTGCTTCAAAAAGTTTTTGGCTGGTAATCTCCAGCTTTGCTTTTTTTTGGGCTGGCGGGTGGGTACTTTGCCACTGAGCTACAGCCCCATCCCTTTTTTTTAATTTTGAGACAGGGTTTCATTAAATCTAGACTCAAATGTGCCATCATCTGCCCTCAACCTCCTGAATCACTGGGATTACAGGTGTACATCACACCTGGATCTGTGGGTTTATGCCTTAAATTTAAAAAGTTTTTCCTATGGTCTTAGGGGAAAGATCAATACAGACCATCTTAACCCATAAGCCTGGAATAGAATTCTTGATAAAAGTAAGTGAATAACATTAACAATTTAAGTGGTTTCAAAATAGGCCTAACAAATCTTGTGTTGGTTTGCAGATCATATAGATTTAGACAGAAATAGGTTTTACATATTCTAGAATAGTTTTCATTCCTTAAGAAAGAAAGAAAGACATCTATGGATGGGATAGTTTTCATTCCTAAAGAAACAAGTAACCATCCACAGATTTTGAACCAAATGACCTATTTATTTTTGTTTTGTTTTTATGAATGTGAGGGGACAAAGGAAACACATAAAACAGGTCAGTTTTAATAATACCTACTCATTGTCCTAGATTGTTTAGCAATTCCAGTTATCCATCAGTAACTGGGTCTGGTAACCTGGTAGTTTCATCTACTCTGAAGTAGGCATTTATTACTCTTTTATTTAGTATGTCTTGTGATTCGCTCATGGGATTTGATGTGATTGGGTTGGTTAGACCCTCATTACCTTTAATTTCACAGTATTATAGTCTACTAAATTCTGCTTTCTTGTTTTCTGATGGTTACCTATAAGCTTACTGAAGAAAGGTCATAGAATATGAGGCAGTAGCTTAAGTTAAAACAAAACAAAACAAAAAAATGCCTGCCATCCTTCAGAAAGGTGGGTGTGAATATAGGTCCTATAGGCAATTAAGAAATTCCTGGATTCTTCTTTTGAGAAATGCTGTTGCTGCTGAAGATTGAACCCAGGGGCTAGCACATTCTAGCTGTGCACTTGACCACTGAGCTATACCCCTAGCCCTTTCTCCCCACCCATGCCCCCGTACATAGACAGGAGTGTGTGTGTGTGTGTGTGTGTGTGTGTGTGTGTGTATACACACACACAGACAATTTTTAGGTTTTTGTGTGTGTATGGTTCAAGACAGTGATAGTTGTTACAAAGGAATAAATATTTGATCAAGTTCCTTTTGACACTGGACATGTAAATTAAGGTAGATGTCTAGATGAACCTCCTGGTTCAAAGTTGTGAAGACGGTAATATTTTTTTATTTTGTTTTACTGTGAATTAAACCAGAGACCTTGCCCATGATATTCAATTGTTCTACCACTGAGTTATATCCCCAGCCCCTTTTTTTTCTATTTTGAGGTAGGGTCTTGATAAGTTGCCCAGGTTGGCATTGAACTTACAAACCTCTTGCCTCAGCCTCCTAAGTCGCTGGGATTATAGGATGGTGCCAAAGTGCCCAGCTTCAAGATAATATATCTAAAATTTTAGTATACAGAAATATGCAATTGCTTAATGTTATTTATATACAAAATGGGCTTCTGTTGTTCCTTTATTTAGCCCCCCATTCTTGCTTTACCATCTTTTGTGCTGAAGAGGTATAGTATGTGTGTCTTTCCGTCTGTCCCCCTGGTTTATGTGATGAGATCTAGGGACAGACTCTATATGGGCTACTGGCTGATTTGTTTTTAGTCCTTTGTAATTTCTGGTGATTGCCTTGTAAGCACAGGCTTCTCTTTATCAAGGGTTGGGCCAAGAGGATAGGGCTAGGTTTCTTCTATATGAGATATGCATCAGGACCATCTATAGCTGTCTGAAAATTATTTCAAGTCTACAGCTGTTAAATCACCTTAAAATGTATGTTTAACAAGTCACTTTCAGTGAAAAAAATTGGTCTTGCCTGTGATTATCATAGGTTCTATGATTGCCAGGCTTGCCATTTTCTTCCTGAGATGCTGAACTGTACTTGCCTTGGCATTGCTCGTAGGAAATATATGAAATAGGAAATATGTGAATAAGGAAGGGCCTTGATGGCATGTTTGTGGAGAATTTTGCCTGCTTAATCCTCAATCTCAACAAGCTTTTTCTTAGCTCTAGATTATAATATGGTCAGCTCCAGAGTGGTAGAATAACTAGGAGTTGCTTCCATCCCTGTCACTTTTTTGAAATGCCCTAAATGAAATGGAAGGGTGAATTTCTGGCCAAACTTTCAGCATGTTCTTTTTTTTTTTTCCTATATTCTCATAATGTTGTTTTTTTAAAAAAAATAAATTTTTAAAGTGAGAAAATTTAGCTTTTAATGCATAGTCATAGTCCTTGTTGAAACTTATATAAAAAGCGGGGTACTGTTCAGATAACAGATGGCTTTGAAAAATGAGAACTTGTCAACTGTAAAAAGAAACCAATGTGGATTAAATCATAATTAAAAATATCTCTGATTCACTACACTATTTTTTTCTTTTGGGTTAACTAATAATGTTATGTTGTTTCGTTTTTTGACAAAACCAAACAATACAAAGTAGAGAAAATGATCAAGGGTTGCTTTGGGATTTTTTCATTTAGAGATTTTTAGACCACAGACTATCTGAAGCCAAAGAATCTGAAAAATAATAAAGTTTTGTTAGGAATAAGGCTCTTTACTTTCTTTTCAGTGAGTGTCAAAAAAAGGGGGGGGGTCATAATTATCAGGAATATACCTGGTCATCTTATAAATAAATAAATGGCAGGTGCTTGACACATGCACTCTCTTACCTCCTCCTCCTCCTTGCCCCCTCCCCCCTGCCAAAAGAGAAACAGCTTGGCTCCCTTGCATAGCTGCTCAAAATAGGAACATATGACTTTAAAAAAAAAATTCTTGAGACAAGTTGCAGCATTTCTAAATGGTTCCCAGTGTGTGGCTCAGTGCCAGGGCCTAGCAGGTGTTCATCATTTTTAGTGTAGAAAATGAATCAATAGCTATTTCTAGAATACCTATTTTATATCCATTCTCTGTAAAGCTGTGGAGGGATCTGAGGGATCTTTCAGTTTCCCACAGCTGCATGCAGTTTTGCCTCTCAGATTTTGTTCTCATTTAAAGTTAATTTTTTAATTATAAAATTAACATGTTTATGGTCCAGAAGTTCAAATGACGTTGAAATAAATGCATGTATTTATATATATTCAAATATATGTGTATATATCCTTACCTTGCCTCCCCAAATATCCAGCTTTGCTAGTAATAGCACATCTTTCTGTGCATTCATAAACAACCTATGTTCTTTTTAGTTTTGTTTGGTTTATACCAATAGTATTATGCTAAAATATTTTGTTCTTCTATTACTATTGGTGCGGATGAACTATTTATGGATATTAATCCATTTGTGTATTGCAAATATTGTTTCCCATTCTTTCACTTTTCTTTTAAATTTATGGTGTCTTTTTTTCCAAATAGAAGTTTAGAGTTTGTGTTTAGTCAGGACAGTATTTTGTGTCTATTGTTTAAGGAAGGGGTTCTCACTGAGATATAAAAGCATTCTCCCATACTTTTTTTTTTTTTTTTTAAAGTACTGGGAATGGAATCCAGAGGTGCTCTACCACTGAGCCATATCCCCAGTCCTTTTTGAGACAGGATCCGAACTTGGGATCTTCTTGCCTTGGCCTCCTGAGCCTATGGGATTGCAGGCATGCACCATCATGCCTGTCCCATACTTGACAGCATTAGATTTTATGTTTTACTCATTCTTACACTTAAAATGTTTATTATTCATGCATACACTTTTTCACTTAGATACCCAGTTTTTCCAACTTATTCAAATATTCTCCTTTTCCTACTTATATTGTATGTCTCTTTAATCATTTGGATTATAGAACTACTTATTTCTGCACTCCTGCCATACAGTCGATTGATTACTACAGGGTTGGTTGGTTTGTTCTGGTACCAGGGATTAAACACAGGGGTGCTTAACCACTGAGCCACATGTCCAGCCCTTTTTATTTTGTATTTTAAGACAGGATCTCAATTATGGCCTCGATAGGTTGTTTGGCCTGGCTTTGAACTTTTGTCCTCTTGCCTCAGCCTCCCAAGTTGCTGGAATTATAAATACGCACCACTATGCCCAGCTAACTATAGCTTTTAAGGTATGTTTTGGAATTTGTTGTTCCTGCCATAAATCGTATTACTTCAATTTATTTTTTTTTATGCAAACATAAATCACATACTATGCAATTCATCTTTTTAATTTTTTTTTTTTTTGCTTTTAATATTTGTTACTGGGGATTGAACCTAGAGGCACTTAACCACTAAGCCACATTCCACAGCCTTTTTTTTTTTTTTTTTTGAGAGAGGGTCTTGCTGAATGGCTGAGGCTGATTTTGAACTTGGGATCCTCCTACCTCAGCCTCCTCAGTTGCTCAAGAGTACAGGTGTGTGCAACTGCGCCCAACTAATATTCAGCCTTTTAAAGAGTACAGTTCATTGATGTTTAGTGAATTCACAAAATTTTGCAACCATCACCACTGTCTAATTCTAGAATGTGTTCATCCCTGCCCCCCACCCCAGGAAAAAAAAAAACACCAAAACTCAGAAAACCACTCCAAAATTAGTAGTCAGTTATTCTCCATCCTATGAGTGGTTGCCCCTACTTTCTATCTATAGATTTGCCTCTTCTGAACATTCATACAAATGGAATTATACAATATATGAACTTTTGTATATGGTTTCTTTCACTTTATGTGATGTTTTTAAGGTTTATCCATGTCACAATGTGTATCCATTTTTCATTCCTTCTTTGGTGGGGGAGAATACTGGGGATTGAACTCAGGGATTCTCAACCACTGAGCCACATCCCCAGCCCTAGCGCTATTTTGTATTTTATTGAGAGACAGGGTCTCATTGAGTTGCTTTTTGTCTTGCTTTTGCTGAGTCTGGGTTTGAACTCACGATGCCTCAGCTTCCCAAGCCACTGGGATTACAGTTGTGCGCCACCAGCTCTTTTGTTTTGAGTGGGGGTCTGACTATATTACCTGACTGGTCCTCAATTTCTGGATTAAAATAACCTTTCTATCTATCTCAGCCTGCCAAATAGCTGGGAGTAAAGACTTCATTCCTTCTTATGGCTGAATAATTTCCATTTTATGGATATACCACAGTTTGTTTATCCATTTATCTATTGATGGAAGTTTTAAATTGTTCCCACCTTTTGACTATTTTGAACAGTGCTGATATAAATTTTAGTGTAATAAGTATTTGAGTTCTTTTGTATATATACCTAGGAGTGAAATTGCCAAGTCATGTGGTAAATACTTTTATAAATGTTAATCTTTTATCTTGTAAATTTTATTGAAGTGTTACTAGTAGACAAAATAATAGTCAATTAGATTTAACATGTAGTGGAAGTAATGACAGATCTATCTCTGACTAATTTTTAAAAATTGGTAATGTGATTTTTGGCACCTTTGTTTTATTTCTGGCTCTGTATGAGAATTTTAAGATCTTTTGCCATTTCTCTAAGTTTCTGGTAGATTTCTCTTTATTAAATGAAGTAAGTTTCCTTCTTTCCCTAGTTTGCTAAGAATTTTTATCAGGAATATGTGCTTACTATGGTTTGAATGTGTCCTCTGAAATTCACGTGTTGGAAATTGACTCTCCTGTATAACACTTTAAGACTTGAAGAGGGCTGGCCTTGGTGTGGTGCTTACCTATAATCCTATCAACTCAGGAGGTTGAGGCAGGAGGATCCCGAGTTTGTTTGAGGCCAGCCTGGAGAACTTCCTGAAACCTTATTTCAAAAAATAAAAAAGAAACTGGGGATATGTCTCCATGGTAAGGTGCCCTGGGTTCAATCCCCAGTATTTCACATACATACAAAAAGATGAGGCCCCACAGCTGTGCCGTTAAGTGATTTAATACCATTATTACAAAAGTAAGTTTTTAGACACACACACACACACACACACACACACACACACACAGTTGAGGAATACCAGAGACTGGGTGACTTATAAATAACACAAATTTCTTTTCCACAGTTCTGGAGACTGATAGGTCCTAGATCGAGGTGTCAGCAGATATGGATAAAGGCTGTTTCCTGGTGCTTAGAGGGCCATCTTCTCAGTGGAAAAAGGAAGCTCTCTGGGCATTTTTAATAAGGGCAGGAGTAGTCTATTCATGCTGGAGCCATCTAATCACACCCCAGAGGTCATGTATCCAAATACTATCACATTGGGGATTAGGTTTCACCATAAGAATTAAGGGGTGGGGCACAATTATTTACTGTATAGCAGAGGTGAATATTATCTCTGAGAACTTAAATAAATATGGCTTCTTGTGTTTAAACTGTTACATTTTAGCAGCATCTGTCCAGCACCTACTTTGTTGGTTCCTAATTACTTCAGTGGATTTTCCTTCTCAGCCAGATTATTGCACAGGAACTTTTTGGATTTCCTAATGTGTTTTGTATATTTGTTACCAATCTGAAAACCCCCATTTGCTTTGGAAAATCTAAAATGCTGAGTTCTGTGGTGGAGTAGAACTGTACATGTTAGTTAGTTCAGTGTACTTTTTTTTTTTTTTTTTGGTCTTCTTGGTTCCCTTCATTTTTTCCTATATACTAATGATTTAAAATCTTGTTATTCAGAGTCAAGAAGCATACTTCTTTATATGTTTATAAATACACTATAAATACACTCCACAATTGGTTCTGCTGCCCCTCCTACCTTATTCCTGATAAAAACAAAGCTATAGAATGCTTTGAATTTTCAGTGAAATGGCAAATTATTTCTGTAAATAGGATGTTCATTGCTATGGTAACAAGGAAGTGAGGCAGGATTCTGGTTCATTGGCTTTAGAAGGTTCTAAATTCAAAAACCTTTTTATAAGATGACACCATAGCCTGTTCAAAGTGTGTGTAAACATACTTAGCTTACAGAAATCATTGCTAAGATATATTGTAGAAGAAGCAAAATGCACTGAGTTGGGGTTCTGTCACATTTCAGAGACTCCAAAACAAATCCAGATGGGGTTTACATTTGCTTAAGGATAATCAAGTAGCTTGTTATTAAGACTCATTACTCTCCACCACCCCTCCCTCCCTCCCTAGCTGATACTGAAGACAAGTGACAGAGAAGATCTAGGGAACTAGAGAATTATGATAGAAGTAAAAAGTGATTTTTAGCCTTAGTACAAATTGCCTAAGTGGTGGGTCACAGGTTATATACTATTTGTTCTAAGTATGTTGTAAATAGATTTGGAAGTGCCTTTTTTGTTTGTTTGTTTTTGTACTGGGGATTGAACTTGGGGGCACTCAACCACTGAACCACATTCCCAGCCCTATTTTTTTTTTTTTTTAATTTTAGAGAGAGTGTTGTCGAGTTGCTCAGCGCCTCGATTTTGCTGAGGCTGCCTTTGAACTCTCGATCTTCTTGACTCAGCCTCCTGAGCCACTGGAATTAAAGGTGTGTGCCACCGTGCCAGGCTGAACGTGCGTTTTTCATTTATTTTTTATATTTTTGTCTATTGATACTGGGGATTGAACCCCAGGCACTTTGCCATTGAGCTATATCCCTAGCCTTTTTTTTTGTTTGTTTGTTTTTAAAGACATGATCTTACTGAGTCTGGTATGGAAATTGTGATTCTCCGGCCTCAACTTCCTGAGTCACTGGGATTATAGGCATATGCCACAGTGCCTGGCTTTACTGGATATATTTAAACTGTCCAGGAAAACATTATGGCAGGGTGTGTGCGCTTGACATTTGTGTTTTTACAAAGATGTTTGGAATGTATGCATGTGTGTATTTTGTACATTTCTTGGGCTGGGTTCAGCTGTGTACAGTTTGTTTTGTTCTACTCGTGTTCCTCACAGATCATAATAAGCAACTGGGCAAGGTGGCACATACCTGTAATCCCAGTGACTTGGGAGGCTGAGGTGGGAGGATTGCAAATTTGAGGCCAGCCTGAACAATTTAGTGAGATCCTGTTTCAAAATAAAAAGGGCTAAGCCAGTGCAGTGGTGCACACCTGTAATTCCAATGACTTTACCAAGGCAGGAGGATCACAAGTTTAAGGCCAGCCTTACGCAACTTAGTGAGACACTAAGCAACTAAGTAAGACCCTGTCTAAAAAAAAAAAAGGACTGGGGATGTTGCTTCATGATAAAGCTCCTTTCGGTTTAGTCCCAAGTACCTAAATAAATAAATAGGGTTGAGAAGGGGATAAGGTAAGCTCAGTGACAGAGCACCCCTACTCTATCCCTACTACAAAAAAAAAAATTATAAAAAGCAAACAGAATTAGCATTTTCCTCAAATGATTCCCTAATATATTGCTCAGTCCTATTAGAACTGGTTATATAGTTAATTAGAAGCTCTTGGAACTTGCATTCCTCCTGTCTCAGCCTTCCAGGTTGCTGGGATTACTGGCTGTGTTCAAATTTAGTTTTATTGTTGTAAACTTGGGCAATCTTCTACAATAATCACTTACTGCTAAAAAGTGTAACCTAAATATATTCTGATTTTTTTAACCTGAATTATTAGGTATTTTCTTTCTATATTGTTTCACCCTCTCATTTAAGTTTTTTTTGGGGGGGGGTGAGACTGCATAAATATTCTTCTTAATTTTCTTTCAAATTTGAGTCCTTCAGTAATGATTTGGGTGTATATCAGGATCAGCTTAGCTTCAGGTCCAAAAGACTTTGACTTCTGTGTCATTTTGTCTCAATTATTCTGCTATCATCCAGTTTCTGGATTTATCATATATAAATAGGCACTTATATTTTTTAATAAGTTTTATTTATCTTTCAAAGTTTTTATTTTATGAACTGGTTGATTGTAAAATAGCTTTCCTGAAATCTTGTACTTAAATTATCATTTGTGGTGGTGTAATATATATCTTCTCTTCTGAGCTTTTAAATACTGTGTACTTCATTAGTTTGTCTCTCAGTTAGAATGTAAATTTGATGAGGATGGAGATTTTTTACTTGTTTATTTCTGTATCCCCAGTCTCTGAAAAAGTGCTTGGTATATAGGTAGACACCCAATAAATATTGAATGAATGAAAGATTTACTTGATAATTTAGCTCCCAAAACTGTAGGATATGAATAAGAGAAAGTATTTACTGGGAAATTCAAATTAGAGACTGAAAATTGTTTTATATTTTTGATGTGAAATGGAAGAAAATTCAGCAAGGATAAGGGTTGGACTTAAAACCCCTAATCTCTTAAATTCTAGTATGTACATTCAATTTGAGCATCACTACTGTAGTGCGTATCTGGAGGAGGCTAAGCCTGGAAATTGTTACCTTCTTTGTGTTTTTTTATTAAATCTCTGTGGTATAAATATATTAATAGCTTTTCCTATGCTGTTTTCAACCTCTTCTGAACTGAAGAATTTGTTATCGAGAGTACTATTTTGCAAATTTGAATAACATGAACTCTGCAATGTAAATATAATTTTCCAGTTTTTCTGTCACATTATTTAATTATGTGTATAAGTATAAAGAACAAATATGTATATGTAACATACATATAATGCTTAAATATTATTTTGATATTAATTTGACTAATATTGGTTTGAAAACTAAATTGATAATGCAATATCAGTACTAACACCTACTCTGTATATTTTTTGTCGTTTTAAAAAGATAACTCTAGTAACTCACCCTTTTCTGTGTTTAAACTGATACTGAAACCTTTCTTTGCATTTTTTTTGGCTTTCATTTCGCTTTCATTAAATCAGGATTTCTAGCATACTAAAGCTTATCTGATTATTTTCCTAATGTATTTAGGAACTAAGAATATCCTATTTGATTGTCCTTAAGCGATTAATACTTTATATACATTCTATTCTAATAGAAATAGTAAATGTTGCTTGGTGTGGTGGCATATGCCTGTAATGCAAGCTTCGTGGGAGACTGAGGCAAGAGGATTCCAAGTTCCGGCTAACTTTAGCAACTTAGACAAGGTCTCAATTTAAAGAAATAAAAAGGACTGAGGATGTAGCTCAGTGGTAGAGTGCCCCTGGGATCAATCCTCATTAAAAAAAAAAAAAAAAAGAGCCAGGTGTGGGGTTGCACACCTATAACCCAGCAGTGGGAGACTGAGGCAGGAGGATGGCAAGTTAAAAGTCAGCTTCAGCAAAAGCGAGACACTAAACAACTCAGTGAGACCCTGTCTTTAAGTAAAATTACAAAATAGGGCTAGAGATATGGCTCAATGGTGAGTGCCCCTGTGTTCAATCCTCAGTACTCCCTGAAATGTTACATAAAACAGAATGAACTGACTTTATTTTTGGTACTGGGGATTTAATCCAGGGGTGCTTTATCACTAAACCATAACCCCAGCTCTTTTTGTTATTTTAATTTCAAGACTTGGTCTCCCTGAGTTGCTTAGGGCCTCGCTAAGTTCCTGAGGCTAGCTTGAAACTTGGGATTCTCCTATTTTAACCTTCCAAGCCATTGGGTTATGAACTGACTTTTAAAGGGTCTACTTGAGTAGGAACCTTCAGCTAGGCTATCACCTCTCTCTAAGATCCCAGGTAATGCTATCCCAGGTTAGCTTCTATTTTGCTTCCCAGGAATGTTTAATTTGCTTGTTAATCATTGTAGAAGGCTTTTTGATTAAAAATGCTCTTTGCCAATAGTCTTTTACTTTGTTTTCTAAAACTGGGGGAGGAGTGGTCTTATATCATTTGTGATGGGACTGAATGTTCCTGAAGTAAGACATATTGCTGAATGTTTTCATAGTAAGAACTTGGTGTGCCTCATTATTTCATATTTTTAATGTAAAATGTGTTATATTTTGAATTTTTAGTGTATCAGAAAATGCTGACCTTTGATGTAATAGCAACATGTGTGGCTACTGTCATCTTGAGCAAGTTTCATTTTCTGAACTTTTATCTCCTCTTCTGCATAATGGTTGCAGATTGTGGAGTACAAAAATGTTGAAAGGTTAAGGTATCATTTGTAGTGACCTCAGGACCACTAGCGGATAGAGATTGGGAAGAAGGAGGGATGAGCTGGTATAGTGTCCCCAGATGCAAATGATGTAGGAACAGAAAAGAGAGCCCCATGAGATATTTGTGAAAATACTTCATAAGTTTGAAACATGCCTTACAGGTCAGGTACCATTGCACTTATGGAAGAGGTGTGTGTGTGTATGCTTGTGCTTTCTCATTTCTTATGTGGGCTGTGATTAACTACAAGGCAATCTTGCTTAGGCAGTAGGAACCTGCTTTGAAGTAAAGAGAAGGTTAGAGCCATGAGTCACAAATTTCAGCAGTTTGTGAATCATGATTACAGATATTTATTTACATTAATAATCTTTTTCTGTAAGATTGGCAATAGGAAAGAGGAATAGGCTTATTACAGAAATTTGGGGTGAGGGAAAGTGTTATAATTTCTGACTTTACCCTTTATTTCTACCCTTGTTGCCTTTGATGTTTGATATGTTTTAAGTTTGCCATCTCCGATTCCAGCACTGAAATTTAATCTTTATAGGCTTCTCCTTTGTTGTTTGATTTGTTAGTAATTGATGTACTAAAGATTCTGGGTGTGAACTATATATACTTTATAATTAGTTTGGAACTAAGGAAGTTTAGATGTCCTGTTGAAGTAATTAATAAAATATGTGGTCTTAAAATATATATGCATAAAAGTGTTTCACAGAAATAACCAAAACATATGACATAGTTAACTGATTTTTTAAAGCATGAATGTTAAAGAGAAGTATTTTTAAGCTTCTTGATGTCATCTTCCTTTCTGGTTTGAGTGTGTGGAGTCTGTTGGTCAGAAATTTTATTAGTGCCAATGCTGTCTTTTTTTTTGTTTTTTAAATATGTAAACATGACCCTCCATAGCTGTATTTAATATAGTAAAGAAGTATAGGACACTTTACAGTGTTGAGGCTTAATGTCTGTGTATTTTAGTATTTAAAGGATATCCTTTGGAGCTTTAAAAATGAGAGAGAGGTAACCTAACTCACAGCTGAATGCTTTTGCAGGTCCAGGTTGTTCTGTCTTGGAGATTATTAGCAACATGAACTTTGTGTTTTAACTATAGTTAAACTGATAGTATTAAGTTAAACAACTTGATTGTGGAAGTGTTTGTTTTCACAGGCTGGTGAGTAGGGTTTTCTTTAAAATCTGATATTGTGAAGGAATGTTTTGGTAATTGTAGTGCTGCGGTCAAGTGGGGGAGCTTCTACTCAAGCCCTACTGCTTTTTGCTTTGTAGAAAAGTCACCAAGATTGGTGGCTCTGGGGACTGTACACTACCATCCTCTGTTTCTCCATTTTGTCTACTTCTCGTCTCTGAGAAAACAGTACTAGATCAGGAAATAATGGGTAGAGTTGCTTCATTGCCTCAGTGTCCTGGACTGATCAAGTATTAGATTCTTATAATGTTCTACTTAAAGAGATTCTTGCTGACTGGCTGTTTGAAGTTCTTAGGTTTGGCATGGATTCATGCTAATGAATGTTTGTCATGTATGGGGCACTGTGCTGCATGCTCTGTTAAGGATACTGAAAAGAATAATATTGTCCTGACTGTATCCTGACTGTGAAGTCAAGATCAGATCCTTAGGATAAGTGTCCTAGGGGAAGCACAAGGGAATTCAGTGGAGGCATATAATAGCCATTCATCAATACTGATGAGATAGAGGTAGGGTAATGGATGAGACCTGGGCAAGGAAAAACACAGTTAGAGTAGTTTTAGAAGTTCCACTAGGTAAAGAGTGGAATTAACAGGGGAGAGTAGAAATGTCAAATTGGTAGGATCAGGCCATCTTGAATATATGAACTAAAAAACTAAGGCTGGAGGCTCTTATTTGGAAGCCCTGAGATTTCTTTAGAACCTTGTTAAAATTGTTTGTGTGTACTTTTTCTTTTCCTTGCAGAAAACTTGGACCTTCTGTCAGATTCCAAAAAGGGTCTATCATCCCCAAAAGATTGACAACTGTTGTTACCAACCTTTGGTGATTGAGAGGGTAGTGAGACTTCATAAATAAGGAAGTCTTGTGATAGAGCAGATATTTCCTTATGGGAGGTAGGGTGTGATTTGGGGAATAGGATTTAATGAAATGGTTTCCCACAGGGAGGCTGCTTGCTTTGTCAAACTGGGTTTCCTACCCAACAACTTAAGTTGATCCATTGCAGCAGATTGAGGGACAGGGTAGGGTAGGTATTTTCAATCAAAGGAGGTCCTTAATAGCATTATTTCCCTCCAATCAGCTTTGTAAGACCAGATTGCTGACAAAGCTGGAGCCTAGAATGCTGTTGGTCCCCTCTCCTCCACCCCCACCCCTCAGGTACTCTACCTCTGAGCTATATCTCCCATTCTTTTTATGTTTTATTTTGTGACAAGGTCTTGCTAAGTTGCCCAAATGAGATCCTTCCTCCTCAGCTTCCAAAGTCCCTGGGATTACAATTGTGTGCCACCTTGCCTGTCTACTAGAATACTATTGTAGAGTATACAGATTGCGGTGTTTACTTTTCATTGAAACATGCCTCAGGTGAAAGGTGTTCTGTGTTTCATCCTGTGTAGTATCCATAAGAAGATCATATAGTCCCAGCAGCTCGGGAGCCTGGGGCAGAAAGATCATGAGTTCAAAGCTAGCTTCAGCAAAAGTGAGGCACTAAGCAACTCAGTGAGACCCTGCTGCTAAATAAAATACAAAATAGGACTGGGGATGTGGCTTAGGATGTGCCCCTGAGTTCAGTCCTCAGTAGACCCCTCACCCCCCCAAAAATATCGCCAGACAGAGGCAGTTTGAGAGGCAGAAGCATGATGATTGCAAGTTCAAAGCCAACCTCAGCAACTTAGCAAGGTTCTAAGCAACTTTTGTCTCAAAATAAAAAGGGCTGGAAATGTTTAAAACAAAACAACCAGATCGGAACCCTGTCTTTAAGGAGTTGATGGAATTCAGTGCTTTCTTTTGACTGTAGTTCTATTTGGATTTGTGTGTATGTTCAGTTATTTTTGACCATTTCCAGGGCCAAAGAGAAAGATTTGTATTAAAATGAACTTGAAATGGCTTTGGTCTGTTACATTTCCTTTTAGAGAATAAAGAAACCTCTAGGACTAGAGGGTTTAGAAAATATAACCATAAGTATACTGTACTGTCATTAGGAACTTCTGTACAGCTAATTATCTATTAGGTAACTTATTTGACTTTTTTTTTTCTTGTTACTGAAGATTGAACCCAGGGTAAAACCCACTGTTTTACTAGTGAGCTAAATCCCCAGTCCTTCTTATTTGAGACAGGGTCATGCTAAGTTGGTTAGGGCCTTCCTAAATTGCTAAGGCTGGCCTGGAACTTGTGATCCTTCTGCCTCAGCCATGCCCAGTTCATTTGACTTTCGTGTCTTTTTTTGGAGGAGTTGGGGGATTGAACCCAGGGCCTCACGTATACTAGGCAAGCACTGAGCTACATCCCCAGCCCTGTTAATTATTACATATATGGGTATGTATATAGACATACATAACACAGAGATATGACTTTGTTTCAAGTAGTGTAAAGGAGACAGACAGGAACCAGGTGCAATGGTGCAGGCCTTTAATCTCAGTTACTCCAGAGGCTGAGGCAAGAGGCTTGTAAATTCAAGGTTAGCTTGTGCAGCTTAGCAAGATTGTATCTCAAAATAAAATATAAGAAGGACTGAGGGTATAGCTTGGTGGTAAAAAGTCCCTTGGTTCATTCACCAGTATTGAAGAAGAAAAAATGGCTGGGAGTATAGCTCTGTGGTAGTGCCCTTGCCTGTTTGCTTGGTCCCGAATGGTGGGGTGGGCGGGGGCGGAATGGGAAATACGTTGTTGTGTGAGTGTGTGTGAGTGTGTGTGTGTGTGTGTGTAACATATTTGAAGCCATTCTAAAAATGACCTAGCACTTAGAAATCTAAGATGGATCATGCCTTGTAAAATCATTTTAAAATATTCATGCATTTTAGTTGGTCATTTCCACATATATAAAATGAGAATGATAATATATTTATTAAGGAAAACTGAGGACAGTTTTTTTTAAATAAAGATTTCCTGAAGATGAAATTAACACACACACACATAAATAACGAAGCTCTTTAGAATAGTGTTTAATGACTAAATCATTGCTAATACTTAAATAGTAATATATCACTTCCCTCTCCTTGGATGAATGTGGGAGGTGATTATTGTTTTGAAAAAATGTTTATATATATATAAAATCTTAAAGTTGTGAAAGTTAAGTGATCTTGAACAAGGTAGATTCAGTACTAATTAGACTGCTTATTTAGGGTATAGAATGAAGGTTTCAAAGTCATGCATTTAAGAAATTGGTTGGTTTTTTAATCACTGTTGTCTTTCAGGTTTTTTTTTTTAATTGTTTGACTTCTTGTGTGTTAGTCTCTCTTTTTATCTTTATTTAGTTGCTTTATGATTTATTTCCTGTTTGTTTTTCAGTAACTGGTGTGGTGTAGGGCAAGAATTTACGTTGGTGTCCTTTGTCTGAACCAGGAAGGACTGCATCAGACAGCCTGTGGGGAGGGATTTAGGTTGAGCTCTTAGAGAGTTGCCCCATGGAGGGAACCAGTTTCCTCACTTTAAATCAGTGGATATGCAGCTCTTCACCTTGTATGCACATAATGAATCTTTCAAGACTCATTCTTTCAGTGTTTTCTAGTTGCTTCTATGTATTTATTTCTCCTTTTTACAAACTAATAATTATGGAAAAATTTAGCTCTATACAGAAATAGTAGAATGATAAACTCCCACTTAGCCATCAAGCTTCAGCAACCTGTTTCATAGGCAATTTAGTTGGATCTACACTAATCGTTTCTTCTCTCCTGTATTATTTTGAAGGAAATTCCACATATTATATCATATACTCTGAAAATATTTTAGTATGTATCTCTAAGAGATGAGGATTTTAAAATGCATACACAAACACATCATGTCTGTCTGACTCAGGATCCACAAATGCTGTTTGGTTGATTTGTCTTTCTCATCATGAGATACATCCCTATCCCTCTTTATGTTTCATTTTTGAGACAGGGTCTCTCAAGTTATTCCTAATTTCCCAGTTAGGAATAAGCAAGTTTGTACTCAAACTATTTGGATGACATATAATAGCTGTTTTCAAATTTTACATGCTTGTGTAAATTTTTAAAATGAACTCATTATTAATTTTTGAAAAACTTATTTCTAGTCTTCATTTGGAATTTGGAACAATAAGAGTCTAAAAATGTCTCTACTAAAATATTATTACAGGTACTTTTGGTATTACTTATAAAAGACCTGATTTCTAAATTGAGCAGTTTTTGGTTGGGTGAGGGTGAGGTGAAAGGGAGCCTTGACAATAATGTGGCTTTGTTTGGTGTTACAGTAAAGTCCCACTTCAAAATTGCTGCATTTTACATTTGACTATTATCCATCAGTGTCTGAGATCCACTTGATATCTTCTAGAATGTTTCATGTAGTTTTCTATTGTTTATAACCTGGTGATACTTTTGTTTCTTGAAAGAATGTTTAAACCTTTCATAAGTATTTTATTTAAAGCAAATAGTTAAAAGATGATGGATTAGAAACTAACGTAAGGCCTAGAGGTTGACCTGCCCAATGAGGCATATAAAAATATCTGCACTACCACTTGAGCATGTGTGAAGCACTGGGTTCAATTCTCTGCACCACATAAATGTAAAACAAAGATATTGTGTCCACCTTTAAAAAAAAAAACCTAAAAATTAAATATTTCAAAAAAAATAAAATAAAATCATAAAGATTTGAGATAAAAAAAAGAATATCTGCAGTGAGATTAGGGGAGATTTTTGTCAGTTAACTTTTTTTTTCTCATGCATTTTTAATGCCTTTCTTCTTCAGATTTTGATTAGAGTGCTTCAGTACTCTCTAGGTAAGCAGGCTTCTCTCTCAATTTTTTTTTTTTTTTTTTTTTTTTTGGTACTGGTGATTGAACCCAAGAGCACTTTACTACTGAGCTACATTTTCCAGCCCTTTTTGTCTTTGATTTTGAGATAGAATCTTGCCAAAGCTGTCCTTGAATCTACGATCATCCTGCCTCAGTCTCTCGAGTTGCTCAGACTATAGGCATGCAGCATTCTGCCTAGCTCTCTTATTTCTTATATATATATATATATATATATATACAGTGAATAAGCCTGATTGTCATTTTTCTTTAATGAATTTTTGGAATCTACTTTGGAAATATACTTGGATCGTTGATTAGGAAAAGGAATATAGAAGGCAAATTCAAGTGGAGAAAAGCAGTGGCACACTCCTGTAATCCCAGTGACTTGGGATGATGAAGCAGGAGTATCACAAGTTCCAGGCCAACCTCAGCAACATAGTGAGATGAGATCCTCAGACCCTGTCTCAAAATAAGAAGGATTGGAGATATATAGCTCAATGGTAACTGGACCATGGGTTCAATTCCCAGTACCAAAGGGAAAGAAACTAATGGAGGTAAAATTTATCAGTAGTTCATTCACCAATTAGTCTTTAGACATTTAATTTTTAAGTAACTTTAAAACATAATGGTGGTAGCTAGGCATGGTGGCCCATGCCTGTAATCTCAGCAGCTTATGAGACTGAGACAGGAGGATGGATAGTTCAAAAGCCTGCCTCAGCAACTCAGCAGGACCCTGTCTCTAAATAAGATACAAAAAGGGTTAAGGATGTGGCTCAGTGGTTAAGCACCCCTGGGTTCAATTCCACAGTACCCCCCCCCCCAAAGTATTATCAATCTCTCCAATAAATAGCAGTTTTCAGGTGTTTCATCTTGCCACTTTTTGGATCCAATACAAAGCTAGTGATCTGATTGAGATATTTTGTATAGTATGGATGGACACCATTTCCCTGTTTTCCATATTAAGGTTGTCTCATCTAAAATAAATCATTCTGTCAGGTATGTTGGTATGAGCCTGTAATCCCAGCAATTTGGAAGGTTGAGGCAGGAGGACTGTAAATTCAAGGCCAGCCTGGGCAATTTAGTGAGACCATGTCTCAAAAATAAAAAGGTCTGGGAATGTGGTTTAGTGGTAGAGTGCCACTTGGTTCAGTCCCTAGTATAAAACAACAACAACAAAAACCCCCAAACCCCCATACAAAAAACTCAACAATAACAAAAAACACCCCAAAATATCAATATTGATGATTTTTTGGACTTTAATTCTCTACATTTTATCTGGATTTTGACGTTCATTCTAGTAGTGTCTTGCAATTTTAGGTTTCTCATCATCTTAGGGAGCTTGATGTGGCAGAGTTTTATGAGTGGCATTATGTCATAGGAACAATAGGAAATAACTGTGCACTAGTTTAACTTAGATAAACATGGTAAGTTATAACCAAACATAATACTTCGATTCGTCCCTATTCCAAACTGTTTTTTTAATGATTCACAACAGCCTGAGCAAACATTTTTTCTTCCAGGCCCTCTGTCTTCCTTACTACTTCAAGAAAGGTGGTGGGTAGGGATGACTCTTGTTTACTTGCATAATTTCACTAATTCAGTATTTCTTAATACTTGGGTTGATTCTACTGTGATCCCATTGGAAGAGCAAGGTAATGACTCTTCCCCAACTTGTCATATTCATTTTTAATATATTTTGTATACTTTGTTGTCCCATCAGTTTTATCATAAACCTTTCATTATTTTCTGGAAATGAGAGTGGTTTGGTCTTTATGATATAGAATTTATAGTATAGATAACCTTGAAGATGCTATCTTTAAATACCATTGTAAATTCTAAGATAGAAGTTAATGAGCAAAGAGTTCCTGAAAATTGCATGTTTCCAAAGGCCATTCTTGGTATTATAAAGTACATATTAATAGATAATAAAGGACTTTTTCATTGAGCACTACTAGAACTACCCAACCCTCTGAGGTGAAATTCAGAGGTTCCAAGAAAAGTCTTTGTAGAGAATGTTCCTTTAATGTTAGGTGTGGTCGCATATGCCTGAAGTCCCAGCTCCTTGGGAAGGTAATGCAGCCTCCTTTGAACCCAGGAGTTGAAGACCAGCCTGGGCAACATAGTGAGGCACTCTCTCAAACAAATAAATAAAAGAAAGGAAAAGTGAATTCCTTCCCTGAAAAAAAAATTATCCCTCAGTATTTTGGAACTCAATTCAGAGAAAATACTGTCTTTTCTCACCTATAGTTTTTCTTTATTTTTTGGTGCCCTGCCCTTGTTTTTTTTTAGTGTTCTGTGGGAGTTGGGTGCATTCTGTCAGTGTTTGGAGGCATATGGAAGGGGGGAGTCTTCTCTTATGTCTCTGTCTGTGTTCACACCCTGGTCTTGGCATGTTTTCCCATTTAATAGCCATGGAAGTAGCTTTTACATACTTGTAGACTAGTATGTGATAGGATATGTCTGCTTTAATGTATCACTGTTCTGTGTAGGGTTTTTCTGTGGTATTTAAGAAAAATTGACCTAATTTGAATATAAAAGCTCTTTGAATAGATGCTATCAGAATTATTTGTGTCATAGTTTGACCTAGGTTAGTTTTGTTTTGTGACACAGGGTATTGTTATGTCCAGGTGCAAACCTTATCCCCAAATACTTGGGGTCCTACCTCAGCCTTCTAGGTAACTGGGATTACAAGGATGTACCACTGTGCCTAGCAAACTTGCTTCTTCTTTTTTTTTTTTTGGTAAATATATGCTCCCCCACACCTGTTTTGGTACCAGAGATTGAACCCAGGAGCCACATCCCCAGCCCTTTTTATATATTTTATTTAGAAACATGGTCTTGCTGAGTTGCTTAGGTCCTCACTAAGTTCCTGAGGCTGGCTTTGAACTCTTGATCCTCTAGCTTCAGCCTCCTGAGCCTTTGGGATTACAGGCATGTGCCACCGTGCCGGCCCCATCTTTAAAACAGGAAGTAGAGCTCCAAGAGATGGTTTTAAAAATCTAATTCTAGTTTTTTCATGACCTAGCTGTGTGTCTTCAAAAATTTTACCTCTGCTTTCTCATTTGCAAAAACAAGGATTTATTATATATAAATAGTTGCTGGAATTGCTAATCACTGTGTAGTGGTCCTGTGACTAAGGCTGTTCTCTAGAAGTGTTTACAGATTTGGGGAAATTTACTTACTTTTTTTTTTCTTTTCCCTTTTCATCTCTTTTTTTAACTGGGGATTGAACACAGTGGTGCTCCATTGAACTCCCTCCCCAACCCTTTTCTTTCTTTTTTTTTTAGAGTCAGGGTCTCTATAGGTTGTCTACACCACTGTAGAACTCCCCTCAGCCTCCTTAGTAGGGGGAATTAGATTGTACCACTACATCTTTTTTTGTTCCTCTTTCTTCCATAAAGAATGGCTCTTATTATTGTTAATAACTAACTCTTGGAATAACATTCCTGTGCCTTTACTGAAACAGAAACAGAGGAAATGCTCTATTTTTTAACCTGTTTTGATAGGGCTGAAGACTAAAAGACAAGTTTGGAACTTGACATTTGCCTTTGATGTTATGACTTCCTACTAACACTTTAGAGAAATCTCAGTCCTTTTTCCTGTTTAAACACACATTGCCATTTTATTCCTTGTCCATCAGATTTACCCCTCTACATGCAAGAATTATTCTGTGACTCTTCGGGCTTTGGCATTTATCCATACATATCTTTTTGTTGTTGTTTAAAAAACACAAAGTTCAGTTAATCTTCTGTGGCTTAATTTTGGAATGGTACACTATCTTTATGCAAGTTTTCCCAACTTTTTTGAGCTAAAATTGGACATTAGACTCTATAAGGAATATTGGAATTACTGAAAACAAAGTTTTGGCTATCACTGGAGTAAAGTTATTCAAGTCTTAATTCATTGTTAATCTCACCATATTCCTGGAAGGAGTTCAGAGTGACAGGTACATATAGAGACTTTCTCCCTCATAGCCAGAGCTACAGTTTCTCCTAGTGGTTCACAAAGGGTCTCCACCACCAACTGGATGCTATTCTTATTTGATATTGCTGCAGAGTCTATAATGACTGCTCCTTCCTTTTATGTGTTTTTTCCTGATTATAAAAGTAATACGTTCATTATATGAAATCTTAGAAAAAATACTTGAAATATTTTATTGAAATATTTCTGTGACAACTCTCTTAATTAGTCTGCCTACTTGTATCTCTATTTTGCAGGCACTCGGGCCCAACATTTCTGAGAAATTGAATGGAACCTCCCCTGTTCCAAATCTGATCAGCCACCTTGTCACCATCCACTTGGAGGAATCACACTGCATGACTTGCAGAAACTATAAGATGACGATTCATCCTTGATGGCTCTCCTTCATTTTTTTAGTTTTAATGACTATAGTTAGTCAGGATCTTGCTTGTTTTCTGGTCATCTCTCCATTCTCAGCACCTAAGCTCAGACTTTCTCACTTACCTGAGTTTCTCAAAATTATCACCTACTTTTGAGCCTCTTAAGGATTTTTGTATATCTTCCTTCACAGCTTATTTTAGAAAGTCAGGGTTTCTCAGACCTGTTCCTACACTATCAGGACTAAGCTTGGGCCAGGCGTGGTTACGTAGCTGTTATCCCCGTGATTCAGAAGGTTTGGACAGGAGGATCGCATGTTGGAAGCCAGCCTCAGCAAGTTGCTTAGGGCCTAATCTATTTCAAAATGAAAATAAAAAGGGGGTAGGGATGTGTGACTTGGGGGTTAAGTACCCCTGGGTTCAATCCCTGGTACAAAAAAATAAAAGACTGAGCTTGATGCTAGCAGCCCCTCATTTCCTTCATGAACACTCCTTTTCTCTCTCTCCCACATGGACTCTCACAACACTTGTTGTACACTTAAATGACATTACACATTCTGTTGTAATTGTCTGTTTACTTTTCCCTCTCGAAACAGCAACAACTATTTATTGTTGTTAACTTATAACTGTAGCAAAACAACAACAACAACAAAAACTGGCAGAAGTTATACACAGCTCTAGAATGGATAGTAAATTTCTGATCAGTACGTAGAAGGAAATGAACATTTATTGGAGACTTGGCCTTCACCTATCTGGTCCTGTGGTAATGGTTCTGTGAACAAGCTCTCAAAGTAACAAGTGCAGTAGGGCAAAGCAGGAGTGAAGTTCACAGGTTGGCTGGAGTGGGCCCAGCACCTTGCTTTGCATTGATAGAGGGTAGCCTTTCCTATAGCTAGCAACAGTGCTACAGAGATAAGAGGGCTGCTTAAAGTCCAACAGTTGTGCTAGAGATTAAAAGGAAGACACATTTTAGTGTCTTAGTGATTGGGTGTGAGGAGTTACTTCAGACTTGATGGGCTACCAACTAGTAGGAATGGTTTCAAGATTCTTTTTATCTTTATTTTTTGCAGCACTGGGGATTGAGCCTAGGGTGCTCTACCACTGAGTTATACATCCCTAGTCCTTAAAGTTTTTTTTTTTTTTTTTGGTTGTTGTTGTTTTGAGACAGGATCTCAACATGTTGTCCAGGCTGGCCTTGAACTTGTGATCCTCCTGACTTAGCCTCTTAAATTTCTGGGATTACAGGTGTGCATCACTGTGTCTGGCCAGGTTGGCTTCTTGTTGGATGGACATCTCCACTTAATTCCTATTGTAGCCCAGCATCCCAGCCCAGATACAGAGCCCCACTGACCCTCTTGCATTGATTCTAACAAGTGACCACCAAAGCTCCTTCCAACTTCAGTCTAAGGTTAAAAACAGATTCTGAGCCCAACCCTAGAAATTCTGATTCATTGGGCCCAGGGATCCTAATTTTATTTTTACATGGGCCTTTTTGGAAGTCTAAGGAACACTACTATGTAGGTGCTATAAATATGCATTTTATTTAGTTGCAAGAGAGTAGAGTTTCATTATAGTTAACTTTTAAAATTTAAGTATATTAAATTTTAGTGGTGTATGCCTATAATTCCAGTGATTGGAGAGGCTGAGGCAGGATGATTCCAAGTTCGAGGAAACCCTCAACAATTTAATGAGTCTGTCTCAAAACTTAAAATGAAAAGGGCTTGGGATGTAGCTCAGTGATAAGAGCACCTCTTGGTTCAATCCCCAGTACTGCAAAATAAATAATGAAGATTTGCAACCATGGAAACAACTGAAACTTTCCTCCATTGTGCTTATCTGGTAGGAGCTGAGGTGGGTGTGAGAAGGAATGTGCTACCATCTGGTGTAATCTGTTAAAAGTTTTGCTTCCTTTTGTATTGGAGCTTGAACCCAAGGGCACTTAACCATAGAGCCACATCCTCAGCCCTTTATTGTATTTTATTTAGAGACAGGGTCCTGCTGAGTTGCTTAGGACCTTGCTAAGTTGCTGAGGCAGGTTTTGAACTCTCAATGCCACTGCCTCAGCCCTGCAAGCTGCTGGGATTACAGGTATGCGCCACCACACCTGGCTAAAGTTTTTGTTTTTGTGGCTTTTTGTAGCAGATACTCCTGGTGCTGTAAATCATGTCCTTCTAGTCCACCACTGATTTCAACCAAAACTCAGATTTTTGCAGTTTCTCTTAAGTTTTGCCAGCATCTGTTTTCTGCCTAAGGACCTTTCCAGCCCAGCAAGGGAAAGGGGAACATTAATATACCAGTCAGCTTTCAATCAGCAGAGGATGCAGTCAAGTGTCAAAACATTGTGCCTTCTTTAGGGGCCCTACAGAATCACCCCTACTTTTCAACAGTCACCTAGATTGTGTATCTTTATTGGCTTTTCTCCTTCTCTATTGTACCTTTGCTTTCCCACTTCTTTCACTGGGATCCTGTCCTGTTTTCACCTTGCTATAACCATATATACAAGTAATTGCCATTTGAGCTGACTTTACTGGTTAAATGCAAGCAAAACTTTCCCTAATTAGTTTCTTTTTAATGTTCCTGTCTGTCGATAATGGCACTTAAAATAATGTGTGTGGGAGGAAGGCGAAGAGAACATATTGTGCAATGCAGAACAGCAGATATTGCTAAAGTTTAAATTTATTCATAGACACACTGTAATGAGATCATTGTGTGAGAATTTATTGTCCCCTTCCCACCCCAACAACCTTCATTTCTTCCATTTTACTTATAGTGTGGTTGAAGGGATATGAAGAACCAGAAAATATTTGGCAAAATGAGACAGCATTCAGTGTGTCTTTTATTCATTTTTAAATCATCTTGTTCTTGAAAAATTCTAAGTAGTCCTGTTTGGAAATTAAATTATAAAATATAATTATAGATATCTGTTTTAAAAGTGCTATAGTACAGAAAAGGGAAAGATCACTACAGATGATTAAGATATAAGTTGCCAAAGATCAGAAAGATCCTGATAAGATTTTAGCTGGGAACAGTGGCATATGCTTGTAATCCCAGGGACTGGGAGGGTGAGGCAGAAGGATCATAAGTTCAAGGCCAGTCTCGACAACTAAGTGATACCCTGTCTGAAAATAAAAAATTTTGTTGTTCAGTGGTAGAGCACCCCTGAATTCCATCCTGGACAGTATTGTGTCTCCCCAGTACACACATACACATATTTATTTATTTTAGGGGTATCTTTTTAAAAACACTTTGTGTGTGTGTGTATGTGTGTGCATTAAATGTAAGCTTTCTTTTTATGTGGCTAGAAGACAGCATATCCACATTTCCTCTTTTAACTGAAAATTAATGGACTTACAAGTTGAAATGAAGGATAAACTTGAACCAGTTAATTACTTTGTGCAATGCAGAATAGCATACATATTTACTTTTCATCCTTGACAGTCAACACTGATGTCTGACAGAAGTTATGCAGGAGCTGCCACAGTATTGCCACTTGGTTTTTTACGAAGAAAATTGAGAGGAATGCCAAGTCACCCAAAACATAAAGCTAAGATTGTCGCAGTGGTCCAGAGTAGGTAAAAATTCCCTATGCTTAGACCTACAGGTGCTGTGGCTTTCAGTCCCACCAGCCTGTGACCGCACATCTTTATTCTGGTGAATAGGTTTATTTTGCAGACCAGACATCCCTGGAAAACCTCTTTCCTCCATCCAAAGTGTGTGTGTAGCAGTAGGCTTGACCTGATCAATAGATTATTTAATATTTCAACCCCTCAGTTAACATTTCACCTTAGACCCAGGGAGAAAGTGACTTGCCCATGGTAAAAATCACCTCATTATCTAATCAGTGATAAGTAGGGCCTAGAACACAGGTCTTTGTTATGTAATCATCTTGCTGTCTCTTTTCTGAACTGGTACCCATCTCTTTATTTTTTTATTTTAGTTTTTGTGTATTTGTGGTGGGTTTTTTTTTTGTGTGTGTGTGGGGGGGGGGGTACTGGGCATTCAGCCCAGGAGTGCTTTACCACTTGATCCATGTCATCAGCCCTTTAAATTTTGTTGAGATGGGTCTTGCTAAGTTGCCCAGACTGGCCTCAAACTTGATTTCCTCCTGATTAAGGCTCTTGAGTTGCTGAGATTACCAGGGTGTGTCTGCCTCTGGCTCCCATCTATCCCTGGTCAAGTACAAAACATGGCAGCTTTTCTGAACTAGATCACATGGGTTTTAGAATTAATAAGGATTTATAGATTCTATGTGGTTTAAGATATCTGTAGGAAATTTGACATTTAAGTGCTTACATAATCAAGACTAATAGATGGATAAGCAAATAGATGGATAAGCAAACAAGTGAAAAGTTGTATACATCTAAATAGTATTATTGGGAATAGTCTAGAAAGCAATATAATACATTTTGATACACAACCAATAAAATGTTAGTTGTGATGACCTGGAAAAAGTGTTTAAAAATCTAAGCATTATGGAGAAGTTCCTTTTATACTTTCCTTTCTTTTGTATTATGCCTATCAAGTGTTTTCAGTAGCTTTCTTAAAGGATTAATGCATAACACGTGAATATCTGTTTCTGAAACTCATCAGCCAAAACCAATTTATTTTCTGGCTGATACACAATGAAAAGTGGTTATTTTACTTTTGTTGTAATAGATCTGTGCATTAAAAACTGGCTGACGGTGGATATAGTGGCTCATGCATATAATCCCAGTGACTTCAGAGGCTACAGTGGGAGGATTAGAAGTTTGAGGCCAGCCTCAGCAATTTAGAGAGGCCTTAAGCAGTTTAGTGTGTCCTTGTCTCAGAGTAAAAAATTAAAATAACTTAGGATATGGCTCAATGGTAAAGCCACTCCTTGGTTCGATCCCCAATACCCCCCCCATAGAAAAACCTAGCTGAAATGAGTGTTGAAGATTTAGTAAACAGTAGAAAGTGTTTCTTTTACTTGCTAGAACTATCTGAGCCTAAGTTACAGAAGAAACTTCTTTTAAAAAATTGGTCTCAATCAATTATGTATTTCTTTCCTATAGGGCCTGTGTTATGCACCTAAAGCCATACTGGAAACTCCAGAAGAAAGAGCGTTCTCTGGAAGTCTGCAGGGACACTCTGAGAATTCTTATGAGCCATCAAAAGGCTGTAAATGATGAAAAATGCAAAGCTAGCTATATGAAAACAAGTGTCTTTCCTTCAACTTCTTTTAGCAAAGCATCATCTCGAAAACCTTTTGGGATCCTTTCTCCAAATGTTCTGTGCAGTATGAGTGGGAAGAGCTCTGCAGAGAACAGCTTGAATGTCAAAACTAAAAAGAATGTGCCACCTGCAACAATCCACCAGGGTGAAGAAGGAGAAGGGCCACTTGATATCTGGGCTGTTGTGAAACCTGGAAATACCAAGGAGAAAATTGCATTCTTTGCAGCTCACCAGTGTAGCAACAGGTTAGGATCTATGAAAGTGAAAAGCTCTTGGGATATTGATGGGAGAGCTACTAAAAGAAGGAAAAAATCAGGGGATCTTAAAAAAAACAAGATACAGTTAGAAAGAATGAGGGATGTCAATAACAGGTGCTACCAGCCTGAGCCATTTGCATGTGGCATTGAGCACTGTTCTGTGCATTATGTAAGTGACAGTGGAGATGGAGTCTATGCTGGAAGACCTCTGTCGGTTATACAGATGGTTGCCTTCCTTGAACAAAGAGCCAGTGCTCTGCTAGCTAGCTGTGCGAAAAACTGCACAAACTCACCTGCCATTGTGAGGTTTTCTGGCCAATCTAGAAGTATGCCTCCTGCCCCTGACCCATTCTCTGCCCCAGGAGCTTGTGAAGAACCCACAGAAAGGGGAAATTCTGAGGTTGGCGAACCACAGAGCGAACCAGTCCGTGTCCTAGACATGGTAGCCAGGTTGGAGTCCGAGTGCCTGAAGCAGCAGAGCCAGCGTGAGCCTGGAAACCTGTCGCGGAATAACAGCTTCCGTCGAAATGTGGGCAGGGTGTTGCTTGCAAATAGCACTCGGGCTGATGAAAGCAAAACAAACAAAGGCATCTTGGAGGCACCTGATACTCAGGTGACTCCCATGCAGTCTGTGTCTGTAGACTGTGGTCCCTCAACAGCTGACCATTGTTCTACTAAGGGGGACCAGGCCTGGGATAGTGCTTCTCAGAGCTGTCCCTCATTGCCAGCAGGTGTGAATTTCCACTTGGACAGGGCAGAATTAGAGCCAGGTCAACATACTGCTGTGAAAAACAACAACAGGTATGATGTGGAAATGACAGATGAACTTGATGGATTACCTTTTTCTTCTCACACCTACCCCCAAGCCACTGAATTGCCCACAGATGCTGTCAACTGTATTAGTAGAGAGCTTGTGCCTCTTACTAACCAAAATCCTGATCAGAGAAGAAAAGAATATCTGTGCATCAGCATCACTGTTTCAAAGGTAGAGAAAGCCCAGCCTTCTAGTTTAAATTCCCATGAGGAGCCACTTCCAGGGATGTTGTTTTTTTTGCCATCTGGTCAACACCAGTTAGACTGTTCCCAGTTGAACGAAAGCACAGCACAGGAGTCTTCAGAGGCAGGCCAGCTTGAAGATGCTGCTCAAATTGACAGTGCATCTGAGGAGAAAAGTGTTTCAGTTGAGCCACTTGCACCACCAGTTTCTGCAGTGGAAGGTACGTTACCTGTACTTGAAGCCTCCAGTTGGAAGAAGCAGGTGTCTCATGACTTTCTGGAGACGAGGTTTAAAATCCAGCAGCTTCTGGAGCCTCAGCAGTACATGGCATTTCTGCCTCACCACATTATGGTGAAAATCTTCAGGTTACTTCCCACCAGGAGTTTAGTAGCTCTTAAATGTACCTGCTGCTATTTCAAGTTCATTATTGAGTACTACAACATCAGGCCAGCAGATTCTCGCTGGGTTAGAGATCCACGCTACAGAGAAGACCCGTGCAAGCAGTGCAAGAAAAAATATGTGAAAGGGGATGTGTCCCTGTGCCGGTGGCACCCCAAGCCCTATTGCCAAGCATTGCCCTATGGGCCTGGGTACTGGATGTGCTGCCACCGGTCTCAGAAGGGCTTTCCTGGCTGTAAGCTGGGGCTTCATGACAATCACTGGGTCCCTGCGTGCCACAGCTTTAATCGGGCAATCCATAAGAAAGCAAAAGGGACTGAAACTGAAGAGGAATACTAAAGTCCAGGGGAGAGGCAACAAAAAGGACTGATCTTTTAAACCACAAAATACCTAGATAAACTGTTCACGCGAGTGTTGCCTCTCAGTTATCACTTTAGGAGTCTGTACTTACTCCTTCAGGACTGCCATCACTCAGGCATTTTTCTAAACTCTGAACTTACCAGCTGTATAAGAAAAATGGTCTCATGGTTTTATAGTGGCGCCTCAACATTTGATCCAGGGTGGTATCCCACAGCTTGATTCACTCAGCTGCAAATAACTATGCCTGTTTTCTGTCATCAAAACCTTCCTTAAAGGATGACAGCTTGCCACCATCAAGGACATTGAGAGGAGTTCACTGCAGACTCTGCAGGCAGTTCCCAGAGGTTCCAGAAATGTTTCCAGCACTGGCACCATATATGAAATAAGTGAATAGTGTCCTATGAAAAAACAGACCCTTGGATGATAAGTATACCTAAAAAGGAAGAGTCAGGCACCTTACCCTAGACCTTGTATGCTTGATCCTGTGAGATTGATGTTTGTGATTGAAGATGGATTTCATGCCCTGTGGTGTTTACAGTGTATATAATGGTTGTGTTTTCATAGGGCTGTGAAAGTGCACATTAAACCCGAGCGCCTTTATCTTTAGATGAGTGCTTTAGCCCCTCTGTAAATAACACAATTAAAATACAGTTGTATATGATGGAGAGCTGACTTAAAAGCATAATCACCACAATGCAGCTAGGATAGTGTTGCGGCTATAATTGTGTTTTTTTAAAATTGTCTCAAAGTTTGTACATCCTGTATAAAATATGAATGTTTCTCAAACTATGAATGTTCCCTGTATAATATATGAATGTTTCTGAGAAGAAACTCTAAATAGTTAAGAGGTTAACCTGTTGAAAGGATACCAAATAATGGTTTAACTGGACAACCTTAAAATTAGCATAGAGAACAATTCCTTGTTATATTTTAGTGATCCACCAAGAATGAGAGAATATTATATAGTCAGATTATAACATTCTTGTCTACTTTATCCTTTCTGTCTGGTTACAATTTTTTTTTAACTTCAATAAACATGCATCTTAAAAGAAATGTTTTGCAAAGATTTCTTTACCCTTTTTAAATTAAAAAAAAAGTCTATAATGCTAAAGAAGGTTGTTGTGGATTGAGTTGGAAGAAATTTTGTTAAGTTTTTTTGAGTTGGTGGGGAATATAGAGATAATTTTTTTTTTCCTGCCACAGAAGAGACTACTTGGGCCTTAGGCTGTAGCTCAGTAGTATAGTGCTTGCCTAGCATTTGCAAGGTGCTCTGGGTTCCAGCCCCAGCATGTGGGGATGGGGTGGGGTTCCGCTGGGTACAGTAATGAACACATGTAATCTCAGCAACTCTGGAGGTTGAGGCAAGAAGATCAGAAATTGGAGGCCAGCTTTGGCAGTTTAGCAAGACTGTGTCTCAAAAAAGTGGGAAGGATGGGGATGTAGCTCAGTGGTAGAGTACTCCTAGGTTCAATTCCCAGCACCTTTATTATATTATACAAGCTTAAATTTTTGCAGTCTTTTAACACATTTTGAATTTGTTGTCTGCCCAGCACCTACCATGTTTCCTAAGATATCCTTACAAGGTGTTCAGGTATAATCATTTTAGAAGTCATTTAGGATCTCTTCAGGCCCATGGTCATGTAATGCTTGCTGGGGCTGGATGGGAAAGAAGTTAGGCCCCAGAGTTATGATAGGTGAGGAATCTAAAAGCACCGATTTAAAAAATTGCACCAATTTAAAAAAAAAAAAACTTTTTTTTTTTTTTTGGCAGTGTGTGTGTGTGGGCAGGGGGGAAGCTAGGTTGGCTTGATATTAAGTGCTCACCAAAAAATCCTTGCAGCCCGTGGAAGCTGCAGGGTTTAGAAGAACAGATGGGAGAGTGATGAGTGAGGATCTAAGGGTCTTAAAGAAGGATCTTAATTTGGCCAGAATCACACTCAGCCACATTAACCTGTGGCTGAGGCAGAGGGTGGGCAGAGTGGCTTACAAATTGGAATCTATTTTGGTTTCTTAGTGATAACCGCTCTTCCTCAAAAAGCGGGTACTAAAACAGTGTCTCTTGATGCTCTCAGCAAATTTTCCCCTGACAGGCATACACCATGTTAGGCTGGCCTGAAGGCTTATGGGAGTTGTCTGTGACACAGGACCAAGAGGAGACCTAGAACAGCTCACCTTGCCTTTGAGGGATTGTGATTTTCCTCTTGCCTCACCCCAGCTGAGGTATGTTGAAAAATGCTTCTAAATCCTAGAGTCTCCTGGGCTCAAGTGAACAGTGCACCTCAGAAGTGCCTAATAAGTTTGTTGTGATTCATAATTTGGGAATCAAAGAAGATAATACATACACAGGACTTATGTTCAGCCGCATGTGAAGTGCCCAGTAATGTCAGCTGTCATTGTTGCTATCTGTGGTTTTCCATGTGCTCAATGTGAACACAGGATAAACAACTCTGGGTTGGTCTTCATAAGTCAGTCACTCCTGATTTGGTTATCACAGAGAACACAAAGCTGACCGTAAGGGACTGAATTGCCTGAGAGCAGAGGCACAGCAAGAATGCCCCAGCCCCATTTGGCTGCAGTACTTGAGGCCCTCAAAAAACACTGTTGACATGTTTTGACTGTATGCCAAGACCTAGCTCCCAGTGCTCTCTGTGGGTGGTAGAAATTTTTAGCAGGTGGCATCAGAGACACACTTGCTGGGCTTCATTTCTAGCCAAGTGTAGCAGCCCACTTTGAGACTGTTTCAGGGCCCCATAGTGTCAAGCTGGTGAAAATACTTCCTATCATGGTACAGTGCTACTTTCCTGCATTACTGTAGGAGCCTAAGACTTCAAAGAAGGGGCTAGGGAGGCAAAGACCCTAGCCCCTCACCATACACACCAAAGGAAACCTCTCCTTCAGCTTTTGCTTAGCCTCTGATATTCTGGCTTTGTCTTTCTCCCATCTCAGGTGTCAAGCCCTCATTTGGCCATTTTGAAAGAAAAACCAAAATCAGAGAAATTTATCCCTGGGGCAGTTTTAACTTTCCCCTGTCCAGCGATGAGAGCAGAGACACAAGGAATGTGTGAATTACAAAGGAACAAAAGCTTAAGATTAAAGTTTGCTTTTTCAGGCTTTTGTTAAGTAATCCTTACAGTTACTGCCTAAGCCTGGAGCCCCTGTGTTTAGGAGGTTCCTTGTTGAGAGCCACAGCCCAAGCGGCCCAGCAAACTTCCAGCTGATTGGTTCCTCTGTGGTGATGCTCATTGGGCTGTTTCCCCACCCTTTCAGACCATGGAGCTGCTCATTGGGGGATTCTTTGGCTCTGCCCACATGACCCAGCCAATCGGCCTCAAGGGCAAGAAGAGCAGGTGGTGGCAGTTGGGCTCTGAGGGAATTCCTGAAGAGGTCGCATGGTGCAGCGTGTGTTCTAAAACTAAAGTTCGTCCCTGCTTGATAAATGGCTAACGAATTGTGCCCACCCAGACTGCAGCAGTACCTCCTTCTGAAAACAACCCCATACGTCCACTCACCATGGTGGACCAGTTGTCTTCCAAAACTCTGTGCATATAGACCATCACATGCCCCTCCTATATATCACTGCATATGAACCTCTGACCACTGCACTGACTTGGAAACCACTAGTTTGTACCACTACCCTCAGCGCCTCACGTGGTACACCCTCTGTAAAATGTCTGCATGCCTTGTTAGTGACGCTCTTAATGTGGGGGGTATTGGCAGGTTTGTACTGTTCAGAGCAATACTATTAATTTTCAATCTAGGATTAGAAGCTTGAGGTGGGGGACAGAGGGGGTCTTGGGTGATCTTCCTCTGTTCATCGCTGGTCACATGGGAGCATTTTGTATATAGGGAAGCTCCCATAACACCCATGGGTGAGGGGAGTAGTAGTTCTTTATCAGTCATTGTCAAGCATTTGGTATAATCTAGGCTGTTATTGCCAAAAGCTGCAGGCTGATGGTTATGGCATGACCTCAGGGGTCTGTCCTAAGCTTTTCCCAGCCACCACTGTAAGGGACTTGTCACCACCTTGTACCAAATCTCTTCTTTCTGTACACTGCAGTTGACAACAATAAGAGCTAGTTATTTAAGCCAAATATCAGTTACTATGTTGTGTTTAAATGTATTTTCTACTGCACAGGGTCAGGCACCGGTGGAATCAGATCCTTTCTAGCCCCATCTTTCCTTTGGGTTCATTGTTAAGCTAGTGTTGCAATCTCTTCTGAGTTGGTGGAAATACCTGTGCTGGAAAGGTGCAGTCCCTTTTGAAATGCTCACTATGAAATGTGTGGTCATAGCTGATGTTTGCACAAGCTCATGGGAGGAGCAAACATTGTGGTTATGCACCCTCGGTGATGTCCAGAGTGTTTATATCAAATTCGTTTAAGCAAAACCACAGCAAGGCGTCATCCTTCCTCTCCATGGGAGTGACATGGTAGCAGTGCCTCAATTCTAGATGGTGGTTTTGACCCTGTGCTATTTAAGGGGAGCAGAGCCACTAGAGTTGCAGCTGGGAAGGGAGTAAGAACTGAAATGCCAACAGAAAGAACCTGTTTCCTAAACTTGATGAACTTGGGAGGCCCTTAATGCATAATTGAGAAGGTGCTCACTAAACTCTAGCAAAAGCTGTGCCATCCTATGGAGGCCACTAGCCACAGGTAGCTATTCAACACTTGAAATTGGCTAGTCCCATTTGAGATGTACTATAAAATATTTAACCAGGTATCCATTTTTTTCAATATGAGAATGTTGAATAACACTTTATAAATTACATGTTTCTCAACTTTTAAATGAGAGCCACACACAGGGGTTACATTATTTCCATCTGACAGTTGTAACTATATCTGTGTTCTTTATACATTAATGCACAGGTGAATTGCTGGAGATTCTGACAGTGGGTCTGAGATGGTACCCCAAAACCTGTATTTCTAACAAGCTCTCAGGTGATGTTGATTCTTCAGTTCAAAGGACGACAGGGTAGCAAGGATCTGGAGAGATGGAAGCACAAAAGGGCTCTGGCATGGTGAACTCTAAATGCTCAGGCTGTAGTGGGTGGAATGGCATTCAAAGGCCATCAAGAAGGGTAGCAGAATTCCCTTAAGATAGTACCAATGGCCCCTGCACCAGAATATAGGTGTTTCTCCCCATGGTCACTAGACATAGTCCTCCTTATTTGGAAGGCAACTATTAAATTGCTGATCACAGGTGCTCTGCTCCTATCATTCTTTAATCAACCTTATGCTGGAGATGCCTCTTCCCATCTAATAATCACAAATCATAGCACTTATATTCCAGAAAATAAGCTGCTAGGTAGGGCAGGAAAGCACTTTCCTCAAATTCTAGTCCTCATCTTAAAGTCATACAGAAAATTCTATAATGGCATACATAAGGATGGTGGGGATAAGGGACAATGATAAGGAGAGATCAATCAATGCCTCAGCCACAGGACCTTTACAACCCCTGAGGATTTTTCACTCACCTGACTCTAGCATGTTCATTGCTTACCTAGTGTCCTTAAATAGCTCCTGCCAATTTCCCCCTGATGGGCTAAAGTTTCCATCACATTTCTACTCTCCCTATGACTCCTTCCTACAAAAGCTCATGAAAAAAAAAAATCACTGATATGGCTCTTATTATTTTACACCTTTGAGTTTTCCCCACTGGTTGCTCCTTTAAAAAAATTCATTTATGTAACTTTCCATTTTTTTTCCTCATCAGATCTCAGAATGGGGGGAGATGATGGTTTTCCTTATTGAGAGTTTCACAACGAAGGTGCAGATGGCTTGTTCGAGTCCACTTGCAAATTTTCTGTGCTTCCTGCATCAACCATTATATAACTCTAGGGATGGGGAATTTCTCACAGCTTGTTGGAGAAGCCTATTCCTCCTGTTCCTGGATGGCCTACTCCAATTAAAGGGTTGGGAGTGATATGGTAGCAGTGCCTCAGTGTTTCTCCTGGCAGGCCAGGCTCTTGTAAAGCAGCCACTTGTTATCCTCTCTCCACGATAACCTGAAAAGTACCATGAGTGGGTGGGGAGCGGAATCCTTCAAAACTACTCAGTCTCTTCTAACATTTTTTTCTTGCTGGTTGCATGTGGGTACCTTGGAGGCCCACTCTTGTCTGTTGTAAAAAACCAAATTATTATAAGTCACACACATACTATGCTGCCAAAGAAACTGGTAAGCAATCAATTTTCTCAGCTTGCCAAGGATGAATTGTTATTAATACCATCATGATATATAATTAATGAATGTATTAACAGAACACTTTTCCTTACCTGCCCCCCCCAAAGTGTGTGTGTTTGTGTGTGTACCCCCACTAGCTTTCATTCTTGCTACCCTCAATGTAGTAGTTGAAGTAAGTTTGCAAAAGACATTAGCAAAGTAATGTTAAAAGATTTATTGCAGTAATACAATAAAAGTTTAGAAAACATTTGTATGACTCAAACTGTTTGGAAGTCGTAGAGCAACGGGAAATTCCTGCAACATGACACTGAGAGAAGATTCTTAGATACTAGTTCTTTGAACAACATGCCACCGAATGTTTTCCCAAATTACACACAAGTACTTAACTACCATACCCAGTGGTGACATACTGTTTCCCCCTTAATTTACAGAAGTGCAAAACTTTTAAGTTTTATTCCATTACCTAAAAATGTCTTTTGCAAGACCATTTAAAGCAGCCTATTTGGTGCCTGTGGGTTTTTAGTAGTATTACCTTGTTTCAATAAATCATTTTAAAATGGAAACATAACCAAATTCTATGGCTTTTTGTTTAAAAAAAATACCAGCTTTTTTATAAAGTTGTTTATATATATGATTCTGGCACCTACATGAAAGACTTTAATGAGCAGCAAAAAGAGTAGAAAAAAGTGGTTGAAATGTATATTTAAGAATATTTACAGGATGGATCCAGTGCAAAATAATGTAACCCCAAATATTTCAGCAGTGTAAGCCAGTTTGTTGGTGTTCAAAACCTTTAAAGGGTTTGATCATTTAACCCAACATAAAGTGCCTCTAGTTGATACTAACAAAATATATCTTATCAATCAATCCCTAGATTTCTCACATCCTTGTTTTGTTCAATTACTCTAGACATGAGTTTGTAATCTCTGAATTCTATTCTTTAGCTTCATCTCATTCATGGTTTGTAAATTCATTTGGTATTTGTTCATTCTACCATATCCACTCTATGAATACCAGAACTGGATGGTAAAATACAAGCCCAGGAATCACAAAACTGAGTACTTAAAACAGAGAGACCAGCTGTATAAGAACCCACAAGATGAAAAAAACTGTTTCCTCACAAGTGGAAAATTCTTAGAGCCAGGGAACTTGGGACTCCTAAACAGGAGTAAACTCCCTTCTGCAATTCTACCCAAAACTCCACCAAACACCAAATATACCAATAGCCAAGGCTAGGAGTAGCACCTCGGATTTGGAGTATCAACTATAATAATTATAATAAGCTAGGGCATGGAGAACCCCCCAATGATTTATGTGAGGTACTATCATGCTAATCACACTAAGATATGGTATGGTAATAATGTCTAGTAGAAATTTGATAGGATTCTTTTGTAGTTACATAAGATTTTTTTGCAGTAATTAAAAATAAACTACTTACATATTTGTACATAATGCCTCTTTCATTATAGTTTTCTGTAAGATTGTCACTAGGAGAATGACAAAACACATTAGCTGGAAATGATCTCTTGGTGAGGGCAAGTTCTTTATTGAGCTTTCCCCAGGGTAGAGAAGAGCAGCACCAGCTACAAGGATGTGCTCTGCATTCTGGGCAAAGGCAGCACTTTCGGAGCCACACACACCTTGGAAACAAGCAGGATGGTTTTCCCTGGAAACACTGTGGTGCCATCTACTAAATCCCTCCGAAACAAACTGCGAGAATAACAAAAGACCTCTTAACTAAGTGGCTTTTAACCTGTGCCTAGATAGGCAGTAAGCTCACACACAGGAATGAATGGCCTTAATGACTTATTTTCGTTCACAGAAAATAAGTTCCATGTAAGAAAGAACATAGCATGGATGGCAGGAATTCAATAACCTAGGTAAGAATGAGCTTAATTCCACTCAAGACTACAAGAAAATAGTTTAAACTTGTTCTAAGACATTATTGCAGCCAGGATTTCTTCTGTTCATGGATGTGGGTCCTACAGAACAAAAAGACCTTAGTTTCTTTGGTGTGGAGGGAAAGGAAAGCAGGAATGTGAAAAGCTACAATGGAGCAGCACAAATTAAATAAACTACTCCTTTCCCTCAAAAAACCACCCCCTCCCAAACAAGAACCAAAATCCTTGATCTAAAAGTCAAAGATGACCAAGTTACAAAGAAAATATTTCAAATTGCCTACAGATTCTCCGTACAAAAACTGATGGCAGAAAAATTCAGTTTTTCTTTCAAGTCCTCATGAGGAACCAATTCCTTATGGTTCGACCTACCTTTAGAAAGTAGTGTCAGGAAAAGTCTTAGCATCACTAGGACCAGCTCACTGACCAGGCCTGCGGGGCCTGGGACCAGATGGTACCCAGAAAAACGACTTCAACAAACACCACCAACCACGTGCACAGGTCTGCACAGAAGAACCTTTGTGCCCTCTTCTACATCATAAGCATGTCAGTCACCATCACAGCTACCTCACAAGCAGAAATGCTCTTCTCCCTGCTTAAAACAATGGTTTAACTTCCTTTTGTTCCAGGCACTATCTTAACTAAACAGGATTCCCTAGAGTGCAGTGGGAGAGCTTTTGTAGTACAAATCTGGCATGTTTCAGCCCATACTTATTAACGGTGTCCGGTATAAGCTTTGAACCAGGAAGTCACCGAGGCCGCAGCAGAGGAGATCATCCCGCCAGCACTGCTGCTTGCAATGGGTGGGGACACCTGGGTGCTCTGGCTCTGGGAGACTTCCACAGGCTGGGAAGGGATATCACAGAACCGGGGGCTTGGCAAGTTCTCCCAGTCTGTGCCCAGATCAGTTTCCTCGTCACTTATGTGCTCATCTCCACTCTCATCTGATTCTCCAGCGACTCCAGGATCCACAAATTCCATGGACTCCTCAAGGTCTGCTCGCACTTCAAAAGGTCCCGACCTATGTGCACACAGTGAGGGACTACTTTTAGACAATCACCATTTCCAGGAGGTTAGATGCGGTCTTCCCTAAGACCCTACCCAACAGGACCAAGGGACCCAGAGCCCATCACCACACAGTTTCTTAAGTTGACACAGCACTCACAGCTGATCTATAACTGTTTTTTTATTTTATTGGTACCAGGAATTGAACCCAGGTGTCCTTAACCACTGAGCCACATCCCTAGCCCTTTTTTTAAAAAAAATATTTATTTATTAGTTATTGGCGGACACAACATCTTTGTATGTGGTGCTGAAGGATCGAACCCGGGCCATACGCATGCCAGGCGAGCGCGCTACCGCTTGAGCCACATCCCCAGCCCCCCTAGCCCTTTTTTATACTTTATTTAGGGACAGGGTTTCAATAAGTTGCTGAGGCTACGCAACTGTTTTCTTTACCCAAATGCCGACTGCCATCCAAGTAATAAAATCATAATACCCCACTTTTCCTCAATTCTACCTACTGTATGTATTTCCTGGTTAGAAAGAAAACCCATCCATAGACACAGTCCATGCTGGGGATCCAAACTATGGGTTCCAATTTTTAATAAGTGCACTATGCATGGATGATATAATTCCGACAAAAATGGTCTCTTGATGCATACTCTGGTATATTATTTAGTGGTATACAAAGGAAACTATACAGACAGTCCCTGCCTTATGGAAGCCCCAAATTATAAAAAAGACTCAAAAAAGCTAAGTGGTGTGGTTGTCTACAGGTCAGCAGCTTCTCTGGATTATGGTCAAGCTCCTGCACACACATGAAAATATTGACTCATGATTTTCCAAAGACATATTTGTTACACAGAACAACAAAAACTATCTAGAACATATTCATCTGCAGTGAGGCCTGCTTATATACGGCATTTCAGGAGAAAACTATTTCCCAAAGGCCCCTACCTTTCCTTAGGGCTCATCCTGCCCAGCTCCTCGGTGCCACACAGTGGGATGGACCTTTCTGCTTCTTGCCTCCCTTCAAATGTCTGTCAGTTTGTGCTTTGGGGCCACTGAGCAGCCACCCTGTCCCATGATCCCTGGAGTCCAGGGAAGAGCAGAACTGAGTCCCTCCAGTATCCCCTATCTTCCTACTATTGCCAATAAGCACAGGAGGCCTCAGTTCATTTAAGAGTTTCACTGATAATTACTTAGGGGGAAAATAATAGATTAACAAAAACAACCAATGAGAAATATCCAGCCATATTTTGTCTGTGGTCCAAAATTCTTTCCAATCTAGAATGATAAAAGGGCTAGAGGTCTGTCTCCTGTGTACTGCACTAAAGCTACACTTTCTGGCTTACTTTCTCCAGGGTCCACATCTCTTATTCTTCCAAGACAACTTTGCTTCCCAGCTGGAATAGAGCAGCAACAGCTAACATTGATATTTCAGGTAATGTTTTTAGGACAACTATTCATTAAATAGATATACCTGTAGGGTTTTTCTTCGTGGTCTCCTGTGAGCAACCTATGAAGAGCTCTTCAAAACAAGCTTTCTAGGTTTTCACCTGCCTGGAAGTCATTTTGCAAGGGGCTGGAGGGAGTGACCAGAGGGAGGTTTCTTAAAACTTTCCCTGGCAGGGCATGGTGGTGCATACCTATAAACCCAGCAACTTGGGAGGCTGGGGAAGGAGGATCACAAGTTTGGGGCCAGACTCAGCAACTCAGTGAGACTCTGAATAAAATACAAAATAGGGCTGAGGATATGGCTCAGTGTACAAGTGTCCCTGAATTCAACCACCCACCCCCCGCCGCCAAATAAAAAAATAAATGAATGAATGAAAAAAGCCATGGTGGGGATGTGGTTAAATGCCAGAGTTCAATCCCTGGTATTCAAAAAAACATCTTTCCCTCGCTAAATGAGCACTGAAGCTGGTACTTTAGCTCTGCAGATCTGTTTCCTTAAGGTTCTCCTTACACTCAAAACTCTTCTCCCTTCCTTCCCTTTTTCTTTGGTAAGCTATTCTCCTAAGTTCTACTCCCAAATATGCCATTGCTTGCCCAATCTCTCAGTCGGAGGGTAACTAATGGCTCACACTCATCTTCTTAGGTATCTGAGCCAGTCAACCAATCTCGAAACAGGCCAGTTAAGACTTCGCCCCTCCTCTACATTCTCGAAGGTCTACTCTAGCTCAGGGCCTTACCCAACGACCTCCTATCTGCCTCATTCTGGAGAGCTACCTCCTCCTCATGGCATCTGCCTACTAAAAATGTTCACATTTTGAACACATTCTTGGGCTCCCCTACCCCCCTAGACACTAGACCTTGCCATCTAAGGGCCCATAGCATTCCTAGGCAGGAGCCAAAATTAACACTCTCCCATATCCTCTTCTTTCTAACTTTGGAGGCTCAGCCTGTTCTCTGTTCTTCCTTGATGCTACCTTATCTACTCCTGAAGTCCTCTCAGCCTGGGATTGCCACTGTCCTTAGATACCCTTTCACGGGTCCCAGGAGCCAGGCAAAAATGACACAGGAGGAAAGGGCCCTTCTTCCAGGCAGAGTCTTTCCTGGGGGAGCCTAACTAGACTCCAGTTCTCTGCCTGGAATCCCCCAGAGCAGAGTCTTCTTGGCATGGAGCAAGTGCTCCAAGAAGTGCTTAAAATGATAAAACAAATGGAAGATCCCTAAAGCAGCCAGTTTGGAATAATTTTGGTTCTCAGGGACCTATATTCCTGAGAAGCCACAGGAGGAGGACAGAGCCCTTGCCTGCTTTCTCCATTATTTCTGTGGCATGACATCCCCTGAGCTAGAGGAGAACCAAGCAGTGAAAGAATGCATTCTTCTTCCCTTAATGTCTTAGGAAATAAAGATTATAGGATTGTTTAATTTGTAGTTTAGCTGAATAATTACTATGATTTTATTCAAGACCCTGAAGCCAGACTACTCATTTTATTATGATGCTGCTGTAGGGAGTTTTTCTATCAAGTAAGGTAACAAACTGACCTTTTTGGCTTTCTAAAAGTCTCCTATACAAAACATCTTATTTGAAAATGATGTGTTAATGTAAGCACCACCACCATAAAGATGAGATCAGGGAAGATCCATTAACTGACACTTAAGTCCAGGGGGAAATTCTGGCAAGAAGTGTTTCCCCCACAGAATGCTTATTAGCTGCAAGGAAGGAAAAACACAGAAGTACACAGTGGGGAACTGGAAAGCATCTTGACTGGGCATCGAGTGAGTATCCCCAGCCAGGAGCAGATGGATGTTGCCTCCTGATGCGATGTCCTGAAGGAGACACCCACTCAGGCAGAATGGCAGCCCCACATCTGATTTTGAGAAAACATCAAGAAACCCCCAAATAAAAGTTCTATTAAAAAGGGGTGGGGGGGCTGGGGATGTGGTTCAAGCGGTAGCGCGCTCGCCTGGCATGCGTGCGGCCCGGGTTCGATCCTCAGCACCACATACCAACAAGGATGTTGTGTCCGCCGAGAACTAAAAAATAAATATTAAAAAAAAAAAAAAATTAAAAAAAAAAAGGGGGGTGGGGTGGGGGACTCTGTTTAGCCATAGATGAATCTGGGTAAACAGCATTATGAGTCTTTGCTATTTTTGTTTTTGCAAATTTTGCAAGTTTGAATTCATTCTAAGACAAGTTTAATTCTTGATTCAGAAGAGGATCCTTGGTTCTGCCAAGTGCATGGAAACAGGAAGTCCCAACCAGGCTCTGTCCACATTCCTGTAAGCCTTCATTCCAACAGGGAACTTCAGTAGCTTTATCGTGACCATGGGTTCAGGCTGTGAACTCAGATGCGACCGTCAGCCAGATGTTTGTCCTTTTGCAGGGCATAGCCCTCTAAATGGAAGAGGTGACTGAAAGGTAAGCCTACAGGAAACTTTGGACCCTCCAAAGTAACCATGAGTGGGAGTATGCCTGCCTGCTTCCTAACAGTTCCCATGTTGAATATCATTAGTTCTTTCCATCTTCTCAAATGATGGTTGAAATATGGAAACATATTTTGAATTTGCATTTATTTTTTATTTTTTGCAGTACTGGTTATTGAACTTAGAGTTGTTCTATACACTGAGTTACAGCCCCAGCCCTTTTTAAAATTTTGAGATAGGGTCTTGTAAGTTGCCCAGGCTGGCTTCCAACTTGTGATTCTCCTTGCTCAGCCTCCTAAATTACAGAGTTTACAGGCATGCGCCACCACGCATCACTAGCATTTCTTTATTCTTGATTAAGGCTGAAAACTTTTTTTGTTACATCTCTCTTGTGTAACCCTTTGAATTCTTTGTCTATTTTTCATATTTGGTTGTTTATCTTTCTTTTATTGGTCTGTAATCTAGATTTAATCTGCTGCCTATTACACAGGTTGCAAGTGTAAAAGACACTGGTCTTTTAACTTTGTTAATGATATCTCTTTTACTAAACCTTTACTTTTTAGTGAACATTTAGTCAAACTCCTTTCCTTTACATTTTGGGTTTTGTGGCTTGCTTGGGAATTCTCTCCCCACCCTATGATTATGGAACATTGTCCTTTCTAGTTTTTTTTTTTAAATAACATCTTTTATATCATCTGGAATTTATTTCTGTATATGGAAGTGGTATGAACCCAACTTTTTCCCCAGTTGAATACCAACTGACCCAATACTATATCTGATTCAACTTGCCACCCCTATTTTATATATATTACACATATATAAAGATCTGTTTGGAGACTCTTCATTCTAACTGATATATATACCCTTTTGCATGCTAACACCACCTTGTTTTGATTAGCTTTATATTATGTTTTCAAAGGGGCCAAGCCCATCCCTTTGAATTTTTTTCCCCAAATTTCCTTGCAGAGTATGATTCCAGCTGAACTTTAGAATGAGCTTGTCAAACTCCATGAAATATCTGTTGAAATGCTGATCAGTTTTCCTTTTGGGAAGAAGTGGCATTTCTGCAATTCTGAGCCTTTCTATCCCCCCAAAAATCATAAGGGATATCACTGCCTCAGCCCTTCTTTTATTCAGTCCCACTCCTCATACTGCCTAGCGGGCAGTCAGGAAACACACTGAGTAAAAAGTTATTCATTTTCTTTAAACACATGCTCAAGGGCTGGGGATGTGGCTCAAGCGGTAGCACGCTCGCCTGGCATGCATGTGGCCTGGGTTCAATCCTCAGCACTACAGACAAACAAAGGTGTTGTGTCTGCCGAAATCTAAAAAATAAATATTAAAAAAATTCTATCTCCCTCTCTCTCTTTCTAAAAAATAAATAAATAAATAAACTCATGCTCAACTTACAATGGAGTCATACCCCAATAAATCAATAAGCTAAAAATACTGAGTTAAAAATGCATTTAATATACCTAATCTACTAAACAGCATAGCTTAGTCTAGCCTATATTAAACACTCAAAGCACTTATATTAGCTTACAATTGTACAAAATCATCTACCACAAATCCTATTTTTCTTTGAGCTGTCTTTCAAAAGTGTGAATACATTAGCCATAGCCCATCTCAGCAGAAATGTATACTGCTACAGCAAGGAAAAAAGGGTATGAACCTAGAGCAGGGGTAGCAAAGATGAGCCTTATCTAATTCAAGCTTTTCCAGACTGAGACACTTGGTTCTTGGAAAGCACAAGGTGGGCCTATCCCAGGAATATTTGGGTTCTTCTACTGCATTTTAGGTGATACATATGTTTGATGCTAATTTTCTCTGAATAATGAGTGCAAGAGGACCATAAAAGTTCAAAGATGATAGCTATTGTTTCATTCAGTGAAGAACTATACACTTTTTGTCTTTTTTGGAAGACTGGAGACTAGAGAACAGGGAGTACTCTGCCAGTTCACATGATACCTCTACTTCAATATGGTCACAAAAACATACCTGAAGAAAAGCAACACACATTCTTCTTACCTGCCCAGGTGTTCCGAGTTTGAACTGACCAGGTACATTAAATTCCTGAGGGTATGCAGTGGTTGTAACTGATCTAAATTTACATGCTAGAAAAAGCAAAGAGTTGGTTAATATTTTCAACTATGCAACAAATTTTTTAAAATTTAATTTATAGCATATTTTCCATACCTGAGAAAAACAAAGGTAAAGGATATTTGTATTGAGTTTCTTCACAGCTCGAGTAAATTTCTGTTTGCTGAGATTTTCTCCACAAAACTCACTGTTAAAAAACAATTTGTAAATTATTTTTCTGAGGAAATTCTATGTTCAAGTGTTCATTTTGAAGAGTTCAATATAGCACATACTGTGTCCTTTGCCATTAACAGAAACTTTCTAAGAATAAAGTACTGTTCTTGTAAACAGCAATTTCTCTACATCCACACAAAATTACAAATGTGTGGACCCTTTGATCAAGTAATTCTATTTCAGGAATTCATTCTATGCAAATACTTGCACACTCAGGAAATGCCAAATGTACGAGATTATTCCTTGAAGCATTATTTAACAGGGGACTGGTAGGACCTTGGTATATGCAGAGAAGAGAAAACTTGGCAACTGCCAACTTATGCAGAACAACAGCCCAAAGCTTACAATAGCTCCCCGCTGCCCTCTGCTTCCATTGCTCTTAACACTCGTGCCTCCCAGGGCTTTGCACCTGCCATCTCTACCTCAGCATTTTTCCTTAGGAGTCCCATGGTATGTTCCTTTCCTCCCTTACACTCACATGTGCCAACATCCCTGCCCACTCAAATGCAGAAAGCCCTTTTCCCTGCGGCCACATCTCCTCTCTCATCCTGTTTCATTGTTCTCCACAGCATGTATCACCACCTCACACACTGTTTATTATTGATGCCATTCATTAAAATGTAAGCTCCAAGAGGGTAGGGACTGTTTTTGTCTTCAAGGTACTCCAGTGCCCAGTGTCTGCACACAATAGGTGTTCAATAATTATGTGTTACATAAATAAAAACATATAAATGCAAAACACTTTGGCATGCTATCTTTGTGTTTATGGAGAGATAGTAATAAGAAGTTTACATCTGCTTGAAATGAAATATGAGGGCAATTACCTGGAGGATGGGAGGAAGATGTTAAAGGGAACTGGGTAAACTGTATCTTAAAATACTTAAAATTTTAAATTTTTTCTTTTCTTAAAAAGAAATACAAAATCAAAAGTTCCCAACTTTTACAATTTATCCATCTCTTATATATACATATATATGAGGATCTCAGCATATCTTGTGAATATGCTGATTTTTCCTTTTGTTATTTTTTCAAGTGGAACAATTCTCTGTGGTCTTCTCAGACTTCATGTGCAGTTGTCAAACAAATTTGTATACAGATTTTTAAATTAATCAGAAACTCTAGAGAGCCACAGTAAGGATAAGATCACCATCTTCAATTACTTGCCTGTTGCACAGCTTCTTAGGAAGATTGACATCAAGTATATGAGACAAAATGTTGACCAGCTGTGTGGCGTAACACAAGGCAGCACTAATGGTGTGTGCAGGGTTATTATGCTCCATGTCTAAAGGACAAAAGCAAGACTTATTTATACAACAACTTTAACCTCAATAAAAATATTCAATGGTTGAGATTTTATGATCTGTAATTTTACCATCACCTCACTGTTAACTTTTTACTTCCTACTCCATGGCCAGACATAAATGGTTCATTTTTATTGTTTGCTGAATGAAATGCAACATAAGCAAAAGAATATAATAGGCCAGACATAAATAAAATTAAAGTCTAATTTGCTTGGACATATAATTTTGTTATCACTCAAACAATCCCAACTTAAATGTCACCCCAGAGAGGCCTTTCCTTTATATGTACCCCTATGCTGTTGGCTCCTGATGGCACCCTCTCAGTGTATGGTGCCACTGACCATTCATGTATGCTTGAGTACCTAAATGAATTATAGCTGGAGGAAAAAAACCATTTCCTGTCTCCCTAGAGAAGGGCAAAGGGTCACACCTGTCTTAGTCACCTTTTATCACTAGTAATTGGCACTGTGCATGACATAGCCCTTCCTCACTAAATGTGAGCTGAATGAATAAATGAACAATTCTCCACCAGATATAAGGTGCAGGATTTTTCAAACCATTAGGAATATTTCAATTTCCATTTAGGACTACTAAAACAAACATGGTACAAAGTGATAACTAAAAATGAAACTTAATAGGCTAAATACACTTCTTAAAAATAAGGTCTTTTATATTTATATAAATCAAGCAACATTAACCCCCAAAAGTGAAATATTTAAAAACAGACACGCTTTCAAACTAAATAAACAAAATGTGGTTTAGCCATACAATGGATTATTTTGCCATAAAAAAGCAGTAGAGTACTGATATATACCTTAATGTGAACCTTAAGACAGGAAGCTAAGAGAAAGCAGTGGACACAAAGGCCATACATTCTATGATTCTGTTTATGAGCTGTCCTGCAGAGGCTGTCTATAGGTAGAAAGTAAACTAGTGGTGGCCTAGAGCTGGGGAGGAGGAGGAGGGGGAGTGATATCTTCATGCCATGGAGTGAGTTTGGGGGTAACGGAAATGTTTTAAGATCTGAACAGAGATGCTAGTGCCACAATGGTGTGTGTACTAAATGCCACTGAATTGTTCACTTTAAAAAATTATGTAAATTTTACACCAATCAAGATACACACAAATTTTCAAAGATATTTCATTTCTCACCGGGCCCCTGTGTTGTTTTCTTCTCTTCCACCCAATTATAGTAGGCAGAGTAGTCCCCATTATTAGGAAGGCTAATCCACGGCCCTGTAATGCTAATGCTGGTGTCGCCATTGTGATCATCACAGACCCATCTTCCAGAAAGGTAAGTTGTCCTCCGGGCTTCGGCAAGCTTGCTGACAGTGCTGGAGGTCATGGCACTGTCGCTCTCGGAAGACACATCTGCAGGATCTCTGAAAATCAGGAGACACATGGATTTCAAGAGATAGGGTTTCTGAGGGCAGGCAATACACTTGTCACACACAGCAGAATACTGAAGAGTTGCCTGTAAGCACAGGACTTCAACTGAAATACAGACAAGTATTTATCATCTGAGAAGATGATCAAAGTGACATAGAAGGTCACACAATGTGAGGAAGATGGCACTGTGAGCTAGGGTCCGACATTCAGTTCTCAAAGTATGTGGCTCCAACACCCCTTCCCATGCTTACAAACTTTTAGGATCTCAAATAAATTTTGCTTATCTGGGTTGGACTACAGATACTTAATGGTATTTGACATTAAAAATGAGTAAAGTTTTAAGTTAGTTCATTAAAAAGTAGTACGCCCAGTGATAACAAAGCTGACACACACTGGGAAATACTAAACGCTCAATAAATACTTGCTGGATTAATGTTTGCTTGAACACCTAAATGAATTATAGCTGGGGAAAAAACCATTAGATGTTAGCAGTTTTGTTATATTGTTTCTTTTCTTTTCTTTTTTTTTTTTTTTTTTTGTGGTGCTGGGGATTGAATCCATGGCCTTGTGCATCAAGGCAAACACTCTACCAATGGAGCTATATCCCCAGTCCTATCTCACCCTTTTGAAAAATCTTTTAATATTCAAGACTTTCTGTTGTTCTTTCAAGTAAAAATAGTATCTCAAGAAAGAAGCAACTCACTCAAGTGCCTTCCCCTGAACTAACTCTTAGTTCCTCAGTATGCAGCTAGTGTGCTTTATGCACACTTCCCATTTCATCCTACTGGACATTAACAAGATGTGCACTAAAAGGTCAAGATATGATAACATTAATAATTTTCACTGTTGCACTGAAGACATTAGGTAAAACTACCTGTTTTTAATAACTGCAAGTATACAGTAGACTATAATGACTATTACTATAGTTTAGTGTTCCTGCCAGAGGTATTCACACCCACCATGGCTTTTGAGCCACCAGCATTTGCCAACACAGTGAAAAAGGAAAACTTATTAGTATTACTATAAAGGCAGTTTTGACATAGCACAGACTCCCTTCAGCGTCTTAAATCTGCAGAGGTCCATGTACCACCTTTTAAGAACTGCTAGCCTAAAGCGTGGAACAGAAATCAACCATGAGAAGGACAGCAGGTACAAATGCAAAGAGGGCAAAGAAACAGTGTGCTTCGGGAACAGAGCTGTTTGGACTGGTTGGTGTGTTAAGATGCAAAAAGAAAGTGCTAAAAGATAGTGTAGGAAAAGCAATTAGCAGCCTGACAAGGGCCTCCAGAGCTAACATTCTGTCCTTGTGGCCAGTGGTTCTCAATCTCTTTTCCTTCTGTGTAACATACCACCACCACGTTAACTCCTGCTGCTATCACAGATGAGACTAGGGGCTGGGATACTGTGGCCAGTTCTAAACTATACTTCTAACTCTTTCTACTCCATTCAAAGAAGTATAGAGAAATACAAATGAATGAAAATCTTATTTTATGGATGGATAACTTCAAAATAACCAGCTTAAATATTATAGGTACATTAAATATAATAAACAGTAAAAATATTACACCTGCAAAATACACAGTTTAAAAATGATTATAAACCAGCATAGGCACAGAAGAAGAGAAAATTCTTCACCATGTTTTCTCTTCTAGTACACAACACATGTCACTCAGCAAAGGGGATATGTTTTGAGAAATCTATCACTAGGCAATTTCATCACTGTGCAAACATCAAAGAATGTACTTCACAAATTAAGACAGTACAACATCAAAAGGTGACATAATCTTATGGGACCACTGTTGGATATGTAATCTGTTGACTGAAGAGTCATTATGTGACATATAACATGTTTTCTTCTTGAGAAAATTTCTCTTATGGGAAAGTTGCAAGAATTTTAAAGTTTTTCTGCATACACTTCACTCAACTTCCCCAAATTATCAACCCAGGAAAATACAATAATCAAAACTAGGTAATTAACACTGCTACTATACTATGAACTCATCTAACAGACTACTCAACTCTGTAGCTCTGATTAGTCTTTTGATAGCATTTTGTGGGCCCAGGATCCAATATAGGATCACACACTGCATTCAATTGTTGGTCTCCTAAAATCTGGAACAGGGCCTTAGTTTTTTTTCTATTGTGACATGTTTTAACGCTAATATTGTTGACCCATCAGAATTTCATTTGGCATAAGGTTCTAGTTAGCCAGCTTCTACCTCTCAAAGGCTTAGCCAGCTGTCCTTGTATCAATTTTTGGACAATCCAACTTCTCCCCACTGATCTAAGTTGTCCTGGTAGAGTTTGCTTCTGAACTTCCTATTCTGCTCTATTTAAAATCTGTGCTTTTATTTTTCTATTTGTTAACTCTTACTAATAACAAATTACCTGGAAGCAAATATCAGACCTCTGGGTTTTTAGGAAGCCAATTATGGCAACAGACCAAAGGCCACGCTGCAGTACAGGCAAGAAAGGTTGCTTTCACTGCCTGATTCCTCGTTGCTGGAGACCGAGGAGCCAAAATAGACAGAATATCCTCAACTGGAAATAGCCAGAGCACACAAGAGCCTTCAGTAGTTGTTTCCAAAGCTGCTGATCATCAGCAGCATCTACAGACATATTCTGAGATGGCTTGGGAGGTTGGTAGAGTGCCCTCTGGAACCTTAGTTTTCAAAAGCCCATGGGTGATTCGGATGAAGAACCAGGTAGGGGACCACTGTCTGTCCATCCCTAATTTCTGAGGATCCCCATGCATTTGTGCCTGAGACTAAAATCACAGCATTCAACTGACAACAGCTAATATAATAAAAGCCAGTTACCAGGAAAAGGTGAAGTCAACATGTGTACCCACCATCTAAGAGAATCAGCACTAGGTGTTTTCCTACATATCAAGTCATGATTTCTCTGCAAAGTAGGAATTTTTCCATCCCTACTTAAATATGTAGGGAAATCAGACTTGGATGATGTTCAACAACATGTCCCAGAGCAAACAACTAATGGTCTGGCTGGGAATGCAACTGACATGACCCGGCAGGTAGGTCTTAACCAGGAGGGTGAGTCACATATAACCTCTATGAGAGCACATATGTGGACCATGCCCCTCACCCTGGCTGTCTCCCCAACTTCGCACAGTGTACTGTTTGCTGAAGCAGATAAGACTTAAAATTCATTATCAGGAAAACCAATGAGCCTAGAATGACACTTAATATATGCTTGAAAAACAAGATTTGGAACTTGAAAAACAATATTTGGAGCACCTATTCCTAGAATCAAAAGCCTTGCTTATTGTACCTCACACCAGTCTTTACTTCATCAATTGGAAAAATGACAGAGGTGAGCTCTAATATATGGGATCGCCGAAGACTTGCCAGACGCTCATAATGACTTCTTAAGTCATTGGTTTTTTTTTCTACCAGGTCACCAAGTTTGCGATTGTGCCTCTGAATCTTCTCCTTTTTCTCTTGGTGCCGTTGTGCTCGACTATACAGCTTCTGGTTCTTTTCCTTGGTTTTCAGAAGGCCTTCAGAATCTAAAATGTATAAACACCACACAATTACCTCTGCAAACAGTTCCTGTGTGCTGCAGTATCTGTGTGTGCATTAAGTATCTTTCTGAGGACCTCTCAGCCTACCTGTTCAGTTGCAGGTATGAGATTTCCTTCTAATGGTTTTACTCTTCCTTAGATGCATCTCTTTACCATTTCTACTCAATGAGAACGTCTTAAAGATTCAGTCTCATGCAGCAAGTTTATCCCTTTTCATGATCTCTACTGAGCTTTTACAGATGTTCAAAGGAGTATGTTCAGCCATGGTGCTAAGTCAAGACTTTTGGGGATGGTTTCAAACCTAATATTATAAACCTTCACAGGTGACAAGAAATCACCATGACCACATCTGCAACCAGTGCAGATCCAGAACATAGAGCTGTCCTTTTCATCTCCCTCAAAATGACAAAACTTTTTTTTTTCCTTTTAGGTATTAGAGATTAAACACAGGAGTGTTTTACCAATGAGCTATATCCTTTTTTATTTTGAGACTGGGACTTATTACATAAGTCTAACTTGTCCAAACTGGCCTTGAACCTGCTCTCTTCTTGTCTCAGCCTCCTGAGTCACTGGATTACAGGCATATGCCACTAAGCCCAGCAAAATGTGAAAACATTCTATCATCTAATCTTGCATTTTTAAATAAGTAACTGATTGCAGCACAGATAAACTCAACCCTACAACTGTTATATAATTTAACTTCCTTATCTATGCCAGATATCTGTATTTAACTATATTGTTTAACTCTAAAACTGAAAAATTGTGAAGTGAGTCATCAGGCTTTGTAGTTTATCATCTGTGCCCTTTCTTTCATACCTGTGATAGTCCAACATCACAGGTTAAAAACAAACAGGCTATTGGGTGGCATGGTCTTAATTCATGAGCTGAGACCAAGATTACTTCTGGAATCAACTCCTTCAAAATTTTTCACAAAATTGTGAGAGTATGGCCTAGAAGGTGGGAATAAGACCTCATTTACAGAGCAACAGTTCCCTACCCTGGCAGGCAGCCATACTACTCAAAATGAGGCCCATGGATCTGGGATGGCCTGAAAACTGTTGCCAATCATGGCAAGAGAACAGGTCTTGCTGGTGTACTTGGCCCTGGGTTCCATCCCTAATACCCATGGCAGGCGAGGGAAGTACATAAATTCAGAATAATCATGTAGAATCATTTTTCTTCAACAGGGCAACACAATATTGCCACAACGTTCAAATGTGTGATTATTTTTCTAAGTCTAGGGGGATCCCAGGATTTTCTCTCTATAGTTTAACATAGTTACCAAGTGACTGACAATTTGCTAGAAACAAAAACCATTGTCACAGACTGCACTGCTTTAGAACCATGTTTTTTATTTTCTGTGGCGGGTGTTTTTGTTTTGGGGTTTGGGAACCTGCTAAAAAGAGCTGACCAAAGCTTTCAACTTGCTTATCAGAGAAATGTGCATGCTCAGTACATTCTACACTTCACAAATAACTTCACAAACAGATGGCTGGTGGCAAACCCTAGTCTGAACACCATGGAAGGAAGGGGTAAAAAGGCGAACTAATGTTAAGTAATAAGTGCCTATGCTGCTATGGAACCCAAAACTTGGAGGAATGCAAGCCAAATGCAGTGGATCACTGGCTGGCTGTAGCTCTGAGCACCACTTGCTCCATGCTGCCCTGCTTCTCTAGCTTGCAACTCCACACATTAGAACGTTTTCAAAGGAAGCTTTTACTCCATTACATGCCACTATAAAATACTTTGATGCTTCTGAAAGCAACAAAGACAAAGGGATTCACAAGGTAAAAGGTGACTCATTCTAAACTTTAAAACATTCATCTTCAAAAATACATGTTTCTAAGGATGTAGGATTGCTAAAAGTACTCAAATTTTGACAACCACTTAAGATTGAAGTATTCAAATGTAATGTAAAATCTGTACAGATTAAAATATGTAGGAGATTCACTAAGAGGAAAAAGTCAGTATACTGTGCTTCTGGCATGAGCTAATGATTATTATAAGTGAATACCAAGTTAGACCCAGTTTCCTATTAACTAAGGAATTAAGAAGTATTTGCTCCCCTTTTCTTTTTCATTTTGTGATGCTGGGGTCAAACCAAGAGCAAAGCATGTGCTCAACCACTGAACTACATGCTTGGCCCTTCCTTTTTGTTCTCCTTTCCTTTTTGTGGTACTAGATATTGAACCCAGGAGCCACTACCACTAAGCTACTACTAAGCTCCCTAGTTGTTGTTGTTGTTCTTCTTCATTGTTGTCGTTGTCTTCATCGTCATCTTCGTCATCATTATCATCATCATATTATTATTATTATTTTACTGGGGATTGAATTCAGAGGTGCTTTTTAAAAATTTTTTTTTTAGTTGTAGTTGGACACAATATCTTTATTTATTTTTATGTGGTGCTGAGGATCGAACCAAGTGCCTCACATGTGCTAGACAAGAACTCTTATCACTGAGCCACAACATCAGCCCCAGAGGTGCTTTTAACAACTACATCCCTGGCCTTTTTCTTTGTTTTGAGACAGGGTCTCACTAAGTTGCCTAGGGCCTAACTTTTTTGAGGCTGGCCTCAAACTTGCAATCCACCCATCTCTGCCTCCCTAGTCACTGGGATTACAGACATGCCACTCACTGCACACAGATTATTTTTTATTTTATTTTTATTAATTTATTTAATTTATTTTTTGGTAATAAGAATTGAAATTCAGAGCACTTAACCACTGAGCCACATCCTCAGCCCTTTTTATTTTGAGACAGGGCCTTGCTAATTTGCTGAGGTCAGTTTTGAACTTGCAATCCTCCTGCCTTGGCCTATGGAGTTGCTGGGATTATGGCATATGCCATCATGCCCAGGTGAGCACTTCCTTAACTTTAACTTGGAAGAATAGCAGGTTCCTGAAGGGCTCTAAATGGTATGTTTATATAATTCCTTATACGACTGTCTTATAAGAAGAAGGGAATGCAAGTACAGGTTGAGCATACCTGATAAGAAAATTTGAAATTAAAAAATACACTACAAATCCAAGACTTTTTGAGAATCAATACCATGCCACAAAAAGAAAATTCCGCACCTGACCTAATGAGACAAGTCATAGCCAAAAGACAAACACATTAAAAATAATGCATAAAATTATCTCTACAATGTGTATAAAATATATATATGCAACAAAGAAATTTTTTTGTTTAGACATGGGATGCAGTCCCAAGATATCTCATTAATGTAAATGCAAAAATTAAAAAAAAAATCGGAAATCTGAAACACTTCTAGTCCTGAGCATTGCAAGTATGAGATGCTCAACTTGTAAATTTTTCCAAGTGGATATTGCTGTTATCCTGTCTCTCTTTTGCCATTCCTTTAGTTTATTAATCCCATGAAATTCCACATAAGCCCTTTACTAGGACTGGATAGAAGGAGGGAAATTACTTACTTTTCTTCATTTCTTCATTTCCTTTACATATGGTTTGTTTTAGCTGTTCAATCCTCATCTTACAAGACATTATTTTCCATCTCTGGAAAAAGGCATATATCAAACATTAATCTCTTATGATTAATATGATTATCTAGGATCATTACTTATTTTCATGCATATATTAGAAAACATAATAAAATGAGCAACATAATCATATCTAGTATAGGTATCGTAACTATGGTAGATTACAAAAAAGAAAATATTTTTCTGGTTCAATGCAAAAGCTGCTAGGAGATTGAGAAATTCAAAGTTCTTTTCCATGTGTCAATGAGCAAAAAGAAAAATGTTGAAAATTCTTAACTTGCTCTATCCAGTATACAGCTAGCTCCTAGTCACATGCGGCTATTTAAAACTCAATTAAAATTACATCAAAGAAAAATACATCAGTTTCTTACTTAGTCTACCCACGTGTCAAAAGGTCAACACCACACATAGCTAGTGCTATCATTTTGGAGGGTGGAGACAAAGGATATTTGCATCATTACAAAAAGTCTTATTGATGCACTGATCTACACTTTGAGTGATGGTTACTAAGACACTTTTAACATTACTGTATGATCTCACACAGTAAGTAAATTATTCCTATGCAGGGCATAGAAATAAAAACTGCACTGAAACCAGTTTTATTTTTAAAGTGTATAACAAGTAACAATTTTCTGAAATGCTCAGAAAATTATGTGAAACATGAAATTGACTATTTATTTATTTTTTGACACCAGGGATTGAATCCAAGGGCATTTTACCAATGAGCCACATCCCAGCATTTTTTAAAATTTTGAACTGTTGCTAAGTTGCTGAGGCTATCCTTGAACTTGTGACCCTCCTGCCTCAACCTTTCAAATTACTGGGATTACAGGTATGTGCCACTGTGCCCAGTGAAATTACCTTCTTATATCACTAGGAATGGCACAGCCAGGTAATAGCTACCCCTAACATGAATAAAAGATTAAAAAAAAAAATGGGACCATACTTTAAGTTAAACAGTATGATTACTTTCTAATACCTCCATAAATATGGACACTTAAAAGCTTACAACAATGTTCCAATGTGTATAGCATTAATAGTTATCTAAGTAGTCTATGGCAAAAGACACAAAACAGGCTGTAGGGAAGTGACAGAGGGGGAACTTTTATTCTATCCAATGAACCCAAAGAGACATTCAAGAACAGATTTAGCTGGGTGCAGTGGCTCACACCTGTAATCCCAGCAGTTTAGGAGGCTGAGACAAGAGGATCTAAGTTTGAGGCAATCTCCAGCAACTTAGAAAGGCTCTATGTAACTTAGCGAGACCCTGTCTCAAAGCAAAAAAAGGGGGGGGGGGATGTGTCAGGGTAGTTAAGCAACTCCAAAAAAAAGAATGGACTCAGAGGGACTGACAAGTTCAGAAATAAATTGGAAATGAGTTCACTGCTGCTGTGTGTGTATGTGTGGGGGGGGTGCTGAGGGCCATTACCAAGTAGGAATGACGCATCGAAATTTCCTTGCCAAGCGTAACCCATGCTGCTTAGAGGACATTCGATGGGACATTGCATGCATGCTTTAATAAGGTGACCTTGCTCAAGGACCAAGGCGGATCCGGGTTTAGAGCTGATCAGGTTTGAGGAACTAACCGGCTCCTTGAGTCGTTTAAGATAATGGGTTTTAGGGAAGTTGGAAGTTGAAGATTATTGCTGGGATTAGGGTGTTCCTGCTGCTTGTTCCCGTTGAGTTCTCCTGAGATTAAAATGGGATTTGGAGATAGGTAGGTGAATTGTGCTGGAGACAGCAGAATGCCCCTGGACCTATGTGAAGGCGGTGTGAGAGCTGGAATAAAGAATTGCTGTTTGAACCTACAAAGCTGTGTGGTGGCTCGTGATTCTGGTGCCAAGCCGAGACCTTGGCAGGGGGGTGCTGGGGATCAAACCCAGGTGCACATGCTGGGCAAGTATTCTACCACTGAGCTACACCCCTAGCCCTGAAAGATTTTCATTCTAAAAGGTAGTGGTTTTTAAGAATCAATACTGACTAGAAATTCTAGCCAGAGCAATTAGGCAAGAGAAGGAAAATATAAGGGATAAAAATAGGCAAGAAAGAAATCAAATTATCACTGTTTACAGATGATCTGAAACTAGAAGTTCCAAAACACTCCACCCAAGACTGCTATAGCTAATAGCTAACAAACAAATTTGGCAAAGTAGCAGGTTACAAAATCAACAGCTTTCTTATACACCAATCATGACTCTGCTGAAAAAAAAATCAGGAAAACAACTCTATTCACAATAGCCTCAAAAGAAAAAAAAAATCTCAGGAATAAATCTAACCAAGGAGATGAAAGACCTCTATCTACAATGAAACTACTCTACAGAATATTGAAGAAAAATATTGAAGACCTCAGAAAATGAAAAAACTTCCCATATTCATGGATGGGCATAATTAATATTGTTAAAAATGTCCATACTATCAAAAGCAACATTCAGATTCAATGCAATCTCCCTTAAAATATCAATGACATTCTTCACAGTACTAGAAAAAACAGTCCTAAAATTCATTTTGAAGAATAAAAGATTCAGAATAGCCAAAGCAATTCTAAGCAAAACAGCATTGCTGGAGGTATCACAATATCTGACTTCAAATTATACTCAGAGCTATAGTAACAAAAACTGCATGGTACTGGCATGAAAACAGAAACATAGATCAATGGTACAGAACAGAAGACACGGAGACAAACCCCACATCTACAGTCATTTGTTCTTTGACAAAAGTGCCAAAAATAAATTGAAGAAAAGATAACCTTTTCAAAAATGGTGCTGTGAAAACTGGTTATCCGTATGTACAAGAATGAAGCTAGACCCTTGTATTTTACCCTCCACAAAAATCAACTCAAAATGGATCAAAGACCCAAAATTAGACCAGAAACAATGTAACTTCTAGAAAAACACATAGGGTCAACACTCCAGCATATAGGTTCAAGCAATGACCTTCTCAATAGGACTCCTAAAGCTCAGGAAATAATGCCAAGAGTTAATAAATGGGACAACATCAAATTAAAAAGCTTCTGCACAGCAAAACAAACAAATAAATAAATAATTGAAATGCAAAGAGAGAACCTACAAAATGGGAGAAAAATCTTTGCTAGTCCTTCTGAGAGGATTAATATCTAGAATATACAAACACACACACACACACACACAAAGCAAGTAACCCAATTAATAAATGGACAATGAATTAAACAAACACTTTAAAAGAAATACAGTCAACAAGTATATGGAAAAATGTTCAATATTATCAGCAATTAGGAAAATGCAAACCAAAACTACACTGAGATTTCACATACTAACAGCAATCAAGAATACAAACAATAAATGCTGGAAAGGATGTGGAGAAAAAGAAACATTTTTTACGCTGTTAGTGGAACTGTAAATTAGTAAAACTGCTATGAAAATCAGTACGGAGGTTCCTCAAAGGACTAGGCATGAAACCACCATGTGACCCAGCTACCTCACTTCTGTATTTATCCTAAAGAATTCAAGTCATCATACTACAGTGACACATGCACACCCATGTTTATAGCAGTATAATTCACAATAGCCAAACTACGGAACCAGCCTAGGTGTCCATCAATGGATTAATAAAGAAAATATGGTTTTATATACACAATGGAGTTTTATTACTGGTCAAATTATATTGTTATATCATGTGCATGTACAAACGTACAACAAATCCCATCATGTACAACTAGAATGCAAATATTTTTAAAAAATGTAAAAAAATGGCAATATTGAAGTTTTTGACAATAGAGAATTTAGAAAAATTTCTCAGATTTTGTTTACTCATTTCATTCACAGCATAAGCAATATTCACCTTTATTATAAATATTATTTGTAAAAAACTATGCATGTGTAAAAAAGTATGCATCATAAAAAATTATGATGATTATTGTATGAGGTGTGGGAGAATCAAACATTGCAGAAGGAAAAAAAGAAATGTGACTGTTAGCCTGTTTCCTCTTCAGTAGTGGAATCTCTGTGTTCATGTATGTATATGCTGTGCTCAGACCTAGGGCCTCTTGAATGCTAAGCACCCATTCCTCCGCTAAGCTCAGCTCCCAACCTCAAAAGGCCATCTCCAAAATTTAAGTTTGATGAGTATTTTTTCTTTTTAGAGAATATTTACATCTAAAACACACTCACAACAACAACAAAATAAAATACCCACAACAAATGGAATCGTACTTTAGCTTCACCTTCCATTTTCATTAAAAAAAAATGTGTCTTGGGCTGGGGATATGGCTCAAGTGGTAGCAGGCTCGCCTGGCATGCGTGCGGCCCGGGTTCGATCCTCAGCACCACATACAAACAAAGATGTTGTGTCCGCTGAAAACTAAACAATAAATATTAAAAAATTCTCTCTCTCTCTCTAAAAAAAAAAAAAGAAAAAGAAAAATGCATCTTGGGGGCTGGGGTTGTGGCTCAGTGGTAGTGGTACTTGCCTAGTACATGAAAGACACTGGGTTCTCGTCTCAGCACCACACAAAAATAAATAAATAAAATAAAGGTGGAAAAAAAGATGCTGTAAAAAAAAATGTCTTGGACATACTTCCATACTGACACATGTAAATCAATCACTTTTTTTTAAAAAATCTTAAAAATTTAATTGACATGGTAGTTGTATATATTTATGGGGTTCAGTGAAAGTGACCTTTCAATACAGAAATACAAAGACCACTTTTTTTTCCAACCTTCATACTTTGATAGCTTTTTATCTCCTACTGATGGATGAACATTTAGAGTATTCACACATTAACTTTACCTCCAGGGATGCGGATAGCCTGCTTCTTTATCCATAAATCTATGCCTTTAGGTGCATTTCCTTAGGAGGAAAATGGATGGATATATGATATGTGCTCTTTAAAAACCGCCACAAAACTGTCCCCAAATCAAATGTGCTCATGGATACTCCCACCAATGTGGATGGAAGTGTTAAGAGTTGTCACTTTTATCAAACTCCTTATTTCCTATGTTGTTTTGCTCAGTCTGTTAATTTTGTTTAGTGTTTTTAACACAGAACCTTCTAACTTGTATATATAATCTGTCCAGTTACTTTACCCTATGGCTTATAAAGATCCCACACTCCCCCAGGTTACAAAAATACTCTTGCATTCTTTAACATTTGTATGGGTTTACATATTTAATTTAATCATTTATCCACCTGGAATGTGTTTACTATGAATAATTTCTGCAAAAAGAATAGGTCATTGTTTTTGTTTCTATATCTACACCAAACTTCAGTTACTCTTTCATGGCTCCACAATTATATGCCCATATTCTGTTTTGGGAATGTAGGTGAAATGTCGAAGAGGGCTACATAAACATATGTAAGAACAGGACTTCCAGGCTTGAGCCTCTCTTTCTCACTCCACTTTTTAATAAATCTGTACTTTGCCTGTTTAAAAAAAAAGACTTCCAAAAGTAATAAAAAATAATTTAAATTCAAAATTACTTTGAAGCTTCACCAACTTAAAAATATGTAGCCTCAGGTATAAAGAATATTAATAGAATATTAATATAAATTCTTCTTAGAACTTACCAACTGATCTGTTATCCATTTTCCTTCCATAGCTTTTAATACCCTGTAGGGATAAAAAACAGAAAACAAATTTTTAATAGAATTTTGTGAAACTTGGAAGTGTAAAATCAACTTTTTAGAATAAGCCGGGTACAGTGGCACATGACTATAATTCAGTGACTCAGGAGGCTGATGGGGGAGCATCACAACTTCAAGGTCAGCCTCAGAACTTAGCAAGACCCCATCTCAAAACAAAAAATAAAAAGGACTGGGGATGTAGCTCCGTGGTAAATTGCCCCTGGATTTAAGCCCTAGTACCACAAAAATACATAAGGACTTAGAAATGGCTAGAAATACTAAAGTGGAACTTGGCATTTCAAGTATTTCCCAAATTCCTTGTTCTCCATAGTTCTCCTTTGCTCTTTTCTTTCTGTACTTCTAACACTGCCAAGAGCCTTACTATAGAAATCCCCAATAAAGTTCTATGAAGTTCCTGTTGTCTTTAGGCATAATCAATAATTTCCAGTCATAATTAATGATGCTGTGCACAGTGGCACATGCCTGTAATCCTAGCAGCTGGAGAGATGTAGGGAGGAGGATTGAGAGTACAAAGCCAGCCTCAGCAAAATCAAGGCACTAAGCAACTCAGTGAGACCCTGTCTCTAAATAAAATACAAAATAGGGCTGGGGATGTGGCTCAGAGACTGAGTACCACTAAGTTCACTACTTCCCTGCTGCCACAAAAAATAATGATGACAGCTGTAAGAGAATTCATAATCTAAAATATGATGCTTACTTCCCAAATGGCATGAACCAGCAACTCTAAAATTTTGTCCTATGGAATAAAGTATTCTATGGAAAAAAAATATAGTTCCTGTGATCCAGTAATAAAGAAAATGAGTTAAATAAATTCAAGCAGGTTTCTCTAATGAAGAATATTTTATTTGTTCACCAATGTGTTTATTCAAATCACAGCAAACTCTCTTTAGGGGATCAGACCCCACTTTGGGATTCACTGGCAAAAATGTCAGTTATTTTTATCTGCAGAATTAGACCTCCATGTTGGCCTACTTTAGGAAGCCTTTGGAGAAAACCCCTATAAGGGGCAGTCACATTCTGAGATACTGAGCATAGGCTTTCAACATCCAAAATGGGTAAGAAAATAATTCAGCCCATAGTAATGAAGTAAATGTGAGACTTCACAGGAAAAAATTTAATGTTTTAAGATCTCTTCAAAGAAGCTGGGAATGTGACGGTGCACATCTGTAATCCCAGCAACTCAGGAGGCCGAGGCAGGAGGATCAAAAGTTCAAGGCCAGCATAGTCAATTTAATGAGATCCTGTCTCAAAAGAAAACATTTAGAAAGGACCAGGGATATGGCTCAGTGATGGAGTGTCCCTGGGCTCAATCCCTAGTATTGCCCCCCCCCCCCGCCAAAAAACAAAAACAAAAATTCTATTGAAAAGTGGAATAAAATACCTGAAATTGAGGTTGTCTTGAAAAATATGGGGCATGTGGAATCATGTTTAGATAAGAGCTACTTCCCCAAAATACTAGAAGTAGCTAATCATCAACCTAGTCACATCAGAATAAATTTCAACTCTACTAGCTGAGATTAATGATGGAGAGAGAGGAAAGAGATTATTTCAAAAAATCTAAACTAGGCTGGATACAGTGGTACATGCCTGCGATCCCAGCTACTTGGGAAACTGAGTCAAGGAGGATCACAAGTTCAAGGCCAACCTGGGCAACTTAGACCCTTTCTCAAAATAAAAAGGATTGAGAATGTAGTTCATTGATTAGAATACTCACTAACATCTCAGATTCTCAGGCCTTGCCTCAGACCTACAAAATCAGAATGGCTCAGGATATGATTCTAAGAATCTGCATTTTTAAAAACTGTTATCTCAAATGACTGAATTCTGACAAAGATGATCTGCAGACCACAATTGGCCCAACACTGAACAGAAGAGGAGAGGTCAATGAAAGCACCAAGATCCTATGGGAGCCACCAGTATCAATTTAAGTCTAAGCAAGCCTACTACTGTGAGCCCACATGCCACACGTCAATAAGAAAGGCATGGGGTTTGATTCATCCATCCAAACATTTGCCAGGCACCAGGTCTGGGGCTGATGTTTTCTAGAAGCCTGATATCCCCTGCTTTACCTTTCTCAGATATATTCCTTTCCCAAACTTTAAAAGACTATGCGCTAAACTAAGTAAGTTAACAAACATTATATCTGCATATCTTAGCAATGAATTAAACCAAGTGGTGACAGATAACCTTCACAAATCAAAAATCAAATTAAAAAACTCACTCTTTTTGAAATTCTTCTTGCTTGCTCTTAAGTTGACTTAACCTTTCCTTCTTGTCAATAAACCTGTAAGAAAAAAATTCAATGTTTTATTTAATGTTCATTTTTTCCCAGTTCATGACATTATACAGGTCCCCGAGAGTTGATAATTTTTGTGAAAATGACACAGTTCTTAACGTAACAGAGATCCTCAATGGGATGCACACAGCTGCTTGCTGGGTTTATAAAATGTTTACAAATTCTTTCTCCCAACAGGTTAAATTATTTTTCAAAGGATGCACATGAGAATACTAAAATAAATTTGAATTCAAGAAAATTGAGACTGTCTTTTTTTTTTTTTTTTTAAACAGTACTGGGATTGAACCCAGCACTTACTTCTGAGGTAATCCCCAGCCCTTTTTAAATTTTCTATTTTGAGACAGAGTTTTGCTAAGCTGCCCAGGCTGTCCTTGAACTTTTTTTTTTGGTAATGGTAATTGAAGCTAGGGGCACTTAACTACTGAGCCATATCCCCAGTCCTTTTTTATATTTAGAGATAGGGCCTCTCTAAGTTGCTGAGGCTGGCTTTGAACTCATGATCTTCCTGCCTCAACCTCCTAAATTGCTAGGATTACAGGTGTTTGCTACCATGCCCAGCTGACCTTGAACCTTAATACTCTTGCCTCAGCCTCCTAAATTGCTGGTATTACAAGTGTGTGCCACCATGCCTGGCTTGATGCTTCCATTACAAAAATAATTTTAATTATATGATTATCTACAGTCCTCCTATAGTGCAATAGCACATCAGAACTTCTTACTCCTGTTTAGTATCCACTGACCACCCTCCCTCGATACCTCCCTCCCCACTACTTTCTCTGACTCTTGTAATCACCATTCTACTCAATTTCTATGAAACTAACCTTTTTAGGTTATACACATAAGATCATGTGGCAATTTTCTTTTTGTGCCTAGCTTATTTCACTTAACACAATGATCTCCAGTTCCATCCATGTTGTTGTTAATGCTTTTTTCCATTTTAATATAGTTAAAAAAAAACTTCCCTCTGCTTGTTTAGCTACAGCCTAAAATTTTTGATGTGGCATATTTTCATTATCATTTAGTTTAAAACTCCTAATTTTCCAGAAGGTTCCTTCTTTGCCCCATAAGTTATTTAGAAGTGTACTGCTTAGCTTCCAGATATATAGGTTTTTTAGGTAATTTATTGTTACTGTCTTCAAATGTAACTCAGATGTAGGCACAGTATATTCTGAGACTTTAATGTTTGATTAGTGTGTCTAATGGCCTTGCATATGGTCTGCCTCTGTAAAAGTTCCATTTGCACTGGAAACAATGAGTGTTTCACAGCTATCAGGTACAATGTCTAAATTGTGGGCTACTTGACAGTGTAAGAAAAAAATCATTCAGATTTTTCACATCTGTGCTGGTCAGTATGGTGGCCACCAGCCACATGTGACTACTAAGCACCTAAAATGTGTTCTGCTACTTAATTAGGACTTGGGGGATAGAAAGTATGACTAACAGCATGCAAGTGATTATGAATTGAGCAAACAGTGGGTCACTATTTTCAAGGGGACTGGGTAATGACACGTGCCACAGTAATATGGTATTGAGTCCAAGAATAGGCTTTTGGCCATCTCCTGAATTCCTAGAATAAATGAAAACAATTTAGCAGAACCATCACATCCCTAAAAATAATCTGGACAAAGAAATCTCTCTAAAATATTATTTCTATAACCCTTACTTTGAAACATACCAAAGACATCAACTTCTAAATGTAAAGGATAAAATGATATAATTGTGACCCTATCATTTAATAGTCACTGAAAATGTATGACATATTAATCAAAAAAGCAAATCAAGTAATATTATATGGAACAAGATTATAAATTTATAATGTGACAATTTAAATTAAATCTTTAGTTCCTCAGCTGCACTGACCACACTGCAATAGGCACCCTGACTTATTGGGACAGTATAGACACAGAACAGTTCCCTTACCACATAAAGTTCTACTAGATAGCACTGCAAAGTCCATAAAGTGGCAGCTGCATGAAACAGTATTAGGTCACTCAGAAAACAATATGTAAACAAGCCCACACCCCCTTTAAAAACAAACATACTGATAGCAGTAGGAATAACAACAGATAATGATTTCTACTGGATCAAATACTTTGTGAGTCATGTTAACCCTTAAAAAGAGGTGGCACTAACAAAGCTAGCCAGCAGATGCTATCATGAACATAGCTGGGTCCACATGACATGTCAATTGCTCACTTGTTACACTCATCCATTCTTCGCATTCTCCAACCCACCACTCATGGAAATGGACTCATCCCACCATCCTGTGTGTTTTCAATATGGTTTACAAGAAAGAACTAAGAAGACAGTCACTACATTCAAACATTTTATCTTAAAAGGTGGGTAGAGAGAAGTGGATTTATGTTTTACATACTGTTTTGCAAGTTGGGTTTGTTTTCATTGAATAGGTATCATTAAAGTTACATAAACCATTACCCTTTTGTTTAATGATTCTAGTTTTTGTGATATCTTTTGAAAGAAATCTGCCAGTGAACCTGTTCCATATAAGGCATTTACAACATTATTTCCTGTAGTTTCTCTTCCAATTAAAAAATACCTTCCCGATTGGTGTGGTGGTGCACACTTGCAATCCCAGCAAATGGGAGGCTAAGGCAGGAATTGTGCAAGTTTGAGGCCAGCCTCAGCAACTTAGCAATATCCTGTCTCAAAATAAACAATTAAAAGGTCTGGGGGCTGGGGGCGTGGCTCAGAGGTAGAGTGTTCACCTAGTATGTGCGAGGCCCTGGGTTCGATCCTTAGCACCACATAAAATAAAATAAAGTTACTATGTCCAACTACAACTAAAAATTTAAAAAAAAAAGGTCTGGAGATGTAGTTCAGTGGTAAAGTACCCGAGTTCAGTCCCCAGTAACAACAACAAAAAAAAAAAACCCCTCCCATATCATGTACTAAATTCCTCCATACTTGTAAGATTTAAGGTTTTTGCTCCCTAAAAAATTACTTCCTAAATTGACTTTGTTGTTTCCTAAATTCTCCCATATTTTCAGGATTTATTTTTTCCTCATTAAAAAAAAAAAAAATTACTCCCTTAGGCTGGGGTGTAGCTCAAAGATAGAGCACTTGCTTACCAAGTACAAGGCCCTAAGATTGATCTCAGCACCACCCATGCAAAACCTACTGAAAATTGACTTTCAGTAGGTTTGGGCCATTGCCAAGTAGGAATGATGCATCGAAATTTCCTTGCCAGCGTACCCCATGTTAAATGGACTTGCCTTAGAAATTTGCTGTGACATTGCATGGGTGTTTGAGAAAGGTGACCCTGCTCAAGGACAAGGGTGGATCCAGGTTTAGGGTGTATCCTGCAGGTTTTAGGAACTATCCTGGTTTAGGATAATTTGGGTTTAAGGTGTTCCCGGTTTAAGACAATCTGGGTTTAGGGAAGTTCCAGGTTGAAGGTTATTCCTGCTGGGAATAGGGCATTCCTGCTGCCTGAGTTCCAGTTGAGTTCTCATGGAATTCAGAAAGTATTTGGGACGTGAGTTGTGCGGGCAGAACTTTGTTTTCCCCAGAACGTGTGTAGAGGCCGGTGTGAGTTCGGGAATAAAGAATTGCTGTTTGAATCTACAAGGTGTGAGTGGCTCGTGATTCTGTGCCCAGCAAAGACACTGGCACCCCTGCAGTAGGGACTGATGAAAATTAGGAGAGGGTTTGGTCACAGAGCCCAGTGGTCACACAACCCAGCTCAGGTCTCAAGAGGGAGCTTTCTGGGAGTGCTACCTTTCCAAGCTGAACTGTGAGGATGAGTTATGGTTGGCCCTGTTAAGGGAAGGAAGGCATTACAGGCAGAGGGAATAGGTCAATTTGCAAAAAATTACTGTCTTGAATACCAAAATATTTCAATACACCAAGCAGGTAACAGGAATACAATATGCTGCTAATGAGGCAATGATGAGACCCTGATTACACTCTGCTCCCTAGCTATAATCAAGGGGGCTGAGTGGATCTATCCACAGTTCAGACAACTCACATCAATCTATTCTATACTACCAAAACAACAGCACTAGGCATGCACTCTATTAGCATTCCATATTATTAATTCTGTACTAGGGATAATTAGCACCATAACACTTGCAACTTATTGAGCACCTACTATGTTACATGCCAAGCAAAACACCTTTCATAAGATAGTTATAATCCCTCTACCTGCCTGCTCAGTCCTTTCACTCATCTTAGAGCCACATGTGTACCCTATGCCTAAAGTTATGGCAAAACTTCAGTCTGAGAGATACTACTAATGTATTTTAAGAAAGACATAAAAGGCACATTATATACATGTACTGAAATGTCACATTCCATAAATATGTACAATTATATGTCAAATGGACAAAAATGCATTAAAAGAAATTCCTCTGAGGTAGGCCTGGAGGTGCATGACTATAATCCAGGGACTCAGGAGGCTGAGGCAGGATCCCAAGTTTAAGGTCAGCCTAGGTAACTAAATTAGACTTTGTCTCAAGATAAAAATAAAAAGGTCTAGGATGCAACTCAGTAGCACAGTGCCTCTGGGTTCAATCTGCAGTATCGGTGATGATGGTGATGATGGTGATGATGGTGGTGATGGTGGTGGGGTGGGGGGGGTGGGGGAATGGCAAATGAAGGCCTGAAAAAAATATACAAAATCTTTGGAACTATAATGCATTTGAAGGAATCAAGGAAACAGATCAGAGATAAAAAGAGATTTGTTTGAAGGTGTCAGTCAGTCATAATAGCAAAATACTGGAAACAATTTTAATGTTCACTATGACAATTATGATGGCTATGAAGGAGACTAACATATTTTATGGGAAAAGATGTATGTTTTTATGACATGCTTTGTTTCAAGAAGCAGAACTATATACATGTGATATGATTCTAAATATATATGAATACCCACAATACTGAAAGGAAGTATAAAAAATATTAACAGCTGTGAAAATCTGAGTAATATCTATTTCTTTCTGTATGTGCTTCTGTACAAGTTTTTTATATTAATCATATATATCTTTATAAAAAGGTTTAAAAAAAAGAAAAAGTCACCAATCAATTAAAAAGTACTCATGCTCTCCTTCTGAGGATCAACCCCACTATAATATATAATTCCCCCACTGCATCTAAAGTTCTTGAGACAGATCATACCCTTTCTGGTTTCTTAAATATGGAGGTGGAGGGGGGCAAGTGATGAGAATTAACTTTCAGCTCAGTGGGAGAGAATTTCCCAGTCCCTGATTTTGGCACAGGTTGCTGTAGAGTGTTAAATGACACTTTCTCTGCTTCTTGGATGTGACCGCCTGAGCAGTTTTCCTCTGCCACTTCCTTCTGTCATGATGTTATGTCTCACCTCCAGCCCAGAAGTACAGAGTTGACCAACTATAGATGAACTTCTGAAATCAAGGTATTAAGATTCATTTAAAAGATGCTCTCCCCACACCAGGAGGAAAGGAACAACCTTATCTCTGAAGACATAAAGACACAGAGAAGAATCTGAACAACAGGTCTTGCAATTTCCCCCAGTTTTTCTTTTTTAAAATTTTTTTGTAGTTGTAGATGGACAGAATGCCTTTATTTTATTTGTTAATTGTTATGCAGTGCTGAGGATCGAACCCAGCGCCTCACATATGCTAGGCAAGCGCTTTGCCACTGAGCTATAGTCCTAGCCCTCCGCCCCCCCAGTTTATTTCCACTAGATCATACTCTTTTGTCTTAAATCATATTTCTGACTGACCATTCTTGCTCAAGACTAAGCATAAAAATACACAGGTTGAAAAAGAATAAAAATCAGACAGTAAGAGCTGGGTGCAGTGGTGCACACCTATAATCCCAGCAACTTTGGCAGCAGAGGCAAGAAAATCACAAGTTTGAGGCCAGCCTCAGCAACTAGTAAGAGACCCTATCTCTTTAAAAACAAAACAAAACAAAACAAAAACCAACAACTGGGGATGTAGCTCAGTGGTGGAATGTCCCTCCTCCCAACAAAAGGAAAAAATTAGTTAGCAGAGCCGTTTCTACCATGTTATGTACCAAAGCTACCGAATAAATAAATAAATAAGTTTAAATAAAGATGGCTGAAGAATTAAATATTTATTGAAATGGAATACTTACATGGTAAGAACTACTTGTCATCAAATTTTCATTTATTTTTGGTGCTGGGGACTCTCAAATGTTAAGCACAAAACCTGCCACTGAGCTACACCCAAATTCCTTCATCTTTAAATTCGTAAGGCATTCAAAATATGAAAAACATACTCCAGTGGTAGGAAAAGAGGTTAATAAAATAGAAATAAACCATTTTCCAGTTTCCTCACTTGTAAGATGGGAATTACGCTTGTGTTTTACTTGGCTATAGGGATTAAATAAAAGAAATGTGAAAGTATCAGGTTCAGACACTTGGTACATAACATATGCTAGTCTCCCATTTGTTCACTGCAATGAGTGATTTTACGTCTTACTATGTATTAAACTGAACTACAGAATAAGACCATGTGAAGAGACTAAAGAATTGTGAAACTAGGGATAAGAGGGTCCTAATACCTGCTGTGTCTGCATATGTAGAAAGAATGTGCTTTAAATGTCACTATTCATCTTACTCTAAAGCATCCTTTAGAAATGAAAATAGAAAAATTCATTTTTGTTTACAAAATAGTAAACAGAAAAATAAAAGGGAACATTTTGTATAACTTATTTTTCATGGATTGGCTGAATGATTTTAACTCTAGATTTTTAAAAGAGGAATTTTACACTTGTAAAAGAGTAAAATAGATGAGAAAAGACAGATGTAAAAGATGTTTATGTATAATAGATGCAAAATAAAAACTACCCTTGCAAAATAGTATGTATCTATATATCTCATTTCAGCATAGATATGCAAGAAAATATTGAGACTTTTCCTCATCTAAAATAGAGGTACTGCTACATGGTAGTATTGAGAGACTTTCTATCTAAGATGTTTGGACATTTTAAAAAGTCATATTTATAAAATTGTGTTTTCTAAAACACGTGCATTTTACATGTTTTATCAATGTAAAAATTCAAACTAATCAAATTCAACCATATTTTGAAGAAAAATAGACACCCCCCCCAATAAAAGTTTCTAAAATTTTAAAGGGAAGCAAGTTGTCACAAAGTTACTGTTTCCCAAGTGGAGAACCCACCAAAGTGGCCTTCTGAGATTCAGGGTTACAATGTTTATTTGAGGAAGATCAACTCTGGAAGAATTCAGGAAAATCAAATTTATCTGAAACATATTTTCAAGAGCTAAATTTAGAAACACTCAATAAAATCTCACATTAATACCGTTCCTACAATCCAAATCTCTAAAGCACCTTGCTCCTTTTTTGGCAATTTTTAAAAGAAAACCCAGACCTCTGAGATATGTCACTGGCTGCTCTGCCACACTCGGGTAAGCACTAGGCTTGAAGCAAGTGTCGATTTCATCAACACATCAATTCAGTACTTTCCCTACCAACAGCAAATTGCAAATCCCAGGATTATTTTTAAAATCATACTTTATGTTTTATTTTCCATTAAGTGCTATATGGCTCTGGTGTTTGAAGAAGACTTGAGATTATGAAAACTCTTTTTGGTTATGATAGGTTTTGAAAACAGTGTAGATACGATGAGCACTGGAGAGAATCTTCTGAACGTTGGGTCTGGGGATAATTAGAACCTGGCAAAATAACAGATGGAGCTACCTGGAGGTGAGGAATCTTCCCACCTTGGTAGGGTGCACAGGCTCAGGGCACTGGCTTTCTGGATTCAGCCCCAAGCCTTGGCTTACTTGAGCTTATGTAACCCTCTGAGATATAGCTCAATCTGTGTAACAACATGAAATTGTTAAACTCAATTTTAAAATACAGTTCAGATTTAGAATTTAAGAATTAGCACAGACTATGAGTAAATCAGCCCCCAAAATGCTGAGCCTTGGATTTTTATCTTTAAAATGGGTTCATAACTCTTGAGGGTGTAGTAAGGCACAAATGAGCTAGTAAATGTGAAATCTTTTATAAATTCTAAAAGATATCCAGTGATACTGATTAAAAACAAAAACTGTATTTTTCCTGTAATCCCAGCAGCTTGGGAGGCTGAGGCAGGAGGATCATGAGTTCAAAGCCAGGCTCAGCAATTTAACAAGGCCCTAAGCAATTCAATGAGACCCCTTTTCTAAATAAAACATAAAAAAGGGCTGGAGATGTGGCTCAGTGGTTAAGCATCCCTGGGTTTAATCCCTAGTACCAAAAGAAAAAATGACATCCCTCCTAAAAAAAAAAAAAAAAAAGGACCCTGTTATTTTCTTAGTAAATCCACATTTTGGGGGGGGGGGGACACTAGTGATATGCTGCATGGGATGTGATGACAACTTTCCTAAAATACATAGTCAGACAACAGTGAGTTAATAACCTCTTTCTAAAGATGAGGAGCCTAGCCACCTTGTAGGGTTTTTCTGCTGAAGCAGCACACAGAACTGAATTCTTAAGACAATAGAATTTTATAGGTCACCGTGAGTGACAACCAAAAAGATACAGGAAAGGGAACGGCAATATCTAAAGGATACTTTCTGTATATTGGCTGAGACTTCTCCTACAGAAACATCAGCATCAGCACAGAAATTTACAGTAACATCCAAATTTCTTCTCATCTTTTATCCTATCTATCAGTTTGCTTAGTGCCTACATTTCTGTTTCCTGGAAAAAGTATAATCATAATACCCACATAGTTCTAAAATGTGTCTTTTTAATCTATACTTGAAAAATTGCTGGTTTCTAAACCAGCAGACAGGCCGAGCTTGGTAGCATATGCCTGTAATCCCAGTGGCTCAGTAGCCAAGGCAGAAGAATCTCAGGTTTGAAGCCAGCCTCAGCAATCTACCAAGGATCTAGGCAACCCAGTTAGTACCTATCTCAAAATAAAAAACAAAAGGTATGGCTCAGTGGTCAAGCACACTTAGGTTCAATCCCTGGTAACAACAACAACAACACACCTGCTGACAGATTTCTCAGATCTCATTCCTGGCCCCATTCCTCCACCTATCATGAATTGATAACCAATTTCTTGATTTGGGGTGGAAAGATTACTCAACCTACCAGGTATCTATATTGATAATATCTATGCTTAGAATGCTCTTTTGAGTCAGATAAATGTAAAATCCAGAAAATTACACTCCTGTTAAAAGGCCTGTAATTTTAAACTGTTCAGAAGTTACTACACCCAAAGATTATACTGCTTGTTGTCATTCCTCTCCTAAGGGAACCTAAGTTAAAATGTGGACAAAAAGGCAGAAAAGAACATGTTGTTTTAAGACTGGGGGCAAGGAAGACGATAAGGAAGGATCATATGTGTGAGGATACAAAAGTTATGAGGTTATCCCACAAAATAAAGAAAGATTAAGTTTGGATATTTTTCCAACAAATCTACATGCCACATTCCATACGGTTCACCGAAGTATATGACATAGACTCCCTTCTTGGGAGCTAAAGGAACTATTGTGAGTTAGATTTATTCAATACCTAATTTCCCTTGAACCACTAAGCCATTAAAACTATCAGTCAGTGTAAATCCATGAGAGCAGAGACCCATCTTTCTCTGTAACTTGCCAGAATGTTTTATGCATATAATGTTACCCAATGAGAAACCATTAAAAATTAGTTGGCTATTAGGACAGTGGTCCTGGATCTCAAAAGATTCTTTCACCCTACTAGACACTGAGCAACATGCAGAAACAAAGAAAAACAAAACCCTCTTTTAAAGGCACATGGAGTTCAGAGATGGGAGAAAGAAGGGAAGCTGGTTGAACAGACCTCTGTGGCAGTCCTGTTACCCCTGAACCCCAAACTCTCTTTTGTAGCTCCAAATTATGAATCGTTAGGGAATTTGCTCTCCATTTTTTCTGTTGGGTCAGGAAAAGAAATCCAATATAATAAATTATTTTTCTGAATATTCACTGTAATGCTAAAATTTGGCAAAGAATCTATATGTAAGGGGTTTTTTTGTTTGTTTGTTTTTTCAATGCTGGGGATTAAACCAGGGTCTCACACATGCTAGGGAAGCACAATCTACCACTGAGGTCCACCCCCCCACACCCGCCTAAAGTTTTAAAAGTAGTTTTGCCTTTTCCCTTTCTTTGATAATGGTCTATGTGCCATCTCCTGCTGCTAAGTCATGCTTTCATGGAACTACATTCTGGATGCAGATATTTTTCTCAAATAGCATTACACATCATGCCTACCACCAAACAAGAAATAAACTGAATGTTATTATGACAAATAATGGTGAGAGATGGAGGTGGAAATCTACCTCATTGAGGAAGGTCAGGGAAGCCCTCACTGAGGAAGTGACATTTAAGTTTGGAGATTAAAGATAACAGACAAAAAGAAAAGTGATGTAAGCAGAAGGGACAGCATGTGCTTACGGATTTTAGAGAAGGTCATGACTATGGAGCAGTGAATAAGGGGGGGAGCATGGCACGCATTTTTTTTTAAGTGCCTAATATTTGCTAGACATCCTGCTAGGCCCTTTATATGCATGCTTTTATAAAATCATTACTAGACACTTGACACCCAATCTTTTTCAAAATGAAAAAGGCATAAGAGGTTAAGAAACTTGGTCCAAATCACATAGTAAGTTGTGGGATTTGGATTTAATTAGATGTAACATGAATGCAAAGCTCACATTTTTAACTCAACCTTATAGCCAAAGTTAGAGAAGCAAGCAGCTGCCAAATCACATGGGGCTTCATATGCCTTTGCAAGGAGATTGGATTTTATTTTAAATGAAGTGGAATGCCATTGAAAGATTTAAGCAACAGTGGCATTATCTGCTTTACATTTCTACTGAAGCTGCTGTGAGGAGAGAAGTGGGAGGGGGAGTCTTGAGTAAAAGATCATTAAGTAGTAACAATGGAAAAAACAGTGGCCTGGATTAGAAGTGGATACATTCAAGATGAATTCTAGTGTCAGACTGCATTAGGCCAAAGACTTAAATGTAGGGAATACAAGAAAGAAGGCTAACCTAACTCCCGGGCTTCTAGCTTTGGATCAGGATGAAGATACTGAAATAGTCCAGGAATAGATTACTTGCAAAGGAGGGGTAGATTCATTCAGTCATTTCATAAGCCTTTATTGAGCTATGTGAAGATAGAACAGTGTACATAAAGTCTTGCCTGCATATAGTTTTACATCACTGGAGTGGGGGGCACAATTAGACAAATTAACCCTGAACCATCCGATGATGATAAGTGATACGGAATAAAGCAGGTTAAGTAGTAAAGAGGTTACTATTTTAATTAAAGGATCCTAAAGAGTCTTTCTAATGTATAAGCAGGGTTTAAACAAAACAAACCGTCCTGAATATTTTGGGAGAAAAGATCTTGGAAATCTGAATGTGACTACGAAGGCCCTAAGAGTGTTCTTGGACTGACAAAGAAGCCAAGGTGGTAAAAGAAAGTAGGTAAAGAAGATAATGAGATTAGATCAGAGGAGGAACAGATGATACAGAACTTTGGTTGAGGATTTGGCTTTTACTTGGGGCAAAATGGAAAAATGCTGACAATTTGAACAAAAGAATGAAGGAGTAGCATTACTCTGACTACAAGAAGGAAATTGCAATAACAGGGCAGGCAAGGGTGGAAGCAGAGACACAAGAGGCAGTAATCCTCTAGTGGATCATACCAGGTGATGGTGAGAGGATAAGATTCAGTACAGGTTTTGTAGATAGGATTTGTTGATGAAATTAAATATAGCTGCTTAACAATGGAGTCAAAGAGGACTGGAAGATTTTTCTTTTTTGGCCTACATAAAGGAAAAATGACATTGCCATTTACTGAGTTGGTATGAGGTATGAGGAATAGATTTATAAATTTAAAATCAAGAGTTCAGTTTGCCATATTAAGATGGGATACTTAAGTTTAAGGCTTGTGGTTCTTAAACACAGATGTTGAATAAGCAGCTGTTTTCTGGATTTCAGAGAGGTCCAAGTTGAAGATATATGACTGATAAACTTCAGCATCTAGAGGGCATAAATCATGAGAATATTTCTTTTTTTTTTTTAAATATTTATTTATTTATTTTTTAGTTTTCGGCGGACACAACATCTTTGTATGTGGTGCTGAGGATCGAACCCGGGCCGCACGCATGCCAGGCGAGCGCGCTACCACTTGAGCCACATCCCCAGCCCTCATGAGAATATTTCTAAGAAACAGTATAGATGGAGAGAAGACCCAGAACTAAACCCTTGATAAACTAAATCAATTAGACATTTCCATCTCACACCAGTATTCTTATAATAAAACTGTTTTTAGTTTTTAACACTATCACTTATGATGTGGGTGGTTGGTAAAGTCATCTAATACTTCAATGTGGCAGGTGCCAAATTTTTTTAAAAAAAATGTATATATTTCCTTAAAACAGAAAAGAACTCCCATCTATGATCACAAGGATACTAGGAACGTGAACAATTCCCAAATCTAGAGGTTGTAGAGTCCAGTAATTACATGCATGGGTATACGCATTCACATTGTCTGGGTTTTAATTCTGATCCTTACCGTTATTATCAGTATGAGGTAGGGCAAGGCACTTACTGTGCCTTGGTTTTCTCAGTAATAAATTGGGGATAACTTACTGGGTTATTGTAAAAGAATACACCGCTAACTCTTTGAACATGAAAGTTCAGATATCTTACCATCATTGGAACTAAACTAGTGAAACAAAGTATGGGAATGGAAGACCCTACTGCTAATCATGCTTTTTCAAGGCCTTTAGCAGGGCTTGTGGCTCTATTTAGATTCCAAATTGAAGCCATAATACATTGCTAAATGCAATTTTCTTAACTAAAGGCCTGCAGCTCCGGATGTGAATTTTAAAACAAAGCCAAAACACGACTCTCAAACCCTAGGCAAAATAATCTTCAGAGATAGGGAGGGGGGAAAGGGAGCAACCAGCTAGTCCTAGTTCACACACCGGAGTAAGATCATTTGATAAAAAGACTTATCTGTGACTCGGACTAACAGGGCCCAAGTGTCTCTCAATTATTTGATTCTCTCTTCATCTCTCCTCTTGAGACAAATGATAATGACTGTGCTTCCGAAGACAGAAAAAGGTTAAATCAAGCTTTATGAATGGGACTATAGCGAAGAAATAGGAGTCCCACTCTATGGCAGCAACAGGGGAGGACTTCTCCCGAGAACCACCATCTATTCCTCTTTCCCTAGTAACCAGTAGCACAGTGGGGTCAAACTCCTCTCAGGTGGGTGATGGAGAAAAAGCGACCTTCTCTCACCTGACACCCCCGACCCCGACCCCGTTCATTGGCAAGCAAGCGCCGGCGTACAGCCACTACCCCTCCCCGGATGCCTGGCATCCGGACCAATACTAGGGGCCCCGGGCCCTAATCTCCAGAGTTTAATCGCCGGGCAAGAGAGAGAGAGAAAAACAATAGGGCCGTGGGGGCCGCCGTACCTCTCCCGGTCCCGGCCATCGAAGTAGACGAAATCGCCGCTCTGGACACACTTGGCGCAGGTCAGCCGCCGGCGGGTGGTGTTGCAGAGCGGACACCGCTCGACCGCCACGTACAGCCCCTCAGCGTCATCCACGGAGTCCACCAGGTCCCGGACCAGCGTCTGGGGCCCGCAGCCAGGAGTCTCGGGCGCCCGGGCTCCCTTCCCACTGGGAGACGCCATGATGGACTGAGCGCAGGGCCGGTCACGTGGGATTTTGTTTTCAACCAGGTGCATCCTGGGCGCGGAGGAGGGGCCTAGGAAGCGCGCTGGGCGGGCGTGGGTCTTGGAGGACCCCGGCCCCGCCTCAGCTGCCGCTTCGCCAGCCCTCCGAGCCGCAGCGAGTTCTATCCACTGCGAATCCGCCAAACAAAGCATCGACTGCTGGACGAGGTCAAGGTTTCGAGTTACCGCCTCAAATTTATGCAAAAAAAAAAAGTTACACGATGCCCTAAGGATCCTGGGGGAAAAGAATGGGAAACAGAACAAGGGGATTCGATTTTCTAAGGATGCTTTTCAGTTTGGCTAAAACCACATGAAAAAGTTGGGCGAGGGGTTGAGTCTTGGAGCCAGGTAAAAGTTTGACTCACCCACCTACTGCGTAATTTGGAGCAAATTCTTTAACCTGTGTGTTTTTCTCCTCGTAAATGGATATAATTACAGTACCTGCCTAGCGCCATAAGAATTAAGTAGATCCATTTAATAATCTCATACTTTGCCTCTATCAACCAGTGAAACCAACCAAACTGAATGTGTAGATCAAAGTTGTGTGTTTTTGAAAGCAATTCTAGTAACTAATGGCCAACCTTCCTTCCCGACCCCATGTTCTGAAAGAATTTGAACTAGGTAGGTTAGGGTTTCCCTTCGAGTAAGTTTCTGGGGGTTAAGTAAGGTGGTGGGTGAGAAGGTTCGACTGTCTCTAAACTACAGGATAAAAAAGAAAAGTAGGTTTGTGGGTCAAATCATTTAGACTGATTTTCAAGGATTATTTCAGTAGAATTGCCACTGACTACTGCCCTGAACACTCTAGTTAGGAATTCTCTCCAAGTTCCACAGAGACTCAGAACTGCCTCCTAGGTATGAAGAGATGTTCTGAAGCCATCACATACAGTCTCTGCATTAGAGAGACTGAAGTGTCTCTTGAAGGACATAATCAATGCCACGTAGGTAATGTTAGTCCCATCCCTGTTAACCCGACATCTCTGTAAATGCTGGTGATGCTACAACCTAGTTAAGTCTTCAGTCTGTACCCTTTGCACTTCCATCCTCAGTCTTATCTGGGTTGCTTAAATACAGTTACTATGGAGTCTAAGAGTATGCAGAAAACAATTTGTATTGTTTCCAAAATGGCTTACTCTAAACCTGAATGGTTCCTGAAAGTGAGATTTTTAAAATATTTTTTAGTTGTAGTTGGACACAGTACCTTTACTTATTTTTATGTGGTGCTGAGGACTGAACCCAGGGCCTCACACATGCTAGGCAAGTGCTGTATAGCTGAGCCACAGTCCCAGCGCAAAAGTGAGATTTTTAAGTGACAATTTTCTCTGGATATTTCAAACAAAAGAGTCAGGTTTCAGATTTTTAATTTTTTAGTTGATAGACCTTTATTTTTATTTATATGTGGTCATGAGTCTTGAATCCAGTGCCTCACATATGCTAGGCAAGTGCTCTGCCACTGAGCTCCAATCCTGGCCTTCAAACTTTTCATGTTTCACTTGCATTCCCACAGGATCCTTTATAGTACCCTTTATCTAATGGTCAGGATAATCTCAATATTTTAAAAAGAAAAAAATCTATGCTGCTAAATGATATTATAGATATCAGTTTATGCAGTTATTTGCAATTTTATACATTGCTACATATTCAGAAACCACATGCTACTGTATTACATATTTAACAAAAGCAGAAAATTGAATATTAATCATGCTAAAATATTCTAATAAGGCCCTAAATCTTAAATTCTAAGAACAGTTTTCTTATTCAATTTTTAAGATAAGATTCAAGAGTCATTTTAAGCAAGAAATTTTCTTCATTTCTTAAGCATGGTTACTCACATAGAATCAACCACCCTGTGAAAAGCCAAAATAAACTTGAACATCTACAATTAAAGGTGCAAGAGTTCAGCTGTTGCTATGCTGGACTTATGTACATATTTCAATCAATATAATGTTGAATAACAGGCTTAGGCTTTTTTAAAAACTTTTAGAATAGGATAGATGTTTTCAAATGCTTCATAGATCTCAGAACGTTCTTTGGCACCTACAAAGAAAACCATGTTCATATAATCTTTAATATAAAAATACCAAACTTTTCTTAACATTAAAATTTAATTGTGTAATCTCCAGTTACTTTGCATATGATGAAATCTCTTGGAAGTCTCTTGCACTATATGGGTGTCATCTTATAGAATGTTCTATAAGTGTTCCAGGAACACAACCCCAGAGTGACTTCTTCAGCACTGTGAGCACTTCCTTTGAAGTGCTCTTGTTATTGTCTTGATTCCCTAATTTGACTAATAGATTTAGACAGAGTGGAGCTGTTCTAGAGTGTAAATTTTCAGTGTATGGGAAGGAATTGGAAATTTTGCACCATTAGCATTAGTCTTAGCTTTTAAGGGATCTTTGATTATACTGCCTAGCATTAATAGGGATAAAAACATGAATTAGTCTTCACCCTTGAGAAGTTAACAAACAGTTCCTACTTATCTCTCACCACCCCATCACCTTCAAAAGTATATGCACACATTGTACTGTCATGATGGCACTTCTGATGTCTATATAGCTAATCATGAAACTTCTGACATTTTTGTGGCCAGGAAGCCAGGAAGGAAGGTGGTTAATGAAAGGAACAAAAATTTAGCATAAGGAGAAATGGAAAATAGCCAAAATTAGTACTATTCTTCCTTAAGAGCTATGAATTTGGAGAGAAGAAGGCTTCATAAGAGAAAACCCGGTAAGTTTTCTGGTTTATAGTACTAATGAGGGAATTCCAAAAAGGAGTGCCAACAGAGATGAGAAGCACAGCTGTCAGGATTCAGAATCAAGGATAAGACATTTTTCTTAAAAACAAAAACAAAACCCAAGTGATTGCAAGAATGAATTAGTACTCTGGTATGTTGCTGATGGAAGTGCAAAATTGTTCAACTCCAGTGGTTCAAGAAATTAGGTGTGATGGCACATTCCTGTAATCCCAGCACTTGGGAGGCTGAGGCAGGAGGATATCAATTTCCAGAGTAGCCTCAACAACTTAGTGAAACCGTCTCAAAATTTAAAAACAAAAAGGCTGGGGATGTAGCTCAGTGGTGAAGCACCACTGGATTCAATCCCCATAATTAAAAAAAAAAAAGAAATTAAGGACTTAACACATGATTCAGCAGTTCTACTCTGGGGTAAACACCCCCATAAAACTGAAAACAAACTTTCATTTCAACACTGTTCACAATAATCAAAAGGTGGGAAACAACAAGTGCCTTTCAATAAATGAATGGATAAAAATTTGTAGTACATATATAATAGAACATTAGCTATAAAAAGAAATGAAGTGCTGACACCTGGTAAAATATGGATGAGTCTCTAAATAAAGCCAGACAGAAAAGGTCATCTGATTATATCTATGTGAAATATCCAAAGTAGGTAAATCCATGGAGACAACTGAGACAGGGGGTGGCAGGGGAACTGACTCAGGAGAAGGGAATGGGGGGAAACTAATGACCCAGATTTTGAAACAATGGAAATGTCTCCAAGCTATTAGAGGTGGTGGTACATTCACAAAGTACAACTTTATGAAAGTATGAAATGCCACTGAACTGTTGACTTTAAAGTGGTTGCATTTGTTATTATATGAATTCCACCTCAAATTCTTTAAAGAAAGTTCATGTAATTTTAAGTGGTTTTTTTTTGTTGTTGTTTTTGTTTTTATTGGAAGAGGCAAGAGCAAACGGTTATTTATTTACTGCCGAGGAGTTTACTATTTGTGTCTCCACCCTGAAAGATGTGGGTAGGGAGGGCAGAGAGATAAGCTCTGTACCTCTGCAGCAAAGACTCAGTTGATTTTGGTTTCAGTACTAAAGTTTGGTTTTTATAAAACCAATGTCTTTAGAAACTAAGACAGTGAGTTGGGGAAGAAGTAAAAGATTACTGTAAAAGAACCCCTTGTCTCTGGCTTTATGTACATGTGTGTCTGGAACAACCTTCTTAATGTAGAATGAAGAAAGGTTACAGCAAAACTACCACATGCCCCCCCCACTCCTCGCCCCCGCTCCCCCCACCAAAAAGATCCACCTGAAACCAAGGCTCTCCTTTTTACATTTCACTGAGAAATGCGTTCAGGTGCAGCAATTTAAATAATGATGTACTTTTTCTCCATAACACTTTTTAAAACCATGCCTCAGAGCATAACATTCAAGCACAAAGAACATACCACCTAGAGTCTCCTGGGAACCAGAAAACACCCATTGCCAAAAGGGAATGGACACTGGAGTGGTCATTATTTTATAGCATAGGAAAGTGTCTTTAAACACAAATGGGCTGTAGGAAAACTACCTTGTGCAATTTCTTCATTTTATAGATTGGAGAAAAGAGCAAGAAATCAAAGTTATCTAAATCAAAGTAGTTTCTGTGGGCTGGGGTTGTGGCTTGCATGTGTGAGGCACTGGGTTCAATCCTCAGCACCACATAAATAAGTAAAATAAAGGTATTGTGCCCATCTATAACTTTAAAAAATTATTTTTAAAAATAGCCGCTATGGTAGAAGAGGTCATGTATCAGAGTTTCTTCCTTTACACCAAAGGTCAAATAAGCATCTCTAATACGGGTAACTGCTGAGGGCCATTGCCAAGTAGGAACAACGCATCGAAATTTCCTTGCCAGCGTACCCCATATTAAATGGGCTTGCCTTGGAAAGGTGACCCTGCTCAAGGACGTGGGTGGATCCAGGTTTAGGGTGTATCCTGCAGGTTTTAGGAAGTATCCCGGTTTAGGATAATTTGGGTTTAAGGCGTTCCGGGTTTAAGACAATCTGGGTTTAGGGAAGTTCCAGGTTGAAGGTTATTCCTGCTGGGAATAGGGCGTATCCTGCTGTCTGAGTTCCAGTTGAGTTCTCATGGAATGGAGAAAGTATTTGGGATGTGAATTGTGCAGTGGCAGAACTTGGATTTCCCCAGAAAGTGGCTGTAGAGGGCCGGTGTAAGTTCGGGAATAAAGAATTGCTGTTTGAATCTACAAAGCTGTGAGTGCCTTTTGATCTTGTGCCCAGCCAAGACTGCGGCAGGTAACTAGGCGTTAACAGAGAATTTAGTTAATTTAGTCAAGTTTTGGGAGGAGGGGTGTTAAGGATTAAATCCAGAGTCTTGGGCATTGCTAAGCCACCATGTTCTACCACAGAGGTATGACTCCAGCCCAGTTTAGCCAAAAAAAAAAAAAAAAAAAAAAAAAAAAAAAATTGGCAGGGAGGAGGGGATGTTTCTGGGGATCAAATCCTGGGCCTGAAACATTCTAAGTAGGTGCTTCACCACTGAGCTACATCGCAAGCCCTAGTCAAACATTTTAGTCAAACATTTCCTCACTGAAATGCTGACATCAAAATTTAAGGGAGGGGCTGGATTGTGGCTCAGTGGTAGAGTACTTACCTAGCATGTGTGAAGCACTGGGTTCAATCCTCAGCACCACATAAAAATAAATAAAGGTATTGTGTCCAACTACAAAAAAATATTTTAAAAAATTTAAGGGAACTTTAATTTGTTCTACAATCCTATTCAAATCAAACCCCCAATTTGTAGCACCAGACTAATTATATGGCCCTTGCCTTTTAAGCAAATCATATCATTGTTTTTCTGTAGGCAGTAATGCTGCCACCGTGGGGAATAAACACTATTCCTAACCTTAGTGACAGAGGTGGAAAGGAGATTCTATGGCCTGGTACACTGGAGAAAGGGCTGGCTTTGAAATCAAGTAAGGGCTCAAATGCCAACTCTACTTGTTTTAACATAACAGGCAATTATTTAACCTCTGAGTTTTAGTTTCCTTACCCATAAAATAGGTACAATAGGCTTTATCATAGAGTTGTGATAAGGGTTATATGATTATTGTTTATGGAAAGTTCTCTGGAAGCCAGAACATTTTGTAAACCTTTTTTTTTTTTTTGTCCTTGAATATACTTCAAGATAAGAGAAGCTGGGAAAGCTGGTCCAAGTACCTGACTTCTTACTTGGTAAGAGCCATTGTCACGTAATTTGCATGTCTCCTTCATCAGGGCTGGGTTCCTGCCAGATACTAAGTTGGATCCTCAGCACCTAACAGTACAAATACCTGGTATGCACCCCAAAATAAGCATGTCATTTGTCAATAAGGGTTGCCAGCACATTTTCATGTCTTAGCCAGCCCATGTATCAATCTCCAATACTACTTGGACTTCCCAATGCTATTCTTACCAAGAGTAGAACTATCCATTTTATTTTCCCTAAGTGATGCCACATTTGTGTGCACACAAGTTCAAATCTTACATTTTTTAAAAGTAGCATTAAACTCCTGAGAGTACTCATTTTATAGTACATACCAACTTGCTGTATGATTGCTGTGTTCCCTCTGGCCCACTCATTCATCAGCTCTGCCCTTTTCCTGCTGTTCCTGACCTATTTTCCAAGAATCATTGAGCTATTGAGGCTGACCCTCAGTAACAATGACCCAGCTTCTTAGTCCTTTATTTTGGAAAGAAATAAGTAAATGTGAAGCATTTTACTAAATCCTCTTTAGACATCCTGTTCCCATCAGAGCAAGGCATCATAACTAAATTCTAGTCTTTTTCAACTTTATGGAAACAACCAGGAGAGTAGGATTGTTTTGTTTTTTTGTGCTGGGGATTGAACATAGGGACACTGAGCCATATTCCCAGACCTTTTTATTTTGAGACCAGGTCTTATTGAGACAGGATCTTGCTAAGTTGCTTAGGGCCTCAGTAAGTTGCTGAGGCTGGCTTTGAGCTTGTGATGCTTCTGCCCTAGCCTCCCAAGCCATTGGAATCACAGGTGTGCACAACCACACCCAGCTAGGTTTATCAAAGATCCTAACAGCTAATGTTTACACCATATGTGGGCACTGTTTTCTGCTTCCTGTTTACTTAGGGAGATTCTATGGTTACCTGCATTACACATATGAAAACCAAAAAGTGAAAACTTAAATTCCTCTGAAGTCATGTGGCTGATAAATGGCAGAGCCTGGATGCAAACTGGTCAGTCTCCAGTGTACATCTTGCCATCACACCTGCTCCCCCTCACCACTAAGTATTTATCATTCCCTCAGCTGACAGGAATTAGAAAAGAAGCACACAGGAGACCATACAGGTGTTATCACAGATCTCTAAAGAGCTGGTTGGCCTTGTTAAGGTTACTAAATTTCTCCATTGTCTCCATTTTATAGGAGAGGAAACAGGTGTAAAGTTCAAACTCAGAGATAAATAGACCCCATGTACAAGTTGCTATCACGGTGCTGGCATGAGTGCCCAACACCTGTTAATTATTACACCTGATCTCAGAAGTGAAAGTTGACTTATTTGCTGTTTCTTGTATATTATTCCAGCAGAATAATGAGGCTATTAATTTTTTATTAATAGTGAGGCTATTTCTGTGGTCTGAGGAGAAACCTGGGTCCTTAATATCACATCAGTAACAGAAAATGAGAGAAAACAGTGTAATCTCATCCCAGGTACCACTGCTATCTGCAACAACATGAGATGATGATCAAGGAGCATAGCAGGGCCTTTTTGTCCTTAGCTCACTTTTTATTAGAACATTCAGATGTAGCCCTAGGACATGGTGGCTGCAGCTTTGGCATCTTGGGAGTGAGAATTTTACAGGGGTTATTATTTTCTAAGCCAGGAACTATAGCACAATCCTGTAATCCCAGCAACTCCCAAGGCTGAGAGGAGAATCACAAGTTTGAGGCCAGCCTCAGCAATTTAATGAAGCCCTAAACAATTTAATGAGACCCTATTGTCTTCCTAAATTAAAATAATTGAGGATATAGCTCAATGGCAAAATGCCCCTGGGTTAAATACCCATAACAATGAAATCCTAAGGCCCTGCAAGTGGCATGTGATACAGTGGTTTCAAGTAGCCACACATTTGTATTATGCACACTGGTGTTTTATAATTCTAAGGAAAGGCTGGGAATCATTTTCTGCAAACTCAGAGTGAATTTGTAACTTCAACACTTGAAAATTTTCTAGGCAAAATATTTGTTCTTGTTGAGACCATACTTTCAAAACATCTCTGCTGAGACCTGATCTTGCCATGGTGTCTGAGGCCACATGTGAGCCTCTAGGACTCTGTTGAGCACCCTATCCAAGCATCCCAGCTTCTGCTTACAGGCAAGGCTACAAAGAGGCTGCCTTGGTCCCTTTTCCTGGATGTTTACTTGCCCTAAATTGGGCTCTTCAGTTTTTAATTCTTTTACATTTTAGAGGAATGTAGGTAACTAAGGTTAATGAATAAGGAACATTCATCTCTAAAGTTGAGGGGAAAGTAGCCTACATCTTGTAGCTCTAAGCAAAAGTAATTTAAGACAATATGGTATAAACAAAAGACAATATATGGCATTAACAGGTAAAAACCCAATGAATGATAACTATCCATCAAGTTAGTAGTAAGTCATGGATTGACTTTACTTCCCAATAGTACAATTTGAATTTCAGTTAAAATATTCATCCCCTCTTTCACAAAAGTGATGATCCACATTTGCAAGGATGAAGAAATTGTGTTAAGAAAGCTGGGTATAATGGTGCAAAGAATGAGGAAATTTAGGGCTGTGAACTGGTAGAGCCGTTGCCTGGTATGCATGAGGCTCTGAATATGATCCCCAAGCCCTGAAAAGAAAAAAAAATCGGAATTACTTGCTTAACACAAGATTTTGAGTGTATTGGGGAATCCAGCCCAGGGCCTGCAGCATGTTAAGCAAGCGCTCTACCATGTAGCTATATCACCACTCATTTTTATTTTTAATTTTGATAGGGTTTTGCTAAAAACCTTGAACTTATGATCCTCCTGCTTCAGCCTTTCGAAGAGTTAGGATTATAGGCATGTGCTAACTAACATACCCAGTTTGCTTACACAAGTTTTAAGGATGTACATTTGTTTGCTCTTCAGGATTCTGTAGTAATGACATAACTTGTGATTTGGAACTTGCAGGAAATGTGTAAATGAGTTTTTTAAATTTAGGTTAAGTGGGAAAGCCATTTTTTTTCCTGCCTCAACCTCCCAAGTCACTGGGATTTATAGGTGTGCATCTGGCCATGGAAAACTGATCTGAGAATATTTAAAGAAATCTATAATAGGAACTTTAGTCTGTATGTGGCAACGTGTACATTTAATGAGATTGATTCATAATGATACACACAATATACGTGAAAGTATACTTCCAAAAAATCTTGAAAAGTTTCTTCCTATTAAATAGGATCTATATATGCCTCTAGTATCAGTACTACTCAATTTACTTAGCAGGCTTTCCCCTTCCTCTAGGATATACATGCTAGTCACTGGGAAGTCCCAATACTCCCGAATCTAAATTTGTGACATCTGAGGAACTGTAGTTTTGCTCTAGGCAAAAGAATCAAGTTTCCAAATAGGCTTTACCTGCTTTGAAGACAGTTATTTCTAAAAGAGCAAACTATATAACCTTATGAGAGTTATAAAAGACTTTTTAAAACAAACATTCCATTCTGCTGGATGCCAAGTTGACAACAATTTTTCTTAGTTCAGGTAATACAAAAATCTTGGGGTGAGTGAGTACTGGGAATTCAACCCAGGGGCACTTCACCACTAAGCTACATCCCTAGCTCTTTTTATTTTTTTATTCTGAGACAGGGCCTTGCTAAGTTTCTGAGACTAGTCTTGAACTTGGGATCTTCCTGCCTCAACCTCTCGAATTGCTGGAATTACAGGTATGTACTACTATTCCTAGCACAAAAATCTTAATTTTTAAAGAAGGGATGAAGTTTTTTGGAAGAGTAACTGCAAGAGGTGATAAGAAAGATAGAGAAACAAGGAGAGGAAATTGGATCTTTCTATCAGGTATAAAGAACACAAGAATTAAAGATTCATGAGGATAAATGCAGTAGGATTGCAATAGGCAGAAACAGACCCACATGAAAAAATAAAAGTCAAAAATCACAAAGAAAATAAGAATGTGCAACATCGATTTGGGTGGTTATTTGGGAGTGGGATGTGAAACTCAAATTTGGCTCATGCTTTATAAACCTACATTCATTTTGGGAGAAGAGTAAAATACAAAAAAAGTCAGATAAAACTAGGCAAAAACAGCAAACTTTGGTGAAATTACATGGAAATTCAATCATTTACCTCAAGAATTTTTTAAAGCCTTCTTTATGTAAAAATTGGTTGAAAAAAATCAATTAAGGGGAGCCTAGTGGTGTGGTGGTACATGCCTGTAATCTAGCAATTCTGGAGGCTGAGGCAGAAGGTTCAAGGTCAATCTAAGCAATTTAATGAGGCCCTGTCTCAAAAAATTAAAAGGGACTGGAGATGTTGCTCTGTGGTAAAGCACCAAAGTTCAATCCCCAGTATCAAAATAATAATAATAATTAATTAATGGAAGAAATTCACAAATATCTTTAAGATTATGGTGAATTAGAACAAATTCCAAGGGGGGCAAATAACTAAAACTTGACAAAAGGGTATATTATGTACACACTATTTACATGAAAAAATACTACTTATTGGCGATGTTGAAAAGCCATCAATTTCTATTTCTGATTACTAGTAATGTTAAAGTAGTAAGATCATTTCACTTACATAATTTAAAAAGTTTTCTACTTTTTTTGTGTTGCTGAGGGTTTGGCAAAAGATACTTAGATACATCGCTGGCAGGAATGTATGATACAGGAAAACCATTGTATACCTTTAAAAGAATTTGGCAATTTGTACTAAGAACCTTGAAAGCAGTCATATCCTCAGAAGTTCCATTTCTCAGTGTCCACACTAATAATTCTGTACAAATTAAAATAACCAAATGTTTGTGCCATTTATAGGTAGCAAACAAAAAAGCTGTTCAAGTATCTGACACTGAGAATAATATTGACTCAACAACTTGCTAGAATAGGGGTCAGGAAATGTAGGTCTGCTGGCCAAAGTCAGCCCTCTATTTTTGTTAGTCTGTGAGCTAAGAAGGATGGTTATGTTTTTAAGGAGAAGCTGGGGGCAGTGATCCACACCTGTAATCCCAAATACTTGGGAGACTGAGGCAGGAGGGTTGCAAGTTTGAGGCCAGCCTGGGAAACTTAGTTACATCCCGTCTCAACAAAGGACTAGAGATGTAGCTCAGTGGTATAGCACTTGCCTATTCATAAATTCTATGAAATTCACAAAAAAATATACAAGCCTATTCTTTGTGTGGTTTCCATAGCTGCTTTTGTACTACAGTGGCAGAATTCAATAATTCCAAGAGAGGTCCCATGGCTCACAAATTATTGGTCCCTTATGGAAAAGGCTTGCTGACCCATCTTAGAACATTGTTTAGCCATTAAAAGCCATCATAAGTATGCATCAAGCTACTTATTAGTAAGCAACAAGCTACTTATTAAGCTACTTATTAGTAAAATCAATAAAATGGACTGAATGTAAAGATGAAAATATATATAAATATGTGTGTATGTGTGATAAAAGTGTTATCATGAGGACACTTTTTTTTGGCATACAGTACTGGGGTTCAAACCCAGGACCTTGTGAATGCTAGGCAAATACTCATCTGCTGAGCTATGTGCATACACCACCCCTCAAAATGACACCCAGGAAAAAAAAAGCCATATTGTTTTAGGAATTGGGACCACCAGGTGGTGTTATATTACTTTATAAATCCCATTTTACCAATATTCTATAGTAAGAAATTACCTTCTAGAAAGCTATTTAAAAAGGAAAAGCAAAGCATATACATAGCTATTGAATTCTGTGAAAGTCAGAAAATAATTTTAGAACCTACCTGTCAACACGACTTTCCCAGACACAAAGATAAGCAACACAATTCGTGGTTTTACCATTCTATAAATAAGGCCAGGAAACAGTTCAGGTTCATAACTATTAAGACAAAAAAGGAAAATGTTAAAAATAGCACTATTCAGCTACTTTCCACAAACATTCAAGACCCAGTATATTAAGCAATTGTAAATAAGTGCTATTTTAAAAGCCAAAAAAAAAAAAAAACAAAAAGAAAAAAGTACTTTTAGTTATCTTGATAAAAGTAGTATCCTGAGGACACTTTTTTTTTTTTTGGCATACAATACTGGGGAATCAAACCCAGGGTCTTGTGCATGCATTTACCCAATGAGCTATACTCCAACCCCGAGTATAGACACTTCTGGCAGTCAAGAACAGAATTTTTGGTTATATTTTTTCATTTTCAAGTCAGCCTAGGTTATTAGAAATTGAGGTAATTTAGGGCATCAGATTTAATGTATTATAATCTTGTTGATTAAAGTTCACCTTTCAACAAAAGCCTGCCAATAACAGTACATGAATACAATTTTCTGGATTTTCCAAGTTCCTAATAATCAAAAACTTTAGTGTTTTTTGGCCCAGATAGGGCCTAAAAATTTCTAGACCAGTGATTTTTCTTTGGACAATTACTATGTAAAGAAAGATAACTAAACTATCCCGAGTTTGTAAAATTCAGAATTTGTTCCTGTGAATAGTAACTCATTCATATTACTACCAAATATAATCTGGCTTCTATGGGGCAAAAGATGATAGGACTTAAAAACCACCTCTCTATACCCCAGTCCAAACAGGACAGAGTCCATAAAGAGGTTGAGAAGCTGCCCACATGGAAGTCAGGAGATAAGAAGAGGCTGATGAAATGTTTTCTCTGATAAGTGAATGTTGATCCATAATGGGAGGGGCAGGGGAGTGCACCTGGGAAGAATGGAAGAACTTTGAATTGGACAGAGGGGAGTGAGGGGAGGGGGTACTGGGGCAGGAAAGATGGTGGAATGAGATGGGCATCATTACCCTAGATACATGTAAGATTGCATGAATGATGTGACTCTACATCGTGTACAACCAGAGAAGTGAAAAGTTGGCTCCATTTGTGTACAGTGAATGGAAATGCATTCTGCTGTCATGTACAACTAATTAGAACAAAAAAAGGATGCTGATGAAGTAAAACTATTCTCAAAACAATGGCTAATGAATAGAAAAAAGAAATCTGATATAATGTACATGAATATTTGCATTTAAAGGGTAAACCCAGACCACACAGAGAAGCTCTGTTTAGTTCTACAATGAATAAAATCCATAACAGATGTGAAACCTCTTATTAGCACCAGAAAGATGCACTGCAGTTGTGATGTGAGCCTTGTGTAGGGCATGAAATTCACCATGGTAGACCTTTCCTCTGGAACACCACTCTGCCTTACTGCAGAAAATATCAGGATTCCCATCCACTTTCTGCTTCCTGGTCTTCAAGAGACCATGATACTAGCTGAGTCCTGAAAATCCTTCCAGAGCTTTGAGGTCCAGGCCAAGAAGATGAAGGCTGGGGAGACAGAAGGAAAGTTTTCATCTTATCTTCCAACTTAATCTTAGGGGGAAAAAGTAAACAAGACCTTGGTGTGTAAATGGTGAACTGCAGTGGCAGTGTTCAGTAATTCCAAGAGAGATCATTTACCTTCAAAATCATGGTTGTAAGGTAACCAGCATAATGAACTCCTAATTATTTATTTAGTTTATTCTGTTTCATTCTAAAAGAGAGGCTGGGAATATAGCCGAGTGGTCAAGGCCTCCGATTCAATTCCCTTCTCTGAAAATAAATAAGGGCTAAGGCAGAGAAAAGGAGTAGTTTTCGTTAAGAAAATATTCCATACAGACTGAGGATATTAAACTCCTGCCAATTTCTTGACCATCCTAACTGAGTCATTCTTCAAGTCTCATGTGAAAAACACTGACTAATGCATATCATAAAAGCTAAATCTTAGAATGAAAAACCCAGCAATTTTTAAACTTCTGTTGAGATCATCTTTAAAAGAAAAACTAATGAAGGTTAAGAAAAGCATGACTTCCACTATCCCCATCCACTCTATTAAACAGACTGAGTGTTCACTGGCAAAGAGAAGGTAAAATGTTTGAATGAAAGAACTTAATTTCAAGCTTGATCAAGAGAATTTAAAAGCATTTGTGATTCTAAGCCAAGTTAGATGCGTTGGCCCAGGTGCATAGCCAAAGGAGTAGAGGGATTTGGCATTGGTCTGTCAACCCCCAGCATTGCTCTGAGGGCCAAAGCAGGTAGGGTCAGAAGGAAAAAAAAATGGTGGTTCAAACAAAGTTAGGTGTGAAGAAGACATGAAGGGCTGGAGACTTCCTTGGGAGTAAAATACAGTAAAGACAACATTGTGATGGAGGATACAGCTATAGTCACCAAAAGAGCCACCCCCAACAAAACAAAAGTAGGTACGATTGTTTTTTTAGAATATGCTACAACAATTTTTTTTTTCATTTTTCTCTCCAACCCTTTCTCTGCTCACCAGCTGTAACCCCTTCCTACTTGCCTAACCGGTATTGCACCCCTTCATTTCTTGCTGTTGCCATCCAAGTCTCGTGTGCCTATTTTTTAAGTCTGTCAACTAGTGGGTCTCAAACCAAAGGCCTCTGACCAGGAACACTGGCATCACCTGTGAGCTTTTTAGGACTTAAAGTCTCTGGTGATGTAGCCCAGCCAGGAATGTAGACTCTAATAAGGACAGAGGTGATCACTACACAATTTAAGCATGAGAACCACTTTTTCAAAAGAAAGGGCTTATATGTGGATCCATAAGGACTCAGACACAGCATCTGAACCATCTAACCTACTGTGCCTCCCCCTCTTTTGATAATTGCTTTCTCTAATACTTTATATGCTAAGAGTGCAGTGCCTATCTGTAATCCCAGGAGCTTCAGAGGCTGAGGCAGAAGGATTGCAAGCTCAAAGCCAGCCTTAGCAACTTAGAGAGACCCTGAATCAAAATTAAAAAAAAAAAAAAAAAAAAAACAACAACAACAACAACAAAAAAACACGTAAGGGCTGGAGATGTTGCCCAGTGGTTAAGCACCCCTGGGTTTAATCCCCGGTATCCAAAGCAAACAACAACGACAAAAAAACAAACAAAAAAACACCTATATATAAATAGCCCACAATGAAACCTCAAAATCTTGGTAAATGCAAAGTTAAGCTCTATAACAGTTTTGTCATACCTACTGAACTGCTGATGGGTTAGCACCAAACCCTCCAGCCTGATGGAAAATCTCACGTCGCAGCTTCCAACCATGTTCTGAATTTTAAAATCGAGAAATCTGGCAGGGAACCCAAGCTTCTGCACCACACGAGCATACTTTCTTGCTGCTAGTCGAGATTGCTCTTCACTGGGGAAAGACAAATATGATTAAAGACATCTTAACACCATGTCCCCTTTAATATTTGTGCCATATTTACATCATTCTTATTTTTACTCTTTATGCCATTTTTACCTTTCAGTGTGTGCTATGTAACTGTAGGTTTCAGAAGAACCTACCTCTCATAATTCTGTTCCTAGTATCTTGTCAAAGGTCTGATACAATGTACAGTTGTTCAACTGAACCATAAATTGTCTTAATTTAAAACAAGACAAGTAGGTACGATTGCTTTTTTAGAATATGCTAAAGCAATTTTTTTTCCATTTTTCTTTCCAACCCTTTCTCTGCTCACCAGCTGTAACCCCCTTAATTCTTCACCTGTCCCATATAAGGTACTTTTACTTGTGTTATTTGATAATTGAACTATTCCACTGGTTCTCAGTGTGTGTCCTCAGATCAGCAGCAGCACCTGAAAACTTGTTGGAGAGACCAAGCCCCTGGTTCCACCTTAGACATGCAGACACTGTGCAGGGGGACCCGCGTACTGGTATTAATAAGCCCTTTAGTGCTTCTGATGCTCGAAGCTTGAGAACCACCTATCTGTTCTAAAATTTAGGGTAGCATTTATGGTGGAACAAGGACAAAATTTAAAAAGAAAAAAAAATCCAGAAGGAAGAAAGCTTAGGTGCCAATTGAGTGGTATAGTCTTGAGTCTTTATGTAATAAAATGCTAAAAATGTCAATATATTTAAACCTGCCCAATTTTGCTCAGACTTTCTCATCCACCTCTAACTCCTGAAATGTCCTTAACAAGACCATGTCCTCCGCCAGTGGTAAAGTTAACTTCCATTTTGAAAAACTACATTTTGCCTAACTGACCCATTACATTTCTCATGTTAATGAATTCAAATTATAAGAACTAACATAGTTCTGTAGTTTGAGATACTATGTGTGACCATCACATATAAATTTCTCTTGAAGCCGGGCAAGGTGGGACATTCCTGTAATACCAGCAACTTGAGTGGCTGTGGCATGAGGATTGTAAGTTTGAGACCAACTTCAGCAACTTAGTGAGGCTCTAAGCAACTTAGAGCCTGTCTCAAAAAATTAAAAGGGACTGAGGATATTGCTCAGTGGATAGTGCCGAGTTGGCCTCCCAGTACAAAAAACATTCCTATTCAAATAACAGTTGAAAGTCTACATTGTACAAACATTAGAAAATGTGTTTAAAACCTTGAAATCACATCAACAGTAATAACCACTTAAATTTTACCTTTTGCACTCTTCCCAAGCAAATACAGTGTTCTTTACTCTTGCTATTATAACTAAATAGGTTTAGATACATTTTTTTGCATCACTGGTATTTTTTACTAACCAAATCCCAACAACTTACTTTAAAACTTAAGAACCCAAAAGATTTGGATAATAAATCTCTCTAACTGATCTCACTATCCAAGCTTTTACCTCAGATTTTAGAAACCAAATTCAGAGGGGAAAGATTCATGAATGTGTGCATAATATGACCGTATCTCACAATGAAAGTTGGATAATGAACCTATAATTTAGTTGCCTGCTCCACAACCAGTCCAACAACATGTGTCCATCCTTCCAATTCAATATACATGTATACAGCTAATGCAATTTACTTTGAATTTAAATCAAAACATCAGGTTTTTAATTTGGTTTCCCCCATTTTAACAGTGCTGAAATGAACACCCTTACAAATATCTTGCATAAATGTCCAATAAAAATTTTTAAATGGAGATTTCTGGGACTAGGGATCCATAGATCAATTGAAGAGAAAGTCCAGAAGTTTATTCAGATACATGTAAAAAAATATAAAAAAGCTGGAGGGAGAACAGAGTCAGAATGTATATGGGCACTGACTAATGGTTTGAGAAGTCATTTTATATTGACAGAATTCTAGGTCTGCTCCATCTGATGAATGCAAGTTAAAAATTCAGTCCTACAGTTGCACTAGTTCTATTTCCAGTGCTCAACAGCCACATGTGATGAGTGGCTATTCCACTGGACAGCAGATACAGAGTATTCCCATCATCTAGAGAAAGCTCTATGAGAATCAAAATGTCAGCTACCCTTTCCCTAGTAAAAAGCAGGACCTGAAAAAGACAAGAAAATATGGAAATCTTTATATAATGTTGTGCAAGGGGAATGCCTTCCCAAGCATGAAACTAAACAAACCAGAAAAATTGGATAGACTATATATGCACCCCAAAATTTTAATGGCACTTTAAAAAGTCACCATAAAACACAAAAGTAATCTGAGAAAAAAATATATATATAAAATGAAAACTTAACCATAAAAAGCTATCAACAAAAAGTTGGGCACAGTGGCACACATCAATAATCCCAGTGACTCAGGTAGCTAAGGCAGGAGGATCACAAATTCAAGACCAGGCTTAGCAACTTAATACCCTGTCTCAAATTTTAAAGTAAATACTGGGGATATAGCTCAGTAGTAAAGCACCCCTTGGGTCAATCCCAAGTACAAAAAATAAGCTATTAACAAAAGACAAATATGGTATAATATTGAACCAAATACATACTAAGCAATTTAACATGATTATGAAATGATATTTAATCTAGTAATCAAGTAAATGTATATTAAAACATAACTTTGTCCATCAATTTAACATATTTGAACATTTATAGCCAGCATTTATGGGAAAACTAATGCTTGGCACATCTGTAGGCAAGGAGAAATTGGTAAAACCTTCCAGGAAGACAACTTCCTACACATCTTCCAGCACCTATAGGGAAAAGCATTCCTTCCGCTAGCTTTATGGTGAAAGAATATATATTAGCCTAGGGCTTCTTCTGCAGGAGATCCAGAAAGAAGCCTTGTCAGTGATGCCTCCTGAGCTAATGCTCAAGAAATGTTCATTTAGAAAATTCTACCCATTTATCTGCAATGAGAAAAGTCCACCGTGATGACTTCTGTAGTCTTATAATAAATATGCTTTGTCATTACTATAGTTTTTTTAATGCTTCTTAAAAATAAATTGTAAAGGGGCTGGGGATATAACTCAGTTGGTAGAGTGCTTTCCTCGAATGTGCAAGGCCGTGGGTTCTATACCCAGGACCACAAACAAACAAATTGTAATAATACTTCCCCAGGTAAGTCTAGGGGACTTGATTTAGTTTAACTGGCAGACTGTAATGTGTGGGACATAACTCAGTATTATTAGACTGAGTTCTTTTAACTCAGAATTTGGCATTTCATGGTGTGATCTATTCAGAAAAAAAAAAACAAAAAACAAAAAACAAAAACATTGCTCCCACTATGTGCTTCCCATATCCCCTATACTGGGGATCAGATCCAGGGCCTTGTATATTCTAGGCTGCCACTCTATCAATGAGCTACATCCTGAGCCCAGCTTGCTATACTAATAGCTACACTTGTTTTACGTAGTAAGTTGTTTGTCTTATAACAGTGGAGGGTGGTTCTTCATACCTTTTGGCTCCTGTGCAGACCATTTTCCCAGAGCTAAATATGAGGGCTGTTGTCCTGGGCTCTCGGATCCTCATTATGACTGCGGCAAACCTCTGTACACAGAACCAAGAGAAGAATTAGCCTGTTAGAAGTTAGCACTAGCTCAGTTGAAAACCTGGGATGGATAAAAAAACAGTCTTGAAGAAACAGATTGGATGGAAAAAACAAACAATGGTTTATTAATCATTTACAAAAATGATTGAGAATATAAAAGAATCTAAAATACAAATAGTGACAGCTAAAATTGAGTGCCCATTATGTTTCAGGTTCCGCATTATGAACTTTACAGGTTATCTCTCATTAATCCTCATGACCAGACTGAGTCCATCATTATCCTCACTTAGTACACAAGGAAACTAAGTGGTTACTTAACTTCCAATATTATACAGAAAATGGTATGTTTAGGATATAAAGTCACAACTAATCAGACTGTTATGCTGATGTACTCCCCTCCACAAAGGATTTTGGGAAAAGTTCAAGTATAGTATATTACAGGTGTGCCAAAACTCAGGAGAGTACCCAGGTAACCAAAATACAGAACTGAATATATATAATGACAGACATCCTGATGAAGGAGGAAAAGGCTGCTTTGTCAGCCTTCCATAGTTCTTAAAGTTGGCAAACTCTCCAGGTGAGGCTGATGCTGTTGAGAATTGAGACCTATTGGTCCTCCACATGTCATTAAATGACCCGTCTCTCCTGCTGGCCCTCACAGACACTTTCCCAACTCTACTCTCCCCATTTAGCTGAAACCCAAGTCAACACTAACACAGAATTGATCAAGTCCTACTAATGTTTTTCAGGTATTTATTACTTAAAGGTAATAGCCTTACCATTCATTTTGCTAAATTTCTAAGGTAGTGTAAGTGCTAAGCAAGAATTTCTTTGGGAGTCAAGTATAAATTCTGAGAGCTGAAAATAGATTGAAAAATATTTTTGAATGTCAAAAGAGGCTATATGTCCTCCAAAAAGAAATGAGGGGAGGGAATGTAGGCAAGATGCTGATTTTTTCAATCATGTTATTAATCATTGCTGTAGTCATAGGAATTCTACCCGTTTCCTTTTCATAGCCAGCAATATGAACTAAAAGGTCAGCTATATTGTATTTGGGTAACACTTAGGTAACATTAAATTTAGATATCAGCAACAATACTACAACAGCAAAAGAAAGTTAATCCAGAAGTAGTTGCAAGGACTCTGGGTTCACACTAATGTGGTCTTTTTCATTTGACTAAATCTTCCACTACCTAAGCCAGTGAACTTTTTCTTGGTAGGAACCAGGTATTTCTTATATTCATACTCCTAAGTACAGAGCCTGGAAACAAAAATAAAAATCAGTAAATGTTGATGGGCTTAACAAATCCAATTCCCCCGAGGTAAACTGATCATTGAAAAGATCATGCCTGCCTTTGGCAAGGCACAAAAAGAATTTAGTTTAATAAACTTTGGCAAGTTTATTTCTTACATTAGCAAGTATAAGATTAAATTTTAATTTAGCTTTCTCAACTAAGAGAAACTGTAAATGGAAAAATAGAAGTGTCAGCTAGATGAGACAACATTTAGAATGTATTTCCAGAAACATAATGGCATTTTAAGAAAGCTGAAAATAGACTGAAAAATATTTTTGAATGTCAAAGAAAAGATTAATTTTTAGGAACTACTCAATTACTACTTCATTCAGCACAGAGAATATGATGATGTTGATGATTTTATGGTACTAGGGATTGTACTCAGGGTGCTCTACCACTGAGCTGCATCCCCAGTCCTTTTTATTTTGAGACAGTCTCATTAAATTGCCCAGGCTGGCCTTGAACTTGTGATCCTCTTGCCTCAATCTCTAGAGTAGCTGGGATTACAGTCATGTACCACCAAAGATCATCTTTCATAACTTGTAGATAGTTAACGTTTTTGAGTTGCAGAAGCTTTTCATTAGTTTTTTTTTTTTAAAGTGAGTTATAATCATATGAAGGAAAGTAAATCTAAAGAGAAGCTACTGGTTGAAAGAAAACTCAGAAATCTTACCTTTGGGTTGTATTCTGCATTTTTGGCTTGCAAAGCTATTTTCTTCAGATCCAGTCTACAGGCCAGGTTTACGGTGGAAACTATGTTCCTAAAGAAATAACTTAGAAAATTATATCAGATATAAATAATAAAAATGAAACAACTTATTACCTCCCTCATTTCATTGGTTGTGCCATAGAAACTTCTCAAAGTGAAGTATATAGTAACATGGTCCCTAATAAAGTGTGCAATCCCAAAGTGAAGTAGTAAATAGCTTTTTCTAAAATTTCATCAGTAAAGTTTTAAATTTTAGATCTATGCCTGAAAACAGAAACCACAATTCCAAAAGTATTTGCAAATCAAATCCAATTTTACATCTTCATAGCCAACCCTTACCACAATTTAACAGCAGTGCTTTAGTGTAAACAACACAATCTTTCAAAAATGTCTTAATCCTTGACCCTCTCTTAATCAAGAACTGGCACTTCCTTTTACAGATAACCAAACTGTCTAAAGCCATAATCCATTAGGAAATATTTAATAATGAAATCTGAAATTCTCTCCCATACATTATCATTCTGAAATTGTCATCACATTCAGGAATATAATATGCATACCCAGTAGCATCTATTTAAAAGCAACACTTACTGTATTTGAGGCACAATTCCAGAACATTCTGAAAGAGGGGTCACTGGAGTCATGGGAGTTATAGATGACAGAGGCAAGGTGTCAGAGTTTGTTTTCTCAGAAGAGAGCCAGATTGAATCAGCACTACCAGGGTGCAGATGTGAATGGGAATTTGATAAACTGCTGCTTTTTACGCTCAGCTGTTCGCTGGGTAATGGCAAGCTATTTTGTCGAGTTTTACAATTTTCTTCAGTTTCACACTTGCTTTTAAGGATAGTCTGGTCTTTATTTTCTTGGGTAAGTTCATCTGGTAGGAAGCTAAGATCCACAGATGAGAAATCACCGGACGTTTCTCCGACTTCAAGTTGAGAACTAAGTGCAATCTCTGAATTGGATGGATTAGGTAAGTACCCCTCATAAGGTACAACTGGGCTGAACAGGGGAGACACCGGTAGGGCAAGGTCATCCTAGGCAGTTCCCAAAACAGACAAAACACAACAGACAAAACAGCATGTTAAACACCAAAGGGATAGCACTATGACAGGCAGGCATTGTGTTAAGCCTGAGGCATTTCAAGATGGCTTCTATTCATACCCTGCATCTTTCTTTAAAGTATCATTAAGATTCTATTACAGGCAGCTCCTAGCAACTTCAGAGGCTGAGGCAAGAAGATTACAAGTTCAAGGCCAGTCTTGAACTTAGACCCGTCTCCAAAAAAAAAAAAAAAAAAAAAATGGCTGAGGATATAGCTGTGATGCTTGGATTAAATTCCCCTACACCCCCCCCCCCAAAAAAGCATTACAGATTACAAAACAATAACAGGAAAGTATCTTAAAATATAGAAAGAATACTTATCACAAAATGTTTTTAAAACTTCAGTTAAAGACCTAGAAGTGTTTTTGGTGGTTGTCAGAATTCTGAGGGAGTACTGGGGATTGAACCCAGGGGTGCTTTACCACCAAGCTATATCTCCAGCCCTTTTTTATTTGAAACAGGGTCTCATTAATTTCTTCGAGCCTTACTAAGCTACTGAGGCTGGCCTTGAATTTGTGATCCTCCTGCCTCACAGGCCACTGGAATTCCAGGTGTGCACCATCACACCCAAGTTGCCACTCTTTAAATCCAATTTTGTAATAGAGACAATTGAACAACCATGTTCTAAATAGTGTATACTAGATTCACTGTACTACTTGTTAATTATAAACAATTATTAAGTTGACTTAAATAACTGAATTTTAATTTCATATTTTATAAAATATGAAAATAGTCTTAACTACTAATCAAGACTCACCAAATAACACCAATAACCCAGTGTATTTTTTTTTTGTCAAAGGACCGATAAGAGGACATTCTAGTTATGTAATTTACAATAGGAAAAGTTACTGAAGTTGAAATGTTAAGAATAGTTTAAATCAATGTATTCTGTTTCCAGCCCAGGGAAGCTGCTCAATTACCATTACCCAGCACCTGAGGGCAGCAGCTGATGTAAAAACGTGTTCCATTGTTCCACGCATTACCACCTGCTTTACACAAGGCACACACCTGGGATCTGGATTTTGAGCCCTGCTTACAGAACAACTGAATGATCACATGCGTCATGTTGCATCCTCTGGGTGACCAAGCTCCCTCAACTAACACAATATCTGGCTGGATCCTATCGGACTGCTCTATTATGACAAGACCAGCAGATGGCAGGGGTGACTTGTTCAAAGAACTTGCTTAGAAACATGAAGTTATTATCTTGAAACAAGATTTCTGACGGCTGTTTTATGTTGAATTATATAATTTTAGACCCCATCTCCCCATCCCCACTCCCACCCTAAGAAAAATGGGGACAAATGGGCCCTAATTCCTCTTCATGGTTTCTTCACTTAAGCCTAGGAATTCAGGACCACTTTGGGCATCATAGCAAGACCCCGTCTCTTAAGGATGGAAGCCACAGGTGCCTACAGTTCACATTTTCGTAAACCCCATAACCAACAACTCCCCCAGGGAGACTTTCTTTAGCCTAACTTTGGCATCAAACGCTGCCATAGCTTCAAGTAAGTACCAGTGCTGAGCGGAATAGGAGTCTACCTTTCCCTCAGCGAGGCAGAGCCCCGTGGTAGCCAGAAAACACTAGGGGAAGCAAAGGGAACTCCGTCGTGTTTCGCCTTGGCGCTCAGCAGTAGGGCGGGGGCCTTGACTCCGGGACAGTAGTTTCCCGGCTCACCTGGGCAGCGCATCGGTCCAGGTAGAGCTCCAGGTATGTGTTCACCTCCATGGGCGGAGGTCCCACTGTTGCGGACTGAGGACGTGAACGAGGTGTGGGCACGGGGCGCACAAGCCATTTATCAAGCTCTCAGTGGCACGCGGCGAGGCGGGGCCGTGCGGGGCCGTGCGGGGCCGTGCGGGCCGTGTGGGGCGGGACAATGCTCCCCAGGCGCCGCGAATGAAGTGATGAGCGGGATGCACAACTCACCTGGCCCGCGGCGCACTGGGAAGAGACTGCAGGCTGCGGGCTGGGAGGGGCGGGGAGGGCAGAGAGCCTGCAGGGAGCTGGCCCCACCGCGCGGGAGGAAGGGGCGCTTCCCGGGCCTGCCATCATCGCACCTGGCTCACGGCTGACAGCGCCTGGGGCCCGCCAATTTCATTTCCTTCAGTACTTGCAAATGCTGCCTTCGCCTCCGTAAGAAGTTTCCACAAGGGGCACACAAAGTGAGTGCGGTGGACCGTGAAAAAAATGAAAGGTTTTCTAGGTTTTTCAGAACCTTTCCTTCCAGGGCTCTCCCCTGCTGTGTTTTTTTTTTTTTTTAATTAAATGCCTACTTGCCTGCCTTCTTTCCTTCCTTCCTTTTTCTTTTTCTCTCTTCCTCTCCTCTTCTCTCTCTTTCTCCTCTTCCTTCTTTCTTGCCCTCTCCCTTCTCCTTTTCTTTCCAGTGGAACTTGAAACACCTAACCTAATCAGCTGTAGTATTTTTATGTTACTACTTTTCATCTTCAAATCCCAGGTGGGTCTTCTCCAATCAAAGAGAATTTACCAAAAGCCACATACAATTAGGGATCTTGCAGCTCAAGAAGGTAAAGGCAAAATCAAATATTCAGAGAGGGGTTATTTTTCTGGAAATCATTATTTTAATTTTGAATGTCTCAGCTTTCATTATAACTTAATTGTGCAGATTCTATAGATAAATTCATGCTTATTATGTAAGAGTTTTCAAAATGAACATAGAGACATACATAAAATGTGTCTTTCTTACTTGATTAAACTCTCTGAGAGCAGGAATTTTGATTACTGATCTTAGTGTCTCTGTACCAAGCTCAACTGCTCAACCAAACTTGGTGGGTGAAAGATATTGTCCTAAAAATGGAGCATGGGGACACATTATAGTAGAGACAGATGGCTTTAGGAATCAGATCACAAAAGAAATCCTCTAGAATTCCTAATCAAGAATGAAGAAAACATTTTGAGAAATCTGAAATTTGATCTAATGGCATGTAATTTAATCTAGTGATTTATATTAAGTGAGATAGTCTACAAAAAAATGTTTAGCACAGGATCTGCCCAGTAGCTCATTAACTATTGGCTCTTAATTTTGTTTTTCCACTGTTTGGGCTTAATTATGTTCCCTGAAAGTCATGACTGAAGACTTATTCAAGTATGACTGGTATCTTTGCAAGAAAAGGCACATGCCTATAATCCCAGAGACTCAGGAAGCTGAGGATCACAAGTTTGAGGCCAGCCTTGGCAATTTAGGAAGACCCTGTCTCAAAAACAAACAAACAGAAAAGCATAAAAGGGGCTGGAGGTTATAACTCAGAGGGAAAGTGTCCCTGGGTTTAATCCCATCCCACCCCCACAAAAGGAAAAAGAGCAAGTCTGGACACAAAGACAACAGGATTGTGAATGTACTGAGAGAAAGGTCATGTAAGGTTAACACAGCCTGAGGCAGCTATCTACAAACCTAGGAGAGAGGCCTCAGGTGACACCAAACCTGCTGATATTTTGTTCTTGGACTTTCAACCTCCAGAACTGTGAGGAAATCAATTTCTGTTGTTTAAACCACCCAGTCTCTGATATTTGTTATGCTACCCAAACAGAGTAAAATACACAATGTGTCTCATCACACGTGGTGGGCCGAATGCTGAAATGGCCTGTTCATATCCCTTAGAAAAAACTGGAGGAAGATTTGCTATGAGGCACATTCTTTACTGCTGGCTTTGAAGATGGATGGGGACATGTTTTGAGGAATGTGGGCGACCTCTAGGACCTTGGAGTGACCCACATTTAACAGCAAGGAGACAGGGACTTCAGTTGTATAACTGCAAGAAACTGAATTTGGCCATCAGTAGTGCATAAGCTTGGAAGTAGATTCTTCCCAGAGCTGCCGGAAAGGCCAATCTTTGATTTTAGCCTTGTTAGGCTCTGAGCAGTGAATTTGGCTATGCTGTCTCCAGACTTGGGACTGATATCACTGTGAACTTATAAACTGGTGATGTCTTCAGGTGCTATTTGTAGTAATTGGTTACTCAGAAATGTCAAATAAGTACATTATAAATTTTGAACATTAAGTTGAGACATATTTGCAGTGATGTGTAGCACAAAGGACAAAGCAAAGGAAGGAGATGTTAACAGTAAGCAAACTTGGGTAAAAACTGGCCACATAAGGATTCCTTCAATTATTTTTATTTTTGTAACTTTTGCAAATTTGAGTATTTCTGAATAAAAAAATTTCAAAATAAAATAATAGTGATTGGCAGTTGTTGGGCAAGAGTTAATTTATCCAAAATATAAATTTGTTCTTTTTCTGGAAATCTAAGATTGATATGATTTGATTGGATAATAGCTAATTGCTACCATTCATTAAATTCTAACTATGACCTAAGTACTATTCTAAATACTTCACGTACATGAACTCACTTTAGTGTTGCAATAAATTGGAGAGGGAATTACTCTTTTTTGCCCAACTTACAGCTTAGTATACTGAAGCACAGAGAGGTTAAGTAAAACATCCCAAGTCATACAACTCCTAATCAGAATATCTGGGGCTGGGGATGTGGCTCAAGCGGTATCGCGCTCGCCTGGCATGCATGCAGCCCGGGTTCTATCCTCAGCACTACATACAAACAAAGATGTTGTGTCCGCTGAAAACTAAAAAATAAATATTAAAATTCTCTCTCTCTCTCTCTCTCTCTCTCTCTCTCTCTCTCTCTCTCACACACACACACACACACACACACACTCTCTCTCTCTCTCTTTAAAAAAATATATCTGATTCTAGATTCACATACTATGATCTTTAAAGTTAGTACTATGCTTGTTATCCTTTTTGACTCTGATTTATTTTTGCTTCAAAACTTAAAATATTTTGTACTTTGACAAAAGTCAAGAAAATCAAAATTTAAAAAATTATTCTTTAATTTATTATTGTAAAGATTTAAATAAATTGGGAATATGTGTAAACTTTTACCAAGCAATTGCATGTCTTATTACTTTTTAAAGATTTTCTGTCATTTATTGCTTTTTGTCTGTGTATGGAGGTGAGAGAATGAACCCAGCAATGCTTAACCATTGAGCCACATCCCCAGCCCTTTTTTATTTTTTAAAATTAAATTTATTTATTTATTTTTGGTACCAGGGATTGAACTCAGGGATACTCGACCACTGAGCCACATCCTCAGCCCTATTTTGTATTTTATTTAGAGACATGGTCTCTAAGTGAGTTGCTTAGCACCTCACTGTTGCTGAGGTTGGCTTTGAACTCACCATCCACCTACCTCAGCCTCCTGAGTTGCTGGAATTAGAAGTATGCATCACCATGCCTGGCCCTTTTTTATTTTTTATTTTGAGACAAGGTCTCCCTAAGTTGCTTAGGGCCTTCCTCAGTTGCTGAAGCTGTCTTTAAACTTGTGATCCTCCTACCTCAGCCTCCTGAGCTGCTAGTATTACTGGCATGTACCACCATTCCCAGCTCATTTATTGTTGTTAATATCTTTAAGAGAATAATGTTAACTTAGGTTTACTATGTCTATGGTCATGAAGGATCTTTAGAAGTAGACTCTATGGAAAATGTGCCTTTAACTCCTAAGAGGGTCCATTTCTGAAGATAGAAAATAGTAAAATGAGCCCACATTACACATTAAATATAATTTTCATATAACTAAGAGTTAAATTGCTTGTGATGAGTTGTGTTTTGTATTCATTTAAACACATTTGTTAATTTTAGCTTTGTAATTTAAAAAGCCTTTTTGGAGCCAATAGCTTTCTGCAGATCTCAAACAGTTAATTGTAAAAAGCTTCTGGGCCCTAGGCACTGGGCCTCAGCTTCTCGAATACAGTCACCACTGTTGGGACCTGAGATTCTATGGCAAGCAAAATGGAGATGATTGGTCAACAGGTGCAAAGTTACAGATAGGAGGAATACATTCTGTTGTTCTGTTGCACAATAAGGTGAGTATAACTAACAAATAAATGTAGTTTATATCTAGTATACATTTCAAAATCCTACAAGAAAGGATTTTGAATGTCATTTAGAAATTAAGAAAAGGAAAATGGGAGATGGAAATTTGGTGTGGACTGTTCAGAAACAGTTTCACTAGGGGGTGCTCTCTCCTTTCCATGAAGGCACTATCTTCTGTTAGGGAGCAAACAGCTTTTGGGGCCAGTTCACCAAGGAGTGCATTCATCCCCTAGATGTTTTCTTCCTTTTAAAAGATGGATATTTCTTTATGGCAAAAGACCAGAGGATATTTCCAAAAGTAAGTAGGATTAGTTACTGTATCAGTCAATGCAAATATCTTTGTACATTTTATACAAGGAGGTTCCATTTATAGTGGCTAAATGAAAGTGCTTGCAGAGGGATCTGCATTCACACTACCTTGATGAGTGTTAAATGTGAGGGGCAATTTTGCTGCCTAGGATATAAGTGAAAAGCAAGAATTTGCATAAATGTGATTAGGATTCCAGAGGCCATGTTAGGAAAGAACATTTTTTAATCTGGTGGCAATTTTGTTCGCTGCAGCTTCTCTTTTTCCTGGGAGCCATGGACATGGTTGTGATTAATGTCTACATTGAGCTGTCAGTTTCCAGACAGGGATTTTATAACACAAGAATATGGAGGTGGATTTTAGCATTGCTCGAAGGTCTTTTCTAGATCAAAAATTGATGAATTCTTGTCCTTTCAGTAATCATTTGAAACCAAAATAGCCCCCAGTAATTCATCCTTCCCCCTTGTGGTGGATATGGAGCTTAAACTTCAGTATCTGGGGAGGGACCTGTGTAATGGCTTAGTCAAGGAAGTGCTGTACTCTGCACAAAGACCCTTCTTCGTCCCACATTACGGCCCCACTCAGTCCTTGAAAGTCCTGAATCACAACAGCACCACAGTTCCTCCCTAATAATGCCAAACTTTCTCACCCACTGTGCAGGTGCTACTGGACGCTGTTCCTAAAGACTTGGTGTGTTTGTCATTTTTCCAGGAAAATGGTTCGATTTCTTGTAACATTAAGGATAAGAATTAAAATTTCACAAGTTCCTTTTTCTTCTTTGGCTAATCTTTATTTCTTTCTCTGTGACTATTTCCAGTAAGAGATTTCTTCAATAAAGAATGCATGATTTTAAAAACATACTATAACTGAGAAGTGTTATAAGTAACACTTAAGCATGTTTTGGCAATTTTTTTTTATAAAATCACAATTTTTTTTTAAAGAGAGAGAGAGAGAATTTTTTTAATATTTATTTTTTAGTTTCAGCGGACACAACATCTTTGTTTGTATGTGGTGCTGAGGATCGAACCCGGGCCGCACACATGCCAGGGAGCCACATCCCCAGCCCCATGTTTTGGCAATTGTTACATGGAAACAGAACAACTTCAATCAGCACTGATTCTGGGCAGGAGAGAGTTGCTTTACTATTTCCCAAACTGAGTGCATCCAGGAAATTATGATTGATCCCAGAGAGCAGAACCCACCTGCCTAGGCCATACCCAGCAGTACAAACAGATTAGGTCTTACAACATGTGCTTGGAAAAGTATAGATAACTATTTCAACTTCTGTCTTCTCATTGAACTTTATTTCCTATTACAACATCATGACAAAAATGAATATTTGGGGATGTAGCTCAGTGGTGGAGCGTTTGCCTAGAATGTGTGAGGCTCTGGGTTAGATCCCCAGCACCTTGAAACAACAACAACAAAAAACAAAACAAAACAAAATGGGTATGGTGGTATATGCCTATAATCCCAAATACTCAGGAGGCTCAGGCAGGAGGATCACAAGTTAAAGGCCAGCTTCAGCAACTAAGTGAGCCCCGTCTCAAATTATAAGGAATGTAGTGGTAGTGCACCCCTGGATTCATGCTTCAGTACCTACGCCCCCCCCCAACACAATAAAAAAGAAAAAAAGAAACTTTATGCATGCCTACCCTTGCATGCTATATAATTAGAATAAAGTTGGGGGCTACTCTCTAACGTAGTCCCCCCACAAAAGAATTTACATTTAAAAATTTAATTCTGAGCTGGACGTGGTGATGTGCACCCATAATCCCAGACACTTGGGAGGCTGAGGCCAAAAAGATCACAAGTTCAAGGCCAGTCTTGCAACTTAGTACAGCCCTCAGCAATTTAGCAAGACCCTGTCTCAAAATAAATAAAAGGGCTAGGGTGTAGTTCAGTGGGAAAGAGCCCCTAAGTTCTATTCCCAGTGCCAAAAAAGAAAAAAAAAAAGTTCTGAGAGACATTCTCTATAAACTTGACACACATTTATATTTATTATACCAAATTGAATAAACTTCTGAGATCACAGCTGTTTATCCATTTGTGAAGGGTCTACTCCAATGTTTCTACCCTGGGAAATGAAGGAAGTTTGTTCTTTGTACTTTTGGGGTTGTGGAGAGAGAAAAATCTGCATTTGCTATGGTGCAGACTGGGAAGCAGGAGTACTGTGTTCTAAGAGCTTGGACATGGAAGTTAGATCTCAGTTTGAATCCTTGCATAATAGCTTATAAGAATTGTGATTATCAGTAGGTTATTTGACATCTGTAAGCCTCAACATTCTCCCCTGAGACGTGCTTTTAATAATGGTCTCTCTCAGAACTGTAGCAAGGAATAATCAGTGCAGCACTCAGGACAGGGCTGGTGTGGAGTGAGGGCTCAGCCGATAGAGGTAGGCTTAGTAGGATTATCTGCAGTTAAGTGGGAGTAAATAGCCCTCAATTCTAATAGCAAAAATCTTTTAGTAAACTTCAGAGTGAACCTCTGTCTAGAGCTTTGTCCTTCTAGAAGGTAACTTCACAAAACAGTTCATGGGCTTATGTGGAGGAAGATGATAGTGTGTATGGAGGAGCAAGGCTACTATGAAAGGCTCCTGCCACTCCTGAGAGGCCCTTAAGAGACAGCAACCTTTGGCAGGAGGTCCAAGGTAGAAGTGAGTCAGCACACCTACCCAGTTCCGAACTGAGGCTCCTTCCTATAGCCACTGAGTCACTCTTCCCTTAAATCAGAAGCCTGCCCCACCCGATGTTCTCTCTTCCCTTCAGTTTCAGAACCACATCAGTGTTAAAGGTATAATGCAAATACAATATGATTACCAAGATGACAGACCAGCAAATGATGTTCTTTATGAAAAGGATTTCTGCTTCGGGTATGCTGTTCTTACTCAGAAAGGCTCTGAGTGATGGGTCTTCAAGGTGTGCTTCTTGTGAGTCATAGGGAGTGACTGTTGGTAAGAACCAATTTAGAAGTGACCAGAAAATAGGTATCAATGAATCCCACCATTATGTACAACTACAGTGTTCCAATATCCCACCATTGTGTCCACCCTCAAAAATGGGGTCCTAATTAGAAAAAGATATACCCCATGCTTGTATAATTTTATCAAAATGGATTCTAGTGTCATGTATAACTAAGAAGAATCAATAAAAAGATTATCATATCCTAATGATATGTGTTTGTGTTTGTGTGTGTGTGTGTGTGTGTGTGTGTGTGTGTGTGTGTGTGTGAATAAAAACAGTAACCAGGACAGGACTGCATATCTTTGGAGAAGATATGGACACTTTTCACTGTGATGGGGTATTGGATGGAAGCATGACTTCATGATATTTCCAAATACATCTCTGTGCTGACGTATTTCAAGATGACTTACCTGTTTACTCATCCATTATTCTATGCCAGACACTTTTTTAGATCCACAGAGATGCCTATCTTTTTTTTCAGTTGCTGATAGGTCTTTATTTTATTTATTTATATGCAGTGCTGAGGATCAAACCCAGTGCCTCACACATAGTAGGCAAGCACACTACTACTGAGCCACAACCCCAGCCCTGAAATGCCTGTCTTTTAAAAATTAATTAATTAGTTTGTTCTAATTAGTTATATATGACAGCAGAATGCATTTCAATTCAAAGTACATAAATGGAGCACAGTTTTTCATTTCTCTGATTGTACTCAAAGTAGAGCCACACCGTTTGTGTTCATCATATGTGTACTTAGGGTAATGATGTCCATCTCATTCCACTATCTTTCAGATCTCCATCCCCCTCCCTTGCCATCCCTCCACATTGCCCTATTCAAAGTTCCTCCATTCCTCTCATGTCCCCCACCCCATTATGGATCAGCATCCACTTATCAGAGAAAACATTTGGCCTTTGGGTTTTGGGGATTGTCTTACTTCACTTAGCATAATTGCCGGGTTGCTTGTGAATAAAACACTCAGGGGTCACTCCAGGGGAACTGGGCTAATTGGGCTGTGCAAAATAATCACACAAGAGACAGAAATACATTTTTCTTTGGGGTCACTGTGATGGTTCCTCTGACCTTAAGGGTCCGAAGAAAGAGAGAGAACATGCGTGCTGACCCCTTTTATTGAGGAGAAGCTATTCAAATGAGGCAAGAGGTCAGGTTTCAGGGGGCTGAGTCTAGCTTCATGACGTCTGCTGTCAGCAGGTTGACTGACATCTAGGAAAGCCACACTCAAAGGCAGAGTAAGAGAAGAGGACACACAAAAGGTGTTTCCATGGAACATTCTATCCCAAACAAGGGCAAGGGGTAATATTACAAAAGAACAGGTGAGCATAGCTCCACCCAAGGAGATGTAGGAAGGCACACCCATTCACAAAGACACAGTCACTGGAACCCTAGAAGACCCTAGTGGCTGCTGCAGGACACCACACCACTCAGCAGGGGAGTGGACTCAGTCGGTCTCCCACATATAACATTCTCAAACTCCACAAGATGCCTGTCTTTAAGGAACCTGCAATATAGTAGGGTAGATGAATAAGAAGAAAGAATAATAGCATATTATTATTAAACTGGTGATTCACTACACCAAAGCACTATTCCAAGTTCCTTTAATTTTTATTACCCCCAAATGATGCTATGAATAGGTACCATTATTATCTCAATTTCAAAGACCAGGAAACTGAGACCTATGGAAGTTAGCCAGTTCACCCAAAGATAAGCTTTGTATAAAAACACACAACACCACACAGTAAATTCAGTTAAGTGTGTTGGCATGTTGTAGAAAGGAGAGATTACTTCGGGAGCTAGATGTCAGGGAATATCTCCCAATAAAGCAAGGTCTTCCAGGGTGTCCAAAAGACATGTCCACCCCAATGGGAATGGAAAAAGGGACTTTTTAGATGTAATTAAGATTCTCAAGATGAGATCAGCCTTGGATTTGGGGTGGAGTCTAAATTCAATTTCAGGTATGAGAAAGGCAGAGGGAGATTTGAGACACTGGAAAACAGAAGGAAGAGGACCACGTAAAGACAGAGACAGAGAGTGGCAGCCCCAAGTCAAAGTGCTCACAGCCACCAAAACCTGGGAGAGAGGCAGAGAGCAGAAACCCTCTCAGAGCTTCCAGAGAGCATCAACCCCAGTGACACCTTGATTTTGGACTTGTGGCCTCCAGAATTGTGAGTGAATATGCCTCTGTTGTTTTAAGCCACCCCATGTGTGGTGAATGGTTGTGACAAATACAAAAAGTATGTGGGGGTGGCTGGGAACCCACAGTTAAAGCAGAGACACTGAAATGGGAAAATATGAGGGCCTACGTTTGTAGACATTGAATTGTCCAAAGCACATGGATTAGGACAGCAATGGGTTGTTTATTTTATTTTATTTATTTTATTGTTTTTTTAATATTTATTTTTTAGTTTTCGGCGGACACAACATCTTTGTTGGTATGTGGTGCTGAGGCTCGAACCCGGGCCGCACGCACGCCAGGCGAGCGCGCTACCGCTTGAGCCACATCCCCAGCCCAACAATGGGTTGTTTAAACTGTGGGTTCTGCTAGGCAGGATTTTGAGTGTCAGGTTAGAAAAATTAAGATTTTTTTTTTTGATGAGCACTGAAGCACTTGATAAGTTGTATATTTAGAAAATTAAGGTGTCCCTGAGCTAGAAGCAGGTAATTTGAGCATGAATTAGGGCAGCGACAGTGGGAAATGAAGAGAAGAGAAGGAGAGAAAATATCTTGCAGGAATTCAAGAGACTTGGCGATCAATAGATTCTCAGTCTGACTTGTTAAGTAGTTTGATTCATATTTTACCTATTATTGTTTACATGTTTTTGTCTCTGAGGCTGCATGGCACCCACACTTTAAATGAGCTACCCCAAGTCATTTGGCTGCATGTCAAGTTGGATTATTCACTTATTTCTCCTTCCTAGTAGTCCATCTGTGCTGTACACTGAGAATTTTCCCGAGTCTTAGGAGTGTTTCTTTTGCCTCCTCTGCCCCTGTTCCTCCTGCATGCAGTCAACCTATGCAAACTGTTTCATTTCCCACACTGACCTTGCCTTGGCACCCATCCTGCCAGAGCTGGGAGCAGGAGGCAGGGTTTTAGGGCTGCTATGTTGGCCTCATTCCAGCATTTTATTATAGCTCCTATCTTAACAATTCATGCTAGATGCAGAGTAGAGGTGGTGACACCTTGAACAGTTGCAAGCCTTACAAGAGCTATGTAAGAAGCTGGATATCACCAATACCCTGGAGACCTTTACTGTGGTCTGTGGCTTTCAGCCTCATCAGCATCATGCTCTGTTGGTTCATTTCCCTAAATCACACTAACCCTCTTGATCTGACTTTCTAATATGAAGCTAACGGAAGGAAGTAAAGAGGAAGCAGTGTTTTTACCTACGATTTAATGCCAGGTATTGTATGAGATGCTTTGCATATATTATCTTGTTTAATCTTCATCTCAGAAGTATGAAGTGGGTGCTTTTATACTCATTTTACAAAAGAGGAAATGGAAGCTCAAAGCAATTGTGTTAGTGCACAAGGTCACACAGGGGGCAGAGCTGCCAATATCTAATCTTGGGGCTTTCCCAGATGCCCCCCTTGCCTCTTGGAAAAAGAGATTATTTGTTTCAGGGCTACTAAGGCAGAACTCAGTTTTTGACACATGTGCAGGATTTGCTTGGCATATACTGGTTTTTCACTTTGTGCCACGATTTTGTTCAATCATGTCTCCTGTGATCCTGACTCAGTACTTCCTAGACATCAGCTTCAAAGATGTTTGAGGACTTTCCAGGCTTATGAACTTGTGCCATTTCTCCAAGCCACAAAAGTGTATTTTAGAATCAGGTGATAGTTTCTTGGTTGCATCTTAGGTTTGGTTGTATGGGAAAGAGTAGATTAAATGGATTCTCGTATGTAGCCTTGATCTCTACTTTGGTCTTGGGAAAGAATATGGCTTTGATAACAGTGCACTGGGTCAAGTTGCCTGTAAAACTTGTGCTATAGGACCTCAATTCACACCCTCTAATCTCCAACCCATATCCTCAGGCACCCAAGCCCATTGTCTTGCCAGCCATTGTCCAGGGCTGTTTTGGGCCTGCTTCCTTATGCTAGGTCCCAGAGTGCATTTCTCCCTCATTCTGTAACCCCAAATCTCAACCTGGGTCATGGCTCAGCTCCAGTTCACTTCCTCCTCTAAACCTCTTCTGACGAGCTTTCCTTTTCTAAATTCCTGCAGCTAGTTTGCTCATATGGCAGTTTACCCAGCTTTCTGATTCAGTATTTGTGCATTATCTCTTTGACTATAGCCTATTAGATCAAGGAATGTAGTCTTTCTCCAACACCATGCTGTCTGGAAGAATACTCAGCAAACAATGAGGGCATTGATTATTGACTGAGTCCCACCTTTTGGATCTGTGCTTTCAGAAAAGGGAGTGAAATTAAACGCTGTCATTCAGTAAACAATAAAACCACATAAACTCCTTGAGGGAAGTATACCAACATTCATAGAGGGTATTTCTGGTAGTGAGAAATTGGTAGATTTCCTTTTCTTTGAATTTTTGGTATTTTCCCAATTTTATGCAATGAACACTTGCATTTTACTTTTTTTTTTTTTTGCAATTAGGTTAATGTTTATCATTTTTAAAATCTTAGTATTTTATTTTTTATAAAATTTTTTTTAATTTTCTCATGTCTACCTAGAATTGAGAAATTTATATGACATAATGACCTAAATCCATGTATTTTAGGAGTAGTTAATCATCCCAACATCATCTGTTGGCTGATCCATTCTTTTTAAAAAAATTTTAACTTGTTTTAATTAGTTATACATGACAGTTGAAAGCATTTATGCACCTTGATATATCATACCTAGATGGGATATAATTTCTCGTTTTTCTGAGTGTATATGTTGCAGAATCATATTGGTCATGTAGTCACATATATACATACAGTAATAATGTCTGTTTCATTCTACTATCTTTCCTATCCCCATGTCCCCCTTCTCCTCTTCCTTACTTCCCTCTACCTAATCTAAGGTAACACTATTCTTCCCTAGTGCTCCCCATCTTATTGTGAATTAGTATCCTCATATTAGAGAAAACATTTGGCCTTTGGTTTTGTGGGATTGGCTTATTTCACTTAGCATGATATTTTCCAACTTCAACCTTTACTATCAAATGCCGTAATTTCACTCTTCTTTAAAGTTGAGTAATATTCCATTGAGTATATATACCACATTTTCTTTATTCATTCATCTATTGAGGGACACCTAGGTTGGTTCCATAGTCTAGCTGTTGTGAATTGAGCTACTATAAACATTGATGTGGCTGCATCACTATAGTATGCTGATTTTAAGTCCTTTGGGTATAAACCAAGGAATAGGATAGCTGGGTCAAATGGTGTTTCCATTCCCAATTTTCTGAGCATACTCCATACTGCTTTCCATAGAGGTTGCACCAATTTGCAGTCCTACCAGCAATGTATGGGTGTATCGCCAACATTTATTGTTGCCTATATTCTTGATGATTGCCATTCTGACAGGAGTGAGATGAAATCTTAGAATAGTTTTGATTTGCATTTCTTTAATTGATAGAGATGTTGAACACTTATAGACACTTCATAGAAGAAGAAATACAATTGTGCATTTTACTTTTTAACCAAAAGGGTATTTTTAAATAACTCATATAGGAAAGGATAGTGTTTGTTTGCACCAGGGATTGAACTCAGGGGTGCTTAACCACTGAGCCTATCCCCATTCCTTTTTTACATTTTATTTAGTGATGGGGTCTTGCTGAGTCGCCTAGGGCCTTGCTCAGTTGCCTTACTCAGTTGCTAAGGCTGGCTTTGAACTCACGATCCTCTTGCCTCAGCCTTCCAAGCCACTGGGATTACAGGCGTGTGCCACCACAACGGGCAGGATAGTGCCTTTTCTCTATCCCCATTTCCATTTTTTTTTGATGTCCATAGAGATGATTTTTTAATTTAACCCAATGCTTCAAAAATCAGAAATCTTGTGTGAGCTCTGCTACCAACTTTCTGGACAACGCTTAAACTCATTGCTTTCGGGTCTCCATCAGGCGAGTGATAAGGGAATTATCATCTGCCAGCTTCTAGAGCCACTGGGCATCTGATGAGGAAATGTTGCAAAATTACTTTGAATCCATCTGGTCAAAGATCATAGACCCAAGTTAGGCTGTGCATGCTTTGGATTTATGTGTAGCCCCAGACCCTGCAACTCAGTTTAGTAATGCACTTCTGCCTGAAGAGATAATGTCTAAGACTTTTAGCATAGTGACTAGCCATGACCAAAGGCTCAGTAAGTTACAGATATGTTTCTAGGCCACAGATTACCTTACTAAAATGTAATGTTTCCCTCACTCCATGCTTTTAAAAAAATCTGCATTATTTTCCCCACTATGTTTAGAATAAAATACAAATTCCTGAGCACAGAATTCTCTCTCTCTCTCTCTCTCTCTCTCTCTCTCTCTCTCTCTCCCCCTCTCCCTCTCCCCCTCCCTCCCTCCTTCAGTTTCTAAAGAACACCTCCAGGCTCTGAAAATGATGCATCATTGCTCCTACAGGTGGGAGTGTCCCTTCTCTATCTTTGGAAGTCCTGCCTCAGCCTCAGGTGTCCCCTTTTGTGTGGTGCTCTCCTTGACCTCCCAAGACACAGCCAATCTCAGTCTTTCTTATGAATGCCCACATCATGTCACTTTAGCCCAGTTCAGCCTGCATTTCATTTAACCTTGTTCTGTATTTCATTGTTGACACTTCCTTCTGGATTGCACACTCCCTGAGTAGAAGGGGTTGATCCCAGTGAGTGACTAACATGGGACAGTCAGCCTTTTGTAAAGTTGGCAGAGCTTAATATAACGCCCATCCGACTGGAATCAGAGCTTGCTTATACAGGAGCTAAAAGGGGAGGGTTGAAAAGAGAATGTTCCTGCTCCTTCCTTCTCTCTGCCTCCCATCAAGTCAGCAGCAGAGATAGGCAGGGTGCCTAGGTCTCAGGATGCTGGCCTAGCTTTTTTTTTTTCTTTTTTTTAAGTTGTAGATGGACACAATGCCTTTATTTTGTTTACTTAGTTTTAAGTGGTGCTGGGTATCAAACCCAGGACTTCACACATGGTAGGCAAGCACTCTACCACTGAGCTACAACCCCAGCCCCTGGGCTAGCTTTCTGGGGAAACAGAAATCATTCCTGATTTAAGTGCAGACATTGCATCAGAGGCAGGCTTGGGCCCCTTGCCTTATGAGTCAGCAGGCATTAAACCCAGCTCATCCCTTATCCTTTCCCCTTACCTTAAAAGCCCACAGAGCAGCAAACTCATTATCATTACACAGAGAATAAAGAGCACGAGGCCAAGGACAGAGCAGCTGAATTGTTGCAGGGCTGCTTTATTCAGGGACTAGGCAGTGACCATTTTGCCTTCAATGGCTCATTTACACTACTTACACTACTGCCTGATGGTGAATCCAAGACACCCACTTGACATTATTAGTAGTACAAGCCAGATGTCAGCCTCCAAGTGTTTCCAACTTTTCCAGCTTGATGTGCTCAACTGGTCCTTTATGATTTAGTAAAAATGGTCTCAAATCTCTATCCCTTATGTGGTAGAAGCCCAGATACTTTTCCAAGGGACATGAGGAAGAAAGCTCTGTCCCCTCGTCACTAGTCTCTGCTTTAGCTGATTCTTGGTCTCCACTCCATACTCTCCTCCTCCGGTTTGTCTTGTTCTTTCTCCATAGCCTGCCTACCTACTGGGCTCCCCTACAAATCCCAGTCCTCACAGTGCCATTATTCAGGGCTGTGTGGGTGGTGTAGACTGTAATGAAGATTTGGTCAATGGAGGTGTGTGTGTGTGTGTGTGTTATTTTCCTAGGGTTGCTGTAATGAAGTCATGCAAGCTGAGTAACTTCAACAATAAAAACACATTGTCTCACAGTTCTAGAAGCCAAAAGCCTGAGGTTGAAGTGCCAGCAGGGTTGTGATCCCTCTGAGGTTACAAGGGGTCTGTTTCAGGCCTCTCTGTCTTCTGGTAGCTTGACTTCTGGTAGCATAATTCCCATCTTCACATGGCACTCTCCATGTGTGTGTCCAAATATCCTCTTTTTATAAGAACAGCAGCCATAATGGATTTGGGGTTCACCCTACCTCAGGATGACCTCATCTTAACTCCCCACATCTGCAACAACCTTACTTCCAAGTAAGGATACATTCTGAGGTACTGGGAGCTGGGACTTTAACATATATGTCTCAAGAGGACAAAATTCAACCCATAATTCTGTGTCTTTTTGTGTGTTTTAGGATTAGGAGTGTTACATTATAGACTAGAAGGGCAGAACACTTGGAACTGTATATTCTTAAAAATCTGCAGCCTTTCTGTCCCCTGGGAGAACTTCTAGGGTTGTACCTTCCCCAAGGTCTCCTGCCATGTTGTTGGGCCCCTTCTGACCCTCTTCTTAAACCCTTTTCTCCTTCCTCCTGGTTCACTCAGCTCCAACTCCAAAATTACTGTGCATTTCTGATACAAAAAAGTCAAACTATTTTCTTCTTGCACACCATCCTGGCTTGGCCTAGAGGGACACCTTAATAACTAAAACATCCACTGGTGATTCTTCTAAGAAGACAGTCATCTGGCTTAGGAGAAATTCTATGATCAAATCTGATACTAACAATTTTCTCCCGTCCCTGTATCAGTAAGTAATAATTGGAATTACTTATTAATCTAAATATTTTGTGAACTAGTTTGTATTTGTTTATTTCTGGGTACATTAAAAAAATGCCTCCTGAGCAAATGCAGGGGGAAAAAAAACACCCAGAAACAATAGAATACAAGTTGTGCCTTATAGACCAAGAATGTGCTGCTTATCTCCTGTCCTTCCATCAGAAGAGGTGCTAATAACTATGGCACTCTATCAGGCAAGGACAGGGCTTTAGAGCACTTCTCCACAGAGTCAACTCAAGCCATCATTATGAGCCCATTAGAGTTGACATGAGAGATGAAATCAATTTGCTGCAACTGTTCTAGATGGTTTTTATTCTTTTTTTATTGGTTGTTCAAAACATTACAAAGCTCTTGACATATCATATTTCATACATTAGATTCAAGTGGGTTATGAACTCCCATTTTTACCCCAAATACAGATTGCAGAATCACATCGGTTACACATCCACATTTTTACATAATGCCATATTAATAATTGTTGTATTCTGCTGCCTTTCCTATCCTCTACTATCCCCCCTCCCCTCCCCTCCCATCTTCTCTCTCTACCCCATCTACAGTAATTCATTTCTCTCCTTGTTTATTTACCCATTCCCCTCACAACCTCTTATATGTAATTTTGTATAACAATGAGGGTCTCCCTCCATTTCCATGCAATTTCCCTTTTCTCTCCCTTTCCCTCCCACCTCATGTCTCTGTTTAATGTTAGTCTTTTCTTCCTGCTCTTCCTCCCTGCTCTGTTCATAGTTGCTCTCATTATATCAAAGACGACATTTGGTATTTGTTTTTTAGGGATTGGATAGCTTCACTAAGCATAATCTGCTCTAGTGCCATCCATTTCCCTGCAAATTCCATGATTTTGTCATTTTTTAGTGCTGCGTAATACTCCATTGTATATAAATGCCACATTTTTTTTATCCATTCATCTATTGAAGGGCATCTGGGTTGGTTCCACAGTCTAGCTATTGTGAATTGTGCTGCTATGAACATCGATGTGGCAGTATCCCTGTAGTACGCTCTTTAAGGTCTTCAGGGAATAGTCCGAGAAGGGCAATAGCTGGGTCAAATAGTGGTTCCATTCCCAGCTTTCCCAGGAATCTCCATACTGCTTTCCAAATTGGCCACACCAGTTTGCAGTCCCACCAGCAATGTGCAAGAGTACCCTTTTCCCCACATCCTCGCCAGCACTTGTTGTTGTTTGACTTCCTAATGGCTGCCAATCATACTGGAGTGAGATGGTATCTTAGGGTGGTTTTGATTTGCATTTCTCTGACTGCTAGAGATGGTGAGCATTTTTTTATGTACTTGTTGATTGATTGTATGTCCTCCTCTGAGAAGTGTCTGTTCAGGTCCTTGGCCCATTTGTTGATTGGGTTATTTGTTGTCTTATTGTCTAATTTTTTGAGTTCTTTGTATACTCTGGATATTAGGGCTCTATCTGAAGTATGAGGAGTAAAAATTTGTCCCCATGATGTAGGCTCCCTATTTACCTCTCTTATTGTTTCTCTTGCTGAGAAAAAACTTTTCAGTTTAAGTAAGTCCCATTTGTTGATTCTTGTTATTAACTCTTGTGCTATGGTATCCTACTAAGGAATTTGGAGCCCGACCCCACAATATGTAGATCGGAGCCAACTTTTCTTCTATCAGACACAGAGTCTCTGATTTGATATCTAGCTCCTTGATCCTCTTTGAGTTAACTTTTGTGCATGGTGAGAGAAAGGGATTCAGTTTCATTTTGTTGTATATGGATTTCCAGTTTTCCTAACACCATTTGTTGAAGATGCTATCCTTCCTCCATTGCATGCTTTTAGCTCCTTTATCAAATAGAAGATAGTTGTAGCTTTGTGGATTAGTCTCTGTGTCCTCTATTCTGTACCATTGGTCCACCCGCCTGTTTTGGTACCAGTACCATGCTGTTTTTGTTACTATTGCTCTGTAATATAGTTTGAAATCTGGTATCGCTATACAGCCTGATTCACACTTCCTGCTTAGAATTGCTTTTGCTATTCTGGGTCTTTTATTTTTCCATATGAATTTCATGATTGCTTTATCTATTGCTACAAGAAATGCCGTTAGCATTTTGATTGGCATTGCATTAAACCTGTAGAGAACTTTGGGTAATATCGCCATTTTGATGATGTTAGTTCTGCCTATCCATGAACAGGGTACATTTTTCCATCTTCTAAGATCTTCTTCTATCTCTCTCTTTAGGGTTCTGTAGTTTTCATTGTATAAATCTTTCACCTCTTTTGTTAGGTTGATTCCCAATTATCTTATTTTTCTTTAAGGATATTGTGAATGGAGTGTTTTTCCTCATTTCCGTTTGAGAAGTTTTGTCACTGATACACAGAAATGCCTTTGATTTATGCGTGTTGATTTTATATCCTGCCACTTTGCTGAATTCATTTATTAATTCTAGTAGTTTTTTTTGTAGACCCTTTTGGGTCTTCTAAGTATAGAATCATGTCATCTGCAAATAGTGATAATTTAAGTTCTTCTTTTCCTATTTTTATGCCTTTAATTTCTTTCATCTGTCTAATTGCTCTGGCCAGTGTTTCGAGAACTTTATTGAATAGAAGTGATGATAGAGGGCATCTCTGTCTTGTTCCAGATTTTAGAGGGAATGCCTTCAATTTTTCTCCATTCAGAATGATGCTAGCCTGAGGCTTAGCATAGATAGCTTTTACAATGTCTAGGAAAGTTCTTGTTATCCCTAGTTTTTCTAATGTTTTGAACATAAAGGGATGCTGTACTTTGTCGAATGCTTTTTCTGCATCTATCGAGATGATCATATGGTTCTTATCTTTAAGTCTATTGATGTGGTGAATAACATTTATTGATTTCCGTATATTGAACCATCCTTGTATCCCAGGGATGAATCCTATTTGATCATGGTGCACAATTTTTTTGATGTGCCTTTGTATCTGATTCGCCAGAATTTAATTGAGGATTTTTGCATCTAGGTTCATCAGAGATATTGGTCTGTAGTTTTCTTTCTTTGAGGTGTCTTTGTCTGGTTTCGGAATCAGGGTGATGTTGGCCTCATAGAATGAATTTGGCAGAGTTCCCTCTTTTTCTATTTCCTGAAATAACTTGAAAAGTATTGGTATTAATTCTTCTTTAAAGGTTTTGTAAAACTCCGCTGTATACCCATCCGGTCCTGGGCTTTTCTTGGTTGGTAGTCTTTTGATTGCTTCTTCTATTTCATCCATTGATATTGGTCTGTTTAAATTGTGTGTATCCTCCTGACTCAGTCTGGGCAAATCATATGACTTAAGAAATTAAGTCTATCTTCTATTTTATTGGAATATAGGTTTTCAAAATAATTTCTGATTGTCTTCTGTATTTCTGTAGCATCTGTTATGATACTTTTTCGTCCCATATGTTAGTAATTTGAGTTCTCTCTCTTCTTCTCTTTGTTAGCATGGCTAAGGGTCTGTCGATCTTATTTATTTTTTCGAAGAACCAACTTTTAGTTTTGTTAATTTTTTCAATAGTTTCTTTTGTTTCAATTTTGTTGGTTTCCGCTCTGATTTTAATTATTTCTTGCCTTCTGCTACATTTGCTGTTGTTTTGCTCTTCCTTTTGTAGGGCTTTGAGATGAAGTGTGAGCTCATTTATTTGTTGGTTTTTCCTTTTTTTGAGGAATGACCTCCAGGCGATGAATTTCCCTCTTAAAACTGCTTTCATTGTGTCCCATAGATTCCGATATGTTGTGTCTGTATTTTCATTTATCTCTAAGAATTTTTTGATTTCCTCCTTTATGTCTTCTGTAACCCATTGATCATTCAGTAACATATTGTTCATTTTCCATGTGATGTAGGATTTTTCCTTCCTTCTTTTATCATTGATTTCTAGTTTCATTCCATTATGATCAGATAAAATGCATGTTATCATCTCCACCCCTTTATATTTACTAAGGGTTGCCCTATGGCATAATATATGGTCTATTTTTGAGAAGGATCCATGTGCTGCTGAGAAAAAAGTATATCCACTTGATGGTTGATATATTCTATATATGTCAGTTAAGTCTAGGTTATTGATTGTGATATTGAGTTCTATAGTTTCTTTATTCAACTTTTGTTTGGAGGATCTCTGCAATGGTGAGAGAGATGTGTTGAAGTCACCCATAATTATTGTGTTGTGGTCTATTTGATTCTTGAACTTGAGGAGAATTTGTTTTATGAACGTCGTAGCACCATTATTTGGTGCACAGATATTGATAATTGTTATGTCTTGTTGGTTTATGGTTCCTTTTAACAATATATAATGTCCTTCCTTATCCCTTTTGATTAACTTAGTCTTGAAGTCGATTTTATTCGATATGAGGATGACCACCCCTGCTTGCTTGTGAGGACCGTGTGCGTGGTATATTTTTTCCCAACCTTTCACCTTCAGCCTGTTTATGTCTTTTCCAATCAGATGTGTCTCCTGGAGGCAACATATTGTTGGATTTGTTTTTTTAATCCATGTTACCAGCTTATGTCGCTTTATTGGAGAGTTTAAGCCATTAACGTTTAGAGTTACTATTGATATATGGTTTGTACTGCCAGCCATGTTTGATTATTTATCTTTTTTAAAATTTAGTTTGTTTCTCCATGATTAGCTTTACCCCCATGCCCTCTGTCATTACCGAGGCACTTCCCTCTGATGGTTTTGGTTGTTGTTTTTCATTTCTTCCTCGTGTACTGTTTTGCTCAAGATGCTTTGCAATGCTGGTTTTCTGGCTGCAAATTCTTTTAGCTTTTGTTTATCATGAATGATTTTTATTTCGTTGTAGTATCTGAAGCTTAATTTTGCTGGATACAGAATTCTTGTTTGGCATCCATTGTCTTTCAGTGTTTGAAATACGTTGTTCCAGGATCTTCTCGCTTTCAGCGTCTGTGATTAAAAATCCATTGTTAACCTTATTGGTTTACCCCTTAATGTAATCTGCCTCCTTTCTCTAGTAGCTTTTAATATTTTCTCTTTGGTCTGTATATTGGATATCTTCATAACAATGTGTCTTGGCATTGGTCTACTGTGATTTTGTGTGCTCGGTGTCCTGTATGTATCTTCAATTTGTATATCTGTTTCTTTTTTTATTTCTGGAAAGTTTTCTGTAATTATTTCATTCGGCAGGTTACTCATTCCCTTGGTTTGAATCTCTGTACCTTCCTCTATCCTGATGACTCGTAAGATATGTTATCCCATATCTCTTGGATGTTTTTCTCGTGATTTTTTTACCAGCCTTTCTGAGTTGGCTAGACTCTTTTCAAGATGATATATTTTGTCTTCATTATCTGACGTTCTGGCTTCTACTTGCTCCACTCTGTTAGTGATACTCTCAATTGAGTTTTTAATTTGGTTTATCATTTCCTTCATTTCTAGAATTATTGTTTGATCTTTTTTATAATCTCTGTCTCCTGATAAAGATGCTTAACTTCTTCTTTTATCTGTTTATATAATTCATTTTCAATGTGTTCTTTCACTGTTTGGATTTGCTGTCTGGTATCCTCTTTAAGGTTCCATTCCATCTGTCTAAGGTATTTTTTGAGTTCTTTATATGACCATTTTTCTGATGACTCCTGAATATTTAGGCTGTCCTTCATTGTTTGTACTCCTTTTCTTCCTTGATTTTTTATGCTGCTCATGATACTTCTTGTTCTGTTTGACTGCTGAGTTACTGTTTACTCTTATAAATTTATTTGATGCTTGGGAGGAAAGATGTTAGAAGGGAAGGGAAGAAGTCACTAAAGAGAATGAGAGTAGGCAGGTAGAATTCAAGGAAGGGGGAATAAGAAAATTGAAAAGAAATGAAAAGACAAAAGAGAAAAAATAGAAAATAAATAAAGAAAGAAAAAAAAATAAAAATAATAATGATAATTTAAAAATTAAAATTAAAATTAAAATAATAATAATAATAATAAAATTTAAAAATTTAAAAAAATTAAAAACATTTAAAAAAGTTAAAGAACAACAACAAAAAATGAAAATGAAAGAAAAAAAACCCAAATTAAAAAAAATAAAATAATAATAATAATAAATGCAGTCATAGAGTTCAATTAACTTCTCTTCCAGTAGGTGGAGCTGTGCCCACTGGGCCAAGCTTCTCCTCTCAATAGGTGGGAACCAATCACTGTGCAGCAGCTCTTCCTCCCAGACTGGGCGGGTCTCCAAACCTGAGTGTCTAGGGCCTTCTCTTGTGTTTCCTCAAGCCAGGCCCCGCTAACCTATGACGCTCACCACAATACTGGCTACATGCCAGGTCTGCTGCTCCTGGGAGCCCTGTTTTCATGAATGCCTGGGCACACTCTCCCTGTTTGCCTCCCTCAGACCCTAAGTTTGTAGAGCTTGGGGCTGAGAACCCCCAGTGAATTTGTTTGCCCTCCAGTAGCCACGCCCCCTGTAGCTGGTGCAAGAGACATCAGTTGTCAGCACTGGTGGGAGCGGTAGCCGGGAGTTCCTCGCCATGAGTCCCACGCCACTCCTGATTCCCTCAGTCTGGCTATCGTGCTCACGGGAGAGCTGGGAGGGGTCCTTAAGATTTCCCCGCGTTGTGGAGAGGGATGGCTAGGGGATTACACACCTGTCTCCGTTGGTTTCAATGAAGTTATCTCCTCCGCCCGTGATGTCAGTTCTCTGCCATGGTGATATCCCATGCAAATGGTGACCGTTTGTTCCCTTTGCCGGGTGACCAATGTAACGGGTGTGTCCTGACTGTCTCTCCCAAGCCCTGTTTCAATCCTGTGGCCATTGCCTATGAAGGCTCAGTTGGCTTTTACCTCTGTAAGTTTAGAAGGGCCGACCAGTTATTTTAGCGGGATCATTAGTGCTGAGTCACGAGAAGCAGGCGAACCGGAGCTTGAATGCAGCCGATCTGGGCTCGGTGTGTGTTCTGAGAGGCCCAAACTGTTCGCCCCAGATCCACGTCAGCTCAGCATTGCCTAGTGATCCTGAGCAAACAGCATTTAGACAGTTTACGACTCCCTATGCCCGCGCAGCTGAAGAGGTCAGAGACTTGATCTCTCCGCACCTGTCGCCATGTTGGATCTCCAGGAATACTTCTTAACTCATTTTATAAGGCCAGGATTACCCTGAAAACAAAGTTAGCAAGTACGGGACCCCGTCTCAGAGGGAGGCGCAAAGGGAAAGTGGCTCCGCCGTCGCCCTCGGCGACCGGATGCAGGTCCGGGTCCCAGTGGTCGGCAGCCCCAAGGTGCCTCCGTGGGGCAGGCCTCCGCCACCGCCGCCTTCCAGCTCTGGCAGAGGGGATGGAGCTCCGAGAGGGCCCGTAGCTGCTTCACGCGTCGCCAAGTCCCCCAGTCAACATGGCTCCTCGGCCACCAAACTGCATGGCCGGCCCACTAATCCCCGCCGAGAAGCCGCGGCTGTGGATGTGTAATATGAATGCTCATGGCAACCTTGTTTCTTAATTATGTAAGGTCAGAAATGACTGCAGTAAATCTCTCAACTCCATGCACAACTTCCTAGTGTGGTCAGAAGATGAAAGTTATTCAGTAGATCAGCAGTCCATCTAGTATGGTGACTATCATTCTCCAGCCGCTCTTGTTCTAGATGTTTTGTTAGAAGAGTTTTATGATTCTAGTGATTATGTTTATTTCAGTTCATTAACAGTTGCCAGTTTGTGGAAATGAATAGGATATGGAGAATGTGATTTCTGTATGAGTCAGAACAGGCTGGGTTATGCCATGATAATAAATGATCCCCAAGTCTTGATAGTTAATATCAACAAGAATTTATTTCTCGCTTGTAATACTTGTCCTTTCAGGATCAGCTGAACCTCTGATTACCTTTATTCAGGGACCTGGGTTGACAAAGCAGCCTTTTCCTGTGATATTGCTGGTTTTGTGGCAGAAGGAAATGACACAAGGGTGAATCATGAATTGGCTCTTAAAGTTTCTGCTCTTAGGTGACCCAACTCACTTCCACTCAAATTTCACTAGCCCAGGATAATGTCAATGAGGTGAGTAAGATAATTCTCCTACAGGGAGGGACAGTAAAAGCATTAATTCACTGTACATTATGTATCAACTTTTAAATTATTGTTCTTAAATATCTGAGAAATGAAGTAAAAAAGGATATCTTTTCTATTCATTTTAATGGTTATTATTTACTCTTTTTACTATATATGGTATAATTATGCCATTAAAATAATAGAAATACATATTTGATGTGATTAATATCAGAACCTTTATTATTCAGCATCTTTTTCACAGAAGGAATGTAATTAGCTTTAACAGGAGGCTGCTTAATATTCAAAATGAAGTATATTAATGCTTAGTGGTTAAATCCTGACCCTAATTATCTAACACAATTACCTTCATAGGAAAGTAAGATAAACCTAACTGGATTAACCTAATGAAACATTCCTTTTGAGGTTTTTAAAGTACATTGTACTCTTATATATACTTTTGGTAAGCAAATAACCTTTTTGTATTGAAATACATTATATCAGATATTTTTTAAAAAAATTATCACAGGCTGTGATAATTACCTTGTTTCACTAATGTAAGAGTCTCAGCTTGTGATATACAATATGGAGTTGTTAAAGTGCATTTGGAAGAATGTAAGTCTAGCAGAATGTGAACAGATATTACACTAAAAATATGTCAGGAATTAAAGGATTCAGGGAACACTTAGTTAAATGTGGTAAACAGATGCTTTGGTTGTAAGACATATCCAAATCTTAATAATGCTTCATTAGGGCATGAGCCTGCTGTTGGACAACGTTCTTCAGAACACACTGTGGGAAGTGCAGACTCAGCTTTCAATCTGTGTGTGGCACCCCCATTTTGCCTCAGCTTTACAAACCCATGGCCATCCCTTAGACTTTGTCATCACCAGCCATGCCTGAAGTCACCAATTCAAGAAGTGCTTTTCAGGCCACATCCCACTCCTATCAACCATCTTTCATTCAGTTCTGTGAGCTGAACTCCAATCCTTCAAGCTTTCTGTCCCTTCTTATCCACCAACCCTCTGCTTTTTTTTCACTTCCCCATCTATCCACCTTAGTTTACATAACATGTCATTTTAGTAACTTTGGTCAATTATCCAAAGGCCCTTTCTAGTCTCTTTTAGTTGTACTCCTTTGTCAAGACTCAGCTGTGGATGGTTTCATTTAGGCCTGTTAGAAAAAGTCACATGATCAAATAGGCCCTTAATATTGGACAACCTTACTATATTTCCCCACTCCACTTACTTCTTATGCACCTACTTCCCATGATGAGTATTTCAAATCATTTCCATTTGTGGATTCTACCACCACTTCTGCTCTTCCTGTGTGCTGTCATTTTCTTGGTCCCTTTAGAGAATAAATTTGTGCCTGGTGCTCCCACACCTACAAGTCCCCTATCACTGTCTCCATTCTAGCCTCCTGTCCCTGTTGAGATAGGAGAAATGTTTTATCCCCTTCTAAGGACAACTGTACTTGGACTTTGACCCTCATATCCTTCCCACTTTCCAAGGACCTTGCACTATTGATGATACCTGCTTTTTCTTCATTCCTTTCTTCTTTTCCATTTTTTTTTTTTGGAAGGTGAGGGTGTGGAACCAGGGGTGCTCTACCACTGAGCCACATCCCCAATCTTTTTTACTCTATTTCAAGAGAGGGTCTTCCTAAGTTATTAAGACTGGTCTTCAACTTGTGATCTTCCTTCATCAGCCTCCTGGGTAGCTGAGATTACAAGTGTGCACCACTGTGCCTGGCCTGTGTGAACTCAACCCAACCCTTCAACTACTCTTTCTCATCATCCATTGGCTTTTAGACATGCTTAAGACTTTCCCATTACAAAGGGGAAAAAGGACGGTAGAGGAAAAGGGAAGAAGGATGAAAGGAGAGAAAACTCATCTATGTCATTCCATTCTGTTCTAGCTAGTCTTGTTGTTGTTATTGTTGTTGTTATTGGGGATTGAACCAGGGCACTGAGCTTCATTCACAGTCCTTTTTTGCTTATTTTAAAAATTTGAGACAGGATCTTGCTAAGTTACCCAGGCTGGTCTCAAAATCGCAATCCTCCTGCCTCATTCTCCTGAGTTGCTGGGATGACAGGTATGTGTCACTGCATTGGGTCAATCCATTCTTTTCATACGCAAATCCTTACTGTCTCCATTTCTTCTTTTTTCACTCATTCCTATCTAGTTAGAAAAATAATTGTTGAGAAGTAAGAGACATATGGTAATGTGTACTAATCTTAAATGTTCATATAGCTCAATGAAGGTATTATATTTGCATCATATGTAGCTATACCTAAATCAAGTTGGAGCATTTTCAAGAATTAAAAAGTAATAATATTCCTAATGTTCTATAACTTGATATTTTCACTTAAGAATACATCCAGAAGATAACTTCATAGAAGTACATCAAGACCTTCATTTATTTTCAACTGTGTAGTGCTTTATTATACAGATGTACTATCATTTATCAATATTCTGCTAGTGGACTCTTAAACGGATCTAGTCTTTTGCTGTTACAAATAGTGTTTCAATGAATAGTGTGGTGCAGATGTTGTTTTGTATTTCTGCCAATGTATATTGGATACATGTTCTTAACAGTGGGATTACTGGCACACGCTCATAATCCCAGTGGATGTAATTTTAGTGGCTCAGGAGGCTGAGGCAGGAGGATTTTTAATTCAAAGCCAGCCTCAGCAACAGTGAGGCACTAAGCAACTCAGTGAGACTCTGTCTCTAAATAAAGCACAAAAGTAGGGCTTGGGATGTGGTCAGTGGTTGAGTGCCCCTGAGTTCAATCCCTGACACCAAAAAAAAAAAAAAAAAAAAAAGGAATTATTGGGCTAAAGACTAAACGCATTTGTAATTTGTCCAGATATTGTCTAATTCTTCTCCATAGAGGTTGTACAATTTTCCATTCCCACCAGCTCTCCAGAAGAGTATGTGTTGCCCACAGACTTGCTGATAACATTAGTTGATAAATTTAATTTTATATACATGCATTTTTCTTTTCTTGCAGCTTAATTGAAATATAATTTACATACAATCAGTAGTCATAATTTAATTTGCCATATGGATACAAAAATGAAACCACTTACAAATAAGATAATACATCCAAATGACCCTAAAGTAGATTTATGTTTCTTTGTAATCTATTATTCCCTCTACATTTCTGCCCCCAAACATGGGAGTTCTCAAAAATTTTACTTCTCATATATCCTTTCTCAAGGTCTCAAGGGATACCTCCCAACGTGACAGAGCATATTCAAAAGGAAGAAAACAGGATTGCAAACCTTGCAGGGAGAAGCAACCACCATTAGGACAGTAAAGGGCATTCCCAGCCTTAAGACCTGGTTCTTACAATCTAGACTGCTGGCACCAGCTGCAAGGAGCTATGATCCCAGAGACTCAGAAGACTGAGGCAGGTGGATCAGGAGAGGCCTGGACAATATAGTAAGACCCCCATCTCTAAAAAGAAAAAAAAATCACAGTATATGAAAAATTAAAATCAAATTACAGTGATCCTTTACCCTGCATATTTTTATAGGGCATATTGATATTAGCTAACATTGAAATTTGTCTACATGTTAAAGATCATCAATAAGAGCTATGATAGAATACAGAAGAAACAGGCATTTCCCAAGTGTCTTGAATTTAAAGCTGGATGTAGTAACTGTTTAGACTTTGAGACTTCAGAGAAAGAGTGAGTATATTTTTGTTTGCACGAGGATAATTTAATTTTTTCAAATGAGAGTACTTTTGAAATTATAATTGTGCACAGAGAAGTTGATATTGGGCAGTGAAGGGGTGGTATGATATAATAAGGTTTAAAATCCAACAGTGAGCACTTACTATGTGCTTCTTTTAATCCTGACAACAGCACTGTAAGAATGGAACTGATATTATCTCCATTTACAGATGAAGCTCAGGCTTCTACAGTTTAAGTAACTTAGTCACAGTTACAGATCATTTGCACCTAGACGTTCGGTGTACAGGGCCTGCTATTGCTGGGATGTGGTTTGTCTCCCAAGGTTCCATGTACAGGAAGCTTGTTCCCCAGTGTGGCCATGTGAGAGGTGGTGAGACCTTTAAGAAGTGGGTCTGGTGGGAGGTGATCAGGCCATGGTGCATCACCCCCTCAGAAAAGATTAATTATAGTTCTCATAGGACCCCGGTTAGTTACCTTCAGAGTGAGTTGTAAAAAGAGTGAGTCTGGCCCCTGAATCTCTTTGACTTCCTTTCTTACCATCTGATCTCTTCCTCTGTTTTTTTTTCTTTGATTTTGTACATGGGCTGAAACAACATAAATTCAAAACTTACAGATAAGTGTTAGCTGTATCTTTTTTTTTTTTTTTAAGTTTGTTTAAATGTCGGGGCAAAACTAACAACGTATCTCCTTTGAAATGTTGTCTACATGGATTTCCATGTAGACCACAGGACTGTATATTGTCTTGGAATGTCCTTAGAAGACTATGTTACTGAATGACCTCTTTCTCTTGCACATACTTCTACCATCATGCTAATCTGCCATGTTGTGATGCAGCCAAGGGGGTTGCTACTTGAACAGATGGAGTCCCTCTATACTGGACTTTCAAAAGTGAGCTATATAAGCCTCTTTTCCCTCTAAAGTACTCATCTTTGAGTATTTTGTTACAGTAATGAAAAACAGACTAATATAGGGTGTATGTTCTTGATTTTTCTAAACTATATTACCTTATTCTATAAAGGAGATGTGTCCTTCTTCTATGTTGCCTAGCAATTGAATTTTCTTCTTATTTGGAAAATTCTCTTTCATATGATCTGGGTAGGAGACAGAATTTACTGGCCTCTACAAAAGCTGAAAATACAGATGCTCACTTCCTAGTTTCCCTGGAACTTTGGGTGTGGACACGTACTCTAAGTTCATCAATCAGGTGTACCCTCAGTTTCAGGATGATTAAGTGCAGCAATGACAGTGGTGGCTTCTAGGGTATTGGGGTTATAAGCTGCAGCTTCTAGTACTTGGCAAGGATGACAGACCGGTCCTCACTAGACCAGTTTTATAGCATTATTTTGGATATTCTTGACTAGGTAACCTTTAAGGTTCTATTTATCTAGCTGAGCACAGTGGCACATGACTTTAATCCCAGACATTCAGAAGACTGAGGCAGGAGGATTGCAAGTTCATAGGCCAACCTTGGAAACTTAGTGAGACCCTGTTTCAAAATAAAATAAAATGGGCTGGGGGTGAGCTCAGTGATAGATCACTGTGGGTTCAATGTCTAGTACCTAAAAAAGGGGAGAGGTGCTATATATACCTAGCTTTCCAAACAGTTCTGTGAGGTAACCAAATATTCTGATTTATAGCAACAACTCTCATAATTTGTTTATTTATTTTTTGGTAAAAATTATTTTTAATGGCCTCATAATATTTCACATGTATATATACACTGTTCTCCTACTTTTAAAAAAGTTGTTCTTTTTAGATTTCCCTTCAAGTATAGTATATTTTCGGCATATTATACATACATGGAGTATAACTTACTTTAATTAGTATATCATTCTTGTGCTTAAACATGATGTGGAGTTTCACTAGTCTTGTTTTCACATATGAACATAGGAAAGTTATGTCCAATTTGTTCTACTATCTTTCCTACTCCCAACCCCCTCCCTTCCCTTCATCTAACCCAATGAACTTCTATTCTTCTCTTCCCCCACCTTATTGTGAGTCAGCATACATATATCAGAGAGAACGTTCTGCCTTTGGTTTTTTTTGGGATTGGCTTATTTCACTTAGCATGATACTCTCCAGTTCCATCCATTTACCAACAAATGCTATAATTTTATTCTTCTTTATGGCCGAGTGATATTTCATTGTGTATATATGCCACATTTTCTTTATCAAGGGCATCTTGGTTGGTTCTCTAGCTTAGCTATTATGAATTGAGCTGCCACAAACATTGATGTGGCTGTGTCACTGTAGTATGCTGATTTTAAATTCTTTGGATATATACCAAGGAGTGGGATAACTGGGTCAAATGGTGGTTCCACTCCAAGTTTTCTGAGGAATCATCACACTGCTTTCCAGAGTGTTTGCACCGATTTGCAGTCCCACTAGCAAATATGAGTGTACCTTTTTCTCCACGTCCTTGCCAACATTGATAATTGCCATTCTGACTGGAGTGAGATGAAATCTCAGTGTAGTTTAAATTTGCATTTCTCTGATTGCTAGAGATGTTGAATATTTTAAAATATATTTATTGACCATTCATATTTCTTCTTTTGTGAAGTGCCTGTTCATTTCCTTTGCTCACTTATTGACTGGGTTATTATTTATTTTTTCACATTAAGTTTTTCAAATTCTTTATATATTCAGGAGGTTAATGCTCTATCTGAGGTGCAGGTAGCAAAGATTTCTCCCATTCTGTAGGCTCTCTCTTCACATTTTTGATTGTTTCCTTTGCTGTGAAGAAGCTTTTTAGTTTGATGCTATCCCATTTATTGATTCTTGATTTTACTTCTTGCACTTTAGGAGTCTTGTTGAGGAAGTCGGTTCCTAAGCTGTCATGATAGAAAGCTAGCCCTAGTTTTTCTCCTATAGGTGCAGGGTCTCTGGTCTAATGCCTAGGTCCTTGATCCACTTTGAGTTGAGTTTTGTGCAGGGTTAGAGATGGAGTGAAATTTCATTCTGGTACATAAGAATTTCCAGTTTTTCCAACACCATTTGTTGAAGAGGCTATCTTTTCTCCAATGTATGTTTATGGTGCCTTTGTCTAGTATGAGATAACTGTATTTATGCGCATTTGTCTCTGTGTCTTCTATTCCATTGGTCTTCATGTCTGTTTTGGTGCCAATACCTTGCCATTTTTGTTGCTATAGCTTGTAGTTCTGTAGTATAGTTTAAGGTCTGGTATTGTGATGCCTCCTGCTTTACTTTTCTCACTAAGGATTGCTTTGACTATTCTGGGCCTCTTATTTTTCCAAAAGAATTTCATGATTGCTTTTTCTATTTCTATGAAGAACATCATTGGTATTTTAGTAGAAATTGCATTAAATCTATATAGTGCTTTTGGTAGTATGGCTATTTTGACAATATTAATTCTTCCTATCCAAGAACATGGGAGATCTTTCCATCCTCTAAGGTCTTCTTCAATTACTTTCTTTAGTGTTCTGTAGTTTTCATTATAGAGGTCTTTCACCTCTTTTGTTAGATGATTCTCAAGTATTTTTTATTTTTTGAGGCTGTTGTGAATGGGATAGTTTTCCTAATATTTCTTTCAGTTGATTCAGCATTGGTGTATAGGAACGTAATTGATTTATCGGTGTTAATTTTTTGAATTAAATAATTTATTTTTTCTAATTTGTTATACATGATGGCAGAATGCAATTCATTTCATATTACACATATAGAGCACAATGGGTGTTAATTTTATATTCTGCTACTTTGCTGGATTCATATATGAGTTCTAGAAATCTTCTGGTGGCGTTTTTAGGTCTTCTAAATATAGAATCATGTCATCAGCAAATAGGGATAGTTTGAACTCTTTTCCTTTTCATATCCCTTTAATTTCCTTCTTTTGCCTAATTACTCTGGCTAGAGTTTCAAGGACTGTTGAATAGAAGTAGTAAGAGAGGACATCCTTGTCTTGTTCCAGTTTTTATTGGGAATGCTTTCAATTTTTTTCCATTTAGAATAATGTTGGATTTGGGTTCAACATATATACGTTTTACAATGTTGAGGTATGTTCCTACTGGCCTTAGTTTTTCAAACACAAGTGGATGAACAGCTCTCATGGTTGTTTAACATTTTTTTTTTTAAAAAAAAACAGCTTTATTAAGGTATAATGATAGACAAAGAACTGCACATATATCATGTTCAACCTGATGTTTGGACATTTGCAAACAACCACAATCAAGATCATAGATATTTCCAACATCTCTCAAAGTCTCCCCTGTGTCACTTCTGGGTGTGTGCATGGTAAGAACACTAATGTAAGACCTAACCTCTTAACAAATTTTGAAGCACTTGATACTGTAATTTTAATTTCCCTCCCAGTGCTGGGGATTGAACTCAGGGTCTCATGCATGCTAGGCAAGTGCTCTGCTACTGATGTTTCCAGTCCTGTATCACTGATGTTTAGTCTTATTTCTAAAATAAAATATTTGCTTACATATGTATAACTCATAGCTTTTTTTGTTCCTATACCAAAATAGAGGACAGATGGATGTAAGTGGTAGGATGTGAAATTAAGGAAATAAAATGTGCCAACTGTGCTGACCCCCACATGCTTTCATGTTTTTTTTTTTTTTTTTTTTTTGTGTGTGTGTGTGTGTGCTAGGGATTGAACCCAGGGGGCACTTAACCACTGAGCATTTTTTTTTTCCTTTTGATACAGAGTCTTGCTGAGTTGCTTAGAACCTCACTAACTTGCTCCGGCTGGCCTCAAACTTGTGATCCTCCTGCCTGAGTCTCCCAAATTGCTGGGACTATAGGCTACTTACAAGAGAAATGCAGGCCTTAAAATGCTGATAAGAAGAACACAAGTTTCCCTGTAGTGGGTAGAGGAGGCTTTTGTGACCTTTACATAGATCAGATCCTGGAACTCAGGGAGATAAGGATAATTCCCCCTAAACATTAAATCTTTAAGAACAGGAAGCTTGTACCCTCTATACCAAGCATTTTTTGTTGTTGTTTTGTGTGAACCTTTTGCTTTTCTCTACCTGAATTTTTTTTTTTCCCTTCATTGGGATATGTCTTGGGTTTGGGGTCATTCTACCTCAGTTTTCCTGGAATATTATAATCTTTTGTCTTGAAGTTGAAGTCTTTATTTTGAAAGTTTTCTTCTATAATTCTTTTTTGAAAAATTTTCTTAAAAATTTTTGTCTGCTTCTATTGTACTCTACAAATGAATATCAACCATATACATATTAGATCTCTTTTACCTCTATCATTTTCTCTAATATTTTTTATATTATTTTCCTTTTTCAATCCTTTTTGGGACTTTAAAATTTTCTGCCCTTTACTATATTTTAAATAGTATTTTCTACTTTTAGCTCCCTTTAGTATTTTTATTTGTTTATTTTTTTAGTTGAACATGGACACATTAACTTTGTTTTACTAATTTATTTTATGTGGTGCTGGGGACTGAACCCAGTGCCTCATATGTGCAAGGCAAGTGCTCTACCACTGAGCCACAAACCCCAGCCTCACCCTTCAGTATTTTTTCATAATGTTTTATATTTCCTTTCTACTTCATTTTCCCAAGATCTGCTGGCTTGTATTTTATTGCCCACTGGTTTTCAACTTTTCTGTTTCCTTGGATTATTCCTCTTCTGTATGCATTCTTCTATCTGTATTTTCATTACATTTTTTTATTACTTTTCTTTTTCTCCTTCTCCTCCTCATCCTTCTTTTTCTTCTTTCTCCTCCCCCAGCCCTCCTCTGGCATACATGCATAGGACCTGGACAGATTTTATTTCCGATGTCAACAGGGGGAGATGGGTAGAGGGAGCAGGTGAAGAGTGAAGTTGAACAGTCTCTAGCTTCCTACCACTTCTATATCTTCTTTCCTAAGGGTTCATGTACTTTTTGTATTTGACATCCAAGAGGTTGGTGTGGCGTACAGTAAAACCCCTTAAATTCTTCAACTGTCTATCTCTCTCTCAGCTGTAAGACCAAGTTATAGGCAATACAGATTAGTGATATTGCCATCTCTTTTTTCCCTCTCTCTTTATAGTGCAGAACTGGTTTTTCCTTAGGGGCACCCATGTCTAGACTCCACTCATGTGTAGCCATTTTGAATGGTAACCACCATGAATAACCCAAGTGGTTTTCCCTGCATAGTTTCCCATCATAAATAGACACAGTCATTGGACTAGTCTGTGTAGCTTTACAACTGGACCCTGATGCCAGGAATGTATCTGACTTTTTTTTTTTTTTTTTTTTTTGAGATAGGATGTTGTTAACTTGCCTAGGCAGAACTCAAACTTGGTGATCCTCCTACTTACACTTCCCAAGTAGCTGAAATTACACAAATGTGTCATTGCACCCTGAATGCCTCTATTTGATATTAACTTGAGATAAACCAGGTACATTCCAACTTGAATGAAGTCATTTTTGTCCTGACCACTTCATATACACTATTTCTTTTAACCCTAATTGATAGAATCAACCTGGTCTTAATGCCACCCAGGATGATGTCAGTAAATTCCCAATAGATTTTACTCTGCGATCCTGGGTCTGTCTGCCTTTTTATTCAATCTCAGAGTACCGTGGACTGGTCTTCATGCACTAGGATTGTATTGTTCTGGAACAAACCACTTCTGCATGGTTTCCTTACGTTCCTGGATCTTGATACTTTAATCAGGCACTCTTTGGAATTGTCACTTCTTCTCAGAAATACACGTACCCTGCCTGAAATCCAAGGCTCTCCATGTTCTCCATCTTTTCTGTTCAAATGTGAAAGTTCTTGGCAAGTATTCCTCATGGTGATTGCTACTGCAGCATCTCCCTGTTTCATTAAGAATGGCATTAGGAATCCAGGAGCGGCTTACCTGGGTGGTTCTAAATCAGGGACTCTCATGAGCTGGCATAATAAGGCATAAGTGGGGCTGATAATTCCTATCAAGCTCTTTCTCTCATGGTTGTTAACAGGTCTCATTTTTGCTCAATGTTGTCTGGGGTCTCAGTTCTCCACCATCTTCATAGATTTGTTCATACATGGAAGCTTTCCTCCCAGAATTTGAGAGGGAGATGGAAAGGGAGGGAGGAAAAGAAGGAGGGAGGGAGGGAGGGAGGGAGAGAAAGAGATAAGAGAGAAGATAAAAAGAAAAAAGAGAGCATTCAAAGTAGAAATTGCATTTTTTATAACCTAATTTGGAAATGGCATATTTTGGTTTAGATATGAAGTATCCCCCAAAAGTTCACATGTAAAAAAATGTAAGAAAGTTTAGAGGTGAAATCATTGGGTTATGAAAGCCTTAACCTAATCAATGCATTCATTTCCTGCTAGGGAATTAGTAGGAATTCCCCTGATAGGAAACCACCTGGTGTAGGCAGGTAGGGTGCGGCTGGAGGAGGTGGGTCCCTGGGAGTGTGCCTTTTGTCTTTGTTGAGCAGAGTTCTCTCTCTGCTTCCTGGTAACCTGTCCCCAGTTCCTTTCCTCTGCCACACACTTCTGTTATGATGTTCTGACTCACCTCAGACTCCAAGAAATGGAGTCAGCCATCTATGGACTGAGACCTGTGAAACCATGAACCCTCAAAGAAACTTTTCTGTGGGAAGCCACCCACGCCTTCCTGTCCTGAAGCAAGAAAGGCTCTGACCAATCATTACATTTCATAGTGATTTGGGTGGTATTGTCCTGGGAAGTAGAAGGCGTGTCTTCAGATATAAGCATCACCCCTGAGGTGATACTCACCTGTCCCTTGTAACCCTGACCCTTCTGGCCTTTTTTGGATAGAACTTTCTAAAGAACAGGAGTCTCCTCAATAAAAGCCCATTTCTGAACCTGCTCACTCTCTCTTGCCAGACTCTCTTGACTTTCTTTTGTTCTCCCTTTTGGGGAGCCTGAGGCTGAGAGCAGAGAAGCCATGCAGAAACCTGTTTAAAGGTAAAGTGTGTCTGTGTTTTCTTTAGTGTCCCTGGAAATTCACACAAGCAACCTTAAGTTCGGCTGCCGGCACAGGTTGGGGCCTTTTCCTCCTTAAAATTGTTCTTGTCAGGTGTTTTGGTCTGAAAAAGAGCTGAAAAAGCTGACTAAACCATGATAATACCATCACTTCTGCTGTATTCCATTCATCCCCCTGGCCCAGGAGGTTCCACAACATATATTTGTGTGTGCATGTACATATAAATATGAAGTTTAATATATATTATACTCATAAACACAAATTAACCAGGAGGATGTTTATGATTCTAGACATTCTTTTTTTTTTTTTTAGGAGAAAATGTATATAGATCTAGTAACATGTGAAAAAGGAAAAAAAAATCACAGCAAGGGGAAAATCACAGGACTGAAATGACCCAGGAGCCCATCATAATTCAGAAATTTAAATATTTCTTTTTCTACAGGATAGAAGGAGAATAGAGAATTTCAGGGGAAGGGCAAATGACTTTTAGGGGAACTCGGTGGGTTTGGAAAAAAAGCAATGGCCTGGGACAAATTCGATTTGACTCACAGTAACCCAGGGGTCCTTACCACTGAGCTATGTCTTCAACCCTTTTAAATTTTTTTAAATTTTGATACAGGATCTCCTTAAGTTGCATAGGGCCTTACTAAGTTGCCTAAGCTGGGCTCAAATTTGTAATTGTCCCATCTCAGCCTCCCAATTCACAAGGATTAGAAGTGTGTACCATCCTGACTGACAATAAGCAAATGATTCTTTGGGATTGAAATAGAGGACAACTAAGCGTGGCAAAAGTCTGTCCAGGAGTGCTGATAGACTTCAGTCTTTTCTGCTGAGATATGAGTTTAGTTAATGAAAGCTCAGAAAATGAACTCTATGTCATTGTTTCTTTTTTGGCAGGTCTGAACTTTGGGCGGTTAAGGGAAATTTTCAGAAAGCTTCCCATTGTACTAAGAGAGGAAGAAACCAAGGAAGGTCAGAGGGACCTTGGTTCTGAGGCAGGTTCTAATGCCTTTTAATTTCATTTGGATCAAATTTCTCAGTATATCAAAGAATTCTACATTATGTGGGTATCATTATCTGATCTCCAACAATAGTCTCTCTCTTTTTTAAAAATATTATTTTTAAAAAAATTATTCTAATTAGTAATACATGACAGCAGAATTCATTTCAATTCATTGTACACAAATGGAGCATAGCTTTTCATTTCTCTGGTTGTGCACCATGTAGCGTCACACCATATGTGCAGTCATATATGTACCTAGGTTAATGATGTCCTTCTCATTCCACCATCTTTCCTGCTCCCATGCCCTCTCCCCACCTGGTGGTATCACTATGAAACATTGATGTGGCTGTGTCACTATTGTACGCTGATTTTAAGTCCTTTGGGTATAGACCAAGGAGTGGGATAGCTGGGTCAAATTGATACTGCCAGTTATTGGAGACAAGTTCTGCTCCCTCACATGTTGAAGTTTGAATATTAGAGAAGCATGCTAAGGCCAAGCATATAAAGCAAGGTTTATTTAAAAATTGGTAACATAGACTTCTCTCAGGAAGGAGAAGAGGGCCATAGCTGGTCTCCTGCTATCCCAAGAAGCAAGGGTGTTCTGCCTTTTTTTATATGTCCTAGGCTTCCTTTGTTCTCCTGCTCTCTTCCCCTTATCTCTCTCCTTCCTGCATTTGTTCGGGTCCAGGAAGCTTGGTGAGATGGCCAAAAGGTGGGAAACAGGTAGGCTGAAGGGGGAAGGGCAGGATGGAGCAGTCCAGGACACTGGAGGAACAATTCCTGGGACAGGATATCTTAGCAACATGTTGGAGCAGGGCAAGTTCTTGATAAGGGTGGAGATCCCAACTTCCCTAACTCACTTAAGCTTGGTCTCCTTGATCTGAGCTGACTTGATTTACATATCTATACTGACTGCCTGTCTAATTCTAGCTTCAAAATGATGGTTCCATTCCAAGTTTTCCAAGGAATCTCCATACCGTTTTCCAAAGTGGTTGTACCAATTTGCAGTCCTACCAAAAATGTACATTCTTTTCGTGCACACAAAACCTTATGAAATTTGACTACTTAGAAGTCCACAATTCAAATACCAATGTATTTTAAAGAATTGGAATCACAGTTTTTGACTACAATGCCATTAAAGTTCAAATCAATTTGTACTTTTTCCCCCACATCCTTACCAACATTTATTGTTGCTTGTATTCTTGGTAATTGCCATTCTAACTGGAGTGAGATGAAATCTTAGTGTAGGTTTGATTTGCATTTCTCTAATTAATAGAGAAATTGAGCATTTTTTCATAGGTTTGTTGATGGATTGTATATCTTCTTCTGAGAACTGTCTGTTCAGTTCCTTAGCCCATTTATTGATTGGGTTATTTTATTTTATTTGGTGCTAAGTTTTTAAACAGTAGTCTCTTGTGTATTTTTCTCTTTCACTCAATATAATGTTTTATAAATCCACCCATATTTTGTGTATATTGCTAATTTGTTCCTTACTGCTGCAAAGTGTCCTTTGGGAACCCATTACCAATCATTATATTATGTGTGACCTCTCATGTCTGACTTCTCTCTCACTTTTTGAAGTTTGAAGAATGAACTTGAGATTCTAAATAGGATAGAGGCAGTAAAATCTTGGCAGCATCCCAAATGGACTATTTTGTGGTCCATGGAGTGGTCTGTAGGGACCTTGAAGTTAGGACATATGTTGGAATACAAGTGTCAAATGACCTATATGAACTAGGGCCACAGGACAGGTACCATCAGGGCCTCTGGCTGTATGTCCTTATGTCTCTGAAAAGGACTAGTCTTGACTCCACCTCAGGCTATTGCTGATGTTGAGCTGAACATGATGACAGTTTGCTTTCTTTTTCTTTTTTATGTGCTTTCTGTTTTGCTGTGCTAAGGATTGAACCCAGATCCTCACTGGGCAAGCACTCTACCACTGAGCTATACTGTCTGTCAGCTCCTGCATTTCGCTTTCTTAAGTTTTGCTCTGTATTTCTTGAACCAAACCTGGCCTCACGTTTGAGGCCATTTCTTTCTTAGGGCTAGAATGTGGGTATGAGAATTAATTTTACCCAGTAATTAATAGATCAAGTCAATGAAAAAAAATCTAAAATACGTAAGTTTTGAACCAAGACAATTAACAAACTTGATCTAATGAGCATATAAGATCCCATAAAACTCCTGGAGAATGTACATTCTTTTCATGCCACACAGAACCTTATGAAATTTGACTACTTAGTAGTCCACAATTCAAATGTCAATATATTTTTTAAAATTGGAATCACTGTTTCTGACTACAATGCAATTAAAGTTCAAATCAATTTGTGAAAATTGACCATGAAAATACTATATGCTAGAAAATTTAAAAGCATACTTTTAAATAATTCATAGTTCAAAGAAGAAATCATAATGAAAAAAGTTTATATCTGCAGGATAAAAAAATAAAAACAAATTCTACACACAAAAATTATGGTCATTTGAGTACAGCAATGCATACAAGCAAATATTATAGTTTTTATTGACAAAAATTTTATATTTATAGTGTGCAACATGGTGTTTTGAAATATGTATACACTATAGAATGACTAAATCCAGCTAATTAACATATGCATTATTTCACATACTAATCATTTTTTTGTGGTGAGAATACTTTAAATCTATTTCTCCAGCAAGTTTTGAAAATACTATATGTTGGAGGTTGGTGATGTAACTCAGTGGTAGAGGGTTTGCCTAGCTCTTTAGGAAAGTCCCCAAACAAAAGTACATTATTACCAACTATAGTTCCACGTTGTACAACAAAAGGAAACTTAAAGTTTTAAATGGATAATAGAAAAGGTGAGAGGCCAAAAGTTAATGAGACAAGTAGTGAATTAAAAAGTTATAAAATAACTTTTATAATAAGTTATAATACACCCAGAAATAGTGGAATTGTGGAGATTATGGAGAACAGAGTAGAAACCAATGAAAAAAAAATAAAGGTAAAAAGGGTCAACAAAGCCAAAACATGTTTCAACATTATATAGAGGATGACAATGGGATATAACCCAAGGAGGATCAGAGGTTATAAAGAGTTAAAGAGAAAATTTTCATGGCACTAAATTTTAAAACATATAAAAATGAACAGATGTCCAGAAAAAACTGTAATTTACCAAAAGTAAATTGAAACAAACAAACTAACCCCTGAGTATTCCTTTAAACATGCGGAGTTAGTTATTTCATATGGTATTTTGTAGAGAGAAAAGAAGTCCAGATAATTTTGAAGACAATCTATGACAAACATTCAATGCAAATTCTTTTAGACAATTAAATAATACTAACAATTTATTTACTTTATGAAATCTGTTATATTATTAAATTCAGAAGATTATTGTAACAGAATTAATTAGCAAAAATATTTTGAGATTTCTTATATTAAATATTTAGCCAATGTAAATAACTCTTGGGTTTATTATAAGCTTTGTCTGATTCAGCTGAAGTAACCAAATGTACATCAACTGGTAAATATCCAACAGGATCCTGTTTTACATTCTCTTATTCATCTCTATTAATAATACATTCTGCTGCAGTTTGGATTTTAAGTGCCTCATGTGATAAAAGCTTGTTCCCCAGGGTGGTGCCATCAGGAGTTGGTGGAACCTTTAGGAGGTGAGGCCTAATGGGAGGTGTTTAGGTCATTGGTGGCATGTCCTTAAAGAGGCTCGTGGAATCCCAAACCCTCTTCCTCTCTTTGTTCCCTGGTCATGATGTGAGTGGTTTTGCTGGGTCAGATGCTCCCACTATGATGTGTTTCCTTGCCACAGGCCCCAAAGCAACAAGGCCAAGTGATCATAAACAGGAACCTCCAAAACAGTGAGCCAAAATAAACCTTTCCTCTTTGGAACTTGATTATCTTGAGTATTTGTTTTAATGACAGGAAGTTGATTAACATGTATCTTTTATGCTAAATTTTGAACTTTCCAAGAATCTGTGTATGGTGTTGCAGAGGTCAGTAAGCAGAGTTCACTAAGTTTGCCTTAATTTTTCTACTTAACCTTATACAACATGGCTGAGTTGGAATAATCCCTCCTCTCCCAGCAATCCAAAGAATATCTGAATCTGGGAACACAATCTTAACCACAGAGTTTCAGAATAATGTGTTTAATTAATACAAAATGTAAATTCAACCCTTTTCTCTCACTGTTCTACATGCTTCCAAAGTTGGGATCTTGTGATAATTGGCCTGTTAGGATATGATGCTTGACAAATCCTCTTACAAATCCTCACTGCGCCCTTCTGACATTCTTGCTGGGATCCCTGGTTTGTCTTTTACTTTTGTGATTAAGAAATGGTTTCTCCCTTGTCTAGGAATCACAATTGCAGAGCTCTTGTTGAATTGTCCATTTTCTTTCTTCTCTGAGTTCCATTTTACTTCTAGTGGAATCATCTTCCAGCCTTTTCCTGAGGCCTGTGTTTCTTTCCTGTGTGGCATCATGCTAAAGGTGAGGCTTTGGAGCTTGGCACACTCAACTGGGTCCTACAGAACTATCAAGCATCCTGAGTAGTTTCTTCAATATTTTCTGCTCAATTTTCTCATCTGTTTACTGGGAATGGTGATTTTTATCTTGCAGGTAATATGAGCTTACAATGGAATTAAATGCTGATCATAGTGCTTGGAACATAGAACTCAATACAGGCTGACCATTATGATTTTCATGATCCCAATCCCCAAGGTCAGTTTTCTATGTATCATAGAAATAAATACATCTTTGGAGTTTTTATTGTAATCTCTACCAATTATCTATTGACATTATCCACTTGGGGAGAAGGTATGTTTTTAGGTTTTGATATTTAAATACCCTCTTGAGACCTCTGGGAGCATAAACTGGGCACATAATGGTGATGGCTTGCATCTCTAGTTGCTCTTAATGTACACATAGCCTCCCTCTGAACTCATATTGAGTCCTTGTAAAATTCTTAGCTATTACTGTGGCAGTATTTCTGCTTCAAGAACCCTCAACAGTGAATTGATATTTAAATCCTATAACTCATAATTCCAGATGAGGACATTTTCTTTATGATAATTTCACAGAAGTGCACGAGGCATCTTCTGCATACTTGAGGACTCATTGGATCCCTTCTCAGGGTTTGGCCCACTTGTCGACCAAATATTTTAGATAAAAAATGTTAAAAGAGTGCTCACTAGTGAAAAATAACATTGAAAAAATATGATAATCATTTCAGATTGGTTAGAGAGCTGGTAATATAGTGATTTTTTGTCAAGCCAGTTTAATGATGAAAAACTTGAGCTGTATGTTACATTAGTTTCTTTTCTTTTTTTAAGATTTATTCTTTTTAGTCATACATGACAGTAGAGTGTTTTGACATATTATATATACAGGGAGTAGAACTTATTTTAATTAAAATAAGGACATTAGTTTCTTTTCTACTATTTATTTTTCCACAATTAGAAAAACTCAAATTTATAATTATAGGTTGCTGAGAAAAGCCACAGATATTAGCTTTGCTTTAAGATAATTCTAGCTGATATTTTGGATCAACTTGGATCCCATATTTTTGAACAATGACATCATCCCTGATGCACACAGCCATTTTCAGTCAGCCTTTGCTGTTCCTCTTGGCAAGAGGCAAAATCTATTCCATCCTCTATCCTGTGTAGTAGTTTTCTATTGCTGCATAATGAATGACCACAGACTGAAGCTTAAAACAATACAAATCTATTTGCCCACAGGTTCCTTAAGACAACAGTACAGCAGGCTGTGGCTGGGTCTCTGCTCAAGGTCTCAAAAGGCTGAAATCAGGGTCATCCAGCTGCATCCTCATTTAAAGACTCAAGGACTGAACACTCTATTTCCAAATCCCCTTAGGTTGTTGGCAGGATTTATTCCTTCCCGTCTTAGGTCGAACTTGCTAGCTGTTGGCCAGGGCCCACTCTACTGACTTTTTAGCTGTTGGCCAGGGATCACTCTTAGCTGCTAGAAGCCATGCTCAGGTCCTTGTTATGGGCCTCTCTTCCCATCTCAGCAAAGGAGAGCCTCTGTTTCACTGAGTCCTTCTCATACTTTAAATGTCTCTAATTTGCCCTCTATTAACATACAGAGAAGACTCTGCTTTTAAAGGGTTCATAGACTGAGGAAAGATCCACCTGTATTATGTCTCTCTCTTCAGGTCATTGATTAGTAATCTTAATTACATCTACAAAGTCCCTTTTGCTGTGTAGCATAACCATGAGAATAACACCAGGCTGCATGGACTGAGGGAGTCACCTTAGTATGTGCTACTACACTAAATTTACGATAGTCTAGGATTTGCTTTGTTCAGAGAAATGTGGCCCTTGGCCTTGAGAAGATTTCTGCTTAACTTTTTAAAATGCTTCATCATACTCTGAGAAATTTCAAGGTAGCTATGTAGAGGACAGCCAGATGTGCCAGTGCACCACAGCTGGGCTGCTAGCCGACGGTCAGAACCAGCCACAAGTCTCGTGATTAATGCCATTCTCAGATGGTCCAGCCTTAGTGAAGCCACCCTAATCATTACCGAGTGGCTAAGAGCCATGCTGTTTGAGCTGACCCCTGATTTAATTTTAGAATTGTGAGCAAACAAATAATTGTTGTTGTTTTAAGCCATTAAAGTTTGAAGTTTTTATCATATGGATATGCATATGTAGTTTTAAGGTTCTAGTATATCCTAAGAATGTAGCATCTCCTACCTATACGTTGAAGTTTGAACATATTGGGTTAAGAGAGAGGGTAAATGTATTCTTCATTCATTCTTTGATCACAATGGACTTGGAAATAAATGTTTCACTGTTGCAGCTTTTGAATGTGATTTAAAATAATCTGAGTAATATATCAAAGATTTATATCCTAGATGTCTGGAGAATCATTAGGAGTTAGTGAAAATTTAAGGTCTTAGTGATTGAATCAATTGTATAAAATTTGGCTTTAATATTTTTTTGTTTGTTTTGGTGTGTGGTACCGGGGATTGAGCCCAGGGGTATATTATTACTGAGCTACATCCCCAGCCCTTTAACGTGGTCTCAGACTGGCCTTGAACTTGTGATCCTCCTGCCTTAGTCTCCTAAGTCACTGGGATTACCTGTGTGCACCATGGTGCCCAACTATAATTCAGTCTTCTAAAGATATATTGATATTTAACCCTTGATACTAAAAATATAGATAGTTGGGCATTCAGTTTCACTTCAGGTGGGCTTCAGATATATCATAGTTTCCTCCTAAAATTTTTCTGGATACCACTCAACCCTTAGCTAAAGTCTACATTAGCTACAAAGTCATCCAATTCCATTGTGGCCCACGTGATCTAAGCAGCTTCTGGCTGGATTGTTCCCCTGCCTGCTACCCTGCATCCAGACCAACCATCCACCTGCCTGGGAGTTCTGGCTTCTCATCACTGCTGGACCTGGGACAAATGCCATAGCACTGGGCATAGGATCTGCCTTCCCAAGAGGTCACAAAGGGACTTGTATTAGTCAGGGTTCTACAATGAAACAGAACTTATAGGGGATCTCTTTATCCAGATGTATATCTGTATCTATCTTTATGTTTATCATCTGTCTATCTAGAGAAATTTATTTTAAGGAATTGGTTCACACAATTATGGAATCTTGGTGGGTCCAAAATCCAATAGGGTAGGCCAGTTGAGTAGAGACTCAGGAAGAGCTTCAGCTGAATACAAAGTATCGCTGTAGAACTTCCTCACCCAGGCCTTCAATTGATTGGATGAGACTCACCATGTTATGGGGGGTAATATATTTTACTCAAAGTCCAGTGACTTCTATATTAATCTCATCCAAAAATCATGCTGACAGAATAATGTTTAACCAAATATCTAGGCACTGTGCCTCCCCACCACCAAGTTGATACATGAAATTAACCATTCTAGTGTTGAATAATGCAACCTGGAAATGTAGAGGACATAAATACCCACAGGAGGAACTTTGTCCAGCAGTGGGAAATAGGAGTCTAGAGAAAGAAGCCAGATAAACACTCTCTCCTTTCTTCTTCCCAAGGACTATACTTTGAGGTCTTTCTGGAGACACCTGAATGCTTGAACAAGTTTTTTTTTTTTTTCAATATTTGGGATTGAACCAGGGCCTTGTGGATGCTAGGCAGCATTTCACCATTGAGCTATAGCACCAGCCCCTAAGTATAAGCTCTTGATGAATGACCGACTAGTTTTCTTTATAGCTCATTATGAAGCAGTAGTCAGCTTGGTCATGTATCTCCTTGCCCTGATCCTATTTCTCCCTGATTCACTTGCTCTGGGCTTTTACTTCCCAATAAAGCATCTGCACTTAATCCTTGTCTCCGGCTCTGTTTTCTCCAGAATATGAGCTAAGAAAAGAGCTTTCAGTATGTTAAAAAAAATACTACTGAGCTATCCAGTATGAGTAAGACAATTGCAATCTTAAAACTGGTCTTGTTGGCATTACCAATAGGATTTAATAAATACATGTAAATTAACACTTTGTATATTGGAAATAGTTGAAATATTAAAAATAAACCTCATGTGTCCTGTTAACAACTCATGCACTTCAGTATGGAGAAGTAGAGCCTTATAGTTACTGTTCATTTTTTTATACAAATGCTAAAAATTGTATAGCTGTTAAGTAGTAAGTAAATGAATGGTGACAGTGAGAGTCAAGCTTCTCACTATTAGAGTGGGAGTTTGCAGAGAAGGAAGGGGAAGAGGGTAGAATGATCCATGTAGTACTGGGATTAGAGTTGGATATGGCACTATAATTCATATTTAGCCTAATATAGATACAGGTAGTTACATATAGAAAGAGAGATATGGATACATGGGTTAGTATACACACATACATTTCCTTGTTCTGCAAATTGAGTAGACCTAGAGGCAATGACAACTCAGTAATAATGAGCACATCTAATTTCCAAATAATTTTATTTTTCCTTCCCTTAGGGGAGATTGAATCCAGCGTCTCTTTACCACTAAACTACACCCCCTTTTTATTTTCATTTTTAATTTTAAGACAGGTTCTTGCTAAGTTCCCAGACTGGCTGCAAACTTGAAATCCTCCTGCCACAGCCTACAGAGTCACTGGGATTACAGGTGCCACCATGCCTAGCTCCAGATCTTTGTTTCAAATACCATTCTCCATTAAGTGGAACAAGGGATCCTTGGAAAAATGGCCAATTCTAGGAGTGGGGCAGAAAATACACAAGATGAGGCTAGAACATCTTATAGTATAGAAAGTTAGGATGAACTAAACACACACATTGATGTTCAAAGTGTGACATAGGGACCAACTGAAAGAGCTCCAATGGCCAAAGCTGGAACTATTTGAGCCACAAAATAAAGAAGCATTGTAATATAACTCAAAGGATAAAATAAATATCCAAATCTATACTGAGATAAATAAATAAGGGAACAGAGACAAATCTCCTTTGCAAAAGAGTTCCAAATCTGTATAGATGTTTTGTCCTCAAAAAGATGGAGCATAACCGATTCCTAAATATATGTGCTGACTTTCTTTGAAGGAGTACAATATAGAAAAAGGGAAAAATATAGTAGCTTGCCAGTAGAGAAACCTGAGAACACTACTTCAGCCAGGTGGTCAAATTCAACATCAACGGGGAAGTCATGGGAAATAGTATGACTCTTGTCTGATATGATAAAAGTGCTTTTTTGCTTCTGTGGTATTACTCCCCAAACCCATAATCTCAGAAGAAAAATATCAGGCAAATCCCAAGTGCTTTAGTCAGCTTTTTCACTGCTATGACTAAAGGACCTGACCAGAACAATTTTAAAGGAGGAAAAGTTTATTTGAGTGCTGACAGTCTCAGTGGCCATAGACGTCCACTCCATTTCCCCCGGGCTCCAGGTGAGGCAGAACATCTTGGAGGAAGAGTGTGGCAGAGGAAAGCAGCTCACATATCAGAAAGCAGAGAGAGAAACTCTACTCTCCAGATACAAATAAAGAGATGCCCCAATTCCCATCTCCTCCAGCCACACCCTACCACTTCAGTTATCACTCAGTTAATTCCTATCAGGGGATTAAATCACTGATTGGGTTAAGACTTTCACAACCCAATCATTTCTCCTTGGAACCTTCTTGGATGGTCTCACACGTGAGCTTTTGAGGTACACTTCACATCCAAACTATTACACCAAGTGAGGAAAAATCTGTTCAGTACATCTCAAAACAATCAAGGTTATCAAAAACAAGGAAGTCTGAAACAGTCACAGCCAAGAGGAATTTAAGGAAATATAGCTGTTAAATGTAATGCAGTGTCCAGGATGGGATCCTGGAGTATAAAAAAGACTCTAGGTAAAAACTAAGGAGATTTTAGTACAGACCTGATAATAATGCATAGATATTAGTTCATTACTAGTAATAAATATACCATACTAACATAAGATGTTAATAATAGAAGAAATGAAAATTCTGTTAGGGTTTATGAGATCTCCCTGTGCTCTCATGATTTTTTTTCTGTAAACTTAATCTATTCTAAAAGTAAAATTTATTATAAAAGCATGTGGCTGAAATTGCATTGGATTTATATATTTCACGATTTCCTTTCACACTGAACTGTTGACTGTCTATTCTGTGCGGTGTCCAGCGGCATTCAGGTATGGCATCTGTTATTTGAATACCATTCTTGTGTCATACTTACCCAGTGCTGTCAGTGTTGAGCTCAGCATAGTTTTTCCTGCTGAAAAACTATGGTTGACTAAGTGAGTGATTAGCATGGATTTTTAGGAATAAGGAGAACAAAGTCATCCAGCACTTCTCGCTTGCATGTGCCAAGAACTGATTTATGTCCTAGGAGCTTTCTGTCTTCTCTGTGAATGTGATTCTTATTTGCTTTGCAACGACTATGCAGCAACATCATGATATGTACCCTCTTTTAATAAGACTCATAAGAATGAGTGATAGTCATTGTTTCAGTCTAGCAGTAGATTTCATTGCTTTCATATCAAGGAACATTATTTTCTGTTTGTTTTGGAATAGAATAGATGATTGGTTCATTCGAGTGGTCTCTGTGCTTTGGATCTTACACAAAGGATTCAGTGGTATCATGCTACTATTTGACAATATTTTGAGGCAGACAATACACTGAAAGCTAGAGAATAGACTGATGAATGAATACCATTCAGTTTCAAAGATTCATATTTCCTGTTCATACTTTTCATCTTTGGTTACTTGTGGGAAATTATAATACTCAAAGATTTATTTGTCTCAATATGAATAGACTCACATTCTTTGTTTCCGATTCCTGTTCACTTTTTTTTTTCTTTAGTTCTAGGGATCAGACCCAGGACCTTGCACAAGCCAGGCAAGTGCTCTACCACTGGGCCACATCCCCAGCCTGCATCTGTTCACTTTTTGTTTTTGAGTTGTTCTCAATTATAGTGTTTATATTATAGCTTTTATTACTGATTTTATACTTTAATGAACCACTTTTAAGCTTCTGTTTTATTTTTGTGATTTATACATAAAATGTGACAAAGAGTAATTTCAAAAAATGCATACTCAACACGTCTACATAAGCACCACTTAAATGGTATTAAAATACGCTTTCTGAAATAAATTATACTACATTAATTGAATGTAAGCTGAGGCAAACTAAATTGAAGTAGTCCTTGTAACATATTTACAACCTTAAGAATGTAATGATTATTATGCATGAAATGGGATTCATAGGAATAACTTATTTAATTATATGAATACATCTCATTTGTAAATGTTTGTATAACGGCTTATTAGGTTTTCCCTGAGGCTTTAAAGTCTGATAAATTTTAGATACCAAAAGGTCTGAGACCATCATGCAAAATTTTAAAATAAGTGTTCAAGAATCAATAAAACCTTCTACAAACGATGACTGTATTCTTTATCTGAAACATTCAAATACAGTAGCCACTACCATAAGTGGCTATTGCACTTGAAATATGGCTAGTGTGGCTTAATTACTTATTTTATTTAGTGTTGATTAATTTAGATTTAAGTAGGAAGGATAGCACAGAGATAGTGGGTCTTAAGCCCTTCACTTACATCAATAGTCTGGACAGGCTGGGAGATAAAGGATTGGAGAGAACTATAACATGAATTCTCCAAATCTTTGGATTCCTACCAAAAAGCAGAGCTAGGGGGTGGATATCTCTCACTCAGGCCCAGTGGCATAAGCTCTGTTCAGAAATCTTGAGGGCGAAACAGTGTCTGGCTAGGTGCTGACATGTAAATGAAAGAGTACTGGGACCAAGACAGCTTGAGTGTTTCCCGGCCTAGGGGGGTGTGTGTGTGTGTGTGTGTGTGTGTGTGTATGAGAGGTGGAGGGTGTGGTACCTACCCCAGATACTGTCCAACAAAGAGTCCTAGAGGGGTGATCAGGGCCTAACTGAAAATCTTGGAAGGTATCACCAGGTTTCCAGGGGCTATTGGAGTAAGGGACTAAATAGACTTGAGTGTAATTAATCAGAAAAAATAAGCTATAAGCAAAAGATCTCTGGTTGGGAAGTCTCTAAAGAAATCATGAAAGTCACCTGCAAAAGAAAGAATCAGTTTAAACATCTGCCAGGACCAGTCTTCAAGGCCATTCTAGGCCAGTCAGGGAAAGTTTCTTGCCTTCCTGCTACCCACACCCTCCTACCTAAGGGATCTGACATGATTAGCAAGGCAAGAAGGAGTGCATGAGTCCAGACAGCTTACTTTCCATTAAGGCTATTCGCCGGCCTTCCTTCCTTCCTTCCCTTCTTCCTTCCTTGCATACTAGGGATCGAACCCAATGTGCTAAATTATACATTAAACTAAACACTAAGCTACATCCCAGCCTGTTTGAATATTTCAAGTCATAGTAGTAATCTTTATTTCCTAAGAGCCATCAGAAAAGTCATGAAACTCCCTGAGTTTCATTCAAAGGCACAGGAAGAACCAGCCCCATCTAATAAATTTAAAGGGAGAATGGAAAGCAAAGTTAAGTTGATTTGTGATTACAGCTCACAAGTCCAGTATTTTAGCTATATATACATATGTGAACAAACTGTTTCATCAATTTTTCCACTGAAATTGACTGCCAGAGAACCACTGGTTACGACAGAATATTAGACATTGCTAGGGATCTCCATAACTAGCCTATTGGATTCATCCACCTTATCTATGGATGCTGAAATTCTGGGAAAGGTTTATCTTCCTCTTAGAAAGGGAGACAAACCAGGCAGAGTGGTGCATATCTATATTTCCAGCTGCTCTAGAGGCTAAGAAAAACACTTGAGCCCACAATAGTGGGTGGGCTGCAAACCACTGCTTTTTGAATCTTTCTCTTAGAGAATCACTCTTGGTCAAGGAGAGCCACCTCCTCTATAGAAGTGAGGGAGGTTGTTAGTCACTCTCTCTGTCCAACCAGCAAATGAATGATATGAGGAAGGAAGCTCAGTCCTCATATCTCAAGGTGGGCCTGGCTCTGCTATGGAGAGCCCTCCAGAGCTCCCAAGGGGGTCAGCCTGAAGTAGACTCCAGCTGAAACTCTAGCTTTGTCCAGCTTTTTTCCTGTCTGTCCTGTCCTGTGCTCTTCCCCATCACAAGGTTTCTTCTGAGAGTGCTGCTCACGGGATTACTCACCCACCCCCTCTCTGGCACTTTGGGTAATCAGACCTAGGACTGTTGGTGATCACTGAGAGTGTGCTGTAAAATCTTCTTGAGTGTGAATTATGCTCCTTCTTTTCATTGATTTGCATAGAAGTTCCCAGGTTTTTTAATTTCATGGACCTGTGAAGTTCAAAGAGAATTAGAGTTCCCATGTGTGGTTACAAATTTTAGTTTTGCAACAAAATTAAGAAAAACAAAGGCAACAAACACATCCCTGTGACAGGCACCTTTGGTAGCATATTAAAATCTTGTGCTCTTTTTCATTGCTTTCAAAATCTCAACTTTGTGTCAGGGGTCTTGTAGTCAGGCACTTCAGGTTGAACCGGGTTCTTCCCTTGCAGCAAGCTGGGGAAGTGGGGAATCCCACCCCATGGCCAATGATTTGGAATTTAGGGGTGAGTCTTGACTTAGTTTTAGCCAATGGAATATAATGCAGGAATTCTGGGAAAGGTTTATCTTACCCATAAAAAGAGACACAAGGCCTGGCACAGCCGTGCCCACCTACAGTCCCAGCTCCTTGGGAGGCTGATCACTGGAGCCCACACATTTGAGACCAGCCTGGGCAACATGATGAGACCCTGTCTCAAAACAAAACCACAGCAGATATCCTTAGTGTTTATCCAATGCCATCCTTCTGTTCCAGAATCCCATTCAGAACTTCATATCACGTTCGTTTTCATGCCTTAGTCTCCTCTTGTCAGTGGTGGTTTCTCAGGCTGTCCTCATTTTCGAAGGTCTTGACAGTGTTGAGGAATACTGTCAGGTATTTTGTAGAGTGCCCTTCAATTGCGATTTGCCTGATGTTTTTCCTCATGATTAATATGTCTTTTGTTTTATTTTGTTTGGGTACTGGGGATTGAACCTAGGGTCTCTTTACCACAGAGCCACATCCCTAGCCCTTTTTATTTTCATTTTGAGACAGGGTTTCTCTAAATTGCCCAGTCTAGTCTTGAACTTTCAATCCTCCTGCTTTAGCTTCCTGAGTTGCTGGGATTCCAGGTATGTGCCACTGAACCTGTTTTTAAATTTCATCTTCTAGTATATAATTCATCTTTATTGTATTTTATAAACGTATCAGTCTACAACAAATTAGGAAAAAACTGTTCTCAGAGCACACATAGTTCTAAACCACTATTGTTCCAGTCCTGGCATGTTGAATTCTCAATGTCTCCTAATGAAACCACTGATTTGTCTTTGGATACAGTTCTTTTTTTCTGAATTCAAGTATTAGGCATGGGGCTCTTAAATTTGAAACTTTAAGTAAATTATCTTCTAAAAATATTCTGTCTTTGACTACCCAAAGTATGTTAGTAAAGCCTTGATATCATACGATACATTTGAAAGAACACACAAACTCTCAACTCTGAAGCAAATCAAGGTCTTTGGCTTCAGAACATTTAAAACAGAAACACAAGGAGTATTATGTGCACCAGAACATAGACATAATGATTATTTACTACATTCTGGTTTGTTTTGCCTAACTGGTGTTTTTCTTTTTTCTTCTGTCTCTTTTTATTTTTACTTTTTGGTACTAGGGAGTGAGCCCAAGGGGACTTCACTATGAGCTACATCCCCAGCCCTTTTTATTTTTTATTTTGAGACACGGTCTTGCTAAGTTGCTGAGGCTGGCTTAGGACTCACAATCCTCTTGCCTCAGCCTTCTGAGCCACTGGGATCACAGGTGTGGGCCACTGCATCCAGCTCTTTTTCTTCTCTCTCAATTCCGCTATACAAACTATACAAACATCTTTTTTTTTTTTGAGAGAGAGAGAGAGAGAGAGAGAGAGAGAGAGAGAGAGAGAGAGAGAGAGAGAGAATATTTTAATATTTATTTTCCAGTTTTGGATGGACACAACATCTTTATTTTATTTTTATGTGGTGCTGAGGATGGAACCCAGTGCCTGGCACATGCCAGGCCAGCGCTCTACCACTTGAGCCAGCCCACTATACAAACATCTTGACCATAGGTAGTCAAACTTTTTTCTTATATTGCATTCCTCAGTGGATATTCAGTGCATCTTCATCCTTTTTTTTTAATGTCTTCTCTGATTTACTCATTTTGATGATATAAGAAGTCCCCCGAACCTTGTTTCTTTGGGAATTCTCTCTTTGATCTGTGAGTCTGCAGCCTTCTGAAATGAGCCTGCTTTGGGCTTTGATGATAAAAGCTTCATTTGTTGTGCTTCCGCTCTGGAACTTGATTCTTCCAGCTGCAAGGTTTGTGTTAAAGGGTGCATACAAACCATTGTATGCCGCTTCCTTTTGTTTATTTTTGTAATTTGTTAAAGCATAGTCAATGTGTTCTTTGTTTAGTGTCATCACCTTTAATTTTTGGTTTAGAGCTCTGTTAACACTTTTGAAGCTTTGACTTTGTCTTGAAAAGCAAGTTTTCACTTCTTTTCTCACTCCTTATGGTAGATACCCATGTGAACTTGAAGTCATTTTTGGTGGTCCCCCCGTAAGTCAATTGAGTATCTATGCAGGTTTTTTTTCAACAATAATATTCTTTAGCCTTTTAAATCCCATTTTAAAGTTGTGCTAAGACTGTCCTTGACCCCTCCTTGATCACTACATAACAGTTGTCACCACAGAAGGCGGAGGAGTGCACACGAGGCTGTCATTCAAGCAGTGGTGTGCGGGTGCAAGATTCTGCTGCCTTAACATGCCGCCTGTGCTTCAAAGGAAACTGCCTCTGTTTCCGGAAGGAAATGCAGGTGTATTTCTATTTTTTTTTTTAAAGAGAGAGTGAGAGAGGAGAGAGAGAGAGAGAGAGAGAGAGAGAGAGAGAGAGAGAGAGAGAGAGAGAGAGAGAGAGAGAGAGAGAGAATTTTTAATATTTATTTTTTAGTTCTTGGCGGACACAACATCTTTGTTGGTATGTGGTGCTGAGGATCGAACCGGGCTGCACGCATGCCAGGTGAGCGCGCTACCGCTTGAGCCACATCCCCAGTCCGCAGGTGTATTTCTAAATGCCATGCCAGAATTTTTTTTTTTTTTTGGCTTAGAACCATTTAATTTCCTTACTGCAATTTTGGTTATATTCATCCCTGACTCTGATTTCTAACTTTCAGATATTTATAGTGATTAATTTTTAAATTGTCTTCATTTTAAACAACTCAAATTCATATATTCTCCTGTCAGTGATATTTGCTTGAGGTTCTTTGCTTCTTCATTTGTTTGTTCTCTAGCTCATTTATTAATAATTCAATGAATCTTTATGGAGAAGCTACTAAGGAAAAATGTTAGTACAAGGTATTAGGATACAGAAGTAAAGGCAGATAGAATTACTGATCTTAAAAACTTTGATTCAGCTGGGCATGGGTCATGCCTGTAATCCTAGCTACTGGGGGGGACTGAGGCAGGAGGATCACAAGTTCCAGTGCAGCCTGGGCACCTTAGTAAGACCCTGTCTGAAAATGAATAAAAAGGACTGGGGATGCAGTTTAGTTGTAGAACATTCCTGGGTGCAATCTCTAGTACTAAAATAAATAAGTAAATATCAACATTTTTAAAAAGAGAGAAATAAACGAATTTAGTTTGGAAAAAAAGACATTAAATACAATCATGTGCTGCATAGGGATGTTTCAATCCATGACAGACCACATATACACATAGTAGCATGGGTGGTAGTGGGCTAACCCACCTAGGCTCGTGTAAGTACACTTTATGGGGTTCTTACAAGGACAAAAATCACCTAGTGATGCATCTCTTGAAACATGTCTTCACTGTTAAGTGATGTATAACTGAACATATACAAGTACACAATTAAAAATGAATTGTGATTGATACTGTGAAGAATAAGCACAACTATAATTACCTTAGTTTTTGGGATTGGTGGTCGAGGGGTAGGCAAAGGACTCCTCTGTTAGACTGAGACTTGAAGGCTGAGGGGAATTGGCCAGATTGAATAAGGAGAAGGAACTTTCTACAATGAGCCCATATGTTGGGTGGATTTGGCTCTTTTGGCTTTTTTCTTGAGCCTGGAGGATGTTCCTCATTCAAGTCATGTTGATAATCTGCTATGTACCAGGCAGAGGTAAATACTTGTATGTGGAAAGAACTATGTATTAAATATTCCTTAATAATTTAGGCAAATAATTTTATTTTTATGATTCTGGGACAATTCCTGCATGTAGAGTTTATTTCCTCTTTTATTTCAGTTGTTGATTAAGAAAATTCTTAAAAGCATTACAGAAAGAGGGACAGATTATAAGAGTTGGCAAGAAAAATCATAATCTTGGAATTATTGAAAACTGTTTTGGGGTTTCAGGTTCTTTGCATTAATATGACAAGCTGGACTGACATTCTTCAAAGCTCCCCCCAGCTTCAAGTTTTAGTCAATACTAACTTCGGCATTTGCCTCTGAGAAATCATTCTGACAACATTATTACTTGAAATATTTTGCTTAAAATATACAAAAGAATTACTTCTGTGAATATAGTTTTAAATTATAGGAAGACATTTGTAAAAATCTCATTTTAACTTAGCTGTCAGTAAATTCCTTAACGTTATTCATTCCTGCTTCAATTCACCAAATGTACCACTGCTTGGAAACTTGCGCTCAAGGAAGCCTGAACTCGTAAGTGTGTGTTCAGGCAGGTGTAATCAGTTGTGTAGTTAATTAGGTATATAAATTTCTTTTTGAATCCCTTGCTACTTAAGCCCTGAGATTTAAAACAGTTATTTGGAACTGGAAAGCAAAGTTTAGTGCCAGGCATTAGATTATTTTCCCCCTCTCCTGCTCAGTTGCAGAAAATTATAAAATACTAAAATCTCAGTAATACAGTTATAAAATGCTATATAATTTGTGTAATATGTTGTGAATGTGTACACATATATTGTTAAATGTATTACAGTTCTGGCCACTTATCATTGGCCTGGCTGTTCCCTCGTCAAATGAATTAATGAATATTTCAAATGAGCTGTACTTTTATCCAAGGAATAATTTTGGCAGGAAGATGACTTGGATGAACTCTCTTGTTTGTCTTTCTCCAAAGAGAATGTTAGTCTTAGAATCCTGCCACATTACAGCCCACATTTCTGTAATGCATCCCTGTGGACCTCACCTGCCATTTAAATAGAGCAGGAAGTTTCCCTATTCACTGAGAACCAAATCTCTATTATTCTCATGATTCAAGGGAAAACCTAATAACTGTTTAGGTGGGAAATAGGTTTGATGTCTGATAAATCAGGATTGAAATACTGTTTTCATTAATTATTTATCCTTTAATCTTCAGTTTCCTTGTCTAGAAATGTGGCAATAATTCTGTAACCCACGTGTGGCAATAATTCTGTAACCCACATGTAAGTGGGTTATGTTGAATTATCCCATACTTAAGATCCAGCTCAGCAAATAGACATTTCTGGGGGAAAAAAATAAGCCAAAATCTGAATTGAAAAATAATGAAGACCTTGACTAGAGGTTACCCAGGGAAAAATAAGGGAATTGTATCACACCACACACAAGCAAGTTTCTCTCTTTTTCGTACTGTGGCCTTAAATATAGCCAGGCAGTACTCTATCACTGAGCCATATCTGCAGCCCACAAATAAGTCTCTAAAATGACTCTAAGTACTTTTACTTTACCCCAGATTTTAGAATCTATGTCGGTTTTCATATATAATTAATTAGGGTAGTACCAAGGTATTATAACAAAGGGTCCCCAAATGCTGTACTTTAGAAGAAAATAATCCCTCCCCCCATGCTATTAATGATCCTGGCCAATGGGACAGCTCTGCTCCCTGTTATTCAAGAACCCAGGTCCTTTCTAAAGCATTGCTCTGCATTGACATCATTTGCATAGTAAAAGCAAATGGACTCTAGATGAAGCAAAAGGAAGGAAGAGAGTTCAAAGAGATGAAAATATCATTAAAGGCATGGCAATTTTGTTTAGAAACACAACCCTGGTGAAAAATTGAGAGTGCTGCAACGTTTTGCCAATTTTTGTTCCCATTCCTCTTTTGATTTCTGACTGAAGCATGACCATTCTTATCATACTGTACAGATAGATGTGGGCTTCAGGATACACTATCCTGACATATGGCACCTGGGCATTTGGGGAGAAAATCCTAGATTGGACAGAAATGACTTGTAGAGGAGGTTCAACTGGGTGTCGAAAGGCCCTGACTCCTAAATCCACATTTCACTTCTGCTGTCATTGGTGACAACTTACTCACATGACCGAATCTAATATTGGCTACTTGCAAATTGGCTACAATCCTTTACTCTGCCCTGTATCCAAGCAATGTGATTTTGTAGCTTCTCCTATTCTTCTCCTCCTCAAGTATCTGGCTTGGATCCACGTTTTGTTTTTGCCAGCAGGAGGTAGCAGAAGTGATGTTGTGTCAGGTCAGAGCCTAGACATTAAGAGGTCTTCTATTTTCTCTCTTGGAAGGCAGCTGTCATGTGAACAAGTGGACAATCCAATTAGCCTATAAGAAGATGAGAGACCATATGGAGCAGAGCTGAGGGATCCAGCCCCAGTGGATGACCCATAAAGCTGTGAACTAAATAAGTGTTAGTTTGTTTCCTGGGAAGCAGATGCTGAGATGGAGTCAGGAAAGCAAATAACCAAGAAAGAAAAAAGGAAGTAAGTAGGGTTTGGCCCTGGGGCCATCAGAGCAACAGGTTTCTGACAAGTCTCTGTCAGGTGGACTAGGAGTTTCAAAGCAATGATTGCCCATTAGAGAGTGTAGGAGGGAACAAGTAGTATCTTTCTTTCTCATTGCTAAGGTCATGGCTGAGGCATCTACAACAAAACACCAGTTAACAAGAAAAAAGCCTACAAATGTATTTAATATAAGTTTTACACAATACAGAAGCCTTTGGGAACAAAGACCCAAAGAAACAGAGAAACATGTATTTTTATGCTAAGTTTGATGAAGCAGCAGATAGTTACACAGATGTGTGATTAGACAAAGCAGATATGATCTAGTGTTAATAAGCTGGGGGCCTATTTGTTCAGATCCTTCTCTGGGGCCCTGAGTCTTCAGAGATTATGACATTCATTTCCTCCAGGCATAGTGAGGGTATCTTTTCCATGAAGGTCTTACAACTTCAGAGGAAGCACAGAGAAATCTTTCATGATGGCTTTGGGGTAGAAGCTGAGAGAAGATTCAAGAAGTTTTCCTGTTTCTGCTGTTTTCCCAAATGCCCAGGTATAATATCATCAGTGTGTGCTGAAGACCATTAAGGAATCCTGGATGGAAATGGCTGGGCCTTTATTCCCCTGCTAGTGGCTAGCGGCTGCTCTACATCAAGAATGACCTCAGTTTGAAACCTGTCATTAGACTGCTTCTTGCTATCCAGCAATGAATGAGTCTTCTCTGAAGAGGAACCTGAGTGGCTCCTCTCTGTGTTTAGCTTATTATTGTTTTAACTCACTGTTAGAGTTATTTGTTATGCAACAAAAAGCTGATTCCCATAATTGTAAGGGAGGCTAAGAAATATAATTGAGCTGGGAAACCTTTTTTTTTTTTTTTTAAGAGTGGATATAGATGTGTATGTGTAGGTAATTCCAAGTCTCTCTTGCAGCCAGAGCAGAAGCACAATGCTTACCAATCAGAGCATGTACCCTGGACTATGAATTGAAATTAATGATCTGAAGAAGGAGCCCTGTAGAACATTGGTAGCTATCAACAGGTACAAAGCAATGTCTTCAGCAGCATTATCCAAGATCCAGTGTCAGGGAGTGGAAGTACAAGTTGGCTTTGCCCACTTAAATCACCAGTGCTATTTCCCTGCACCATTGGAGTATATATAGGTTGAGTATCCCTTATCTGAAATGCTTGGGACCAGAAGTGGTTAGGATTTGTAATTTTTAAAAAAATATTTGCTTGCATATAATGAGATAGCTTGGGGATCAGATGCAAGTCTAAGCATGAAATTCATTTAATATTTCACACATACTCATACGCAGAACCTGAACACAATTTTGTGCAATATTTTTGGTATGCCTGTTTTTTGACTGCAACTTGTCACATGAGTACAGGGGTGGAATTTTTCACTCACAGTCAATTTTTCACTCATGTCAGTGCTCAAAAAAATTCTGATTTTAGATTTCCAGATTAGGTTTATGGCCTCTGATAGATTCCATCAGATTCCCATATCTTTTGAATAGATTTTCTCTTCTGCTTTAATCAGCCAGAGTAGTTCTTCTCCTTATGGATGAGACCCTCACATAAATACAATATTTACTTTTTTAATTTCAGCCCACACAAGTGGGAAGCAGGAAACATTCCTTTGTCCTTTGGATGAATTCTTACATCTGGGGAGGCTGTGAAAGGAAGAATGAGGTTGTGTGATAATCTTGATGGAAGGCATTTTCCTCCGTTGGGTCAGATTACTGGAGTTTGGCTTCTCCTGCCATTTCTTTGCTGGATGTCCTTGGACAATTCTCAGTTTTTAAGTCTCCAAAATATCACTTATAATACATGCACCTGTGGTTGTCATGAGGCTATGTGACAGAACACGTGAAAGAGGTCTTTAAATTGTTAAGTACTTAACAAGTGTAAGTTATTTTTAAATATCAAAAATCTAACAAGCTCTTGCTCCAAACCCGATACACTAATTCCCCCCTTGGGACAGTTTGAATAGTAATTAGAGTCAGTTTACGAGGTTGTACACATTCTTCACATAATTTGGGCTTGTTCCAACTTGTTTGTATAATTAATTGGTGGCATTTGCTGTGCCAAATGTACCTTTGATATTTTCTTCTTGCTGTTTAAGTAGTAGGAGTCACCCAGCTGAATAACTCGTATTTTTTAAAGTTTATTTTTAAAAAGGGTCATTATTTGGGATCTAAAATAAAAGGAAATAATTGTAATGTGGACAAAAATCATAACTTTTATAATTATGTATGTAATCCACAGATTGATCTTAGCATTTTTCCATTTTTAGTCTGAAACTTTAGAGTGTGGTTAGAAAACTTAGTTAAGGAATAGGGAACCAATCTAAGAGAGAGTAGGCTGGGAGAATAATCACAGAAATATTCTTGATATTATTTGAAAAACATTGTTCAGCCTGTATGTCATATACATTTATTACCAGCAAATTGAAAACAAATAAGAAAAAAAATTTCCAAATTCAATTATCACTACTTTGGTAACTTAGGGGTTATTTGTTTATTTTAAGTGTAATTGTCCTTTGCTGTGTAGCATAGCACCCTGAAATATATTTAATGATATAGTTTATGATGCATACAGATTCTGTGTGCAAGGGATTCATACAGGAAATTGTGCAATGACTTCTTCTGCTCCATGATGTTGGGGGCAACAGCTGGGGAGAGAACTGCTGGGGAACTACAAGCTGGGGACTTGCATAATCTGAGCTTTTCCATTCTAAGGTCTGCTGACTGAGCTGGGATGACCTGAAGGCTGGTCTCAACTGGCATTCTTGCCTGGAATCTGGACCATCTACATTTGGTCGCCCCTGCGTTTTGGGTTTCTTACAGTAAAGTGGCTGATTCCCGAGAAGAATTGTTCCAGGGTGAAACCTTTGGAGAGAGCATTACAAGGAGACCACAAAGAAGCCACATGATTTTTTAATGAACTAACTTTAAGGATGCACATAGTGTTTACTTCTCTTGTACTCTACTGGTCAAGTGGTCAGAAGCTTGCCCACATTCAAAGGCAAGGGATATAGGCCTCATCATTCAGTGGAAGAAATAGAAAAGAATCTGAGGGTTGTTTAAAACACACATCATATCAGACTTTTTTGTATGTCCTACAAAATATACCCATACACACCCACATATACATTTAGATATGCTTTGTAGACAAAAATATCATGCTTTCTGTGTTAAACACAATTTTATATAATGAGGAAAGAAAGCTTTATTGATGATTTTTCAATTCTGAGAAGTTTTATACAATAATATTAAAATGATATCAAAGTACCTCTTAGAGTTTTTTTTCTTAATTTTTTTTTTTGGTTATAGATGGACACAATACCTTTATCTTATTTATTTTTATGTGGTGCAGAGGATCAAACCCAGTGCCTCACCCATGCAAGGCAAATGTTCTACAACCTAGCCACAACCCTAGCCCCGTCTAAGAGCTTATTGAAGGATAATTCAGTGAAAAAATAAAAATTTGAAAAGATGATATTCATCGAGAGTTACAAAATATAGGTCTAAACAAGTGATAACTTTTCTAATTTCAAAATTATTATTTGAGTTCAACATTTTATTTGAGGACTACACACCCAGCCCTAAGGTGAAAAATGGAATTAAATACAGTGTTATTTCATCTTAGATATTTCTTAATATAACATTAATATTCCATGTAGCAAAGTCATGGTCTGACTTTTTTTTGTGTCAGAAACAGGCCATTGGAGAATTCCTCAGACATAGTAGTAAATGAAGTCACCTGGGCTTTGCACATGTAAACTGATCAGAAGGTGTAGGCTCAGCTTTGCATTCTGCATTTCTAAAATTCTCCAGCATGAAGTTGCAGGCTCCTTAGCAGACCTTTTCCTTTCTTTCTTTCTTTCTTTTTTTTTTTTTTTTGAGTGGCAAGAGTTAGAAGAGGGGGAAGACCCAAATGGGAAAACACCCTGCTGAGCTCATAGCCTTTAATTTTTTTAATTATGGAGAAAACACATATTTACTATGTAAAATTTATATGTTGCAGAAACAACCCCTTTCATGACTACTATCATTTTCAGAATGGAAAATAAGATTGACATTTATGTGTTGAACTTTATGTGATTTCCATGCATTATCTGATTTAACCCTTAGACAACCAAATGAGAAAAATAATATTGTTATTTGTATTTCACAGATAAAGGAATGAAAACTTAGTGGGATTAACCTGCTCATCATCACAGTTAGACACTGGCAGAGGTAGGATTCAAACCCTGACTTCATAATGACTCATAGGCTGAGATTGCCTAGCTCATTAATTTTCTTCTCTATGTATGCTAACATAATTACCATCACAATTTTATTTATTTATTTATTTATTTTTAAAGATCTTCATTTTATTTATTTATTTTTATGTGGTGCTGAGGATCAAACTCAATGCCTCTTGCATGCGAGGCAAATGCTCTACCACTGAGTTACAACCCCAGCCCACAATCACAATTTTAAAATATGGGGTTATACATCCATACTCATTATTCATTCATCCATTCATATTCCATGCAAGTAGTTTATTTGGGAAGAATTTCAGGAAACTGGAGTGGGGGGACTACAGAGTAAATTAGGGAAGGAAGTAAAACCAATGCAATAGTGAGTTACCACACTGGGCAACTGGGGCTCAATCCACTGGAGAACCTCTAAGGAATTATGTAGAATGTGCTTCTGAAATGCGTACCTGAGACATGCCTTGTCCAGTGCTCTCAGCACTCATCAGTTAAGGGAGGTGCTACCTCCTTTGTATTTTCAGCATTGAGCCTGTACCAACCAGTATGGTGTATGGAGTATGCACCTGAGAGACCCCAGGACAGGTGTAAAAGATGCTCAGTACATGGGCTGGGGTTGTAGCTCAGTGGTAGAGCACTTGCTTCGCATGCATGAGGCACTGGGTTTGATCTTTAGCACCACATAAAAAAATAAGTAAATAAAATAAAGATATTGTGTTCATCTACAACTAAAAAAATATTTAAAAAGAAAAAAGATGCTCAGTACAGTCCGAGGGAGGTACTGTCAGGCACATTTGCCCACAACTGGTAATGCATCCACATATTTAAAAATTTAAATCATAATTTACATATGTCTTTCTGATGACCTCTAGTCACTCAGTCCTCTTCCCCAGGGGCAATTTTTATTATTTTTGTTGGAGTATTATAATTATACATAATAGTGGTATTCATTAGGCATATTTGTACATACACATAACATTTTTTTTTAAAAGAGAGAGTGAGAGAGGGAGAGAGAGAGAGAGAGAGAGAGAGAGAGAGAGAGAGAGAGAGAGAGAGAGAGGGAGAGAGAGAAAATTTAATATTTTAGTTATCGGCGGACACAACATCTTTGTTTTTGTATGTGGTGCTGAGGATTGAACCCGGGCCGCACGCATGCCAGGCGAGCACGCTACCGCTTGAGCCACATCCCCAGCCCCAACACACAACAATTTGATCCATCTCCTTCCCCAGAACCTCCCCTCCTGCCTCCCAGAATCTACTTGCTCTACTCTACTGATCACCCTTTTATTATTATTATTATTATTATTTTAATTAACACATGATCATTATATGTATAAGTGATATTCATTCTCATATATTTGTACAGGGACATAGCTTAGTTTGGTAGATTTCCTTCCCCAGTACTTCCTCATGCCCCCCCCCCACTTCCCTTTCAATCATCTTTCTCTACTCTCTTGGTCTCCCTCCTATTTTTGTGAGATCCCCTTGTGGCATTTTTTATTTGTACTTTCCTGTACATTTTTTCCCCAAATGAAGCCCATGTAAATGCATAGTAAAATGTGTATTCTTAATATTTTCCCTTTCTTTGAGCCATTGAAGAGGTATGGGACAACACACTGTCTATTGGAACATGCTTTTAAAGATTTCTGTTTATGATTGGGTGTACACCAGTAATCCCAGCAACTCAGGAGGCTGCGGCAGAAGGATCACAAGCTCAAGGTCAGACCCTGCAATTTGGTAAAATGAGAAAAGTTATCATTTGGGCTGGGGTTGTAGCTCAGTGGTAGAGCACTTGCCTTGAAAAAATATATATATATATATAAAGAAAAGTTGTCGCTTGTTTAGACCTATATTTTGTAACTCTCAGTGAATATCATCTTTCCAAAATTTTATGAAGAATAAAGAAAGGAAGGAAAAAGGTCCGGGCATGTAGCTTAGTGGTAGAGAACCCATGGGTTCAATCCCCAGTACTGAGAGGCAGGATATAATGGCTAATTTGAATTGTCAACTTGATTGGATTAAGAGATGCCAAAGATTAAGAGGTTTATGAGTGTTTTAATGAGGATGTGTCTACGAATGATTGGTATGTGGGATAGCCAACTGAAATGCAGACTCTACCTAAGTGTGGGCAGCATGACCAATAGAATGATGGCTTGGATGGAATAAAAGTTGGAAGAATAAGGAAGCACCAGCAGATGCAGGCTCATTCTTCTTGAACTGGTTCTTGATTGCAGCTGTGATCATCTGAGGATTTCGGACCCTGGCTTCTTCACTTTTACAAAGCAAATTCTGATAATGATTTACCAGAAGGCTTAGGTCTCAGGCTAGGATAGCACTGTTGATCCATTTTGTTTGGGGCTTCAGGCTCTTGGACTATGCAGCTACTGGTTCTTCCAGCTCTCCAGTCTGCAGATGGCCATTGTGGACTATCCAGCTTCTGGTGACATAAGCCAACCTAATTAGTCCCCTTTTTTAAATTATACTTCCTATTGATTCAGTTCCTCTAGAGAACCCTTACTAATAGGGGACAAAAAAAAAGATGTCTTTTTATGCATCTTTTTTCTTTTTGTGGTACTAGGGGTTGAAGCTTTGGGTCTCTACCACTGAACTACATCCCTCAGCCCTATTTATTGATTTTTTAAAATTTTTGAAATAGAGTATCATTAAATTGCCTAGGCCAACCTTGAACTGGTGATTCTCCTGCCTCAACCTCCCAAATAGCTAGGATTATAGGTGTGCACCACCATATCTGGTTCTATCTATGCATCTTGATAATTACATATGTGTATGTTTAGAAATTCTTCTTTGGAATGACTGTGTAGTATTTCATCTGTGACTATATCCAAATTTAGTTGACCAGTCATTCCACTGGTGACATAGATATTTTCAATGTCAATTTTATCAAGGTGTATATATATACAGTGAAATTCTCTAAATGGGCAGTACTGTGAATTTTGGTAAACATTATATAGTCATGTAACTATAATTCAGATAAAGAACAGTTGCACCACTCCAAACTCCTGAGTACGCCTTTGGAGACAGGCCCCTGTGCTTATCCCAACCCCTGGCCTCTACTGATCTACTTTCTTTCCCTATAATTTGCCTTTCCAAGAAGTCATATAAATAGACTTATACAGATAAACCTTTTTGGGTCTGATTTCTTTCACTGAGCACAATGCATTTAATATTTATCTATGTTGTTGCATATATGAGTGGTTGATTTCTTTTTATTACTGATATTCCATTGTATGGATATACCAGTTTCTTTCCACAGTCACCAGTTGTAAGACATTGGGCTGTTCCCAATTTGGGGCAATAACAAATCTGATATTATTGGGCACTGGTTTTTGTATGAACATAAATTTTAATTTCTCTTGGGTAAACAATACTTTTATTCTCAGACTAGGAATACTGGGTTGTGGGGTAAGTGCATGTAAACCTTAATAAGCAATGCCAAACTATTTTCCAAAGGGGTTATTCTATTTTGTTTTCCTCTAACAATATGTACAACCTCCCCAGCGCTTGTCATTGTCTTGTTTTTATTGTAGCCATTCTGATAGGCATGTGCAGTTTTTTGTCTACTCTAAATAGTGCTACCATGAATATCCTTGTACATATATTCTTTGTAGCTAGGTGTGAATATACCTGTGAGGTACAGGCTTAGAACTAGAACTGAAAATCAAAGGGTGTAAAGGTAATCTGATTAGATCTTGTTGAGCAGCCTCTGAGAAGGCAGTACCCACCTACCCACTAGGTACGGCAATGCCGGTTTTCTCACCTCTTACCATAGAGTATATTCAGTTGAGTACATGTTTTTACGGAAACTTTAGATGATTGCTGTGTGAACATCTATTCCATAGGGTTGCTGAGGATGACCTAACATGAAGCTCCTAGGGCATGGCCTTCTTCACAGTGACATTGCATATTGATTATTGTCTGATTGCCACTCACAATGACATCATTGTTTGCCTCCCTCTCTGAGTTGCTCATCAGTATATTTAAGAGTGCTTTTATCTGAGGAGCTCAATGTTTCACCTATGGGGTTTAAGTAATCCTCATAAATCTCCTCAGATGCTGGTCAGAAATTCAGCCACTATGACTTGATTTTATTTATTTTTTTCAATAAATAAACTTTATTTGTTTAGAATAGTTTTAGGTTCTCAGCAAAAGTACATAGTTAGCACTCCCCCCACACACACAACTTTTCCTCACCATCAATATCCCTCATCAGAATGGTACATTTGTTATCATTAATTAACCTACACTGACATACATTATCACCCAAAGTCCATAGTTTACATTAGGGTTTGCTCTTAGTATTGTAAACTCTGAGGGTTTTGATTGATGTACAATGACATGTTTACATCATTGTAATATCATAGAGAGTAGTTCACTGCTCTAAAAATCATTTGCATTCTGCCTATTCATCCCTCCCATTCCCTAATCTCTGACAGCCACTGATCTTTTTACTGCCTCTAGTAAAAAGACATGATTCTATACCTTTTCATAGAATGTACTATAGTTGGAATAATACAGTATATAGCATTTTCAGATTGGCTTTTTTTAGTAATATGTATCCAAGTTTCTTCCATATCCTTCATGTCTTGTTAACCCATTTATTTTTAGGGCTAAATAACATTCCATGGTTTGCATATACCTTATCATAGAAGATACACAGATGGCAAGTAAGCAAATGAAAACATAATCAGCATTATATATCATTAGGAAATTGCAAATTAAAACAACAGTGAGATACCACAGCATAGTATCAGAATGGCCAAAATCCAAGACCAATGGGTTTATTTACCCATTTCCCTACTATGTTAGTCAGTTTTCTATTACTATAAGAAATACCTGAAATAATCAACTTAAAAAGAAGAAAGGTTTATTTTGGCTCACTGTTTTGAAAGTTCTCAGTTGATTGGCTCTGCTACTTTGGGGCCTGTGATGAGGCAACATGTCATCATGGGAGCTTCTGGCATATGAAGCTGCTCACCTCATGGTATCCAGAAAGCAAGGGAGAGCATGCAGAAGTGAGCACGAGTCCAGCATCACCCAATCCTCTTTAAAGGAATCCCCAAATGACCTGAAGCCTCCCACTAGGCCCCACCTCTTAAAGGTTCCACCACCTCCTAAGCTTTTAACATGTCGGCCTTCGGGGGACACTTATCCAAACCATGGCACTTACTTAAGGACATTTGGGTTGCTTTCAAGTTTTGGCAAATTAATATAGATGCTATACACATCTGTGTGCAGGTTTTTGTGTGGACCTAAGTTTCAGTTAAGTTTCAGTTTATGGGTAAATACAAGGGAGTTTGGCTGTGGATTATAAATTAAGAGTATCAAACTACCTTCCAAAATGGCTATCCCATTTTGCATTCCCACCAGCAATAAATAAGAGTTCTTGATGGAGCCACATCCTTGTCAGAATTTTTTGCTATCAGTGTCTTGGATTTTGGCCATTCTGATACTATGCTGTGGTATCTCACTGTTGTTTTAATTTGCAATTTCCTAATGATATATAATGCTGATTATGTTTTCATTTGCTTACTTGCCATCTGTGTATCTTCTATGATAAGGTGTCCATTGAAGTCTTTTATACATTTTTTAAATATTTAATTGATTTTATTTTTTTAAATACATGACAGTGGAACGCATTACAGTTCTTATTACACATATAGAGCACAATATTTAATGTCTCTGTTTGTATATAAAGTATGTTCACACTAATTCGTGTCTTCATACATGTACTTTGGATAATGATGTCTATCACATTCCACCATCATTGCTAAACTCCTGCCCCCTCCCTTCTCCTCCCACCCCTCTGCCCTATCTAGAGTTTGTCTATTTCTCCCATACTCCCCCTCCCTACCCCATTATGGGTCAGTCATCTTATATCAGAGAAAACATTTGGCATTTGTTTTTTTTGGATTGGCTAAATTCGCTTTTAAATCAGATTGTGTTTTCTTGTGAACTTTTAAGTGTTCTTTGTATATTTTAGATAATAGTCCTTTAGTAGATACTCTCAAATACTTCCTCCCAGGCTGTGGCTTATCTTCTCATTCTCTTGACTCTTAAAATTTCCACCCTGTTCCTTTTTTTCATGACAGTGCATCTTCTGTTTCATTATATTTCACATCAGGCTTCATTCTGAGAACGTAGCTTGCTTGGCAGACAAACCCTGGGCATAGACTGGCAGGTATAGATAACTACTTTCAATAATACTTGTAGATATTCTTTACTTAGGGCTTTAGAAAACAAAAAGATTAATTGAAAAGACCGAATCCAGACTATATAATGAATTATGTACAGATATAGCTTAGGTATAACTCTATACTGCGTGTAGAGTTATAATAATTTATAGTCAAAATTAAATATGATTATTTAGTTTCTCTTCAATGTGGAATACTGATATCTAGTTCAAATGCAAGAAATAAAATCAAGTGTACAATCAGTGACTTGAAAAATTGTGCTCTATATGTGTAATATGAAATGAATTGCACTTTGCCATCATGTATAACAAATTAGAATAAATAAATAATTTTAAAAAGAAATAAAATCAAGAATCAATAAATGGAATGGATTCAAACTGAAAAGCTTCTTCTCAGCAATAGAAACAATCAGTGAGGTGAAGAAAGAGCCTACAGAATGGGAGAAAATTTTTACCACATGGACAAGAGAGAGAGAGAGCACTAATCTCTAAGATATATAAAGAACTCAAAAAACTTAACACCAACAAAACAAATAACCCAATCAATAAATGGGCCAAGGAATTGAACAAACATTTCTCAAGATGACATACTATCAACAAATGTATGAAAAAATTTTCAACATCTCTAGCAATTAGAGAAATGCAAATCAAAACTACTCTAAGATTTCATCTAACTCAAATGATATGGTTATGATCACTTTTTTTTTAACCTCCTTCAATAAAACAGGGACTAAGATTATAGGGACTTTGTTTTGTTCACCACTATGAACCCAAAAGACCATCAGACACATTTTAGGTTATGTATTTTTATATAATGAATAAATCAAATTAATTTGTGAATAAATGACTCTGAGGTCCTGCATCTTTACCTGTTGGTGAGACCCTGAGGGAGCTGTGACTGAGGAAATTGTATCTGAATTCGTTCTGGGCCATTCTCTCATCTGCTTGTCTTCAGACCTGTATCCTGAGCCCAGTGATGACTGCATTACTTTCCCCTGCCAAGAACGGAAACTCTAATTGCAAGGAATCCTCAGTTCTATCTGAAATTGCTCAAAGTGCAAATTTAAAGTAGAGAGTATCCAAGAACAGTATTTTTATGGCTGTAGATATAAAATATGTGACCCTAATTCTGCAAAATCCTGCTGCAACTGCCAGGAAATGCCCCCCTGAATGCTGCTATTGAGTGCCTTCTGTAAGTGCTGTGGCAGCTGGAAGGGTTTTGGGAGGAAGAGAACAGCTTCCAATCTTAGGCTGCCTGGAAGACTTCCTATTCTACTCCCTCTGCTTGGGAGATGTTCTCTCCATGGCCACCCTGGCTGTCATAACTGAATATGTGGAAAACAAATTGCTATTTATCTATGCTGGGCATATATATTATATATTAGGCAGTCATATGGTAGAATATACTCAGTACATGCTAAATAGATTGGCTAAGTCTCATTAATATAACAGGGTCAATAATTAGAAAATGTGTTTCTAAAAAATTACATTACAATGAAGAAGACATACAAACAACCAATAAATACATATGAGAATCAAAAAAAGATTGAGGGGGCTGGGGCTGTAGCTCAGTGGTAGAGTTCCTGCCTCGAAAGTATGAGGCACTGGGTTCGATCTTTAGCACCACATAAAAATAAATGAAAGATATTGTCCATCTTCAAGTAAAAAAATATTTAAAAAAAAACAGATTGAGATACCACTTCACACCCATTAGGATGGTTGTTACTAAAAAGGAAAAGAAGAGAACTGTTTTCCAGGATGGGGAACAGTTGGAAGCCTTGCACATTGCTGGTGGGAATGCAAAATATTATGGCCTCTGTTGAAAACCTTATGGTGGTGTCTTAAAAAGTAGAACTACCATATGATACAGGAATTCCACTTCTGTGTATACACCCATAATAATTGAATGCAGGAACTCAAATATTTGTATATCCTAGCAGGATTATTCACAAGAGTCAAAGGTATAATCAGCTAAAATGTCCATTGAGGGAGGATAAACAAAATATAGTAAATATATACAATAGAATATTATTCAGCCTTAGGAAAGAATAAGTCTACCATGTGACTGCCTACTATACCATGCTTACTATGCACCATTCTGTTACATGCTATGACATGGATTCATCTTTAAGACATTATGGTGGGCTGGGGATGTGGCTCAAGCGGTAGCGTGCTCACCTGACATGCGTGTGGCCCAGGTTCGATCCTCAGTACCACATACTAACAAAGATGTTGTGTCTGCCGAGAACTAAACAATAAAAAACATTAAAAATTCTCTCTCTCCTCTCTCACTCTCTCTTAAAAAAAAGACATTATGGTAACTGAAATAAGTCCATTACAAAAGAACAAACATTGTATGATTCCACTCATTTTTTAAAAATATTTTTTTAGTTATAGTTGGACACAATGCCTTTATTTTATTTATTGTTATGTGGTGCTGAGGATCGAACCCAGTGCCCCACATATACTAGGTGAGTGTTCCACCGCTGAACCACAATCCCAGCCCTGATTCCACTCATATGCAGTACCTAGAATAGTCTTTTATTTTTCTTCAAGGGCTGGGGCAAGGGACAATGAGGATATACTGTTTATTGTGTACAGAGTCTCAGTTTGGGGTGATTAAAGCTTTGGAAATACCCATGTCCAGTGGTGATGGCTACCCAACCAGTATTTATGTATTTAATGCCATTGAACTGTATGCTTCCAAATGTAAAATGTTAAATATCATTTTGTGTATATTTTACCAGACTAAAGGATGAAATGATACAAAAAATACATGATAACTGAATTGATCCACCCTAAACTCTGACCTTCAAGAAGGCCCAAGGCCTTTAAGCATGAGGAATAGATGTATTTCAAACAATCCCTGTGATTGGACTTGCAGATTTCTCATTAAACACTCATGTACATCCAGCATGGGGATCCTCTGGCACATACCTAATTTTTACATTATGATATGAGCATTTCATTTTGCACTGGCTGGTACACAGTAAATGAAGCAAGCAGAAGCCAGCTGACTTCCAGGGAGAGAAAGCTTGAAAATCACAACTGAGAGTCATTCCTTTCTTCTACCCTCTGGCCTTCTCTCACTGAAGTTCACCAAATCAGCACTGACATGCTGTTCTAGCAGCACCTCCATCCCCAGAGGACATGCACTCCAGAAAGGAGAGCAGCACAGGAGCCTAGACATGCCCTGAAAAATCACCAGAAGTCATTGTGATCCTTCTATGCTTTGCATGATTTTAGGGTCTCTTATTCCAATCAAAGGAGTACAGAGCAATTGAGTCCAACCGTCTTATTAAAAAACACTTTACTGTATATATGCTATTATCTGTGAAACTTTCCAATTTTTTTGTTGTAATGAGAGTAAGAGCCGGCATTAATTCAGAGCTTACTATATGCCAGGCATTGGACTAAACACTTTCTATTTCTTACCTCATTTTCACTGCATGACAACCCTCCAAAGGAACTACTATTCTTACCTGCATTTTGCAGGCAGGGAAGTCCTAAGAAGTTAAGAAGTTCCTAAGTCCACACATCTGAAAAGTGGCAGAGACAGAATTCAAATCCAGGTCTTTTAAAGTCTATTGTCTGCACCCTCAACTGCTAAGTCAGGCTTTTTGTTTCAAAAGAAGAATTCATTTGCATTAATTATCTGATAGATGAAAAGCAAAACAAAAGAGGTAGGATTTTAGTAGTTTAAATGATGCAAAGGGGCTGTTTTTGTAGGCCAGGACGGTAAAATACTAGGAGTTTCATAGAGATCAATCTAATAATTCATAACTAAGCAACTGAGGGATTTTTTCTCTTCCATATCCTGAACATGGTAACAGGACTGATTTATCTACATAAATTTATGAACTGCTGTTAAGTTTTGGCTTCATCCTGAAAACAATGCCTTTTGATACTTGGTTTGGAATCCTGGGGTCACCTTTTTCCAAATAGACTGTACAGAAGAGGAAGCCCCCAGGGGACAACATAGACCTCCACTCTGTTGGCCATTTATGGGCCACAAAAGCACACCCTCCATACTGTGCTGGGATGAGATGCTCCAGGTTTTCAGTGTCTCTCCTTTCTAAAGAGTAAATCCGCCAGGTACAGTGGTGCACACCATAATCCCAGGGGCTCGGGAGGCTGAGGCAGAAGGATCACGAATTCAAAGCCAGCCTCAGCAAAAGCAAGGTAATAAGCAACTCACTGAGACCCTGTCTCTAAATAAAATACAACATAGAGCTGGGGATGTAGCTCAGTGGTCGAGGGCTCCTAAATTCAATCCCTGGTACCTTCACCCTCAAAATAGTGTAAATCCTTGAATTATTTGCAGTATGAAAATTTGTTTCTGAATATGTCTCTATTTCATTATCTTATAGTTGCAATTTCAATGTTAATGCATATGTACATATATTATTAATATTGACTAAGAAGAACTCTTTTCCTTTTAGAGCAGTACTTTATTCCTTTCCATTTATATAAAAATAACTAAGGGGCTGGACTTGTAGCTCAGTGATAGAGTGCTTGCCCAGCATGTGTGAGGTACTGGGTTCAATCCTCAGCATCATGTAAAAATAAATAAATAAAATAAAGGTGTTGTCCATCTACAATTAAAAATATTTTAACAGAAATAGCTTAAACTGTGCATAGTGATGTATGCCTCTAATTCCAGCAGCTTGGGAGGCTGAGGCAGGAAGATCCCAAGTTCAAGGACAGCCTAGGCAACTTGTGAGGCCCTAAGTAACTTAGTGAGACGCTGTCTTAAAATAAAAAATAAAGAGGGCAAAGGATATGGCTCAGTGGTGAAGCTCCCCTGGATTAAATACCCAGTACCAAAAATATTAAAAATAAAGAAAATAGAGGGAAAAAAATAGCTTACGGTAAATTCTTACAAAAAGACTGGAATTTTTTAAGTGTAAGGGAATTTGAATACACACTATAATATAGGTAAACATCGAGGATACTATACCAAGTGAAATAAACCAGTTACAGAAAGACAAAAATCATGTGATTTCACTTATGTGAAGTATCTAGAGTAATCAAACTCAGAAAAAGCAGAGTGATGGTTGCTAAGAACTGGGGAGAAAGGGGAAATGGACAGTTGTGCAATAATATAGAGTTTCAGTCTTGCAAAATGAAAAAGTTCTGGAGATTAGTTGGACAATTATTATGAATATACTGAATGCTACTGAGATATCTGCTTAAAAATGGTCAACATGATAAATTTTATATGTATTTGATCACAATTTTAGATTGAAATTTTAAAAATGTCTGTCCTTCCCAGAATTTCCCAGTATTACATAGGAAGATGTATAAGTGGTCTATGAAAATTACTTGAGAACTTAAAAGCAAAAGTGAAGAGCTTCTGCTGGGTGTGGTGGCGTACACCTGGAATCCCAGCTACTTGGGATAATGAGTCAGGAGAATTACAAGTTGAGGCCAGCCTCAGTAACTTGGCAAGATCCTTTCTTAAAATTTAAAAATAAATAAATAAAGGACTGGGGTTATAGCTCAGTGGTAAAGAACCTCTGGGTTCAATCCCCAGTACATAAGAAATGAAAAATGAAGACCTACTAAAACAGTGGTTTATTCCTTGTTTTGAACAACTAGATCTTGAGAGTTAAAGAGCCCTCAATTGACATTTATTTCACTTAATGCCAATTTTCACTTTATTTTTTTTGGTACTAGGGATTGAACCCAGGGATGCTTAAGCACTGAGCCACATCCCCACACTTTTTTATTTTGAAACAGGGTCTAGATAAATTGCTGATACTGGCTTTGAACTTGAGATCCTCCTTCCTTAGCCTCTCAAACTGCTGGTATTACAGGCATGCGCGACCATGTCTAGCTCATTTAATGCCAATTTTGCTGCACTTTATCTGCAAGCATCTGCAGGATTTGAATGCCTTAGTGGTGTGTTTCTTCCAGAACAAATAAACAGGTGGCTTTATACATATACCAACAGTGTTTTACTGTCTTCAGTTCAATGCCTAAATCAGATTTTCATACTGTCAGACATATTTTAAAAGTATGGCAACTCTGAATGCAGGGATTTCACTTATATGAAGTATAAGTATAATCCTTCCCTCCATGCCCAAACACCTAATGGGCAACCTCTAAGAAAATCCGAACTGGATTTGTGTCTTACATTAACTTTACTAGTGCTAACTGAAAGTGCCCTCCAAATAGTAGCTTCTGGGTGAGGGGATTGTTTCCTAACACTGAAGTTAGTGCCTTTGTTTTTGTCTTTGTTTTTATTTATTTTTTATTATTTTTTTGGTACTGGGAATTGAACTCAGGGTCGTTTTACCACTGAGCCATATCCCTCACCCTTTTTATTTTTTATTTTGAGACAGGGTCACACTGAGTTGCTGAGGGCCTCAATAAATTGCTGAGGCCGACTTTGAACTTGGGATTCTCCTGCCTCAGCCTCCCAAGTCCCTGGGATTACACTGCCACTGTTCCTGTGCCTTGGTTGGTAAAGTGAAGAAGGATAAGGAATATTTCTTATAACTATTTGGAGTAAACTTAAATCTCATTTCTAATATGAATGAATCCATGCTCAGTGAACAAAGATACAGGTGTAAAGGATAAGAGATTAAGTGAAGGCACAGGTATTTTACAAGAATAAGGTAATTATGATGTGTCAGAAATGAGGAGGTCAGAAAGTCAAATGTAATGGATAAAAGAAGATCCCATCTGTAATTAAGAAGCTTCAAGATCAAAGAACCTAAACAAGGCCTTCAAGCCTATAAGGCAAATTCTTTAGGTAAGGCTGTATAATCCATGCTTTGTTTTCAGTTAGTCTCTATTTAGTGATGTATATTAAATATAAGTACTGAATATTATAAAATTATTACAGAATTACCTCTCTAGAGGTAGGCTGTCAGTGAAAATCATGCAGCAAATTCCATCTTTTATGCCTTTGCAAGATTTTTATTTTTCCTTCCTTTCTTTCTCTGTCTCATATTTCACATGGCTATGACCTTGTCGTCCTATGACTTCATTTTTTACTTGTCAATAACCACGAGGGATTAAAACTCTTTTCAGTGGATCTGTTTTAAATAATGCCTCATTAATGACTGCTCATTGTTGAGTGAGATCATAAATCATTTGAGGTGTCGATCAGTAGCCAATACCAGAAAGCCTTATTAAAGTTGGCTTTGTTGGGTGAACATTGCTGAGAAACCCAATCTGTGTCCACATATATAAAAATATAGGTTGTAGCAGCTGTTCCTGCAATGAAATAATGCTGGGTGTATTTTAGAAATTAGCAATAGTCTTTATTCTAAGTATATACTTAGCTAGGCCTGGTCATTGGATGTGTGCTGTTTAACAACTCTTTGTTATGTTTTTGGTCAACTACCAGAGAGAAAACATCTCATTTTCACTAGGTCTGCAATACAGCAATTAGATAGATAATATTATGAGTAATCATACTATTAGGAGTTTAGGGACTCAAGATGGCAGAAGCAGGGTACAAGAAATATGTCCTGGAACACAAAATAGGAAGATGGGTCATGTGTCCCTGTTTACCATAAGTCCCATTACCATGACAACTCCTGCCACTGAGGACTTAGTGCCCATGGCAACTCCCACCACAGGTTCACTATTCTAATTAGGTAAAAATAAAGTAACCAATGGGAACAAATGGGCAATGTCTTCAATCAGGTCCATGCTGGGAGACAATGCTTCACAGCTCTGTATATAAAATAAAAGAGTCCTCGGGGCCTGGCACTCCTCTCCCTCCCACTCTGCTTTATGGCACATATTTGCTCTACTTTATGAATGTTAATTTCACCTTCAATAAATCTGTGCTTTGTCTGTTACTTCTGTGTGTCCTGCTCAATTCTCTACTCCAGATGCCGAGAATCTGGCCCCTAGCAGATACCGGTGTCAACAGAGTATCTGATTCTCCTAGAGAGGTAACTATCTATCAATCCAAATAATTCTTATCCCAGTTTAGGAGTAGATAAAGAAATAGAGTTTCCATGTAAAACAAAGGGAAGTTTGAGTTTGAGATAAACAATGAATACTTTTTTAGTAAGACTAAAGTAATAAATGGGACATAGTTATACTGAAAAAAAAAACAACAACTCCATTGTTTGTCCAAAATTCAATTTTACCTAGGTATGCTTCATTTGTATTTGTGAACTCTGGCAATCCTGCACTGAATGCTTTGGATTGTGACAAATAAAATAATTAATTCATAATAATATGTATAAGAAAACATTCTTAAAGTAAAAAAATAAAATTTAAATAAGAAATGAAGACTTTTGCTCTGACAATATGGTGGGCGTAGGTCTGTCTGAAGACAACTATTATAGACAGAACTCTTATCTTACACCAACCACAAATGCTAGTTAAAATATAAAATTTGTTTTTCAAATGATCTCTCAGCTGACAAGAATGTAAGCAATTTTAGAAGCCAAAAGCAAGAGAAAAAAAAGAATTGGAGTGGTAAGGAGAGCAGTTTTCACCCCAAGGGCAATTGCTAAACCCTAGGGACCTTGAGCTTCAGATTTGACTACTTTATAGGCATGGGAAGGGTATGAAACCCAGGACCCACCAGGGGTAGAAAGTTTAATAGGAGCTACTTGCAGAGGTCTTGGATCAAAAAGAGCTGCATCCTCAGTTTAAGGGTAAACTGGACATACCTGACAAAAGGGGACAGTAAAGAAACTTGTCTCTCTCTAGCTTGGTGCTGAATAGAAGAGGAGAAAAAAAATCCACCCTCCTCCCTGAGAATTCACATCTACAAGTCAGTTTTCATGTGATTTTTGCAGCTCACATTGATACTACCTGCATATCCTGAAAACTTCAAGTCAAAATTGTTTCAAGTGACCCTGGCTACAAAGTACACCAAACACCTGGAAGCAACAAACGCAGGAAACCAATTTTTAGGTGTTGTTTTGATTGGAGTTAAACAAACAAACATTTTTTTAACCTAAATATGAATGAATATACACTAAAAAGATTCCAAGTAATATAAATTTGTTATAAAATAAAAATCACAAAACATACAGAAGACAAAACACTACACCAAGAACCAGCAGGAACAACAGAATAACAGCACTAGATCTATAACTATTTCAGGTGTTATCTAACATGAATCCTGTTCTATCCCATTGCATTCCATTTGTATTTTAAGAAATAAACATTTAAAGAAATTCATATTTGGCTTGACAAGAGTATAGTGATCAGGTGTGATGTCTGCACAGCACACATGTTCAAATGAGTTAGGGTGTCATTAGTCATCAGAATAAATCAATAATTAGGAGATCCTGTGCAGTGGGGCATCACGGTAGCTATGCCAAGAGGCCGCTTGTCCAGAAGTAGAAGTTAAGATATTCTGCTGCAGGCAGACTGCTCCTGGGGGTGGGAGTAGGGATGCAGGATGCCAAAGGAAGCCAGTTAGCAGAATTATTTTGGGCTTTCACCACCCCAGGAGTTCAGAGAGAGCTGCTGTATCACAGGAAGACAGCAGTATGCCAAGGCAGAGTAACTGGGCATAGACCAAGGGGAGAATCCAGTCTGGTGTAGCACAGTGTTTGAGGAGGTCTGCAAAACCCAGACTTGAATTTTGGGCCCAGATTTCCAAGAGCTAAAGAAGATTGAAACAGAAAGGAGGTCCTGTTTCTTTCTCCATCCCCCCTTTCCAGTAGTCACCCTTCTAGATTGGAAGCAATTTTATTTGTGTTTTCTACTGGTGCAAATGCATTCATACATCTTCAGATTGCAGAAATTGTCCCTGCCATCTCAGTGAAATGCTAGGTACTAATTCATGCCTCAATAAGATTGTAAGTCAGCAACAAAACCAAATGAAGCATGATGCTTTTGTTTTGTTTTATTTTTTTTAAGTAAACTCTTCCCCTAGGCAACAACCAAGCGGCAAAATAAATTCTTTTAATGCTGTTTACAGATAGGCTTGCATAAATCATTACCAACCCAAAGAAAGTTTTGATGGAGAAAAAAATATTTTCACCAGAGTTTGTATATTTTCTGTGGAAGTATGATGGCATCTACAACAAAGTATAAAATATTTCTTTCTTTCTTTCTTTTTTAAACTCAGATAGCCTCAAGAATCATCCATTTATTCACTCAATATTTATTATATGCCTTTTCTATGCCAGGCCCCGGGCTGGTAATAAAGTGGTGAATTAGATGTGGTTCCAGGCTTGGAAGAATATATTACTAGTAGAGGGAAAGAACTGTGGAAAGAAATAGATAATAATAATAAAAAGAAGCAATATGAATAAAATGTTTTAAGAGATGAATGAAAAAGAGCTAACAATTATTTCTAAATTATAGTACTGTCTATACAAGGAACCAATCAATAATCAAAGTCAATATCAATGATCAAACGTAACCCTCATGATAGGCATACGAGGTGGATGCTGTTAACACAGATGAAAAAATAGAGCTCAGAGAAGTTTAAATATTTGCCCAGGTCAGTAAGTGGTGAAGCTGGGATTTGAACCAGTGACCTCTGGCAGTACAGGGAAGGTCAGTGTAAAGATGACCCTTGAAAAGCAATTAGGTGTTTCTTGATAGTGGTGAAGGAGAGATGAGGTGAAGGTAGGGCAGTCCTGGAGTGAGAGAAGAGTGTGCAAAGGATGAGAGCATCCATGGGAACTGTCAGGGAAGCAGGGGCTATTCTGAGGGATGGAGCCCTGGGTGAGGCGTGGAGTGGAGAGCCGGAGGGAAGCTGGAGAAGGAGGCAGTGCTAGAGCACTGTGGGTCTCCTGGGTCTTATTAAGGAATGGCAGGCTTGTTCCACGAAAGGTACTTTATCAGGGGAGTGACAGGATTGGATTTGCATTTCAGAAAAATTCCTCAGGCAGTGGTGTAGATTAGAGAAAGGGAGGTAGGAAACTATTAGTCTCCTTGGCTTAGGAGACCAGGAAAGTAATGTCACTCCTGAGGATACAGCCTAGAGAAACTCTCAAACATCTGCTCAAAGAGAGCAATGCTGTACTCTTTGTGTTAGCAAAACCCCTAAGTGTCCTTCAGCAGATAATAAATCAATAAATTGTAGTATAGTCTCACAATGGAATACATATGGTAGTTAAATGAATAAATTAGGGCAACATGTGTCAACAGGAAGAAAATATAAAATTAAGTGAATAAAGCAGGTTGCAGAGGATATTTACAGTATGATGTCATTTTAGGAAAGCTTAAAGCCCTACAAAGCAATGCTTTAAATTGTGTATAGCTATATAAATGTCCATAACACAGGTTAGGTGATGGCAAGCTCATGAGAGAACCCTGGAGAAGAAGGGACTTAGGAATAGGGAAGGAACTTGTCAAGGTGGGCTTAAATATATACATATACAAAATTTAAAGATATTGAAACTAGTGGCCAGAACATGTTGTTTGTTATTCTCTATAGTCAACTGTATATTTGAAATTTAACAGTTCTTAGGTTACTTTCTTCAGCAAAGAGAAAGAAAGGAAAGAGAAAGCTCTTTGGCATAAGTGTAGCCCTGACATGTCCAGGAAAGAGGTGACAGGGATATGAACTGCTATAGAGGCAGCTGAAGGGAACAGCGATGATGAGAAGCAGAAAGTAGGTGACTGCAGGGTCATGGGAAGTCCGTGAGAGAGTAGAATCCAAATGACTCCCTGCATCTGGCTGGTGTTACGGAGTGGGTGGTGGGGCCAATCACCAAGAAAGGGAATGTGGGAGAAGTAACAAGTCTGCCTGGGGTGTGGGAGGCAGAGATCAGTTTTAGACATGTTCAGTTTGAGGATTTCCCAGGAAGAAATGTCCAGTATGCACTTTGATATTCAAGCTACGGTTTCAAGATCTGAAATAGAAGGTATAGGGAGATAGCTCAGTGGTAGAATGCAGCCTGAGGCCCTGGGTTTAATCCCCGGAACCACGTTAAAAAAAAAAAAAGAAAAGAGAAAAAGATGTAGAATAGAAATGTAAATTTGGTTATTACCAGAATTGGGGGAAAGCTATGAAAAATAAATGACATTGTATATTTCAACTCTAGGAATAAATATAGATATATACTAGCTGGACATGGTGGCAAATGCCTGGAATCTCAGCTACTTGGGGGACCAAGGCAGAAAGATTGCAAGTTTGAGGCCAGTCTGGGCAACTTAGCAAGACCTTATCTCAAATTAAAAATAAATAAAAGAATTGGAGATATAACTCAGTGGTAGAGTGCTTGTCTTGGCATGCTTGAGACCCTGGCTGGGTTCAATCCTTGTTACAGCCCATGCTCCCACACACCCACATGCACGCGCGCGCACACACACACACAGTTCCAAAATACAGATGCGTGAGCTATGAGCTCAGGTATTCAAAATATTATATGTGAGTAAAATACTAATCCTGACTTTAACTGATTGTACTTAAAATTTTCCCAAGATGTAGTAATCTGCTTCTGACAAATGACATATCTGTTATCTAAAATGTGTTGTCTTAACTCCTCATCACCATGAGCAAGCACTTAGTGATCCATCAGCAGAAGATATTGCCAGATCACCATCTGGAAGCCAAACTGATGTTGGTCACCCAGCTAATTCTCAGAATCACCTGGGAAATCTACGAAAGCAATTCAGATTCCAGGCAGAAACAGGATCCTGGGGATGGGGCCCAGGAATCACAATTTTGAAGAGCTCCCTCTGGTCATTGGCTGTTGAGGGAGTAAAGAAACAGTTTCCAGACAGCAGCAGTCACCTGCAAGGATGGAGCTTGTCTGTGACCACTGATCTTCCAGTGGGACCTTCACTAGGCTCCTTAACCTCTTCTGTCTGTTTCTTCATCCATAAAATGGGAATAAAATAGTCCCCACTCTTGGAGTTATTGTGAGAATTCAATGAGTTAATTTGCATTCTAGTGAAAACATGCAATGAACATTAGTTCCTATAATTATTATTTTTATTAACATACATCACAAGGGTTCTGGAACATCATTTCTGCTACAATTTTTCTTAACTGAAATAGTCTAATGATATCTTTTAACTTTTCTAATGATACTGTTTATTTCTGAAAGGATAATCTTTAAAAGAATGAAATTCTGTACTTAAGTCTTTTGTACAAAGTTTACCACTTCTTTTGGCTTCCCAGCCTCCTGAGGTAGTTAACTTGCTTTTTTTTCTTTCTTTCTTTGGCCCAGGACACTTAAACCTGGAGCTATTGGAAGCACCAAGGCATATTTTATGCAAGCACTAGTTTATGAGGCTTTTGGCATGCAGTGGAAGGTAGATTCTTATTCAAATGGCTCTTATTAGTATCCAGCTGCCTCTGCAGACCTGGTGATACCCAGAGTGTCTGGCAATTTCAGAGGCAGTATTGGTTAAGAAATGTGCTCCTGAGTAATTTGTTGGACTTCAGGCCCATATATGCCCTAAAGACCTAATTATATGGATTTTCTGAGTTAGACATGTCAAATCATACCCAGCTTTCTGAAAGAAAAATTCCCTGAATTGTTGTAGTACATGTAGATTTAGTAGATTTTGTAGTACATAAAGATTAAAAAGAACACATAAACATTATAGACATACTCTTTACCAATTATACTAATCACCTCATGCTAATCATGAACCTTGGGTATATTATAAATATTGCATTGGTTTATTTTGATAATTAGAATTTCTCTATAGTGACAATTGTTTGGTAATCTAATTTTCATGCCAATAATTCTAGGATTTTCACCTATTAAGTAGTTAATTATCTCTAAACTATTTCTAAAGCATATTCAGAGAGCATGTAGTGGCACCCCCTTTCTCCACAGAAAAGTCTTAACTGGGCTTCTCAAGAAATCTTCACCATGGCTTATTTTAGGACTGTCAGCAAAAGAGTCTCTACAAAAGAGTTCAATGTAGATAAATTTCCTATATTTTGTGTTGCCTTATCTTACTTGGCCACTGGCCAGGAAGAAATCAGTACTCCAGGTGCTGGACACCCCTTACTAGTTTTTCACAAATGTATCCAGTATAGTAGTTTGTAGAAATGTGCAAACAAGGGCGCTGGCCTTGAGCTGGGCTTCACAGAGATGTCTACATTTTTAAGATAAGAGAAATTACCAACTGGGCTCCATGATAACAGTTGGCAGTGGGAAGAAAGAAAGAGAAGAAGCTCTCCCCTTCTCAGGTGTCGTCCTTAAAGGGTAAACTTGCCCAAAAACAGTGAAAGAAAAAAAACTGCTTTTATGTGAACTTCTGCAGACTGTGAGCTTATGAGCCCCTCCCCTTACATGCTGGGTATAAAATTCTGAAACTACCTGAACTCTGGTTTCATGGGATTGATTGATTATAGCAAAAGCTGTGCCCTCTGAACCTGGCTACAGCCAAATAAAACTGTTTCTTGCTATGTTTGGTACTTTGCCTCGTCTGTCCCGACAATAATCAAAGTAAAAACATAGCCAAGTAAGTTAGGGCACAAAATAACTCATCGTTAATATTTTAACATGTAAGAAAGGCTCAACTAGCCATTAGGGAAATACAAATTACTACCACAAGGAAATACCACTACACAATTATTAGAATGGCTAAAATCAGAAAAACCAACAATGTTAGTGTTAGCAAAGACATGGAGAGAGTGTGTTATGGTTTAGATATTAGGTGTCCCCCTAAAGCTCATGTGTGAGAAAATGCAAGAACATTCAGAGGTGAAATGATTGTGTTATGAGAGCCTTAACCCAGTCAGTGAATAGATACCTTAAAAGGGTTTAACTGAGTGGGTAGGGTATGGCTGAAGGAGGTGGGCATTGGGGGAATGCCTTTGGGGTTTATATCTGGCTAGTGGAGCCTCTTTCTCTGCTTCCTGGTAAGGTTCTAAACCGCTTCCCTCCAACACATTCTTCCGTCATGATGTTCTGCCTCATCTCCAGCTGGAGGAATGGAGCTGGTTGTTTGGACTGAGACTTCTGAAACTTGAGTCCCAAAATAAACTTTTCCTCCCTTTAAATTGTTAGCAGTGAAAAAGCTGACTAAATAGAGTAGAACACTCACCCACTGTTGGTGGGCATGTAAAATGGTACAACCACTTTGGAAAATATCTGACATTTTCTTATAAAATTGAACATAAACTACTTATTGACCCAGAAATCTCACTCTTAGGTATTTACCCAAAAGAAATGAAAAATTATCTTCCAACAAAAGCCCTTATACAAATATTTATGACTGCTGTATTTATAATTGTCCTAAACTTAAAACACCTCAATAGCTCTCCAGGGATGAAATAGATGAATAGTCTGTGGTATATCCAAGTAGAAGTCTGGTGAATGCCCCTCCTCAGAAGATAGCCATGTTGGAACCTGTAGTGAAAAAGGACTGCAGAAATGATTAAGGATTTTTCCCCCCAGTACTGGGTATTGGACAACTAAGGAACTTGAAATTCACAAGTATCCTTATAAAAGAAAGGCAAAGGGAAATTTGATTCCAGACAAGAGAAGTAGTCATTGTGACCACCAAAGTAGAGACTGGAGTGATGTGACATGGACATAAATCAAGGAATTCCAGCAGCCACTGAAGCTGGAAGAGGTAAGAAACAGGTTCATCCCTACAGCCTTACAGCCTTCAAAGTCCTTGTCAACACCTTGATTTTGGCCCATGAATACTAATTTTGGACTTCTACCTTCCAGAACTCTAAATGAATGAATTTTATGTTGTTTTAAGTCACCAAGGTTTTGGTAATTTATTACAGCAGTCAGAAGAAACTAAGTATTCCAGCTGGTGGAATATTACCCAGCATCAAAAAGAATGAATTATTGAAGCACTCCAGTAATCTCAGAGGCTCTGGAGGCTGAGGCAAGAGGATCACGTGTTCAAAGCCAGCCTCAACAACTTAGCGAGGTCCTAAAGCAACTCAGCAAGACCCTGTCTCTAAATAAAAATATAGAAAGGTCTGGGAATGTGGCTCACTGGTTAAGCACCACTGGGTTCAATCCCTGGTACAAAAAAATTTCAAAAAGAATGAATTATCTACATTCACAAAAATGTACATGTGTCTCAATGCAGTATACTTAGTGAAATAAACCAAACGGAAAGACCACATGCTGTATGATTTTATTTATATGACTTTCTTGAAAAGACAAAACTGTAGTGATAGAGTAGTTCAGTGGTTGCCAGGGGTTGGAGTTGATTACCAAGGGGAGCCTAAAGAAGTTTGGGGGGATGATAGAACTGTTTTGAATCTTGATTATGATGGTGGTTTATATATTCTTATTAATTTGTCAAAATTCATTAAACTGTACAATGTAAGAGGTTAGATCTTATTGTATGCACATGTAAAAATAAAAATTTTAAAATACCGAAAGCTTCAGCAGCCAGGAAAAATGTGGAAGTGTTAAACTTCAAAGATCATATAACACAAATTTCTGTCCTAAGAGGCATTGATTTTCAGCACAGATCTCAATGAAAAAAATTTCTCTTTCCACCAGAGGATAAGTTAACTCTTTGGTGGTTGACAATACATACGATATAGAAGGTGGGAACCAAGAGCACGTTTTTTTGTACTCAACTGAGGAGAGAGCACAAAGTTCCCAGACTAGAGAGAAGAGAAACTTCTGGGCTATGAGAAAAGACAGAGCCTCATTCACAGGGCACCTGGTAATACAGGTCTGCATTTGTAGAGTGTGTTGAATGGAAGAAACTTCTTCAAAAACTGTCCATAAGGTGAGTTTTAAACAACCAGAGACTAATAATTGCAGCCGAAGGCCTGAAGCCCAGGTCTAGTCCAGCAGACTCCAGTTGGAGTTTCCAGAAGACTGTGTTCTTTCCTAATGAAGATGGCAGATTTGCCCTCCTCTTCCTGCCATTTTGGGATTTAATATCTGAAGTGGCAACAGCCACCTTGTGGTCCTGAGGCAACAGACACTGGTGTAAATGGCCCTCTGGTAAACATCAGCAGAAGTGGAATGGCCTTTCCCAAATTCTGTCTGCTCCTCCTGTAAGGCCTGACCTTTGAAGCACCTAACTAAGAAAGACACTGCAGACCTGAAGGAGACAAAATGAACTTTTTCCTTTACTATACAAGTCACGTGTCCATTGAAAATAAATTATGTACTATAGGTGAGTTTTTTAAAACCTAGATAGGACCTCCAGTTTTTCAGTCTGGCATGTAAGGAGTTTATTAGTCATCCTCTCTGTTCTGCCTGAACAATCTGAAATATCAACAATTCTTCCTGAATTCATCAGAGAATGGGATCACAGGGCAATCTGCTGCCTCTGAAGCTAGAGAGACGGACAGACAGAAACAGAGCATCACAATTACCCTACTGGAGCAGAAACCTCTGTGGGGACCACTTCCAGGGTATAAACCTGAGGTGTTGATGGATCAATAGTTTTTAAATTTCAGCATGACAACTCTTGAGAGTTAAAAACTCCAGGGACCCAGTAATAGAGAGTTTTACCTCTGGGAGCTCCACCAGGTCCTCAAAGCAAATGTTGGTAAAAATTCCCTTGTGCCTCTGGCAAGGCGAGGGGAAAAGGAACCATTTCAGATTTGATCAGAGCATTTTCTTTTTAGCAAGGTCTGTCTTGGGAGAAACCATTTTTAGAGCCTAAACTTTCTGGGCCTTATTAGAGCCTGACCCACCTGGAGAAGGGACAGATCAACTCTAGCTGCTCTGGTGTCTGTGTGGGAGAAGGGAAATGCCCAATTCCAATCTAGCCTCAGCATTCTGCTCCACTTAGGGGTGAAACAGAGGCATTAATGAAGTTCATAGTCCAGGGATATGATTTCACCCAAAGAGGCTAATCATAGGAGTATAGAAAGCTTTCCTCACCACACACCTTACCAGTATGTTTCTAAAGACCTGTCTGCTGCTGTATATCTACCCTTCTACTAAAGCTTAAAAGCCACACTACAAGGAAGACAGTTAGAAGGGTCTGAATAAATATCAAAACCAGATTCAGATGCAGTAGGAATGTTGTGGAATTATCAGGCCAGGAATTTTTAAAACTATGATGAATGTTCTAAGAGCTTTAATGATAATACACCATGCAAGTACAGATGAATAATGTATACACAGGGGTGGAAATTCTAAAAAAGAATCAGGAAAAAATTCCAGAGATAAAAAAACACCACTATAGAAGTAAAAAAATGCCTTTGATGGAACATGACTGAGGAAGTTATTTCTGAGACTAAGTATTGGACAATAGAAACTTGTGAAGCTGAAAAAGAGGAAAAACTGGAAATAAACAAACCCCAAAATCCATGCTGGGGATGTAGCTCAGTGGTAGAGAGCTTGCCTAGCACACAGGAAAGCCCTGGGTTCAATCCCCAGCACTAGAAAACAAAACAAAACAGAAAAAAAATCCAAGAACTGAGAAAACTGCATAAGAGGTAATGTACATATAATGCAATTATCAGAGGAGGAGAGAAAGGAAAAGAAGCAACACAAAGGGAGCAAAAATAAGATTCCATTTGACTTCTCAAACTGAAGTGAAATATTAAAATTATTGAGGGAGGAAGAAAGAAAACCAACCTAGAATTCTTTATCCTTCAAGTCTTTTTCAGATAAACAGTCCTTTTCAGATAAACAAAAATTAAGGGAAAATTAATTTGGTATTATTAGACTCATTTTGTAAGAAATGTTAAAAGCAATTAGAAAGAAGGAAAATGATAAAGTCAAACACTTGGATCCATATAAAAAAAAGGAAGAATTTCAGAAAACAAATAAATGACAATAAAGTGTTTTTTCCTTTTGGCAGGGTGATGGAGATCTAACCCAGGCCTCAATCATGCTAAGCATGTAGTACCAGGGAACTATACCCGCTTCCTTTATTTTTCTTATGAAAGACAAGGTCTCATTATGTTGCCTCTTGTGATCTTCCTACTTCTGAGTAGCTAGTGAAACATGTGTACACCACCACAGTCAGCTTATTTTTCTTATTCTTCTTTCCTTACTCTTAATTAATCTAAGAGATAATATTTTTCCTCAAAATAACAATAGTAATACTTTAATTAGATGTGCTTGTGTGAGTGCACACACCTTTTAATCTAGATACTGTCAGAAAGTTTAATGCCTTTTCCGTATATTTGTTTTTTCTACATGCTAGGCAAGCACTTTATCACTAAGTTATAACCCCAGCTTTTAAAAATGTCTTTTTTTAAAAAACAAGTTCTCCCTAAATTGCCCAGCTTGGCCTTGAATTTGTGATTCTGCTTCAGCTTCCTAAGTAACTGGGATTACGAGTTTGTGCCACTACGCCAGTTTCCATCTTAACTAACGTTCCACACACTGGCTGTAACTTTTTCAATTTAAAGTACAACAGAAAAGCTAGCATGAATTTCTTTTTCCTTGCTTATAATTTTGTAGAGGGAAGATTTGTGTCTTACTTTAGATCTTAACAACCTCAGCATACATTTTTTTCCTTTCCTTATGAAGTTGAGAACTTTCACTTTTTCACTTAAAGAAAACACTTTGTGGTTTATTTTTTTGACTTTGAAATTTCCAGTATCATTATTCTTGCACTTTGGAACCATTTTTCCTTAAAATAGAGGTTATTTGAACACTAGCCCTGTAATGCTGTGACTGATCATCATGATAGCTACTAAGTGACTATGTTAGTTGGCTTTCAGTTGCTATGACAAAAATATCTGAGTTAATCAATTTATAAGGTGAAAAGATTTATTTTGGCTTACAGTTTCTTAGGTTTCAGTCTATAGGCTGTTGGCCCTATTTCCTTTGGGCCTGGGATGGCACAGTACATCATGGCAGGAGTATGTGATAGATCTGTTTATCTCATGGCAGTCATGAAGGAAGGAGAGAGGAAAAGTTGGGGTCTTCTTTCTCCCTTTTTATGGTACTGAGGATGAAACCCAGGAGTGCTCTACCACTGAGCTACATCCCCAATAGTTTTTACTTTTTATTTTGAGACAGGTTCTCACTGAGTTACCTAGGCTGGCCTTGAACTTGGAACCTCCTTCCTCAGCCTCCTGAGTTACCAGGATAATAGACATGTGCCATAGCACTAAGCTAGTCAAATCTTTTTCATGTATTATTGAGAAATGCACTTTTCTTGCTAAAACAAAGAAATACTGCACCCAGCAGGTACCCTTCTCAATTTAACACAGAACTGTTAAATTACAACTTTTTGCAATTTATCATGTGAAAATAATTATTTAAAGACATTCAACACAGCATTGCTTATAATGTAAAGAGAAGTAAAAAGTCTACAATTTAATCTTAACCCATAAGAATTCTGTTATATAAAAAGCAAAGAGCATACATACTATCCACAATGAAAAATGTTGATGTAGACCTATTTTTTACATGCAAAAATATTCACACTATGCTGTCATAGGAAAATAGGTTATAAAACCATACATAAATCTGCATGTGTTCATATGTAGATGCTAGAATTCAGAATATCTGCCAGTTACCAACATTTTGTCTTTTAAATTTATACTTCATTATCTGCTCTGAAAAACTGGAGCTGACCCCTTTAGATATTTTCCATTTGCCAACTGGCACATGTGTTGAACTTTATCAGCACAGGGATCTGGAGTTACATTGCCTGAGGGGAATTTTCTTCCTAGTTCAGTGTGCTGCCTTGGCAGACTCCTAGGGTCGGCAGCTTCCCCTAACACTCTGACCTGTCAATTTGTTCTGTACAAGAGTGCTTTCAGTGAAACATCTCCCAGTGGGCAACTTTCCCCAGCATTCTGAAGAGAAAATTGTAAAGAAGTTTCAACACACAGCAACATAGAACTTGTCTGCCAGCTGCTAAACCCAACTTGTTCAGTAGCCTCACACCCTTGTGAACTAGATCTGGAGCTCAGGCCTCAGCAGGATTTGGTTTCTCTATCTCGAACTTGGGTGATGTAGTTACCTCTTCTACCAGTCTTGGGCGATGTAGTTACCTCTTCTACCAGTCACTCTTTAGAGTTCTCTTACTTACTGACTGTTTTTCTGTTCCTCTGTTACAACAATTCTTTAATTAAACTTTCCCTGCTCAAACAAACAAACAAACAACTCACCTAGATAAAAATTACCTATAACCCTACTCTCTCTGTGATAATTACCATTCACATCTTGGTGTCACTTTAAGTCTTTTTTTTCTATACGTGTGTGTGCATATCGTGTGTGTATATACATATAGGTATTTATATATACATATATATTTATATCCATGTACCTATACATTTTTTAAAAAATGTAAGCAAACTATATGGAATGTTTTGTGAGGTTTTCTACATCAATATTTAGAGTGGTTACAAAGCATACATAACTTGTTATAAATCACCCCCTAGAGTGGCTCACCTATGTTATTTCCAAGCATATGTTTTTTATAATGCTGCAGTGAACGTCTTAATGCCAGATACTTTCTTATTTATTTCTCCAGATCTGCTTTCTTCTCTTTTCCAGCCGTGGCTCTACTCTCCTTTAGGCATTAGGTTTACATCAATGGATGCCTTTGCCCCCTGGCTTCCAGTTAACCTCAGCCAGTAGGGGATGAGAGGAAGGACAAGGGTGAGATGAGAGTATTGGTCCTGACCTCTTTTCTCCTGAGGTCTCTAAGTTGGCTGTGCCCCTCCACTAGGGGGCACTGCTCTCAAGGTGGTCACCTCTTCACAATACCTTCTTTACCTTCCTCTGACCACTCCCTCCTTTATTCTTTCTTCTGGGCCTAAGGGTGGTGACAGCTCTGCTGCTGCTGCTGCTGCTGCTAGCCCTGGACACTGGCATGATCTCTTGTGGTTTATCTACAACTCTTCCATATCTTTATAAATCAACCTCCCTTGAGTTACCCCGGCTGGAGTGTGCCAATTATTCTCTGACTGATTCGACCTTTGTTCATAAATGCTAATGCATATTTAAATTATCTTCTTCAAGTGAATTCCTAGATGGTAACTTTGTTAGAACATTTAGTACACTTGTTTTACAAATGTGTGATACATGTTTATTCAATTTAATTAATTAATTAATTAATTAATTAATTTTGTTGTTGTTGTTGTTGTAACAGGGGTTGAACCTGGGTCTCACGTGGTAGGCAAGTGCTCTACCAGTGAGCTACATTCCCAACTCTTTTTATTTTATTTTGAGGCAGGAGCTCACTAAACTTCCCAGGATAGTTTTGAACTTGTGATCCTCTTTCCTGCCTCAGTCTCCTGAATTAGCAGGGATTAAAGATGTGTGCCACTATGCCCAGTTATTGGCATTAATTTTAGATTGACTGTCTATGATCTTGGTTTTGCAGAGTCATCCTTTAAAGAATAAGTAGTCTACACTCTGAATCCAACCAGAAAAAAATATACCTAAGGATTTAATACCTAAGGATTTAAATATACCTAAATCCTTAAGTATATTTTTTTTCTGGTTGGATTCAGAGTGTAGACCACTGAATAAAAAATAAAAATAAAAAATAAAATAAAAAGATAAAGAAACTGGCAAGGAATATAGTTCAGCATTTACTTTGATCCTTAAAAGGTTCTAGAGAACTTCAGAGATTTCTGGGCTTTTAAACAAACTTATTTTGTGAAGGATTATTAGTAGGATCCAGCCATAAAGTGGATTAAAGCAATAAATGCAGGGCTGGGGTTGTGGCTCAGTGGTTGAGCGCTCACCTAACATGCATAAGGTACTGGGTTTGATCCTCGGCACCATATAAAAACAAAATAAAGGTTATTATGTCCACCTGCAACTAAAAAACAAATATTAAAAAAAACCAGACAAAACAATAAATCCAGCCAGTTGAAGGTGGTTTGTAGAGTGGGGTAAGGCTTCTACATGTCAGTTATAATCTGGGCTTCTGAGACACCATACATCAAATTTCTTACATAAGAATCCAGGTCCCTAACTTTGTCTTCACTTTGCAATTGAAGGCCAGACTCTACTTGAAAATTTCTTATACATGAGCTTCTTTTTAAGACAATAAAAAATTTAAGGCAAGTGTGGCAGTTACAAATGTTTTCTTTTTTAAAATTTTTTAAAATTTGTTTTAATTAGTTACATATGACAGTACGATGATCTTGACATATCATACATTTGAATCAATTAGGGTATAATTTCTCATTATTCTGAGTGTACAGTTTGCAGAATCACATTGGTCATGCAGTCACATATATACATACAGCAATACTAGTGTCTATTTTATTCTGCTGCCCCGTCTCCCATTTCCCTCCCCTCCCCTCCCATCACTTCTGTCTACCAAATCTAATGTAACACACTTCTTCCCCCCCCCCACATCATCATATACGTATTCTGTATAACGAAGGGGGTCTCCTTCCATCTTCCATGCAATTCCCTTCTCCCTTTCTTTCCCTCCCACCTCTCTTCCCTATTTAATGGTAATCTTCTTAAGCTCTTCCTCCCTACCCCATTTTGAGTCACCCCCCTTGTATCAGAGAAGACATTCAGCCTTTGTTTTTGGGGGATTGGCTAACTTCACTTAGCATAATCTGTTCAAATGCCATCCATTTCCCTGCAAATGCCATGATCTATAAAACATTTGAAATATAATTTTTCAATATAATAAAGAACTATGATACAAGGCTGTGGGCCCAGCACCATGCATTATGAGGCTTCTGATAGAAAGAGAGAAGAGGGGGTGCAGAGAATATTGCACTATTTCTAGTTTGAAATATATGAATTGGATATTTTTTAAAGTGAAAATTTGCCTAATTTTGAGGCATTTCAGTTGGTTTACCCTAGCAATTTTTCTCTAAATGAATTTAATTCTATTTTGAATCTTCACCTTCACCTTGGATAGAAAGTTCATTTCAGTCATTTGCAGGATTTCTCTACACCTTCCCTTTTCACTTGCCCCACCTTACCTACCTTCGACCTCTTTTCCTGCAGATTGGGGAATATGCCAAAGTTCCAGGGAGAAGAGGGCTGGAGGATAGGAGTGAGCATCTGGTCAGGTCAGTGCTGTGTCTTCCATGACTCTGGCTACTTCGGTTCTTCCTGTGCTGTTCTGGAGATGGGCAGCAAGAGGGCCAGCCTAGGGATCTGCCTGCTTAGGCACACAGTGGTTTGTTTTCTGGGGTCTTGTTTCCATAGTAGCACAACGTGGAGTACAAATGGCTTTCCCGATGACCATGACAAGGCTTACTGTAAAGAAAATGGATCATTGTCCATAGTGCCTGGAACATCATAGGCACTCAGTAAATATTGATTGAAGGAATAAATAAATGATCTGAGGTTTCAGTCCAAGCATAGTAAGCAGAATGTGCAGGAAAATAGCAATAGCTGACACTTATAGGGCTCTTAAGGTGGCAAGCCATTGTTTTAATTGCTTGACATATTTTAACTCCTTAGTCCTCAGAATGGACATATGAGTGCAGAGCTAAAGTGATATTCAAGTTTGTGGCAGACTCCTAGAATCTGACTCAAAAGCTTGTAGGTTTAAGTACTTGGTCCATACTGCAGCATAAGCATGAATTCAAGGATGTTGTCTAACTTCCTAGGCCTTTGATGCCCTTGAATATTGCAAGTAGTTTCAGCACAGATTTCACCAGTGACATCTATCTATGATACTTAAGATCACTTACAAATCCTGATCAACATCCTGGCATGCAGCCAGCCCACTGGCATTCCTATTTGGCACAATTTGCAGGACTGGTCATGTGAGAAAGACAGCTAACAGCAACAATTGCTGGGTGATGAATGGCTAGAAGTAGGGCAGCTTGGAGCATGAAGGGGACAAGGAATGCAATCAGGAAATGCTGACCTGGAACTTGGAATGGGTAAGTGAGGCTGTGATGGATGGAGGCAGCAGCTGCACGTACAGCATGTTGGCACGCACAGTCTGGGAAGCACTGCTTAATCTGAATTGAAACAGGCAGCTTGAGGGCAGAGAGGCAAGCAGTGACCAAAGCCACAAACGGAAATACAAACCTTTCATTAGTCTTTCCAACCACACTCACACTCACGAGAAATATATGAATTGGATATTTTTGAACTTTCCAAACAGTTGAACACAACACACTGTTGTTCTGCATCATTTTTCAATATAATAAAGAACTATAATACAAGGCTGTGGGCCCAGCACCACACATTATGAGACTTGTGATAGAAAGAGAGAGGAAGTGGCCAAAGAGGCTTCAAGCTGAGACCTAATGGGCATGTCTGGGCCAATCTGTGAACAAAGAGTTTTTTGAAATGGCAGTTCTGGAATGTTTTGTTTTGAGTCTTAAAATGTCCCCCCAAAGAGCTCATGTGTTAAGCAATGCAGCAATGTTCAGAGGTGAAAAGATTGAATAAGAGTTGTAACATCATCAGTGGATTCATTCATTCGATGGATAAATAATTTGAATGGACTACTGGGTGGTAATTATTGGTAGGTAATGTGTGGTTGGAGGAAGTATGTCACTGAGGGCATAGCCTTGGACTGCATCTGTCCTCTCTCTCTCTCTCTCTCTCTCTTCCCCTCTCCCCACCACCCCCTTCCTGGCTGTCATGAGCTGAGCAGTTTTTTTGTCTATTGTGCTCTTCTGTCATGATGTTCTGCCTCACCTCAGGCCCAGAGTAATGGAGCCAGCCAGCCCAGGACTGAACCTCTGACCCTGGAGCCTCCATTCATTTCACATCTCAAAGAGAAGGGCTCCTCCTGTTATTTCCCTCCTCTCTGTGGTACCTAAAGCTCTTGTCTCTCAGCATGGGCCAGAGATGTGGGCCTCGTGGAGTCAGCAGACTCAACCCAGCAGAAACCATTCCTGAATTGCCTGTGCAATGTTATGTTCCATGATACGCTGGAACTTGCCCAGCTTGCAGGAGGAAGTAACTTCATGGATCTGTCACTTGTTTTTTAGTATTTATTTTTTAGTTGTAGTTGAATACAATACCTTTATTTCACTTATTTATTTTTATGTGGTGCTGAGGATCAAACCCAGGGTCTCACATATGGGAGGCGAGCGCTCTACTGTTGAGCCACAACCCCAGCCCATAGATCTGTGACTTCTTATTGAAGGCCTGAAATGACTTCAAGTGGATGCTCAAAGTTAAGGAAAAAAAAGTCTCACTTAATTTTTAAACTTCCTAAGGATTTTCATAAAACCAACCCCCAAAACAAAATTGAAATTCCAGTCAGAGTGACTTCACTTTTATGAAAGTAATTCCAGATCAAGGTGCAAAAGATTTTTAATTTCCTTTCTGAATAAGGTCATATCAGCTCTTAGATGATTTACTCTGGACCTATGATTTATGTAATCATACAGTTCTAGACCCAGATTAAATTTCAAAGATGACCTGGCAAAACCCCCTGGTTTAGAGAGATGATGATGAATAGGGGGTTAAGTGACTGGTCCAGCATCACACATCTGAAGAGTGGCTAAACCTGGTGCTAGAGGGAACATATTCCCCATATTCCCCATTTCTGGTTTTGGTTCACCACACCCTTGGGAGGCAAAATGGCATGCTCTACCTGGCTTGTTTTGGCTCTACTTCCTTCCTCTTTCCCTCTAGAGGCTTTGCCTGAAGATGAAGTCTGCCCTGGCCAATGACGCTGGAAATTCCAATTCAACTTCATCAGTTATGAGGTTGGTACTTTGGCCTCCACGTGACTCATATTTGTTGTTGTTTTTCTACACCAATGTGCTTTCACTTTATTCTCCTGTTAATACATCCTCCTGCTCCAAGATTTGAAAGCAAAACATGATGTGAGCCCAGCAGTCCAGCTCAGAGTTGTGCACCATATTTTCTCAGTTTCACTTTCTCCCCCAGCTCCACCACCAGTCAGGACCCTTGCCTATGTGTTGGGGTAAAAGAGCAGAGAGAAGACTGAGATAATGGTCCCCATAGCTGGTACCCAACTGTAAAATTAGTCCTGGATAAAAAAAAAAATAAACTTCCAATGAGGGATAAGAGCCTCTTTCCAAGGCACATGGGGCGATCTCAACATGGCCACTGGTTAGTTCAGATTTGAGTAGTGTGCAGACCAGGAGCTGAGGGTTGTAGAGCCTCCAACTGACTGAGGAGTAGAGGAATGGTATGTGAGGGTGTTGCTGGAAGTTCACAGTCATCATGGAGGCCAGCAGCTGCCATAGTGTTGAAAAATGCCTGGGGCTTTGCAGGATGTTGAGTAGGTTCTGCACAGCAAAGGCCATACTGTGAGCTTTCTGAAACACCATGTCATAAGGGCCTTCTCCAAACATCACAGGATAAAGCACATAGCCCAGGGACCAGACATCAATCCACTCATGGATGACACAGTGACTCTGCATAGAGAAGGGCTCTGGGGCCAGGTAGAAGATGGTGTACGGATCAGTTGTTCAGTCTTACAGAGTCAGAGCTGGCAAGAGCCCTCCATGTGACTACATGCTTGATTCATGGAACCCAAGTCCATTAATACTGGCTGCCACTCATCTCCAAACAAGATATTGGTGGGCTTCAGGTCCCCGTGGTCATAACCTTTGGCATGAATGCAGATACCAGCAGCAGCTGAAGGATTTGATCCCAGTCAGGAATTTGTCTTTGTCTTTGGCCTTTCTATCTCATTTCGCAGCTTCCTTTCTTGAAGAAAGGTAGTAGCAGCCAGGCCTCTTGCTTAGCGCCCGGCTCTCTCAGACAGTAAGCCATGGGGCGAAGAATGCTGGGAAGCTGGAAGAGGCAATGCATGTCTGCTTCTTGCTGAGCCTCCTCTCAGTCCAGCTACTTGTGACACAGGATTCACTTTAGGGCATACTATTATTTAATTCCTCCTTTAGGTCCACATAGCTGAACTCACCCTCCCCCAGGTTTCTGAGAGAAGAGATAATGCTCAATGTCAACGGTGACAGTTCCAATAGAGGAGACACACAGGGCGTGTCCCACAATGTCTCAGTCATCCTTCTCAAGGACAGACTTTGGCTGCCAAAGGGCTCCTCCAGAGTGAGTGGGCTCTTCTAGTGATGCCCTGGGAGCCCAGTGGATCATGTTGGGAAGAAATCGTGTTGCTGGCCCAGTATAATCCAGATGGCCCTGGTTCAGGCTACAGCAAAGCACCAGGGTCATATTTCTTTTAATTTTCAAAAATTTCAGAATCTGGGCTGGGAAGGGGAATGGTACTAGTGTGATTGCCTTCAAGCCTCCAGAATGTTATGGAGTCTTCGGACTCCCAGACCTTCTCCTGCACTTCGATGCTTCCTATAGCTTTTTAAAATTTTTAAAAAATTTGTTCTAATTAGTTATACATGACAGTAGAATGTATTTTGACACGTCATACATAAATGGAGTATAACTTCTCATTCTAGTTGTACATGATGCAGAGTTATATTGGACCTGTAATCATATATGCACATAGGGTAACAAAGTCCAATTATTTTACTATCCTTCCCACCCTCTTATCCCTCCCCTCCCTTCACTTTCCTCTATCTAATCCAAAGTACTTCTATTATTCCTTAGCCCCTAAGCCCTTATTGTGAATTAGCAACCATATATCGAAGAAAACATTTGACCTTTTTGTTCTTTGGGATTGGCTTATTTTGTGTAGAATGGTTCCCAGCTCCATTTACTGGCAAACGCCATAATTTCTTTCTTCTTTAAGGCTGAGTAATATTCCATTGTGTATATTACTACAATTTTTTATCCACTCATCTGTTGAAGGGTACCTCAGTTGGTTCCATAGCTTAGCTATTATAAATTGAGCTGCTATAAACTTTGATGTGGCTGTGTCACTGTAATATGTTACTTTAAAATCCTGTGGGTATAAACCAAGGAATAGGATAACTGGGTCAAATGGTGGTTCCATTCCAAGTTTTCTAAGGAATCTCCATACTGCTTTCCATAGTGGTTGCACCAATTTGCAGTCCCATCAGTAATGTATGAGTGTACCTTTTCCCCTACATCCTTGCCAACATTTATTGTTGCTAGTATTCTTGATAATTGCCATTCTGACTGGAATGAAAGAAATCAAAGTGTAGTTTTGATTTGTATTTCTCTCATTGCTATAAATGTTGAACTTTTTTTTATATATTTGTTGATCAATTGTATTTCTTCTTATGTGAAGTGTCTGTTCACTTTTTGATCAGGCTACTTTTGTGTGTGTGTTAAGTTTTTTGAATTCTATATGAGATGCATGTGGTAAAGATTTTCTCCCATTCTGTAGGCTCTCTCTTCATGTTATTGATTGTTTCCTTTGCTGTGAAGAAGCTTTTTAGATTGATACTATCCCATTTTTTGATTCTTGAGTTTACTTTTTGTGCATTAGGAGTCTAGAATAGCAATACAACACATTAAAATCTCTGGGACACTATGAAGGCAGTGCTAAGAGGAAAATTCATTGCATTGAGTTCTTTCATTAAAAGAATAGAAAGTCAACAAATAAATTACCTAACATTACATCTGAAAGCCCTAGAAAAAAAAACAAATCAACACCAAAAGCAGTAGAAGATAGAAAATAATTAAAATTAGAGCTTAAAGCAATGAAATTGAAGCAAAAGAAAATAATTTTAAAAATTGACAAAAGGTGGTTCTTTGAAAAAGTGAATAAAATTGATAAACAGCCACAGTAATGAAGAGAGACAGAAAATTCAAATTACTAAAATTCTTGATGAAAAAGGAAATATCTTCACAGACACTACTGAAATACAGACAATAATCAGAAACTATTTTGACAATTTATGCTCCAATAAAATAGAAAATCTTGAAGACACAGCCAAATTTTTAGAGATGTATGACCTATCCAAACTGAATCAGAAGGACATACAAGATCTAAACAGATCAATTGTAAACAATAAAACAGAAGACGCCATCAAAAACCTACCAATTAAGAAAAGCCCAGGACCAGATGGATTCTCAGCTGAGATCTACAAGACCTTCAGAGAAGAATTAACAACAATACTCCTCAAATTATTCCATGAAATAGAAAAAGAGGAAACCCTTCCAAACTCATTATATGAAGCTAGTATCACTCTGATACAAAAAAACAGCAAAGACACCTCAAGAAAAGAAAACTTCAGACCAATATCCCTGATGAACATAGATGCAAAAATTCTCAACAAAATTCTGGCAAATCACATACAAAAACATGTTAAAAAGATTGTGCACCTATCAAGTGGCAATTGTCCCAAGGATGCAAGGTTGGTTCAACATATGGAAATCAATAAATGCAATTCATCACATCAATAGACTTAAAGACAAGAATCATATGATGATAGATGCAGAAAAAGTGTTTGACAAAATAAAGCACCCCTTCATGCTCAAAACACTAGAAAAACTAGGGAATATATCTAAACATTGTAAAAGCTATCTATGCTAAGCCCAAGGCCGATATCATTCTAAATGGAGAAAAGTTGAAAGGATTCCCCTCTCAGAACTGGAACAAGACAAGGATGCCCTCTATTACCACTTCTATTCAACATTGTCCTTGAAACTCTAGCCAGAGCAATTGGACAGAAGAAGCAGCTAAAGGGATACGTGAGAAACTGATGTGACTCCATTTTTGAGAAACCAGCTTCTACCTCAAGGCCTGTCCTAAAGAAGGGGGCGTGACCCTTGTCCTGGGAAAAATCCACAGAGCACTCCTAAGCACTTACCCACCCTGCTGAGTTGTTTGTCTATAAATAACAGGGGAGATCTGTGGCACCAGGTGTCCCTGACTCAGTTAGGCTAGGTGAGGACCCATAGCAACCCCCTAGCAACCTTCAATCAGCATGAGACAGAGAAAATACCTGGGATGCCAGATGACTCCCCAGTAGTTTATGGTGGTTGATAACATGTTGGGAAACCATGTAGTTCAGCATGTACACCCCTTGTGGCTTAAACCAATTAGTTCAAACGAATCCCTCTATTGTAATAACTGATCACCCCTACCCAACTTGTTCCCACCAGTGAATGTGCTAATCAATGTTAAGAGTTGTCGTTTGACTTTCCGCAGTATGAAATGATTTGCTGTGTGATGTTGTGACGCATAGAATATCCCCCCCCAAAAAAAAAAAACCTATAAAATCTCACTGGACAAAGGACCGGGACTCACTCCATGGGATCGCTGCATCGGAAACGGTTGTGAGTCCAGGCTTGAGCTTGCAATAAAGGCTCTTGTGTGATTGCCTCGGATTTGGCTCCTGGAGGTCTGTTGAGGTCCCATGAATCTAGCATTACATCCGGATAGGATAAGAAGAACCCAAACTATCACGATTTGCTGATGACATGATTCTATATTTAGAAGATCCTATAGCTTTTCAGAAGGAAAGTAGCAGGGGTCATCATATCATTTCAGCATAAGCAGGACTTGTCTTTGTTCTTCTTTGTATTCCCCTTAGTGTCACACAAAGCTAGACACACAGTTAGTACTCAATCTCCTTATCAAATGAAACAGGCCTAGCTCTGGAAAACTTCCTTCAAGTGAAAGCTTTGAAGGTGACAAACAGTGAAGTGAAAGATAATGTGTTTTGCGGACCCCGACTCCATGATCATGCTAGTGGCATTCGCTCACATATCTTGTTTCACCACTCTTCAGCTTTAGGTTTTATTCTCACCCTTTTTACTTATGAGGAATTTCAGGTTCAAAGACATCAGGAAACTGGCCCAAGGTAGACAACATTGGGCACAAAATGTCAGGGAAATGGAATCTGACCATTTTGTGTCAGGCTTTTTCCACTTCACATAAAATACATCCACAATGTTGTGAAACAATTGCTACTGTCTAGTTCTAGAACAAACTTTCACTCCAAATTAAAACCGCATATATGTTAAATAGTCACTTTCCATTTTCTCTTCCCCCAACCCCTGACAACCACTAATCTTCTTTTGTCTCTATGGATTGGCTTATTTGAAATATTTTGTATAAAGTGGTGACATGCAACATGTCACCTTTAGTGTCTGGCTTTTTTTATGAGGCCAAAAGTTTTCAAGGTTTGTCTTTGTAATTTGATTCAGCACTTCATTCTTTTTTGTGGCTGAATAATATTCCATTTAATAGACACATCTGCATTTTTTAAAATCAATTTATTGGTCACTGAACATCTGGGTTGCTTCTATTTTTTGATCTTTAAAAATAATTCTGCTAGCCAGGCACAGTGGCGCATGCCTGTAATCCCAGTGGCTCTGGAGGTTGCGGACAGAGGATTTCAAGTTCAAAGCCAGCTTCAACAATTTACTGAGGCCCTAAGTAACTCAGTGAGACACTGTCTCTAAATAAAATGCAAAAAAAAAAAAAAGGGCTGGGGAGGTGGTACAGTGATCAAGTGCCCCTGAGTTCAATCCCTTTGTATCAAAAAATAAATAAATAAATGTTAATGCTGCTGTAAGCAGCATAATTCACAATAGCAAACTATGGAAAATGTAGTATATATACAAAATGGAGTTTTATTCAGCCAAAAAGAAAAATGAAATTATGTCATTTGCAGGAAAATGATGAAACTTGGGACCATATGTTAAGTGAAATAAGCCAAACTTAGAAGGTCAGGGGTCATATCTTTTCTCTGTAGAAGCAAGAGAGGAGAAAAGTAAAGAAAGGTGGGGAGATTTCATATAAACAGAACGGAGATCAGTAGCATAAAGGAAAGGGATGGGGGCAGGGAGGAGAGGAGGGAAAGAGGAAATATGGGGCACTGATATTGGCCAAATTATACTGTTGTATTATATGCAGGCACAAAAATTTAACAATAGAATCATCATTATGTACAACTATAATGAATCAATAAAATGTGAAAAAGATGCTGCTATGAATACTGGTATACAATTGTTTTGTCCTGCTTTTAATCCTTTTGGGCATATTCTCAGAAGCAGAATTGTCAGATTATGTAACAATTTATGTTTATTTTTTTGAGTAACCTTCATCCTGTTTTCCATGGTGGCTTCATCATTTTACATTCCCAAAAGAGATGCATTACTGATTCCAATTTCTCCACACCTTGTCAACATTTTTTTTTCTTTTAAATGTAGTCTTTCTATTAGGTTCGATGTGACATCTCATTATAATTTTTATTTGCAATTTCCTTGAGAATTTCCATGTGGTCATTGGCCAAGTGTGTATCATCTCTGAATAAATTTCCAGTTAAGTTCTTTGCTCATTTTTAAATTGGATTTTTGTCTTATGTGGTTGAGTTGTATCAGTTCTTCACATTCTAGACCCTAGACTTTTATCAGATATATTATTGGCAAATATTTTCTTCCATTCTGGGGATTGTCTTTTCATTCTTTGGTGGTATACTTTCATGCACATGACTTTTTAATTTTGATGGGGAGAACAATTATGTTTTTTCTTTTGTTGTTTGTGCTTTGGTATCTAAGAAATCATTGCCAAATGCAAAGTTATAAAGATTTACCTCTCATGTTTTCTTCTAAGAGTTTCATAACTTTGGCTATAATACTGTTATTAGATCTTTGATTCATTTTGAGTTAAATTTTATTGTTGTTGCTATGCTTTGAATGTCTTATGATCCTCCCCTAGCTCCTGTCGAAAGTAAATTTCTAAAGTGATAATATCGAGAGGCAAGGCCTTCAGGAGGTAATTAGGTCAGGGCTTCTCCTTTTGAATGGAATTAAGGCCTTTATTAAATAGGCTGCACACAGCATTTGACCTTTCTGCCTTCTACCATGTGAGGACACAGCATTTGTTCTCTCTGGAGGATACAGAATCAAGGCATTGTCATGGAAGCAGAGAGAGCAGGCCCACATTAGATACTGAGCCTGCCTGTGCCTTGATCCTGAACATCCAGCCTCCAGAACCATGAGAAGTTTCTGCTCTTTATAAATTACTCAGTCTCAGTTCTTTTGGTAATAATAAAGTAAAACAGTAGTGCCAAGTAAGGATTAATTCTGTTTTTTTTTTTTTTTTTGCATGTGGAAGTCTAGTTGTTCCAGCACTATTTGTTGATGAGACTATTCTTTTTCCCTCTCTGAATTATTTTGATACCATTATTGAAAATCAATTGGCCATAGATGCATAAATTTTCTTTTGGGTTCTCAACTCTATCCCTTTGGTCTACATGTCTCTCCAGCACCAAACTGTGTTGATTACTGTAGCTTTGTAATAGGTTTAAAATGAGGACATGAAAATCCTCTAATTTTGATCTTTTAAAAGACTGCTTTCAATATGGGCCAAATTATATTTTTATATCATGTGTATGTACAGATATGTAGCAATAAATCCCATTATTCTGTTTAATTATAATGCACCAATAAAAATATGGAAAAAAGAAATATGAGGTAAACACTAACAGAGTTGATGATTATACCTCTGGGAACAAAAATTATCATTGGAACATAGGGTAGAACACATTAAAAATTCTCATTACAAGCCTTAAAAAATCTATTTGACTTTTTTCTTTTTATATTTTTTAGCTGTTGAGGACCTTTATTTATTTATTTACTTATATACAATGCTAAGACTCAAACCCAGGACCTCATACACTCTACCACTGAGCCACAACTCCAGTACCCTGTTTGACTTTTAAATCTATGTACAACCAGTTGTTTAATAAAATTGAAATAAATATTTTTAAAAGAAAAAAAAAAGATCATTTGACTTATCATCCCCTGATTTCCATATGAATTTTAGGATTGACTTTTCCATTTCTGCAAAAAACGTCAGAGGGCTTCTGATAGAGATTGTATTGAAATTTCCATCTTAATAATATTAAGTCTTCCAGTTGATGAATATAGGCCATCTTTCCATTTATTTAGATCTTTGATTTCTGTCAGCAGTGTTCGGTAGTTTTCAGCGTACAAGTCTTTTATCTGTAAGTTCTTATTATCTGTGAATAGAGGTAGCTTCACTTCTCCCTTTCCAATTTGGACCGCTGTCTTCATAGCTTCCGAGGTGTAGAGCAAGGTAAGAGAAGTATCCAAAGCTCTCCTACCAGGTTTCTGTGGCCTATTCTTATTGGAGCATTTATTTCCAACTGTCTTCCAGTGTCCTGAACCAGTTGATTCTGAAGAGTTTTGACAGCTCTTCTGTGTTTCTGTAGAGTTTCACTTGGTACTGTCAGAATTTTTAACTTCAACCATTCTAGTAGGTACACAGTAGGATTTATGTTCTAAATTTCCTTAGTGAGTTAATAACATTGAACATTTTTTATTCTTCTTATTTGTACTTAATTTGATCTTTATTTGTAATTTTTTGATTAGTGATATTAGACATATTTCTGTAGCTAATTGGCCACTTTTAAAGTGCCTGTTCAAGTACTTTGCATGTTAAATAATTAGGATGTCTCTTTTTTTAAGAAATACGGGAGTTATTCACATATTCTGGATATGAGTACTTTGTCAGGTATCTGTATTGCAAATATCTTCTCCCAGGCTCTAGCTTGCACTCTACTATCTTAATGGTGATTTTTAAAAAAACATTTTTTTAGTTATATATGGACACAATATCTTTATTTTATTTATTTTTATGTGGAGCTGAGGATTGAACCCAGCCTCACATGTGCCAGGCAAGCACTCTACCCCAGCCCTTAATGGTGTTTTTTAATGAAAACAAATTTTTAATTTAATGAAGTATCATTTTAAATATTTTATGTTATGCTTATATCCTTAGTCTCCCATTTGATAAATTTTTATCTACTTTAAGATTTTGAAAATATTCTTTTATGTTTTCTTCTATAGGTCTATAATCTATTTCAAATTATTATTATTATTATTATTATTATTATTATTATTATTATTATTTATTTATTTATTTTTTTACCAGAGGTTGAACTTAGGGACACTTGACCACTGAACCACATCCCCAGCCCTGCTTTGTATTTTATTTAGAGACAGGGTCTCACTGAGTGGCTAAGCACTTTGCTTTTTCTGAGGCTGACTTTGAACTTGCAATCCTCCTCCTTAGCCTCATGATTAAAGCTTCAAATTAAATTCTTGTGCATGTGTAATGTGAGACAATAATCATATTCTCTTTGTTCAATTGATCCACCATGATTTACTGAAGGACAGGACACATGAAATTTTAACTCTGGATAGTATATGAGGAATGGAAGGCAGAGGTATTCCAACATGAGGAAAATGGGAACCAATACCAATGAAATAATTATTTAGGAATGAGCAAGTAGGTCTGTCTGAGGTAGATGCCAAAATTTTAACAACCATAAATATTATTTATTAAAAATGTCAATTCCTGGATCTGCCTCCTTCTGTCATCCCTTGAATTCTCTCTCCTCAAATAATTAAGATCAAGAGATGGGGTGTGGATCATGAGTAATTTATGAATTATCTTTGAGAAATGCTGGTAAAATCAGGTACACTATTTCTGTCTTTCTGAGATCAAAACCACAAGTTTTACTTTTAAAACTTTGTGAATTTTCTGAGTGTCTGTTTACATTTTTATTTTATTTTTGAAGTGCTGGGGATCAAACTCAGGGTCTCATGCAGTCTAGGCTCTAATACTGAGCTAACTCTCCAGCCCCCTGAATGTCACTTTATAATCTGCGGTACTATATAAAAGACAAGCCCATAAATCTATTTGAAATAAGTCTTATTCAACTTGGACTTCCTGTGATGCTGCTGTGGGACAATGACCTTAGAGTCTGCAATGGTCTATGAGGCACCATCACAAGTTTCCCTGTCTTCTTAATAAAAGATCTTACAACTTTTTTGCTCTGAAGCCATTTGAGATTTGTTTGCAACTGACAATAGACTCCTGCTGGGACAAGATCAACTAAAAGATTCCTTAAAGGAAGCTGGAAAAGAGTTTAGGATCATTCAAACTTGAAGCTTCTTGTAATGCTCCAACTGTGAACACTTCCTTTTAATCAAAACATATTTTTTTTTTCAGAGATATCTGTTATTTCTCTTTTCTCAGTACTGGATGACTTTGACATGAGTATTCATACAACTTCTCTGTGGAGCATTAATGCTTGGTCTGGAATTTTTACTTAACATGTGTCAGCTATTGTCAAGCTAGATGCTGATAGAAGTTTGTTGCTGTTGACCTCTACATTCTTATAATCTTGCTTTTTTTTTTTTTGCAAACTCCTTAACTAATAGAAACTGACATTACTGTTAACAACACTAAAGCCCTCAAAAGAAGAAAATAAATTTATAAAATAATAAAAAGTCAAAGAAGATTGTTATGGTTTGGATGTGAAGTATCCCCTCAAAGCTCGCATGTGAGACAATGCAAGAAAATTCCAAGGAGAAATGATGGGGTTGTCAGAATCTTAACCCAATCAGTGAATTAATCCCCTGATTATTATTATTATTATTAGGGATTAACTGAATAACTGAAGTGGTAGGTTGTGACTGCAAGTAGTGGGAATTGGGGGCATGGCTTTGGGGGTATATATCTGTGTCTGGCAAGTGGAGACCTCTCTTTGCTTTCTGATCATCATGTGAGCTGCTTCTCTCTGCCACACTCTTCCACCATGATGGAGCTGGCAGTATATGGACTGAGACCTCTGAAACCATGAACCCTCAAATAAACTTTTTCTCCTGTACAGTTGTTCTGGTAGGGTCTTTTAGTCAACAGCAGTGAAAAATCTGACTAAAACAAAAGAAATACCACCAAAAACAAATCTTCCATTAGATTTTTTCTCTTTCTGCCCTCCTTCCTTCCCTTTCCCATCCCTTCTCTTTTTCTCCTCCCCTTCCTTCCCTGCCCTTCCCTCTGTCTTCTTTTATGGTACCAGGTTGCTCTACCACTGAGTTACATCCCCAGTCCCTTTTATTTATTTATATTTTCATTTTGATTTGCCCAAACTGACCTCAAACTTGTGATCCTCCTGCCTCAACCTCGCAAGTCACTGGGATTTCAAGTGTGTGCCACTGTGCCTACTAAGAAAGGGGATTTCTAGTGAGCCCCTGTCTCAAAATAAAAAATAAATAAAAAGGGGTAGGGATATAGTTTAGTGGCAGAGGGCTCCTAGGTTCAATCCCCAGTAGCAGGCTCAGGCACATGCACACACACACACACACACCAAAAAAAAAAAAAAAAAAAAAAAAAAAAAAAAAAAAAAAGAAAAAGAAAGAAAGAAAAGAAAAGAAAGAAAAAAAATTTCCTTTCTTTCCTGGGAGATGAATTCTAACAAACTAGTGTGAATTTCCCAGTATACTGAATATTTCTTGGTTACTATTTGTAATCACAGTTAATTGTTTCTGCAAATTCTGCTTTTCTTTATTGTTGTCCTAGACAAATTAGAACACTGATTCATAAGAACATAATAGAAGACCAGTGATCTATTACTGTCATTATTTGGTTGACAGCAACACCAGTGGTTTTGTGGGAGGATATTGTTTTATCACAGTTGTTCCTCTTCTGAAATGAAATAAATCTTAATCTTGGTTTTTGAGTTCTATTCTGTGGTTGGTGCTGTAAGCCAGCTCCATATGGAAGCAGATCTTTTGACAATCACAGATGTCATTACCAAGACACAATAGAAAATGGGACTGATGTGCAATACTCAAGAGACCCAGGCCCCTCATCAACAAGCTTTCATTGAGGAGTGATATTTCATAAGATGCTACAGGACAGAGGTTTTGAAAGTCAGAGTTCAGCATCATTACCCAAGTGAAAATAAATTACACATTGGCTAAGTGTACAAGTATAATTTGGGGGTCATTTGAGGTAATGAATACTTGGTGAACATGACAAATCATAAACTAAAACAAAATAATGATGTTTAAATAATAGTAGGGCAATTGCAAATGAACATGCTATATTTGGGTTTGGATTAAATGATTTCTATGATCCCTTCCAGAACTAACATAAAATTTCCATAGTTCTTCAGAAATTACATTAATAAAAGAATTCACATATAAAATAAAGCTCAAGTGAGTACATCATTCCTAGAAAATATTGGAAAATATGATTAAAGAGCTAAATTGTGTGGCATGCATCACTTTCCCTTCAAGGGCCAAGGAAATATTACTCTGTTCTGAAAGGCATACAGCCCCCAAAGATGATGTCTATAATTAGAAGTGAATCAATGAAGGGCAAACCTGTGCAATCTTTGAACATTTCTCCTTAGAATGCAAAAAAAAAAAAAAAAAAAGTTTGAGTGTCATTGAGTATATATTTTGGGAGGTAGGATAAATTCTGCCTAACATAAATAAGATCCCTTCTAAAGCAAATGTATTGTGTGTCTTCAATCTCAGGGAAACTAGTTGAATAATTAACTGTCCCAGTTTGCCTAGAACTAAGGGATTTTCTGGGATGTGATTTTAGTGATAAAACTAGGAAAATATCAGGCAAATTGGCATGAATTTGTCACACTAGTTATGAGAGAACCAAGCAAAGGTCAGATATCTGCTGTCAGAAGAACATATTCCTTCTCTGTTGTTCAGTGGCTTGAGAAAAACAAAATGGCCAGATGGAAGCTTTGACTTTCTGTTCAATAGGACTATGTTTGGTGGAAGCCATCCTCCTTGAGAACTAAGACCTCTAAGCTTGTAGAGATTAGAAACAAAATTTTCATAAGTAGCTCATTCTATCAATAATAATAGCCATTCCAACTTCTTCTTTTACCTATTTATTCTGTCTGTGACTGCACCTACATTTCCTGGTAGCTGATTTTAGAGCATATCTTGCATCTTGTAGAACAGCACTCCAATGCTGGAAGACATTGTCTCGGTCTCTCATTTGTCACCCAAACTAGGTCTTTAATAGCCATTCTAAACATTTTATTTTTTTAAATTATTATTATTATCATTTGTTAAATCTCAACCCCTTTTTATTTTTGAGACAGGATTTTACTAAGTTGTCAAGCCTGGCTTTGAACTTGCAATTCTTCTGCTTCAGCCTCCTAAGACACTGGGATAACCAGTGTGTGTCATCATACCCCAGCTACATATCAACCATTTTGTAATGTCAGGTACTTTTGGTGAATCTTTGGGCCTTAGCCTGTTGCTACATTCTTTTTGCTGGAAAATGAGTTTCCTTGTCAGAAGCTGTGTTAAGCTTTTCAAGAAATAATCAATGGTTGTGACATATGACTGAGAGGTTCTACCAAATAGACTCACATATGCTGCATTGGCATTAGCAGCCGGAATGTCATTAGGAAGTGTTTCAGAATCCATCTGTGGGTGCAGAAGCTGACTGCTATAGTAAAGGAATTGATGGATACTGAGAATACAAATACTTGTATTTCTCAAGTCACTGGATAAAGAAGTACCTCTTTTCCAACCACCCAACCAACCAGGGGATAAGATAGATGGAGTGGTCTGGAAAGTACTTTTAAAATTATTTCCATCTAAGTGGAAAGAGCCCTGACTGCACTAATGGCTGGCAGAGAGGGAAAGGTTGACAATTTAGACAGAAAGGGCATTGCTGATGGAGTGAGGTCCCTGAGGAGGCCCAGAGGGCTGACATCCAGAACTCTTGTGTCATGAGACTTGGCATCCACAGGAATTATTCTAGAGCCTTCACAAAATAATGATTTGTAATGGAGCTTGGAATCTGTTTACTTTTTCTTATACATATAAAATTTCCCAAACAAGTACCAAATGGTAGCTTTGAAAAATTGTTGATCTAGATCAAAAGAACTTGGTAATTTGGAGACATATGATCAGAAGTAAATGGAGCAAAGCTTATGAGGGTCAATTACAGGGATGCTGTATTACAGGGGGGAAAAATACCAGGCAGGGACTGGCTAAGATCTAAGAGTTACCACAGAGAAGTTGGATACGAGTCAGCAAATAGAAGTGTGGTTTAAAAAGTCAGCACCATTCTGGAGAACCGAAAATTTTAAATGAACATTTTACATTTCAACACCTAACATGATGTTGTATGCATTGAGAATGTTTGCTGATTAGATTTAATTTGATTCATTACTACAGATTTGTCTTACAAGGCCACAATCTTACAAGCTTCTTTTGGCAGCAGTGTGGTGGTTTATGCAGAAATATTGACATTCTCTTGCTTGATTCCTCAGGCCATGGCTCAGTCCTTCAGGGTGAAGGTTATTTGTGCAGTGGTGATAGGAGAGAGGTATTTCCCCTTATGAGATTCGATCCACTTGTAATTGAATAAAATTTTGTATTCAGGCCTTATTGAAGAGCTAACACTAATCAACTGAGACTAATCTCATCTACCAAACAAAAACTTGTCATGTGAGGAGTAAAGAACCACTAAATAATCTTCCACAACCATGGAGTTATTTAGCAATCTTGCTAGTAAATGTGTAGCAGCTACTATTAAAGAGAGCCAGGAAAAATGCTTAATAGATGAATTCAAGATGAGCAGAGAACTGGAAAAATAAGATCTGTGAGTAACTGAATTTGAGAATGGAGAAGACCCCAAGGCAGATGTTAATAAGCTCTTCAAGTATTTACAAGAAATGCAACCACTCTAAAAAAGATTGCAAAGGACACTGACTTTTGTCCTTAAACTTTTTTTTTTGTTTTCTCCAATAGCCATTTCTTCCTTTTTAATTTTTTTCTCAATATTTTATTGTGAAAAATATCAAACATTCAGAAATATTGAAAAACAGTACAATGTGTACCTGTACATCTTCACTTTAGACTCAAGAGGTTTTGACATTTTTCCATATTATCTTTTATCTATCTATCTTTTATCTATCCATCTATCTATTGATTGATGGGTTGATCATCTCTTTATCTGCTTACCTATCTTTGCTGAATCATTAAAAAGTAAGTTATAGGGGGCCTGGGGTTGTGGCTCAGTGGTAGAGTGCTCGCCTAGCATGCACAAGGCACTGGGTTCGATCCTCAGCCACATAAATGTAAAATAAAGATGTTGTATCCACCTAAAACTTAAGAATAAATATTTTAAAAAGTAAGTTATAGACTTCATGTTTTTTATTCCTAAATACTTCAATGATGGGGTGTTTCTAAAAAATTAAGGTATTCTACACATTGTTGGGATGGTCAACAGCATAGAAACTCCTTTTGACTTAAATAATATTTCTTGCAGTTATTTAGAGAAGTGGAAGAAATGAAAGCTGTTTCATTTTTCTTTTACTACATGACAAACCATTAAAAAATAATAACCCACAAAAGGTATTTCATTTTTATGGGGTCAGAATTCTGTGAGGTCAGATTCAGGCTTGTTTGGTGATTATTCTGCCTCATGTGTTAGTGATTGGGTATACCAAGTGTGGTATTTAGTTTGTAATGTAGTTCAAGAAAGCTTCATTTGTGTGTGTGTGTGTGTGTGTGTGTGTGTGAGAGAGAGAGAGATGGCAATCACAGAGTCCTACCAGATTTAAAGAAGAGGGGATGTCAATTCCCAGCTCTTTATCCTCAAAGTGGCAAATAATTTGTAGCTATCTTTAATCTGTCATGAAAGCACAGGATATCGCATACGTGAAAAGACTATATGCCAAAGGAGCACAATGCAGACCACTATTTATGAGCCAGATACTTTGTTAGAATAGCTGGTTACTTTTTGTCTACAGCTGGATAAGTTTCCAAGAATCTCCTTACTCCCATTATTTGGCTGAAGGTGGACCTGGAATCTTTACTTTTAGTTCTGTGACTTGCTTCCAATAAAAATTCATCTCTGTCATCCCTGATCTGGTGGTGTCAGGAGATGTAGTGTGTTACTCACACGTTATTTAAATCTCCACATAACTCTGTTTCTGGGAAGTCCATCCTAGACCAGACAGGAATAGACAGCTTTCTCTTCATTTGCTGGAGAGATTTATACTATGTGTCTTTAAATCTTTTCCAAAACTCAGCACAAAGGGAATTGTTATATGTGGAAAGTCAGAAGATAGTCTCCAGTGAATTGCACTTTTGTAAAATAAGATTTGGGGTGGGGAGGGAAAGAGAGGCACAGAAGCACTCTTTAGGTCACAACATTATACCTTATAGTATATTAAAGTTCAATTTCTTAGTTATTAAAAGAGATAGCTCAAATGCTGGGTGCCCCAATCCTTTTTAGCAAGATAGTTACGGGTTTCAGTGACATTGGAGGGTAGTAAGCAGCAGTCGAAGTTAATTATATCTTAGGTTAATTGTATGTGTTAATTACAGTTAATTATATTACACTATATTACACTTCAAAACTTTAGTGTTGGTCTTGATTCCTAATAGGGCTTGCCATGCATAACATTTCTAATAAATCTTTTTGTTTTGATGTGAATAATTAGAAAGCTTATAAAGAATGAAGCATCCAACCACTTCCCTTTTAAAGTCAAAGTTCAATTACTCACAAAAGCTGAAGCACTGGATGCATTTATATTCCTTTGTTTCAAACTATGCAACACAGAAATAAATGGTCCTTAATTAAAAGCAGCAGTACATTAGGCAAACCATGGTTTCTTTATAAGTGTACCTAAATATTACTGTTTCTAAAATGATATTGTGGTTTTACTAAAGCCAGGAAAATGATAGAAATTTTTATTTTAACCTAAAACTGGCTTTAGTACTAACCTGAGGAAATCACATTAGCTAATTTGCTTATAAACTAATCAATAGCCCTTAAATTCCATTATAGAAATAATACATTTCCCCTTTGTATTAAGACACCAATGGCTTCCCTTTCCAACAAAGTTGGATCTTCTGTCTTGAGGGCACTGGAGCCACTGAGAGGCTGAGTAATTCTAAGAAAGGGAAAAAAGAAGATGCTCCTGGAGTTCAAATGTGACAGAATGTGTCTTTGGAGAACAGAGTGAGGGAAGACTGGTGGAATCTCAACTCTGCAAGGTGCTATATAATGTTCAGTTTTCCCTGAACTTTGGAGGTGCTCCAGAAAGGTTACAAAAAAATAATTAGAGGGGGCCTGGAGATATAGCTCAGTTGGTAGAGTGCTTGCCTCGCATGCCCAAGACCCTGGGTTCACTCCCCAGCACCCGTCCCCCAAATATATATAATATAATATAAATTTATAAGTGGTCACAAAGGCATAGTATACTTTTAATTAGCACAGATTAAGGAAATTCTGTTGGTATATAAACTGTTCCGCAGTTCCATCCTTCAAGATTGCTCCTATTCCTACCTTGTCAGGATGCAGGGGGTAGTGTTGATGGTGAGTCCTAATTTCATGAATCTGTATCCACATTCCAGAACCGTTTGAATCATTTTGGACTTTCCTTTGAAAGGAGTGCTTTTTACATGTCTGGGCAGTACCCAGCACTGTGAGAGATTAATAAGAAATAAATAATGATTATCAACACATTTCATTTGCCCGTATACCAGGAATTTCGCTGCCATCCTCTTAGCAAAAAGCAAACATAAGCAAGGATTCTGTCCAATCCCTCCTTTCTGCTGAAATTTCTCGTTATTTACCCCGGCTTAATAAATGGCCACCAGCTGTCAGACACAACAGCTTCATAATATTTGCACACAATTTATTTGGGTCGGTTTTTTTTCCTCTCTCTGCTTGGAGCTAGAGTTGCCCGAAGGAAGGAAAATTCAGTAAAAGAACTCTGGAGGAAGGAACGGAGGATTTCGTTTTCCTGTGACTTCTAGGGAGAAATCCAGGACGGGCAGAGAGAAGTTTAGTAGCATTAATTTAAGGCTTAAATAAAAATAAAAATCACCGGGTATGAGGGCCAGGTGGTGCTTTGGAGCGAGGGCCGAGTAAGAGGAAACCAGCCTTGGGATAAAGGGGACGGAGATAGAAAGCAGCGCTACTGAATGAAGGTCATTCCGCTGAGCGTCCAGACCCTAGTTTGCCACCCGCCAAAGGTGGGGGATCCCGTCTCGGCAGGAAAACCCGGTAGTCGCGAGTCAGCCGGCAGCCGGTCCGACGCGCGTGGGCAGGCGCGCGGAGGCGAGGCGGGCGGAAGCCTGTCCCTTTAAGGGGCCGGTCTCCGGGCACCGCCGCCCCGACGCCGGGACGTGCCGGGGCCGCCCCGCCCCGAAGCCGCCCGTTTCCTGCGGGGCGGCGCGACGGCACCTGAGTGACTGCGGCGGCGGCGCCTTGGAGCGGGCGGCCCGGGCTGTGGTGCCGGCGCCGCCGCGTCTTCCCGGTTTCCTTCCCCAGCGCGCAGGGTGAGGGCGAGCAGGCCGCGCCGGGCCCGGCGCCGGCCGCGGGAGCGGCGTGGGGAGGGCGGCGCCGGCCGCGGGGTCCCGGGGCAGGCGGGAGGGCGGGGGGCGCGGCCGCGGGACTCGGACACGGCGGGCCGGCTAGGCCTCGGGTCCTGGTTACCGCCGCGGGGCTTCTGCCCGGGCCGGACCCCCAAGGCGGGCGGGGATTGGGGGGCCGCTCGGCCTCGCCGGGCCGCCCAGGCCCGACCCAGGCTCTGCGGGCGCCTGCCTGTGCGGCCGGTGACTCCCCTGGGGACGTCTCCCGAGGGCGAGGTCGGCCCGAGAGGGCCTTGGGGTGACCGAGTCGCCTATTTATAGCCGGGCCTAAGGGCCCCCGGGAGGGAAGGCGGATTACCGCTCCTCGGCCGGTGGACCGAGGGAGTGCGTCTCCGGCGGCTCCCTGGGCCGGAGCTGGGCCATGCTTGAGCCATGCTTACGCCATGCTGGAATTTCGGCCCTCGCCGCTCCCTCCGGCACTTGGGGCACCCGCTTTCGGGTGCTCGCCCCTTCCCTGGAGCCACTCCCACTGTCCTGTGCTTGTCCCGAGGTAGTGGTGGGAGGCGAACCGGGACGGGAAAGCAGCACGAGGGGAGAGTTTGGAAAAAGAGGACCGCTCCCGAGACGGGCGAAGTTATCCTTTCCTCTCCCTGAGGGGTGTGTCTTCCTCAGTGATTCGCCCCCACTCCCCGCCACTTCGGTTTCCAACAATGAGGTTTTTGGCTTGGAGGACTTCGAAAGAAAACCAAACTGGCAGTGTAGAGCAGTCGTTTGTCAGTCCAGCACCTGGTGGGGGGTGTGCAACCCCGCCGGCTGGTGAAGGAGCGTGAGTGCAGCAGAGAAGGTGGGCCCCCAAGGCGTCCTGACCTTGTCTAGCTGCAACCTTGATTAGGTTAGTAGGGGGCTGTTTAAAGTTGGCTGTTCCGTCTGGGAGGAAACCACATTCTTAACTCTGCTGGGCTTGTACCAGAAACGGATTCCGAAGCAGCTATTTGAATAAGAATTGCTTAAAAAGCTACAGCTAAAGTTAACTGTTAAAAGTTGGGTTGTTTTTTTTGAGATGCTTGACAGATTCAGACACTCATAGTAAGCTAAATAAAGATAAACATCTTGGGGGTCAACTAAACACTTGGAATTGTGTAGCTGTTCACTCAAAAGTTTGAATTTTGGATGAATTAGGTTGCACTTTTCCACCCTACCTAGCCTAGTGGGCAAGTGACAACAGTGTCTTCAGTTTGGTTAAAAGCAGTTGTTGATGAGACTTCAGATAATTTTCCCTAGAACAGCGCCGGAGTACTCTTTAGTTGATCTGTATTTTTGGATGCTTTGCAGTATAGACTTTCATATTTGATATGAAAAAAGCAAGTTTTTTTTTCCCCCTCTCTTTCAAGGATCTGACACCATATTGCTGGCCCTTCCAACATTGAGTTAAAAATCTCTCTGCTAATTTTGTAGCCCTCAGCACACCTTAAGTGTCTTTGTCAGATGGGTTTCTAGAAAGAATAAGGTGTTCCTAATTTACTGAGGCATACTGAAACTTGAAATATAATAAGATCTATTGAAAAATTTTCTTCAGTGTATTAAACACTTTAAGATTATAAAGGATATTCAGCATTTAACTATTTCTTGGTGATTCAGGGTTAGTTTTATGAAAAGCTATTAGTTTTTAATTTTGTTTCCATCCAGATATTTCTTTGGCCTTGATATCAGAAGTTTCTTCTGCTGAATAGAGTGCTTTCCCTAAAAAAATCTCTCACCCCGAAATACTTGCTAATTTATAGGATTTAATCTGCTTTTGGTAGGGAGAGGTTTTAAGAATTGTATGTTAAATGTCAGTTTTAGGGCTTTTCTAAAGGGCCTAAGAAGTGAAGGCTTTTTTCTGAGACTTAACTTCTGAAGGACCCATGTCAAGACTGTGACTGCTGGTAAGTTCTTAACTTCAGTCTTACTTGAAATATTTGGAATATTTGTGTGTGTGTGTGTGTGTGTGTGTGTGTGTGTGTGTGTGTACACACGTACGCGCATGCCCATGCTTGTTCATGCTGTTGGGCTTTGAACTAAGGCTCTCCCTGGGAAGTGCTCTATCTCTGAGCTACACACCTAGCTCTGGATGTATATTTATGTGCTCACCATAGATTTTTATAGCAAAGGAAGTTTTTTTTTTTTTTTTAACCTTTATTTTATGTGTGTGCTGAGAATTGAACCCACTGCATCACACATGCTAGGCAAGTGCTCTAGCCACAACCCCAGCCTGCAAAGGAAGTTTTAATCCAAAAGATTTCCAATACTTTGTAAAAATCTTAAGTTGTTAATAAACTTAATGGCTCCAAGAAGGTTTTTATCTATCTTAGGATTCTGACTTACAGAGAACTGTGCTTTATGAGAACATTTAAATATTTGAGGATGACATCTTATCAGCTGCTTATTCTGTCTACTGTTTATAAATTTAGTTACTTTGAAAGTAAATACAAAGTATACTTAAAGGATAGAAGCAAATAATTTTCTCTACAACTGACTGATCATTATGAACAAATAGTTACATTTCATTGCTTCCCCTTTCAGTTCTCTGAACATGATTTAGGATGTTCTGATCTGAAAAATGTAATTTATATATAAATCACTGGCAAAATGTTTATTCAAATAAAAATATAACCCCCCCCCCCATGTGAATGAAAATTGAACACTAAGGGGAAAATCCTTAGATGCCATGAAATTTAGCATTAAGTTTGATTAACTTAACTCTGTATCTGAGATCTAGAAAACAGACAATTTATAACTATGTCAGGTGGTTGAATTAATGCTTAAATGCTTAAATGTATTTTTGGTCTTTTTTTTTTAATTAATTTTTTAGTTGTAACAATACTTTTCATTTGTTTATATGTGGTGCTGAGAATTGAACCCAGGGCCTCGCATGTGCTAGGCCAGTGCTCTACCCCTGAACCACAAGTGTAGCCCCTATTTTTGGTCTTTGAGGGAGGTGTTTAGACTGTTCTTTTTACTTCTATAAAATGGTGTAGGCTTTTATTTGTTTTATTTGTAAATAGGTAAGATAATTTTAATACTAAGAATAGTTTTAATAGAGACTAATGGGAAATTTAATATTCCTAGGAACTATATAAGAAATGCTCAACTCCCTTTTAAAAAGTTATGTTTTGGAATTTACGTAGCCTCTAATTAACAGGCTAATTAAGAACTTTTTAACAGTAACTTAAATCTGGTTTCAGCAAAGTGATTTGTATCCTAAATGTAACCAAAAAATTGTTTATAGTCTTCCTCTTCTGGGAAAATCTTCTTTTTGGGTTTTCTCCTTACTAATTGCTCATTTTATCTTTATAAATAAATTTCTTTTTTTTAAAATTTTTTAGTTGTAGTTGGACACAATATCTTTATTTTTTATTTATTTTTATGTGGTACTGAGGGTCGAACCCAGGGCCCTGCATGCACTAGGCAAGCACTCTACCGATGAGACACAACCCCAGCCCCAGTCTTTATAGATAAATTTCTACTTTTAAAATTGACATGTTCTTGGGGCCAGGGTTGTAGACTCAGTGGTAAAGCACTTGCCTAGCATGTGTGAGGTACTGGGTTTGATCCCTGGCACCACATAAAAATAAACAAATAAAATAAAAGTATTGTGTCCATCTACAACTAAAAAAATATTTAAAAAAAAGTTGACATGTTCTGTCTTTTGTTTATTTTTCTTTTTATATTCCTCCAATGATCTCATATAGTGTCATGACTTTCCATACTTACATGCTGATGGCTCCTCCTGTATTTGTTATCTCCAGCCTAACTTCCTTCCTGAGCTATAGACAACCTGTTAGGCCTATCTACTTGTATGTACACTCAGCATAAACTTCCAGTAACTTATCCCATGGCAGCTCCATTCAGGGTTCAGCCAAAAAAAAATTGGGGTTATCTCTGACTTATCTTTTTCAGATTTGGTATTGTGCTCTTCCTTATCTTGACAATATATTTACCACCCTGCACACCAATCATAAGAATGGTTCAGGCCATTATTATACTTGCCTAGATTTCTGCAGTTAGCCCCCTAACTGGTTGCTCTGCTTCTATACAAGTTTTCTATAGTTTTTTCAACATAGCAACTAGACCATATCACTTCATAGAACTCTGCAATGACTTCTCATATGTAGAATAAAAGCCCATAAGACTTTATAGAACCTGGGTACTTCCATTCCCCTCATCTCCCTTGCTTCTCAAGTTAGCTACCATTCTTCCCCCTGCTTGTTTCCCTCCAGCCCTCCTATCTGTCCTGGGTCTTTAGAAATTGTCCCTCCCTGGAACATTTTTCCCATAAGATATTTGCACAGCTTATTCCCTTATCTACTTTGAGTCTTTACTCTTTGTCAATTTTTCAAAAAGGCTGCCATTTTCTTTAAAATGGCACCCCTTTCTGATTCCTGTACCCTGATCAATTTTCTCCGTAGCACTTGTCATCTATCACACTATGCAGTTTTCTTATTGTTTATTGTCTTTTTTCTGTCTCCAAAAACATAATATTATCTCTATGAAGGCAGAGCTTTTTTGTTTTTTGTTTTGAATTAATTGAAATTAAGAGTTTGGCACATAGTAGTTGGTCAATAAGAACTTGGCAGATTAATGCGTTAAGTCTTTATCCTGCAGTTCCTTCCTTTGATGGATACCACATTCTTGGATGCATGTAGTTTTCTGTTTGCTCTTTTTCTCTTCTAGGAACCATTGGAGAGCAGAAGAAAGTAACAGGGAGCTTTTGGAACTCCTTAGAGAAGGGAGTGATGTTAATGAGCTAGAGAATCCCTTACCTGCCCCACATGATAAAGACTGTTGGTTAGATAACTTAAAAAGTTGGCCAAAGCAAGGACTCAAAATATGTGCACCTTAAATGTTTGTACATAAAACATTTTGTCTGTCTTTTTATTGGGATCATTCTTTTGCTGAGAAAAGGTCTTCTGTTTTTCCTTCCATAATTTGTACCCTAAATCAATATCCATTACCTGTAGTATTTGGTTCTTTAAAATGGAGTGAAAATGTAGGCACTAAGAAATTCCAAAAGTACTTCTAGATTTTTCCAATTCTTCATCAAGGGCTTCTGAAGGATTTATCTTAGGTTTTGTAAACTAACACTTTTTGTTTTTCAGAGGTGTCATAGAATTTTTGAGCCTACCATTAGTAGAGGAGAATGTCATTTACCCACATTTCTTTGATTCTGAGTAAATTTGCAATTAGTTATAAGAGTTAATTATAATTAGTTTTATGAATTGTAAGTACATTATTAAGAGATGTGACGTTATGCTATCCTCACTGGAAAATGTGGACAATTGTTATTTATTATTACACATGCATTTTACACATTTGAATTTTCGAAGAAAACAGTCTGTAATAAGCTGAGTTAGTAGTTAGGAGATGTATTTAGATCTTATTAATTCTTAAGATTTTATGCAAGTTCTTTATTGCTGAGTTCTTTAATTATATAATTGTATATTGGAGAGAATATGAGTTCTAGGGAGTCTGAAGAGCTTGGACTTAAATTTGGCTTTGGAAGTTAGTACCACTTATTGCATGTGTGATTTTATCTTAACTTTCCTGAGGCTCATTAAGGAATTATGTTCTTATCTTGGTAGTTGCTACATAAGTGATAGCTAACTTTAGAGTGCTTATTTGCTGTCAGGCTCTGTAAATACTTTATGAACAGTATCACATTTAATCCTTTTAACAATCTTGTGAGGTATATATTGTTTGGAAACTAGGGTGAGAAGTTAAATAGTTTGCCCAGAGACAGCAGAGGAGAGGAAGAACCTGCATTTTAACTGAGTTATGCTGATTTTAGAGTCCATTCTTATCATTGAGCTGTTTTGTAAAAATGCTTCAGGTGGAAACCATTTTTAAAGTGTGATTTGTCTGGTGTTAGGTGTTAGCAAAATAAAGATAACAAAGATTTTTTTTTCCTCGTAAGAGAATATTAACTTTTGAAATTAATGACTTAAATTTGAAGGTTAGAAAGTTTTTCAAGTGGAGAAAATAATAAAAAATAATAAAAGCTACTTAAAATGAAATGCTCCATGTTTTTGTTATATGGAAAGCAATGGGTAGTTTGCAAGAATTTTTTTGTGTCAGTTCCTATGTATGTACATTACGGGTTGCTTATGGTTTTATGGACATTGTTCAGTGGTTATCTCAGAAAGGCCAATGCTGATCACCCTACCTAAAACACATATCCTCTATTCTTTGTCTCAGCTTTATTTTTCTTCACTGCACTTTTAGTCAGTTCCTGATACTATAATATATGTTTGTTTATATGCTTAATGGTTGTCTCACCTATAAGAATGGAAGCACTATGAGGTAAGAACTTTGTCTTGTTCATTACTGTGGACTGTATTTTTCTGGCACTTAGGTAATGATCACTTTGAATGAATGGATGGCCTGATTTTTGAAAATAATTGGGGAACTCACTGATAATTGTCATTTGTGCCATCCCTCCATTAGCGTGGGTAATTGAGTCGTATTTGAAATGCCATGTGAAGTGAAACCTTATGGGATAGAGTTTCAGATTTACTTTTGAAAGAGTGGAATGGAAAGCAATTCAAAGCCCAATTTCAGCAAAATACTTCTGTATTTCAGTTAATTTTATTGATCAGTAATTTAATTATTCTGAGTGGAATCTGTGTATAAATAAGGGATTTCATGTGTTTAGATCCAGTTAATCTTTGAAATAAATTTGGACAAAGTTAAGGTTTTTACATGGAAAGTGCCATAATGTCCCAAATGCTATGTTGATGAGCATTTAAAACATTTCTTGGGCTGGGGATGTGGCTCAAGCGGTAGCTTATTCACCTGGCATGCGTGCTGCCCGGGTTGGATCCTCAGCAGCACATACAAAGAAAGATGTTGTGTCCGCCGAAAACTAAAAAAAAAAAAAATAAATAAATAATAAAAAATTCTCTCTCTCTCTCTCTTAAAAAAAACTTAATCTTTAATATCCAAATTCAGGATGAATTTATTTATCTATACACCTCTATTTACCTAGGTTATTGGAAAGTCACATTTATTTGAAATATGTTCTATAATTATTTTACATAGTTTTCATATCTGGATGTCTAAGGTTGGGTGAATGTCATGATTTCTATGAAGTGAAAATTTTAAGCTTGTCATTATTTCTGGATACAGTTTCAGATAATGTGCTTTATAATAATCTTTGTGGTTGGTACTCTTCCTGATGACTGGGGAATCATTTCTTAAACTACTTCTAGTTTGTGTTAAATGTTTACAGTAATTTTAAGTTTTAATTTGGATCCGTTGTAAAGGTGGCTTAGTTCTTTTGCTTGTTTTGTTTTTGGTCCCCAAAATTGGATTTAGTTTTAATTTGAAGGAAGTATTTCTGAATGTGAAGTTTTGGGTACATATAAGATTAACCTTAGAATTACCTATAAGATATAACCCATGCATTTACCTTGTCTGGAGATAGGGGGAGAAAATAAATCATTCGTATTTTACTTAGTTGTAAAATGAGCAAAACTGAATTTTTGTTACGATTTAATAAAAATTTTTGTTCGGATTTAAGTCTGAACAAAATCTAATCTTCTAGCATTATTTACTTTGTATAAATAGGTATACATTTCATATCTTTTTATTGTTGTTTAACCTTCATTTAGGCAAAAAGTCCCAGTAGCATTAAATACTTATAATATTATGTCTTTTGTGTAAAGAGAAGCTTTATTTATTTATTTATTTATTTTGTTGTTGCTGTGTCCATCTGATTTCCTACGGTAGCTTTGTATTAAGTCAAGAAAACCCTAAGCATTTTCTGTGAGATTTTTAAAAATAGAATTCTTATTTTTATTTGCTTTTCTTTTTTTGGGGGAAAACTTTGTTCCAAAGTATAACTTTTCTAAAGTTATTCAGCACTGTTATCATAATTGTGTAGATTAAATGAGTAAGGAAGGTATACCATATTTACCTGTCTGCTTTAATTTGCATTTATCTCTTTCTACTTGAAATTAAATATTAAATAATTAGAAGTACAAGAGTAAGAATGTTTGTATAGTTTAAAGATTAAAAGTAAAATTCTTATGTACTGAACGCCTGTCTGTATGTCTTTCTCTCAGCTTTTTAAGTTTTTTCTTTTACATATAAAATATTTGTGAACTATGTATAAGATACAAAGATACAATGAATAGTCTGTACCTAATATTCAGTTCAAGAACATTTTCCTTTTATTCCTTTGTGTACTCTTTGTTGTCGTGCCCCACCCCCTCTCCAAGTAATCAATGTTTTTCTTACCTTTGCTTTTCATGTTGCCACATCTACTTATATATCTAACCTATTTTTGTTTTGTATCTTTTTGAACTCTGGAAATGTGACCCTTTTGTATGAGTTTATTTGTAGACTTTATAGATGACTTTATGGATATGATTTTGACCATGTTGTGTATACCTCTAATTCATTTACGTTCACTTCTCATGGGATTTCATGGTGTGAATATTTTACAATTTATCTGTTTCCTGTTGCTGGGTTTGGGTTTCCAGGTGTTCCCTCCCTTTTCTTTCCTTTTATATATATTTTTTTTTGGTGGTGGTGTTATAAGCAATGCCGATAGGTACATTAGTGCACTTAATTGTCTCCAGGATAGTGCTTTTTCTTTCTTTCTTTTTTTTTAAATTTTTTTTATTTTATTTTTTAGTTTTCAGCAGACACAACATCTATGTATGTGGTGCTGAGGATCGAACCCGGGCCGCATGCATGTCAGGCAAGCGTGTTACTGCTTGAGCCACATCCCCAGCCCAGGATAGTGCTTTTTCAAACTTTTTTTTTTTAACCATTCACAATAAGAATTCATTTGACATTATGAGTCAGTACATTTTTAGGTACACACATGCAACAAAATTTACTTAAAAACCAACCTTTTAGTATTGAGGTTCTTACTATTGTTTTGTTAAAAACAAAAATGCTAGTTAAGACTCACTATATTGATTTTTGCTATCCACTAATGAATTGAGATTTACAGTTTGAATAAATGATTTTAGTGCTTATATCTAGTTAGGAACGAAATTGCTGGATTGTGGGGATAGTACATTTTCAGCTCTACTAGGTAATGCCAAATTGTTTTCCAGTGTTGTTTTCCAGTGTAAATGTACCATTTATTCCCCTTGCCAGTAAGTATATATTATAATAGTCTCCATGTTTATGCCTATACTTGACACCGGTAAAAACTCAAGTGGGAGAATCTGTTCTGTATGAATTGATACTAGTAGATTTTTGAATTTCTAGTAACTAAAAAAACCTTTATCTTTTCAAGATAATAAGATCTTTATCTGTGCAGGACATTTTTGTTTCTTGTTCTCAGAAATGGCTGTTCATTTTTCTCTTGGGTGGTTTGTTTTCATTTTGGCTGGTAAGAGTTCCTTATATGTTCTGAATACTAATTCTTTGTCAATTATGTATCACAAATGTCTTCTCCCACTTTGTGGTTGGTCTTATTTTTATGGTGTCTCTATTAATAATAACTTAAAGAGTTTTTAATTTATCAGTATTTTCCTTTTGTGATTTATACCTTGTGTTCCATTTTAAGACATCTTTTTCTACCTCAAGTTTAGAAAGATAGCCTTAGGTTTTTGTCCTAAATTATTTTTTATATTGTCTGAGAATTATACCCTGAAGTTCTTTTTAAATTTCTTCTCTCTCAAGCTGTTGTTTACTTTTCTCCAAGTTTTTTATTGCTTAATATTTCAGGTTTTTTTAAAGGCTAAAATATGTTTGTTTACTAGATGCCTTGAAGTAATTCTTAATTGTTTGCTCGAACAATATAGGGTCATTTTGAGGATTGCATCTACACTTTGCTTCTAGAGCTATAAGAAAATAACTATGTCGGAATGTTTTAAAAAGTATGTTATTTTCATGTACCAATTGTTACAATGAATTCCAACATTATTTATAATTAAAATGTACCAACAAAATAAAAGTATGGATAGTTCAGTAAACTCCCTATTACTCTTGTTTGGTGGTACTGGGAATTGAACCCATGGCTCCATGTTGCCAGGCAATCTGTGTACCTCTGAAGTTATATCCCCAATCCTGTTCAGTAAACTTTAGTAGTCTCCAACTCAACCCCTGTGACATTGAGATTTGTAAACATTTCAAAATGATGCTCATATTTTCATGTGTTTTCCTTAAGTTGTTGTGGACATTTGATAAAGTGCTTAGTATTTGTCATTTTCACCACAGTGCTATTGAAGTGTGAATAAATTTTTATATATACAGTTGCAACTGCAGAGCATATTTATAGTCTGAGGAACCAATGTTTTCTTCAATTTTGGAAAATTCTCAACTCTTTAAATACATAATTGCTTTTGTTATTTTCATTTTCTTACCTTTCAATAGACCTATGTTGGAGTTTCTTGGTTTATCGTTGGTGTCTCTTAAATGCTTTATTTTTTTCTCTTTATTTCCTGTGCCTTGTACTCAGTGAATTCAGTAGAATTAGCAATTTACTGAACCTTTCCTCTACCCAGTCCAGTCTAGACTTTATTCCATCTATTTGAGTCTCTATGCCAGTATGCACAATTTTCATTTCTTAGATTTTGAATTGCTTTTTCAAATCTACCTGTTTCAATTTTGTTTTGTAAACTTTTTCTTTAAAAACCTCTCTTGTTGATGAAGTCAGGGCACGACAGGGCTGACCCCTTCACCTTTGAAGGTCCCGAAATAGTGGACTGCGATGAGTGTACCATTGGCTGGAAGAAAGGAAGAAACGTCATGGTCAAGACCATCAAGAAGAAGCTAGAAGCACAAGGGGCCAGGGCACTGTTAGGACCATCACTGAGCAAGTCCCCACTGAGTCATTTTTCACCTTTAGTCCTCTGAAAGCCTCGGGGAATGGAGACTCACTGGATGAAAATTCTGAGTTCATATGAGCCTCTAATTTTGAGATTGGACACTTCTCCTGTCAGTGGATAGTGCCTGGGCTGTGCTCTGTTTCACTGGAGAGACCATGGAGGATGATGACAATTTTGAAGAAGGCTAAGATGGAGAGGAGGAAGATGAGGATGATGCCAAAATTAACCCCAAGAAAGAGCCCATCCAGCAGCAGAGTACAAGTCACAGTGAGAAGCTATGGCCTGGTTGGCACCAGTGGACAGGATGTGCCTGGTTCTGCTGCAGCACATGGACAGTGCTCATAACATCTAATGCACTTTCAAATGCATGACTTTGAAATATCCTGGGTTCTGTTCTGGTACCTGCAGCTTTGCGCTTTTCCAGGCCTGCCTTGGGGGCCATAGAACATGTGGATGGAGTAGGGCGGAGGGCCTATGTGCCTCCCACGGCCCTGCTTTGATTTGAGGAACCCACACTTTTGATGATACTGAGCCTGCTGAGAGCTGCTATAGCTCTGGCATCCTGGCAATCTCAGTTTTTAGAGTGTTTTTTTTTGCGTTGTAGTTTTCAAGGGAATGGGTGGGTTGTGGCATACACCTTTGAGGCAGGAGTTTAGTATCCTATCCTCATATTTATTCATCGATTCTTGGAGGACTTTGAACTCACGCTGCCACTCATGTTTCCTGTTAGTGAGACCTGGTTAATGGCTGGTCACCAGAGTGTGTTCCAGTGGGAGCACTGCTTCCTGTGGTGCTGCTGAGGGCAGGAGCTGCTTCTGTGACACACAAAACTGGTGCTGCTGTTGGTGTTGGTGGTAGCCAAAGGGCCAGGGTTCCTCATCCTCTAGTGAGGACTAGGCATCAGTTGCTTTCTCAGCAACCCCATCTCTGGACCCTACCACTTATTTTGTCTTAAAAGCTCTGGGTGAGATTGACCAATTGGCAGCTAGTTTGATGTTTCTGAGTATGTGGTGGTGCTGGTCTCTGGCAGCTGGGGATAACTGTGTCCATACCAGATGTGTAGAGTGTGTGCAGCCTTACCTGCTAACATATTTGTGCCTGAATACAGTGTTTTTTCAACTTGTACAGAATAGTTGGAATATTCTATTACAATTGTAAAATACGGAAAAAAAAAACTTTGTTAGACTATTTCATGAAATCAATACCATATAGTATGAATTGATGGTTTTATTGATGATTTGTTTTTTATTGTTAAAATTCTTAGTGTTTTGGATTAAAAAAAAAAAAAGAAAGTCTTGTTATTGGTGGTTGTTGTACCAGCTCATTATTTTGACAACTAAAGAGAAATAAGCATTTAACCTATTTTTCCTGTATTTGGATAACTGAATTGGTCATGCAAAAAGTTTCTATAGATGTATTCAAGCTAATAAAGAAGTGGTCTACTTAGAATATCCCCATTTTGTATCTTCTAATGAATAAGATCTAGACAAAGATCACTGATAGTTATTAATATACAAAGAGATGTCCAAATATTAGGTTCTTTCCAAAGAAAATCTGTCACACTGCATGTTGGTTTTGTACTCAGAACCCTGAAATTTGATCTAGCCTTTAAACTCAAGTACCAGTTGACAAGAAATAGAAATGACAAAAGATTTTGTTAAACACTGTGGGGATATCATCAACCAAATTCAGATTTGGAAAATTGATAGCTACCTATTGTCCCCATTCCCATTCAAAAAATTGAACATCAAAGAAATGCAGGGATGGTAGATGAAAGGAGACAGGAAGTATATCAGTCACAGAAAAACAAAACAATGTTTACAAAGCAGATAGGGAAGATGTGAGCTCTGGTTTGATAGTTGACTTCAAATAATAATTGTTTTTTATAATACTGGAGATTGGACCTAGGGTCTCAGACCTGCTAGGCAAATGCTCTGAGCTACATTCCCAACCCTTTTAAAAATTTTGAGACAGGTTCTCACTGATTTGCTGAGGCTGGTCTTGAACTTGGGATCCTCTTGCTTCAGCGTCCCAAATGTTGATTTTTTAAAATTTTTAAATTTTGATACTGGGTATTTAACCCAGTGGCACTTTACCACTAATCTACATCCTCAGCCCTTTTTATTTACTTAGAATTTTGAGATGGGGTTTGCTTGGTTCCTTAAGACCTTGATAAGTTGCTGAGACTGGCCTCAAACTTGCACTCCTCCTACCTCAGCCTCTGGGGTAGGATTGAGTTGTTGGGGTTATAGGAGAGCACCGTAGTGCCAGGCCCCAAATGTTGATTTTTAAAAATTTATTATGAGACTGGGTGTTTTTTCTTTTCCACTTCTGGCTCAGAACTTATGTAAAACTATAGCTCCATATACTGTGTTTGCAAGTTGATTTTCATACTTTTTTTCTACTCCTTTCTTCTCCCCACCTTTTTTTAAAAAAAAAAAAAAAAAAGCTCTTTTTACAAACTGCAAAACCAATCCCTGCCTCCTGTCCCTTGGTGTCAAACATTGAACCTGGTTCTATTCTGTTGCTGTTACTTTAGGAGGTAAATTTCTGTCTGGCCTACTTCAGAGCCAGTGTCCAGCCCTCTTCTCCATTCATTTTTATCTCTGTTCCATTTTAAATATGGTTGATAGTTTTGATTTTAATTACATTTCTGATCTAGTGAGGTGATTATCTTAGTTTTGAGTTTCTGTCTTTTAAATATCTCTTTTTATATTTCATGCCATTACTTAGTGTTTGGAATAGAAGGATCCTTATTAAAAGGTCCTCCCATCTTCTTCATTTTTACCTACTTAAATTATTATTTTAGTCAGCCTTTCCTCACTGTGACCAAAATACTTGACAAGGACAATTTAGAGAAGAAAAAGTTTATTTTGGCTCATGGTTTTAGAAGTTCAGTCATTCCATGGTCAACTGACTTCATAGCTCAGGACCCAAGGCAGGACATCATGGTAGAAGGATATGGGTGGAGGAAAGCAGCTTAGGACATGACAACCATGAAGCAGAGAATGAACTCCAGTCCGCAGGGACAAGATATAAACCCCAAAGACATATCCCCAGTGACCTACTTCCCCCCTACAGTTATCACTCAGTTAACCATATCAGTGGATTAATCCACTTGATTAGGTCATACCTTTCATTGTATAATCATTTTACCTCTGAAAATTCTTGCATTGTGGGAGACAACTCATATCTAACACTTGTATTTTGAAGCCCAGCTTTATGTATTCTGGGTAATCAGTGTATCCTGAATAGTTTAGTTTTGCTTAAAAATGTCATTTTTCAATCTTGTTGGATTCTATTCAACTCTATAGAACCAATTTGATTTGAGTATCACAATAATTTATAATTATAACCGTTCATATTGTTTAGCCTTGGTGTGATTATTGTTCCTGCTAGTTGATCTTACTCATTCTGTTTTTTCAGTTTGTTTTGTAGTTTTGATAGTCCAAGTCAAGCTAAATAGAGTTTATTCTTTTATGAGGTAGGGTTGGTATCTCTTGCTATCTGAACTATTATTGCTAGGTATCTCAAACTTGAGAATCACATGTCTAATGACTTGAATTCAATTTTGGAAACCTGGCTATTAAGTGAAAAACCATTAAGTGAAAGTATTTACATTAATTTCAGTGGGAAATTATGTGTGTAACATTTCTACTAGTTTTCTTATGTAGGTAAATATTAATCCAACTGTGAAGATGAGTTAGTAATTATAAACAGTTTCGAAGAAAGTATACCTTTTACATAAAATGTACTTTGATATAATGAAGTCTTTCCATTTCATTGCATTTGCCAAAGTAGAAAGAGAAAACTGGATAGTGAGTGGTGGTGGTTAGTCAGGTGTCATTTTTCAAAAGTCTGTTCTTTCTCTACAACTTCCTTCACCAGTTTCAACCATTTTGGATCTCACAGTTATCTTACGTTTAATTTGCACTTAAAAGGTAAGTTGTGGTGCAGAAAAACATTATAAAGGCTAAACACAAGTCCTTTAAACTGTGAAAATAGAGCACATGTAGAGAAGACAGATGACTTTGTAGTCTCTTATGTATATAAAGCAGAATGTCTGGGTACTTCCAAATATGACATACAGCACATATTATGTATGATATACTCTGACTGGAAACTGTTATGTTGAATGAAATGTTAGGTGTGTCTGCCAGAAATAATAATGTCTAAATTTCACTCTTTATAGAATATTGTGTGTATAGATATCATTAATAAAAAGTTCATTGCTTGAAAACCAGCTAATTGAACAATTATGTGAACTGAACTGAAGAAGCTGTTGAAATTTCTGGTATTCCAAGTAGGTAACTGAAAGAGTAGCCAAGGAAAGCAAAGAGTAAAATGATCTTGTTTTATGAAACATGAATTGATTTGCCTTTTGTTCTCATCCTTGTGTTCATCACATCATTTATAAATCAGCAGGCTTATGTTTATCCAAGCAGTTGATTAATATATTAGTAAGGTCAGGCTAAGAATAGAGTACTTTGATATATGATTAAGTTACCTTACAACCATTAATTAGCAACTTTGGGGTATGATTGTTTAACTTTTAAAGTATTTCTCCTTTTATGCTATTATTCAGTTATGTTCAGCACTTACCTATTTTGTCCTTAATGGTACCATATTAAGTATTCTGCCAAAATCAGATATTATATAATATGCATTGGGTTTTCTTGATATAGTAACCTTTTTATTAAAAATAAGACATTGAAATGATTTCTCTTTGTAGTGATTGATTTATAACAGGTGACTTTTCATACACCTACATTTTTTTAGTTAATGGCATTGTCTTGATTTAGCCCCCTCCCCCTTAACTATTTTGGAAAAAAGCAGAAGCATTTCACGGAATTTGACATGTAGGATTGTGGCAACTATGCACTGTGTTGAAGACACTTTTTATCTTTGCAGAGTAGTAGAGCTGTTGTGTAACATGGTTTCTAAGGAAAATATCCAGCAGGAAAGCCACCAGATAGGGGCCTTTACTTGTGGCTGTATTTTAGGTTTCTCATAGTGATCACCATTCAGGCTCTTAACTCATTTCTGTTGTCTGGAAGAAGGAGTCTTTGCAGTCACAGTTTTGAAGGTATACAGTGTTTAAATTATGTTAACTTAGACCAACTTGAAGATTATGGAAATTTAGTTAGTGAAATCATAAAGACTGTGTTTTCTTGGAGTTCATTCCCTAAGGTGGTTCTTAATAAGATCATTTTTTGTCAATATTTTTTGCTTAGGTTTCTTTTTATTGGGAGTGTTGTCAAAAGAATGGAATTCAACAGGCAGAGTGATGGATACCTGTAATCCCAGATACTTGAAAGGACCATGAGTTTGAGGACAGCCTGGGCAATTTAGGGAGACACTGACTTAAAATAAGATTAAAAAGGGCTAGGGATATAGCTCAGTATTAGAACCTTTGCCTGGAAAGGTCTAGGCCATGCGTTCAGACCCTACTATCACAAAACAAACAACAGAGAGCCACTTTTTAAAATGTTTTTTATTAACACATTATAGTTATACATAACTGTAGGTTTTATTTTGACATGTTCATATGTGTATATAATATTATTTGCACCATTCCTATCCCCAGTGTTTTTTTCCCCTTTCCCTCCCTTTTGACCTGCATTCCCTTTCTCTAACCTATTAGTCTTCTTTCTGTTAATTTGTTGCTTTTTTAATAGGTGCATTATAGATATACGTAAAAGTGGGATTCATTATGATAGATTCATATATGCACATAGCATAGTTTGGTTAATTTAAATCTGTAGTGTTTCTGCATATGAGAGAAAACATGACTCTTTGAGTCTAGCATGATGTTCTCCAGTTTCATTCATTTACTGTCAAATGCTTTGATGTCATTCTTCTTTATGGCTGGGTAAAACCCCATTGTGTTATGTGTCTCATTTTCTTTATTTTTTTTGTCTGTTTCTGGAGCACCTGGGCTGGTTCCTTAACTTGGGTATTTTGAATTGCACTGCTATAAACATTGGTGTGCATGTATCACCATACTATGCTGATCTTAGTACTTTTGAATAAATACCAAGTGGGATATCTAGGTTATATGGTTGTTTCATTTTCAGGTTGAGGAATTTCCATATTGCTTCCCACGTGGTTATACCTATTTGCAGTCCCACTAACCTTTTCCCTCATATCCTTGCCAGCATTTTTAAAAATTTGTATTATTTTTTTGTTTGTGATATTGGGGATGGAACTCAGGGGTGTTCATGCCCAGCTCTTTTAAGAAAGTTAATTAAAAAAAAAAAAAGGTTGACAACAGGGTCTTGCTTAATTGCTGAGATGAGCCTTGAACTTGTGATTGTTCTGCATCTCGAGTTGTTAGGATTGCAAACATGCATCAGACGCCTAACTTTATTTGTATTCTTGATGATTGCTATTCTAACTGGTGTGAGGTGAAATTTAAGATTGCATTTCCCTGATTGCTAAGGATGTTGAGCATTTTTTTCATATATCTGTTGGCCATTTTGTTTCTACTTTAAAAAAATGTCTGTTTAATTCATTTGCCCATTTAGTGATTGGGTTATTTATGTTTTTGGTGTTAATTTTTTGCAATCTTTTTTTTTTTTGTCGTGCTGGTGATTGAAGCTAGGGCCTTGTGCATGTGAGGCAAGCACTCTACCCACTGAGCTATATCCCCAGCTCAAGTTTTTTGCATTCTTTTTATATTCCGGATATTAATCCTTTGTTGGAAGAGTAGCTGGCAAAGATTTTCTCCCATTTTGGTGGTGGCTGTCTCTTCTTACATTTAATCATTTCCCTTGCTCTGCAGAAGCTTTTAAATTTGAAACCATGTCATTTATTGATTGGGAGTCTGATTAAGAAAGTTGGTGCCTGTACCCATATGTTGTAGTGTTGATCCTGTATTTTCTTCTAAAAGTTGCAGTTGTTTCTGGTCTTTTATCTACTTTGACTTGATTTCTGTTCAGGGTGAGCAATAGGGATTTAGTTTTATTCTTCTATATATGGATAACCAATTTTCCCATCACCATTTGTTGAAGGTTATCTGCAATGTATATTTTTTACACCTTTGCCAAGAATCAGATGACTGTATCTAAGTGGTTCTTCTCTGTTTTATGTTCTGTTCCATAGATCTACATGTCTGTCCTTTTTTTTTTTTTTTTGTAAATATTTTTTTTAGTTGTCAGTAGACTTTTATTTAGTTACATGTGGTACTGAGAATTGAACCCACTGCCACACACATGCTAGGCAAGCGCTGTACCACTGAGCCACAACTCCAGCCCCTTTGTGTCTGTTTTTATGCCAATGCTATGCTGTTTTTGTTATTATAGTTCTGTAGTATAATTCCAGATTAGGTATTGATGCCTTAGTATTGCTTTAGCTGTCCTTCAGTATGAGTTTTAGAAATTTTTTTCTAACTATGAGGAATGTCAGTAGTATTTTGATGGGATTTGCATTGAATCTGTTGATTAAGTTTGGTAATATGGTCATTTTGATAATATTAAAATTCTACTTATCCAAGGACATGGAACATCTTTCCATCTTCTGATGTCATCTTTGATTTCTTTTTTTCTGTAGTTTTCATTACAAGATTCCTTGTTCAGATTTATTCCCAAGTATTTTATTTTTTTGAGGTTATTATGAATGGGATTGTTTTCCTTATTTCTTTCTCAACAGAAAGATTCATAAAGAAAGGTGTTGACTTTTGTTTGTTGATTTTGATCCTGCTAATTTGTTCAGTTTGGTTATCAGCTCTAGAAGTCTGTTGGAGATTTTTGGGTCTTATAGAATGTTGTCATTGGCAACAGGGATCATCTGACTAATTATTTTTATTGTTATTCCTTTAATTTCCTTGTCTTGCTTAATTGTTCTGGCTAGAGTTTCAAGAACTATACTGAATAGGAGTGGTAAGAGAGGACATGCTTGTCTTGTTCCTGATTTTAGAGGAAATCATTGTTTTTCTTTGTTCAGTATGATGTTGATTTTGGGTTTGTCATATATAGCCTTTATGATATTGAGGGAAGTTCCTTTATCTATAGTTTCTAAAGTGGTTTAAATGTGAATGGGTGCTGAATTTTGTTGAAGACTTTTTTCTTTTTCTTTCTTTCTTTTTCTTTCTTTTTTTTTTTTTTTTGATACCAGGAATTGAACTCAGGGGCACTTGACCCTTGAACCCCATCCCCAACCCTATTTTGTATTTTATTTAGAGATAGGGTCTCACTGAGTTCCTTAGTGCTTCACTGTTACTGTGGCTGGCCTGATCCTCCTGCCTCAGCCTCCAGAGCCACTGAGATTACAGGTGTGTGCCACCATGCCTGGCGAAGGCTTTTTCTTTTTTAAAAAATATTTTTTTAGTTGTAGTTGGACATAATACCTTTATTTTATTTTTATGTGGTGCTGAGGCTAGAAGCCAGCGCCCCACAGGTGCTAGGCAAGCGCTGTACTGCTGAGCCACAACTTCAGCCCCCTCCACCCTAGGCTTTTTCTTTTCTTTTCTTTTTAAATTTACTTTTGCATTACAATTCTTAATACACCATAATACCATAATTTATCATATTTCTGATTATATAAGGTATGTTGACACCAAATTCACAGGCTTTTTCTTTATCTATTGAAACAATCATGTGGTTTTTGTCCTTAATTACATTTATGTGGTGAATTACATTTATTGATTTGTATAAGTTAGACCAGTCCTACATCTCTGGGATGAAAACAACTTGATCATGATGTACCGTCTTCTTAATGGGTTTTTGAATATGGATTGCCAATATTTTATTAAGGGTTTTTTAATAAACTTTTTTGACATTATAAATTTCAGTGTGTCAAAATGTAAATTACACTTATTTCCAATTCATAGTAATTATATACTTCTGATTTTTTTCTGTTCTTTTGTGGCTTTAAAGACCATATGATACTAAAACATCTTGATTTTGTGGTTCATAGTACTAGTGAATACAAATAGGATTGATGTACACTGTATTTATGAAATTGCATTATGAAAGAAGGTGAAGACTTACATAAAGGACTGCCTATGCAAAATTATTTAATTCAGAAAAGTAAAACTCTTTTTTCTTCCCAAGATTATAATGGATGCAACAAACTTGACAGTGTGATGCATCTGGCACTGTGTGGGGCTCCTAGAAGATAGATGGGAAAGAACATAGATAAATAGTCACTTTAAACTTTGAGTTATATAGACTGAACCTTTTATAATAAGTGAGAAAAAGTTTTTTATTGAATGTTTTCTTAATCCATTGTTGTAGAGGTACGTTTTCATGAAATGATGACCATGTGCTTATGAATGCAAACACAGTGGCTCTTTATTTCAGTAAATCAGAATGGAAAAATTTCTTAATTTTTAGATTCTTTTTCTTTAACTTCACTGTATGGATTAATAGTCAAATAAGAGTTCATAAGTAATTTTTTGACCTATTTTAGTTGTTTAAATTGTGTGTACTTACAGCATGTTCAAGATTTTGTTTTTATTCACATTTTTGCTGTTTATATAGACTGTGTTTCTCTTTTCTTTTAAATAGCAATGATAGAAATTTGCTTGTGGAATGATATTAAAATTAAAACCAGTGTAGACTGAGAAAGTGTAGAAATTGAAATGTTGACTACAGAATAGATTATAAGGTTTTAGAAAAAATAATTAGGTTTTCAAGCATTATTTAATTGCTCTACTTGACTATAAAATGCTGTGACTTTGTACTTGGAAGCTTGTGATTGAGGAGCCAGAGAGTAGACGGGCTAGCACTCTTTATCCTGGCTTCCTATAAAGTGTATTAGGAACTAAAACAAAACAAAAACAAAAGGTCAGCAGTAATTCCTAATGTGAAAGAGTATGGGAATATTCTCACTTATAGTTTGGTTGGAAGAGGTGTACTGCTTACTTAAAAATACTACTTTTTTTAGTTTAGTATATTTCATATAAAATATTGTTTACTGACATTAACTATCAGTTTTGTTACACATAGTGACACTTCTGATAATTAAAATTTCAATATTGAGCTTGGATCTAGAATCCTATGTTATTGGTTATTGTTTCTTCAGAGATTTTATTCCGTTATCCTCTGGCTTCTATTGCTGGCTAATGTGAGTCTAATTTTATTCCTTTATAGGTAATTTTTCCTGTGTTGCTTATAAGACTTGCTTTACACCTTTTGAATTATACAGTGTTACTACAGGTATGTAAAAAAAACATTTTATTTATTCTGCCCAGATTTTGTTGTCCTTCTTGAATTGGAGATCCATAATGGCTAAGAATTTTCAACAATTTTTGAAAATTCTTAGCCATTTTCTGATCAGATATTCCCCTCCTTCTTTTCTCTCCTTGAATTCCCATTTGATTTATTGGACCTTCTTATTATATGCTTCTATTAAGGTTTCTTTCATATTTTCCCTATGTGTCCTTTTATGATGCATTGTCAGTTTTTGTCTGATCTGTCTTCCCATTTGATTATTCTTTAACTTTGTATAATTATCAGTTCTTTAGTTATAATTTATGGGTGCTTGTGTGTGTTGTGCATATGTGTTTATGTGTACACCCGTTTTGATTTTTTTTCCCCTTTTGGCAGAACTGGGGATTGAATTCAGGGCCTCATGAATGCTAGGCAGGTCTTCTACCACTAAGCTACATTCTCAACTCTTTTATTAATAATTTATTTTGAGACAGGGTTTCACTAAATTGCTAAGGCTTGTCTATAAGTCAAGATTCTCCTGCCTTATCTTCCAAGTAGCTGAGATTACAAGGATTAGCCACCACACCCAGCACATACGATACCTAATTTACTTAGTTTCTACAAGTCTTTCTAATTTTTGTTGTGTTAATGAGTGTTTTCTGATTTCTTTTACAGTTCTAATGTTCGAGAAAATTAATAATTTTTCACTTTCTGTTGTTTGGAGTTCTTGGTGAAATATTCTGTTTGTTCTTTTTTTGATTGTAAATTCACCTTCTACAAGAGTGTTTCTACAGATACTGTACTGTGCAGGCTAGACTGGATAAAAAGAATTTTTTTTTTTTTCTGGAGGAATTTTGTTTTCTTCCTAAGAGTCTTAGGCTTTCATGACCTTTTGAGTCATTTTTACATTAATATTTTTGGTAAGTGTGGGGAGTGGGTAGTCTGGATTACAAACTGTAAATGCAAATCTGGGAATCCATGGTTATGCAAGTCTTAATGGAAACTTTTTATTTGGCATTTGGAAATCTGCAGTCTTTGTGTCTTTTTTTTCCTCATTGTGTTAACATGGGGATTTACCCCACTTCAGTCTCTCCTTCACTGACTGTGGACCCCTTGCAAAGTCTCTGTTCTATGTAATTTGTATCAATTTCATTTCCTCAAGAAATTGCAGGCCAACATCCTCCTTTCTTAGCTTTAAATAGACATTAACAGTATTTCATCTTTCTCCTCCTGAACACAGGACTTCCTTTAATTTTAGAAAGCGTGCCTCCCCCCCCCCCCCCAGTACTGGAGATTAAACCTAGGGCCTCATATGTGCTAGGCAAGTGTTCTACCCTTCAGCTGCACCTCCAATCCCAAACTTGTTATTTAATTTTATTTTTTAGTGCTTTCCTTTATTTATTTATTGGTTCTTTAAAAAACTTGACTATTTTAAAGCAAACATTTATTGATTTTTTTAATGGAAATTGTTTTAGTTTGTATTGTTAGAAATAGTCTCCAAATTGATTTTTAAAAGTCATGATTTAATTTACAATTTCAAATTACATGAAGTTTGACTTTGTATTATAAAAGTAATATAAGCTCATGGTGGGAAAATGCAAATATTATGAAGGATAAAAGGTTAAAAATTACCAGAAAGAATACTCAGAAATCATCACAGAATTAATGGTTTTGCTAATTTGTTCTTCCATGAGTTTCCTGTACCTATATGGGCATGACTCTCATGTTAAAGAACTTTGTTTTTTGTATGCTATTATGTAGTTTGATATATGTGTGTGTTTACATACATACTACACACATACAAACATGTGTGTGTATATATTGTGTCTTATGTGTCATGATATACACACACACATACACACATATAAAATATAAATTTTTTTTTTGAAGCTGAATGTAGTGGTACATTCTTGTAATCTCAGCTACGTGGGAAGCTGAGGCAGGAGGATAGCAAATACAAGGCCAGACTGGGTAACTTAGGAAGAACCTATCAAAAAATAGAAAGGGCTGGGGACATAGTTAAGTGGTAGAGCACCCTGGTTTCAAAACCCAGTGCTGGAAAAAATATATATTTCAAATATGTACCCATATTATATGTGAAGCTGTATTTCAAGGTTAGTCATTTCCTTAATAGTAGGCCTAAGGATTATAAAGGTGCATTACAAACAGTGAACATAGAGTAAGTAAGTCTCTGTATTTGTGTGATTGTGTCTATGGTATAAACTACCAGGAAAGAAATTTTCTCTGAAGAGGATGCACGGTTTTTATGTTTTTATTGAGGCTTTTCCAAATTTCTCTTGTATTGTACTAGTTAATACTCAAACTAAATGATAAAAGCATTATTTTTCATATTCTCTAGCTCATGCTTTTAAATATATGGTGAAGAGAGATAAATTTACAAACATGTAATTTTTTTATACCTTTATTTTTATGTGGTGCTAAGGATCATATCCAGTGCCTCATGTGCACCAGGTGTGTGCTCTACCACTGAACCCCAGCCCTACAAACATGGAATTTTTAAAGATGTCTTTATCGAAGTATAATTGGCATACATATAATTTTTCATATGTTTGAAGTGTACAATATGTGTTCTTCTGTGTATACTGGTGAAATGATCATGATCCTCCAGGAACTGAACATATGCATTACCTCCAAAATTTCTGGTTCCTGCCCTTAATAGCTTAAGTGAAAAGAAGGCACATACTGTTTTACTTTGCATATCTTTAATGTTACTGAGGTTGCGTTTCTAAAAAAAAAAAAATACAATGAATATCCTCCCCCCACCAACCTTCTAAATATGTCCTCTCATTCATTTTTCTCAAATTTTAAGTGGTATTTGTAAGTCAAGGCAGCCAGACCTTTACAATTTAAGGAAAAAAAAACTATTTACTTTGTTTACATACTATATATATTAATATTGTTTTACTTTGTAAATATTGTAAAATTACAGGTTTTTTGTGTTTAGTCACTTTATTTTTTTCCCTGTAAGCCTTTATATATCGTTTTCTCATCAGATTTGCCAGTCTTTTTCTTCATGTCTCTGGCTTTTATGTGAAACATAGAAAAGCCTTTTACAAAATAGATTTAAAAAAAAATGCCCATGTGTTTTGCTCTGGTTCTTTCATGATTTAACCTTTTAAACCTTGATCCATATATAATTGAGATGTAAGGACTTAATTTCTTTCTAAAATGGCTATCATTTGTGCCACTACTACTAACATTAAATATATATATCTACCTATATTTATTTACCTATTGATTTAAAATGGTATTTTGATGATATACTGAACTTTTCATACATATTTGGGGTATTTCTGTTGCATTTATTTGGCTGTTCTTGGGCAGTGTTTGTAAACTTTTGTTTCATAAGCAAAGTTTTTTTTAGTAGCTGCCCTAGGGTCATTTTAGGTTATATTTTACATCTTTGTCTTTGAGGTTGGTAAATTATATTTTAAGTATGAGGTCTTTCTGGGGTTTGGCAAGAAAAATAAAACATTTGACTAGTACTTTTCATTGTTAAGTGACCTAAGGTTATGTACTAGTCAAACTTCCTAAGGAACAGCGAATACTTAAATGACAGATTTCAAAGTGTAGGTATTTTTGTTTTCTAATAAATTTAATTGAGCACAAGTGTCAGTTGTTAGGATGACCTTACGATAGTAGGATTGAATATATTTGATAAGATTAGAGAGAAGACCACAGGGAGTCATCTCAGATTTTGGATTAAAAGTATGAAGAACTTGTCTAAAGAGGGTCTTTATGAGATGTTCATCCCTGGTTTTCAAGTATAGGCTGACTGACCATTTATCTGGGTTCAGTCTCTGAGTGTCTAATTGTATTAGATGGTCTTTTCCAACCTAACAATCTTGTAAAAAGAAAAGGTAGGTCAAGATCATAGATTTTTAGGGGGAAAATATATTTCCATACATAGTATAGTTGTTTTATAGTTACATTATTGCAATGAATTTCATGTTCTAATGTTAACTTTTGAATAGTTTTGATGACTTCATGTTTGTCTTTGGAAACCAATTTTGTATATTGATTTGAAAAGACTTAAGTATTTAAAAAAATTATTAGAGGCTGGAATGTAGGTTAGTGGTAGAGTGCTTGCCTAGTGGTAGAGTGCTTGCCTAGCATGCTCAAGGCCCTGGGTTCCAACCCCTAGCATTGGGGGTAAAAAAGTTATGAACTATCCAATTCCTTTTCAGTTTCTTAGAGAAGTTGTTTGAGCTGACTTAGCTATTTTCATATTAAAGGAAAAATGTAAATTCGATTTTAATAGAAATTTCAAGTTTTGTGGCATGAGACCTAATGGAGAAATTAAATTTCATTGTTTACTTCATATGTAGTAGCAGTATTTCAGAATGGATACTGCTGAAATAACTTAGGGGTATATTAATAAGATGTGAGTTATATAAATAACTATGTTACAATTGCACTACATCTTTGAGATTTCATTGTAGTCTGTAAAGTTAATTTTAGAAAAGATATTGTAAATGGAGTTCCCATGTGTTTGATTTACTAGATTATTTTGTTTTTTGGTTGCTTTGAATCTTTTCTCCTGTTACTTTAAAAGATGATTTTATTGTGCATTCCAGGGAAACTATATTTTTGTCAGAGTAACTGACTTAGGAGGATATGAATTTAGATAAGTTTTTGTATTTTTTTTGGTGATGCTGGGGATTGAACCCAGGGCCTTGTGCATGTGAGGCAAGCACTCTACCAACTGAGCTATGTCCCCAGCCCTGAGTTTTTGTATTTTGATGGCCCTTTTAGGAAGTGGTTAGTCTTATTTTTATATTGTGTTATTCATCTTTTTCTTATTGATTTGTAGGAACAAGTTTGTTTTAAAATGCTTACTAAAAATAATATATACTTATAAACATTTAAACATGTAGAACTGTATAAGAGGAATAAATCCAGCTATTTAGCTGTATACTTTTTCATAATTATGTATAGAACTTTATCTGGATGTTTTTATTTGATCTGAATGATTCAAACTTTTCTCTACTGACATGAAATACTCACAATAAATTAAATTTTGTATATATTTGCATTTGGTTTCATTTTTGAATTTTTTTCTCTTTATCACACTGCAGTATATTGCAGCCTTTCTATTTGTTAAGATGATTTGCTAGCTCATAAAATTTTTCGTATGTGCTCTGGAATCATAAAACTAGCTGTAGACATGTTACTTGAATTGGAAGAGGAGGGGACCACATCAAAGCTTGTGTTAGTTTTGTTGTTGTTGTTCTGGTTTACAGATAGCAAGTACTTCCCTTCTAAACTAAATCACAAATTTATTTAAGGTAAGCATATGTATTTGTGAACACTGATAAACATCTTGTTCAAATTTTAAAATTTAAGTGGAGAATACAAATGAAGGACTATGGATATAGCTCAGTGACAGACTGCATTGATTTGATTTATTCTTTTCAGATATATCTGAACCATTGAAGTCCTTTTAATTGGTCTCTCTGAACCTGCTTGTGACCAATTTGTTGGGTTTAAATTTTTTTTTTTTTTTGGTATTGGAGATAGAACTCAGGGACACTCAACCACTAAGCCACATCCCCAGTCCTATTTTGTATTTTATTTAGACGGGGTCTCACTGAGTTGCTTAGCCTTGCCATTGCCGAGGCTTTGAACTCACGATCCTCCTGTCTCAGCCTCCAGAGCAGCTGGGATTACAGGCGTGTGCCACCATACCTGGCATATGAATGTTTTTAAATTTTGATTGTTTTTTTGTTTGTAGAATCCTAATTCAAATCTACCTAGTCATTTTTTTTAAAAAAAAAAATTTTTTTAGTTGTAGATGGACACAATTCCTTTATTTTATTTATTTATTTTTATGTGGTGCTTAGGATCGAACCCAGTGCCTCACACATGCTAGGCAAGTGCTCTACCACTGAGCCACAACTTCATCTCTGCCTAGTCACTTTTAATAGTTTTAGTTCTTTCCTCATTTTTCCAATTCCCTTTTATTTGTATTGTAACCTGTATTTGTAAATTGCAATCTCTTAAGTCTTTACAGACTCTAAATCTTTAATTCTTTAGCTTGTTTCTGCTGCCTTTTGCTCATAGTGACTTATCACATGTTCTTTCATTTGAGTCATGGACTCATATCTGCATCATAGTATTTGAAAATCTTGAACTTGGCTTGAGTGAAGATTCCACTAAAGAGGATATGCTTTTGCTTCTCCCTTTTCTTGGGCCCACTTAAATTTTTTGGTTTGGCATTTCCAAGATCATGCAAATAGCTTGGGCTGTAAAGCTATGTAAGAAACCTGTATATTTTAATTTTTAGGGAATGCCATGGATGAAGGCACAATTGGAACTACAAGCCAAGACTTTTGATGTCCATTTTAGTGTATTGTTATAATATTATTCACCATTCTTAAAATAATTTACTTTTTTTTAAGGACATATCTGGAGTATATATAACATGCTTACTTTATTTGATGACTAGTAACTACACAATATTTAATTTTTAAATTTTAGTTTATATTAATAATAAGCAGATTTTTATGCCTTCAGAGAAGTTTATAAAATTTAACTCAGTGACATTGCTCAGTTTTTGTAAGAGCAAGCATAAGTTATATAGAAGGATGAGTAAATAGAATTTTAAACTTGTTGATTAGCATTCATAGTACATAACTCTGAGATGAGAACTTCAATATTGTTTTGCTGCAGATTAATGCCAGGCTTTGTGCATGCTGGGTAAGTGCTCTACCACTGAGCTACATCTCCAGTCCTTGAATTTAATTTAATTTAATTTTGTGTATGTGTGTGTGTGTGTGTGTTTGTTTATTTTTTAATGTGGCGCTGGGGATTGAACTTGGGGCCTAGTGCATGCTGGGCAAGCACTCTACTATTGAGGTACCCGTCCCCAGACCCTCTACATACTATTAATTTATTATCTTTTGAATTCTTTACAGAGAATGCAGTGATGAAAACTCCCATTCTTGTTCTAGAGCAGGGCTTTTAACCTGGGGTTTGTGCATACACTTCTGAGAGTCCAGAAACTTGAAATTAATTATAAATATTAATGAGTACATATGCCTATCTTTGAGAAAGAGGATTGGTATCTTTAAACCATTTCTAGAAGGATTTGTGTCTGAATAAAAAATGAAAAAGACTGATATGAAATGTGGTTTCAGAGTAGTTTGGACTTGATTTCTTATGATCCCATGGATATATCAGTCCTGATTGACTTGACAGAGAAATTTTCTTCAACACCATTGGCTGTTTATTACATTCAGATTGGACTCTTTTATGTGATTAGGTTAGGGCATCTGATAATATGGGAAAAGCAAATATTGGTGATTTGTGCCAATTCTCAATTCAAAACATGAACCTCTGCCTGTCTGTGTTATCAACTCAACATACATTTATTGAATTATATATGGTGGACTTAGAAAAAAAAAAACTGGGGCCTATCACCTAGAGCTAAATTAACTTTCTTTTAGCCTCTTTCCCCTTTATTTTTTCATTGCCCCCCACCTTAAATCTTTCCATTTTGCTCCCCACTCACTTCCTGTGTATTTTATTCCTAATCCCCTTTTGCCTCCTCATTGTTGCCTATGGGTATAATGTAAATTTGAAGTATATTAATTGCTTTGTAAAAGCATTATTCACTTAGCATTCATTTTTATTCACCTTTAGTTATTTGAACTTATTATATGTAACATGTTTTGATCATAAAATAAAATTTTGAGTTTGGCTTTTTAGTAGAATTGCTTTGAACAAATAGCTTTAGTATTTATAGTTGTAATAGCTGTACTTCGAGTTAATTATGATGCTGGATGTTTTATGTCTCCAGTTTATATAATGTTGCTATGTATATCTTTACGCTTTTTATTGGAAATACATTTCATTGGATGAAGAATCAGGATTATTGTTTTAAATTAATGGAAACATTGCCTCAATTCTTAATGTTTTTGGCATTCTGGTTAGGCTCTTCTAGTTGCAGAATGAATCCCAAGTGAGCTCAAGTGAAAGGGAATTGAATTATATGAAAGGAATCCCATGAAAATCTAAAGACAGGAAACATGATTCCTTCAGTTCTGTGTGGGACCTGGAAAAGGAATCTAGAAAGTCGTCAGAATCTTTGAAGAAAAAATGTTTCAGACTTCTTGGGGTTTTATGTTGTCAGTCTCCCTGAACATTTGCTTCTTTTCCTTTCTGTACAGGAAGACATGCTCTGCTTGAACATAAATTCACTTTCTTAAGCCTTAGGTTTGTATAGGACTGTAGCTTGCTTCATCAGGGCTTTCCGATTTTGACTTGACCTCTTCTCTCTCCCCTTCCTGCCACCACCACATCCTAGTCCTATTTCTCTTCTTCCTTCACTACCACCTGCTGTTGCTGCTGCTTCTAAAGCTGTTGCTTCTTCAGGGTTTGTGTCTCCCTTAGCCTCTTTTCATCCCCAAACAGAAATTTTAAATGTGTTCCAACTCAATGGTTTGTCTTCTTTCCCAAACTCTCCCACCAAGTGAACAGGTTTTCTATACTATGGATGCTATACTTAAAACAAAAGCAACCCCCGCCCCCCACTCCACCCTAAACCTCTGCTTTTTATAAACAGGCACAGTAAAAGGTGTCTAATAATTTAGAAATAGTTCATGTTAACATGAAGTTATCAGGGAGGAACAATTCTGTTAGGTTTCTTTTGCTATGTTGGTGATTTCTTATTCCCTTCAACTTGTTAAAATCTTAGTTGAGGGTTGTATAAATGTTATTTTAAAAATTGCTTATGAAAATGGGAAATGTTAAATGTCATTTCAGTCATCAAGATTTATAGTGCCTGTTGAACAAGCTACTTTATCCTTAGGTTCCATTTTCATCTCTTTGCAGACTTGGGTCATTGCTGGTGAAACTTGAATTAAGCCTTATATTCAATAAACTTAGATTTATTCAACTTAAAAGCATGTTTTCTAGGGTTCAAAATAATTCTTAGGATTAGTGACTCTTCTGCTTAGGTGGAATTGGTTTCTTTTTCTAATCTTGTTTTTAACTTTTAAGACTGATAACTTAAACTTCAAGAATTCTCAGATTTGTACATTAAATATGCAAAAGCTAACTTGCTTTATTCCTAAGCATGTCCTGGGGTTTAATTACATCTGCATTTATACATCTTGCCTTTTTCGGTAACTTATTTTAGAGGACATAAGAATTCAAGCCACCTTTATGTGGCTTTATATATATACTTAGAAGAATATTGAGATTTAGAACCTGAACATTAGTATCATTTTTATATTGAGATGTAATTTTAGCAAAAACTACTGCTCAGGTCAGGAATGTGATATCTATTCGAGGTAGATATGACCAGGTAGTCAGATCATATCTGTTTTCTTTCCTGTAGCTATTTGGTTAATGTAAAATTAGGGCTTATGCACTACCAATGAGGGCCAGCCCTTTTCTTTTTAGCATTTGGGTAGGCTATTGGTGACGAAGTCTTGCTTTTGCAGTATAACTTGTTTTATGCAGAAAGGGGTGTCTTGAATTAGGGAAACATTTACTTTGTCATGTATTTTATTGTCAAAGCCACAACCTAACATTTTGATATTATTATAATTCCATATTCTTGATGTATTCCACCACAACATGAGTCTATTAGTAACAGAATAAACAGAATAAAGATGCTAGTAGTTACTGAGTGGTCTTAAATCTACAAATAAAGGTGTGAACTACCTGTATTTTTTTTCCATTAAAAGCAAAATACTTTCAATGAATATCAAGTGTTGGTAATAATTGACACCCTGTCCCCGCTTCTCATATACATCATTATACAACAAAAGGAAAAACGATAAATACTAAAACGTATCAAAAGTGGGGCTTAGAGTGTAATACAGTTATAGAGCACATACCTAAGAACAGGAGGCTCTGGGTTGAATCCTTAGCATCACAAACAACCCCTCCCCCAACAAATATAAAATGATATTTGGGAGGAAAAACATTTCAGTTTCCTCCCAGTAGGATCTTTTCACATGGTTAACAAATGCAAGAATGTGCTTTAAATACTCTAAAATTTTTAGGTACCTCACATTTTCTTTTTAGTTTGAATTGTAGTTGGCAGAGTAATCAAGTACATGATTTAAATAACTAACTTGTTTACATTGTTTAGATTTATAGATCAGGTTAGATCTGAAATGCCATTTGAAAGATCAAGGGTTTTGTAAATTTAATTTTTTATGAGACTGACTGAGGTTGTTTTTGTTTTTGTCCATTTAGGTTTTATAGGTTCACATTAATAAAAGCACCATGGAGTTTTATGAGTCAACATATTTTATTGTCCTTATTCCTTCAATAGTTATTACTGTAATTTTCCTCTTCTTCTGGCTTTTCATGAAAGAAACATTATATGATGAAGTTCTTGCAAAACAGAAAAGAGAACAAAAACTTATTCCTACAAAAACAGATAAAAAGAAGGCAGAAAAGAAAAAAAACAAAAAGAAAGAAATCCAGAATGGAAACCTCCATGAATCTGATTCAGAAAGTGTACCTCGAGACTTTAAATTATCTGATGCTTTGGCTGTAGAAGATGAGCAAGTTGTACCTGTTCCATTGAATGTGGTTGAAACTTCAAGTAGTGTTAGAGAAAGAAAAAAGAAGGAAAAGAAACAAAAACCTTTACTTGAAGAGCAAGTCATCAAAGAAAGTGATGTATCAAAGGTGCCTGGCAAAAAAGTAGAACCTGTCCCAGTTACAAAACAACCCACCCTGCCCTCCGAAGCAACTTCCTCAAAGAAGAAACCAGGGCAGAAGAAGTCTAAAAATGGAAGCGGTATTGTAATATATTTAACTTCATTGCATGTTTGTAGTTAGATGAACCCAAGATTATTCTTTTTACTGTGTGTTTGCCTTCATTAACATTAATTGCTATTAGAAATTACTGTTGATCATAAAATAACATTTTAAAATTCTTATGGAAAGACCTTTAATGACAATTTTGTAAATCTGACTTTGTTTTTTTTTGTTAAACCACTAAGGGCTTATAATTATCAGGAGTTAGAAATGTTTACATTTGTTTTAACCAACTCTTTGTAATCAGTGTGGTAAGAATTAAGGATGAAAAGATTAGCTTTGATCATATATACATTTATCATATATCTGTTTTATGCTATGTATTATACTAGGTACTGGGGCTACAGAGGTGAATAGTGCATTTTCCAGGTAGTCACATGCTAGCTGTTAATACAAACATAAATAGGTTATTATAATATAAAAAGTTTATTATGCTAATCTAAGTCTAAACTAATGTAGAAATTCTACGGAAGACCACTTAGAGCAAGTTTTGAAGTTTGAATAAGTGCTAGCTAGGATTTTATTTTATTTTTTGGGCAGGGGGTGGATAGGAAGGGGTAAAATATGGTTATTAATAGGTATGTTCAGTTGTTCATATCCATGTATTCTATATCCTTAGATTCAATCAACTGTGGATTGAAAATATTGGAAAAAAATTGTATCTGTACAAACTTTTTTCCTTGCCATAAGAATATTCCCTAAATAATTCAATATTGTAACAATAGTTTATAGCATTTGTATTATATTAGGTATTCTTCATAATCTAGAGAAGATTTAAACCTATATGGGAGAATGTGCATAGGTGATATATTAATACTATGTTGTATTATATAAGGGACTTTAGCTTTTACAGATTTTGGTTTTGGGCCAGGGGTTCTTAAACCTGTCCCCCAAGGATATCAAGGAATATTGGTTTTATTGGACTTTAAGTATTTGCTTGCTAGCTATGACCAACCATGGTACTAGAGAAATACTATATCTTTTTAGTGAGGGGAGAAGGACATGCAAACCAGTAACAAAATGTGTTTTATAAAGGAGATATATAGAAGAAATACAGAGGCCAAAGCAATTTATGCAGAGGCCAAAGTTACTTATGGGTAGTAGAGGAGGGTTAGTCTTCAGAAAGGAGGCAGTGTTTAGCTGAGTCCTCAGTACTGCAGTCACTTCACTAAGAAATAGTGGGTTTTATACCCCATTGACAGAATTATCATGTGTAAAATCACAGAGGTAGGGAACAAAGCTGAAAAGATAGCAGTAACTAGATCATGATGGTTTTTGTATACTGTCCCAGAAGCTGAAACTTTTTAGGGTAGGTATTGCTGAAGATTTTTAAGCAGGTTAATTACATGGTCAGATTTATATTTTAGAAAGATCTCTTTGGCAGAGTATGAGGACAGATTTCATGGGGCAGTTATTTGATGTGGGCAAACTAATTAAGAGGCTGTACCTTTCCAACGTTAACATGTCAGCTGTGATAGAAGAGATAGAAATTAGAGAGGTATACAAAGAAAGAATGATATGACCAAATACATTATATGTGTTGGCAGATAAAGGAGAAGACAGGATCAAAGCTGATATCCAAGTTCTGAGTTAGCCCAGGGTAGGCAAACTGTAACTGTAGGTTGAATATGGTCCTCTTCCTATTTTGTTGTGGTCTATGAGTCAAGAGTAGTTTTTACATTTTTTTCCTTTTGTGATGGTGGGACTTGAACCCAGGGCCTCATGCGTGTTAGGTAAGTACTCAACCACTGAGCTACCAGTCTTAGGTTTTACATTTTAAATGGTAGGGAAAAAAATCAAAAGAACAGTCAAAAGAGAAATGTAGAAATTATGAGTCAAATACTAGTGTTCATACAGTTTTGTTTGTTTTTTTTGACACAGCCATTCATTCACTTACATACATCTGTGACTAGCTTTCATGCTGTGATGGCAGACTTGAATACTTGTGACAAAATCTGAATGAACTGCTGTAACACCTAAAGTATTTACTATCTGGCCCTTGACAGAAAAAAATTTTCCATCCTCTTATGGATACATGGTTATTAGCACTAAGATAGGGAATATTGGAGACATGGGGTGTGAATGGAAAGGAGAATGCTTTTAGTTTGTGGTTCAAGTGCAAATGTTGGCTAGTAAATGTTGGTGTGTAAGGCTATACAATACATTCAGAAGGCTTGAGCTTGAAGGTAATAGTTGAAGTCATCGATATAGATAAAATCATCAGGGGAAGTGTTTAAATTGAAGGTATTGAGAAGCAGTTCACAAAGGAGACTGTAAAGGAATATTATGAGTGGAATAATAATTTTGGGTGCTTTAGGAGAGAATTTTTTTTAATTGTAGTAAAATATGTAGAGTATAAATTCTGCCATTTTAGCCATTTTTAAGTTTTCAGTTTTGTAGTGTTAAGTAGATTCACATTTTGTCTAATCACCACCACCAGTCATCTTCTAGAACTCTTTCTTCTTCTCCAGTTGAGGCTCTTTACCCATTTAACATAATTCCTTACTTTGCCCACTCTGGAAGCTACCATTCTACCATCTATGAGTCCTTAGAAAGCTCAGGTTATTGGAAAGTTGTCTTTTTGTGATCGGCTTATTTCACTTAGTATAATGGAAAGGAATTATAAAAAAAAGTGAAGACTGCTGCAGGCTGCAGGGCGGGGCCACGTGAGCCTTAGCTCCGCTCCTGCCCGCTGCTGTTTTTACCTGCCGCCTTCCTGCTGGGCGCTTCCGCGGGTCGCTGTCAGTGCACGCCGGCTTGCGATCCTGCAACCCCGCTGAGCACAAAAACACAAGCCAGTCAAACTGAAACAAAGTTTTATTTTGTGAGAGGCCGTGTGCGTCCCCCTAACAAGCCGGTCCGCACACAACGTGTGTCTCTACCGGACACGAGAGGGGGGGGCTCCACTTCCCCCGGAACACCCTCCTACCATCCTTCCCCAACCAATGGGAACTCTCCGGGAGTCTTGTAACTTGAGTTCCCAAATGGGCCTAGGTGAACAGTAGGAGTCCAATTTCCATATGAATGTAATACTTTTGCAGTGGCTCCTAGCAGAAGACATTAGAATGAAATGTTAAAGAGTAATCAAAGAAGGACTAACGGTTATTATATGTAGACTATGGCATTTGGGACACTGCGTACTTCAGTTAATCCTTTCATGGAATGGAAGAACTAAAAACCAGGGTGCAATTTGTTGGAAAATGATTGGAAGAAAAGGAAGTATATACTATTTTGTCAATATAAAAGGGAATGGGTGTAGGAGGCTGGAAGTTACAGTGGTGGTATGGATTTTATATTTTAAAATGATAGAGACCTGACTATGCCACAGGCTGTTTGGGAATGGTGCTAGAATGGGGTGTACAAGAAGAGGCAAGTACATAAAGAGCTGATGTAGTGGAGTAAAAATGCTGGAATGAAAAAATGGTGAGAGCATTAAAATTGTTATTGCATTTAAGATTTTGGTGGTGAAATTTTCTAGAAATTATTCATTAATGATTGCATTGTCTGTGACATGGTCATTGTTTGCTGTGATAATTTTTAAAATTTTTTTCTGTTTGATAAAGATGATCAGGACAAAAAGGTGGAAACTCTCATGGCACCATCAAAAAAGCAAGAAGTATTACCCTTCCATCAAGAGACTAAACAGGAAAGTGGATCAGGAAAGAAGAAGGCTTCATCAAAGAAGCAGAAGACAGACAATGGTAAAAATATGTAGATATATATATTATAAAGTATGCTAATTCTAGAGAAGTACTTCAGGACAGGGACCCTGAAGACCTCATGCTCTTTATCCCAGTATATCATATGCTATAACAAATGTAATTCTAACACAAGTCTGAAATTCTCTGGCCTCGTGGCTTTGCAATGCTTGGATAGATGGGCCTATTACAAGTTTATGATGAAAAATTTATCTGAAATTTAAAAAGTGAAGTATTTGTAAATGTTCTCATTCTTGGTTTTGAAAAATAATAGCATATAAACTATAGACAAAAAATATTCCTGAAATATTGCTGTGTTTTTGTACTTTTTAATATCACTTAAGATAATGGTTGAAGACATTTGTTAGTTCTGGCATTACCTTATGTTGCCTATTTCCTAAACAAAATTTGGTGTATATATGGAAAGCATAAAATTAAAAGTGACAGAGCAATCTTAAGGTTTCTGAAAATTTCAGGGAAAACTTGGCTATTAAATGTATATAGATTAAACAACAGGAATTGCCAAATAATATTAGGCTGTGGTATCAACTAGTACTAGAAAATAGTAAATTTGAAATGGAAGAGATGAAATTCTATTTGCATTAAAATTATGACATCTCAAATAACAGGTAAAAGAGAAATTTTACCTAAATATATTTGATAAAATTAAACATGATCAATTTTAAATAATAAAAAGGAATTACATGTGCATGAAAGATTTTTTTTTTTTTTCCCAGAGGAAGGAATATAAAAATTTCTATCTGGGTGTGGAAATTTGTATCTCTATTAGATAGATGTCAGGCTAAATAATTAAACTCTTATTCCTCACATTAAATAAGAACAAAATAAGGAGGCTTCCTTCCTTCATTTTTAATGTTATTCTGGAAGTTTTGGGCAAGTGTTGTTAAGATGTATTATGGAAATCAGAATAGCTATTAGAATTGAGAAGCTATATGCAACAATGACAATGAGTTTTGAACTTAACATGTGAAAGTAATTTAATTAAAATTATCAATTGGAATAAGAATTCAGTAAATTATTAGCATGAATAAAATTTAGTAGTTTTTCATGAGCACTAATTAAATGAGAATAGGTTCTTATGTTAGAAAAGACAAATGAGAACTAAGAGTGTCTAAGAAATATTAGATGCTATTGGAGGTATACTGTCCATTTTAGAATATTTAAGTGTTGTTCTATAAAACAAGACTATTTTATTGTAAGTATATTGATTGATGCAATTAGTGTTTTACTTATGATTTTAAACCAAATTGAGCTAATATTAGAGATTTGAAAACAAATAAGATTTATCATTGAATTTAAGTGTGTTTCCATGTTGCTTAATCATTTTTTTTAAAAAAACCCAAAATAATTATGATTTTATTGAACTTAAATTACAGTCTTGGTAGATGAACCCCTTATTCATGCAACTACTTATATTCCTTTGATGGATAATGCTAACTCAAATCTTGTGGTAGATAAGAGAGAAGTTATTGATCTGATTAAATCTGACCAAGTAGAAGGAATCCAGAAATCTGGGACAAAAAAGTTGAAGATTGAAACTGACAAAGGTAATATCCACATTGTCAATAATTAGTTACATTGTACTATTATATTTTTGAGTCATCATGGAGTCAAGTTCATATTCTCACAGAATCAGTGCATTGCAAAAGACTAATAGAACTCTTGCAGTAAAAAACCTGTTGGTAGTCTCTAATCTGTCCTTCCCAATGTTGTAGGCCTGGACACTGGAATTTGACTTGCTCAACATTCCACAGCTATTTTGCTATATGGTGACCTATTATTCCTTGCTACTATTATCTTCTGTGAGATATTGAGGCTAATTTATTTATTTATTTCTAAATATTTTGGTTTTAGTTGTGGTTAGACACAAAACCTTTATTTTATTTATTTATTTTTATGTGGTGCTGAGGATCGAACTCAGCGCCTCACACATGCTAGTTGAGCGCTCTACCACTGAGCCACAACCTAGCCCCGAGGCTAATTTATAACTGCCTTTTTTCTTTTTTTTTCAAATAGATTATTTTTTAGAGCAGTTTTAGGTTCACAGCAAAATTGAGTAGAAAGTAGAGTTTCTGTGTTCTCCCTTCACCCCACACATGCTCACAACCACTTTTTAAAAGTTGCAGTATGATTTCAGCAACAGAAAAAGAGGCAACACTTCCAAACTCATTCTATGAGACCAATATCACCCTGCTTCCAAAACCAGGCAAAGACACATTAAGAAAAAGAAAACTTCAGACTAGTATCTCTAATGAACATAGGTGCAAAAATTCTCAATAAAATTATGGCAAGTCGAATACAAAAACATATCAAAAAGATCGTGCACCATGATCAAGTGGGATTCATCCTAGGGATGCAAGGTTGGTTCAACATATGGAAATCAATAAATGTAATTCATCACATCAGTAGACTCAAAGATAAGAATCATGATCATCTCAGTAGATGCAGAAAAAGCATTTGACAAAATACAGCACCACTTTATGTTCAAAACACTAGAAAAATTAGGGATAACAGGAACATATATCAACATCATAAAGGCTGTCTATGTTAAGCCTCAGGCCAACATCTGTTTTTCTAAATGGAGAAAAATTGAAGGTATTCCCTCTAAAAACTGGAACAAGACAGGGATGTCCTCTTTCATCACTTCTGTTTAACATTTCTTGAAACACTGGCCAGAGCAATTGAAGAAAGAAATTAAAGGGATACACATAGGAAAAGAAGAACTCAAATTGGCATTATTTGCTGATGATATGATTCTATAGCTAGAAGACCCTAAAAGTTTGCCAGAAAACTTCTAGAACTAGTAAATGAATTTAGCAAATTAGCAGGATATAAAATCAACACCCATAAATCAAAGGCATTTCTGTATGTCAGTGACAGATCCTCAGAAAGGGAATGAGAAAAACTACCCCATTTACAATATCCAAAAAAAAAAAAAAAAAAAACAACTTGGGAATCAACGAAAAAGGTGAAAGATCTAGATAATGAAAATTACAGAACCCTCAAGAAAGAAGTCAAAGAAGACCTTAGAAGATGGAAAGGTCTACCTTGCTCTTGGATAGGTAGAATTAAAATTCTCAAAATGACAATACTTCAAAAGCACTATACAGATTTAATGCAATTTTGATCAAAATCCCGATGACATTCCTCATAGAAATAAAAAAAGCAATCATGAAATTCATCTGGAAAAATAAGAGACCCAGAATAGCTAAAGCAATCCTTAGCAGGAAGAGTGACGCAGGTGGCATCACTCTACCAGACCTTAAACTGTACTACAGAGCAATAGTAACAAAAACAGCATGGTATTGGCACCAAAACAGACTGATAGACCAATGGTACAGAATAGAGGACACAGAAACCAACCCACAAAATTACAATTATCTTATATTAGACAAAGGTGCCAAGAACATGCATTGGAGAAAAGATAGCCTCTTCACCAAATGGTGCTGGGAAAACTGGAAATCCATATGCAACAAAATAAAATTAAACCCCTCTCTCCCACCATGCACAAAACTCAAAATGGATCAAGGACTTAGGAATAAAATCAGACTCTGAGTCTAATAGAAGAAAAAGTAGGTCCTAATCTCGATCATGTGGGGTGAGGCCCCAACTTCCTTAATAAGACTCCTTGGCGTAAGAATTAAAATCAAGAATCAATAAATGGGATACCCTCAAACTAAAAAGTTTCTTCTCAGCAAAAGAAACAATCTGTGAGGTGAATGAGTGCATCCTGGGAGCAGATCTTTACCCCTCACACATCAAATAGAGCATAAATCTTTAGGGTATATAAAGAACTCAAAAAGCCAAACACCAAAAAAACAACCCAATCAACAAATGGGCCAAGGACCTGAAGAGACACTTCTCAGAAGATGATGTACAATCAATCAACAGAAACACAAAAAAATGTTTATCATCACTAGCAATTAGAGAAATGCAAATCAAAACCACTCTTAAGATTTCATCTCACTCCAGTCAGAATGGCAGGTATTATGAAGACAAACAACAATAAGTGTTGGTGAGGATGTGGGGAAAAAGGTACACTCCTACACTGCTGGTGGGACTGCAAATTGGTGCAGCTAATCTAAAAAGCAATATGGAGATTTCTTGGAAAATTGGGAATGGAACCACCATTTGACCCAGCTATCCCTTTCCTCAGTCTGTACCCAAAAGACTTAAAAACAGCATACTACAAGGACACACCCACATCAATGTTTATAGCAGCACAATTCACAATAGCTAAATTATAGAACCAACCTAGATTCCCTTCAGTAGATGAATGGATTAAAAAAAAGTGGCATATATACACTGGATGCCCTTCAGTAGATGAATGGATAAAAAATAGTGGCATATATACACAATGGAATATTACTCAGCAATAAAAGAGAATAAAATTATGGCATTTGCAGGTTAATGGATGGGGTTAGAGAAGATAATGCTAATCCATATATTAGCCAATCCCATATAACCAAATGTTGAATGTGTTCCTTGATATCAGGAGGCTGATTCATAGTGGGATAGGGAGAGGGAGCATGGGAGGAATAGACGAACTCTAGATAGGGGAGAGAGGTTGGAGGGGAAGGGAGGGGGCATGGAGTTATAAATGATGGTGGAATGTGATAATCATTGTTATCCAAAGTACATGTATGAAGACATGAATTGGTGTGAATATACTTTGTATGTAACCAGAGATATGAAAAATTGAGCTCTCTGTGTACACATTGTGTAATTGAAAAAAGATAATATTATCAAGGAAAGAATAAATTTTACCCTGGAGAACAGAGACAAACAAGAATTTTGAGGAGTGAGGGTAGAAGTGGAGAACTGGAAAAAAGAAATAAGCATAATTAAAAAGAGTTGCAACCTCCATGTGGAAAAAAACCCCAACATAATGGGAGACTAAGGCTAAGGTTTTGTACCATTCTATTGATCCTGATTTATGTTCATCATCTATGTTTAAATACTTAACTGGATAAGAAGAATAATGCATTCAAGTTGCAGATAAACTCTGGAAGTAATCTCTAAAGTATTTTTTGGGGGTAGTACTACAATTGGGTTTAAGAAGATACAATCAGTTTTCTATATTGTAGGTCATGAAACCATAGTTTCATTCACCTGAAAAATGAAATTGTTATATAAACAAAATTCTGTCACTCAGAAAAGTGATCTATAATGGTGTTATTAAAAAAAGAAAAGAAAAAAAGTTGCAGTGACTGACGGGTTAAAAGCCCTAGACTCCTTTGGGAGTAATGGGTGGTAGTTTCTTCAAGAAGGGGAAGTTGGTGCCTAACATAGGAGCCCTGGGAGAATTGGGATGGTCAAATAAAGGAGGCATGGATTGTTCTTATGTCAGAATTCCATGTATATATTTGATCTTTGTTGAATCAGATTTTACTTTTATAATTTGGAATTTATTTTCTTAGTATTTTTAATGTTAAATGAAGATATTATGAATATATGTAATATAGATACTAGCGTCTAGTAGATGCTTAAATGATTTTTTAAAAAGGCATGCTATCCTTTTAGAGTAAATTCTTAGTTAATGTAATCATTCCATAGTATAGATGATAAAACAACCACCCCACCCCTCTTTTAAGCATTTACTGTTATTTAACGTATAAATTACTTTCTGGGTCAGAAATTTTTGATATTTACCTTTGTTGAAGTTATTACTTTGTCTTCTAAATGCCGATTCCTTGTGTTTTTTTTTTTTTTAAATTAAGAAAATGCTGAAGTGAAATTTAAAGATTTTCTTCTGTCATTGAAGACTATGATGTTTTCTGAAGATGAGGCCCTTTGTGTTGTAGACTTGCTGAAAGAAAAGTCTGGTGTGTTACAGGATGCTTTAAAGAAGGTAAGTGTGTTTTTAATTATGGGCACATTTATAAGCAGTAATTTGAAGTTCACTCAGCAATACTTCATCCAGAGCAATTAATTATTTGCTACTTCCATTCTTTTTTTTTTTTCCATCCACATTTTTTTTGTGGTCATGGCGATTGAACCAAGGGCCTGTGCATATGAGGCAAGCACTCTACAAATTGAGCTATATCCCCTGCCCCTCTACTTCCATTCTTAATACCTTAAGCCACATGGTCACATCTAAAACTTTTGGAATATCTTCAGAAATTATTTCATAGATTCATGTTAATCAGTCCACTTATTTAGTAGTATCATCTGATGTTTTGACAAAAAGTCAGTTGCTTAAAATAAGTAAGGTGATTTTAATGGCTTTAAAGTCCTTTGGCACTTGTCTAAGCTTTGCAGTGCTTTGCTCTGTCTAGACGTATTAAAGTTAGGGTTAAATGATTTTTGGACCGCATGTATGGAGGGTTTTTGTGATTGAAGAGTGCATTCAAAGAAATCTAGGGGCTTTTGTTATTTGCAGTATGCATGTTTGTGTGTAGGTAATATTTCCCTTCAAAAATAAGTTATTTGCATTGTAGAATTACTGCTATGGCTGATAATTAAAACCTTATGGAGTTAACATTATTTACAGGTTACACTTATCATAATATTATGTGTAGTATGTCATACTGGTAAAAGTTTTCAAGTGTTAACGTACATGAGATAAGATGATATAGTGTCTGGTATTCAATTAGATGATTGACTAAACTCTCTCTGTTCTGAAAACATGTGTTCACACACATGTACACCTTCCCTGCCAGTTTACCTGCTTTAAAACCTTGGTTTAATTTTTTTCTTAAAATAAGGACCACATTTCTTAAAATGTAATCTGAGTCATCACCTCTCTCCTGATTACCTACAGTAGTATACAAATGATGTTTCTGTTTTTCCTTTTAGCCCTCTATTTTTCCCATATAACTGCAAGATAACCTTTAAGAGGTAAATCAGGTTACTTACTGCTGTAAAAACCCTTTGGTGCTTTTCTCTTTGCACTTAGAGCAGAGTCCTACTTACTTAACTACTTTTCTCTGAAGCCTCATCTAATGACATTTTCCCTGTCCCCTCACTGCTCAGTCCATTTTATCTACACAAGGTCTTTTTTGCTTCTTCTAGCATACCACATTTTTTGTTTATTCTGTCTTTCCCCCTTCCCCAGTTTCTTCTCGTGCTTAATTCCTCTTTCAAGTCTCCACCTTAATATCATTTTCTCATATAAGCATAACCAATCTTTGCAGTGTAAATTGTTCTCTCTGTTCTATTCTCTGATAACTATCTGGATGTTTTTTGTCATAGCTTTAGCAGTCTGTTCATTCTTTCAAGTATCTATTAACAGTGCTTTTTGTAAGTCTCTGGCAATTACAGTGTAGCATGCTGGTTAGACCGTCTGCATGTATGATAGCAATGGTTCAGAGTAAGCAGGTGTTTGAGGGCAGTCAGTAAATGTGGTAACTCTAGGTGACTTTGACTACAAAAGCCAGATTTTTTTTTTTTTAAATGAAGAACTTTCTTGATATTCTTGACTGAAGAATTTGTTCTTTGATATACTGTATTGTAATTGGTAAGTACCTATCTGAAGAGTTCTTAGTTATTTGTGGGGATTGGGAGAAGCTTTTAGCAGTAGAAAGCTTCCAGGTTAAGTTATTACATTATTCCCTAGCTGTTTAAAATTAAAAACAGTGCTTTAAGAGTTTCTCTTTTGATTAATGATGTTGCTTGTGACTTATGGGCATAAGAGTAGTTATTTTATTGTCTGAGACAGCTTTGAACTCTAAAGATTGAATGATAAATCAATATACCCTTGATTTTATATTTTTGGTAGGTCTAGAAAGAAGTTTGTGAAAGTCAGCATTTAATATAGGGAAGGTGTTTTGAAGTGTTCACATTATCTCTTCTTCTTTGGAGCTGTTTGGCCTTAGATTAAAATCTTGCTTGGTTTCTTAGAAGGTGGTTTTGTTCTCTACTGTTCTCTGCTCTTATAGGCCTTCTATATTTGAGAAAGTCTAGGTAAGTTTAATTTCTCCCTTTTCCTATCATGGAAGCTAAGTTGGGTCAGCATTTTTAAGATTTCAGAGTCCTAGAGGTAAATGGATCTTTACACGTAATTGAGAGCAGTTCAGAGCAAAGGGAATGGTAAGGCATAGAACAGAAGGAAGTTAGAGGACTTGCAGTGATGAATGTAGAGGCACAGGCATATAACAGATGGAAGTTAGATGTCTTGCAGTGATGAATGTAGGGTTGATGACTGTTTTCTTATTTGGATAATGGAATACATGTGGCAACAGTGGCGTTTGTGAGTAGTTTATAGAGGAAGAGAGAGTTAAGGATTGTGGAATTTTAGAAAGTTGTTAGGCCCGTGTGCCATTTAGGTGGACACAATTATTTCATAACTAAGTATCTATTTTTCTGAAGTTGAAGAAAGATTGCAGTGGGAGTGATTTGAAACAATTCACTACTACTAGTTGTACACATGGATGGCGGAAGTGATGAAAGCTGAAGAAGAAACCCTGAGAAACACTGGTGTTTAAAGGGCAAGGGAAGTCACAACAAAGAATACTGAAGAGGAGGAGTGGGAGAAACACTTCTGAGATGGTGGAATCTCAGAAGCTTAGGGAGAATAAGAGAGTTCAGGGTGAGAGTGACAAGCTTTAGAGAAACCAAAGAAGATAAAGATTGAAAAACTGGGTTTGATATCCTTAGGGAAAGTGTTTTCATCTTAGACTATGTAACTGACAAATGAATGGGAAAGATGACAGTGTGTTTACTCTTAGTAGCCTTAGATGAGAAAGGAAAAGCAGAGTAAAAACTAGATAGAAGGGTTGCAGAATTGGAGAGAAGATAATATTTATGTGTGACATGTGTCCTTGTGTTTATGTTGCAGTACACTTAAATTTTACATGTACAGTGTAGGTTAAGATCCTGGGCTATGGAGTAAAGTTTTCTTGAATTCAAATCTGGACTCTGTCACTTTGGACTTTATGATTTTGGATAAGTTAATGCCTCTATTTCCTCATCTCTAAAATGGTAATGATAATCAGGCTTTTGGAATTAAATGAGGTAATGCACATTAGGTGCTTGTTTCTAGCATATAGTAACTGCTCAAAAATTGTTAATGTGATTACTAGTAAGGAAAATTTGATTATTATTTTCAGCATTGATATTTAATTATACTTGCTTCAATTATATGAATTTTTAACTTTAAACTATTAACAGAGATTTGGCCCCATGCTGTATAACAGAAGGTACTTCTGTATACTAATTTTTCCCTAAAATTCTCTTGTCTTTCCTTCTCAATTTTTGTTAATTATTATAGCATTTCCATTTGTTGGATACTTAATAATGTTTAACATCTACTCTGTGATTATAATTTCCATGCTTTTTTTAGTCTTAATTCTGTAGATAAATGATAGCTAAAAATACCAGTTATTTTGTTATACCTTCTTTATTCTTCTCTAGATTGGCTAAAATTGTTTTTTCTGGAGTTTCTTTAAAAAGGACTCATGGCAACTGCATATCCAAAATTTTATCAAGTTAAGATGATTCTTTGTTGTCTTTGTGTTTGAATGATAGTTTGGGTGGGGTATAACATTCCTGGATTTCACTATTTTGAAAATTTTTAATGGATTTGTTATTTTACTGTTTTCTATATTCATATTTCCAGGTATAGATCTGAGGCTGCCCTGAATTTTGGGATCTTTTCATGTATTTTTGTCAAACTGCACTTGTAAAATAAAAACATTCTTTGGGTAATAAACAGCATTTGTTTATTGGACTTCCTCACTGCTGTGCTGTATAAACATCAGAGGATTCAGTTTCTTTGAATCAGTAATTTTACTATAATATGTATTGACATGGACCCATCTGTCATTTTTCTCTCCAGTCCAGCTTACCTTTCCAGTCATTAAGTTCAAGCCAGCCATTATTACTAGGAAGATTTCTATGTTACTGAAATAACTGAAATCATTTGTGTCAGTTAAGCACATGGTCTCCTTTACTTGTTTTAGTTCTTTTAAAAAAATAAAACACCATATTATCTTTGACCATTAATATTTTCAATGGAATGTCTATTTCTGTTTGTTGTTTTAATTTAATGATTGCTTGGATGTTGTTACTTCCACTGTAAGTTTTACCAGCTTTGTTCCATCTCATTTTGTGATTTTATTCTTTTCTCTGAGCTCCTTTTTGTAAGCTCTGCTCACTAGTACTCCTTTTCTAGGAGAGATGCTCTCCTTGGATCTTCTCTCTGTTGGATATTGATAGTTGTAAACAGTAAAAACTAGTTGGTGTTCTCCTTTGAGCTGTATGTACAAATAAGTCCCGCTTTCTTCCTAGACACAGGCTTTGGGTCTTACTGTAGAGTCACTTTCCATTCTTCCTCACTGGCTGTCAGCTGTCTTTAGTAAAGTTTGTGTGATTTCTTCTTCATTTTTCTTTCTTGAGACTGCCTTATAAGAAAGTTCCTGCCTTGAAACTTTTCGCTTGTTTCTCATGTCAAATGCCCGATTATTGTTTTTAACCTTTCTGGATATGCCTGTTAAATTGAGAGAACTAGGTACCTCAGTAGCCTTGGGCGTATTTAGACTGGGTTGTTAAGCATCTGTGTTTGACCTTCACTATTTTTGTCAGTCTTTCCTGGTATTATGTTTTGAGATTACAGATGACTGTTTCATTGGTAGTAGATAGCATTTTGTTTTCCTAATCTCTTTTGATCTTCTAGAAAGAAAATGATGGGATATTGCTATTTTTGACTCAAGGTTTAAAACTAGAAGCTCTGTAATTCTTTGTAAAAATTTGTTTCTTCATTGGTACATACCTGCTGAAATATTGAGGATATATAATGTTACGGTGACTTTTCTGAATTTTATTTCACTGACCAGTTATATATATGTAATATATAGAACTCTTTATTGGCTGAAGAACACTTGATATCACATACTTCATTTTCACGTACTTCACCAGTCCATGTTCACTATTACTCATTTTGTATTGATTTCTCAATTGTAGTCAAGTAAAGGAGAATTGGCTGCACTTCTGCATCAGCTCCAGGAAAAGGACAAGTTGCTTGCTGCTATAAAAGAAGATGCTGCTGCTACAAAGGATCGGTGTAAGCAGTTAACCCAGGTGAAGACATTCTTATGTTCAAGGGATGTACTTCTTGAATCAGAAGCAATGGAAGGTTTAAAAATTGTCTATACTTCCTGATTTAATTATTTGTGTAATAAATGTATTGCCCCCCCCCCAATCTTCTTTTAGAGTTTTGGAAAAGAGGTGTCTTCACTCTTTTATGATATAACCTATAGTTGAATTATTAATTTAAAATAACAGTATTGGATATTCTAGTTTTAGAATAGCAGCAGTATTCTGTTCAGAAGAATGGGAATTTGTTTTAATTCGATCTGACCTAGGTCTATTCTCTGTAAAGGCAAGAAACTTGATCTTTATAAAAATCCAATTTGTGGGGGAAATATGAAGCTTTTATATAGGTGATTTACTTTTGGAGGTGGTTGTGATAAATTTCTATAATTTTTAATCATGTTCTTCAGATTTTAATCTGAGAGGAAAAAGAAAGCAAAACAAACCTTTAAAATTAAATGTAGACTGAGAACAGAATTTAAACTCTAAGAGAAAAGTAGATCCTTATCCTTCTGAAGTGCTTGTATCTCCTTCGGTTACTAAATGCAAAAGAGTAAATGAGCTTGTTTATGACCCTGTTAACCTAGCTACTTGACAACATCAAAGGAAAGAATGGCCTTATTTGAATGTAAATCCTTAATGTGATTTTTTGAAGTAAATAAAAACATGGGTGGAAACACCTGCTTAAACACCAATTTTATAAACAGTGAAATCACCTTTTTAAAATTTGATTTGGAAGGATGATAAAATTCCTGACTCCTATTTCACATTTCTGTTCTACCATATGGACATGTCCTTCTTTCCTCCTCTGGGAGAGAGACTTCTTTTTTAACTGTTGTAGAGCTTGCTCCCCCCCCCCCCCCAAAACTTGGCCTTTTCCTGTATCCTAAAAGAGAACTGGTACTTGCAAATAACTGTTTTTCCTTATAATCAGATTAGAGTGCAGGAATTATTTTAGATTCATGGTCTTTAAACTTGTTTTCTTTTTATTATAGTCTTATAATTCCTTTTTAACAATTTCTTTTTTGATTTATTCTAGGAAATGATGACAGAGAAAGAAAGAAGCAACGTAGTTATAGCAAGGATGAAAGATCGGATTGGAACATTAGAAAAGGAACATAATGTATTTCAGAACAAAATGCATGTCAGTTATCAAGAGACTCAACAGATGCAGATGAAGGTATAGTTTCATTCTTTGAAAATAAGATGAGGGGCTGGAGTTGTGACTCAGTAATAGAGCACTTGCCTGGCATATGTGAGGCCCTGGATTTGATCCTCAGCACTGCATATAAATAAGTAAATGAAAAGATCCATTTATAACAACAACAAGAGAAGTCTAAAAAAAAAAAAAAAAAAGAATGAGATGAATTGTATGCATTCATTTATTTAGCAAGTTTTTAAGTGCCTTCTATATAAATATGTTGGGCCATCTACGTACAGTGGTTAAACCCACTCCTTGTCCTTAATTTTCTGAGTGGGATTGAGGAAGGGAGGCTGGAAAAGTAAGCAAATAAATTCACCATGACTAGAGGTAAGCATTATGTACTTTGGAGTAATGGAGATGGGAAGTACGAAAGAGGACTGACAGGGTAGGGTTGTTATGTGTGAATCCAGAGTTCCATTACCTGCCAACCCCCAATTCCTGAGGATTGAACTTGGGTCCCTGTGCATGCTAGGCAAAGATTCTACCACTGAGCTATATCCCTAATCCTATGTTGAATGTTTTGAATCAGTAGGCATCAAAACTGAAACAGGAGTTTTTGAGATGGGACTAGATTCCTCACTTGGCCAGTTTCCTTCTGTGTTCTTCTCTTGCAAATTTGAAGAATAAAATCCACAGACAATCATGGAAAGAAAGTAAATGGAGCAGTAAGAGAAAGAACTCCCGCCATGGAGGAGGGGGTCTGATAGCAGAAAACCCCATTTTGGGGTGCTAGCATTTATGTAAACTGGGTAGAGTATGGAGCAGAATCTATGCTAAACAGGCATTGCAAACAGCCCCCAAATCATTGATCAAAATCTATGTAAAACAAGCATTGAAAATAGCATCAAGACCTTTGAGTATTAATCCTTCCTATTCTTTCTAGGTTTACCCTCACCTCCCATTTTCCCACCTTTGTTTCCACCTCAGGGACAAAGGAGTTGCTCCTATGTGAGCCTCAAGGTCTGTTACACTTGAAATAGGTCTTAATAGCACCCATTAATATTTCTATGGGTTAGATATGGTTTCTGCATTTGAACAAGACCTCAGTTGGGGCCAATCATTTCTGATTGCTGACCATTGACTATTCTTATTCTATAGGAGAGTGAAGAAATGAGCACTAGGTACAAGAATTACTGGGTGATATTCTTTGTTCCCATCTCTAGTGGGCTCAGTGGGTCTATTTTGGGGCAGAGAATTGAGCTTTTCAATGAGTGCACTCCAGTGTTTCTAATGCAGATTGTCTAGCCCTAGCACTTTGTGAGAAATGTAGTAAGAGTTGTAATTGGGAATCAGGGTTGCAATGAAGAAGCAAAGATCTAAAGATATTAGGCAGGGACACCATCTAAAAGGGCCTCATGTGTCTGAAAGCTGGGGAGCCAGTGGAGGAGTTTAAGCAAGCCAGCAGTATGATCTGTCAGTATTTCTAACATGACTTGGGCAGCATCATGCAGAATAGAACAAGAGGTAGTTAGAAAACTTTTCCTGAAACTCAAGTCAGTGAAAACAAGGCCTGAAATCAGATGTCGACAGTGAGGAGATGAGTTTGAGTAAAACAGAAGTTTGTTAGATGGGGTTTAGTGTTGGAGTGGAGGAGAGAGAGGATAATGAATGATGACTCCCAAAGTTCTGGCATAGGTGACCTTTTGTCTCTTGTGTTAGCCCATACTCTTTGACCTATCTTTTGTCATTTTTCATGAAAGTTTAGTTTTTACCATGTTTTCTTTTCCATATATCATTCATTAGCCTGATTCTAGTTAGGTCTTGATGAGTGGATTATTCTGTCTTCTACTCTCACCCAACTTACTGATAGACATTGAAGAGCATGCCTTGGCTCTGCTTGTGAGGTGGCTTAGTTGAATGCTCTGAGCCAGTGACTTTCTGAAATTGTTATTTCCATTTGCTGACTGAGGCTTCAATTCAGAGGGTCTATCTGTTTTTAGGAACTGCTTCAGAAAAGTCTGAATTCAAAAGAGAGCTTTATTTACCTGGCCAAGGACTGTCACCTACCCATAGGAGACTGAAGCTCTGTGGGAGAACAGCAATTTCCTGGCCTGTGTCATGGCAATTTAAGGACAAAAACCACAGCTTAGGGGCTTTTCTCAGTGTCATGCAAGTAAGCCAATCACAGAAACTAAAAAAAGCAGTTAGCTTAACTGCATCTTAGGTCCTAGCAAGTGTTAGACAACCATATTGTGAGTTTCAGCTGGTGGGGTGAGTTGGATAATCTATTTCAAAGTCATGTAAACCCATAAATGTACTGAAACCCAGGATGTAGCCCACCACGAACACCACCATATTCTGAGCTGGATACATTCTGTGGGGTACAAAGTACAGAAAAAACAATTTTTTTTTTTAAAAAAGAAAGCTTTTGTTTCTGTTTCTCAGAAATGGGTCATGCAACAGTTTATATTATTATATTTTTTTTATAGAAGGCAGCAAAATGGAGTCTTAGGCCTGTCACAGATCTTGCTTTATAATTGTCTTATGTCACTTAACAAAATCTTATGTCTATAATTTATATTTTTTACTAATCTATAATCTATAACTTACACTCTTACTGATTTTATTGATTATTTTACACCACAACATATTCATCCCAGATTTAATATGTCTGAAGTCAAATTCTTGTTTATTTATCAGGTTGGTTTTGTTTTCCAGTTTAAAGCATTATTTTCTTTATGTTTGAATCCTTTGGCTTCTTTTTTCCAGTCTACAAAATTGTCTGAATCTTTTTTCTTTAATATTTATTTTTTAGTTGTATTTGGACACAATATCTTTATTTTACTTATTTATTTTTATGTGGTGCTGAGGACCGAACCCAGGGCCTCACACATGCTAGGCAAGTGCTCTGCTGCTGAGCCAGAACCCCAGCCCAATTGTCTGAATCTTAAAGAGACTTTATTTGTGGTACTCTTGTTTTATAAGAACTAAAATCAGCATTCTATAGTGATGTAGATGTACTGGTATTTATAGCTGTGCAACTCAAAATAGCAAAGTTATGGAACCAGCCCAGGTGCTGGTAAACAGATGAATGGATGAAGAGAATGTGGTTTATATACACAATGGAGTTTAAATCAAGCATAAAGAAGAATGACATAATGGCATTTGCTGGTTAATGGATAGAAGTGGAGAAGATCACACTATGTGAAATAAGCCAGACTCACTATGTCAAGGGCCAAATAATATTCTCTCTCATTTGTGGAAGCTAGAACAAAATAAGGAGAGGAGGGGAAAAAAAAGAGGGTCTGGTAAGGGAATCAAATGTGAAAGCAATTGAGGGGGAGGATGGAGGGATGGGAAAAGTGAGGAATGGTGAGGAATGCTGCATACATATATGAATAAATCACAGTGAATTTTGCTTATACATATATCTATAAGCACTAATATTAAAAAAAAATAAATAAATAGAAGGACGACCAGTAGAGCAAGACAATGGAGAAGGGAAGGGAAAGGGGAAGTACTTCCGACTGAAGTGGAACAAATTATATTCAGTGCTTGTATGATTATGTCAGAATGAACTCCAGTAATATGTATAACTATAATAGGCTAATTAAAAAATATTCTTCACTGCTGTCAAAGTTAAAACTGTTTCCCAGCAAAATGTCACTGAAAACAAAAATGAGTGAGACTGTTGTGAGATTGTTATTGTCTATTGTGTCTAGCTTTTATTTGGTCTACTCTTTTTAACTTCCTGTTCCCTATCAGTGAGGTTATCAAAGAACTAATTTTCCTAACCTTAGGTGATCTTTTCTTAATTCCTATTTACTATTTGTTTGAAAGTTAACCAGATATTTGAAGCAGTGTCTTTTATTGAAGGTGGAAGATGTGTAAGCGGTTCATCATTTTTTACTTAATTACTTCTAGAGGTCAGGATATAGATTCCATATAGGTTCTGAAATATATAAATACCTACATTAGTTTCTTTTAACCGAATTACTAATAAAATTATCAGCAACTATTTTTATTAAAGAATATTTTCACACTAAATTAAGACATGGGAATATTTGAGTCAATGTTCTTTATCTCCTTACTCTAAAATTCTGAAATTGAAAAATTAGATACCAGAAAAAAGGTACAGTAATGGTAGCCATGGAGAGGGATTAATGAGGAGTTATTGGTTAATGGGCATAGAGCTTTGTTTTAAAAGAGTTACAAAGATGAATGGTAGTGATGGTTGCCTAATAGAATGGATATATTTAATACCATTGAACTTTGCATTTGAAATGGTTAAGATATAGTACATTTTATATTTACCACAATAAGAATAAGTAGGGATCAGAATATTTTAGCAAGTAGATTTTTGTGTTATCTATTCAATTATGGCTCAGTTTGTAACAATATTTTTGAATTTTCCAGTTTTAAACTTTAGGTTATTAAATACTTAAAAAATATAGCAAATGTAAAATTGACATATTCTAAGAGAGGGCAGGCTTATTTCTATATGAATCCATTGGGTAGGAAAGAATTTTTAAGTCATTCGTTTTGAACTATGTTTTATTTTGTATTTCAAATATATTAACTAACATCTGCTTGTATTCTTAAATACTATAGCAGCTTCTGCTTTGCATATATCAGTAAGAAATAATAGTTTTTCCTTTAAATATGTTCTTTTGAAAAGAATGATTTCGATTTCATTATTGATACATTTTATATTATCATCACAATAGAATATATTTTAAAAAAGCTCTTTTTATGTTTTTTAAAAAATCTTAATATGTTTAAAATAATTAGTTTCAGCAAGTTCGTGAGCAGATGGAAGCAGAGATAGCACACTTGAAGCAGGAAAATGGTATACTGAGAGATGCTGTCAGCAACACTACAAACCAACTGGAAAGCAAGTATGTTTCGAAAGGTTTATTTTTAATTAAGTGGTGGAGTGTTTTCTTGGATTGTCAAAAAATGTGTGTTTGATAGTAATCAGTTAGACTTTTGTTTTTTACATTTGCTTCTAAAACTGTGTTACTTTTTAAAAAACAATAATTCTGCTGTTTGAAGAACTTCAGCTATGTATAAACTTTATGTATTAGATATAGCATAATATGCATTTATGTATATCATGTAAATATATTAATTAAAGTTGTATGTATGATAATTACTACTATCAGTGGAATAGCTTACAAATTTATGAGACTGAATTTGTTTTAAATTATCTATTCCATAATACAGTAGTTCTTAAATTTTATTATTCTGAATAGCATCTGGCATGCTAATGAAAAAAGCATATTATTGAGTTCTACCTCCAAAAGATTTTGATCCAGTGACCCTAAGGTGGAGCTAAAGAATGTGTATGTGAAGGCATATTCTTTATGATAGGATATAGTTGGTTCCAGAGCCATTCTAGCACAACCAGTAGTATGTTTGCACAGATAAGTACTCTGATTGGTTGATGTTTTTTTTTTTTTTTTTTTTTGGGTACCAGGGATTGAACTCAGGGGCACTCAACCACTGAGCCACACCCCCAGACCTATTTTGTATTGTATTTAGAGACAGGGTTTCACTGAGTTGCTAAGTGGCTGAGGCTGGCTTTGAACTTGCAATCCTCCTATCTCAGTCTCCTGAGCCTCTGGGATTACAGGTGTGTGCCACCATGCCTGGCCAACTGGTTGGTTTTAATAGATTTTCAGAAGACCAGTTTGAGGTGACATTGTCTACTCATGCTCATGAGTTTGTGATTATCCATTTCTCATGATACTTTATAGTGATTTTAGAGTTTGTGTAATTGTTGTTAGAAATATTTAGCTATTCTAGTCAACCAAATTTCATTGTAAGTAGTTACTTGTGTTCCTTGTCATTTGTTTACAAGTAGACTTACTAGTTCAGTAAAACTAATGTAAAATATGTTGTATATTCTTCATGAGTTTATAATAATGGAAGATTCCTAATCCAGTTACTGTTTTCAGGCAGTCTGCAGAACTCAATAAACTGCGCCAGGATTATGCTAGGTTGGTGAATGAGCTGGCTGAGAAGACAGGAAAGCTACAGCAAGAGGAAGTCCAAAAAAAGAATGCAGAGCAAGCAGTTACTCAGTTGAAGGTGATTGATTACCGATTTTATTTATCATTTCATGAATAGTGTGAGTATTTGTTGACCTAAATATGTATATAGGTTTGAAAAATATAGTTTGAGCCTTTATGGGACATATTGTCTAAGTGTTCTGCCTGTACAGAAGCATGTGCCTTCATGAAAGTATTGAATATAGGCTTGAATTTGAAACCAAAGACTGAAGATATAAAAAAGGAAATGAGCTAATTCAGAGGTATTAAAAAGTAAAAATTTATATTTGGAGTTTAGGGTCTAGATGTGTAAGGAAAAATCAAGTAGTTAATCTCTAACAGTACTTTTATTTTCTGTTACTTGAATTTCATCAGTAAGTCCAATAAAACCTGTTTTTCTTCCAACATTGGAATAGATGGTGGGGTTTTTTTTTGTTTGTTTGTTTTTGAGCAGAAGATGAAATACTGCTCCAATGGCTTATACCTGAGCTTTCATGTACAGAAATTAGGTACTGTGTCTTCAGACATCAGAATGACACTTGGTATCGTGAGGTGCTTTTACTGTGAAGAGATGGCTGGGGTAGCTCAGGTTGACTGAGGAAGTGGCAGATTCATTTCTCATTTGCACTCCAGAGCCTATACCCATTGAGTGGAAAGATGAGACTTGTCTATTCCTCCTCTTATCGAGAGAAGGGATTTGTTGAAAGTATAGTTCAGTTTGTGCATGTTCAGTGTAATCTACTCTATTAGACAGATTCTCATCTAGATCAGTGACACAATCATACCTTGAGATCATTTCCAGAGTAGTAGAGGTTTCATAGATTTTGAGAATAGTAATTGAGTGTAGAAAACAGTATAACTTGTTTTTCTTGAAATTTTCTTAGAACTTGCATGAGGTGGATATAAATGTCTTTTTATTTAAGACTGGTTTTGCTGGGAGATTTGTTTCAGGCATTTATAGATATGGAAATCTGTTCTCTACAGGTATAGATAAATAGATAAATGACATTAGTGATTATTGTCAAAATTGGAGTTTTGTACAATAAATATTATATCTCAAAATATGAATTTTAGGGTTTCACTGAAATTTAACAATAAATATACCATCTTTTGGGAAGCTTATCAGCTGAAGAAAGATTAATGGAAAGTAGGTCATAGCTAAGTGGATCAGATATGTTCATAGTAGTAGTTATCTTGATCCAACAGTACAAATATTGAGTTTCTGAAATAACCTTCACTCTTAATCCTCTGTATTGGAGGATAGGATGTCTGTGGCTGATAAGTAAACGGCTGTCATACTGTACTTATCTGCCTACTTTGTTCAAATGTTGTTAAAATATAGTAAACAGTTTTTGAGATACAACACTAAAGGTAGAAGATGCTTTTTTTTTGTATTTTTAAAGTTGAATTCTTTTGTTGATGGTGATTTTTTTTCCTTTGTCTATTCTGAAATATCAAGGTTCAACTACAAGAAGCTGAGAGAAGGTGGGAAGAAGTTCAAAGCTACATCAGGAAGAGAACAGCAGAACATGAGGCAGCCCAGCAAGGTAAGGGGAAGAAACGAGGCATACATGTGAACTGAGTGTATAATTTTGGGTAAATTTCCTTTGTTCTCCATCTGTGAAGAAAGTATAAGTTGGCATTTTGGTTATGGCTCAAAAAGTAGTGTTTGCCCTTTCAGATTGTCTTTATTTCTTTGACATATGTTAGGGTTTTTAAAAATAAGCACCCTCCTAGCTTTGCCAAAACATTAAATTGTAGGCAAAATTATTGAACATAATTGGGTAATGGGAGCATAACTGCTGGGTTGTTTTCTGAAGTTCTCATTGATTAACTCTTCATTTTATTTTTATTTCTAAGAAAAGGCTTATTTTCTATGTTGTGAAGAGAAAAACAGCAAGAGCGCTACTGTTGCAGTTAGTGCTGTCTACTTAGTAAAGGCTAACTTTTACTATTTCTTTATTCATAATTTGATGAATCCAATTGGGAGATAGTAGAGCTTATACTATGTGTGTTATTTGTCTCCATTACTCCTTTCTCCCATGGAGGAGGGAGCTAGCTAGAATATAAGTTCTAAACAATAGTATTGATAGAACGTTATGTTTTAAGACCTTTGTGTGATACTCCATATTTCTAAACAAACATAATATTGATACTCATTCCTCCCATTTATCTCTCATTGTCTTGATGTGGTTATGTATACTTTTTGATGAAAGCAGTATTCATTGTTTATATCATTATCACTGTATCATGAAATGTTAAGCCAAGATGCATGTTAAAATGTGATTCTTGAGCTAGGTGCAGTGGTGCATACATATCATCCTAGTGACTTTGGAGGTTGAGGCTAAAGGTTTGCAAGTTTGGGGCCAGCCTCAGCTACTTAGGAAGACCTCACTAAGGTCTCTTAGTGAGACCCTGTCTCAAAGTAAAAAGGACTGGGGATTTAGCTCAGTGGTAAAGCACTGCTGGGTTCAGTTCGCAGTACCAAAACAATCAAACCTGTGCTTGTTTTCTTGAACATTATTTCCTGGAGCTAATTATTGCTTTGTTTTCACCTGCTTAATATTTTCATTGTTTAAAAATTTACCTTCATTTATAGTTAAGTTTTCTGTAACCCTGTCTTGCTATCTGCTGCCTTTCAATAGGATTAGATAGTAGACAGAGAGTCTTACCAGTTTTTCCTGGAGACATTCCTCCTGGAGTCTTCAATCTTTCTATTCTAGTACTTTTTGATTTCTTGGTTGCCTCCACAGATGTCTTCCTGAGACTTGGTTTTGTCTTTTCCACCCTTCTTTCTGGATCCTATGTCATTGACACTTTCTTGCTGTTCTTCTTTAGTAAATCTTTGAAAGCTCTGTGAGAATCCCTTGAATTGTGGAGGTCCTGTGTATCTGAAAATGTCTTTATTATCTACCTTCATACTTGATTGATGGTTTGACTGGTTATCAAGTTTTAGGTTGATAAATATTGCCTCCACAGAATTTTGAAGGCATCAATTCAATGATTTAACTTTTGTTGTTGATATGAAGAAATATGCTCTTTTGAGATCTAATCCTAAAAGTGACTATTACACATTTAATATCCATGAGTTCTCTTTTGAGTTGTATTGTTCTTTTTATAGAAGTGGCATCTTGCCTTTCTTAAAACAGTTGCGTGCACATGCACACACAAACACACACACACCACACAAACTCACATGTGCATTTTCCTTTCCTTGTATTATCTTTATATTTATGATGGTTTCCTCTCTCCCCATTTTGGACTCTTTTATAATATAGGGCAGGGAGGCAGCTCTCAGGATACTTGGCATCTCCTGTCATTATCCTCTCTTGGTTCTGGAGCACTTGCCCTTCTGCCAAGTTATGATCATATTTTGCCTTCACTTTGTTTAAAGAGAAGCAGGGGAATTATAAATCAGGGCATTTATTAGCCCTCAGATGATAAATTTCTTCAGCATTTTTGTGTGTAGCAGAGTATAGAGTATTTTCAGATATCAGACTTCATTGAATTTATGAGAAATTCACTAAAATAACCTTATTAAAGTAACTTTGGGGAAATAAGAAATGCTTTCAAGAAATGATATAAAAATTTTTAAAAATCTACTGTTTACTTAATATATTTATTGAGTATTTTACTGTGTGCCAAACATTGGGTACAGCTATGGGAGTAGAGAAAAGACAATCTTTGATTTTCAACAAGTTCACCCTAAGCAGTGTGGCACCTGTAGGAGTAGTATGAGGGGAAATGGGAGGGATTTGAGAAAGTTTTTTAGGGGAAATAATGCCTATACTAAACATGAACTAGGCAAAGGAAGAGACCTTCATGAGATTTAATGTTTTATTACAGATTTACAGAGTAAATTTGTGGCCAAAGAAAATGAAGTACAGAGTCTGCATAGTAAGCTTACAGATACGTTGGTATCAAAACAACAGTTGGAGCAAAGACTAATGCAGTTAATGGAATCAGAACAAAAAAGGGTAAACAAAGAAGAGTCTCTACAAATGCAAGTTCAGGTATCTGTTTTTACTTTAAAAAAAAAAAAAGGATATGTGTGTTTAGTCAAGAAATCAAGGAAGATAATACATCGATATAATTCTGAAGGGGTGGTGGATATAACTTAATCTTTGAGTGCATATGTTGTGTCAAAGATTTGCTCATCCTACAAGTCTTAGGTTACTTGTAGTAGATAAGGAATAGAAAACATCCTTAAGCTCTATCTTACAAATTAACTCAGGATAGTATGTCTAATCCTTGTTTTAAATATGAAGAATCTAAGAATGCCTTTTTAAAGATGAACAGAGAACCTGTAAAAATCATTGTACTCATTTATGTTGGGATATTTATTAATAGCACACTTTTTCCTTTCTGTTTGCTATTTATGAAAGGATATTTTGGAGCAGAATGAGGCTTTGAAAGCTCAAATTCAACAGTTCCATTCCCAGATGGCAGCCCAGGTAATGATGTATTATTTTTGCTTATGGCTTTCTTGTGGCTTCCTACCCATTTTAGCAATCATCTGAGCATGTTTTGAGGGCTGAGCACTGGATTAATAGTTGGGAGACTCCTCAGTGAGTCAACAAATGGTGATACTGAGTGCCAAACACTGATGATTACATACATTAAGAAGTCCAAATTCAAATTGGAAAGAAGGGGGTTAAAGAGCTCTTACCATATGGGGAAAATATGCCCTCAGTCCAATCACAAAATAGGAAGAATTGGCTAAATGGTTTTTGGTAGAATTGCTTATGTGTAAAAGGTCTTCACAAAATACTAATCATGAAAAACCTTGTATTCCCATTGGAAGTATCAGTGTGTTAACCAGAACTCTGAGATTATATTTCAGAAGAATCAGTTTAAGGGCTGTAGCTAAGCTCAGTGGCTTAGCACTTGCCTGGCATGTGTGAGGCACTGGGTTTGATCCATAGCACTACGTAAAAATAAATAATAAAGAAAAGGCATTCTGTCCATCTTACAAGAACCCCCCCCCCCCCAAAAAAATAAAGTTTAAAATTGATATTTCAGTTTAGTGATAAACTTATTAAACTTTTAAGAAATGATATTGTTGAGACCTGTTTTTCTTTGGTAACATTGTTTTATTGACATAACTGATTGGTAGGTAGACTTCATAGTAAATATGACAGAAAAAAAAGTGAAAATTCCTAAGTGCTTATTTCTGTAATATACACACTGGTAATTACAATTTCAGTTGAACTTTAAAAGTATTAGGATTTTATAGCCAAAAGTACTAGCTTTTAAATCTTATCTTTTTCTATTTAAAAAAAATGTTTTTTATATTAAAAACTTGTTTTTAGGGAATAGGCAAGTTCAAACTTCCAAAACTTGCAGCAAATAAACATTTTTTCCCCCTGAATTCTTTATTGGTAGAAATCATAAATAATAATTAATTGGGCAAGAGATATTTAATATAGGAAAGAGAATGTGGTTATGTATGTATATGACTTATCAAACTCAAATTGAATTGAGATCTTTATCAATTGAGAGGTAGATATAGAAAATTTATCAGGGATTAAATATAGAAAAGCTATAGAGCAGAGACAATCAATCTGCTCAATTATCATGATCATGAAGTGGCTCATTAAGTTAATGCTAAGAAAAGAAGCACAGGATAAAAAATGGCCCCTGTGGCAGTTTTTCTTATGTATTTGTTGTTTGTCAATTATGTAGTTCCAGGCCTGCCAGTTTGCTTTATTCTAAATGTCTTATGTAAGTCCATAATACTGGCTGATCAAACTTGCTTTCAGAATGATAGCTACTCTTTATTGAATATTTAATGTGGTCCAGATACTTCTTTAACAACTTTGTATACATTAATTTCCCACAGTTTTTTAAACTGTGTTGTGATTATTTTACAGCTTTTAAACTTTCTCTTAAGTGCTTTTATGTTGACGATGTTTTTTCTTTCTTAGACCTCCGCTTCAGTTCTAGCAGAAGAATTACATAAAGTGTAAGCCTGCCTTTCTGCACTTCTCTTATAATTGTATATTTATCACTAACTGTTACTTGTTAGATATGGCACTTATGATTAACATTACACTTTGACCTGTTTGGAAAATACTCTGAACTGGATTTAGAGCAACTTTTGCCCTTAGTTTCTTTTCCCAACTTAAGTTTGTGTTGGGTGGCTAAACATTGTACTGATTTTATAGGTTCATCATTAAAAGAGTTGGGGAAACTTTCCTTCATTTGGTATGTGTTGGAAATTATGTGGAAGAAGTAATTGTGTTGAGAGAGTGGTGGAAGAAAACTAGGAAGTAATTGTAGCTACTCTGAGTGTACCTATTGGTAGAATACACAAAACAAAGTTCTGTATTATTTTGTTCTGTATAATTTTACATAGACATGGATCAGTTGGTTTCAGTAGACCTAAAATCTGGTTTGACATTGCTAGACTTATGTGCTTAAACTACTTAATTTTTTTGACCTTTAATTTTAAAATAGGGGTATGTATTTTAAGGAGTTATAGTAATACATGAGTCAGTTATTTGTAAACTGAAAAGGAATTATAGAAATAGAAGGTATAATTATATGGGAAAGTATGACCCTTTTTAAAAAGCTTTTCATCCTCTGATTTGTGATGTGACTTCTAAATATTTATTGAAATGTACAAATGTGTTTTCTCTTAAAGGATTGCAGAAAAGGATAAGCAGATAAAACAGACTGAAGACTCTTTAGCAAATGAACATGATCATTTAGCAAGTAAAGAGGAAGAACTTAAGGTACAATAATTCTTATAAATGATTGCAATATTTTGCAGAACTCTAAATTACCCTGATTCTTCTCAGTATGAATTTATATGAAATATGGAAAATATTCTCCACTTCTTTTGAAAAGTAACCCCTTTTTAAACTATAAAATACTCTTTAGTTCTCTAAGAGAAAAAATTCAAATGGCTTTTCTCACATGATATAATTCGCAGCAAGTTGGGAAATATGCTAACAGCTATTGATGTTTTTTCTTTCTGATTTAGGATACTTATAATTTGAGACCTTTGCTTAATTCTTAAATAGAATAGATATCTTCAAGCCATGAATTTAATTATATGAAATATATTTAATATGGTATTCTTTTTCTTTTCTTTAGGATATACAGAATATGAATTTCTTATTAAAAGCTGAAGTACAGAAATTACAGGCCCTGGCAAATGAGCAGGTAGATCTTTATTGCTTTTGAATATTTATCTCAAATTTTTGTCTATTATTTTCATTGGTACTGTGAACTTAAGTTTTATTTGTGTAAATAATTAATGGTTGTGTTTGGCTGTGTGATGTGTTTGTGAAAGCCTCCTCTTCACAACCTACCTAGATGTTACTATCATGTTGAAATTAATGTTAGATCTGATGAATTGATCATATCTGAGATATTATAGTAGTGAGTTTTAGCTACCTTGTTTTAGCCTTTTTCCATTTAAAGAGGACAACTCCTTTATTAGGGTAAAGATAGATCAGGGAGAAGTAAAAAATATTGGACTGTAAAACATATTATAGAAATGTGTGATATTGCCATTACTTTACATTAAATATAGAAAATAAAATTTAAGTAGTTTTGAGTGTTTCCTGAGAAATAAAATTCTTATTTTATTTCAAACACAGGCTACTGCAGCACATGAATTAGAGAAGATTCAAAAAAGGTGATTAAGTTGTTGTATGTATTCATACATTAATGTTGAAGTATAGTTGTTGTAGAAAATGTTGCTACTTAATAACTGATAGTTGTGTACATAGGTTATGTAAATTTTTGAATGTGAAGTGTTTTTAATTGATGCTTTTTTCCTATAGTGTTCATATTAAGGATGATAAAATACGATTGCTGGAAGAGCAGCTACAGTGTGAAATTTCAAACAAAATTGAAGAATTTAAGGTGTGTGATTAAACTTTTACACTGTTTTCTTAGAATAGCCTTGTGTAATTTTCAGTTGTAATGAATCTAGAAATACTACTTTTTATATGAACTTGCTTCTATAGTATTTTTTTTCTACAGTATTTCTATAGTTTATTTCTTCTTTATGGAACTAAATTATATCATAGATTATATCATTATATCATAGATTTTTTTTTTTAAATTTTTGCTAGATTCCGTCTTATCTATTTTTGTAATGAATTTTTGAGATTTATTTTGCCCCAATCTTTCCTGGGCAGTTTTCAGCAGGTGTTTTAAATGTGTGACTGTTCTGTCTGTCTCCACTGTTGCTGTAGTGCTAGTTTTTGGTCATGGCCAATCCATTTGAATATCTGATTGCTAGGCTATAATCAGTGAGATCTGAATTTTTACATCAGCATGCAGTTCATCTGTCTCTTTGTGAGTACTTAAAAGTATATATAATATGAGTGTGATTTTTTTTTTCCTTGAAAAACTTGGTAAATTGAGATTCTTTGTTCCAGATTCTAAATGACCAAAACAAAGCATTACAATTAGAAGTTCAGAAACTACAGACTCTTCTTTCTGAACAGGTAAGATTTTTCATGAATTATAAGGTAGAATTATTCAAACAAAACATAATAAGATCTGATTCTTCTTAGTTAGTAACCAGCTCACTAATTGAGAAATTTTGCTTAAACTTGTTTTTTAGTTGCATTTCTATTTATCTTGTGTTTATCATGTTTCTAAATTAAACTTTTTCTTCTGTGAGATGAAGCTAATGCTAATCTGCTCATAAATTTTATATAAAAATAGAGAAAAAGTTTTGTCTTACAGTTTTGGAGCCTCAACTTTTTCTTCTAGGCAGCATGGTTCATTGAAAAGAGAAGGATGTGAAACCTACTACCATCGCTTAAAAGCGGAGTAATAGTGGTCAAGTTGCTTGGTATTTCACATACCTCTTGTTCCAAGTCTTTCACACTAAGATCACGCTTACATCATAAATTTGTTAATTTTAAAATGCTTAGTCTAATGCTTTGCATGTGGCAGGTATCTAAACCTTTATTTCTTTCTATTAGAATATTTATTTTTTCATCTCTTTCCCACCCCCAGAAACTATCACTCTTCTTTCTATATTTATAGCAAGCCATGAAAACTATAGCAACTTTGCAGGGCCTGGTTATATATGTCTAATCCCAGTGGCTGAGGCAGGAGGATTCTAAATCAGGGCCAGCCTGGGCAATTTAGTAAGACACTGACTGAAAATAAATATAAAGGGCTGGGAATGTAGCTCAGTGGTAGAGTGCTCCTGGATTCAGTTCCCAGTCCTGCAAAAACCAACAAAAGGAAAAATGAACAACAACAACAACAACAACAAAAAAACCATAGCAATTTTGAATAAACACTGTTCTATAAACTAGGGCTCAATGTTGTCTGTTCTCTGGCTTTTCATATTTTTCTCCCATGTAACTAACTCTTTAAAATTAGGGGTTTTTAAAGAAAATTTTGATATTTAATATCAAAAGTTAGACAACAGGGGGCTGGAGATGTGGCTTAACCGGTAGCGCGCTCGCCTGGCATGTGTGTGGCCTTCGATCCTCAGCACCACGTACAAACAAAGATGTTGTGTCTGCCGAAAAAAAACTAAAAAATAAATATTAAAATTCTCTCTCTCTCAAAAGACGACACATTAGAATAGAAACTTTGCATAAGTTTTTGGAATGGACTTTTATTAGAAGCTGAAATTTAAGCTACTGTAAATGATAGCTCTACTTTTGGCAGATGCTTGTGTCCTTTTCTATTTTAAAATCCACATTTATGCAAGTATTGAATTGACGTAAGTAGCTGTGCCACTGGAATTATTTTTAACATGTTTGCTTGTCAAATAATTCACGTATTCCCCTCTCTTTGTATATTCTTTATTTCTTTTATATGCTTGATCCTTGCAAACTAGAAGTAACAGAGGAAAAAATGTTTAAGGAGCATTTAAATTTAGTTTAAATGTTATTTTAAGTCTTCTTATCTCCCTTTGTTGTGGTATAGCTTAGGAAAGATATAATACTCTGTCAATTTGTAAGACTTCCCCTCACCCATTACCATCTCTGAAATCTGGGTATATCCTGTAGTCTCTGATTACAGTTTGGAACTATTTTTAATTTGTAGTATAAAATACCAGCTAAAAGATGCAACATTAGTGGTTCAGATTAGACAAAATATGATTGGTAACGTTTTGGGGTGTTAATTCTTACCCAGAATAGCAGAATTTAGTTTCTCTCTATTATCTGAGATTTTTGTGATATCTACTTCAACTTATAAACTTTTAGACTTTCTAAAATTAACTTTATGGAGGTGAAACAAATGCTTCAAAACTTCTGAACCTCACCTAGAATTCCGGTATTCTAACTATCCAAATGCTGGCAACTCTCACCTACGTTTAAATAGGTAAATCTTCAAAAAACAGTAAACATCTATCATTACTAAAACTAGTGTTTTCCATCATCAGATAAGATTGAAATCATAAGCCTTAAATTTTCATTTTCTTTTAGGGGAATTACCATTCTGATATAAAATTTCATATCATTTGTGGAAGTTAATATTAAAATTTTTTTTTCCATATTAATTCAGTCAGACTTATCTATTATAATGTTTCTGTACACTCTTAGATGTTCTGTGAAAAGACAACTTTTAATATGAGATGAAGTTCTTTTACATTCTTATGACAACATTTTATAGTTGCATTTTTTTGATTTATTTAAAAGAATTATTGATGAGACAAAATCTTTTTGTGATGCCAGTTTAAGATCTTCTGGTACTAATTTATGATCTTATATTGGGTAATTCTTAGAATTGTGTTTTTTTTCTAGTTTTTCATTTCTACCTTTCTTTAACCCCTTCCTACCCATTAGTCAGAATTCCAAGTGACAGTTGAAAGATGAACAGTTTGGTTATGTAAAAAATTTCAGTCTTCTTGCCACATGGATTTTTATCCTAGAACTAAAGATTGTGCTTATTAAAGCAGAAACCAATAATGGTGCCAAGTTGTTGTTTCCTCAGGTGTAAAAAGAAGAAAGACAACAGGTACCAGGTAAGGTAACCTGTTCATATAGGAAAGAAAAGAAAGCTTCATTTGGTATAGGTCTGCAAATGGTTAGTAATGCAGATCAATCAGTTATTAATCTCATTTACTCAGAACAAAGTAATTTGGAGGGGGATACATCCTTGTGTTATCTATTTTCCCCCATCATTTGCAGTACTGGGATTGAACTCGGGGCCTTAAACATTTGATGCAAGTGCTCTTTGAGCTACATCATTCCCCATTCCTCACCTCACCCCATCTTTTTGGGACAAAGTATCTTTAGGCTGCTCATGCTGTCCTCTCACATGACAATCCTCCTGCCTCAGCCTTTTAAGTAGCCCAAGTTTCAGGCGTGTATCCTGACTTGTGTAGGACCAGCCTAACTTTTAAAATTCTTATTCCAATGAATTTTTAAGATTAAGTGGTCAAAAATATTAAGTGAAAAGTATGAGAATTTTTTTTCTTTACCTGAATGCCTAGTTGTATTGAATTGCAGAAGAGTTCCTTATTGTATAAGATACAGATTTGAAAATCTTCTAGGGAAGAAATAATAGGATTGAATTAGATCAAAATAATATGAAGTCAAGTAGAAATGTTGGATAACTGCTAAGCTCTGTTTTATACAATGGAATATTGATGAGCTGAAGACCAGGAGTACTTATGAAGTTATATCTTCATTAAAGGAAATTGAATTCATCAAGTATTTATTTAATAGTTGAGTATATATGCTAGGTTCTTATCTCCATGGTAAGGCTATGGAGATGAATGAGAATTAATTCTTGTCCTCAGAATATGGCTGAATGTGTAGGCAGAGGCATAAACCAGTAAGTATGATGAATAAAATTCCTTAACTGTGTGTCCAGGTTTAGGGGAAGGGATAATGCATTCTGTTTGAAGGAGGGTTGGAGAGGTAATCCATGGGACAATTAAATCTGATTTTGAAAAATGGCCATGAATTTGCTGAACTTCCAGGCTGGGGGAACACTGTTCAAAGCCATTGCAGCATGGAGCAAAATTGGCATTTTTAGAGCATATTGGTATATTGCAGAAGGACAATGTACCAGGTATGGGGAATATAGGAAGATTTGCTGGGGCGTAATTTTGAAAGACTGTTCTCTGTGTAAGGTTCACAAATGTGATTTTGTACTGTGATCTTGTACCAAAGGGTGCTTGCGAGGATGAATGAGTCCTTAGTCAAACATTTTAGGAAGATTACTCTAGGTAATCGTCCTAAACTCTAGGTGTTTGGATTTATGAGAGAGAGAAGCAGAGGGGACTAAAAGTACAATACAACCAAATAATTAAGGTATAGGTAATTTGGACTTCATAGTGTAGTCTTTTTGTGAGATGGCATTCATAAAAAATAAAAGTAAACAAAATCCATCTTTGTGGAAGATTGAAAACTTAGTACTGCATGATTTTTAAAAAAATCTAATTTAATTGACATTTCCTATCTCCTTTTTAAGGGTGGGACAGTTTTTTTCTTAGTACATTCTTCTTGTGCACTGCACAAATCAATCCATATAAACAGGGATAAGAATGAGGATCTTGTGATATTTGAAATGAGTAAAGGTTTAGACCTAAACTTACTCATTAAAGAGAAGGGGTTGATTTTAGAAATATATAAGAAGTGAAACCTTAGGACTTGGATTTGGCAATGGAAAAATTATTTTTATTTGTGAGAAATGGTTGTAATAAGATTGGTAAAGTAAGAACTACCAAGATTTTAGAAAAGTAGATGGGGAGAAAGAGTGAGTTACAAAGGTTGAAGGATCTGTCAGACAATGAAGAGAATGTTTATGTTGCTTCTGTAGTTGATGAGCTTTTTTAAAGCATTCTCTATTTTTGGTCTAACTGGTGTTTACATAGTATTTACATATTAAAAATCCATTGAGCTGTAAACAGGGTGTGTTCACTTGCTGATAAGTATTATAACTTATTGTGGGGGGATCTTTGTCAAAAAAAAAAAAAAGAAAAAACCTTTCTTTGACTTGTAATGCTTTAGAGGCTTGGATTTTTTATATTTGAAGAATTTAATTAATATAAGGGAAGTGAAGCGGATTTTCCCTGAACCTCAAGGTTATCCTTCATAGTAATAAAAAATTATTCATAAGTTACTAGTTTATTTTGCCAGCCCCATATACTTCTTATCTGTATCCTTTGTGTAGATAACCTCTTTTTTGTCATCTTGTGTCTTTTGAATTTAAAAATTATAATAGCAGTTTTCAAATAATGGTCATTTCCTTAAATTTTGGATGTATTTAGAATTCTAAATAATTTCCACAGAGTTCTATTTCTAATCTAGTTTTATTTCATGCAAACTTGGTAGAATTAAACTTTTCGGTGATTTTTATTTTCAGCCTAATAAAGATGTTGTGGAACAAATGGAAAAATGGTAAGAGTTTAAATTTGTCCTTTTTGAAAAGAAATTTTCAGTGACTCATTTCTACCAAATTTGTCATAACAGGATTATTAATGACACTAATCTATGTTCTTAAAATTCTCTTTGTCCTTTGTGGTAGAAGGGAGTGTGATATGCTATTGCTTATTTGGGATTTTATAATATGGTCTATGTCAGTGTAGTGGTGATTGACCTTTTAGACTGGTATATAAGCCTGTAGTGCTTGAGCACAGTTTCCTTAATGGTAATGAAGAAGTACCCTAAAACTGAGAAGTACCCTAAATCCAAGAACGGTTTCTTGAGGGTGGAGATCCTCAAGAAGCCGTTCTTGGATTAAAGTTTGTAAGGAGTGATGGACAGAGGGGTTGATTCATGTAAAATATTTAGGAATGATATTATTTACCTTAAGAATAGTTTATAATAAGTTTTTAATTTATAATTGCAGCATTCAAGAAAAAGATGAAAAGTTAAAGACTGTAGAAGAATTACTTGAAACTGGACTTATTCAGGTGGCCACTAAAGAGGAGGAACTGAATGTAAAGCATTTTGTAGATTTGTTTTCCTTGTGCTTACTCGTGAACCCGAAGGAGTTTCACTATAATTGTAAAAGGTTTTCTCATAGCTCTTAAACTTAATATTAGTTAATGACATTTTATAAATTTATAACTTTAATTTTAAATGATTTTTGAGAAATAGAAAAATGCATAGTTTGTAGCATTCACTCCCTTAAAGAGGTTGATACTGTTGCTGTACTTAGTGTTGTATATGCTTCTCTACTTGCACCCATGTCCAAATTATAAACAAATGATTACTAGCAGACTTCATAGGTCTCTGGAATAGTATTGGAGGTCTATGTTGTTATCAATAACTGTTATCATCAGTCTTAACTAACTTGATAAGGATGCAGTTGCTGGAAAGTAAAATAAAAGATATATTTGAATTTAGAGAGGATCATGTCAAAATTGACAAGTGGGTATAGTATACTCTGTTTTTGAATTTGTGGAAATATAAATAGATATAGTTCTGGGACAGTTGAATTAAAAAACCCATTTCACTAAAAGAAGTTACAAAATTGTAGACATATGCAACAAGTGGGATTTTGGGACTTTACAGAGAGGAAAAGCAGCAGCTAAAGGAAAATGAGAAGTGAGTGTATTTTGAAGCTATCTAATTCTTCAGAAGATAAAAGTATGTTGTACTTATGTGTCTTTGAAAAAGGCAATAAGAACAGAAAATTCATCTCTGACGAAAGAAGTTCAAGACTTAAAGGCTAAGCAAAATGATCAGGTAATGCATATAGTAGATTCTACAACTGTTCTTTTTTAAACAGTGGAAATTTACATAAAAACATATCAAGTTTGTTTCTCTTCCAAGGTGGAATTTATCAAGTATAGTTTTTAAATCAATGAATGACTATTTATTTGATTATCAGTAATATTGCTATAGTTTGTTGAATTTATAGCATGCCAGTCACTATTAGAGTCATTGCAGTTTTGAGTATACAAATAAAAATTGAATATAAATAATGTTTAAAAGAGGTTACTAAAATTTAGACAGTTTCCTAGTTGTATTTTTTTCTTTGTCTAGTTAGAATGACTAAATGATTTAAACCTTTAATGATTTTTCTTTTGACCTACACTTACAGGTAATTTTAAAACTCTTTACCTTTAGTATATTGTTATTTTCATCATTATGACATTTGAAACATCTAGAAAGAATTCCTGGGTTTACTTTTCCCATTTGGTATAGTGGAAAATTTAAGGATAAATTGTACTTTTCTACTTCTGATGCATTAATAGAGCAATTTACTAAATAAGATATTTTCCTATTTCTAGGTTTCTTTTGCATCTTTAGTTGAAGAACTTAAGAAAGTGTAAGTGATAACCTTACTTCAACCTGGTCTTTGTTTTTTGGCCTATTTTCTTAGTACTCACAAATCTAGTTTTACTTTTTGGAGAGACACCTGATGTATGTTAGTTAACTTATACTACAAATTTTTTCATTAATGTACTAAGGAAAGTCATTCTTTCCCAAGTGTAATTTTAAAAAAAAAGTTTTCATAATTGATTAGATTTATTTTTATATGCCATCAAACTGCTAATTTTTTGTCTTTCAAAAACCAGGTAATATTATAAGACATTTATGTCCTTGCATGTATCCTCTTTTTAAGGTGTCTGTAAAGTTTGGTGTAATTGTGTACAAGTTCTGCCAGAGCTCCAAAATCCTGGAAAATTCCATTGTTGAGAGGAACTTGCTTATCTCTAATGTTCTTCTTTGTACAGATCTTATATTCCTTATGAACTGTTGAAGCACATTACCAAATTCTTGTCTGCATAGGCTTTAATAATCTGGTAGTTACTTGATTCTATTTTAGGAGTAGGTTTAAGTCCCTCCCCTCACTTTTTTTTCTCCCTGCAAAGATAGGTTGCTGTTTTACTTAACATAGGAGTTGAAAAGCCTTTTCATGATCAGTGTTGTTTTTGTGTCTTAGTTGGTGGATCCTGGTGATTTCTATTCAAACTAATACTGTGTATGTTTATTAAGGATCCATGAGAAAGATGGAAAGATCAAGTCTGTGGAAGAGCTTCTGGAAGCTGAAGTTCTCAAAGTTGCTAATAAGGAGAAAACTGTTCAGGTATTGGAAGAGATTTAGAAAACAGCGTGTTTGGTTTTCTGTTTATCAGCTTTAGTTAACATCATTTAATTTCATGTGTTTGTCTGTACATTGCATTTATGTCAATTTCTGTGTTCCATTGTCCAATCTTGTCTGTTTTGTCATTGTCAAGGATTTGAAACAGGAAATAGAGACTCTAAAAGAAGAAATAGGAAATATCCAGCTTGAAAAGGCTCAACAGGTAAAAATCTAAGAGCCATAGCATGACAGATTTATAGTGTATATGATATTTATGAGCTACTTTTTTTTTTCTTTTTAACTCAGGAAAAAAACCTTCTAGTAGTATGCTTAAGTATGTTGGGTTATATGCTTTGGGGGGGGGGCTGATTTGAGAAAGTGTCTATTATAATCCATATATCTTTTGGAATTTCCATCAAAGGTCTTTTTCTGGAAAGTTTTTCTTTTCTTTTCTTTTTTTTTTTTTTGGATTAGTGTTTCATTTGTTTACAACTTAAAAATAAAATGCAAAACACTTTGGTAAATCTTTCATTACCAAAACCTCCCATTTATAAAAACTAGCCAACTAACCAACTACATGGAACAGAATTTTTTTGGTAGAATACATATGTTGCTCAGTCTTCTGCCTATAGAACAAAACACAAATTTTACTGGGACATTCTAGAAGTGGATGGGATTACTGGAAATAGATGGAGTTTATTGAATTTAATGTGATAAGGCTTCATTGAATAAAGATGGTGAAATTGCATGAAGGGATGATTTATTCATTGAAAAGATTCATTCAATAATATCTCTTTGAGTTCCTCCCACTTGTGAAAAGATCATACTTCTCAAATATAGATTGAGGATTCAGGAGAGGCTCCTTTGAGGAAATGAAGTCAAGATTTGAAGGGACTGTGAGAATGGGAATAAAAGGTAGTATTAGAAGATGTATGATTTTTTTTTTTTTTAAAAAGGAAACGTAATGAAAGGATAATATAGAATACTGTTGAAGAGTTACTTTTTAAAACTGGGCCAGAGAAAAGCTCTGATATTAATTATCAGGAGGTATGTGGAGAGTTAGTTAATACTCTAATTTTCACAATTATAGAAATATCATATTTAGACTTACCATTTTTAACCATCTCCTTTGTCTTTCCCCCTCCCTGTTCTATTTTTAGTTTGTTAACTTTTATTGTCATTGGAGGTCAAGGGAGGTGAAATTAAAACACATCTTGTTTTGGCATGAAAAATTCAGCTGGGATCTTTGTAATTTGAAGTGTATGAATTATAAATATGTCATAAAGCTTATTGGCATCGTTGAATGGATTATAAATTACTTTTTTTCTCCTTATATTTCAGTTATCTATCACTTCTCAAGTTCAGGAGCTTCAGAAGTTGTAAGTACTCTTTTGTCTTTTATTCCTACAAATATCTCTTTTTCCACAAGTTAAATGTAATAAAGTCATGGCTTCTTTTTATTTGCTTCAAATAATATTTTTAGAAAATATAAAAAATTACTTTACAGGCCCTTAAAGTCTTCAGTTTTTCATTATGCCTTAATCTCTTTAAGTTTTTTGGGGGGAAGAAGAAAAGATGGGAAATCTTATTTTATCTTGACTTATAGTCTGAGTATGACTTAAGCTGAGATATTGCTCTTTGACTATTTAATAGCCACCTGAAACTGAATATATATTGTTGAAGTGACTTTCCCGCTTCAACCATCTAATTTATTTTTTATTGGGATGTTATAATTACACATAGCTGTGGGATTCATTGTGCCATATTTGTATTTATAAACAACATAATTTGATCAGTCTTATTCCCCAGTACTTTGTCATTTTCCTCTCCTCCTTTCTCAGCTGTCTAAATTGAACAGGGTCATATAGAAGAGTATGAGTTGAACTTTTCATTCCTCTGGCTGTACATGGGCTGAGTTACACCAGTAGTGTAATCATACATGTGTGTAGGGTAATAATGCCTATCTTATTCCTCCATCTTTCCCATCCCCACCCCTCATTCCCCTATACACAATCTAAAGTTACTTCATCCCCCCCCCCCATTATGAATTAGCATCCACTTATCAAAGAAAACATTTGGCCTTTGGTTTGGGGGTTTTGCTTAGCATGATATTCTGCAGCTCCATTCATTTCCTTGCAAATGCTATACTTTCATTCTTCTTTAAGGCTTAGTAATATTTCATTGTGTATATGTACCACATTTTCTTTTTTTAAAATTTTAATTTGTTATATATGATAGCAGAATGCATTACAATTCATACTACACATATAGAGCACAGTTTTTCATATATCTAGTTGTATGCAAATTAGAGTCACTCCATTTGTGTCTTTATACATGTACTTAGGGTAATGATATCCATCTCATCGTCTTTCATGTCCCCCTCCCTCCTCTTCCCTCCCCTGTACCACATTTTCTTTATACATTCATCTGTTTCAGGGCATCTAGGTTGGTTTCATAGTTTAGGTATTGTGAATTGGAGCTACTCTATTTTGTGTTCGGTATCTGCATATTCATTGATTAGAATTTTCTTTAATCAGTCCTATACTTCTTAATTGGATTATGCCTTCAAAATCTTAATGTGCCTTTATACGTTAACATAAGTTTTAGTTTATTTTAGTCACTTTCTTTCTGTGAGTACTACCTGAAATATGATTTTTCAGTCTAAAGTATTTTTGCTTTTAATGGTCATGTTCATTTATAGTTCTTACTAATTTATTATCAGATTAAAAGGAAAGGAGGAACAGGTGAATACCATGAAGGTTCTTATAGAAGAGAAGGAGAAAGATCTAGCCAATAGAGAGAAATGGTTACAGGTGAGACTTTACAAACAAAAGTTAAAAAATACCTTTTTTTTATATTTGAATATCAGTTCACATCTATTCTTTTTAAGGATCTGCAAGAAGAAAACGAATCTTTGAAGACTTATATGCAGGAAGCAGCACAACATAACTTGCAGAAGGTATAGTATAGACAAATTACCAACTTGTTACATAGCAATGAGAAATCTTTATTGTATTTGGAAGTAAAGAAGTTAAAGTGTTCTTAGTTTCTTAACCAGGAAAATCATGTTTTCCATTGTTATTATTAAAATATCTTAACTTGTATTCCAGTCAAGTCATAATTAACAGCTTGATTTCTCAGTCTAAGCTTATAAGCGTTTCCTTCTTCCTTTTTCAACTGCACAGCAGGCTCATTTTTAACTGTGTTTAGTTTGTATATTAATCTGTAGTCTTTGAAAAATAAATAACAAAAGTTAAATTTGATCAAGAAAAAACTCATTCTTTGTTTTACAAAAGCTCTAGTCTTAAATTTACCACATAATTATGTTTTTATTTTACTGGTCTGTGATTCTGTATTTTTATTGTAATACCTGGTTTATTTTGATGTTGGTGTTAAAAAATGTGAATCTGTTTCTTAGGCGTATTCTACATCACAATTTGAAGAGCTTGAAATTGTGTAAGTATACATTTAGCCAGCTTCCCCTAGCCCCTGTTGTATTTTTTTTTTTATTAATGCATTATAGTTGTACATAATGGTTGGATTTGTTCTTATGTATCTGTACATGCACACAATATAGCAGTATAATTTGGCCAAATTATTCCCTAGTATTTCCCCTTTCCCCCTCTTACTCCTGTACCCTTTACTTATCTCCCTTCTATTTTCATGAGATTCCTCACCCCTCCTACCTTTTTTCACCTTTCTCCCTCTCTAGCTTCCACATGAGTAAATATGATCCTTGATCTTCTGAGTGTGCCTTGTTTTGCTTAACATAATGGTCTCTAGTTTCATCCATTTTCCTGCAGATGACATAATTTCATTTTTTATGACTGAATAAAACTCCATGTACACACACACACACACACACACACACACACACACACACACACACTACATTTTCTTTATTCATTTATCCATTGATGGACACCACACAGGTTAGTTCCATAGTTTTAACTATTGTGAAATGTGCTGCTTTAAACATGGTTATGCATGTCTCAGCTATTGTATGATGACTCATTCTTTGACTCATTCTTCAGATTAAATACTGGGTCATATGGTGGGTCCATTCCTATCTTTTGAGGAGCCTTCATGTTGATTTCCACAGTGACTATACTAGTTTACAGTTCCACCAATAATTTAAAAGTTTTCATTTTTATCCACATGACTGCCATTTTAACTGGAGTTAGATGAACTCTCAGTCTAGTTTTGAGTTGCATTTCTCTTTTGCTAATGATGCTAAATGTTTTTTCATATATTTGTTGGCCATTGTATTTCTTCTTTTGAGAAGTGTCTGTTTAATTTATTTGCTCATTATTAATTGGGTCATTTGCTTTTTTGGTGTCAAGTTCTTTGAATTCTTTATAGATTCTGGACATTAATCCTTAGTCAGAAGAGTAGCTAGCAAAGATTTTCTCCCATTCTGTAAATTCTCTCTTCACATTCTTTGTTTCCTTTGCTGAATAGAAAAATTTTAATTTGATGCCATTCCTTTTATTTCTCTTTGGCATTATTTAGGGGTCCTATTGAGAAACTTGTTGCCTGTGCCTATAGGTTGGAGTGTTGGCTTTTTTCTTCTAGGAGTTACATAGTTTCTGGTCAAATTCCTAGTTCTTAAATCCATTTTGAGTTGATATCTGGTTCTTTTATTCTTCCAAATAAGTTTTAGGAGTTTTTTCTAGTTCTGTGGAGAATGTCATTGGTATTTTGATGGGGATTGCTTTGTATATTGCTTTTGGTAATATATTCATTGTAACAATATTAACACTGCCTGTCCATGAACACAGGAGGTCTTTCCATCTTCTTGTATCATTATCTATTTATTTCTTCAGTGTTCTATACTTTTATTATAGAGGTCTTTCACTTCCTCAGTTAGATTTATTCCTAGGTATTTTATTTTTCTTGAGGCTATTGTTAATGGTATTGTTTTCCTGATTTCTTTCTCAGTAGATTCATGTTGGTATATAGAAAACTATTGGTTTTTGTATGTTTATTTTGTAACCTGCTGCTTTGCTGCATTTGTTTCTTAGCTTTGTGGTCTTTTGGTGGAGCTTTTTGGGTCTTCAAGGTACAAATAGGATCATATCTTTTGCAAACAGTAATTTTTTTTCTTTTTTTTTAATTTCTTATTTCCCTCTCTGGCTTAATTGCTCTGCCTAGAATTTCTAGAACTGTATTAAATAGGAGTGGTGAGAGTGGACATCCTTGTCTTGTTCCAAATTTTAAAGAATATGTTTTTATTTTTTTTTCCCCATTCACTCTGATGTTGGCTTTGGGTTCTATGTTTATAACCTTTATAATGTTGAGATAGGTTCCTTTTATTCCTAGTTTCTTCGGTGGTGTATTTTTTAAATCACAAATGGGTGCTGAGTTTTGTTAAAGGCTTCCTCTGCATCTATTAAGATAACTAAGTGATTTTTGTCCTTATTCCTATTAATGTGATGAATTACATTTATTGATTTGTGTATGTTAGACCATCCTTGCTTTCCTGGGATAAAATGGATTTGGTCATGATGTACAATCTTCTTATCATATTGTTGAATACAGTATTTGCTAATATTAAGTATTTTTGCATCTAAGTTCATCAAGGATATTGATCTATAGTTTTCTTTCCTTGGTGTGTCCTTATCTGGTGTTGATATGAGTATGATACTTGCCTTCTAGAATGAATTTTGAAGTATTCCGTAACTTTGTATTTCATGGAATAATTTGAGGACCATTGGCATTAGTTCTTCTGTGTAAAAGTTTAAGAATTTAGCTGAGAATCCTGGGTTTTTCTTTGTTAAAAGGCTTTTTCTTACTGCTTCTTTCTCATTGCTAGTTATTGATCTGTTCAGGTTTTCAATCCTCCTGATTGAATTTGGACAGATTGTATATGTCTAGAAATATATCCATTTCTTCTAGGTTTCCAATTTATTGGAGTATTAGTTTTCAAAATAGTCTCGAATGATCCTCTGGATTTCTGTGATTTCTCTGGTGATTTCTATATTTTCATGTCTTATTTCATTAATTTGGGTCTTCTGTCTTTTTCTTTTGGTTAGTTTGTCAAAAGGCTTTTCAATCTTGTTTATCTTTTCAAAGAGCCATTTCTTTCATTGGTTCTTTGTATTGTTTTTTTTTAATTCAAAAATTTCATTGATTTTTTTTTGGCTTTGATCTCAATTATTTCCTTCTACTGGTTTTGAGGTTGGTTTGTTTTTCTTTTTCAAAGGCTTTGAGATGCATTATTAGGTTGTTTATTGGGCTCTTTTCTGATTTTCTTATGTAGCATTCATAGCTATAAACTTTCCTCTTAGAACTGCCCTCATAGTATCCCTGAGGTTCTGATGTGTTTTATCACTATTCTGATTTGATTCTAAGAATTTTTAAATTTCTCCTCTGATTTCTTGTATTACCCATTCACCATTCAAATGTGTATTGTTCAGTTCCCATGTTTTTATATAGCTTCTGTAGGATTTTTTTGTTTGTTTGTTTTTTGGTGTTAATTTCTAATTTCATCCCAATATGGTTTGATAAGATCCAAGGAATTTTTTTCAGTTGTTTTGTATTTGCTAAGAATTGCTTTGTGGTCTAAAATATGTTATTTTTTAGAGAATATTCATGAGGTGCTGAGAACAAAGTGTATTTAGCTGTTGTTGGATGAAGTATTCTATAGATGTCTGTTAAGTCAATTTGATTTGAAATCATTTTCAGGTTCAAAAAGTCTACTGAGTTTGTCTGGACGACCTATCTAATAGTGAGAGAGATGTGTTGAAATCACCCAGTATTATTGAACTGGGGTCTGTTTGAGGCTTTAATTTGAGTAGTGTCTCTTGTGTAATTAGGTATATTAACATTTGGGTCATAAGTATTTACTATTGTTATATCTTCTTGTTGGATTGTTCCCTTTACCAATATGTCTATTTGGGGTTCTGAATGCCTCTTGTATCTGGGTATCAATCTCATTTTGAAGTTTGGAAAATTTCTCTGAAGAGGTTATCATTTCTGTTAGCCTGTACCTTACAGCCCTCTTCAATTCCAATGAATCTTAAATTTGAACTCTTAATATTCAGAGTTCTTGTATATTCTGATCATGGTTACTTATCTTCCTTTCTTTAAAACTGTCTGAATGTTCAAGGCTGGCAACTTTGTCTTCCAGGTGCAATTCTATTCTCAGCATGGTCTACTATATTAGATTTGATTGGGTCTTTCATTTGTATATTGGTTCTTTTTCAATATGTCTATTTCTTTATTGAATTTCTCATTCATAACCTATATTGACTTTCTTAATTTATTCTGTTTTTGAAATTCATTGATCATTTTTATAATCATTCTGTTGAAATCTTATAATTTCCTCCACTTGAATATCTTTGGAATCAGTTGCTGATGAATTATGAAATTTAGGAAGCTTCATTTTTTTTAAAGGAATTTCTCATTCCTGTGTTGGGTTTTATGCATCTATCAGGATGGATTTCTCTTTCACTCTTATGTGGGTCTTTTTAGAGCACAGCCTTCTCTTGTGAGAGTGTCCTTAAGTGAACTAGATTGAGACCCCCTCCTGAGTGTGATATCCACAGGCTTTGTGTTAATTCTGTTTTTGTTGTAGGTGTGGCTATCTGTGATCCGGACCTGAAGGCCCACTCTTTGCCCTTCCTATTTGGGGCCTTGTCTTAAGTTTTTGTCCCTTCTATTCTTCGTATTCAAGTATAGCTGAAGTTTGAGTATTGTTAATTTGTCTGTGGAGCAAGGTGTACCATCTTTTGGCCGAGTTTAGTTCTGCAGCAGAGTCTCTACCCTGTGAACTTGTAGTGACCCAGTAGATTCCTGGCACTTCACAAAAAAGGGGGAAATAATAGCAACACTTTATGCAAATAATATACAGCATTCAAATAAATACCAGGTGCCTACTGTAATCTTTACAACACTATCACAAATACAGAAATGGTGGAGTCTGCAGTTGACAACAGCAAACACAATAAATAACTGTAAACTAGATATGGCATTAAAACAAACAGCAAGTGTCAACTGTGGCATCCACAGCAGTAATAATTACAACATGAATGGTAGGGACAGGAGTTATATAAAACAAATAGTTCTAAAAGATGATAAAAATACAGTTCATTAAGAGAAAAGATTATGTGATAGGAAGTAGAAGAAAGTTTAGAATGTTTTACCATCTCCATAGCCAGGCCACAGGGTCTGTATCCTGATCTCCAAGCTCCCAAGGGCCACAGACAAATAATTATCTGGAGCTGAGGGGCTCTGGGCCTCCCCAAGGTTGAGCAGCCAGAGAGCAAGGTTTCCTGGTCAAAGGGATGCCTGAGGTACCATCAACAGCATAGCTGCCATGGTCTTTTGGATAATGTGACTGATGAACCCTGGCTTTCTAGCTCCTACTTGGTGTGATCCCTGAACCACATTCACAGTTGTAGAATATGAATATACTGGGTAATTAATTAATAAAGGGGATATGTGCTGGTGAAAAAAAATGTGAACAAATAGAAAGCAACAAATGATGGTTATAAAGAAAGAAAAAATATGAACACAAAAGGAGGGAGAAAAAATAGGAGAATTCAGCTATTAGAAGAAGAAAGGAGAAAAAGGAATAAGAAAAAGAAACAAAAACAAAACAAAAAAATAAAAACCCCAAACTTTAGAAGATAAGGCAAGGAGAAGTAACTGTGTTAAAAACATACTGAAAATGAGAAAAAAATAAATATGCATATGTGTATGTCCACAGCTTAAAATTAGTATTTGAGGAATAACATTTCTAATTAGAAAATAATTATAGTCATAATATTGGTAAAATAGAACTTGTCACATTTGTTATTCTGTGCTGAATAGTAAAAATATTGACTGCAGTCAGTATAGGAGGTGTCAGATTTTGTAGATGCTCATCCTGAAACCAATTTTATGTACTGTGAAATCTGTTTTCTTAAGCTAAATGAGGCTGCACTGGTGAGGAATGGTATCAGGACCTTAGCTTTTTGGTTCTCTCTAGAGTCACTTCAAAGGGATTTTTCTTTTTTTTTTTTTTTTAAAGAGAGAGTGAGAGAGGGGGGAGAGAGAGAGAGAGAGAGAGAGAGAGAGAGAGAGAGAGAGAGAGAGAGAGAATTTTTTAATATTTATTTTTTAGTTCTTGGCGGACACAACATCTTTGTTGGTATGTGGTGCTGAGGATCGAACCCGGGCCGCACGCATGCCAGGCGAGCACGCTACCGCTTGAGCCACATCCCCAGCCCCTCAAAGGGATTTTTCTTTAATGTGGTGCCCAGCAATATTTATCAGTGTTTGTTTTTAAGAAGTTTCCTCTTGAAAGTAGTCTTTGAAATTAAGATAATGTGAATATTTATTAAGTCATTTATGAATACAAGGAAGATGACTTCTTGACAACAAGATGGCTCATTTGTGCAACTAGTTTATTTCTTGGGCATTATATAACTGTCAAGGTGCTTTTCTCATCTTCTAAGAGAAAGCTTAGGACACTTGTGGCATCTTTGTAGTTGGTATATAAATTACGAAAGTGTATATTTTAGGTTTATTTTTGCCTTACCTTTTACTTGTATTTTATTTTTAAATTAATAGACTTTATGGGGGCATATTTAGGTTTACAGAAAAATGAGAGAAATTAGGTATACAGAAAATATGAAAAAGAAAAACAAGAGTTCCCATATCCCCCTTTCATTTCCCCTGTTATAACATTTTTCATTAGTAATATATATATTTAAAGCAGTTTATAGCCAATAGCAATACGTTTTTTTAAACTGAACATCAGGTTTTTGTTGGGATTCACTCTGTAGGTTTTAACAAACGTATAATGACAGTATATTCATTATAGTATCATACAGAATAGTTTTGCTGACCTAAAAATCTTCTGTGCTTCACCTGTTCATTTATCCATCCTCCTTTCATTTATTCCCCCCTCCTATCCCCCTCACCCTGAATTCTGGCAACCATGGAATCATCTTACTATCTCCATAGTTACGCTTTTTCCAGAATGTCATAGTTGGAACCATATAGTATGTAACTTTTTCAGATTGGTTTCTTTCACTTTAGCAATATGTACTTAAGGTTTGTCTTTTCATTCTTTTATCCCACATTTATTATGTGTTCAGGTGTATTTTTCATATTGACTTATAAGCATCTTGATATTCTTTTTGGATTTAAATGGAATAAAAATAGTGTTCCATTCAGCAAATACCTGAGAACCTTCAGACACTGGAGATACTGAGTTCCTGCTTGGATAAGATGGATAAACCGAACATTTAGCAGTATAGTTGGGTGCTGGGGCACACACCTATAATCTGAGCTACTTAGGAGTTGGAGACAAGAAGATATGCAAATTCAAACCCAGCCTCAGTAACTTAGACCCTGTCTCAAAATAAAAGATAAAAGGCCTGGGACTGTACCTCAGTAGTAAAGTGCCCCTGGTTTTAATCCCCAGTGGCTTGCTTGCTCCTCACAAAAAAGGTCGTGTTGCTTAGATGACAGGTGGAATTCCCTTGGGCTAGATTGACTAAGACTATAAGGGTGTATCTGACTAAATTATATGTAACACCTTTTTTAGCACATTAGTTGGGTATATTGTAACTTCCAGGGCCAGTGAATTATGGCTAACATTCTTGGGAGCAATACTCATTTCTTTTTAAGTGATACATTTTCTAACAGTTTCATGAAATACAGTTTTGCTCATACCTTTTGTTTTTAGAGTTTTCTCTAGATAAAATCATAAAATGTTATATACAAAATAAGCTGTAGCAATTTTAGGATGTTCTTAATTTTGAGTAGAATGATGTGGAAATACTTTCTTTTGAACAAATTCAAAAGTTTGTAGTATGAAGAGAAAAAGATTATAGGCATTATTTATGCTATCATTTTTCTTAGGGGTAATATTGGAGTCTGGCTTTCCTTTTCAATGCACATTAGTAAGATAAGTTGTTTGTAAAAATTCTAGGTTGAAAGAGAAGGAAAATGAAATGAAGAGAATAGAAACTGTGCTAAAAGAGAAAGAGAGCGATCTTTCTAGCAAAACAAAGCTGTTACAGGTGAATATGATAACTTAAAATTAATTATTGGGTGAGTTATTATCTTTGCGTATTTTTAAAATGCTTTTACTGCTATGAAAAGGGACGAGAATGCTGAGCAAGCCTTCCTAAACAAATATTGTGTCTCATTCCTTAGAGATAACTACTGTCATTTTTGGTTAATATCTTTTGAGAAATCACCAATACATAAAATATATAAATGTATATTTACTTGTATTATATAGTTTTTTTGCTTTGTTTTCTTCCCTAATTACCAATGTTTTTGAGGTCTCTCCAGGGAAGTACATATCTGGCTTTAACTTTGAATAGCCTTTTGTATTATTTATATAATCAATCCCAGTTGGTGTTACAAACAATTCTGTAGTGAATACATTTTGAATAATTTTGCTCCTGTCTCTGTGTTATAAATTTCTGGGTCAAAGGTTTATGCAGATGTTTTATTTTGAAAGAGCTTAAATAGGAAGTCAGTATCTCCTCACCTTCATGTAGTTAATGTTTAGATACTTACAGAACAGTGATTTGAAGTCATTACATGTTTGTATATGTCTTCAGTGTCTTGAACTAGTTTTGCTCACATTTCATACTGTAAGGGTTGGTTCTGTCACATGCCTCTCCCTCCCAGGTAAGCTTATTTTAAATTTTGTTAGGTAATGTTAAATTGCCCTCCAAAAATGTTTCTACTAATTTAGTCTTGCTAATAGAGGCCCACTTCCCAGTGTTCCAACACTGACAAAAGATGATAACATTTGATATTATTCTTGAAAGCTGTTAAAATTGTTTTAAATTTGTGTTTGATTGTGAGAGAAGTTAAGCATTCTTCATGTGTTAAATTGATTTGTAATTATATTTTTATTTTTTTCTATACTTTTTCTTCTGGAATGACTTACTATTCTTACTAATTTATTATATGCTGTTTACATAATAATGGAAATTGGCCTTTTCTTTTTTGCAGTTGTAGATGAACAGCTTGCCTTTATTTTATTTGCTTATTTTTATGTGGTGCTGAGAATTGAACCCAGTGCCTCATACATGGGAGGCAAGCCTGGAAATAAGCCTTTTGTTATTATTAGTAAGATACTTTTTATATAATAACCTGGAAATTAGCCTTTGTTATTATGAGTTGATTTGTTTGCCTGAGTTTTTCTTTTGACTTTTTTGTGTATGTGTGTGTTTTCCCCTCTCTTTTGGAAGTTTAATATTTTATCAAGAAAGGCTAGGTCCATTATTAAATAATCCATCTTTTCTGAAGTGGTTTTGCTCCCCAGGGCACATTTAGCAATATCTGGAGGTAAAACTTTGGTTGTCAAAGCTGGAAGAAAGGTATTATTGCATCTACTAGATGAAGGCTATGAATTGCCAAATGTTCTACTATATATAGGGCAACCTCCTACATCAAAGAAATATCCAGTCGAAAATGCCACTAGTGCTAATTGAGAAACCTATTTCTACTAATGTGAAATGTCACTCCATACTAAATTCCTATAAATATTTGGGCCTATTCTGTCTTCTATTTTGTTTCATGGAGATGTGTCACTGCCAGACTAGTACTAAGTATAATTACTGTAATTACATATTTAAAATAAGGCCTAACACATCCTTTTAAGATTGTTACTATTTTGGAATTTTTCTAGATTGTATGATGTACTTCAAAAACTTATGGAAAATAAAAGTCTCTGTTGGGTATTCATGTCTTATTTTTGTTGAAATAGGAGGTACAAGATGAAAACAAATTGTTTCAATCCCAGATTGAGCAACTTAAGCAACAAAATTACCAACAGGTAGGTATTATTAAATGTCCTGCCTTTTGCCTTTGTGGTAAAAATTATACAACCAACAAAATTATAATATGTAAAAATATAATAAATATATATTGTAAAAATTATACAATAATTAGTCTTGCAGTTTTTTACATTTTCATTGAGATTAAAGAGTTCTATTATTTATACAAACATTTATCAAATTTCCTGTAAGACAAAGCAATTTGCTATGCCATAGCCAAGATAAAATAATCTATAATATATAAAAATATACCCAAATAATATTATTATCTGAATTTAGCTCTTTTTTTTTTTATATCTGTCTGTGTGTATTCTGATCCTCTAGATTGCTTTTCTTATGAAGTTACTTAAAATCTTACAGAGGTCATTTTAAACATGTATACGCTATTGTTGCTTTCTCAAAAAAAAATCAATAATTGGAGAAAAACAAGTATGTTGTAAGTAATGGTCTATCTACCATTATGAAAAATATATATTCAAGATGGTAACTCTGCTTGATAAAAATAAAATTTTAAAATTTTAAATGGCATATTCCCCACAATTTTATTTACAAATGTATGGATACAATAGTATTTATTTTGAAAGGCAAAGAATTAGAATCCTGAGCTGAGATTGTGGCTCAGTGGTAGAATGCTTGCCTAGCAAGAGTGAGGCTCTGGGTTTGATCCTCAGCACCACATATAAATAAATAAATGAAGGTTATTTAAAAAAAAAAAAAAAAGGAAGTAGAATCCTGGTTGACAAGAAGTTTCTAATATTTAGGTTGGGAGATTGAAGTCATCAAGGAATAAATATGTGAAGCCTGTGTGCCTTTGCATATTACGTAAAAGTGAACTTTTTGTTACATATTAGGAAAATTTCCAAACTTTCCTTTTGATTTCATTTTCATTTAAGGGTTTTTTAAAGTTACTTTTGAAAGATTAAAATTTTTACATAGTGAAATATGGATTATAAAGCATGGAAATTCAAGCTATTTCTATTACTGGAGTCCTAGGCTGGAAGACTGGCTCCAGGGATCCAAATAAATAAAATGTGGCTAGTTACCCTCAAAACAGAAAAAGTAATGGTGAAAATCAGGAAAGGAACTTAAATCTTGGTGGGACACCAGGAAGTAAAAGGGAAATCAGTGTTTCTAGCCTTGTCTTTGGGGGTACTGGCATGAGCTTACAGATAATATAGACAAGAGGAACCAGAAATATGCATAGTTTAGCAATCTTTTTTGGTCAGATTGTGGCCAGGTTTTTTATTATTTCAGAATTGGTCAGGATGGCATTGTTGGGATGATGAAAAAGTTATTGTTGCCTGGGGAGTAGTTTTGACTCATTACATGATGTTTATCGATTATACCTCTTGTACCTGGAATCCAAGGTGATTTAGAACAAAACAGTCAGATGTAAACTGGAGACAGAGATGTCAAGTTTTTCCTTTTGCAACCCCAAGTGAAAAGTCAGTGTTTTTAGTTAAATATTACCTCAGTGCTTTACCCATAGGAAATTAATAAGTATTTGTTAAATGAAGAGTTTAAGTATATAGTGACAATGAAGATTAGAGTTAATACTCAGTACATCTTACAAATTTGTACATGATTTTATTAAAATCACAAAGTTAAGGTGCTAACACGGGGAACAATGGTATTTTCTCTTTTGGTATTGTCTTAATTTATATGTGAGAAGATTTTTTTTTTCTTCTATGAAGTTTTGTTTTGAAATAACATTTAATTCTTTTTAAATAGGTATCTTCTTTCCCCCCTCATGAGGAATTATTGAAAGTGTAAGTAAGAAGTTTGATTCATAGTTTGAGAAGTGATAACATTTTATGTGCTAAAGAGTTCTCAGAAATAATTTAATGGGACTGCAAATGATTACCTATTTTTTACAGTTCTGTTTACATATCTTGAACTGCTCATCAGTGGAGTTTAGCTGTGTCTTTGGCTGGTGGATGCTCCTTCTAATTGTATTTAGATTTCTTTGAGTATCTTGCTAAGGGAGATATTGTTTTTTTTCTCTTTTTTTTTAGGCATTAGGAAAATATTCAATCAAACTACACTTTAACAACTTTACTAGATCACCTTTAGTTACCTCAGTTTTCCTACTGAGTCTTCTTTATTCTAGATCTCGTTGTACAATATAATGGTTCACATTTTAGGTTAACTCTTGGATTTTAAAGAAAACTTAAAATCTTTCCACTTGCTCTCTTTTAAGTAGAACTTAAAAAAAAAACCTGAAAGTTCTTTTTGACCTATAACTTTTGCTAGGAGGCTACATTTGAGGTCATTTCAGATAAGTTATAGCATGTGTCAAGTGTTAAATCTCAGCCACATTAAGAATATTAATAGGTAATATTGGTAATCTAAATGGTTAGATTTAATCTAAATAATAATTTTCCTTTTGGCTTCTTTATAAAGTTGGTCACTTATTAGGTTAGAATTATTTACTATTTTTTAGTCTTGATCCTGGATCTGTAAAGATTTTCTATTAAAGGGTCTAATAATGAATATTTTAGATTTTGGGATCTACGTAGGTCTTTGTTTCATACTATTTTTTATTTTTCAACCTTTAAAAACAAAACAGGAGACTAGGCATGATGGTGCTTTTCTGTAGTTCCAGCTACTTGGGAGGCTGAGGTGGGTGGATTACTGGAGGCCGTGAGTCTGAGACTATAGCCTGAGCAATATATACTTAAAATAAATTTACATGCATAAACTTATTTTAAGTTTAAAATGTTGTATGAGCAACATAGTGAAACCTTATCTTTAAAAAAAAAAAAGTTAAAACAGCGCTTATTTCAAGGCCATACTAAAACAGACTCTGGGCATGGCACCCCTTATTTAGAGCCTTATTCTTAAGAAGGAGCTATCTATAATTTAACTTTATACTCAAGCCACTCTTAACTATGAATCTTTGCCATGGCTTTCTGCATTTATGGGAAATAATTAGTTCATTGGATAGGACCATGGGGAAAAAATAAATAAATCCTAAGATGTGAAAATGGCAAAATTACTCCTTGCTCATTTTAATATCATGCTTTTATTGTGGTTTAGTTAAAGCCATAACTGTTTCATTGCCTTCTGGGGGAAAAAAAATTAATGTAGGGGACTGCCTTTGTATCAGTTTTCACTCCTCTGAAAATAGCTGATCCAGGTAAAAAAGGAAAATAACTGTGATGACAGTGGTTCATGTATTCATGAACTATTTCTTAACAGTTGTTTTCTTTTTAGAAAAAACCTCAGCATTTCATGTGTGTAAACTTCTTTGAAAAATCATTTCTGAAATTAAGAATTCGTATGATGGACTTTCTGTGGTAAATAGTAGCTAAGTTAATACAGTTTTCAGAACATCTATTTTGTGATAACAAATATTAATACATAGGTATCTAAATTACATTATTGTTTACCTAATATCGAAGTTGTGTTACTGTTCATCTAAAATCACTGTTTGCCTAAAATATGTACTAATATTCTGGTTTAGAATTTCAGACAGAGAGAAGGAAATAACTGGTCTCCAGAATGAGTTAGATTCTTTGAAAGATGCTGTTGAACACCAAAGGAAGAAAAATAATGTAAGTAACTCTAAATAAAAATAAAACTACTTTTTATTCAACATTGAAAAGTTGCTTCAGAAATATTTTTCTTAATCTTTGTAAGAAAGTACTATTGCTTTCTATGTTTTAACTTTTTTGATAAGAGGTGCATGATTAGAGTAATCATTTTATTGAGGAATAGATTTTTTAATAGGTAAAAGACAATTTTTACACATAGAAATATTTTAACTATTAAAGCTTTGGATTTTTTAACTAAAAATGTAATTGACTAAAATTTTAACTAAAAATGTATTGAACTTTTATTTGGAAAAATAATCTTTCAAACTCAGTATTTTAAAATCAAAGATATTTACTCCTATTTAGATCAGGCTAGCCTTTTTATAGACTAAAAGTAATGCCAGTATTGATCAATAATTAAGTTTTCAGAGCCTTCTGGAGCTTTCCTTTTTTTTTTTTTTAACTTGAGATGCAGTGCGTGTTTTGGTAATTAAGTTTGTTAGAAGCTCTAGAACCTGAATGCATTTATACTAAAATGAGAAGGAACAGTTCTTTAGGAGCTCTTAGTCTGGTATTCTTTCTGAGCAGACAAATGGTGAATTTAGGTGAATGTCATACATTTTCTCTTACCAGAGGTGATCCCTATAAATAGAGTCCAAAAATTCTTGCTCTAGGATGCATTTTTGTACATAAAAATATGATTAATAAGACCAAATTATTATTGAAATCTAAGGAGATGTTGATAATAAATATATATGTTATCTAGTATAAGTTAAACTTTTAAAAATTGGGGTCAAATTGTTAATTTAACAAGTTGGCATTTTCCTGCACCCCTGAGTTTGTCAAAATTAGGTATGTGAGTTGCTCTTCGTATGTCATATAACATTACTAACAGCATTGCTTAGCAACAGAACTTGAGGTGAACTTGCCAATATCCTGCTAACATATTAACTGTGTTTTATTGGGATTTTGAGATAAGGAGGGCATGGTAATGCCAGTTTAATACAGGAGCAGCAGCAATGGCAAAGGCACTGGAGGCCTTGAAGCGTGGAAAGAGCAAGGACACTGGAGGCCGGCAGAGTGCAGCGTCAGTCCATTCTAGTTCTGCCACTTCATTTACTTTGTATTGGTGGCCAGATTTCCTAACATTCAGTTATGGTTCCCTCTCTATAAAATGGGAATAAATATTATAAATTGTTGTAAGCATTAGCGAGAATTTGTGATATGCCAAATACAGTATTTGGCACCTAAGTATTCAATACATGGTGAATATTGGCTTTTTACTTTTGGGTTATATTTAGATTTCTGATTCTGAAGTAAGACTGAAAGTTAGCAGATTGTCTTTACTTATATTTGCTATTGAAATGCTGTTAAAATCAAGATCTTTTGGAGCTCAGTTTTTCGATGACCTTTGTTTCTCCTGTATGAGAACATGTTTTACAGTTTTCCAGCTGCCTATTTGCCTCACGCAACTAGTTTGTACAGTTTGTGTCAGGTTGGTTTTGTGGCATACACATTTGACCATGCCATGAAAGAAAGGGAGCACAGTAAATTACTGTGTCATTTTTAGGTATACTGGAAATATGTTAACTTTATTAAAACATTAAAGGAAAAAATGTGCTACAGTGGAAAGTCCCATGACGATATTGGGCCCTTTTAAAAATCACATGAAAAGCTTTTTGCAATACTTGTGTATTTGCTCTGTCCTTAATCTTCTAATGTTCAATGTACCCGAAATCATACTTGTGATCTTGGTTTGTGTGTTTACTTTTGAATGCTTTCTTCTTTTTCACGTGTGCACAGTAATTACTTTTAAAGCTGGCATATTCGGTGTGTGTACTAAAACATGGAAGGCGAGCATCTTTATTTTCTCATTCAAACTTCTAAACATTGCTTTTTATTTTTTTGCTAATATACATACTTTCCCATTGAAATGATTTTGCAGTAACCAGCATTTAAATGCAGTGCAAAATACTGATGAAGTGAAAAGCAAAAATTTTTTAATAATGGATAAACTGAAATCATTCTTTCTAAAAATGATTAGGACCTTCGGGAGAAAAACTGGGAAGCAATGGAAGCATTGGCATCAACTGAAAAAATGCTGCAGGACAAAGTGAACAAGACTTCCAAGGTTGTAATGCTAACTCTTAGAAACAATCCACTGAACAGAGAAAATCTGCAGCTTATCTTAAAATCAGACTAAAGCATTTAATTTTACTGCAATTTAAATATAAAATCTTACCATCCACATTTATCATTTCTTGTCATTTCTGCTTTTTTCGTATACTCCTTGAGGCTTTAGTTTTGGGCATGCTTATTTGTTGGGATGATCTCTGTTGGAGCTTTTGCTGAAGAGTCTCAGAAGGCCTGTGCTAGGCACATAGGTTTTTTTCAGAGAGTGTGCCTATTGGGGGTAGTTAAGAGAACTTCAGTGAAAACCTCAAACCAAAGAAATCTGTTTTAGCAGACACATACCTAACATGTATCTGTGATGCACAGCAAACAAGATTTTGGGGGAAGGGAGCTACACCAGGAAGACTCTAAGTAATGATAAGTCTTAAGGAATATAGGAAAGATATCAGTTCTGAGTATGTTATTGAAGATGGTTCTTTAGGAGAAGGGGACTTAAACTTTGAGGCAGGTGGATAGTAATGACACATGAGTCATGTTTAAAATGGAATGTTAGTATCAAGCATTAATTATTTTGACCAGAGTTTGGAAAGTACTCCTGAAACACAATCCTCATTGTCTTCAGAACAATGGAGGACATTCTCCTTGAGCTTAACTTGTTTATTGGGTGTGAAGATTTGTAATGAATTATAACTAAGAAGTAGTTTTTAAAGATTGAGAGAATTGAATCAATGTGAAACAGGAGTATTGAATTTTGTAGATGGGTTAATGAAAGAACCCATATAATTTAATTCAGCATTCTTAAAGTAGTTTATGTGCCAAGGTAATCTGCTGAATTTTAAGTACAAATCTTAAGACATTTGAAGGCTTTTCTTAGCAGAATATAGTTTTACATTTCCCTTATTTGTTATTTACTTATATGCCTATTGACCTGATTGTAATTTTTACTAAAAGTTAAATTTGAAATAGTTGAGTAGGTATTAGGAGTGGAGAAATTTAGGCCACAGAGTAGAAAAATCTAGAATAGTCAAAGCATTATTGTGAATGGTTGCAGTTGTATAGTCTCAGTTCTGCCTGTTTCTGTACTTTTGTTTTTCACTGTTAAGAGCTACCCTTTACCATTTATTTTGCTAGTAGTACTGGATGTCTAGAAAGTGCTAATCTTGCCATTCCTGTAAGAAGCTACCTGCCACCTTCGAGAGCATGTTTGCATATTATGTTTCTAAAAGAGAGCTAGATTTTGTATGCATGATGGCTTTTTGCACAGCTAATGATCTACAGAGAATAAAATGCAGTCTTCTCCATTTTAACAAAATTTAGACAGTCCTTAAATAGCATAGGTGTCAAGTGATATTGATTGACCCAGCCACAAATTGTATTGCAAGAAGTAACCATGTAACACATTTCAGTGATTTAGGTATTAGAAATAAGTAACAGTCAACTTACCAAAGATGTTAAGAGAGGGTGGCATACTGCCTTTCCAGGACTATTTTTAAAGTAAAAAATACTTTTGAGGAGCTACTATAAATGACAGGTTTACATGAAAGATATATACATACATACACACACACATACATACATATATGTACCACTTAAAGATGGTAAGGAAATTATAATGCAATATCCAACATTAGATCTTTTCCTGGTGTTGAAGTAGAATAATGGATTATAATCAAACCATTATGTCAAATGAAAACTTTTTAGCTAAAATTGTTAATACAGAATAAAAGTAACTTCTTGTTGGGGTGTGTGGTTCAATGGTAAAGCTTCCTAGGCTTGCCCTGGAAGTGTGATAACCTTGGGTTTGATGCTCATCCCTGAGGGTTGGGGGTGGGCAATAAAAGTAACTTCTCATCTTTGTAGCCCTTGTTAGAAGTTAGACACTGCTGCCCTGGTCAGAGACCCTGAAGGCTTAGGCAGGAGGATTTCAAGTTCCACCTAGCGGTAGCAACTTAGCAAGACCTTATCTCCAAACAAAAAGGATTGGGGATGTAGATAAGTGGTAGAATGCTTCTAGGTTTCCATCTTGCTACCACACAAAATAAAACAAAAAGAAGTTAAACATTCACTTTAGTTCTTTTTTTAAAAAATAAGTTTTCAAAAAGCTTCTGTTCCACAGTCTTTTCCTAACTAATTTTCTTTAAAGATTGCCTGTGATAATCACTGATCAAATGGTAAAAATTACCTCAAAATTGGGCAGGGCATATAGTCAGTTGGTAGACTGCTTGCTTTGCATGCACAAGGCCCGGGGTTGATCTCCAGCACCACACACACACACACACACACACTCACAAAAACACCCTCAAAATAGCCTCTGAAGTTGTTGTTGTTGTTGAATGACTACACCTTATTTTATGCTGGTGGGTGTATTTCTGCAATTTAGTGAACTTTGTTGAATTATTGAAAATGCCCCAGTAAAACAACTATTTGAAAATACTGCCAAAAGTCCTTAATAAAGTAATAGCAATATGATGAAATCTCTAGCTTTTTGTTATACAAATTTAGATTTTCATGTAATTAGATTTTCTTAAATTGAAATGTGTGTACCTTAAGTCAGTAATTGATTTCAAAGATCCATCTTTGATTAGAGAAAGATATAATTGAGATGTTGCTAGCATGTTTGCTTTCTTATCATTTGTTGAAACTCAGGAGTGTTGTTTTGTGATGATTTTCTTGGCTTGGTATAGATGTACATTTTTATAGTTTGTTTTTCCTTTTAAGGAGATAGTTTGATTATTAGATTTGGGGGGATAGGTGTGATCAAATCATCACCCTAATTTTGACAAACAATGGCTTTGAGTTTATTATCCATTGAAGTTGGATTTAGAATCAGCAACTTTAGATTTATACATTTGTAATACTTTAAATTTACAGCTGATGGAGTCCATGTACAAGTGTCAGAATTAGTCTTCTTTATGCTCAGCATTAGTGAAATAATGTCATTAGTTTTTCCTTGTTCTCTTCTTTCTCCCATTTTTTTCCACCCATGAATTTTTGGTGGTTCTTTTGTTTAGCATAAATAGCTTCACCTGACATCGAAGATGGAAATATGAAATTTCCCATTTTATTTTTAATTAATTACCATGGCATTATAGTGCTATGATTGATTTTTTTTTAATCGAGATTTGGTAGCTAGTAAATATCATTTATGTTGCCCAGATACATATTTCTTGGTAAGGTAGTTGATAAAGTTTTAACTCTACAGAAGTGGTTTCTGCCCTACCCCCCTTGTTTCTGGTGTGTGTGTGTGTGTGTGTGTGTGTAAGTGTGTGTATGTTTGGAATTGTTCCTGGAGAGGCAAATCATTTGATTTCTAATGCCAAGGAAAATGTCCATATTATCAGATATTGTTTTGGCTTGATTAATATAAAACATTATTTGCTACTTAGGATGCTTTAGAGATTTTGCAGATTTTTTCTAATTTTGAAAGCATTTTAATATTTTAAAATGAAAAATCCTGACATTTGCCAGTATTAAAGTAATTTTTGTTTTACATTGACTTTTTCCTCCTTTAGTGCTTAAAAGACCATAGTTTTTTCTCTTCTTTTAAAAAAGTGTTATTTTTCTAAGTTTGATTTGGTCTGTTTTCTGCTTTAGGAAAGACAGCAACATGTAGAAGCCGTTGAGTTGAAGGCTAAAGAAGTTCTCAAAAAATTATTTCCAAAAGTGTCTGTCCCTTCTAATTTGGTAAGAATAATTTATTACTTTTTTAACATGACATTATTCAAGAAAGTTGAATGCACAGTATTTGCTGTCAACACTTGGTTTTGATAGTGTGTTGATACCTTGATCTGTCCCTTCATTAATCCAGGGTGCTTTTTGAGTAGTTATAAAAGATACCTTGTCTCACAACTCATGTATATATTCATCTGAAACTTTTGTTGTATTCTACAAAATTTAGAGAATTATAAACATATCTGGGAAAGAATTGTTTCTGAATGGTCAATAAAACCAATAATATTCTTAATGGTTTTGCTCAAAGTAGAACTTAATTTTAAGTGATTACTTCTTAGTTGTAGCAACATTTTATTTCTTTATGTACTCAATACTATGAACCCAACCTCTACATTGTAAAACTCAAGATTCTGGTCATCTTATTAACTTCTTCAAGCAAAAATCTTAAAGAAAATAGAAAACAACTTGATTTATGTAAGGATGTACATGTTTTAAGTAGGAAAGAAAAGTTAATTTGGTTCAGAAAATTACACAGAAAGTATTTGAGAGCAGAGAAGTCCAGTGAATATGCACGTGTTTCTTAAAGTGGTGGGGTACATCTTTTTTATTTTAATGAAAATAGTTTATGTGTTCAGAAGAAGAGATACTGGAATAGTGAGCCCAATATCCTTCTTCAGCAATTATCAATATATGCCATGTATCAATATATAAACAGTCTTGTTTTACCTCCCATCTTGCACTGCATAGGTTATTTTGAAGGCATTCAAACAACAGTGTTTCTTTTTAAAAAAAGAATTCCTTTAAATATAGTATTACATTAAGAAATATATTCTTAATTTTGTATGTTTAGTCATTGCTTGCATTTCTCCAGTTGTGATATAAAATTGTTTCAATTAAATAAACTGATGAAATATCTAGTCCTGGGTAAACATAGAAATACACTGTCAATTCAAGTGCTATTATTACATTGAATCTAGGAGGGCTTACTGTGAATATATTTTATAATTTTCTTTTGTGGCCATATCTATTTTTGTTTCTACTTTATTAATGGAAATATAATTTAAAGATTTATTTATTTGGCAGTATTAACCAAGAGAGTTAATGACTGGTAGTTGCTGTTTTTCAAAGATTGTGAAAGACTACCAACAGCAAAAATTTTCTTCTAAATGTGGCATATTCATTTTGATTTCTTTTAAATTTTGGTGCTGAGGATTGAATCCAAGGCCTTGCATGTGCTAGGCAAATGCTTTACCACTGAGCTACATACCCAGCCCAGCCTTTTTTGTTTTGAAACATTACCCAGACTGGCCTTGAAACATATGATCCTCTGGCCTCAGTCTCCCGACTATCTAGGATAACAGGCATGTGCCACTGTGCCCAGCACAATTTCATTTTTTTTTTTTCAGTTTTGATTAGTGTACTATAGTTATACATAATAGCAGGGTTTATTTTGACATATTCATAGATGCATATAGCATAATTTGGTCCATTTCAGTGAATTCATTGTTAATAGTAGTAACCCCTTGACAATAACCAAATGACTAAAAATTTATAAATCACCAATAAAACATGAAAGATATTCTTTGGCTTTTGTTCGTGTAAATACTTCTGCGTATTGTCTGTATCTGAAAAATACATTAAACTAAACATTAATAGACTTTTATACATTAGATATTTTTTTTTTAATTTGCTGTTTGCTGTTGCTGTTTTGCTGAGCAGATTAACATGGAGAGATTAAACTATATGACCTTGGTGAGGGAGATTTATAAATGTTAAGTGATTAAATCAGTTTTTCATCTAATTTTAAATCTCAATATTTGAAGCTGTTAAGTAGAAGTTAAATCATATACTTGGAGTTGTGGTTCAAATTTATAATGTGAAAATGTCATTCTTTTATAAAATGGAAAAGCTATGTAAACAATGTGATGTTGAAGGTATTGTACTATGGGGTGATCTCAGCGTCTTATTTTTATTCTTATTTGATTGTTGATAGACCATCTCAAATTCAGCCACAGAAGTAAAATGCTTTATAAGAGTTAACAGAAACATAGTGTTCCTTTTTGAGTTAAACTAAACTGAAGACTTAAGAAAGGTATAAGAAGAAATTTTGATTTGTAATGTTGAACAAATACTCTTTTCATCAGAGTTTAAAATTCACAAAGGAAGCTTGAAAGATTTAGAATAATTTACTCTGAAATTTAGAATAATGTCTAAAACTAGAATATGTGTTATTCATGTCAGTTAACCTCCCACACCTCAATGTCTTTATAGTTTAATCTCTCCATGGGGATCTACTTATCAAAACAGCAGTAGGAAGCAATAAAGTATTTATTTCATGTATAAAAGCCTTTTTAAAGCCAATGATTTTATTAAATTATGCTAATAACAAAGAAGCTTATTTCTTGATGTTTCAAGATAAATATTTTCTTATCCTTCATATCTTACAAGTTGAGGTTTTTGTTGGATTTGAGGAATTGTTTGCACATGCATGTCATTTCTCATTATGACTTTAAAAATAATTTATAATATACAGTTTTTAATTTGATGTAGCATTTTCAGGAACCCCTAAATGCTATCAAAGAATTTGAAATCCTCTGGGCAAAACTTAACTTACAGTTTTTTAATTCAGAGTACTTAGTTTTTAAGCACTGTTGTATTTGAAAAGAAGTTTTTAAAAATTAATTATTCTTGATTTCCAGTGATTTAAATATTGAGTTCATTGGTCCTGGTGCTAGTAAATGGTGGAAGCCAGGTTTGAGCCTTGGTCTTCTATCTTTGAGTTCAGAATTGAGTTGCAAATATTGTTTATCAGGATAAATAGGAATTTTATTTTGATGGTGGTGCATAGGTATATTTTTAGTGTTTAATTTCAAGACTACGCTATTTTCAACTTATGAAAGTTACATTGCCTCTTTAATATTTCTAATGAGATGTTATCTGTGGAGTTTTCTTTTATATTTGTCTACTTTAGTTACTTTAAATGTTTGATTTATTTCTTTTAGATTTTTTTTTGAAATCGATGACTTTGTCTTTTTCCCCCTACAGAATTACAGTGAATGGTTGTGTGGATTTGAACAGAAGGCCAAAGAATGTATAGCTGGAACTTCAGGTTCAGAGGAGGTTAAGGTTGGTACAAAAAGTGAATTGTCCATATTTAAACATGGAAAAAGGAGTAAATCAGAACTTGTTTTCATAAACTCTGGAAAGATATAAAAGATGTATTTTTAGTAGGATCATGATTTTTTTGAGGAAAGTATAAGAAGGTGATTTCATTTTGTATAGAGTTTAGTGAAAATACTATTAAGTTTTCCTTACATCTGATTATGTACAAAGCTAATGTCTTCCCTTTTTCTAACTCTGTGTCATAATCATTTCTAAAACAATATGTGATTATCTCTTTCTTTTTAGTTTGAGTTTAAAAAGTAATGATCAGTTGAGGTAGGTAGGTAGAGTCTTCATGGTTTTCTGCAGTGCCTCCATATGTTCCACTAGTAGGATTAAAAACCTGAATTGGAGTTTATCTTTGACCACTGAAAGTGAGGGGATTTAATATTAATATTTCTCTTGAATCTCAAGTGGCATGAATAAAATTCCTTTTCCTGTCTGTAAGATGAACATTGTAACCTTTACATGTGTGTCTACTTTGATTTTACCATCTGACTAAAAAGCAATAAACTCATTGACCATAAAATTATGTAATCTATTTTGAGTGAGTGGACTTCAAAAGTTTTACTAGTAAACACTGAATGACCAAAAAGTCGTTGAACTTCATTGCTGCTTGGAAGGTTGAAATTTAGTGCTTCACTGTGAACAGTCTGAAACAGTTTATTGTAATGTAACATTAAATACTAAAACAAATTTGAAGAACAAATCTTGTAAAATTAGGATTTTTTTAAAAAAATTCATTCTTTGCAGGTTCTAGAGCACAAGTTGAAAGAAGCTGATGAAATGCACACACTTTTACAGCTGGAGTGTGAAAAATATAAATCTGTCCTTGCAGAAACAGTACGAAATGACTTTTAATCTTCATTTTTATTTTATTTTTAAATCATTAACTTATTCATTTATAGCTTAAATAGTTTAACATGAATTTTTCCAAACAACTGTACCTTTGTCTGTAGGAAGGAATTTTACAGAAGCTTCAGAGAAGTGTGGAGCAAGAAGAAAATAAGTGGAAAGTTAAGGTTGATGAATCACAAAAGACTATTAAGCAGGTATTGAAAATAGAAAAACATAAGCATTAGTTTGAGAGTGTGTGGTCTAGAAGAGCAGCAGCAGCAGCATCACCTAGGAATATGTGAGAAGTGCATGGTCTTTGCCCTTCCCCAGACTTTGGAATCTGAAATGTATAGGAGAGGCAGCAGTTTAATCTAATGAGCCCTCTGGGTTTCTGAGGCCCACTCATGTTTCAAAGTCACTTGTAGAGTATGACTGAAGGGTGATAAAATAGAATGTAAAGTGCTTTGGAAGTTATTCTGTGATACCATATGGTGAAGAGTTTTGGGTTCAAAACTAGTTTTAAAACATTGATATTAATCCATGATATATAATATTCAAGAAAAGATTAATAATTCATTTTTATGTTCATGGGACCTCAGTGTTATTGTGTAGTCTTAATTCTTCCATTTGCTTGGATTTGGAAGGATTGCCATCTGTTACTTAACTTTCTTGGGCCAAAATGTGCAGACTATTGGGTCACTGGTAGTACTCTGTGTTAATGCATTTAGGGATTAAATACAGCTGATTGTCAGTTACTTGTTAATTTAAAAATTAGTCACTTTTAATTGGGCCTAATATATTGTCATACAAATGAAATGGGTTTTAACCAACATTTAAATCAAGTTACATATGACTCTTATGTTTTAAATTCTTTAAAAACTCAGTATGACTTTAAATGAGACACATTTCAAAACCTCTGTAATGTCTTTTAAATGATTCAGAATTGTACAAGGTATAAGATGTGTATCCTTGGTGGTTTGCTTGGTCTTATAATTGTTTCACATTTCAGATGCAGTCATCATTTACATCTTCAGAGCAAGAGCTAGAGCGATTAAGAAGAGAAAACAAAGATATTGAAAATGTATGTTGATTATTTGACTTGTAACTTATAAACTAATATTTGACATTGTGGATTGTCCAAAGATCTATATTTTTAAAAATTTTTTCTTAAATACTTTTTTAGTTGTAGATGAACACAATATTTTTTATATATTCATTTATTTTTATGTGGTGCTGAGGATCGAACCTAGTGCCTCACACATGTGATATAAGCACTCTGCCACTGATCTACAGAGCCAACCCCAAAGATCTGTGTTTCAAGATAATTTTTATCTAAAAATGATCAAGTTATGTTCTTAATATCTCAGGCAGTGTTTGAGTTGATATAATTTCATATTCCTAAAAGTCCTAACTTTTCATTGTGGAGAAACGTCATAAAAGGAAATCTTTAGTGTGTTAACTTTTCCTTCTTTGTTTATTGCTAGCTGAGGAGAGAACGAGAACATTTGGAAATGGAACTAGAGAAGGCAGAAATTGAACGATCTACCTATGTTACAGAAGTCAGAGAGGTACTTTAAATAGAATTTTTTCATCCTTGCTTCTCAATTCAAATTAAGCTTATAACAGAGTGATAAAATATTTCAGTATGAGTTTTTTGTGGAAGAGCTTCCGAGTAGTATACAAAACATGGGATATCATAAGGAGATCAATCTTAAACTCTAAACTTCATTGCAGCTGAAAGATCTGTTGACTGAATTGCAGAAAAAACTTGATGATTCATATTCTGAAGCAGTAAGACAGAATGAAGAGCTAAATTTGGTAAGAAGCTTGTTCTCCACTGGGTATCAAGGAGGCTCTGAAAACACTTGTATTGACATGTGGAGAAACCATCCAAACTTATTCTTTGCTAACCATCTTTAGCTTGGCATTTTTTGTAAGTTTAAGATAATCTTTATATTCTGATGATTCCTAAGATGATTCTTCTTTTCTTAGCTCCTAACAATGGCATGTTTGGCTTCCAGCTCTTTTTCAAAGTTTCCTTCATTTTATAAAGCCTCATTTCTCCAACCACAATATTTTCAGTGAATAAAGAAACGAAAGTTTGACCAAGTTTTGAAGATTCTCTTCTTATTTTTTTAATATTATTTTTATTTGTAGTTGAACACAACACCTTTATTTATTTATTTATATTTATTTTTATTTTTATGTAGTGCTGAGGATCAAACCCAAGGCCTCACACATGCTAGGCGAGTACTGTACTGCTGAGCCACAACCCCAGCCCGAAGATTCTCTTCTTTAACTACAATAGTTAATTGAATGTCTTATTTTCTAATCTGGGAGAAGATTCATGCTCTTTATTCAAGGACAGAAACCTAGTTTCTTGTTTTAACTAGTCTTTCTATAAACTACAAATAACAAAAGATTATAAAATTCTTTATCAACAAATTACTTAACACATAGTAGTCCACACAATACAGGTTTACAGATGACTACAATTAGCTAAATGTCTTAAAACATACAGTTACCTGCATTCCCATTTTTTAGTTTCTAGAAATTTATACTTGTTATTGACAGGCTTAGTTTTTATATGAAGTTGGCCATCTTACTTTGTTTCAAACAATAATCATTCTATTTTCCTGTGACTTAAAAGTTGTTACAGTATGAAGTTAGATTTTTTTTTTAAAGTACCTGAACATATTTTAGGAAGATTTCAGTAAGTTTCTCATCAGTACTACTATATAAACCAAGTTAAAACTTCTTAATTCATTTGTGATTGTTCTTCTATGTTATGACAATGATTTATGAGAATCAGTTTTTTGAGCTGGGCTATATGAGAAATTATTTCTCAAAACACACACATCCCTATTTTTTAAATAAAATATCTTTTTATTTACCCATGCTTTATTTTAATTGAACTCATTCCCACTGCTGTGTAAGACTGGATCTGTTCATATGTTTTATCAGGATTATGATATGCCACAGTTGTAAGTCTTTACCCCATAATAATGGGGTATTTTTTTTTTTTAATTATCACTTCTAATTAGCTGTAAAGTGATTTTTGCCTTTTAACTTTAGTGCTCAGTGGCTGATTCAGCCTCTATCTTGTAACGAGCGTAGAGGATTACAGCTACATCTCCATTTAGCCTGGTGTTCTCTTTTGTAATATTTTTTTTGCCCCTTTACAGTTCTGTCAAAAAACCATTTCAAGTGGTACTTGCTTTCATTTTTTTCCCGCTTAGGCTTGAGTTTGAAATCTTATTTTAGTCTTGGTTTGCTCAGGTTAACTATTGCCACATTTTAAGGTAGAATAATTTTTTTTTTGCCTGTACATACTTTGTGTTCTTGGACCAAAAGATTAACCTCTCTGACATAAGTGTTAAACACAAAGTTTAGTAAAGAAGCAAACACTACTTTGGTATTTAAGTTGTACCCCAAATACAATTTCCAAATGGAATGCTCCCCCCACCTGCCCAGTAATTCTCCCTCCAATTTTAAATGACAGTATCTTATATTTTTCCCTTTTTAAGTCTCCAGAACTGTTTGGACAGTTATGCCTATGGGTAAGACAAAAACAGTTAACTTGATTAAGTTTAAAAAGAAAGTTATTGTTGGGCAGCATAGTTCATTCCCCTCATATTTTATTCAAACAGTTGTCAGGGAAGAGGCATTCTATATTGGCACTAGAGTTTTATAGATTTTTATAACTCGAAAAGTTGGTTATTAAGAAGTATGATCTTGCATTGCTTTTTAGTCAAGTCTTTACTGGATGATCAACATTTAAGTTCTTCATTTTACTGGATTTGTAATCTTCTATTCAATGTCTTTAAAAATATCATACAATTGACTCTTTAATTGAACTATGTAGATTAAGAAAGCCTTTAAAAACTAATTGGTAACATTTTTATTTGCCTTTTAATTTGGAATGATTTCAATAACTTTGAATAGTGACTCCTTTAAAAGGCGCTTTACAGGAATTTGATATGTATTTTGCATTTGTAGTTTTCTATTTCAAACTCTAGTTCATTTCTATAGTTTTTCTTACGTGTAGCTCTACAGATGGAAACCTCCACTGCTTAGCTTTTCTGTACATCTGGTGTAGCATATTGGCTAATCCACTGTGCATAATAACTGTTAGTGATCCTGTTCTTTCATACTCTTTCTAAAGTCCTAGAGGTATCGGTATAATCAAAGAAGCGTGCAAATTAAGTTAATTGTGGTGTTCCTTTATTTTTATTTTTTTTTTACAGTTGAAGACCCAGTTAAATGAAACAGTCATAAAACTTAAAACTGAACAAAGTGAAAGACAGAAGGTAGCTGGTGATTTACATAAGGTAAGGCTGCTTGACATGGAGACACAATATTGTGAGCTTTTGTTGTGCCTTCTATCTTAAGAAAACACAGTTAATTTTGGAGTTTTTCTTTTGTATCCTTATAAATTGAAGCTGGCTCTTTTTATAGTTTTGACTTATTTTCCATTATTTTTAATTCAGCTCATTTCATCACATTTTATAATTATAAAACAGTAAAAATTTAAATTTAATTATATAATCAGATTACATCCATATTTTTAAAATTGGGACTTCACATGTGTAGTCATTTACAAAGTACACATCTGTTGATCTTTATGGGTAAAACTGAAAGATATCTATATTTTTGTTGTTTCAGAAATTGCTTTCATTTATTTCTTTGTACAAATACATATTTCTTAATCTCATAATAAATGGATGATTTTTTAGGGTTGCATATTTTATTATTTTTATTAGATTTACCATTTATTTGTATTTCTGGTGTGTGTGTGTGTGTGTGTGTGTGTACTGAGGGCTGAACCCAGGAGTGCTTTACAACACTCAACTACCTCCCTACATCTGCAGCCCTTTTTAATTTTGAGATCAGGCTATGTTAAGTTGCTGTCTGGCCTCAAATTGGGGATCCTCCTACCTCAGTCTCCTAAGTTACTGGTTTATAGGCTTGTGCCACAGCGTCCATCATGAGACACTTTTAGTAGTAAAGTTCATATGTGCTTTAAAACTGTGGTAGTGTTTATGGAAGATACAGTCATTAACAAAGCAAGTATGTCACTTTCTTGGAACTGCAACATCAAGGGGTATGCACATCTTTAACTCCCACCCTTCCAGAATTGGGGTTTGAACCAGGGATGTTCTACCACTAAGCTATATCTCCAGACTTCTTACTTTTTTATTTTGAGATGGGGGTCTCCCTAAATTGCTAAGGCAATTTAAATTTGTGATCATTTTGCCTCAACCTCTTAAGTCATGGGATTACAGGTGTGCTCTGCCACACTCAGCTTAAATTTTGATAGTTACTATAAATTGATACCCCCCAATCCTATAGTGATTTATATTCCTCCCTGCAAGTTCTTGTTGCCTTATACCCTCACCAGTATTATATACTGTCAAACATTTAAATATTTGATATTCTAATAGATTTTTTATAAATATTTTATTTTTGAAAATATTACCTTTTAAAGTAGGAAAGGAGTGTTTTTGATGGTTCTATATGCTTACAGCTTGTAATTATTGTTATGTAAAAGTTTAGGAATCCAGAATTGCTTCACATTATTTTAATGTAGGGAAAAAAATGTGAATTTAGAGAGTTTTAAAGTACAAACCTTGATATGTGGTACACTGTCAGGGTTGAGCTGTGAATTTTTTTGATGTGTTGTTCTAATTTTTGACCCCTGAATCAAAATTAAAAATATGCAGTTTTAATCTAGCAGCATAGTTTCTTAGAAAGTACTTTAAAGATATTAAACAGATACTCAAAGATTTGGATAGGCCATGTTATTTATGATGGCTAAAATGGCAATGATAGGTTTATCAGTTACCTGTCTTGATTTACCCAATAGATAATGTATTTCTGTGCAACACTCAATTGAAAATGCATATATATATATATTGACTGAAAAATGTTAATAAAACACTTTGTAAAACAGAAAAGTAAAACAGCATGTATGTTAAAATCCATTTATATTAAAATTTCTGCCAGTTTCCTGTAAGCACAGATTATGCACAGAGAGGGATCTAGATTAGGAGTCAGAATATTGTAGGATGTGTGGGCCATATGTGGTTTCTCTCAGATGTTCTCTGTTTCTTTTTAAAAAATGTTTAAAGATTTAAAACATTTTCAGATGTGAACTGTACAAAAAGTCAACTAGAATTGACTGACCCCAAATCTGATTCTAACCTAAGTATCGATCATCTTTCTTTCTATTTTTAATTTCTTCATACAGTTTCTGGATTTGAACTTTTTGAAACAGTGAACATGTGTTCTTATAATCTGGTGGGGGAATGTAGCTATTTTCATTTTGATGCCAAAATTCTACATTGTTTTGAGAGGAGTGTTTTTTTGTTTTGTTTTTGGTTTTTTTTGTTTGTTTGTTTTTTTGGTGGTATCCAGGATTGAACTCGGGGACACTCCCCCCCTGGGCCACATACCCAGCTCTATTTTGTATTTTAGGTAGAGACAGGGTCTCACTGAGTTGCTTAGCACCTTGTCATTGCTGAGGCAGGCTTTGAACTCTTAATCCTCCTGTCTGAACCTCCTGAGCCTTTGTCACTGCCCCTGGCTTGAGAGGAGGTTTAATGTTGTATAAAGTATGTAACCGAATCACTCATTTTGTATAAATTTATTTATTGGCTACTATATTGCTTTCCTTGCAGGCCCAACAGTCACTGGATCTTATCCAGTCCAAAATAGTAAAAGCTGCTGGAGACACTATTGTTATAGAGAATAGTGAAACCTCAGAAACGGTACATATTTTCTTTAACCCAAAATCTCTGTGCTAATATTTTGTAAACTATGTGGAGATTAAATATTTGTAAGATCTGTCTCTGACCAGAAAACTGTTTCCATCAGATATTTTGTGTTCTTCTTTGTGTTGTTATTTTGATTACAGAACTGAGGATTGAACCCCAGGTTTTGTGCATGCTAGGCAAGTGCTCTACTACTATTTTGCTTTAGTTAAAAGTGTTTTCTTCAAAATATCACCTCTCAAATGCACTGATTTGATTGATGTTTGTTTTTACTGTTGCCTAGTGACATATTATGTTAATTTTCAAGGTTTGAGTGGAGAAAGAGAATGGTATAATGCTTATGGGTAAAGCCTCTGGAGTTTGACTGCTTGTGAATCCTAGCCTTGTGACTTCATACCTTCATGTGTAATTTTGGGCATATTGTTTCATTACTCTGTGCTTTAGTTGCCCATCTAAAAAAGGCAATGTAAATAATACTCTGTAATAATAACTCTATCTTGTAAGGTTGTTGAAGGAATAAATGGGTTAATACTTAATATATCTAAGATAGTGAGTAGCAATGCCTGGCATCCAATAAGAATTCAATATATGTTAACTGTGACTTGTTCGACTCTGCTCTTTTTTTTTTTTCCTGAAAGAAAAAAATGGATTTATTTCTGATATTCATAATTACAGATTTCTTTGTAGGTGGCTAAGTGAGAACATATTTTGCAGCATAGGTTTTTTTTTTTTTTTTTGGTGCCAAATAGTTGGCACTAATAGTTAGCAACCAACTTTTCTCTATGTGTTTTTTGTTGTTGCTGATTTTCATGTATATTTTCGGATTTTCATGTTTGTATTTGAAACAACAATAAAATGTTTTCTGATTTTGGTTGTACATTCCTTTTCCTTGTGTTGGAGTTCATCACTTATATCTTCTTTTCAGGAATCTTCTGAAAAGGAGAAAATGTTTATAAGTCTAAATCAGACTCTCACACAGTTACAGCAGTTGCTACAGTCGGCAAACCAACAGCTCACAAAGGAGAAATAACACTACCAGGCCTTGGGTAAGGAGATTTGAAGTTCTGCTGTCTATTTAAGGATAACAGACATAGTGAAGGGAGGGTGATGTGTATTTACCACAAATAAAGGAAACTCATCATTTCACTAAAGGGAATATTCATTCTTTATCTGTCTTAGAAGTTTTAGATTACATCCTGTTTTTTTTTTTTTTCTTGGAGTTTTGTTTCCCTCTTGTGTATATTTTAAAGGTCTTTCATCTTGGAGGAGGGGAAATTTTTTATTTTTTGCCTACTTTGACCTTTTTTCAAACTCTGTTGTCACTCGGCTATCAGGGTATGGGCATTGCCATAATGCTTATAACTGCTTCATTAATTTCTTATGATCTTAGTTCAGATGAACTATTTGGGTGATATTTTCTTATTTCCCCTCTGTTTATGACTTGGTAAAATGAAGTGACCATAACATTTTTATTGATGTAAGATTGCTGATCTGAGAATCAAGGCATTACAATTAATTAATTTTTACATGAAAAAAGAAAACACAAAATTGATTATGCCTAAGGCATGTATTAGACTTCCATTTTTTTTTGTAGTTGGGCACAATACCTTTATTTATTTTTATGTGGTACTGAGGATCAGACCCAGGGCCTCGTCGTACATGCTAGGCGAGTGCTCTACCACTGAGTCATAACCCCAGCCCTACTTCCATTCTTTTTTTTTATTAGTTATTGGTGGATCTTTATTCATTTATTTGTTTACATTCAGTGCCGAGAATCAAACCCAGTGCCTCACACATGCCAGGCAAGCGCACTACCATTGAACCACCACCCCAGCCCCTGGACTTCCATTCTTTAGGTTGGAAGCTGTTTTACTGAAGTTGGTCTTGGGGGTAATCTAAAAAATCTATTTTTTAACACCTGAAGTGAGAATTTTAATTGAGGATAAATAAATCCAAATGAGCTTTTATTGTCTATATTACCTTAGAAAGCTCCAGTTGATTAGCACTTAAAAATGACTTGTGTTTTAGCTGGTGAGTATATAGGTTTTGTTGTTCTTGTTATTTGGATTTTATTGCTTTATAAATGATTCAGGTCACACTGCCTAGGGTAGAGTATTCACATATGAACTAAGTATCCTTCTTTTGAGGCGGGCATACTGTTTCACTTTTAAAGACTTCTCATCCTATGTCCAAACTGAGCATATGCTGTCTTTAAAATGCTAATTCAAGTCAGTTAACTCTCAGAAGACTTTCCTCATTCTTTAACCTATCAGCAAAAGTAATGACTCTTCCTTTCCATCTTTCATCCTTGTAAAATGACCTCTTAGGTTTCAGTTGTTTCTCTTCAGTTTCTTCAACCTTCTGCTGCATTCTCCTGTTTTCAAATTGTGAAACAACCTGGCTTCATGGGAAACTCTTCTGTCTCACCCTCCCATGACTGCTACCTTACTCTCTCTTTATGGTCCCTTTGTTCAGTATTGTAAACATGCTCAGCTTTTATTTTAATCATATTTTTCCTTTTAGTCAGCACCCTAATTTTTCACTTCACCTTTAACAAGGGATTCTTAAAATAAGAAACTCTCCTCGCAGTATATGTGCAACTTCTTTCCTTGCTATTAGTTCTTATATCTGTTCTAGAATGGCTTCTCCTAGTCCAGTCCAAAGAAACCACTTTTGCTAGCATTGTTAGTAATATCCTAAACTTGGATCTAATATTAATATAGAGCCCTTCTCTGCATTTAATAATACCAAAAGTTTATTAAATATGCTCAATGTTCTAAAGTTAGCCAACAGGCCTTTGTGTTGTAAGGGAAGGGTTTTATTTGAGGAACGCTTTTATAAGATTGTCTTTTATCCCATGCCTTTAGACCTTATCATTATTTATTTGAGGCGGGGATAGTTGTAAATTTCAATCTCTCCTTTCCATGCTACTTACTTGCTTTAGGTTTATATTCTCTTGAATAGGGCTAATAAAAATGGTTCCCAATGTTGTTCTCTTAAATGTTTTCTAATAGAATTTGGCTTACATTATTAATTTTTTTACCTGAAAACTTTTGAATCCTGACAATTGTCTTTTTTGGAGGGGTGGGTACTGGGGATTGAATTCAAGGGCACATCCCCAGCCCTATTTTGAAATTTTATTTAGAGATAGGGTCTCACTGAGTTGCTTAGCACCTCACTTTTTCGGAGGCTAGCTTTGAACTTGCAATCCTCCTACCTCAACCTCCTGAGCTGCTGGGATTACACGTGTGTGTCACTGGCTTGTCTTTTATTTTGATTATCATTAGTGTGTATTTCTTTGAGCCTGCTTGAAAGGACTGAGCTAGATCAAATGGAATTTGTATACAATGAATGTATTCAGAATGCCTTTCGTTGCTTTGTTTTAAAATTAATTTCTTTCTGATCTTTTACAGAGTGAAGTGACTGGGAAACCATTCGTTTGAGCATAACAGAAGGCATTGTATTATATTTTGCCAAATTAAAGCCTTATTTATGTTTTCACCCTTTCTACTTTGTCAGAAACACTGAACAGAGTTTTGTCTTTTCTAATCCTTGTTAGACTACTGATTTAAAGAAAAACATTTAAAAAAAAAAGCCAACTCTGTAGACACCTTCAGAGTTTAGTTTTATAATAAAAACTGTTTGAATAATTAGACCTTTACATTCCTGAAGATGAAATAAACATGTAATCTTTTACCTTATTTTGCTCAATTAAATTGTTCAGAAGATCAAAGTGATAAAGACGATGTAAAATTTAACATTTTAATACTGATGTTGTACACTGTTTTACTTAACATTTTGGGGAGTAACTGCCTCTGACATCAACTCAAGAAAACACTTTTTTGTTGCTAATGTAATCAGTTTTTGTAATGGCAGTCAGCAAATAAAGGGTTGCTTATTATTCAAACTTGACTTATTCTAATTTTCATTGAGCTTTAACAGATTGCATTGGCACTACAGATCAACATAATATAGAACACAATAATTAATTGTAATCATGGAACAAGATAATTCATGTGACCTTTCTAATTGGAGCTCTGGGTCCTCTCTGCTCTGCTGTCAGCTGTGGCCCAGCATAGTGGGGGCTACAGAAAGAATGGGTTCTGAGAGACCTGGAAAGGAAAAAAGAGAGTCTAAGAGGGATTTTCAAACAGTATCACAAAAGCCAAGTTTCGTTATTCTTATTTACTTAAATCATTTGTTTGAGGGAGAGGACTTGTTGCTTTTGTGGTTTCAGTGCCACACTCAGCAACTCCACTGTGGAAGAAGGGGAACCAGCTCCCTCATCAAAATACAGCCATTTCTAGAGAATGGGAGCCCATTAAAATCAGCTCTCACAATGAGAAGTTAGAACAATAAAACCAAATAGTATGTTATGATTTGAAAAAAAAAAAAAAAAGAATGGGGCAGGCATTTAGGGTTTCAGACTTAGTATTTCACTTCTGATAGAGAAGATCTAGTTTATTTTTATTATTACTACTATTTTTTTAAAGTAACACTAACTTTTTAATTTCCCTTTTTAGGCAGTATATTATATAGTTTACATGTTACCTTTTTTACGGAAAGTTTTTCTTCATTATTGGATGAAAATGCTGCTCTCTTCAGATGTTAATAACCATTGAGAAATACCTCATTTAGAATTGAAGTGTCTCTTAGGCTATATTATGGCATCATTGCTATTTATTCAACATAACAGCCACACTTCTACCATAGGGTCTTTGCATTTTTCTGTTTCTCTCTTTAAAACTTTTTTCTTTTTGATCATTTTTGGTTTGCTCCTTTACCATTTTGAAATCTGCTTAAATGTCACTTTTATTTATGAGGTCTTTGCTGACTAACCTGTATTCCCCCCTACCCTCCCTATTCTGCTTTATTTTTATCTATGATATCTGAAGTCTTATAATATATACTTGGTTCCTCCTTATCCCTCTGTGAGGGCCAGACTTGGTCTCTTTGGCTTTGTGCTGTATTTTTTTTGTTTTGTTTTTAGTATTTATTTTTTAGTTGTAGTTGGACACAATACCTTTATTTATTTTTTTTTATGTGGTACTGAGGATTGAACCCAGGGCCTCGCACATGCTAGGCGAGCACTCTACCGCTGAACCACAACCCCAGCCCCTCTGTGCTGTATTTCTAGCCCTAAGAAAGTGCTAACGCTTAATTGTGCTCAAATGTTAAATGAATGGATGAAATTCATTTTTTTGATTTGAGGATTAACTGAAATAGGGCCTGGTAACTTTTCTCCTCTTAGCACACATATCAAATAACATTTCTAAAGTAGGCAGAGATGAACTGAAGAGGCTGTTCATGGCCAGTGCTTAGCCCTTGGCTGAGTGCTTGCAGCACACCACTGGGAAATTGATCTGCAGGCCAGAAGTACATTATCAGCCTCTGTGTTTTCTTTTATCATTGCCAATAAAGGTGCTCATGCTTCTGCTATCTGAAACAAACAGCTCTTGTTGTCTACTGTACAACCTCTCCTTATTACTTTTGTTTTCCCTTCAGAATGAAGCTTTCAGAAGAATTGGATAATTGTATTATTTTTCAATCTGTTTTGAATTTTTTTAAAACTTAAAGGGACACTGGAGTCACTATCTAATCTCCTGAATTCTGACCCCTCCCTCAACATCACAATATCACAAGTCATGCATCTTTTGGCTGTGAAGTAGCAGGAAGTTCACAACATTATCTACTCCAATTTGGGACAACTGTAATTTTTAATGGTTCTTTTTTGAAATTATATTAATACTTTCATCAGTCTATCCTGTTTCTTCACTCCAGAATCACATAGGAAAAGCTGCCATACTCCCACTTAGTGATTGTTTAGGTATACAAAGGTAGCTCTGTCCATTCCTCTTTGACTTAAATATTCCTAGTGCTTTAGTTTGAGTGAATTATGAAAGACCAGACTAGACAATTTATCTGTCTCCAACTGTCTGCCTTTTCTTACTGTCTTATAAGTGGGAGCAGACTAATTGATAACCCCTAAAGAAAATGGAGAGAGAGGGGCTGGGGCTATATCTCAGTGGTAGAACACCTGCCTCACAAGTGTGAGGCCCTGGGTTCAATCCTCAGCACCACATAGAAATAAATTAAGATTAAAAAATCTGAGATTCTAAGTCACCTCCTAGAATTACCTTAACATTAAAAAAAAAAAAAAAGAAAGAAAATGGAAAGATAGCCATACCTGTAAGGCAGGCTGTACCCTTTGGTTTGTTATGGCAAAACTAGTCAGTTTTTTGGAGGTCATTGATGCTGTGTTGTAAAGCATCCAAGCCTGAGCTGCCTTGAGATGATGTATTCCAATAGCAAGAAGTTATGGGGTATACAGCTGCAGACCATAACTGTGCCTCCTACAGAATTTAAGCCAGGGCCAGATTTTCCCCATGTCTTATATCCTGCAACAGTGATTGCATAAGGGCACTGCCACTTGTGGAATCTCCCTACATGTATGGGAGAAGCCAAGACCACCAGAACCTGCAGTAGCAACCTCAGTTAAGGGATGTTTGTACTTGACTCCATTCATCATATGGGTCCCTAGAGAATCGATGATAATGGAGGATTAACATGATTCCTTGATGTTACCTATCTGAACTGAGTGGGACTGGACTAATAACCCAGTGGACTGGGTTATTAGACTGAAGTTACAGGTAGCTATTGTTAAAGACCCCCGTCCAATGAAAGACCCCTGTTTCCCTGTCCAAGGAGAATCACACGAAACACTGGCTGCAAAAGCAAGAGGTTTAGGTTTATTGGACACAGGCGCCTGCGGGTGCCCAGCAGAACCTCAGCCGGAGCTTTGGTGGACTGGCACACCGGGCTTGGGGATACAGAGATTTTTATAGGGTTTGGGACAGGTTTCGCGAGCGCGGGAAGCAACAGGTTTCTTATTGGTTTGTTTAAATCTAGCATATAGGCCACCTAGCGGGTACAGGTCTGCATTCCAAAAACCACAGGTCTGCATTCTATTCTTTCTGTTCCTGCTTATCTGTTCCTGTTTATTCATTCATGCCTCAGGATGCGGGTGCTCTGTTCTTCAACTGGTTGTCTGGAAAGCATGCCTGGCGCCTGAACCTGTTTATGGGGTACCTGGTATCTTGGTTTCATATCTTGGCCTTAGGTAACTGGGCTAACTGGGCTAGGGTCTTTCACTATGGGATCTGTTCAGGGTGTGTATAAGAGGCACAGGAGGCTCCACAGAACAATGTTGAAACCACAATTGCAAAAAGAGACCAAGTTTAGGCTGTTATCCAAACTGATTGGTAGATTATTCTCATTCACTTAGTTTTTGTAATTTATGTTTTCCTAGAAAAATCAAGCCATTTCATATTCATTGGCAAAGTTCTATTATATAACAGCCACTATCACTTATGCAACATGCCAGACATTTTATAAAGTATTTAACATTAGTGCTTTTCAGTATCACCAGGTTATATTGGGACAGAGGAAGAGTGTTACATCATCCTCTTCATTTTACATCTATGGAAACTTAGTATAATTTCCCAGGGTTTTAAGCTACTAAGTAGAGAATGCAGGATCCTAATCTTCAACCTAAGCTATCTGGTTCGATTGCCTTTTGTAGATAACGTGTATGTGTGTGTACACACATATATACACTATACATATGTGTGTGTAATAGAATATTGAATATAATTTAAGTTACTAGAGTATCTTTAAGTACATAGAAAAATTTTCATATACATTTCTGATGTTAATGTACCTTTTCTTATTTTCTCTTGATTGTACTTTCTAAGGAATTATCTACCTTGGTTGTTCTCAAAAGTGTAGTCTCTAGTCCACTGGGCATCCCCTAGACCATTTCTAGGGATTTGCAAGGTCAAAATTATTTTCATAAGACATTATTTGCCTTTTCATTGTATTGACATCTGCATTGATGGCCCCTCAGCAAATATCAAACCAATGGCTCTGAAATGTGCTAGTAGTTATTGTATTTTCATGACCCCTCCCTCAGTTCCGGTAAAAATAGTATCAGTCACTGAAGAATGCATTTTCTGTTGAAATCCATGGCAATAAGAATGTGATTTTGTCTGTATGATGAAATTTGTCAGTATTTGGAAGATCTGTAAAATTCAGTTAACCAATATTTTCCAAATAACTAAAGATCAGTTTCACAAAGTCATACAGGAATAAAAGACTCCTGCAAAGAGTCAATACACCATTGAATTTCAGTGTAACACTGCATAAAGTTCACTGATAAGTTTCACACTCCAAACTGATTAATCTTCAAGAAACTGCTATTTGTGGGCCATTGTTTTGGTCAGCTTTTTCTCTTCTTCGACTAAAAGACCCAACCAGAACAACTGTAGAGAAGGAAAGGTTTATTTGAGGGCTCACAGTTTCAGAAGTCTTAGTCCATAGAAGGCCGGCTCCATTTTCCTCAGGCAGGCCTTGAGGTGAGGCTGAATATCATGGTGGAAGAACATTGCAGCAGAGGGAAGCAACTCACATGGCAATCAGAAAAAAGGGAGAGGGGTCTCCACTTTTCCATATACAAAATATATGCCCCATAGTCGCACCCACTTCTTTCAGCCACACCCCACCTGCCTTCAATTACCACCCAGTTAATCCCATTAGGAATAAATTAACTGATTGGGTTAAGGCTATAACCCAATCATTTCTTTTCCAAACCTTGCATTGTCTCATGTGAGCTTTTGGGGGACACCTCACTTCCAAACCATAATAGCCATTGTAGTGCAGGTCTATAATTTCGGCTATTCTGGAGGTTGAGGCAGGAGGATTGCAAGTTTGAGGCCAGCATGGGCAGCTGAGACTGTCTCAAAATATTAAAAAGTTAAATATAGCTCAGCAGTAGAGCACTTGTCTACCATGTTTAAGGCCCTTGGCCAGGAGGGAGTGCGGGGTGGGCAGGGGAGAAGCCACTTGTTGAATTTGACTGTGAAATCAAAGGATATCCATAATCATCTGAAATGGATTCCCTTATTCCAAGGACATAAAATGTGTGAGGCTCATTTCTCATTTTTTTTTCAACCAAAACAATATATCAGATTGGATGTAGAAGCAGTTGTCTTTTAATAAGCCAGATATTAAAGACATTTGTAAATTTGTAAAACAATATCATCCATCTCACTGGATCTTTTTGTTTAGGAAAATGAAGTCATCTTGTTATATTAAAATAAATGAACATTTTAAATTTTCCTGGTTTTAATTTCTAGTACATTGAATTATTGATAGAAATGTCAAATAAAAATCTTAAAAGTCTAAAATAGCCTGGCACAGTGGTGCACACCTATAATCCCAGTGACTCCAGAGGCTGAGGCAAGAAGATCACAAGTTCAAAGCCAGCCTCAGCAACTTAGTGAGACTCTGTCTCAAATTTTAAAAATACAAAGTAAAAAGGGCTGGGGATGTGACTCAGTGGTTAAGCACCCTGGGTTCAATCCCCAGTACCAAAAAATAAATTATTAATAAAGTCTAAAGTAGTACTGAGACCAAAAATCTAAGAGCCCCTGGTCTGGTTTCCTCCCCCCCCCCAATAGATGTAATTATTGGGTAACATGTCAGCACTTTTGTTTGGATGTGTATTTTGTTTTATAATAAATTTATGTTTTCGAAATTTATTCTTTTGTTCTGCTTTTTGCTAACCTGTCTGTAAAATTTATTTTCAATTCTTATTTCTAATACACTTTTAAAAATTTCTTTTAGTTGTAATTGGACACAATACCCTTATTTTATTTATTTGTTTTTATGTTGTGCTAAGGATTGAACCCAGGCCCTTGCACATGCCAGGCAAGCACTGTACCACTGAGCCACAACTCCAGGCCCCGTTTCTAATACATTTTATGCTGTATGTATTTCTTTGGACTTTTTTGTGTCTTTGTATTTTTTAAAAATAATGACTATTTCAAGCATATAGAAAAGTACAGAAAAATAAGACAAAACAATATGTACCAAAACAATATGTATACATTTTGTCATATTTACTTGAGTTTTTGTTTTTCATTTTTTAATAAAAATAGGTATAGTTGAAGCATCTTATACCTTTCCCTGATACCAGTTTGAAACCTCCCTCTTCAGATGCACCTGCTGCACTCAGGTTGAGTTTTAACATTTACTTTGTTGTTGTACAGTTAAATACCTATGCATGGACCCATAGACAACATAAATTTGTAAATATTTCAAAAATTTGCCTCATTTGCTCATTATTAGCTTTAAAAATTATGCATATAGATTTTATTTGTTCATTTTATACTATGAATATGCCATAATTTATTCATAAATTCTTCTGCAGAGTCAGCAGTTTATAAAAATTTTATGTAACTTTCTTTTTGGTTTCCTTTAAGCTCAGAGCTTTGTGGATGTGTTTTATGGTTTTCACATGCATAGATTTTCCTAGGATTGTTTGCTGATATTGCATTTGGTCAGTGAACATGACCTGAATGACATCAATTTCCTGGATTTGTGTTGACTTCAGAAAAAAGAGCAATTATCAACCAAAAAAGAAGGGGAGGGGCAGGCTTGGTTTTAAGTAAAAGAAGCAAGAAAGCAAAGCTTTGGTAGGAAGGGATTTTACTATCTGAAGTAGTTTGCGTTTTTAATTACTATACCAGGCTGGTTATTATTCTTTACAGTTAGAAAATGAGAAAGGAGTTTAAGGATATCTTCTGGTGGTCTTAGAAACATGGGAAACAAAAACAGGTGGAGAAAGGTTGTATTTACATTTAATTTCTGCGTTGTCTCTTGCTGTTACTTTGAAGAATCTGAGAGAAGTTTGTGAGTTAAGAGTAAGTTCTGCCTGAGCTATTCAATACAAAGTTCTTGGGATTTCATTCAATGCCAAGTACAAAGTTCCCTAATACAGTATTCATTTCACAATGTAAAATGGGGTGTTGATTTAATCCACAGACTAAAGTTGTAGGAAATGGAAATTTGCTTATTTAACTCATATGAATTGTGTTGATAAATCATATAGGTTCTTTGGACCCATGCATCTACTCCTTGCCAGCTGTGCAAGTAAAAATGTGGCCCTACTATTCTAACCCACATGTGATGAGTTTTCTTCAGCGATCCCTTTGTTGCCAAGTATATAGTCAATATTTTCAAGATGTTTTGAACAGTTTAAAAGAATGTATATTTTTTTACTTGTTAATTTAAATTTGTTAATTGGTGCATTCCCAGTTCTCAAGCTGTATTTTTGGTTTAGGAAGTCTAGGATGGGGCTCAGGATTTTCCACTTTGAACATATTTTCCCAGTGATGCTGATGCTGATGCTGCTGGTCTGGAGACTACACTTTAAAAATCATGCATTATGTTTTTCAATATGCTTTTCTTCTTTAAGATGATTTTTTTGCAGTTTCTTGTGAAATGAATCCTTCCTATTTCCAAGCATTGCTAAATGTTTACTAATTATTTTTATATCATTTCTATAAATTCTATGAATTTAGGGAGTGAAGGAGTGCAGCATGTGCTCAACCTCCTATGAGTATTGAATGCTCCCAAAACAAACCTAAAAAAGATAAAATGCCAGTTGGTTTTCATGATGTTTCATTTTGTTTTTTCCCCTCCTCCTCCACCTCCCTCCCTTTCCCCTTTTCTTTCTTGGTACTGGGAATTGAACCCAAAGGTGCTTTACCACTGAACTACATCCTCAAACTCTTATTTTTCATTTTGAAACAGGGTCTCACTAAGTTGCCGAGGCCAGTCTTGAACTTTTCATCTTCCTGCCTCAGCCTCCAGAGTTGTTGGAATTATAGATGTGAACCACCACACCCAGTTTGGTGTTTCTTGATATTTCTTCTTTATGCTACTCCAAGGGTGTATTTATTTATTTACTAATTTTATTTGGGACTGGGGATTGAACTCAGGGGCGCTCAACCACTGAGCTGCATCCCCAGTCCTTTTATATTTTGAGACAGGATCTCTCTAAGTAACTAAAAAGTTTAACACAATATAAAACTCACTGTTTTCGGGACTAGACGATAGACCACAGGGCTGTGGTGATTGAGAGAAGACAAGATGAGGTCTCCCACTGCCTAGAACCTCTGCCTGGAAGGGATGTCCAAAATATGATGTAGAGAAGGGGACATTAAATAGCAATGCAGTTCTACTGAGTTGAAGAATCAGAGATCAGGGCTTGGGATAGCCAAAGCAGCAAAGGTCTGGGAAGAAGAATACTCAAGAGGAGGGAGCTTTAGGGAATACCAGAAATATGAATGGGAATCCCTTAAGTCCTTGGTTGAGTACAAATCTGCTTGTGCACTTTAGTGAAACCCCACAAAGTAGCTGAAACAACTTCCAGAGAAAGAAAAAAAATATTGCTCATGAACAATTCAACCAGTTACAAAACAATTTTGCTTATGAACAAATGATTTGATAACTTTGAATTGGTTCCTTAGGGCCTGTTCAACCTCATGTAAAAAATTAAGCCTATCCTACTCCTGCAGAAAAAAAATAAGCATGTGATTCTGAGCCAGGAGAGAGAACATCAGAATACACATCACTATCCTGAATACCTCTTCCACTTCCTCCTCTATGAGCCTTTATTTCTAATGATGGTAGTAGAATTCCAGCAGCAGTCTCTTGACCTTGGCAAATCATAGGCTTTACTGGACTCTTATAATCTTAGTATGAAACCAAGACAAAGCCAGGCTGTATCTTGTTACAGATGATGTGAAGTGTGGGGAGTTAGCTGGCAGCAGGACTGATGACCAAGGTTCTCTGTCCCACTCCCCTGAGCCCTGAGGGTTTGTCAAGTGCTGACCACAGGCTTAAGAGGGGCCAATGTCTGATCATGCAATTCATCCCAACGAAAATATTAGAAGCATGGATAATTGCCAGGAAAAAATCAATGAATTGTGCATTCTTGCCCTTGGCAAAATCATGTGCCAAACATAACTTTGAATTATTAGAATGAGTTACAATGTGGGATCATTTGTCTTCATGCTGGAAAAGAAACGAATCGCAAATTCAGTTACTACCATGTTAAGTACAGCCATATTCTTTCCTTTTACCTGAACTGTTCTGTCCTAAGCTTAGATGACCCTGACCATGATAGAGCAAATAGGCATATGTTAGTGATATTCAGCTTTCCTGCAATTTCAACAATAGCCAGGCCTGAGGAGTGCGTGAGAGCAGAGTTTTAAAAACTTCATTAAACACAGAGAAGAATGAATTTGCAATTCATAGGAGTTTAGATTTGATGTCTCTACTTCCTTGAGAGTATATTTTTGATTAATTTGGCTTGTTCCCTGACCTGTCTGATAAGATCATATTTTACACGCCTTCATCTTTATGGAGGTGGCTGAGGGATTCAAGGTTGAGGCATTCCAAATGAAACCTGGGAGGGAACTCACCAGTTGTTGAATTATAAAGTGAGAGATGGGATTTGGCATGAGGCTGTTTTGTATACCAGGACCAAAAGAAAATGATTCATTTCTCAGTGGTTATAGATTGAGGGGTGACCTAACTGGGCCCTGGTGGACAGTAAGCTGAATGAGATAAAAGTGTATTTGATGTCTTAGACATTTTAAATGTTGAAGAGAAATCTTTGGCAGTTTGTAGTGAATTTTTAGGTGTTAAACATAAGTCTGGCCTTTGGCTCTCCCCAGGACCCAGTCTACACAGGGCAAGGGGCCTGCAGGCTCAGCTGGGGGTGGATGCTTGTGTTTGTCATGAGCCATGGCTGGACACTGTAACTATCTTCTAGAATTTTTCTGGAAATCAAGGACAGTAAAATCACCAGCCTTCATTTACTGTCATCCTTGGTCACCACCCCAAATTTAAGGCCCCTCTGTGTCAGTCTCTTTGCTTGTTAGCTCCTCACCTGCCTTTTATTGTCTGCTCTAAAACAGAGCTGGGGCCTTTCGATGTTTCTCCTTTTTGCTAGTGCACTGTTAAGTTTCCTCAGTCGAATGTGTTGGAGGGACATGGCAGGGGCAGCTTCTCTTTCTTGTTCTGATGTTTTCCATCTACTTGCTCCCATGGTACAGCTGCCAATAGTGTATGTGGAGGTACACATGGTGCTGATTGCCCCTGTAAAGGTCAGCAGCCTCAAGCGAAGATCCTCCAGAGCTTTGTAGGCTCCCTCATGGTCAACTTCCTCACCTTGTTCTGCCAGCCTAAAGGTGTTTCCTAGTTTCCAGTGCAGTAGGCAGAGTAGTGGCCCCAAAATGTTCATGTCGTAGTCTCCAGAACCTGTAACTGTGTTATGATACATGGAGGAAGTAAGGTTTCAGATGGACTTAAGGTAACAAATTATTCTGGATTATCTAGGTAGGCCCAAATATAATTATAAGAGTCCTTTAAATGTGGAAGAGAGAAGCAGAAAATTCAGTCAGTTGATGAGAAATGTTAATGGAAGTGCTTTTGGAGTGTTGTGATGTGAAGACTCAACCCACCATTGCTGATTTTGAAGATAGAAGTGGGCCCACAGTAGCTGAAGATGTAGCAGCCATCTTGTGACCATGAAGCAGAGACCAAACAAAAATTGCAGAATAGGCCTTGAAACTTGATCCCACCCCTGTAACCTCTCATCTCGAGACTTCTGGGTATATAAAACAAAAACAAACAAAAAACCCCTCTAAAACCAAATACCATTGATTTTGTTTAAACCACTATAATGATTTGCAGCCAAAATCATTCCTGGTGTATTATACCAGGAAGAATCTAGCAGTCATTCCTTTGAGTTCCCATCTCATGTGAAGCCCAGTTTTCCAGTCCATTGTCATCAAATGATTATTACTTTTGGTTTGCCTGTCTGACTTTCCCAATTCTGCAAGCTCCTTGGAGTCAAGGACCATTTTAACCAATTTGATGACCTTAAAATCTACTACTATGGCTGGCACATAATAGTAACTTAGTAATACTCTGTTAAATAAGCGAGTGCCTGGTTCAGTGTGGGCGGGTAGAGGATGATGATGAGGGGGAGGCATTAGTGGCAGTGAGACTAGTGAAGAGGCTGAATCGAATGAGAATCTAGGCAAGAGGCAGTGAGAGGCTGTTCCACAGCAGGACCAGCTCTTATGAGACAAAGGGACAGATTCAGAAGGGATGGCACCTGGTAAGGGGTAGGTAAAAGGATGAAGGAACAGAAGGATCCAAGATACGTGGTGGGTTTGGGCATCCACTAGCTGTGATGTATGGCAAGCTTTTCGAACATGTCAGTGGCCCTGACATGTTGAAACTTGATCCCACCCCTGAGAAATGTGAAAAGTAGGAATGGCAGTGATATACACTTCATGGGCTTTTTGTGGGAAGTAAATAACTTAGCATGTGAAAATTGGTCATGGTAGTGTCTGGCATAGAGCAGGTGTTCAATATGTTATCAGTTCTCATGATCACCATCAATACTGGGGCAGGAAAGCTGGAATGTGGGGAGGCTATTGAGAGAGGAGGGTGAGATGAGCAGAAGGGGAGCCCAGGAGGAAGGAAGTAGGACAGTCAGATTGCTAGTAGAGTGAATTCAGGATGTGCACCTCCTTCCATCCCTGGAAAGAAAGATTTCATTTAAAGTGGAACTGAAGGTCATTTAATGAGCTCAAGAGAAATGGGGATTAGAGACAGCCTGCTTTTAGTCAAGACTTGTGTCTACTAGTTATGCTACTTTGATTATTGTTTTAAACATGTCCCAGTGGGTTGGGGTATGAAAAGAAGAGTTAGGATGCTCATTTTTATTGTGAATAGTTGGAAGCTATTCTGGGGCACAGAAGGAGTCTCAGGAGGTTTGTTCCTAACAGATTTCTGCAACAGTTAATGAAGTCTAACAGCAAGAATAATGGAAGAGGCACAATGGAGAGTCATCAGCCTGCAGGTGGTAGAGGATGCTGCCTGACTAACAGGTGAAAAGGGGAGCAGAGACCCTCTCACACTGCTGAAGCAGGGTCCTTGCATAAGGTGACACGGGGACAATGATAAACACTCCCTCTTACTGGGGGAGGGTCAAGTGTTTTGCACATGCAACTTTCATCCCCAAAAGTTCTCTTCAAGAAGGAGATATTCTTCTGCTCACTTTAAGGATGAGAAAACTTGAGAACTGATGAGATTAAGTGACATTTCCACCAACCAGGAGGAGGTAGAACTAGGAATTCTGGCTATTTCTAGAATTGGCCATGTTCTTACCAGGGTACAGACCATGACACTGCTGCTCTGAACATTTCATTTGGGGAGAGTTTGGGTCTGCATTACGGGAGGTGTTTTTCAGCTCATACTCAGTCTGAACATGTACTTACCACCAGGAAGAGCAGCGTAAAATTCTTCATTATGCCTATCACAGGCTGAAGATGGAGGAGCCAAAAGGACACAGCTATAGCTCAGGGCACGGGGGTGGGGGGGTGGGGGGGTGGGGGGAACTTCACACTGCAGGTGATGGCTACTTTTATGTCAATTTAACTGGGCCCTGGGGTGCCCAGATATTTGGGGTGCTCAAACATTATACTAGATGTTTCTGTGAGGTTGTTTCAGGATATGATTAACATTTAATCTGCTAGATTTAGTTGAGCAGATTGCCCTTCCTAATGTGGTGGGCCCCATCCAGTCAGTTGAAGACCCCATAGAACCAAAAGGCTGATCTCTGAGCAAGAAGGAATTCCTTCTACTTGTCCCTGCTTTCAAACAGGGACACTGGCTTTTTCTGCCCTCAATACTTGAACAGAAACATTAACCTTTCCTCAGACTCTAGCTTGCAGATTCACTCTGCAGACCTTGGGACTGTCAGCCTCCTTCATCACATAAGCCAACAACACACACACACACACACACACACACACACACACACACACACACACACACACCTGAGACTATTGGCTCTAATTCTCTGGGGATCCCTGATAACTATGCTATAGTGCCTTCTGTGTCCATGCCAACAATGATTGGTCAAGAGCTTTCTCCTTCAAAATGCAATGGATGGAGATCATATTTACAGCAATCTGTGGGCTTGGAGCAGATATTAGTTATTCCTTGCATTTAGTATTATGGACTGTAATTCAAGGAAAGGGACCAGTCAAGGTAGCCAGCCTTCCATGTGCAGTGCAATTGACATGGTCTTGCATTAAACACAGGCACAGACTGCCATCCCAGCCCCTGTAAAGACTAATGTTTGTACCAGGCTGGATGCTCTGCCTTCCCCCAGCACAGTGGAGAGGGAAAGGGGAGAGTGTGTATCATACAGAACATAATTGGCATGAGATGCAAACCCAAAGCAAAAGAGAACCTTAAAGCTGTTCATAATTCCTAGCAAGGAGAGTTTGGAAATTACCAACTGAGTTCACCCCTCCATAGATTATATTTCTTTTGTTGTATATAATTACGAATGGATGGTATTAATAATAAGGGTGAACCTTAATTGAATGATTGCTATGTTCTAGCTGCCAGGCTGAGTACTTGAAGAGTGCCATTTAATTTAACCTTCACACTAAATTAAGTTACTTTTCATGTAATCCCATTCTATGAATGAAAAAACTGAGGTTCAGAGAGACTCATTGACTTGCCTGTGGTCTCACAGCTACAGAGTGGTCCAAGCAAGGTTTTACTAGGCAGTGTGACAGTAAAGCCTGTGCTCCCCAGGGTTAATGTGGTTATTCTCATCTGGTTCTTTAGGCTAGTTTCATAAAGTTAAAAAGCCTCTTCAGGTTCCTAAAAGGGGTGGCCTATAACTGACAAATGTAGTCAAGATTTGTGTGTCCAGACTGCCTGATCAGGTGCACAGCTTGTTTATTAATTGCAGCCGTAGCCAAGCTTATCTCCCAACTGGGTGTGCCATCTTCTTAGATGACAGTTCCCACTAACAGTAACATTTGCTGCCACTCAGGATATTAGCATTAGATATCCTCTAAGTGTCCACGCTTTGATTCTAAATCCTTGTTCTGCCCCTCAAACTGGGTGGCAATGGCAAAGTGTCCCGGCCTTTGCATCTGTCTAGTATGGATTCTAGCACTTTATCATAGTCACTGTGAGGAATGAAGGAGGTGCACAATGAGTGTTCATCTCCCTGAGAAAGAGCTGTCACCTCTCAGGCCTGTTTCTTTATTATCATCACCTAACTCTTGGAGGCATCTTAGAGTTTTTCTAATACTCAAGCACAGAACCCTGCAGTTCAACTGAACAAATATTTGTTGAGTATAAATGTGTCGAGGATAAATGGGATGCTAAACAAGATGCAGTAGGCCTGGGGGTTCCCGAGTGTTCCCAGCTCCTCGGGTGGGATTTGCACAGTGGGTCCTTGATTTGTTCCTGTTCTATCCATCCTTGGTGTAGACTTGCAGGGCAGACCAGAAGCTCTGAAGGAACTGAGAGCTGGATGGATTTTCCCATTAGGCCTTGACAACCTATTTAACCTCACTGCAGAGATGCATCTAACAGTCTTTCTGGGTGGGCTGGTGGCTCATATCCTAGAGCATGAGTTTTGGAAAGAATCCTCCTAGTGACTAATAAAAAGAATTCCAGTCTTCTGCAACTTGAGGTGATGAGGGTGGCATTTTCTTCAGCACTAGGAAGGAGGTATTCGGATAAAGAGGTTTCTGGGCTTCCTGATTATCTTTTCCATCTTTTCTCTTGTTTATTATCTCAGAAGACCCCAAAGGGACATGGAAGACTCTTTACTCCTCCAGGAAGAAGAGACAAGCCAGCACCTGTTCTGAGGGCTGCCTGGGTGACTTCTGGTTATGTCAAAGGTGTTTGCTCAAGAACAAGCTGTTTGCTCTTCATCCTGACATCTGCTAAGTCCAGGTGCTTGAGCTATTTTTGGTAGCTGACTTCAGGAATTACTTCCCATTCTCCCTAAGCCTATAATTGCTCTGAACCTCTGTGTGTGTGTGTGTGTGTGTGTGTGTGTGTGTGTATGTGCATGTGTGTGTGCATGTGTGCTTCATAAGTCGTGTGCTGCAAAAGCTTGCTCAGTGATAATAAGCTTGATTTGAAGTCTTAAAGCACTCCCTGCCTGATTGTCTGCCCTTTCTTATGTCTGCCTGCTCTTCTTTAACCACCAGAGGATAAAGTCTTTGAGGAAGTCAATTGCTTTGAGGAAAGCCTGGTCTGAACGTACCCTTCTGGTTGTTCTTGGCTCTCTGGGTGCCCCAGGGTGACAGGCGGACTCTCACAGGATCTGAAGAAGCATCAGGAAAAAGCAGCCTGTGTTTTTGCACTTCTTGTAATGCCAATGTTCTTCTTCTTTTGAAATGAACTGTAAGAAAGGTCAGAAGCCAGACCAAGAAGAGAAAAATAACTGGAAAATAAGGAAAACTGAGCAAGAGACCAAAGATTTAAGTAGTTATAGCAACACATTTTCTTTTTTCAGTTCGATACAAGAAAGAATTGCCTCCCCGCAGGAGGAGGGAGAAATGGGGCTGAATTCTAAGAAAGAAAGATGTCATTCAGGGCAGCAGCAGCAGTAGCAGCAACCACACAATGTCTTAGAAGGTCTGACCTCACAGCAAATACATCCTCACTTAGGTGTTATCACATCTGTAGGACATATGCAGCCTCAGCCCCCTTGTACCTGCTGGAAATGAAGGCTCAGAGTTTAAGCTGCTGACCGGAAATCACCAAGGTGTCCAGCAGTGCCAGGCTTCAAGTCCAGAGTTCTATGGCTTCCCTGGGAACTCTGGAACCCTGAGTTGTTCTGTTCTCCTGTTGTGATTAATAGGCTCTGGAACAATGTCAAAATTATATGATTTGGGGGTAGAATATATGCTGCTTATTTTCCAGAGTTGTCTAGATACTTGGGGTTTCCTGTGTGGAAGCTCTGCACTTCGAGCAACATGCAAGACAGTACAAGTCTAAGCCGCGTCAGTCTTCTTACCATCCTCTTCTTTGTCACCGGGTCACTGAATTTTTCCAGCTCTGGAGATGGATCCTTGGGGTATCTCACATATCCTGTCACTAGAGGGAGGCAGTGGACAATGCAAGTAAGCAAACTTGGTCTTGGAAGGAAAGTATATTTTTCTTGTAAATCATGCTTAGTGATTTAAGATGGATAAGCAAAGGTTTGTATTGGGGACTGGCTACTGTAGCCATCAGGGCTTTTGAACAGTAGCTATGGCCCCCCAAATGAGCACAACAAACTAAGGGCCACACATGAACTCTCTCCCTTGACTCTGCCTTCTATCCCTGCACGGTTCTACCTGTAGCTATTTCTGTTTTTGCTGAGGTGCAGTTTCCCCTTCGTTCTCCCTTTTCCATTTCATGGGTCATCTGAGCTAGTGCCAGGGGGGATTTCCTGTACCCCCATGCCATGAGAGCTGCTGCCTGGGGCACCTTCACATCCCTTGCTCAGTCATAGCCACCTGTTTGTCTTCTGGGTATGCAGACCACTCTGGCTATTTCTAAGGCTTTTTTATCCTAATTTTGAGAAAAATTTGTTCTCTTTGCATTCTTCTGAAATTCCACATCTACCTTAGAATATCTTCTTCCATGGAGAAAGAATGCAGGCCAGGATTTCCCACCCAGTGAATATCAACCCATTAGTGAAGAGTTAGTAGCTAGTTGGCCTCAAGTTCCTACAGACCCCTCTGAAACTTTGAGGGCTAATAAAAACCACCATGTTCACCTCCCAGGTAAAGACTCTAGCTGGTTGTCCTGGAGAAGCCACATAGTCCATTTCTCCCCCACTCAAGCATTCCTGGAGTTAGTCCAAAGGCAGTCAGGTGCATCAGCTCTCTGTGTGCTGGCTGCTCTTTCCCACCAGGTGCAAGGGATTCTCCAGCTCAAGGGGATTCTTCCGTAGCTTCCCTGGGAAGCTACATGGGCTCTGCCTTAGTCTGTTTTGGCTGCCTTAACAAAGTGCCACAGACTGGGCAGTTTACAAACCATCTAAACTTATTTCTAGTAGTTCTGGATGCCAGACGTCCTAGACCAGGGTACCCTCATGGTCAGGTTGGGGTGAGGGCCAACCTGGGCTACAGATGGCCCACTGTTTATATCCATGAATATGGATATCTTAGCTCCCTTCTCTACATGGTGGAGGAGTGAGACAGCTCTTTGAGTCCCTTTTACAAGGACACTAATCCCATTCAGGAGGACTCAACTATCATGACCTAATGACCTCCCCAAATCAACACTACCATGTCACATGGGGGGTAGAATCTTAACACATGAGTCCCGGGAGACACATATACTTAGTCTATAACAGGCTCCACTGCACAAGAAGGATGGTTCTCTTTGTCTTTATGTTCCCTCTGGTAAAAGTGGCCCAGTGTTGCTTGAGCCTTCCTGAGCTGTGGGGCTCACCTTCCTCTCAGTTGCCTCCCTCACCTTCAGGGCTGATTGGAGGTGGATTCACATCACATGATGGTCCAAACACTTTCATCTTGAGAATCTCTGCTCTGCTATAACAACCAAAGACTAAACAGCTGTGCTTGATTCCCTTTGCCTTAGGTTGAGTCCTACTATCCTTTAGCCCTCTGAAAATGGACTGTGTGCTAGGCATATCTAAATATTTTAAAGTCCATCAGGAGATACACAGCGAGTTCTTCCCAGGACACATTCTGTGCATGTAGATCACCGTCAGCCTTGTCCCATGACTCCTGAACATGTCTGAGCCCCAGGGGTGGACAGTGGAAAATTCTGGCTGAGATGAGATCTGTTTTAGTTGAAAAGAATTGTCATTGTCCCTATATCTTTCTCTCGCTCTGTCCTTCATGGTTCTTCTTTCTTCTTCTGTACTTCCCTCAATCTCTTTCTTTCATTCTAAATACTACCATGTGCTCAGAACTGACGGAGCACCAAAAGGTCCCAGGGTTTTCTTAAAGGGTCTCTCCCAGCCAAATGTAGGCAACCTGATCATCAAAATTAACAGGAACCATATTATAGTTAGGATGTAAGTTGTCCCCCAAAAGCTCATGTGTGAGACAATGCAAGAAGGTTCAGAGAAGAAACAATTGGGTTATGAGAGCCTTAACCCAATTAGTGAATTAATCACCTGTTGGGATTAATTGAGTGGTAACTGAAAGCAGGTAAGGTGTGGCTGGAGGAGGTGGTCTCTGGGGGCGTGGCTTTGGGGTGTAACTTTTGTATCTGGCAAGTGGAGCCTCTCTCTCTCTGCTTTCTGATCATCATGTGGGCTGCTTCCCTCTGTCACATTCTTCTGTCATGATGCCCTCCCTGCCTCACCTTGAGCCCCTAGGAATGAAGCCTGCCATCTATGGATTGAGACCTCTGAAACCATGAGCCCTCAAATGAACTTTTCCTCCCCTAAAATTGTTCAGTTTGGGTCTTTTAGTCACAGCAGTGAAAAACCTGACTGAAATAAATAGTTATGGCTAATAACTCATTGCATTAAATAAGAACATATCAGGCTACATTTATACTAAATACAAGGGGAATGGGAAAAGAGAAGGCCCTTCTTTGTAGAAGAAAGCCAATTAAAAAACTCGGAGGAATGATAGAATTACAAAGCAGAATTTCAACCACCATAGTAATAATTCTGGCAAGAATTTTTTTAAAGAATTTTTAATAGGTACTGCGCAACCACTGGGTGAAAAGTTGGGGAAGAGAATATTTGCAGATTCAAAGTATCTTCCCATAGATTACTTTCTTATTGCAAAGGAAAAAGTAACTTTTTGTGGTAGAAAAAATCTGGCAGATGTCACCTTAACTAAGCGATCAAACTTAACATAAGTAATAGATCAATCGACAGCAATCATCTGGTGTGATTTATGAGGACACAACACCTCCTATATAAACTTTCTGCCCAAACTGCTGAATACAAATCTAATCAAGAAGAAACAAATAAGTTGAAATTGAGGGACATAATGAAAAACAACTGATCTGGATTCTTTTATTTTTCTTCTTCAGTACTGGGGATTCAACCCAGGGGTACTCTATCACTGAGCTACACCTCCAGATCTTTTTAATTTTTATTTGGAGACAGGTTCTAATTGTTCACTAACTTCAAATTTGTGATCCTTCTGACTCAGACTCCTGAGTAGCTGGGATTACAGGTGTGTACCACCTCACCTGGCTGACCTGGGTTCTTTAAAAAGTTAATATCAAGCGAGGCATGGTGGCACACACCTGAAATCTCAGCAGCTCGGAAGGCTGAGGCAGGAGAATTGTGAGTTCAAAGCCAGCCTCAGCAAAAGCAAGGTGCTAAGCAACTCAGGGAGACCCTGTCTCTAAATAAAATATAAAATAGGGCTGGGGATGTGGCTCAGTGGTTGAGTGCCCTTGAGTTCAATCCTTGGCACCTTCCCCTGCCAAAAAAAAGTCAATATCATAAACTACAAAAAATTTGAACTATCCGAGATTAAAAGAGATTACAAAGACATTCAACCAAAGGCAGTGTGATCCTTGATCAGCTGGTAAATACTGGGGGGAAAGTATTGGGACAGTTGAGGACATTTGAATGTGGACCACAATAGTGGTATATAAATGTTAAAATCATAATTTAGTTAATAAGAAAAATATTAAAGTGAAATAAAATATTATTCATTATTTATGTCACAGAACAACATCTGTGTTGTTCTAAACTTCTCCATGTGTTATGGCGTGGTAAATAGTCCTGGGTCCTTACTCCTTGTCTGATGTTCTTTCAGTTTATTTCCTTGACTTCTCTGTTAAAGTAACTCAGAAAGAAATGAAGAAAAATAGTCAAGAAATGGCATTTGGAAGGCACCATAATGTTTCCCTTTGGGACAATTGTGGAAGACCTACAGACCTGGATGGTAAGGGCCATTTCTGTTTTGACTGGCAGGAGCCTATATGGCACTGGTTTGGGTTAAGTCATTTGTACTTCTTTTGGGTTCTGAAAGTTTGCTTATTTGAAAAGTGTGGAATTTCCTTTCTTTGCTCATTCTACCTCTGTGCCCAGAGCAGGAGCCCAGATCCAGGGGGCTCCATAACGGTTTATGAAGATTGTGTTGCACCTTGGGCTACACCACAGGCAAAGAGGCCTATGGTCCTTTGCCAAGAGGAGAAAAATTGTTACTGACTTTAAATTATTCTTAGTATTCAAGTTCCAACAGTCAATAGACCTGAAGGAGTATAGCTGATTTCATAAATAACAGAATTGGAAAGAATTAATAATTATGTAAGAAAGTTTTTTTTCTTCTGCCAAATGCAAACCTTTTCTTGGCTTTGGAGGTTTTTTTTTTTTTTTTTTTGGTTTGGTTTTGAGTTAGGAGAGTAGATAAATTGAATTTGATGTCAGGAGTATTTCAGAGAAAGTATCACTCTATCAGAGCCAAGCCCTGGGTTTGGGAGGATGTTGACAGAGCCTCTAGAAAAGTCTGGGTGACCCCTGAGCACAAGAACCTGGGCTTGCCTACCTGTGGTGTAGTTCAAGGACAACATGGCTTCTCAGAGCTCTACATGGGCAGCCTGGCCCAAGAAATGAAGTCACAGCTGACAGTGGGACAACCAGAGGGCTCTGGGGCAGCCTCATGCAGCCCTGGCATCCCTCTCAGCACAAAGGTCCCTGCACCTCATGGAGGGGGCAGGGTGAGGCTGAGAGAGGCTGGCAGTGGGCACGGGGAGGGCAAATGTACATGTACTTTTATTTAAATTTAACAAGATTAAATTCCCTAGTAGTGCAGAATGGGGGCTCAGATTCAGAAATTAATTGCATCTATGTAGAATTAATGTTACACTTTGACAGTCTGAACCTGAAAATTGAATGGCTATGGCATGAACAAATGAGCAGGCATTGTTCTGGTGTTACCCACTGCAGATAGTACATGGCCACCCTGGGATTATTTTGGATTACACAATGTCTCAGGACATTGGTCCCTGTGAGACCGGCCCTTTATTTCAGCCTGGTTCTCCTGGTTCCCCTGGGATTCCTGACACAGACAAAGGCTGTGGTGGATCCTCCTACCCTTTCCAGTTCAGTCTGCACCTGCTACCCTGAGCTGCAAAACAATGGTGGTGATGGCGAGACCCTGGGGTCACAGGGACCTGAGAATGCCCACAGGGAAAGCCAAACACAGTACTTAAGAAACTGGAGGTGCTCTTCCATCCAGGATGTCAGAAGCACCTGTGGTACATTTTCTTTCAGTCTCAAAAACCCTGAATAGCCTTCCTGGCTAGTAGGGAGGAGGAGCCGCAGTGAGCGTGGAGCATCCAGGGGTAAGAAGCACTGACTGCAGCTGCAAGCTCGCTCCCCCCTCCCCTGCACTTTGCAGGATTTCTTTAGAGTACAAAAGGCTGTGCTGGAAGGCTCCCCGCTTGGAAAAGTCACCAGCTGAGCTGTGGGGGCCCTTTGGAAGTTATAAAGAAATCACACAGGTGAATGTGACCTTTGAAGACACAAGGAGGTTACCTGGGAGTCTGTAGCTTTAGGAGTCTTAGGAAGACTGCAATTCAGTCTGTATCCTGTGGCTTTGAGTTTTAAATCCTAAATAATAATCCATCCATTACCTGAAAGAGTATCTGTTCCAGGAAATAGAATGTACCATTTGAGGGAGGATTAGGGGTTGGGAGGGTGCCCCCTTCATTTCCAGAAGTTTTATCTGAATGGCTTAAGGATGGTAAGGATGGGGAACTGGCTTTTAGGAGTTTCAATGGTCAGATGACTGCTTTATTTTTAGGGACTTTTACACCCTCTACTCCTTGGTACTCTGCTGCCCTCAGTGCATGCCCCACATGGTGACAGGTCGGTCCTGCCTGGCTGACCTCATCTCTTAAAGGAGGAGGCAGCCCTCTCCAGTGACACAAAAGAGAGTGTCAGGCTCCTATCCTAGAGAGGGTGTTGGCTATGGACACAGGCCAGCAGCCAGCTCATGTGGAAAAATGGGAATGGACATGGGGCTGCTGGAAAGCATGAGGGGAAATGGGGTAAAAGATTTATCTCATTATAAAGGACATACCCATGACATGCAAGTACAATAGAGCAGGACAAATAGAACAATATGTAGGGATAAGAAGAGCAAGTGCAGATGCAGTTTACCTCCCAAATTTTGGGCAATTAGGACAAAAAAAAATCATGTATAATAATGGTCAAAGTTATTTCTATGTGTTAATAAGAAAAGCCAATTTCTCATGTCATGTAGGCAAAAGGCACTGTGTAGGCACTTCACAGGAATGGTTTTATTTCATCCTCACAAGAGCCCTGTGAGGAGGTACTGACTTACACCCATTTTCCATATGAGAGGACAGGGAGAGATTCAGTGGTAAGTGGGGACTTGGTTATAACAACTGACTTCACATCCCCAAACTTTAAACCCTCAACCTAATGCCATACTGCCTCAGTATAGGGAAAAGTGAATGCACAGCTCATTTTGCCCTCAGCATCAAGTCAAAATCTAGACAGGAGTTCTCCAGTGGACCAGCAAATCAACCCTGATTCCCTTCAGTCCACCTGTACATGCAGAGTGGATAGCCCGTCTCAGGGAGCATGAGGAATCTCTATTTCAGCAGGTTACTTAGAGAGGCAGAGGGGCAGGGAATACTTGCTATCTAACCTTCATATTTTGCTAATCCTAGTAATGGGTCCAGAATTAAAGACAGTTATGTTGAAAAACTAGGTGCAAGGGGGAAATGGTTTCCTTTAACCAGATATTGTGTCATTTTATCTGATGCATCTCAGGTGCCCTCCTTCTCATGGCCTCTCCTGCCTCCAAGAGTCAAGGCCTATGCCACTATAGCTGCTGCAATAATGCATGATTTTGGCAAGGCTATGATGTGGGGCTGATGCCCAGTCTCTCTCTCCTTCTAGCACTTCTGGGCATGAATGAGCATCAAGCAATAGGATGTGAGAATCTGACTTCCTCATGGGCAATCAGCAATTTGATGCAACTCAGAAATTGGTCAATGAGACTCAAGATAGGTAGATAAATCCCCTCTCCATTCTTGTCTTTGATGGATAGTCTGGTGGTACATTATGTTCCTTTGTGTGGCTTGGCTAGAGGTGACTTGTGTGGCTAAGCAGGTACATTTGTCAAGAAATAGCTGCATCTCATTGAAACTTGTTGGGAAGCAGCAGATAGCATTATAAGGCATCAAATTGCAATGACTCCCCATCCTTCCCTGAGTTTCTTTCCTTTTTCCTTCCTTTCAGTGCACTTAGCTCTTAGTCCTTTCAAGGAATTCAGATGGGGAGTCATTGAACATGGGTGTTAGAGTTCAAAATGAATTTGCTTCTGAACTTTTCCTCTGGGTTACTGTCCTATACCATTCAGTTTTAAGGTAAAATTTCTTTGCCTATGGATCTGACTGTCCAAGAAGCAGAGCCCAGTGGTTCTAACATGGAAGGTGTATACTCTGCTCATGGGGCCTGCTTACCACTCTCTATGACAAGTTCGATTGGGCTGGGTAATCCAGAACCAAAGGAGCATGATTTTGGCTACCATCTTTCTTTTCTTACTCTATCCTGCCTGATGGCCCCATCTTTTTTCTTTTGTCTGTGCACTAGTAGGCATGCCCTCAGCCTTCACATATTATTGTACTGAGATGATCCAAATTCCTCTGGCAGAGCCTTATGTCTCTATTTCCTTATAAGCTAAACGGTGACTCAGTCCCCCAGGACTGCAAATCTCTGTTGTGAATTGGTGGTATTAGAAAGTTATGGCCATAACTTTCCATTCTAATCACTCTGAATGAGTTCCCTTGCTCTGATGTAGCTGCCAAATTCCTGTGGGATTTTTTCACAGATGAATTCCAGACAGCTGAGCATCTTGTCAACAAACAGAGAAATAAGATCTGGAACCTCACTAGATTAAGACAATGGTAAGATAATGCCCCCTCCTTAGCTAGTCACTTGGTCATCGGTTGATCCCTGGTGATAGAAAACTCTCACTGTGAAAAGCCATGGCATCTCTAGAGGCATATATTTCAGTCCCTTTCCATTGGCTCAGATACAACAATGACATAACCCAAGATTTCATGAGCTCATGAATCTCTAAAAACTCAATGTAAATCTTTAGGGTTTAAAAAATGTCCCTGTGTTCTTCTTCTGTGGCCACCACAGTAAAAATACCAGAGTCAAGCCATCCCAAAGAGAAGTGTTGAATCTCTCTATTCTAAGCCTAACCATGAGGAGTGGCCTTGGTAATATCAGTATGAAAGAAGTGGCTTTATTTGGGCTTCAGAGTCCCTTAGACTGGGTTACAATGGTGGAAAGATGTAAAAATATCTTTGAGGGTCATAACATGCAACCTATCAGTACAGAATCTACCTTAATATCTTCAGGTAGACAGCTCTGAGGCTGAGAAATACATTGAGGGGCCATGGCCTCTTGAGCTGACATTGGAGCTTCTGCTGGAGCCATGCTTAGGGGAAAAGGCACCTAAGCTGACCCTCCCTGGGGATCTTCCAAGAAGCCCCTTTTTAGCATATGATGTCTTGGGGCCATAGCTTCAGAACAATGATCACCCTGCCCACTCTGAAAGGAGCTCATCAGTAGAATCACAGGAGTGATCAAAGGTAGGCATCCTGGTAGGTGGAAGGTAGGGGGATGTCTGGGATGCCCAAAGTAGAAGTGTAGTTTCTGCATGGAAGGGCTTCTCTGGCTCAGGAGCCAGAAGCAGGCAGAGAGTTCTGAGACCCCGTTTTCTAAAAATTGTGTCTATTTCTCTGTCAACTCCAGCTCCCATTACCTTCCCTGGCTTATGTCACTCCTTATCCTTGTCTGGTCTCTGGAAGACAGGATAGATTTGGGGACCTTATAGACAAAAGAACCCCAACCCAAGAGCATCTAGAATCAACAGCATTACTTTAGATTCTTCATCCTTTTGGGAAGAGCTTCCTGCTTTTCCATCATGGATACCAATTTCTTGCTTCAAAGGATGAACATCAGAAAAGCATAGGTCCATTTCCTTCCAGACAGGCAAGGGCTGTGTTGTTGCAGGGACAACCAGCATGAAAACAGACTGATGCATTTGGAGTCAAAGGCTTCTTGCTAAAGGATTCTTTGGGGATCACAGGCTTGTAAACAGAGATGTGTTCTCAGTGTTCTCTTGGTCATATATTTGGTGCCAGAGTGTCTGCTCTTTCGTCAGGGTCTCTGTACAGAATTGACTCCTGACTACTCAGCCTGGGCTCTAGTTTTTGTCCCTTTCTCTGTAGGGCAATGAGTCAACAGGGTATATGGCCACAGGCATTCTGAATGCAGACATTGCCTGTACTCAGCTTCAATCTCCCTAACTTTCAGTCTGCATGGATCTTTTAATAGCTGGGCTGGATTCTTATTATAGAGAAGGCTGAGTAAATGCCCATGAAGCATGGTCATAAGACAGCATTTCCATGGTGTGGTATTTCTGAAGTTTTTCTTTCTTGTTTTGTTGTTTGTGGCTGTTTTGTTTCGTTTGGGGTGGGTTACATGTGTAAGGACATTGTCAAGCTGTTGAGGCACCAAAGATTGCTGGAATGCTGAGGGGTAACTAGTATTCAGTGTCAAGAAAGGAAAATACCTTACTCTGGAAGGGCATTTCCAAGGCCTACTAAATATAAATCTTATTTTTCTAATAATCTGGGTACCTCCTAGAACAGTGGTTGTCTGCTCAAGTGAAAAAACCATAGCCTTGTTGTATTTAAGTCATGGTGAGGAAGTCCTGGTTGTAGAGGTGGGTTAGATGCTCCACCCTTTCTTCTTTGATCCTTTCCCTTGTGGTCCACAAGCTCCTCCATGAATTCTGACATTTTGCAGAAAAGTGGAAAACTATGCTAACTGGAAATGTGGTAGCTACTGTCCAGATCATGATATTGTTTAAACTACATACATGTCACTTGTTTGACAAAAACATGTTTAGAGATCAGAGGAACATGCGCTACAGCCTCTGTACAAAGCATCTGATGGTCAGTGTTAGTTCCTGCCTGGAGGGAAGTAACAACTTATTCCACTATAATGGCCTTAATCTGCATGGTGGTGGTGCCAGGTACCATTTCCACCATGACCTCTGTGACCCAGCTCAGACAAAACACAAAAGTGTGAGGGAGACTTCTTGGGAGCTATAAGTGTGCTCAGAGCTCCAGCAGAAGAGGTTCTTCCGTTATTTTCTGAATCAAGGCTCCTTGACAGTCCAAGAAGTCTCCCTTTTGGTTACCTTGACCCTTTGTTGGTCTATTCCAGTTGACTTGAAGGACATTGATAGCAAATAGATAACTTTGTTGACTATCAAATAATTGTGCATATGAGCTTGGATTTACGTCCACCTCCCCCATGAACTCTGGGTACCTGTATGTTTCTGATCTCCATTGCTAATGAATCCCGTGGACCACTCTCCAGCAGTGCTGGCTCTGTGTCTTTCTCTACAAGCACTACTAAGGAGCTGTGGATAGTGGGTGGAATACGTGTGTGATCTGAAGGTTGTTGACTGACAAAAATCCTACGTATGGTTTATTGTGGTTTGAGAATATCCTCCAAAGGTTAATGGACTGGCAGTGTAGACCCTAATGTGGCAATGTGAAAAGCATTTAAAATCTGAGGCATTTAAAATATGAGTGCATGAATGATTTGACTCTGCCACATGTGCAGCCAGAGAAAGAAGTTGTGCTCCATTTGTGTACAGGGAGTTGAAGTGCATTCTGTTGTCACTTACAACTAATTAGAACAAGTTCCAAAAAATCCTAAAAAACAAAACAAAAAAAGAAAAAGGTGAGTCTTGGTAGAAGATGATTTGTTTATTGCAGAAGCTACCCTCAGAAGGGATTAGTAGTGGTCTCATGGGATGCATTAGTTTTAGTGAGAGGATTTGTTGTGAAAGAGCAAGAGTAGACCCTCCCAGGGATCCTGGCTTCCTGTTTCAACATGTGGTCTCTTCCTCTTGCGCAGGCTTTCAACATAATTCCATCTGCCACGATATGATGCAGTCAAGGGAGCCCTCACAAAGGGCCAAACAGAGGCAGATGTCTGATTTTGGACTTTCATCCTCCAAAACTGAGCTAAATAGATTTATTTTCTTCATAAAGTATTCAGTCTCAGGTATTTTGTCATAGCAACAGAAAATGGATGATACACTAACCTACCCTGATCAACTGCTATTACCTTTACAGCCTCTATTCAGCAATGTGATCACGGAAATTGTTAGCTGCAATCCACTTTGTCATGTGAAAGTCAAAAGAATGAGGGCTTGGAAATGGCTTATGAGCTTAGTATCAAAATCATATCCTGTCAATTCCAAATATTTCTGAGAAATCAAGAAGGGGGAATCCAGTAAGTTCTGTTAATTTATGGCTGAGTGATTGTTGATTGGTTGTGCATTTAGAACACACAGTATTACATGAAATGCTGTCTTCATCTGGAGAGAGATTTGTTTTGTCTGACAGAATTTTAGTTGTGATATCTTGGGGTTAATATAAGCCACTTGGCCCTACCTGAAAGTTCATATGGAAATTTTTTTTAAATTTATTTTTTGGTGGGGTGTACTAGGGATTGAACTCAGAGGCACTCGACCACTGAGCCACATCCCTAGCCCTATTTTGCATTTTCTTTAGAGACAGGGTCTCACTGAGGTACTTAGCACATTGTTGTTGCTGAGGTAGGCTTTGAACTCGCCACACTCCTGCCTCAGCCTTCCAAGGCACTGGGATTACAGGCATGTGCTGCCGAGCCTGGCTCACCTGGAATTTTAAAATTTCCCTTAAGTATGTATTAGAATAATAATTACTAAATCCTCTCTCTAATATATTGTTCCCATAACACTTAGAGTACCTGTCAGGCCCAAGGGAGTCCACTGCTTCATCTGTGGGGTCTCCTTCCATAAAACTCTATTCCAAACTGTCTTCCCTGGGGTATAATAAAGCAGCGGTGCAGTGAGGCTCAACATGCAGAATCTGAACATCTTGTGTTAAAGGTCCACCAAGTTGAACTAATGAATTTCACTTACGAAGGAGGTGTCATTGACTACCATTTTCAATTAGTGTAGTGAATTTGTCAGTCACTCATTCAGTAAATAGCCAATCAAATTCCTTATGTTAGAATCTTCCCTGTTCTTCTGATCTTTCTTTACATGCTGGAGGACTTGATTGTTTGGTGCTAGGGAAATGCTGAGTGTCACCATGGACAAGAATAAAACAGTATGTTTGAATGAACCTACACGTTTTAGCATAGTCTTTTTATTTTTATTTTTTTTTTTAAAGAGAGAGTGAGAGAGGGGAGAGAGAGAGAGAGAGAATTTTTTAATATTTATTTTTCAGTTCTCGGCGGACACAACATCTTTGTTGGTATGTGGTGCTGAGGATCGAACCCGGGCCGCACGCATGCCAGGTGAGTGCGCTACCTCTTGAGCCACATCCCCAGCCCCAGCATAGTCTTTTTAACCATAGAGAAATGGTGTCAGCCCCCCTCCTCTTTTTCTGGTAAGTAGGATTTCAAAACAATGACTATACATCAGATCCATAATGCTAAGAACAGGGGATCCAAAATAAAAGCCTGGGTCAAGTCCTGATTCTGCCACTCACTGTATAGGAGAACTAAGCAAGATTCTATACCTCATGGTGCTCTGATTCTCTGACCTGAAAATGGAATAATAATGTTACCTACTTTCAGAGTTAGTGTAAGGATTAAAAGACATGATCCTTGGAAAGTATAGGGAGCCTCCTACATATGTGGCACAGGCTAGGTTTTCAGTAAGTGTTGGCCGTTATTACAGTTATCGTAATTGTAAGCCATTACCTCATCTTTTCGATTTTCCTTTGTTAACACAGAGAATGTAGAGACACATTGTATAGAGTAATCACTGCATATAGAAAATCACAAAAAACTCTTAAATTGCCTGATCCTTGTCTGAAAGCTTGCTGCCCAAGATGCTATCCTGAGATGCAACATAGGGTCCTTTCTTCTCCCCGACATGGGCAAAAGGAAGGGCCTAGCAGTGACATGGAGCATTGTCATAGGTGTTGTGGGATGCAAAGTTGGATGTGTTCTACCTTCTTGACTGTGGAACAATTTTGTGTTAATTCTTCAATCACTTTCAGATGGCATTCTCCAGGCACAAAATGGAACTGTTAGAAACCACAGTATGTGGCACACCGAGAGCCTCGAGGCATGTACTTGTACTGTGCCTGAATACACACGTTCAAGAATTTTTGTGTATGATGTGGTACCAGTGAGAAAAAAAATGTATGCCCACTGGGCTTCATGGAAGTCTTGTCTTTTAACGTGGCAAGAAGTCAAAATCCTATTGTTTACAGCATGTGTTAGGGTCTCTGTATTTATCAACTCATTTATTCTTCAGAGCAAGGTGATGAGGAAGTGGTATTGTTCCCATTTTATAAGTAAGAATCTGAGCCTCCAGGAGTTTTAGTGAGCTCTTCAAGTTCACATGATTGGTGAGAAGCAGAGAAGGCATTGAAAGCAAGACCTATGGTCAACATAGGCTGTGTGGCAGTTTCCGGTGCTATTTCCAGGTCAGAACATTTCCTTGAGGATATAAAATTCTTCAGAGCACTCTTTGCCCCCCTGAAGTGGCTTCCGTATCGGCCTTCATTCTTGACTGGAAATGATGAGTAGGAGGCCCAGCCAGCCTGAGGTGGATCTGTGGTGTGGAGCCTGAAAGAAACCTTTGTGGTTTTCAGTTATTAGGATTTTGATCTAACCTGGATCCTGAACCTCAACTCTTAATGCTCTTTAGACAGATTAAATGCCTGGTACACAGTAGCACTCAAATATTTTTTGAAATAGGAAGAAAAATCCAAAATCCAGGAAAGCAAAGTGTTGGGTTCTAAATTCTCTTCTCTTTGTTATCAATTTGGTAAAATACACCCCCCCAACCCCGGAAATGATGTTTAAGGAGGGGTTGTCCTTTAACCAAATAAATAGCATGAAACTCAATGTCTTAGTTTTCACATCTCTTTAAAAGGCTTTTCTCCCCAATTTCTTTAGGTCCTATATCTTTGTGGCCAAGGATGAATCTTGGCTGGGATGTGGTTTGGGACTGAGCAAGCAGATTGAATTTATTTCTGGCGGAGCCCATTCCTATCTGTCACCCAATTATCATCAATAAATATTTAAATATGAGCCAGCAGCCCCCAAATGGAGCCCTGGGTATTAGGCCTTTGCGAGTCCCAGCTGATCGTTATTAATTCAATGAATGTAATTGTAAATTGGCTAAGCACACACAGTGGAAGTGATTACAAGCGTTCTTGTCAGCGTGGGCTCACTCCATTGAAAGATGTTTTAGAATTGCTTTTGCTCCATTCCAAGAAAGTATGAGATGCAATTTGCTTTAAACTAAATACTTTAGTTTTTGGCCCAAATATTAAACAAGAATAAGACAGGTTGGAAGAGTATCTCTGGAACACATTGTTCTGAACGACTTGGAGGTTTGTAGGGTCACTCTTTGAACTAATGTGAATTGGCAGGCAAAATGCTTTCCACTGAGATGAATTATGTGCTCAGGGTTACCTGGTATTTTTTTTTTAATCTGAGTTAGACAGAGAAGTCGGAGTAGATAAAAATGAAATGACCCATTATCAAATAATCAATGAAAAAGCTACACTTCTACAAGGTTTCTGGATCAATATACAAGTTACTTTTGAGGTAGATGAATTATTCTTGTGTAGTTCCGAGCAGAACAAAGCCAGAATCCTCAAATGCACTGTGTGCAAAAGCAGAGAAAGAGGTCATTAGCCCACCAGCGACAACAAAAAGAGGGTACTTTGTGTGGCAGCCTTGCCAAAACAGTGCCAAAGGGAACCCGTTTGGTAAACACTGATCCAAGGCACAAGCCACTTAAGGCTGTGGGGCTGGTGTAGATGAAGTTCCGGGGAAAGGGGATGTTCATACCCCAAGGGCAGGAGCATGAATCAGCAAAGACTTTCTGAAAGGCAAATTTCACAGTACCCATCAGAATTTAAATTGCTGTGCTCTTTGACCTAGCAATCCAATTCTAACAATTTATCCTACAAATGCAGTTATACTTTATAATGTACAATGATGTTTGCACAAGGATGTTTCTTGTTTGTGATGGTCAAACCATAAATGCAACTTGAAAATGTCCATCAGAAAGGGAATGGTTCAGAAAATTATAATATATCAATACTGTTGAATATTATCAATCACTAAAAATAAGGAGGTAGGCATATATGTGTTAAAATATGTCCTTGGGTTGTTATTCAATCTCTCACTGCTTATTCCATTTGTAAATCAGGGATAGAAATAACATTTAATGTTTTGTTGAATGACAGACTAAATGAATGGGTATGTTATTGTATGTGTGCGTAACTATAATTTTTTATTTTGGAAAGACTAAATTTTAGACAAGTAACCAAGAAACACACTAGATAGAGCTAAACTTAGAATCCTAACTCTCATGGGAGCTGGGAAGATGGAGGAAGAGGAAAAGTAGCCTTTTTTGTGGGGTACAGCACTATGTCAGACTCTCTGCTATCTCTTTTACATAATCATCTCACTAAATTCCCCCAAATGATCTGAAGTAGGTGTATTATGGTTTGGGTATGAAGCATCTCCCATTCCTGTGTTAAAGGCTTGGTCCCCAGTGCAGCAGTGTCCAGAGGTGGGGAGCTAGGGAAGGGATTGCATCACAAAGAGCTTCTGACTTCATCAGTGGACTAATCCATTGATGGATTCATATTTGATGGCCTTATTAGAAGGGGGTGGAAACTATAGGTGGTTTGCCAGGTTGGAGGAAGTAGGCCATTGGGGACATGCCTTGGAAGGATACATATTGTCCCCAATCTCTTCCTCACTCTCTCTTTCTGCTTCCTGGCTGTCATGAGGTGAGCAGCTTTCCTCTGTTATACCCTCCTGCCATGATGTTCTGCTTCTCAGGTTCAAAGGAATGGAGCTACCAACCATGAACTGAAATCTCTAAAATCTTGAGCCAAAATAAACCTTTCCTTCTCTAAGTTGTTTATCTCAGGTATTTTGTCTTGGCAATGAAAAACTGACTTAATAGAAAGGTATTTCTAGCCCCATTTTATAGATGAGAATAATAAAGTTTTGAGAAACATAATCAAGATCGTACAATTGTAAGCAGCAGAAGTAGACTTCTAATCTAGGTCTAATGTCAAAGCCCAGGCTTCCCACCACTTACTTCCATGCTGAAACCATGTCTTCTTCATTCTTGAATATTTGATGCATTGAGAGCTCACAGTCGGAATCCACAGTACTTGTTACATTTAATTAAACATTTGATAAAAAAAATATTGAGGACACTGACATAGATTACCACTTTATTTGGTTTTTTAATACATAGGAATATTATTACTATATTTTCTTTAGTGTTTAAGGGTTTTTTTTCTCATATTTATTTTATCCTACTTGTGTCTACAAACATAGGCTAAGATATACTGCAGTGAAAAATAGCTCCAAGATCTCAGTGAAATACTATTTTGTTACATGTATTTCATGTTACATGTTCAGACTACTACTTCTCTCCTGTTTCATGGGAGAGAAGAAAAATGCAGGAAATCTGCAGTGGCTCTTAAAGCTTCTGCAAAAAGTAGCACATGTTACTTCCACTTCTGTTTCATTGACCACACTGGGCCAGATGGTCAAACACAATGGGGTGGGAAGAGCTTAACCTTCCATAGGGAGTGTCTTTGTAGACAGAGCCCAGTAAAAAGAAACTGGTAAGAGAGGCAGTGACTATTTTGAGCTATAATGCAATATGTCTCGCTCCGTTACTGCGAAAGAGTAAACTCCTTAGAATACACACTGTATTTTCTATTACTGTTTAGCTTACTATATAGAATGGAACTCTTATTTTTCTAATTCACCAGTGCTTTCTTCTCTAGATAATAAACTTAAATTTTCCTTTTATAGCAGTTCATCTTATTAAAAATCAGCAGATTTCAGAGTGTATTGGGGGAATCCCAGTGTTCCCTGGGACATTCTCTGTGGAAATGTAAGGTCAAAACTCTCTTAATAATAACACTAAGACGCTATTTACCTGTTTCACTCCAGTTCTCCCCCTAGTATGCAATGGGATTATCTAGAGTCTGCATTTCATGGGATATCAGAACAGGTAGTACAGAAGCCGATAGGAGAGCCCAGCAATCTTCTAGGAAGCCAGGCACAAAGGAGATATACAAAAATGTAAAAATTCTACTTTTCTCACTAGTGTTTTTGTTTTGGAATAATGTGTTGTTGTTGTTGTTTTTTATAACAAAAATGTTAATACGTAAGAGTTTTTTAAAATTTAAAATTTAAATGTTTTATTTTTTGCAGTGTTGGTGATTGAACCCAGGGCCTTGTACATGCTAGTGAAGTACTCTGCCACTGAGCTACATCACCAGTCTGTTTTTTAGAAAGATTAACAAATACATATCTTTTAAAACAGAATTTTTAAAAAACTTTATTTATTCATTTATTTTTATGTGGTGCTGAGGATTGAACCCAGGGCCTCACTTGTGCTAGGCAAACACTCTGCAACTGAGTCACAATCCCACATATGCATATTTATTTTTTCATTTCTAATATGGCAAGTATTAATTCTTATACTGTTCCACAAAGACTGTTTCAGGTCACTTATAATCTTTCAAAAATATGAAGGGTTTCTGAGAACACAGTGTTTGAGAACTTGCATTGTAAAGTGGTTGTGACCCTGCCTGTGTCAATGAGAATGTTGGTTGGAAAGCTCATTAAATACAGTTGAAGTTTCCTTAGCTATACCAAAGAGAGCATGGAGTCCAATGGGTTCTTATAAATGCTGTTATTTTTCATGATCATCCCCAGTGTTCCGTACCTTGTACTTCCTAAAGGGGAGAGATGATTAGTTTATTAAAGAAGATTGGTTGCATGAATTATTTCCAGCCTTGCAGAAATTCACAGTTTGATGTTGCATCAGTATTGAATAAGAAAGATGGTGGTTGTAGCCCCCAACAGAAAAATTCTGCTTTCTAATAAGAGGTACTAGTAATTTAATGTTGTCTTGGAACTTTGCTATCATATCTTACTAGCTCCAACACAGAAGAGATGAGAACAAGCCACTTATTTACACAGAGGAACAAAAATGAGGAGCACTTTGAACAGAGCCTGTGTTCAAGATCTATAGTGCTTTTCACTTAGAAACAAAGGAAGCCTCCTTTCACATTGTCCAAGCGCAGCTAGTTTTTATCTTCTCACTGCTCTTGTCTTCATGCTATGCCAGTTCCCACCTCCCCAAATAGGTATCACCCAATAAAAGCATTGGAAGGATTTGAATATATGGGCAAAGTAATTTACTCTGTTGCAGACTTCTTTTCTCTATTTTGCATCACTGGGGATCAAACCCAGGGCTGGTGCATGCTGGGCAAGTGGTCTGCCACTGAGCTATATCCCTAGTCCCTGTTGCAGCCTTCTTTTCAAGTAACTTTACATGGGACAATTCTGAAGGAGCACTTGGAGGTTGATTGTGATGTGTGTATACATGTGTATGTGTACATTGGAATTTAAGTCTAGGGAAGTCTTTGCTTCTTGTGAGAAGCCATCAGTGCTGTTCACCAAGCAGAGAGCTATCTAGTGTGCTGCATTTTGTATTCTGCCTTCTCTACCAGGAAGCTCAGTGCTCCCATGATATTTAATTTCAGGGATTTTTATTGCTAGTTACTTCCATTTTGGATGCAGGCACAGGATGTCATTAATAAATGAACAGCAATATCCCAGTCAGATAGAATACAGACTTTAAACATAAGTAGTGGTGGTAGCTATCGCATTTGAAGGGCCCAGGGAGTGCACAAATTGCTTCCCTAGCATAGTGTTTTAGTCAGCCTTTTTTGCTGCTATGACCAAAAGACCTGACAATAATAATTTTAAGGAGGAAAAGTTTATTTGGGACTCAAGGTTTCAGAGGTCTCAGTCAATAGACAGCTGGTTCTCTTTCTTATGGCTCCAGGTGAGGCTGAACACCATGGTGGAGGGGTGTGGTGGAAGAAAGCAGTGGGGAACATTGCATTAGGAAGCAGAGAAAGACTGCACTTGCCAGAGCAAAATATATACCCCAAAGGCATGCCCCCAATGACCCACCTCCTCCAGCCAGACCCTACCTGCCTTCAGTTAATCCCTATTAGGGAATTAATTCACTGATTGGGTTAAGGCTCTCATAACCCAATCATTCCACCTCAAAACCTCCTTGCATTGTCTCACATGTGAGCTTTTGGGAGACACCTCATAGCTAAACCATAACACATACTATGTATCTGCCACTATTCGCTGAAATACCCTCTGTCAGTGTCATATCTATCTGGTAAGATTATTTTCTTCAGAAAGGTGGTATGTCACAAAGCAAACGTGCTGCTGGGGTGGGACTTGCATCAACCCATTGGTCTTTACCAAGGCCCTGATAGGGATGTGTTTATCTACTTGCCTGGACAGACTGAGATTTTAGTCCTGAGGGCTAAACTCTTATGTGGGGACATCTGACATCCCAGGGAAACATGGATAAACTGGTATTGGGGCATATGGGCTAAAGGAAGGTTGGGCAAACAGTGTGGAGAGATAATGAATATCAACATTCTTCATTTCATTGTTGTACCAATTTTGAGGCTATGATAGGTGTAGGCAGAAGAGGAGAATCTGAAGGAGAAAGATTTGGTAATTTAAGACTTATAAGTTTCATGTTGGTTCCGTAGAGGAATCTACTAGAATAATAGCCAACACTTGTAGAGAATTTTGTGTTTGCTAAAACTTGTATTTGTCATCTTGTCTAACTGCATAAACACCACAATATTTCTAGATAATACCAGGGAAAGTGGACAACTTTCCTTCTTTTTAATTTTAGAAGACATATTTTTATAGTAATTCACCCTTAAGGTGTTAAACTGGCTCTTCTGAGATCTTCATGTTTATCTATTTTTCTTTCCTCTCTAAATATTATTTTATAGATATAACCATGCCGCAGTCTGGCTGGGCACAATTCAGGAGCCACTTGTCAAAAGAAACGAGCTTTATTTTTAGAACACACACACCACACCACACAGCTCTTCAGGAAAACCCTCAGAGCCCCACTGCCACCACCAGCTTCCCACAAGCCTCTCAACCTCCCCCACCCCTCCTGCTCTTGAGGCCGATTGGCTGGGTCGCGTGGGTGGAGCCAAAAAAAGTCCCCCAATGAGCAGCCCCGTGGTCTGAAAGGGCAGGGAAACAGCCCAATGAGCATCACTGCAGAGGAGCCAATCAGTTGGCAGCTAGAAGTTTGCTGGGGCCACTGTGAGCCAATCATCAGCTGGCAGCTGGAAGTTTGCTGGCAGGTGGAGGTTTGCTGGGGCCCCTTCGGCTGTGGCTCTCAACATAATCACATATTCCTATACCCATATCCTACTATTTCATTAAGAGTCTTTATGAGGGATGAATATTAAATTTTATTGACTTCCTTTTTAAGCCTTTATTTATGTGATCACATGGCTTTTGGCCTATTAATGTGGGGATTTATATGAACAGATTTCTCGATATTGAATTATTTTATATTTTTGGAATAATACATGCCTAATATATTTGTCTTTTAATGTATTGATAGATTCTCTTTCTTAAAAGTCAATGGTATGGGCTTGGGATGTGGCTCAAGTGGTAACGTGCTCCTCTGGCATTCGCAGGGTGCTAGGTTAGATCCTCAGCACCACATAAAAAATAAAAAGTAAAGATGTGTCCACCGAAAACTAAAAAATAAATATTAAAAAATTCTTTCTCTCTCTCTTTAAAAAAAAAGTCAGTGTTATTCAGATATTCTAAAATGAATTGGAAAGCTTTACTTCTTTCTCTATGCTCTGGAACAGAAAACTAACAATACTGGAATTGTTAGTACCTTGAAAATGTAAAAGAATTCATCCATAGATCTATCTAGACCAGGAGCTTTTTTCCTGAGGGCACTAATTTGCAACTTTTATAATTTATGTCAAAGGTACTGGTCATTTTTTTCTTTACTACTTGTTTGAATTTTGATAAAATATTTTCCTAGAAAAATTTTCACTTTATGCAGACCTTTAAATTTATTATCACTGAACTATATATTATATTCTTTTATTATTGTTTTTATACAGCTAATTTTAATTCTGCATAATATGATTCATATAACCAATTTTACATTTGACTAGGAGTCTTAAGTAGCTGTTGACTGATAAGTGAAGTCAGATTTTTCTCCTTAAGCTCTACTTCCAGCTCTGCAGTATATAATCTTTTTGAGAAGAGTCTGGCCTTTGGCTTCAAATCTTGGCTCTGCTACTTCATACCTTGGGTCCTTGTAGACATAAATTAGTCTCTCTATACCTTGGATTTCTTTTCTTGAGAGTGGGGGTGATGATAGCAATTCCTGTCTCAACCAGGGTTCAGTATAAGAAACAGAAACTCTGAAAAAGCAATCATGAAGTTCATTTGGAAAAATAAGGGACACAGAATAGTCAAAGCAATACTCCGAAAGAAGAGTGAATCAGGAGGCATCACAATACCAGACCTTAAACTATATTACAAAGCTATAGTAATAAAAACAGCATGCTTTTGGCACCAAAATAGATATGTAGTCCAATGGTTTAGAATAGATGACACAGAAACAAATCCACATAAATACAGTTATCTCATACTAGACAAAGGTGCCAAAACATACATTGAAGAAAAGATACCCTTTTCAACAAATGGTGCTGGGAGAACTGGAAATCCATATGCAGCAAAATAAAACTAAACCCCTATCTCTCACCATACACAAAACTCAACTCAAAGTGGATCAAGGACCTAGAAATTAGACCAGAGACCCTGTACCTAATAGAGGAAAAAGTAGGCCCAAATCTTCATCTTGTCAGATTAGGCTCCAACTTCTTCAACAAGACTCCTAAAGCACAAGAAATAAAATCAAGAATTAATAAACGGGGTGGATTCAAATTTAAAAGCTTCTTCTTAGAAAAAGAAACAATCAATGAAGTGAAAAGAGAATTCCATTTTGGGAGCAAATTTTTGCCACATGCATGTCAGATAGAGCACTCTTCTCCAGAATATATAAAGAACTCAAAAAACTTAATGCCAAACAAAACAAACAACCCAATCAATAAATGGGCTAAGGAACTAAACAGACACTTCTCAGAAGAAGATATAGAATCGATCAACAAATATATTTTAAAAATGTTCAACATCTCTAGTAATTAGAGAAATGCAAATCAAAACTATTCTAAGATTTCATCTCACCCCAGGCAGAATGGCAGTTATTAAGAATATAAATAACAATAAATGTTGGCAAGGATGTGAGGGAAAAGGCACACTTATACATTGCTGGTGGGACTGCAAATTGGTGCAACCACTCTGGAAAACAGTATTGAGATTCCTTAGAAAACCTGGAATGGAACCACAATTTGACCCAGCTATCCCACTCCTCAGTCTATACCCAAAGGACTTAAAATCAGCATACTATAGTAATGCAGCCACATCAATGTTTATAGCAGCTCTTCTCACAATAGCTAAACTGTGGAAGCAACCTAGATGCCTTCAATAGATGAATGGATAAAGAAACTGTGGTGTATATACACAATGGAATATTACTCAGCATTAAAAGAGAATAAAATTATGGCATTTGCAGGTAAGTGGGTGGAGTTAGAGAATATCATGCTAAGCCAAGTAAGCCAATCCCCCAAAACCAAAGGCAAAATGTTCTCTCTGATTAGTGGATGCTGATCCATAATGGGTAGGGGCCATGGGAAAAATGGAGGAACTTTGATTGGGCAAAGAAGAGGGAAGGGTGGAGCTGGGGTAAGGGGGGAGGAAAGATGGTGGAATGAGATGGACATCATTACCTTAGGTACATGTATGACTGCCCATATGGTGTGACGCTACATCATGTACAATCAGAGAAACGAAAAGCCATGCTGCAGTTGTGTACAATGACTCTAAATTCAACCTGCTGTAATATATACCTAATTAAAATAAATAAATAAATTACAAAAATCTCTTAGGAAGAACTGCTCCTGATATAAATAGTAAGTTTTGTAGAATAAGGAATATTCAGGAGAGAAATTCAGAATGGTGGGGGGGGGCAGTGTTTGGGAGGGTGGAGGAGGATTGTTTGTCAATTGTTAAGTGTTTATTATTAAAGTTAAGTGATATCTATACATCTATATCTATATCTACATCTCTGTCTATCTATCTATATCTCAAAACCCTTCTAGGTGTGTTATCAGAAAGGGATTTAATATAGGGATTAATGTTCTTGTGCAATTGCTGTAAGGGCTGGAGAGTAATCACTGGTGCAGACCTCCTGGAATGACTCCCCAGCACAGAACTGACCAACCAGGGGAGCTATTGCCTCTGCAGCCACCACCAGGGAAATTGTTGGGATTAAGAAGCACAACTGAAATGTCAAGTTGCCACAACTTCTGCTTCTCTAGGAAGCTGGAGAAGATTGCAGTTCTGCTGCAGAAAAACCTGAGCTACTCCATCCTCACTTGCTAGAACAGAACTTCCAAAAGGGTCAAGAAGCCTCAATTCCATCTTCTTGAACTCATTTAAAATTTTTTTGTTTTAATTAGTTGTACATGACAGTAGAATGCATTTATGCACTATAAGCAGGACATAACAATTATAAATATTTATGCCCCAAACAACGGAGCATCTATGAACATCAAACAAACCCTTTTCAATTTCAAGAGTCAAATAGACCACAGTACAATAAATATTGGATGACACACCTCTGTCACTACTGGACAGATCTCCCAACAAAAACTAAATAAGGAAACTATAGAACTAAATAATACAATCAATAATTTAGACTTAACAGACATATTGAGAATATTTCATCCTTCAATGAGCAAATATACTTTCTTCTCAGCAGCACATGGCTCCTTCTCTAAAGTAGACCATATCTTTGCCACAAAGCAATTCTTAGTAAATACAAACAAACAGAGATAATACCCTGTATTCTATCAGACCACATGGAATGAAATTAGAAATCAACAATAAAATAAAAAATAACAAATGGAGACTAAATAATACACAATTGAATGATGAATGCATAGATAGTAGAAGAAATCAAGGATGAAATAAAAAATTCTTAGAGGTAAATGAGAACACTGATTTGACATATCAAAATCTCTGGGACACTATAAAGACAGTACTAAGAGGCAAGTCTATTGCATTGAGTACATTCATTAAAAGAATGAATGTTGGAGCTGGGGTTGTGGCTCTGTGGTAGAATGCTCACCTTGCATGCATGAGGCACCGAGTTCAATCCTCAGCAACACATAAAAATAAAGATTGTATCCACCTAAAACTAAAAAAAAAATATTAAAAAATAATAAAATTCAACAAATAAATGACCTAGCACTACATCTCAAAGCCCTAGAAAAAGAAGAACAAATCAACACCAAAAGCAATAGAAGACAGGATATAGTTAAAATCAGAACTGAAATTAATAAAATAAAAACAAAAGGAAACAATTGAAAAAGTTGACAAAACAAAAAGTTCTTTCTTTGAAAAAATAAATAATATAGATAACCCTCTGGCCAAGCTAATGAAGAGAAAAAGAAAACTCAAATTACTAAAATACAAGATGAAGAAGGAAATATCACAACATACATGTATGAAATACAGAAGACAATTAGAAACTATTTTGAAAATTTGTACTCTAATAAAAGAGAAAATATTGGAGACATTGACAAATTTTTAGAGACATATGACCCACTCAATCTGAATGAGGAGGTTACACATGCTTTCAACAGATCAATTTCAAGAAATGAAATAGAAAACACCATCAAAAGCCTATCAACCAAGAAAAGCCCAGGACCAGATGGATTCCCAGCTGAGTTCTACAAAACCTTCAAAGAAGAATTAACATCAATACTCCTCAAAGTATTCCTTGAAATAGAAAAGGAGGGAACCCTTCCAAACTCATTATATGAGGCTAATATCACAATGATGCTGAAACCAGACAAAGACACATCAAGGAAAGAAAACTTCGGACCACTATCCCTGATGAACATAGATGCAAAAATTCTCAATAAAATTCTGGCAAATCACATACTAAAATCATATTAAAAAGATAGTGCACCATGATCAACTGGGATTCATCCCAGTGATGCAGGGTTGGTCCAAATATGGAAATCAATAAATGTAATTCATCACATCAATAGACTTAAAGACAAGGATCATATGATTATCTCAATAAATGCTGAAAAAGCATTTGATAAAATATAGCACCTCTTCATGTTCAAAACATTAGAAAAATTAGGAATAGTAGGATCATACCTCAATATGGTAAAAGCTATGCCCAAGGCCACCATCATTCTAAATGGAGAAAAATTGAAATCATTCCCACTAAAAGCTGGAACAAGACAAGGATGTTCTCTTTCACCACTTCTATTCAACATCATCCTTGAAACTCTAGCCAGAGCAACTAAACAAAAGAAAGAAATTAAAGGAATACAAATAAGTAAAGAAGAACTCAAACTATTACTATTAGCTGATGACATGATTCTATATCTAGAAGATCCAAAAAATTCCAACAGAAAACTTTTAGAACTAATCAATGAATTCAGCAGGGTAGCAGGATAAAAAATCAGTGGCCATAAATTAAACACATTCCTATACATCAGCGATGAATCCACTGAAAGAGAAATTAGGAAAACTACTCCATTCACAATAGCCTCAAAAAGCAAAACAAAATAAAACAAAAACCCTGGGAATCAACCCAACAAAAGAGATGAAAGTCCTCTACAATGAAAACGACAGAACACTAAAGAAAGAAATAGAAGAAAACCTCAGAAGATAGAAAGATCTCCCATGCTTCTAGATAGGCAGAATTAATATTGTCAAAATGGCCATACTACCCAAAGTGCTATACAGATTTATTGCAATTTCTATTAAAATCCTAATGACATTCTTCATAGAAATAGAAAAAGCAGTCATGAAATTTATTTGAACTCATTCTTATATAATTATGACCTTGACAGCTGTGACTGGTGAAACCCAACTTCTCTGCAAAATCTGGGTTCCAAAGGCATCTGCAAAACACAGCTTTCAGGTCTCCAGTGGGAAGGTTGTGCAAGTCAATCCACAGTATCTACTGCAATACGCTTCAGGAGATTGTTGCAGAGATCAAATGCAGTCATTCATGTGAGTGAGTGATATAGAGTACAATGTAACAAATGTGATTTCTTGTTTACAAAGAGAAAATCATGTGCCAGAGACTGTTTTTATTTATCAGGTATGGAAATATTAATAATTTCGTTGCTGTCTTCAAAATATTCCCAATATAAATTGGTAGTAACTATGGAAGAAATAATTATGTCTTGACAATAAAAGTGTGCTGGTGAGTCAGGAGACAGGGTAAGTGCGTTGGCAGTTATAAAATAGATTTACTGACATGTCTGAGATGGGCCAGGCCCTGTGCTCAGTGCTGGGAGGTAGAAGTGTTGACCCTGCTCTGAGCTGCATGTGGTTGGGGACAGGAAGGGATGTGAGGAGAAGTTGGAAGGGAAGGCCTCACAAAAGAGGGAACATTTGGGCTGGATCTTTTAGGATGAAAGGAAAATTTCTCTGATGTAATATCTATTAGCATAGACCACACTACGTAAAACACAGTCCCAAGAGGATCAACACTGCATTCTATGAAGTGAAAATGAAGCAAGAGGTTAAGGATCACACAGCCACAAGATAAGCTCTGAGAAGTCTGGGAACATGTTTTTCTCCCCCAGCAATGAACCTGATACTGGGTCTATAGTAAATGTGCAAAGAAAATTGGGAAGAAAACTTGAAGAAGCAATAAGCAATTGGTCTAGAAGGAACTGAATTATCTCAATTCTCAGATTTATGGTTTTATTAGTATATACATACCTCATTTCCATGAAGATAAATTCTCCTCATGAGAATTACGGAAAGTGTTTTTGTTCAGAGGTAGGTTTGCAGGGTGCAAGCAGTATTTGGGACATACTTACACCAAAAAATTATTACTTGTATATCTGAAATTCAAATCTAACTGGGTACCCTATATTTTGATTTGCTAAATCTGGCAACCCTTTTGCCAGGGGAATAAAACAGAAACTTTTCTACTTCTTAATGTTATTTGTTAATAACCTGTAGACTTGTATTTTACTTTCCAATATATCACAGGGCCAATCCTTTTAAGTGGATCTGAGAAAATAAACCGATTATGGACAACTTAGTTTCTTTCAGGTTCCTGTTGAGAGGGAAAGCTTTTGTGTAAACAGGCAGGTGACAAGGCATTTATTTCACCAGCCCAGGCCCTTCCACGTGTAAGGGAGGGCCGGGTGAATTCTCCTCTCCAGGGTGGCCTGTATAACTCACCAGTGGAGATGCTCAGACACAGACCAAGATGCATTTGAAGGAACAGGGAATATAAAGTAAGAAATGAGGCAGTATGCACTCCACAAAGGAGGACGCTTGCTGTTACACACCCCAAGCCAGGCCCATTCATCCAAAAGGTAATATTTACGACCACGAAATTTCTGGAGCTTAGACCAGTGAATTCTTCATTTTGTGCAGTGTAGACCTGGATATAGATGACAAATTGTACTGCTCTTGAAAGCTCTCCTGTTCTGCATCCATCCTTGTCCCACCCCACAAAGACGCACTGAGACCTCACACAAACCATCCATTGTTACTTTGCTAAGAGGATCCTGACCTTAAGACAATTAAATAATTAAAAAAGGTCAGTAAGAGAAAAAAAAAATCCTCCTCCTCCTTCTCTTCGTTATTTAGGCTGTGCACTTAGCTCTCATCCTCAGCTTGGGTGGGAATTAGACATGTTTTTGTAAACCCAAAAGTCAAACCTCGTGTGCCTTTGGGTAGCTTTTTGCATTGCATTCTTTTGCACAGGTGATTTCTGATGATGCATTAAGGTGATCTGCTTCTGCAGAAAAGGACAATGACTTGCTTAAAGTATTGATTAACTGTACTTTCATTCATTGGTTTGCTCATTTTACAAACATTAAAAAATACATGTGATTTTTTCCAGGAACCATGTGCCAAGCACAGGGGAAGCAGAGATAAATAAGGTACAGTCCATGTGTTTAAGGAGTCATCAGGTTAAGCAAATATTTGCAATTAATTATGATAAGTCAATAGCCGTAACAGTACAGAGATGCTGCAAAGGAGATCGGGTGCAGGGATCAACTCCACCTATGGGAGGTAGGTGGGAGAAGAGCTGCACAGAGAAAATTATGAGCTGAATCCTGAGAATAAATAGCCTTTTTTTTCTGAGTGTAGAGAGGGAGGGTGGGAACAGCATGAAAGGGCAGGTAAAATTTGTTGTTCAGTTAGAGGCCTCCCTAGGCTAAGATGATCCATTGGGATCTAGAAAGAAAATAGGATAATTTCCTTTTTTTTAGTTAAAAATAAACTTTACTAATATTCAGCATATAACTTAAAGTTGGTCACATATAATTTATCAATAAAACAGTCCTTGACTTTCGATGGTTTTATTTACAATATTTGGACTTTATAATGGTACAAAAGTGGTATGTGTTCAGCAGAAATGGTACTTCAGATTTTGAATATGTGCAGGACCATATTCTCTGGTGATACTGGGCAGTGGCAATGAGCTGCAGCTCCTAGTTGGCCCCATGATCTCCAGGGGGCACAACGGACACACTCCAGTGTACTCTGTTGATAAGCTCTGGTGTTTGGTAGATTAGGAATATGAAAGTGCAACATAAGTCATATAAGGGGCATTTGCATACTGTACCTGTTTGGCAGATTGCATGCTCAAAAATGCTTTACCAAAAGGGGGCACTCATGACCAACCTAATTGACAGCCACTGGTGGAGTGGCAGAACTAGGGGTTCACTTCATGGCTCCCAGCTTAGGCTGCAACAGACCCAACAGGGGTTGAGATAATTATGTTGCTTTAGGGTATCTCAAGGTATGGTCCATGGATATAGAATCTAGAATGCTTATTTTAAAATAAGCAAAGTTCCTGGCCTATCCCAGATTGAGGTAGGGTAGAAGAAATTAAAAACAAATAGGTAGAAAGAAGACAAAAGAAAGGAAGAGAAACTACCATTTTAATTTAGAGTTCCATAGACTTTTCTAGGCCTGTCATTCCCTGAGTTAGTTCTTCTCGCAGGACTATTACTCCCAAATTTCTGGGAATTTATAAATCTGAAATTCACCCAATTATGAAAATTACCTTGTGCACTGTTAATTTGCCCATATAACAAATAGATTAAGATATATATTATATTTTATATAAGAATATATGTATATATTCTTATATTCTATCTTATAGGATATAAGAATCTTATAATTTAGGAAACTTTTCAATATTATCTACCAGATCAGATAATGGAGACCATGTTGAGGATCCTGACCAGACTGCCATAGACTGCCTTGTGATCCCAGACTGATGTCATTTCCATATATCTTCCCATGTTTACCCCTCGCCAAATTTTCTTTAAAGATGAGCTGGGAACTCACTCTTGAGATGAACTGCCTTATTTCTTGAATGTGCATTCCTTGGTTTCCTAAATAATCTCTGTGCCTCTACAGGCACATGCTGCAATTCTTTTCTGTCACATCTAGGACCCTACTTATCCTGAGTTCTTCCCTTCTCTGAGAATTTCTTGAGACCTTTTCTTCTCCGGCAATGAGACCCATAGAATCAGCATCTTTCAGGAAATGGATCCAGGCATGTGTGTGTCCCAAGTGATGTTTACTCTCAGTCTATTAGGGCTGCTGTAACCAAATATTATAGACTGGGTGGCTTAAACAACAGACATTTGTTTTCTCTAGTTCTGGAGGCTGGAAGTCTAATGTCAAGGTTCCCGTAGGGTCTGGTTCCTGGCGAGGGCTGTCCTCCTGGCTGGCAGATGCCCATCCTCTCACTATGTCCTTGAATGTCCAGGAGCGAGAGCTCTGCTGTATCTCTCACTTCTCACAGGGCCTCTCTTCTTTCAGATCAGGATTCCATCCTTAAAGCCTCATCTAACTGAAGTCACCTCCTTAAAGGCCCTATCTCTTAGTAAAAAAAAAATTTTTTTACAGTGATGGAGATGGAATTCAGGGCCTCTTACATGCTAAGTTGTTCTACCATTGAACTCTATCAGAAAAGATTATTAATTGGATCTTTTATAATTTCTTGTGTGAAATCTTTGAAATTCTGTGTGCTTTATTTGACACTTATAGCATGTGTCAGCTTGAACTAGCCAGATTTCCAGCACTTGTGACCATGGGAGGCCACGGGCTGCTGTGTGGGACAGGCAATGCTACACTGTTTCAGCCCTCAGCTCACAGCCTGAACAGGCAAAGCAGACAAGGTGTGTTGTATAACGTGCTGTACAATTAGCATCATTTCTAAGAAAAGCTTTATGCTTATGATTAGTCCTGAAATGTTTTGTTACTATGACTCTCCTCCTACCAGCAGCTTCTGAAGTCAAGTTCAAGCAGCCCAGAGAAGTTGACGGCTCATTCTCACAGTTGAAGAAATTGTCCCCATTCACTGTTCTGTTTACCATTTACATAAGAAATCACAGGCTGCCAGAGCTGGCTGACGACTGAGCCATGCTGACTTGATGATAGCTTCCTCTTAAATTAAAACTGAGCTGCATTTGATCTATCACCCTCAGCTGTCACTTCTCACCTCCACAGAACCTTTCCTGAGACCACAATAAATGTCACTTCAAAGGTTCAGAACTGGATTTCAACTGCCAGGAACATATTAATCCTAAATCCAGGCTCCCTCGAAACTGCATTCGCTATCAGTTTTGGGGATGGAGAGAAGATATGGAGAACGTTCCTTGAATTTTATACAGTGAAGAAAGCATTAGTCTAAACAGGAGTTTAACTTTATCCATACTTCATACAACCAAACTTGGGATCCCCTGGAGCCTTAAGTCTGCTGTTGGTTCTGGGCATCTCAGGACATATTAGAGCCCAGAGCTTAATTACTTTGGAGATGAAACATTCTTGTCTTGTTAGAGGAACTTAGACTATTTGGCGGGGAAAAAAGTCTTGTGGGGAGGGCACTGGAGGTCACTCTCATATATTTGAGGGCTTTCTGGAAAAGGAATTAGACGCATTCTATTACAAGGGCCCCCAAAAGAGCAGAACCAGCAAACATCTTTAGCTCAATATAAAGAAGACTTTAAAAATGAGGTTGTGATATCATTAATAAGACACAGAAATAAGATAGTATTTCCCTAAGGAAATACTTATTTATTTTATTAATTTTGGTATTGGGGATTGAACTCAGGTGTACTCTACCACTGAGTACATCCCCAGTTCTTTTTTACTATTTAAAATTTGAGACAGGGTCTTTCTAAGTTGCTGAAGGTCTCGCTAAGTTGCTGAGACTGGTTTTGAATTTGCAACCCTCCTGCCTCAGCCTCCCGAGTTGCTAGGATTACAGGTGTGCACCACTGTGCCTGCTCCTAAGGAAATATGATATACCTACTTTAGGCTTAGCACAGTCACTTGTTTTATTTAATCAAATAGATGTTCCTATAAGATAAGGGGCTGGAGTTGTGGCCCAGCGGTAGAGCGCTCACCTCGCATTTATGAGACCTTGGGTTCAATCCTCAGCACCACATAAAAATAAATAAACAAAATAAAGATATCGTGTCCATGTATAAGTAAAAAAAAAATTTAAAAAATGTTCCTATAAGATAAGCGTTATTATCTTACTTTTGTAGATGATGAAATTAAAGCTTAAAGAGATTCAGCACTTTCAGAATAGGTCCCAGCCCCTAGGAGTGTTGCAGTAGAGGGCCCAGGGCTACCTGCATGAACAGAGAATGCATCGCTCACAAGCTAATAATTATGATCTTTAATTGTGCTTGTTATATGATAAAATGGTGGGGTTTGGGGGAATTTTTGGATCACAAGTGTTCTAACTTGATCAATGGGTTAATTCATTGAGAGATTTGTAGCTGAATGGACCACTGGGAGGTAGTAGAAACTCTAGGAGGTGGGACCAACGTAAGGAGAGTGGGTCTGTGAAGGTGTACCCTTGAGGACTAGATCTTGTCCCTGACCTCTATCTATCTACTATCTCTCTTTCTCTCTCTTTCCCTCATTGCTGGCTGCCATGAGATAAGGAGCTTTGTTCCAATACACAATGCCACACACAGGCCCAGAATCAATGGATGTAAGTGACCATGGACTAAAACCTTTGAAGCTGTGAAGCAAAATAAGTCTTTCCTCCTTTAAGTTGTTTTTATCAAAAGCTGGCTAACACAAAGATAAATTCTTTTTCCTCCCTTCAGATGGGAAGCTTCTGCTGCAAAAGCCTGCCCCACCTCATCCCCAGTTGGTCTGTGGTGGGGTCTATAGAGACTTAGCTGTCTGCCATCCACATCCTTTGAAGATGGCACCTGAAGTCTTCTCAGTAGCCCAAGGGCTCTGGAAAACTCAGTTTTAAAACAGTGAGCTAGATAGAGTTCATGCTTTAGTTATATTGCAAGTATATGACTATATACCTGGTTAGTTGCTTATCATTATTTTTTTTAAAAATTATAATAAGAACAATAATAATGATCGTTGGGTACTGCGCCAAGTTCTTTGCATATTTTATCTTCATTTAATCCCCACAACAGCCCTACGATGTAGGTATTATTATTTCCACATTATAAAATGAAGACACTAAGGTTTTGAGAGCTCAGTAACATGGCCAAAGTTGTATAGAAAGAAGATGAAATTTAATCCTGATGTTTCTTGTTGCAAATTCTACTGTCTCCAAGTAGAAGTGAATCTTTCATCTGGGCAGTTGCTACCTGTAGCTATTGCTTCTATTTTCCTGAGTATTTTCACATTCAATTGCTATGCATCTAGGAAAGGACAGAAAACATTCAGGACAGTTTGAATGGTGCTAAGATTGGTAGGAAAAGGAAGCAGCAAGAATTATCTATTCCTAACCTAGTTTATTAACAATTAGCCTAGTTCATTGTATTTCCTGTTCACATTTGGTGGAGGGGGGGATAATAAAAATCCTACTTAAACAATAAAGGGAACATTTCATAATAGTCCTCTGCTACCTTTGAAGAAGCTAACTTGCTAGAAAGCACTTTCAAAGTTCCCCATTCCATCCTCATTTCATTGGATATTTGGAATGCAGAGATCTGAGTTTCATTTCTAGGAAACCACAGGCTCAGGTTAAATCCTTTGCATCTATCCTCCATGATGCAGATTCAAAAATAAGAGTCTTCTGGGTTGGTGTTTGTGGTGATTGATTGTCTGAAGCCTTTCTATGGTTTGGATCTAGAATGTCCCCCAAAGCTCATGTGTTGAAAGTTTTTTTTCCCAAAATTGCTGTGTTCAGAGATAAGGATTTGGGGAAGTGATTGGATCCTAATTTTATGGATGAACTCTTAATTTTATGGCGTTATTAGGAGGTGGTGGAAACTGTAGTCAGAGGAAGTGGGTCATGTGAGCATGTCCTGGAAGGGTTTGTCTTGTCACCAGCCCCATACTAGTGTGCGCTCTCTCTCTCCCTCTCTCTCTCTGCTTCTTGGTTGCTATGAGGTGAAAACTCAGCTCCACCACAGCCTCTCCACCATGATGTTCTGCCTCACAGGCCCACAGCAATGGAGCTGACTGATCATGAATTGGAGCCTCTGAAACTTTCCTCCTTTAAGTTGTTTTTCTCCAGTATTTTGTCTCAGGGATGAAAAGCTGACTAATAACAATTTTCACCATAGCTGCATCTTCTATGTAGAAGTAGATGGAGTGTGGGGGTTGTAGGGCCAAACTTTTTGGTTTAAAGACAGTACTGAATTCAAGTCACATAAGGCAGAAGACTGAAATTTATCTGCTATAGGACATGGGCTAATAGGAGTGGAAAGGAAATTATTATCCCAAAGCATTATTCCCCTCCTGTTGTATATTTGATTCTTGGTAGGTGGTAGACCATAGGATCAACCTCAAACATGATCCTCTTTAATACTTTTAGAAAGCCACCTATAAGGTCATGATCTGAGGGATGCTTATCACAAGGCACATGGAAATTTGAGTGCAAAAAGAGATATGAAAGAAAGGTTGATGCAATACCTCAAGACCACTTGTTTCTCACTGACTCCCCATACATATTCAAGTGTTTCAGTTGGACACCTGAATGATGAGGGCCCAAATTCTAATCTCCAGACAAAGGAGTGTTCCATGTTTCCATCAGCCTCAGCCTCCTGTGGAGGCTTATCTCAGAAAATTCTAGCTTTGTTTAGTGTGTGTTTTTAGGATATGTGTGAACTCAGCACTTCCTTAATCTTCCTCTACCAGGCTGGATGGTGATTTCTTGCAAGATAACAAATTGAGCTGCTCAAGGAAATCTCCTTGTCCTACCTCAAATCTGAATATATCAGATAAAGTATATTGAAAAAATTGATTACTTAGATGAGTTTTCAAGTAACAAATCTCTAAGTGACAAAAGTAAAGAGAAGGAATACCTAGCAGGAATAGAAAAGAAAGAGGAAGAGGAGGAGGAGGAGGAGGTGGAAGAGGAGGAGGAGGAGGAGGAGGAGGGGGAAGGGAAGGAGGAGGGGGAGGAGGAGGGGGGAGGGGGGAGGAGAAGGAGGGGGAAGGAGAAGGGGAGGGGGAGGAGGAGGGGGGAGGGGGAGGAGGGGGGGAGGGGGGGAGAAGAAGGAGGAGGAGAAGAAGGAAAAACAACCATGTAACCCAGAACCAGATGATTTGGGATTAGAATTTTTATACTCATATGAGATCAGGAATTGAGGTCACCAGCTTAATAGGTAGAGATAAACTGGAAATAAGCTTGCAAAAACAAACAAAAACTTAGGAGTTGGAAAAGAATTGTCTCCACTATAAATGGTCCATTAACATTTCATTTCAACATGGCATGAAAGGGAAAACAGTTGTTCAGGGAAATGGGACAGGAATCAAAATCTTGAGTCCTTATATTATCTAATTGGTGTGGAAAACCCAAGTAAGATCATCCCTAAAGCTTCCCAAAACAATATCTTTACACACAGTACATATGTAGACACTCTTGAGAATCTTCCTACTAACGATGAGCTCACAGACAAAAACTACAATGCACTGGAGTCAGCAGAAGCCATAAAAAAAATGGTAGATTGTACTCTGAAGGAATCCTAGATGAGGGAGTGATGTGAAAAGAATGTAAAAGTAAGTATGTTTAAAAAAATCAAATAAATAAAGGGAAAAATTAGAATCCATATGGAAAAGAACAGGCAGATTTGAAAAAGAAAAAGAAATAACAGCAACAATTATTAAAATAAAATCAGTGGGCTGGGTTAAATAATGAGCTAGGCCAGGGATCAACAACTTATGATCTCTGGAGCTGCTGCCCATTTTTGTAAATAAAGTTTTATTGGAACACAGCCATATTCATTCATTAATGTTTTGTTTTAGGATGCTGTTGAGTTACAACATGGAGTTGGATGATTGCTGCAGAGACTGGTCCAGAAACTAAAATATTTATTATCTGGTTCTTACAAAAACATTTGACAACCCATGGTCTAGACTGAACTTAAGAGAGAATTAGTGTTTTGGAAGATAAAGCTAGATCACCCAGGATACAGCACCAAAAGACAGACAAATGGAATTTGAGATGGAGAGATTAAGACACGAAGTACAAAATGAGAAGCATCATGTGCCCATGTTGCCAGTATCTGCATCCCCCACTTCTGCCAGGGCACACTTCTAGACCACATAAATAGGCTGGTTGTGGTTAGGTGGCCTGTTGATTGTGTTCTGGCCAGTGGGATGTGGGCAGGAAGGAGTTCCAGTTTGTCTTAAAGATCTTTCTTACAATCTCCCACATACTCTTTTGGATTTCAGTGAGACCAAAACTCCCTTCTCTCTGTTGACCTGCATCCAACTGTGATATGAACTATAAAGAAACCACTTTTAAACCACTGACATCTTGAGGTTGTTTCTTATGGCAGTCAGCCATCCTGTCTGGTACATTTTTGATAGAATTGCAGAAACAACCAGTACTTTTCAAACTTTAATGTGCATATGGTCCACTTGGGCATCTTACTGAAATGCTGCCTCTGATGCTGAAGGTCTGGGAAGGTGCCAAACACAGTGCATTTCTAACAAGTTCCTGGACGGTGAAGATGCTCGGATCCCTAGGCCATATTTTGAGTAGTGAAGACATGGAGAGCAAGGGAAAGCCAACATTCGGAGAGGATGGCAGACGAAGTTCCCAGAGTCTTAATATACCAGAGACTACTCTGTTTTCTTCTGTATTTATATTTCCCAAGTGAATGGATACTTACCTTGGAATATTAGGGAAACTGGTGAGTACATTTCAGCAGATGGAGGACTTTGGCTCATTTTTATCTCTCTTCAAGCCACTGTGGCCATCTTGGTCACTCATGTTTGCACATGCACAGGAGTGCTTCAGGGAGCCCCATGCCCATGTTTATTTTTTGGATCTTTTCCATATTTTATAATTGTTTCTCAAAGAGGCCTGTCTGAGCATGACACATCATCTCGCCCTTCGTGTCCACTCCATTTCAGGCCCACATTTAGGGACTCAGGCTCGTGACTCTGTGGCCCTTTTAGGTCTGCCTTGGTGTGTGCTGACCCTGAGGCTCTGCCTGGACTGACATGGATTTTGAACGGGACAGAGCTGTATTAGCTTGTAGGGGATGCCCTGAAACCCAGGAGGCCCACTGCTGCCCCAGTCAACAATGCTGCACCTACTGGTGCTCTTCCCCAAATGTGGTGGTAGGGCCATGATGCCGAGAGCCCAGCTTCTGTGAGTAGGTTTGATGCCCCAGGCAGGAGATACAATGTTAAGTGTCGGTTGCTGTATACGTTGGCTTGGAAAAGAGACAACTTGCGTATCTCGTACTGTGGAACTTGAATTTCACAAACGAGAGATGCATGAAAACAATCTGTACAGAGTTGTAAATGGTTTTATTTAAAGTACTACTTCCCATTCTCATGAATGATAATATGTTCCATTGGCAAAGTCTCCATTCTCATCTCTATATACATCTGAAAGTTCTTGGTAGCCTGTTCAATTTGTATGTTCAAAATAAATCATCTTTGCTGAAATATAACTTGCAATGTCCATGAATGAATATGTTAATTCAGTTCTAAAACAGATATTGGTTTTTCTTTTGTTCTATCAGAAGAATGCATGGCTGCTCAGGCTGGCTTTGATCAGTGAAATGCATTGGAATTAGAGCTACCTCCGATCTCTTGGGGCAGGAGGTGGAACATGAAATATCTGTATGTGGTATAAATATATAAAAATATCAATGGGTGATATCATTGAAAAATTATACCATAGGCATTATTTTAAGAACTTTATGGGTTTTAACTCATTTGCTTCTCATACAATCTCCCATAATGTATATATTGCTATCATCTCTACCTTGCAGAAAAGAAACCTAAGGAATGAATTTTCATACTTTGCTCAAGTTGCATAAGTGGTAAATGTTAACGTGAGGCAGTCTAGCTCAGCTGACCATCAGATCAGCACAGTGGCTAATCTGTCTCTTGGTATGAAACTGCGTAAATTTTCTCCTTCCTTACCAGACACCAAGCGCACCAGGAAGGCCCTACTGGACTTGCGTTGTCCACTCTGGCAGCCACATGTGGCCCTTGAGCACTTGAAATGTGATCAAACCAAATTGAGATATGCTATCAGAGTAAAATACATACTGTGTTTTGAAGACTTAGTTTGAGAAAATGAATGTCAGAAGTCTTATTTTTTTTTGTAATTACAGTATTTCATATTAAGTGTTGAAATGATATTTTTAGATATAAGCTGTCCCCGACTTAAAGTGATTCAACTTTACAACTTTGCAAAAGGAATATGCATTCAGTAGAAATTGTACTTGGAATTTTGAATTTGGACCTTTTCCTGGACTGGTGATACGTGGTGTGATCCTCTCTTTTAATGCTGGGCCACAGCTGTGAGACACAGCACACAGTCAGCCCTGTGATCACCAGGGGAAATGACCAACACTCTGCTGTGTGCTGTTGTTTGGTAGTTTGAAGAGAGTCAATGCATTTTTTTTGAAGGAGGGTACCAGGGATTGAACTCAGAGGCCCTCGACCACTGAGCCACATGCCCAGTCCTGTTTTGTGTTTTATTTATAGACAGGGTCTCACGGAGTTGCTTAGCACCTCACTTTTTCTGAGACTGGCTTGGAACTCGTGATCCTCCTGCCTCAGCCTCCTGAGCTGCTGGGATTACAGGCATGTGCCACCACACCTGGTAAAAGGTTGGGTTTTTTTTGTTTGTTTGTTTTTAATCTTATTATTAGTAGGGTTTTGTTTTTGTTTTTGTCTTTTTTGGAACTGGGGGTCAAATGCGAGGCAAATTTTGCAAATGCGAGGCAAACGCTTTGCCGTTGAGCTACCTCCCAGCCCAAGTCAACATATTTTTTTTTTGTTTGTTTGAACTCAGAGCCAATCAACCACTGAGTCACATCCCCAGCCCTTGTTTTTGTATTTTATTTAGAGACAGGATTTCACTGAGTTGCTTAGGGCCTTGCTAAATTGCTGAGGCTACCTTTGGACTCCTGATCCTCCTGCCTCAGCCTCCTGAGCTGCTAGAATTACAGACATGTGCCACCGTGCCTGGGCTCAATGCATTTTTTTTTTTTGAGTTGTTGATGGACCTGTATTTTATTTGATTATTTATATGTGGTGCTGGGAATCAAACACAGTGCCTCACACGTACAAGGTAAGTGCTCTACAGCTGAGCTACAACTCTAGCCCTCAATGCATTTTTGACTTAACAAAATTTTCAGTTTACAATGAGTTTGTTGGATGTAACCATATCATAAGCTGGGGAGCATCTCTACAAAGGAACAAATAAAATGCATCTTTACAATTAATTCCACTCCTTTCTTTTCACTTTTTTAAAAAACTGACTTCTGAAAAATTTAAAGTTCCGTTTATGGCTTCCGTTTATTTCTGTTGGATGTGCTGACCAAGTTTGTTCATTCACTTCTTCACTCACTCATTGCACGTCCCGGACCCAGTGGTGCCAATAGTGGCAAGATGGGAGGGTACCGTAGCTAAGGAGGCAGATGTGGCTCCTGTTCTCAGGTAGCTCAACATTCTAGAAAGGCTTACATAATTATGTAAGTTGTTAATTAATTGCCATCATTATTCAGTGTTAAAAGGGAGAAGGAATAGCTAGGAGAGATTACACTGAAGACACCTAACCCTTGGGGGCGATTCAGTAAATATTCATTCAATAAATATTTATTGAGTGAATGAATGAATCTGGGGGATTGGAGGAGGCTTTCCTCAGGAAATTGCTTCTGAAAACTCAGGAGAGAGGTGAGACACTGGGAGTTTGTGCTGGGATCACAGGCCCTGCCCGCTGTGGGTGGCTGCTGTCCCCTTTAGATCTCAGGCAAACAGTCATGCCCAAGAGTTTTGTGGGGTGAGCAAAGGCATGAAGGGGCTTCCTTGGAATGCAGAGGGATGGTCCTCAGGCACTGGGCGCATCTGAGGGGATGGGCTGGAGGGGCCACCTTTCCAGCCCTCTCCAGCATCATGCAGCACCCAAAACCCCAGCCTCAAGCCCGAGTTTCTCCCACGTGGAGGCTACCCATTGCTTCCTCTCCCTTCCCTCCTCACCCCTGCCAGGTTTGCCTCCGAAGCATTTCCCTGTACTGGCACCTTCCATTCAACAGAGTTTTATTTTGTGGTTGTTTCTGACCAGTGTAAATGAGATCTCCAGTAGGGAGAGTGACTTTTAAATCTTTTGTGACCTTAAAGTACAAAATGTTCCCAATTTCTTCCCTTGAGCAGTTTCCATTTCAGGGGCGAGTTACAATAGAGTGCTTATTCTTGTCCATAATAATGTAGCAACTTGGAGAGGCGGTGAGGGAGGCTCCCTCACTGGGTGGCAGGAGTTTGCTGCCCGCTACTAGTCCCAAGTGGGAGGGAGCTAAGAGCAGGAACCAGTCTAGGGACAGAGGGCAGCTTTGGGTTGCATGGGAAGAGTGTTGGGCACCTGCCCTTGGATCCCTGTGAAGACCCTAGGGCATTGATGGTTGTGTCTCCTTTGGTTCTTATAGATCTGATTCTAAGTTGCCAAGTCACCCAATGAGCCAGAATATAATAAAACCACCCTAACCCAGCGGGGATGATCTTGCTGGGTTCTGAGTTTGTGCATCTCACCTGGATCTTATGTTGTACTTAAATACAAAGTGGTCCATCCCAGGTTGTTTTAGTCAGCTTTTTCACTCCTGTGACTGAAGGATTTGACATGAACAACCCTAGTAGAAGATTTTATTTGAGGGCTCATGGTTTCAGAGGTCTTAGTCTAGAGAAGGCCGACTCCATTCCTCAGGGCTTGAAGTGAAGCAGAACATCATGGCGGAAGAGTGTGGCCGAGGGAAGCAGCTCACATCATGGAGATCAAAAAGCACAGAGAGAGAGAGACTCCAGATAGAAAATATATACTCTATAGCCACATCCCCAATTATCCACTTCTTCCAGCCACACCCCTAGCCCTCACTCAGATAATTCCATCAAGAATAAATTCACTGATTGGATCAAAACTCTTGAAATCCAATCATTTCTCCTCTGAACCTTCTTGCATTGTCTCACATGGTGAGCTTTTGGGGGACACCTCACATCCAAACCATAATACTAAGGTGAGAAACTATGTCAGCAGGGAAATTAGAGCCATTCCCTGAACATATTGGGCACCTAACCAAATATTTGTTAGATCTAAGAATAAAAATTTTCAGTAAGGAATGCCTTTTTTTTTTTTTTTTTGGTTAATTTGCTGCTGTGTACTGTTTAGGTGTCCACAGTAGCCAGCAAAGCATTGTAATGAGATTTTGATAAACATTGTGTGACTTTGGTTTAAGATTGTCTAAAATCCCTACTTGGGCTAGTTGTCCCTGCCATCTCTTCCTGCTCTAGGATTCTGTGACTCTTTGAAGTACAGCTGAGCAGCGATATGGTCTGACTTGGAGGAGCTTATATTCAAGGGTTTGTGTCTACCCGGTGATGCCATTGTTTCTTTGCAGCAGGATGACTCACTGTCACTGTTGACATTTAGGGCTGAATAATTCACTGTGGCAGGCACCATCCTGGGCCTATGCAGCATCCCTAGCCTCTCCGCACTAGATGCCAGTGGTACCTCTCTCTCCCTACACGGGGTGAAAAGCAAAGATGCTTTTAGATGTTGCCCAACATCTCTAAGGGTGAGGGGGGATAATTTCTGTATGAGAACTGTTGATCTACAGGAATAAAGGGAGACGGCAGGCAGTGCCGATGACGTGAAAAAGTCCATTATGCCAAGGCAGTCTCTATTGGCATATATCACATGACATGCAGTTTTTGAGGGTTTATCTTCCTGAAGCACTTTATTTAGCACACATTAAAATTGCAGATTTCTCTTAGTGCTCACTGATGGGGTAGGGACACATCGGGAGGAGGCTTCTGCGGCACAATGTGGCTCTGGAGATGGCTAACGGAATAAGGGTGACATCTGGCCTACTGCATCGTCCTCTGTCATGCTTCTTTCTTCTGTTCCTTAGGGCAGAGGATCTAGATCCTGCTTCATGTCCACTAAAACCACCTGGGGGAGCTTACATGGATCATGTGCCTGGCTTCACTGCAGGAATCCCACGTAGTAGCTGGGCATCTGTAGTTTTCTAAAGCTTCTCAGGTGATTTGACTGTGCAGCTGAGGCCATGAGCCCCCTGGTGGGCAAGGAGCTTGGTTTTGCCGTGGGATCTACCCAGCTTTAGCTTCAGCTGAGTTTCCTTGTTGATGAAACTGGTGTAATAGTAGCTCCCCCAAAGCCATGGTGACAAGTAAAGGAGGCATTTCCAGAGAGGGCCTGTCGTGATCCACAAATCCCCGGGTCTTCTGGGCTTCCTTGTCTTGTCCACATCCTTCTGCCTCTCTCTTTCTGGCTCTCTTTTCCTTTTGGCTCCCAGCCAGTTCCCAGGGTACTCTATGGTGTCGCCGGGAGGTTCCTGTGAGATCCTTTGACTCCCAAGGCACCTGGAAAGGAAACAGTCCTGCAAGTTTTTGAGGCACTGGGGCTGCTGAGACAGGGGCTCAGAGGGGTCTCCTGGCATGTTCCTAGAGATTATCAGAAGGGACCAGCAGCGAGATGCCAGTGAGCATGCCCGGCCAGGGTCGGCTTTTGTTTTTTGTTTTTTTTTTTTGAGTGGGGGTGAGGATGGGGATGAGGTTGGCCATTGGGACAGATCTTGGATACTTAGTAAGCCTGGGTTACTTGGGTCAGCTGAAGGTGACATGAAAGGGAGAGGTCCTATTCATTCTCTCACATGTATCCTTTGAAGTTCTTTTCTTCTTAAGGGGCCCCCTGCCCGAGGTAGGCCCCTCAGAATTGGAACAATGGCTTGGTGATGTTTAACTAGGGAGTGATAAATAGCTTTGAAAAGAGTGCTGCTGTGTGGGGGCTACTGACCAGAGATAAGGTTTAACCAGGGGTGAGTGGTTCCTGTGAACATTTGGCCTGTGCCTATGTTATAACACTTCCCCACCCCCTGCATCACCCGCCACCACCACTTTATCAAGCAGAGATTAGTAGTCAAGGATGTATTAGCTTGCAGTGGAGTGGTCTTATAAACAAGTACAAATGTTATGTCCCCAGTTCATGCTCTTCCTTTGGAATGTAGTGTTTGTAAAACGTTTACAATGACTGTGCTTCCTTAGTTTACCAGAAATAGGGCAGGTGATTATAGCCAGAAATTACTGGTAAATTCATTCATCCTGCCGAAGAAACACATTATGAACATTTCATTAGACCAACAATTTGCAACTGGTGGTGATTTGGCAATGCCTAGAGACATTAAATTTTTTTTAAGTTGTAGATGGACACAATATCTTTATTTCATTTATTTATTTGTATGCAGTGCTGAGGATTGAACCCAGGGCCCCACACTTACTAGGCAAGCCCTCTACCACTGAGCTACAATCCCAGCCCTTAGAGACATTTTTCGATTGTGACAGATAGGGGAGACTAGTGTAGAGACCCAGGGTGCTGCTAAACATCCTGAAATGCACAGGACAGCCCCCCCCCCCGACACACACACACAAAAAAATATCACCCAGTCTAAAATGTCAACAGTGTTGAGGTTAGATAAAGGCATGTCCAATACTGGCTCTTACGTGAAGTTCAAGTGGCTCAGTCTGACGGAATCTCGGCTCTCATCTCTGAAACAGCTAGCTTAGCTTGGTGATGTTCACAGTTAGATCTAAGCACACTGTGCCCAAATGATGATGATAACTGCATTCAGACCTCTATTTCATTAGCATCTACGTTGCCGAGTCCAGACTGAGTTCCTTAGGGACATTGCCTTATTGGATTTTCACAGAAGTAAAAAGGTGATAAAAATGAAGGAGTGGTGATTTGGACAAGTGAAATTGCCCGACTAATGCCACACAGGCGGTGAGCACAGGAATTGGGATTTGTACCCTGGTCTCCACCTCCACAGTCTGGATCACTTATTCTTAAGATCACCAAGGACAAGGCAGTGGCTGAGCGTCTGGATTCTTTCATTCAGGTTTGGGACAGAATTTGTTCAAGACTTGGTTTTTCCAAGTTTTCTTCAGGTAATCCGCTGTTGAATTAAGTCCTCACTGCGGACTCACCCATGTGTGGAGTCTGGGAATATGTCTGTCACTCACATGACAGGCTTGACTCTGAGGTCCTTCTGGGCAGCTCTGGAGAGATCTCCTGGGACACTGGGCAGCCTGGCTGGATATAATTGTGTATTGTTTAATGGTGGAGACACATCTGAGGAATGTGCTATTAGGGTTTTTTTTGTTGGGTGAACATCATAGAGTGCACATACACAAACCTAGATGGTGTAGTCTACTACACACCTAGGCCATGTGGGATTTTATATATATATATAAGAGTCTATTGCTCTAGGATCATGCTGAACAAAACAACATTGAGATGAAATCAAGCACCAGGGAAAGATGTTCATTGAGGGTCAAATTTCATTTGTGATAGCACCTGGTAAGTTTGGATGGGTCCTTTTCTGCCCTGATCATGGGCTGTATAGGCTGCTTTGGGGCAGACTAAACATGTTAGCAAGGCCTCAGTCCTTAGCAATGGACAGAGGTATGGGGGGCAGTGTCCAGACAAGGAATTGTTTTCTGATGTGGTATTTACTTAAAAGTCTCTTGGCACAAGTGGGAATTTGGATTACATGAGGAATAGTAAGTAGTATAAAATCCATTCTTTAAAGCCTGGCTGGGAGCAGGCCCCAGGCAAAACTGTGTGTCTGTGAAGTTTGCTTCTAGTTCTACTAGGTCCTTGCGTCTGCCCTTCTTTACTTATTCTTCCATCAATTTCCCCAGCTCCACAGCCTCCTTTCCCCTTTACAGAATTTCCTTCTATAGTGAAGTAAAAATGACTATTGAGACTTATACTTATACTTCCAGTAATTTCTCCTTTTGAGGACAAGTAGCCTTAAACCAAAGAAGGAGTTGCAATTGTACAATAGAAATAACAGTGCATCACATAAAAATAGCATTTATGCAGTAACTTCTGTGTACCTAGAGGCCACGATTGATACTGCTGCTTCCTTACTCGGCAACCATCCCAGACCAACTCCTTCTCCCTGGCAGAGCCCTGATGTCCCAGTTGACTCCAGGCCTTGCTGTTTTCTAGGATGGGTGACCATATTCCAGTGCTCTGGGGTGCTTGCTGCCTTGGTCTAATCCAATCATGCGCCTGGATTCCTGTTGCCAAGGATCGGTGCAGGCCTGGAAATGCAATGCCAACTGCCAATGAGACAGGAGAGGGCTCTGGGAAAGACTCTCTCCTTGACAAAGATGGTCTCTCAGGGGAGCATCTGCCTCCTGCTCTCCTGCTAGCTGTGGCCTGAGATGGTGCTGCTTGGTGCATCTTGCATCCCTTGAGAGAGACCCATTGAAGGAGGCAAGACAGAATGATGGAGAGTATCTGGGTCTTGGACAACATTTTAAACCCCTGCTTGATAGCCTTGGAACTTGGTGTTCTGTGAAATAATAAATTATGTATGTATATCATTTATGTGTATAATTTTACACATCCATGATTTTTAATGATACCTTTTGTTGGGTCTTCTGTCATTTAGAGTCAATCATCTCACTTCATCATACAACTTTATACCGAGGCAATGGAGCTCCGAGGACTTAAGTTAACTTTCCCCCAGTCACACAGGCAGTGGGTGGGGCCCAGGCTCAGTACCTGCCTTCAGCGTGCCTGATTCTCAACCACCAAGGTCAAAAATCTAACTCTTGCCTCTGTGATCTTAAGTATTCCCTTAGCCTTGCTGGAACTCAGTGTTTCTCATCTGAGGATAAAAAGACTAGATGATTTTAGGAATAAAATTCTGACTCTAAAATTGTTGGTTCCCTATGAGGACCAAGCACAGGCACCAGGGTGCAAAAATGGAAAGAATGGAGGTTTGCATTTGTGATTCCTTAGATGCAGATAAGCTAATCCGCCTCTGGATAACAGAAGTTGAAACAAATTTGTTGTAACTTATCAGATGGACCTGGAGTGGCCTCTAAGGCAGTCACTGCCACCCCCAGGGCTGCCTGCTGGATTTTGCAGCTGGCACCTGTGCTACCACCTTGCCAGGCACTGGAGGCCTTACTGGTAGCCTTAGATTATATTCTAGAGTGTTCTCAATTCTTCACTTGTGCCTGGTGAAAATCTCAGTTGAAAGTGTTTAGGTCATATGGACTTAAGTTGTAGGCCCTGGTTGTCACATCAGGGAAATCAAGAGTCTGAGGTTGGCATCTCCCAGAACCAGCACCGGAACAAGAGTTCAATTATGGGTAGTGTGTCTGAGAGGTCATTCAAGAAAACACTGGTCAGGGAGTGGGGAAGTCAGACTGGGAAGGGAATGAAGCAACAAGGAGTTTGTTATTGAACAAATTACCCTGTGAGCAACCAAGGCTTAGTCCTCTTGGAGAATTCTGGAAGACAATGTAGGCCATGTCCGTCAGAAGGGAAAAGAAGCAGATTATTTATCCATCAAGCCTCCACAGTCACTGATTGACGGCTGCTGGCTGGGGAGGTGAGGCGACATCTCCGGCTTGTCCTGCGTTTTGCATGAGCACAGTGGGCTGTGTGGGCCAGAGAAAGTTCTGGAGCTGGCAGTTGGAAGTCTGCACAAGCACCTGGCACTTGCCCTTCTCACCAGAATTCACACAGTGTAGGGAGTATGCTCAGAAGCCAGGCAGCCCGTGGCCAACAGCTATCACAGGGCCTGGGAAGTCGTGTCAAGAAGGAGATCACTCTGTGTAGGGGTCCCACACACACCTGGGTCCCTCAGATGTCTCCAGTGACTGAGGCCTGTCCTATTTACTAGATGTGTGTGTCTGACACACACATCTGCATATGTATCTGGGACCATATGGGAGCATCTTTGACCTTTTTTTTAAAAAAATATTTATGTTTTAGTTTTCAGTGGACACAACATCTTTATTTTATTTTTATGTGGTGCTGAGGATCGAACCCAGCATCCCCTGCATGCCAGGCGAGCGTGCTACTGCTTGAGCCACATCCCCAGCCCATCTTTGATCTTCTTTCCTCCCTTCCCTCTTACCAGTTCTTTACAATGCTAAACACATAGCAGTCATTAATAAATACCATAATTAGTAGCATAGGTAGGTTGGTGGGAAACCGGAATCATCAATATTTAGAAGAACCCTGTAAGTCGTGTAGAACACAAACTTTTCCACCTTGAAACCCTTTCTGCAGCATCCTCTTTGTGACTCATGGTCATAGTTGTTGCCCAAAGACTCCCAGGGGACAATGCAGCATCATGCTGAGAAGGGGGACTCCGCAGTAGACTTCTGGAATTGTCTCTGAGAGATTTATTCTATGTATGGCCTTGGGTAAAGGTTCCCAGCCTGAGTTTTCTTATCTACAAAATGAAGATAATGGCACTTTCTTCTTATATAGGGTTCTAAGGATTAAATAGGGAAATAAATATCAACATATGGAAAACATAAAAGTAAGTCTATACACAAATAACATATACGTATATATCTATACATATATTTATATCAGATTCAGATATATTTATACACACACACACACATATTTTTAGTTGTCGATGGATCTTTGTTTTTTATTTATTTATATGTGGTGCTCAGAATTGAACCCAGTACCTCACACAAGTTAGGAAAGTGTTCCACCTTTGAGCTATGACCCTAGCCCTACAGATATGGATATTTAACAAAGAGTAAGCAAACAGCAAATAACAAATACTGTCAGGGTGGCTAGTAGTAGTTAGAAAGTGAGTCCATCTTCCTGAGTGTGGATTTCTTCGTTTGGGAATAGCTGCTATTGGTAGTGAGTGCTTGAATACATCAAGCCCTGGTCTTTTGTCCTCTAACTTCCACACAAATAATCAATATTGAAACAAAAATTTAAATTCCACTCTCTCAACCGAAGAATTTTAAAACATGTGTTGATCTTGTTTTGCCTTCTGAAACTGTAAAGGACATATATATATATATATATATATATTTTTTTTCCTTTATATCATTTGCCTTCAAATAAGAGATGTGAGTTATTGCCTCTAGGTCACTGTTCCCCAAACTGTCTTCGGAAAATGCTGCTCTCCACAAGACAGAAAATCACGATACCCATTTGTGCATGAAGGGCTCTGGAAAGTTCTGCAAATAAACGATTCCCAAACTCATTTGAACACGGAACTGTTTTCTCCTGTGACATCTATTATTCACATCCCTGCCATTCCCTGCTATCTATTCTGACTTGTTTGCCTTCTTTCCAACAAGCTTCTTGGTATTGACCACAAAGACGACAGACACAGGAAATAAGTCTTTTAATCAACTTTTGTTTCTTAGCTGGAAAACATTTTTCTCTCACCTTTTTCTTTGTTCTTCTCAGGAGGACATTTTTCACTGTCTGCACATCTGCACAGCTGAAAAGACAAGGAAAAGCCACAGGAGAGCCCCTGCTGTCTCTGACCCCTCCTGCTCCAGGAGCTGACCCTCGGCAGCCAGAGATCTGAGAGCTCCATGCAGTGGAAGCCCAGCTGCCCTCTCCCCACCGCCCTCAAAGAGGGGTTTTCTCGCTGCTGTGGGCATGAAGAATCATAACCCCACCAAGAGGGCACATTTTCACCAGAACCTTCTCATCTTCAACCTCTTCCTCATGCTCCTAAAAACCAGCGCTGGAGGAGAATATCTGCTCCGTTCATTCAATGAGTCACTGAGCTCCTCACAAAAGCTGGAGGTTGGGGGGGGGCGGGGGGAAAAGGTGACTTCCATGATCTGAACAGCAGTGGCTCCTCCTCGTTGCTTCTGCCTTGCACATGCACAGGTGCTCTCTGGAAGCCCAGGATCTCAGTGCTGGAAGGGAACCTGGACATCATCAAGCCCACACTTCGCTTTTTACAAGTGAATCAGCTGTATCCCAGAGAGGTTAAGTGTTTTGACCCAAGTCACCCAGCAGGGATAGCTTCTTCCCACTGCTCTTTTCCTTGCTTTCTTTCTCTCTCTCTCTCTCTCTCTCTCTCTCTCTCTCTCTCTCTCTCTGTGTGTGTGTGTGTGTTTGGGGGTTATGAGGATGTGGGGAGCCTATGGCTTCACAAATCTGATTTTTTTTTAACCTTTCCCTACTTGCAGCCAAGAAATGTACTGCTGTGCTTAAGATCTCTTTCATCATTCAGTAAATATTTATTAAGTGCTTACTGGGTGTCAGGCGTTGTGCCAGGGTAGGCTTCCACTGTGTTAAAAAACATGACTTATTTCCCTCTGAAGCTGGTAGAAGGAGGTCCTTGGCTTAGCTGGAAATGTATAAAAAATACCATTTTTTATTTTGGGGCATGAGATACGTTAGCTCCACCGCCAAAGAACCCCTTTTGCTCTTTCCAGTCCCTTGGTCTTTCTTGAACCAAGTCAGTCCCTGACTGAGACCTTGGACTTGAAACTTCATGGCAGTATCCTGCAGCGACTTTGTGTATCTATTTCCTTGCAGGGAACAAGGGGCAGTCCCCTTCCTTGAGGGTTAGGATGCCAACCTCCATCTCCAGATTGCAAGGGGTAGAATGAGGAGTGGGGAAGGGAATGGAAGGAGCATGCTCTCGCCTGTAATCCCTACTCCTCTAGCTGATCCATTTCTAAGGTCCTACTTTGAAGTATTAAAGCTCAAGTTCCAGGAACAATGACCAAGTTCTTGTCCTACGCCAGTCACAGCTGTAGGCACTTGGATATATTAGTGAACAAAACAGGTGAAGATCTCCGTCCTTGTGGAACTCACATGTGGTCTGGCCGGCTCACCTGTAACTCTGTCACTCGTTCAAGGACGCCTCTCCAGAGGCAGAGGAGACCTCTATTCAGACCTTCCAGACTCTTGACAGGTCACAGAAGAAACTTAAGGACATGTCAGAGTTTAGCAAAGAGAAAGAATTTTATTAGAAAGTAAAAGGTTAAGATGAGCACTTTCAGGGAAGAATGTGGACTGGATAGAGTGAGAAGCTCTCTCTGAGGTCTTGGGCTCTTCTTTCAAAAAAAAAAAAAAAACTTGGTGGGTGTTAGGCATGGAAAGGTACATGAAGGTGATATCAGTCTGGAGGTCACAAGATGGCCTTTGATGGACTGGCTCTTCTCAGGATCAGCAAGCCCACATCTCCTCTAGCTGATCAATTTTTAACATTCGGAATAAACTTATAGGATTTTTCAAATCTTGTATTTTCCTTTGCTTAAACTATTTAAAATACACGTGTTGGTACATTGCATAAGGTAATTTTTTATAAGTGAGTGAATTTCCAAGAACTTTAAGATGATGAATGAAGATTTATTTTTTTTTCTCAGAATTTTGGGAGTGACAGTCCTGGGGGAGAAATGACTGGGCAGTGACAGGCCTGGAAAGAACACTGGCTTGGAGGGGTAAAGGCATGAGGAACTTTAGGACAAGACTCTCAGGCTCAAGTTATAGTCTCTTTTTCCTCCCTTGCCCTTTTTACCTAATTATTTTTTGTTATTTTTCTATCCTGCCTCAATCTAGAGAAAGAATGAGACACACGACTGGCCCTGAGGCTGTTCACCAGGAACAAGGAAGAGACAGGAGCACTTTCACGGGAATGAACTTTACCCACCCCCAGGTTTGGGGCCCTAACTTCCCTTGTATCCACTTGTTCTTTGTAACTGAGAACTCTGATCTCCAGCAGGAGGCTGGGGGAGGCCCAGACTCAACCCCATCATTCCACCTGCATAGAAGGTGGGCCTCCTTGGCAATTGAGGTCCAACTTATTTCTGCCGTAAGTTGGAGAGGAATCTAGAAGGATGCCCCTGTAACATTCTAGAACTCAGAGACAGCAGAGACCAGTATTCCCCTGCCAAATGCAGTGAGGAGATTGTAGAAGCTGTTTCATTAGAAGCAAGGTTTATATCTGGGTGCAGTGGTACTCGCCTGTAATCCCAGTGGCTCAGGGGCAGGGGGCTGAGGCAGAAGGACTGCAACTTCAAAGCTAGCCTCAGCAATTTAGTGAATTCCTAAGCAACTCAGCAAGACCCTGTCTCCAAATAAAATGCATATGGCTCAGTGGTTGAGTGCCCCTGGGTTCAATCCCTAGTACTAAATACAATTAAAAAAAAAAAAAAAAGGAATCAGCAAGGTTTTCAAAGTGTGTCTTTCTGGACCAGCATCCTTAGCATCAAGCAATGTGCTCGTCATATGTTGTTGGCTCCCCCAACTGAAAACAACAAGTGTGTTCTATCTCACTGGGTCTATGGGCCAGAACTCTGGTCTGGCTTAGCTGGAAGCTTCGGGTTCAAGATCTGTCATCATGAGGTTGGAGTCCAGCCACCAGCAGGGGCTAGGTCCTCTTCTGAAGGCTTGCCTTAGTTGAGTGAATCCATTTCCAATTAACTCCTGTGCTTGCTGTTGGGCCTCAGCTTCTTACCACATCAGTCTCTTCCCATGGCTGTTTCAAAACATGGCAGCTGGCCTGGTCTGGAGCAAGTAATCCAACACCTAATGGGCCTACATCTGGAATTGACATCCATCACTTCTGCCGGATTCTACCTATTAGAAGCAGATCAGTAAGTCCAGTCTATATTCAGGGGAGAGTATTCCACCAACGTGTGAATACCAAGAGGTGGGGATGATTGCATGCCATCTTAGGGGTGCCTACTACTGTACCTGGAAACTTATTTGACATGCAGATTTTGGGGCTCCATTTCAGACCTACTGAATCTGAAACTCTCGGAAGCCTGAATACATGCTTGGACAATTCTGATGATTCTTAAGTTTGACAACATCGTCTTAGAGTAGGGGATCAGTGAACTTCATTTTAGGCATTATGGGCCTTTCTATCTCAACTATTCGCTTCTGCCATGTAGTGGGAAAGTCTTATAGACAAGATGTGAGTGGATATGGCCGTGTTCCAACCACTTTATTTATAGCAATGGTGGATAGGGCCCCACAGGCTGTAGTTTTATGTGATCAGATTTGGGAAGCATCACCTCCATGTTTCTTTCTTTATCAGGCAAAGTTCTTTTTATTTTTTCTTCCAGATGAGTCTGATATCATACTACTTCCTGGCTTCTGAGTGATTATCAAGACTCAGCATAAAGGGTTGTATATATGGTCGAGCTTTCTGATGCTATTTTTTGGTGGCTCCCAATAAAACATAAGTTCTTTGAGATAGGCTAGGAACATGGACTTTGGAGTCAGACAGATGTGAGCTTGAAAGCTGGTTCTAAAAGTGTTGTGAGCATGCTAAGTTATTCAGCCTCTCTGTGCTGAGGCACAGAGAGGATGAGATAAGTAAAGCACACACTCCACACTGTTATGATAAGGTGTTGTTCTAATTACCAATTATTGTATGACACATCACGCCAAATTTAGTGGCTTAAAGTAGCAACAGCTGGGCAGGTCTTCTGCTCCATTGGTACCATCTGGGGCTGTAATTATTTGCAGGATGGACAGAGCTGCATCCAAAATGGTTTCCTCTGTCCCCCATGTGACTGCTAGTGGTACTGGCTGTAGGATGGAAGCTCATCTGGTTTTGGTTCTGGAGCATCTCGGTTCTCTTCTACATGGCCTCACCATATGCCTGGGTGTTTCACAGCATAGCACGGTGGCTGCTTTCTAAGAGGGAACATTCCAAGTGCATGTAAGCCTTGGGGACTTCACAGCATCACTTTGGAGGCAAATCACAGGATCAGCTCAGATTCCAGAGAGGAGTGGCAAAAATAAGTAAGCAAGCAAGTAAGTAAGTAAATAAATAAAATTGCAGCCATCTTTAAGTCTCTGTAGGAGTAAATGACATTAATCATAAGAAGGGCTTGGCATGGGGCCTGGACTGTGACAGACATTGAGTCTTGAGGACTTGGGTAGGAACCAGAAGCTCTCCTGCCCACTCTGTGCCCTACACATGAGTCTTATTGCTTGTCCATGAACTGTGTTTCTTCAGGGCCTGCTGGATGTGCTTCAAGGTCTCAAGAAGGATTCCTCTTCTCTCTGTGCTCTTCAACCACTTATTCAGTTTCTTACATTGGTTCTCACAGCTCTTTAGTTTCCCAGGAGCTTTGCAGGCCTAGTGTCCCTCAGTGAGTTTTATAAGAAAAGACAGGAGGGTCTAGTAGGATGCTCTGAGGCGATCTGATTGGCTCAAGGTCTTGCCCTCCTCTGGGCTGATGGGAAATGGATCTTAGCTACAGACAAAGGCCCAGCCTGTGGGCAGACAGGGGGTCAAAGAGACCATCAAAGAGAGAAAATGCCTTCTCATTGTCATTCTCCTTAAGGGAGACCTCTGTGAAATCCGCCCTTTGATAGGGGCCAGGGGAGCGGAGCCACAGAGCTGTACTGATTATTTACATCCTATTAAACACAACTTTCTGAGGAAAAGCAGCCCCCAAACTTCACAGCCTAAGAAGGTTAGGACTATATTTGGTGAGTTGATTTCAACTGGATGTGAAGGCTGATCCCAAGCTGGAATAGAGTAATAGCTGCAAAGAAAGAAGCCAGATAGGAAATGTGAGTTAAGTGGCCGGGTGTGAGGCAGCAGGGACTGGTGAGGCCAGGGAAAATGGAGAGTGAGGACTCCATTCAAGGGGCTCGTAAGTGAAATGTGTCTTCCCTTTGGGCCACAGACACCATTGTTGATAGGCTTTCACATTTTACAGAAAAGTCTGAAATACAGGCTTTCACTGAAATGTCCTGTTGGCCCAAAAGTTGGGAGCTAATTTAAAATGTTAATATTGCTATTCTGTCCCATTTTAAGCATCCACCCAGACACACCTACACACACCCTAGTGGGCACAGTGGCCCTGACTGGTGACCCCACACAACCTGCCAGCAATGCAGGAGGGCACTGCAACTCTTCCTGAGTGGCAAGGACCCTGTCACCTAGGAGGTAGGACGAGAGCAGGGAGCCGGAGGGTTCTGATGGAATGCTTTGGGGCATAACTGAACGTTGATCCTTACTTAATCACGGAAAAGATGGTGTGCCCTGTGTGAGTGCGGATCTCTGAGGTGCCCGAAGTGAGGAACTGAGAGCCTTGAGCTTCCTAGGAAAGAGCAGACTGGAGTCTGCGTCTCCTCTGCCAGCTGTTTGTGGGCTGGAGGTGCTCTTCTTGTCTAGAAGAGGAGGAGTCCCTGAGATTCCTCTGGGGACTCACCAGAAGTCCTGAAGAATGCCCCCAGTGGACCTGAGTCAGCCCTGAGCATCTGTGCTCCATCCAGAGTCCCCTGGCAAAGCTGGGAGGGCGCAGTGACTCAGGCATAAGGAAGTATTTAGAGATTCCAGGATAGACAAACACTGAGACAATGGAACAAAACTCAGAGTTGTTTTTTTTTTTTTTTTTTTTTTTTTTAATTTTTAAATCTGGAGTTTCCAAAAGGAAAAATTAAGTGCTTTCTTCTGATCTCCTCTCCAATCAACCCTGATCAGAGGGGGTGGGCCGAGGAGCCAACCCTCTGGATCCTTTTCCATCCTGTGATTTCTTCTCAGGCCCAGCAAACAAAGGCCTCCCAATTTACTCACTTGCAAGATGATTTACCAGCTGTCTCTTCCCCCAGGAGGTAAACAGGCAATAAAATAAATGAAATTCCTATTCTTTATGACTCGACCTCCATAAATCATCACTCACCCTGGGTGAGCATTTATCTCTAAAGCATCCCCAAATATTTAAAATGCTATTTTCCTTTATTTTGAGTGAAATGTAAGAAATAAGCAGAGAAGCCAATGATAATGTGTTTTAGTGCCAGGACAAGTCTGCCAGCAATAACTGTTGAATTTCAGAAAATGGGAGAGTTAGAGGGTGTGTGTGTGTGTGTGTGTGTGTGTGTGTGTGTGTGTGTGTGTGAGGTGGGGGGCAGGGGAAGGGAGTTGGGGAGAGGAGAGCGTTGGGGAGAGTGAGGATTCTTAAAGGGAAATTCTTAAAGTCTTGGACTCTTCTGTTCCAAACTCTTCCTAGGATTAGACTCACATTTGGGACGTTAGGTCCTCACAGGGCTTTGTCAGAGAAGATCATATGGAATATTATTTGGCATATTTGATTACTTGTGAACCCTATCTTGAACTGAAAGCTTATTGTGCCCAAATAGGGGGTGTTTCTGTGGTGCCAGGAAGGGGGGTGCTTTTCTGTCACCATGACAACAAGCATTTGCATTAAGAGCAGGCTCCTCAGGCCACATTACAGTCACGTGGCCTGGAGGGACCCCTTTGAAGCCCTTGTAATCTTTTCCTAAGCACAATTGTTAACATCTGAACATAATCATTAACCATGTTCTGTAACAGATAATTATCCTCTGTAGTTAGCATTTTCTACCCCTGCAAAATTCAAGGAGTGCAAGACCTACTTGAGCTTTCCTTTGCCTAACCAAGTACAATAAAGCCATTTGGCTTCTCGTGGAAATCTGGCAAAGTTTACATTTTGTGCAAAAATATTGTGTTGATCCTGACATCATGTGAACCTGTCATCATGCGATTTGGGCTGTTTTTTGACCCCATCTTTGCATATCTATAGCAGGCAACTTCTCCAATATTCTAGTCTCCTTTCTGTCTCAATCTCCTCTTTCCCCCAGTAATATCTGCATACTTATTACACTTCTAGTGCTAATTGGTGCTTTGGATTTATGGCACTTGCTGGAACATACAGACTGACTTTTGTTTGGAAGAGTTTTCCTGTGAATTTCTCTTTTCTACCTGATAGCATTCCTTAAGACTCCTAAGGTTTGTGCCTTGACCCAGGGAATTCATGTTTCTCTTTTGGCCTTAGTTTGCTCAGGAAAACCTTTCTTGCCCAGGGCAGAGTCTTCTCTTCCAAATTTTTAAACCCTATTAAATATCTGAGGGATGCAGTCAATATTTTAGGGGAGCTAGGTGAAATGAATGTTAAGAGTGTTGTACAAAAAAGAGGAATAGAAACAAGAAAACTCCAAATCCCAAGCTGTAAGAGAAATTGATCTTACTAACATCTTTCCAAGGATATTGCACTCTTTTTATTTTACAAGTAGGATGCAGAATTATTTTGATGATTAAAGGGTGCTTATGTGTTTTCAATGTTACCTGGCTGGAGGAGCTGGAGTCTACAGGTGAAGCACCTGAGTGGTTAACCGGAGCTGTCTCTTATTGGATAGGTAGGGGTGGGTATGCGAGGAAGAAGAAATGTGGATCACACTTCTACCCCTTGTCTTGGTCATTTTTTTTTTTGTCAATAAAATTTGACCAAAATGAGCTCCTAGAGCTATAGGGGAACCATGTTTTCTGAACTCTAAATCAGGATCCACAGCAAAGCCATCCACCACCCTTATATTGGTGATGGAATCGAGTTTCCTAACCCATGCAACTGGAGGAAGAAGTCAAGGCTCTATTGAGAAGAGAAAAAGGCTCAGGAGAGGAGGCAAAGGTGAGCTTGCTGACTGAGGGGTCTGGAGGTGTGGGGTATTCCACCCTGAATACATACATAGAGATACATTATATACCTTTATTATTACATTATGTATTATAAAAAAGATGTATAATGTATATGTCCAATATATGTACTGTGTGTGTACATAAATAAAAGTAAATAAATAAATAAATAAATAAATAAATATATTTATTTATTTATTTATGAGCTGCTCAGGCCTTCAAACAGCAGCTGGCTGGGCCACTTCTATCTTCTCAATTTGCCTTCGGCTCCAGCTTCCTGGTTCCTACAGCATCACAGTTTTGTCCACCCTTCCCCCAAAAGCACAGAAAATGGGGCCAATCCCCTATTTATGCTGCACTGCAGGCAAAGCTTCTATCATAATGAGGTCCCTTGTGACGTAGAAACCAATAAACTCCTACCACAAATACCCAATAGTGAAGCAAATTATACAGGTCTCTGAGTTGAGCATTGTTTTATTTAATATATTCATACCTTATCCACAGTAGGTATAAAATCGTCACTTGTATGGGAAAAACTTACCGGGTTCTGACAGTTTTTGTGTGTGCATATGTGTGTGGTAAACTTTAACATTACATTGAGCAAAGGCCTTTGAGGATAAGGTGCTGAAAGTGGGTGCAGAGACCTCATCTGGTCATATTTATGTTATTTACGAAGACCTAACGCAGAGGAAATTCTTGATGCATAGAATATAATTTCCCCAAATGGAAAGTGGCCAAGGTGCTGGAGTTTAGACCGCCTATTCTTACACACAGTGGGGTATTTCAAGACCCTCCCTTGTCGTAACCAATTGGACATGATTTTCAGGGATGCATGACAATGTGCCAGGGCAGGAAGACAGCAGCTGGCTGTTTGGCTGATCCATTGTCCTTTATTAATTTGACTTTTTTTTTTGGTCACAACCCTGGTGGAGATGAGCTCATTTGGAGTCTCTCTGCCTGCCACATGTCAGTTCAGGAATATTCCAAAGCAATGTAGCATTTGTTATGTGATGTGGATTCCAGGCCAAATGATGGGATCCAATCAATGTGGATAATCTTTTACTCTTTGGCAAAATTAATAAACAATTACTGTGACTCCAGCCAGTCAGGAGGCAGCTTATTCACAATAGTGCAGTGCCTCCGGGACAAACTGAACTGGTCTGGTCCTGGATTCGCCTCAGCCAAACAATAGTTCTGTTAGATACACCAATCAGTATGTGGGGGTCCATAGGGGCGCTGCCACAGCTCTGCACTGATACCCATCAGATAAGCTGATTAAATCTGCATTAATCACAGGGCCCAGTGAAAGTGCTGTCAGTGCCCTTGAATATTGTCAGGAGGATCAATTGCCTCAGCTTGGAAAAATAAATGCATTTTCTATCACTGATGGAAGCTATCACCTGGTTATAATATCCTTGTACATTGGTATAATCTTTCAATTAATTAGCACTGAGAATGCATTCTACCCCATGACCTCATGTATATTCTATTCGGGGAAGACGTAGCAAGAGAGATTTTTTTCTATTCCTTATAGAAAGTAACGTGCAAACTCCTTTGATGGCCTACACAACTGACATTATTGACTTCTGTCCCCTGCCTGGTCATTCTCTGCTCCTCTTTCTTCATGTGCTCTGCTTCCCAGATGATGGCCTTCTTTTCTGTCCTAGGACTTTTTGTTTAATTGCCTCTGCCTGGAATGCTTTGCCCTCCAGATGTGTGCATGACTGCCTCTTTCTTGTCACATCTCAGCTTAAATGCTACCTCCCCATGGAGTCTTCTCTGATTAGCATCCATATTGCATCATCCTGGCTTATTTCCTCCATTGTGCTTTTGCCATCAGCAATCTCTTGTTGGACAAGCTATTTGTCTCTAATGTAGCTCCACCAGATTCACCGCTGGATCCCCAGCCACTGGTGTTGAGTCTGGTAAAAACGTGGTGCTTAACAGACCCTATTGAATGAATGAATTTCTTTTGCTCTTTATTTATTTGGCCAAGCCGGTAGTAGTAGGGTTCAGAGGAAAAACATGTCACTAGAGGGCTTAGACACTCCTAGTCTGCCTCTAATTTATAGGTTGGCCTTGGGCAAGTCACTCAATGTGACTGGGCTAAGTAACCACATTAGGTCTCCTCAGCTCTAAGAAAATATTTCCAAATGCTTTTAGTTGAGAGTAAAGCAAGTTGGGTAATGAGTATTTTGTCTTGATCATTAGTTTTAATCTTGAAGAGGATAGGAGTAAGCTATAAAAGTTTGTGCCAGGGTGAGATGGGAAGGAGCTACCTATGAAGATATTGGCATGAAAATCATTGCATAACTTCCATAGTCTGTTCAGCAGATATCCAGCCAGTGTTCCCGTCTGGGAGACCAGTTATGTCTTTGGTGACCTGTGTTCTAATGAATTCAATAAAATGAAATTAGGTCACTAATAAATGAAAAAAAATTGAATAGTCATTATAGAATACTTTTTGCCTAGATTCCCTAAGGTCCAGTTCCTCTCACAAGAGCTTGTGAAGGGAGCTCAGGAAAAGCTATAGGATAAGCTGAGGAGAAGTTGGTAGAAGGTCTCCATGCTCCTGCCCCACTGGGGCCCAGGGCTGCTCTTTTCCTGTGTGGATGAAACCTCACCCTCATTCTCACCCAACCTCTTCATGTTCAGGAAGCCTAGAAAGCAGGTTCAGGAGGTGAGGTGGCTTTATCATTCCTAGCTTTAAAAAGCACTGCACCTTCATATGTTTTGCAGGACCAGCAGTTTGAAAGGCAGCAAGGGGCAGAGTGCTTGTGTGGAAGTGGAGATACGACTCCCAAGGGTGAGGGCTCAATGCTGTCTTTTGAGAAGCACACAAAAATGAGGCTGTTAACTAAAACCAGAACAGGAAAATCAACCGCACATAAATTCTTCAGTGAAAATAAGATGTGATTTTCAATAGGAATTTTGGAGCAGTAGTTTTGTTTCAAAAGATAAAAGTTGTACTGATGCAATTTTCTGATATTGTTGCTTGTTTCTTACACATCAGCCCTCCAACCTACCCTGCCACATTACACACACTGAATGGAATGGTTTTTATTTCCCTTCTGAGGCAGAAAACATGAAAATGCAACTTTTCAGAGAAGCTTTCTGTTGAAGACTCACTACTGCCAGTGAAGAATTTTCCTGTGTTCTACATGAAAAATAATCATCTTATGTCTAATCAGCCTGTGTTCTCTGAGAAATGATTTTACTGGAGGGAAAACACATTTTTATTGAAAACCATTTGGGTTTTTAAAAATAGATCATTTTATATGGATGTACTAGGTTTTCAACTATGATAAGCTGAACACTTAAAGCAGGTCATTGTTCTTGTCATGACCACCTAGAAAACTTGAATAAAGTACAAAGGAAAAGTTTGTTTGAAAGCATCAGAGAGATCCAAACCTTTTAGGACTTGAAGGGCCAAATTCTGGAAAGAAGGCAGTTCATTGAAATAAGTGCATTTTTTTTTTCAGTTGCTACTTAACTCCTTGGGAATGGGACAAGATGCAGAGCATTTGGGCACAGGGTTGACTTCTAAGAGTCAGAAAAGACTGTCCAGCTTTAAACAATTCTATGAAGCCAGAGGGGCAGAAATTAGGATCCAGGTGTGTAGGGCAGTCAGGATTAAGTGTCCAAGATCCTAGAGAAAAGAGGATCAGATGCTGCACTGATTTTTTCTTCAAGGCGTTTACTCATTTAAAATCTGTAGGGTAATGGGGAGAAAAAGCAATCATAAAGCTGATGAATGGAATCACAGGCAGTGCTGGGAGACAAAAATTTGAGTTCAGGGTCCATCAAGGAGGAGGAACTATAAGAAAAATCATAGATTCTCGATAGGGGTGCTTGGGAGGGCTAAACTTCAGGAGTGAAACAGAAATATAGTGAGCTTGATAATTACTGAAAAAAAAAATCCCAAGCATAATTAGATCTTGATTGGGTTGAGGTGGTGTGCTGCTACAGTGCTCTGCAGAGAATAGGGTGACCTTCTTTAGAGAGAGACAATGAACAGTACTCTAAGTTTTCATGTGCAGTATTCATCATTCAATGAAAATTATCAATTATATTAAGAGGAAAACATAGACTTTAGAAAAACAGACCAAAAAATGACACAGATATTGGAATGATCAAACATTCACTTTAAAATAACTGTGATTAATTATTCAAGGAAATAGAAGAAATTCACTGAGAATAAGAATTTACATTTAAAAAATCAAATAGAAAATCTGGAAATTAAAAATAAAATCCCATTGCAACTGAAATTAAGAACCAAGTAGATAGGTTAGGGTTGTGGCTCAGAGGTAGAGCACTTGCCTAGCACATTCGAGGCCCTGGGTTTGAACCTCAGAACTACATAAATAAATAAATAAATAAATAAATGTATTGTGCCTGACTACAATTAAAAAATAAATATACTAAAAAAAACCCAAAAAACAAGTAGATGGGTTTAATAGCTACTAAGACTCAAGTAAGGGGAGAATGATGAGCTGTATAATAGGTGAGTAGAAATAGCCATACTGAAATGTGGAGGGAAAAAAGATATAAAATATGCAAAAGAGTATAAGGAATGTGGAACACGGTGAATAGGAATAATATTTGAGTTTAAATTCCACAAGAGGAGAGAGAACAGGGAAGAAGAATATTTGAAGATATAGACAACTAAAACCTATTAAAAACATTAGGTTTTAAGATGCAAAAACTTAGTATGAATCCAAAGCAAGATAAATAAAATGAAAACCATAACTAGATACATTATAATAAAACTAATAAAAGCCACAGATAAAACAAAACTACAAAATCCTTAAAGGTAAAAGACAGATATATACTTTACCTTTCAAGGGGCAACTATAAGATAGACAGCTAACTTCTCAGCAGAAACAATGTGCTCCAGAAAGCAATGGTATGATGTCTATAATGTGCTGAAAGAAAAAAAATTGCCAAGCTAGAATTTCACATTAAAAAATTCATTCCAAAGTTTAGGGCATAAAAAAGAAATTTCAGACAATAATAAAGTTCTAGACAATATATCCAAACCAGAAATCCAGATAACAAAATTTTAAAAAATGGGCAAAATGCATGAACAGGTATTTCACATTATATATCTATATCTATATCTATATATATATGGTGCAGTTTTAAAATAAAACTCTTCTAAGTTCGAAAGTATAGTTTCATAATTTATTAAAACTTTTGGGTGGATGAAATAATAATCAATGCTATTCCAGGCTTAAATATCAAATCCAGGAAGATAGAACTTTATTTTTTTTTATTTTGCAGAATACATTTTATCACATGTACTTTACCAGGAGGAAACAGAAGCAAAGAGGTAAGTGACTTGCCTAAATTCATTAAGGTGGAGGCATTAGGAGGATTCACATTTTTAGATCATTTATCCCTTTGACACTTCGACTATTACTGGGAAGGAAGATGTAGACTTTGACATTGGTCTCTGTTTTCATACAACCTACATTTTAATGCTATGAGATAGACAATAAACAAACGATGAGCATTTTGAAGAAGAATGGAGCAGGTCAGAGGATAGAATGGTATAAAATTACTTGTTTAGGTAAACTGATTTGGGCTTGATTTAGTCAATTTTTTTTCTGCTGTGACTAAAAAACATGACAAGAACAATTTTAGAGGAGGAAAATTTGAGGGCCTCATGGTTTCAAAGGTCTCAGTCTACCACTGAGTCAACCCATTCAAGTAGATTAATGCACTGATTAGGTTAAGGCTCTCATAAACCAATCATTTCACCTCTAAACTTTCTTGCATTGTCTCCCACATGAATTTTGGGGGAACATCTAATATCTAAACCAAAAAAAGGGCCTCTTCAGGAGGTGGTCTGTGAACAGAGCCCTAAATGAAGTGAGGGAGCCAGCCATATAAATATTTGGGAGAAGAGCATTCCAGGCTCCAAGAAAAAAAAAATGTGACTGGTACAGAAGGAGTGAAGGTAAGAGTGAGGGTGGGGACTTCAAGGTTTACTCTCAGTGTTTTCATTCATTGGAGGATTTCAAGCAAGAAGTAATGGAAATCAGCCTAAGTTTTAAAAATAATTATTCTGCCTTCTGTGCAGAGAATAAATGGGGCTAAGGGTGAATTCAGAGACACCACCACTTAAGAGTGTTAACATTATTCCAGGAGAGAATTGATAGTGGCTTAGACTAGAATGAAAGCAGTGAATTAGTGAGAAATGATTGTATTTGGAATGTATATTTAAAATATAGTCAATAGGATGGAAATATAAGCTAGTATAGTCATTATGAAAACCTAAATGGAGATTCTTTTAAAAACTAAAAAAAAAAAAAAATAGAATTTCCATTTGGTCTCAGTATGTTTTCCAAGGATTTTAAAATCAGTGTGTTGAAGAAATGTCTGCCCTCCTGTGTTCACTGCAACATCATTCACAATTGATAAGTTTTGAAATCAACCATAATTATGGATGTGTGTATAAAGAAAATGTGGTATGTATACACAATGGAATGCCGTGCACCCTTTAAAAAGAATAAAATCCTGTCATTCATGGCAACACGAATGAACCTGGAGGACATTTTGTTAAGTGAAATAAACCAAACACAGAAAGACAATACTGCATGATCTCTTATATATGGATTCTAAGACAATACCAAACTCATAAGAGCCAAGAGGAGAATGGTGGTTTACCAGATGCTGGAGGATGAGGGGAATGGGAGATGTTGGTCAATGGACACAAAGTCTTAGAAGAAATAATTTTTTTTGAAATCTATTGCATGGCATGATGACTATGGTTAATAAATACATATTCCAAAACTGCTAAGAGGAAATTTTAGATGTTCTTACTGCAATAGCATTTGAGGTAATGGATGTGCTAATGAGTTTGACTTAATCATTCCACATTGATACCTACATCATAACATCACTTTGTATTTCATAAATTCGTGCACAGAGAAGTTATCAATTTTCAATTAAAAAAACCAAAAATAAAACAAATAAGATTTATTTGTGGGTTATTTGTGTGAGATGAAGGAAGAAAGGAGTCGAGGATAATTCCACAATCCTTAGGAGATGGAGGATGGAGGAAACTTTGGCCTCAGCAGTGCCTCAGGAGACACACAGCTGGAGGATAAGCCCAGAAGAGGTGTGCTGCAGAATGGGCCAGGAATGCCTCCTGCCTCCCTCTATCTGTCAGTTTCTTGTCTTTTTCGGCTTTGTCCTTCATGATTTAGTGGGTTTTGTTTGTGCTTTTGTTCTCTTCTAGGAATTGTCACTGCTTGATCCTGGTCCATATATCTTCAGACAAGATCCAGGTTTTGTTGCTGAGCTGACCCAAGATGGGACTCCCTGGTCTCCAGGCCTGGGATCTGGGCCTTGGTCCTGAGCTACCTGGAATCACCCGCAAAGGCACCGCTGAGATCTAGCTGCCAGGGACACAGCTGTAGGGAAGACACCATCCTTTCCTCATTGGAACTGTGGGATGATGTAACCAAGAGTGGCCCCAGCCATTCTGAAGGCACTCAAATTGTCTGTGGTTTAAGCTGGTCAAGGTTCACCCTGGAGCTGGGAGTAGGGTGGGATTTCCCCCCACCCCCCCATGTATAGGGTGGAAGTCATTTTTTTTCCCCCCTGAGGCAGCATTTTACTGTTGAGGGCCACAGCCTTGTTGGGATGATGCCTGGCATTTTTGGCAGAACTGAGTAGTTGAGAGGTGATGCCAGCAAGCCATTGAGATGATAATGGTTATGTTAAGCTGTGTATATTAGACCCCTGCTGTCCGCCTGGGCCTGCTACTTTGGAGTTCTCCTGCTACTTTGGAGTTCTCGCAGGGATTCTGGGAGAGTTCGCATTGGTTGAGGAGGTGCCTGAGGAGGGATTTCCGGTTGGTGGTTCCTGGAGGAACCACGAGGCATGTGGGAGAGTTCCCGGGGAGCATGTGGGGAGTGTGCTGGTGGAGTTCAGAAATAAAGTTTGTTCCTGCTTGAGTGGTTCGTGATTTGTGCCCAGCCAGACTGCCGCATTTTACAGCACAAGCTTTATAAGCAACAGGGGAACACATTTTTTCCATATTGTATTCAGTCCAACAGAGCTCAGACTCTGGGGCTCTTGCTCATACACTTCTGTGGAGACTTCAAGCTTTGCCACTTAGCACATTCTCCAGGGTTCTGGTTACCTGATGAGCATTGAAGGTGTTCAAAGAGACATTCTTGTCTTGCAAAAATGGGTAGCGGGCCCAGAGCTTGGGCTGAACATCAGAGCATTCCCGGATTAGAATGGGCAGATCCGGATTGGCCTTCTTCAGTTCCACAAAACGTTTCTCGATTAAGTCCCTGATGCCCTGGCTGCAGGGCGAGCACTCGCATAAGTGGATGCGAATCTCACGCAGGCCCAACTTTGCCCCCGCTGCTGCTCCACCGGCTGCGGCTGCTGCCATAGTAGCTAGTACTCAAGCTCCCAGTCTCAGGCCTTCCAGCCAAGTTCTCCAGTCAGACCAAAAGCGGACACACAGCCTATGCCATTGATTGGATGATGCAAGGAGGCGGGGTAAGCTTTAGCCAGTGCCAAGAAAGCATTGTAGACTGCCAGAAGTTAAAATTTGAATGAAAAATTCAACTTTTCTTTCCAAGAGATTAGGGAAATCTACAGTGATTGGTCTAATCAGAAAATATCCACCTCATGAGGGGAGAGAGGCAGCATGCTTGTGGGGCAGGTGGAGAGAAAAGCAGGCACTCTGGGGCATCTGTGGTCCACGAACAATGGACCTATCCTAGGATAACTTTTGGGAGGTCATGACGTAGATGATCTATTCTGAGCTCATTTAGAGACAGACATCACTGAGGACTTGTACTTAAGTTGAACCACATCCTTCCTTTAGGCATTGTAAGGAAACCACAATGTATGTGACCAAGTCAGAGCTAGTCCTCCTCCCACGGAACAGAAACTTCTCAAAAATAATGCTGATGTTGACCCTTTCCCAAGGATCTTAGAAACCAGTGACTCCTCTCTCAGACCTAAGGCAGTCAGTACTAACTTTTGCTTTAGCTCTTAGTTCAGAGATGGGAATTGGGGTGGTCTCACCCAATGCCATATCAGGGGTCATGCAATGTGGGAGCTGAAAGAGATCTTGTAGGCTATCCAATCATCCTTTGATGAGAGGGAGAGAAAAGAGTTCAGATACAAAATGGCACATACTTTTGAAGACTTATTTAACTTCTCTGTGTATACTATATGGCTATTTGTGCTCACAATTTGCTATTTCTTTTGGGTCCATGTCTGAATGAAGGGAAATTAGACCCTATGGTATACAGTTGTCTTTGCATTATCAGTGGGGGATTGGGTCCAGGACCCTCAGAAGATACCAAAGTCCATGGATGCTCAACTCTCTTACATAAAATGGCCTAGTATTTGCATATAACCTGCACACATCCTCCCATACACTTTGAATCACCCCCAGATTACTTATACATAATACAATATACATAGTTGTTATATCACATTGTTTAGGGAATAATGACAAAGGAAAAAGTCTGCACAAGTTCAGTAACAAAACCAACCACTATACCTAACTCCATAGTAAGTGATCAAGAGGCAAGGTGAGCCAGACTCAAACAGGAAGGGCTGGACAAGGACTGAGGCACTCTGAAGTGGCAGGAATCTACAGCTGGGGGTGCCATCTCTTCACTGGTGTGAATTTAGCATAGTGCTCGGCATGCAGCAGATTCAAGTTGTACTTCCTGGAATTTTCTTTCTTTTTTTTTTTTTTAATTTTCAAACTGCAGTTGGTTAAATCCACAGATGTGGAACTTGCAGATACAGAAAACCGACTGTTCGTTCTTTGTTCCTGTCAGTCAGTCATTAATGAGAAGTGATGCTCATAGACTGTCTAATCCAAAGTCAGAATTGTTCTCAACTGAGAAGACAGTAGAGGACAGGACAGACATGGAGCTTGCCATCAGGATCTAGAGGGAAGAGATGGAGAAATCTCCAGTAAATAGTCCACTTATTTAGAAATTACAAGTATTATGAAGGGCAGTAAAAACCAGTGAAAAATGGTAAGCTACTTTAGGAGAAGATGTTAAAAGCTTCAGGAGGTCTTTGTTTTGGACTGGCCTTCAGCCTATGCCCTAGCAGGCTAGACTAACCCGAACAGAACTACTTAGTCTAAGTGCCACATAATGAAATTGAACTTCAAAATGGGCCTGTTTCTGGTCAACCTAAGTCAGTGTAATAACATTAGGCAGGAATTTGGGATGCCCAAATGGCAGAGGCAGGGTATATGAAGGATTCTACTGGAGACGAGACAGGGAGAAGGGTCCTGTCCCTGTTTCTGATAAGTCCCATTCCCATGACAACTCCTTCCCCTGAGGACTTATCACCATGACAAGCCCTGCCACAATTTGGTATTTTAAAATGACCAATGGGGGTAAATTGGACAGTATTCTAATTAGGTTTCCTAAAGTAACCAATGAGGGGGGCAGAGAATTGGAGATATTCTAATCAGGTTTTATAAGGTAACCAATGGGAGCAAAGGAGAGAAGGTCTTCAATCAGGTCTGTGTAGGGAAGAGAACGACTCCCAGCTCAGCATGGAAGACACTAATTTCCAGACATTGGAACCTTGAACCTCTCTCTCTTGCTCAGCCCACTCTGCTCCACCTTACAGGGTATTACTTCAACCTTCACCTTCAATAAATCTGTACTTTGCCTATTACTTCTGTGTGTTTTGCTCAATTCTTTGTTTGGGACAGCAAGGACTTGGACTCCCATTAGATACTGTGACGGTAACAATAAGTAGTCACCTCTGTTTTAATCCTATGATAAAAGGAACTCTGAAGTGGCCAATCTTCTTTATTTGTTTGCTTCCTTCCGCCCTTTTCTGTCCATAAGACCAGGATCCTCTGCTTGACTTATTAGAGCTAGAATGAGGTGTGCCCCCAATGTAGAATCACAAATAAAACCCGATAGATCTTTAAATTTGTTGCAGTTTAGCTTTTGACAAAGGTCAAGGAAGAGCTCTTAGAAGAGCAGAGTCATTCAAAGAATTAATCCAAGATAATCTGAGAAATTTTCAACAGGGCTTGTGGCCCCTGAACACCACTCCAGCCTAGACATTTGAGATGATCTCAGTACTGTGTCTGATGTCCCTCAAGGTTAAGGGTGTCCTAGGTTGCTGGACATTTCGGCAACTTTGCATGACCAATTAAGGGAGACCATAACCAAGAATAGCGTGAGATCTAGGTGAGGGTTTTCCAGGATGCCAAGTTGTGCCCTGCACAGTGTTAGAGCTCATGATTCCCAGGGACTCCACGGAACATGACTGTGTGTGGTTCCTTCAATCAAGACCAAGTTTTGCTCTAGTGATTTTCCCCCTTTAGCTGATCACATGGGTAGTCTGCATAAGGGGCTGGCTTGTCCCAGAGATGGGAGCAGAGAAGGCAGGGTTGAAGAACAGAGTGGATTCTGCTCAGTCTTTCCACACACCAGTAAGGCTCCACACTGGTGGTCTGGAGGAAGGAAGCACTGGGACGTCCAAGTTTTGTGAACTCTAGCCCTGTAGGTTTCCAAACAGAATCATCATTGCAGAACTTGGACTCCAAAGGCCTTAAGGGGCCCTTAACGACTCTTTGTTCCAGGAAAGTTCACGCTATTGACAAAACTTTCGACATCATGAACAACTCGGGAACTGAGGGTGCCATCAGCACCACCCTCCGAACCCCAACCTGGTGATAACACATATTTAATCACGTGCTCTTGGCCCTCCCAGCTTTGTTTTCCCCAACTTTATGCTTCCTGAGAACAGAATCTGTGATTCACTTAAGCTGTCCAGCACCCCTAGAGCAGCTGCCTCACATGCAGTTGGTGCTCAGTGACTGTTTGTTCTGTGGACCTGGCAGTTCTCAGAGGTGATGTGATCATGAGTCAGAGCTGCTTCAGCTGGGGCCCCCCAGACAGGCTTGGCTCTGGGTCCTACGGCAGAACGGTCCTGGCTCTGGGAGTTGGGAACCACCTGGAAGCTCCCAGCTGGGGCAGATGAGAACCCAGGATGAGAATCAGAATGTGGCTGGACTGGAAACAGAATGCCCTCAGAGCTCGCATCCCAGCAAGACCTCCCAGGCCTTGGCCTGAGCCTGAGTGGGAGACAGGGATGGGCATCCTGGGACCCCTCTTCCCACTCAGTGGCAGCCCTCTGAGCACCTCACCGTCTCTGCTTGTCCACCCTACAGGACTGTATTCCAGAACTTGTGTTCAAAGTGAAACGCTGCTTTTTTTTTTTTTTGCCTTTAAATCTAAAGGAAAGTCATTCTAAATCATGAACGTACTTATTGACCCTTCCCAAATGGAAGGCAAAGTGCCCGTCGTCCACAATTTTAATCTAAGTCAATTTCTTTCCTAGCATGAAAAACAAACAAAAATAACTTCTCAGGAAGGTGACGGCCAGAGGGGACTGTGAAGGGCTCTGGGGTCACTTTCGGTGTTCAGTAGTTGATCCTTGGCAAAGGTAAATGGTACACGCTTTGCTGGCCTCTGAGCAGACTGGGCACAGGTGGACCAGGCTGTTTGGGAAGAATTACAGGGCAATTAAAAAGACTTTTTGAAAGTTGGTAATATTGTCAATTCCTTTGCCATTTCATGTGAGCAGGAGGATTAATTAGTGTTGGCTTTATAGAGTTATATCTAAATGCACACGTCTCGGGTTAGATATTTCTTTTTACTAGATTAGTCAGATTTGTTCCCGGCTGTGAAGGCCACCTCTGGGGAATTCAATTGTGTCTGCCTCTAGTTTGCTGGAATGTGTTATCCGAAGCTGACACTGGACCATTTGCAGAGACACTGGTTCTGTACTGACCTCATTAAAATAATAATAAAAAAAATGGGTAAGAATTTAGAATACAGGGGCAGATGCGGTCACAGAGTTTTTTTTTGTTTTTATCAGTTTCTGCAAACGACTTTTTAAAACAAGCATATTTTCCCAATTGCATTCTTTGTTTTTACACTTTGTAGAAGAGAAGGAGACAGAATTCTCTGTAGTAGGGGCATCTTTTAATGAAGCTCAGAATAGCCCTCCAGAGCTATTATCCAGACCTTTGCAATGTGCAAATCTGAGCCTAAGAGGTTTCCAATTCTCCCTCTCTCAATTAAGCCATAATTAGTAGAATAGTTTTTCTTTGGTGACCTTGGAAATGCAAGATATTACAGAAATAAATGTATTCATGATTCTCTCTTATTGCTTATGGTAATGAAGGTAGTTTGTCTTAATCAGTTCTTAGCACTGGGCCTGGAACAGTCAATGTTTGTTGAATGAATAAATATTTGGGTTGGTCCTTGGGCCATCATCTGGAGCAAGGGTTCTCAGCTGAGTGTGTACAAGGTTTACCAAGACAGATTGTTAACAGTTATTCCAGGTTCTGGTCTCCAAAGTAATTATTCAGTAGTTCATAGAAAGGACTCAGGAATCTATGTTTCTAAGAGATGACCAGATGGATTTGGATGCACCTGTCCTTTGGACCTACACACTGGGGAGAAAAACTGCTCTGGGAAATATAGCATTTCAGAAATTAGGAGAAAAACTTTCTAGAAACCATTTAGACTCCTTCCCATTTCCATCCGTGCCCAAAGCCCTCTTTGAGGATCCCCCATGACAACCCCTGCTCCTGCACAGTTGCTCTGGCGAGGTCTCCAGATGCCATTCCCTAGGCCTCTATGTCCTGATCACTGTGGAGTCTGCTGTGCTCCAGACCAGGTTCTTGTTCGTCCTCTGAAACCACACAAGAGCAGCAAGACTGGAACAGGTCCTGTGGGCTTGCTCTGGAATTGTACACATTTGCTAAGTGGCCTTGCTCACATTAGTCTGCCTTAGGTGACTTTCCAGGCCCCTGGTACTGAGTGTTTGACACAAGACACTGAGTGAGGTTAGACACATGGGCTTAGGTGTAAAGGTCATATATTTAACCTTAGCATTGGCACAGGGCACATAACATAGGCTCCATGCATTGCAGATGCTTTACCCCAGTGGGTTATAAATTTGAGGGCTGAGACTTTAGTCATATATGTGAAGTGCCATATATCAACACTTCAGTTGATGATGGACTACATATATGACAGTGATCCCATAAGATTTTTATGGACCTGAAAAATTTCTATCACCTAGTGACTTAGCTGTCACAACATGGCACAATGCATTACTTAGGTGCTTGTGGTGATGCTGCTGGTGTACACTAATCTATTGCACTGCCAGTCATTTAAAAGTACAGCCCATATGATTATGTATCATTCTTAATTCTCGATAATATGCTACCATGTTACTTGGCTTATGAATATACTATATTGTTATTTTAGTGGGCTTCTCCTTATTAAAAAACAACTTACTGATAAACAATATGCATGGCATACTGACAGCAGCCTCAAAACTCTTGGGTTTACCCTGTCTCCTGTTTAATGAAGTAACTGGACACAAGGGCCTTTTAAGTAGACGTGGTCAGTAGCACATAGCAGGAAAACGTCACCTTTAGACTCAGAAGCTGAAGATGCTCAGGACACTGCCACTGCAGGAACCTGGAAGGCATTTTGCTGCCAGCAGATTGTGTTGAGTCTGCATTAAAGAAGAATTGCACTTTCTCTAATGGCATCAATGTGTGCACCGTGAGCAGGAGCAGAAGCAGCAAAGTGATAAAAATGTCGAGACAGAAGAATACATCGTAAGTCTAACTAGGCACGGCTGCAGACAGAGACGGAGAAGTCCAGTTTTGCTAGCGCTGATTCACCTGCTGCATGGGGCAGGGGGTGGTGCAACCTGAAGAGCAGCCACAAGGATGTCATTTCAAGCCCGTGGGAAACATAACTTCAAGGCGTGATGGGGCAGCTGCCTTCTGCAAATCACCCCTCAGCGTGAGAGGGGCTTAGTTCTGCAGGACAGCACTCTGATTTGGTGATTCTTGAATTCTTCTGGCCTTTTATCAAAATCATAAGTTGGTCATCACAGTTCCCAGGGTCCATCCACTTGACATGGCTGTATGCGGAAGGAAGGGGTTGGGGTGCAGTCTCTCTTTTTTCCCTTTCCTCGCTCTCTTTCTTCTTCTTTTATCCAGGAAAAAATTCCTTCTCAGAAGTTTTCTGTTGCAAGCCATCCATGGGCTGTGTGTGTGAGCTATGTGCATTTGAGCACATGAGGTGGCCGGTCTGGCTGATAGGACTATGTGACGCAAGTGTGCCTTTCCTCTCACTCTGCCTGTGATCCCACACAGCACCTGAGATGGGTGTGACTTGCCAAGATGTCAATCAATCTACTGACCATAAGACTCCACCTTTCAAAACCCTATCCCTTGACTGATTTGGCTGGAATATTCTATCGAATGTCTTTTTCCCAATAGATAGAGGGGTTCCGGGTGTGCTCTCTCTCTTGTTCCTTCCAGTGCTATCCAGCATGGAGCTGACCCTTGGGGTCACAGAGCGGTCCCACCCACGAAACTCATTTTCATGTGTTGCTTGGTTTCTTTGCCATTTTCTTAGTTATTACTGCAGCCAGCTCCTTTAAGCCCAGCTCATCTCATCAGCCCGGTCAGCTGGTGACAAGTTTTCCAAAAGATTTCCCTGAGTTCTCTTTGGCCAGACAAAATACAAGCTTGCCTCTTGCCCATGCCTGGCCAGTGCTGCTCGGTTGCTATTTTGGTTCACACCAGCCATAGTTCACAAAGCTTTTAAATGGACGTATCGGATGGCCCAGCATGGGTAATTGGCCAGGGGAGGTATGCTAGCAGGGAACCAATCAAGCTCTTCCAGCTCTGAGCTTAATAAGCCAATCAGAAGTGCATGGTTTCAATCTTTTATTTATGTAATTAAGAAGACAGGTCCAATCTTGTGGTTTGACACATGTTGGGGGAGAGGAAGCATCTCGGGCAGGGGTCTGCTTGTGGTTGGACATTGCTAGGGGAAAGGGCAAGGGTAACTAAGGAAAGTCGGCTGTGGTTGCAGCTGTGAGGAACAGAAGCAGGTGTTGTCTTTAACTCAAGAGAAGGCCTCACGGTTGACGCCAGCAGGGGCCGCAGGTCACAGGATGTCTTTCAGACCCACTGTCTCCTTGCAGGTTGGCATGGCATCCCTCTCCCCTTGTGCCCTTCTCCAAGGCCCTTATCCTGGCTGCCTATGGGAGACCTATCTTCCTGCCTCAGTAGTACCTGCCCCACGAGGTGGATGACTGTGTGGGCCCTTCCATGACAATCTCAGCTATTGTACTCTCTTGCTTGCATTTACATTTGATCCGGTCTTGAGAGAACTAGTGTTCTTTAAATGTTAGAGAATAACAACAACAACAACAACAACAATAATGCTGAAAAAGAACTAGAAACTTCAGAGAACATAAAAAATTAAAAATACCCTCACAATCGTTAGCCTCACCATCAGCCCATCCATTTGTGCTTCCTTGCTCTAATAGCAGTAGAAAACCACAGCCTTTCAACCGGCAAATGGTGCCGAAGGCCTCAGCCAGAAACCCAAGGAGCAATAACACCGCGCAGCGGCTAAACTCCACCCTCATGAGAATCGTTAAGTAACTCTAATCATTTATGAAATTTAGTCTAGTGGAGTCATAAAATTGATTTTTTCAAACATTTGTATTCATTATTTAAACACTTGTTCTCAGACTTGGCCATGGAAAGAACACATAGAAAAGTCGTTTTTTTTTTTTTTCCTTTCAGACATTTTGGGACTATGTATATGTCAAAATTTATAAATATTTAACATACCTTTTAGAGCTATAAATGCTGTGATGTAACATTCTTCTCTTAAAGTCTCCAGATCTATGTACTCGGACTTCTAGTTTTATTGGAAAGCTCATTTCTAAGAAGATAAGAATCTATTTTCTAGGTAAACACTTGAAAACGTCATTAAGAGGCATCAAATAAAGATGACTAGGAATCTGGAGATAGGATCGTTGTTAATTTATCAGAACCATTTCCTGGTGTTGCTGCTGTTCTGTGCAGCTTTCTAATGGGGGAGCTTATGACCTGCAGGGAGGTTGCCAACAGAAGGAGGCACTGAACCCTGGAACGTCTCTGACCCAGGTAAGGGAAAGTGGGTGGTGGGCCTGGGAGTGGGCTTTGTTGAGTGGTGAGCTCTTCATATGGGAAGAGGCCCAATCCAGGGGGTGCTGCCCCCTTCTATCATGAACTGAGAAGCGTCGCAAGCTGCTGGGCTCTGGTCCATCCTGTCTGTGGGCTTTCTCCAGTGACATTACCCCAATGAGACCTCTGTCTGGCAGAGCTGTCCTAAGTGACTGACATAGCCAGGGCCACGCTTGTCTTTGCCTGCGTCATGGGAAAAAGGGCTCATCCAGTGGCTCAGAAAGGGTCTGGGTTTCAGAAAAAAAAAATAACAATAATATGTTTTTCTCAAGCCTTTTCTCTTTCTCAGGTTTTTTTCCCAAGGGAAGACGAACTCAACATTTGTTCTTCGTGGGGGAATCCAGCCCCTTGTCTGAAGTGCGGAGCCTGGACAGTGTGGACTGAGCTCCCCAGCAGCCCTGCCCTTGGGTCAAGAGAAGTGTCCCCAGTTGCTTTCTTTGTTCCTGCTTCACTCACACCTCCATCATCTGCCCTATCAGACATACAAATGGAAGTGATTCTGTAACTCATTTTGGGGTGACATTCATATAGAATATCATTAGCCATTTTAAGTTCACCATCCAGCGGCATTTATACAATCACAGTGCTGCGCAGTCATCATCCATCTAGTTTCAGAACATTTTCATCACCCCACATAGAATCCCCCTACCAATTAAACTGTCATTCTCTTCTCCCAGCCTTCCAAGTTCTTGGCAACCATTCATCTGATTTCTCTCTCTCTCTGAGTCTACCTATTCTGGATACTCCATGTAGATGGAATCATATAACATAGGGTCTTTTATTTATGTCTTCTAACACCATATTTTTTTCATGGCTTATCCATATTGTAGCATGTGTCAGTATTTCATTCCTTTTCATGGCTGAATAATCATCCATTATATGGATATACCACATTGATTTTGTCCATTCATTCCTTGATGAACATTTGTTTCATTAAAAAAAACTATGCTATAGTTTTTTTGTTTGTTTGTTTGTTTTTTACAAAGACTTTCACCTCTGTTTACTTTCTTTGTTGTGCAGAGAACCCTAGGCTGAAATCACTGGCCATCGACTTGGAGAAGTTTTCAAAGGGCAAGATGTGCAATGTATGGACTGTGGGGCTCTGGGCTTCAATTGCTTCAGGAAATGTTTACCTGTCCCTGCGGTAAAGGATTTCTATCAGTCACATCCTTGGATCTAACAGCCTTTGCTCCAAGGGCCTCCTTCTTTCACTCAGTAGCACTTGCACGTCCACGGGATGAGTCAGTCTCGACTTCAGTGTGACAATGTGCCTCTCTTGTGAGTTGTCCTTCCTGTCCCAAAGCTTGCCCTCTGCTTCTTCTTGTGGCTCTCTAATTGTTCCATGGTCTCACAGGTTCCCATGCTTTGAGCCCAGAGCTGGGATTCCCAGTTATGATATAAGCCTGGCAATGTGGCTGGCTCTCTTTGGTGTTTAAGTTTTTTCTCCCTTGAAAGTGGAACCCGTGGAAATGTCAAGCTGCCTTGTGGTTTTATAAACGCCAAGTGCTAAAAACAATTAAGTGTAAGATGAAATGCCTAGGTGAGGGTGATTTCATAAAGCCTTAGCTGTCGGGCTCCCCAGGTTCACCGACCGCTCCCCACCTGGACTCTGGGCCAGCATTCCTGCTTGGGGTCCTGTTGACTCCACAGCCATCCCAGGTCAGTCTTACATTCTGTAATGTCACCAGGGCCCCACTGGTGAGGTCACAGTCCCCCCAAGGCCTTTCCCCACGCCTCCAGTCCTGGGGCTACATGTGTTTTGCCCGTCAGGCGGGCAGTTTAGCATCACCCAGAAGTGACCCCACATATCTGTGAAGCCACAGTCTGCTGACATGAGTAAGTGATAACTCTTTCAATGTGTGGAGTGTTTTTTTTTTTTTTTAAACCACGAAGCCCAGAGGAACCCCATGACATATGGGAAAAGCACTTCTAGCTGCAGAGCCTCTTGGGGGGCCTGCCATCCTCTCTGGCTGCTCATCATTGGTGGCCCCTCTAGTTTGTGGCATTGTGAGAGTTGGAGGATGATATCACAGAGGAAAAGGTCTTCGTTCCATTCTGGCTGAAAGAAAAAGTGGTCCTTTCCCGCCCCACCAAAATACGCCTAATGAGTTAGAAACAAAAACCTATAAAGTTTTCCTATCACCCCAAGGCTCCCGTCACCTGTTTGTTCAGGCTTTTCCTGAAGCTGTGTGACCGACACATGGAACGAAACGAGATGGAAGGTCCTCTCCGATGGGAACAGGGAATGTCTGAACTGTTTTAGGACAACACCCATCAGCTCCGACCTGTGGAAAGGGAGGAACGTTTTCATCCCAAGGCTTTGCACAACTTTATGAGAAAAGGAACCAGGGAAACTTTCCAAACTCCCAAATCTCACTTCAGGCACAAGACCAAACATGGTATTATTTCTCCAACCCCTCAACCCTCCGCCCACCCCTTCTCTATCAGCACTGCCCCAAATTGCTCAGAAGCAAAACCAAGCAGAAGTTCTTCCCCACCACCTCCCTCCACGTCATCATCAGGGAAGCTTCCAGAAAGAACACGAGGGCCAGCTTCAAGAATTCCAGGGCAACATGCTTCATGGGGCCTTCCGGCTTGTGACCTGCCATGGAAGGAATTTGGGCTTTGTGCCCACAGGCTGATGTCAAAGAGGTCAACGAGTATTGAAAACAGGGTGGGGGACTCTGTCAATAAACAGGAGGAAATAAGATTTGGGGCTGCTTTGCAGCCTGTTGAAACATGGAGTTCCATCTTAGGAAATCCTGCACCCACACGGGCTCACCCTGGGTCCCAGGGGTGTCGTTCCCCCCCCCCCTTTCCCAGCTCTCTCCCACCACATGCCTATTTTCCGTGGATAACTGGGCCAGTGTTGCTCACTGAGCTCATACATTCATGGTCTATTCTGGACAAAAAGCAAACAATAAGAAACGTTTCTCTGAGAAATAAGATCTGAGGGCCTTAGACCTGGCATGAAAGGTGGCAAGGGTGTGGGGGAGGGACCCAGCTCCCAGCCAGCTCCACCCTCCCCTGCTCCGGGCTGGGCACACCCTCCCAGTCCATGTGATTGGCCTTCCCTGGGATCTTGTGAACTGCGAGTGGTCACCGTCATTTTCTGGACAAGGAAACAGTCTCAGGAAAGTGAAGTTTATGTGTTTTGTTTCCTGCTGCTCTTGAAGGATCTGAGGTATTTAACAAAAGTGTTTATGACTCAAAAGGAAAATAATCAGAACTTGATGGAGAGAGGTAGAGCAAAGGCAGAACATGGTAGGAACAATCAGCCACCCAGTAATGCTCACCAGATGGTTGAGTTTAGAGGTGGTCCTGAATTTGGCTCAAGTTCCCCCAGAAGCCAAAACAGAAGGAACACAATCTGCAGCTAGAAAAATGAAGCACATTAAATAGGAAGTAGAGGATCTAGAATTTGAACCCAGGTTTTCCTGAGGCCAAAGCTCATTCATTCCTTCTTTTATTCATGAGGTGGGGTGTGTGCTGCGGTGGAATGGAGGCTATGGCCCAAGGCTGAAATGAGAATCTAAGCCCCACATCCTGCCACATGGTGAAAAGAGCCACAAACGTCTGCCATGATTTGGGCCAGATGCTCCATGCTGGGCTTATCAAGAAGCAACAATATGGGGTTCACCATTTACTGCCCCCCCCCAGGGTCCCTCCTGGCCTACGTGGGAAAAGGACGGGGAGGTAGGCTGGAGGTAGTCTTCTTAGCACTCAGACTGTCTGTGTGTGGTGGGGGGCTGGGTTTACACCATGAGGGAGAGGATGCTTTCCCTTCTTCGCTGCACATGCAAAGACTGGGGTTCTGTCCAAAGGGAAACTAGCTGGCCGGAGGTTTCCTAAACTGCAGAACCCACAGCCTCACCCAGCGCTGTCTCCAAAATTCATCACAATGAGGAATGTCTTGGACAGGCCAATGTGGGCCCCCTGGAAAAAGGTGGGGGAACATGGACATAAAGACTGGTGTCCACAGTGAACCCACTGGAATTGCTGATACCAGGAAGACTTGAATGACATTGTAGGGTAGTGTCCCTACCTTGTTTCCCACAGCCCTTAGAGGATACAAAAGTGCTTCCCAAACACGTCTTCCTCTTTATTCATTCTTAGAAGAGTGACTTGGGTAGGTTAACCCCAAAACCAAAAACTCCAAAAACCTTAGAGATTTTGAAAAAATTGTTAAACTGAAATTCACTAAGTCTTCAGTTTTGTTATCTATAAAATGGGCACAGGACTGACTACCACCCCCTTGTAATGGTTTGGATCTTAAATGTTCTGCAAGTCTCCTGTGTTAAAGGCTTGACCCCCAGCTGATGGGGCTTTAGGCGGCGGGGCCTAGTGGAAGCAAGTTAGTTCATTGGGGGACATGCCTTTAAGGGGATATTGGGACTCCAGCCCCTTCCTCTCTCTCCTTTTGCCTCCTGGCCATCATGGTGTGGGCAGCTTTGCTCTTCCACGTTCTTCCGCCATGACATGCTGCTTCACCATAGGCCCCGAAGCAGCAGGGCCAAGTGACTATGGACTGAAATCTCTGAGACAATGAGCCAAAATAAATGTTTCCCCCTTTAAGTTGTTCACCTCAGGTATTTTGTCACAGCAACGGAAAGTTGACTAGCTCCCCCACCCCTACCCCAAAATTTTGTGAGGTTTTGGCAACATTTTTCATCATTTTTTTGTTGTTATTGTATATTTTCTCTGAGTCTGTTTTGTCCTGAGGAATATCCAGGATACACTGTTCTTGGGAATTGTAGCCCTCTTTCTTCAGGTCTATCGCATTGGAATTTTCCAGAGGATTAAAAATCACATTCCTGAGCCCACTGAAGGTGCTTCTGATTCAGGATGCTCAGAGGAGAGTGGGTTTGAAGTCAGAGACATTGGGAGCTCCCCAGATGACTCTGCCTTGTAGCCCGTGGTGAGTACTTCTGCCTCAGGTTACACTTGAAAATCCTGATTTTTGAGGCCTCTTGTGTTTTCATTGTTCAAATAGCTCTCCTCTGGTTCTGTAAAATGTGTGAGATTCCCAGAAGGTTCTCAGCTTTGCCTGAAAGGCAGAGCTAGTTCAAAAGGTGGGTGCAGAGAACCATGATTAGCTGCTAGCACGTCATCTCAGATGGCTTCACTGGATCACCAACCTCACAGGTCTCTGAAGGAACGGGGCTCAGCACAGAGGACAAGTCCTACAACCTAGCTGGGAGAACTGAACACAGCCCTGAGGAGCCAGGGCCCTGCCAGAACCTTCAAGAAGGAAGAGGCAGGAATGGAAGAGGCAATCACTCTCCTTCATCTAATAAGCATTTGCATATTAACATGTTTTCACTTTGAAGTAATTTTAGCCTTACAAGAAAAAGTTGTAAAAATAGTACAAAGATTTCCATATACATTTCACTTAACTTCTTCAAATATTAACCTCTTCAAAACCAGCACAATGATCCAAACCAGGAAATTAACATTGATATGAAACAATTAATCTCTAGCTTAATTTTGTAGAATTAAGTTAGAATTTAATTTCAAATGAAATCATTCAAATTTATCCAATTATCCCATGAATGGCCCAGGATCCAATCCAGGATGCTATATTATATTTAGTTGCCACATTTCTTTAATATCCTACAACCCAGCTTTTTTGAAGAATGTCTACAAGTTTAGGTTTGTCTGATATGTCCTCATCATTAAATGCAAGTTATTCATTCTTGATAAGAATATCACAAGAAATGATGGTGTTCCTATCTATATTAGTTCATTTTCTGTTGCTATAAGAAAATACCTGAGACTGAGCCCTTTGTAAGTAAAAGAGGCTGAATAGCTTATGATTTTGGAGACTGAAAGTCCAAGATTGGGTAACCCCATAGATTTGGCCTCTGGTGAGAGATTCATGTCTGCATCAAATCATGGTAGATGTTCTCATGGTGGGAGAGTGTGCAAGAAGGGAGGGATCACATGGTGAAATAGGAAGCCAGAGAGGAAAAAAAAAAGTACTTCTCTCTCAATGACTAACCATGGTCCCAGGAGAACTATGTCCATTCCTTCCCAAGGTGTTATGCTCAGTGACCCTGTAACTTCCCACAAGGCCCTGCATCTTAAATGTTCACCACCTCTCACATCACCACACTGGGAAACAAGGTTCCAATACAGGAGCCCTTAGGGTCAAAACATTTAAACCAGGGCTCCTTCTCAGGGCATCGTTATAGGAGGTACTGTTTGCATTTTTTGGACAAAGCACCTTAGAAAAACATACACCCATTTTGACAAGGAACAACTTAGCAATAACAGAGAGGTGAAGCTGCATCCTAAGCCTGGCTTTCTCTGCTCTCCTGCCCTCTCTTTAACCCGAGGGCTCAGCCTTTCCTTCCAAATGCTGCCTCAGTAAGCTTGTCCCCACCCCCACCCCCGCCCCCCCAGGATGTGAGGACTTCTCCTAGGTGGGCTGTACTCCTCTCTGGAAGTCTCTCATGAAAATAGGTTCACAAAGTAATACAAATGAGGTTACCACCTGTAGTTAAGCACAATTTTCTTTGGGAAGAAAAACTGGATATCATAAAAAGAACTGAATGTGATGAAAGAAACTAAGACATTTATATTTCTGTGAGATTTTTCCAGCAAGAAAAATATTAAATAAACTGCCGAAAAGGTAGTTGCTGATATAAAATCATCTCATGTGTCAAGTGGGTAGGAGTGAGCTACTTCTAAGTAGTGTAAGGAGAGAGGAGGCCAAGGAGGATTTTGAGTGAGAATGAGGGCCAGGACAGTTTTTGCCTACGCCACTGGTTGTCACATAACTTTAGTATAAAGTGTGCTGCTTGACAAAATCCAAAATGTGCTTGTCTTACATGCACAGCTCTTTTGCCTTGCTTGGGTCATTTTGAAACAAATTAAGAGCTTTGACATAGGAAAAGTATTCAGAGGATCAAAGATGGACTTGGTTTGGTGCTGTTGGCTGAGAGGGAGAAGAAGGTAGTCAGGGGAGTCGTTTATTCTTATTAGACTATAGTGCCAATGATGTTATCCTTGAAGAAAAATCATATTTGCTCCATTTTAAAGACGAAAACCAAAGAAAATGACAAAATAAAGAGAAAAAGGAAGTGAACAATTCCTGAATCAAACACTTGTAGCATTTTGACATCTCTTAGGATCTCTTTTTAATCCAAATACCCACATGGAGGTTTGCCATCTTATGATAAGAATATGAAGGTCCCCAGGGATAACCATTCCAATAGCTTGGTGTATGTCCTACCTGGTTTCCCCCCACTGTCTTGGAACTCACCACTTCATGTATCTTACTCTCAATACCCATCTAACTAGTATTGGTGGGGACACTGTTTTTTTTTTTTTTTTGCATTCAAAGTTGCTTTTCCTTGGAATGTGGGGTTCAACATGCTCATTGATCACCAACCTCTAAAGAATTTCTCTTGATTCCTGACTTGCTCACTCATTTGGGGGCGTTCACCTCCACTGACACTGCCCTCTGCTCACCTCCCACGTCCCTGTACATCCTTGCCTCTCCTTGAGCTGCTCCTTCCTGTTTTCAGATCCCTGTCTGCCTTCCTGGATAGTCTCCCTGTGGTTCCTTCTCTGCATTCTAGCTTGGGATTTTTCCTTTCCCCGGTGGGTTTTCTCTCAACTGGACGGCACACCTCCTATAACTTCAGCTCTCACATGGATCCCTAATTGGGATTCTTCTTGTACTAGTCTCCCAGGGAAGCTATAACAAAGTGCCAGTATCTGGGTGGCTTACAACGACAGAAATTTATTCTCCCACAGTTCTGGAGGCTGAATGTCCAAGTTGAAGGTGAAGATAGCCCCTGTGCTCTCTGAAGGTCCTAGGGGAAGGTTGTGTTCTAGCTTCTCATGGTTGGCCCCAATCCTCAGCACTCTGGGGTTGTGGGTGAGTCACTTCAGTCTCTTTCCACCTTCGCCGAGGTTCTATCTTTTTGATTCTTCACCTGACATTCTCCTCTTCTCTCTATGTACCTGTGTCTGAATTTCCCTTTTCTGGTGGGAATATCAGTTATTGGGTTAATCCTGTGTGACCTCACCTTAATTTGCTTCATTGCATTTGTAAAAACAAAACAAAACAAAACAAAAAAAACTACCTCAAAAGAAGGTCATATTTGGGGGTCCCAGGTAAGCAAAAAAAAAAAAAAAAAAAAGAAAGAAAGAAAGAAAGAAAAAGAAATCATCCTTGGTGGTGGGGGGCCCTATTCAACCCAGAACACTTCTTCAATTCTGTATAACTACTTTCCTTTTAGACATTTCTTTACCAGATTATGCACTGGTATCTTCATCTCAACCCGTCAAAAAATGAGCTTATTGCTCTACCAGTCTTCTAAGCAGAAGCTGCTTCTTTTGCGGGGAATAATGGAATCACTTTCCTTCCAGTAACTCAGGCTAGAAATGTCAGCATCATCTCTCTTCTTCCCGACCACCAACTTCCTGGCCCGTTGACTGCTACATCAGCCATGTTCACACCTGGGCCTCCCTGTTCACTGCACAGCCCTGTCTCAGGGCAGAGCTTTGACTCAGGTGCCTGCAGGGGCCAGAGAGACAATGCAAATAATTACAATGGGGTCTCTGACATGATAGGAAGGGATGGGAACTCTGGCTGGGAAGCTAGTCTCATCTAACTACTCAATCAAATTCAGTTCCACAGCTTCCTCCATTTTGCCACAGAGGCTCTCAGATTTCCCGTATATAACCCATATTCAACCCCCCTTGGTTTCCAGTCTGGACTCAAGTGATAGCTCATTGCATCCATGACAGCGAAAAAGTCCTAAAATACAGACCGGAATCTGCGATTCCCTCCTAATCATGCAAGGGCTTTCATTATCACAGCAGTGGCTGGCCTCCAGAATGGGGCTCTTATAGTAGGCCATGCGGAGAGGGAGATGGGGGGCAAAGTCTGGAACTGTGTATATTTGGATATTAAAAGAAACAGAAGGTAAGCTTTACTCACATCTGTTGTGTGCATCGTCGGCCTGTTTGAGAGGCAGTCCTTGTCTCATGGAGTTCTAGATAGACTGAGGAGGAGCCACAGCTTCACTGTTCAAAGTGGAATTCTAATTAGCATTAACTAAATAAACTCTAGAATAATGGGTGCTTCAGGGTCTGGAGGAGATATGAGTGTTGAGGCACAAGTAGAAAGAAACCAAGTGAAAGCTTCTGCTAGACCTGGTTCAAGCCCCAGGTCAGCCGCTTTAGGAGATCACAGCAATGCCAATCACAGGAGCCCTGGTGAGGAGTTGGCTAAACAACTTCAAAGTTATGAAGAAGACTCCCTGAAATTAAATTTTCAAGACAATTTTGTGGGGTAAATGTATGTTGTGCTTTGAGGACATGCTTCTGACAGTATGAAGCCATTACAGTCAGCAAGACATTGACATATTCTAATCTTGACCTTATCAATTTTTATAGTTTTATGTCTTCTATAAGGAACATACCATAACACAAAATAGTAGAACAGGAGCAGGTATATAATGTTTAAGTAAATGCACATATCCATATTAGGGTATGTACTCAGGGATTTTTTTTTTTTTTTTTTTTTGGTACAGGGGATTGAACTCAGGGGCACTTAACCACTGAGCCAGCCCTTCTTTGTATTTTATTTAGAGACAAGTTCTCACTGAGTTGCTAAGTGCCTTGCTAAGTTACTGAGGCTGGCTTTGAACTCTTGATCCTCCTGTCTCAGCCTCCCAAGTCACTGGGATTACAAGCGTCTGGCTCAGGCTATTTTCATGAATGGAATGCATGATCAAAAGTTTGGAGATGGTCTGATGGTCAGTTTCACCTCCTTTAGCTCTGCATGCAAGGTCTTCCATTACACTCCCATGCTTCTTTTCAACCTAGTTTCCACTGTATAGCTCTCTGCTGGCCAGACCTATGTCCCATGCACCCTGCTGTGATGCCTGTGTCCCTCCAAAAGCAAGTATTGCAAACAATCCCCAATGCAACGGTTTTGGGAGATGGGGCCCAAAGGAGAGGTGATTTGGTGGTGAAGATGGAGTGCATGAGAGAAGCTGTCATCACAGGAGTGAGCTTACTATTATAGAAGTGGTTTCACTGGAAAAGGGAGAATGTGGTCTTGTGTGTTTTCTTTCAATCTCTTGTTGCCCTTCTGCCATGTGGTGATGTGGGCTCTTGCCAGATACTGTCCACCTGATCTTGCATTTCCTAGCCTCTGTATCTGTGAGGAATATATTTCTGTTCATTATCAGCTACCCAGTCGGTGGCATTCTGTTATAGTAGCGCAAAACAGACTGGGACCTACCCATTTAAATACTTTGTTCCTAAGCTCTGCATGTTTTCTCTGTCAGAGCTCATTCTCATTGCCCACTGCTACACTTTGGATGTTGAATGTCCCCCAATGGCCCATGAATTAAAGGCTTGGTCCTCAGGGTGGCACTACAGGGAGAGGCAGACTCTTGTGGAGGTAGGGTCTCAGCAGAGGTCCTTATGTCATTGGGGGTGTGCCCTGGAAGGGAACTGTGAGATCCTGGTCACTTCTTCTTCCTTTTGCTTCCTGGCATGAGGTGAGTAGTTTGCTCCGCCACGGGTTCCCTGTCAGAGCAATCCAGCCTGCCCAGCAGAGGCCCAAGGCAGTGGGGTCCACTCAGTCTTGGACTGAAACTTCCAAAACTGAGAACCAAAAGAAAGCTTTTCTCTTTGTAAGTCAATTTTCTCAGAGATTTTGTTATAGTACAAGAAGCTGACTAATGGTTTCAGGCAGCTTTGCATTGTGGTGACGAGAACAACTTAGAGGAAGGAGAGTTTCTTAGGGACTTCTGGTTTCAGAGATCTGCCCATAGACAGCCGAGTCCATTGCTCAAGGCCCAGAGAGAGGCAGAGCATCATGGCAGAAGAGCGTGGCAGAGAAAAGCATCTCATCTTATGGTGGCCAGGAAGCAGGTGGGAGTGGCCACAGGGAAGATGCACCCTTCCAGGGCACATCTCCAGTCACTCACCTCCTCCAGCCAGGCCCTTCTGGCCTACAGTTACAACCCAGTCAATCCATTCAAACTAGGATGAAATGATTATGTCATAGCTCTTATAATAGGACCAGTTCACCACAGAGCATTGCTGCATTAACTCAGGAGTCTTTGAGAGATGCCTCCTCTCCAAATCATAGCACCAACACGTCCACACACCTTCTGCAACTTTTCCCTTCTCCCCGACTCTTATGGTGAGGTCACGTGCCATCTCTCTGAGTCTGTCTGGCTTCTCAGCCATCTCAGCAGTCCCCTCTGTTCTTGCTCACACAGTGTCCTACAGCCCTGTGGAGCATCTCACCATAGCTGGAGTTGGTGGCTCAACGTGCATGTTTTGACCTTGCTGTGGGTGACTGTTCCTCATTCTCTGTCACTCCACTTCCCTATTCCAACGGGGTATTTAATATCCCTTCCATGACTTTTTGCAGAATTTGTTACTTACAGGTTCTCAAATGAATGACCTTTTATATTTGAGCAAAGTCTACATTTTCTGTGCAAAGAGGGGGGATCATTAGTAATCGAGGAAATGATAAAATCCAGCAGTCTGACACTGTGTCTTATCTAGGATCTCTTTCTTTTCCTCCCCAGAATTGCTTATTGGGGAAGTGCTTACAGTGATTGAACATGGCAATCTCATATGGAACAATGAGATAAAAATAGAAGATTTTCCATTCATTCTCTCTGTGTTTAATATTTATTTATTTTTTACAAAATCCAGGTTTTAAAAGTAATCTCTCCCTACTTGCCAACATCATTAGCCACATCCCTTTGGCTAGGAGAGCATTTTTATTCCTTTCTTCAGTTCTCTATAATTTATGTTTTATCCATCGTTAACATTTCTTTTTTTGGCAAAGGAAGGAAAGCCTTTAAAAAAAAACTGGATATGAATAAATTGCAAATGTAAATTAAAGGAGCTTTTGTAGTCACTATAGCTCACATTTGTACTCACCTCAGAAATGGCTACGGAGGTGACTGACAGGTGACAAGAAACCGCCAGCTTGTGGCTTTCTTGTTTGTCGGCTTCATTAGCTCTCAGTATTGCCTTAAATGACCTTCGTTGTTTATACCTGGGCTGCACATAAGAACCAGACAAAGAAGTGATTTCAACCATCCCTCTCTTGTAGTATACTCAAGCACATATAAGAATATGCATGCATACCATGTGTAAAAATGATAAAAAGATAGCGAGTTTTGGCTAAGTGATGGGACAAAAGTAGGCTCTTGGCTCCAGTTGGAAGGAGTTTGAATTGGTATAACTTTTCTGAAAGACAACTTGGAAAATGTATTAAACACCCATAAAATGTGCATGTTCTTTGATCTAACAGTTCCATTCCTTGCAATACATTTTACATATATAGTTTTGGAGAGAGATTTAGCTACAAGAAAGTTAATTTCAACATTGTTTATAATAGTGATGAAAACTTGAAAACCACTTATATGTGCAGTAATAGGAAGTTAGGAAAATAAATGATAGTTTGCCCATACCAGGGAATACTTAGTGACCAGTACAGATTGCATCATAAAGAATTTTTAATGATGCAATATGTTGTTAAGTGAATCAAACAGGCTACAAGCATGTTCAGCTTGGTCGCAATTTGTTATTAAAAAAAACCAAATATGTGCAACTTTGATTTCCCAGCTTCCTCTAGCTGCAAAGAGGCTACCTACCCTTGTTTTTGATATTTGCATCTTGTGACTCTGGCTCCCTTCTAGTATGACTGAAAAATGTTCTTTTTTCTTTAAGACTGCCCTCCTGTCTCTCTTCACCTTAGCCTTGTTTCATTCTTTTGCATGCCACCTCTTGTCCTGGGAAGCCAGCTTCTACAGACTAATATTTCTTGCCTCATGAAGATTTGCAGAAATGTAAACAATTGGTTCCCTGAACTCCCCAAACACAGGTAAAGTTGAGCTGTGATGCTTAATTCAACTTTCCCGAGTGGCAGGGTATGATTTATGGGGATTGAAAGCCCAAGAAAGGAATACTTAAAATTGGATACTAAATGTCTGCTGCCAGAAAACCTATACTTGGGTCAGTGTCACCTGCTGAATCCTCTGCTCGCTGGTTCTTGTCTTTTCCTTCAGCTCCATGCCACTGTGCAAGAACAAACTTATTACCTCTTTGTAGGACTGTCCTTAAACCATCTCCTCTCACAAGATTCTTTCCACCAATCCTGCTGAGATCTCAAAGAGGAGATCTTTCCTAAAAAGAAACATAATTTGTAGAAATTAATCCCACCTACACTGAGGATAATAGCATTTACATTATCATGTAGAGTGACTGAACTAATGTCTTAAACCTACCCAATTCAGAGTGGGATCTTAAGTCCACTTGACCAAAGTCCCTTAAAGACATCCCTTCTTCTCTACTCCACCTGCTCCCCAAAACCAAGGGACAAGTTGACCCAAAAAGAAATACCAGCTCTCATTCTGAAATGCAAGAACTGATCCTAACAGTGAAAGGAAATATTGTACCTTTGTCATAGGCTTTTGTTTTTTACTGAAATTGTCAACAACAACAAAAAGGGAATTCAATGCCAACTAAAATCCTTTTTTCTATGTATATGTGGGTATAGAAAACTCCTTGAAGAGATAGATCCTAAAACATAAACAGCAATGCTCGCCAAGTAAAGAGCATTGTTATGGTTTGGATGTGAGGTGTCCCTCAAAAGCTCTTGTGTAAGACAATGCAAGAAGATTCAGAGGAGAAATGATTGGGTTATGAGATCCTTAACCTGATCAGTGAATTAATCATCTTATGGGATTAATTGAGTGGTAACTGAAGGCAGGTGGGGTGTGGCTAGAGGAGGTGGGGCATAGGGGGTGTGGCTTTGGGGTATATATTTGTATCTGGCAAGTGGAGATCGATCTCTCTCTCTCTCTCTCTCTCTCCCTCTCCCTCTCCCTCTCCCTCTCCCTCTCCCTCTCCCTCTCCCTCTCCCTCTCCCTCTCCCTCTCCCTCTCCCTCTCCCTCTCCCTCTCCCTCTCCCTCTCCCTCTCCCTCTCCCTCTCCCTCTCCCTCTCCCTCTCCCTCTCCCTCTACCTCTCCCTCTCCCTCCTTCTCCTTCCTGGTTATTGTGTGAGCTGCTTCCCTCTGCCTCACTCTTCCACCATGCTGTTCACCCTCACCTGGAGCCCTGAGGAATGGAGCCAGCTGTCTATGGACTGAGACCTCTGAAACTGTGAGCTCCCAAATAAACTCTTCCTCCTCTACAATTGTGTTGGTAGGGTTCATTAGTCACAGCAGAAAAAAATCTGACTAATACAGGCATATTTCTTAGCTGCTTAAGACAACAAACACCATTTCACAGTTTCCGTGGGTCAGGAATCCCTGGGGATGACTCTTTAGGCATCCTCTACTCGGGATCTCTCCAGTTCCCAAGGCTGCAGTTGAGATGGAGGCTGGTGTTAGTGAGCCCAAGGCTCAGCTGGGGAGGGAAGTGCTTTCACACTTACTCAGGTGGCTGTTAAGTAGACTCAAGTGTTGGCTGTTGGCAACTGGCAAGAGACTCTAGTCATGGTGCTGGGTCTCTCAATAAGGTTATTTCTGATATGGTAGCTTGTTTTTTTTTTTTTTTTATTTGTGTGTGTGTGTGTGTGTGTGTGTGTGTGTGTGTGTGTAAAGAGAGAGAGGGAGAGAAGAGAGAAGAGAGAGGAGAGATAGATAGCAGAGTCTTCTTGTAGCCTAATGTTTTAGGTCTCCTTTAGATCCATTCCCAGTTTGACAATTTGCTAGGAGGATTCATATATCCCAGAATATGATCATATTCATGGCTATGATTTATAACTGCAGAGGGATAAAGCAAAGTTAGCAGAGGTAAAATGTGTAGGAGGTGAAGCCCAGAGAAAACCAGGCACAAGACTGCAAAAGTCCCCTCCCAGAAAAGACTTAATCCCCCTAGCAGTGAGTGGTAACATGAGTGAAATGTGTGGTCTACTCGACTGACTCACTGAAGACTCAATTCCCAGGGTTTTTATTGCAGGCTGCCCACATCAGCACCTTCTGTATAGCACATACCAAAATTCCAGACTTCCAGAAGGAAGGTGGGTGCCTCATTGTAACCACGGTGTTTGCACAAACAATTTAGGCCCAGGAGACCCTCCTTATGGGGGAATGATGGGAAGTTTTCTTTATAAAATTCAAGTTCCAGATGACAGCCAAGGAACAACCACCTAAGTAGGCCTTTCTAAGGACAGCAGTCTTAGACCTGTTATGTCAACTCTTCTGCCAACCTAATCTTGGAAGCCACACCCATGGCTTCCAAGTGAGCTGGCCCTCAGCCAGGGGAAGGCATGACACAAGGTCATGCAGAAAGGGAAGCATCCCCAGGGCTGTCTTAGAGACTGTCTACCACCCAGATTCTACTTTTTCTCATTAATATTCTTTATTTTTCTCTCTGGTGATATGTAGTACTTTTATCATAAGAATATGCTATTAACAAACCTTGATTAATTACATACACAGCATTAGTGGAAGAAAATTAGGATTATGCAGGTACCACCCACACTCAAAAAGTGTGGATTTTTCTGGCATGTTAACACTTGTTGGTGTCTTTGAGATGGTGAATTTAGCTGGGAGGAAAGGTTGGAATGTTTCTAGTTATAAGAATAAATATTGGGTTAAAAAAAAAGTTTATCAGCAGTAGGGGAGCTGAAGTTGGCAATGATTTGTTTGTGAAATGGCTGGATGTGGAGACCAGAGGGAACCTCACCAGACTCCAGGAAGCTTCAGACCAAGAACAGTATTATACCTTGAAACGCTTGGCAAGAACCCCACAGATCACTGTTAGCTGCAGGCCACCATGGCATGCTGAGTGGGGGCAGGATGAGGGGCCGGTGGAGGGTGGAACAGAGCACTTCTCTCTTTGGTTGGAGGTAATGCAGGGGAGAGATGAGATTGGGGAGGGAAGGAGAGGAAGTTTTCTTTCCTCTCAGCTCAGGATTTCAGAGAGGAAGGGAGCTGAGGTGGGAAAGGAAGAAAGAGAGTCCCTGAATTCTGGGACTGTCATTAAGCTTTAGAGGTGGGCAAAGGCAGGGGACCTTGGGGACTCCTGCTGTTAGGCATCATAAATAGGGGGGCACGGGTGCTCAATGAGTTCTGTAGACCTGTTCTCTAGAATCTATGGTTCCCAAATCTGCCTTTCTCACCCACAGTCATTAAAAACTTCTGAAGGTTTTATTTTATCTTTATTTCTCTCTGTTTCTCTCTGCCTTAATCTAAGCTCTACCAGGGTAGAGATTTTTGACTGTTTTGAATAAAAGACCCTCAATAAACGTAAAACTGAATTTAAAAATTCGTTATGCCAGCACCTCACATTCCTTTCCTGGCTTCTGTTGCTCACTGGTATTTAACTAAAACTGCATATGTTTACCTTTCGACTTAGTAGATTTCATCTGTAGGACTCTATGAACTTTAAAACAGATTTGTCAATATTATGCTAAGTGAAAGAAGCCAGATGCAAAAGGCCACATATTGTATGATTCTATTTATACGAAATGTCCAGAACAGGCAAATCCATAGAGACAGAAAAATTAGTGGCTGCCAGGAATGGCAGGGAGGAGGAAACACGGACTGATGGGTTTCTTTTGGAGGGTAATAAAATCTTCCCACTTTTGTAGTTATGTCAATTTCCAAGTTGTCATTTTGGGGTGGCATGTCCTAAACTCTGATACCATAAAATTGTATACTTTAAAACAGCAAGTTTTATGATACAACCTCAACAAAGTTGTTATTGAGAAAATTTGGTATTGATTTCCTTTGAGGGAGGGGCAGCTCATTCTTTTTACTGAAGTTTCACAGATAAATAAAATAGGGCTTGTTGGCTCTGTGGCAAATAGCATGAACACTGGAGTCAGACATGCCCAGGTTTGTCTCTAGACTTCTTACCAGCATGTGACCTTAGGCAAGTTATTGTCTCCCTGGGCCTTTGGACCTGGCCTCCTTGGATCTAATACCTAAGGCAGAGGGCCATGTGGAAGGTCAACTGCACTGAGCCACGTACAATGCTTACCACCACGCTTGACAGGCTGCCAATGAGCATAGTCTTTTTCTTTCCTCCTCCTATCCAAGGAGACCTGAAATGTCCCCACGTCAGTGGAAAATGAAGTACTAGAATCTTACTACAAAGATAGGATCCATTTTTCTGGCTTCCAAACTAATGCACCATTTTTTTTTTTCCCTACAGCATTTCAGCCTTGTTGTGGCCATTATTTGGCACAGAAAGTCATTTGCTATTTGGTCTTCTTTCTCCACATCCAGATCAAGGCCCAGCAACTGTCAGTGATTCTACCTAGGGTCTACCACTGCCTTGGAAATTGGTACTGTGGCCCTGTCAAGACAGCCAGACAGAACTCAGTCGTGGCTTGTGATTTGACAGGCAGTTCTGCAGTCCTCCCTCCCTTTCACAGCGATGTGATGGTAAATGCTTACAAAACAATTCTATGGTACAAACAAACAACCTGATTTATACTTATGCCAATTTCCATGGTGTAAATACTTTCACTTCAAGCTGCCGGTGTAGTTCCCACTGAATATCACCGAATGAGGAGTTGAGAAGAGATACACACAGTCCCTTATCTCAAAAAACCACAGTTCTCTTAAAACATGCAAATAGGTCCCAGCATTGACTGCCTTTGTGGAGTGATTAAGCCATGTCTGCCCAGCAGAACTTGTAGGCAGCTTCCAAACAATTCTGCTTAGAATGAAGGAATTTTCCCACATGAATTTTCACAGTGTGATACCTCTGATGGTTTTTCTGCCTCCTGAGAACTCAGCACATGATTATAAGCTTGGGGCTAGAGCTGGAAATCTGTACAAACTTTTATTAGAGACTGGGAAAAGATCCCCAACTAAGCCTGCCTCGGAGATGTGTGTTTCCACTGTATGTGAACAGCACGTTCAGGCCATTTGGAAAGCATCAGATACTTTTAATTGTAACCTGGAGGACCTGAGTGCATGCATATTTGACAGGACCAGAATCACACAACCAATGTCTAAGGATGCTAAGGTGGAAAGCAAAGGTGTTTGCTGAGTTGGCAGCCTTACAAACAGAAGCCACGCAAACCCAAACTAATGAAGCCCTCAGTCTTGCAGAGGGCTGACCCACCTCCTTTTGGGTGGCAGATTATAGATGGAACACATTCATGGAATCCAAAGCAAATATTGATCAAGGTGAGTATGGAAATAATCTCCAATGCTGGGGTTGTTCAGAGGGAATTGAAAGATGGGCTGTGGGAATGAAAGGGTCTGTCGTTTAGCACAAGAACAGTATACTGGGCTCATACTCTTCTGGCAGAGGGCAGGGATCAGTTAGAGCAAACCAACTGCTCTACCAAATTCCAGTGACTTCATACAGTGTGTTTCTTCCTCTCATGGCTCACAGATGCAGGAGTTTCTTCTGGTTAGCTGAAGAAACTCCTCTTCCGGGCTAGCTCTATTTCAAGTAGTCATTCAGAGATCCGAGTTGACTTAAGTTAGACTCTGCTCACTTCAGCTTGTGGATCCCATTATTTCCCTACCTCTGACACATAGACAGAAAATGGAAGAGCAAAGAGAAGCCATGTCTGCTTTACAACCACATCCATTTCACTCACAGTCCTTTATGGCCCCCCTTTTGTGAGAGAATTCTCTGTATTGTTATGATACTGGAAATTCATTCTTTTCCCCTCTTATTTTTATTGGTGGGTTATAATTATTCATAATGGTGAGATTCACTGTTACATATTTGTTACATGCACATGTCCAAGAAATATAACAACACAATTTAATTTCATTCCATAGTATTTCCCCTATCTCTCCCCCAGGTCCCTTTCCTGTACTTTACTGGTCTTTCTTTGATTTTCATAAGATTCCCCTTTCCCACTTTTCCTTTTTAAGAGGAGCAACTTGCCAAGTGGGTGAGCATTAATTGAAGACCTTATGCATTTATTGCAAGTTCTGTGACTCTTAGATTGTTGAGTAGTCCCTGGCTGGTAGCCACTTCCTAAGAACAATTCTATATGATGGTCAGAAAAAGATAGGAACAATTTTGTGATCAAAATTGTGGTGCTAACCAAGAGTGTGCTTTTATTAAGAGAATCTCTTTTTTTTTGAATGAGGTAACTTTTTTTTTATAGCTTTGTTTTATTCATTTATTTATTTTTGTTGTTGTTGTTGTTTTTTTTTGTGGTGCTGAGGATTGAACCCAGGGCCTCACACATGCAGGGAAAGCACTCTATCACTGAGCTACATCCCCAGCCCTGTTAAGAGAATCTTTACTTGAATAAGTTGGGTAAGTTAGCATTTTTATCTCATGTTTCCTTCAGGGCAAATTTTATGTTAGTCAATAAAATGTGGTACTGTGTTAAGGCACTAGGTCTCCACAAAATGCATAGGATCTCTCTTCCCATGCTGGACAGTTCTTCAGGGCATAGCCTCTTAGCTCTGGGGGAGCTAGCTGTTCACTGAAGGTCCCTTGTCCTGCCTTTCATAACAACTTCTCTGATTCTCAGTCCCTAGCCTCTTGTTAAATCCAACAATTTACTAATTCACTGCCCTGGGGATTTTTAATTGAAGCCTGCATGAAAAGCAGTTAAGATCTTCAGCAATTATTGGGGCAAAGTATACTCTTACTAACACCAACTAAAGCCACTTGCTAAGAATGCTAATCTCATCCATCTTTTATTCATGCTCAGAAATTTCTAGATTTATTTCCTTAGATTCAAGCCTGGAAGACAATGCACAGTAGATGAATACATTATTGACAGCTGACTTTTTGGCCAGGGTGACATCTGCACCTCAGTGCTTTGTACATGTAGTGGGACAGTGACCCACTTTATTTGTTCTCATGCTACAGTTTAAAGCAGTCAGTTTAGCAGGTGGCATCAGTGTAGACTTCAGATGTATCCTTAGGTAAGGTCGTGGTGCTGATGGCAACAGATGATGAGGAGAAGAGTGGTGGTTGTGGTTCACCTGCAGGACACCATGCAGAAGAGCATGAACTTTTAGTTGTCTTCTGTATTCTGACGTGAAGACTGGAAACCTCACACACTCAGGTTCTTTTGATGTTCCAAAAGCCTTTTGGTGAGTTTTGATATTTGTGCCTCAAGACAAATCCTTTCAGACATAGCAAAATGGAGCATGGATTAGTGCTTCCAACTATTTCCATGTGTTATGGGCCAGGCTCTGTGGGCAATGAGCAAACAGACTCCATTTTACCCTGAGACTCCATATCAAGTAAGAAATGCTTCTCCCATGGGAAAACCTCACCTCTGTACCCGTTAATAGTTATCTACCATAACATACTTGGCAACACAAAATAGCAATTCTTATACAATGTAAAATTGTTCTCTTTGCTTTCGATTTTTCCTAGGCAATGTACCTTGTCAGAGATTGATTGTCTAGACGTTAGTAACCATTCTCTAACTTGTACTCAACTAAGGTCATTTTGACCCACTTCCCTTCTACTTACTTGCTGCTATGCCAACCTGGAAAGTCCTGTGGGAAATACCAATGAACCCATTGCATTGTCTCACTAACTGTCCAATTCAGCTTCTGTGCCTGCTTGCTTGCAGCTATGTCACCCCAGATATGGTTTTTGCCTTTAAATATCTTAAAATGCTCAAGCTTGGGGCTGTTCCTTGCAGAGACTGTTATGGGTCTTGTGGGGAGCTGTCAGTGGCCAGCTAAATAATCTTCAATTTGGACAAAACTGGGACTTGGTATGTTTTCTGAGCCACCTGTCCCACAACACAGGCAGCTCAGTGAGTGAGTGAGTAAGTGTGAAAAATATTGAAAATTTGTGCATCAAAAATCCCTTCTCTGCATCTCACTCTCTATTGTCTTTCTATGACTTTTTTTCCTTTCATTGTTGACCTTGATATTTTACCATGGTAATCTTGGTGGGGAAAAATGACCTTCAGATAAACCAGGTCCCAGACATTGAACTTTTCTAAACTTAGACCCACCAGAGGTGTCTAGTTGCTGGGATGGGGTTATATGTTGGAGTTAGTCTCCTGCTACCTGGTAGGGGTAAGAAATGGATGTCTTCCACAAGGGTCTAGAAATGTGGATTTTCCTACAAGGATCTGAAGTAGCCTGATTTTATGAGCTCTTCACTGATCAAATGCATTTCCTGCCCCAATCAGGATGATAAAAATCCAGATTCTTATGCAAAGACATAAGATCAAAATATTCAGTCATGTTTATATTTATCTTCTCTGAGTGATAATTAGTCTATCTGTTAGTATTTCCTTTACTAGAAAAGTTGATTGTTGAAAAATTCCAGAGCTTGCCCAGGTATGGCAAATAGATATCATTTCATATGTGAGCTCTAATTGATTGGTCGTGCCTGTCTAGAGAGTTAAGCAGAGAAGAAATCTGATACTGCATCTACTTTCAGTATGAAACACTAGCACAATTGGTTAGCAATGTCTGCCATGGGCACAGGAGTCAGGAACAGTGACCCGTTTACCACAGCTATTTCATTCAACCACAAAATATCATGTGTCTACCATATGCAAAGCACTAATTGGGCGCAAGAGTATAGTTAGTTGCTGAGGCCCTATTCTAGGTATAGACCAGTGTTCTAAGAGATGACTCTATTTGCTAGCTTTATGGACTGAGAAATTTACAGGTTTGGCAAGAGCAAATAATTCATCCTAAGCCACAAAATTAGTAAGAGAGTCAACCAAGCACAGGACCCTTGTCTTCCTAGTGGTCTACTTGTGACCCTTTCACCATCACCTAGAGGAGCTATTTATAAGTAAATTTTATTAAGAAGTTTTAGTTGCTGGGAAACCTTGACCTGTTCCCATCTATTTGGTCAAGAGATGACTCCCAACTTAGGCTGCAGCCCAGGAGGAAGGTGACCTTCCTTCTTTCTTGGAGCCTGCCAGGCAAAATCATCCTCTGTTTTAAAAACTGCAACTGAGGCAGCAATGCCTGTGGAAAATTCTTCTTTGTAGGAGAAAAAAAATAAATGTGGCATTGAGTTGAAGCAGGATATTATCTAAAACCCCTATAGGAGTTACAGAGTGACTGAGATGGGTGGAACTCCATGGATCAAAGTATCAAATGATAGGCGGGTGAATTTTTCCATGGATGAATTCCAGGAAAAATTTCCCTGATACTTTTGTTGTCAAAGTCAGCCTGTTCCCACCCAGGGCTTTAAAGTAGGCATGTCTAGACGGGAGGTGGAGAGGCACTTACTTGGAGGAGAGATTATTTTTTCTTGCTAGGACCCAGTTTATTCCAGCAGCTCCTGAGCTTACTTTCCCCAGTTGGGGAGAGGGTGTGGGTCTCCCCACAGTGCGGTGTATCTAAGCTGAACTTCAAAGCACTGCAAGGAGGCTGTTCTATCTCTTTTCCTGGCCTCCTCCCACTGCCCAGAGCCTTTACTCAGAGCTTTGAGGGCCCTAGATTAGGATTCCAGGGAGGACAGAGCTCAGGCCACCAGTAGGGAAGCCTTTGTTTTATGTCCAGGAAACTTTCATTCAAAGAAATCACAGAGAAGCCAATATCCATAACCATGTCAATTTAACAATTGTTGAAAGTATTTCTAGGAAGTTAAGAATAAATCTGAAATAGATGTTCCAAACTCCCTCTATCCATGGAACGTTGTTCTGAGAAGCTCATTACCTGTCACTAGAGGTAGCAGGAGTTGTTGGGAATGCTGAAAGACCTTCAGACAACTTTGAATATCACTGACAGACAGCTCCCTCGCAGGCGCAAGGGCTTCCTGGGCTCTCTGCCTGAGAACATTCTCTGGCAGCTCTTCCTGGGGACAGGCTCAAAGGGCTGGGGAGTTAACCCCAGGAACAATGCTCAGTTCTAAGGGACAGGAGTTGGTGGAAAATATTATAGCTTACCTCCTCATCGACGCCCCCATACAACTGATCAGTTCTAAGGTGTGTCCACATGATCTCCAAGAGAGCCCCCAGTGGGACTGAGCCCCAGCTCTCTGAAGCAGGATGCTTCTCTTTTATGTCCCATTCATCGGCTGGTTTCCCTTTCCTATTGCTAGTCAGTTTTCCTTCACTATGGTAAAATACCTGAGATAATTAATGTATAAGAGAAGAGGGTTAGATAATTAGAAATTATTTTGAAAATTTATACTCCAATAAAATGAAAATCTTGATGACACCAACAAATTTTTAGAAACATATGACCTACTCAAACTGAATCAGGAGGACATACGCAATTTAAACAGATAAATTTCAAGCAAGGGAACAGAAGACATCATCAAAAGCCTACCAACCAAGAAAAGCCGAGGACCAAATGGATACACAGCTGAGTTCTATAAGACCTTCAAAGAAGAACTAATACCAATACTCCTCAAATTATTCCATGAAATAGAAGAGGAGGTAACCCTTCCAAACTCATTCTATGAGGCTAGCATCCCCCTAAGACCAAAACCAAACAAAGACCCATCAAGGAAAGAAAACTTCAGATTGATATCCCTGATGAACATAGATGCAAAAAATCTCAATAAAATTCTGGAAAATTGCATAGAAAAAAATATTAAAAAGAAGATAGTACAACACGATCAAGTGGGATTCATCCCAGGGATGCAAGTTTGGTTCAACATAGGGAAATCAATAAATGTAGTAATCAAATCAGTAGACTTAAGAGAATCATATGATTACCTAAATGGATGCTGAAAAAGCATTTGATAAAATATAGCTCCTCTATGTTCAAAACACTAGAAAAAATAGAAAAAGTAGGCCCATACCTCAATAATGTAAAAGCTATCTATGCTAAGCCCAAAGCCAACATCATTCTAAATGAAAACATTCTAATTGGAAGCATCCCCTTTAAAAACTGGAACAAGACAAGGATACCCTCTTTCACCACTTTTATTTAACATAGTCCTTGAAATTCTAGCAGAGTAATCAGAGAGACAAAAGAAATTAAAGGAATAAGCATAGGAAAAGAAGAACTCAAACTATTGCTATTTGCTGTGACATGATTCTAAATATAGATAATCCAAATAATTCCACCAGAAGACTTTTAGAACTAATAAATGAATTCAGCAAAGTATCAGGGTATAAAATCAATACCTATAAAGCAAATGCATTTTTATACATAAGTGATGAATCCACTGAAAAAGAAATTAAGAAAACTACCTCATTCAAATTAGCCTCAAAAAATATAAAATAATTGGAAATGAATCTAACAAAAGAGGTGAAATTCTTCTAAATGAAAACTATAGAACACTAAAGAAGGAAATTGAAGAAGACCTTAGAAGATGAAAATATTTCTTATGCTCTTGGATAGGAAGAATTAATATTGTCAAAATGGCCATACTACCAAAAATACAGATTTAATGCAATTCCTATTAAAATCCCAATGATATTCTTCATAGAACTAGAAAAAGCAATCATAAAATTCATTTGGAAAAATAAGAGACCCAGAATAGCCAAAGCAATCCTTAACAAGAAGAGTGAAGCAGGAGGCATCACAATACCAGACCTTAAACTCTGCTACAGAGCAATAGTAACAAAAACAGCATGGTATTAGCACCAAAACAGAAATGTAGACCAATGATACAGAATAGAAGACACAGAGTCCAACCGACATAAATACAGTTATCTCATACTAGACAAAGGCACCAAAAACATACATTGGAGAAAAGATAGCCTCTTCAACAAATGGTGCTGGGAAAACTGGAAATCCATATGTAGCAAAATGAAATTAAACCTCTCTCTCTCTCACCATGCATAAAACTCAACTCAAAATGGATCAAGGACCTAGGAATTAGACCAGAGACTCTGCACCTAATAGAAGAAAAAGTAGGCACAAATCTTCATCATGTCAAATTAGGCCCTGACTCCCTTAATAAGATTCCTAAAGTGCAAGAAATAAAATCAGGAATCAATAAAGGGTGGATTCAAACTAAAAAGCTTCTTCTCAGCAAAATAAACAGTGAGGTGAATAGAGAGCCTACATTTTTTGGGAACAAATGTTTACCACATGCACATCAGATAGAGCACTAATCTCTAAGATATATAAAGAACTCAAAAATCTTAACCCAGAAAAACCCAAATAACCCAATCAATAAATGGGCTAAGGAGCTAAACAGACACTTCTCAGAAGAAGATATACAATTGATCAACAAATATATGAAAATATGTTCATCATCACTAGCAATTAGAGAAATGCAAATCAAAACTACTCTAAGATTTCATCTCACTCCAGTCAGATTGGCAGGTATTAAGAATACAAACAACAATAAGTGTTGGCGAGAATGTGGGGGAAAAGTCACACTCATACATTGCTGGTGGGACTGCAAATTGGTGCAGCCAATATGGAAAGCAGTATGGAAAATCTTTGGAAAACTGGGAATGGAACCCACCATTTGACCCAGCTATCCTACTCTTTGGTCTATACCCAAAGCACTTAAAAACAGCATACTACAGGGACACAGCCACATTAACGTTTATAACAGCTGAACTCACAATAGCTAAAATGTAGAACCAACCTAGATGCCCTTTAGTAGATGAATGGGTAAAGAAACTGTGGTATATACACACAATAGAATATTATTCAGCATTAAAAGAGAATAAAATCATGACATTTGCAGGTAATTGGATGGAGGTAAAGAATATAATGCTAAGTGAGTTAGCCAATCCCAAAAAACCAAATGCCAAATGTTCTCTCTGATTTAAGGATGCTGATTCAAAATGTGGTTGAGGGGATGGTGCATGGGAGAATCAGATGAACTCTTGATAGGGCAAAGGGGAGGGAGGGTAATGGAGAGGGCATGGGGGTAGGAAGGATGATGGAATGAGAAGGACGTCATTACCCTAAGTTCATGTACAAAGACACAAATGGTATGACTCTACTTTGTGTACAGAGACATGAAAATTTGTGCTTTGTATGTGTAATATAAATTGTAATGCATTCTGCTGTCATATATAACAAATTAAAATTTAAAAAGTCAATAAATGGGTTGGATTCAAATTAAAAAGCTTCTTCTCAACAAAGAAAACCATCACTGAGGTGAAGAGAGAGCCTATAATGTGGAAGCAAATTTTTACCACATGCACATCAGATGGAGCACTAATCTCCAGGATATATAAAGAACACACAAAAAAAGTTAATACCAAAAGAACAAACAACCCAATCAATAAATGGGCTAATGAGCTAAATAGACACTTCTCAGAAAAAGATATACAATCGATCAACAAATATTTTTAAAATGTTCAACATTTCTAGCAATAAGACAAATGCAAATCAAAACTACTCTAAGATTTCATCTCACTCCAGTCAGAATGGCAGTTATCAAGAATACAGTAATATTAAGTGTTGATGTGGATGTGGGGAAAAAGGTACACTTATACATTGCTGGTGGGACTGCAAATTGGTGCAACCACTTTGGAAAGCAATATGGAGAATCCTCAGAAAATTCAGAATGGAGCCACCATTTGACCCAGCTATTCTGCCCCTCAGTCTATACCCAAAGGACTTAAAATCAGCACACTATAGTGATAAAGCCACCTCAATGTTTATAGCAGCTGAATTCACAATAGCTAAACTGTGGAACCAACCTAGATGCCCATAAATAGACAAATGGGGAAACTGTGGTGTATATACATAATGGAATATTACTCAGCTTTAAAAGAGAATAAAATCATGGCATTTTTGGGTAAAAGAATGGAGTTGGAGAATATTATGCTAAGCAAAGTGCGCCAATTCCAAAAAATTAAAGGTCTAATGTTTTCTTTGATTAGTGGATGGGGCCATGGGAAGAATGGAGGCACTTTGGATTGGGCAAAGGGGAGTGTGGAGAAGGATCATGGGAGTAGGAAAGATGGTGGAATCGGAGGGATTGCACCATTTGTGCGTGTCTACACCATGTACAACCAGAAAATTGAAATTTTGTGCTCCATTTGTGTACAATGAATTGAAATGCATTTTGCTGTTATGCACAACTAAGTAGAACAAATTTAAAAAAAAAAAAAAGACAAGAGGGTTATTTTGACTCATAGGGGTTCCAGTTTGCAATTGGTGGACCCTGCACAGGGCAGGATATCATGGCAGGAATGCATGGCTGAGCAAAATGACTCACCTGATGTCCAGAAAGCAAAAAAGAGGAGAATGAGAGAAAGGGGCTGGTGTCTCCCGACACTTTCAAAGGAGTGCACGCTTCCAATGACCTCAAGCTCTCCTACTAGACCTTTTAAAGATCTCACTTTCCAAAGCCCCAAGCTGGGATGAAACCCAAAGTCTGGTCTCAGAGCCAGTTTGTGGGGAAACCTCTGTCTGCTCCTGCTGGATCTGCAGTATCCGGAAGGAAGAGGAAGTTGTAGGACAGCACTGGAGACCAAAGGGTGCCGAGGTGGAGCCGATGGCATGGCCTCCTCTCTCCTCCTAGCTGGAGGGTGTGACCTCTCCAGGTGGGAAGCACAACATCGTGAACAAAGTAGGCATCGCAACCTGATGGAGATATCAGGTTCACCCAAGAAATGCAATGGCCACTAAGCACAGACCCTGCCTTGGCAGGAGTGAAGGGCAAGAGCTTGGTCTCAGGGGCCACTCTTAGGATCCTCATCTGTTCCCTGAAACACCAGGTGGCATCTGGACCCAAAGAAGCTTCTGGTCTTGATGGCAGGTTAAATGCTGCTGGCTGGTTTGGGAAGGCGAGCAGCTTGCCATGGCTTCTCTTATGGAGAAGAGTGTGGGCAGAGGGAAGGTATAATGAAGAGATAATCTTGGTCTCAAGGGGTAGCTGGCCCCTTTTCCTTGTGAAAGCAGTGTTCCGCTTCCCTTTGAGTAGCCATGTAAACCATCTCCTAGGAAATGAATGACCCATCCCAAGACGTAGGGTTTATTTGCCTGGGGTGGGCCGTGGACAGTGCTGCTGGCTGGCACCCACCCTAGATTGTGGTTGCAGACCAAAGCAGGCTGACTTTCTCCCCTTCTTCCTGTATCTGAGGTTGAATGTGACTTATCAGATGTCTTTGTCTGGCATGATTTTGGGTGCCACAGTGGGAGGGCACTGTCACTTGTCCCCCAGTCCTGGGTTGGAGTCCTAAACTGCTGTGTCTGTAGAGCATTTTGACCTTTGACCCCTGCTGCTTGGTGACAAGTATGGGGGTCAGGCTCAGTAGGGTGGTGTTGGCAGGGACAGGAGGAGAAAGGAGACGGGGAAGGAAACAACCCTTTTGAAAATAATAGTTGTTATTTGAGAAAGAAAGTATCAATTTTCTGGTCTCTTCCATCAGCTTTCCTCCCTTTTCCATTCCCCCCGCCCCCCCCCCACCAGTCCTTCCCCATGCTCTGGGCTCCTCTCCCTTCTCTCAGGGCCCTTCTAGGCTGGGAAACTAGTTAGTGTTGGAAATGCCCAAGAGCAAATGGGCTAACAGGTTGTCAGGGACAATAGCTAATGCTTTGGGGTGCCTGCTCCATGCCAGGTGCTTGCTAAAGGTTGTATGGAATTGCTTTTGTCTAATCCTCTCAACAATCCCAGGAATTAAGCATTATAATTATTTCTATCTTTAAGATAAGAAACCTAGGCACAGAGAAGTTAAGTAACTTTCCCAAAGATCACACAACGAGTAAGGAGTGGAGTCAAGTATTTGTTCACAAATAGTCTCACAAATATTTGTTCATCGTCTACTAAGTGCCAGGCATTTAAGCTAGGTGAACAAGACGGGTTCCCCCTCTAGCACATGATTACATACCCGCCCCCCCAAAAAAACCCCATAAACAAACAAACCCTCTACTAGTGATTAGTGCCATGCAGAGGATTCAAATGGACCGATGTGGTGAAGCCACTGGGTGGTTACTTGAATCTGAGAGAGCAGAGCAGGAAGGCTTCTCAGAGGAGGTGACATTTAAGCTGCAAGGTTCAGACAAGGAGCCAGACTCTAAAGATGATGGGGAGGGGAATTTCCCAAACAGCTGGTGTGGACAATGCCATCTTTTGAGAGGAGGGGAGTAACTCTGTGAGAGGAGGCTGGGGCAGGAGGGGGCCTTCCAGGGTCTTCAGTTAATATTCTTCACTTAATTAGGGTCTTTCAAACTGAAAGGGGCCTCATAGCTCTCCTGTGGAAATTAGAAAGAGAGGGACCTTTTCACATTTTAATGTCAGCTTTATGGATAGGGTTTGTGGTTAATAATGTGATGGGGGCGCCCAGCAGGGGTGCTGGTGCACACCCAACCTGCTCCCTGATCTCTCTGACCTCATGCAGGAAGCCAGGCAGTGTACAGGATGGGATCCATCGAGAGGTGGTGGGAGGGCATTGCATCAGACTTGTGCCACCTCCACGCCTGGCAGGACAGGGCCCATGCAGCTCTGGGCTTGGTGCCAGTTCCTCTCATTGAAAAACAGTAGGACTGATTGCAGTGATGTTTTGCAAAGGAAACAAGGGAAAGAACGTGACGTGGGCAGAGATTACAGCTCACGATATTTCAGGCCCAGGCTAGTTCCAGTAGCGAAGGTTCAAATTCCTCCCTGAGACTGCTTCCAGGAAACCCCAGGGTGTGAAACTATAGTGCCAGATGTTCTAGTAAAAGGAAAACCTCCCAGAACAAATAATAACAATAACAGAAGGGCAAATTAATCCTGTAGGTGGGAGAGAGAGAGAGAAAGAGAGCATGCTCCAAGACTGCACCTTGCAAGCATCCGGTGGCCCTGCACAGACTCCATATGCTACATGTCATGTTTCGTTTCATCCTGAACCCTTCTCTGCCCTGTGATTCATGAGACAAGCCCCTCTGAAATGCCAGGTGCTGGTCACAAAGAGGCAAGCAGCTGAGGAAGGGGATTCACAGCCTCCCACAAGCAACACATTCCACACACTATTCCTGATGGGTTGTGGACTTATTGCCCAGGCACAGCTTACTATGGGTTGAGAACTGACTCTGAAGGTGGAGATGTGTGGTACATAGGCCAACAACACCCCAGGGTGCTTGCATGGTACACTTGTCCCAAAAGAGACAGAGGTGTGACAAGTGCTTTGAAGAACAAATACCTGAGAAAAAGGAGAGGTGTGTGTGTGTTGGGGTGGGGGGGCTCTGAGGAGCTATTAACCAAACATTATCTACCTTGGCTACTTTAAAAGCATTTCTAGAAAACTGTCAAGTTCACATCAGTCCCCTTGGGAGTCTGCATTTTCCTTTTTGCTTAAGTCTTAATGGTTTCTAATAAAACTATTACAATTTGGGCAGGGTTACAATTTTGATGGGATGGGCTCTTCTAGAACTCCACAAATTTGGTGATGGAAAGACATCTAAGTGGGGGGGGGTGTCATAGATTTGTATGGAGACAAGTAGGGCCTCCATGCATAGGTTTCTTTTCTTTCTTTCTTTCTTTCTTTCTTTCTTTCTTTCTTTCTTTCTTTCTTTCTTTCTTTCTTTCTTTTTTTTGAGAGAGAGAGAGAGAGAGAGAGAGAGAGAGAGAGAGAGAGAATTTTAATATTTGTTTTTATTTTTTAGTTCTCGGTGGACACACCATCTTTGTTTGTATGTGGTGCTGAGGATTGAACCCAGGCCGCACGCATGCCAGGCGAGCGCACTACTGCTTGAGCCACATCCCCAGCCCCACACAGGTTTCTTTTAATTGGAATTATTCTCAGAGCATTTGATGTGACCTGCATTATGAATCTCCTAAAGGTACTTGTGGTGAATAGAATTCCCTAAATATAGATGACTACTATGGTTTGAATGATGGTGTCCCCTGTAAAATCCATGCAGAAACTTAATTCCCAATGCAACATTTTTAAGAAATATGGCTTGGGAAAGTCATTAGATCTTGAGGGCTCTCTCCTCATGAGTTGGATTAGCGTTCTATTTTTTTCTTTTTTTTAAAAAATTATTTGTTCTTTTGAGGTATATACATGACAGTAGAGTGCATTTTGACATATTCTACATACATGAAGTATAACTTATTCTAATTAGAATGCCATTATGACTTTTGTGGGTAATTGGATTAGTATTCTTTTAAAAGAGTTTGAGGTTGAGGGGAGTGACCATTTTTCCTTTCTACTTTGAGGACACAAAAGATGCAGCAACAAGGTGCCATCTTGGAAAAAGAGAGACTGGGTCCTCACCAGGCACTGACCTTGCACTTACCTTAAGACCTAGATTCTTCAGCTTTTGGAACTATGAAAAATACGTTTCTGTTATTTACAGATTACTCAGTAGTATTTTGATATTGCAGCAGAAACAGAACAATACAATGATTATAAAGGCATTTTGGAGGACTAGTGTTCTGGGAACGCTTATAACACTGTTTTATTTATTTTTTAACATTTATTTCTTTATTTCTTTATTTATGTGGTCCTGAGGATTGAACCCATCGCCTCACACATGCTAGGCCAGCACTCTACCACTGAGCCACAACCCCAGCCCCTATAACACTGTTTTATATTATTGATACTTCCTTCATTGATTCAGCACAAATTTCAACAAACCATCTTGATTTCCTAGTAGTGCCTTCTTGGTGGTGGAAGATTCAGTATGATTTCATGAAAGTAATCTGCAATACTTGAGGGTACACAAATCTTTTGGTACATAAGAAGGAATCTCTCTGAGCCAGGCATGGTGGCTCACGCCTGTAATCTCAGCAGCTCCGGAGGCTGAGACAAGAGGATCGCGAGTTCAAAGTCAGCCTCAGCAAACAGTGTGGCACTCAGTAACTCAGCAAGTTGAGTGAATAAAAAATACAAAATAGGGCTGGGTATGTGGCTCAGTGATCAAGTTCCTCTGAGTTTAATTTTTGGTACAAAAAAAAGAAGAAGAAGAAAGGAGGAGGAGGAGGAGGAGGAGGAGGAGGAGGAAGAGAAGGAGGAGGAGGAGGAATCATCTCCCTGGATAGAGCTTGGGGTTTAACGCACTAGACAGGATCTCTGTCATAGGATCTTTCAACAATAGAAATGGTCCTTTGCAAACTGTGAAGGTTTGGATCAGAAATGTCTCCAGAGTCTCATGTGTCCAGAGGTGGGGTTTTTAGGACACAACTAAATTATGAGGGCTACATCAGTGGATTCATCTTTTGATGACTGAGTGGATTACTGGAGGGGATTGGAGGGGGTGGGTCACTGGGAGAGTACCCTGGAAGTTTCTCTCCTCTCCACCTATTCATCTCCATGTCCCCATTTCCCAGATCTGAGCAGCTTTCCTCGGCCCTACTCTTCTGCCATGATGTTCTGCCCTCACCTCAGGCCCAGAACAATGGAGTTGGATGACCATGGAGAGAAGCCTCTGAAACTGTCAGTCAAAACAAATCTTTCCTCCTCTAAGTTGCTTTAGGTATTTTTGTCACAGTAACGAAAAGCTGACTAGCATAGGAACTGAGAAATTTGAGTGATATCATTCAAAAAAGAGAAATAGGAAGAGATAGCAAAATAAATGATTTGTTCTGAAAACACAAACACACACACACACACACACACACACACACACACACACACATTTCTAAACTTGCTGGCAATAGGGAATCAACCAGACAATATCTGATGATTTCTTTCACATGAATCTTCCAAATATGGAGAAATGTCTGTGACCACTTCACCTCCATCAAACTAACAAAGAAACAAAAAAGGATGTTCTATGCTCTTCTCCTTTTTTCTCATGTATTTGACTAGAGTGACTCTAGGATTGAGAGAGGTTCATGAAAGGCTGGACAATTTCTAACCAAACTCATGGACCACAACTCTCCTTGAGCCCTGAACACATATAACTTTGAGAGTAGAAAAATCCTGGATGGCAGGTAAATGCTGGCTTCATTCATATAACTCTCTGCTCCCTGGGTCATAGGTAGTTAGGAGGCCAGGCTGGACTCCAGGAAAGAGTGAAATTTGAAAAGACAATCTGCAGAAAACTACTGCACCTGGAAGACACTGCAGAAGAATTGTTCTTAAGGCCTCTGAGGGCTGAGCAGCTGAGACAAGCCTCCAACTCCACCATGCTTGGACAACCTTTGTGTGGTTCTTCTCAATTCAGAGGGAATTGCTTGTTATTTTGTTTAGCTCATTCAACTCTGTGATTCATGCAAACTGGAAGCATTCTAACCCAGAAAAATCACGAAAAAGATAGCAGCTATCTTTATTTTTTTTTGCTCAAACATTCATTTTGGCTTGTTCTTTTAGGACTCTGGAACTAGCCCAAAAATTTAAAGGACATCACAGAATCTTAATGATCATGACACACCATTGAGAGGTATTTCTGCTTTTGTGTTTGGAGAAGGGAAGATTTCTTACACTGATTGGAAAAGAAGATGAATTCAAATGCAAATCCTTTTGCCTACATGTGGGATTAGAGGAGGTGTACATTATAACAATTTGAATACCCATTTAAATTCAACCATATTTGTCTTCCAAGATTTTTACTCACATCTACTTTCTGTGTGTTTGCCATCCAGATAATGAAGAATTTGGGGAGCTTTAAAAGTAATTTCTCTTTTTATACCCTGAGTTAGGCCCATGGAAAAAGTTCTACAGATTGAGAATGGCCATATATTTTGGTTTCCCCAGGTAGTCCTGGTTAATGCTTGTTGATTGATTAGTGACTGTTCATTTTTTTTAGCTCTCCATTTCACTCTGCTAAGTGTCCTGTTTGGATGATACATCATGTGATCTCCTTGCTCATGAGCGGGAGAAGTGAGAGGTGGGAGAAATGTCACAGTTGGCAAATCTCTGACTGTAAATGGATGCTTCTCAAAGAAATTATAGGCTCTCAGCTGTATGTATAACAGGCGTATGAAAGAGTGTAATTAAGGACATAATAAAGACAAGCCTCCAACTCAACCTTTTGGGTTGCAGACGACCCAAAAGGAATGGTGTGAGTCTTGGGACATCTGAACGGAAACAACTTCCAAGTGATGTGAGCAGGATGCAGAAAGAATTGGAGGTGGAAGCAATGCGAATGAGAAGCTATGGCTGCATCAGAGGCTGCATCGTAGCAAATCTCATGATCAAGTTTCTTTCGATTCCTAGTGTTTTATTGCCCAACAAATCTTACATGTAGGGATAACAAAGGGCAAAAGCCCAAGAGACAGGAAGCAGTTGGCCTGTAGGGCTACAGTGTCATTATCGGACATCTGTTTTCTACTCTTCCTGATTTGAACTTGAAAGTCTTCCCCGTTCCCTCATTGCTGTTTGCAGGAAGCTGTGCTCTGACCACAGCTCCATCTCTCCCAGTCTTACTTGTCTTTGTTATAAAAGTTGTTATGCTAGTTAAAAATTCATGGTTTCATGGTCCCAAATTCACCCTTTGCCCTTCCATATCTGCTATGCCACATTGGGGGTAATTACTTTATTATTCATTTCTCCTTTACAACAAGCACTGTTAAACTCTATTGTTAGAGTGTGCCAAAAGTGTTAGAGTCTGTAAACAAGTCAGGATGGCGCCTGGCATTTTGCAGAGGGAGTGGTTTGTGAAGTCACGCCAGTGAGCCATTAAGTGTGGAGATTCCTTATTGGTTGACTGCTGGATCTAGTTTATGTTAATTAAGATAAGCTGTGTGGAATGTATATATACCCCTCTGGTCCTACAATAAATGGCTCCCACTCCTGCTGTATCAATGTACACAAGTTGCTCGTCCCCTCCCCCTCAGTTATTTTGCTGCAGCTGGACTGCGGCAGATGGTGGCTTGTACAGGGAGCCCCAGGACACTTGGGGGTAAGTTGATGAAAAAAAGCTGCCCATCTATCCCTAAATAGGACGGGAGCAAATCTGCTCATCAGATAGGGCAAGAGGAAAAATGGCCATTTTGAGAAAATGGAGAGGATTGATACAGTATGTTTGTGTCTTGTTTTGTCTTGAAATGTTGTATTGTCTTTGTGATGAAAAAATGGAAGGGGTGAGAAGTAAATTACTAAGAGAAGAAGGCACCCCAGTGGAACCCAGAGCAATTAGGGCATGTGTTGATAAGAGCCCAGGAACTCTAGTCAGAAAGAAAAAGAAAGTTCAGAAGAAGAAGAATTTTCAGGAAAAAAAGTTGCAGCAAAAGGCTATTACTGAATACTTTTTGTTACCAAAGGGTGCGTGAATCTGCTCGGCAGCTGCCACGTGTGCAAGCCGGTCATGGCGCAGCAAGGACTTTCCAAGTGGCAGCAGCCGGGTCTTCCCTGCCCCCCCACCGGGGGAGCGGGATGCCACTGCGAGAGCCCAAATCCAAACCTGACCCGGAGGCACAGTCTTGCAGGTTCTTGCTCCCGGTGTCCAGTGGCAGTTTGAGTCCAGGACATTCCCCATCTGGGGCTACCTGAGGATGCTGCAGTGGAGGATCATTAAAGGTCCTGACCCAGTGATTGTCTGGAGTCTGGGTTCTGTTTCTGTGTTTCCATGAGGAGAACAGCAGCTGATTTGGATTCCAGAGAGACTAGCTAAAGTGATTTCTACAGACCAAAAAGATCCTTACATCTGCGATAATGGTTCTCCCACATCTGGAGGCTAATGAGTAATGAACACCATTAAGGCCTATTTCAAATGTAAAAAACCTTGAGATAATGTACTAAATTGTTCAGAAGGTTGTTTTCTTAGCACCTGATGGAATACTACAGGATTTTCTTTAACATCATTGCTGGAGTTCCTGCCTTCGTGCTGGTAAAGACGAAGGTAAAGACGTGCTGGTAAAGACGAAGGTGGAAGAATTTCCAGTGTTGCTGAAAACCGGACCAGACTTCGGCTGAGAAACGGACGAGACTTCGGATCAAGCTAGTTGCCTGCAGAACTTACCTGGACTGTGATTTAAGCTAGCTGCCTGCAGAACTTATCTGGACTGTGAGGTCCAGTCCAGGACCTATTGAGACACTGCTTTACCTGGGCTGAGACAACAAACTGTAATCTACAACAAATTGTAACTCGGTATCTTTGCTAACGGTGTCATTGCTGGTATAATTTTTCCAAGGACTTCTTGCATGGAGCCATCAATTGGCTTGGTATTGTGGTATTTTGTATCCTCCCCTTCTGTTTGTAGCAGATTATTGATGGTGTTTGTGTAAAAACCACTATGGTTGTTATTTAAATTAAACAAAAGAGGGAAATGTTAGAGTCTGTAAACAAGTCAAGATGGCACCTGGCATTTTGCAGAGGGAGTGGTTTGTGAAGTCACACCAGCGAGCCATTAAGTGTGGAGATTCCTTACTGGTTGACTGCTGTATCTAGTTTATGTTAATTAAGATAAGCTGTGTGGAATGTATAAATACCTCTGTTGTCCTACAATAAACGGCTCCTACTCCTGCTGTATTAATCTACACAAGTTGCTTGTCCCCCCACCCCCCCAGTTATTTTGCTGCAGCTGGACTGCGGCAAAAAGGACACTGCAGGACAAAGTCTTCTGGCTGGTTTCTGCTGCTGCTTGTTGATGGTCAGGTGGGTATAAGGACATCTAGTGGTGGGGGCTTTGCCCTTAGCCATGAGCCCAGAACCCTGACAACCTTGTGACCACACTCTCCCTGGTGATCACCTTCCTACAGCCTTCACCTTCTGGACACCATGCACTCCAGGCCTCCTGGGCCCAGGGATGCCCCAACTCCCCTGTCGTACTGACTACCTTGCCTGCTCTCTCAGAGTTACTTCTGCTTGCCTGATGACTGTGACCAGCTCTGGTGTAGGTAACCCAGCAAATCACTCTGCCACCCAATGAACTGACACTCTACACTTTTATGTAGAGTGTGGTCTTTTTATGGTCTGAACCTTGGCCTCTTCCACGCTCACCCTTTTTTGGTACTCTCCCTCAGCCATAGGATACCCCTTCAGAGTTCTCATGATATTTTATAGTCATTCTCCTGTCATGGCTTAATAATTCTTCATGGTAAACATTTCACCTTTGAGGATTTATTAAGAATTTATTGTTAGAACCAAAAATTTTGTTAAAATTTAAATGTGTAATGTATTCTCATGTTGAAAACTTCAAATAGTATAGGATGTAAATTGAAAATTGAAAGTTTTCTTTCCTCTCTCCTCAGTTTTGTTTTAAAATCATTTCTACTTTTCGACCATAAAAATCGTTAATAGCGTCTAATGCACTCTTCCTACAAACTTTCTGTATATACATAAGCATACACAAAACCGTTAGCTTAAAAAAACATGGTTATTCTCTAAACACACTTTTGAATCCTTTTTTTCCAGTTAATATAAATTGGCTATCTTTCCCTATCAACATGTCACATTTTTAAGACTTTATTCATTCACTGTTATTTTTATTTCTTAAGAAATACAAGTATATAGTTATTTTTAACTATCAGATATCATAGAGGCATTAAAAGAAAGGGAGAAGTTTCCTGAAGAACCACTAACTCCTTTTAATCATTTGGATACCACTATAGAGTCAAGCACAGCATAACAACATTTCGGTCAATGATAGACTGAATATACCCTGGTAGTCCTATCCAATTATGTCACCCGGTGACATCATAGCTGTCATAGTATACTCTATGATGGCCACATGATGACAAAATAGCCTAACAATGCATTTCTCAGAACAAATCCCTCTCCCCCATTGAGCAATGCATAACTGTAATTTTTAAAATACATACATTTACACACACACACACATACACATTTATTTCTTCAGTCAACAACTTTAGGCAGTACTTATTAGCTCCCTATTGAGTAAAGTGAGGGAATTTAGAAGATCCAGCTTTATTCAATTTCCACTACTTTTGCCCTTTCTGGGTTTTGGGGGTCATTATATGACTTTAACATTGTCAAGATGTACGTGGTGAGCTCTGTTGCATTGTTACAATCAAGCTTTCTGCTTTGTCTGTAGGTAGATTCTAAAGTAGAAAAGCAGCAAATAACTTATAATATAATTATGTCATTAAAATTCCACATAGAACCAACTTGTAAAAATACAGCTTTAATGAAGGAAATGTTATACTGTGCCACAAAAAGAAGAGAATGTCTCAAGCCAAGTGTATTATTTTTTCTTACATTGTGATAATTACTTACTTTTTTCACAGTTTAGTTTGTACTGTATCTGCAGTGATTTTTTGGAACAGGCTTAATCTTTTCCCCTGGAGTTTTAAATCATTTTTCTTTTTTCTTCTTGACTGAAGAAACTTGATGTTAGAGCTTCCAGGTTCTCAATCAAAAATGGAACCCTCTCTTTCTTGAAGACCTTAATAGAGCCTTCTGACCTTTTGTTTTAATTTGGATCTATTGTTTTCTAAGTTGAAAGCATCCTAAGTTTTCTTTTCACTGGGTTCTCATAGTTCATTCCTCCCCCCAAGGAAACATTTATCATTCTTTTATATTCTTTTGTTATTGTTGTTTAACTCAAGGCTATTGTTGAATTGTTACTGGACATGGTATGCGGTGACATTCTCTGCATTGCTAGATTTCTGAAAATAGCTTTATTTTGTCTACCTGACAAGTATTTGCCTGAATCCAAAAGTCTAGTGTGTCAGCCTCAATCCAATCAGGAAACAGAAACCACACAGTCATTTGAACAGAAGCAGTAATATAGAGAATTATTATTGCTAACCGAGAATGAGGAATTGTCCAGCAGTTAAGTAAAGAGAACTCTAAAGAATATAGGAAAGCACATATAAGGAGCAGCTCTACCTCTGCTATGAGATGGAGTAGCATCCTGGAAGAGCCCCTCTCTCCTTCCTTCTAGCCAGAGGTCCAGGGCTTGCTGGGGAGAGCAGAGCCATGGCTCACTGAATGCAGAAAAGTTGCTGTAGCGCCTGCCAATTGGAAATCCACCTTCTAAGGTGCTTCAGAAAGCTGCCACAGGGAAGTGTCTCATCAGAGGCACTGTGCCACAAAACTGTTCAGAGGATGATTCCAGGGGAACCTGGGGCCACTGGGTGCTCTGCCAGCCTTGCACAACAAAACATGGGTGCTGGAAAGCTACTTATTCTGCAGAAGCTTGGTGCAGAGGAGACCGGCCTGTGCAGCTGGAGGAAGCGAAACCAGGAAGCACCCTGACCTACCCCCATAATGTCTTCCTTGCGCCCTCTGCTGGCAATGCTCCAGGCAGGAAATACGTTTAAAGGGCCCAGATCCATTTTCAGAGAGCAAGCAAAAAGGGAGAATTTGAAGCCAAGCGGTAACAATAACTCAGTAACTAGTACATCTGGGTTTAAAAGCATGTTCTTAAGACTGTTGAAGGATTTGCTCTGTTATCTTCTGATAGTGGTAAAGATGAGAAGTCTGATGTCATCCTATATTCCTTCATGGGTAGACTAAAATAAAGTTTAAAAAAAATTGATATATCTTTAGAGTTTTAAAATTTCATTAGAGCTCTGTGTGTCTAGATGTCAATTCCTTATTTCAATTTCATCTGCTAGAGATTGTGTGGGTGCTTTCCACTTAAAATTCTTCCATTTGGTTATTTATTATTTTCTCAGGTCAATTTCTGAATTCTCTTGTGAACTCCTACTAAGCAGATGTTTGACCTCTTGCTTTGGTCTTCTCTCTCTTTTCAATTTTGTTTTCAGACTTTCTCTTTGTGCTCTGGTTGGAAGCTCTGTGAAATTCCCTTGGCTTTATATTTACAGATCATCAGTTTGGCATCAGCCACATCTATGTTAACTTCACTCCTCTGTTGAGTAGTTTTGTTTTGACAATCTCATTTTAAATATCCATTTACTCTTTTTCCCCCCCATGGTTCATTTTCATAATAGCATTCTTATTTTATAAAAGCAATATTTTCTTGAATCTTTCTGAGGATACAAACTTAAAATTTTTCCATTTTATTCCTTGAATTCCCTGTTTTCTGAAGGGTTCAGTTGTTTTTTTCTGTCTATTTGATCCTTCCATTTCACATTTATGATTTTCCTTAAAAAGAAAAAAAAACCTATGTTCTTCAAGATTCCTTTTACTTATTAATGAAGGACTTGTAATGATTAATGTTGGGAGTAGATGTGTGCTTACTCTGTAGTTTTTAGGAAAGTTTTTCCAACAGATCCTTAAATGGGATGGTGGTCTGTAGACTTTGTGCTACCAACTTACCCACTGTGTCCCTTGGCTGCAAGAGTACAAATTGAATCCTCCAAGAGGACTGGCAAGTGGTGGCCACGCCAACCCTTTGTTGGAGATGAACTTAGCATCTTGAAATCCTTCAATAAAACTGCAAAGTTTTATATTATCAATGTGCAGGAGAGATTTCTGAGTTGATTAAATGTTTATCACACACCTACTTTTAAAAATGTTATATCTCCAGACTGGGGATATAGTTCAGTTGATAAGAGTGCTTGCCTTGTATGCACAAGGCCCTGGGTTCAATCCCCAGCACCACAAAACAAAAACAACAACTAAATAGTTATATAGTGTTTAGTATCCCATTTTGGAAAGCAATGTCCTATCAAATCTTGTTTCAAATCAGTTGAAATCTTTCATTTTATTTTTATGTGGGAGATATCTTTGAACATTTATGAATATATTATCTATATATGATAATGTTATGGTTTGTATTTAAGTCATCCCCCAAAGGCCATGTGCTAGTGGCTTGGTCTCTAGCCTGTGACCCTATTGGGAGATTATGGAAACTTCAGGAGGTAGGACCTAATTGAAAGAGGTTGATCATAAGGGTGGGCCTTTGAATGGTGTATTTTGTATTTTGTCCCTGGGCACACACACTCTCTCTCTGCTTTCCAACCACCATGAAGTAAGCAGTTTTGGACCATAGAAACAGGGTCAAATGATTATGAAATGAAACCTCTTCAACTGTTAGCTAAAATAAATCTTTCCTTCCTTAAGTTGATTTTCTCAGGTATTTTGTCACAGTGATGAAAAACTGACAGATAAATTTCTAAAACCGTGTCAAAGGGCGTTCAGTCTTAACCCTGAGGCTCTCTGGCTTGGCCTGTGGAAGTGGTTGTGTTAACTCAATTATTAGCCATCTCAGGGCTTTTAAACAAATGTAGTCATTGTCTTATCCCCTACGTACACTTCCTTAGGTGACTGCCCAGAATCAACGATTGGCAGGGGGACATGGGTTTCATGCTCTCATTAGCTTCATCTTGATTTGCTGTGTGACACTAAGAAATAATTGTAACTGCTCCTGTTGGCCAAGGGTCTTATTGGCCAGGTGCTATAACAATGCATGTTTCTAATTACTTTTCACAACTGTGGAGCAAAAAGAGACTAAAATTATGAACAAGGTTAAGTGTCTTTTCTTGTGTTTGGCAGTATTTCCTTTTTTCTCTTCAATTTTTTTATTCACTCAAAATTGGTTTGTTGGCTTTATGCATACTGATTCATAAGAGCTCAAGTTTGGTCTATCATATAAATTGCAAATAATTTTTCATGGTTGCTATTTGATTTTTTTTCTTTTTCTTTTCTTTTCTTTCTTTCTTTCTTTCTTTTTTTTTTTTTTACTTTATTCATGTTCTTTTTCATCCAGCAGAAAATATCAATTTTTATTGAGGTAAATCCATCAACTATTCCTTTACGGGCTTGGAGTTTTATGTCATGGCTATAAAGTCCTTCTTAACTCTACCATCAGCCTCAGGATGATTAGGGGAAAAGTACCCATGATTTCTTCTAGTACATTTACGGCTCCTTTTTAAAATGTTTAATGCTTTACCCATCTGGAATGGGAGTAATGTATACAAATCTAACCTATTTTTCTTCCAGATGGTTGGCCAGCTGCTCCAGCATCATTTAATCATTAATATGTCTTATCTTCATCCATTAGAAATGTCACTTCTATCATATTAAACTCAAATGTGAATTTGGTGTTATGTTTATACCACTTATTCTATTTCATTGATGTTTCTGTCAATTCATCATACCAGACCTTTTTTTTTTTATTGCTGTAGCTTTATTATCAATTTAAAATATGGTCAAACTCTATTCCTTTTGCTTCTGAGAGTTTCATGGTTTATCTCTTATGTTTATTTTTTAAATAGATGCTTTTATTTTAAATGAACAAATTCCAATAAAATTTTTGTTAGAATTTTTATTTGATAGCTTGGAATTTACACATTTAATTAGAGGCTATTCCTTACTTGGCTAAAGATGCTTTCTTCTTATCTCTTGGTATCCCTTCATTCTTTGATCACCCCCAATTATCACATCTATGACTTTTGAAATTAAACAGATTGCTGGGGATAATTCTGTTGGGACAATAGGTGCAGATCAGGCCTACCCTGGGCAAACCCAGATGGTTCCCTAGGCAACAGCCTCTTTTCTTTTTTTAAAAATATTTTATTTTAGTTGTAGTTGGACACAATACCTTTATTTTGTTTTTATGTGGTGCTGAGGATTGAACCCAGGGCCTTGCACAGGCTAGATGAGCACTCTACCGCTGAGCCACAACTCCAGTTCCCAGCCCCTTTTCAATTTACAACTTTTCACCTTTGTGATCTATGGTATCAAGTATGACCTCTGTGTTAATGATTCCAGAATGTGCATACTACTTCTTTCTTGAGCTCCTGATACATATTTCCAAACTCTATGTCAAATATCTCACCACATGGCCCACTGTCCCCTCAAAATCAAGCTGGATTCAGCTTTCCTTCAAAATGGATTCTTCTTTTCTCATCTCCTGGTCAAGTTAGCCATTCAGTTTTGTTTTTGTTTTGTTTTGTTTTCCTAAATGATGTGACCATTTATTCATAACATTTGATACATAAATTTGTGATGGAAATAAAATTTGCTATACTACCTACTATGTTCTAAGATTTATATAACACTTGTAAAATGTGTCTGTTCACTGTGGTCACATAATGAATGTAGGATAGTGTTATCTCCATTAGTTTACCTATGTGTTGCTTATCCATGGGCTAAGCACAGAATAATGCTGAAGTAAACCTTAGAATAGAAGAATCTGATCTTACCTGACAAATTTAATCAAAGAAATACCAGTAAACCTTCAGTGTATAATATATAGAGATTCCATGAAGGGGTGTGGGCAGATAAACCATATGAATATATATTGATTGGATAGGTAGATAGATAATAGAGACAGGTGATTTTGGTGAAATGGAATTATACCGAAGTAGGAGATGATTCTGTATTGCCACATTTACATTTTATCAGTTTAGCATGTTAAGAGTATATTGGACAGAGAGAGGCACATCCTCAAGTTTGAGTTTCAGTTCTGCTACTTATTCATCATATGTCCATGTGCAAGTTATTTAATCTCTGAGCCTCAGTCTATTTCATCAGCTAAAAATATTAACCTACCAGAGATGATGAATTCTTTATATACACTTTCCTGGGCTATGATGCCCAGTTATTTGGTCAAACACCAGTTTAGATGTTAGCCATCCAGTTTGGAGAGCTGGATATCTTGCTATGATTTGGAATCCATCCCTCTCTCTCCTTAGGTATTGTTGGTTTCCAAACCCTTCCATTTCTTATCCTGAGATAGCTTCTGAATTCAATCCCATGACTTATCATTAGTTATTGTCTTTAATAGAAGCTGGCTTATCTCTTTTCTGGGTTATTACAACAGCATCTCTCTGGTCATCCAGCCTCCAATCTCCTATTGGGGTGATGATGTAAACCTGAAATGCTTCATTCGTCTGTTTAAATATTCCTGCTGGTTCCATCACACCAAATTCTTGTTATAGCGTGCAAGCTCATGACAATCTGATTCCAGCCTCTGATTTAGTTCTCACTTCAAAACTCACTCCAACTGCACCGAAAGTCATATTGTTGCTCAAATACTTCCACTACTCCATCTCCGTACAAGCTGAGCTCTCTAAAATGCCCTTCCTGGTCTTCTGTACCAAAACATCGCTGCCCCCCAATGCTAAGGAAAAGCCTTGCCTGGCTCATGAATCCTTCCCAGATTCTCCCAGGCAGGGAACCCTTCTTGGGTGGTCCTGCAGCTCCTATTCCTACCTACCTCCTCCCACTCCTCCACCATGACCTCCCTCTCCTTGAATCTCCTTTATGTGCCCACCACTGGCTGCTCTGTAAGGGCATGGACTGACTTCCCCAGAGCCTGGGAATTATCAGGTGCTTGATAAAATTTTATTGAACCATCCTATGAATGATAATGTGGTTGGTTTGTGGTTCTATAGGAGGACCTACATTATCCAGGTATCATTGTAGGCCCTTTAGAGATGTTACTGGAGCTGGATCCTTGGGTTCAGAAATGACAGAAACTAGATGTGGAGGAATTCAAACAGAGGTGAGGTTTTATTGAGGCTTCTGCTCAGTGGGAAGGGAGAGGCGGTGTGGACCATGAGGGTGTCAGGCTGGCTCTCCAAACAGGAAAGGGGCCAGTTTTGCTCCTGTGTAGGGGCTGCAGGGGTGGGTCAGAGCTCTGGAATCTTCATGGGTTTGGGGCCTGTTTTCAAAGATGTTTTCTTTTGTGTGCCTCTGCTCTGGCCTTGGGGAATGAGCAGGCAGCGCAGAGCCCAGGAATGGCCGCGCTGTTCCCCTTGGTGCCACTGCCCGGGCACACATTCTTGCCTCTTGAGGACAAGTTGCTGCAGTGGACTGTTAATAATGGACAGGCTACGAGTTAAGGTCCTGGGGGTGTGTTAGTCCTTTTTCCCTGCGGCCTGACTGTCTCACCCCACTCCCCCACTGAGATTGCCCACTGCCTTGAACTTAAGAGGTGCTGTTTTTATGGGGGCCCCTGTCACAGTGTTATCTCCTTTAAACTTCAAAACAGCTCTAGCAGGGTAAGTTTTTCTCTCCCCATTTTATTATAGAGGAAGCTCAGGTTGAATGAGGTTGAATAGCTCTTTTTATGAGCCATAGGTAGGAAATGGGATTGGGACCTGTTATAAGGACTCCCAAATCAGCCACAGAATCCATAGTCTTTTCTCTCTTTCTGTATCTCTCAGATTTACCTTCCCTACTGATCTCTTTGTCCCATTCCTCACCTCCCTTCTCTCTCCTCATTATTATCTCTTTACCCAGTGGCTGGTTCTGGGCTTCCCTTCACTATGAGCCACAACCACCTGTTACTGCTCTCCAATGTGAGAATGAATTAACGTATGAAGTAAATTGGCTTCTTGGCACACTAAGATGGGACCCCTGCCTTCCTCCCAAAGAACGTGAGCATTTCACAGTGGCTCCTGGAGAACCACTCATGTTTTGTTCAGCACAAAGCAGGTGGGGTGAATTTGTGGGAACTGGTGTGAAAGAAAGGCCACATAGGAGTTGTGGCTCCCGTGTCTAGGGGTGGAGGAGTCTCAGGCCACAGCATCAGGGGCTGCCCGCCTGGCTTTGGGGCAGAGAGTTTCAGTTCCCCATCTTATTTAAAGTTCGTTCCACAAAAAATACATGCTTATTGTAGCAAACTTAGAAAATTCAGCAATCACAAAGAAAAACACCCATCATTCTGCCATGATATATAAACTTAAAAATATTTTTTATGCATTCTCTTTCCTCTTTCAGCTTTATAAACAAGAAGCTGCTCTGAATAAACTTTGATAGGTATACGTCATGTTTAACGAGCACTCCCCCCTCCGCATGATGCTGTGTGTGTTCACAGAAGTCATATGAACGCTCCAGATGTTTTGATGTGGCTTCCTGTGGTTTGGAAATGACTCACTGGGGAAGAGTGTGGAGGCAAATGGGCACCAAAATTAAATGACTGTCCCGGGACCACCTCAGGAATCTCTGCCATTTGACTTAGACATTATAGATTAAGACAAGAAGGAACCTGGGCAGTGACCTTACTGGCCAGGGTCACTTCTGTAAAATGAAAGGTGAGTTCTCTTACTCAGGGTGGCTGAGGCTGAAACTGGCAAGTCGGGCCCGGAACCCAAAATTCTTGTTTCTTTGGAGCTTTTTCTGCTCTTCTTAGAGGAGCATGAAGAACTTGGAAAAATTTCACTTGGAAAAAGTTACTCTACTTAAAGTGAGCCCTTGGGAATTCCAACCTAGGATAAACAGGAATTGGGAATTAATAATAAGAAGGATTATTTTCTTATTATTGGCAAGTGGCTTATAATGAGTTACAGCTGATAGTCACAATAGATGACTATTGTGTGTCAGGTAGGTGGCTTAAAGAAGACCTTCAAGGTAAATAATGATATCCCCATGATTTTAGAAGGAGTCACAGAAGCGTAGAGACCTCCTGTAGCTTGTCCAAGGACACAGAGCCATGACTGGCCACTGCTAAGGTGACTGCTGGGTGCTCTGTCCCATGGGGCCCACTAAAATCTCTCTCAACACCATTCATTTGGAGAAAGGAAGGAGAGCCCATTTATCCATTGGCTTATTTCCAGAATGATCAAGTGCTGTTTCATGGGCATCGAATCCTCAGAGTGGCTTCTGTGAGGGCCCACGTTCCAGAGTGGGAAGTGAGAAGCTTGTGGCGCTATCAGGTCAGGCCTGCATGAACTTGCCCAAACCTACCTGCAACTGGTTGCTGCAGCTGTGGATGAATAAAAGGGGAGGCAGAGAAGATTGGGAGTTGTGTTTAAAAAGTATCCTATGTGTTTGGACTAGAAGGCTCCCCTGGCGGGTTCCAGTAAAATGCCCTGTGTGGTGGAGACTCTTCTATTTCTAGAGACCTTTCTGAAATATCTTGCCCCAAAGCTGATACTCTCTCCATTCTGGCTCAGACCATGGGTGGCCATGGTTGTTTCCACCTAGGCTGTTGGAGCTCTGGAAATGCCCCCCTAAAGTGTGGTGCTTTGCCCTGCTGTACTCAAGAAGCAGCACCAAGGTCCCTCTGACCGCCTCCCTGCCCCTCATCACCCTGACTTCTTTCCCTCCAGACACCCACGGAGGGGCTTTCCCTGAAGTTCCCTTATCTACCTAATGACAGGATCTGCCAAAGAGGAGTGCTATGTCTTCAATCTTCCTCCTCAAATGTCATCAACCAAGAAGATTAAACTTGGATCTGAGAGGAAGAGACTGAAAATCAAGCATCACACCTGGAAACATTATCCCAGACACTGTCTGTTCTCTAGGCTCATTCATTTCACTAAAAACCACTTACCACCCCTTGAAATGGCCCACAGCTTCCTTTCTTTTCTCTCTCCTATAAAGAGGGCATTTAAGCTTCAATCGGCTTTCCCTCCTTTGAATTTTATATTTTGTATGGGATGAATGTATGCACATGAATAAATATGTATGCTTTTTCTTTTATTAGTCCCTTGCAAGTTTATTTCAGCAGACTCAAATATTGAACCTTCAGAGAGAGAGAGTTTGAACTGCCCCACAGGGTCCTGTACCATCTCTAGACCCATCACTGTGTCTACGGAGGCATGTTTTATCAAATGACAGATATTCTCACTTAAATCATGTTTAAAACTTAGTAAAAGATACAGTTCTCGGAAGACAAAACAGTAGGTGTCTATTATGATAGCAAATAATAGTACAATGATAATGCACTTTTGGAACCTCTTTGATCCAAAGGCTAAAAATCATTTTCAATTTTATTTCATGCTCAGTCTTCATAGAAGTTCATTGAGGTAACTAAGTATAAGATATTTTCAGAGAGAGAAAAAATAAACTGGCACCCTTTTGGAAACAAGACTCTGAAATATGTGTGGGGTCTCCCTTATCTCTTCACTAAGTTCACAGAGGAAAATTGTGCCTTGAGTGTTGCTTCCAGAAGTCTGGGCAAAATTGGTTTTGTTTGAGCCTAATTGGAAAGGAATGTCACAAAGACTTAAGAATAGTTTTAATGACTATATTTTACAATCCTCTTCCAAGATAGATTCAATTCAGTGTTGCTGAGTGGATACAAAGTTGAATGATACTCAAAAGAATCTTTCCACTAAATGGATTGAGACAATACAGCAGATTGATGTGGGCTTATTCCAGAGCACCCCTGCCCAGGGGTCAACTGGCAAGGCCTGCCTGTCTGCATGTCTGAGCTTCCCCTCCCGGCCACCCTTGTGCATTATATCTGAGTTGTTTGGGAGTGGATGGGGTGGAATGGGTTATTAAAAATCCTCTGGCTTGTTTTAACTGGACCTTTATTCTCACTCTTTATTCTGGTTGATTTTGCTGAATAAACCAAGGGAAGCAGATGGATTATAATGAAAGGCTGTGATTAAGATAGATCCACAAATCTGACCTGAGGGGCACTTGACTACTGAGCTACATCCCCAGTCCTATTTTTTGTATTTTATTTAGAGACAGGGTCTCACTAAGTTGCTTAGTGCCTCACTTTTGCTGAGGCTGGCTTTGAACTTGCGATCCTCCTGCCTCAGCCTCCTGAGCTGCTAGAATTACAGAAACCTAGTTTTTAAATTCAAGTTTACATTTCCATGCCAAATCTTTTGTAGATTTTTTTTCCCTCTTTCTTTGTAAAATCAGCTCAGAAGGGACAGCTGCACTCCATTTGGTGTTTGGGGACGATTCACACCATTTCCTCAAATAAAAAGTACATTTGCTTCCAGTTGTATTTTCTGTTTTCTCTCCTTCCTCTTTTTCCTTTCCTCTGGAGGCCATTAACTTCTGACTTGGGTAAATGTTGGAGAACTCACTCAGTTGAGATGTGCTGGGGCTGTTCCCTCCCTTTATCTCAGCATTTGCTTCTTGATTCCTTGTTTTGCAATTATGCATCTCTGTCTTCCAGGATTTTCCTGCCCTAGTCAGGCCTGTCCCCAGAAATTGTCCTGTAAAACAGAAACTACAGGGTACATTCTTGATTCACTTTTGGTACTGGGGTGTGAAGGTGGAAGACAGAGGCTTCACATTAGAATAAAGAAATATTAAGAGAAGGATAGGTGGGAGAAATCCTGGGACACTGGAGGTGCTTTGTGGCATTTTTCCCAAAAAGAGAGTGAGAATCAGCGCGTTGGAGCCAGCTACAGCTGGAGTTCAGTGGTGTCGTTGTGGTTGCTTGACTTGGCCATGGTGAAAGTATTTATACCATGGAAACTGACACACATTACAGGCCTTTCTGGTGAGCTGGTTGCTAAACACCTGCCTGTGAATCACAGCTGTTTGTGTGGGGTGTTTGCTTTCTTACAGTTTGGAGGCTTGGGTTGCAAGGTCTTTGCAATAGATTTTACACAAAAGACCCGTTTGTTCCATTTCCCCTCCCCATATCACATTCCACTGGATGAGGCCTAGAAGGTGTAGGTGTCTGGAGGAGAGGGCGTGGATCCAAGTTGTTCTGGAACTCTCTTGCCCACATGGCAGCATGGTTCATGCTCCCACCTCCTCTTCTTTGTTCAAAAGCCACCATCTCACTGAGACCACTCCTGACCGCCCATTTCTCTCTGTGACATGCTGGTCATCCCTGGTGCTTCCTGTCCCTCCCACCCTCTGCTCCACTTTCACTTTCCACGTCCCCTCTCATTTTCTAACACCAGACACACTTGTTTATGGTATTTATTGTGTGCCTCTCCTAGAAGGCAAGTTTCTTAACCTCAGAAGTCTTTGCTTATTTGCTCACTGACATATCCGAAGTGCCTAGAACATGGTCTAGCACAGAGTAGGTCCTGAATAAATGCATGTTGAAAGAATTGAATGAATAGTCCTATCTCTACATAAGTCAGAATTGTAATTTAACCAAAAAGTATAGAATGATAATTCTAGTTTTTTTAATCTGCAAAATAATTATATGCTTTATTTTGTGTGTGTTTGTGTGTGTGTGTGTGTGTGTGTGTATTTTTAACTAAGCTCAAATGGAATAATACACAGGAGTACTGTCAGAGTACAAAACACTTAATCAAAAAAGAATTTGTATTCAATGAAATCATAATTTTTCATTAAAAAATGACCACTCCAACTCATTTTTCCTTCCAGGAATTACCTTAAGAGAAGAGGAAAGAAAAAAGGTTGTGAGGTAGGGAGGGAAGAAGGGAGGGAGGGAGGGAAGAAGGGAGGGAGGGAGGGAAGAAGGGAGGGAGGGAGGGAGGGAAGAAAGGAGGTCGGTTAGCTATGATGTGGAAAGAAAGGGAAAATAAAAGAATAACAAAAAACAGAACAAGCTATCTCAGCCTAAGTCTACTTTTGTTAATGTACCATTAATTTATTACCATTTATTAAAATGAGAGTTGAAATTGTCCCTCAGGCTTGGCTAATGGCATGGTATTGCCGTTGTTCCCTGGGAATAAAATGCAACTCTTTTAAAGTCAAGGGATTCCTTGTAGCATTAGGGAAAAAAAAAATCAGTTAGTATTTGGAAAATGAGATTCAGCTTACACAAGAGGAAACCATTGGCTTCCAAGGAGATAATTCTGTGCTCAGAGGCCTACTGACTGTGGATTTTGTGTATTCATGAAATACCTGTGGCATGAAACAGTCAGTTACAGTGCAGTTTCATAGAGAAAACTTTAAAAGAAATTGCCAAGGAAAACCAACCTCCATCCATCCATCTGTATTAGTTAAGAACACAGACTGGGACTGGGATTTCTGGGTGTGAATTTTACCTACATTATTTAATAGTTGTATGATCTTGGGCATGTCCCTAACTTCTTCATGCACGTTAGTCCTCTATAAAATTGGAATAATACCAGTTTCTACCTCATATGGTTGGTCTGTGGATTACATGAAATCCTGACATATAATAAAGACTATGTAAATGTTAGCTATTTTTCATCTAACAAATATTTGTAGAAACCCCACTACCGACTTGTAAGATAAGGGAAAAAACAGTGTTTTTCCTACTCTCACACACCACTCAACATAACACTGATAACAGATGTATGATGTTTTCCTCAAACACTTTCTCAAACAGATACTAGTTAGGTGTCCTCTAATTCAATTCAAATATGACATTATGTACCTGGAGGAGGCTCAGGTCCCACATACAAAGAACTTAGTCCCACAATTGCTCCTTTTAGATGCCAAATACACATAGTAGGTGATCAACTACATTCTGACCCTCTGACTATAAATCTGGATTCCCATAACCTTCTCCTCTGGCTCAGAGGATGATTCAGAAAACTCAGGGGAAAACTTTTCTTATATCTACCCATTTATTACAAAGGTTGTTTTAAAGTATTCAGATGAATAGCCAGATGGATGAGATGCATGGGAAAAATCATGTGCGAAGAAGTGTGGAACTTTCATGCTCTCTCGGGTGTGCCACCCTTCAGGTACTTCGACATGTTCAACTATCCACAATGGCCCCTGAACTCAGTCCATTTTTTTGTGTGGGGGGGAGCTGCCGACTGACACACGCTGTGTTCTCCCGGACCCCAACAGAAAGTCCCTCCTCCGGAATTCCCTCCTACGGCACTCCCCCAACCAATGGGAACTCTCCAGGAGTCCCTTAGCAGGCCGAGGTGGACAGCAGGGGTCTAATATCCATAAGAATGCAGATCTTAACATAATTATATCATCTCAATGGCTTGCTGGCATCACCTTTCAACAAAAAATGCCATGCATCATTACTACTTGGCTATGGCTCTTAGCAGCTGGGGGCTTCTGATTGAGTAGGCCTTAGACATTTTCATTGTTACATTTCATTCTGAGAATTTACACTGTTAGTTCTCTGATTCCTGATAGTCATGTCCTGAGATGCTTTCCTCTGCCATGCCCTTCTGCCATGATGTTCTGTCTCACCTTGGGCCCAGAGTAATGGAGTCATCTGTCTATGAACTGAGACCTCTGAAACTATGAGCCCCAAATAAACTTTCCCTCTACTTAGTTGTTGTTCTTGTGAGGTATTTTGGTCACAGTGATGAAAAAGCTGACTAAACAAATTGATACGGAGAAGTTAGGTTGTTGCTGTGACTAACCTGACCATGTGGTCAGAAGCCTTTGGAACTGGTTTGTGGGGGTGGAATTTTGAAAAGCTTAGAGATGCAAGCTGAAAAAACTTTAGAATATTGTAAGTGGGACTTAATGAGCAATTCTGGTGGGAGCTTAGAAGACCAAAATGCTGATAGGACTACAGACAGTAAAGATTGGGCTCATGAGGCTTCAGAGTAGAAAGAGGACTCTACTGGAAGTTGGACTAGAGGCCATTCATGTTACATTCTGGTAAAGAAGTTTACATTTTTCTGATGTCCTAAGATTTTTTTTCTTTTTCTTTTTCTTTTCTTTTTTTTTTTGGTGAGGCTTGAGAAGGAAATGGCAAGATAGTAGAGTATCCAACAGGTAGCATGGATTTGCTGGCAGGTTTTAGCCAATTTTACTGTGGTAATCAGGAAGAGAAAGAGCAAAAATATTTGAGAAACTTGAAGTTTGGCCAGAAAAAGTGCATGTGAAATTGAGGCTAAGGATTGTGGTTGCAAAAGATATTATAGTCACTAAAGAGGTGTTAAGTACTTTCAATAGAGACAGTAGGAAAGATGGTTTGAGAATTTTTTACTTTTAAAAATAAAGATTTCTTTAAAAAGAACCCTATGAGGGATCCCTGTATGCACAGGGTGTCCTAAGAAGTTTCATCATCATGCTCAGCTGCCCAGGCACTGAGAGGCTGCAGCAGCCATGGTCCCTGGAGATCGTGGCAGACATTGAAGTCAACCACATGATGCTGGTTCTACAGGAATGCAGGATGCTGGAGTTAAGGGGTCATGCATGCCTCCACCAATATTTCAAAGGAACACTGTGGAGGCCAGGAAAAGTGTAGCAGGTCAGATTCCCTGTTGGCTTCCTCTGTGAGAGAGATGTATGAAGATGTGGAAAGGAAGCCAAAGCTTCTATGGAGATCCCTGAGATTAAAAGAAGCCAGTAATGTAGGACATCTGTGGAGGAAATCTGCAGGAACTCGGCAGAAACAAAGAGAGAGAGCCCATGTGGGCTGCAACCAGCAAGATCACAGGGCGGAGCTGCACAAAACCATTGGAAACAACATTATGATGCCATGTGTCTCAGGTGCTAGATGTGGAGATATAGAGCTTGTTTGCCCAGTTGGATTTAAGTCTTTCTTTGGTCCCATCCCTTCTTTCTAGGCCTCTATTTCTTTCTCCCTTTTGGAGTAGAAATATTTACTTGGTGTCATTGTATATTTGATGTATGTAACTTGCTTTTGATCTTTATAAGGGAAGTCATCTATGGGTTTGCCTTGAGTCTCAGATAAGATTTTGGATTTGACCTTTTGGGCAATGCTGGAACTATTAAGACTAAAGGGAGTCTTGGAAATGGATGAAATGTATTTTTCACTGTGAGATGGGCATAAACTTTTGGGCACCAGAATGTTATGGTGATGTCCCCCAAAAGCTCACATGTGAGACAATGCAAGAATTGTTCTGTTGATATGGATTAACTGGGTGGTAACTATAGGCATATAGGAAGTGGCTGGAGAAGGTAGGTCCCTGAAAACATGCTTTTTGGCATTTATATTTTGTCCTTGGTGAGTGGAACTCTCTCTCTGCTGCTTGATGGCCATGTCCTGAACTGCTTTTCTCCTGTCATACCCTTCTGCCATAATGTTCTACCTCACCTAGGGCCCAGGACAATGGGGTTGGCTATTCATGGACTGAGACCTCTGAAACCATGAGCCCAAAATAAACTTCCTCTTTTCTATTGTTCTGATCAGGCCTGGTTATAGCAATGAAAAAGCTGACTAAAACACAAGTGATTTCAAGGATATGCAGCAAAAGGAATTCTCATATATTGCAAGTGAGAATATAAACTTATACAACTACTTTCAAAATGTTTTTTAGTATCTGTTAATGCTAAGTACATATATAGTCTATGACCTGAAATTCTTGGGTATATATATATATATAAAACAACATTTTTGTTTTGAAAACCTATATGTGAATATTCATAGATGCTTTATTCATAACAGCTTCAAACAGGAAAAAAACCAAATATTCATTAATGTTAGAATAAATGTTGTGGTATAGATATAAGACATAATGTTATGGTTCAGATATGACATGCCCCCCGCAAAGCTTCTGAGTTAATACAGGAGGTAAAAAGATTAGATGATGAGAGTTGTAACCTAATCAGTGGATTAATCCAGTTGATGGATTGATAATTTGAAAGGACTATTATACTGGTTGGTAACTGTAGGCAGCTATGGTGTGGCTGGAGGAGGTGGGTCATTGGGGGTGTGTCCTTGGGGATTATATCTTGTCCCCTAGCTCCTCCCTCTCTGCTTTCTGGCTGCCATGAGCAACTTTCCTCTATTGCTGTCCTTCCACCATTTTGCTCTGCCTCACCTCAAGCCTAAAGCAATGGAGCCAGTCAACCATGGACTAAAACTTCTGAAACCATGAGCCAAAATAAATCTTTCCTTTTCTAAGCTGGTCTTGCCAGGTATTTTGGTCATAGCAACATAAAGCTGACTAACACACATATTATACAGCAATAAGAAAAGACAACTTACTAATATATGAAACATGGAAAAATCTCACATAATGATGAACAGAAAATGCTAAAGATGACATATATTTATATATGTAATGTATATAAAAATATATGTATATGTATTTATATATGTATATTTATAAAACTTCATAACAGATAAAACTTGTTTAAGGTAGTAAAACTCAGAAGAGGGGTAATTTTGGGGTGATTATTGATGGCAAAAGAGACACTTCTTGGACATTGGACATATCATATCTTTATTCTGAGTGGTGTTTACCTGGAAGTAAAAATATGTACATTGGAAATGTACAATTTTCTCCCTGTAGTATATATCTATTATACCTCAATAAAGTAAACAACGACAACAACAAATAATAATAATAATAATTATTAGTATTAGTGTTACTAACAAGTTCTCAGGTGCCGTTGATATTGTTGGGGACCATTATGGTTTGGATTTGGACGTCCCCCAAAGTCCATGTACTCAGAGGTGGGGCTTTTAGGCAATGATTGGAACATTAGGTCTCTGATTTCATCAGTGGGTTAGTGCTGGCTTAGTTGATGGCTTAATTCATGGGTGGCTTAATGAGCTACTAGAAGTTGGGAACTTGTTGGAGAAAGTAGTTCACTGGGGGTGTGCACTGGAGGGATGACATTTTTTTCTGGTTCCTTCCTTTTGTTAGATAGTCAACCATGAATGAGTGAGAAGGTACAGGCAGTGAAGGGTGACTGAAATACACAGGGAGACAGAATGGACAGATAAGCACCTGGAAGATGGAGGCTTGGTATGTTAAAAATTTCCCCAGTCATAGTAACATTCCCTTTAGAAAGACTGCTGTTTCAAGACCATGTCACAACCTAACAGGAGGCCTGGTCCTGCCCTTGTCACTGAAACTATACCAACCCCCAATCAGCTCTGCTACTAAAACATGAAGACTCATAAAGAAAGCTTGCTGAGGGCTATTTAAACTGTAACAAATGGATGAAGGGGGAAGGAAATTGAGGCAAAAACAGGACTCAGTTTCCTTAAAATCTCCAACTTCATGAGCTCTACACCATCCTCTCTTGGAGGTGGTCCATGCAGTTCCTATGCCGTCAGTCAAAAGTCAAAGGGTGGAACTGAGTAGGACTCTCTGGAAACTTTCCTGGACTCCAATAAAGCCAGAGAGGGCTTACCATCCTTCTTCTCTTCGAGAGGATCTACTTTCTCCCTTGAGAGTGTCCCCTTTTCCTTTTTCTTTCCTGTCTAATAAGCTCCTGCTTGCTGGTGCATACCTGTAATCTCAGTGACTTGGGGGGCTAAAGCAGGAGGATTGCAAGTCTAAGGCTAGCCTCAGAGTCTTAGTAAGGCCCTAAGCAACTGAGTGAGACCCTGTCTCGAAAAAATATAAAGGGCTGGGGATGTGGCTCAGTGGTAAAGTGCCTGTGGGTTCAATCCCTGGTACCAAACAAAAACAAAACAACAACAACAACAGCAAACAAACAAACAAAAAAATCCAAACATCAGATAACATGTCTGAAAGCTTTCTGGCATAATTCAAGAATTGGAGTAAAGGTGGGCCTTTGTAGCTGCCTGAGCTCCACAGCAGGCATCTGCCCTGTGCCCCTCTCTCTGCCTCTCTGCTTCTGTGAGCTGAGCAGCTCTCTTCTGCGTGCCCTCCCACTATGATGTTCTGCCTCTCTCCAGGCCCAGAGCAATGGAGCAAGTTTCCGTCAATTATGGACCAGAACTTCTGAAATAATGAGCCAAAATAAATCTTTCCCCTCTAAGTTTTTCTTGCTGGGTATTTGATGACAAAAAGCTGGCTAACACAGGGTCCACCCCTTGAAAACTACCCTCTTAGTATGTTTAACTAAGTTAGTATTTTTGGATATTGAGATGGTTTCTAAGGGATAACTCTGCTTCGACCCTTTGGCTTCAGGAAACTTCTGGGCAATCAGAGTTCTCATCAGTTTCTGATAAATGAGTGTGAGTTAGTCTCTCAGACAAATGAGGAAAATGAATCACATTGTCCTGAGATCCCTGTATCCCATGCTTCTGTAGTATCGCTTTAGACTCTCTCAGCCTCATCCGTATCTTCTGGCCACAGCGGTGAGGGTTACTTTCAGGGAGAGCTCAGAACAGCTTCACACACGTGCAATTCCTCACCTCAGGCCCTTGCTCCTACACCTCCCTACTTCCACCCTAGAGCCTCAGCTTGGACCTCCTCGGGTATGTGCTAGGCTCTCACACTGCGCCATTCAGAGGAACTCATCTCCTGGCGGTCTCACTTTCCAATATTCAGTTCTCTAAAAGAGACCTTGGTCTCAGCCTCTGCTTTGTGGGTAACTGGGTTGGACAGTCCTGCTCAGTGCAAAATTTAAATGCTATGACCACATGCCTCTGTAAGTTGATTGCTTGGTGGGAGAAATGCATAAAGCAGGTGTTCTTCAATTGGGACAGGTGAGTCAGACTTCAGGAGGTCTGGGAACTCTCTAAAATGGTACACAAAACTGTGTTGAGTGTGTGCATCTCCCCCCTCCCCTGGAAGAGTCTCCTGCATCACATCTGAACATCAAAGTAAACAAGGAAAATTTTTAAGATCTAGGGCCACGTTTGAGAGGGTAGTGGAAGAAACTAAAATATAAAGGATTATCTAATGGAAGAAAATCAAAACTTGAAGGAGCTTTGTCTTCTCTAGGATTACCTAAGAACAAGACAGAAATTTACAAAACAAAAGCCCGGTCTACCTTTGTGTCCCTGTTTACCTCCCAGGGGCTGGATGTGAATTCTGCTTTGGTATTTATCTGCTCAGAGGAGGCACTTGCAAGCAGAATTTCCCCCATTAATTTACCTTCCCACAGCTTTCCTACCTTTGAAGCCTGGGACTGCTTTTCTTCCTTGTTTTGTCACTTCTCTAAGTTTTATTGTCATTGTTATTGTCATTGTTATTGTCATTGTAAGGCAGGCTCCTAAGCTGTGGCTTTGACTTTTCCCCAGTGAGATGTACAGACACACATCAGACCTGCTTATTTTTCTCTTGTTAATCTGTCATTTGTTAGAGGCATCTGTCTCAGATGGTCACCTGAACTTGTGAGGGCTGAGGAAAATTTGTATTTTCTCCCCATCAGTAGATAGAGATAGGACGCCACGTGTTGACTTCTGGGGAGCAGGCAGGGTGAGGTGGGGTGATGGCACCAGAGAGAGAAGCTTGGAAGGAAAAGCAGGCATGTGTAGGGGCAGAAAGGTGTGATACCTTTCCTCACTTATCATAAGCATCATTCCTGATACTCCTGTATCAAAAGATAGTCTAACAAGAGAAAAGCATGACAAATTTGTTTAATAAACTTTTATGTGGCACTAGAACCTTCAGAAATGCTGACCCAAAGACCCAAAGAAAACTGTCTCCCCTCCCCCCCCCCCCCCCCCCCCCGCCCAGCAATACTGAAGATTGAACCCAGGAGCACTCTATCATTGGGCTCTATCCCCAGATCATCTTATTTTTCATTTTGAGGTAGGGTCTTGCTAAGTTGCTGAGGCTGGCCTCAAACTTGCGATTCTCATGCCTCTGCCTCCTAAGTCACTGTGATTACAGGTGTGCACCACCCCAGCTGAGAAAAGCTGTCTATTTTTAAGCTTAGGTTGGATGAAGTTAAAAGTATGGACAGTGGTGTGGAAATGTGATTTACAGAATGTGTCACTGAATAGTAATAGGCTGAAGGGGAAACCCAGCAAGGCCCATCTGTTCAGCTCCCCTTGGGCCTGTCTGTGTAGCATTCCTTCCTCCTGGGTTGATGCTTGGACCCCTATGGAATGAAGGACTCAAGGGAGAAGGGTGGGAAGTGACCTTTCTAGGTATTGTGGATTTGGCAGGAAAGCAGTCTAGTTTCTATGACCTGCCTTGGAAGAATTCTGCTTCCTATATAACTTGCTTCAGGAAGAAGGAGGGGTGAGAATAGGAGGTCAGAAAGACTTTGCTTCTGACGTCCTTACAATATCCTTCAGTTCAAAGTTCTCAACATTGCTGTACTCTGGGCTGTCCCTTTCTGAGCTCAACAAACAGATGGAAACTGTTTCTCCAATGTTCACCTGGACCTGTGTCAGCAGCTGATTTTCACCCCAGGTCTCTCCCAGTGTTCAGACAGCCCACACTGCACATCTGCATGAGAATTTTTTCATCTGCAATTGAGGTCTCAATTTCCTATTTGCCAAAGAAGATGGTCAGCATTGGTGATTTCCTAAAGAATTTCCAACAAGAAAATACGGGTATCATCTGGTCCATGTCCCTGTGGACTGACTTCTAGGGGCTGTTCCTTTAGGATGATCTAGTGTTTCATTGTCCTGCCAGTAGTAGAATGGAAAGAACAGAAAGAGTTTTCCTGAGAGCCCAACCCAGAACTCAGCTTGGGGCCCAGTCAAGCCCTCACTAGAATAAAGTCACGCTGGAATAAAATTCGCACTGGAATAAAAACCGCATTAATTGAATTGTGGGGGAGGAGTGTGCCTTAGAGCAGAGGACTAGAGTCAAAATCTAATTTACATACTGATAAGAGTTGAAAAATGATGCCTTCTACTGAACAAAATGCCTGCAACTGGTCTGGCTTGATATTAGCATAAACGTGTTAATCATATTGGCACACAGTTAGAAGCATGGGTAAACTTGCTTCTGAAACCCTTTGAAACACGAGGCTCTCTCTACGGCAGTTTCTGAGTAATAGGATAGGTCTGAAAGCAGAAACCAAAGTCTGATCAGAGGCCAGCGTTCGAGCCTGTCCTATTGGCTTATTTTCATTTGGTTGGTGAGAGCCCTGAGGAATGAGGAGGGGAACCCCCAACATCCAGGAAGTGGCAGCTGGTAACGTCCTTGGCAGGAAGATATCAGTGTGTAAGGACCGAGTTTCTTCTTCTTCCCCCTGAGAAGCAAAGGCTCAGCAGCTCCAAGCTAGACAGACCTCTATAGCCTCACAGGACTGTTCAGAAACTAGAGCTGTTTTCATAATGCTACCTGGAGCTTTGATTGACTTCTGCCTGGAACCAAAATTGTCAAGTTGGCTCGGTCTCTTTGGTCTTCCTGCTTTTTTACCCCCATCCTCTGTTAAGGGAATGAGGTCATGATTAGGGGAATGTGTGTGTGTGTGTGTGTGTGTGTGTGTGGGTGGGTGGGTGTGTTTTGTCTCTGATTTTGTACATGACCATTAACAGTAGCATAATTTGTAGCATCCCAAAGCACATAGAACTCAAATGCCTATCATCAAATTAATAGATAAAAAATTGTGCTAGATCCATACAATGGAATATTATTCAGTCATAAAAAGAAATGAGGTACTGATTTGCAGTACCATGTGGATAAACCATTACACTAAGTAAAAGAAGCTAGACACAAAAGACCACATATTTGATGATTCCATCTGTATAAAATATCTAAAGTACTTAAACCCATGTAGACAGAAATCAGATTGGTAGTTGCCAGGGGCTTCGGGAAAGGGGAGGGAAATGTGAGTAATTGTTTAATATGTACAGTTTTCCTTTTTGAGTTATGAAAAGGTTTTGGAAATTAATACATGTACATCTACAGCATTGTGAATATATAAAATGGCAATGTATAGTAAAATGTAAAATGGTTAATTTTATGTTATGGATTAGAAGGGACAGGGTTCAAGGCTTGACAATTGTTCATTATGATATCATGGATGATGGTGATGGCTATGATGATAGAAAAGAATGGATGGATCTGAGAGAGATTTGGAAGTAATTATAAGGAACTACACTTGCTAGAGTAATGACTGACCCTCATCACAGTAGCCCCAATATGGTATCAGAATAAAGAGAAATGGAAGGAATTCTTTCTGGAATGTTCTGAAAAATTTTCTGGAATGTTCCATTGAAATTCCTTCCTTTAATGCCTAGAACCCTTGATTTTATATGTGTATTATAATATAATATGTTCTACATCAGCTATTGTGCTGCTTTGTCATTGAAGAATTTTAGGCTTCCTATGGGAGAAAACATCTGGAGTTTGTGTACTGGTCACATTTTATCATCACATCATGGATGCCTCCTTGGAGAAGAGGACTGGCTTTACCAGCAGTACAGCAATCCAGGCCCAGCCCTGGGCGGGTATACCACACACACCACATCACTTCACACACACCTGGGGGTTAACAGCGGAGGCTTTGATGTGCAGTTGGTGCAGAGACGTCAATACGCTGTTGAAACCAGAGGGAAAAATCTATGAGGCATTTTCCTTCAACACTCTGAAGAAAGTGCAAATAAAGGGAAAATCGTTCAAACTGACCACAGGCAATTAGACCAGGTGAATTCCCTGCCTTCCTCGTCCACATATTGAGCTTCTTTTGATTATATATAGAGAATATATAATATTCTACTATATATGTATATATACTCACACACTCCAATATATATATATTGGAATATATTCCACAGTAGGAGAAGTATGTCTTGAGTATCTTTTCCTTTTATTGTGAAAATAGTCAGATTAATGGGGCATCAACTGATAGTGGAACAGTCTAGCAGCACCCATTAGTCTGAATGCATCACATCTGAAATTGTTGTTCCAAAGTCTTCTTCCCCCTCCCTGTCTTATCATCTTTCTCTATATAAAAGAATAGTCTTTTTTTTTTTCCAAACAAGGAAGGTCCCAGTGAGTATTTATCACGAATTAATCTCCTTCCTGGGAGATATAAGGCCCTCCAATTGGGCCTTGCTGATGACACCATCCTGAGTGTACTGTTATCTTCTAATGGGCATACCTGCCACCATGATTGCTTAGTAGTTTTTTTTTTTTTTGCATTATGTAGGACAAAGGCTGTGCAATGGTTCTCTGGGAAGAACTGGCATCCTGGAACAGGAGGACACTCCTGAACTGCAGCGTCTAATGGAGAAGGCATCTCAGACCTTGGGGCTGCTCCGCCTGTAAAGCACTTATCGACTGGCGTTCCCCAGTGCTCCGGCCATGTCTGGGGTGCATGGAAATGTGAGTAAGTATTAGGGTGCTCCTAACACCCTTACGCATATTTCCTAAAACAGTGAGAGGTCTGGTAGGGGGTTACACCATGAAACAGACCAGATACCACACTAAGACCCAAATGTATTGAAGGGGGGAAAAAGATAGAAGAGGGATTTTTTTTTTTAAGTACAACTTTGGAAAATTTTGGAGAGAATCTATATTTTTTTCTTTCTTTTAATTGTTGTCAGTATCCAAGTTATGCACAAATAAATCATAGTTATAAAAATTTCAGTTGTACAGATGGAGCTAATTATTTGCATCCACTACCCACATAGAGATCATCCTCCGCCTCCTTCTACCTCCTCCCTCATCTAACCCCAAAATCTCCACTAAGAATAGAATTCTGAAGGAAAAATTAAATTGTTTGTACATTATCCATGCACTGAAGCAATTCAAGCCTGGTTTGAACTTATCACAAGCTGAATATTTCTTCAGAAATCTTCATGTTATTCCACTTTAAAAGAACCCCTGGCTTTATGCTGGCATAGAATTTTTATAAGACCCTGAAGCTTTTTAACAGGACAACAAGGTTATGAAAAAAATCCAAAGACCTGGAGAGACTGTAGAAGTGATTACAGTTTAAATGGAGAAAGCAGTCCAACTCTTGGAACAAAAAGAGAGCAATAATGGAATCGTAGCTGTGAGAACTGGAGCAAGTTATTGGGGTCATCCGGTCTGACTCCCTCATTGTACAGATGAGGAAACTGAGGTCTTTCCAAGAAGAGTCTTTCTCAGCACTGACACTCCTGCCATATATTTAATGTCTCTGATATTTAAAGTGGTGACTTCTGTGGATCAAATTAAATATTCTCTTACCTTTGAATGGATCCAGCTTGGTCATCCCATCATCTTCAACAGATTCTGTTAATGTATCTAACAAATATTCCTGAGCACCTGTGTCTGTCAGCCTTGGGGTGTGGGGACCAAGATCTCTACACTCAAGCAGCCCTTCAGGCACATAAGTGATTATATGATATTTTGGTTCATAACAAAAGCAAAAACAAATGCAGTCTTGTTTTATGTAAATATTCTTCTTTTTTTTTTTCCTCTAATTTTCTTATCCCTCCTTTCTATTGTTTGTATTACCCTTTAGGACCTGTTTCCAGATCACTCTATGATTTCTCACCTCTTAACATCTTTTTATGCTTATAGTGAAGGTGACAAAATTTGAGAAATTGACTATTGTTTGAATCACAATAGGCTAGTGTTACACTGGAGTAACAAACAACTCCAAATCTCTGTGGTTTTATATAACAAGAGGTATTTCTCATTTACACTACACCTGCCATAGAGGTCAACAGGAGACCTCTGTGCTTGTCAGTCAGTGGTGTCCAGGCCGACAGAGGCTCTATTTTGACATGCACTACCATGATCGATGCCACAGGAATTGAACTCACAGGAGGTGAGTTCTAATAATTAAATGTTTTCGCCAGGAAATGGCACTTATCACCTCTACTTACATGTCATTGTCCAAAATAAGACCTATGGCCAAAGCCTGGAAGCTGATAGGTGGTGATGGTGATGGTGGAGAAGTGACATCTTTTCTGTGGATGGAAAGAGGGGCACCTGAATATTATTGAACATGTAAATGATTGCCTTAGTCATACAATTTTTAATAGTGCCTACTAGTATTTCAAGTATGTTCATCTTACTTTTTCAAATTATAAGATTCTTGATGGTAAGGGACTGTCTTTCTTGTTTTGTAAAACCATAGTGTCCACAACAAGAGGGCACAGAGCCAGCACTTAATACATTTTTATATGATGTTTTGATTTGAGGTTTTGTGAAATCTGCTTTCATTAAACTTAGTTTTTGCTTTCTTCAGATTCTGGACTTAACAACCAGGAGCGTTAGGGACATCTGACATTTAGATTGGTCTGTTCTTTGCTAGCAGAGCTGAGTGAGGAGGTTCCAGTTGGGAAAAAGTTGGGCTCACTCAGGGCTTTTCCAATTCTCAGACCTGTCTGATGTCCCCAGGGATCATCAGTCATTTAACACCATTCCCAAATACAGTCAGCTTATCACAAAATGGGCAAGGTGACAACTCACATTTATCAAGTACCAGGAGTGTGCACACAGATGACCTTTTGCATTTCTTCTGAGAGCCTTTAAAGTTTCCTTTAGGGAAGACGGTGATGAAATAGTGCCTCTTCCTTCAATCTTGTGGAAATTCTCCTGGACTCAGGCCAGCAAGTGCATAGCTTTAGGAAGCTTATGTACCTTGGGCTCTTGAGTCCCATCCACTTAGGCCTGTTCCCACTACCCCATTCCTGAACAATCCCTTCTCTTTTTGTGAGGTCTCCAAAACTGTGGGCACTTCAGACAAATGAATGGTTCCGTCTCTTTTCAAATTGATTCTTCAAGATTTTGTTCAACATTTATTTTAAGGGAAGAATGCTGAAGTGGAATTCCTGATAGAAGCACTCAACTCTCCTCTGTGGCCCTGTGAAAATCAGCTCTGGCCCTGTCACAGTTGCCAACATAATACCGTGTAACAAACCATTCCGTTAGTGGCTTAAAGCAATAGTCACTTATTGTTTCCTAGTTGATAAGCTAGGAAATAAAGGGAAAATCGTAAGCTGGGCTGCTCTTCTGATCTGGCCAGGCCAGCTTACTCAAGCATCTGTTCAGTGGGTGGAGTCAGATGGAGGCTGTCTGATCTGGGATGATCCCAGCTGGTGCTATTCCACACATGGGTCTGTGTGTGGCCATTTCCACACATCCTTCTGTGGGTTCATTTTGAAGCTAGACTGTATATGGTCTTGTGACAATCAGAGAAATAAGAAAAAAGCAGAAAGGCTTAAATATTATTTCTATGACTATTTTAAAATACATTTGTTTATCATTTTTAATTGACATAATAATTGTACATGCCAAAGGGATACAATGTGATATTTTGATATACATTGCAATGTGTAATGACCAAAGCAGGGAAACTCATCCAACATGTCCACCATCTCAAACATTTGTCATTTCTTTGTGTTGGGAATATTCAAAATTCTTCTAGTTCTTTTGAAATTTATGATAAATTATTGTTAGCTATAGTCATCTTGCTAGAACTTTCTCCTCTCATCTCACTGTATTTTTTTGTACCTGATCACTGGCCTCTCTCCATTCCTTCCTACTCCCTGCCCTTCCCAGTCTCTGGTAACCACCATTTTATTTTTTACGCCTATGACATCACCTTATTTAGCTTCCGCATATGAGGGGAAACATGCAGCATTTATCTTTCTGTGCCTGGCCTATTTCATTTAATGTAACTTTATATCTTTTCATGTGTCTGATTTGCTACTGTTCCATTGATCAAAGGAAGTCACATGGCCTGGCCCAGAGTCTGAGTGGACAGGGCCTGTAAAGTTATATCACAAACAGCAGACAGATGGAAAGGCTGTTAATTGGGGCTGTCAATGCGTTTGATCTACCACAGGCTCCAAACATGAGTATCTCACATCAAAAAACCAAAGTGTTATGATGATCAGAACCTACTATCTCAGAAATCAGTTTATTGTGGAAAGAAATGTAGATTCTATTACTGCATGTTTGGGAAATTGCCAGAATTTCTGTTGGAGATTGGGTACCAGCTGGGAAATATAGAACTCAGTGCAGGGAATGGGACCATTGGACATTTCTTTCATTTAGGTTCGAGGCTCTAGCTGCTCTGAATTAATAGAGCACGCTTGTTGAATGATGATGACTCTCTGACTGACTTAGACATTATCATTATCTAGTATTGGTGATGTATTTGCAGATAGATGGCAAATCATGCCTTTCCTCTTGCTAGGACTTGAATTTAGAAGGGAAGGGCAGGCCGTGCAAGTTTTCCATATTATAGCTTTAGCCCCTGAGGAAATGCCATCCGTTTTAGAGAGCTGATAATGTCCTGTTGGAATTCAAGGAGCCACTAAAATGATGTCATGCAAACAGTTTTTTTTTTTTTATCAAAGGCCACAGAAACCAATTTTTACACTGTGCTTTTCTGACCCTACCTTTCTAACTGCAAGAGATAAATGATAAATATTATTAAAATATCACACAGCTCCAGAGGGAGCCCAGAACCTCTTCAGAGTTGCATTTATATCATGCTATAAACCTTCTTTTTAATTTGGCAGGAAGAGTTTTTTTTTTTAATAGGTTTTGAAGCCTATGAAGAAATGTCTTGTTTAAAGTAAGTTTCTTATCTCATCTGAACTGGGTCCTGCCTGACAGTTAGGTGTGCCACATTAACTGCATTTTACATGTAGTACCAGGGGCAACCAGGCTATTGCTTAACAAGGTTGCATAATAGCTAATTGCATTTTGGGCCATTGGTTTGTCACTGTGATGGTGCCAAGTAACGGTTTCAAAAATGAAGCAATGAGGCCAATTCTGAGTCACTTATGAGCCTGAAAATCATAAAATAGCCTGCTCCCCAGGAATATGATGTTCCTAAGGATTTGAGCTTGTACTATAGTGTATGCTGTCCACAGCTAGACTTGATTGAAATCTGTGCCTAGAATGTATTATGGATCCTTGATGTCAATCATCAATTGTCATAATCCTCAAATGCACTTGCTCAGTCTTTTTCCATATTCTGTGTCAATAACCTGTGGAGACAAGCTTAGATATGAGGAAGGCAATGTTTAACCTTCCTAATTAATAGCTTTGGATGAAAGACCATCTCCAAGGTGCTCAGAGGAAGAGAATCTAAGGAGATTTACACATCGCTTTTTTGAGATGCTTTGCGTGCTGGTGTATAATTTGCCAGTACATAAAGGAAGTGAATGCTCAGAATATAATATTCAGAGCTTGTCTATTTATGTTTGTATTTATTAAGTTCTTTGTAAATCTCAATTTAGCAGATGTCTTCTGACTCAAAATAAAGCTCTTCATGAGGGAGTCAGTGTGGCTGTACAACAAAAGTCACATTATCATTTGAGTACAAATATTTGCAAAATAGAACAAACTAGAAAATTGAGGGGAAAAAGTATTGCCTGGAATTTGTGACTCAGGAAATTCTCATATGCATGACATATTGTGAAATCTTTGTTCAATTCTTGGTTCAAAGGCTCTTTCTCCTCCTTCTTTCTTGGATCTTGGCACTAATACAACTTGTGTCATGTGTGTGTACGTGTGTGCCCCCTCATGCCTCACTCCATGCTTTCTGTAATAGAATATGTTCCTAGAGGCTGTTACATAATGAGTGTGTTGCATCTCGTTTTCCAAGATCCAAAATGTACATGGAAAAGTCACTGATCCATAGGTGAGCTTTACCTCTTCATGCCCATAACAGCCTGCTCCTCTCTGTTGTGGGGCAGGTAGCTCAGAAAACACATCAAGTCCCAGTTTTGTCCAAATTGAAGAGTTTTAATTTAGCCAACCGTCCAGTGACTGTTCCCCATAGGACCCATAACTGTCTCTGCAAGGAACAGCCCTGAGCTTGAGCATTGTAGGACATTTAGAGGCAAAACCCACAAAAACCACATCCGGGTTGGCGTAGCTGCAAGCAAGCAGGTACAGAGCTGAATTGGGCAGTTAGCTAGACAATGCAATGGGTACATTGGTATTTCCCACAGGACTTTCCATGTTGGCATAGCAACAAGTAAGCAGAAGGAAAGTGGGTCAAAATGACCCTAGTGGCAGAATCATATTGGTCAGAAAAATGAGAAATTATATCCCATCTATGTATGATATATCAAAGTGCATAAATACATTCTACTGTCATGTATAACTAATTAAAACAACAACAAAAAACCTTACCAAAGGATGTAATAGAAAATTTTAATAAGGGGAAATACTGGGGAAGAATATTGGCCAAATTGTATTGTTATATTGTGTGCATGTCTATATATGTAACAACAAATCCCACCATTCTGTTCTACTATAACACATCGATAAAAAATGTGGGAAAAAAAATGACCCTAGTTGAGTACAAGTTAGAGAATGATTACTAACGTCTAGACAATCAATCTCTGACAAGATGCATTGCCCAAGAAAAATGGAAACCAAAGAGAACAATTTCACATTGTATAAGAATGACTGTTTAGTGTTGCCAAGTATGTTATGCTAGGTAACTATTAATAGGTACAGAGGCAGAGCTTTCCCAAGGGAGAAGCATTTCTTAAATAATATGGAGTCTCAGGATAAAATGGAGTCTGTGTGGTCATTGCCCATAAAGCCTGGCCCATAACACTCTCCTGTGCCAAAGTGCTTGATCTTGAGACAAGCTCCTATGCTTGTGTTTGTATCTCTGGTTTCCATTTCCTTTATTTCTTCTAAACTTGCTACTAAGTGCCTTTCTGTTGCTGTGTATGTGTATGTTTGGATTATCTTGGTTCTTCTTTAGTCCAACATATTGACATGCAAATCTATGTCAGCTTCCTGTTCTGTAAACTGTGACTTCTTGTGTCACCTCTGCATTCATCCAAGGTTTGAGAGATCCTGGCTTCTTCAGAAGGTGATTTTGGGTAGAGAGTGACACCAAGATGGCATTTGCTAATTTCTCCAGGGCTTCAGCCTTACAGAGCTAGTTAAGTTCCTCCAAAATAAAAGTCCCTTGCTAATCCTCTGTGGTGCCTCTGCCAAGGAAAGGATCCAAATAATTCTCAACCTGATGCATGTTTTTGGTCTTTGTTACCTCTTGAGCTAAGAATTTCCTAAGTTTACGACCTGCTGAGTGAAGTAGTATTTTTACTCTAAGATATCAGCCTTCAAGTTTTGGCTCTAGAATTCTGGGGCTCTGGACCCTGATCACTTGTCTAGATTTGTAAGTGTATGTGAGTTTGCTTCATTGCTTTCTTCAATCTTTCGACTTTCCAGATTTGAGAATCCTACTTGTTATCATTATTTGACAATGTTCTTCATGGGTACAGATATACTGGAAAGGCAGGGGCCTGGCCAACAATCCTTTCTGCATGGTGTTCAGAAAATAGCTGACTTATTCTTAGTTACCATCAGCAGGAAATGCCCCTGGTTGTGGTTTGTTACCATCATTCACTGACTTCTCCCAAATAAGCCCATCATGGCTCATGTCCACTTTTCCTACCCAGTTATGTCCCCCGCCCTTGGGTACATGGTCCACACATCATATTGTAGCATTATTTTTTTGTACTGCGGGTTAACAGGGGGATTCACATCTTATGAATCATCCCAGTAGAGATGGGAAGTAGATATTTGCTTATCAAGTTCTGGAACTCACAGGAGAGCTCACAGGTAAAAATCTAAAGTTGAATTCATCAGCATTGGATGGTTTTAAAGCCATAAGAATGGATAAAATCCCTTAAGGAGATAATGTCAAAGGGGCAAGAGGAGAATGTTGGTTTAACTCAACTCCACAAAGAGCTTCAATTGTAGGCAGCTGATGTTCTGCTCATCACCTAATCATCATTCAAGTCTTCTCTTGTACTTATTGATTAAAAAAAAGTTTTAATCTCCTATGAAGTCTTGATTCTTTAGTGCAATTGGGGGTTTCTTTCTTAGTAACTATAATTTAATTGAAAATGTTGTCCAGAAAGTCTTTTTCTCTCCCCAGGAATAAGGGAGACCGTCTTTCCAAAGCTTCTGCCCATCTCACTCTCTCCTATCTCCCTTTATAACCACCACTGTCTCTTTCCTCACCTGGTCCACAGGTCACCAGCATATCAGAATTAAGAGAAGCAATAAAGCGCTAGTTGGCAAATATTTCTCAGGACCATGGTCAGCAGCACACGCCTCCTGGTTTTCACTTCTCCCCTAAGTTTTAGTCATTGGTATACAGATGGTTCTCAACTTAATGATGGCTCAACTATAATTTTTTTTGGCTTTACAATAGTGTGAAAATGACACCCATTCAATAGAAACCATACCTAGGATTTTAAATTTTGATCTTTTCCTGGGCTAGTGACATGTGGTACAATACTCTTCCGCCACAGTTCCAGGTCAGCCACAACGTCACCATTAAACAACCCATATGCTACAATCAATGTACAGTTGCCACACCCTGATGCTGTAGCAGCCCCATCACCCAGCAATTAATTTTAATTCACTGCTTCATGCAATCTTCAGATCCAGCTGCATATTTTAATTGTGAGTACCCACACAATGATTCTGTTTTCCACCTTAATTGCACAGTATAGTAATTACATAAGCTATGCAGAACTTTATTACAAAATCAGCTTGTTGGATGATGTTGCCGAACTGTAGACTAATAATAATTTAAGTGTTCTGAGCATATTCAAGATAGGCTAGGCTAAGTTATAGGATGTTGGATAGGTTAGGTTTATCAAATGCATTTTTGACTTAAGATATTTTTAACTTATATTGTGTTAAATCAGGATGAAATTCCACTGAGTCAAGGAGCATCAGTACTTTGAAGTTCCATCTTCAGCTTCTGGTCTCATTCATTGTTTTTTGCCTTTCTAGGGCAAACAAACAGTGTCTGTGTGAAGGAATTGCTTCTCAAAGTTTTCTTTCTTGTTCTTATCCCATTACCCCTCTTCTTTCACCTGCATCAAAAATCCAAGGAAGTTTGGACATGAGTTACCCTCATACACTAAAAATGTCGAGTGAAATTGGGAAAAATATATTTAAGAGCACAAATATAAAGGCATAATAAGTTATGATTTATCTAAGAGAAAGTGGCTCCTTTGTACTTCCCAGTAAGTCTTATGTTTGTGTGAGAGAAATTGACAAAGACTCCTGGAGAGAGATACCCATTGAGAGGTTGCCAGGGAGGGGAAACACTTTGGGGCATCATTTTCAAGTAAGTGCATTTACCAAGAAAGGACCACAACCCAACCACAAATGGACCATGACAAACAACCCCAAGGAGAGGTGAGAAAACCACTCCAGAAGATCTGTGGTGGGTTCTGCAGACTGGAAGTTTTTCATGGCCCTACTCAGTTAGTGATGGAGCCTGATGTCAGCCTCAGGGCCGTAGAAACTCACAGGATGTCTGGAGTGTGAGTAGCAAGGTACCTCAGAGGACAATGATAACTTCACCTCTGAATTCAATGATAACTTCACCTCTGAATCCAGTGGGTTATGACCAGCTGCTTTCACGATTGCCCTAAAGCAGGATGCAATCTTAGGTTCCATGTTTGTGTTGTCAGAGATACTGACCCTTTTTAGTGATTGATTCATAATTGTCTCCATGGCATCATGGATGTGCCTCTGGAGGCATTCTCATGAGATTAGAGAAATTTCATGATGACTCTAAGAGATGAGATGAGGTTTATGGAGTAAAAGATTTGATTGCATGAGAGCTTTTCTGCTCTCTTCCTACACCCTAAATTAGAAGATGTTTTGCTATTTCCAAAACACTGTCACTGTGTGAGTTTTTTAATGAGGTATGTCTATTTTTTCTCCCCCCAAAGTAACCATAAATTTACCTAGTAAAAACATATTCTTATTAGAACATAACTGAAACTGAGGTGAAGGATAAAGGACATCTCTGGAGTCAGCAGAATTGCTCAGGAGGCTTCAACTCCTTGTGAATATTCACTGTCTGCTTCCTGTAGCCCTGGATCCTTGCACTCTGTGCTCTCAGTTTATGCTAGTTCCTGCCTGCCGTACCCTGCTCAGCTGTGGATATTGAGGTTTTGTTTGCAGGTTTAGTCCCACCCAGTAATTGAGCATTGCTGGGTTTGAGTTAGCTTTGCATTTTGCTTTCTATGAGTACAAATGTCTACTGGTAGGTGATGCTTGGATTTAGTCTGCAACCTGAAGGGATAATCCTTTAGGTATCTAAAGGACACTGGGTATCTGAAACTTGCATCCTCGTTTTGAGTTTGTGCACCATAGAGGCCTCAGCATTCCTCCCAGCCAAGCCAATCAGTATGCCATCACCTACTTGGAATAGTACATTCTTACTCTCTTAAGTCTTCCTGAATTGCTATTGGGTTCATTGGTTGGATATGCAATGAGCTAGCTACTCCATGGTCTCCTCTCAACTTTCATGAACAATGTCAGGTCAGGAGAATAGAACTCTGGCAGCACTGTAGTACTAATAACACTAATTAGTTTGCACAAAACAATATATGGTGGGGTAGAAGCAATTACAGATTTTCTTCATTGTGGCTCCCCTGCTTTCCCAATTCCCTTTGTCAGTACTCTGGGCTTACCAGACCAGCTGTCCTTGGGATAGCATCATAGCAGAGGAGCCATAGGACTGAAAGAGATAGGCCTCTCTAGGCTGGGCTTCATATAGTCTTTAATCTGGGGAGTCATACTGTAGGCACCACATTCTAATTGTTACTTTATAAGGATTAACTATGTGCATGGGGCTATCTGCTTTGTCTTCCCCCACTATCAAAGATTATCTGCTTCTAGAACTCTGATACTACCTTCACATTTACTCTCTCCTGCACATCACTTTTCCCCCTCTTGGCTAGGAATTTCCATCAACATATAAATATGTTCTACAGTTTCCCCTATTGAAAATCTTTCCTTTGACCACACTTATCTGCTCCCCTGAATAGCAGAACTTTTGAATAGTGTTAACTATACTCAATTGCCTCGAAATGCACTTCAACTCCAGTCACCTCCACTAAAATAGTTTTCTGCCCACTAAAACCATTCCCCTTAAGGGGATCACTATTATCTTGCAAGTTGCTGTTCTCTGGTGCATCCAATTTGACCTCAGGATAGCACCAACCACTCCAGTTGATGGCCGGATGACCATTCCCTCTATTTACCAAAGCTTCCATCTCTTGGCTTCTGCAAACACTGAAATCTCTTGACTTTCCTCCAAGATCACTGACGGTTCTTTCTCAGCCTATTTTCTGGCTATTCTTTCTCTACCAAATCTGTTGGCAGATCTTGAAGTTTGATCCAGAGTGCTTTTCCTTTCCCACCTGGGCTCTTCCCTAAGGTTTTCACATAAAATTCACTGATTTAAGTCTCAAGCCTTTCCCTTGGGTTTCTTACCCACACATAGGGTTACCTATCATTCCTCCCCATGCAAATGTCAAAGGACTTTCAAACTAACGTGTTCAAAATGGAGGGGTTTCCTTATTTTACAAACCCAGTCCTCCTTCAGTATTAAATTGATCAATAAACAGCACAACCGAACTCTGTTTGGCTCAAGCTGACGTGCAGGTGGCATGCTTGATGTCCCCCTCTCCTTCAGTGCTCTCCACTTTTACTCCACCAGCAACTCCTGTCAATTCTACCTACAAAGTACACTTAAAATCTGTCTTCTCCCCATCTCCACCTGTATCCCCTAGGTCTGAGCCATCCGTCCATATCTCTTCCTTGAATTTTTACAGTTGTCCCCTCACTGATGTCCTTGTGTCCACTCCTGGTCCTTTCAACTCATTCTCTCAATGTCAATCAGAGTGACTTTTATCATATACAATAAATATGTCATGTCTCTGCTTTGAATCTTCAAAAAGTTCCTATTCTTGCTGCAACAAAATTTGAACTCGATCTTGACCTATAAGGTCATGCCTGATTTGGCTGCGGCGTGGAAGTGGGTGTCATTCCGCTCTCACTCACTGCTCCCTAACCACACTGGCCTTTCTGTTCTCAAGCACACCAAACCCTCTCCTGCCTTCAGGCATTTTTCACTCCCCATTTCTGAATCCATTCTTTCTTCTTCACCTAGTCATCTCCTTCTCATCCTTCAGGTCTCAGCTCAATTACTACCTTGCTGGAGGACCTTTTCCAATCACTCCCTTTAAGGTGGCCTCGGCACAGTTACCCTCTATCACCACACCTGGTTCTTCCTTCTGAATGCTCTTTTAATCTGTAGATGCTTTATTTATTTAGCTATTTACATGACTATTTATTGTCCCTTCCCCTGTGTTGGATTATAAACTCCATGAGCAGGGACCTTACGGGGTACATAGTTGTCACACTGCAAGTATTTGTTGCATAAGTGAATGAATGAGTGAATGTCTTCATCATCACAATAATGAAATGATACATTAATTTGCTTTTATTTTGCACAAAGGTTTTTCTTCCACCGGTTATTGATTTCCCCAATAAGAAAAAGCAAAGGATTAAGTGTCCAAGTATTACATTCTGCATAAAGCTAGAAAGCACTATATTCAGAAAAAGTTGGCAAACATAGGTTCTCAAGTTCAATTAAATTCTGGTTTGGTAAATGTACTAATGGAGACAATGGGCTCTAGTTGATATCTGAACAGGGAGTGTCTGACCATTTGTATTATAGATGTCTGTAAATAAAGAGGGAGTTCTTAGAGAATAGACATCGCAAATAAAATTTAGTAGATTGAGGAAGACTGACTCTTTTAGCCAATCTGGCTCAGACTCTTTTTATGAAAAATATTGATCTTAAAATCCAATTTGATTTGGCCAGTCATACTGTCAAGGAGTAGGCTTTTAAACATCTCTAGACAAGTCAATCTTACTTATGATGAATTTGACATATGCTAAAAAATTATCTAAGTAAATAAATACCAAGTAAATATTGTGATCTATTTCCTAATGCTAGGCCTATAAATATAACTTATTCAAATTCATGTCTACATTATCTTTTTGTATCCAATTCTGCATTTTGATTCTGGACACTTATAGCATTCTCATTGTAATAAAATTGTTTAAAAGAGATTTGGTCAAACTGGAAATACCAATTTAGCGTTCTTGCTTCTGTTTTTTTTTAAATTAATATATGTGAAAATTGACTCTATAGTTTGTATAGTTCTATGAATTTTAACACTTATGAAAATTCATGTTATCACCCTGCAATTGAAGACTAGAGGAATTGCATCACCAAAAACATTCAGTTTTCAGCCATACCCTTCCTCCACTCCAACCCCATCAACCACTGATCTGATTTCCATCACTGCCACTGATCTGATCTCTATCACTGCAGCCTGTGTTTTGGAGAATGTTAGATGACTGCAATGAGACAGAACATAACCTTTGGAAGACTGACTACTTTCATTTAGCATAATGCCTTGGAATTCATTCAGTGGTTCACATGTGAAATACTTTGTTCCTTCTTATTGCAAAGCAATATTCAGTTTCTCTATTTGTTTCATTCATTGTGGGGAAGTTGAGTTGTTTCTAATTTTAGGTGATTATGAATAGGGTCAACATTAACATTTGTGTAGGGATTTTTGAGTGAATGCCCTAGGACTGGGATTGCTGGATCATTTGGTAAATGTGTAAGAAACTGCCACAGTATTTCTCAGAAAAGCTATGCCATTTTGAATTCTCACAGCAAAGGATGAGAGCTTCAGCTGATCCACATCTTTGCCAGCACTTTGAATTGGCAGTATTTTTAATTTTAATCATTCAAACATGTGTGTAGTGATAGCTATTTATAGTCTTAATTTGCATTTCTGTGAGAGTTAAGGAGGTTGAACATCTCTTCATTTGATAGCCATATATTCTCGTCATTGAAATATCTGCTTAAGTTTTTTGCCCATTTAAAAATTGGATTCTTTGTTTTCTTACTGTTGAGTTTTGAGAGTTCTTTATATAGTCTTGAAATTTTTTTCCAAGTCTGCAGCTTATTTTTTTTCTCCCAACAGTATCTTTCACAGAGCAAAAGGTAATGATTTTTATGAAGTTCAATTTATTAATTTTTTTCTTTTAGGTATTGTGCATTTGGATCATGTCTAAGAATATTTTTGCCTAACCCCATATAGCAAAGGTTTTCTCCTAAAAGCTTTAGAGGTTTATTTTTACATTTGAACCTATATATGTTATGAATTAATTATTGCATGAATTAAGAAGTCAAGGTTGAGGTTCATATTTTTGTATAAGGATGTTCAAATGCTTCAACACACATTTCTAAAAAGACTACGCTTTCTCCATTGAATTTCTAGAAAAAAAAATCATTTGACTATATTTGTTCAGACTTATTTTGAACCTTCTATTGTGTTCCATTGATCTATGTGTCTATTCTTTCATCAGTACTGCATGCTGTTGATTACTGTAGGTTTTAGTAAGTCTTAAATTTGATAATGTGGTTCTTCTAACTTTATTCTTATTTTTAAAAAATTGTTTCGGCTATACCAATTGCTTTGCTTTTCTATGTAAATTGAGAAATTAACTTTTCTATTAAAAAATCTTATTGGGACTTTGATAAAAATAATATAAAATCTCTAGATCAATTTGGGTAGAATCAACACTTTCAATATATAAAATGTTGTATTAGTCCGTTCAGACTTTACACATAAATACATAGACTGAATGGTTTAAGTAACAGCTATTTATTTTTTCACAGTTCTGGAAACTGTGTCCAACATCAAGGTGCCATGCCAGGAGGGTGATTATCTGGTGAGAACTCTCCCCTTGGGTTGCAGATGGCTGCTTTCTCGTTGAGTGCTTAGACAACCTCACAAGATAGAAATCCAGAGGGTATTGTCTGCTGTCTCTTCTTACAAGGACACTAATTCTTTTGGATCAGGGCTCCACACTCCTGACATTATTTAATTTTAATTACTTCCTTTGGGGACCCCACTTATACATGCAGCCAGTTTGGTGGTTGGGCCTTCATCATATGAAATCTGGGGACCTACAAATGTTCAGTTCTGGACACGTGGCATATTTCTTTTTCTATTTAGGTTTTCTTCCTTAATCTCTTCCACTAGAGCATTGTCTTCAGCATATAGATCCTGTACATACTTTGCTAGATTCATACCAAAAATTTGACTTCTGGAGATACTGTAAATGATGCTATATTTTTAAATTTTGGCTTTCGATGTTCACTGTGGTGTATAGAAGTACAAGTGACTTTTGTGAGGTAAACTTGCATCCTGAGGCCTTGCTAAAGTCACTAATCAGGCTAATGCTAGGGACTTTAGCAACTAATCTGATATCTTCTTTTCTGTTGAGAGTTCACCAGTAAAGTTATTTTCAGAAGGTGTTTAATTATTAATCCAATTTATTTGGTAGTTATAGAACTATTCAGATTATCTATTTCCTCAAGGGTTACTTTTGTCAGTTTGTATTTTTTGAGGAACTTGTTTATTTCTTTTCAGTTTTCAAATACATGTGTATAGAGTTATTTGAGGTCTTATTAGCCTTTTGATGTCTATGTGGTCTGAAGCCCATTCTTTATTCTTTATTGGGGGGAGGGTACCGGGGATTGAACTCAGGGGCACTCACCACTGAGCCACATCCCCAGCCCTATTTTGTATTTTATTTAGAGACAGGGTCTCACTGAGTTGCTTAGCACCTCGATATTGCTGGGGCTGGCTTTGAATTCATGATCCTCCTGCCTCAGGCCCCAGAGGCACTGGGATTATAGGTATGCCATCATGCCTGGCTCCACCTTTATTCCTGATATTGCTCATTTGTTCAATTCTTTTTTGTCAGTTTTGCTATAGGTGTACCAATTTATTGATCCTTTCAAAGAAGGAGCTATTTGTGTTAATAATTTTTGTTTTCAGTTTACTGGATAACTGATCATTATTATTTCCTTTCTGCTTGCTTTGGATTTCTTTTTGTATTTTTATTCTAGTTATTTAAGGTCCAACCTTAGATTGTCTATTTGAAAACTTTCTTTTCTTCTACTATAAACAGTTAATGTTCTAAATTCTCCCTAACCCTGCTTTAAAGGCATTCCCCCAATTTTTAGGTGTTTATTTTAATTTTCTTTTAGTTAAAATTTAAAAAAAAATCTCTTGAGAATTTTGCTTTGAACCTTTTATTAGTTAGAAGTATATTGTTTAGTTGCCAGGTGTTTGGAGTTTTTTTCTATTATCTTTCTTTACCAATTTCTGTTTTAATTCTGTCATGGCCAAAGACCATACAGTGCATAATTTCCATTCTTTTAATGCTGTTAAGGTTTACTTTATGTACAGGAAATGATGAATGTCCCATGCTCACTGGGAAAGAACTTGTGTTCTGCCATTGTTGGAGGGAAGTGTTTTCCATCTGTCAGTTAGAACAAGTTGATTAGTGGTGGTGTTCAGTGCTTCTGTCTTTGATGATTTTCCACCTACTAATTTTATCTACTACCTATAGAGGAGTGTTGAGGTCTCCAAACATAATTGTGGCTTTTTCTATTTCTTCTTTCCATTCTGCCAACTCTTTTTTCAAGGGTTTTGTTAACTGTGTCCATGAAGGAATGTATGCCTTCCTGGTGAATTGATCCTCTCTTATCAATATATAACATTCCTCCTTATCTCTGGTAATTACTTGCTTCATATGATGTTATACAGTCACTTCATAAGGTTTATTGTTTTTCATCATTTTGCTTTCAACCTACCTATATCATGTTTGAAGTGAGTTTCTTATAGATAGCATGTAGTTTGGGGTAGTTTTGCTTTTTTATTCTAATAATCTCTGTTTTTTAATTGGCACATTTAGATCATTTACAACTAATGTACCCATTGGCATATTTGGGTTTAGGACCACCATATCATAACTGGGTTTTTTGTTTGTTTGTTTCTTCTCAATATTTTTTGTTCCTTATTGTTCTTTTCCTGCCTCTTGTGGATTATATGAATCTTTAGTATTAAGCTTTTTTTTGACAATGGTAGTGTTGGTGGCATGTTTTGAAATCTTGTCTTAGTAAATATTGTTCATCAATGTTTAAAGAGTTTCTACTCCTTTCATTTGATAATGGTGATGACGATGATGATGATGATGATGATGATGATAGCAGTATCAGCTATGATATAGCAAGTACTTGAAACATATCCTTTATATAGAATTTGTAATCATTAAAACAATGCTATCAGGTTAAGATTTTTTTTCATTTTATAGTTAAATAAAATTGAGTCTTAACAGGCTTAAATAGCTTATTCAAGGTCACCTTAATGGTAATGAGGGGAATTAGGAAGCCGATCTCCATCTGGCTTCAAGGCCTATGTTCTTCCCATGACAACTTTAATAAACTTTGCATATGTGATTCAAGATACTAAACTTTACTAATTGTCATAGCTCAGTTTCTGAAATTACCTGACTGTTAAAATGATCACATTTTGTAGCATAGCCATCCAATTTTCCTCAGATTTATATCTCACGTGGGAAAGGGTTTTTCCTCCCGTGATCAGGAAAGTCATATCGCATAACACTTTACTTATGATTCCCTGATTCCCTAGCTTTAGATAATACCACACTGCTAGTTTGGAACTGCTATAGACAGTTAAGTTATACTTATTTGGTGATTCGCCCTTTCTTTTGATTCCAATGGTTTACTCCAGTGTCTCTTGAGCCTCATTGTTAAATTGGGATTGTATATTGATGCAATGGTCTATTGTCTCAGGTTTTATTGGATCATAAACCTCCATAAAGAGCATATGGTATATATTTGCTTTTGATGCTGTTCAGTCCTAGGACTCTGTCAGTGGTGTTTTATAGTGTCTGCTGTATTTATCAGGTAAACAGTGTTACCGAGAGTCACCCACTTGCTGTTTATGCTGTGTATTTAACCTCCAGGAGGGACCACTGAGATGCTGCAGCCATACACCTTGTAAATTCTGCATTTCCAAGGAACCTTGAGTTATGTAGTTCAGACAGTCTATTAAGTCACTTAGATGTCATGCATCACTTTTGCTAGTGGTAATCAGAAGATGGTCTGTTTATCATATGGCATGTATTTGGATATGATGATCTGAATGTGTTCTTCCCTATTTAAAAAGAATGCTTTAAATATTAACAGGGAGAAAAAAAACTAGCAATCGTCGAGTATATACTCTATAGAGTTACTTTACATGTTTCACCTTCAATATTCATCTCAATGAGTTAAAAAGTATTTTTAACATATTATTTCACAGATACTAAAATTCTTGCCCGGACACATTAAGTAAGTCAGGCAAAGCCACACAGGTACTGACATCCAGTTCAAAATCCATCAGCACTTGTAGCAGAGTGTCTGCTCTGCCATCCTTTCCCCGTGGTGATTGTCATCAACACCTGTCTCTAGAGAAATTCCACCTTTTCCATTTATTTCAGCACTTAGCTCATGGTTTTTCTTCTATTCCAGAAGAGTAATAACCAGTAAGTCAAAACTGTAATGATCAATATCATGGATTTCGGAGCTGGGTTCAAACTCCTGCTGTGCCCTTTATCAACTGTACTACTTTGGGCAGATTATGAAATTTCTTTGTGCCTCAATTTCCTCATTAGGTATGGGGGAATAATCATTGTACTTACCTCGAAGGGCTGTTGTGAAAATTTAACGACTTACTTTGTGAAGCTCTTAGAATAGTGTCTGACACATCACAGGAACCATACACACATGCTTGTCAAATAGGTAACATTTATTTGCCATTTATTATGTACCTAGAGGTTTGGTAAGCACTATAGATGTGATAGAAGATATAAGGAAGGTACTAATATTATCTCCATTTTATGAATGAATGAAGACAGCAGGTTTAGAAAGGAAAACCAATCTAGGCTCATCCCAGGGGCAAGTTCATTGTAGAAAGCCAAAAAGATTATAAAATAGTAGAATAAAAGTCACTCACAAATATACCACCTGGACATTATTATTACTAACATTTGGATTATTCCCTCATTCTATACATATCATGATATACTATTGAAATTATACTAAATGCATGGTTTTCTATTTTCATTTTATCTCTTAATGGTATGCTAAGGTTTCACATCTTATCATGCTGCTGATTTTTTGTTAGCATTATCTTTAATGGTTGCAGAATATTCCATCACTCGGATATGATTTGTATCTAAAGCGCCTTTGATATTGATTTAAGTTTGTTTTCAGCCTTCTGCTCTAGTAAATAGTATTGCAGTGAACATCTTTGGCTGCATTTTGAATTTTTCCCTCAGGATGTGTTTCTAGGATTTGAATTACTGTGCCAAATAATCAAACATTTTTAGGTCTTAAAGAGATAAATTGGCTAACATTTTCAAAGGAATTTACAAAAAGAAATCGTAAAATATGGAAGAAAAACTAGAAAGAAAACAACCAGCTCCTAAGATATAGGTTGTTTCTTAGAATTTTCATCTTAGGATAATTGTAGATTCACATATGTTATTTAAAAAATAATTCCGAGAGACCCTGTTGCCCTTCACTCCATTTCTGCAGTAGTAATGCCTTAAAATCATAAGACAGGGCCACAGCCAGTACATCTCAATGCTGCAGTCAAGAGGCAGAACATTCCTGACTCATCACTGTCATGGCTATAGATCTGCCCCAGACCCTATCTCTGATCTTAGTCAACCACTAATCCATTCTCAATTTCTATAATTTTGTCCTTTCAAGAATGTTATAGAAAATAAATCATAAAGTACACAACTCTTTAGGAATTTCTTACTCAGTAAAATTTATTGGAGATTCATCCAAGTTGCTGTGTGTATCAGTAGCTTGGTCTTTTTATTGCTGAGTAATATTCCATGATATATATGTTCACCCATTGATAGACATCTGGGTTGGGCCCAATTTTTGGCTACAGTGAGTAAATCTATAGTGTGCACAGGTTTCAATTTGTGCAACCTTGGCTCTCCCATTTTTACACAAACATATCAGCCTTCAAAGAAGCATCTCAGCTCAGCTCCACCGTGCCCACTTCCCTGGAGCATTATCAAATGTACTTTTGGTCCCTCCAAGTTTTGCACAGGATCCTGGGAGACAATGCTTGCTTCTTTTTCAAGGCTGGTCCTGTATGCCACTCACATACCATCTTGGGGGCAAATAGCAAACCAGTTGACACATCTTCAAGGTATGACCTCAGTGATCACTCTCCATGGCTGCTTGCCACCTCCTCTGCTCCAGCTCCTCATTGAAGGTAGGTTATAATCACAAGCTGTGCTCAGCTCTCAACTTGGACATCACTGGCCTTGGCTGGTTCCTCAAGGTGGGGAGGGGAGCTGTTTCTTGCCACCAGCATTCACCACCTGCTTCTCTTTCAACATCCTCTGCAAGACATCTCTCCCCAGCTGGTTCAGTCGCATTTTCCTTGGGCATCTCCTTTATGCTGGGACTGGGGCTTGCTCTACACACAACAGGGAGCATTCTGCATGTATAAGGGGTGGCAATGCTTCACCAGATCTTGTGTAGGCCTCTCCTTACCAAAGACAGCAACCCCTTAAGGCCAAAGAGCATTACTCTTAATATCCTACAAAGACCAAACAGAGGAGTCTTTATATAGCATGTCAGTATTTATCAAATGAATGATTGAGGAAATGACGGATTTCTTGAAAGCATCAGGGGACAGTTGCACTAACACAGATTCCTCTGTGTCCCAGGGATCAGCCTTCTGCTGGAGAGTTGGCCCGCAATCCTACAATCCTCCTTGGCTGCTGATTTTCCAACCATGGCTTTACACCTGTTTTGTTTTACAATATTTATTGGGAAAGCATTTTAACTGCTTATTATAGTCAGATATCATCCTTGACAAGCCATTTTCCTTGAATTATCCCAGTGAGAAATCATTCTAAAGGCGTCCAATGAAATCATCCAGATGCTTCCCATGGCCAGCTGGACGGGACAGCCATGTTCAGTTCCCCGGGCTTGAAAACAGAACGGTTTGTGTTTTCAGTCCTAGTGCAAGAAGCAAAGCTGCTGCTGATTCTCACACTAATAAATGGAGCTTTAACAAATTGTACCAAATAAAAGTAACAGGAGAATTTACAACTGTGTTTTCAGTAAATTAAATGACATAATAGTGCCTAGCACATAGTAAGCCACCAGTAAATGGAAACTATTATGATGCTGGACACTATGTCCAACAATTGTTGAAGAAGAATAACACCAAACAAAGACAAGGGCTGATAATATTTTCAAGAGTGAGTAGAAAATAAGGTCACATAAATAATTACTTCAATTAGGAATAAGGAAAATAATGCTGAAAAAAAGAAAACCACTTTTAAAAATTAGAAGGATGAACATAGAGGACTTAGGAGAATTGACAGGAAGCTAAACAGGCAGTGGGCATTTCGTAGCATGTATTTAAAAACACCAAATTCCACACTTATGCATTCACTGTGGAAAATTTCATGCACTTAATCAAATCACATTGTCTCAAACTGCAGTTCCAAAATCTTTGACATACACCAAAGCAGAGCCTCCAACAATGTTGTAAGCGGAAAATTGTGATTACATCCTTCCATAATTATTTCAGTGACTTTTGGGTAAATGCAGAAATCCCCATTGAAATCTGAAGTTATGACACATGTACTACACAGCTCTGAGATTCTATGCTGTCTGTGAAAGACCACCTGTGATGTTGTCAAGATGTCTAAACTCATAGGACAGTTGCAGGGAGATTGTCATTAATTCTACCATCAGGACCCTTTTATTAAAATACCTTTTCTTGGCTTCATAATTCTACTACTTTGCTGTTATTAAGTATGACAGCATTTATCTTGACCAACCTTAAACTAAATTATCAGGTTTGGTTTTAGTAATGCCTTTGCAAAGTACTGCCTTATTAATATCAATTTCAGATGTGCCTGTTTTCCATAACTTGAGTTTATAAGCCTGGAAATAGAATTTTAGAGCACGATGACTCTTGATGATTATCTTTTATTCCTGGGTGAATAGAACACTGATTTTTATACAGCTAGTGAGCAAGAACAGGGTGATCTCCAGAGAGGCAAATGCAACATGATCTTTACCGACCAGCCACTGTGGGTCCTCAGCTGGGAGAGGTATTGATGGAGTTTTATTAGCACAAGATTGAAGGATGTTCAAAATGAACAAGGTTAACCACAGCACAGAATTTCCAACGGGGACTGTTTTAAAGGCGGTAGCTATGAGATAGGGCCAGCTGACACTGTGGGGGAATAGATATCACATAGGCTGCAGCTCAGATGAATGAAAACCATGAAAGACAATGAACTTTGATTTTTGCCCCAAGTCAGAGAGCAGCTTGGCTAGCGAGCCATCCAGAAAAATGGGGTGGTACTTTAGTCTAGCAAAAAAAAAAAAAAAAAGAAAAAGCTAGAAAGAAATAATGTTTTACTTAGAAGGAGACCTATGAGATAGTATAAGGGATTTTTTAATAAATAGATTCTGAGCAGAGCTAGTTGTAATAAAGCAAGCAAATAAGCAAAATTTCCTAGGTAATATATTCATAGTACAAGGAAAATCCTAATTTTCCCTCCAAATTTATTGGCTAATGAACACCAATGTTTACATTTTTAACTCACAGAAAAGTGTCAGTAATTATCACTTTTTTAAAACAGAAAAATAAACAATGACAGCAAAAATCCAGAAAAAAAAAGATGTTTTTTTTTCCAGAAGTGGGCATAAAAACAATATATTTTTATGAAAAGTAAAAGACATTTGTATTTTATCTCATTGGATTGAAATTAACAGAAACGTACCCTCTGGAACCTGGCCTATCATAGCAACCTATTATTTAGCACACACACCTTCCTTCCTGCAGATTCTGAAGCAGAGCTTAAAGGGGGCTGCTAATTAACACTTAGGGAAAAAACAATTTATGGTACATTTTATTTTTCACTGCTATGAAACTGGTTTAAAATAATGAGGCTCATGAAAGGATATGACCTGGACTGTAAATTGTACTTATTATGAGAGTTGTTTGATAAATCATGAAGGGAAGATTCTCACCTCTTAATAAGTGTAAGACATTGCAATACCAGAGCGAGACATGAAAGGGGTGTGGCGGGTCTCCTGGAAATGTGGGATCTCCTTCTTTCTCTGCAAGTATCAGAAAATTATGTGTCTGGGTGCCTGGTCTCCTTTACGTCTCCTGCTCTTGGCTATTCAATCTGCCATCTGAGAGAGTGAAGCTGTCTGCTAGGGTAGGAAGTGAACCTGTTTAAAGATCCTATCTGGATTCCAACATTCGATAGGGACTCTGTACAGTGGGAACATGGTAGACAGGAAGACTCTAAGGATGGGGCATTCTGGAGCCCACACAGGATGAGAAGGCAGAGAATGGGACATCTTAGTCCCCTAAGGGATTAGTAAGCCCAACTATGGAGTTCTCTACTGCACACAGGCACTGACCTTCAGAGGTCATGGGCCAAGGAAGTAGCTGTCATCACAACCTCAAGGACCTGTGAGAGGGCTGATAGCCCAGTGAATGAGCAGGGGCTTGGGGACAGGTTACAAAGGATGCAGAAAGAGACTTTTGAGACCAGGGTCTACTGACTGAGACCAAGGAAGGCCTGTCCCTTGAATGGGGTAACTGGGAAGCTATTCCCAGGGTACAATAGAACATGTCAATGGTATAGTCTCCTTTCAAGTATGTCACCTTGGGCAGCCCTGACATTGGTTGAGTGGATTGAAAAGCCCACACCTTTCTAGCAATGGCCCTCACCATAGTGGTATACATTGGTTCTTTCGTGGGTGGGATTTGCTTACTGCCTGAACAAAAGCAAGACTTCCAGTTGCATATCCCATGAGCATCCTTTGTTCAAAAAGCAGATAAGACTTACCAAAAAATTGGAAGGTGCAGCAAGGATCCAGGGGACCAGGCTGTGGAGATGCATCTGAGGACTCCTCTCCCCTGTTAACATAATGTCTTCATGTCACCTCAGCCATAGCTTCCTAGGAGGAAGGAGAGAGTGATGAACGTGACAGGTATAATCCTAAATAGGAATATTATCCTCAGGGGAACAGTTCACATTATGGAATTGTTTCTGAGATTATGGAATGGACTAAATTTTGTTTTCTCCACTAATTGGTGAGTAGATCCATTCATGACTCATAATAAAGCCCTATTTTTTGTCTGTATGAGAGTGCTTAAGTAATGCATGACTCTACAAGTTATACGATGAAAAATATTATGCATCTACTTAAAATAATTATTTAAGTCTATATTTAATAATTTAGAAAGCTGCCATAACACAGGAGAATGCAAAAAGCAGGTCAAAAAAACTTTAAGTGTACTTTAATTCTATTTCTGTAAAATTATGTGTATGCATTTAAGATGTAAGCATTAAAAGAAGTCTGAAAAGGAGTTCACCAAAATATTAACATGGAACATCTCTGGGTAATATTGGGTGACCTTTATCTTCTTCTTTCTTTCTATTTTCTCCTTCCAACTATTCTGGATTGCCTTAATATGTTTCTACCATGAGGATGTTTTATTTTTGTAGATGTTGTTTTAATTTTTAAAAGCAAACAGAAACACTTTAGTAACTTGGGAATTGGGGCCATTATTTGCCAAATTCTCTCCAGATTATTCTTTCATGTGGATAGGAAGCTAAGATACTTTTGAGAGATGGATGACCTAGCTGAGAAGTTTCTCTACAAGCAGTTTTTATCTCTTGCTGAGATGCCAACTGATAACTTCCCATAGCCAAGCATGACATGTGACCTATCACTTCCTCATACAAAGAAACTCTTTCTTGTATCTGCATTATTGTGGCAAATACTCTAGAGAGTCCTGAGACACTGGCTCTTTCCAGATAGTAGTAACTGAATTGTTAGGAGATAACTCATGAAAATTGAGAATACTTTTTTCTTAAATACAGGGTAAAGGCTAAGTCATCAAAGGAGGAGGTGAGAATTTGAAGAATATGGCTCTTTGAGTAAGGAATGACCCTGGGTTGGGTTTAATTTGCTTCCTTGCTCATTCACATTTATTATCAGGAATTTGGAGGTCAGCATCAGAGTATAACCTTTCCAATGAATATTGCATACCAAGCTGTCAGCACCTGGTGTTTCAGAGTGCCTTCTTGGACCTGGTGGTATAGCACGAAGACCTAATCAAAAGCAGAGTAGATTAAGACTGTGGAAGCATCCTCCTCTCTCTCTCAGCTTGGGTAGCTGAAATCACATTTATTTACTGACAAGGAAACATTGTGTACTTTGTCCAGCTTGCCATGGCTATCCTGGTTTAAAATTACAGGATATTGGGAGGAAATTGTTTTTTAATCTAAAATGTGTTTATGAGTTCCTAAATTTGGTTTAGCATTTTATGATCAGATTTTCTAGAACAGCCAGGTAGATTCTGAGTTCTGACACTATGCTGGGCATATTGAGAAGTGAGAACAAATGTGTGCTTCTGGTAGTTCAGACCCAAGTTCTGGCTTGTTCTCCACCCCTAATCCGTCCACTCTCCTCTTTGCTGCCTTGTGTCAGCTGTGCCAGGCTCCAGCCCCAGAGGCCTCCTTGCTATTCCTCAAACACACCAGGCCTGCTCAGCTGCAAGGCATTTGTCTTTTGCTTTCCTCTGCTGAGATCTTCTCAGCCAGAACATCACTTGGCAGAGTGGGCTTTTCTGTAAAGACAAGCCCTACCCAGTTATTCCTATACCCTTCACCCTGCTTCATTTTACATATAGTACCTGTCCCCACCTGATATCTTGCACATTTTTTTATTGTTTGTCTACCCTCATGATAGCATCATCTTCATGAAAATACTCTTACATGTTTTGCTCACTACAGCATCTCCATCACGTAGAACAGCAGCTGGCAGACAATAGATAACCAGTATGTTTTTGTTAAAATAAATGAACGGTAAAGTCCCATTTACCCCATCTATATGATCCTGAGCAATTGTATATACATCCCTTCTTATAAGTGCACTAGGAGAAAGCTGTTGTCTAAATGAATCCTACCTTTTGCCCTTGACCTTTGGTTTAGACCCAAGTTTTAGAATTAGATTTTCCTTCCAGTCGACCCACCTGTATGTGGTTTGGGGTATGGAAGAACATTCCAAGGGTCATGTGGACTCATTTGGGTTTTAGTACAGATGGCATCATGATCAGAATGGTCACTACATCTGGGTCTTTTTTGGGGTTTCTATGAAAATCAATAGAACTGAAGGACTAGGAAGAAAACTCTAGTTGAAAGAAGGAATGATATTAATATGCATAGCCAGTGTGGCCCCTGTCTCCTGCTTTTTCGGGGCTTAATCCTTTAGTTGGTGGATCTTGGAGAGGTCTTGGGGCTTCAGGGCAGCTGATACAGCATGATAGAACACTCAGTGCCTTAGGTAGAAGGTCAACCCCATGGGAGGCGTTTACAGATGGCTCAGATCATGTGCAGGTGAGTTGCACAGGTGTTGAGGCCAGGCATCCAAGCTTGGTCCTAAGGCCTCCTGGCACAAGCTGAGAGCACCTAGCACCTATCTGCACTTGGTGGGTGCTCAGTGTGGATCAATGTGCTCATGATCTAAGGGAACTTGGTGAGAAAACCTAACTTGAAAGTGCTTTTTTTGTGTGAAGAGTTCTTTAATCACAAGCACACCTGGGGATTTCTCACAGTCGCAGCATGCAAGGTCCAGTTCTTCCTTTGAATCACCAGAAGAGCGTAAGAATAAGGTCCTGTTTCTGTTGAGCTAGAATTGTTCATAATTTGGGTGGTCCCTTTGAGAGAAAAAAAACAGAAAATGAGGCACAAAGTCTAGAAAGAGGCCTGGGCACACAAGAAGCCCAGAAGTTTATGTCTCAGTGGTTTGATGGTGAATCCGCTTCAGGGTCTGAGTGTGCCATACATCTTCTGGGATTCAGGAGTATGGGGGACTCCTGGAGTGGGCTCATGGAGAGCCTGCTGGCATGGAGGATGGGCACTCCCTTGGAATGTTCCTGTCCTAACGAAGGGTTGGGTCTACTAATAAGGATACCCCAGTTAACAGAGTACCTATTCTGAGAAGAGATTCAGGACTTGTTTTGCAAAGCCAGTTTCTTGCAAGCTCTGAAAGATATTGTAGCCCAGAGCAGCACTCCCAGGTACCCAGAGGCAAAGTCTGGAAAAGAAAGGAGAGGTGTCTTCCCACAAAGTGGGCTTCAATGCCCAGAGAATGCCAGTGTCACCCAAAGGTGCCACCCATCATTAAAGTGTCTTCCTGCCATCCCATAGGCAGCAATGGTGGCTGACAGACTTCAGTAATAACAATAGTTTGCTCTTTGAGGGCACATACATGCTGGGTAACTTTATATACATCCTCTCTAATTCTTACAGGAACCCTGCAAAGTAAATATCATTAACCCCATTTTCGAGGTGTAATAGGAGGGCAGATTTGCTCACACACTCAGATGCACAAAGACAACGCAGACTCTTTATTTTCTCTAGCTGACTTTAACCTCATTTGAGTTTCTGCCCCGCCGAGTAGCACAAAACTGAATTTTGCCAATTAACAATGTCTCAATCGCTAATGGCTGATAGCCTCTTTGCTGTTTAAATAATCAAGGGCTTCTAAGTTAAATCTCCTATTAGGGCTGTTTTATTACTTTAATTTTTTTAAATTAAATTTATTCTTAACTGGTCCATGAAAAAAATAAAAATTGTACCTATCAGTGGGGTAATGTAATGTTTCCATACATGTATACAATAGGTAATGCTTAAATAAAGTTGAACATATCTACCTCCCCAAACATTTATCATTTCTTTACGGCAAAAGTTTTCAAAATTCTTTTTTTTAGGTTTTTTTTTTTATTAGATGTGTGGTATATAACTATCATCTATAGTCACCCTATTATGCAATAGTACACCCAGAACTTCTTGCCCTGATGGAGCTCTCATTTCCTTGCTGATTCTACTCTCTTGTATCACTTCCCCCTTCTTGCCCAAAGATGGTTTTGGGGTATACAGGGCTTTCTGGGAGTCCACAGTTGGGGGATGGGACTTGGGGACACTCATTGATCTGCCAGTGGTGGCTGCCCTCTTGTCTACTCCATGGACTGGGAAGACAGGGAAGGTTAATGAACCCATATGGTCTTCTGGGAGTGGCCTGTGCCTGCTGTTGCTGGGGTCTGGTCATCTGTCCTATGCAAGGTCATCATGCAGTACCTTCGTGTCTCTACAGTGGGACACATGGAAATGCCTAAGCCCCCACATATCATATGTAGGCCACGAGGAGCCCAGAGAGCAGCCTTGTGTGGCATCCACTCACTGGCCTGCCTGGTGTGGCATCCACTCACTGGCCACCTCTGTCTCTCTTGGCTATGATCCTTGGGTCTGGAAAGGGCTTCTACTCCCTCCCTGTGTAGTCCTCTCCCCCTTGGCCTGGGGAGCTCTGGGATAGAGCCCAGTGGTCCTCCAGCTCTCTCTGTGGGATCCTCCGCTGCTGGCAGGCTCTGGCCCCCTTCTCAAGTTGGCATCAGATGCTTCTCATTTAAATTAAATTCTTGCCACAGATATAATTACTGGCGTCTCATCAATATTGACATTTTGGAATAAAATTGTTATATCATTCTTTTAAATCTATCCAGTGGGATCTAAATACCACAGTGATTTAATACCCACGGTTCAGAAAACGCACGAACAAGCTCCTTTTTGAGGTTTCACAATGTTTCCTTTTCTCCTTGAAATTGCATTTCCATTTCGCTTCTCTTCAGAACTTGATCCTAACATGATAGATTTTTATGCTTGAAAGTCTTTTATGAATCACCCTATCATTCTTCTCCTCAACAAAAATGTGTATATGAATTGGAAATTTAAATTTCTTTTGTCACCACAGCACTCTCTTAGCAAATTTATTATTATGGATTAAGTTCTCCTTACCATTATTTTTGGTACACAGTTGGTTAAAGTTATATATGCATGTGTACCCATTATATATTTTTATGGTTAATTATTAAACAGAAATACTTGTACTAGAAATATGAAATTTTCTTAAAAAAAAGTGAATGAGAGGGTTTATGGCAATTTGAGTGAACTTTGTAGACGTCAATATTTGAAAGTGCCCTGTCTGCTGTTTGGAGGCATTTGCACCTCAGGAAAAACCATCTTGGAAAGAGTGATGGGGGGCACCTTCCTCCAAAGAGTCAGGCAGGGACAATCACAGAGGATGAGATAGGAATTCCATGCAGAAGAACAGCACACCGATTCCCTTACCACTGTCTGGATGCAGGTACACCTTGGGAAAAAGGAAGTTTCTGGACATTTGAAGACATTTGCAAAAAAAGTCCTCAATCTCATCTTAGAACAGGTCTTCTGATATCTGGTGTATCCTTATTAGTAAAACCCTATCCCCCTGGCTTGCCATATATTAAAAAGTAAAATAGCCCCACAGATCCCACTTTCTCCTCTGGAACAATAAATCTCACCTAAATACTCAGGCTTAGAGAACAGCAAGAAAATACAAATAAAATCACTGCTTTCAAACAGCAATGTATTCCCTGGAGCACAGGCAGGTGAAGAAACGAAGGTGTGGAGATGCTAAAATAGCTTGTCTAAGTATTCAGCCAGTGGTGGCAGAGCAGGAATCTGAATTCAGGTCTGGAAACCTTCCTCTGTTCAGGACTGTGGATGGCTGCTTCAGAATCAACCCTCTTTTAAAAATGATGTAAAATTCCCTGGAGCCCCATTTGGTGGGTCTGGAGTTAGGGCCTGAACATTTCCCTCTTTGCCAGCTCCCCAGATGATTCTGCAGCTGGGTCGGGTGGGATCACGGAGCACACCTGGGGCCTGCATTTCTCCTGAGCCAGGGAACGCCTCTCTCCCAGAATCAGCTTTCCAGACCTGAGTGAGAGGAACTTGGCAGGGGATGGAGGAATTAGGCGGTTTCCCAACAGTGGGTGGTTGCGAAGCTAGAGAGGCAACTTCTTGGTTTGCTCTTGGTTTATTGTCACCTTTGGGATGGTCCTGTGGTGAAGCCCAAGAAACCCTTCAATACAGGGTTATTAAGAATGAGCAGCAAGCTGCCAGGGGCCAGGTCTTTCTGATCTCCTATGACAGACTTGGTGGCTTGTGAAAGTCAGCATAGGGCATATTTAAGGTTTTAGGGAGACTGGTTGCCATCTATCTCCATTGTGGGACCTGGCCTGTCACAGACCCATTTCCTTGATGAATTCAGCCTGAAGACCTCCTCAGTGAGGACTTCCTGGCCAGACAGCCTTTCCATTGGGCACTCTTTGAGCCCCTTCCCACACTGGGTGTCCTCTGTGACAGTTGTGATTTGACAGTCCTTGAGACTATTTCCCTACCTGGTAGGGCAGGTAGTGAGTGAGGGTGGGTTAAACTGTAGACTAACAATTTTAATTTTTTTCTTCTGGGGCAGAAAGACCTTGAGGAAAATCAGGTATCAAAATCCGGCTTCCTGCCTGCATTCTGCTCAGAGCTGGGCTTTGGAGAACAGATTGAACGCTCGCCTCTTTCTAGCAAGAAGTTACTGAAAACAGCTTTTATATCCAGCAGGGCCAGAGGCTGAGTATTACAGTGGAGGGAGAGACAGTAGACTTATTTATCACCATGTTGTCACTTGAAGGGAAAACAAGCTTTATTTCTGCTTCCATGAGACTCAGGTAGATGCCAATTGAGTTACTAAATTTCTATCTGAAAAATGGTGCCCAATGCTAGAGTCTTCGGGGAATGACCATAATGGGAAACAGTGGCAGACTGATAAATACTAGGCTACAGTCCTTGCTGGGCCTGCTGCTGGCTCCAATGCTGATATTGAATACTTGTTTACTTGTCTTTTTCTGGAGATGGTCCCTGGACCTGGGAGTACAAGGGATCCTCCGACAATAGTTCAAGCCTTCTGCTAGGTCAGTACTGCCACCCACTAATGAGGCCGAGTTCTGTAGTCCTGCTCCCTCCTGCCTCATCAGCTCAGCCTCTCTTTGCCAATTCTGCAACTAACTCCTAGATATCCTGTTAGGGGATTTTTCCCCCTCTTAAAACACACTTACTCTCCGCCTCATAAAGGTTGCAGGAAGGTACGCTAATGGTCTGGCAGACATTGACCCAGTGAGACGAATTTTCCATTGTGAAAGCTACTCCTCAATTTAGTCCTAAATTGAGGCACAGAATCCCTTACCTGACTTCCTGAAAGTTGCTAAGATATGACATAGAAATAGTAGATGAGGAGTCCAGGGGATTTGGTACTGGGATCTCATTAAGGGCACTGAAATTTATGGTATATCAAAATTTTTGTGGGACCTGGAAGGAGAATCATAGGGAGATTCAAGGTTTGGACAGTCAAAGGTATGATTTCCTTAAGAGCATGAAGCTCTGGGTTTAATGAACAGTTCTAGGCATACAGAAAATATTCTTTTTCCTCAATGGGAAAGAGAGAGCATATACTTAAGGATTTATGCTTGCCTTCACTTTAAACTCTTTTGCCTAAATATATCTGGTCACAGAGAATAATCACTTTCCCTAACATCATGGGGGACTGAAAACGTCACTGCTAATGCCGTCCATCCCTCCAGGTGAACAGCTGTTACCACTGTCTTCCAGATGACTAACTTAAAGGAGAGTTTTCTTGATTTCTTTGTACCACTGGGAAGTGCTACAGTTATACATTCATTCAACAAACTATGAACAAAACAGACAGGGGCTGGATTACAGCTGAGCAAGAAGGGGGTTGGGCTGAGTGGGGAGGCAACTGCACAGGCTGGTGGCTTGGACCGGAATCATGGTACTTCCAGGGGTGTGGTGAGCAGTACACATCTGTGGTACACATCTACCACAGAACAATTAATTTGAAGAAACAATTAATAGAATTCAGTAAACTGCAAATGGAAGCCTGATGCCCCACTCTACAACAAAAGAGACTCCAGCAAAGGGTGATGTCCTATGTTTGATGAGGTCATCAAACATAGACAATCCTAGCGGAAGACACCATTAATAACAGCGACACATGGTAAAATACCTAAGAGTGAATTCAATGAGAAATGTGGGAAAACTGTATGAAGAACATAGAAATACTTCTGAGGGCAGAAAAGAAAGGCTGAAATAAGTGAAAACACATGGACTCAATATTATTATTAATTGAGAAGCTTTGACATTTAAAAAATGTCAATTCTCCCTAGATTTTATATATATATATATAATTTACATATATATAAGTTATATATTATAATATCTCTATATAATAAAATTATATATGTTACAATTATATATTACAAAGAAGAGTAGAGCAGAAACAGATTTTGTTTTCCTTTTGCACTTCTGACCATTCTCTCTCCCTTTCTTCCTTCCTTTGTTCCTTCCTTCCCTCCTTCTCTCTCTCTCTTTCTTTCACTTTGTAAATCCTTCAACTATTGGTTTTCTCAAATGATTCATCCTCTGTCTCTTTCTCTCCTAATTATTTCTTTCACATCTATGGCTTCACTTATAAATTAGGTAACTCCTAAAGCCCTGTAGACAGCCCAGGCCTATCTACTGGGCCCACCGAACACTGGGCCTCCCACCTGCAAGATCCTTAGGCATTCGAATTTCAACACGTTAAAAACCACCCTCCTCCTTTCTCAGCCGATTCCCACTGCCTCACTACCCACTTCCACTAACTTGTCCTGCTCCTCTATTTCTCTTCTTTGGCCATTGGACCAGCAGCCTGCTTGGCACCCCCTTCTTCTCCCATAGCATTTCTTTTCCCACTATGATTTACGGACTCTCTAGTTTATACAGTTCTTGTCCCATCCTCTGCTCCTCATCTCCCCCTCCACTCACACAGTTTATTTAGGTCTTTGTTTTTTCCCACCTAGGTAGAAAGACGTCTTCCAACAGAGGGTCTCAGTCCTGACCCCTTTCAATTTACCCTCCCTGTTGTTCCCAGAATGATCTTATTCTCCCCTCTAAAGGTGGTGGAAGTGAATACCCATCACTTCCTTGGAATAAAGTTCTTGGCATGGCATCTTAAACCTTCATAATCCAGCTCCTGCTAACAACCACAGTGTCATCCCATGTCACCCTGGATGGAAGTCATCCCCATACTTTCCTTGATACCCGATCCATGACCTTTCCTGTGCTACCTGCCCTGGAGTCCAATGGCTTCCTCCTTCCTCCTCTTCACCTGATGTGTGCACACTTTAGATTCATCCAGAGCCTCCCTTCTCTTGGAAACCTTCCCTGAGCCCACAGGCTGCTTTAGGTACCTCTTGACTCTGTGTCTTTATTTGGTCAGCAGCTTGTACCCTAAGCTGCCCCAGTTCATTGTCTGCCTCAACTAGGTGACAAGTGTCTTAAAAACAGGAACTCTTTCTTGTTTTCTTTTGCATACTCAGCACCAAACACCAGCTGCACTGTTAGCCATCCACAAATTTTGTTGAATGAGTGAACAAACTAGTTTTTATGCACTTTTCAGGGAAGATCTATGAGAAAAAAAATCTATAAACTATGGTTTCATCTTGTTTTGCTTTGACAAAGCATATTATTTATTAATACCCCCTCCAACCAACTGCAGTGAAAATACAGAAAGCCTTGACTGACTCTGAGTCCCAGCTGTGAAGGATAACACTGAAATCCACACACACTCATTAACTAGTACCTCCTTAATTTTGGAATAGCACCCTATTAAACAAATGATTTACATTTACTGGAAGAGAGTAAACAGCACTCTAATTCATGAATATTAAACAGCATCTGTATGTCATTTGAATAAGGGAATTACTATCCTGGGAAAGTTAGGAAGGGAAAAACAAAGAGAAAAACAAGAAAACGATAAAAGGGAAGAATTAGGGAGTGCTCAAAGGTTAGTTTGTCTTACTTGCCACCAGAATATAACCATCACTGGGGCAGGAGCACTGTCTATCCTCGCTCTGCATTCCCAATGCCAAGTGTATTGCTTAGCCCATAATGTATGATGAGGGAAGAAAGGAAAGTATAAAGAGAAGGAGGCGGGGTGATATGGAAGCAGCAACAGACACATTTCTAAACTTGCAGGTGCAGCTTGCTCTTCCAGGAGATGAGCACTAATGGGTGTGCCAGCTATTGTCTCTGGCCACTCGGCTCCATCCCTGGCTTTGTTTGCTCATCTCTCTTGCTCAAGAGCACGAACCCCATAGACTACATTTCTCAGAAGTTTCAGCTGGCTGGCTTGCGAGTATCAGCCAGTGGGAGGTATTGGTGGGAGACTGAATTGTGGGAGAGAGAAAGTGTTCTGTTGTTGTTTTCCAGCTTTTTGGGCAGGAGTTGCAGCCATGGAATCCCTTGGTGACAGCTGCCAGGGCACAGGGAACACGAGCCATGAATATCGTTTTTCCCTTTGCTCTGCTAGGGCCTCTTTAGAGTTACTTAGCTTCAAGCAATTTTACATTTGGTTTTTTTTTTTTTTTTTTTTTTTTATGCCCTCTGATCCCTACAGAATCCTTTGAACCGGTTACCTGTGTTAAATCCCCTCTGAAATATCTGGAATATATTTTTAGGCATAGGTTACTATATAGACATTGACCATTATACCCTGAATAATGAATAAACAAATGAGTAAATCAGGATGTCCAAGATTGGTTAAAAGTACACAAATCTTTTTTCAACTATGAAATTGATATTTGAAATTAAATACTCCATCGAGAGGTATATTCAGTATAATCTTCCTTTGTAGTAGATGTGTTAAAATCAGAAGAATGCAGTGGTAAGGAAACACAGAGGGATAAAAGCAGATTCAGAAGACCCCTGGACCCACTAGCCAGCTCTCTGCCTTTGGTGACTTGTATCCACTCTCTTGCCTCAGTTTCACTCTCCATAATCAAAAGGGTTAGATTAGATCAACTCTCAGCATCTAAAGCTAAAGTTTTAAAGGTTTATACCTTTGAGTAAAGTCTTTCTTGAACATCTGGGGAAGGAATTTCCTATATATAAAGTGAACCTGTGCTTGGCCAGAGCTTCCAACTAGCTTGAACCTGATATGCCCATCTGGGGGCAGTGCCCAGTTAGCACGTCCTGAACACCATTCCTTCTAGTTATTTGTATTTGCTGTGTGCACAGGAACAATTTCCAAAGCTGTGGATGCCAAGTCATTTGCCATGGCAGTGACCTCTAAGGACCCTTCACGTCATACTCACAAATGCAATAAAGCAAGTTCACATAAGGTGCATCTGATGAAATTAATAGCCCTATAACAAATAGAAGGATAGTGCCAGGAATCTGTCACATTGTTAAATACAGAAGACCATTTCTAGGCATTGCAAGCCTGATTTCCACTGCTAAGTTTACTCTACTATATTATCTTTGATTTACATCCCTTAATGTGGTCCCCGATCACCATATATATTTTGTTAATATTAATGTATTTATGCATCTTGAAATTGCCTAATTAATCCCTTGCTTTCCCAATGAGTTATGTAAGTTGGTGGATTTATATGATAAATATTATAATGAAGAAAACATAACAATGGAGCATAAAATAGTAACTTAATTTACCATAGTCATAGCAAAGGAGTTTAGGCCATGATTTCCCCTCTGAAATTAACTAATATTTCTTATTGCTTTTCCTAATTAAAACTTATCCCTTTCCTACATCCTCAGGGTACCATTTTTATTCCTGAAAATATTTAGGAGCTACTATGTATCAAGTCACTATGCTGACTGCTCTGGAGGATACTAAACTAAACAATGAACATAGCTTCCTTGACTGGTATTTTTTAATCTAGGACAGGGTCTCTCAATTTCAGCATTATTGACATCGAGGGTCACATAATTCTTTGCTGTGAGGACTGATTCTGCACTGATTCTGAGGACTGATGCTTAGTAACACCCTTGACTTCTACTTACTAAAGGCCTGTGGCATCTCTTTCCAGTTGCAATAACCAAAAATGTCTCTAGACATTGTCAAATGTCCCTTGGGAAGACAAAATGGTCACCCCCCTTCTTATGAGAACTGCTGTACTAGTAGAAGTGATACGCTTCCAGATAGTTAGTTCTGCAAGGACTGTTTTGGTAAACCTCTGTCTACTCAGCCCTTAGGATGGTACCTGGCACACAGAGGATCCTAAATAATACCTATTGAATGTTGAATGGATACACATGAATAATGATAATGACAAATAGGCCATTTCTATTCTAGAGAATAGAAAACACACACACACACACACACACACACACACACACACACACACCTGCACACACATAAGCACATTATTTGATTTTTAGAACATGAAAATGCACTCTCCTGAAAAAGAATTCTAATTATTAAAAGTGGTCATCTACAGTGGTTCCAATTCTACAATTCTATTCCTGACGTTTGGTTTGGATTTTTGGTGCTTGTAGGTGTAGTAACAACAGTAAGATAAATAACATCAAACAAACCTGCCACTCATAACCCCAACTGCCTTTTAAGGAAAGTAGTTGCTGAGGGGAGTGGGTACCCGCCTTCTACTGAGCAAGAATCATTCTGTACACGTGAGTTTGAGAAGAGGTACCCCAGAGAAGCAAAATTTCTCTGCATAAGAATGAGATTGTTAGCCCAATCCCGGAGAGAGTAAATGAGAGGAAGTTTAGGATGGGAGAGAGTGGAAGCAAACATGATAGAGGTGAAAGGAGCTGGTTGCAACAGGGGAAAGAGAGAGCCTATGAGAAACTGGACAACAGGGCACCCCTTTCTGATGTTTTATCTTTGAGGCAGAATGCAATGTTTCTTCTCTGTGATCCTCAGATCTTAGTTCTGCTCCAGGCAATGGTGCTGAATGCCTTTCAAAGGGTTGTTAGGAGGATCAAATAAGATCAAAACCTAGGTGCTTTGAGTATCGTGTGATATACAGTCTACACACAATAAGTCTTTGTTGTTAATAATAATAATTGCTATTTGAACTTGTTGTAAAGGTGGCAGTTTAGAAGAAAATATAACAATGGAGCATAAGAAAACATAACAATGGAGCATAAAATAATAACTTAATTTTAGGCCATGATTTCCCCTCTGAAATTAACTAATATTTCTTATTGCTTTTCCTAATGAGAGTGGATTCTCATTTGGGTCAATTCCAGAGTGGCAATCAAGGGACAAGAAGCAAAGTAAAAAATTATTGCTGCAGAAGCCAGAAGCTGGAGGTCAAGGACACAGTAAAAGTGTAAGCCTTTGGGGATCTGAGGAATTTCTTACAGAGGGCTTCTGTTTTGATAAGAGGATGTAATTCATCTTATCGAAATCTTAAGTGACTTTGAAACCCCAGCTAACATCCAAGTCACAGAGCCAAATGGCAACCCACATTTATGTGCCTCTAGTGATTACAAATGGAGGGCAAAAATCTTCTCATGTGCCATGACTGAAACGGCACCTGCAGTGACCCTGGGATCTGTCAGAGCAGAGGCTGACATTAAAGTGAAGGTCCTAGCTGCTCATTTAAATTTTATAGTTAGTTTTGTAATATGAAGCATCATAATGAAAACCAATAGCAAATTTATGAACTGGAATTACACAAATTGTGTAGAAATTGTTGCTTTGGTTTTTATAGCTTTCAAAAATGAATGAAGCTCCAGGAGGAACCCACTCAGACATACTCAGTACTTCTGAAGGTCTGTTAGATGTAGAAGATGGAGGTCTGATTAGCCTCAAGGTCATGGCTGATGGCCAAAGTTCACCAGGATTTTGTGTAGTTATTTAAATACTATTCCAGGAGGAGGTGACTCTAGGGAATACATAACACCATCAGCAGCTGTTGTGCAGATTTAAACTGCAATTGAGTTTTAAGAAATTGGTTTTTGAGAGACACACTCTTCAGTGTTTCCCCATCTCAACTGCCTGAATGTGGTCATCACAATACTTTGGTCCTACAGTAAGTTTGGTGTCTTAGAAGGAAGACTAACTGATTATCCATATTTATTTTCTTAAGGCCATAAAGGCATGAATGAAGTCATCCTGGGATCATGATTTGGAGTCAGCCTGTGTTTGAGGGCTAGCTATGCCACTTAGTTGGCAAATTTGGACTGTCCCATGAATCTCCACACAGAGGCTTCTCCTTTCTAAAGTTTTGTAGTCTCTTCTCAAATGTTCATATTTATGGGAAAGTGTCATATCTATCCATCATCTGTTCATCTATCACCTGTATCTTGCTATGTTATATTGCTATCTTTTTCTGCTTACTAAATAATTTTCCAAAAGCAATCTCTGGATGAGCAGGGTAAGTAAAAGAAGTGACTGAGACCAGGCAACCCTCTTCAGAGTATTTCTGCCCTCACCCTGGATGGCGTAGATCTCCTGTTTTTATGCACAGGCTCCAGTCTCTGTTTTGAAGGCATGTCCTGGCAGTGGGAGCCATCTCAGCAGTATGGGCTTCTTACTCCAAGCAAGAGCCCTCACCCTGGATGGCGTAGATCTCCTGTTTTTATGCACAGGCTCCAGTCTCTGTTTTGAAGGCATGTCCTGGCAGTGGGAGCCATCTCAGCAGTATGGGCTTCTTACTCCAAGCAAGAGCCTGTACGTGTCAGCCTGGGCCAGCTCATCCTGGATGGATCCCTGATCTGTCCTGGAACATGCCCACAGTGGCAGGTTCAAGTTCCAGGCATTCGTCGGAATGAACTCATAGGCTCCAAGATGGATGGGTGCCTGTGCTAGAGGAGTGAAATCTGATAGTTGGCAGCCTCTTTGCAGAATGGGTCTCAGAAATTCTGCTTAAGCTAGGCGACTAAGCTCTGGTTGTTCCCAGCTTCATGCTAGCTTGTGTGCCCTGGGTGGCCTGCATAGCAGTCATACATTTGTACATTCCACACATATTAAGTCCCCTCTGTGTGCCAGGCACCCTGAACCATGGAACACAGACAGCTGCCGGAGACCTCTCTAATCATCCCTGCTCCATTGTTGTAGCTCATCTGGAGTCCCCAACTCTCTAACCCTGCCAGGGCTTACCTGGTACTTACTCTGTGGGAGCAAACTGGCAGGGACCTTCTGTGAGTTGGCCAAAGGGTTATAGTTCCTGCTCCTGACTGGAGCAACAAGCCCTGCAGAACCATGTTCTTCTCCTGCCTCCTGACTAAAGTACCATGTAAGGTCAGAGAGGGAGTAAAAGAAAAAAAAAAATTCTCTTCATTGGGATTGGGGACAGTATCCCCTGAGTTCAGGCAGAGATCTTTATGGATCTGGCTCAGTGGACTGAGTAGAGGTTTGGATATCAGAGGTCAGGACCTGAGAGTTTGCAAGGAGGAGGATGAAATAAATCCAAAGAGGTGCATTCACAGTGCTAGAGAACTGATCCCAGGCCAGGAAGTAACAGAGGCAGAGTCCTGGGTGGGATAAGGTCCAAGAAGTGTGGAGAGAGGGCCTAAGACAAACTCTTCGTGGAATGGCCTAGGTCTTTCCCTCTGTATTTGTATTTCCTGTACCAAGCACAGCACTTAATGTAAACATTAAGTAATTTGAATTAAGTTCTATAGAGATTCCTTAAAATGGACTGTCTTTTGGTTATACTGTGTCTGAATTCAACTGAGAGTGACAAACCACCACCAGCCAATACTCGAAGGCTGGAGAATGCAGTGGTTACCCGCTGTGTCCCACCATGCAGGGATTAAGTAATCCACACTGGTTCCCCACTGCAGCCCTTAAAGAATTCCTCCTGGTAGACAAGATCACCTCCAAGTAGATGAGAAAACTAAACCTTGGAGAAATTATTTCCCTAAGTTCACATGGCTATGAAGTATGGGAACCCTGGATGATTTAATTTTCAAAGCCCAAGTCTACGCTTCAAACTACTCCCAAGAGCACCTTTGGAACAGAGTCCAGACCTCTGCCAGCTAAGTGCTCCTGTCATTGGGTTGAACATGGAAAGCAATCAGTATGTTTTTGAAGAATGAATGAATGAGTGGGTATCTACAAGAGGATTGGAGTTGCAACTCTGTTACAAATATGTTTTTGAAGAGTCCTTGTCCTTGACTTTCACATGCTTGGGATGGATGGAGTCTGTTTTCAAGATCTTATCATTAAAAGGCAAAGGTTACATTTTCAATTTCTTTGATGTCCTACATTTGCTATTGAATATAGTCACTGCATTAATACCCATTAATGCTCCTATTACTTGAAGTCTTCCCACCAGGTCTCCAAAAGACAACCCACATTGGGTCAAATCTAGAGGAAGTTTTGAGAATTGGTTCAGCTGCTGGAGGAATACTTGAGACTTTTTCTTCCTTTTTCTGAGCCATCTTTATTGCCTCACAGAACTGAAAGATTACAAGGTCATTTCTAGCTGTTTCTGGGACTTTATTGCTGCTCCCTTTCGAAAGCAATTTAAAACCTGTCTATTCAGACACACGTTTTCTACAAACAAAAGTGTATTTGCTATATATAGAAAAAAAATACTACCAGAGGACGAATTTGGCAGCTTTGTTGGTTACCCATTGTAATGAGCCTTATTACATAATTAAAAGAATTTCTTTCTTAACTGCATTTCACTACCAATTAACATTTTACACATTCGCAGTGGACACTTTAGGTTGAACCAGAGAAATAATTATGTCATTTCTATGCAAAGAGCAGCTTATGAATTATTAATTAATATTAAATCTGTTGACTAAAGGCTAATTCATAAGTAAACATATTACAACTCACCATGGATTGCTCTCTAGAAGCCTTCCCTTGTAATTTCTATGATTCCTTGTCCCTTGCTAAATATCCAAGACTAAAGAAAGACAGAAGCTGGACTCACAAATTCCAAGGAATAAAAGAAAGAAATCCATTTCAAACTCTGTCTAGATTTTTAACTACAACTAAGGTTTTTTGTTTGTCTTGTATTTTTCATTCTAGTTACTTTTAAAGTGGTAAAGCAGAGAGGATTTGAGAAGGCTAAGGAAAGCAAGCTGCCTCCCTTCCTCTGCATTTATTTGCTTTCTTTTTCCTTTTTGCCAGTGCTGGGCATGGAACCTAGGGCCTCATGCATGCTAGTCAAGTGCTCCTATCACTGGGGCCCCTGAGCTGCATCACCAGACCCTTTATATTTTCTTAAACTCCAAAATGGAGAATTATACTTTTATAGTGCACAAGCAGCTGTGCTTCCTGCGGCTACCCCAAGTTGTAGTGAGCTGAGGAGTGGAGGCCCACGTGGTAATTGGGGCAGCCCTCCCAGGAGCATCACTGCCACCCCTGCCAGTCCTCTTTTGAGGAAGACTGAGCTTTGGAAGGGAAGCTGTCATCTTAGGTGCCTTGGGCCTTTTCTGCTGCTGGCTCCTTTTGGGTCTACCTTGTATACTTGGTGCTGGCTGTCCCCATGAAGTCTGTGAATGCTGCTCATTCCACACCAGGCATGGCACAAATGTGGCCACCCTCCTCCCCACCTGTCAGCTGGTAAGCTCAGGAGGTTCCCTTCTTTAATTGCATTGTATTTTTGGCACAAACTATTTCAGGTTTCTGGTTTTCATCACTTCTTCTCCAGGCTGTCTGCCTTGGAGTTGGCATTCGTATTTTAAGGCACTTGCTAATATTTGTAGATTATTCCTCATTTCTGCCAGTTATTTCTATGGAAGGCTTTATAAATTCTTCAATATAAATTCTATAAATCCATGCCTGATTATTTTACTCATTTGTCATGTATTAACTTTGATCTGTGCCTTGACCTGGTAGCTCTTTCTCTAACCTGAGTTTCCTGTTATATATCCATGTTCTGGGTCAGTGTGTGTGTGTGTGTGTGTGTGTGTGTGTGTGTGTGTGTGTGTGTGTTTGTGTGTGTATGCACGCGTGCACATACACACATGCTTTGCTTTCTTTAGTGGGAAGAATTACTTTTTGCTATTTGGAGGCTCCATGTTGAGAATAATTGGTGGTAGAGTTACATTCTAATCACTGTTTTACAAGTTCACACACACACACACACACGTACACACACACTACATGAATGCTATCATTTTCAGCAATATCAACATAATATTATGCTTTGTATTTGTATGTTTTTGGTATCTATAAACTCTTTTCTTCTTCTTCTTCTTCTTCTTCTTCTTCTTCTTCTTCTTCTTCTTCTTCTTCTTCTTCTTCTTCTTCTTCTTCTTCTTCTTCTTCTTCTTCTTCTTCTTCTTTTGGTACTGGGGATTGAACCCAAGAGTTCTTTATCACTGAACCACACCCCCAGCCCTTTTTGGTATTTTATTTTGAGACAAGGTCTTGCTAAGTCTTAGGGCCTCACTAAATTACAGAGGTTGGCTTTGAATTGTGGTCCTCCTGACTCAGCCTCCTGAGCTTCTGGGATTACAGGTGTGTGCCACCATGCCCAACTCATTTTACCTTAATTCCCATGTAGGAGCAGGAAATATGTTTATTTTGATTTTATCCCAAGGTAACGATGTCATTGGAAGGATAAGCGACTTGCCCATTGTCCTATGGATGGTTACTCTTGAAGGCAGGAGCAGACCCTGTCCTTAACTTCTACTTCATTGTTCTCCTCAATACATATAATCCCATAATCTGTCAACCTTCGGGTAAAAGGGAACATGTGCAAAAGCACAGTGACTACACTTAGGTTGTAGATCTACCAATACTTCTCCACTCTTGTTATTTTATTCTTTTTTTAAGATAAAGACTTTTGTTTTTAATGACTTCTTATGACTCATTAAAGTGAAAACATCCCTACAACTAATAGGATATCATATTTCCAAAGTCATTTACCTGGAGTGGTTGAGTTTAATGGCTTTCTTCCCCAGAGCAGGTATACATTAAAAACACAGGGGCCGGGATTGTGGCTCAGTGGTAGAGTGCTTGCCTTGCATGCGTGGGACACTGGTTTTGATCCTCAGCACCACATAAATAAAAAATAAAACAAAGGTATTGTGTCCATCTACAACTGAAAATTTTTTAAAAGGTGTTTTTTTGTTGTTGTTGTTGTTTTTAAAGTATTCCCAGCTCCCGATGCTGAGGGTCAAGGCATTATTAAAACTGAAATCCCAGCTTTGGCATGAAGAAATCAGACCAACCTGGCCTTCTGCCCAGGAAGTGATGCTGTCCATTGTCCCTGTCTGGATTTAGTGTGCCTGATCAAGTTCCTGAAGTAACAAGACTCTTCATTCAAGAGCAATTCCTAACTCTCTGGACATCCTGATTGAGCATGCCATTTTCCCACAAACCCTGGCTTTTACCTGTGCTGCTTCCTTCCCTTCCTTTCATTCCTTCCCTATCTAGGAATTATCCTAGACCTTAAAATGGCTCAGTCCAAACACTTGAATGAAATTTAACAGTTTCAACAAGGGAAGGCTTTATCGAAAGGTCTTTCTTCCAACAGATATGGAGATCAGATATGGCCATATACTCTTAGTTTCCATTCTACGCAAGCAAGGAAGGAAGGAAGGAAGGAGGGAAGAGGGTACACTACTTCCCTTAGATGCTTCCAAAATGATACTCAAATCTCAGTCCTTGTTCCCAGTGCTAATCCAAGTAACAAGGACAAAGTTTTGAGGAAAAGGAAAAAGAAGTTTTGTTGATTTGTTATGAAATAGGCAGAGAAGCAGACTAATGTCTCAAAAGCCACTGTCCCCCTTATGGAGGGGGGGAACAAAGGGCTTTCAAAGGAAAATTCAGGGATTAGGCTCTGAGTGTGTCTGTCAGAAGATATGATTCATGCCAGATGGTGACCTTGAGAGAGAGTCACTGCTCAGACCTGCTGGTTTCAATTCTAGGCCTGGATTCCTTCATTCTTGTGGTCAGTGAGCTGAAGGACGCCATAACCTGGCCCAGGACAAGAAGAATGTTAATCTTTCATCCCCCATAGTTAAGGAGGGGGAGAAGAAAGAAGGAAGTAAACAAGAGAGAGAGAGAGAGAGAGAGAGAGAGAGAGAGAGAGAGAGAGAGAGAGAGAGAGAGAGAGAGGAGAGAGAGAGGCATGTAAGGTTTATACTCAAAGCAAGGAGTGTGTCCCTGTTACAAAAGCATCAAAGTTCTACACACAAAGTACCTGGAAATAAATAGGTGTCCTATAATTATTTATCTATTGATTGAATGAATGAACCCTAAGTCCACAAATTCCTGCTCCTCCTGTCCTCCACTGTCTTTTCCTCTGCCATGGCACCCCCCGTACTGACCTGCTTTCCTGGTGCACTTCTCTGCCAGCCTCTGGGATCCTCCCAACTGCACCGGATCCCTAGAAAGGGCATCCGGTCCAGAGGTCCTGGACAGAGTTTCTTCAGCTTTCTGTCACCTCTCCTTGCTTAGAATTGTCCCTTGACGATGGGGTTGGTGTTTAGGCTCTGACCAAAGCCCAGCAGTTAGGACTCAGAGAAAACTCTTCTTTCACCCAGACCTGTACTGCGCCGGAAAGGTGTCACAGAGAAGGAAGTCAACAGGAATCGGTGGGAATAAGCCTCCAAGATTTGTCATGTAAGATGGGAAGAAAAATCTAAGCTCTTCTAAAACAGAGCCCAGTGATCCTCCCAGACTCAGCAACAGAACCAAACCCAGTGAGAATTCTCCCTGGTGCTGTGTCAAACAGAAGCTCTCTCGGCTTCTGTTTCAGACATGTGATCTTCGGTTTCAGGTGCACATGTACATGTTCTCCTTCTTTGTGGCCGTGGCAGAGATTGCTAGCTGTTTGCCAAACCCAGTTCCTCTCCTTGTATGTGACAGGACATGTCATTGGACTGCGCTTCCCAGTCTCCTTTGTAATTCATTAGGGAGGTGACTAATGGACAATGGATTGAGTGGAGGTGATGGGGCCACTTCCAGGCCGTGGAGGCATACAACCCATCTTTCTTTTCTGAGTCTTCGCTAGTGGCAAAGAGATATAAACCTCTATATTCTGGAGCCACTAAAAGTTCACTGGATCTTGTTAATGACTCAGCTCTCCCTAATTTGCTCCTCACCTGGGCCACAATTGCCTTGATTAGCTGTAGCTGTATGAGTGGTCAGGTCCACACCTGGATGTGACTCAGAGCTGCAGAAGCACCTCAAGGGAGCACCAGGTAATGCAGCGGAAGGTGAGAAGAAGGTGGACCAGGCTAAGCTTTGGTTTGAATGCGCTTTGAATCACAGACAGGGAGGAAGATGCTTTAGAATAATTCATTTGAAGTCAGTGCTGGAGACCAATCCTGAAAAAATTCAGTGACTTCAGGAATATTTGATACTGTCAATCACAGAAATGTTCCAAGTCATTAGGTGACTCTCATTACTTAGGGTTTCAGGCTGGGGTGACTCTGCCAAAACGATTTCCGTAGTCACTTTTCTCTTTGCCTTTCCCACTCGTGGGGGACGCAGGGAGGACACAGAGAAAAAAGCATGGTAGAGTCTTTTTTAGCTCTGTTACCAAAAGACCTGACAAGAACAATTTTAGAAAAGGAAAAGTTTATTTGGCACTCCTGGTTTTAGAGGTCGCAGTCCACAGATGGCTGATTCCCTTGCTCTAGGCCTGAAGTGAGGCAACATCATGGTGGAAGGGTGTGCAGGAGGAAAAGTAGCTCAGGACACAGTAATCTGGAAGCAGACAGAGAGCTCTGCTCACCAAGGACAAAGTATAAACCACAGAGGCACGCCCCAGTGACCTACCTCCTCCAGTCGTACCCTACCTGCCCACAGTTATCACCCAGTTAATCCCTATCAGCTAATTAATGCACTGACTCAAGCTCTCATAACCCATTCATTTTAACTCTGAACATTCTTGCATGAACAGTTGGTTCATATCTCATAGATAAACCAAAACAAAGAGGTACAGTGTGGTGACAGCCTCCACTCCCTGGAAGTGGCCCCCATAACTTTCACTCAAATCCCATCATCCATTAGTCACGTCTCTAACTAATTGCCAAGGAGATTGGCAAATGTCATCCAGTTACATGTCCTATCACATGAGAAGAGGAACAGGGTTTGGCAAACAACTAGCAATCACTGCCACAAGGAAGGAGAACACCCACATGTGCACATGAAACTACAGATCATGTTTCAAACATAAACCCTGGAAATAAAATAATAAAAAAACAAAAAATAAAACAATCCCTGTTACAAAAGCATCAAAATTCTTCACACAATATACACCAATTCTCAGTAGAAAAAAAACACCAATTCTCAGTAGCAGCAGTCTGTGGAAGAGATTAATTTCCAAACACTCTACAAATGTATTTCTCTGTGATTATGGTGGTAAAGAATAGAGTTATCAGAGGCAATTTGAGGTGTGGGCACCAGTCTTCAATGTATCCATTCATCTATTGGTTCATTCAATTAGTTCTTTTACCAATAATGGGAACAAGAAAGCAGTATGTTGAAGCCAGAATGCAAATGAGTTTGGCTGGAGTGCAGAGCCCAGGGTAGGTATGTAACACAAGCAATAAACTCGTGAGTCTGATGGAGTAGGAAAAACAGATAAAAGATCACACCCTGCTATGGAAGTCTGAGATTCTATAAAAGACAAGAGGAAAGTTCTGTCTGATTGAGCTAGAAGCTGTGTACGGAATAATAGCATGAAGAGATAGAGAAATCTGGCAAGATTGAAGGCAATTGCAAAAAAAAAAAAATTAGAGGTAAAGCAATGAGTCCTGGATTAAGAATAGGACTGCAGAAATAAAAAGGAAGATATCAATAGCAGGGAAAATGAGCAGGACATGGTGACTGATTTGATGTAAAAGGTGAAGAAGAATGAATTTCTGAGTCTAGAATCCTTAGTATGATTGATGGATAAAGAAATTGGGAGTGGAGTAATATGAAGAACAGTGCTTATATTTTCATATTCAAACAGGGATGCCCCATGCATAACTGGAGACACAAAACTCAACAGGAGATGAGAAATTAGAATTAGAAATTGGAGGCATGGGAGAGATGTACATTTGAGCAATGTTGATTTTGGTCCTGAGTAGTACATCAAGACCCATTGGTCCAGAGACAGAAAAGAATGATTGTCTTAGGACAGAGCCAGGTATGGTACCTACATCAGTGCATCGGTGATATTTTCATTTTTGTTGAGATGGCACCAAGTTGCCATCACACAAGGAATCTTGACTCCTGGAAACTGCAAAAAGCATAAACAGCACAGATTCCCATTTTATTTTTCTTGTCTCTGTCACATGTGGACACACTTTTTTTTTTTAAATTTAATTGAGCATCCTCATTTTTCTAAATTCTGTGAGAAAGCTTCAAGGAAGATAAGGCACAGGGAAGTGAAGTCATTTGCTTTCAGTCACACGGGTTAATGGCTATAGAAGTAATATAACTGGAGAGCATATCCATTAGGACAGTATTCCCTGAGTCTGAGAATCAATAATCTTCAGTTTCAGTAAAGCTAAAGTATGGTGCTTCTAGACAAAAGCATGTCTCTGGATTTCCTGGCATCGTAAAAGTTATTTTAATATTGAAATTTTATCCCTATTGTTGAGAGTCATGCTTTGTATATACTATTGAGTGCTTGAGTCCTGAAAGCGTGCCCCCCAGGAGCCTTTGATGCTGTTGGATTTGGCTATTTTAGTCTCTGGTCAAGCTTGCATTCATTTCATCTCCGAAATCTAATGATCTAATCTAATAAAATTATAAAAGATTCTAAACTGCTCAGCACTTAATCAGCTTAGTCCAGGAGAATTAAATCAAAGCCCTAGGTGTGCACACTTCACCGCCCAGATGAAATCTCACCCTGGGAGACAATCTTATTATTTGGTTACTTATTATTTGGAAGACTGAAAGGTTGGAAGGGGATTGCATGAATTTTAAAAGATATGCCAAGAACCTCACAGGATATATATATAGTCCCTGTCCAATGTGGGCTACGGAACTGGGGTCACACGGGTGAATTTGGGGTGACATGAAATGACCACACAGACACAAAATACCTTTTTCTGGGTGTCAGGTCGGCTTCTCTTCCTCCAGCCACAAGCTCCCACAAAAGAGGGGCAAGAGAAAAACGTGGGAGGTTGGCGAGGGAGAGGGAGCACATTCTGAGGCTCGGCATTTATTTGGGGGGAGCTAATCCATGAAACACTCTATCCAAAAAAGGGCAAAGAGTAGGGTTACAACAAACAGGTGAGTGTATTCAACCCCATCCTGTGACGGGTGACACCCACTCCCAGAGCTGCTATCTGAGCAAAGGTAAAGTCCATTTGCATTGCAATGGGTACAATATCAGTCCAGTACCTCTTTACCCAGGACTTAAAGGTGTGTGCAAAGCTTCTTTTCAGGGCGGCTGAACAGATGGAGGCAGCTTGGTGGATTTTTCTGAGGAAGCATCAGGTAAGGATTAGGAGTTTGGGCAATAGAAAAATCTGAGATCTGATTCGATGCCACCGCTCATTAGTAATGTGACTTAGGGAATTACTGAGCCTCAGATCCACCATCAATTGAATTGAGTTGAGATAATAGAACCAACATTGTAGAATTATTGTGAGGATTAATAGAGATTATTCACATACGTACATCCTGGCAACGTGGGCAAATTTATACCTGTGTGTATGTCCTGCCATGTGTGTGTGTTTACTCCAGAAATTATCTGTCATAAAAGTGCAGCTGTCATTATTATTCACTAATTATTGTATATATTAAAACATTGTATGCATTTATTATAATTAGCTATGTGATATTAGTACATTATTTACATTATTATAATATTATATATAGGCCCAAAGGATGGGGAAGAGGCTCCTGAGCCCAGTGTACAGACCCATTTTCTCTACCTGTGTCATCGACAACCTTGAGGAAGTGAGAGAGAAATGCAGGATTTATGTGTCCTTTTCTTGAAGAGGTTCAATGTATAAGAACAGCTGTGGTGATGGTTGTGAAGGGCAAAACCACAGAAGATTCTGAGGGACTGCCTACTACCTGCTTTACTCCACTGTGGAACAGAGCATGTCTGGAAGTAGACTGGAAGCATCTCAGTAGGGTGAGAGCCCTGGAGATTCTGTGCCTTGTAGTGGTGTGAGGAAAGCTGATTATCATCAGCTTCGGGGACAGAGGAGTTACTCATTTCTTTTTGACAAAAAGCAGACTTCTCAACTGAATTTTCTATAAATATGGAATCTGTTAATAAGCAGAGAGGTCTCCTCAGGAAGATATAAATCCATCTATTCATTCATTGAATTGAACATTTGAACATTGATGCTCTGCCCCGTGCCAGGCACTAGAGATGTAGATAGAGATGAGATGCATTGTCCTTTGGGCCCTCCGGAGCCTCATGGGATGGGGAGCCACTGGGTCGCAGATGGAAAGTACTAGATGAGAGGGCTCCTGAGCTCCCATGAGTGTCAGCCCACCCAGCCCTGGAAGGCTGGTGAGTCATGTTGACTGGCTTGTCATTGTTTCTTAGAAGTCCCTTAAGACAATTTCACCACTCACAGCATTCTTTTTTTAACTTTAGAATCCAATTGTAGGCTTTTGGCCCAGGAGCTATTTTAAACTTTTAACAGTGGATGATGTTGTGACTAAACACTGCCAAAGTAACAACTGGTATTATGGGGATATTTATAAAAGTGCTTTGTCCTTTCCAAAGGGAGAACTGTTCAGCATTGAAAAAAGAAGTGGTAGTGGTCCCAAGCACTATTCTCTGTACGTCTGCCAATCCCGGAAATTCTTGATTATGTCTACAGGCATTCCTAATAATATATAGCTTCTGCAACTGATCTCCTCTCTCCAGTGCTTAGTTTAGTGCCTAGACACAGTTCTGCAGTGCAGGAGGCAGATCCTTTAAGGCTGCCGTCCATGTGAATGGCGTCCTCTAGGGTTGTGCACAGCCACATGCCAGTCCTTAATTGTGGCAGTTTCAAATTGCAAAAGAAAAATTTCTTTCCTCTTCCAATGTGGCTTATACCTTTGAATATTTCCAATTACATGGAACTTCTTACAATCTTTTTTCTCTTTGGGGTCTGTGTATGAGGAGCTGGGCCTATTGGATTTACATCTTTTGTCAGTATCTGGGACCTTGGGCAAACACTCCTCCTGTTTTGATCTTCATCTATAACATAGGATAGTAATGGCTAACCCCCAGTGAACTCTCAACTTATGTCAGGCATCATTCAGGTTTTTTTTTTTTTTTTTTTTTTGTACCTGGAATTGAACCCAGGGTTCTTAACCACTGAGCCACATCCCTATCCCTTTTTATTTTGAGACAGGATTTTGCTAAGTTGCTTAAGGCCTTGCTAAGTCACTGAGGCTGGCTTTGAACTTGCCATCTTCCTGCCTCAACCTCCTGAATTGCTGGGATTATAGGTGAGCACCACTATTTGGGTGCTTTTTACGTATTTCCTAATTTAATTAAAACACTTTAGCAAGGTGGTGGTGTTATTGTTTTTTCTTTAGAAATGACGACTAAGTCTTAATCTTTAGAATCAAGATCTATCTAAGTTCACCCAGCAATTAATTGTAAGGGCAAAGACTTGAGCCCAATTTCCTTTGACTCAGACATCCATGAACCTTGCTACACCATGAGCTAGTCACTTGAATTTATGGTATGATCCCCATTCAAAATTGATTTCTCACTAATTTAACAAATTGTCATTCTGGCTTGTCATTGTTGTTAGGTTGCTATTGCTTATATGTAAATTTGTTTTGAGTGGTCTAGTTTGTTTAGTGAACAGATAGCCACATCTCCTCCTAGTACCACCTGTGACTTAGTACACCCTGCAAAATTAAATAGTTTGAGTAAAATTTTAATTTTATTTAGACCTTGCACTTTTATTTAATACTAATCAGTGTTTCTCTGGATTTTTTTTCTGTACTATGTGGCATAGTCAGCATGAATTTCATTAACTTCAAATGCTACACCCCTGTCTGAGTTATTTGTATATGCCAGCAAAAGCAATTACTGAACCCTTTTACAACCCAATTTTGAATGCATTTATCCAGTTGGATGGAAAACTAGTAATAGCAACTGGGGTTTTTTAAATGACAGATCAAAATTAATCTAATCAGCTATCTGGGCTGCTTTCCCATGAACAGGTGTTATGAAATAGTCAAGTCCCTGTCTTCCCCCTAGAAAAAAAGACAAAGTACAGCAATCTTGGGCCCCAGTGTAGACCTGCAAAGAATCCCCTGCAGGATACTGAATGCCCCAGGGATGAATGCAGGATCCAGGAGCCAAGACTAGCACAGTATACTGGCTAAATTGTGATGATTTTGTGTCTTACTTTCACCTTTTAACTTAATTTTTAGTAGCTTTTTTCTGAGTATGAAAGTAATACATATCTGTTAAACCCACTTTTGAAAAATAAAAGCACAAAGAAGAAAAAATGTACTCCTAAAGTCAATCTACAAAGATAAATGCTATTTACATTTTGGTGAATTTTTCAATGTGTGTGTTTGTGTGTGTACACACATTTTTAAAAAAATAGTGCACAGTGGATATATAATCTACATGTTGTTTCATGACTCCATGACTTTCTTATTGCTGCCATAAAACATTCACTCAAACTTAGTGCCTTGAAACCACACATGGTTTTTTATCTGACAGTTCTTTAAGTGAGAAGATATAAATCTTGCAGGGCTAAAGTTAAGGCGTTGGCAGGGCATTCCTTTAGAAAGTGCAAGGGGACTTTCTTGCTGTTCCAGTTCATTAGCATGATCTTACTTTCCGAGTGGTCACAGGCCCAGGGTTCTCATTTCTTACTGTCTGCACACTGAAGGATACCTCCAGTTTCTAGAGCTGCCCACATTCTTCTGCTTGGGGTCACCGACCCCATCTTCAAAGCCAGAAATTGTGGATATTGTCCATTTCCAGCATCTCTGTCACTAAAGCTGGGAAGGTTTCCCTGTTTTAGGGACTCATGTGATTGGATTGGGCCCACTGGCTTAATCTAGGCTATCATCCCCATTTTTAAGTCCATAATCGCAACCACATCTGTAAAGATCCTTTTGTCATTTAATAAAATCACAGGGGCCAGAATAAGGACATGGGTGTTCATTGTGGGAGGAGGGCATTATTCTTTCCAGTTTCCAAAATAACTCTGTGAGCGTTCATCAGTTGAAATGGTTCTTAACTATTAGTGTGCGTAAGATGCACCTAAGGGGCTGCAGATTTGAGGTGGGGCTGAGGACTCTTCATTTAAGCTCCTCCCATCATTCTGCAGCAGGGGTTCCATGAATTGCACTTAGAAAGATGCTTATGACATGAACCATCCTTATAGAATATGTATTTGAGTGAATGCATGGCATACATGTGTCATTTTTTTCTTTTATAAGTCTTTTTGTAATTATACATTTGTGCCACCCATAATTATTTCCTTACCACACTGTCCTTTAAATGCAAAAACTTCCATGTTGATGAGCAACCCATTGCTTGAGTGTGCAGTGTTTTATTTCTACAGGGGAGGTTTTTGTTTTTGCTCATTTACTAAAGTGTCGAGGAGTCCTTGTGCCTCTGTCCTTTCAGACCTTAAACGGCTGACAGTGTTATTGATCACCTGCCTGTCGCAGTGACGGGCAATGTCCCTCTCCTGCAGCCTGTTTGACCATTGCATTTCCATTGCTGAAAGTTGTGCTGATCGCTGGGGATGGCAGAGGATACATTTTGCCAAGTTTATAACTCATTCAAACCTCCTGGGTTCCGTGTTTTCACCTGAACTGGAAACTTTTGATGTTCAAGTTAATTTGCTCTAAAGTAAAAACATTCTGTTTCTAAGGGAAAAAAAAAGAAGTGCAGAGAAAAGCCTTACAAATGGCTTCCAAAGGTGTCTAAGACTGTGGCACACAACATTTAATGACATAAATAGAAGGAACAGTGACAGCAACATCTTCTATAAATTGCTTAGTTCTAAAACTGGAAAAGTATTTGGCAAAAAAGAGTTCACATTTTTTTTTATACTTGAGGTTGGAAAAATAATTGTAAACTATGCAAGGAAAATAATCTGACCATGCACACATGTCCAGGAATGTAAGTTTGCCAGACTCTGTTATTCACCTTTCCTAAGAGATCATTTATACATCTTTTAAAAAGATGTGGGAATTTCCATCACAAAAATCTGTTGTTTGTTTAATTTTGTTTTATCCCAGAAAAATCTGGTTATGATGAAATCTTGTAAAATTAAACTAATGTGATTTTTTTGGAAAGTAAAAAAGAAATATTTGTAATTTATATTGAAATACCTTGTGTGGTTTCTGTATTCTGCTATGAATTGATATTTTAATTTCTAAGACAGAAATTTATAGCACAAGATGCAAATAACCTGGCCCATTGACATTTTATGAAGAAACTGTTTACAGATGCCATCAGTGGTCAGCTACCATGAAATTAGTAACTGGCATGAGCTATAGAGGCCAAATGCCGCTGAAAAGTGACTTCAAATGACAAGTTCAGAGCGACAGACAGCACAGAAGATTTCATAGTCTCAGCAAATGTTGAAAAGAAAATGCTAGAAACTGATAATTCATGTTTAAAGTAAACTGAATCTCCCCTCCTTCATTGTAAAGAAATTACTCCGGGGCTGCCTTTGCCCAAGGAGAAGCTGATTCTAATCTTGTATGTGGGTGTGGTGAAATAAACAAGAGCAAGTCTGGGTGGAAGAACTTTGTCTGACAGATGAGCTCCTGACAGTCCTTCTAGCACTTTAAAAATGTATTTAAAACAAGCTCTTAAATTTAATAATAAACACTTTAACTTTCCTCTGCCCTTTGGAGACACTAAATGAAAGGGCAGAGTTTCTAGACTTTGGAGAGAGAGAGAGAGAGAGAGAGAGAGAGAGAGAGAGAGAGAGAGAGAAGATATGCTAGAGAACTCCAAGTGAAACAGAACAATGACTCATTAAAAATGCAGTCACAACTCTGCCAGCACATTGGGAGCCAAAGGAACTCTTATTGCCAGTGAGAAAGGGAACCGGGCTGGCCTCTTTGGAAAATAGTTTGGTAGTTTCTTATAAAGTTGAAAATACACTTATCATGTGACCCAGCAATACCACTCCTGGGCATCTGCAAGAGAAATGAAAATGTGTTAAAAGATTTGTACATGAATATTCATAGCAACTTGATTCATAACAGTCAAAATTGGAAACAGCCCCAAAAGTTCATCAATAGGTGAATGGATTTTTAAAATGTGGTGTATCTGCATAATGGAACACTGCTCAGCAATAGGGAGGAAATGGATGGTTGCTGCATGCAGAAGCATAAACATTCTGTTGAGCAAGAGGCCAGACATAAAAGATTCCATAGTGTGTTTCCATTTAAACGAAACTCTAGGAAAGACTATTCTCATCCATAATAGATGAGATAGTGCTTGTGTGGGGCTGGAAGTAGGGGTAGGATTGCCTGGTAAGGGACACCAGGGAGCCTGTTAGGATGATGGAAATTTTCCACATTTTGATTTAGGTGGTAGTTACCTGAGTGTAGACATTTATCGAAACCTGCCAAACTGCCATTCAATGTGTCTATTCCATTGTATGCAAATCGTGCCTCAAAAAAATATAGTTCTAGGAATCGCCAAAACAATGATGGCAGGGTTTAGAACCACTTCACTACATTGTGCTTTATTTATTGCAAGAAATGAAAATACTTCAGAGTGGTTTTAAGAAGAGCTAATACAAGACTAACCACTGTGTCATTGTTGAGCAAGTTGTTAGATACTTAAAATCCCCGCGAGAGAATTCCCTCCATTTTAAAGGTGAAACAGACTCACACAGAGACACACACACAACCTGAGATGTTCAGGGAAACAGTGCAAGCGAGAAACACCTTGTCCTTTTTTCTAGATTTTAATCAGTGGTTTCACTGAGCCAACATCTGTTGGTTCTTCCAGGTCCGAGGTATACGGGGATGAAAACATGGTCCCCATCAAGAGCTAACAGCCTAGAAAAAGACTCAGTGATCTTAACAGGGATCACAGCACAGTGGGACTAGTTACCAATTTGCATAACAATAATAACTACTGTTTAGCAGGTGCTTACCCTATGGCAGGCACTGAGCTATGTGACTGAAGTACTACCTCATTTAATCTTCCAAAAGAGGATGGGCACTGTGAGCTGTCCATTTTACAGCAGACACAATCGTGGGTTGGAAGTATTAAGTCACCTACCCAAGACTATGCTGTGAATGAATGGTGAATGGCAGTGTTGAAGTCAGCCCATGACCATCCTGCTGTAGCCCAAAGAATATGTAATAATGAAAAATCTACTGGTTGTCCAACATGCCTAGGGTCCCCTCAAATTTCAAGCCAACCAAAGAAGTACAGGCTACTTCCTAAATAGATGGAACTGCCATTGTTACCTCCATCCTGACTTGCCTGTCTTTCTGCACAATAGGCTGAGCTCCCTGCAAGTCCTGACGCTGACACTCTGCCACCCAGGGGGGCTGCAGAGCTGAATAATGTTCTTGGATTTGTGTCTCTCATCTTGTCACTGATTAGTCCTAACTCTTCCTGGCAAGACTCCTGCCGGGCTATTTCAGGAAACAAAAATTCATTACACACATTCTTATTGATTTTCCCTCTCCTTTGCTTATTACTGAAATGCTTTTCCCTCCCTCTCTTGAAGAAACAGGGCTGCAATTACTGGAAGCTTTGCTCACCCCAGCAGCCTGCCCCAGGACTGGGGGGCTTTAGTGAGGCTCCTGGGAGTAGGGCGGGCTGCATCTCTCTACTCCATCCTCACGGAGGGGAGCAAAGTGGTTGATTGCCTCATTCTAATGTGGCTCCTGGGTGTGCAACTTGGGACTATCTCATTAGATAAACACCACAACTGTTTCTAATGCTGGGCTGTGTTTACTGGTTTCCTCCACCTCTATCCCTAGTGGAGAAAGGAGTGGCAATGCTTCAATGAATGTCCCAGGAAACCCAGCCAGTTTGGGATGCTAGCTCGGGAATATTTGAATGTACCTGCAGGGTCTAAAGAAAAAGAAAAAAAAAATAACTAGCTTCAGTGAACAAATTAAAATTTAGCAAAAAAATATTGTTATTGCCTGACTCCGATAGGCTGGGTTCTGGGGACATATGTCAACAAGATAGCTATGGTCTGTGCTCTTATGGACTTATAGTCCAGTGAGGGATATAAACAACAATAATGAGGTAAAAATGCAAACTAATAAAATAATTACAAGTTGTAATGGGTGCCATGTCAATAATTGGTTGCCAAGACAGAGAAAAAGAACCAGGTATTGTGCGTATGTCAGATATCACGTGCAATATCCCTAATCTGCCAAAAAGAAAGTCCATGGCATGGGTATTCTCCCTGAGTTTAGAGATGTTAACTAGCTTGTTCCAGGTCACCTGGTAGAGCTGGATGCCAGGTTGGTTTAGTCTGACTCCAAGGCCAGAGCTCTTTCCACTCTGCTGTATTCAAAGGGACATGGAATTCAATGCCCCTCGCCCCCAAGGCCATTGAGCGGTGTGGCTGAGTTTCCAGGGACAGTCAGCTCTTGGTGTAGTCCACCATCCTATCTGTGGGGTCCTGTCTGCCAGAAGAAGGGAGATGTCCAGTCCTCACAAGTCCATGGTGGGCTGGATGTAGTCTGCTCCTGGGGAAGGCTGTTAGCTCATGACCCTCGCAGGTCTTGGTTCTGAATGGGTGAGAGTGTCTGGGGGCATCTTTGGGCGGAGCTGATCTCTGCTCTGGGGGCTGCTGCTCTTCTAGACCCAGCACTAGGTACCTTCTAGGCTTTGGCACAGCCTGTCCCTCACTCTGCCAAGCCTGCCTCATATTTATTCATAGGTATTTGCATTTCTGTTCACACCTCCCTCTCATGTTGGTGGCTCTAGCTCCTTCCCTCACATGGCAGTGCAAATGAGCGGAAGCCACTTTCCCCTGCGACAGAGCAGTCAGGGCACAGGCACACATAGGGGCTTCTCCGAGGGCAATAGTTCCAGGCTCTGGGGTTTCCAAGGCATAGCCTGAGAGGAGGAAGAAAGGCCTAGGGGCTGGGACAGGTGCTCACGGGAAGGTGTGAACCCATCTGGTTAATGTAACACACTCTGGGAGGGTACTGGGAAATTTGTCTCTGGAAGGAAGAGAGTGAGGACAAGTGTCTACAAGTGGGCACCAGGACTTGGACTTGGGGGTCCTGCTAGTCCTTCCAGCAGGGTTGCTGCTGGGCCTGCCTCCCCACCTGTCCTCCATAATGACAGATGACTCATGGTGCTGGCTCTCTCTGTATGACACATACACAGATCCACACAGTAGCACTTCACAGAATACAGGTGAGCAAAGCAAACAAAACCAAATTCTGGATCTCCTGTGGCAAAATAATTCCCATATCAAGCCCAGGCCAGAAAATCATACCTGGCTATTTCTGCATAGGCCTGGTCACTGTGATGGTTTTTAGTATTTTTATGTTTAATCCCAGCCAGTTCTGAACAAGCGCCCCACTGTACCCCACTTCCCCTCAGGGGGAACCTAAGACCCCTGGTCTTTTTGACATCAGGACATTGGGGGTATGGTGGAGGGCTAGGGTGTGGTCTGTGCCTTGGCTGGTGTCCACCTGGGTGCAAATCCTTCTGTCTGGCCGTTGGTGACTGGTTTATGTCCCATCAGCAAAGCTGAGATACTCTCAGTCTTCATTTGGTTGTGGTCAATAGGTTCTCAAAAGTCCTTGACTATTTAAAATTATTATAATTTTGGATCTTTGGAAGATAAATGTGAACCCATAGATCTATTAACTGTCTAGTCCCTGATTTTGGAAACATTTCCCCTTATCCTTAACCTGGATACTCCTGCCTATTCCTCAGGCTTCTGCTAAAGTTCTATTTTTCCCTCAGTCTAAAGTAGATGGCTGGACCCCTCTGAGAACTATGTATCTTCTTTTCATAGTATTCATTAACACTCATGGGCACACAGACATGTGCTTCTGTGCTTAGTCTCTCTCTCTCTCTCTCTCTCTCTCTCTCTCTCTCTCTCTCTCTCTCTCTCTCTCTCTCTCTCTCTCTCTCTCCACTTTCTCCAACCCCTTCCATGGACAATCCCATCAGGCAGGGATTTTTGGATCTTCCTCTGAATTGTCAGCTCCTTGACAAATGCTTGGTAGGTAGAAGTCACACATACACAAAGGATGGTCTCATACAACTTGAGGCCCAGTAAGTCTAAGTGATCTGCTCAAGTTTCCATGACCAATCAGCGGACAGCCATCTCTAACATAACTCTTTCTGATAATGCCAAGCTGAATGAGGCGGCTTTTATCAGGAGTTAAAGATCTGCCTAATTCTTCTTAGAGTCCAAAGACTTGTTTTTAACTAAGAAACACCAGAGTGTAGGACTGGATGTGAATGAAGGTGCCCAATAAAAAGTGACTTTACTTTGGGCTGCTTAGAATTATGTTCCTGCCATAACCGAGCTCCCAAGATTTCCTAAGGAAATCTTTGACATGCAGCCTGCTGTGATCATGTTAGAGAGCCAAGAGAAACAGGAGGATAGGGCAAAATTTCTCTCCATTGACCTTGGGGGGAAACCTTATCCTGTCTGCAGGGCTGATTCCAAGAGAGAGGTCCCCTGAGTCTCTGCTTATGGAATTTACTGTCTGGACCCAGGGGAATGTGGCGTGGCAGTGTTGAAGGGAGGGAAATTAACCACTGGTAAAAATTCAATCTTTGGCTCTTATCTGTCTATCATTCATGCCCTGGGATTTGATGGAGATGTGTGTGGCGGTCTAGATAAGTCTGGAATGGAAGAAAGGAACAGGATTTCTTCACTAAATGAGGTTTCTTCCCTTTCCCAAGCTTAGACCTGACTGCGAATGGATTTGTCACCAGTTTCCTAGTGAGCTGGGCAAGGCTGTGATGGCGATTTGCTTAATGCTCATTGGGTCTTTGGGCCTATAATCTGACCCTGCAGGCTGTGAAGCCTGAGCATGTGGGCTCTGAATTTAGGCCTGAAGAAAAACAATTAACCACCAAGATCAGGAATAATTAGCTACCAGGGCATTTGAACTTTATCACGCCACACAGATGGCCTTCAACTCAATATTCATTTCCTTTGTCTTGCTGATATGTCACAGTCACCATCCAACTAGGTCACAATAACATTGGGTGTGGAAAGGGCTGATGTTCAGTTTATCACACTCACTAAAAGGCTACACCTGCGGGTATTATTAGAAATCACATAATATTCAGTTAACTTCCAGTTATTGGTTATTACAGTTAACTCCTAATTATTTCATGTGTATGTAGAGATCATACATAATAGACACCTGAGTACAGTAACTTGATACACATTGGCTTAAATTCCTTCACTTAAAGAAACCTGGAAGAAAGCAGCCCAGGGCTCATATGGCAGGTCCATGAAGTCCTTAGAGACCCAGCTTCTCTATCTTTAGCACATGCTTTTTATCCCCAAGGGAAGAAGGCTACAGAAGCTCTAGACATCATGTCTATATTCCAGGCAGCAGGAAGGAGGGGAAGGACAAAGGGCTCTTTTCCCAGCAGTGTCAGACGTCTTTAAGTCTCTTTGAACACTCTTCTTGGAAGTCCTATATGGTGTTGTCAATTGCATCTCACTGACCAGAACTCAGTGATACAGCTACAACGAACTCAAGGCAGGTTGGGAAATGCCTTCCAGGCACGGGCTGGACCCAATAAGATCAAAGTTCTACCATGAGGAAAACAGAGGAGAGCAGATATTGGGAGGCAGCTAAACCTGACTGCCACGTTCAGTTTGGATAACTCGGAGCTCTTTGTTTTCCTTTCTTGTTGATACTGGGAGTGTTCAAGGAGAAAGAAAATACAGAGAACTAAAAGTTAAAGTAGTCTATTTTGATATTTGCTATCAGGTCTGCTTTTTTTTTTTTAAAGAAATTGCTGGAAAAGAGATCAGAATCAGTCTCTATCTGTAGTGGACTTTTCTGTGTATTCCTGATATATATTTTCTTTCCTACCCATAGGTCTGGAGGAGGTAGATGTCAAGTTTGGCTGCGGACATACAGAAGAGAGGCTTGATGGCAGGTAGATATGTAGCTCCAAAGCTGGAGCAAGAGGTAAGGGCTGAATACACCAACTTGGGGGTCCCCAGGTCAGATGGGAGTGAATCTCCTAGAAAGTGATGAAAAATGAGGAGATGGGGTCCCCAAAGACCAAAAGGAACTCAGGCATGTTCCTCCCTATTGTTTATTTCCCCCTCGTACAATGTCTCTGGCTATGCATCCCCACTGGAGGGTTTCTATGACAACCATGGAGAAACTGTCTACATGTGCTTTGAACTTCCCAGAAATCAGGCATTTGGCCAGCACAAATGGGTTGGTATGAACTTCTGGCCAAACTTCAAGAGGTTCTCAGAGAGCACATGTTATTTTCCTTGAAGTACCCATTCCTTCCATGAGTACTTTCATCTCTAATCCCCAAGCTTCACACATCAACAGATTTACTTGACAGTGTCCCAAAGAAGGACAGTCTTGACTTTTAAGAGAGAAGATCTAATTAGAACAACTGGTTTTATTTTGGTACAAACCAGGATTCCAGCATGCTTGGAGTGATACATTCTGAAAGCCTTTCTTAGTGCTCCTACTTCATCAAACCTGCTAGGATCTTGCATGAAAGAGGTCACTGATGGCAGAGCAGCTTCTTGGATGAGGTGAGGCCTCCCTCTACCCCATGGCCTCCTCTATGTTCCTACTCCTGAGTGCTGGGCTCTCTCTCTCTTTCTCTCTCTCTCCTGCACTGGAGCTCCATCTTGCAATCTGTTTGTTTCAACATCAACTTCTTCCTCTAGACTGTAAACTTTTGGACAAGAGGAGCCGATCTTATTTAAATTTGGTATCTTTAGCATTCAGAACAGTGCCAGGCACTTACCAGGTCCTCATTAAATATTTTTTTTGGATAATTAATGAAAAAATAAAAGAAAACCTTCAAATAAGATGATTACTGCCAAAACTAAAAACACTTTTATTAACAGGACAAGACTGAGGGTGAGTCTATATTCAAATGTGGGCTGGGTTGATGTGATATTTTATTGCTTTGACTTCTGACATACTAGTTTTGTGCAGAATGAAAGGTAAGGGTCCTAAAACTTGCTCCCTCCCCCTACACACATGGTAGAGGGAAGGGAGAGGAAAGAATAGACCACAGATTTCTAAAATCTTGTGTGTGTAAAAACACTGTGCTGTGCTTCATCTGTTGTTGATCTTACAGGTGCAGAAAGGAAAAACAGAAAGGCATGAAACCAACAGTAAAGTGATTTGGGGGAAAAGGCTAAATAAATTTTTTTCTTGGAGGGAAAATGAGATCCATTTGTCGGTGATTGTAGAATCTTTAAGGTGGTAGGAAGAGGCAGGAGGTTGCTGAAATTGACTTTGACACCACTGCTCCTACATCCCCATCTCTTGGGTTCACCTCCTGTGAACTCTGCCTCTAGATCTGTGTGAAAGGGTCTTGGTGAGTCTCACAACCTTGTCAACACGGTGCTTCATTCTCTTCAGATATCATCTCGGCCATCTGTGTCTGTCTTGAGCAGTACTCAGGCCAACTCTCTGGAGTTCTGTCACTTTCCCTTTGGTGATGTCTCTTCATGTCATCATTACAAGAGCTTGCTTGGACATCACCAGAATCTACTTTATCTCATTAATCCTTATTAAGATGAACAGCTTCCAGGTGTGGTGGAGGCTGAGGCAGGGGGATAGCAAGTTTAAGGTCATCCTAGGCAATTTAGCAGGATATGGTCTCAAATAAAATATAAAAAAAGTCTAGGGATGTGGCTCAGTGGTAGATACCCATGGGTTAAATCACCAGTGTCAATTAAAAAAAAATTAAATATTAAAAGCTGTGTCCTTAAAGGCCTGGGGATGGAGAGTATGGTAAGTCTTCACTTCTGGCCTCTTACCTCCTGGGGATCTTCCCATAGCAGTGAACCTGTTGGACTGAGAGAATTTTCAGTGCAGGAAGCAGACCCTACTCTTTACCCTACCTTTGATTTGGCCATTTGATAATTGGGTCCTGGTGAGAACTTAGCTCTCTCAAAAGGAAGATATTAACCCTTGTGACCAGAAATGGGTTGTACCTGGGGTTGACCAGTGCCCTCAACCCCATGACAATATTTGTCAATGTGCAGTTGGGGTTCAACTGGCATCATCACTACAATTCAGTAGTAATGGCTACACCCCAAACTTAATCAGGATCTCCAAAGGCAAGGGTAGAATTTCTACACAGGAGAGGCTTCGGATCCATGATCTATTTGGTAAAGGGGCCAGAAGTCTTGTCTTGAATCTGTTTAGGTAGCAAATTCACTGTTGACTCAGACTATTTATAAATGAACAAAGGCTACAAACAGCAAATAATCAAATGTCCATCGATAGGTGAGTGAATAAACAATTTGTGGTACAGTTATCCCTCAGTATCCATGTGGGATTGGTTCCAAGATCCTCCTTGGATACCAAAAGCTGCAGATGCCCAAGTCCCTCATGTAAAACGGCTTAGTGTTTGCACACAAACTATGCACATCCTCCTTATTCATTAATGTCTTGATCACATATAATACTGATGCAAAGTAGGTGCTGTGTAAATAGCTATGCTGTATTGTTTAGGGAATAATGATACACACAAAAAACAAGTCTGTACATGTTCAGTATAGTCACAACCATCACAGGCCTAACCTACATAACACATGATAGCAACAACGTAACATTCTGGGGGAATAGTTTTGATGCTCCATTGGTTGAATCCACGGTCGTAGAACCCACCCACACGGAAGGCCAATTGCACATCCTGACAATAGATGACAACTTGGTAATAGAAGGGGATAAACTAGCAATACATTCAAGAACATGAATACATTTCGCAGACCATATGCTGAGCAGAAAGAAGCCAGACAACAAAAGACTAAATGCTGTTTGATTGCATTCATAAAATAACCTAATTTTCAGTGACAGAAAGGAGATCAGTGGTTGCTTGTGTCTGAGATCAGGGGTGAATATGAACTGAGAGAAGGCATGGAGGAGAATGGGAAAGTGATGGGAACATTTATGTTTGGAAATTATTGTGGTTGTGGCTACACTGGTAGATCAAATGGTCAAAACGTATCAAAATGTGTTTTAAAATTGGTGTATTTTATTGTACATAAATTTATATCTTAATAATGTTGATTTTTACAAAGAGAAAAAAGCTGTCTAAAAATTCATACTTTACAGAAGAATGATATTTCCATTGTCCGTATCATATCAAAATGTTATTCTCTTTAGCAAATCCAGGGTGCCTTATGTGGAGATTATGGGGTGTGATCTACAGCCCCTCCCAAGACCAGTAAAAGAGAGGAAGGGAAGGTAGGGGAGGGAGGATGGAAGGAAAGAGGTAGTGCTGATTGAAATGGAGCAAATTCTATTCCATGCATGTATGAACATGTCAAAATGAACTCTGTTGTTATATATAACTGTAATGCACGAATGAAACATTTTAAAACCCGTTATGAATAGCATCACTGCTGTTTGGAACTGAAATCCAGGGTTCTAGACTTTCACATGCCCCTAGGTGATTCTGCAGGTTGAGCTCCTAAACTAAAGTGACCCACTTTCCTGAGGATTTTTGAACTGCCTTTGAGTGTCTGCTGAGCTTTCGATGTTACCTAGAATCAACAAGACCGGGGGCTAAAATAACAGTCAGTACTTTATTAAATCCATCAATTTTTAGTTTTAAGGCCTCATTAAAAACTAGCCACACCATATTTTTGGCTTGTTTGTATACAGTAATCTTACCTTGCTAATTGTGAAGTATTAACTGCTTTGTTCATGCAGCCCATGGGTTCCTGGATGCTTTAACAAACAAATGTCCTCCCAGCCAGTCACTGTTACAGGAACTAGTGTTCTATATTGCTTGATACCTTTTCCTGCACTGTCCCTAGAGTTCCCTTTTGGGAGGAAAAGTTTGTTGGTATCATAATGTATTAGCTTTATTTTTACTATAACAAGACACTTGAGAAAATCAATTTATAAAGAAGAAAGGTTTATTGTAGTTCAAAATTTTGGAGGTTGTTCAGTCTGTGCACAGTTGGTCTCATTGCTTTTGGGCCTGTTGTTTGGCAGAAATTAGGGTAACAGTGTGTGGCAGAGGAAGCAAAAGAAAGAGTAAGAGACCAAGGTCCTAGAATCTCCTTTGAGATTATGCCCCTAGTAACCCCATGCCTTTGGCACATGAACTTTGGGGGACATTCTACATCCTAAGTATAACACATAGTAATCAGTCTGACATTAACTGAGCACTCACTGTGAGCACTTGGCAGTCATCATCTCATTTAATCCTTCTACTATCTAAATTAATAGTCGACAAAGAGGAATCTGAGGTTGAGGAAGATTAAAGGACTTTGCAGGATGTTCATAGCTGCCTGAGTACCAAGGCTGGACTTCAGCCCAGGCTCCACTTAGAACTGGCGGTGGATCTCAGCCTTAGAATCACTTGTGGGGATTTTAAAATGTTAGATGCCTTGGTTCTACCCAGAACAATTAGATCAAAATCTCTCAGAAATGTGACCCAAGTATCATCATTTTTTAAAGTTCCCCAGTGATTCTAATTTGTCTCTAAGCCTGAGTATCATGATCCAAATTCTGGGCCCTTATTCATGATGTTTCAATGAAAGGTGGAAGCACAACACACCAGGCTCACCCTGGGATGAACTGAGAGACTTGCTGCTCTTGGGCTTGTATACTGATTATGGGCCCGGTCCTTTACATCCTGTGATTTAACATTGTCCTACAGGTACAGATATTCAGGGACACTTGTTAGAGAATAGAGTATCCCAGCATCAAATAGGTGGATTCAAAGGATGTCTCCTTTCCCCCTTTCTCAAATGTTTGCTAAGTAGCTATTATGCATCGGGTCCTGGTGATGCAAAGTAACAAGCCCTGATATGCTTGCCAGGAGCACATGGTCTTATGGGGAAGGAGACCTACCAGTGAACAACTGGAAAACTGTTAGGTGCCCTGATTGGGGGAAGGAGGCTTGGCCAAGGATCCAGCAAAGGCTCCTGAAGCAGACGGTGTCTGAGTGACTGGATGGGGAGGGATCGCAGGATGAAGAGAGAGAGCACTGTAGGCCAGAGGCCCTGCGAGCAGACACACAGGATATGAGGCAGCAGGAGCCCCAGGGGAACTATCTGCTTCTGGGTGGCTGAAACAACACGTGTGGCGAGGATGGAGGGAGATAAGGGCAGAGCAGGAAGACGGATGGATGGCCTTGAAAGCACATCAAGGAGACTGGACTTTGTCCTGCCAAAGACAGGAAGTCACTGAAATGGCTTAAACAGGAGAGCAATGTGATCAAAAACCAAGATTTAGTGTGATGATGGGGAAGAGAAACCCAGAGAGGAAATGAAGGAGGGAAAGGGCAGAAAACATGCCTTCCAACTTTCTATTCTGTATTCCACTGGAACCTAATATCCCAGTGAGTGTGGCCGAGGAGCAAAGCTGTTACCCTGACCAGCTTATTGAACAGACCCATAAAGACCAGTTTGACAATAGCCGGTAATGACAAGCTCTGCTCTTCCTTGGCCAGGCAATTTTCTTCTAATTGGAGAAAGAAAAGGCTTGTCAGCCTAGGGCAGGGCTTTTGGTACCCAGAAGAGGACTATTGGGAAGGGATGATACCCTCTGAAACCGCAAATTCCTGTGCATGTTCCTGGGAGAGCATTCATGACTTTCTCTATGTTTTCAACGGCATCCAGAATCCACACACTGGGATCTTAAAGATTAAAACCCAAATATTCTAGATTTAGGTAGTCTATTCTTTGGGGGGAAAAAAAACCCGATGAAATTTCATAGGTTTTTTTTTTTTTTTAAATGAGGAAATTTTAGGTCCCAGTATCGCATCAGTGCCAACATTAAGTGTATGCATAAACTTATACAGATTCACCCCAAGTGTAAAAGCACTGGTGGGACATTTTTCAAGGCCAGGAGTATAAGCCTGACTCTTGACCCTATGGGGTTAGAATTGGAGAAGACATACTGGCCCGGACAAAGGGATGGTACCAATCAGGGAATTCCTGTTAGGGGCACCAGCTGTCAAGGTGATGGATTTTGCATGTACAAAAGCCAAGGGCTAAGACCTCTGCTGGCTCTGAGGCCCAGGTGGCAGGTTAAGAAGAGGCCAAAATAACCACCGACGCTAGGCTTTTGTTTTTACCACTGCATGTGCACACAAGTAAACATGTGCTTCCCACCTTGCGATGATTTATGGTGACAGTTCCTTGGTAAAGCAGGTGGGTAGGAAAGGTATCCCAGCAGGAAACGTCTGTCCCAGCTGCTTCATCACTAGCTAGTCTGTGTTAATGAATTTCACCCCATGCCATTGCTAAAGCTGCTCTCACCTTCTGAGGCAGCCACGTGACAGAGGTCAATGCATTCATGGTGAGATGGGTGCGGGTGGGGGTGGTATCCCAAGTGTGTGTGTGTTTTTATTTGGAGTCAGGCAGATATTTATTAAGAGGGATTGTGCGGGTCAGCTTTGTACCACTATCACAAAATACATGAGATAAATGAACTTGTGAAGAGTAAAGTTTTATTTACCCTATGGTTTTAGAGGTTCCAGTTCCGAGTCAGGTGGGCCCATTGCATTGGTCCCCTGGGAAGGATGCTAGGTGACAATGACAGAGAACGTGTGACAAAGCAAACTGTTCATATCATCATCTAGGAATTAAAGAAAGACAGGAAGGGATGAGATCCCACAATCCCCTTTAAGGGTAGGTGCCCCCAATGACCTAAGGACCTTCCACAGGGCCCCACTTCCTAAAGGTTTCACCACTTGGTACCGCATTGCATACCAAGGCTTTATCATTATCCTTGCCCTAGCAGCGAAGGTATCCACTAAGTAGTGTAGTTTGTTTGGGCCTTTACAATGACGACAAATTTTTTTTTTTAAAGAGAGAGAGAGAGAGAGAGAGAGAGAGAGAGAGAGAGAGAGAGAGAGATTTGAGGTAGTGGCTCATATGATCGTTTGAGAAGCACCACATTTTCTATCTATACACTGGAGGCCCAGGAAAGTCTGTACTGAAGTTCTAGTCCAAATCCATCCTACACTGGATGTAGACCCTGAGATTCTGTGGCTCAAAAAGAATGGTCTGAGAATAGGATGGCTGATGAGGTAAGCCCTGGTCTGAGTTTGAAGGCCTGAGAACTGGCAATGCCAATGTCCAAAAGCAAAAAAGTGATGTCCCAGCTCAAGCAAAGAGGAAATCTGCCCTTCCTTTGCTTTTTTGTTCTTGTTAGGACCTCAATGAATTAGTTAATGCCATCTGGTCTGGTGAGGGTGGGTCTTCTTAAATCAGTCTGTGATTTGAACACTTCTGGAAATTCTCTCAGATAGATACACCCAATGTTTGACCAGTTGCCTGGGCAGCCCTTATCACAGTAAAGTTGATGCATAAAATTAACCATCCATCCCATCTTCATTCAGCAAAACTCTGCCTTTATCTGTTTCACATATTGGATTTCCACAAAATCTCATCAGATTGAAGGGTCCACAAGAAACCTACAAGACCATTAAAAACGAAACATGCAAACTATTTTTACAGACACAAAATCTGAAAAAGAGTGGGCTAACCCAGGATCTAGCTAGGAAGTCCGTCTCTGAGTGACTGAAACAGTGCCAGAAAACTCAGGTTTCCACACTCAAGTCCTCATGTAACTGGGAAACCATAAGCTGATTTTATTCCCTTGGCAATGGAGAGCAGCTCACATTGGGGAGTCTGAAAACAACCCTTCCTGACTGCACTTCTGTAAGTATTTTTACTCTGTGCATGTGCTGTTTCAATCAGTGGAAAGTGGCAGAAATTCAGGAACTGAATGTACATGTCAAATTACTGTTTACCAGGTCAGAGTGATTTACCATTGAAAATGTAATACAGATATTTTGCCACTGAAAATGTAATACTTTAATATGATTCTCAAGAAGATGTCTGATTTAGAAAAGGCCAGAAGAAAATTGAAGAGAGAAGAGAACTATGGAAAAGTGAGAACCATTTAACTGAGTTCTTTCCAGAATTTAAACTCTGCTTTGGCTGTTGGGGAAAAAAAAAAAAAAAAAAAAAGGATTAGTCTATGTATCTATTCTGTCCCACCCCCTTTGTTTTTGTTTACAGTTTTATAAATAGATTTTTCAGTTCTGACCTACAATTAGTAAGTTGGAAAGACATTCAAACACTACTCATTTGAAAGGACATCAGATTATTTGTGTGCCCAAATGGCCCCTATCTAGGCCAGGCTCTGCCTAGGAAATAAAGACATTCTCACAATTAGGTCTCAAATCCCACCCCAAGCCTTTCCCACCATTATTTCCCTCATGGATAGGCAGCTAGAGCCGTGGATACTACCTGTTTCCCTATACCTTTGGTATGCATTCACTTCACCCACTCTTCCCATGTTCCATTCACTTTATCAGGAAAACCCACTTTCTCCTCTTAACTTGTCGGAAACCCTCCATATTACACTTCAAAACCCAGCTCCAATTCAGTCTCTTAGACTTGTACCATGAATATTTTATGGTGACAAAACCAGTGGTACCAAAATGAAACTTTATTTTCCCAGAATTGAACTTAATTTCCATTTTCGCAAGGACAAGAACCATGAGGGTCTTGTTTCTACACAATTACCAATACCTAGCAGAGTTCCTGGCACAACAATTGCTAATAGATATTGGTTGAATTAAAAAAAAGTCACCTCTGCCATGAGGTCCTCCATAGTATTCTCAGCCATTGACCTCTTCTTATCATCTTCTTTATGCTGCAATATGAATCTTTGAGTTTTTCCCTTCCTGAACTATGAACTCATTGAGGTTAGGGACCATGTTCTCTTTTGTCCTTATATCCTTGTATATATCATGGGGTGAGGCATATCATAGGTGCTCTAAAATTGTATTTTCTGACATAACAATGCAGTCAAATTTTTCAAGAGTTCTGAAAGACCATCACACAACCTATTCTGAAGGCTTTTGTCTGGGAACCAAAATAAAAGTATCCAGATTGGTCACCAGTTGCCAGGAGCTAGTTCATTGGTATTTGGCAGCACACAAGCAACTCTATCAATTTGCTTGTTCATAATAAAGTTGTATCCCACGAGGTCAGAAACCCTTGGATGTATCACCAAACACAGAACAGAGGGAAAAAGAGCCTGTGTTCATCAGCCACCTTTAATTTTGGAAAACACATGGAGGCCTACTGAGATTAAACTGATCAATCCCCAAACAGTCCCCAGCTTATAATAAATTTCATACTTAAAAAGGAAAAGGAATAAATGAATATTTGGGGGCTACTGCTATCATGCAATAGGACTGATATTTTCATTTTCTTCTCTTTTTCTCCTTTTCTTTTTTTAACCTTTCTCTTCTTGTGGCTTCTAAGATTGACCTTTAAAATAATACGTTCACTCATGAATATTTTTATGGGTAAGAATAAAAATAGTTTGTTTTGAGAAGAGCTCCTCTGAACTGGAGAAACCAAGTGGAGGTACTACTGTAATGGAGAACAATAGATATTTAAATTCAGTTCTCCAGGTGATCAACTCTATAATTGTATAAGAATATAAAATTCTGAGCTTTCATTCTAAGATTAAAAAAAAAATGAAATACCAGATGATATAGGTTCTTCAGGCTCAAATCTACTTGCTAGCCTTCTAGTGGATCATATTAGATAATTTGTAGATCTGGCAGCTATAAGAGACCCCAAACTATGGTGGCTTAAAGAAATGGGAATTTCTCTCTCCTCTCACAGTTCAGTTTTAAACAGCCCAGGACGGGCTTGGCAGTTTCCTCTGTGTCTAGCACCCAGGCTTCTTGAGTCTCGCTGCTCTGCCATTCCTAGGTGCCCCTCTTCCACACTTCTGTGTTCCAGCCAGTGGAGGCCAGAATGGGCAAATGGAGTCCCTGTCCCTTCTCTTTTTTTCAGCAGTGCTTGGCAAATGAGCATCTGGGGTTGGCCAGAATTTAACCACATGGCTGTTTTGCTAGTTAAAAACAAGGTACTTTATCACTACAGAAGCAGCATGGACCTTAGGGGACCGTTTCTGTCATGTTGTCAATTCACGAAGTTTTCTCTCTCTCTCTCTCATTAAGGAGAAGATTCTACATTGGCATCATCTGTGGACATCTTAGTTGCTGAACGTTCTCTTGATTGATTTGATCATGTTCCTTAAGGGTAGTATTATTAAAACATTCAAATCCAAGAGTCTGATTGTCCATTGGAATTTTATGCTCAAATAAAATACAGAATTTAAGCAACATGGCTATCAAGGAAAGACTGTTCTTTGAAAGTGAGGTAGAGAAATTTCCTTTCCAGCGCTGAGGGTTGCTAAAAGAACCCTTTATATGCTGCTTCTATAGTAATAAAGTACTTTGTTTTTAACTAGCATACAGCCATGTGGTTAATATTCTTCCACAGTGGAACTCCTGTGTTTTCTTCACTTTTCAATAGTGCGAGCTGCAAATTCCTAGAGTAGGCTCACCATTGCTTCCTTCTCCACCTGGCATTTAAAATTACCTTATTATTTTAGAAGTTCTTTCATATCACTTCATGTTTATTCTCTGGTATTTTCCTCCAGTCCTTCTCCCTGGCTGTAGTCTCAAGCTTTCTTATACTCTTTTTAGAAAAAAAAATATGCGGCCCAGTAGACCACACAGAGGTGACCTGATCCTCTCTTGCCTGTCTGCAAAACCTTCTGCCTGGACTCACAACGGTGCTTATAATTTCTCCCATGAGGCTGGCTCCTTGGGATAGGTTCGTTTCCTTTGCTTATCCCTCCAGGGAGAATAACATCTGAGGAAACACTAACACACCAGGGTGGATTATGTTTTTTAAACTAGTGCACAGAGCAGAATTTAAAGAAAGGAGAGAGATCCATTCTGATGAGGAACTGGGAGTGGCAGTTCTTAGAAGCACATCTAAGTGGGGAGTGGGTGCCTGGGACAGGAGCGATTGCCCCATAATCTCTATTACCGCCCCTGCCTCACAATCCCCCTGTTCTTCAATATGGTCAACTGTTATTTCCCCAGAGGGATGCTGCACAAAAATGGCTTCAAGCTCCTGCTCATTTCCTGGAGCATGTAAGCTCCTTCTATGTGGAAATTCTGGAACTGGCCTTGGTGAGAAAATACCCAGTGGGAAAAGGCAGCTATGAGGAGAGGAAACCGAGGGCCAGGGTGCCCATGGCAAATTTCTTTTCCTTTCATGATGTGCCTTTGGCATTATATAAACTCTGATGCAAAGGACATAGTGCCTCTCATAGTTTTTTTTTTCCCCCAGTGGAAGAAAGGATAATCAATAATAATTACCTTTTCAGGTAATAATATCTAAGTAATAATATAGTAATAATATCGATAACAGTAATAATATCTAAGCTATACTGAGGGCTACGTGCTGGGCACACTGCTTCTATATAGAGTCTCCACTGATCCTCACAGCAAATCTTTAAGTTCTGTTTCACAGATGGTAAAGCTGAGGCCCTCAAAGGTGAAGTAATATTTCTAAGGCCAGAAAGCTACTGAGTGACAGGATGGGGATTCAAAAATCATACCTGATTCAGAAGCCCATAAGCATCAGATGGAGGCTATAGACCTTCCCTCCCAGCATTCAGCTTTAGGGAGTTTAAAATTTCTGTCCGTAGGCAATGGGACAATCTTGTCATCTGCTGCCGCCATCTCCACAGGTTAAAGAATACCTGCTTTACTCCACATCTTTATAGGAATATCCCTCTCCACTTCTCTGGGTCACGTGAAGCCCAATTTCTCTATGCCCCTTCTCGCTGTAGAGAGAGAATAGCCCTAGATGTGGATTCCAAGCTGGAGGCAGGGGAGGAAGGCTATTTGATGGGATCTGCCTGCCTGAGATTGCTCCTAGAGTCATCAGTCTGTCTGGGGTCTTGAGCAGCTCTGAGCCTTATAACCGTGTGTGTGTGTGTGTGTGTGTGTGTGTGTGTGTGTGTGTGTGTGTGTGTTGGGGAGCTATGTCATGTCCTGTCATGTCCCTGGGGACTGTAGCCAGCCACTAGGACATCTTGCCTCTGACCTGGAAATGCAAAACAGATCAGAGGGCAAAGTTCACACTGGTGACAGCAGCTGTTTTCTTGCAAAGACTGAAAATCCCCTGCCACGGATCCCAATGAACCCAGCCTGGACTGCACCCAGTTGGCCTTTTTATGAACAGTTGGGGGTCTTTGGGAGTCTATACCACTCTTCACTGCCCCTGCTGTTTAGGGAATCATTTATGTATTTCATAAATAAACAAATGATTGGCTTTCTCAAACTTGGTTGTGATCCTCCCCACCCCCATGGTCTCTGCCTTTTTTTTGGCAAAATCTTCATGACATTTTGGTATTTCAAGGAATCTTCAGAGTCCAAGATGGTTTCTCTTCCTGATAGGACGACTCTGTGCACAGCTGTCACAACAGTCCTCTAGGAACAAAGCATCCCTGACCCCAGTCACACTTCCTCTCAGTGAGGGTCAGAGTGAAGAGACCTGCGCATGGAAGTTGTGGGAGCTAGTCAAGAGGGGCTGCCCAGCTGCCTGGAATATGCATCACAGCTGAGAGGGAAAGGAGGACTGGGGTGGGGGGCAGAGCAGGTGGCAGTGAGGCCCCAAGAGGCTAATTACCAACCAGAGTGAGCTGGTATCTCAGAAGACAGTCCATACAAGGAGGTCAGCAGACGCACTGTTGAGCAGGTTTTGCTCCATTGGGTAGGAATCGGTGATCTATCTACACACGAAGGTTTTAGTTGTCTTTCTGGGTCCTAGAGTGAAGGGCTTCTGGCTCCTGACAATAATACTGTGTGGTTGAGAATAGAATAATGGAAGCATTAGAGCTTTTAGAGAAATTAATTTTGACTTTTAAGAGAGAGGATAGGCCTTAGAGTGCCCTGTGAAGGATGATAAAAAGAACTTAATTAAGCCTTCCAGAGGAACCAGATTCAGAAAGGAAAAGAGAGCTGAGCCTACAAGAGAAACCCCAGGGAGCTGATGCAGGCAGTTTAAGGTACAGTCCCAAAGCAGGTGAAGACGACAGGGACAGGCTGGCCTCCAGTGGTGAGCCTTCACCTAAGCTCTTCCTAGCCAAAGGTTAAAGGTAGAAAGTGATCTTGGCTGCAACTGTGAAATGATGGGTAGCCAATTTGCACCCAAGGAATTAATTATTTATCCTGCAATTAGAAAATGTTGCTCCTAATTCTCATTTGTTCTCTTTTTGTGTTTTTCAATGAGAAGGTTGATCAAAGAATCACTTCATACTAATATTTTCCCTATTCTTACTTCATATAATAAATGCTTACTAAATCAGTCAAACACTAAACAATAAATAAAGTCATGATTTTTACAGACTTTTAAATATATGAATGTCTAGGTAGAATCTGGTAGTTTTCCTACTGACATTTTTCTTATTAGTTCACTCTTTATGAAATGTTACATGTGCAATGGAGAATATATAATGCTTATATAGACTTTAAAGACTGATAATAACATTAGCCTGTGTACTAACCCAGTATAAAACATTGAAGGTAAATCTAAAGCTGCTGTGAACTCCTCCCAAGCTCTCTTTCCTCCTCTTGATGAAGATGTATTCATTCTGCTCAATTTTGAATTTCTCATTCTCTTGATTTCTTTCTAGTTTTTATTCCTTTTTTGCCACATTTGTATGCATCCCTTAAGATATATCATGTAGATTTTTATTTTTATATAACTGGAATAAAAGTGCATATATTCCCCTCTGTGTCCTGTTTTATTCTACACTATGTTGACAAAGCACTCATTCCTTTTTATTCTAGCACAGTTTTTCATTGTACGAATCTTCCAAATCTACTGATTTCTTTCCTTAAAGATGGGCATTTGGGATGTTACAGATTTAGGCTATTGTACTGCTACAAACATTCTTGCTTTTAACTTTTCTGTCACAGGGTTATCCCAACTGTATTCCAGTCAGAAGAAAGGAGGAGAGTGAAGGAGAACATGCCCACTCCCTTCTGGAATCTCAAACATATGTCGTTTCTGCTTATGTTGAATTGCAAAAATGTAGATCATGCTTACCTTCAAAGAAGGCTGAGAATGTAACTCCTTACTCAGAATGGCCATGTATATAAACAGGTAAAAACTCAAAAAAGAGAATAATAATCGTGGATCAATTACCTGTTTCTACCATAGTATCCCATGTATGTTAGGGAAAAAAAATGTGAGAAAAGAATGTAATTATTGGGTGCCAGGTTCTATTTTTTTAAAGAGAGAGAGAGAGAGAGAGAGAATTTTTAATATTCATTTTTCAGTTCTTGGCGGACACAACATCTTTGTTTGTCTGTGGTGCTGAGGGTCGAACCCGGGCCGCACGCATGCCAGGTGAGCGCACTACCACTTGAGCCACATCCCCAGCCCACCAGGTTCTATTCTATGTCCATTAGAACAAGTTTTAACAGTGCAGTTTAAATCTTCATGGTTTGGGTCCATACATTATTGAGAAAGGTGCAATGACAGTTTCACTAAGATGGTGAATTTATATTTCTCTATAATTCTATCAGTTTTTTTATTCACACTGAGGAAACTGTTGACTCACCATTGCTAACATTGAAAGAAAATGGATCATGAAAATGGATCTCTGTGCACGAAACACATTGATTTCAAAAAGGCTGGTGCATTTGACCTTAAAGATAAGAGGGGCTCTCTTTTACTATTTCTCTTTTTGTGGCAGATGGCAGAAAGGGAGGGAGGGAGGGAGAGAGAGAGAGAGAGAGAGAGACCCTAAAAGTATATCTAGTAGATATTTCTAGATTCATATCCTCTCTACTCAGAAGGCAGTGGCTTACCAGTTAGTCATAGTGAACTCAGTTATGGTTATCCAGCTGAAAACGGGTTCAAGAAAATAAGCCTACCAAGTCTTCTTTAGTGACTTCTTACCAGTGACTCTTACTAATAGAAATAGGGAGAGAAAAAGTTATTTTGCTATTCACACACCACTCAACCAGCACACGTCTGACAACAGATGTGGGTTTTCCCCTTAGCACACCAGCAGCCCTCCAGAGGATGCCAGCTGGGTCTCCTCCAATTCAATTTGATGCTGACACTACCTGGACATCACATCAGATCCCACTGGCTAAGGGTTCTGTGCCACGAGACCATCTCCTGCTTCAGATGCCAATGGAAAATCTTACGTTTTGACCTGTGCTTCTGAATGACTACCCATAAATAAAGGTTCTCATGACTCTCCTCTGGGGTTTGATTAATTTGCTGAAGCAGCTTTTAGAACCCAGGAAACACTTTCCTTAAAATTACCACTCATTATAAAGGAGATGAGAAAAGATGCAAACAAACAGCCAGATGGATGAGAAGCAGAGATCGGGGCACGTGGGAAGGGGAGTGGAGCTTCCATGCCCCCTGTGGTTGCTATCCTGCAGGCGTCTCCATGTGTCCAGTTTTCTGAGCTCTGTCCTTTGGGTTTATGGAAGCTTCATTATGTAGGCATGATTGATTATACCACTGGCCATTGATGATCTTCAGTCTCTCTCTTCCCTAAAGGTTAGGGGTTAGGGTTAGGGATGAATGTCCTAACTCTCTAATGATGCTTTGATCTTTCTGGGGACCAGCTGTCATCCTGAAGCTATGTGGGGACTCTTCCTGCCCCCAGCAACCAAGCCTCTTGTTAGCATACAAAAAGGCACTCACCCCCTCAAGGTACTAGGGGTTGAACCCAGAGGTGCTCTACCACTGAGCTACCTTTCCAGCCCTTTTTATTTTTTATCCTGAGAGGGATCTTTCTAAGTCACCCAGGCTAGCTCAAACTTGTGATCCTTGTGCCTCAGTTTTCCAAGTTGCAGGGATTACAGGTATTTGCCAACATGACTGGCTGAAAGATACTCTTTCACTCTTGGCAAATTTCAAAGATTTCAGGAACTGTGTACCCGCAAACTGGACAACCACCAAATATGTATGGTCAGATTCTGCAGGCATGAACTCAATGAATTGTGAGTGGAAAATGTCTAGGAAAAAAATTCCAGAAAGTTCTAAAATGCAATATTTGAACATGCTATGCTAAATCTAAGTGATATGTCAGTGTACCTTGCTCTAGGCTCCTGTGATTTCACAAATCTTCAGTGTCTCTCCAGCACTAGTTGAACATTGCTCAGCTCACATCTCATTTGTGTACCAGGTGTAGTCACATGGCAATTAACAATGGGTACAGTTCACTGCACACCCAGGCTACGTGGTACCACCTGTTATTGTTCCTCTGCCACAAACCTGTATTGTGGGTTAGTGTTCCGAGTACTGTAGGCAGTTGTCACACAATGGTGATTATTTTTATATCTAAACAAAGAAAAGCTACAGTAAAAATAAGGCATAAAGATTTAAAATACGATACACTTGTACAGGGCACTTACCATGCGTGTAGCGGGCAGGACTGGAAGTGGCTCTGGGTGAGTGAGGGAAGGTGGAGGCTGTGCACCCCTGCAGACTGTAACCCCTGTAGGCTATGCTATATTTATAAAGACAGGTTTTCTTTCTTCAACTGTAAACTAGCATTAGCAGACTATAACTTTTTTACTTATTGAATTTTTTAAAAATCTCAAACATTTTGACTCTTACACTAACACCTAGCTTAAAATCCAAAAAGATTATACAGCTATACAGAAACATTGCTATTTTCTTATTTTATAAGCCCTTTCTTTTTCCAAAGTTTTCTGTGATTTTTTTCTTTGGTTTTTCTTTCTCTTTATTTTCTTTCTTTTCATTTTCCATTTTAAAAACCAAGTCATGTAGCTGGTAATGGTGGAGCTGGATTAGGAAACCATATTGATTCGACCACAAAGCCTGAGGATTTTTTCATTCACTCACGGTGTCTCCCAGAAATTAACCTAAAAATCCACTTCCAAATACTTTCACTTCTCTGTTTCCTGCTGGCACATCAACACAGCTAGTGGGGAAAAGACCAGCACTGCCCAGCTCTGCTGTTGAACTATGTCAGGGCAGAACATTTCCCTTTTCTACTTCTTTCCCTTTAGTACTGGGACCTACTGTGACAGGTGGGGGAGGTTACAACCTGGAGCATCAATTCCAGAGGTCTTGAGGCAGCCGGGCTTGCTTTATGCTCTCTGTTCCTTGCTTTCACAGAAAAACACCAAAAACTTGCCTGAAATATTCATCGTCGTGGAGTCTTGCTGAGAAAAGAGGACTGGTCACTTGGCTGATTACCTGATCGGGCTGGCGCTATAACTGAAATAAATGTGGAAAGGAACCTTGTTCCAAATCTATAGCATCAAAGGGATGAGTGCCGTTTCAGTCAGCTTTTTCACTGCTGAAACTGAAGGACCTGAGCAGAACAGCTCAAGAGGAGGAAAAGTTTGTTGGAGGGCTCACAGTTCTAGAAGTATCAACCCATAGACAGAAGGCTCCATTCCTTGGGACCTGAGGTGATGCAGAACCTCATAGAAGAAGAGTATGGCGGAGGGAAGAAGCTCATAATGATGATCAGACAGCAGAGAGAGGGAGAGGGAGGGAGGGAGGGAGATAAAGAGAGAGAGAGAGAGAGAGAGAGAGAGAGAGAGACAGAAAGAGAGAGAGAGAGACTTGCCCAATACAGATATATACCCCAAAGGCACACCCCCCTGCTCCACCTCTTACAACTCTACCCCACCTGCCTTCCATTACCACCCAGTTAATCCCATCAGGCGATCAATTCACTGATTGGGTTGAGACTCTCACAACCCAATCATTTCTCCTCTAAACCTTCTTGCATCGTCTCACACCTGAGCTTTTGGGGGACACTTCACATCCAAACCACGACAAGCACTTACTCATTATTGATTCCTCTATTCAATGACTATTGAGTATTTATTCAGTGCAAGAAACTGTGTTAGGTGCTCAGAAGAATAGAGATGTGCAGAGCTGGATGATGGGAGTGGTGGCCTGGGCTCAGGGGGAACATTGTGCCATGGAAGTCAGTTGTCTTCCAGTAAAGAACCAAGTGAGCCACGTGAGGAAGAGTATTGGGCAAGAAAGGCCTCAAAGTCTTGGGGTGCCTGAGTCACACTCATGGGCCAAGGTCCTGCTGCTAGGGTTAGGGTCAGAGAAGACACTTACCAGCAGAGAGGCAGCCCGTGAAGGAGAAGAAGCTGTAATCCAGTTTCCACCATCCTGTCGTAGGACACTGGATCCAGCCCCTCACCCATCTGGTCTTTAGGTCAGTGTCCTTGGTGCTAATCTGTACCGCCCTTCCCTTCTGTCTGGCAGAAAGCACAAACCCGGTGCCCACCCCAGGGCCTTTTGTCTGCTGGCCCAGCCTTTGTGCCTGCTTCCCCAGGCAGGGCTGTGCCGGGCCCATGGACATGGCTGAACGTTGGCTCTCGGAAAAGCAGCTGACGCTTCGCAGCACATGGGGCTTGCTCATTCCCTTCCACGTCACGTCAAGTCAGAGTATGTATTCAGAAAAGTTCAGAGGAGTTTCATGGCATGCCCAGGAGTGCTTGGAGATGGCCGCAGAGAGCCAGGGGCTGCTTGCCGCGTCTGGCTGCCAGCTGCCAGCTGCCGAGCCTGGGGTTCCACATCTGGGCTGGGTTTCCTGAGCTTGGCTGTGAGCCCCTGGGCAGAAAATCGTCTTTGCGCCTAAGAGGGGTTGTACACACACAGTGGACCATTGTCTGGGGAGTCAGCAGGAGGGAGCAAGGCCAGCTTCCCAGGAGAGTGCCAGCAAACGGGCACAAAGAGGACTGACCCACCAGCAAGGAAAGCTTTGAGAATCAGAGGGTTCAGGGACCAGGAAAGGAACCTTGAATCCTGTCCCACTGACAACTGCAATTCCACAACTAATTAAAAAAAAATATTTTATTAGTGTATTATACTTACTAGTGGGGGTTCATTTTATCCTAATCATGGATACATATGACATTGTTATATATAATATAGTTTGCTCGTTCTCAATTCCCACTACTTCCTCTTTCTCTCCCTTTTCTTTACTCCACTGGTCTTCCTCTCTCTATTCATTGTTTTGGTTTTTAATTGATGCATTATAGGTACATAGGAATTCCTTGTGATGTAGTCACACATGCATGTAGCACAAATCCGTCAGTTTCATCTGACGGGGTTGCTCCTCTTACCAGCCTCTGCTCCCTTCCACTGGATCCCCTTGCTCTACTCCACGGTGCTTCTCTTTATTTTCATGATACTGCCCCTCTCCATTTGTTCTGTGCTTCTCTCTAGCTTCTCAACTGAGAATAGAATTTGGCCCTTGGCTGAGTCTGGCTTAGTTTACTTAGCATAATGTTCTCGGGGTTACATCCATTTACTAGCAAATGACGTGATTTAATTCTTCTTTATGGCTTTGTAAAACCCCATGGTGTACATAGACCATGTTTCCTTTACCCATTTGTCGACAGGCATCTAGGTTGGTTCCACGTTAGTTTGGAACCCCTAATACATGTCAGACCTTTTTCAGGGCATACAGCGGAGACATCGGCAAACAAAACAGACCACGCTTCCTGACTTTTTGGAGTTTATATTCTATAGGATGAATAAATGATAAGCAATAAACACAATGAATATAAAACATTTTTCAATATGTCAGAGACGGAGAGCTGAGTGAGAGGGGCCATCATAGGGAGGGGCAATAAGTTGTGGTAGTTTTCTTAACTCATTTTTATTTACTTTATTTAATTTTCTTCTATAACAAATACCCCCCCCCCCAGTCAGAAGTATTCTAAAAGCTTAAGCTTTTAAGAGAAGGACTTTAGGATGGGCAGGGTACAATGAACACACTTTGCATGGCACGATCAGAATTTTTGAGAAATGTCACAGAATCACACCATGATGAGGCTTATCTCCAGAAATAAAAACACCTTTACTTAGGCTTGGTTCACCACTGCCTGGAAAGTGTGGGCCTTATCCACTGCACCAAACTCACCCCCAGGAACAATAGGGGTGTGTGTGGGGGGGGGGTGTTTGTGTTGGGGTTTTTGTGTAAAGCAAGTTAACATGTCAATTTAGGCTGTTTGAAGACATATTCTCAAATTTTCCTCACTCCTCTGGCTTTTCAGAGTCAGAGAGACTACCTCTCTTGTGGACTGTAGAAATCCAAACATGGAGCCAACCATTTGATTTTTTTTTTTTCATGTGAGAAAGGGAGACAAAGGTTTGTAACTGACAATTATGAAAGCTTACGTTAAGGATCAAGCATTTATGTTCCCCCCCAAATTCGTGTGTTGAAGCCCTAACTCCTAATGTGGTAGTGTTTGGCGGTGGGGCCTGTGGGAGGTTATTACATTTAGACGAGGTGATGAGGGGTGTAGGGTTCCCTGATGGGATTAGGTCCTTATAAGGGGAAAAGAAACTAGAGCTTGCTTTCTCTCTACCCTATGAGCACATAAGAAGAAGGTGGTCCCCTGCAAGCCAGGAAGAAAGCCCTCACCAAAAAGGAAATCTGTCAGCCTCGTTCTTGAACTTTAAGCCTTCAGAACCTTGATAAATAAATGTGTGCTGTTTAGGCCATCCAGTCTATGGTATTTTGTTATAGCAACTGGTGCTAAGCAGCTTTCCCACTCATTGGCCTATTCCTAAAGGACTTAAAAATCCAGCATACTACAGTGAAACAGCCACATCAATGTTTATAGCAGCTCAATTCAAAATACCTAAGCTATGGAACCAATCTAGGTGCCCTACTACAGATGAATGGATAAAGAACATGTGGTATATATACATACACAATGGAATATTACTCAGCCATAAAGAAGAGTGAAACCGTGACATTTGCCAGTAAAGGGATGGAACTGGAGAATACCATACTAAGTGAAATAAGCCAGTCTCAAAAACATCAAAGGCTGAGTGTTCTCTCTGATATGTGGATGCTAACCCACAATAAGGAAGAGTAGGGATTAGACAAAGGGGAATGAAGGGATAGGAGGGGATAGTGGAATAGGAAAGACAGTAGAATTAATCCGACATAACTTTCTGCGTTTGTATATGAATACACGACTAGTGTAACTCCACATTGTATCCATCCACAAAACGAGGATCCTAGTTAGAATCAGCTATATTCCATGTCTGTATAATGTGTCAAAATACTACTGTTATGTATATCTAAAAAGAACAACAACAACAAAAAGACATGTTCAAAGAGAAGGATCAAGAGTAGAAAAATGAGAAATTATACCCCATCTGATTCAAACGTATGATATGTCAAAGTCATTGTACTGTCATGTGTAACTAATTAAAACAAATACATTTTTTTTTAAAAAAAGAATAAAAAAAGAGTAGATATTTCTCAAACAGAAAGAAGAGTAAACCCAAAACTGTAAGGTGAAGCAGAAGGTCTCCTTGGGTTGATGCCATGGCCTGGGGCAGTGGGAGTCTGTGAGTGAATGTGAAAGAGCGTGAATCAAAGAAGTTCTGGCTGCAGAAGAGGAAGAGGTGAGAATGCAGGAGATCAGGAAAGCCCCAGGCCTTTCCATAATGGCTCCCGCAGAAAGGAAAGTTCAGCAGGAAACAGTGAGAGGGTAATATCAGAAATCCACACCCCAGGCGCTCTGGAGACCAGCAAGTGGAAAAGCCTTCACAGTTGAACAGACCAGAAGCTCTGGGAGGATTTCCACACAGCTAGGAAAGAACCCAGGCCCCCTTTACAAATTAACTGCAGCCCCTACCTAGTCCGGGAGTTTAAGTATTAGCCAGGAGGATGCTGTCAATCAGGTCTTGGAGCTTGTCTGCCTGAGACCTTTGATCTGAACCCAGGTGCTGCTCTAATGTCTGGTTAACATGTGCATATGTTCAGTTTTCTAATAGGGAACTAGATTTTTGATTGATAAGAAGGGAAAGCTCCAGGTCCTAAATGTCCAGGGACTCACACAGCAAGTCCCATTTTCTGGTGCAGGGATTCCAACGGCAGGTCATTATTCCTAGGGGATAAGACAGCGAATAGCCTCAGCAGCAAGGTGCTGATGCTGGCGGTGAGGCATCTTGTTGGTGTGCATCCTGGACAGATCGGCAGTCAGGCAGGAATTTGTACAGAGAATGATGTGTTTTTAGTTGTGGTGTAGAACAGAGAATGCCGAGAGTGGAGTCAGCCCCATTTGGCTGCAAATCCAGATGCCGTGATTCCCTGGCATTTTTCACACCCATTTTACTGTTTTCTTGTTGAAAATATTTCAGACAACACTAAACAGTACAAAGTTGAGTATGAAGGTCCACTAAATCCTTGCACACTTACATACCGGTCCCCAAGACAAAAACATTGTTAAATGTGGTGTTAATCTTTTTCTATGGCATTTCTAATAACCAATCTAGCTGTCAATATAGATTACATTGATGCATATAGTTTTGAGGTTTTTTTTACACACAATTGAAATTATACCTTGCTTGCTATATCAATAATCATTTCTATGACTGTACATATAGATATATCTTCTTTTAAAAGCTGCTTCTTTTTTTCTTTCCAATCTGAGTACAGCTCATAATGTTTTTGATAAGCTCACTACCAATGGTTATGTTAATATTTCCATTTTTTTCTTTTGCTATTAAAAACTATGCTGCAAGAACCTTCTATATCTATATATGGGTGCACTTGGTTGAGCATTTCCACAAGATAAACTCCTAGAAGTGGAATTGCTATGTTGATGGGTAGGCATACTTGAAAGGATGATTATATTGCCAAATTTCTCTAGAGGAAAGTTGGACCAATTTGTGTTCCCACAAATAAAGAATGGGCAGCCTTTCCCTGCTCCTTTGCCTGTGTTTTTATTGTCATTATTCACATCGCGGGAAGGATGCTTAACCAAGCATTTAATATGCTTGCTGGACATGAACACTGCGCATATTCTTTACTGTTCTTGTCTCAAGAACTTCCTGTAACACCAGCACTCTATAGCACAGCTTCAGATCCACAACAACCCAGAATATTCTGCCTCAGTCAAAGCCAAAGGCTATTCTGTTCACATGATGGATGCCTTTACATAGTTTTACACCCTAATTGTTTGCCAGGGAAAATGTGGGCAAAATATAAAATATATATATATATATTTGGTTTTTTTCTTATCTACCTTCAAGCCTGATAGCTCTCACGGAAATGTTTTATTTTTCTGGTTTGGCTCCATCTGTGACCAACATAGCCAAGAACCTTTATAAGACTTAGCATTCATATTTTGTATTTTTCTTGGCCCAGACTAAGAGCAACTGATCAGAGGCTAGAACTTGCTAACTTGGGTCTCTCTGAGCTGCCCTTGGGAATGAGGAAAGGATTGGAGGAAAAGTTGAGTGTCTTCCCCCAAGTCCTTACCCATAGTGATTACAAAGAGGCTAAACAGACCCCTCCCACGATCAATAGATAAAGTGGAGCCCAGTGCCCCTCTCTCGTCTCCTTTTCAACTACAGCAGCCTTCCTTTATCTGATATGTATTAGGTTTATAATCAGGATTCATTGTTTTGGAAGATGTTCCAAAGGCTTACATTAAAAAAAAAACAAACAAAAAAAAACGACTGATGTAAAATAGAAAAGAATTCTGCTTCTAGCTTTGGTCCCTGGTTCAGTTCTAGGCCTATCTTAGGTCTGGTCTGTCATGATATTGGACTCTGTAAGTGATCTTTGGTGCTCTCCAGTAACTGGGTCAACCTGCCTCTCCTGTAACATGCCTCTCATATCCACTTTGGTCTGACTCTCTGGCCATAACAGATGAATAACACTTGGTGTGCTCATAGGACCCCTACTCCAGCTGCCCCCTGACTTCTACATCCTCCAGATGTGTGGACATTTTTTTGGATTCTCACATGAGCCTAGCTCCCTCTGGATTCAGGTCTTCATGTGTATTGGTTCTTCTATCTAGAAAAATTTCTATGCCTTCTTCACTAGCCTAAGCCCTTCCCACCCTTCCCTTCTCAACCTCAACATCACTTGCTTGGGAAAGTTATCCTTGCTGAGACTAAGTTCTCCTTATTTCTCCTTCCTACCATCGACCTTCAGGTTGGTCTTCAGTGATTCTTGACTGAAAACTGAACTCCAGAGCACTTAAAATATTTATTCACATAAATGTTTATTTTGAGTCTGACTCCTTAGCAGAGGAACACGGGTGAGAAATTGTGTAATTACTATTTGTCAGACAATGTGAAGGATCCCTACATTGCTACCTCCTTTATTATTACAGACTTTCAAGGGAGGTATATAGAGAGGAAATTGAGTTTCTGAAAGGCTAAAAACTTATCCTTGGCCTCACCAGCAGTGAATGAAGAGGAAGGACCCATATTAAGATCTGTCTGACTCTGCTTTTTCCATGATGCCATAATCCCTCAATCTTGCAATTCATTTATTCCTTGAATAAACACTTAATGATTGTTATATGTTAGGCCAGTGCTAGACACGAACATTACTAAGATGAATTATATGCACTTGACATCTTAGGAACTTACTATTCTTAGAGAAAAGAGAAACAATCAATAACCATACCATCATTCATTCATTCATTCATTCATTCATTCAAAAAGTAGTTATTCAGAGTCAGTATATGTCCGGCTTGGGCATACAATGGGAAGTCAGACAGGTGTGCTGCCTGTCCTCATAGAACTTTAGTCTAGTGGCAGAGATGGTTTCACAGAAGTAATCCATAATCATGAAAGGGCTCTGTAGCCAGAGCACTTGATGCTTCATGATATGGGGAGAATGATATAGGGATCTTCCCCCATCAGGTATGTTGGGGAGAGAAAGAAACACGAACCTAGTAACAGGTGTAGTTGATGGAAGAGGGTTTGAGGCACAGATTGCAGTAAGCACAAATGTTGGTAGCAGAAGAGAATGTTGCAAACTCAAGAAACAAAGCCAGTGTTCTGCAAAGGGAACAAGCATGATAAGGCTGGACCAGTGGGTGGTGGCTGGATTATTACTCCCTCTACGTCTTTTTCCTAAGAGTGATGGGAAGCCTTCGAAGCCATTTAAGCTGAAGGCTGACATGATCAGATCTGTTTTGAAAGAATCATTCTGATAATGGTGAACAAATATTCAAGAGGGAGTGAACCAAGCCTGGGGGTGCAGGGAGAGCAATGAAGAGGCTACACCTCGTCCAGGCAAGAGAAGAGATTAGCTTGTATCAAGTTGGTGATTACCAGGGCAATGAGGAGGGAGATGGGAAAATTCTAAGGTGATACTCTCAAGGGGGTATGGTGATGGACAAGCAGATATCCATGATAATTCCTGATTTTTCTGGGTTGAATACTTTTATGAAAAATGGGAGCATTCCCTGAGTTAAGGAATGCTGAAAGAAGATGAATTTTGAGGAAGAAATATCATGAGTTTACTTTTGGATCTATAGGATTGGAGGTGACTTTAAGATATCCCAGTGGACATGTCAAGTGGGCAATTTGGTAAGTAAGCTGGAGCTCAGACAAGGGGTATGAATCAGTGGTAAAACGTACAAAGTACATTCTGTCCTCAGAATCCTTGAGGAACTAGTTCCAAAAACCCCGTGGATAGCAAATTCCTTGGATGCTCAAGTTCATTATGTAAAATGGCATAGTATTTGCATATAACCTACCACATCCTCCTGTAAACTCTAAAAATCATTTTTAGATTACTTAAAATACTTTATATAAGGTAAATGTGTCTGTACTGAACATGTAGACTAAATATTTTTGATGTGTGCTTGACTAAATTCAGGAATTCAAAATCTGTGGATACAGGGGGTCAACTGTACTGAAAAATAGGCCTGCACAGCTGCTATGAGAGGAGATCTTAGACACTATGTATGATTAGCATATGGAAGGGGATTTTTTAACCTTTATTTTATTTATTTATATGTATTGTTGGGAATGAAACCCAGTGCTTCACACATGCCAGGCAAGTGCTCTACCACTGAGCTGAAACCTCACCCTCAGAAGGGGATTTTTATCCTTTGTAATAATGTTAACTTACAATGATACATTGTGCTCCCATTTATCTATCCCTTTCAGATCTGCTATATAAATTGAGCCACATGGCACTTCACTGAGAATTACTATCCACATTTTACATTTGGAGAAAACTGTTGCTCAGACTCTTAAGTGTGAGAAAACAGACCGGATACCCCTTAATCTCCAATTCACCGATTCTTTCTTCTAATTTCTCTGTCATACCCAGATGGATACAACTGTATCTGAATCAATATACTATAATGCTTAACAAAATCTTATCCAAAGAATGCCAGGGTTATCAGAGAGTATCTGCCTTTGTGTGTGGAAGTGCTGTGTTCTCTTAATGTTGCAATGGCTTCTCTGTGCTATGAAGACTTTCCCATAGGGAAAAGGACACAGCAGACATTCGTGAGATTTATGTCTCCCCAATTTTCTCAACACTTTACACTAGATTTTCCCATAGTCTGAACTTGTTCTTACCCTCTTTGTGTTTTCTGATCCAATCAAACCTGGGAAATGTCATATGACAGTGTAAACCCTTGCATGAGTCTAAAGATGTCAAAGAGGAGGGGTGGTCTTTATTTTGTCAGAAAGTCTTTAACTATCTCCAAGAAGCAATAACTCTCAAGTGATACTGACTCTAAAAAGATTTCTTGTTTTAAAATAGAAGTTTCTATTTACACTGGCTTACATGAAAGAAAATAAGTATAGAAATCAATAGAAGCCAGTCCTTTCTCCTTATAGAAGTGAAGGGATCATGACCACAGCTGATCTGCTTCATTCTCTCCTCAGTGATCTCCTCTGTAATATTCTTTCTTTATAACTCAGGCTGTTTCTGCTCAGAGAGATGAACTGACTTCCCTGTGGTCGCAGAACTGGCTAATCACAGTACTAGAACAAAGTTCACAACTGCAAAATCTTGGAGCATTGACCTAGTGATCCATAGAAACAATCGGATCAAGAGAAAGGTCCTTGGGAGGCTCCCTGATAGGGGTCAGTTTTCAGTTGTGGGTTGATGTGTGTAATTGACAGGATGGCGAAAGAACAAAGGGGATCTGAGGATGACTGAGGCCAAGGTCAGTGGCAAGACCCAGCGGAGTGTGGACACAGGACAGCAAGCTGCTTGGCTTTGTGGAAGAGAAGCTGAAATGAGGATATGGCTCAGCTGAACATATGCACATATGTGTATCCTTTAGAGAGACATCCACAGGTCATTTGGCCACAAATATGAATATTACACATCAGTGTCTATAATTCCTGTGGTTTCAGATGGTTGATTAAAGCAGTCATTATTCTGGAGTGGGGTGAATATTGATTAACTGAAAAAATGTTTTTATTCCTTTTTATCTATATAAACACTCACCAATGAAAATGGCCCATGAATGAACTTAAGGTTTAATTTAGATGACACTGCTCTCCTGGGACCTGCTATGAAGGTCATTTTCCAAGTCCACCAAGTAGTAGCCAATATGTGTGACCAAAGAAACTAGGGATGGTGCCAAAGTTCTTCTGCTCTTATCAAACTTCTGATGCTCCTATCAGAACATAAGATACCAGTGACATTGCCAACATTCTTACAATGTTTGACCAAGAAGATACTGGAGTCTCCCACTCTTACCAGACACCAAAATTCCATTGACCTTGCCTAAGCAAGCCTAGGAAACTTCCACCTGCCCTGTGAAATATAAAGAGAAGTCTATTCATGAATACTACTTCTAGACTCCCCATAGGAATCTACTGTTTCTCACAGTACTTACAAAGTGCCCTTTAGTGTAAGAATTCAAGACAAAAATAAAACAAAAACAAACACCAAAGAATAATTAACACAAGCTTAAGTACTACACCATCAGTTTTATAAGATAGTTACTTTGGTCAAGATGTGGTTTGTCCTCTCCAAAACTCATTGTGAAATTTGGTCTCTAATGAAATGGCATTAAAAGAGAGTAGGGCATCCTAGAGGAAATTAGGTCATTAAGAGGAATTAATGTCTTTCTCATGGGACTGGATTTATTCCCTAGGGAATGAGAGTGAATTCTCACTCCCCTGGCCTAGATTAGTAATTGTGGGGTGGGTAGTCTTAAAAGTTTAAGTCTGCATCTCTTGTTTTGATTCTCCTGCAATGTTGCCCTTTGAATTTTGATGTTGCAACCAGTACAAGGTTTTGACAGATGCAGCCACTTGGTTGGGATGGTAGCCTTTGGAACCATGAGCTAAACAAATGTGTATTCTTTATAAATGACCTAATCTAATGTGTTCTGTAACAGTAATGCAAAAATAGATGAAGACACTAGTTATAGGGTAGATGCATATTTACTTATGGAATATTTATGGGAATAAGCTAGACTTGTCAGAGTCTGCCTGTTTGCCCTACTTATTTAACAAAACACATTATATTTCCAAGGCTATAATCAGTACAAAAAGAATTCTAAAATCTCTATATGTTCATTGAAAGTGAGTATAGAGGTGATTAACATAGAGAAAAGCTATTACACTTTAAATTCTTGTGCTTCTGCAGCCATAATTAACTAAAAGTTATAAGATAACTACACACGGTGATTCTTGAAATTAAAATACCTCTCTGCTCATTTTGAATTAACACCATGTATATTTTATAAACCTTCCACTGCGCATAACAAGCACATATTCGAAAAGACTTCTGCTTCCAGTATGTTGGAGTAAATTTCAATCTAACAGCCTAACTCTCTAACAGATAATAACTATAAAGTCGGGACAAAACTATTTTTAAGAGACTAAGAGCTCTGAAGAGTACAGAAAACCAGAAAGAGACTCCAAAACTTGGAAGAAGTGCCTGCCAACGACCAGCAACAGACAGTGCAGGTGAATCAAAGTGTTGACAGGAAGGGTTATCACTTCATTAGGAAGCCTGTGCCTCTCTGGTGAGGGCAATCAGGTCAAGGAATCTGGGGTAACCAGGACCACCAGAGAGAGATGGAGGAATCCCAGAAAGGGGAAACCAGAGAAGGGAATGTCAAATTCTCTGCATAAACTGTGCCTAGGACTCAGTTGACTGATGACCCATGTCAGAGTCACCACTAGGGCAGGGAAGTCTGCATTGCATTGTGAGTCTAAGTTGCCTTCTAAAAGGGGGAAAAACACTCTTTAGAGGAACATAACAGAATTGAAAGTCTCCACAATATAGTATGCACGTATCAATGACATAATCCAAAATTACTTAATTTATGAAGAAACAGGGAAATGTGGCCCATTCCTTGGGGAAAGGACAATCAGCCTATGTCAATGTCAACTCCAAGATAATGTAGACATTGACATTGTCAGAAAAGAACATTAAAACAGATTTTATAATTATGCTCAATCAAGTAAAAGAAAATACACCTTATTTATTTACTTGATTATTCTTATATTTAAGGACACCGTGTGATGTTTTGATATACATATAGATAGTGAAATTATTACTACAGTCAAGCAAGTTAACATATCTGTCATGTTATATCATACAATATTTATTTGGTCTTCACCCAGTTTCCTGGCACACAACTCCTAAAATTCTGGAATTTCCGGAGAGATGAGAGTATCTTTCATAAGCAACTAAATTTTCCGGTAGAGGAGGCCTCTAGAGAACTTCAGGAAGGGAGCTGCTCACTAGAAAGACCAAGGCAGGATCAGAGTGACTAGAGGATTGGAATTTTTCAGTTTCATCCCCCGACCTCCAGGGAGGAAAGAGAGGCTAAAGGTCAGGTTGATCATCAATGGCCAATGATTTAATCAATCATACCTATGTAATGAAGCCTCCATAAAAACTCAAAAGGACTGGGTTTTGTGGGCTTCTGGATGATTGAATACATGGAGGTTGCTGGAGAGTGGGACTCCCAGAGAGAACAAGGAAGCTCCACACTCTTTTCCCCATCCCTTGCCATATGCACTTCTTCATTCTGGCTGTCTGGGTGTGTCCTTTGTAATATAATTCATAATAAACCAGCAAATATAAGTAAAGTGTTCCTCTCATGCAGCTCAAATGGATTAAAGACCTAAACATGAAACTATAAAACTCCTAGAAGAAAATGCAGGAGAAAAGCTCCTTAATATCCACGTTAGCAAGGAATTTTGTTGTTGTTGTTGATATCCCAGCAAACACACAAGCAATAAAAGCAAAAATAAATAAGTGCAACTATGTCAGACTACAATATGCTTTTAATAAGTGAAGAAAACATAGGTCACATCAGTTGAGAAGTAGAAAATTTTAATAGTCTTTCTTAAGGGTTAGGGAAAGAGGGAAGTTGTGCATAAACCAGAATGTATAATAGTGGTGTGTCAAGCATGTGCCTGCCATCTGTCAAGGATGTCTGAGTGAGAAAGAGATGGAAACTGCTATATTAAACAGAAGGGAATTGCTGACTGTTTTATTTGATTGGTTGTTTTGTTTTTAGGAGGAGATTGTTACATTCAGGGATGTGACTTGAAAAATTATTGAAGGATTTATAGGCAATTGAAGAAGAAATAGATTGCAGGCAGAGTATTGTTATTATATAAAGCACCATAAATTTGGTAAGAAAAATAGAAAAATATCAAAGGACAAACCAATAAGACATGTACATGCAATTCCTAGAAGAAAAATTATAATTGGTAAATAACTATATGCAAAAGGCCATCTTATAATTATTCAAGGAAATACAAACTGAAATAATATTTCTTCTTGCTAATTAAATTAGCAAAATTTTGATAATATTTAGTTCTAATTGAGGAAATAGAAAAACAGTGTATTCATATATTGTATACAAAATAGTTTAGATAATTTTAAAATAAATCATAAAACAGTTTAATTGATTTGGAAAGTACTTGGCAATATGTATTAAGAGCTTTAAAAATATTTACATCATTAAATCTAATAATAAACCAATTTTGAATATCTAGGAAACAACCTCAAACATTAAAAATCTGCATAAATAAAGTTGCTCATCAATAAATATCATTAAAAAAATTTAAAGTAATGTTGAGAAAAATACAAAATAATAGAGAAATTGTTAAGAAAATTAGGATGCACTTACAAAATGGAAAACTGTGTAGTCATTAAAATCTTATTCCTCTGAAGACTATGGAGTAAAATTAAACATAAATGAACTAAGTAGTTGATAATAGTACATGTACACTACAATAATAATTCTCTAAAATGCATTTGAGCCGGGTGTGGTGGTACATCCCTATAATCCCAGTGGCTCAGGAGGCTGAGATAGGAGAATCATGAGTTCAAAGCCAGCCTCAGCAATGGCGAGGTGCTAAGCAACTCAGTGAGACCGTGTCTCTAAATAAAATACAAGATAGGGCTGGGGCTGGGGCTCAGTGATCGAGTTCAATCCCCAGTACAATAATAATAATTTTTAAAAAAGCATTTGAAAAGTAAGCAAAATAAATGAGTAATTGTGAGAGGGAGACAGTGTTCTGAGTAATTTCCCCCTCTAGTTTTAAGCCATATGTTGTGAATGAAAATATAATTTTAAAGCAGCCTAGGCAGAGGTTTTCTAAGGCCTGCAGGACTAAGAAAAGCATAAATTGAAAAAAGGAGGTTTAGTGAATAGTACTTGGCCCCGTGGTCATGTGTAGGCTGTGGGTGAGGGAGGTATGGGATGTACTCAGCGACTTCACACTTCAGTGGCTGGGAGAAGACAAATCCGACATCACCAAGCCCAGAGGGGAGGACATGGACATAAGCACATGCTCAGTAGGAAGGACTGGTTGGACTTCTCAAGACAGTAAACTACCAGAAAAACAGGAAAAGTCAGAGAGGTAAGAAGTGAGGCTCATGTTCATGGAAGTGAGCTGTACTATTCCTGGAACAGAATGAGGTTCCCAAAGAAGACTGGAGAGAAAGAGGCTGAAGACAGAATTGAGGGGAACACCTCTGATGGGGGTAAAGTAATAACAAGGAGGGATAAGAACAAAGTTCACAAAACTTGGAGTTAAAAATCCAAGCCCCAGCTTCATCACTCAGACAACTACAGTAGCTGGTCACATTGGTGGTCCCTAAGGCACCATGCTTCTGGACCCTTGAACCTGAGACAAGCCTGGGATTTGCTCTCAGTGGTAGACTGCAGTGACAGTGACATGGTGTCATTTCTGGATTTAAGCCCTAAGAAGACATTTCTCTTTGGGGAGCTCTGAGCCACTATCTAAGAATCCCACTGCTCTGCTCAAGAGCCCTAAAGAGAGGGAAAGGCCCTGAGACTCCATGGAGAGAGAGACCCAGCCACCCCAGCGTCACAGCTGAGCCCTGCCTTTTAGTGTGTCCCCAGTCAGATGCCAGACATGCGAGTGAGCCATCTAAGACATTCCAGCTCCAGCCACCATCTGATGCAGCTTCTTGACAAATCCCAAGTGAGGCCAGCCAAAGAACTGACCAGCTGAGCCCCACTCAACGGTCTGATAAATTGGTGGTTATTTCAAAGCAGTATTTGGTGTGGATTTTATGTAGCATTAGGTAGCTGAATTCACCCTACCCTTAGCTTCCTTGCCTAGAAAACTGAGTAGTAATTATGATCCTTATCATCAGCTTGCCAGGGTGGTAAAATAGACCTGCCTGGTCAGCTCCCATAATTACATAAGCAGTTCCTTCCAATATTTTCTTAATATATTATCTCCTAGTATTTCTTTCTCTAGTTGAGTCTTCACTGATACAGAAGAGATGGGCAAGGGAGAAAAATTGTAATGTTTTACCTTTTCCTGTTCATGTTGTGATTTTGAAACTTCTTTCACACAGGTGAAAAGATGGACCTCATTCAGGCTTGAGATGGAAGGAATAAAGGATGGATAGATGGGCATATGAAGAGGTAAGTGAAAGACTGAATGATTAAGTAAATGGTTCCTTATGGTAAAATTCTCCCTAAAATAAGAAGAAAAATTCTTAAAATAAGAAGAAAAATTCATCATGTGAGTGACGGTCAATGCCAAAAGGCACTTTTGAAATCTAGAATTCTTGGAAATATGAAATATTTGTTTTCTATTTTAACCATCAACATCGAGTGAAAACATTTCCAGCTGGTGTTTTATCAGGTCACCTACAACTGTTCTGTGTATTCAACTGTCCAAGATATGAAGACCAGAGTGGTGAATCTGATTCAGGACTTGAGGTGGAATTAAAAACAGGAATCCTTTCTACTTCTCTCCCTTGTTCCTCTCCCTCTTCAATGGCAAGAGAGTGAAATAGAACTTGGTTTTGTTCATCAAATGTTTCCTGAGTGACTCCTGTGAGGAGGCGCATCTGACAGGTAATAAAACAACTTGAAATAGCTTGTAGAAAAGGTGGAAATTGCTCCCAGTGAACCTTGATTTCATCCTTTCCTCTCGAAGAGTTTTTAAAGCTTTTGAATTTCTGATTTAAAACTGTGTACCGCATCTCTCAAAATAGAGATGTGTGGCTTGCGTCCGCGGGTGCATCTGATCAGAGGCAGCAACAAACGTGAGAGAAGATCCCACATTGTGTGTGGACTCCCTGTCCCAGAGCCTCATGCCACATGGGACATCCTCTGGGACGATGTAGGATAGCTGACCTAGAGGAAGATGAGAGGGAGCCCTACTTTGGCCTGATATCTACCTGCTGCTGGTGTTCTGATTTATCTGAGTATGACCAGCCTCCTGCAGGGTCCTATGGAGGAAGACTCTGTAAGAGATAAGGGAGCCTCTTGGAGAGAAGTTAACCTAAAGGAAGGAGCCGGGCATGCCTTGTAGACCCAGTCACAGAGCCATCACCATCAGAGAGGATAGTGACTCTAACGACTGCATTGTCTCCTGCTGGGTTCTGATACACCATAAGCAGAGAGAGAATAGTCGATAAGAACTGAAAGAGCTGTTGTGCTAAAAACGGTAAATACTGGAATATCAGACAGCAGGGCTTTTATGAGAATGACTGAACTGAAGGAGAGAATTCCACCTTGCTTTGCCGTAAACCTCCAAATGGCCATGACATCATGGTGGGCCAGGGTGCTGGGTGGTGCAGAGAGGTCCCAGATCTGGGCAGAGAATGTGCAGAGCCCTACAGGAGGGTTTTTTTTTTTTTCTGAGCACACAGAAGTCATTTGTGGGGGCTTTCAGAAGTGCCTGGTGGCTTCACACCTGAGGCATTGCTCTTACTACCACCCCAGGCCTGTACACACACTGGTTAGAGAAGATGGATCACAGGAGGATTCAGAGGACCCACAGCTTCCCTCTGGGGATGGATTCTTCTGGTGGGCAAAGCGTAGAGTACCCACCAAGGATCAGAAGCATCACATTTCCATGATAATTTCCATTATAATTCTTTTGCTCAAATATTTTGTTCATCCTGATCTCCTAATTGTTTGTAGGTATGGTCCCATGAAGGGCCAGCCTGCTTGTGTGTCCTTCTTCCTCTCAGCTTGTCTTTTTGACCAAGAAAGTGGAAACATAGCCACTTCTACTTTCTTCTGCTATTGGGTTGAATTTATTCAGGTGACCTTCAATGTCCCTCCTGGCACTATCTTTTATCTTCCCAGTGAGGACCTCTTGCCTGCCGCTAGTCTACAGGCATCAGGAAACTGGGCTGAGTTACAGTCAGGGTTAGAGTATGGCTCTGTCTGCTCTTAAATAGCCATTGAGCAAATTGCACAGCCCCAATTTGAAGTTCTCAAAACCCTGTGTGAACAGCAGTGGAGTCTTTCCCTGTTTCTGTTGGGTCTGAAACTTCTTTATTTTTAACAGGAAAGGAGATTGTGTGCCTCTTGGGAACTTCTCCTGATGCACAGCCAAAATGTAATATTTTGTTCAGACCTTTCTTAGAGATGAAGAAATGACCAGCTTAAGAATACTAGAAAATGTACATTTGATTTCTTTTTTCAATCATTTTTTTGAGGCTTATTGTTCCTGGATATGTACCATTAGACAGAAGTGATGGGATCAATAAAACTTGGAATTGTCTAACAAGAGAACTGTTTCTTCCCTATTGTATTTTAATAATAGAGTCCACTGGGTAGCACCTGGGTCTATGAAAGCGAGTGAATCAATTATGCTCATGTGGCCTGGGTAATACTATACCTTGGTATTAAGTGAGTGGTATCTACCTGTGGGTGGCGAGGGAGGGAAAGAGGGTTACTGTCACTGTGCTGGGGAATGTCTTATGCCTCTCAGATTGACACCTAAGAGGAAGCATCATTCCTCTCCTTGTTCCAACATGTTCTCCTCTTGTGCATGAGAAATTATTTGAAGATGGCAACAAATTTCCCATATGACCTTTACAGCTGCTGATTTAGAATGATTTTTGGCTGCTTACTGAAAAAAAAATATTGCAGAGATGAATTGTCAGGACATTGGCTCCTCTTCCTATCAGCTTTGGGAACATTCTGTACTTGATGTATGTGAGTGTGTCATTGAAGAAATGCAATGTAGATGTGCTTTAGATAAAAAAAAAATGCTTTGTTTTTACTCCCAAAGCTCAGGGCTATGCTCACTGGTCAGAATGGTTGGAATACTGGCCCCCCAACTCTCAATCTCTGGAAGGTGCCCGTCAGTAAAAACTGAGACAGATTTTATCTGAGAATGACTTTCCATGATAAAGCAAAAAAATGTTTCCCATGAAGGGTAAGGGCTTCAGAAATAATGCAAGTGTGTATTTGAAGACCTCCTGAAGAAAACCTTTAGTAACTCTTGCCTCTTGGAGCTTGTAGGGTTTGGGTGTTCTGCTTGTCAAATTTCCATTACTATAAAAAAAAAATGCCTGAGATGGTCAACTGATAAGGAGGAAAGGTTTATTTTGACTCCTAGTTTTAGAGGTTTCAGTTCATGGTCAGTTGGCCCTATTGTTTTTGGCCTGTGTTGAGGCAGCACACATCATGGCAAGTTATTAATTGCTGGGGAAGCTACTCGCCTCGTGGCATCGTGAAAGAAAAAGAAAAAGGAATAGCAGGGGGCAGGGTCCCAATATCTCCTTCAAGGCATGACCTCAATGACCTGACTTCCTTCCACTTGGTTCCACCTCTTAATGGTCCTATCACCTCCCAGTAGTTCAGGTTGGCCACCAAGAGCTTCACATATGGGCTTTTGGGGGACACTTATCTAAACCACAGCAGAGGCTCCCATCTGTCCAAGGACTGCTGTGCATTGGTTCTAGGGCACCAGGGCAGTGTGGAAAGAAGTTATTTCAAGATGAAGGCTTCAGGTTATTGTAAATAGTAGGAGAGTTGGGTGGTTGGGTTATGATGACCAGAAGCTACTGAATTCCAAATGTCCTCATGACATCTTTCTAATAGAATCGAGTGGCTTTGAATCTAAAAACACATTGTATACTCTGCTATTGAAGGACTGTGGTGACCTCTCATCTCATATAGAAAAAGAGTTGTCACTAATGGGTATTTTCTCAAAAATGAATTAAAAAAAGATCCTTGTAGGGTGAAAAATAATAGCCACCAGTCTGGTTAAAAAAAAAAAAAAAAAAAAAAAAGCCTGACCTGACACTGATCTTGGCTTACAGATAAACAAGAAATTTTGCCTTTTTAGTGGGAACTATAAGTTTAGCCACCTCTGTGACTCATACTTACACGAAAATGTTAAATTTGAGCAAATAAACAATGATGCCTTTTATTACTATTTTATGGAGAAGAATTTGGCCACCAGGAAACATGTTGGCTAATCTACTTTGGCCAAGTTCTCCTTGGAGATGATGATTAAATAGAAGGAATGGGTGGAAAATTAGTATACACACATAGCTATTTAGAAATGGGGGCAAAATGTTAATGTGGTGACCTTTAAATCTTCATTTTTCTTTATTTCTCTGAATGCTAATTAACGGACACATGCAGCACCAGGAGGAATTTGCATCCAAGTCCATCTCCCTGCTAAGTGGCATTGCAAAAATTTCTGGAGCTTAGTCTCAGAGAAGAGCTGGCCTGAACTTCCTGAGGCTCCTATTTCTGCCACTGCATTGTGGTTTTTCTCCTGAGAGCAAATCTTGCCACTGTCCAGCAGCTTATTAGCATGGCTGTACAGCTTCCGCAGTTAGCAAGGTAATTAGTTTCAGAGATAAGTGGAGATTGGGGAGGTTCAAGGCACGGCATGTTTATTGAGTGCTGTCCCCTGGACAACAGGGACACTGCCTGCTTGTTAAAGAGGCCTGAATTTATTGCCTGCCCAGAGCTCCAGGACCCTAGGAAGAAGCAATGTGGTAATTGAAGCAAAGGGCAAAGGTAAATTTGTAATTCAGGCAATGACCTTTAGACTAATGCCAAGGGAGATTTTCTGGAAAACACTGCCTTCATGCAGGGAGGGCCATAGACTAAAAGTTCATGCTGAGTTTGGGTTGGGAATTCCTATCCTTTTGGAGGAAGAAGGAACAGCTCAGATTAAATTAAAATAAATTGGAGCTGTTAGGGAGAAAACTCTGGGGTTAATTTTTATAAGGAGAACTTTCTATCAGGCATATCTTTTCCAGAATGAATCGCAAGGGAATACAATCTTTATCAGGGGTTGGTTAAATGTCTATACTTCTATTTTCAGTTTCCTCATCTGCAAAATGGGCATAAACTATATTACAAGGTTATTATGAGGATTCAGTGAATTAAAGTCCATACAAGTGTTTGGCATTATCATCATCATCATCATCATCATCATCACTTACCTGAGATTGAAAAAATGACCTTAAGATTACTCCAGTTCTTGGATCTCACAACACAGTGGTTTAGTGGTAAGAGTACTTTACATCCCAGAGATTCAAGGGGAGAGTTTTTTTTAAAGGCATAACTGTTCTTTTGAGACCTCTGGATATCATTAGAATAGTGGTTATCTTTCTGTCTGATTTTCTTGACCCACTACAAGCACTATGCATGTATCACTTATTTATATTCTCCTTTGTTCCTCAAAGATTTTAGGTGACATATTTAAAATATCTTTGAATATGTTTTAAAACATGTGATGAACCAAATTCTTGTGTTTTCTTTTTTTTTTTTTTGAAGTTTTGCTTTAAAAGAAATATTTTAAATCGTCATTAAGTATATTTATAAATTGTGGTGACTAAATCTAATATTTCAGAAAGCTATCTCTAGTATCAAAGACTACCCATCCCAACAAACCCAGCCCCCTTCTCTGTTGATTGACTCTTCTATGCTACCCATTCATCTTTTTCTGGAGCCACTAGGAAGTGCCACCAGCCGAGCAGCACTAGAGGCTGACAGCTCACTCCTGCTCAGGTGTAGAAGAGAGGAAGGGAATTGTGCCTTGGACCAGCTGATTTTACCTCTCAGTCAGTGGCCAGTATCTCTGCCAACTCCTGCCAAAGATGATATTCTGAAATCCTTAGGGCCCCACTTGGCTTTAGTCCCTTGGTCCCTTCCTGGTGTCTAAAGTTTATTGCTCTAAAAAAGATTCTAGGGGCTGGGGTTGTGGGTCAGCGGTAGAATGCGTGTGAGGCACTGGGTTTGATACTCAGCACCACGTTAAAAAAAAAAAGGAAAGAAAATTTATTTTTTAAAAAAGGATTCTAACTTTCTCAATTTGACAAAGGGTATATATATATATATATATATATATATATATATATATATATATATATACCCTTTAATTGTATGTATATATATATATACATACAATTAACATTATAATAAATAATGAATGAATGAATTCTTTCCCACAGGTCAAGAATGAGACAAAAATGTGCACTGTCACCACTACTATTCTAAATCATACAGTAGGTTCTCTTTTAAATTTTTTTTTCTAATTAGTTATACATGACAGCAGAATGCATTTCGTTTCATTGTACACAAATAAAGCACTACTTTTCATTTCTCTGGTTGTACACAATGCAGAGTCGCATCATTTGTGTAATCATACATGTACTTAAGGTAATGATGTCTGTCTCATTCCACCATCTTATCTACCCCCATGTCCTCTACCCTCCCCACTTCCCTTTGCCCTCCAAAATTCCTCCATGCCTCCTCCCCACTTATGGATCAGCGTCCACTTATCAGAGAGAACATTTGGCCTTTGGTTTTTTGTTTTGGGGGGATTACTTCACTTAGCATGATATTCTCCAACTCCATCCATTTACCTGCAAATGCTATAATTTTATTCCCTTTTAATGCTGAGTAATGTTCAATTGTGTATATACACCACAGTTTCTTTATCCATTCATCTATTAAAGGGCATTTAGGTTGGTTCCACAATTTAACTATTGTGGATTGAGCTGCTATAAACTTTGATATGGTTGTGTCACTATAATATGCTGATTTTAAGGTTCTTGTTGGTGAAATTAAAAAGAAAATTAAAGCCAAATGAGTTGGAAAGGAAAAAGTAAAACTGTCTTTTTTTCACAGACAGTCATAATCCTATTGATAGAACATCCTCAAATCTACTAAACAACTGCTAGAACTAATAAAAGAGTTTAGGAAGTTCACAGGATTTGAACTTAATATACAATTGATTCTGTTTTATATACCTTTAATGAAATATCTTAAAATGAAATTAAAGAAAGAATTACATTCAAAATAGCATCAGAAATGTAAGGATAAATTTTACCAAAATATTCAAAGTCTCCGTAATAGAGTATTTTCAGAAGATAATGCAAAATTGCTTGATGTGCAAAGTATAACCCAGCCTCAAAGAAAAAGACAAAATCAATGGAAACCCACCCAAGAAGAGCTATACATTGTCATTCTCATACAAAAAGTTGTATTAGTTTTGCCCAATGAGGCTGTGAAAACAAGTTTTATAAGAAAGGAGATCAGAAAACTCAGCAAAGAAATAGGAAAAAAAATTAAATCAAATGAAAATCTTAGAACTGAATATTATAATATCTAAAACAAACAAAAAATGTGTTGGGTGGCTTAATAGTAAAGAAAAGTTAATGAACTTGAAGATAGGGAAAAAAGACCAAAAGAATGAACAGAGTTTCAAGAATATGGACAATAATGAAGGATTTAATATATGTGTGATTGAAGTCCCAGAAAGAAAAAAAAAGAAAAGAAAAAGGGAAAGAAATCCTGTTTGAAGATTAGCCAAAAAGTCTTCAAAACTGGTGAAAGACATAATTTGCAGATTCAAGAAACCCAGTGATCCCAAATAGGATATAGAGCAAGAAAATTAAGCTTAGATGAATCTTAGTCAAATAGTTGAAATCCGAATATAAGCAGGAAATCTTGACAGCAGCCAGGGTAAACTGACACATTACAAAAGAGAAACATTGATTTCCATAACTAAATAGCTCTCTCTAAAAACACTACAAGTCAGAAAACAACAAACAACATCTTTAGCATGCTTAAAGAAAAAAAGAAAAAAACTTACCAACTCATAATTTTACATTTAGTGAAAATACTCTTTAAAAAAGAATGTATGTAAACTGAAGATATTTTCAATGAAAGAAACTAGAAGAATTTATCATGAGTGATCCTGCACTGTAAGAAATTCTAAAGTTCTTCTAGATAAAAGGAAGTTATGGGGCTGGGATTGTAGCGCAATAGTAAAGTGCTTGCCTAGCCTGTGTGAGGTACTGGGTTCCATCCTCAGCACCAAATATCAATCAATCAATCAATGGTAAAAATATATATTTTTTTTAAAAGGGAAGTTATATTGGAGGAAAATTTGAATCTTCAGGAAGGCATGGAGAACACTTAAAATAGTAGAAATATGGATAGATTTTAAAGACTGTTTTCTGCTTAATTAAAAAAATAGAACTATTTAAAGCAAAATTTATAACATTTCCAGTAGGATTTATAATATATGAAGGTGGGATTCATGTACTAATTATAAAATAAAGGGATAAAATATAGAATAAACAAAAGAGATTGAAGAGTAGTGGGATAAGCAGAACTACACAGTTGCAAGGTATCTGCATTTTATGGAAAATGGTATAATGCCATAGCAATCGGCTTGGGGTGAGTCATGTTTGGTGGTTGTTGAAAGAGATACTTTCATTGCCCACTGCCTGTGTTTGGTGGTAATCATAGCCTTATAGTCTGAAAGATAAGTATGTGTCATCACTACAGCAAACATTAACAAATAATGCAAAGAGAGATATCTAGAACATTGGTACATTAATTCAAGTAGAATTCTAAAGTATATTAAAGTAAATAAAAAGGAATCAGAAAAGAGAGAGCAAAAGAACAGAAAACAGAAGGGGCAAACAGGAAACATATTAAAATGGTAAACCTAAATCCAAACATAAATAGATGTGTTAAATATTACTGAATTAAACATTTCCATTTAAAGGTAAAGGTTTCAATAGAGATTTTGCAGAGCAAGACCCAGTGATATGCTATCTATAAAGGTTACATCTTAAAAATAAAAAGAGGGGAGGTCGAGGGTAAATGACGAGAAAATGAGTATACTAGGAAATATAAGAAGGCAGAAGGTACTGCATTAATACCAGAAAAATATGTAAAAATGAGAAAAGGGTCAGATCATCAGGAAAGCATTGTGATCATAAATGTGCATATGCCAAACATCAAAACTTCAAAGTTTGGGAAGCAAAAATGGACAGAAGTAACTGGATAAATGTCAGCATTATAGTATCAGGTAATTATGGTTTTAGATCCCATGATTCCAATTTAGGTTAGAAAGCATTTGTTAATGTTGACTATGTATTAGCTTTAGGTCATATGAAATAATATGACAAGAGCCATATCTTTAATGAGCTACAATCTTACTAGGACATAAAATGTGTGCTTAAAATACAGAGGGAGAATAGGGGAATTTTAGAGTTAAGAAGAGGAGACTCTGTATTCTGTTCCCTTTGTATTGATATATGAGATTAAATAGCCCCTTTCATGAAGGTAACAGCTGTTACCAGCAGAATACAAGGGGGAAGAGTACAGATCTAGAACTCAGACCCTGGGCCAGTACTAAAGTAGAACATGATGGATATTGACTGTTGACTTCTTAGTTTGCACTGGTTAATCCTAATGGAATTCTAGATTACTTTGTCAGATATCATTGAAACAAGCCCCAGACTCAGAATGAGATTCGATTAGTGAGTATAGTCTTATTGTCAGTGCCATAGTAATCAGCTTGGGGTGAGTCATGTTTGATGGTAGAGATGCTTTCATTGTCTACTGCATGAAAGGAATTGTGTGGTTCCAAATATTGCTAGGAGCACTTTGCTTTAGAGGAAACCTACTAAGACATTTAAAGTACATTCAACAGATCTTCGTCCAAATTAACACATGTTATCTGTTGACAAGATTTGAATGTATGTGTCCCTTCAAAATTCACAACCTGGTACTTATACCCCAAAATGATGGCATTAAGAGACAAGGTCACTGGGAGGTGATTAAGCCATAGGGATGGGACCCTCATGAATGGGATTGGTGAAAGGGTTGAAAGAATGTGTTCTTCCCTTTGTCTCTTTTGCCCTTTTGCTCCTTCTGCCATGTGAGGACACAACACTCCTCCCATTTGTCCTTCTACCATGTGTAGACACAGTAGCAAGAACAACTCTTACCAGACACTGGGTCTGCTGGTGCCTTGATCTTGGACTTTTAAGCATTCAGAACTGAGAGAAATAAATTTATATTGTTTACAAATTATCCAGTTTAAGTATTTTGTTATAGCAGCATGAATAAACTAATACATTTGTTTATTGTTTTTGTTGTTGTTGTGTTCTAAAATTTTATTAGAAAGCAGAGAGATTTTTTAAAGTCCCAATATTTTGGTGACATGATTAAGCCTAACAGTCAAAGTAATCCTGAAGTCTTTCCAAAGACTCTTAACTTTGCATTAAATTCCTTTGTAGTTTAGGCCAGTTAGAGTGAGTTTTCTTGATTTTTTTTTCCCTTAAGGGTTCCTGATTGGTACTCCAAGTCAATGTGATTTAACTCTAAGTGAAGGGCAGTTTTAAAGGGATGATCCTGCATATCTGTGTGGTGATTGAATTTATGTCTCATATAATTGTGTGTTATAAAGTGAAGTTATCGACTCTACAGAACAGGTGATTCTTCCCAACTTCCAACATCCTTTATCTTTTGCTAATTGATATTGTATTAGGCACCTAGCCAAATTCTCTGGCTCTGGGCTTGTCCTGTCTTTTCTAATCAATCCTTCACACAGCTGCCCAGAGTTATCTTTGGAATACTAATCGGATTATTTACACATGCACAGGTGTGCACACAGTAACGTATGTGCATGTGAGCACGTGTGCACACACATACATCTATGAAGCATCTGCTTAAAATCTTTCTTTGGCTCCTGATTTTCTACTAGGTTTCATTCAGACTAGCATGGTCGGCGCAGTCTGTAAGACTCTCTTTTTAGTTTCACCTCCCAGGACCCTCTTTAAACAACTTGATGGTCATTGTATCCTCATACATGATGCTCTTGCATGTCTTCAAGACTTTGTATGTGTTGTTCCTTATGCCTGCAAGATCTCTCTTCTGCTGTATGAGGGAACTCTGTTCATCTTTGAAGAACTTCAACTTATTTAAATATCACTTAGCTAAGATATATTTCTTGATACTCCCTGGAAAAACCACTAAAATATTTATGATTTATGACCAGAATTTGACTTTACACAATTGTGGGAGCAAGTTACAAGGTTAGGTAGCCTATAGGAGGTTGTTGTGTCTGCCTTTAGGGAAAGCAATTGGGAAGGGAAGATAGGAAAGAAGGACAGATTTGGATCTGAATGGAGCTTATAAAGATGAATGGGAACCTGAATTGTCTTTCCATCTCTACCCTTGAAACTTTGATGATGTAAGTGTTGCATAAGAGAAGCTGATGCACTTTGTCATGATTCCTGATATGCTCCTGGCCCAGGAGTCAGAGGAGCTGAAGGAGGATCCAGTTGGAGCTGGAGTCAATGTGGACCTGATGTACCCACCACCACCATCACCAGGAGAGCCAGCAGATAAGCAACCAGATTTATGATTTACCACACACCCCTCGACATGCTTCAACCCTCTGGTGTAAGTAGCCCTCTGAAATAGCTGAATATGGCTATTTCACTTCTGCCTTTAAGTTTCTCATAAAATAGTTCTTGAGGCCCATATTAACCTAGAACTGTGCAGAGAAGAAAATTTTCAGAAGCACATATGCAGCTTAGCTGAGCTGACACAATACAAACCCACTATGTCCCCATGTCTTTCTTTTTATAAGAGGAATAGTTTTTTTGCAGGTACAGTTCCTCTTTTGAGCAAGGAATGTGTCTCATTTATATTTGTATATCTGTATCTGCATGCAGTAGGTATTTAATCAATGTTCAGTAAAACAATGAATTTACAAACATACTCTTACAAAATAGCAACATAACACTAAGCTAAATGCTTGTTTCATTAATATTATTTCTTCTGTGCATTTCTTAATGGTTGAAAAGCTAGCATTTGGCACTTGTTTGTACAACCATATGAATATCATTCTGGAAAAGAGATTTCTTAACATATATTCAGGGATTGAATTTCAGAGGAGAATAAACCTATTTCATTGATGGATTTTGGTCGAGTGCAGCCTCTAAGGATGGCAGAATAAAGCATTCCTTTTAGAATGTATTGCAAAGCCTTCCAAAGAAGTGGCAAAGGTTAATTATTTTAAGCATTTGGAACTTGGCAACAAATAGGGTGGAACAAACATACTGACTAGACATATGCTATAGAATATTCCATAAAGATCTCTGTCTGTAGTGGTTTATAGAAAGCTGAACATATGGCAGGCTTTGTTTGGTTTTTTCTCTAGAATCATCTGTCAGGACATGAGCTACCACCTAATTACATACTCACACTCTACTCCACATTTTCCATTTTTGGTCTGATTTCTCAGAGCCTTCAACCACTCATATTTTAAAAAATTAATTTTATCTGACCTACAAAAGAGTTGTGGGTGTTTCTGAGAGACACTTTGAAAAAGCAAGGGAGGGCTGGGGGTGCAGATCAGCGGTAGAGTGCTTGCCTGGCATACAGGAGCCCCTGAATTTGATCCTCAGCACTGCCAAAAAAAAGTAAAAGTAAAATAAAAAAGAGCAAAGAATTCAGATTCTTAGACTCAACATGTCAAGGGAAACGTGTCTAAGAAAGGTAATGGTTTACCTTCCTACAAAGGAGAAAGGGGCTCATAGAGAGTGGTAAGAACTATTATGGTCAAATGTATTTGTGTTCTTAAGCACCTACTATGCATGTTATAAGAGGAATAGGTTTTTTTGCAGGTACATTTCCTCTTTTGAGCAAGGAATGTGTCTCATGTGTCTCAGGAGACAGAGCTGAATGAATGGTCCAGAGTAACAAATGCCCCTCAACATAGCCATGTTCCGCTAAGTATAGCCCCCTAGTAGCTTTTAAGGATGAGGTGAGAAACAATTCCAAAGTAAAGATCTCTCCTTTGGTTCATATATGCAAATGATACACAATTTTATAGATTTTCATTTTTACCTACAGCTAACAGCACTGTCTAGTACTCTATAAGATGAATTATCGAGACTTGCTGAAATTTGGTATTCATAAATTAACATATTAGGAGAGCTGACTAAAGCATAATTCAGGTATTCTATTCAAATGGCTTAATTATTTGGAAAAGCTCCTACTGGGCATGTGACCCTATGGATGATTAGAACTCTTAAAATTTTTGAGAAAGAATGCATCCTTATCAGGGCAGAATGAGTTTTGCTTTGGATGGTTATGACTTTTTATTGCTATTCTTCTAGTATTAATCATCTTCCTTCTGTTAAAAGTTGGGGGTATGTGTGTGTGTGTGTGTGTGTGTGTGTGTGAGAGAGAGAGAGAGAGAGAGAGAGAGAGAGAGAGAGAGAGAGAGAAAGAGAGAGAGAGATACTACATAGTTAGCTTTTGGACTTGCATTTAAATTTTCTCCAATTCTTGTGATCAGTAATCATTTATTTCTTTCTCCATTGAAAAGTGGGAATAGGTAGTGTTTTTTTTCTTTTTTTTAAAGAGAGAGTGATAGAGACAGAGAGAGAGAGAGAATTTTTTAATATTTATTTTTCAGTTTTTGGCGGACACAACATCTTTGTTTGTATGTGGTGCTGAGGATAGAACCCAGGCCGCACGCATGCCAGGCGAGCGCGCTACCGCTTGAGCCACATCTTCAGCCCCGGGAATAGGTAGTGTTAACAGCTTTTTTTTTTTTTTTTTTTTTTTTTTTAAGAGTAAGAAGGCCTGCTCAATTAATTGCTGATGTAGAGACTACAACTTTGCAGAAAAATCAGAGGATAGACAGCCAGAGACTCAGCCCTGTCAGGGGTTAGTTTATTTTCATGGTTATCATCTGTGTTGATGCTTTTTCCATCTAGTAATTATTTTTAAGACCAACATAGGTAATAAAAATCATTTCCCCAGTGAGGCAGCATTTAGCATCTGCACTCATGTTCCCACAAGCAGGGAATGGACTGGCCCTCAGCATCTTGTCTCACACCAGGAGGCAGAGCTGAATGAATGTCCAGAGTAACAAATGCTCTGTCACACCTTGCTGCTTAAATATTTTATAACTTGTAAGCTCTATTAAAGGAAGTGATGTCAAGAGTATTTAGTGGAGATAACTTCTAGCAACCGCTTTTTATGAAGAAAGATGGCACCAATCATTATACTGATGATGGAATGAGAGAAGATATTACCTTGCTGAAGATGGGCTTATTATCTCAGCCTCTGGAACAGCTGGCTTGACAGAAAAGGTTGGGCAAAAGAGGATTTACAGGCACGACTCCGCCAAAATGTTTGCAGATGTAAGTAGGGAGACATTGGTGGAGAAATGGTCTGTGACTAGCTCAGTTTTTTTTTATTTTGGTAAATACCAGTCTTAACCAAATCTAAAGAAGAGAACGCTCAGAGAACACTCTCTCTCTCCAGCCTATGCACCTGGTGTTGGGAAGAGTGTCTTCACACTTCTCAATCACATTTCCAGGACCACACAGCATGACTTGTGCTGAGGGGGTGCAGGACTGGCCTATCCATTAACATGGGAGGCATGCTGCACAGGACCTATAGACTTTTAGGGACCTATGAGAAAGATTTTTATTTATTTTAAAATCAGAAGAAGAAAAGTTGAAATTTTAGACCAAACAAAATGCTTCCACATATAATATTAATGGATTCATCTTTATACCAAAGCAGTTGTTAAATATAATTTTTAATTACTTTTTATGAAGGAAGGGGTTTGTAGAGACAGATGTGCTGGGGGCCCCATCAATGATACAATGTAATCCTAAGTGGATTCTTCATAAATGCTTGTTGATTGGTTGGAAATAATGTTTGGAGGCTTCAGCATGTGTCTCTATGACAATTTAGCCCTGTGCATGCTGGCATGCCCTGCAGGAAGGCTCATGTAGCAGGAAAAGAGCATGGGACAGAAAGTCAGGGAATCTGGGCTTCAGTCTGATCTCTGTCACATCCATTTTTGTAACATGGGAGAGTTACCTCGGATTCCAGATTCTATTTCCTTACCCCTAAAAAGAAGGATTTGAAATCAGTTTCTAAGATTTTTTTTTTCAATATAGAAATTCTATTCTAATGTTGACCAGATAGCAAGGGGGTAAAGTTCATTTACAAAGAATTTTAGGCAAATTTGTTTATTTGCCACTTCTTGAGCTCATAATAGGCACTCGGTAAAAAGTTGTTGCATAAAGGACTTTGATGGTAGTGAGTACCTGCAAAAACTCCTGTTCTCTCAATTTCAAAACACAGGGTAGACATTAAACTATCTAGTAAGATGGTTTAGACAATTGAGCTGTGTGTTCTCCAGGGGACCTTTCCAAGTCGGTGGTTCCTTTTTGTTGAGAAGACTGTAATCCTTGTTTTCTGGCTGAGTTTAAAGATGTCTGTAAACTGATACCATGTCATTAGATTCAAAGTTAAATCATCAATAGGATTGATTGTTCAAGAGTTATCCCACTCCTCAGTCTATACCCAGGGGACTTAAAGTTCATCTTGGCCTCCTGAAATGACAATGTCCGAGGTGGGATTGCTCACCTGCTTAGCTCACTCCTCCTTTGCCGACAAAGTACTAGTGAGCCTCAAATCTGAAGGTTCTGGTGAATCTTTTGCTACTGTGAGTTGTGGTCTGGGCAGAGCCTAAGATCAGCTGATTCCCTAGCTTCTTTATTCAGAACCCCAAAAGGAAAACAGATGAGAGAAGCTACTCTAATCCCAACAGTTCCCTAAACCATCTTTGCTACCCACTGAGAACATAGCAGAGCAGTGATCACCAGTAGAAGCTCAGTGCCTTAGTTTGTTTTGTGCTGCTATAACACAATACCTGAGAATGGGTAATTTAATAAGAACAAAATTTGTTTCCTCATAGTTCTGGAGATGGGGATGTCCAAGATCAAGATGCTGGCATCTGAGGGCCTTCTTACTGCGTCAACATGAGGCAGAAGGGCAAAGAGATGGCAAGACAGGCTAAAGGGGCCAAACTTATCCTTTTATACAGAACCCAGCTCCACAATAATGAACTTACTCCTGTAGAACGGTGTCAAACCATTCATGAGGCACAGCCCTGATGGCCTAATCATCTCTTAAAGGTCCCACCTCTTAGTACTGCTACAGTGGCAATTACATTTCAATGTGAGTTTGTGAAGGAACAGATACTCAAACCCTAGCACCCAGCTAGAGAATGGGAGAAAAATCTTTGCCACTGTACCTCAGAGCATTAATCTCCAGGATACATAAAGAACTCAAAAAACTTAACACCAAAAAAAACAAATAATCCAATCAATAAATGGGCAAAGGAATTGAACAGGTACTACACAGAAGAAGAAATATGATCAGTCAACAAATATATGAAAAAAATGTTCAACATTTTTAGCAATTTGAGAAATGAAAATTAAAACTACAACGAGATTGCATCTCACTCCTGTCAGAATGGCAATTATCAGGAATACAAGTAACAATAAATGTTGGTGAGGATGTGGGAGGAAAAGGCACACTCAAACATTGCTTGTAGGACTACATATTGGTACAACCACTCTGGAAAGAAGTATGGAGATTCCTCAGAAAACTTGGAATGGAACCACCATTTGACCCAGTTATCCCACTCCTCCTGGGACTTAAAATCAGCAGACTACAGTGACACAGGCACATCTGTGTTTATAGCAGCTCAATTCACAATAGCTAAACTGTGGAACCAACCTAGATGCTATTGAATGGATGAATGGATAAAGAAAATGTGGTATATATACACAATAGAGTATTACTCGGCCATAAAGAGAGAGATGAAATTATGGAATTTGATGGCAAATGGGTGGAACCAGAGACTATCATGCTAAGTGAAATAAACTAATCCCCCAAATCCAAAGGCCCAATGTTCTCTCTGATATGTGGATGCTACTCACAATAAGAGGTGGGACTAGGGAAGAATAGAAGTACTTTGGAAAAGACAAAAGGGAATGAAGAGAAGGGAGGGGGGATGGGAATAGGGGTGATAATGGAGCGAATCAGACATTACTTTCCTGTGTTCATATATGAATACACAGCCAATGTAATTCCACGTCACGTACAACCAAAAGAATGAGAAGTTGTACTCAATGCATACAGAATATGTCAAAGTACATTCTATTGTCATGTATAACTAAAAAGGGCAAATTAAATTTTTTTTAAAAATTAGCACTCAGATACCTTTCCTACCAGTTTGTGAAAGAACCCTAGACATAGGGCTTTAAGCTATATTAATTAAAGCAGCATTGATGATATTATGTGGTGGGTGAGAAAGATATAGATTTTGTTTTCTGAGACCATGAAAACTCCATGAAAAACATTGACTAGGAGAGAAAGCTGTTGGGAATTATTTCATTGAAATATTATTCTAATGTTGCCTTAGAAGAAAGTAGCAGTATGAAAACTGTGGATCTGCAGAAAATAGAATGCAAAGGGCCATGGCCCATGTGGGTTCAGTCACTGGGTATACTGGGACCTCAGAGAAATGAAGCTAGAATTGGAGTGGCCTGGGGCAGAAGCCAGATTCTAAGTTTATTCTCCTCATTCAGGGTTGCCTGATTGTTTCAGCAAAACTAACATTAAACTCTAGCTATGAAAGCTACCATCAGAGGAATCTGGGCCACATATTAACTTCTGTAACATGTTCAAGGAGAACAGAGCAAGATTTTGTTTGTTTGTTTGTTTGTTTCCAGTTTGTACAGCATGGGCAAAGCTGAGGTTCAAAGCTCAGTGTGCGAAACTCCTTTCCACTCACTCGTAATAATGTCTCTGACCTTCTTGCCTTCTGGTTTGGGGTCACATCTGTTTTGACAAAAGCAAATATAGATGGAGGATGACCCACTGGGCAAAGGGAGCTGCCTGGTTCCAAACCCCTATAGTTTGATTGCTACCCAGGGAAGAGTCAGAAAATACTGAAAGTACTTTCTTCTCAATCTCAAGGATGTTTTACCTGAAAAAAACACACATCCTATATTTTCAGTGCATTGGCAAGGAAAACTCATAAATGAAAATGTCTCTGCTTTTCTTTCATGACCATAATTCCTATTTTTATTTATTTATTTTAATATTTATTTTTTAGTTGTAGTTGGACACAATACCTTTATTTTAATGTGGTGCTGAGGATCTAGCCCAGGGCCTCGAATGTGCTAGGCAAGAGCTCTACAGCTGAGCCACAACCTCAGCCACCCCCCCACCCCCATTTTTATTTTGAGCTTTGTTTTTCCAACACTTCTTAATGTGATATAATATAAACCAATGCTTTTATGCAATCATAAGTTCCCACATGTTTTTAATTATGCGATTGATCCTGAGAAATGTAAAGCCAAATTGGATATTAATGACAAGAATCTGAACTCTTTCATCCTCCAATGCAGATGTTTTCAAATCACTCCCCATTGCTGAGTCTTTGTCTCTTTAAACATCCAATTTTACATATGTTGCTGTTTCTTTTAAGTCCTGATTAGACAGGGTGGCATTCTGACTTCTGTGATTGTGTTCAGTCAATATTTTTTTTGCTGTTTTCTAGTTCATTATCTTCCATTCCTCATAAGATTCTTTAGACAATGGGCACTTTAGCTTTTTACCAATGATTTCTGTTACAATCTGATCAAAGCAAGGGCCTTGTTTACTGTTTGTGAGCATCCTACAGATTTGCAGACAGCAAAGCAGTGGGAAGCCAGGCATCCAATATAATGGGAAATGAAACGGACCAGAGGATGAAATATCACAGCCCTAATAACAACAGCAGACATACCAGAAATTTGCATTACAATTGAGAAAGCCAAATGGATATATCTGGAAAAAAATTTCTAATAGGCAAACATTTTGTTCTTATTGCTGGGATCTGGTTCTCCATTCCTCCCTGATGCTTAGAGAATGGTAATAGTGAGAACAGAAAGGGGCCAGAATGCATGGATCAAGGGCCAGATACTACCCCAGGCACTTTATTCTCATAAAGTTAATATTCTCATGATTATTTGTCATGTATTTTTATTACATTTCCCAGATAAAGAGAGTTTCAGAGATATTAACTCACTTAAAGTCACACAATTAATAAGTGAAAGATCTAGATGCTCAAGTCAGTTTCACTCTGAAACCTATTCTCCCCCCCCCCACCCCACTTTGTAGACTTTAGGAGAGAAATGGTCTGGAAAAATTTGCACATTCATTTATTAATGAATGTATTGACTTTCTGGATAATTTTATCAACAATTAATGTTATTATATCTTATTATAAATTGTATTTTGTATATAGTGATATACAAATAACAATTATTGTTTATTATTACACAGATAGTTGCTATTTATCACCAAGCACTAAGGTGAGAGTTGGGGTCAATCAGGCCTGAGTCCTGTCATTAATGAAATGTTCATAGCTCCAGGACCAATGAGACACAGATATAAATACCTGCAATCTAAGACAGGGGATATGATCTGGGAGGTTTGAGTATGGAAAGCTTCCTGGAAAGAAAAGCCTGGGAGGAGATGGTAACTTTGAGGGGTTTTTGTTTTGTTTTGTTTTGTTTTTTGGTGCTTGAGATTGAAACCAGGGCCTCACATATGCTAAGCATGCACTTTACCACTAGGCTACACTCCCAGCCCTGAGAAAGTGACTTTTGAGAGGAACTTTGCAATATGGGTTGGATTTGAACTTGTGAAAATGAGAAGGCAGGCATTCCAGATAAGGACAATGGTTTGAGAAATAGAAAAGGAAATCAGATTTTAGTGGTTACCACATGGTGCCCAGAAAGTTGCACGTTATCTCGTTATCTCATTTAATTCTTAAAAGAACTCTATTGGTTTAGTTCGTCCTGTGAGCACATCAGACTCAAAATGTTCAGGCTGCACTTGTTACTTCCTTCTGTCTCATCCTGCACCAGCTCCCTCACAGCTTGTGTGTCTGCCTTGGTAAAGGGCATTGCTCTCCATTCTGTTGCCCAAGCCTGATCCCGCACGATTCTTGACTCCTCCTACTCTGCCCCTCAGCTAACTTCAGCCCTGTTGATTCCAACCTGTAGACATCTCTGGAGTCCACTCAGTCTCCTGGACCCTGGCTGCATTGCGTTGGTCCTGCCACACCGTTGCTCATGCACTGTGACCACCTTCCACCAGCTGGTCTCCTTGCCTGTGGTCTTGGCTCTCCCAACCTTTCCTCAGCCAATTCATTCTCCACTCAGCAGCCAGAGTGTTCACAGTAGGATGCAGATTGGCTTACACTCTTCCTGATTAAAGCCTTGTGATTGTCCTTCATTTTCCTTAGAATAAAATCCAAATTTTTGAATGAACTTCAAGGACCTTCATGACCTCCCTTCTGTTTTTCTCCCTGGGGACCACTGGAGACCATTCTCCCATTGTACCTCCATCCTCCAGTCACTGGGAAGCCTTTCGGCTCCCACTCTGCACCTCCCTTCTGACCCTTCTGACTGCCCTCCACTCATTGGCTGGCAGTAAGGCTGAGCTCCTTATTCTCTGTCCCACTATAACCCAGAGGGTGAGAGCCAGAGTAATAAGAACCATGTCTACTTGTTCACCAATAAATATCTTTTAAATGGATGAATTGATTTTATAAAACTAAGAATGAGAAAGCTTTGTTTGCTTTGTTCCAGCTTTGTGGAACAGCTGGTTAATGGTAGAATTAGAGATGTGAACTAAATCCTGTGTACCTAGATCTAATGCTTTCCACACAGTGTCATGGTATCTTTGGTAGATGGGCAAGTGTGAAGCACTCAGGCATTGCTTTTGGCTGGATCAGAGCATGCCCATAGAGGGAACCAGCAGACAAGGGGGAAAGGAAGGCTTTAGTCTTATGCACATGGCATTATACCTCAAGTTAAGGAATCCAAATTATCTGCTGAAGAGAGTGGGGAATCATGGATGGATTTGGGGTACAAAAGCAACAGGAGAGATTAAGTTTCCTTATGTCTTTCATAAGTGAAAATGAGGGCAGACTAACACAAGAAGAATTTGGGGGCTTTACAAAGACCTATTTGAAAATGTCATTTTTTCCCACTTAATGTTTGTTAAAGGGGTAATAGAGCTCGGCAGCTACTTCTGGAAGACTCTGAGTAGACCTTTTTGAGGAGCCATTCTCTGCAAGTGGTGTGGAAAATGTGAACAAAGCTTTTAAGCTACTGGGAAATTACAGACCTGTGAGAGGAGGTGAGAGAAGCCACTGATTGGAGCCCTTGGAAGTTTCCTGGTGATAAACTGGGGCAGGGCACAGGAAAGGTGGGAGGTGCTGCTATTGATGGGAGTTTCCTACTAGGAACAGCTGCCAAAGCTACTGGCGACCCAGTGAGAAGAGCAGCTGGAAACCAGCTGCGGTAGCAGGGAGCCTGCTGGGGAGGGCGGGCTGTGCTGCCCAGAGGCTGACCTGCCCCGAGGGAGAGGAGAGCTGTGCTAACTGCTTGGTACCCAGAGGCCAACTGGAGATAAGTGTTTTGATGTAAATAATAATGAGAACTATTATTGGTATTATTATCATTTTGTGGACCAAAGAAAGGGAAAGACACAGTCCAGAAAATCTGTTTAGGGAAATGTACTTAGAAGAGGACTGCCTGTAGGAACAGCTCCTGGGACCCAGGGAGTTTTGTAGATGGCTATGGGAGTAAACTTGGGTCTTGGGCCATCTGAGTAAGTAATTGCCTTTGGACCATGTTTGGAAAAGGGCATTGTGGAATGTGTAAGGATAGAACCTCTTCTGGGACCCCTGGTGGTCTGGTTTGAGCTCTGGACTTGAGAGAAATACTTGCAGGTTTTCTATAAGCTTTTCTCATCTTCAATTGGTATTAGGAACTGCATGCAAACTTAGGCCCAGTTTCAGGCACAGGAGATTAATTTGCTCCTCTTGCATTCCTGAATGCAATAATACATTCTGGAAATACCCAGCAAATTGACTGAGACCCCCTAAATTGTTTTCCCTATGGCTCAGCTCCAGGTTGTAGCACAAAATTAAGCAGGTGAGGTGGAAATGTACAGACATAGGAGTCAAACACTCTGAATTCTATTTCCGGCTCATCTAAGAATAAACTGACATGAATGATGTCTCTGACTGACCAGTTTTCCAGATGGAACCAAGGTTTTTTTCTTAGGATTTCAGCAATGAATGTGACTCATCTAACAGGTCCTTTCAAGCAAAAGCTGCGCATATAATTATGACCAAACTCTCCCACACAATTTTTTTTAAAAATTAAGTTTAAACACATTATCAAGGAGAAAATGTATATGGTTGCCACAGGCTAGATTTTCCCAAGTTACTTATGAAAGACCATATCAATGGAGCTGATTTAAAATGATCTCCATTAGAGAGTGTCTCAGACCAACATGGGCTTAAAATGATTACTTCTTTCAGTCAAATTGAACTTCTTTGCAAATACAACTGAGGAAATGGTCCTTTAATTTGGTTCCAGTTTAAATTATTTAATGAATCCCCTTTCTCAGTTAATTGGACATTAGGTTTAAGAATGAATGAAAGTGCTTCGAGTGCCACATAATAGCTACACAGTGTCTGCGGCAAAGAGCGAAACCAGCTGACATTCTTGAAGAGATGGATCAGTGGTCTGCTCTCAACCTCAGGCCTGGGAAAACCATTAACCAAACAACTTGAGTTTTATTTTTAATTTGATACACTGTGTTTAATGCAAAATGTATGGGCATTTCGCTAGGCGGCTTGCTCAATTATGGGGAATGGCTGTAATCCCAGTGGGTTTATCTTGCAGGCTTGTGTGGCTGCTGTTATTTCCTGGTGGGTGTCTAAGGGAGGCAGGAGAATGCAGAGAATCTGGGGAAATTAAGCCTTATGAACCAGTCCTTTGATTAGATTCAAACAGGCTTCTTTATCCTGTGTGTATTAGGCTCCAGCGTGCCCCAGGGAGGCTGTGATTTAGGCTGTGGGTGACATGCCAAATCAGTCTTTGCCTGCGTGGCGATTGCTGGGTCATTGCAAAAATCCAGGAAACAGGATTCAAGACCTCTGCCTGGAGCTAATGAAGTCACAGAAATGCCACCCCCAAGAAAGTGGGAGATCACAGGAGTTCTGAGGGAATTCATGTCTCTGTGCTCACCTGACCACTTTCCTTCCTGCAGTCTCTTCCCTTAGCCAGAGAATGTCTACTATGTGCAAAGCACATGGCCTGGAAAAACTCACTTTTGGTTGACAATAATTCTAGGAGGTTTCCTTCAGATAATCAAAAGCAAAAATTAAAAATTGTGATTCTTAAGATATGTAAAAAGTTCAGTGGGAACAGGAAAGACAGACACACTCAACATTGGGGAAAACTCACTGCAGATAAATATATCATGTGCCTGCTGTTAGGTACCAATGATGGGTTTCTGACTGCGTGGAGTTTCCAGTCTAGTGGACCAGGAAGGGGTTGGAGGAAGTTTTTGGATCTGGATTTTGAGAGATGAGTTGGGTCCCATTAAGCGAAGAAGAAAGAGAGAAGAGAAAAGCAAACAAGAGGACAGAAAATAGTGAGGAAACTTCAGGAAACAAGGCAAGACAAGTCATCCCTTTGAGACCTTCTTTGAAGGCTTCCATATGCAATGCCGTTAGGTTTGCTTTTTATTCTGTAGGAACTGGAAGTCAACGAGAGATTTAAACAGGCAATAGTTTCGGCACATCCATAATCTAAAACAATGATTCCAGCAGTCAGAGAAAGGAAGAATCTAGATGCTGTATTCAGTGGAGGAGAACATTCAAGAAAGTGGTATTTAGCTGCTTTGAGTTGCCCCCAGAAAGGTCAAGAAGGGCAACGACTGAAAAGAGGTCACTGAGTTTGGCAGATGGGAAGTCAGCGGGGACCTGGTCTATAATAGTGCTTTGCAGAGAAGCAAAGACCAGGCTCTAATAGTCCACAGCACAGTAGCTTTTTTGTGGTTGTCCTTCAGTCCATTGAGTGTGGTTTGCTGTGTACAGAAGAAACCCCAGGAGAACAGGCGTCTGATGGCTTCTTCATGATGTCAGTGACCACTTGAGAGTTGTATTATGATGTTGTGTTGGTGTGAGGTTTGTCCTTTCACTGTGAGGACCCAGGAGAACTCTAGGGCAGCCTTTGCCCATCTGAGGATTCCTTTCCCCAACGTGGGCTGCTAGTTGTCTTAAGTTTGTAGAGAATACAGTCATCCCTCTGTATCTACAGGAGATTGATTGCAAGACCCATTAGCACCATGAATGCCAATATCTTTCATGCTTGATTCCCTTATATAAAATGGTGTAGTATTTGCAGATAGCCTGTGTGAATCCTTCTATGTACTTTAAATCATGTTTAGACTACTCGCAATACTTAATACAACGTATATGTTATGCAAATGGTTGTTAACTAAATCATGACAAAGGAGAAAAATCTGTACATATTTAATACAGACACAGTTCCACTCCCCCTCCCCAATATTTTCAATCTGAGGTTGGTTGAATCCACAGATGGGGAGCCCATAGATATAGAGGGCTGACTATATCCTGATTCTAGAGTTTTCAGAAGCAATATACAGCAGGAAAGCATTACTGTCATTCCATGTCCTCAATTATAATTCTGTTCTAGTATAAGGCCCCTCTAACACCCTCCCTGAGTTCTAAGGGGGCAGGGTGGAGCTCTGAAGTACTGTGATAAATCTGTGATACTCCATTGGAAAGTCTGCAAAGGTGGAGTTAGACCCCAGGGACCCTGTCCAGTCGGAGACGGCCAGTTCTGTTTCCCCACCCAATGATAGAGCCAGCCTGTTTTTATGACATGGTAACCCAGCCAGCCCTTTGCTATAATCAATGTTTCCATTCTCTCCCAAAACAAACATGTTGCTGGTCATATGCAAACAGGGAAATGAAAGTTTTTTCCATCTCTAGGTGCCATGCTGTATATTTTCGAAAACACAGAATTTACCGAAGGAATTTAATCTAATCCCTGCTTACTCTGTCTGGGGCATTAGACCTTAGAAGGTAATTTTTTTTTCTTCTTTTAGATTTAGTTAAATTCCCTCCCACTTCACCCCACTCCTTTCTGGCTTTGTTCAGAATTATCAAGCAGAATGACTTGAGGAGAATAGGACCTTATTGTATCACATTTCAGGAATGAGCAGTGAGGAAACAGGAGCCAAGCCTGAAATGAAAATGTCCTTGTAAATGACCGAGCACAGAAAGGAGTAAAAAAAAAAAAAAAAAGGAGTTAAACACACAACTGTTACTGCACCAGAAAATTGTCTGCCCTCTTTGAACAAACTGTTGAGTGCTATTTTGCATCTATATCAGATTTTTAACATAAATGCCATTTTCCGTGCTCAATGAAATGTAGTTTCACAACTGCTTTGAAGATAGCCCTTCATTTTTTTTTTTTTTGTACTGGTAGAAATAAACAAACTACGACTCCTCAGCATCCCAGGCATTTTACCTGTTTGATATAAGCAGTTCTTGTTTGGTCTGAGTGGTGAGTAATTTTATTTCAGTAATAAGTGACCAAGAGTTGTGGGATTTCTTGATCCAAGTTTACTTCTCATGCACTGGGGTGTCAGAGGCAGCAGCCAAGCTGTTTCTGTACCCACAGGGCTAACTTAGCATCATTATCACTTCAGTAAAGCTTAGATATAACTGTGTCCTCTGCTCAAGAAGCCAATTACATATCTGCTGGATGGTGTATTAAGTGACACCATTTAATTAAAGCCTAATCTCTCTCTGAATGAGCAATATTTTAAATTATTGTACATTATTTTATTCCGTGGCTGCACACCTCTTCTGTCCATTTTTAAGAGCAGGAAAGCCTCATTTGGCACCCCAACAACCTGAAAGAAGAGTGGCCATTTTGTGTCGTGTTTGGTGCCTGGATCCCAGAAGCAGTCAGCCCAGGACACACGTCAGTTCATGAGCTCTTTTAGGTTTAAAATACTTCAGATTCGCTTCTCAGGCCTCCCAGCAGTGAAGGGTCCTATTCTGTGATTGCCAGCGGTTCCCTCCAAGGACTGGGGGATAATGGAGACTTCTAAAAAGAATATGTTTAGAGGAATAAAGCCATTAAAGAAATACAATTCCCCTGCCAGGAGCCGAGCCATGTAACTGACAGGATAGCAATTCATTTTGAATGAATATCTCATAAGGGAATGCAAGAATTAAAATGAACTTGACAGTGAACTCCAGCGATAACCTGTAATAGAAAGAAAAATTTACTTGTTAGAAGGAAAAACGAGTTTAAAAAAAAAAAAAAAGATGTAGCTATTAAAACAAAGGTGGGGGGGCGGATCCAAACATAAACAGACCCTCATTCCCTGTAGTCATTTAAATGAGGCACAGAGAAATATTGGCACACATTTAGGTAGCAGAGAACAGTCGTCAGTGGCCAAATATCAACAATAGGTCGCTTCTGTAGCTTTAGAATATCAGAGATTATTGTGCGTGGGTTGAGTGTGTTTATCTGTCTACTGGGCCATCATAAGATCCCAGGGAAGGGAAATAGCGTGATGCTCCCCACATATTGTAGGATCATCCTCCAGACTGTGGGTGGAGAGGTTGGAACTCAACCCTGAGACCCAGCACCAGGCCTTGCTCACAGCCAGTTCCCTGCCAGTTTGTCTCGGTTTCCTGAAACCATAGTCTGGATGTGTGAAATTAAAGCTCCAAAGTCAAGCTGATCTATTTCTTTTGGCCAGTCCTTGGCAAGTGTGGCCTGCTTGAGTCTAGATTCAGATCTGAGGAATGACGATGGTCAGCGGTCGCTGTGAAGATGACCAGACCGCAGGGTGAGCACTCCTCACCCATAGGTCCCACTCAGTGTATTTATGCAACTTTGTGGATTTTTTGTTCCCTTAGGGTTATATTTTTTGAAGAGAATTCTTAGTTTTATGTAAGTTTTCACCTCCTACACATCTTAGTGGTGGATATACAATGCCCCAAGTTTGTTATTGGGGCTATAAATCAGCCCAATATAACACTGGATTACAAATCAATCCAGTATAACAACTGAGGTTGAAGGTATAAGTTTTAGAGTCCCTCATTCATTCAGCCATTTAACAGATATGTATGGATTCATGATAGTCAAGATAGAAAGAAGAGATCTTTCTCATAAAACTCAGATTTCCAGCCCACTTTTGCTAACTGTACAGCATTAAAGATGTTACTTAACTTCCTCCTTTGTAGTGTGGGGTTCATAATATATATCTCACAGGATTGCTTAAGAAAGTCCTTTCAGCATCTTTCATATAATAATTACTCAAAAAACAATATACACATTATGATTAATGCCTTTCATAAGTAGGTGCCATTTATCATCCAAAGACATAGTTTTGACTCAGAGGCTGGATACATATAAAGATATAATGCAACTAAAAGCAATATTAATGAACAAGCAAAAGCTAAATGCCAGCTCAGGTGGGACAAGCACACCTAAATGTACACATACATAGACAGTCACAAATATAATTTTTCAAATTAATGCATACTTACTGTCAAGGATGCTTCATAATTGGAAATGGCAGTGGGATCACTCTCTTTACTGGCAGAGTGTCTGGGATCAGGCCTGAAATTATTAGATGCAGTCATCAGGTTGAGTTACTTACACAAAGCCAGTTATTCGCCATCTGCCATTTGGAGACGTGCCCTTAGGCCCTGCTTGGAAAGCAGCCCATTGCTATGCAGTAGGGGGAAATGTTTCTGTCCAAATAACTTATCTCTCAGTTTCAAATTCTAATGTGAGAAAAGACTGCAAATAGATGCTCTGTCTTAATGGTAAAAAGGACAATGGGCACCCATTGTCCTACTTTGGGGAAGAAACAAAGGATAGGACTTGCATTTTGAGGATTTTAAGATAGAGAGCTAAAGAATCAAATACTTAGGAAATTTTAACTGAACTCAAAGATAAATTTGGTAGAAATTTTTCCGAGTGGGAGGAATTCCTATGTCTCCACCCCAAGACAGGGGTCAGTAGGCAGTGGAGAGAATGCGGAGACTGAAAATTATCAGTGTTAAAATGATATGTGAAGCTGGGCGTGGTGGTGGTGCACGCCTGTAATCCCCACAGCTTGAGAGGCTGAGGCTGGAGGATAGCGAGTTCAAAGCCAGCCTCAGCAATTATCGAGGATATAAACAACCTAGTGAACCTCCGTGTCAAAATAAAAAATAAAAAGGACTGGGGACTTGGCCCAGTAGTCAAGTGATTCGGATTTTATCCTGGGTATCAAAAAAAAAAAAATATGTGAAGCAGGTGATGCACAAATCATATTTTCTGTGATCTAGTTGGAAGAATACAGATGCCAGTAGGTAGAGGTCTGGTGAACCCATGGGAGACTGAGGCAAACTCAGGGCCAGGCAACTCATGAAACAATATCATTTCCAGGCAGTGATAGAACCTGCAACGATCGATCAGAAAAGCTCATATTGTTATAGCATGTGTAAGAGAAGCCCATGTGGACTCTACGCTTAGGAATCGAATTCCCCAACAAGGCTCCTAAAGCACAAGAAGTAAAATCAAGAATCAAAAAATGGGATGGCATCAACTTCACAGCAAAGGAAACAATCAAGAGTGTGATGAGAGAGCCTACAGAATGGGAGAAAATCTTTGCCACTGTACCTAGAGCATTAATCTTCAGGATACATAAAGAACTCAAAAAACTTAACACCAAAAAAACAAATAACCCAATTAATGGTAAAAAGGACAATGGACACCCATTGTCCTACTTTGGGGCAGAAACAAAGGGTGGGTGAAGGAACTGAACAGGCACTTCACAGAATAAGAAATACAAGCAGTCAACAAGTATATGAAAAAATGTTCAACGTTTCTAGCAATTGGAGAAATTCAAAATAAAACTACATTGAGATTTCACTCCTGTCAGAATGGCAATTATCAAGAATACAAATAACAATAAATGTTGGTGAAGACATGGGGTAAAAGCTGCACACATACTTTGCTGGTGGTACTGAAAGTTGGTGCAACCACTCTGGAAATCAGTATGGAGATTCCTCAGAAAACTTGGAATGGAACCACCATTTGACCTAGTTACACTACTCTTTGGCATATATCCAAAGGACTTAAACATCCATGTTTATAGCAGCTTAATTCACAAATAGCTAAGCTATGGAATCAACCTAGATGCCCTTCAACAGATGAATGAATAAAGAAAATGTGGTATATGTACATAATGAAGTATTAGTCATAAAGAAGGAAATTATGGCATTTGTCACTAAATGGATGCAACTGGCGATTATTATGCTAAGTGAAATAAGTCAATCCCAAAAAACCAAAGGCCCAATGTTCTCTTTGATATGCAGATACTGACCCACAATAAGCAGGTGGGGGGCATGTAGGGGTGAATAGAAGTTCACCGGATTAGACAAAGGGGAATGAAGGGAAGGGAGAGGAGATGGGAATAGGAAAGACAGTTGAATGAATTGGACATCACTTTCCTATATTCTTATATGAATGCAGGACCAGTGTAACTCCACATCATCTACAACCACAAGAATGGGAAGTTATACTCTATGTAAGTATGGTACGTCAAAATATATCCTGTACAAGCTACTCGCTGTTCTTCTTGATCTTCCCACAGACTTCTGCTGTGTCTGAGCCCTGGGAGAGTGTGGCACACATGCTTACTGATCCACTAGTTGCCTGGTGAAGGGATATGGTTATGGTCACAAGGGAATGTAGGGAAGGACGAGGCTACCTGGATGGTGAAATTTGGAGGTTTTTGTAAAATCCAGAAGTCAAAGAGGAATCAGCAGAAATGAGATGTTGGAAGATTAGAGCAGGATGGAACTCACATCGGGACATTTATTGGTTTTGCTGCATGAGGGGCCATCCCTCTCTACTCATAAGTGCACCTCCTTTCCCCCTCATTCCCAGCAGAGTGAGCCTGTGATGTGTGCCAGTGAATCACCATAGTCCCCATCCTGTTCTAGTGATCAGTTCAAATGAGGACCCATGTCACCCTCACTTGGGCTAGTGAGACTTGGGCCCAGGTCTCAGCCTCTCAGGGGAAGCTTTCTCTCTTGGGCTCCTAGGATAGGAGGTAGAGTAGAGCTGTCAAAGGTCTTCTTGTCACCATGAAGTCAGAGCCTGCATAGAGGGGCATGGAGCTGGGGGTTGCAGAGAAATGTGGCCCCTAGATCCAGCCATAATCGAAACCAATCTAGCTCAGGTTTTTGCTTTTTCCATTTCTGCTTAAGCCAGCTCAGGTCGAATCTCCTATTCCTTATAAGTGAAAGAGATTTAAGGAGTAAGTATAGAGTCCAGTGATTTTTAAACCAGTCTCACAACAGAGTCCTCGACCTCCTTGAAACTTTTCCTTCCAGAGTGAGCCCCCAAACGGGTTGAGCCCCCATCTGCTCTTTGAATTTCCAGTCTCCATACTTCAACATGTTAGGTGTTTGGATTTGAACTCAAGATTCTTCAACTAAAACATTTTTTTTTTCCCCAAGTGCTACTTTATTCCAACCCTTTAAACAGCCATCAGGGAACTTGAGGTCAGAGGAGGCTGCTGACTTTCTCAACATGACACACACAGATCGTAGCAAAGGGAGGGTTAAAACCAAGGCCTCAAAAACCTCAGGCCCCTACTCTTCCTTCTTAAAGACACAGACAAACATTAAGACAGAACAAAATGCATATTGATGGCCAATAGTTTATGGAGCACAGAGTCAGACACATTCTAAAGTCTTCACGTATATTGTCCTATTTAAGTCTCTCCGGAGCTATATGACATGGACATCATTATCACCATGATTTTAAAGGATCTGAGACCTAGAGAGGTTAAATGAGCCTTTGGTTATGTAGCAAGTAAGGGCCAGTGGTGAGATTCTTCCCTAAAGCAAGTTTGTTGAGTACTTCCAAAGCCTATCTGAGTAGTAGTGGGAGTAAGTGAAAGGTCATTGCCCTGTTCTATGAGCTGCAGGCCCACCTGAGTCTGCCTGTAGCTGCAGGAGAGTTCCCAGCACACAGGAGGCTCCATGAGGGCACTGGTGTAACCTGGAGGTCATGACCCTGGGGCAACCCTCCACCAGTGGGGCACAGGAAAGGTAGATAATGTCCAGTCTCCGTGCTTCAGTGAGGTGATTCTGAGGTATCAGGGGAATTGAGCCTCCAGGACCCACAGTAATAGCCCCCTTATTATTGCACCCATATTGTCTTTTACTCTTCTCTCTCTCACATTCTCACTTCCTCAGTTTGACTCCCAGGATTCACCACTTAAATCAAGGACTTTTGCCCAAGTCTTTGTCTCAGGCCCTCTCTCTCTTCCTGTGTCTTTCTCTCTCTCTCTCTCTCTCTCTCTCTCTCTCTCTCTCTCTCTCTCTCTCTTGGTTTTTTGTTTGTTTAGTTTTTTGTTTTAGAGTGGGGATTGAACCCAGGGGCACTTAACCACTGAGCCACATCCCCAGCTCCTTTTATATTTTATTCTGAGTCAGAGTCTTGCTAAATTGCTTAGGACCTCACTAAGTGGCTGACACTGGCTTTGAACTTGTGATCTTCCTGCCTCAGCCTCCGGAGCCACTGGGATTACAGGCACGTGCTACCACACTCAGCCTGGGGTCCTCTTTTGAGAGGGACCTAGACTACAACAGTAGTTTAGATGGGGACATATTCATATCATCTACAGCTCCAGCATGGTCCATCTAGAAGGGACGCACTATAGGAGTCTGCCTTGATGCTTATAGAAGGGAAAGGACAAAACAGAAAGAGGAAAGGGTTCTGATAAAGATGCTCTCTTCCAATGGTCAGAGATGCAAGTGAAATTCTAAGTGCATTCTCTAAAATGCTACTCGCAATACCTAGAGCAGCAGCTTCAGGCACTGGGAGACCTGTCCCTGGAGGGCTAAAGGGAGGTGGGCATCCCCAACAAAGGTGGAGGAGGGCTGAGAAAATGCAGAAGGAGAATTCCTTTTTTTTTTTTTTTTTTGCCCCAAGGTGTGATTCAGTCCTTCATTTTGCACATTCACTTAGAGAAAAGATGGAGTTCTTTGTTACACAATATTTTCAAAGGCTTTGACAAAGAGAAGCAATCCAAGCCCCTCTTTGTGTTCCTAAAGAGCGAACATCTTTTCGAAGCTGCAAAAAATAAATAAATAAAAGAAAAAACCCAGGTTTAATCAATTTTTATCTTCACAGGACAGATACATGGTTTTGTTGGCTTCTCAGGCACTTTAAAGGCAGAGTCCTACCATTTGAGGATTTCAACATCCCATTTTATTTAATTTGGTTTTATCTAATGCCTGTTTTTCAAAAAATTGAGGTTAATTTGCTTGAGACAATTTCGGAGAAAACACTTTATGTCTCTTAGAAAACCTTGAGATAATATCATCCATCCCTGTGTGCATGCCAATTAAGGTGGAGGATGGGTGCTCTGGAATCCGGAGAAAGACCCCTGCCTAGCTCATTTGGAGTTCTAGGGAAGGAACTGTTCAGCAAGTGTAAGTGAAGACTCAGGACATGTTTGAGTGGCTTGCTGAGTCGATTGCACACAGATGATCCTCATCAGATATTTAACTGGAAAAGAAAGATATCAGGGAAAGTTTACAATTAATATTAAGAACAATTAAAAGTTTATGAGAGACATAGAAGAGAAAGCATTCTCTTCAACTTGAATTTGCTGCTTGAGGGTGTGTGTGTGTGTGTATGTGTGTGTGTGTGTGTGTGTGTGTGTGTGTGTGTGTGTGTGTTAGTTAATGTGCATATGTAGAATTCAGTTCTGAGTGAAGACCTGGCAGTCTTGTATCAGCTTACTAGACTCTCTTTTAGTTTTCAGTTTCTGAAGTCTAGTTAATTCCCTCAATATTGGGTTTCTCAGTTTGCCAAGACTGACTCCAAACACCTGTTCTGCCTCAGGAATTATTCTCGAGGTCAACTCACTTTGCTTCTCTGACACCCAGCTTTTTAGATGAGATAATACTATGTTTTAGCCCTAGACATCTTGGAATCAAAGACCAGGTAAGGAATAGGGTTATTTGAGAAACAAAAGCTGGAGTAGCACAGGGGAAGGGGAGGAGGATAGTGTGGTTGGGAAGGTGAGAAAAAGGGTGACACCATGTATGCCACTGATTCACAACATTCACTGGAGAGTTAATAATAAGAAAGCACACCTCAGAGTCATGCATGGGGTGCAGAGAAGAGAGGGACTTATTTGTTCCGTTCCCTTCTACCTCATGTCTCCCATCGGTCAAGATTGACCTCACTGGCAAATAACCCCACCCAAATTTCCAGGTCACATCATCCAGCCCTTTGGTGAATACTCAAGAATCCAAACTCAGTAGTCTGCAGTGTGGCACTTTAACCCTGTGTAGAAGCAGCAGAGAAGTCAGAGATGACATGGCTCTGCATGGGCGATGTGAGAGCCAGGCAGACAGAGGAGTTCCCTGGACTCCCACCAGCCAGGACCCTGTACAAGGGTGCCACAGAGGTGCGTGAAGCAGTACAGCCTGGGGGATGTATTTTGAAAGAAGTGGATGGTCCAGGGAACTGAGAAATCACATGAAGTTTCTGTCCAATAAGACTGAGATCTACTGTATCAGAATTTTACCAGAATTGAACTTAAGCCCAATGCCTGGTGTGACAGAGAGCACCTGGACTTCAGTTCACTATTGGCTTGTTAACTGTGCAAACATAGGCAAGATACTTGCTTTAAACATCAAAAGTCTCACTTTAAAAGAAAAGATGACAATTGTACTTATTTCATAGAATTTTATTTTATTTATTTTTTGGTGGTGCTAGGGATTGAACCCACGGCCTTGTGCAGGCAAGGCAAGCACTCTACCAACTGAGCTGTATCCCCAGCCCTCTATTTCATTGAATTATTGGGAAGATTACATGGGACACTAGAGTACTTAGCACAGTATCTCTTGGGTGGCAGGTGGTCAGTAAACTTTAATCGTGATGTTGATGGCAATGCTGCTGCTACTAATAATAAAGATGAAAATAATGAATCAACAGTGCTTACATGTAAAGTTCTTTAAAGTCAATTTTATATAACTCCTTACAAGAAAAATCCCTGGTCTCTGGTGTTTTCTATTTGGTTTCCTATTGCATTCTTGTCATCGTTGAATTATATTAAACTTGATTTCAGTTCTTCTCAAAACCCTGGTTGCTGGAAATTTACCCAGTGGCTGAACATGATAGAGAAACTGCTATAAGAATACCACTACACAGACTATCAGACAGTGGGATCTCTTAATAAATCCTGAGCCTGGTCTGAAGTTTAATGACTTCGAAGGCAGCCATAACTGGCCAGTCAACCAGAGACACATCAAATTTATTAATAAGATGTTGTGGAGTTCCTTATCTATCTATGCATCACTGGATACCCTAGCAACTGAATCCATCTCGGGACTGTCCATAAGCATTTTGTGGTTTCTGTAATACTTCCTGAGCATAGAAGGATTTGTGTCCTCAACTATAGGTAAGCTAGCTCATGTTCATCACTCATGAAATGACTTTAAAGAAAAAGTAATTTATTAAATATACTTGACCTTAGATATCTATGTGTTTTCTTGGGAGAAACTATGAAACAAGTCATTAAATAAACAACCTGAATGTGTATCCTGAATTTATCACAGTTGTCGGACAGATCCCATCAAGCCAGATGTCGGTGTGATCCACATACCTGTAAAAGTCAAACTTGATTGGGAACAGGGGGTACAGAGAAGGTGCAAAAGTCCAGGTACTTCCAGCGAGGATTTTCACAAAACGGTTCCCTCAAACTGTCATAGTCCCTCCCCCTCCATATGCACACCTCTGCCTCTTCACCCAGCTCTAGTGCCCTGATTCAAGACACAGAAATAGGTGATTGCAGACCCCTGAGTTTCTTCCAAAAATTCCCTTATTTGCCTGGACCAAGGAGTGAAATTCTGTATTGAAAGAAATAATTTTCTCAGCAGGCTTCCAAAGCTACATCTAAGACAGTCCTAGAGATTGGCTAAGACCATGGATTTAAGCTCACTCAAATATGAGTTTAAATCCTGTTCTCACAGCTACTATTTTATGACACTAGATAGGCTACTGAGTCTCTCTGCTCCTCAGTTTATTTCTAAAACAGAGTTGATAATAAAAAAGAAGATAATGGTTACCCTTTATTAAATACTTACAATGCCCCCTTCCCAACTGAACTAAATAAATCCTTCACCTTTATTCTTTCCTTTTTGGAGATTTCCTTGACAACTCTTGGAGGCATATGATGTCACAATGAACAACCCCTGCTACTGTCATGCCCACTACATATGCCACCACTACTGTCATTGCACTTTTCATTCCCAGCTCCCTCTCATGTCCATGACTAATATTCTCTCCTGCTTTTTAAAATATATTTTTTAGTTGTAGATGAACACAATATCTTTATTTATTTATTTTAATGTGGTTCTGAGGATCAAATTCAGTGCCTCACATGTGCAAGGCAAGTACTCTGCCACTGAGCTACAGCTACAGCCCCTCTCCTGCTTTTTGAGGCATTAACACATCTTCTTTTTGGTTCTAGGGCCAGATATACCTGAGATACACCGATAGAGGGGTTACTTTGTTCCCTTGTTCATTTTTTTCTGAGAATTATGTAATACATGTAATTTTTTTCTTGCATTATTTAGGGATGTTGATCTGCTCTACTCTGGATTTACTTCAAGAAAGGATCCAGATCAAGAATCGTTCTACGGCGTTTACAGCAATAAGTTCCTCTAAAACAGAACTCAATTTTAAACAGCATAAACAAAAATAAAAGAAACAATTGCAAAAATGATCTTCCCAGTAATCCTATAAAAAAGCTCCTCTGACTTAGGCATTGTATTTACTCTGACATTGTGGGGAGGTGGTGTAATGCAAGCTGTTCCTTATGCAGCAATTACTTGGCAACATGAGCTCTACGTTATTAGTGGTCTGTTCTATTGATGCAGGAGCCTGAGGAGCAGCAGCCCTGATCAAGACAAGCAGTCAGCCTCCAGGAAGGTGAAATCTCTACCACGAAGAGATTTTATGTTCACTTCTACCCTTGGCCATGATTTATTAGTAGTGTCTAGATGGTAACTTGATTTAACCCATAATGCATTGCTTTCCAAATTACAGCATGCTAAACATCTAGTAAGCTATTTCAGACAATTAAACAGGCTTAAACAACCCTGGAGTGCTAGTTACTGACACAAAGAAGCAGTTTATCATAGGTAGTGTCACGCACTGTATTACACTCTTCATTCTTGAGCCCTCCCTGAGAAACATCACAGACCCAGGGTTACTCATCCCCTTTCAAAGTGGCATATTTATTTTAGTTAAAAATGGTAACTTCCTACAGCCTAACTATTAGTAGAGACTTAAAAAAAAAAAAAGAAAAAGAAAAGGAAAAATCAGGAACAATTGCCGGTGAGAATGTGCAATGTTCAGCTCTTAATTTCCATAGAGAAGTGAGTAGAGATGTCAATAAACTCCAGAAACCCTGCACTGCGTTGGACTACAGCCTAGACTGCAGTATTGCTCAGCTCACTTTGGGGAGATTTGGCTTTGGGCTATAATCTGAAGGTGGCCTCTGCCGAGGTCCTGAGTATAAAGCCCACTCTAAAGCAGGGGATTGGCCTGTGTGAACTTTTGACATTCCTTCTAGTCACCAAAGTCTCTTCTGAGAGAGCTTGTCACCACCACTCCTTTCAAAAAGCCATGGCCTGTGGAGGGAGACCTGGAGCAGCTGTGGTCTTGTCAGCCAACTCAGCAGTGAGGTGACTGCAGACCCAGTGCCACCCAGTCATCTCTGGGGCCTGTCTACAGGCGCCGGGACCCACCTACAGAGATTTCTGTTGAGCAGTGTTGTTATGGGGCCCTGATCCTTTATATTTTTGCCAAGTCTACTGAGGTATAATTTACATACTCGCTTGGTATTCACGGGGATCGACTTTAAATACAAAGTTTGAGCAGTTTTTGTTTGTTTGTTTGCTTGTTTGTTTTTATGGTACAGGACTTAAACTCAAGGGCACACTAAGCTACCTCTACAGCCCTTTTTATATTTATTTTGAGACAGGGTCTCATTATATCACTGAGGCTGGCCTTGAACTTATGATCCTCCTGACTCAGCCTCCACAGTAGCTGGGATCACAGGCATGTATCACCATGCCCAGCAGTTTTAACAAAGTTTGAGCAGTTTTGACAAAGGATTTGTCCCTATAACTACTACTACAATCCAGGTGTAAAGCATTGTCAGCACCCCCCAAAGTTTCTATGTGTCCTTTGCATTCAGTGTTCTCCCATCCCATTCCCCGAACCAGGCATCCATTGGTTTGCAGTCCCTCTAATTAGTTCCCATTAAAATTTTTCATCAACAGGGACTCAAGACTGAATCCCACCAGGAGCTTTGAGCCTGCCCCTGCTGTTCCATCCTGTGCTCACCCTTGACATATATTATATGATATATTTGATACACACACAAACACACATACACACACATACACACACACACACACACACCCTATTTTTTGAGCATAATTTTTTGAGATTCGCCTGTTTCATTGTGTACATCGTTGGTTCATTCTTTCTATTTGTAACAAGTATTCCTCTGTGTGGCTATATCCCAATTTCTCTGTCCATTCACTTTTTGATGGACATTTGGGTTGTTCCAGAATTTTAGCCATTAAGAATGAAGCTGCTATGAATAATCTATGTAAAATGTCTTTGTATGGGATTTCTGGGTCACCTAAGTGTATATTTACATTAGGAGAAACTGTCAGATTGTTTTCCAAAACAGTTTCACCCTTTTTTTTTTTTTTAAGAGTCTTTCCAGCACTGTTTGAAAGTCCCATTGACTCCATATCTTCATCAATACTCAGTATTGACAGTTGAAGTTTTAGTCACCCTAGTTGGATACCTGTTCAGGTGGACCCCAAATTATGATGGTGCAACTTGGATTCTTTGACCGGATGATGGGGTGAAGACGATGCACATTCTGTAGAAAACACACTTCCAAATTTGAATTGTGACGTTTTCTTAGGTTGTCACTGTGCCATTCGATCCCCTTGTGATGCTGGACAGCAGCCCCCAGTCAGCCTGGCAGTTATGAGAGAAACTAGTGGTCCTCAGCAGCTCACTGTGTCGCTGAGCTAGGATGTTCAGCAGGTTAGGTGTAGTAAATCTCTCTCCTCCTGTGGTATTTCAGCTTATGATGGGTTAGGGTGTAATCCATTATTAGTCTAGCAGGAGCACCTCTGTTTGTAATAAGCTCCTGAACGATCCCAATGCACACTAGCCCAGGTCTGTAAAATCATTGGCTTATTTATGGCAGCCTAAAAGCAACTCAAGCTCTGAATCGCGCTCTGAGCCTGCCCCTGCTGTTTTATCCTGTGTGCACTCTAGATAACCAGGGTCTTTCAGAATTAGTCCTCCTGGTATCTGGACAGCCAGGCTTTCCACCGCTCTGCTGCTGTTGTCCACTGCCTCTGGGAGAACCATTCTCATGAGCCAGCCTCCCATCTGTGGATCCATACCTGGTCACCCCAGGCCAGAGCTGCATTGAATGAGTAGATGATGGGGGAGGGGAGAGGGACCAGCAAGGACCAAGTCTCAGGGTTACGAACTCACCTGGCCTATTGGGAAGCCAGAGTAGTTAAGGGTCCCTTGAGTGTGGTACTGAAAGGAGAACTTGGATAGAGATGGCTGAAAATCCAGATCACATGGGGTCTTTAATGCCATGTTCCACGCTTTGGGCATTTTTCTAGGAGAGACTGAGATGTGGGGCACAGATGGCTGTCTTCTGTGTATCAGAAAGATTACCCTAGTGTCTGCAAGGAAAATGAATTAGAGAGGAGGAAAAGAGAGAAGAAAATTAGCTAGAAGACCAACGCTGCAGTCCACATGTATCCCAGGTTTTAGCCCAGTTCCGACTCACTACAGGTACATTGTAATTATTTTTAAATAAAGGGGTGAAAAAAAATGTGGGTTTTTTTTTTGGTCACATCCTGCTTCACTGTGTTTCTCCCCCCCACCACCTCAAGCCCCGCCAAAGGTGGTAAAATAAATTGGTCTGGGGGCACGGGGTGACCTGCTCAGGTCTAAAGACCATCCTGCTGTGTAACTTGCTCTGCCAATCTCCTGGATGCCTTGCCATCATCATAGTTCTGTGACCTTTCCCACCTGGTCCTTGCTCATTCCTTCACTCACCAGTCTTTGAACATTTATTATAAGTCAGGTATAAACTGGAAATGAGCAAACACCATCTCAGCCCTCAGGGCTCTATGTTCTTTCCCATCTTCGTGAAGCCTCAGTCTGGGGGTCTGCAAACTTTCTCTACAAAAAGCCAGGTAGTAAATGTTTGGAGCTTTGATAGCCACTTTGGTCTTTTGTAGCTACTCAGCTCTGCCACTGTAGCCCCACAAGCTCCCAAGCTATCCTAGACGACTAAACAAATGGGCCTGGCCATGCTTCAGTAGCACTGCATTTATGAGCACAGAAATCTGAGTTGCATGTGGATTTTCATGTGCCACTGTTATCAGAGTCCTAGGCCAGAAGGACCTGACTTCAGGAAGTCCCAACAAATCATGTTCCAGCACTCACCCCAGAAACCACATGGAAAAAATAAAGGGTGAGAGGCAGGAAAGAAATATGTTTATTCAATACACCTACATCAGGAAGACAAGGGGGAGTAAGGGTCCTCGGGCCTGTCTTGGGGTAGGGTAGTGATGGGAACTTTGAGGTTTTGTAGAAAGGGGGGACAAAGGCAGGGGTTGGGAGTTTGCACAGCTGGGAGCTTTGCATAACTGTCAAAGCAGGTGATCTTAATCAGTCCATGGTTTGGTTGATCATTATCTCAGGGCTGATTCTGCCAAACCCCAAGGATCAGGGGAGTCATTGTTTACCGGGGCAATTCAACTCCCCTAGTGACAAGATTTTCCCTGCCTTGTGGGGCTACGTTGGTTCCCATCATATGGCAGTTGCTCTGTCTGGGGGTCTGGGTGGCGATCTCATGCAGTAGAGTGATCGGCCTACAAGGCTCACTGTTGTTTGTTAGTAGCTTTGGTTCCTTGTTGTAAGACATTTATCCATCAGACCTAGTGCTCCTGGAATCCAAGGTGACGCAGCACAGCATGACCCAGACAGCAAGGAGATAGAGACAAAATGGAGGGAGGGATGCTGATCCTTTATTAGGTTCAAGTGAAGAGTCAGTGCTTTTAACAAATGCAGCCTCTACTTCATTACACACTGAATATTCTCCTCCTCCTCATTCTCCTTTGTTTCTTTTCTTTTCTTTCCTTTTTTTTCAAATGTTTCTTCAATCGTTTAAACATATAAAAAGTAGTCTTAGCTCCAGGATTGTACAAAATCAGGTAAGGGCAGGATTCGGTTTGTGGGCCACCGTTTGCCCACCATCTGAGGTTTCTTCTTATAGCATTGATTATGGTCACTATTGCCAAGAAATATTCCCCTACTTGCATCCCTGTTTTACACCCCCATATACACTAACCTCAGTTCTCAATATTGCTGATGAAATATTCTTTTTATAATGTAAACACCATCCATGGTATCAGCACCCTACCCAACACCCCTGCCCAGGTGTCCCCAAGCTGTGCTATGGAGTCAATTTCAGCTCCCTAGGTCTGGCCACTTCTCTTCCTCACAGCTCTCTGTTTTCCCTTCTAGCCTCCTCTCTTGCCCCTTCTCAGCCTCTAACCCTTGCTCCAATCTTTCTGAACACTTTACAGCTACTTTCTCTAGCTTTCTCTAGTCGGCATTCCTGGGTCTGCTGGGCTTTTTATTTTTTTTAAAGCATTTTATTTTTATTTACTTATTTTTAATATACATGGTAATTGTGTTTGTGGAGTATAATGTGATGTTCGGATCTATGCATACATAGTAGGCAGATTTGATCAAGCTAATTAGCTTAAAAATTACCTCAACAATTTTTTTTTTTTTGGTAAGAATTCTAAAAATCTCTTCTTTTCAGCAATTTTGAAATATACAATCCACTGTCATTAACTGGACATCATGCAGAGCCATAGATCATTAAAACTTATTCTTCCAGTCTGAGACTTTGTATCCTTCCATCAACATCTCCCTTTTCCCAATCCCTTTCCTGCCTTCCCAGCTGCTGGTAACCACCTTTCTATTCTCTGTTTCTATGTGATCCATTTTTTTCAGATTCCATGTATAAGAGAGAGATCAGATCATATTTATCTTTTTTGTGCCTGGCATATTTCACTTAGCAAAATATCTTCCAAGTCCATTCATGCTATAGTGAATGGCAGAATCTTCATTTCTTTTAAAGCACTTCAGGATTATTCACAATAGTCAAGATATGAAGCAACCCAAGTATCCATCAACTGATGAATAGATGAGGAAGCTATGATAAAATATTTGAAGAAATACTATTCAGCCTTAATCTGTTTTTTTGTCTGATTAACTCCTGTTTGTTTTTAAGGTTCAACCTACATCTTCCTCAGGTCACCTAAAACTTCTCACACCAGACAGAATTTGGGCATTCCTTATCTGGGGTCCCAGCACTCAATGACCCTTGGGAAACAGTAAGCACCTTGAGGGTCATATCCTGTCCTTTTTCAAGCCCTCAATTCAGGGTCAAGCACATAGTAGATGCTCTGTAGATGTTTTAATGAATTCTCAAACATCAAGACCCATTTGTATGTAATATATAAAAATGTAAACATTAGACATTGACGCCTTTGTTATTTTCCTCTTCTTTGTTCTATGTGTTATTGCTATGATTACACTTAGGACATAGAATCTATATTTTAGTATAAATCTTCCCCTTTCCTTTTAAATGCATAAAAGAACCTTCTGTAGCTCCGGAGTTCTCCATGGGAGCCTCCTGGTGCTAATAATGATGGCTTTTCCTCAGAGCAAATCTAATCAACTGATGAGAAATCACAGAGACCTTATTATGTCTTCCTTTGACAGATGAGGAAACTGCATCCACAAAAGGACCAATAAGTATACTTCAGGACACTTGGCTAGTAAATAGTAAAAAACAATAACAACAAAAACAATAACAACAAAACACACAACAGGATCTGGAACCCAAGTCTTGTTATTACTAGCATCCTAATTTTTGAGTCAGTTTGAAAACTAAAATGCTGTGCTCTGAATGTGAATTTGCACTTTCTGAGTGTGGAGATGCAGGGTGAGTGGGGGTGTAAGGGTGGGCCTAGGAGGCTGGGCAGTGGGGACCTTTTGTTCTTCACATCCTCTGAATAGGATTCCTTGTTGGCTGGTACCCATAGCCTTTTCTTGCTCTTTTAGCCAATCAGTCATTCCCTTAAAACAGTGATGCTCATTATAGCTGGCACACAAATGGTCGAGAGCTAGGCAACTCCAATTATTTAACTCAGCATGTGAAAACATTTAATCAGAGCTCACAGGACTGAGGGGCAGTATGAGAGAGAAATGGGCACCCTGTCTGGCCCCAGAATGAACTCTTTTCAGGAGAGAAGAGAGCTTATATTATTTATTGTGGCAGGAAGAAGATATACTGTAGTATATAAATGAGAAAAGAACTAGATGATAAAATTTTAGGGACTAACATTCCCTTTGAACTCTGTTCTGATTTTTTCAGTTTAATTATAGAACAATTATTTAATTATTGCATAACACCATTTTCCCAACATAATATAGAACTGCCCCCCCCTTTTTTTGTACTTTTATGACAGTGCCATGGGACCTGGGGTGTGCCATCTGTGTTATCTTGCATTTAACTGTAAGGTCGCAGTTTCTAAAATACCAAAAGGACTGCATTTAAAATTGTTTTTAGGGGCTGAGGCTGTAGCTCAGTGGTGGAGCATTTGCTTCGTATGTGGAAGGCCTGGGATTCACTGTTGAGCAACACACACTCACACACACAAAAAAAAGTACTTTTAACCCCAGGATGAATACAATGGTAGCAATTCCTTGGATATATTTTTAAGTGCTCATAAGTCAGAAGCACACATTTTTAAAGTAATTTTGTGTTCACCACCAGTTGCCTTTTTATTTTAATGGTATAGGCAGCCTTTTGTTAAATATGAGAGTGTAGGAGGTGGAGCATTGGCTGGGAAATGTAATAATTGGAAAACACATTGAAGTCTGATCCCAGAGAGAGATGCCACAGATGGCGACCATCCTCCTCCATATCATTTCCAGTTTGGAAAGGAGCCTTCTGGGGCTAAACATTCATGGGAACAGGAGGACACAGAGGGACAGACAACTCTCTTGCCAACCAGTCATGCTTTGGAACAAGCGTGCACACAGGCCTGCACTCCCTTTCTGTCTCTCCTAAAGTGCTGCTGTAACGTGTGACATTGCTTGGAAAGCACTTGCTCTGTTTGTCCTCCAGAATCTTTCATGTGCTTTTCTGAGGGAAAAAAAAAAACAAATTAACACTCTCCTCCTGACTGACAGAATCTCAAGACATGAAAGTACAATCATGGGAAATAGGACGCAACTTATAAATGGCCACGTGGACATATGCTTTTCTGAAAACCTAAGAGTCATAGGCTAAACTCTAATACCACCATTCAATAAGTTTAATTTTGCATTTTTTTCTTTCCATTCATATTGTCCCTTAGAATTGTTTTTAAATTTGGAAAGCTGATTACTAGCCACAGATTGCATGGAAAGCTGAAGTCAATAGTATGCAGCGTGGACTGTGAGCATTATAGGTGTTATCGGGAACTCGACACATGTTTAAGGTTCATGCAGCCTTCATGAAGCTTAGACACTGTATGAGATCTCATAAGTGGACTTGATGCAGATTTTAATATGCACTGTCACTCCCATTTTCTTTAAGTTGAGCTCTCTACGGTTCAACGACAGTGGAGGAAAGTGGAGTCACTCGCCCTGGGCAAAATGTCATAGTCCCATGATGCATAGAGAGAAGGAGCTGGAAGAAAGGAGGACCAACAGGAGGCCCAGGATAAATGATGAGCTGGCCTGTGCTAATTATGGCAATATGACTGGTCAAACAGAATCACACAATCATGATGTCACTTTTGAAATTTTTTCTTTCTGCCTTCTCTCTCTTTTTTTATTAGATTTCTATTTCTTTTTATTCTTTTTTTTTTCACCCAGAAACAAAAATACATATTCAAAAGACAGGTCTTTAAAACTCGAACCAAGAAACGTCCTTCCCAATAGAAACATACCGAACCACAATTTGACTTGGGGCCTGACGAAGTCAAGAAATGATCTTTTTAAATATTCTGATCAGAGGCTTGGGAAACAGAAAATGTAAAACTTCAGCTCAGAAGAGTGTGATTAACTCGGAGCGGATGTGCTGGTTCTAGCCACGTAATTTTAGGCATTCTAATTGGCAGTTTAAAAATAGCAGCCACAGCCTTCTCCTCTGCACAGTTATTCTCTTTGTTTCACTCAGGACTTTGCATTGTATTTAGGGAGACTTCAGGTTGCAGGGGCTGCCAGGACACTATGAGATTTCCCTTACCATCTTCCCCGTGGGCCAGACTCCACCCTGAAACCCTGCAGGGTTTTACACAAACCTGTGTTTTCTTAGGAATACATCCAACCTCCAACTCATGGACATATTCCCCTTCCTTCTCTAATCACTAGGTGCTTATGGGACAAGCTTATATTATGCTATTCAAATAACTCTGTTTCTGGGTACCTTAAGCTTCCAGCTGAACTGCATCATTTACTTACCAGGTAATAACGAGAGTGCGGGACGTCATCAAGAAAAAAGAAGATACTGATTTTAAATAACCATGCACTTACCAAACTCTTTCTGTATTCTGCGAGGACAGGTCTAGAGGCAGAAACAAGTGTTCGCTTCTCTTTGCTGCTATTTCAATTAGCAGCAAGATAATGCATCAGCAAAGGGACTCACAACAGAGCTACAGTTTTCCCTTTTGCATCTCCAAGGAGCCCTAAGAGTTCTATGTGGTGAGGCCTAAAGTCCCTCATTTTTACCTAATTGCAGTCTCTGAAGTTTCTTTCTGAGAGACTCTTGCAGCTTCACCAAAAAGGGGTGAAATACAAAAATGGCTTGAGGTACAGAAGCTGCTCACAGCAACACAGGAACTGCTTCCCCAAGCAAAGGGTTCACTGGGGCCCATGCTGAGGGGTTCTCCATTGGCACCTTCGTTCCCTGTGGGACCTTGTTAATCATCCCCGCTTTGAGTTTTATTTACATGGGATTTTTCACTTCCTAACCAATGAGGCCACAAACACATAAACTATATTAAGCCCATCAATCGCAGACTGTCAAGTCCCTGGACTATCAGCTCTAACCTGCAGTGAGTAATAAATGGCCCTGTCCGTTTGCATGGGGAGCCTTCTGTGTGGGGAGAATGCTGCTCTTCCTGCTCCCCTCCCCAAGGGGACCTGGAGCCACTGCTCTCTCATGAATCTTAAATCCTCTTAGGCAGCATTTTGGAAAAAACGGGAATGAAGCAAAGTTGTTTTCTCCTGGCTGTCTGGGAGCAGAAGGGTGGAGCCTGTTGATAGGATCCTCATCTTTCATCCCAGGCTCTTAGAAAGGTAGGAATGTTAATGGAGGCTTGCAGCCCTCTCCCTAGGACCTTGTCTCCTCCAAGCCCTTTCCTGTGGAGCCAGTAAGGAGGGTAAAGACCCACACAGCAAAAGGACAATCCCCGGGGAGGCAGGTGGAGAAAGCAGCCTCAGTGCCCAGGAGGGATTTAGGGGGAGCCTGTTCTCTCCAAGTCACCACCCAGCCCTGAAGCATGTCTGTCAGTCATCCCTGGGACCTGACAAGTGCCCATGGGAAAGTGAGATGGTCTGAACTGGAGGAGGCCCTGCTACCTTTTCCAAGCATGAGGGTCAGTTAAGAACACATGCTAATGGTTCTCAGTGGGACGAGGCTGTGTGTGGCAGAAATGGCTTGGGATTGTTATTGAAGTCACTTGTAAGGATACTGGTCCATTTTCCTTTTATAATACATAGCCGGTTAGGGTCTGGGACATCTAAAGCCCTGCATCCGTAAGGCTTAAAAAAAGTTTGGCCACACCCACTTTTCCTGGACTCCTGGAATTGAGTGGTCCCTGGGTTCCTTGTTTAATCACACAGTATGGGGTTCCCTTTGTGCTCTGAAAAGAAGCCTGTTTAACCTTTTCATTCCATTCTTCTCATTCTTTATGACTTGCTAACCAGCCTTTCTGCAGATCTACAGACCTCAGAGAGTCGGTCGTCTTCCCTTGATTTTATTTTATTTTTTCATATTTGTATTTCTTCAAAATTTATGGATGACATTTTTTGGAGCAGTTTTAGGTTGACACGGAAAAGAATGGCAAGTAGAGTCTCCACATGGTCTCTCCCCACCCCCACCAGTTTCCCTGATGATTAGCACCCTTTACCTTATATTAACATTATGAAAGCTGGACAAGGAGAACTATTGTTATAACCAAAGATTTTCACCTCCATTATCTCATTTAATGGAGACTTTCAGGAAATAAGTTACATGATTGTGGACACGCGTGTCCTTAATTATGGAGATCCCCAGCATCTCCACCCCACTGCAGTTCTCAGGCACCTAATCTGTGCTCAGGATGGACTCATTCAAGGACAGGTGCTCAAGGTGAGTTCCTCAATACCCAGATTGTTTTCCCAGAAACTGGATTATTTCCTATGGCTACCATAACGACTTGCTCTAGATGCAGAGGCTTCACACAGCACAAATTTATGATCTTTTAGCTCTGAAAGTCAGAAGTGTGAACTGTGTCTCACTGTGTCATTAGGACTGGACCCTTCTGAAAGCTCTAGGGGAGAATGTGTTTCCTTGGCTTTTTATCTCTAGAGGCTGCCTGCATTCCTTGGCTCTAGGTCCCTTCGTTATCCTCAAAGCCAACAATGGTGGCTGAATCTTTCTCACATCACATTCCTCTGGCTCTTCTTCTGCCTTCCTCTCCCATCTATAAGGACTTCTGTAATTAAATAAAACTCAGGTGCATAAAAATGGGTACTCTTCTCATTTCAAGGCCAGCTGATTAGTGATCTTCATTTCCTCTCTGGGTTTAATCTCCTCCTCGCCTAGTGAGGGAACATAATCTGGGTTTCTGGGAATTAGGATGTGGACATCTTTGGAAGCCATTGTTCTGCCAACCACATGGTGCATTCTCCTGGAGCAGTGAATGCCAACCTTATCCTGGCCCAGGAGTAATCAGAGACAAAGCCCAGCCTCTTCATTCAGTTCAGCTGTCCCTTCCTCCACAAAGCCCTCTGTCTTTGCTGATCACTGAAGAAGACAGTGGACATGTGTGGCTTCGGAGCATTTGAAATGTGACTAATCTAAGTAAAATGTACATACCAGATTTCAAAGGCTTCGTATGAATATATAAAATACCTTATTAAAGTTTTTTTAAAATCTTGATGACATGTTGAAATGAAATATTTTGGAATATTGGGTCAAGTATATTATGAAATTAATCTCACTTGTTCTTTGATTCCTTTCAATGTGGCTACTAGAAATTCTAAAATAGTAAATGTACCCTGTGATGTGCTTTGGTTTGGTCAGTGCTTTCTACAGTAGCTCTGGGATGAGCCCAGAGCCTCTTTGTTTGCTCCCGCGGCTCCGTGTCCCTGCCTCTAACACTTACACTGTAATTATCAGTTTGCATGTCAACCTTCCCCACCGCGTGGTGAATTCTTGGGGGACAGATGTTATGTGTTATTAACCACTGCATCTCTACTAGAAATGGATGATAAACTGACTCTAGGAAAGAAGCAGGGATAGACAGGGGGAACTGCAGACTGCCTCAGAGTCTCCTGCACCCAACCCACCAAGGACTTGGTGGTGAGATGGATTGTGCTAATCCTGTCTCACTGACTATAGTGGATTTTACTTTTTAAATGTGGTACCAGGAATTAAACCTAGGAGCATTTAGCCACTAAGCAACATACCCACTCCTTTTTTATATTTTCTTTAGAGACAGGGTCTCATTGATCATTTAGGGCCTTGCTAAATTGTGAGGCTGCCTTTGAACTCACAAACCTCCTGCCTCAGTCTCCTGAGATGTGCACCACCACGCCCAGCTGACTGTAGTGGCTTTACACTTCAAGATTATTATAGCCCAAACAGAGGAATCAAACCAAAGTGTATGAGTTAGAAATCACAATTTTAAAAACAAAAACTTATTTTGGTCTGTGATTCCAAAGTAAGGAAGGAGAAGGAGTCAATACAGGCCACTGATGGAGTTTCTCAAGTGACCAATAAATTGTTGACTTCTTAGCACTGTAACATTGGGGGTCGCTTTGCGTGGGTCTGTCCCGGAGGCCTTCCAACCCTGGCACACTCACACTTGCAATCTCTCTGGTTCATCTCAGACAGTTAAAAAGTCGAGGTCACCCTGCAAGGCGAGGTCTATAAATTTCCAACTCCCAGCCTAAATGTGCAGAAAGTACTATAGTGTCTCCAGCCAGATTTCACCGCCACAGGAGGTGAGGGAATCAAAGGCAGGGATTGGTCTTTAAAGGGCCTGACAAAATTTATGACTCAATTTAAAACCACTTGTAGTTTATCAAAGCAAGGGAAATGGAATCTCCGGCTCCGGGGCAGGAGCGGATTATCTGTGAGCGTGGAAGAGGAGCCTGTCCTTCTATCCAGTCTTCCATGCCAGCAGAGTCTTTCCCCAAATTTCACACATTGAGCAGTTTAATCATTTCATGCACTAGTCAAACAAAATTTATGAATGACTAATTGGAGAGTCCATGAGCCTTCTGGTACAGCTCAGTGACAACCTGGAGGAGGAGAAATGCAGAGCCTGGGGGGAGGGGCAGAGTCCAAGGCTTTGGGTTTAGTCTCAGCCTTGATCATTTTTCTGAATGATCTTTGCCAAGGCAACCATATTCTTCATGTAACAGATGAAGAGAGTGAAATAAATGGTCCCTCATCAGATAGTCACTAGTTCTTTGCTAGTAGAACTAGAACTTTGGAGTCAAATCTGTGAGTCACATGAACAAGTCCATTGAAGCACATTGGTAAGTTTCTGTTCATTTATCATAGGCTCTGAAACATAAGTGCACCTAACAAGAATTGCATAGTTTCAATTCAGTTGTCCCTTATAGCTGCTAGGAATAAGAGCCTGACCGAAGTGTCTTGAACACAAAGAACCTATTTCTATTAGATATTAGGAAGTCTGACTTCAGTTCAATAGCACAAAGATATCAGAGCTGAGGTCTTTGATTTGCCTGAGTTTTTCCTCATTGTCTCAAGATGGCTGCTGGAGCTCCAAGCGTTACTGGACACCAGAATGAGCAGAAGGGAAAACAGGGCTTTATTGGAAATCCCCACCAGTGACTTCTGATTTCATCACATCTGGCACAACTAAGGGTATAGGAGGCTGAAAATTTTAAATCATATTTTCCCTCAGGCTAGGTACTTTTTTGGCTCTAAAAACACAGAGAGAAGAAGAGGAAGATAGAGAGTAGGTGAGCAACTGGAAGGTTTTTTCAGTTCACAACCAGCAATTCAGTAGTGTGGGAAGACAGGAAGTCAGTCTTGAGGTTCCTGTAACTAAACTTATATGAGGTCTGATCAGACTTTTCTATCTACTTGTATTACTTTTCTCTCTCCTTTGAATGTTTACATAAAAAGTTATTGTGCTCTCCTTAAGTTCCCCAGAATTATCGTTCTTATTTGCTCAGTGACCTGCAAGGAACTTGGCCCATAGCAGGTTCTAAAAATCATGCTATTAAATTGAATTATTGGATGAATGTGAGTAAATTGGGTGCTTGGGAATTGAAATATTTGCATACATATGTACATATCATATATACTGATAAAACAAATCATTAATAGTCTCAATTGTTCCAGGTAAAGAAAACAGTTCCCAGGGAAGTACGTCTCCTTTAACGTCTCTGCAAGTTACATGACCCTGCAGGAAGTTGCTTGAATGATGGAATAAACCCAAGCTTCCTGCTCATCCTTCTATGCCCCTCTGGAGCTTCTCTCGTTTTGTAAAACTTCACTCTCTCTCCTTTGTCTAAAAAGTCAAGACTCCTGTCACTCACAACAGCACCTGCCATGCACCATGCAGGTCAGGGTGAAGATTCTACTACTGATCTCTTATCCTCACTATAAACCAGAATCACTAGAGGAATTTAAAAATACCAATTTCCAAGACTCTGCCCTGGTAACTTGGATCCAACAAGTCAGAGATGGTGTTCCAGGGTCTGTGATTTTATAAAGTGATCCAGGTAACTCTGATGTGCAGCCATGTCCAGATGTCCCTGAGGCGGTCCTCTCTTCTTTGTCCCAGGTCATGTCTTTCCTGTGGAGCATTTGCCATCACCATAGGGGCTGGCTCACCCGCACTAACCTGCCCGGGTGAAGGCCATCTTTTCCCTTAACGTTCCCATCTGCAGCGGATGGCTTGGTGGTAAGTCATCCTGAGAAGTCTTGAAAGAAGTAACCTTTTTATAAACAACATATTTACAAATGATTCTGGTGCCAGTTACCTAGAAAGTTGAACTGAAATAATTCATATCAAGTGCTTGCTCAGCACAATGCCAGTAGTCAGATGATTGTTCAATAAATGTTAGATGATGATGATAATGACAACTATAATTACAAGAGTAACTGCTGCTCATCAAAAGAAACTTAGAACATAAAGCATAAAGAAGAAACCCAGTCTTTACCCTTAATCTTATCCACAGAAGCAATAGCTTTGAGACATGATTTCTTCTAGTTTTCCCCCCAGGCATCTATATTAACAAGTATTTTTAAAATATATGAAGTATATATTGAAAGTATGAATGTTGTATTTTTAAATGTTTTACTAAATCATTTTGAGATATGTTGACTGTTTTAGATATATTTATAAGAAATATAGGATTAAATTTAATATTTTAAATTTCATACAATACATATATTATATATACATTTATATAACATATAGAATACATGCATGCACAATATGAATATTATAAAATGCATGCATACATAATTTATACTAAGTGTATATATATTATATGTATTACAGATACATATATGGATATTGCATATATAGTACAAATGCATAAATATTATGCATATGTACTAATATTATGCATATGTACTATATATGTATGCAAACATTACTGTATGCACGTCTATATGTATATTAGAGATAAGCATATCCAGCTTTGTGTTAAGCAGCATTATTTCCCCCCCTCCCCGCCACGGCTCCTTGTTTCCCACTGTTTCCCCAGCTTCCCTGGTCTGGCAACCTTTGTCTACCAGTCTGTGTACCTCTGTCTAGAGAGCCATCCTCTGCTCACACAGGCCAGCCAGCGTGGCAAAGCCAAATCAGTCTAACCAGGATGATAATGGTTATGACAAGGAGCCTGAGTAGTCTTTCCCTGCTTGAGGGTCTCTGCTGAACTCTTGGTCACTTTATGTTGCTAATGAAGGGGACTCTACTCTCAAGCTGTGACCATGTTTACTCAGTCCTCCCTTTCTGCCAGTCAGAAAGATGACATGTGGCCATCCCTCTTGGTTGCCACACGTTAAGCTTCATCTCACAATGGGCACTGGGTCTATAGTTATCCTGGACATTTGAAAGTGACATTGCTATTTCCTACAAGCTAAGTGAATCCTTTCTAGCCAAAGGTAAAAATTTGCATTTCAATGATCAGCAAGTTTGAGTACATTTTAAAAACTGGCCAGAGACACTCAGCTCCCGTATACAGGTTTTGTTAGTGAATTTGGCAGAGAGGAGTTGCGTTCCTAGGCAAAGTATGAGAACAAAAAGGACCTGTTTTCCTATGTAATGAATTGCTGAGAAATTATTCAAAATGTGACTTAAAAAGCTTCTAGCCAGTGAGCTCAATTCTGTGAGCTGTGAATTAGATAAAGGGCTTTTATGAACCCACAGAGGGAGACCCTCTAAGGATTTATGTGGGTGAGGAGAGAATGTCTCTCCGGGGCCACCACCCCCTCCCAAGGACTGGTGCATGATGCAGAGGCCCAGAGACACTGCATACCAATGCCAAGACCAACTGAAGCTGCAGTGGGGGGGGGGGCGTTCCAGCTCCACACTTGCCCCAGACTCTCGGCTGCAGTTCACACCAAGAGCACAGAGAACTGCACCCGCCCTGTGCCAGGAGCCAGAATGGTCAAGAGGACAAGCAAAGCCTCCTCCACAGCCCCATCACCATCTTAATGTCTCTGTCCTGTTTCCCAGTAGTAATTCAGATCAGGAGATATGAACCTCCCCCGACACTGAGACTTAGAGCTCTTGTGGGTACAGGGAGGAGTATTTAGAGAGGATTCCATGAAAATGAAACCCCACACAATGGGAACAGAATCCCCCTTACAAACGGAGCTCTAAGAGTGAAAGAGGAGTGCCAGCCAAGACTGTATCAGGCAGCGATGACAGAACCTTATAGAACCTAATGATGTCCTTTATCCACGCTTAAGGATAAGGGCATTCCTGGGCACACAAAACTATGCAATGCATTGACTCCCCTCTTCCCACCTAAATGTTTTCTAGCACAGTGGACACAAACTCTGTTTTTGCTCCCACAGGGGAACCTTGACTTCCTTCATTTTGCTTACCTATCAGGACTCCTGCCTGCCTTGAGCGAGGAACACCTCAGATTGACTCTGCCTCGTGCCACTGCCCACTCCGGCTGTGTGTGCCCTTGGACTGCCAGCTTGGAGCTCTGGCCTGGCTCCCATGAGCCACTTGGGCATGAGGACAACCTGGATATGACATCTGTCGGCCCAATGGCGGCCAAGATAGTCTGGCAACACCTATGTCGTCTGATGCTAGAGCGTTCCAAAAGCTATCTAGCAATCTTTGTGACTAGTGGCCATGGAAGCCACAAAGGATTTCCTCTATTACCTGAGTTTACACATTGTTTGAGAAGAGAATAGCAAATAAGGGGCAAGAGGGTTTTCTTATATTGGGAGCCAGAAAAAATATAATGGGCAAGAGTGTCCTATAGTATTGTGCCAGACCCTGCCAGCATAAAAACTAAACAAACAAACAAACAAACAAAAAACACCAAAATTCCTTCTTAGACAGTCAGTGGATTTGGAAATGTCATCATTCTAGGGGTGAAAATTTTCATGTTTTTACTTCCAAAGCTATCTTCCTGAATTTCTAGAAAGCACAGACCTAAGAACCCATATCACTTCTTGTGAGCTGGGATAGATCCATATGGACAACACTTTTGGTGGGCCCCGGAGGCAAGGCCTGGAAGGTGTTTGGCTTAGCTGGTTAGAGCCCTGCAACAAGCTAAGTTTGAACTTCCAGATGGCCCAGCCAGCTTCTTTTCATCTGTGGCTCCACTTGTCACCCCTGGTTTTATGTATGGTCACATTGGAATAGATGAATGTATGTTTCCTCCTTTAATCCAGTACATCTGCATTGAGTACAATACCCAGAATTTTAGTAGGTGTTTCAAGATATAAAAATTAGTGTCAGTTTATAAACTGGTTGAAGATTGCTTCAGATTTATCATTTTCTTTTTCCTCTTCTTTCTAAGGTTCTCACAGTTTATCTGGGGGCTCCCAGTTTCAGAGGTCTCGGTCCATAGATGGCAGGCTCCATTCCATGGGGGTCAGTATGAGAAAGAACATCACGGTGGAAGAGTGTGGTAGAGGGAAGCAGCTCACATCATGATCAGGATGGAGAGAGAGAGAGAGAGAGAGAGAGAGAGAGAGAGAGAGAGAGAGACACTCCACTTATCAGATACAAAATATATACCTCAAAGGCTCGCCCCCAATGACCCACCTCCTCCATCCACTCCTTATCGGCCTTCAGTTAGCACTTAGTTAATCAGGGGATTAACTCACTGATTGGGTTAAGGCTCTCATAACTGGATCATTTTTCCTCTAAACCTTCTTACATTGTCTCCCACATGAGCTTTTGGGGAACACCTCACATCCAAACCACCACATTTCTCTTATTTAAAATAAAAAAGATTTCTAATAAATAACTTCCTTGTCTTTAAGATAATAGGAAATTAGCCAAGGACTTAATGGAATTGTGAGGGAGACAGGTGGTAGCCGTTAATATACTCATAAATGGAGAAGATACTTGCTGAAAGTAATACACGAGGCAAGCTTACAGCAACCGACCAGGTTTGGCTTTTAAAAGTATTTCTTCTCTCAGAGGGAGTGTGACATTTGCAAATTAAAGATTTACTATAGAAGCCCGTGTAGTTATGACATGAAAACTACAGTTTTCAAAAATACTGGCTGAAGTCATTGAAAATCCCTGCATGATCAAGCAAAGTTTAGGGAAACCCAACTGTTTTTCAAGCATTTGGAACTGAAGTGGAATGAATTAGATGACAAATCTTTCTGCCCTTCCACTTTGTCATGAAAATATTGAGTGCCTTATCAAATGAACGCATCATGATGCATAATTTATTTTAGGACGGGGATAATTTGCAGGCACTATCAGTTGGCAGCATAGAACAGAAAAAGTAGAAGTTCTAGTATTGGAATAGGACAAGAGCTTACATCTATCCCCAAGGGAAGTCTGAAAGCAGCTAGGACCAGAGCTGTTCTGGGTGCTCTACTGAGTCCTTAGAGACCCAGGACCCTCACAGCTGTCTGCTCTGCCCTCCCTGGGGTCCTGGGTTGACCTCTTGTACTTCAGCCTGCCAATCCCTGCTCCAGGTAGCTAGGTGCATATAGGGGCCAAGAGCACGTCCCTCCCTTTACAGAGACTCCCCAGAAGCCATACGAAACTCTGTGACCTAAATCTAGTTACAAGGTCATCCCACTACTTTATGATCCAGTGAACATAGTCTGCCAACTGGAGAGTAGTAAAGATCAGAAAAGAATAATGTTAGGAGAAAGGGCAGGGCTAGGGATATAGCTCACAGGTAGAGCACTTGCCTTGTATGTGTGACGCCCTGGGTGCCATCCCACCAGCAGTGGGGAAAAAAGGAAAAGAACAAGAAAAAGAGAAAAAGGCTGAATGGATGTTTGGAGAAAACTAACAGTCCCCATTTGTGTGTGAGTGTGTGTGTGTGTAAAACAGAGAGAGAGAGAGAGAGAATGAATGAATGAATGAATGAATGAATGAATGAGAGAATGGCAGCGAAATTCAGGGATCCTGAATCTTCCAAGGCTGAAAGATATCAGTGCTTCCTGAGCTACATGTGTCTGAGAGGAAGCTATGGAATTGTTCTTGACGGTGGATATTTAATTCTTACTTCTTTGTAAAACTTTGTGTTCTGGCTTCCTCTGCTTTGTCTTTCATAAAAATCAAGCCCAGAAAATGCACATGAGACATTTCCATTACGCTTGGCTTTTTATTCATTGTGTCAGGTAGGCTGTTCGTATGTTTGCTGATAATGGCTACAAGTCAAGATTTTAATGATAAAAGTAAAATATGATGTAGCATTTTTCTCTCTTCCCATGCATCTTTTCAAGTTCTCTGAAAAATGAAAACAAAACAATCATAGCTCTTAGACTCAATAAAATTTCATTTGGTTGAAACATTTGGATGATGGCAGAAAGGGGAATAATTCAGTTTGAAGGAGATAGACTTAAATAAAGCTCTTTCTCAATCATTGACTGTCAACATCCCACCACCACCACCTCCCCACTTCTCTGCAGGTTTCCAGCATCTAAAAGGCCCTTTACAGGAGGGAAAACTCTTCATACACATAGAATCACAAGGGGATTTTAATGCACAGCTGTTTGGTTGACTGGTGAGAAAGTGAGTTGCTTGGTGAGATAAGAAGGATTAAAGAATTTATAGAGACCTCCATCAAGATGTCACAATGTGTTCATACTTTGATGTCCTGTGTGCAAAACATGTAGCAGAAATGGGTTTCTTAACATGCCATATAAAATTGTCCATATTTGACATCACACTCGCCATTTCATGGGATTCAGTCTAGAAATGAAGAGAAAAAGGAAGAAAGCACAAAATGATGTATCTAGGATCACGGCTCTTGGACTCACAGTGACATATGGGAGTCTACTTCTGGTGGGATCATGAGGACTCCACATGCTCCATGCAGGATCCTTCAAGCTGTTACTTGAATGAGTGAACCTGCCCTCATCCTAAAAGGAGTCTGAATAAAGCCACTTTCGACTGTTGCCCGAGGCAGTGGCTCTATAGGTCAAGGAAGCTAGAGAGACTCAGACTCAATCTCCCGAACGAAGACACTGGCTGAGTAGGTAGATCTGTATCTTGCCAACATCATCTCAGAAAAAAAACTGGACTACGGTTATATGACAAAATCTGGGCACTAAATAATGACATCCATAAAACCACTGCACAGAGAAAATTGAGAAAGAGAAAGAAAGGAAAACAAATGAAAATTGAACTGCAAACCCAAATTCCAAAAGATGTAAAGCAGTTGAATGCTAACATAGGCAGTCAACTTTTTAGTCTTTAGCATGGATTTATTCAAGAGGAAATGAATTTTTTTTTTGTCAAAAACTTTAAAACGTGAATAAAAGAAAACAAGGATAAACTGAATAAGACTGGGAAAAGTATAACAGGAAATTTTCAAAATTTAAACATAGTCGAAATAAAAATGTAATAGATACAGTTTAAGCAAGATTAGAGTGAATTAAGAGACAGCAGATGAACTAAAAGTCTCCAACATATATCTAACAGAAGTTCTAGAAGAAGAGATGGGAAAGAGTGATAAAGTTATTCTTTCTTCAGATGAGAGAGAATAATTTGACTTCTAGTTAAAAATGCATTTACTACTACTTCTTGCCAAGACTTTACTAGCACGACAGTAAAATAATAAAAAGGACACAAATCTATAAAGTTGTAGATAAGAGACAAAAATAAATATGAAACTTCAGAAGATGGAAAGTAAATGAAAAAATTATAGCAGATTTGGCAGATGGGAGCTTAAAGCCAATCCAGAAAGAAAGAAGTCAACAATAACCAACTTGATTCACACCACAGGATACAAGAATGACTCAAACCTGCCTTAAAAAAAATCTTCATAAATCTAACAAGATACCTAGATACTCTTTCTTACCAGATACATCCAGGTGATTGCTTCTTCTCACTCCCTGGGAGAAGACTGGAGTTTTGCTTTTTGAAGAAGTGGACTGAGGGACTGTGGACTCAAGGAAAACAGGACAGATGAACAAATTTGAGTGCAACTTCAAATACTAAAGAAATACCTTTCTATATAGAAAGGACCACCAAATTCCACCCTTTCAAATGGAAAAGACCCATACTCATGTATGTCATTTTGGAATTTCTGGACTCTGAAGATTAAGAAGAGAGCCTGATATATTTCAATTGCTGTTTCTAAGAATTAAAGCATAAAGTATCAAAAATAAAAAGTGGAGGGGGCTGAGAGTGTGTGTGGCTCAGTGTTAGTGCAGTTGTCCAGCATATGCATGGCCCTAGATTTGATCCCCAGCACTACACACACACACACACACACACACACACACACACACACACACACACACAATACACACACACACATTCAAACTGCTCAACAGCTCTCCAGTCTAGAATTTTATACCCATCTGCCACAGTTCAGTTGTATACCCATGTGTGAAATGCTTGGTCCCTAAGATTGTGTTATTGGGAGGTGGTGGAATCTTTAAGAGTTGGACCCTAGAGGGTCCAACTGGAGGCATGACTTTGAAGGGGATTGTGGGACTTCAACCCCTTCCTCTTCCTTTTTTGCTTCCTGGACATAAGGTAAGTACTCTAGGCCATTGTTGTCTGGTGCCCCCCACCAAAGGCCTAAAATCAAGGGATCCAAACATTCATGGACTGGAACTTCTAAAACAGTGAATCAAAATAAAACTTTTCTCTTTATAAGTTGATTTTCTCAGGTATTTTGTTATAGTAACAGAAAGCTGACTGACACATCATTCAAACTATTAATCAAGGGTCAACTCTGTGCTAAGTATAGTATCAACATTTTAGTGAACAAATTGAATGAGAGTATGTTCAGAATTAGAGAACTAAAACATGAAAGGAGGGGAGGGGAGTTGCTTACAGAACAGAGCTATGGTCTTTAAACACTTCTATTCACATAACACTTAAAATAATTTTTTAAAACTATGAAACCTTTTGTGTATTTTTAGATTGACACCTGAAAATTTTTAACATAAGTTAAATTGTTACAAAGGATATAATTTCCAACCTATTGTACCTTTTGGCATTTAAAAATAGAACTTTTACATTGCCCTTTAAAAATTATCTGAAGAAATCTAAATATCATAGTAATCTCATACATGTTATCCATTTTAAAATGGATGTGTTATAGCTGAGAAAAAATTCTATTGCTTCAAAGGCTATATAAAGATAATACCAAAATAGAAAACTCTATAAGCTCAGCTTTAAAAATTGAAAATTTCTACATCATTCTTTCTTCCACTCCAATTCCCCCCACAGAAGTTTACTTTAATGTAGTGTTTTTGCTTAAAAATCTTACATTTATTCTTTGATTACTCTTTGTAACAAAAAGAATCATATACTGTACCCAGATATATAAATAAATTTAATTTTTAAAATTTCCTGTGACCAAGTCTTTGCATCATAAAATTTCTTCTGGGTTATCACTACAAATATTAGAAATATTAAGTTAATAAAAACAACAAGAATGTGTCATGAAATTTGATAATTATTAAATGTAATATGAATAGGGCATTTAAAATTTTCAACTTTTTCTCACATGCATCAATAGATGGGTGTGATTGGTACTAAAAAAGTTATGGTTCATCAACAATTCTATTTCCAATTTTGTTTCAATTGATATAGACTGAAAAACCATATTTAGCACAGCACAGCCATTATCTTTACAGACTGTAGCACCAATCAACTTGAGTTCAAATCCCAACTCTGTCACTTACTACCTGTATTCATTAGTCAAAACCATCATTACATAGCTGAGGTAAGCTACTTAGGAAGAAAAAAGTTTTATTTAGCTCACAGTTTTGGAGGCTGAAGAGCATGGTGCTGGCATGGGTTTGGTTCTGGTGAGGACCCTTTCAGCATCATCACATCATGGCAGATGGCAAAGGTGGGAGCACATGTGGGAACAAGTGACTGTGCCTTGATACAAGAAGCTAGAGAGAGGCTGGATGGGGTAGGGCTGAGGCTTTAACTAATGATCCCCTTGAAGAACCAATGAGAGTTCTCTGAGGAATAACTTGACTTTCAAGAGCATGTCCCCAGTAGACCTAAGGACCTCTCACCTTGTCATGTTAGGGACCAAGCCTCTAATGCCTGAACTGTTGGAGGACAAATCACATCCAAACCAGAGCACTATCTCCGTAACTTCGGACAAGTAGTTACCCTCTCTGGGCTTCCTTTATCATGTGTAAAATAAATACAACATAAAGTTTACCCTATAAGTTTCTTTTGAGTATTGATTAAATGAGTTAATTCGTGTTAAATGCTTAAACCTTAAGTTTCACATAAGCATTTAAGCAAAATGCTAAATAAGTGGATGAAATAGTTTTGCTAGAGTAGCATTCCCCAGTTGTGCTCATTCTCTGAGGTATATGCAAAAAAAAAAAAAAAAGGAGAGAAAGAAATCACATGATAATCTATTATCCAAAATTATTAGAGGAAACTAGATTAAACTTCATTTTTGTTTAACATGTGCAGACGAGCCCGTTATTCATGTTCCTGACAGAGACTCTCTTTGAGGTGTAGGACCCCAAAGCACTCCTGAACTGGAGCCACCTCACTTGAGAAGGGAATTGTTACCAAGTTATCAGAGTCATTTACTTTCTCAGAACCTGCACTAATGTCTTTAACTTTCCTTTGTCTGGTGACCCAGAGATCTGTATGCCCGTGGAGCATCCTAGTGCATTTATAAATGGAGCAGCAATAATGACTTGTGTGCTGGAAGGCAAGGTCACAAGAAGATCAGTTACAAGGTAGGGTGTTCCTGGAAGTAAGGATCTTCAGACTGGCCCCCACAGAACTTCCCTTGTCCTTGGCCATGGTTGGAACTCCCTAGCCATGCTGCCCATTTGGAGGTCCACTGATGACATTCCAGCTTCAGGAGTAGAAGCGGCAGACTGGGGTCCAGTTCAATATACCCCAAAGGAAGTATCTGGAGCAACCTAGTTTATTAAGTGACCTGGAAAGTTTAGAGGCCAACCGTTTTGTACAATTTGGTCTTCAGTTTGAAGCAGAGGGGCCGAGACACAAAGCCATTCTCCAGAACCAGAAAGAGATCTAGTTCCAAGGATCACCAAGACTTAACTCCCAAGATAAATACCACCATAGACCTCACTATTGCCTGTTAATGAATGGGACTTGTGACTCTTTTTCTTACCTGGAGAAAATTAGCTTTTGTTTCTTAGTTAAAAACATGGAGATTTGTCTGCTGTTTGCTAGGACTGGGGGCTTCGGGGACATGGCCAAGTCTTTGGCTCACAATAGTGTGCCCCCAGCAGCAGTGAACATGGCCAGGCAGAGCCTGATGTGGACCACACTGTCCAGGTAAGCCACTCTGTGTTTCCAGGACCACCTCCTAATACAGAGAGGGAATTTCCCTCTGTACTGGAGCATTCATCAGCCTGAACCAAAGGATGTTTGGTTAAATCCAACTGGAATCACCCCACACAATTTAAGTCAGAGATGCGTCTGGCTTTCCCTGTGCCTGTTGATACCAAATTCTCATATACACCAACCTCCACTGCATTGCTTGGAATGAGATTTTTTTTAGCTGTACACACACACACACACACACACACACACACACACACATTTTAAACTCACAAGGGAATTCTAGTCAAATGGTTATTTTAAAAATTACCAGTTATTTTAAAAAATTCCACATCACCGCTGGCTGGAAAATGCTTCTTTGTTTTCATGAGATGTGTGTGGGTGAGCTATTGCCATGAGGTGCCCGTTCAGACTATGATTACCCCAATAACACATCTGACCTTCTAGCCTCACACACTGACACATCAAATACCAATTAAATGTCACCTGGTAGAAGCGGCTCTTAGATTATTATATTTTGTTGTCCCCCCGCCACACACACACACACACACACACACACACACACACACACACTTTTTGGCAGGGCTATGATGCCCATTGTGCTTATTTACATGCACAGAGATTCAAGAAATGTGTTGAAATTCTATGTAATTGTAAGAGGCTTCTCTAGGCCCCAGATGCTTTACACAACTTTACAAAGGTATCCTGTAACCAAAAGCCAGAATTTAGAGAAGTTATAGGACGTTCCCATTGACAGAAAGAATGAGAAAGTGTCAAAGAAAAGACAAAAAGTCACACTCTGAAAAACCCGAGGAGATTATTTGTAGAAACAGCCTCAGACAACGAGGACTGGCAAAATTATTTTCCAACATTTGATGGCCTAGTATCACCCAGGGAACTTTCCATCTGATTAAAAATAATTACTGCTGGCATTACATCCAATTGGAATCACCCCACACAATTTATCTTCTATTTCATGCTGCTACCATATGCCCGACATTGTGGAGCAGAAACATTCTCTTTCATTCTGATAAATAGTACTTTGTAAATATTTAGAGACGGGAGCGCTGGATCGCTGAACAATTCTGACAGGGAACATGTGCAGAAGAGCCCGTTATTCATGTTCCCTGACAGAGACTCTCTTTGAGGTGTAGGACCCCAAAGCACTCCTGAAGCTGTGAATTCCTTTCCCAAAAGTCTTGTTGAGAATCAGCAGCAATTGCAGGAACACGGTTGGGCTCTCCAGCATGAGCTGAGCTTTCCAAAAGAGCACATGTACTTTGGAGTGAGACGTTTTGCTGTCTGGCTAGTGCTGTGTTTGTTGAGAAACTGCTCTATTTAGTAAACAGGCTTTTCCTGGAGCACTTGATCCAAGAAAGAAGCCATACCTAATGTGACTTTATTTGGAGAAAACAAATTCAATGCTCTTTGGGGATTTCTTTTTGTGTGTGTGGGAGAAGGAGCACTCAAACACGGAGCCACATCCCCAGCCCTATTTTGTATTTTATTTAGAGACAGGGTCTCACTGAGTTGCTTAGCACTTTGCTTTTGCTAAGGCTGGCTTTGAACTTGGGATCCTCCTGCATCAGCCTCCTGAGCCACTGGGATGACCAGCGTATACCGCACGCCTGGCTCGTTGGGGGATTTCTATGGAGGAAAGTTTTTTCCCTTAAGAGAAAGGAAAGTTCTTCTCCACTCTTTAAGAGAGCTGCTCAGTGGAATCCTGGTCATTCTCTCTCTCTGTGTGTGGCACTGGGACATGGGGGACTGATTGTGGGTGGCCCACTCTTGCTCTCTCTGGGACTCTCAGGCTTCAGACTCGCCTCTTCGTTGCTCTATTCTTGCTTCCTTGCAGCAAACTGTCTTCCTCACCCCCTGCACTGGGTGGTCATCCCTCCTCCAGTATTTCACTTGGGCTCCAATCAGAGAAAGCAGTAAGAAGTCCCAGGCCAGGCTGCACTCAAGTGGGCTCTCCAGCCAGTATCTGGAGTAGCAAGTTTAATAGTTTCATATCTGTGGTCTCAGTCCCTGGTGAGAATATTTTGGTGGCTGGAATTCTAGGACCTTTAGAGTTTGTCTGATTCCCATGTTGGACTCTCGTCTGACTCTTCTGGGGACTAGAACATGGCTATGATGCCCATTGTGTTTATTTGTTTGTGGGTGTGTGCCCCTCAAAATTGGAACCTTTAGGGAAAGATTAAAAAAAATAGTCATTGCCATATTCAAGTACCATTGGATTCATGTTGGAAATTTCTGCTCATGGCATTTATGGGCATTTTACAATTCCCCTCCACCCTGCAAATGAGGAAATTTTTCCCATCAGTGATTCCAATGTGATCATTCGAGATGCTTTAAGAAGTGTAGAGAAAAATCATTATCTATTTCTAGAAAAAAATAAATGGACCTTTTTAAAAGGTGCATCCCATCTGTCCATGGGGATCTTCATGGGGGGATCCTGACCCCATTCTGAAGTCTTTAGCTCTAACCTTAGCAGTGAGGGAGACCAAGGCTGAACATCTCAGGACATTAATTTACCTCTTACCTTGCTCATTGTTAAAAGTCATTTATCCATCTTGAATATCTCCCTAAATATTTGTCAAGTGTAATTGATTCTCGGTGAAAGAGTTTTTTCCACTCAGCAAAGCCAGGAATGGTAGCTCTTCGATACAGAAAACAAATTCTATGAAATTAATGTCAATGGCCACTAGAAACAAAGAGAAAGAGGAAGAAATGGTAGAAAAATGTAAGGCCAGGAGCCACTACATTGTTATCACAGCGCCCAGAAAAGATGTTCTAAGGAATTAGAGAGCTTGCTCTCCTTTTTCTTCTAAAACTATGGACCAGAGCCCAGACAAGCAATCAGGAAGAGGGAGCAGGAGATTAAAAGGGGACTATTAGCAAAGTTTTGAGAAACAGGAGGGGAAATATGTGTCAGCATATATTTTCTTCTGATTAAACATGCACAGATAAAATTAAATACCAGGGCTTTTCTAAATAGTCACCAATTTTTATAGCTAAATAGTAGACTTAATGATACTTTAAAATAGCATTTCTATAGAATATGGGTTCACAGTTTTTATCCTTTACCAAATAAAAAATACGTAGAAAATTTTGAGTTTTATAGGTTATGCACCCAGCTGAGACGAGTTTAACACTTCCTTTATGGAAAGAATGGATGATTTGGAAAGAGCAGTTTCAGCATTTTTCACCAAATAGTGACAAGGAAAAGTTTTTTCACTTTGGTAAAAAGAATACACGTATGAGGACTGCAGCCAAATTTGTTGAAGCCTGAACAATTCGCTTCTGAAAATTGTGTAGCATTTTCTGGTTTTTCACCATGGTGGACTATGAGATAGAGGAATACAGTTTGAGAAGCCCCAAATCTCCTGATTCTTTTTGAAGAATATTGAAAAGTATGTTGTGGACCATGAAAGAGGAGGAGCCTCTTCTCCCATTGCTGAGACTTGAAGAGAACAACTCAGGGAATGAAGCATTGACACACAGTGATAAATTAAACCCACAGCTCCATCTTACATTAGCTTGGTGACATATTAAGAAATATGGGAAGGGGCTGGGGTTGTGGCTCAAGTGGTAGAGTCCTCACCTAACACACGTAAGATACTGGGTTTGATCCTCAGCCCCATATAAAAATAAAAGATATTGTGGCCACCTAAAACTAAAAATAAATAAATATTTTTTTTTAAAAAAAATAAGTATTGGAGACACTTTAAAAACAGATATGGATAGTTCCTGGCTAGAGCTTCAGGGCCAACTTAAAGGTACCATTATTAACATGTGCCTTTAGTGCTTTCAAGAAGTCACTGGCACCTAACGTGTCCTGTCTCCTGGAAATGTGATTTTTGCACATGCCATCGCATTGTGGCCCTCCCCTCCTTTCTACCCTTCTCCATCTCATTCAGTCTGCAAGGATTCTATTAAATCATATGTGCTGAAATTTCTTGACATATCCAGGTAGTTGTTATTTCTATGTCAGCCTGTGAGACTTAGTATTTATATTGCCATGAATTTAGCTGTATTGAATTTATGGATTTTATTGTATTACTATACTGGGGTGAGATAAACTATCATTGAGTAATGATTCCAACCCAGTACTAGGATACTATCACTTTATTTTTCTGAATCAAATTTAAAAGAGTCAGTACCCGCACTGGACATGATGGAAAACAGCAGTTAGTTCTTATTGGGATTCCTCACTCGACATGCCCCATCATATAAGGGCCCCCATGGTTGAGGCATGGGCTAGTCTTCTGTCCTCACTGGGTACTGCTGAGGGGCTCCTTGTCTGTGCTGACCTTGTCTTTGATAAAAGTAAGTTCTGCTTTCCATGCCACCTGGGATCTGAGAGTCTCCAAAATGGCTGTGGGGTCTTCTCTAAGGACATTACTCTGCCATTTTCCTCTTAGGTCTGGCAAACCTTATAGGGTACTTACTATAAGAATGAAGTCTTAAAAACCTTAGAATCTGAAAAGCTCAACCTTAGCCTATTCTTAAGGAATCGTCAGCTCCCTGGTTCCCTATATCATTTCCAACTCTACCACTCCAAACATTTCCCAGTAAACACCTTTCCTTTGGAGAATCCAAGGGACTATCTTTCCATGACTCTTTGGAAGTACATCCTGAGCATGGTGTAGAAGAAGGATTAATAATGCCCAACAGGTTTTTTTTTTCTTATTTACCCAATTATATTCTCATTTAGCACTCATCCATATAGAACTTTATAGTCTTACCTTTTCAAGTTCTGCCCAAGTAGATCATAGACATAGAGTATACATCAGAAGTCTTGATGTTCCTACAGAGCCAACAAACAGATGATCTATTTTTATTGAAAGACAGAGAAGAGCTAGGGGCACGGGGGTGGGGGGAGGCATTGTTGTTGTTTATCCTGCCATTATACCTTTCTTCTCTTTGCTAAAACTATCAATAAAATCAAGTTTCTTGCAGGATCTTCAGTGTATGTGTGTGTGGTGCTGGTGACTGAATCCAGGGCCTTGAGCGTGCTAGCAGTAGTCTACCACTGAGCTTTGCCCCAGCACCTTTTTGAAAGGACAAGAAGACTCATTTGTAACTTCTAAATTCTACTTATTTTTTAGACTTGGTTTAAATATCATCCCTTCCATGAAGCTTTACCTGACTTCTCTAAAAGGAGCATTCTTGCTTTTCTGTAATACTCCCAATATCTTGCCTTTTCATTCTTTTGCTCAGCTGTAGATATTGAAGAAGCAAGAGTGAAATGACTCAAAGCACAGATTCTGGGGTTAAACTACTTGAGTCCAAAATTTGGCTATGGATTTTTCCTTAGGTTTGTGACTTTGAGCAGGCAGCCTCTCTTGGAAAATCATGATTCCATAGTACCAACCTCATAAGAATTATGTGAGTTTATACATAGAAGGCACTTGGAACAGAGGAGGTATTCAGTATGTCTTAGCTGTGAACATATGCTGATGTGACTAATGCTATTTTAGTGTTAATTTAGACATCCCTGATCACAGTAGTGAGATGACAATAACCTGGAGTGGAAGGACAAGAGAAAAATAAAATTTTCAAAGAAAGAAAAACTTTAAGAATTTTCACTAAGAAAAATAAAATTTTCAAATAAATCACTAGAAAACTCAACTGATAATGTGTTGCCTAAATAAGGCCCTTTGAGAAGAAAGGGCTTTATAGAAGAAAATTCTTTTGTGAGCATATCAATTTTTTTTTTCAAAGAGTGCTTCTGAAGTGCCTGAGTGTTGAAAACAATTTGCTCCCTCCAGTACCTGTGAGATTTAATCTGCTTTAAACAGTGTATACGGGGTCTATACACAGTGTTTTACAAAACCAAATAAATGAGTGTGGTTCTCCTTTTAATAAAAGAAGACACCATATTATTTTCAATAAGTCCAGCAAGGCTCCATGGCTCATACCTATAATTCCAGCTGCTCAGGAGGCTGAGGCAGGCAGGAGGATCACAAGTTCATATCTATCAGCCTCAGCAACTTAGTGAGGCCCTAAACAACTCAGCAAGACCCTGTCTCTAAACAAAATACTAAAAAGGCCCAGGGATATGGGTCATTGTTTAAGCGCCCCGGGTTCAATCCTTGGTACTAAATACATAAATAAATAAAAATAAGTCCAGTTACATGATATCTAAAGGATGACAAATACTAATTTGGTCCAAATCAATGGAGTTTTTCAACTTTGTAATATTTCTGGGAGCTGATTGATGCCTATAAAAATTGGCCTTTAAAAGGGTAACAGAGCTGTGACTTAGTCTGAAGCAAGTTTTATAGAAACAAATTTTGAGATGGAGATTTGTTTGCTGGCAGTGTATTGGGGGGGAGTTCTCAAAAACACACCTGTGAGGAAATAAAGAAAGCAAGATTGGGAAGAGGGAGAGGGGGGTCTCTTTTGATCCCACAGGGAGCTCCAGAGCTTTAATAGCCCTCCCAAGTCATTTTATTGAGGGAAGGGTCCAACCACCACTGTGCTGCCTGCCCACACACACACTGACCAACCAGGGAGGGAGAGGGCAGGGCAACTTAGCTGTGACCTTTTAGTAGCTGACACTGTAGGAAGTTGGGGGGAATGAGTATCTAGATTCTAAACCCAAGATCTAAGTGCCATACCATAGCAACCATAACACTAAAGGGCCAATAATTCATATGACTTGACTCTAACATTCTTATCTATGAAGCAGGTGACATAGACCCTCCTAGAGGATCCTGTGTTTAAAACACAGGTGTTTTATGTGTAAATTGGAGATGCTACACGAACAGTGGCCAGGTTAGAAGAAAAGAATCATCTGCATCTGTGTTAAATTGAATATCCACAGACAGACCCTTAACAAGGCTTATACTGCTTTAAGGAACAAGTTACCAACCCCTTATGACTTTTTCCCTAGGACCAAAGAATACCTCATCCATCCCTTGCCTAGTAAATTTATCTTGATTCTCCTTGGGAAAGTAAGGGCGGAGTGGGGATAGGAGTCCATCTGAGAATTATGTGCACAATGAAACTCACAGGATTTTTCTTCCTCGCTATCAAATCTATACTGAAAAATGAGAAAATAGAAGAATTCTGCACATCTTTTGCACATCTAACTCCTTTAAGAAGTCATAATTCAGAGTACTTGTTTTAAATCTGATTAAAATCCAGGAGTAAACAATACATATTAATTGATCCATGCATTTGGGTGAATAGTAAATTTGAGTCCCTAGATTGATTTTTCTGAGCAAGCCAATAAAGTGAGTAAACCTTGCATTATTTATCACGGATCATCCTGTGCAATGTTTAAGTCAACAGAACTGGTGTGCTTTCTGCTTCTCCTCCAGGAAAGCAGCAGGCTTATTTGGGAAATATCATATTTTTATACAGCATCAGATTTTTACTCTTTGTCTTTCGAATTTAATAGCAAGGCCATCCGGAGCTTTCTACCTTCTTTCCTGTCAGGTAGGTGAAAATGTGTACAAGGAGAGATAGTCCATCTGTAACCTTAGAAAGAAAACAATAGACCAAAATGAAACCAAGTGTATTTTTACCAATCAGATGAGTCATTTCCCCGAAGAGGTTAATTATCATTAATGACTTTAATTAAGGAGTCATGTGAAGTATTTATCTTAGAAAATGTGGATCCGTGTGGGTTTGCACTATCGGATTTTAGCTCTCTGCTGTGATAGCACTCTTTCAAAACACTATTAATGTTAAGTCTCTTTGGTGCTATAAGCTAAGGCTGTGTAACTTGAGGGCATATTTTACAGTGACATTGGCCAGGTTTCGCCTGGCATTTAACTAACTACAGAGCCAGAATTATTCTTGCTCATTTGAGGCTTCCAACTTGGAATTTGTAAGATAAATGAGTCAGTTGCATCTATTCTGTAGCAATTAACTGGTAATTGGGGCATTTAATCAGAAAACCGACTTGAAGGACATTTGCCTGATTAGATGCTGTTGGCTTGAAAAAAAAAAACACTCCTAGTTCATCTCATTCATAGACTGGATTCACACCCTAAGTCCAGATCACACCCAGATCTAGCTTGTCAATTAACATTTTATAAATAAATGGGTACTTAAGAAAATGGTTACTTATGGAAAATTAATAGTTTAAGGAGCAAATCTTATGCAAAATACTCAGGTCAATAATAGTCTATTTTAAAATTGTTTATCTTCTTGGTGCAAGGAAGTTACTTGTAGGGATATAAACAAGAATGACATAGTTGTTGAATTCAAGAAGCCTAGACGACCTATGTTTTATTTCAACCAGAGTATAAATCAAGGTAAATAATTGCCTCAATTTCCTCTCTGAAAACCAGATGACTATCCAACTTCGTAATCTACACAGTGAAGACATAACCTATAAGCAATGCTTTGTGGTTTATTAGCAAAAGTCAGTAGTTTAAGTCTGGCTGTGTATTAGAGTCACCTGGAATGTTTTCACAACATGATTCCCGGATAACACCTGATATGGTTTGGATGTGGGTTGAGTGTGACATGGGGATTCATGTGTTGGAGGCTTGGTCCTCATTGTGGTGATGTTGGAAGGTAGCAGAACCTTTAAAAGGTGGAGCTTAATGCAAGCTAATCAGGTCATTAAGGATTGCTGCACTTGGAAAGGATTAGTGTAATTCTCATGGGACTCAAGTTAGTTCCCAAAGGAAGGATTATTCTAAAAGAGCAAAACTGTCCCTCTGTCTTCCCTGGCTTCCTTTCTTGCCACGTATTTATTTGCTCTTGTAGACATTCCTGACACAGTGATGTCATCTGCCATGAGGTCCCCATCAGCTGAGGTGCCGCTGAACCTCTAAAACTGTAGGTAAACTAAATAATCCTCTTTTCTTTACATATTACCCAGCCACAGATATTTGTTATAGCAATGGAAAATGGACAGTACAAATCTGTTAAACCAGAATATCTGGGCATGGGACCGTTACATCAATTTTTAAAAAGTAAGTTTGATGACTTCAGTGTGTTAAGAAACACTGATATAAACCCCGCACAGTGTGCACACCTATAATCCCAGCAGCTTGAGAGGCTGAGACTGGAAGATCATGAGTTCAAACCAGCCTCAGCAACGTGAAGACACTAAGCAACTCAGAGAGACCCTGTCTCTAAATAAAATACAAAATAGGGCTGGGGATAAAGCTTGGTGGTTGAGTGCCCCTGAGTTCAATCCCCGGTACCACTCCCCCCTCAAAAAAAAAAAAAAAAAAAGAAATGCTGATATAAGCAAATAAACTATTATTTAGCTTTAAAGGTAAAGATATAAAATTGTGGTAGGAGTTGGTAGATCCCAGCAGTCTGTGTGCCATAGGAAACCATAGGAGTGGATACAAAGGGGGTGGCATGGAGGTTGGGGGTATAGGAATCAGGAACTCATCCTCTGGCCATCCGAGTCTGGCCCTGCTGTCGCCTCTCCCCTCATGAAGGTGACCTCACTTGCCAGCAGAAACTGCTGGAAGAGGATGGATAGCCTCTGCTTCATATCCACCTTCCAAATCCCAAACAAGTATCACGTGAAGGCTTTGCACCTCTGTAGAGTGAGAAGACAAAAGCAGGGTGAAAATGTGGGTTGAGCTGGACAACCTAAGTATGCTTCATTGTCCCCAACATAATGGCAGGGCAAGAGTTTAATCAATCAACCAGATTATTTGATCGGTTTTCATTTGTGCCCTCCTTTAAGGCTTCCACCCAACCCACATTAAGTTTGGTGTCCCCAGGGTTCTATCCTGAGCCTGTGATGTTTTGTGCCTAACAGGCTAGGAGCCCTTCTGAGGAAATTATCCTTATCTCCTGGTCTTAACCACTATCTAAACGATGTCAGTCAAACCCATATCTGTAGCTAACACCTCTCCCTGGACTTTAATTTTATATATTGAGTTGTCAGCTCCACAGCCCCACTGAGTCCATGTAGTGCCTCAGGTCTACTTGTCTGATGATTCCAGTTGCTATGAATGTCACCTTCGTCCACCCAGGTACCTGCTGCATTCCTAGACTGTAGGTTGTCTCCTTGATTTGCCTCATCTCCCTCCCATATTTAGTCTCGAAAAACTTTCCGAGCTTTCTCCTGTTTTAGTTTTTGTCACTGTGACCAAAAGATCTGACAAGGACGATTTAGAGGAGTAAAAGTTTATTTTAGCTCATGGTTTCAGAAACTCAGTCCATGGTTGCCTAACTCCATAGCTCTGGGCCCAAGGTGAGGCAGAACTTCATGGCAGAGGAAAGCAACCCAGGACATGGTGGCCCCGAAGCAGAGAGACAAAGAGCTCGGCTCACCTGGGACAAAATATAAACCCTAAAGTCATACCCCCAGTGACCCACCTCCTTTAGCCACACCTAACCTGCCTATAGTTACTGCCCAGCTAATCCCTATCAGAAAATTAATCCACGGATTCTGTTACACCTCTCATATTGTAATCCTTTCATCTGTAAATATTCTTGCATTGTCTCATCCATGAGCTTTTGGGGGACCCTTCATATCTAAATCATCACACCTCCTGAATCTCTCTCATTCATCCTGTCTTCTCCAGCCCTATTACCACTTGTTTTAGTTTAAGCCCACATTGTCTCTCCCTTGGATTCCTGCAACTGCTACCTGGTTGATTTCCCTAGCTCCAGTCTTCGACTCCTCGAATCTGTCCTCCATACGGTTGACAATGATTGCATTAAAAACATGATCATATCAGCTACCCCTCAGACCTCAGCTATACCTTCAGCACCTATTGCAATGACATTAAACTCAGGCTGCACATTAAAATCTATGAGTCTATTATGAGACATAGCTTGGCAGCTTTTAAAACTATGTATGCCTGACTTAACTTTTCTTCTAGTATATGCGGGGTTTCTGGCCTAATGCCTAGATCCTTGATCCACTTTGAGCTGAGTTTTGTGCAGGCTGAGAGATAGGGATTAAATTTCATTCTACTACATATGGTTTTCCAAGCACCATTTGTTGAAGAAGCTATCTTTTTTTTCAATGTATGTTATTGGCGCCTTTGCTAGTATGAGGTAATTTCATTTTTATTGATTTATCTCTGTGTCTTCTATTCTGTTCTATTGGTATTCTTGCCTGTTTTGATCCCAATACCATGTTGTTTTTTTAACTATAGCTCTATAGTATAATTTTATGTTTGGTATTGTGATGTCTCCTGCTTTGCTTATCTTGTTAAAGATTGTGTTGGCTATTCTGGGCCTCTTATTTTTCCAAATGAATTTCATGACTGTTTTTTCTATTTTTGTGAAGAATGTCATTGGGATTTTGATGGGAATTGCATTGAATCTGTGTAGCACTTTTAGTTGTTTGACCATTTGACAATATTAATTCTGCCTATCTGAGAACATGAGAGTTCTTTCCATCTTCTGTGGTCTTCCTCGGTTTCTCAATTTCTTTCTTTAATGTTCCGTATTTCTCATCATAGGGGTCTTTCACTTCTTTTGTTAGATTGATTTCCAAGTTGATTTTTTTTGAGGCTATTGTGAATGGGATGGTTTTCCTAATCTTTCTGCTGATTCATCATTGGATGAATTGATTTATGAGGGTTAATTTTGTATCCTACTATCCGAATGAATTCATTTATGAGTTCTAAAAGTTTTCTGGTGGAGTGTTTTAGGTGTTCTAAATATACAATCATGTCATTGGTAACCAGAGCTGGTTTTATCTCTTCTTTAATAAGACTTCTAAAGTGCAAGAAGTAAAATCAAGAATCAATAAATGAGATGGCATCAAACAAGAAAAGCTTCTTCACAGCAAAGGAAAATGAAGAGAGAGCCTACAGAATGGGAGAAAGTCTTTGCCACCTGCACCTCAGATAGAGCACTAGTTTCCAGGATATATAAAGAACTCAAAAAACTTAATACCAAAAACAAAACAAATAACCCAATCAATAAATGGGCAAAGGAACTGAAAATGGCAACAGTCAAGAATACAAATAACAATAAATATTGGCAAGGATGTAGGGAAAGATGTACACTCATACATTGCTGGTGAGACTGTAAGATGGTGCAACCACTCTGGAAAGCAGTATGGAGATTCCTTAGAAAATGTGGAATGGAACCACCATTTGACCCAGTTATCCCAATCTTTAGCTTATATCCAAGAAATTTAAAATCAGCATACTACAGTGATGCAGCCACATCAATGTTTATAGCAGCTCAATTCATAATAGCTAAGTTATGGAACAAAATGAGGTGCCCTTTAGCAGATGAACATATGTTGAAAATGTGGTATATGTACACAATATTACTCAGCCATAAAGAGGAATGACTTTATGATATTTGCCATCAAATGGATGAATCTGTAGACAATCATGCCAAGTGAAGTAAGCCAGTCCCCCAAAAAGCAAAGGTCAAATGTTTTCTCTGATATGTGGAAGCTAACCCACAATAAGAGGAGGAGTGATGGGAAGAATAGAAGTGCAGTAGATTAGACAATAGGGCGTGGAGGGAAGGGAGGGAGTATAGGTAAAGGAAAGACCATGGAATAAATCTGATAAAATTTTCTCATGAACATACATGAAAACAACATAGTGAATCCCACTATCATATACACCCATTAGAACGGGACTCTAACTAGAATAAACATATCCCCAGCTTGTATAATTATATCAAATGGATTCTGCTGTCATGTATAACTAAGAAGAACCAATAAATACATTTTTTAAAAAACTATGCCTGAGTACCACTTCAGACCAATCAAATCAGAATCTGGAGAGAGAGTTTGGAAATCAATATGTATTTCCTTAACTTCCTAATTATGTATGTAGCTAGAGCACATTAGATCACATTCTGCTTGGTTACCTATTGCTAAAAAACAAAAATTCATCGATCAACAACTTAATAGTGTAAAACAGCCACCATTTTATTTTATCTCTTAGTCTTGTGGATCATGAATTCATGCAGGTTTTGCCTGGGCAGTTCTGCTCTAAATCAACTGAGATCACTTGCTGATATTTAAATGGTATAGGGTCCATGTTGGCATCACTGAAGTCAGAACAGGTGGTCTCCACTGAAACCACAGTGTCTTCACGTGGTCTCTTCAGCACAGCAATCTCAGATTAGCTGCTCTTGTTACATGGCCTTGCTGCACCGATCAAGGTCGCTAAACCAGCAGTAGTACAGGCATCATTACCTGGAAGCTTGTTAGAAAATGCAAAATCCTTGGCCCCACCCCAGACCTTCTGGATCAGAATCAACATTTTATAAGATCCCTGAGTTTTTCATGTGCCTACTAAAGTTGGAGAACTACTGACCTACAGGCCAAAATCTGATTTCCTTATGAGACTTGATGTCTTCTTTTATCTGGCACTTGCTACACCTCACCAGCTTAAATACTCTTCATCTTCTGGACTTTGAGCTGTAAGAACATTCAACAGCTTTTAGTTCCTTTCACTTTGAGCTCTATGCTTTCACACATTGTCTTCTCTTCCTGTGTTAGATACTGACAAAGACCCAACAATAGAAACCAACAGAAATGTAACACAAAGAAAATAAAACAGAAAACATAAATTGTGTGAGCTGTGAGGCAACATTAGGTGACCCAAGAGGCAAGACATGAGAGTCAAGAATGGAGAGATCCCTGCTACCTGGTCACCCAGTGCACAGCTCTGCTCCGCCATATGTTCCCCATTGTGCTGTAAGTTTACAAAATAAATCATAGGATTATAGATTATTTTTTAAAAAGAAAAAGGAGAGAAGAAGGAGGACTGAAATATATATATATATATATCAAAATTTCCCCCCAAAGTTTGCAAATTATAATTCTATAGTTTCAAGAAGTTTAATAAACCACAATCACACACTGAAATATGAATAATACTACACTAAAGACATCATAATCAGATTGCCTAAAACTAGCCATAAAGAGGGAACTCTTTAAAGCAGCTACAGCAAAATAGAGAAATTATTTTCAGAAAAACAAAATCACAGCACACTGAAATCACCAGAAACAGTGACAGTCAGGAAACAAGAAGGCTGTATCTTTGAAGTCTTGCAGGTAAAAGTTAAAAGGACAACAACAAAACAAGAACAACAAAAGTCAAATCCAGAATTCTATAACCAGCAAAATTATCTTTCTGAAGCACAGATTTTTCAGACATACAAAGACTAGAAGAATTCATCACTGACAAACCCTTCATTTCTAGAAATGTTATTGGAAGTCCTTCCAGCAGAAGAAAACTATTACCAGATGGAAATCTGAATCTACACAAAGGCACGAGGCACCTTCTTGCCAACAAATACTTTCTTATTTTTAATCATTTAGAAGGACAACTTGCCATCTAAAAGCAAAACAGTAACCATGCACTGTGAGGTTTATAATATCCACAGAAGTGAATTATACGAGCACCATACATGAAGACCCGGAGGAGGGAAAATTAAGATCATGATGTTAGGTTCTTATACTGTATGTGAAGTGGTATAATATCACTTATGGGAGATTGTGATTAAGTAAAGATAAATAATATAACCCCTAAAACAATTTTTAAAATAAAACAAAAGAAATTGTAACTAAGGCTGGGCATGATCCCAGGAGCTTGGGGGGCTGAGTGAGTCAAGAGGATCACAGGTTTAAAGTCAGCCTTAGCACGGCTGTAAGCAACCTAGAGAGACCCTGTCTCAAAATAAAAAATGAAAAGGGTTGAGGATGTGGCTCAGTGGCTAGGTGCCCCGAGTTCAATACCTGGCACCAACAAATAAATAAATAAATAAAATAGTAAATATATATAGTAATTTTATACACACACACACACACACACACACACACACACACACACACACACACACACTAAGGAGTCCAATAAGATCACACTTCACTTCCAGAACTCTAAAATGACCTTAATCACATTAAGAGATTTAGTTGGGCGCAGAGCCCCTGCAGCAATGATGAGTGAGACTCAGCACGGGATCCCACCTGCCACTCACTTTCATGGCTACAATGGATAGTGTCAGGCCAAGCTGGGAATCTGCAGCCCTGGTCCTTGCAGGTCCACAGAGCTGCCCCTCCTGTTTCTCCAGCCACCTGTGGAGGTAGGAATTCACCCCTCCCATTGTTGGGAGACTGGAATGATGCTACTGTACCCTGAGGCCAGAGATCTTGTCACCACTCTGGCAAAGAAAGAAGAATGCTCTTCTGTATTTAGCCCAGGTACAGAGAAGGGAAAAGAGGGCAAAGGGTTGTCGGTAAGGTTTACTGACCCCGAAGTGCTGCAGTGCTTAATATAGAGCTTGTTCTGTTTCACACGGCTATGCACTGTTTCTACAGTGACAAACTCTGTCCCCATCACCTCTCCATTCCGGCTCTCTGGGCCCTCCTCCTAGCTCCCTGGGATAACATCTCTCTGAAGACTCAGTTGTTCTTCTGGCTCCTATTGAGGCCAACCCAGTCCATCAGAGATGGCTGTTTGGATGTGATTCCCAGTAGTGGACAGGATTTGAGTCCTTTGTTTTCTCCTGGAGTCTTCAGCCCCCATGTAAATTAGTGGGCAGGGAAGGAAATGTCAAGGGGAGGAGCAGAGTCGAAATCTACTTACCAGAGCCCTCGAGGGCTCCGTTCCTGCCTGATGGAGACTCTGCACTGTCAGCAAGTTACCTTTATTTTTCCTTCACGAGCTTCCATTTGATTATCACATGCACTCTGTGAGCTGGATATTATCCAGGTACTTCAATCGAGGCTCAGTGAATTATAAGTGAAGTAGTAGTTTTAGAGAAAACAGAAATTAGTTGGAGAAGGTAAGATGGGCCAAGCTTTGAAAGAGAAAGATTTAGAAAGTATCTGTGACAAGTGGCATTTGGAATGCTCAGTCTTTGGACAAGGTCAATAGCGTTCGCAAAGAATTCAAAGACAGAATGAGCAAGATGAGCTGGGGAGGGAGTAAGGAGACAGCCCCCTGGGACAGAGCTCCTGCTGGGAAAAGGCTGGGGTGGGTGCAGTGGGCTGTCTCCAGGGGTATTCATAGTCAGGCAGGAGAGGTGAGGTAGGTTATTGAGCAAGGACAGAAATGTCTGCCTAGTATAAAAATGACATGGGGTTTTTAACAGGGTCAAGAGTTTGAGAGGAGAGAAGAAACTTGGGTCAGAAATTGCTATAGAACGAGAATGACCTGATGTGAGGTGAAGACATACAAAAAAAAATGACAATTAAAAGAGGAGAGCCATTTGGGGAGGAAAGACAAATTCTTTTTGGGACATGTTGAACTTGAGATGACAGGAGAGTTTGAACTCTAAAAAAAAAAAAAAGATACATTTTTAAAGAAACACATCTATTAGTTATAAGGTTGGAGTTCAACTCTTGAGAAGAGTGAGTGAAGATTGAGTTCCCTCATTATAAAGCAACTCTGCAATGTCTGGCATTTCCCACAGATGGACATGGAAAAGTGGTCTTGGGAGTTATAAATAAAAAGAAAGTCAACAAGAAAATATTCTGAACTGGGTGATGGATGACCAGAGGACAAAAGTGTTAGTGCGGAGGGCAGCAGTGTATTCATTTCTTCTTCAGTCAAATCAATCAGAATCAGAAGTGTGCACCCAATGGAAGAGAAGAGAACAAGTTTCTGAGCTCTCCAGGGCTTTGGGTATTATTTTAGTAAAAGACATAGTTTAGTTAAAAATCTTAAAATGTCGATGGGAAACTTGGACCAGAAGTTTGAATCAATTCTATAATGTGAAGAAGAAAAGTGCTGCTCTAATCACAACAGTGTCCTGGAAAACCCTTTGACCCACTGAACATCTTGTAGGTCTTAGTCATGCAAGTCTATTCCCTGAGTATTAGTGATTCCAATAGATATATGTTCGGTGGAGAGGAATAGGAGAGTGGGGTTTAGAGGCGGCGGGGATCATGATATGCAGGGGAGGGAGGAATAGAAAATGAAATTTGCCAGAAGCTTCTCTGCAGAGAGGTCAGTGTGATATCTTCGTGGAAGAAAGGCAAGCTGGATGGTCTAATGTTCAAAATTGCTAGGATCTTAGGTTAAAAACACTTCTTCTTTGAAAGAATAAAAAAATTCTAAGATAACTTAAATAAAACACAAACCATGAAGAAAAAAGTTTGATAAATTTGATTTCATTGAAATTTAAAACTTTTGCTCTTCAAAATACAACATTTAAGGGAATGAACAGGGAAATCACAGAAAGGGAGAAAATGTTTGCAAAACATGTATCCAGTAGGGGACTTTTATCCAACATATATAAAGAGCTCTTATAATTAATTAGCAGGAAGATAAACAACACAGTAAAAATGGGTTAGAGATTTGAACACTTACCAAAAAGAGAAATATGAATGGCAAATAAACTCCTGAAGAGTACAACTAACTATTCTTAAAGGGAATGCCCATTAAAATCACAACTAGATACCATTACATGATCCCTAAAACAGCTAATTAAAAAAGACTGCCAGTGATAAGTGTTGGCACAGGTATAGAGGAATTAGCATTCTCATACATTGCTGGTGGAATTCTCAAATGGTACAATGGTTTTGAAAAAGAATATGACAGTCTTATGAAATTAATTGTACCTACACGTGACTTAACAGTTACCAATCTTGCCTATTTTTTCAAGAGAAAAATATCTACACGCAGACTTTTAAATAAGTGTCTATAGCAGACTTAGCAACAATCAGCTGACCACTCAAAATATTCAGATGTCCACTGACACAGGAATAGACATTTAACAGTATACTTATACAATGGAATACTACTCAGAAGGAGAAAATAATACCTAGATATCGATACAGGTATTCACCATCTAACAAAACAAAACAAACACAAAAGAATACATACAGTATGAGTGTATTCATATGAAATTCTAAAGTAGGCAAAACTAGTCTATAAAGACAGAAATTGGCTAGGGTTGTGGTGGGAATGACCAATGGGCTCAAAGCTGTTTTTGGTAGGCTGGAAGTGTTCTATAGCTTAATTATGGTGGTGGTTACAGAATAACTACATTTGTAAAACCTCATTTAGCTGTGCTCTAGAAAGTATGCATTGAAATATAAATGATACCTCTATGAAGTTGATTTTTAAAATATTTTCTTACCCCCAGTAGTCAATAGAATATCTCCCATTGTACAAAGAATTGCACAAGTGTTTGTAGAAATTAAAACACTTCACGTCAGGTTTAACATGGTATGAAATAAAATAACATATTTGCCTCAGTGAGAATAACCAAAAATCCAATTATTTGAGCAAAGACACACTCCTGGAGGCAATGACAAAAATGCGAACATGACCTTGAACTCTCCCATTCCCACCATAACTTCCCAGAACATGACAGAAGTCTCAGGGTCGGGGAGATTTGGACCTCTGTAAGATTGAGAACCTCACAGGAGGAGGATGTGAACCCCACTTGTCTAGATCTCAGCTCCCATGCAGGTGATGTTAAGAAAAACCTTCACCCAGACCATTCTGAGATGGTTTGCTGAGTTTGGATCAGTATTTGAAAGCTTTTATCAGAGATTAAAGGATTTTTTAAAAATAAATTCTCAGTGCCTGTTATTCTGTGATGAGATCCAGTGATGATGTGAATTAAGTCCAGCCATTAAATTCTTTTATTTCTTCAAATACTTGCAAAGTCAATCTTCTATCTCTTCCCCATTCCTCCATTTTTCCACCCTCCTCCTCTCTTCTATCTCTGCTGTACTTTTTCTTTTTAAAAAATGTTTTTTTAGTGTTGACGAACCTTTATTTTATTCATTTATTTATATACGGTACTGAGAATTGAACCCAGTGCCTCACACATGTGAGGCAAGCACTCTACCACTGAGCCACAACCCCAGCCCCTTCTTTCTTACTTTCTGCTTCTCTATTCTTTATCTTTCTTTACTGACTTAAGCATTATCTTAAGCAAAGCACTTCTGCCCCTCATAATGGGACCATTAATTATGCAAGAATAAAAAAATTATTGATTCTATAATATTAGGCATTATTTTTGTTTAACCCCCAATCACCTACACACACACACACACACACACACACACACACACACAGCCATGCTGGACTTCAGACGATTTATTTAAATGGTAAAGTTCATGAGGATGGATTGGATCCAGACTATTAAATTATCACCTAAAAATAAATAATAAAAAAAAACTGACCAAAAGGTCTAGCTCATTTATGAATGAGAGCTTTTTATCACTTCACACAAAACACAGCTGTCCTCATATTGTCCTCCTGTTGCTACTTCAAGTCTGTAGCATTTCATAGTAAATAACCAGCAAGTGATGCTACACCAAGTTTTTGCAAAGAGCTAAGCAAATTTACTGACAAGAGTGGCAAAGACGATAAGTGTTATTTTTGTGTTTCTTTTGTTGGGTTGGTTTTTTAAGTCCGAACTTGGTAAAACTAAAAACACATAATCAGTTTTGAGACAGACATTAAAATCTTCTGCAGTTCCCTGGAGAGAACAAAAATAGAAAGCTTCCAGAGCGAGAAATAACTGTGGTTATGTGGAAAGCTTCACTCGCCGTTTTCTCTCTCCATCCATCCAAGGGCTCCAAGAGCAGCTTACAATTAGGGAGAGAGAGAGAAAAAAAACCTTTGAGAACTTGTTCTAAAGGGGGTTATTTTGGGGAAAGTGTAATTGAAAAAAAAAAAAAACCATGGCCAGTTGGTTTAGAATTTGCTCATGTAAAATGCATGCCTTCCACAACGTACAAAGGATTCTTGTTATAAACCTCCCTGGTATCACTGAGGAGACTTGGTCTACTGGCAAATTTATCAAGGGATTTCTCAGCTTAAGTACTATTTGCCTGTGAAATCTTTTGCAGATGGTAAAATTATTTTAGTTCACTCTGATGTCCTCCCAATGTGTTAAGAAAGAAAGAAAGACAAAGAAAGAGAAAAGCATTAGACCTATAAGTTGTTAATGCTAGAATCTAGTTAGACACATCATCCAGATAATTTGCAAAAAGTCATAGTATCTAGTTGATGTCAGCAAACCTCATTTAAAAATAGAAATAAAGAAATATGTCCCAAATAATTGATGTTTTCTGGCAGCAAACAGAAAACTAAAAAAAAAAAAAAAAAGAAAAGAAAGAAAGAAAAGGAGGAGGAGAAGGAGAAAAAGGAGGAGGAGGAGAAGAAGAAGAAGAAAGAAGTTGGGTGGAAGGAAGTAAGGAAGGGGGAAGGGAAGAAAGTCAGTAGGAAAAAAGGAAGGAAGCTTCATTTTACTTCAGAAGGAGAATTTTTTTACTAGAGAATGAAATCCATTCATCTTCTACTAAAAGTGTCAATTTTCAGCACATGGATCACGGCTTCTGAGTAAGATGCCAACTGTGTGTCATGCATGCTTTTGACAAGAAAAGGTTCTACTTTAAAACCTCAGGTTGGCGTCATATCACCAGAAAGTCAACCAACCACGAGAGCTAAGGGCTGGCATTTGTATTAAAGACTCCTGATGAACCCTGGAGGGAGAGGTGAGCTCTCTAGCCCACAATACTGAATCACGTTAAGGAAAGCAGTGGACTCGAATTCTCACTGGGGACTGGAGGACCACGGCTTACACAGGGTGAAATGCTGGAAGACAGCGTGTCTTGAACATGCAACCTGAGTACTCTTCCCATTTTGGCACTGGCTCCTGGAGGGTAGGGCACACATCTTTGCCCATGCAGTGGATAATAATCATAACTGGGGTTCAAAGGAGAAAACGGAGGAGCCTTCATTTTGAGAGATTAGATAATGTGACAAAGTCAGAAAAAAAGAAAGAGCAGAATTTTAACTCCAGTTATGTGACCTCCCAAGGTGTATGGGCGAAGGGGCATCATGAGGAATACTATTGACTATTTCCAATTTTCAGAGGTTTTTTTCCCTATGGTCCATTAATCCCCAAACGGCAGTGCAGAGAAAGGCAAAGATGTCTCTGTAGATTTATACAAAGAAATAAATAAAGGCCTTCCTCCCCAATACCCAGCCGCTTGTCACTGAAGCCCTGAAAAGCAGTATGAAGATGGGGTGGGAGGCGCAGGTGGAAGGAACAGAAATGAGACAAAGGACATGCTAGATAGAGGCTGCATTTTTCTGTTTACCTGGGGATTTCTGGTTCGTACTTATCTTGGCAACTCTTCTGTGCTTCTTTTAATGCAGAAAGGAAGCTGTGTCACAGAGAGCTGAAGAGAACTCTGAAGTTTTTGGGAATAGCCAAGAGATTGCAGTCAACTGGAAGAAGATGAAAAGGGTCACTATTTACGGTCCTCTCTGACTCCCTATGGCTAGCATTCCAGCCCAGAGACAGAGGAGCACACCAACATGTTGGAAGATGAACCATTGAAAAATGGTTCTAAAAGAAACATCTTCCCTTTCTTGCTTCAGTGTTCAGGACTCCCCCAAAGGGAGCACATGGACTGTCCACCGTTAGATATTCACACAAGTAAACAGACTGTTATAACGGATGGCAAAGCACAAAGCACACTGGCTATCAAACATAAGGACTAAATGCACTGACATCAGGAACCTCCTAGGAAGGGACGCCTGAGAGGGCAGCAGCTGGAGGGACCCCATTCTGATGTTCCTGGGACAGGAATTCAGATGTTCAGCCTTTGGTTGGTCTCTACCTAACACTGTTTCTAGACCCCAGTCCCCATCCCCCATCCCATTTCCATTTCCCTCCTCAACTTTCACACTTCAATGAAGAGACCCATGTGTTTTAACAGTTCCCTGAAACCTTACATGCCCACCCTTATCGACTTGCCTTTTTATTAATAATGTTAATCTAAACATTTTAATAAACCCAAGTCCGCCTCACTTATTTAATAAATATCAGCAAAGATTTGTTACATAGATGTGTTTGGTGAGAGTTTCTGCAAACTAGAGTAGCCAGGGCCCTGCCCCTGAACCAAAATCAAGACTTCTTTCAAGAGGCCAACTTTTGGCAAGAAATGCCCTGTTAATGCGGAACCAAACATGTTCTTTCCCAGTAATAGAGCAAAATAAAATAAAAATTTGGGGAAAAATGTGCAATTGATTTAGCTATGGATTCAAGTATTATTCAGTAGTTCAGAGCATATTTTTTCATAGGCCTTCTTTGTTCTAATTTTTTTTTTCTGCAAGGTTTGTGTAAATATAAGAAACCCTAATAGGAAAAGTGGGATTAACTGAGGGTTTTGCGCTAATTCCTTTTTGTGCTTCCTGCTCAGGTCTTGAACTGGTAACAGAGTGTGGGTGGCCTGAAAACCACAGTATAAGCTAAGCCTGTGTTTTACAAATCAGATTGATGAGTATCTACCAGCAGTTTCAAAAAATGGGGGGGGGGGAAGAAAGGAATACAATATCAGCAAAGAGTTAACCTCTTTTCATTGGATGTTTGTTTCCGTTGTATGTGTTGGTTCTTAATTTTGATATTTCTATGGATCTCATAAAAAAATTGAAAGCTAATGACCAAAGAGACAGCAGAAAAAAATAGTGGTTTCTGTTAGATGAAGAAAGTTGTATTCAGGATGCTAAAAAATCAAGAGAAGGAGTTTGGTTTTGTGTAGAATCTATTGTACATTCTTAAGTGGAGAAATGATATGATAAAGGTGAAGTTTTTTTAAGAGTTTTGCATGGGTGGCATGCGTGATAGCTTGTTGGGGGTAGGGCCAGATAGGGAAACTGGAATATTTTTGAAGTTTCTTGAAAGAGAAGCTGATTCTTGCTTGATCATGAAAAGAACTTTTCAAATGAATTACTGCATCACTCATGGAGATGCTGGGAAAGTTAGAGAACCAGGTTCAGTAAGTCAGAAGAAATGAAGGGCACTATAGAGCCATGGTGGAAATGACTCCTATAAAGCTTGTCTGGAGAGGATTCCCAGAGCACAGCTGCTGAGTACTGGACACTGGAGCTGACCTGATGTGATAGAACCCCCTTGAATCACCCTAAAGACATCTACAGGCATTGCTGGCACTACTGCAAATCCTGCCCCTGTGCACCACTAAGCCTACACTTAGTGTCCAGGGTGAGTGCTTCTGATTAGCCAAGTCCAGGTGTGCATCTGAGCTCCAGCAGCAAGAGAATCTGCTCTTTTTGGCTTCTCCAGCAGGGAGGAGTCTCTGCCTCCCATCAAGATTCACACACTGGAGAATTCTCTTAACACAGGAAAAGGACTCAGTTGATAATGGACCTGCTTCAGTAGTGTGCCAGCTGAGGTGGTAAGGGTTTGGAGCAGGATGGTAACAAAGAAAAAGAAGCTGAAAGAACCAAGCGGAGAGATTGGGGAAGGAAGAAACAGAGTTGGTGATGGACTGTGTATAGATGATTAACAATGGGAAATGGAAAGAGCCAACTCCAGGCTTCTGTCCTGAAGCTGATAAGAGCAGTTGATACTGCTGACAATTACAAGAACTGAGAGAAGAGGAAACCAAAAAAAGATCATGAAGTCATATTTAGTGGGGACAGATGGCCTAATTGTCTTTTGAGTTAGTGGACATGGTAAATGTAGCTCCTTCAGCTAATCCCAATCTTTGAGATCATCCATAAAGACCAATTGCACATCATTGTCTTGAGTGGCTCTTCTGTATAGTGTCACTGGAGGTCTGACCTTCTTGTGGGTTCAGGACTTCCCAAATCAGTGTTCCCATGTAGCCTGTAACCTGCACCCTACACCGTTTTGATATCTACTTTTACATGCATTTTGAAGACTCAAGTTAGGAAAAAGAACTTTAAAAAATAATGCTTTATTTCTTTTAAAACTCTAACACATAACACCCACAAGAATGTCAATTTCCATTGAGATTTGACAAATGAAAAGACCCAAGAATGTGTGTATAGTGCAGAAACAGAGGCACAGATATGCACTGGATGAGAAATCTACATAGCCCTTCACCACTGCCGCAGTCTGGCTGGGCACAAAATCACGAGCCACTCAAGCAGGAACAAACTTTATTTTTGAAAATGCCACCAATACCCCGCACATGTCCGGGAAGAAGCCAGTCCACACACTCGGCCGCCGGAAACTCCAGAACAAGCTCCTCCCCTGGAATTCCCTCCTACTGTACTTCCCCAACCAATGGGAACTCTCCAGGAGTCTCTAGCAGACTGAGGTGAACAGCAGGAGTCCAATATCCATATGAATGTAAATCTTAACATAATCATATCATCTCAATGGCTAGCTGGCATCACCTTTCAACCAAAAGTGCCATGCATCATATTATTTGGCTATGGCTCTTAGCACACCACCCATGCTTTCCCTTGCCAAGATGAGGTGATGTTCTCTACCTGTCATATCTCCAATGCCTTTTGTTGTCCCCACTTGGGATTAGGACTAGAACTCCAACCCATTGATCTATCATGATGGTGGGTAAACTTATTAATTTTGCATCTTAATCCTGACTACAACTTCTCACTACTCCTAACTTTGCAATTAAAAAAATGTAGTGGGTTGGGCTGTTAAGAGCAGATGAAAAGACCAGACCAGAGAGGGGTTCGAGTTAGTTTTCAGCAGTTCACATTTATAAGAATGGACTTGAAAACCACTAACAGTCCTAAGTATGTCTTCCCTGGTATCCCCTTTCCTAACTATTCTTTCCCACATCTTTCCATATGCAAAGCCCATCTTATGTGTTTCAAATTTCCTTGCTTTTAAGATGAAAGCAAGATATTACAGACAAATTAGTAATCCTAAAGCTCCTATTTCCCATCTGGCATCAGGATCTCTGTGTTTCCCAAGTTTTCTTACTTACCTTGTATCACAGAAAAAGAAAATGAGAATGTAGGAATAAGGGATTGCGTTTTAATGGGAGTTGGGTGAATGTCAACAAATTGGGAAACTCAAGAATGTTTTCCTGTTCTGGAATAATATAAAATAAGACTAAAAACCAATGCTTTGATATGTTTAAAATGAAGCCAAATAAATTATTTTTATAATTTTAAAGACCATTACAAACCAGGACTTCAGACTCCAGTTTTCCCTTCCTCACAAGGGCAAGGGCAAGTGCAAGTGCTCTACCACCCCGGTCCAGGAATACATCCTTTTGGTTTGTTTGTATGTTCTAGTATCATGCATAGGGCTCAATAATTGTTTCCTAGTTTATTAATTAATCATGAGTCAGGGCCCAGGTTTCAGTTATAACCTTGCTTCTAACTAGCTCTGGGGCCTGAAAAGATTTGTTTTCTTGAGGATCTTGATTCCTTCATCTCTAAAGATTTGGGGCTGGCTAATACCTCTGAACTTCCACTCCAGATTTCATGGTCCTGAAATGTTATGTGCAAAATTGTTTGTGGGTGAATCATGTAATATTAAAGTTTGCCTTTAAGAAAATTTCTAGAGTAAATCCTCAATGACAGGTGAAGGTAAGACTCCTCCTCACTAGCTCAGACATCAGGACAAGAAACCTGATTAATTTGAGCTGGGGGAGGATGCTTATTTTAAGATGTTGGAAGGTTTTATGAATTCCTTAGGTTATCAGTTCTGAAGAAATTCAAACTTAGACAAATCTATGAGAACAGGGTGCGGGATAGGAGAAGCATCCGTTAAAAAGAAATAACAAACACTGCCACAGGGACAACTCATGGGAAAATAAAAAAGGAAATATTTCTGTCAACAGATATGTACATGTATTTTGCCTTGCCTGGGTGGATAGTGGATCTTTTTGAAAGCAAATTGTTGTATGCTCAAATATTTTGTAAATGCAGGTTTTTATCTAATGGGATTCTGAAAACCATGCCCAACCATATTTTGATCTTTCTGCATACTTCTTCACATCAAATTCTGCATTCTACAACCTGAAAGCCAGTTTTTAGAAAGATGCCCTGGTTGAAGAGAGAGAGGTTGAGCTCCACCTGGGCCCCTGAACTGGATGCATTTCCACCTTAGATAAGGACCAGAAGGAAATATCCTGTGCTGATATTTGAAACACAGATAGAAGGTGTTTGACAATTTTGCCAATGTCTTTCATAAAACATCTGAAAGAGCAAATACCACCCGACCATCTCTGAACAGTATCTCATTTTGCTTTAGGACATTGATCATATTCTGTTCCTTCCTCTGCTCTGCTTTCATCTCATGGGGGTTTTCATTAAAAACTGATCTGAGGAGCAGAAGCCATATCAATGTTATGAATGGGGACGAGCTTCTGATACCATCTCTTATCAGGCTGGGAGGGAGATGGCAGCTGAACTGGCATACTGAGTAAAAAACAAACAGGAGCCTAGCATCTACCCTGGGGAAGCAGCAGGGAGATTTTGACTGCTGAAAGCTGGTGTGGGTCAGTGCTTCTTGGGTTCGACAGCTCAGTCTTATAAGCCAGTGCCAGTTAGAGGAATGAGAGAGAACATGAGGCTTACGGGGGCTCCTGCCCACAAGAATCAATGCCATTTACCCAGGGAAGGAGCGTGGAGCCAGCCCAGAGCACACTGCTCCAGGCTGCCTCTCAGCATGACCTGGGGCATGCAGAGCTGCTTCATAGCAGTAACTCTCAAAGCCAAGGCAGGGAGATTCCCACCCAAGATGCTCAAAGCCAGCCATTTCCTGGCCCCCAACTCTAATATCCTTCCTCTCCTCTCCAGTAGGATTCAAATGAAGAGGTAGCAACAGGCCAATCCACCCAAACAATTAATAACCAATATTTGTTAAGTGGCTCTGAACCTAGCATTGTGCTAAGCGCTCTCTATACACTACCTCTTAAATCGGTATAGCAGCTATGGTGGAGAAACTATTTTCTAGGTAAGAAAATTGAAGCACAGAGTAAATAACTCACCCAAGGCCTCCTTGAACCCAGGACATGAGATTTCAAAATCCTCACCTTAACTACAAGGATCAAATAACTCCAAGAGGTACCTGACACAGTGAGTATTAACAGATGGATTAGCAGGCATGTGGCCTTGATCAGTATTTTTTAAAATATATTTTTATTTATATTTTATTTTATCTTTAATTTTTTTGACAGGGTCTCACTAAGTTGCTCAGAGACTCAAAAGTTGCTAAAACTGACTTTGAACTTGGATTTAACCTGGTTTAATGGTAGATGGAAGATTAGTTGCAATAGACCCTGTCTTTACATAATTTATACTACCATATTTTATTACAAAGACTCTGCTTTTAAAATTAGAGATAATTAACATGTTGAAAACATGTAAAGAAATCATTTGTTCAGGATCAAATTTCAATTAGATTTATGAATAAAATAAGGTTTATAAGATCTCTGCCACAAGAAAACCTTTGTTTATCTATGACTGATATTTCAGGGCTTATCCAACAGGGAAGGAGAAGTCCAGAGATTTGGGTGTAATTTTGTAAGATCTGCAGTCAGGGAGTCAAAGAGATCCAAGCCTTAGACTGTTCTGCCGCCTAAAACTTGGAACAAAGCTTTTAGAACTGAAGTTCCAGTTTCTCATCTGAAAACGGAGGGTGATTAGATCAGTGTCACTCTGGAGGCTGCTAAGAAAAGAACTTGCCTGTTCTAGGGACAGGGGATGTAGATCACTTGCATGGCACGTATGAGGTCCTGCATTTGATCTCCAGTGACCCCCACCACCACCAAAACAAGAGCTCTAATTTGTAGTATTTGCCATTTTCTCTGGTGTAAACACTACTACCATGACTGATATCAAGCTCCAACCTGATGCCACTGAATGCAGGGTGGAAAAGAAATGTGTGGTTAACTCTGGCTGACCATTATAAACTGCTCACAGTGCCGTATATAGGTAAATCCATCAGATTTGACTGTCTCTGTGATTGACATACACGAGCAGTCAGAAAGCTCAGGATGGAAAAGGGGGTAACAAAGGCGAGGGTAGGATGAAAACAGGAAAGAAAGATGGGAGATGCTATCTAATCAGTTGTCACTCATTCAATAGATGTTCACAAATAGCTCTTTTTTATAAGTTTCCTGGACACTGTGTAGTTGAGGGTAGGATAGCAGCCCTATTAAGATGGGAGCAGAATATAACCCTTTTCTGCAATTAATTGGTTTGCAATCAAGTTTTGCCCAGAGCTGACTACTGAATCCTGGCCAGTGCTCACAGTGATGGAAGGTGATCTTTTCTCAGGTTTTTATACCGAGGAAATGAATCCGTTGAAACAATAGGGAGACCTTGTGGATAGTGTTACTGTGCGTTTGGTTGTCTTGCTATTAACATCTAAGAGAAAGGAGCAGAAATCCATATTACCATTTCAAGAAGAGAAGGAAAAGCAAGATGTCCCAGATGTATTCCACCACTCACACCGAAGCAATTAGCTACCGTACTGCAATTGATTCTTTGGGCCCACTACCCTTCTTTTGGGGGTGGGGAATTGAGAGTAAAACAAAGAAACCAATTCAGGCCAACTGTTAAAACTGATTTGAAAAGAAGCTTGATCCAAAATTCCTGTTTTGCTTCAGTGGAAGAATTAGATGATATAGTGACAGCACATTGCAATATCTACTGCTTGATATCTATTTTGAGGCAGTGTTCAGCTGCCTGAAATATTTATTTATTCATTCATTTCTGCATCAAGTATTTATTGAGGGTCTTCTAAGTGCCAGTCCCTGCAGTAGGTACTAGAGATACAACAGAGAATAAGAGAGCTATAATGACTCTCCTTATTAAAATCAACTAGAGGAACAAAAAAACAAAAATTAAAAAAAATTAATCTACTGAAGGGATTCAGGAAATAAAAAGTTGTCAAATCAATGGTAACCATCTGTGTAGGTACCATTGAGCCTCCTAATCAACAAATCTGAATTCTGAAATACATTGAAAGGAAAACCTTTTTGAGTGCTGACTTAACATGATGTCCAAAAAGTTTCCAATTTCAGAGCATTTCAGATTTTGGATCTGGGAGTTTGGGGGTAAGGTGTTCCACTGGTGAAGTCTATGCAAACATTCCAAAATCTGGAAAACTCAAGAATAGGAAACACTCTGGGCCCAAGCATTTGGGATAAGGGATACTCAACCTCTACTAAGAAGAAAACAAACAAGAAACTACGATAAGGGAAAACATTGGTAATCTCATTTTAGGCTACTCAGGAAAGTCCTGAATAGAGTGCATTCCGTGTAGGCATGAAAGATGGGGGACCAGTCAATCAAGTTGTAGAATGAGGGAGTAGGGAGAACTTAAGGATAGATTGAAGAGCTTTTAAGGCAAAGAAAATAATACCTGCAAGGACCTAATGCAGGAAGGAGTTTACTCAAAAGCTAAAAATAAGACTAGACAAATCTACAAAGACAAAGCACATTAGTGGTTGCCTTAGGCTAGGGAAATTGGGGGGATATGAGAAGTGTTGGCTAATGGGTACAGGATTAGGGGGGTTATAAAATGTTCCACAGTTGATTGTGGTAATAGTTATGCAACCCTGAGCATACTTAAAAAATGATGAATCATATACTTTTCAAAGTGGGTGAACTGTATGGTATTTGAATTACAACTCAATACAACTATTTTTTTCTTTAATTTTTTAAGTATCTTAATATCGGGGGGGGGGTGGCTGAATAATCAAGGATGGGGAGAGAGAATAAGATGAAGTTGGAAATTCTCAAGCAGGCCTATGAGCCCTTGGCAACAAAGTCAAATTTTATTCTAGGTTCAAGAGAAGCCATCCCATCGGTACTGTGAAGATTTGGGGTGGAATGGAGTGGGAAGGCCAGAATGGAAAGAGAGATGATAGTTAGGAAAACATCACCATAACCTATGTGAGATGTGATGACTAGATGACTAAACCAGATGGCAGAAGTGGGTATGGAACAGAGAAAGGGATTTTCAAAATTCATTTTGAAGGACATCCCTGATGGGAATTGATGAAGAATAAATGTAGGAGGTGAAGCTACAACAGAGAGCAAGCTTTCTCATGATCTTCCCCCACAGCAGCTTCTAGATTCTGAAGAAGGAAACACAGATCACAAGAGCCCCTGTGGTCATTCTGGCCCAGGGCAGCCCTTAAAAACTGTATTCAGGGGCTGAGACTGGAATAGGGGTGATGTCCTGTTGACGCCTCCACTGAACCCCCTTCCCTCTCTCCCAGAGGCCCCCTTCTTCTCCTCCATCTGGATTTGTTGCAAGACCCACAGATCCCAACAGCCCTTGCTGTGTCTTGCAAACTGTGGAGGATCCCTCCACTTTACATAAGTTGTGTTAGGAAAAGATGTTAACTGGGCAAAGGGAAGAGGAGGGAGAGCCCAGTAAACAGAAGGCTGGATTTTTCTCACTTCCTTGGGAACCTGTCCACTCGCGGCTCATCATCTGCACTGCAATCTCGTTTGGCAGGAAGCAAAGTGTGGGCTGGATTGGCCTCCTCAGAACAACTAACTTGTTTGACTCCAAAGAATACTGAGACACTAAGCCCCGGGCCTTTGGCAATCTCTCCCTGTGTGTACACGGTGGATGTTGTCCACTCACTGACCCCAGGAACAGAGAGCCTTCACGGAACAGCCTGGATCCAACCGCAACCCCTCTGAGTCCCTTTCTCCATCCGAGTGGCTGGAGAGTCCTGGTATCCATATGGCTTTTAGGCCAAAAATATGTATTTCCTCTTCCCTGTTCACACCTCCATCCCGTCTTTCCCACCTGCCTCTTGAAGCAGAATGTGGAACATTCAAAAAGTAGTTGTAAAGCGTGGACTGCGGAAGCCAACAGAATCCAACTTGCTGGGTTATCTTGACCAAGGCACCAAAGTTTTCTGAGCTTCCATGTTACATACTTCACCAAGGGCTACCAAACAACAAGAGCAAAAACGTGGGTAAAGACGAATAAAGTTGGTCGCAACACCAAACTGTTTCCTTGACTCATTCAACAAATATCGACAGACACCTATTTTAAGTGGGTCTTGCAGGTGATGGGGATACGATGGTGAACAAAGCACATGAAACCCTGCACTATGGAGCTTATGTTCTTTTCTACAACTTTGAAAACTTTGTGATACAGCATGTATATGAAAAAGGACACAGATACTAAGCATACGGCTTGATGAGTTTTCGCACACATGCATATAACAACGAAAACATCAACCAGGCAAAGAAATAGAACATTCTCCAAGTATCAGGTTTCTTTTTTTTAATGCTTCTTCCCAATTAACGCCACTCCCACCCCACATCTGCTTCCACCAGAGGTAAACACTGTTCTGAATTCAATGACCATAGACTTGTTTGCCTCTTGAATTCATGTAGATGAAATTCATGCCCTTTTGACTCGCTCTTTTGTATTTGATTTCTTTCACTAAAGAAAAATGTTTGTGAAAGTTATTCATATTGTTGCATGGATTACTAGCTTTTTTATTTTATATTGCTGTATGATATTTCTTTTTCTTTATTTTATTTTATTTTTTCAGTTCTGGGGATTAAATCCAGGACCTTGTACTTTCTAGGCAAGGGCTCTACTACTGAGTTACATCCCTAACCCATATTGCTGTATAATATTTCACTGAATGAATATATTATCATTTATCTGTTCTAAAATGAATATGGACATTTTTATATATGTCTTTTGATGCACTTAGGCATTCACTTCTCTCATACATACCCTTCAGCATCAAATTCTTAGTATATGCGTAAATTTTGGTCAACTTAGAACACACCGACAATTTTCCAAAGTGGGTTGTGACAATTTATAGACTCATCAGCAATATTCAAGATCACAGTTGCCAGTGGAAAAAGGGACAGGATATAAATTTAATAAGTTATGCAGCATGTTAGAATGTGATAAATGCTATAGAAAAATAAAACGGGGAAAGACAGACTAAACTTCAAATGGTATGCTCATTGACATGTACCTGTTTTATCTTTTTCTAATGATTTTATACTTGGCATATTTGGAGTTGATTTGGTCATTATTTAAATCAAGAAATATTTATTGAACACTTACTATATACTCAGCACTGCATTAGGGGATATGAGAGTATAAAGCAAAGCCCACAATTTGAGGGAGTTTGCGGTGTGGGTGGTAGTTACATTGAGTATAAGGATCTAATCAGAGGGAGCAGTGCTGTCCTGTCAGAGTGATGGGAGCTTTTCAAGGGAGAGAAAAGTGCCAATCCTACTAGCAAGGAAGGGGACTCCAGAAGAGAGACAGAATCATGTGCCACGATGTGCCTTTATTGTTTTCTCACTTTCCTCCTATTTTAGATCCTCTTCATTTGGTGTGTGTGTGTGCTCAGAAAGGCCTCTGGATATCTTCGTGGGACTGTAACCTGACCTTACTGAACCATAGGTTCCTCCAGATGCCAGTCTTGTTGGGTGCATTTGTCTTTTCAACAGACACAGCTCCAGACTTGGGCCAAGTATTCTTCTAGATCAAAAGATAGAGCGGCATTCAAACAATCTTGGCTCTCAAGAAGTTGATGGTCCAGCAGGAGAGAAAAAATAGACATACAAATGACGAAAAGAAATGAGGGAAAAAAAGGTCAAAAGCGAGGTGTTAGTAAAGCATTTCAGGCATTTGGAAGAGAAAAAGATGTGGAGAAATCAAGTCACCAGAATTCCATGTCAACAACACACATGTTCTCTCTCATTCTCTTTCCTTCTCCCTCTCTCACAGGCGCTTGTGCAGACACACACACACACACACACACACACACACACACACACACACCAGAATTAGACATTTCTGCAGCCAGGAGCAGAACCCACACTTGTCTGAATGGCTGCATCTTTTCTGCTTTGAACCTTTTTCTATCACACTCTGAGAACTAATTCTGTAAATGCTGCTTATTAAAAAAAAACAAACAAAAAACCCTCTACCTTATGATCCCAGCCATCCTATAGTGGAGATCTAGAATCCCCAAAGCAGCCTGAGGAGTCCAACCTTTGAGCTCAGAGTAGTACCTGCTGGCTGAGAAGTGCAGCCTGTGGAAAGGAAGAAAGAGGAGAGAGAATGCAGGAGAAGAAAGGAGGTGTGATGAGGGAAGAGAGGAAATCCTGAAGAAGAGGGCTTCAGACACTTGCCCTCATCTCCAGGCACCTCAAGATTTTATCTGACTGTTTCTTTCATTGAATATGAGGCTGGTGATTGAGAAAAAGCCATGTGGATGGTGGCTATGGGACTGCCTGTCTTTTGTCCTTCCTCTGCTCTGCTTCTGAGAACAGGAGTGAGACAGCTGGAGCTCCAGACCCCATCTTGGGCTGTGAGGTTAAGACCACATGCTGGAAATGGCAGATAGAGTTGGAGACGGAGATAGAAGAAGCTGTCAAGGCAGCAGAGCTGTCAAATCAGCCCTGGATTTTCTTCCTCCACAGAAATACAGTCTTCACTTGTGTAAGACACCGTTATTTTGGTTGTCTGTTATTCACAGTTAAACATGATCCTAATGGATACAGAATTGTTTCTGATACAGAATCATTTTCTTGACAAATTAAAATTTACAAACCAATTACCAGATGATTACTATTACACATGATGAGAATTGCTATGATCTTTCTTCCAATTATATTTTAAATCACACAAGTAATTTCATACATTCAAACAATGTGAAAAAAAAATTATAGTAAAGACTGACAATTACTCTTTAAAATTCTCCTCCCCCTCCTCTCCTACCCTATTCCATTCTCAACCTCCAAAGCAAGCATCCAAAGTAAGTGCAAGGATCATCTCTTAGGTCCCTCTCTAGACGTTTACAAACACATCAAGGCTCTGATGCACTTCTGTTTTAAAAAATGGGATCCTTCCCAGGGGCTTGGGAGGCTGAGGCAGGAGGATCGCAAGTTCAAAGCCAGCAACAGCGAGGTGCTAAGCAACTCAGTGAGACCTTGTCTCTAAATAAAATACCAAATAGGGCTGGGGATGTGGCTCAGTGGTAGAGTGCTCCCGAGTTCAATCTCCAATACCTCCCCCCAAAATATGATTCTAACTTGCATATTATTCTGCAGTGTTTACCATTTAATGATGAAATATGACTTCTGTCAAGGCTGAGATATTCTTTTCACCCCTTTGAAGTACTTCATACGTATGGATGAATGATAACTAATCAATTACACTTTAACATGGTTTACAACTTTCATATCATAAAAAATGTTTCAATCAACAACCCTGTGCTTGTGAATGAGATTTTAATAGGATGGATTTCTAGAAGTGGATTTGCAAGGTTTTGACCTTCTGAAGTGGACTTCAACTTTCTTAAAGGATTGAAAGCGATGTGGCAGGTTTTTTGTTTTGTTTTGTTTTGCCTCCCAATAGCAGCTGCAAGATGATAGAGCTAAAGAATGAGACAGGGCTAATGGGAAGGTCAAGCGTCCTGCTCACCCTCTAGCCATAGGAAGCAGAAAATGGAGAGATTCTATAAACTGAGGGAGGCCTATGAGTCTAGTGAAGGGACAGAGCCTGTGGTCACATCTGAGCTTGTGACCAGCTGGATACCCCCTAACCCAAAGTATCTGCTTCACCCAGCTTCATGCATGGTTCTTTGTGGCCGATGCAATGCCAGGCTGGATTCGGGAACGGAAAAGACCTTCCCAGGGACAGTTATGCTGTTCTGCCATTTGTTCACATTCCCCTCACCATATCTGATTTTAACATCTGCTGCGTGATGTTCATCCTAAGAGTGCCCCACTGTTCTGGGATCAGTGCACAGCATCACATCAGCTCATCATTTCCCAAGAGTAATAAGTGAAACCAGCCCACGGCACATTTTGAGTGGGAGACTGGATCTATAAAGGCCAACTATTTCGGGAAGGAGGCCAGAGGCTTCCTAACCAAACAAGCACAAATTTCGTTTTCTTTTGCAGCCAACCATTTCCTTTCATTCCCAATCTATTTACAGATCCCCTGGAATAGGTCAAATCCGTCTCAGCATACCGCTGCTCAGCAGAATTATTGACCAGACTTGGGGCCTTCAAACTCTGGACCAGAAGTTCTTGACCTTTCTTTGGGCCATGGATCCATTTGGCAGTCTGCTGAAGCCCATGAATTCCTTCCCAGAATGATGTTTTTTAAGCAGTCGATGTAAAATACATGGAGCTACAAATGAAATGAGTCATCCAAACACGCAGTTAGTAAAAATGTTGAAGAATAAGTGTGCGACAGAGTATGCAGTCTTTCTATTTAACATTAAATAGTAATATTCCACAGCAGGAGGAGCGCCTGGCATCGTTCTGAAGAAGTGACAAGTGTGAACAATGTTTGAAGATGTCTGCAATAACCAACAAATGATATGGATACATCTCTGATGACTAAGGACCACAAACACAAGGATCCTACTAATGCCACTGTGGTCTGTTGCTACCCACATAAAGCAAACAAAATTTGAGTCTGAAGTTCATGAAAGGAAAGATGCAACTTTTCTCCACCCTCGTTCACAGACCCTGAACTCTAGTTGAAGAACCCTCCGGTCCTCTTCCCTGCCAGCCCTCTCACCCTGGTGTCCCACAGGCAACTCCCAATCAAAGTGGAATGAATTCACCATCTTCTGCTGCTTCTCCACTCCCCATAAACAGAGACACCCCACCCATGACCCAAGCCTCAGACCTGGTTCTGACCTGGGGCTGCCTTCCCCCCTTCCCTTCTAGGTCATCCTTCTCCTTGTTCTTCCCCCTATGAGTCTCCTCCCCATACTGCCAACTCCCTCTATTTGGTGTCACCCAGGTGGGCTCTTGTACTAGCCTTCTGCCCCTCTAGTCTGTCCTCCTCATGGCTATGGGAACAATTGTTCCAAAACAGCAATATGTTTACAGCTTCAGTGTTTAAACCCTTCCATGGCTGCAAGATGGAGCCCAGCAGGCCTTCTGAGGTCTTCTCCTTGGTTTCCTCACCACATTGTAAATCCTTCATTAAAAGCTCCTGTAATATTTTATTTGGCTTATATATAATGTTTTATATAATATTTTATTTGGCCCTTGTCACATTTATGTGCCTCTCCCTCCATGATCCCCTTACCAACACTCCATGTCCCAATCAGAAGGAAAGGTTTCCACTCCTCCTGCATCGCAAGAGACCTGACCCTGTTCCACTCCACTCCCTCTCATCTTGACTCATCTGGCAAGACTTCCACAAACCCTTTTTTATCAGCCTGCATCCCTGCCCCTGACTTTCACAAGTGGCAGTGGACACACTCACACACACACACACACACACACACACACACGAAGCTGGTTGACCATTTTCTCCCTAGTTTCCTCACCACATAGTAAATACTTCATTGAAAGCTCCTGTAATATTTTATCTGGCTTATACTTCTATGTGACAATCCTTTTCTAGTAGACACTGAGAGTTCCTCCAGGACTATGTTTCTGCTTTTGTTTGATTTCCTTTTGATTCTGTAAAATCCAACACAGTATTTAGCACATTGAATATGCTTAATAAATGTATGAGCATTTTTAAAAGATAAACAACCAAATAAAGACTACAATTATTCATGTACATTAATAAGAAGAAAGAAATGCACCCGCAACTTCCAGCATTTAAATAAAATGTCAATCATGGCAGCAAATCACAGAAAAGAGTAGTGTGGAGTTAAACATGCGGAGACACAGAGCACACGGAGTATAAGCTAAGAGGGATTTTCCAGCTGTATCAGTCAATCCTCTTTTCTGTATCAGAAAGAGGCACTCCTCCATCCTCTATCTCTTTTACTCTTCCAACCCTCTATTAAGCATGCTCCAGGAAGAGCTCCAGGAGAGAACTAAGGCATAAAGGAGGCCTGTATGTATTCTACTTTGTGTCTCAAGTCTGATAAAAAGAATCCTGAACTCACAGGGCATGATAGTGCACACCTCTGATTCCAGTGACAAGGAAGGCTGAGGCAGGAGAATCGCAAGTTCAAAGCCAGCCTCAACAACCATGAGGTGCTAAGCAACTCAGTGAGACCCTGTCTCTAAATAAAATACAAAGAAAAGGGGGGGCTGGGGAGGTGGCTCAGTGGTCCCTGAGTTCAATTGCCAGTATCCCCTTATCCCCAAATAAGAGAATCCTGAACTCCATCCTTGGCATAGCTGTTGACCTGCTATGAAGCAAGTCCTGGGAACAATAGGCATTGCTGACCCCAAGAACTTGTTTTCTTGTCAGTATTTGGGAATTCCAATTTCTATATAAAATAAATTCCAAATTTTGAGATTTAAGGAGGTCAGTTCTGTATTTCCAAAAGAACAAAAAAAAATTTTTTTTTTTGGCTTTCTAATTTATCAAGTCTATGTTTTCTCTTTTCTGGGACCAAATGTCTGACATTCTTATTTTAACTCTGATTCCTTTCCTTAGTTCAATATATCCCTTCGTAAATAGTTGTTATTCCCCATCCACCGTATTAATTTGCAAGCAGCCACTAGACAGTTATTTACTGGTGCCATGGAATCTCTACCCAATTGGTGTGTAGCAGGGATAACTTCTGTTTTCTAGAATTCTTCTAAATGAAAAATGAAATTTGACCTCTCTTCTTATTCTAGTTCCATGCTTGGTTTTGTATTATTCCTATGGGCTAATAAAGACATTGATGAGTTTTTATGTTCACAATTTGAGGATTGCTCTCTTTGGAATGATTATTGCATTAGCATCCTATCTCTGTGTGCCTGTGGCCAGCAGAACTCCTTAGGCACTTAACTGTATAAGAAGTAGTTGGGCAGAAACAAGGGCCTCTAGTTAACTTACCAGCACCTTCAGCTTTCTCGTTAGGAAGACCCTCATTATCACTGACTTGAGAATTGCAGCTAGGTACAAGACAAATGGGATAGTGCCACAGTCATTCATCAAATGAAGGGAGAGTGTGACCTCTGCCATCCATTGGCTGAGATGAAAAGCTTTGGCATTAGCACAGTTAAAATGGTGTCCATGCCTGTACCCATCAGTTCAAGTCCAGAGTAAGGACATGGCTAGGGGTCATTTGGCTGAGCTTTCAGCTCCTGCACAGAGAGAAGTTTTATATGATCCAGTCTCTAATTCCAAAAGTCCAAAGCCTTTCATTTTTTTCTGTCTTTTGAGAGACTCTTCATTCCGGGCCTTCACACTTTTAAGAACAGAAGAGATCTTTTTGCTAGATGTTTTTGGGTACATAGGCATTTAGTGGCAGCTTTTTAGAGAAAAAAAAAAAAAAACAACTCTCCCACCAAAGAGCTATCTTTAGCAAGGTCTCCCCTTTTTCTTATTTTGGAAGCATGAAGTGCACATTTCTTTGGCTAATTAGTATTTCAAAAGCAAACCCAGACACAAGGCAAGGAATCCAGAAAGTTTTTAATTTGTAGAAATGTTTTAGTTTTGATATAGCCCAGGCAATTTAAACACATGCTTTATCAGAGACAAGGAGGTTGGGAAATGAAGGTCTCCTGAGCTTGTGGGTGAACAGCCTTCAGAGGGCCTAGTGTCAGCAAATGGTTTTGTGTGCTAAGGATGCAGGCTCAGCAGGTGGGGGTCCAGGAATGGGTCCCCTCAACTCAACTTCCTGCACCTTCACATAAATCTACTTAATCCCCTGTCAGTCCCTCTACTACTCTAACCCTTAAAAATGGATGATTGCCTTTCAGGTAAAACTTGGGCAAATTAAAGTAAGAGTACCACCTGGGCCAGGGTGTTGGATCCTCTAAAGGTAGCAAGAAGGGTTGCTGAGCCATTAGCTGAGGCTCCATGGGGCAAAGCCACCGCCACAGTCCTGTTTCAGGGACTACCAGGTTCTAGGATTCACGGATGAGCCCAAAGAGCTGTGCCCACAGATGCCAAGCCAAAGGAATAAGGGAGAGGACATTCCAGGCCACTGACCCCAGATTTCTGAGATATAAAGCTTACATCAGAGCACACAGAGTATGAGCTAAGATGGATTTTCCAACTGTACTAGTCAAGGGCATTCATGAGTTGACATCAATCCTCTTTTCTGTATCAGAAAGAAGCCCTTCTCCATCCTCTATTCCACAGATAATCCTCCGTCAACATGCTGGATTCCACACCCCTTCATGTTCCCTACACCATTGTTATGGTTCGGGTAAGTATTTCCCCAAGGTTAAAGGCATGCTCCCTAGTGGGTGCTAATGGGAGGTGCTGTAGACCTTGGGGGGGGGGCGGCTAGAGGGAAGTTCTTAGGTCACTGGGGACAGGCTACCAAAGGAGATCTTGGGACTCTCATTTGTCCTTTCTCTTGTCCTTGCTTTCTGACTCATGATGTAAGTTCCTCTGCCACATATTCCTGCCATGATGTGTTGCTCTTGCCATAGGCCCAAAAAGATGGGGTCACTCAATCGTAAACTGGAAACTCCAGAGCCATGATTCAAAAGAAATCTTCTCTTTTTATAAATTAACTGGCCCGGATATTTTTTTTTTTATAGTGACAGGAATTTGGATAATTTAAAATCACTGTGTTCTAATTGTTCTGTCTCTGGTATCTTCAATCTTTCTCTCACCACTGAATTTTTTTTTTTCTTTCCCAAGAACTGAGGGTTGAACTCAGGGTCTTGCATATACCAGGCAAGCTCTCTAACACTGAGTCACATCCCCAGCCTGTTCCACGGAAGGTTTCATAACATCCCATAAACTTGTGCTAATTTTTCCCACCTGAGGAAAAAAAAAATCTTTCTCAAAGCTGGCTCCTCTCTTCTGTGACAGAGAGAGATGAAAGAGGAGGAGAAGGGGAGAGAGAGAGAGAGGTAGAGGAGAAAGAGAAGAGGAGGAAATCCTTCATGTTTAAAAAAAAAGAATTTTTAAAAATTGAGAAAATGTTAAGTAGTGAAAAAATAGCCACACATCTTGTGCTTAGTTTTCTGTCTCTTCTCCAGTCTCTCATCCTTCTCTCCATGTATGGGCTCTTCTCCAGCAGATTCTCTGCACAGCAAGATAGTTTACCATGGGCATACCACAAAGTTTGCTATCCAGAGTGAGAGAAAGGACACATATTCTCTGATATCTATATCAAAATCTCTGGGAACACATTCATTGTCCTGCATGAGTTTATGCCCACATTGGGTGTTCATAAACAGATTCTCTTCTTGGTGGAGAGGAAGGGGACTGATTCATAGTGTCTGCCAATTTCTGTGGTACAAATATCCCCATCATAACAATTTTAAGATACCAGTGTGAGGTTCTTTGTTAACTACAAGGAGCCCACTCCAGCACATCACTGATCCAATCATTGTAGTCAGGATGAGATAGATACTCTTTCCAACCTAGGGCAAAGGACCTAGTACAGTTTGTACAGGACAGCATGAACAACTACTTCAGCCGATTTACATGGAGTAGGGAAAGATGGATGGCCAAAGGTTAGATGAAGAACTAGGACCAGAAAAAAAAATGGAATGAAGCCCTGGCATTGAAAAACAGTACATGCCCATTTGGCTTAGGTTTTGCTGTTGTTGTTGTTGTTGTTGTTTGTTTGTTATCCTTTCTTCTTCCCAGTATGTGTGTTTCTTCTGTGTGATCCCATCCATCTCCATGACATCTACACTCATGAAATAATGATGTACAACGTCTTTATCTTCCACCTTGGCTTGGCTTCTGATCTCCAGTCTCATATATCACTTGTCAATTAGATATCGACCTCTGGATGCTCCACAACCACAAACTGTATTTTCATAACTGAATTCATTCTCTCTCCACACAAGCATATTGTCTTAGAAACACCAAATCATCTCTGATCATTTGACTCTCCTTCATCCCCACGCTCCCTCCCCCAACACACACCACTCAAGTCCTGTGGGTTTGTGCCTCTACAATATCTTTCAGATGTATCCCTTTTATCTCCCTTCCAGGGCCACTGCCCTAATTCAAATACACAGTGACCACTGGCTGACACTCTTACAGTCACCTCCTACTTGATTTCTAAGCCTCCTCCTATCTTGCAAACTCAAACATAGCTTTTCTGTGGGTGTGATTACGCCCTGTCCTAGGGTCAAATCCCTGTAGGGTTGGTGCCTAGGATACAGTCCAGACTGTTTAGCATTGGTGCACTTGCACTTGGCCTTTGACTGTCTGGATCCATCTCCATCCCCTGATCACACCAGCATTCCCAGGCTACTGGCTTTCACATGTGCTGTTCTTTTCTGCCTGGGATTCCTCCCCCACCCTCTATCCTGATGCATAAACTCTTTCTTATCTTTCAGAGCTCAAAGTGAGTGTGAATTTCCCCTCCCTATCCATCTCAACTCCAGAACTATCTATGTTCCAGTTGTTTGTGGTCTAAACCTTAATAATAAACCTATACTGTATCAGGAATAACCATTTATTAATAAATATTTTTGAATGAATGAATTCCAGGTATATAGTGGATGAGAATGGCATATGATTTTATTCACCAAATTCTTCAGTATTGGTCTTTATTTCAATGATCCAAATTCCTGTTCTCCCTTAGAAACAGTTAAAGATTTGTTTCTGAGTTAACAACAACAATAATAACAATAATAAGTCCTCTAGACAAAGTCTTGGCATTCATCAGGAAACAATTAGTTGAAAGATGCTGACAGTTCAAGGATAGCTCATTTCCTTTATTTAAGAAAAATCTGAGCATTTCATATCCAAATGAATACATTTTTTCTATTATTTCATTTATAATTAAATATATTTTACTATTAAAAATTATTTTTGAGAATTTACCTTCTGCTGCATCTTTCTGTTAAAAGGCAAAGTGCTGCGTGATTTAACAACAAAACCTATTCAGAGTGAAGCTGGGATCTAAGGCATTTTCTGCTCTTGGTATGACTCAACAACTCAATGTGCAGGAGAATTAACTCTTACATCTCTTACTTTGCTAAAATATAAATTTAAGCACAAGAAAAGTCAAGTTTGACTTGAAGGAAAAGAATTGGATCAATGAGTTCCCATTCCTCACTCTAGTCTCTAGGATACACTTGCCTTCTTAAGGAGAAGTAAATAACTTCAAGTGGGAAATTAAATAAACAGAACTGATTACTAAATAAGTAAGGATTTTGTTATGATGTAAATGGTAAATGGTAGGACTAAAGCAGAAAGCTAAAACACAGTCTAATCAAAAAGAGGGGACTGTAGAATGAACACTAAATCCAACTGCAGTGGTTTCAAAATCTCTTCTGCCATTTGCCAGTTCTAGAGGACAATATAGTTTTAAAGTTTAGTATCACCCTTGTTATAATAATTCTCATAATTTCTTGATATCAACAATAACATTTGAGTGTCTACAACATGAAAATGAAGATTATTAATAGGCCTTGACTAAATTATCAAACATTTGACCCTAGATTAAAGCTACTGTGGCCCAATCCTATCCACCAGGATAGATAGAGGTCTGTGGCAGAAATAGGAAATACATGGGATTTAGCTGTTTTTTCCTTTCTCTTGCATTCAAGGTCAACGATACTAGAGTCATAGCACTCACTATTGTGATCTGCATGCCAGTCTTCAAATCTTCAGTATAACATTGTTGGTGGCAATCATCACTAAGTGATCACGGTAGATCCACATTTTAGTCAGGAACTCATCAGAGCAGAGTAGATGATACACTCAAAATGGTCATTTTAGGGCTGTCTGATACAGAGACTATTGTTAACCTTTACCACTCATGGGCCTGAAGGAACAAGTGGTTGTTAAGAATTCAGAAGGAGTGGTTGTATGGAGAGAACATTTAAAGGAAGTCTTCAGTGGAATGAAACAGGAGAGCTTTTGCAACTGGGCAAGGAGGAAGATGGGGACATAAACACCCAGACTTTGTTCTTCTACTACATCCAGTCTCTTGACAGCGCGTTCCAGTAAAAAGCCTAGTTGGTACAGTCTGTCTGGGTCAGCTCCCTATTGCATGGAGCACACTGGAGAGTAGGTCTGGATGCAAAATGTAGGAAATCTGATTGCTACCAGGTTGAAGTATGCTGCCGTTTGTAGTTTACCTCATTGTACTGTCTTCACATGTAAGTGCAAAGGCCAAAAGACACATGGTGGCTGTGGATGCTAGGACACCATGGATTTTTCATGTCTTCATTTTCCCAGTAGTAAGGCAAGAGTGAGCCTGCAGACCTCTCCAATGGGTGATGCAATTCTCCAAGTTTAGCATTCTAAACCCACTGGATTTTTGGCAAAGAGAGTATCAGCCGATGTTGTTAGAGAGATGTGATAGACTATTTTGTTTCTAACACGTCTCAAGCAGAGCACCCAAGAAAAATTTCCTCCTTCTTCTCATCTGTCTGCAGATGGGATCCTTGTTTCTCTGCAGTCATCTGTCAGAGTTACAATCTCCCCATCTGAGCCCCTAACCGGCAAAAGGGTGAGGTTTCCAGAGAGATTATTCATACCCAGTCTCTGTCTTCTTGAATGAAACCTGATATCTTGATTCCAAGTTTTTCTTGTGATCGCCCAAATATGTCTTGGAGGTCTCAGCCCCATGGTGTTACTTTGTTGGTTTCTTTTCTTTTGTGGAAAATGTTTGTGTTCCAGTTTTTAGAAACAAAAGATTTTTAAACTGTCCTTGGGACATTCTAGGAAGGATGGATGGAGAAAATTTTGTCTAAGCAGGGTTTGCATTAGCACCTGGCCTGTATTTAAATGCTCCCATCCAAAGAACAGCTGTGGGAGCTCAGTGTGGTTAACCATAATATTTACTGTTAATGCAAAGAAAAATGGGGAAAGAAAGGGAAATATTTGGTAAAAATGAATTTACTACATATCTCTGTCTCTCCCTTTTGGAATGAGGGAACCAAAGAGGGTACCAAGACAAAGAGATGCAAATATGTATTCTATATACAATCTATCACTATTTTTCAACTGGTCATTTAAAAATACTCATTCAGTATTTTCAGTCAGGGTGGTCAGTGTGTCTTATTTATAGTGTTTCATCAGGAAAATGAAAAGAATATTTCATGGCATATTTTCTAGTTGTATTTAAAGATGTTTGTCTCATTTTCATATTTAAAGACGACTTATGAAAAAATCTCTCTCCTTCTGACACTTTGTGTCTGAAGATCTTCCAAATTTTTTTATAAATAATAAGCTTCAGAATATCCTTGTTAGAAACATGATTTTATTCTCCCCGAGCTGGGGAAAGTAGAGAAATAAAGGCCCAAAGCCATGGGACAGAAAGAATGGGAATTCCTCTCTCTTCTGTCTCCTCTGCCCCTGTGCTTTCCCATTTCCCTAAGCTCTCCTTGGCCTTACCTTTTGCTCTGTCTCCATCTTCTCCTATGTTCCCATCAACCCCATGTCCTAGCCACTTGGGTGCTTTATTCCTTTGCTTTTTCCCTCTAACATTTATATTTCTTGCCTTCCCTGAGCCATCCTATATCTTGGAGTCAAGTTCCTAAGAGGTTGGGTAAACCAAATATCCGCTCACCACCCCCTTGTCCTTCCTCTGCTCTACTCATTCCATTCAAATCGATTCACCTACCGTGGAAAACACAGCATGGAGGTAAAAAGGTGCCTAAAATATGGTGCCTGCCTATGGAGCTTAGAGTCCAATGACAGAGCCCCAACAGCTCAACGTTATAATACACACAATAAAAAAATACAGAAATGGGGAGCTAAATAGTGATGGATTTCCCAAAGAAGAGCTGATTCTAACCAAGGGTGGATGTTTCTAGAAGATTTTGTGAACGAAATGGTTGGCAACGGACCTCCAACCGAGGAGGCCGATCAGGGAGACCTCCAGCCAATCAGAAGACCCACGGCCTAAGCTAGACATGTGGCTGCTCACCCAGGGACGAGGGAGGACTGTGAGAGTGACCAGATGATGGAGGCAAAGAACACAGCAGAGAAAAGAAAGGTGAACAGCAGAGGCCAAGAGACTGGCTATATTTGAGTATAAATAGAGGAAAAGTCCCATGAGGGAGCTCAGAGAATAACTGTCAGAGATTAGAATAAACTAGAAGTTCAGTGGCAGGAAAACTTAAGAGATGAAATTCCAAAAGAGGGAGTAGGTAATAATAGTTATGAATAGAATAACAACTAACTTTAATGGACTTTTTACTATGTTCCAGTTATTATCCTAAAGCACTTAACAAAGCTAAGTAGCAGAACTAGACTCGGACCAGACTTGACCAATGCTGACACTCTTTACTCTGCAGATGCTAAACAGAATGGAAACCTCAACCATGTATTTTCCTAGGGTAGTCACAGGAATCCACAGGAGGAATCTCAAGTGAAAGATTTCAGTGATTGGGATAAGTGGCAATAAAAGGTAGCAAAGGTATTGACTTTAGTGTCTTCTCCAAAATGTTAGCAGCAAATCTTAAGAAATAGGGCAGTGACTTAAGGAGATAAGAAGATAACTTTCTAAAATGGGAACTACTTAGACATTAGATTGATTATGAGCTTGAAAATTTGAGAGAGATTCCTACTGAGAAGGTAAGAGAAAGTGGGATCAAGAAGACAATAGAAAGATTATCTTGGAAAGATGAGGGACCTGGCTCGTGGCCTCTGAGATAAGAAAAGGAGAACAGGATAAGTATTAAGCAAATCAGACGCAAAGTGTGGCAGAGTGGGAGGGAGTTCACCAAGGTCATCTCCACCTTCCCACCAAAGGTTGCTAATAAAAGGACTGGGAACTCTGAAAATAGAAGATGGCATGATCCTGTAGGTCACAGGCTTGGAAAAGTAGACCTGTACAAATTAGTAAATCTCAGAAGTATGTCTGGGACCCAGAATTCAGAGTAGAGAAACAACATTTCATGAATAGAAACTGGTTTTGAAAGTAAACCATCCCCCCATAAAGCAGATTCACATTCCAGTTGGGTGCCTAGACTTCTACTTTTACTCATTTTTTGGTTAGAAAACAGTAGACCAAATAGTTGGGACATCTGTATAACAGAGAGACTGCTGATAAATTAAAAGTCACCTTGGCAGAAAGCAGTGTTCTGAATGCCCATTGTATAACAAAAAGATCTTTGTAGCAAAAACCCCACAGAACAAGGGCTTGAGGTAGGAGCTCCTACATTATCCAAAGAGGTGAGGGCCAGGTCAGGAAAATCCTTCACTTATGACACTCCATCTGCCCCTTCTGGTTGATCATAGAGCAAAGAATAGTGAAAAGAGCGTGGCCGTTGGTCTCTGAGAGCCCAGGGTTCAAGTCTATGGCCTCAGTTGCACTAGTGTGCAGCTTTTAACAAGTTACTTAATCTTTCTGACACTTATTAATAAAATGGAGATAATAATACCTCCCATCCAGAACTGTCAGAATTAGACAGTGCTCGGTGGCACACGCCTGAAATCCCAGAGGTTCAGGAGGCTGAGGCAGGAAGATGGAGAGTTGAAAGCCAGTCTCAGCAACTTAATGAGACACTTAGCAACTCAGTGAGACCCTGTCTCTAAATAAAATATTAAAAAGGGCTGGGGATTTAGTTCAGTGGTAAAGCACCTCTGGGTTCAATCCTCAGTACTAAAAAAAAAAAAAAAAAAAAAAAAAGAATTATTGCAATAAACCTCTTTCCTTTCCTTTAGCTGCCTGACCTGCCTGGGCACCTTGAAAAACCTCTGATTCTAAGTTGTGGAAAAGAGTTAAAAAGTCATGAAAGCAAAGCCCTACCTTGTGTCTCACAATGTTCCTGCCCCTGGCCCAGCCTCTACCTTCTCTCCTATCACAATCATGCCTTGGCCTTATCCCTGTCCATGGCCAGAGTTACCTGGGTGATATTAGTTCTGTCCTTCCTACCTACCCAAGAATGTTTGCCCTCGTACTCCTCTCCATCTCTCTCTTGCATCTTCAAGTTTTCTCTCTGCAGGATCCTCCTGATCAGCTTACAAACATGCTGATAGTTTTGCCCCCCCACTTTGTCTTCTAGTTAGACCCCATTTTCCTCCTTCCTTTTAGAAGGAAACCCTTTGAAAGAGACATCTGTTCTTGTGACCTCCAGTTGCTTCTCTCTCTTTCTCTCTCTCTCCTTCTTCTGCACTGACCAAGTTTACCAATGATCTGCTATATTGCTAATTTATTTTTTCAGACTTCATCTTGGTTGACATACAGGCAGCATTTGACAAAGTGGAATATTTTCCTCCTTAAAACACTTTCTTGTCTTGGTTTCCAGACTTTCCTGATGTTTCTCCCTGGATTCTGGTCAGTGACTTCACCCCTCCAACCTCTCTATATTGAACTTCCTCGGGGTAATCTATGAATGTTTCACTCTTCTAATGACATTCTCTCTCTTGGTAAATGTTATGATCATTTGGTTTTAAGACCAGCTCTGGGATAATGATGCCCACAATTGTATCTTTATTCTCGACATTTCCCTTAAACTTATAGAAACCATCTGCCCACTTGACATCTCCAATTGCTTACCTAATTGGCAACTTAAACTTAACATGTCCAAGATGAGGACCCTAGGAAAATCCCCCAACCAACTTTTCCTGCAGTCACTGATTGTTGGCTATTTCATTCTTCCAGTTATTTCATTCAAAAGATCTTAAGAGCCCTCTTGATTCTTTCCTTTCTCTCTCTCTCTTTCTCCCTGTATGTGCTCTGTCATCAGTTGCTGTTGGATCTACTTCCATAATATATACAGCATTTACATTCTTCACCTTCCTGCCACCATCCTGGTCCAATTCTCTATCATCTGTCATTACTGTGGCCATCTCACTAGTCTCTATGCTTCTCGACTCTTGGACCCAAGCAGTTTCTTCTCAATCTAGCAACCAGAGCTGTCCTGTTAAAACATAAAGTCTGATCATGACATTCATCTCATTCAGAAGAAAAATCAAGTCCACACAATGATACCCTCTTATCTCTTGACCCCCTTGTCTCATTGATTTCCACTCAATCATCTCAGTTCTTCAAATGTACACAGGGCCTTTGCATTTGCTTTTCCCTCTGCCCAGATTCCTCTTCTCCCAGATTCTCTTATGGCCACATCCCTCACTACCTTAGTTACACCAATATAACCACTTCAAAAAATCTTGTCCTACTAGTCTGCTCCATTTCTTACATCTCCATAATACTTAACACCATTTAACTATATGTATTACTGACATTGTTTATTGTCTTCCCCAATAAAATGTGTGTCCTACAGGGTTGGTTGTTCACAACTTTATTCCAGCACCCTACTACAGCTCTTGGCACATGGTATTTGTTGAAAAATTGAATCAATTTTTATCAATTGGATGCATTTGAGCAGCCAAAGAGATGGTCATCGCCTGTTTAAAAAACTATTTAGAGGGAAAGGGGGCAGAAATCTAATGATCTAGAGTGTTCACACATACAAAGAACCTGGGAAAGGTATCACCCAGTGGGAATTTTGTGAAATGATGGGTGTCTCTTAGCTGCATGCTGATGGCAGTACTCCAGCCAAAGAGCTTCCCGTTGCCAGTAAAGAAACAACTCTCTCATGCTAAGAGTAAGACTAAGGTGGTCCCAATACCCAGACAGTAGAATTGCTCCTCAATGATTTTTAACATTGAAAGCATGGGATAATGTTCCGGGGCAGTGAGGGAAAGGGGAGTGTTATGGTCTTGGTTATGATTATGGTTATAGATGGGAATATTTGTTCTGTCAAGCTTGTGACCCAGTCACATTTAAAGGTCTCAGAAACCTGAACTGAACTAGATTTAGTGTTCCTTTTGTGTGAGTGAAACACGACTAATGTGGCCTCTTTTGTTCTGCAGATGGAAGCTGTACTTCCAGAAGCTGGGTATGAGCTTCATGGATAATCAACATGAAGTAGTGCCTGAACTTGCAAAGAAATGCCAAAAACTTTCTCCCCCAAATATTAATTAAATGACTAAATATGTGATGTCGGAGAAATTGCTTGATCTTTTGGAACTATAATATCCACATCTGTAATGTAATAGAGTACCCCACTATTTTGCCCTTATAATTTTTTGATATGACATTAATTAACTCTTTTCTTGTAAAATAATAATCTTTGTTCTCCATATTTCTTATTTTGCTTATGAGCAAATATGTTCTAATAAGTTATGGTATAGTAAGCTCTTGGTTAACAAAAACTTTTTGCCCATACAAAGCATTTATTATTATCATTCTGCCTTAGTTTTGTAAGATAGCTTAAAATGTTACTGTTCCTAAAATATTATAAAACTCTGATGAAAAACAAATTTTACTATCCCGGTATATAAACACACTTGGATAATTTTCATTGAACGTTTTAAAAAGTAAGCTAGCAACCATGATTTTGGGGCTGTTTGTCGCAGATAACATATCAAATCAGCCCATTCAAAAACTTGAAAAAAACTGAAGAGTCCAGGGAATATCAGCTTTGGGTGTGGCTTGATCAGGCTTCAATGATGTGACCAGAAATTTATTACTCTTTTTGTAGATCTGCTTCCTCCCTATCAGAGTTATTCTCAGGTATTCTATAATCATAAGATGTTTTCCAGAAGCTCCAAGACTATCACCTTCCAAGTTTGAATATAACAGGGATTATCAAAGCCGTTGTCACTTCAATCTTAGCAAACATCTAGCAATTCACATTGCAAACCTACTGAACCAATTTCTATGACCAAGAGAAAAACAATATTTTCACTGAGTATATGCTGTATGCTAAAGCAGGGGCAGAGTAACCCCATCCCCCAGACCAGGAGTGAGGCAGGAGCGAATCCCTCAACAAAAATTGTTTCATTGAGAGAGAAGGCAGGACACATGCATGTTTCCTAAGAAAAACAGAGGCATCAGCTCCTGCCATTACTGCTGTATAATTTCTCCAGCTGCCAAGAAAGCAGCACATCCTTTCTACTGTGCAAACAAGCAAGCTGCTGGGAGACCATATTAACTTTTGTTAATAGAAAGCTTTGAGTTTGCAGAGTACAGCCAAATCTCCCTCAAGAGCTGGTGCAGTCAGCTGTGTTTATCTTGTCCTTGTTTTCGGGCAATGCTGGCTGGAACAGATCAGCCTTGCCATGATAACCATGAGAAGTGCCGTGTCGTGCCCAGGCTCTGGTACAGACATTTTCTGGGGCGCCACAGTGAAGCATCACTCATGCACAGTTCAGGGAGGAGAACTCGGCGTAAGCTCCAAGAGCAAATTAAACACAACTTTGTGGGTTTCGTGGTTAGCTGCCAATGAGAAGACTGATCTCTGAGTTAATAGTTCATGACAGGATGACTCCAGAGTTCTTGGCAGGAAGCAGTGTTCCCAATACTAACCCTCCTTATGGCGAGCAAGACACATATGCTAAGTCGTCCATATTTACTGGTGGTATTTGCATAAAGGATCAGCTCTATTATTTTATTCAATGCCAAAATTTCCCAAGATGAACAAGATGGTGGATCTTCAGCATGAATATGGTGATGTGGGACTGATGCCTTTAGAAAAACCCTGTAAACAGTGTAACCATGGGGGATGTGCCATCAACGTGACAGGTTTTCACGTAAGATTACACTCTCCCATGAATATGAATTTCCCTCTGTGGCATGTGAGGACTGAATCTTATAATGTAAGCTCTGCTACAAGGAGATTTGGTTAAGCTGTCAGACCGTTAAATAAATGGTCTCACAATTTGTTTATACCTCTACTGAGCACAACATTTCAATAAAGAAGAGAAATTTTAACTGCCTGAAGGGAGATGGGAAAGAGATTACAGGATCTATGTTGGTGGCTGAACTTCATCTCATTTCAAGGACTTTATTTTTCTAAGCATTGAGGACAAAACATGAGGAAAGTTGCTTCTCAAGATTCTAAGGGAACCCCCCCCACACACATCTGCTAAAATAACTAAGTGAGCCCCTGGTAGCCAACACAGGGTCTTTCCTACAATAATTTGCATTGAGAAATGGTCATCAAGGTCAGTGGTGGCCAAAATAAATTTACCTTCTAACACTAAATTAGTCCCTGTGAAAGCAAGATTAAAGAACAGAAATACTAACCTAATCTTTGGGGTTCACATTATTTTTCTTGCAAAGAGTTTTCCCACCTAAATATTTTGGGCTTTGGGGTTTATGTGCTTGCTAAATTTTGTCCCAGAAAATTTGTCATCAGGCAACAATTACAGAAAAGTTTGTTTAACAACGAAGCGCTAAAAACCTCCACTCCAGCTAATTCTTATGTTCCCAACTGTCAGAACCAGCTGCTCTCTACAAGGATCACGTCTCTGGCTAGGTCTATACTCTTGTATACAAAACGGTGGGGAGAGATTGACACGAGCATGCCAGTAGAGGCCTTCATCTGTTTGTAACAGGATTGGCAAACATTTCCAAAGTGAGCTTTCCCTTGAAAAGTTCTAGGCAGACAATCATTTGCAATTACATTTATCAAAGGTAGGTGGGCAAGTTTCACGGTTAAATGGGAGCAGATTGTCCTACCAAGCCACCTACTAGCTGTATTACCTTAGACAAGTCATGAAATCTCTCTGATTTCCAGTTTTATCTCTAACAAGAGGACAATAGTAGCATCTAATGCACTCTCATCTTAATCATTAAATAAGGTAATGAGCATAAAGTTCTTAGCATGTTTTCAGGCTCATAATGAATAATGGATAACTATTAACTGTTGGTATCTGATTTAAATATTTGCTTTTGTTCCTATTAAGTGAAAACTCTAAAGGCAGAAAAATCTATAATAATGTTAGAAAATGCTTGTCTCCATGTTTTCAGAGACACAGATAACCAATGTGTTTGACTCAAAAATATAAAATTTTAGAAGCCCAAGCTTTTAATTCCAAGACCTAATTAGATGTGGCAAGGGATTTTTAATTTGGGGGATAGCATAAGGTTTATTCAAGGATTACCTGGTGGAATAATTACTTTTACTTTGAATATGCTGTTTCAGAAAAAGCTACTGAAAATTGTCAGACAGGCTGTGAAGATAAAATACAAATTTCCCAAATGATGTGTCTCTCTGTCTGTCTCTGTCTCTGTCTCTCTCTCTCTCTCTCTCTCTCTCTCTCTCTCTCACACACACACACACACACACACACACTATCTGAAGCAGAACTGAATTTTCTCTCAGACTAGAACAGCCACCTCTTTGTGTTACTGCTGAATTTGCAAGAATGTTTTCATTCATGGTAGTACATTTGAAAAGAGGATTAAAAATGTAAAGTTTTGTCTTTGTGAACTTGACAGAGTTAGTCATATCCTGGGGGATGCCTGGGCCTCTGGCCTTGAGGAGACCCCAAAGGCCAGTTTCTACTTACTGATCATCCATCAGTGCCTGGGCAGATGGTGCTGACGGGAAGGGAGAGGACACAGCAGGCCCTGCAGCCTCACTCTGGCACCTGGCGGAGGGTTACCCAGACCTCCTCCTTGCAAGCTGTATAAAAGAAGAGAAAAAGCAAATTCCAAATCGACACACTCTGGAAAACCACCACACAGGCACAGATGTGTGTACTGATTTTAAGAGAAAAACATCCTGCACATTTCCTTTCTATGAGAAAGAAAAGAAATATTAAGTAAGGAAAATAGGTGACGAGACTAAAAAGATTTTTTATTTCCTTGGCCAATGACCTTTGAGAAATTGGAATTTCCTTTGGAGGAGTTCAAGTGGAAAACAAGGGAAACCTCAGGTCGCCTTCTGGCTTCCTTTGTTACCCCACTCGTCGGTCGCCCCTGCTAGGGTAGCCACACTGCAGACGATTTATAGGCCGCAGTTGTTGAGCCACGGTCTCAGGTGGCGCTTTGCAGGTCACCGAGGCTTTGGCCTGCAAATGGAATGAGAAGGCCATTTAACAGTGTGGCGCATTGCTAATTAGTGGCAAATTTGGCCAGTTTCTGCACGCAAGGAAGCTTGAGTTGACTCTGGCCCCATCTGCTCTGAAAATGATGATAACTGGCTTTTATACAAAGGCTTGTCTTTCTCGGGGAATTCCTCCTCATTCTTTCACAGGAAAATGATCTATAAAGATTTTTATTTGCACCATTGCAGTTATTTGTTGTTTAGCAAAATTATGGATGCTTCTGTGTGTGATGGTTGTCAAGGGTCTGGTTAAAAAGCCCTGCAAATCTGAGGAGGAGTTCTCCTTTTCTTTTGTTAAGCGAATTCACCCACAAACTCTGAATTCTGCAGAAAACCTTCTAGAAAACTCAGTCTGACCTTAGCTCTGCAGGGTGACGACGTAGCATCCCTTTTTTCCATCTGCCTCTGTTCATCTTTTACTGCTAAACAGAAGCAATGGCTCCAGAAGTTGGTTTACTGGAGGTTAATTTTTCTTGGAAAAAAATGTCAGATCTGCCCTCTCCCTACTGTGATTTCCCAACTGGGCAACACATTTCTTCTTGTTTCAACTCACTTCTTCTTCCGGGGCAAGAATTACTGACTTTGTCCTATCCTAATCATATTTACTTAGGCCAAAAACCAGAAACAAAGTAAATAATAACAAATTCACACCCACACATACACACAAACCACCAAAAATAGTGTGTGGCTTTTCTCAGATCCCATGGATTCCAAAAAATAAGTAAGGAGGCAAATATACAGACCTTTTTAATTTTTCTTTCTTTCTAAAGGTCTGAGCAGAGACATGTCCCCTCCCTTTTTGTTGTGTCAATCTTTTCCCGGATTTTCTAGGAGCTTTCATGCATAACTCTCATTAGCTGGATGCTCCAAATAACTCCCAGCAACTCGTTTTCAGCAGTGTCTTTTTTTTTAAATCAGAAAGAATGCAAAAGTCTTTGTACCACTTGCAGCAGATAGACATTTCTCTGTTAATTAAGTCATTATGATCTTATTGCCGTGAGAGGGATTTGGCCTGTATATCCACCTACTCTGTAGCCCCGAATAATGAAAACTCTGCAAGACCCTTTGCTGATGGGTGTACCTTTGAGTTTACAGAGATTAATGATTTTTAAATTGACTCCACAGACCACTAGTAATGAAATTGACCATATCCAATTTTGAAAGCCCTAAGACCTCAAGAGAAACTGCAAATTAACAGCAAGAAGGTAGCATGTCCCTAGTGATGTGAAGCCCAAGCTGATATTGGTCCGCTGAAGTGTTGCAGAATTGGGCAGGTTAGGTTAGAATTGCTGCATTAGGTTAAAGATCAACCTGGATATGAAACGTGTGGGCAGCCTTAGGCCTGGTAGATTTGCAATTCCTAAAGAACTAAAGTAGTGACAGGATATTATCCTAGTGCCCTAATGGCATGAGACACAATTAAAAAGGAAATAGCTTGGGCTAATAACTTGCTTCTGTTAAAGTAGCAACTATAGGAGAAAAAACAGGAGCTGATATTTTTTGAAATATGCTATGCTTCAGACACAAGCATTTAATATGCATTATTTCTTTAGTTCATTATTAGTTCTCACAAGAACCCAAGTGGGACACACTTTCACTATTGTCCCATTGTGCAATTGCAGAAAATAAAACCTAGGGAGGCTAAATGACCCATTTGGCATAATCAATAGTCAGGTAGTGGATCTGACAGTGGAGCCTCCATCTGATTCCACAGTGAAAGAACTTGGTCTTTCACTGCCTCTCTGTAGACCCTGCTGTGATGGTTCATAGAATCACAAGAAAGGCAAAGGTGGAACCAACGAGGCCCTTACATCCCAGGCTTTCATCATCTTGAAGTCTTTTAAGGAACATCTTCAGCTTCTTGTGAAACCTTCTCTTTGTTTAACAATCAGTTTAAATTCCTCAGACTGCCCTTTCAAGGTGTTTATTTATTTATTTATTTGGGTACAAGGCATTGAACCCAGGGGTGCTTAACCACTGAGCCACATCCCTCATCCCTTTTAATGTTTTATTTTTGAGACTGGATTTCACTAGGTTGCACAGGGGTCTCACTAAGTTGCAGGCATTGGCTTTGAACTGACAATCCTCCTGCCTCAGTCTTCCAAGCGCTGCTAGGATTATAGGTGTGCACCACCACACTTGGCTCTTTCAAACTCTTGGCTGTCACTTCCCCTTTGTGCAATTAGAAGATTGTAATCAATCAATATGATCCTCTTCTTTCCTCAAAGGAAATAGAAGCAAAGACAAGTATTATGGTCCCCACACCACTTTAGTTATGTCTCCAGATTCCCATCAAGCCCTTGGTGAGTACCATCAAATGTAAGTTTGGACACCCTGCTGCCTGACATTCAGAAACTGCAATACTCAAATACCTATACCCATAAGCCAAGTGACTGAATGCAGGGTGCAAGTCACCAAGAAGGAATCCATGCATGTGCCATTTCACTGTTCTCCAGCAAATCAATTTCCTCCTTCAAATATTGCAACATGGCATTTGAAATTCAGCTGAGGAAAGATTTGTTCTCATGCCCCTGACTCCCCCCCCCCCCCCGAAGGGCAGGTTTTCTTGATTGTTGAAGGGTAAAGGAAAGTGTGATGTTAAAGGTTGACTTTTATGAGATCTAAACTCTGTACTCACCTGTTTTTCTTCTCTTACCCTCTCCACTCCCCAATCCATTTAGCATTTCTCAATGATTTTATTCTCAGCAATACCACTTTTAAATTGAACGTGTGCTTTACAGTAACAAAAGCTAAAAAGTAGTGTGTGTTCTGGATTGATTTTCAATTTCTTTTCAAGGAAAACCAAGAAAGCTTGTCCTGAAAGAAAGCCAATCAGAAAGAAAGTGTTCTCCCTATTTCTCTCTCAATACTCAGGGCTTGGTTTCCTTTCTTATTTTTTTTCTTCTTTGAGTCTTAGTACAGATTTTGGGCTAGCCTCAGTCTCAGTCTTCCCCAGTCTCCAAGCAACTCCTATTTATGTGATAGAATATTAGAAAAATAAGAGGAGTTTGTCATCTCCAACACTAGAAAAAATGTGCCATGTCACTTTGCAGTTCTTCCTACTCCATCTTTCTCCCCCACTCCATTAAGCTTCAGGGCAGCGAGGATACTCAGGACCAAGTATTCGCTCTAAATGAAGCTCCCTCAAGTCTGGCAGTCATAAAATGGGACACATAAATGACTTCCTTTGTCTTTATATGACTGCTTTATCAGTTTAAGAAGGCAAATGAAGCACAGGTTTGCATTTCTATCTCATACAAAATGGCAAAAAAAAAAAATAGTATTTTTTTTTTATAGCCACATCATAGTTTATCTAAATTTGAGTATGTGAGACATAAGAACCCAGAGTTAGGTTCTCTGGCTGATTTCTATAGCAACTGGAGTATAGTGTTATCTACAGGGGAACCGCTCAATATGTATGTGCCAACTTCAGCACCTCTCAGCCTTACACGGATGCTGGAAGGCTTCAGCAACACCAAAGAGATGGAGATGAGAATGACGGGCACAAAATAAAAAAAGGAACGGGCTAATATCTTAACTGCCTGCCTGGAGCCTCGTACATTATGAGATTGTGGGCTGATGGCAGCTTCTGATTTCTATGGGAAATTAAAGGGAAGTCCCAATGAATCCACCAGAAAGAAAATGTCTCTGAAACATTGAAATATAGAACTGGAAAGCAAAATTGAACTATTGAACATTAGAGGACTGGGAACTGTGACCCAAATATGATGATATCATTTCATTTAAAAATATGCTTAAGCACAGAAGACCAGGATGGCATTAACAGCAGAGCTCAAGTGTTTATCCATAAATCAGAGAAAGGCCAGGATGGGAAATGATTTGAGCCTTGAGAAAGGAACATGGAAGAGAAAGCCAAAAATCTGCAAAGGTTTCTGCTTGTACGTTCAGCACTACTTCCTGCAGCCTGGCCTGCTTCCCGCCTTCTCTCTGAAGTCAGCAACGAGATGAAAGCTGGAACGTACAACCGCCAGCTCAGGGAGGGAAAAGGAATAAGGGGAATATTTTTTTTTTTACCAGTTAAATACACATTTGGGACCTGAGGCTCCTCTTTAAAAGTAAAATCAACAGTGATGATTTCATAGGGGAAACAATGAAATGGAAAGGCACGGAATTAACTGTTTGAGTCTTAGCTCTGCGACAGGGTCAGGTTACTGGACCTTTCCAAACATCAGGTGATTTATCTGTCAAGGTGAGAATAGATATCTACTTTTGTCATTCTGAGGGGGAGTTGTATAAATAATGTATGAAAAAGTCACTGTTTAATAGGTCCCCTAGAATCGAGGTGGTCGGGGTTGCTGGGTGTATGCGTTTCCTAGGCTTGTCACAACAAATTATCACACATCAAGTGGATTTGAACGACATGAATTTATTCTTTCATGGTTCTGAAGGCCAGAAGTCCAAATCAAGATATTGACAGAAGCATGTTTCCTCTGAAGGCTCCAGAGGAGGATCTTTCCTTGCCTCTTCCAGCTTCGGATGGCTCCAATAAAACCTTAGCTTGTGACTATGTGACAGTCTGTATTCTAGATAATAACGAATGTGCCATGAACATTCAGTTATGTTGTAAGCACTGTTCCAGGTTCTGATGACATTTTATTTCTTTACCTCTCACAAGAATCTTGCCAGGTAGGAATACCATTGCCTCCACAGTGAAGAAACTGATTATCAGAGAACTTAAATAACTTGCCCAAAGTTGTAGAGCTAGTAGGTATAAGATCAAGGAATCAAATCCAGGTATCTCTAACCGCAAAGCCTATGCTGTTAGCTATAGTCCTAGAGGTTTACTTACTAAGTTCCTTGCACAGGAGAGGGAAATGGAGGGAATCAGGCAAAGAGCAGCTTCTTACAAGAAAGAAGGGCTCAAGGTCCTAAGTATCAAGACACATGACTCGAACAGTCTGTCACTGCCTAGAACTCTTGCCTCTCATGCCTTCCTCTGTCAACAGCCTCTCTCAAACACTCATTGGACAGAATGGATTGCCTGCCCAAAAGAAGATGGTGGAATCTAATGATATGGTAGGTTTTCAGGTCAACTTTTACTAGAACTTCTGCTTTGAAATCAGGGAATCCTGAAAACACCCACAAACACCCCCCCCCCCCCGCCACACACACACACACACACAACAGATGGTTGTTCTCAGAAAAGTTTCCTTTAAGAAATAGGATTCTTGGGCCTTATTTAACACAAAACTAGTGCTGTCTCTGGGTGTCCTATGTATCTAGCCACAACTTTTCCACTTTTAGAAATGTAAGAGAGGCCTCTCCACAGTGACAGCATGATGAGAGTGGCACAGTTCACAGAGATTCAAATGCATATAGAAATGTTAATTGTTAGAGACCCTTTCACCATGTTAGCAAGTTGCAGGGGATAATTCTATGTAGGAGACCACTGGTTATTTAAAATGCTCAGCAATAATTGAATACAGCTGTTGGAATATTGCTAAATGATTTCTATTTCAGAGTTAGGAAACACCAGAGACTTTCATTGCTCCAATTACCAAAACAGATTTTTTTTTCCTCGGGAACTCTAATTCTAGAAAAAATAATTGTACACGTGTTGGAGGAAGAAAACCATGCAAGCCTTTTTGACATGTAATATATAAACACCCAGTTCAGGCCTGGCCCATCAACTCATAAAACAAACATATAATTTAAAATGTCTACTTTTCAAGTTACTCCCATGAATAATTGTGAAAAAAGTCTGTATTTTATGTTTAAAAGGTTTTTTTTTTATATATTAACTACAAAAAAGTTGATAATAATGGTCATTTCTCCTTGAAAGAAAGTATTCTAGTTACTATTATGGCATAATTAACTATCCCAACTGTTCGTATTTAATACCATAACCAGTTTAATATGCTCAGAGACTCTGCAGGTCAGGGATTTGGATAGGACACTGAAGGGATGTGTTGTTTCTGCTCCACGGAGGCTGTGCAGATGAGGGTGGCTGAGCGGCTGGCAGTCCATATCACTCTGTGATCTGGAACAAGCATTCAGGTGACTTGCATAGTAGGACTGCAGACCAAAGCACCTCTATGTGGCTTCTCCGTGTGACTTGACTTCCTCACAAGCATGGCAGCCTCTGAATTCTCAATGCAGCTGTTCCCGTGGCCAAGGTAGAAGAGGAATGACCTGCCATCTCCCATCGCATCACTTTCACTGCATTCCTTTGGCCAAGTAGTCAAAGGTTCCCCAGACTCCGGAGAAGGGGACACCACCTGTTGATGAAGACATGACAGTTCTTATTACAGAAGAAGCACATGAGGTGGAAATTACTGTTGTAGTTGTCTTTGGAAAAAATGCAATCTTCCATAAGAAGGGATAAAAAAAAGTGAAAATAGTTCAAAATGGACATTATTATCCAAGAAGGAGTTGATGGAAGGAAAAATGTAAATGGATTAATCTCCTAGTGGGGCATATGTTATACCTGTTTCAGGTAATACTGACAGTAATGATAGTTACTAAATTTTACAGTGTTCACTGTGTGCCAGACAATGTTCCAAGTGGTTAACTTACATCAATTCAGTTCATCCCCAGTGGAAATGGATATAAAGATGTTCAGTGACCAACCAAAGTTTTACAGAAAGCAGTAAGGCTAGGCTGTGAGTCCAGGTAATTCATCTCCCTGTGTTAAGTGCTTTAACTACTCTGCCATAGTGCTTCTGCAATCTAAGGGAAGAAACAGGAATAGTATAAGGAAAAGCAAACTCTAAAGTGGCTTTTATTTCAAGGTCCTACTTGGGAAGGAAGATGATCTTTACTGATACTCACCACAGGCCAGGGATTGTGCTCTGTATACTACAACTCTTCTTTCTCACTATAACCCTAATGAGGTAGGTATTATTACTGCCACATTATAGAAAAGAGAACTGAGGTTCAGAGGCATTAAGTGACTTGCCCCAAAGTCACAAAGATTACAAATGGTAGCCTTGAGTTTCAAAGACAAATCCATCTGACTTTACCTGTTTTTCCATTTTTCTCCAGCTACAGGGTACCTTCTCCCTGGGGTTTTTGCGTCAGGGTCTATGTGAATCCTGAGTTAATTCACAGTGGAGTCTTTTGCTTCTTGATAGCATGACCTTTGATAATACTTGATAGCTGAGCATCCAAAATCCCTTGGTTTGATTATGAAGCTTTGGGAACTAATATTGCAACATTTGTGTTTGTCTTTACAAATTCCTGTTGGACACGAACTATGACTTTTATCTTAGGTAATAAGCCTGAATTCTGGAAGGATACTCTTTTCTCTTTCTAAGAATATATCTTATTGACTACCTGACATTTTCAAGAATTTACCTTTTGCCCTAACAAACCATTAAGCAAGCAGAAACTCCTCTGAAGAGGTCTTTATTTTACTTGGGCTTCAGCTTTAATTTGATAGGCACTCAACCATAACATCATGATTATGAAGCACTTAGAACTGTGCATCTACAAGATGCTTTCTATATATACATAGTGCTTCACTCTCTAAAGTCTTTAATCTCAACTGTGCTCATATCATGTTTTTAACCCATTTTGAGAAAGATCCTTGAGCTGCCATGGAAAAAAGAGGCAATTGGATTTGGGAATTTAAAGATATTTGTATATTTTACTTTTTTTTTTCATTAATGTGACTGACAGATTCAGCTCTAGTGTCAGATATTTCTCTTTCAACTTCCTTCCTGTGCCAATTACTGAGGTTTTGATTTGCTCATGACCTGTGGATTCAGAGGGCTGAACCCCCTTGCCCTTTTTCTTTGACATCCAAAATGGTTTCTATCATTACGAAGACTAAGCAAACTTTCCTAGACTCTGTCCACAAATTGAGGGTTTTCAATTATTAATATTCTTTCCAAGTTATAATGGCATTATTTGCAATCACAGCTATTCCTAATGGGGCAGAATTTAACTAATGATGGGAGATCGGGGAGAGTCACAAAGGTCTTAGACAGCTGCGGAATCTACCAACACAGTAGTCCGGCATCAATACAAACAGGAAGCTAGGGAGTGAGTGATCTCTCTTATCAGAATATAAAAGCTATTTGGATGTGTTTACCTTAGTTCACTTTCTGGAACAAAAGCTCTTTGACAAAGAGTAAAGCCTTTTTCATCTTAGAGTATGTTCAATGCCTAGGACATAGTTTTTAGTAAATGTCTGTTGACTTGTTCAGAATTGTCTCAGAAACTTGTTCACAGCACTTTGTTTTACTTGGAATCTATTGTCAGAGAAGTTCAAGGAAGAAAGTATTGAATTTTTCATGTGTGATTCAAACCTACCAACTTTCCAGTTCAGTGCTTTTTGTTTTAAATCATCCCTAGCATTCAGGGAACTAAAATGTATTATACAATAGCTGTGATGTACTCATTGTCCTCCTGAAAAACTTTAGTTATAACTCATCTAATCTCCTTGAGGGCTCCAGAGCTATTCACAGTACCTGGCTCATGTAATGGACACTCAATATAATTTGCTGAGTGATTACAATGACTGAAACATCCATCTCATTGGGAAAAGCTTTGCTATCAAGGCCCATTTCAGTGGCAGAAGCTGCTCATTGAGTCCTATTCTGGATGAAACTGCTGTTCTTTGCAAATACTTATGATATGCATGCTTCCTTGCTTGCCTTCAGTTTTTCTTCAGAGAATACTGCAAGGGGTTGGAGGCTAGCCTTTTGATCTTTTAAGGCCTGCTAAATGTAGTTTTTAATCCTGGATTAAAAATATGCACACAAGAAAAGAATTATCTTAATCTCATTACAGCACAAAGAAAAAACTCAAACTAGTAAAGAAGAATCTATGTTAGGGTCTGGAATCCTATGACTAACATATAGCTAGGATTTATGGGAACTCAAACATATTGGAGCAGATAATTTATCTTGGTCCTTCTCACTATAGAGTCTTCAATCTCTTTGCAAGTGGCCTCCATTTTCCCTGGGGGAAAAAGTTTGTTTATTTTTGTTTGTTTGTTTGTTTGTTTTTAGGGGCTGCTTCCCTGTACCTTCAGCTACATTTAACTTTGGGGTGCTCTAAAGCCAATTCTAATACAGATTGAGTATGTTATCCAAAATACTTGAGAAATGTTTTGGGTTTGAGCTTTAAAAAAAAGATTACACATCTATATAATGAAATAGCTTGAAGAGGGAACCCAAGTCTAAGTATGATATTCACTTATATTTTATATACAACTTATAAATACAGGCTGAATGTAATTTTAGGAAATATTTTTAATAATTTTGTGCATGAAACAAAGTTTTATAGTGGGAGACTTTCTACGTGGCCTCATGTTGGCATTCAAAATTTCAGACTTTGGAGCATTTCAAATTTTGGATTTTTGAATTGGGGAGGCTCAACTTGTACAAATTCTATTCACTGATTTATTCAATCTCTATGTTTCAACTTCCATATTTTCTGGGAGTTAGGATTCGAATGACTCAATTGACTTACAGGTCCACTTTTGGTCTAATTACCAATGGGACAAGTTAAATCTTTTTCAGGCAGGGTTCTTAGCAGGAAAAGTTTTCAATTAAAGAGTGTTGGCAAGAGGAAATGATGGACAAATCTTCAAAAATTACCATATAAATCTATCTTTGCTAGAAGGTGATTTTGAGTAGATTAATCATCATGAAAACATTTAAAATAAAAATAATGAAAATTAGTTTCAATCTTTGTACCTAATACTACCTCATTTTTATTGCTAAACTACCTCTTTATCTATGACTCTCCTAGTTCTCTCTCCAAAATTATCTTTAGAGGATAATTTTGTGAACCTTGACCTGAACGTCTTATATTAGAAGCCAAACAATAAGGATAAATCCTTTGAACATTTCTTGTTGCTTCTGGTAGCTTCATTTGTAATGACTATTTGCCCTAAATTAAAGTGAGGTTGGGGAAAGTAGAAATCAAACTCCAGGGAAAAGATCTGAAAAACTGGGAATACTTTTGAAGCTTAAGAAGATGAAAGAGATTGTAAGTAGCCTCAACCTTTCTTTGATAATTTACTCATGTAGAAATCTGCTTTCTTCAAAACAATGCATAAATTTATTGAAAAATGAACTTTGAAAAGTATGGGTAATCTTATATATCTTAACAATTTAAATAAAAATGGCTATAAATGAATGGCAATTGAATTTTTAAAAAACTTTAATGGTCTTGATTTAATTTAATGTTTAAAACTGATAATGTAAATACCCTATTACCAAGATTTTGCTTCAGTTGTACCCCAAATTTACCAAGCTTGACGTGTTTGCAGCTCCTAGCGAGATGAGCTCTATTGAGAGAATGAGAGCGCATGTGCGAGGGGACAAGGGCACACAGTCGGCAGCCATGTTTCCATGTTCGACTCTTCCTCACCCCACTGATGATTGGACAAGGAGAGAGAGCCCAGCCCAAGGCCAGCCTATTAAAAAAAAAAAAAAAAAAAGCATTGAGCCAATCAGATTCTATCTCTCAAAAATGTGAATAAATGACAACAGAAGGAATCAATCAGATTCTATCTGTCAAAAATGTGAATAAATGACAACAGAAGGAGTCTAGGAAATATTATTAAGAGCAAAAGGTATGTAGAGATTTGATTTCCATTGGGCTATGCAAAAGCCAATCAGAGAAGAAAAAATGAATCAACAGAGGAAGCCCACCTAGAAAGAGAGAAAAACAACATCTTAGTGATGTAATCTCTTTTAAGAGATGGACAGCCCACTGGTCCCTAGAGCAGCCCTCGTTCATGTTTTAATGCAGGTGGAGACTTGAAGCAAAACCTCTGTTTTCTACAACTATCTTGAGTATCTCTGTCCCTTATAATTCAAAAGACCTAACTTCAACACCATCTTATCCAGGGCTCATTATGAAGCTAGGGGCTGCCAACTTGCATTAGGCAATGGAACTCGATAATTTGACATTTAGGAAACTGACATGGATCCTCTCAATAATGAAATTTGAGAAAATCTGGAGTTAGCAGAGATGAAAATATTTGCATATTGGCTTGCTTTCTTGGGTCAAGTTTGTCTCTCTCCCTCCCCAGTACTAGTGTAGGCAAGTCCAGCTGTGGTCTAGGGCTTCATCAACAGACAACACACACCCTATCAGAAGGAGAGCCAACCTGTGTCACTTGGAGGTCCATTCCAGTCCAGGGTCTATTGAGAATTATTTGGGGGATAATTTGGGGGGCATTTCCTCTCTCTGAACAAGGCCAGGAACTCTGGTCCTCAGTGAGAGGAACTGGAAGGGCAAAGTTGAAGAAAGTTTTTTAGTCACCTTGCATATAGTAGAGTCAACTTTAGTACCTGGGCTGGAGGTCATCTGGGAGTGAAGCTGTGATAGTAAGGAGAGTGAATGACTTTTACACTCTGTGTGTGTGTGTGTGTGTGTGTGTGTGTGTGTGTGTGCATGTGCACACACATATGTGTGTTGCTGAGGCAGCAGAATAATGAGCAGAGATGGAGCTTTGAATCATGCCTTTCTTGGGAGAGGGATGGCTGCTGGTGAGCTCAGGGAGTGTTGGATGCTTAATCTGGCCTCAGGAACTTGAAATTCACTGGAGGGCTGACCAGCACAGACTATGATTCCCCCTTACAGTGCCTTCAAACCAACATCAGTGGCCCTGTGATTTTTGTTGCTTTGGAGCAGGGAGATACGGTAAGTTGGTTTAACAATCCTTCCTGCTAGTGTATTATGACAAAAACTGATGACCATTGTAAACATATAAAAGAACATGCAGAAAATATTGCCAATAGGTACCAAGTAAAAATACAAAAAAGTTTTTAAGAGGTGCCATAGCATATTGTTACAAAAGGCATGAATTCTGGAACCAGACATGTTGGGCCTAATGCTGAGTACCATCAACTTATTAGCTGAGTAACTTTTAGCAGGACACTTAAACTCTCTATACCTCAATTTCTTCTTCTCTGTAATGGGGGCAATAATAACAATAGCCAATACTGCATTCAGTTATTGTAAGGATACATGTAGTTTTTGTGTGAGATATGTACATGGCTGGTACATAATAAATATTCAGAGCTGGGCATGGTGGCACATGCCTGTAATCCCAGTGGCTCAGGAGACTGAGGCAGGAGGATTTTGAGATCAAAGCCAGCTTCACCAACAAGGCCCTAAGCAACTCAGTGAGAACCTGTCTCTAAATAAAATTTTTTTTAAAAGGGCTGGGGATGTGGCTTAGTTGTTAAGTGGCCCCTGGGTTCAATTTCTCTTACTAAATAAATAAATAAATATAAATATTCGGTGTTAGAGATGTTATTATTTGCTGCACTTCAAGAACGAGGTATAGAGCTGGGTACAGTGGCATACACCTGTAATCGCAGTGGCTCAGGAGCCTGAGGCAGGAGGATCCTGAGTTCAAAGCCAGCCTCAGCAAAAGTGAGGCACCAAGCAACTCAGTGAGACCCTGTCTCTAAATAAAATACAAAATGGGGATGTGGTTCAGTGGTCGAGTGCCCCTGAGTTCAATCCCTGGTATCTGAATGCGGTATAGAGATACACTTGTTGAAGGTCATGTGTTGGTCCCCTGAAATGTTAGGAGGAATTTAAATTCTGTTTGACACTGGTTCTTTTTTTTAAGTCACTACTATAAAAACCAAGCTTTGCATGTGTCTTGAAGGAAATGCAATGTGACCAACACTTTATCCTCAGTTCCAGGTGAGAAAACTAAGAGAATGAAAAGTGAGATGTGTCTCTCTGATGTTCGCTGTGCGGTTCTGACTTTGTTGGTGTTCTCTGCAGTAACATGTTACTGTCCAGTATCATGCAGCTCTGGAATCTTTTGCCCCACCCCACCCATCCTCCAGGCAGCACATAACAAACACATGCTCTAGAAGTTCCAGTTAAATAATCCCAGGGCTCAGCACAGGGACCTGGCACATAGTGGATACTCGAGGAGTCTTCATTTGACATGAACGAATGTCAAATTTGCTCTTGCCTCAGAAGGCTTCCACATGACCCTTCTTCTTCAAAGTCAGCCATTCTTCCTATGTTTCAGTTCTTTTGGTGGCTGAGCCCTTCACCATTGTTTACTTACTTCAGTGAATGAGTCTTCTCTGGCCATGTTCTTCTTACCTATCTTTACCCTTCACATAGCACTAAACATAACTCCTATGCTTTAACATTCCAATATCCATACTTCAGTTTTCTGCTTTCTTTCCATTGGAATTATAGTTGGAGTGGACAATTTAGAGGTGTTTTCCCAGTCACATATGGTCTTCTCTAAAAATTGCTCTTATGGTAGCCATGTTTGAACTGCATGACCATGATGCTTAACCCTAGCTGATGGGACCAGGAATGACCACTTGGGCCATGCTAGGCCAATCAAATTCTCTCCTCCTAGAATCTGGAATAGGATATGAGAGGAACTAAGCAGTCTCTCTTCATCACAGGAGATAAGGTCATGTAACCCTGGAAATATAAGGTGAGGCAGCCATCCTCTGTCAGGTAAGTGGAGAAGCAGAGAAAGGTGACTGAAAAGAGACAAGAGAAAAAGAAAAAGAAAGAAAATTCATGCAGTCACTCTCAGAGGAAGACAGAAATTAGCTGCCTTCGTTGCTGGTCAGATTCTTCATTTTCTGATTCCATCCCTTAGGAGGCCCAGCTGCGCTTCTGCCCTTGTTTTCTGTAAACTATCTACATAACCTCGTTATAAATTCTATGTTTATTTTTTTCTCTTTTTAAATTTATTCTTCTTAAATGTATATGACAGTAGAGTGTATTTTGACATATTATACACACATGGAGTATAACATTCTAATTAGGATTCCATTCTTGTAGTTGTACATGATGTGGAGTTTTCTATGTCTTTATTTAAGATTGGCTAAATAGGTAGTTTTCTGATATTAGTCACCAAAGACCCTTAAAAAAGACTATAGTAAATAGAAGGATAATGTAACTTATCTTGTTCTTCTGTTACTGGGTTATAAATCACCCCAAAAGTTTGCATATAGAAAAACAGTTCTGAGACTAGGGGTGTAGCTCAGTGGTAGAGCATGCACAAGACTCTGGGTTCAATCCTCAACACTGAGAAAGAAGAAGAAGAGAAATTATTCTGTAGATCAACAAATAGTGCCGAGATCAGCAGGATTCTGATGGTCTTACCAGGGAAATTTCATGCAGTTGCTGGCATCTGACTGTTGTAGAGGGCTGCACTTGCATGACTGGTGTTGGTATTGGCTGTTGTCTGGGGGCCTCAGTTTGTTTTTGTGGGTGCTCATCCTTCAGTAAGCTAGGTCAAGCTTCCTCTCATGCTAGTGGAAGCACTCCAAGAGCAAGCCTAGTATGCAAGTTCTTCAAAATAGTAGCCACTGATCACAAGCGGCTATCAATCACTTGCAATGCAGCTACTATAACTAAACTACTGAATTTTTAATTTTATTTAATATAATTCTTTTTCATTTAACTGGATTCATGGGGATAATGGCAACTGTATTAGTGAGACTAAATAGTTTTATTTAAAAGCAGAAATTGACAGAATGGTAGACAATACTATTGCTGCATACAATAGACATACTTTTGTACAAAGACAAGTTGAAAGTAAATGAATGGAGAAAATTACAGTGTGCAAACAGAAGCATTTGAAGACTTGGGCAAGTACTTTAATATCAAATAAGATACAAAACAAAAGTGTTCCAACTTCAGTGCCCTTTATAGCATATCAAAACAGACCCCTTATAATGATAAACAGGGCAATCCATCAGGAAAATATAATTCAAAGGTATATGCACCCGAAAACAGAATACATGAAGAAAAATGTCAACATTAAAGGGACAACCCTACAATTACAGTAATAATTATAGTAGATTTTAACAATACTCTTTCAGTAGTTGAGAACTAGACAAATATTAATATAAACAACAGTATCAAAACTATTGAGCTTGATGTGGTAGCCCATGATTATAGTCCCAGAAACTCAGAAGGCTGAAGCAGGAGGATCTTTTTTTTTTTTTTTTTTTATTTTATTTATTTTTTATTGGTTGTTCAAAACATTACAGAGCTCAAGACATATCATCTTTCATACATTCGACTCAATTGGGTTTTGAACTCCCCAGATACATAATACAGACTCACTTCTGTTACATACTCACATTTTTACATAATGGCATATTAGTGACTGTTGTATTCTGCTACCTTTCCTATCCCCTACTATCCCCCCTCCCCTCCCCTCCCCTCCCAACATCCCTCTCTACCTCCTCTGCTGTTGTTCAATTCTCAAGCAGGAGGATCTTGAGTTCGAAGCCAGCCTCAGCAATTTAACGAGACTCTCAGCAATTTAGCAACACTCTGTCTCCAAATAAAAAATAAAAATTGCTAGGGATGTAGGTCAGTGGTAAATCCCCCCTGGTAGTTTTCTGATACTAGTCACTAAAAACCTTTTTAAAAAGACTATAGTGAATAGAAGGATAATGTAACTTATCTTATTTCTTCCTACTACCAAAAAAAAAAAACTTAATTGACTACTACATCTAGTAATTTCAGAATATACATTCTTTCAAAGTACACAATACATTCTCCAAATAGAACATGCGTAGAGCAATAAAATAAGAACAATAAGTCTCAATATACTTAAAAGAACAAAATAATAGAAAGTGCCTTCTCAAACTTCTACAACATTAAATTAAACATTAGTAAATACATATTAAGGAAACCCTGAATATTTGAAAAATAAAAATTTTAATTATTTATTATAAATAATTCATGTCTCAGACAAAAATATCATAACAAAGTTGACATGAGAAGAAATACAAAATCCCAGTAATTCTATGTCAAACAAAAATAAATTTGTTATCAAAAACAAACTTAATCCCAAAGACAAGTATATGCCCAGATGACTTTATCAGTGATTTTCATCAGATACTTTGGAACAAAATAGCACCAATTCTACACCAACTTAAAAAAAAAATAGATGTGGGATCACTGCATAATCTGTTTAATGCAATCATCTAACCTAATAAAAAGTCTGATAGAGACATTCCTGAAACAAAATTACAGACCAATTTCTCATTAATATAGTTGAAAAGATATGTAACAAAATATCAGCAGATTACATTCAATTGTATATAAAAACAATAATATAACCAAATGGGACTTATTGTGTACAATCAAATTTAATTTAACATTTGGAAAAATCAACCAGTATAACTAGTATAAAATAAAAAAAGAAAAAAACCATAAAATCATCTCAATAGATGCAGAAAAGGCAGTTGATAAGATTCAATGCTGTACTTTAAAAAAAAAACTCCTCCAAAATTAGGAATAATAGGGAATTTATTAAAACTGATAATGGGCACCTAACAGAAACTTTAGCTAACATTATATTTGATGATGAAAGGTCCAACTTTTTTCTCTTGAGGTCATGAACAAGGTAAAGATGCCTGCTTTCATCACTTCAACAGTACATTTTCTTGATGTCATTGCCATTTCAATCAGTCAAGGAAAAGAAATAAAAGGCATAAAGATTAGAAAGGAAGAAGTGAAGTTGTCCTAATGGTAGATGATATTGTTTACACAGAAAAATTCAGAGACTCTATAAAACAACTATTAGAACTGATAAGAATGTGTAACAAGTTCAAGAGACACTATGTAATATTTTTAAAAACAAATTTCATTCTCATATATTAACAAATTTCAGAAAATCTTATTAACAGTTGTGCTGAAAAGACTCTTACAGTGCCTGGGATTTTTTTTTAATCTAACTAACAGAAGATAGTGCTCAAATGAAAGCATTGCTGAAGAAATAAATCTCAAGAAATAGAAAAAGAATCATGTCTGTAGATTGCAAATTGAACTATACAGGTTTAACAGGATACCAACCAATATTTCAACAGGATATTTTGTAGAAATTAACAAGGTAATTCTAAAATGTATATAGAATACAAAAGATATAAAATAAATCAAAGTAATTTTTATCTGGAAAACTTTTCCTATCTAATTTTATGACTTACTCTTTAGTTAATCAAGACAGCTTAGAATTGGCAAAAAACAGACATATAGGTCAATGGAAAAATAGTCCAAATAAGGGCTCATACATACAGGAGCAATTCATTTTTGGACAAAAATGGTATGTAAATGGAGGAGGAGGGGAAGCCTTTTCAACAAAATATTTCATATCAACTAGATATCTGAATAGGAGGAACAAACATTAACCCTTACCTCATACCAAATAAAAAATTAACTTGTCATGGATTGGAGACATAAATATGAAAGTTGAAATTGTTATACCTCGAGAAGGACATCAAGGAGAAAATATTTGTGACCTTCAGATATTCAAAATGTTCTTATCTTTCTTCCTGTAAATAATCACATGCAACTAAAAGAAACCAAATGATACTTTTAACATTCTGGCTGGAAACTTCCTTGGCTAGATGCACAAGTTCATTAGGTACATTTTTTGTTTGTTTGTTTTTAATCTTCCAAGTTTCCTTGGCAATGTTTTTGTGAAGTGTTGCTGCCCCTGCATGATGCTGTTTTGTTCTTTCTTCCATCCTCCAAGAGTACTTTCCTCACTGCTATTCTAGCCTCCACTAACAGCCTCCTCCCAACAGCCTCTTCCTTCTGTCCTCCTAGCCTTTGTCTTCAGTCCAGTTCCAAAGCCATGAGCTTTAAACGTTTATTTTGGCAGCACCCCACTTACAGATATCAATATCTTATCTCACTCTTGAACTTGAAACTTCATGGCTCACCCTTTTGGAAAACTGTTACCTTATAAAGAAGCCCAGTAAGTGCCCTTGAGGCTGAACCATCTTGTGGAAAGAGAGAACACACTGAGAGAGAAAAAAAGTCCCACCAGTGAGCTCTTCTAGCCAATACAGCTGAGGCTCTGGACATATGAGTGGCATCTGGGACATCCAGTACCCAGTTGACCAGCACTTACTGTAAATGCAAGAGTGAGCATCCACAAAGGATGGGAGCAGATCAACCAACCAGCTGAGCTTGGTCCACATTTCTGACTCAGTCTCTCATGAAGAAATAAATGGATTTTGTTTTAATTTGGAGAGTTTTGTTCTGCAGTAATAAATAATTGATATAGTCATTATCCTCAAAAGTTGCTTAATGAAATCTAATTGTGAATAAAAATTTACTTACAGCATATTTCAACTTAATATCCATATGATTTTATTGTGAAAAGATTTTTGCAAGAACTTTCTCTGCTGAATATGATCTATAGTACAAAACATATGGCAGGTCTGTGATAAGCACAGAAAGATTGTGAATTTTAAAATGCCTAGAAGAGGAGAGAGAGGGGGCAAGTTTTGAGTTTTTAAGTTTGAGTTTTTATTTTTTATTTTTTTTTTAAAAACTGGCTTTTAGCATTTGTTTTTCTGGATGCAGAAGAGGATAGAGCTAATAAAATGTTTAACATTTAATAAAATGCTCATCATTTCATAAAAGAAATAGATTAGCTCTTTTCTTTCAGAAATGAATCTCTCTTAAGTCTTGGAGCTCAATTAAGAGATTTCCTCTTCCTTGTTGCATATTTGTAACTTGCTTTTTGTCAACAGCAAATCTTTCTGGCATATTGACTTCAGCCAATCATGACACAAGAATAGAACATAGGAGGGGAAAGTCTCCTCAGACAATTGACTAGTGGCCAAGTGAGAAGAAAGGCTAATAGGAATTAAAATTTACCAGCAAGTGAATGTTTTGTGAATTGACAGTTTTGATTTTGTGGATGTTAAAGTGTTTAATTTTCCCATTATTGTGGTTAAGCTTCAATCTTGGCTTAAGTACTTTCAAAAAGCATGAAAATGTCATTTTGTCTTAATTTATCTTAAGGGAGTAGTTATACTTTCTACCTGTTATCTGGTGCTCATTCCTACTTTAATGATTGATCATAGGGGTCAGTTCCATCTGTGCTGAGCTGCGTGTCAATGTGCCCTTGGATTTTTTTTTTTTTTTAATGTGAACTGGCACATGGGAATGGAGATTAGGTCACTCTGCTTGGTATGTTGATTTTGCAGCTAAACACACCCACTGGCTTCACATGTGCATAGAAGTGGTTGAATTGAAACGATTATAGAAATGTAAGAATAAAATGATTGGATACAGCATCATTTAAGGTCAAATGGACGTTTATTAGCTAGGTGGAGATGACTGATGTATTGGATCGAAATTTTAGCTCTAGTTTCCTGATATAAGTTGATCTCTCAGTACTTCCTCATCATACTATTGTATTTTACCTTACAGATTAGAAAGTATTCTCATTTGGATTCATTACTTTCTTTGATTCTGGAACATTTTCACAACTAGCAGGAAAGCTACAAGATTGTGTAGATTCTGCCAGCCAGAGAAAATTAAATAATTTCAAAATGTAAATGACCTCAAAAATATAAGCCCTTGGGACTCCTGGATAACAGCTGTCTTATTTGCAGCTGTATTGTTGATATAACTATCCCTGTGCCTCCAACATCATAGACACTGAATAAATATGTATTAAGTTTGCTGATTATTATAGGGCTACTCATTATCAGTACAAGAAATTTTCAACACATATTTACTAAAATGTTATTGTTTAATAGTCCCACATATTCTTTCCCATAATGTTTTTCCAATAATTTTATTAAACAACAATAATATACACTTTTAACACTTTGCAGTTCAAAAATTACCATCACATGCATTATCTTATTTGATTTCCTCTAAAACCTAGTGAGCTATATAGGCAAAACCTAGTGAGCTATATTACTACTATTTCACAGATGGGATAACTGAGGCAGGCATAAGGAGATTAAGTGATTAGAACTGAGTCTCTGACTCTGAAGCCAAGCCTCTCTTCCCTTTATTAGGGTGCCTTTCTCAGTGGTGAAGATAAGGAAAGCTTCTCTCAGTACCAACTCACTGTTACAAGTTTGTTTCCTTATTGGTGGTAATTTTGGCCTTGGGCTAAGAACATGAGAATGAATTCCTTTATTAAAGATAGTTTATTATGTAGCTTCTAAAATGTGTACCCTGATGTCAGCAGAAGCATTTTATGGTTTCTCATGATATCTATGTAGGTAAAATTGTTAGATGATTTTTTTGGGGGGTTTAAATAACTATACACAACCCTTCAGTGATTTCCAATACAAAAGGGAAACAAATTGAGTTGGCACATCATTACCCTGAAGGCTCTGTCTGGTCTGGCTCCTACCCACTTCTCCAACTTTATCCTATATTTCTTTCCTGCTCATTCAGTGAACTTCAGCAACATGAATTTCTTTCTTTATAAAATATATGCCAAGCTTGTTCCAGTCTCAGGGCATTTGTACTGGCTGTGCTTTCCGTATGGAATGTCTGTAGTCCATCAGATCTTGCACAAGTAACTCTGTTGTATCATTTTCTCATCTGCTCAAAGGCATCCTTGGAAAAACCTTCCCAGTCTCCTTGTTGAGTGCAAAATGCTAGGAACATAACAGTGTGCTTCCATGTCTGTATCTTTTCTTAAATGTTCATTATACAAACATATACACATGCATGGAGAATATGCTGGAAAAATACACAAGAAAGAAAGAACAGTGGTTTTACTATGGAGGAGAACCATAGGATGAAATTAAGAATAGGTATTTTTACTCTTTTGTCTTATTTGAATTGCTTATCATCTTATGCACTAGTTACTGAGATGACTAAAACATCTTTAAAAGAATAAAGAAAAATTCATCGGTTTGTCTGAGACCCAAAAATTAGAAATAGAAGAAGAATAAATATTTAATATTTCACTTAGATTCAATAATTCAACTGTGTAAGATCTAGTAAGATAGATCATGTTTAAAAGCTATTAATTTGACAAAAAATTAAACTAATATTTATAACCACTTCACTGTGTTGAATGTATCAGCACCAGCAGCACACATGTTCTTTTCAAGTGCACACAGAACTATCTCTAGGAGAGATCACATGTTTAGGTCACAAAACAAATTTTAACAAAAATTTTTAAATACATATATATATATTTTTTGTACCAGGGATTGAACTCAGGAGCACTCAACCACTGAGCCACATCCCTATCCCTATTTTATTTAGAGACAGGATCTCACTGAGTTGCTTAGCACCTGCCTCACTTTTGCTGAGGCTGGCTTTGGACTTGTGATCCTCCTGCTCAGCCTCCAGAGCCGCTGGGATTATAGGCATGTGCCACCACGTCTGGCTACAAATTTATAATTTAAAATAACGCGCTAAATATCTTCCCCAAACACAATGAGGTCACACTAAAAATCAACAGCAGAAGGAAAGTTGGAAAATTCACAAATAAACATGTATTAAACAACGCACCCTTGAACAACCAAGAGGTCAAGAAGAAACCAAAAGAGAAATTAGAAAATATTTTGGGACAAAAATAAAACTGAAAACACAAAATACAAGACTTATCGTATACAGCAAAAGCAGCACTAGGAATGAAGTTTATAGCAGTAAAAACCTACATTTAAAAATAAGGTTCTTAGATAAGCAACCTGACTCTAAATCTCATGGAACTGAAAAAAAAAGAATGAACCCAAAGTTAGCAGGAAGAAGGAAATAATGAAATTGGAGCAGAACTTAATAAAATAGAGACTACTAAAAAGTGGGGGGAAATAAAACAGAGTTAGTTATTGAAAAAACTCAATAAATTGATAGCTAAAGTTTTTCTAAGGAAAAAAAAAGAGGATTCAAATAAAATCAGAAATGAAAGAGGAGACATTACAACTGGTGCCATAGAAATGAAAAGGGTTGTAAGAGCCTACTATGAATACCTGAACACCGACTATTTCACATTCTTATGGTTTAGATGTGGTGTCTCCTGAAAGCTCACATGTGAGACAATACAAGAAGGTTTGGAGGAGAAATGATTGGTTAAAATCTTATCCTAAATAGTGAATTAATCCCTAATGGAATCAAGTGAGTGGTAACTGGAGGCAGGTTGGGTATGGCTTGAGGATGTGGTTCTTTCCCCCAAAGAACCATGGCTATGGGAGATATATACTATATCTCTCTCTTGTGCACTCTCTCTCGCTCTTCTCTCTCTCTCTCTCTCTCTCTCTCTCTCTCTCTCTCTCTCTCTCTCTCTCTCTCTCTCTCTCTTACCATAATGAGCCCCAAGGAATGAAGTCTGCTGTCTATGAATTGAGATCTCTGACATCATAACCCCTAAACTTTTCCTCCTCTACAATTGAGCTCATCAGGTTTTGTAGTTACAGCACAAAAAAAGCTGACTAAAGCAGATGACCTAGAAGAAATAGCCATATTTCTAGAAACATATAACCTCTACCATGACTGAGTCATAAGGAAATAGAAACTCTGAACAGACGTACAACTAAAGTAAGGCGACTGAATAATCCAAAACCTCCCAACAAAGAAAAATCCACCATCAGAGGGCTTCACTGGTGAATTTTACCAAATAATTTATGAACCAATGCCAACCCTTTCCAAAAAATTTAAGAGGAAAAAATACTTCCAAACTCATTTTATGAGGACAGCTTTACCCTGATACCAGAGCCAGAAAAACATATAAGAAAAAACAAACAAACAAACAAACTATAGGCCAATATCCCTGGTGTATATACATGAAAAAATTCTCAACAAAATACTAGCAAACTGAATTCAATAGTACATTAAAAGAATCATACATCATGATCAAGTAGGAATTACCTATGAGATGCAAGGTTTTTTCAACATATAAAAATATTGTTACAGAATTATGTTATTAGAATACATTATGTTACAGAATACAAGACAAAAATCATATGATCATCTCAATATATGCAAAAAAATATGAAAAAAGTCAACACCCTTTCATGATGAAAACATTCAACATACTTGGAATATGAGGAAACCATCTGAAGCTATAAATAAGAAAATAGTAAATGGAAAGTAGTAAAATTATCTCTGTTCATGGATGACATAACTTTACACATAGCAAATATTAAGGATGCCACAACAGCTAATAAATTAATTCAGTAAAGTAAAAACCTTAGGAATAAACTTAATCAAAGAGGCAAAAGACTTGTACACTAAAAACTATGAAGTCACTGAATAAAATTATAGAAACAAAAGATATCTCATATTCACGGATTGGAGGATTTAACTTTGTTAAAATGTCTGTATTACCGAAGACACAGATTCAGTGAAATGCCTATCAAAATATCAATGATCGCTAAATAGAAAATAACAATGCAAAAATTTATATGGAACCACAAAGGACCCTGATAGTCCAATTCGTTTTGAGAAACAAGTACAAATCTTGAGGTCTCATACTTCCTGGCCTCAAAACATATTCAAAACAATATGGTACAGGCATAAAGATTGACACATAGACCAATGAAACAGAAAAAGAGCCCAGAAGTAAACCCATGTGTTATGGTTAGATATGGTATGTGTCCCCCAAAGGTGCATGTGTTGGAAGCTCAGTCTCCACTCAGAGGTGATAGAATCTTCGAGCGGGAAGGCTTACAGGATCCTCAGAATAGATTAATGCTATTCTTTCAGAGAAAGTCCTCATGGGGTGGGCTGTTATAAAAAGAGCAAGACTGATTTTTCACTTCTTTCTGACTTCCTATCTCATCATGTGATCTTTCCCTCTTGCACATGTTTACACTATTGTAATGTCATCTCACCAGGACTAAGGAGAAGCTGGTGTCAAGCTCTGAGATCACCAGAACTGAACGATAAACCTCTTTTCTTTACAAATTATCTAGTTCATGTATTTTGATACAGAGATGGAAAACAGACAAATACATAATGTGGACCATATGTATTTGGTCAACTAATTTTTGACAAGGGTGCTAAGAATACACTCTAGGGAAAGGATAGTCTCTTCAACAAATGGTGTTTGAAAAACTGGATATAGAAATTCAAAGGAATGAAACTGGACTTCTTATCTTATACCATTTAAAAAAATCAACTCAAAAAGGATTAAAGACTTGAAAGATCTCAAACTGTAAAATTCTCAGAAGGAAAAAGTGGGAAATTTTCATAGCATTCATCTTGCCAATGATTTCCTGGATTATGACACCAAAAGTACAGGCAACAAAAGCAATAATAGGCAAGTGAAACTCTATCAAACTAAAAAACTTCTGGGAGAAAATTTTTGCATCTATATATCTGGAAGGGGTTAATTTCCAAAATATATAAGAAACCTCTACAATTCAATAGAAACAAACTCCACCAAAACCCCTCCTCAAAAACCTGATTGAAAAATAGGCAAAGGACTTAATAAATATTTCTTTGAGGAAGACATATAGAAAATAGATATATCAAAAGATGCTCAATATCTTTAATCATCAGGGAAATACATACAAAAACACAGTGAGGTGAAGCCTGGCATGGGGTGCATGCCTGAAATCACAGCGGCTTGAGAGGATGAATCAGGCAGATGGCAGGGTTGGGACCAGCCTCCGAAACTTAGTGAGACCCTGTCTCAAAAAAAGAAAAAAAGGAGTCTGGGGATGTAGGTTAGTGGTAAATTGCTCTTGGGTTAAGTCTCCAGTATCACTGCCCCCCACCAAAAATCCACAATGAGATATCACCTCAAATCTGTTCAGATGGCCTTATAAAATAAAATATAACAGATAATAAATTTTGTTGAGGATGTGGAAAATTTGGAACCCTTGTACACTGCTTGTGAAAATGTAAAATGGTGTATCTGCTATGGAAAACAGTATAGAGGTTCCTCAAAAAATTAAAAATGTAACTGCCATATGAGCCAGAAACCTCACTTTTGAGTTTTTAATCCAAAAATAATTGAAATCAAGATCTCAAAGACACATGTTGATAATTACTATTTTATTATTTTCAAAAGCCATCCTAAATGTACATCAAAGATGAATGGATAAAGAAAATGTGGTATATACATACTATGGAATACTATTCAGCCATGAGAAGGAGGAAATCCTTTCATATGCTTCAACATGAACGTGGAGGCCATGTGCTCTGTAAAATAACCTAGCCCCAGAAGGACAAACACTGTGTGATTCACTTATATGAGGTATTTAAAATAATCAAACTTATCAAAGTAGAAAGTGGAATAGTGGTTGCCAGGGGCTAGAGGGAGGGAGAAAAGGAGAATTGCTGTTCAAAGGGTATAAAGATTCAGTCATGCAAGATGAAAAAATTCTAGAATCTGCCACAGACTATGGTGTTGATAATTAACAAAACTGTAGTGTACACTTAAAAATCTATTAAGAGGGTAGGTCTCAGATTCTGTATTTTCTTTACCACAATAAAAATAGTGAATGCCCTGCACAATAATAATCACAGAAATGCAAATAAAAAATTATCACCTGTCAAATTAGTAAAAATTTTAAAATGGTGGTGAGAGTTCCCTGAGGCAGGTTCTCATTTAGTGCTAGTTACAGGATAAATTGGCAGGCACAACTGTTTTGAAAAACACTTTGGAAGTACACATCAAAAGGTCTTAAAAATGTTTATACCCTTTGATGTAAAAATTTTACTTGTAGAAATCTGCTTTTAAGAAATAACAGCAAATATAAATACGTTTATTATTTATAATAGCAAAATTAAAAACTCCTCCAAATGTCCCATAAAAGGAGCATGGTTAATAAATGTTGATAATTACTATTTTAAAAGTTTATGTTGATAATTACTATTTTAAAAGTTTATGAGGTTTTAGTGACAACAGAAAACTTTTTACAGCATAACACTAAGTGGAAAAAGCTAGGATAACAAACTTCATAAGAGATATTTACACATAGTATTATCACCACGTTGTCAAAGAAAGAAAAAGATGTAGAAAATATGCAGAAATGAAAAAAAAGGGGGGGTTATTTCTGAGTAAGGAGGTTATGGATGGTTTAAGACAAAGGTTTTAAAAAAAATCCTTTTCCTATGTTTCCCAAACTTTTGACAAAGAACTTATATTACTCTTTCAATCAGGAAACAAACAAAAAGAAGGAAAAATCTTTTTGTTTGTTTCCTGATTGAAAGAGTAATATAAGGTTCCACAGAAAAATATATTATATCCTGATCAAATCTATATTTTTCAAACTGTATTTACTCTTTACTCTTTGCAAACATAAATATAGGAGATAAAATGTACAGTGACCAAAAATTAAACTCTTCATGCTAGAAATACTTGGAGGTACTTTACTGATTTTACTTAAGTTTTGGTTAAGATAAACAAACTTTTCCACTAAATCTTTAATTCTAAAGCAAAAGAGGTAGGCATATCAGGAGAGAAAGCAAAAGAGAGCATTACATTGTTTGTATAGTAAACATATGGCTTCTGGTAGCCCAAGGAAATATCATTAGGTCCCCCCTGTGGGATACCGTGTGCATCCTCTTCAGGGGAGTGGTCTGCAGGGACATTAATGGCATGACCAACAGGAAGAGTAGGGAAGGGTCTGTCCTGGCAGCAAGGACAGCCAAACCCACCATGGCTTTTCAGATTGGCAGATGGCACATCCAGATTGTCCCACCAGCCTGGAGCTACTAACTAAAACAATTACATTCAAGAGAGGATAAATTCATGCTACAATCAGATTCCTAATATTAGCTGGGATGGTGGGGGTCATGTTTCAATTGGTTTGGGTTGTGAGCAGATAATGAATAAGGGATGGGCCAAGAGAGGTGCAAGCTGGCTTCTTTAGGGACATAAGCCATCAACTCTGAGAAAATCAAGTTTACTGCCATGGCCCCAGTCCTCCTATTCGATGCCACTTGAGAAGTGTTCTTTTACTTTTACTCATATGTTTCCTTAAAATCAGTGAAAGTCAATTTGGAGATTTTGGGTACAACTTAGAAACTTGACATGGTTTACTGGTGATCCTATGAGATATTTAAAGGTGTGTGTACTGTGGTTGGTGGGGGAAGCTTAAATGTGTTGCTGGCAGTTCAAAATTGAGAAATTTTGGCTAATCAGGATTTGGGATTTTTAAACAAGATTAAATCTATCAAGGGTAAGCTGTCATTGTCACAGACCACCAGTATACCACAGTCTTCACTCAGTTCATTATCTCATTTGGATTTTCATGCATGAAGTCTGTATGTATTCCTAAACCCTGATCAATAGGCTTGCTCTTACCAGTAGGAAGCTTTCAGAGTAAAGAGAGACTTGACAGAACAGATCTACTCATAAGCTCTGAGCTGCCTCCGATAAAAAGCTTCCATTGAGAGAAAAATTCATTCAAAGCAACACTACCTGTAAGTAACTCTGATAAAGACAAACCTGATGAAGCACTATAAAAATGCTCAAAGACTCTCTGGGGGATAAGAAAGATGCTCCTCTGGAAGTCATGGGTGCCCTATGCAGGTAGTTAGAATGGACAGAGCTTTCGAGGAAGATCGGGACAGACGGTGGGATGCTCACAGTTTAGTATTTGGAACTTAGTAGGAGGTTAATAAATATTTGTTTTCATCTTCCTAACAGCAGATGCAGAGCACAGCAAGGAAGAAATGGAGCCAGAACAGTGTAATGCAATGCACAAAAGCACAGCATGCCAAGAGAGAAGGAGGTAATTGTAGCCTAGAGATCAGTAGATGCACTAGAATAGACCTCCAGTAGTTAGGATGACAGCTCCAGGTATTGTAGTGATGGGGACTGCAAAACTGCAGCATGATTCTGACAGATCTTTGATAGTTATACATCTACATGGTAAGTTGGAGCATAGGATAGATGAAAACAAGAAGAAATCAAGCAGAAATTTAGGTAGAAATCACACCAATACTGGTGTGAGGAGAAAGAACTCAACCCTTCAGTGAATGATGATTTGTTAAAATCATAACAAACTCTTTATAACATAAAAATATAAAAAGTATGTAAAACATGCAGGATAGCCATATTCAGTTTAGGTACAGGATTCCAGTAATTAGTGGAAATAAGTTAACTGTTTAATAAAATTTATTTTTGCCTCATTGATGGTGCAGCTTGTGTCACTTTGGAATGATTTATTCCTAAAGTCTCAATTTAAAAAAATCAGTTACTAACTGAAATAAAACAATCAAAAGCTTCATTGTTACTACAGTAATAACCTGTCAGAGAATGTTACAGGAAGGGTGTTGAACAGCAGAATGGAAGGTTACAGATGCAATTATTTCTTCTCTAGGTCATAGCCAATCAGTCGCTGTTTACACACAGGGTAGCTTCTGCACTATTTATTTCTTTAAATATTTAAGTTTTCTAGAGGCAGCGACTGACAATAGTCTATAGAGTTTCTAGCATGTTATGAGTGTTTAATAAATGTTAAAATATTTAATAAAATTCCGTATGATGAAAAACAGCAGTCAATAAAACTGTTATAGCCTACAATATTTTAATGCCATAGTAGTAACTATTTAAAAATATAAAAAGCAAACAGTGCATTGACTAAACCATAATAAAAAGGAATATTTATAGTCATCCCCCCCCCAAAAAAAATCCACCTAGGTAATTTCCTCCTAAATTCCTTAGGGAATCGTAGGAAAGTGCATAGAAAATGGATTGAAAAAAAAAAAAAACTTCTTTGGAAAGGAGGTGCGTGTGTGCGACACTTCCAGAAGTAAGCCGGGTCGCAGTGACACGCAGAAAGCCAGTGCTCTGACACAGCAAGGAAGTTCTTTATTTCCTTCTAATCCTGGGAAAACGTCCGCTAGGCTTGGGAATCGTGACTACACGGTTCCCGCATCTTCGGCGCAGCCCTCAGCCGCTGAAGTCCCCGGTGGCGAGGGCTGAGGACCCGCTCTCTAACTTTAGAGAAGGAAGTAAGGAGAAAAACAGAGCTGCTCCTTTAAGAACTCCCCTTCCCTTTTACTCTATGTTTACATAACACGGGGCCAGTCCCTGGCCGCCCGTGGGGGCGGGGAGGGGGCGCAGGCGGCCCCACGCGCTGGGGGCGGGGTCGGAGGGCGGGGGGCGGTGGCGCTCGCGAGGGCGGGGCCCCCCACCTGCCCGCGCCGGCGGGGCGGCTCCGCGCTCTGGCCCCCGCCCACCCCGCCTCTCGCGCTTGCTCCCTCCCTCCCGCGGGGCTTCGGCGGCGGCGGCGGCTGCAGTGGCGGCGACGCTAGGCGCTCGGCGCGGGCAGGTCCCCCTGCTGCCCGGTCCCATTTGTTGCCGGGTCTGGCTCGGGGCGGCCGCGGCGCGCGGAGCTCCGGGGAGCCAGGCGGGCAAACGCGCAGCCACGACGGAGCAGCCGCGGGACTGGCCGCCCCGCGCCCCCTTCGCCGCGGTGCCCTTCCCCGGCGCGCTCACCCCCTTCTCGGGATGGGATTGTAGCGGCGGCGCGGACTCGGCGGGGATCGCGGCGGAGGCGGCGGCGGCGGCGGCCGAGCGGGGCTCCATGTTTTCCCCGGGCCAGGAGGAGCCCAGCGCCCCCAATAAGGAGCCGGTGAAATACGGGGAGCTGGTGGTACTGGGGTGAGTCCGGGCAGAGGGCGGGCGGCGAGCGTCCCCGAGTGGGGCCGCGGGGTGGCTCGGGCGCTCTCTGGGGACCGCTGAGGCGGCGGGAGCGGCTCGCCGGAGGCCGGGATGCTCCGGTCCGCGCGCGCGGGACGCTGCGGCGGGCACCAGGATGTGCGGCGCGCGCGGAAGCGACTAGGGCGACCCCGCGGGGCACTGCGTGGCGCTCCGGGACCCAGTCCTCGGCGGTTCCGCGGGGGCCGGGGCTTGACTTCTCGCGCTGTGGCTGCCCTCTCGGGGGCCGGGGAGGGTGAGCAGGAGCTCGGGCACCTCGTGGGGTCGCTTCCCGAAGCTGGGGAGCCAGCCGCCGTGGCCCCTGGGGGTTCTTAGTCTCCCGAGGACCGTTGGCCCCGAGCACCCGTCTTCGGAACCCCGAGTGCGGGCTGTGGGCTCGCGCCGCCGCGGACAGTGGGGCTACGTTTTGCATATTGTTATGGTGACCGCCGCGGGCGGTGAACTGTCTGTGACCCAGGCTGGCAGGCTAGCCCTGGCTTCTCAGAGCAGGGAGGGGACGAGCAGGGACGCTGCCATGAGGGGCCTGGACACCGGGCGCGGGACCGCACTCCTCCAGCCCTCGGCCCGGGGCCTCGGCCTCGTGGATGCCCTCCTGGCGGCTGGGCAGCGGCAGGGAGCGAGCCAGCCGCCTCTGCTCCCTCTCCACCGGTGAAAACCACATTTTGAAGATAGTAACTATCTACAATCGTTAAACGGCAGCAATTAGAGACTTCATCTTCCTGATTTTCCTTGTGACATTTCTATTGTTTACCCTTAATAAACCGGGAGAGAGGCTTCGAGGGATTAAAGCAGGATAAAGTGGGCAGTGAAAGGGGAGTGGAAGGGGGAGGAGAAAAGTGTAGGAAACTCGGGAGAAGGAGCAGCTTGGCTTTAGTGTTGGAGGAGAAAGGATTATTTTTCCCTTTGGATGTGCCGCTCCTGGGAACCCGCGCTTTTGTCTTCCTCTGTTGAAAGACTTGTATTCAGTGCACCGTGAGTGCTGATAGGTGGGTTTAGCACACATGTGAGGAGTCCTAGCTATGGAAAGACTTGGGACTTGGAGAAACGTGACTTGATAACTTGAAGTAAATGCCAACATTAAAGATAATTTTAAAGAGAAACTCCCAGACACAGCTGCCTACTCTTCCTTACTTTGTTGCTAGAGTAGTAAATGGGATAGTGCTGGAAATCCCATTACTTGTCTTGAAACTGTCTGCAGCTAAGCGTTTTTCACACCTGCATAGTAATTGCACTTAAAAAGACAGATATCAGGGTTTTCTAGACAGAAGGAGGAGTGACAGAGAAAAAGCCACAGTTTGGTCTGTCTTATGTAACTTCAACCCAACCTAATTTTGTGAAGTTTGGATTTGTTTGTGTGGCTGGCTTCAAAGTATGTTTAACACTGTGAACTTGACATGGTAGATTAACTTATGCCAGAACTTTATTTCATTATTTCCTTTTGAGGCAATCATTGTTGAGATGTTTCAGAACAGCAGTGAGTGGGCCTGGAGGAGATTTTGTGTTCATAGTTGGAAGTGAAGGGCATTCCAAAGCCAGCAAAAGGATTTATATTCTGGATTGTCCTGGTGTCATAGGCTTATTCCAAAGTAGGCTATGTAAATCCATTGCAGTTGCATATGAACTGCCTTTTACTAATGCTTTCCGGGAGACATTAAGTCTGACATTGCTGCTGCTTACCTGACAGTTGGGGTCAGACAGGCAGAAGTTATTTGTGCACCTATTTGTGCCAGCTCTGTTTAGGCATTGAGGATCCAGCAGTGAACCAGGAACTTTCAGTTTAGTGTGGAGTGACAGGCATAAACGGGGGAAAAAAAAAGTGAATAAATTAATAAATGACAACTTCAGGTGTTGCCAAATTCTCAACAGAAAATTGATTAAAGAGTGCTGGGTTTTGCTTTCTTAAGCTAAGTCAGGGAAAGTCTTTCTGAGAAAGTAAAGTGTGAGTAAAAGATGCTAGTTGGTTTTTATATAACTTGAATTGACTGTTTTTGAGAGTAGGTTTCTGACTCTAGCAATATTAAACTTTACAGAACAGGTAAAATAGTGAATAAGTGGGTATTTTAAAGAGGCCCTTATTGAATTATATCCTAATCTCAGGACTTGAGACAGTGTCTTCCCTTTTAAAACAACAATAACATTCAAAGAACAATCACTATCACCATTGCATGTTTGATCTTCTAGGAGATTATATATATATATGGTCTATTAGATTTTCTTGTTATTTTTGAGGTTAAAAAATGCTTGGTGTTTTATATTGATGGAATTCTTTGCTTATACAGTATATTGTTTTTTGTTTGCATTTTCTAAAAATTGTTGTTACTGTCCCTCTATGCTGTCTTCTGAATTTCATAGTAAAATCTTACCAGGAAATTCTAGAGGTCAGGCTGAAAGGTTGATAGATATCTGTATCTTTATACAATATTCTGCATCTTTTCATGTGTTACAATATTAATCAATCCTATGTAGTTAGGATTTTATTGGGGTTCTAACTTTTTGTCAGATTAGTGAAATTTAAATTTTTTCATATTTCCAACCAGTTAATGTATCACAGCCACACTTTTTTTTTGTTGTGCCCACTAATTAATTGAATGTGCAGGAAAATGTCTACTCATTGGTTCTTTCTTGCTCTTAATTTTAAACTTGACTAACATTTTAAGGTTTGGGAAGTGGCTTAGGATTTGAGAGGCAGTTGAGTGGGGTGGGAAAGCACACATTCACAGTTAGGGAACCTGATTCAAGTCCTGCATTCTTGTCAAGTGGCTTTGTGATTTTGACTTACTTCCTCCCTGTTTTTTTAGCAATAACAAAATATGATTGGGTTAGGTTTTCATCAAAAACCCTTGGTCTGTACTCTGGAATTTTGTCATTGGCTCAAATGTAGAAAATGTATAGTTAAGTTACATTGTCCAAGTTGCTTGATATTTGTTGATTTTATGTATTAAAGTGATGGTACTAGAATTCAAATAGGCACACATCCTGCATCTGTAGCAGAAAGGCTAATGCTGTGTTTGTTTTTTATGAAGTAGAAACAGGCTTAAAAAAGTAACATTACACATATACTTGATTTCTTGGTGGTAGGTTATGCATGAGAACATTCAAATTGGGTAAAACTTGCTGTCTCAAATTTAAGAAAGGCAAAGATGGTTTGAAGTCAAGCTAAATAGATTGAAATTCTAGCATAAGGAGGAGATAATCTAATGGTAGAATTTAGGACTGGAACGGGCCTAAGAGGTGTTGGTATATATTCAGCCCTCTTATTATTCACAAACTGGGGATTTAGAAAGAAGGAGATTTTTTTTTAGTTCCTACTTCTTACAGTGAGCTGGGTCACTGTATATACTGTTTCCCAGTGCTGTCAGCCCCTCAAAGTACCCTTTTTGGATTCAATTTGAAGCATGCAGCTCTCTTGCTGACTAATGGCCCATCATGGTTTTTGGAAAAATAATGCTTGGTTCCCCTCACCTCACAGTTGAATGGATAATACATTTTGTAATATATTTTCATTAGATGCTTCACAAAATGTTTCTCAACCAAGGGTTCCTAACTGAGGGTCCACAGATGGAATTCAGGGAATCTACACATGTGAATAGGAGAAAAACACATCTTTATTTTCACTGTATTCATTAATTCAGACATTGTATTCAGATGTATGTAGCAGTTTGCTTTATTATCAGCATATGAGACAAAAAGGTCTACTGCTAGACTTGTCATTTAATGCCTCAACATAGAAGTACATGTATGATTTTTTACAATTTAAAACTACTTGGATAACTCAGTATAACTGATTTCTTTGGTATTCTATTTTATACATTGAAAAAACCCATTTGTCTGAGCAGAGTTGAATAGGCTTCATCAGACTACCAAAGAGATCCTTGGCACAAAAAGAGCTTAAGATCCTTTACAAATGAAGTTTATAAATATTACTGAAAAAATGAAGTTAAGTATCTTAATGGACATATTAAGCACTACTAAAGAGGGGAGCTACCTTCCTTGTTTCCTTTGGATAGTGCAGTTGCCTGTTAAATAAAACAAAAAGGACTATTGCTTGAAGAAGTTATGTGTCTTTCTTTTTAAAAGGTGGTCCCCAATTTTTATATTTGTTTCTGTTGTTCCGTAGGGACTTCACCTTGATTCTGCCTCCCTTTGGTGATAATAAGGAACCTTAAAATGTATCCTGACACTTCTTATTTTCTGATCCTCCACTCTAATTTGGGCACATAGACTTCAAACACTAGTATCTTTTATAGACTTAAAAGCCTTTGAACTGTTTTTTTTTTTCAATAAAACGAAATCTTTGTTGTCACTTAGCATTGGGGTGATCTGAAGAGTTCAGATCTGTTTGTGTGGACATAGTGTCTCATTCTGTAGGCTATTAAGGGTTATGATGTTACTGACTTTAGGTTGCTATATTTTTCTTTACTAACTTTAGCCTTGTTTGGAATATGTTGCTCTCTGTGTGACTTTGTAGCTTCTGGTCTGACTTTCTCAGATTTATTTGTTTCTTTAACACAACAAGGCTGGAATTTTTATTAGGACTTTTCACTTTGGGTCATATTTCATCATGTGATCATTTGGGGATGCTTTTTATAAACAAATAAAAGCAGCTTGATTCAAGTCTAACAACTTGACCAGACATTTTACCTGATAGATAAAATGCAGACACAGAAGACCATAACAGAATAAAACATAGTAATTGCTATATTGGGGGGATACTGATGTTTTGGACCTGGAGCCATGGTTCTGTGACTGCTGTGCAGGGGTGGCAGTGTGGCCTCCCTGAAAAGAGCATGTGAGGCTGTAGTTGGCTTTTGAATGGAGACAACAGCAACTGGTGGACCTCATTGGTATGGGAGAAAAATAACTGTGAGAAGGAATTTCTAACATCTTTGAGTTAATTAAAGGTTTCTCCTGGAGTGTGCAGTAATCTACTTTACAAAAAGAAAAGTGAAGGTTTGAATGATTCAGTTATTAGTTCTTACTGAGCTTATTGTCACCATCTTCTGGAAAATAAAATAATAAGCAGAAACTGCTTCATATTTCTTAGCATTGTCTAAACCAGCTGTTCTCAACCACGTCTCAGCCACCTCATGATCAGTCTTGAGGTATGTAGCCAGTAATTTATGATATGTAATAAAGTATGGATCTTTTAAATGATTCAGGGATGTTTTAGTAATGGCATTTTTACCTGTATGCATTCTGATGTTTTCTCAAGTGGGAGAGAAGGGGTGGAGTCACAGTAGGCAAGCCAGAAATTTATTCATTCAACATATATTCACTGGGTGTCTTCTAGGTTCGGGGAATACAGCTGGGACAAGGCAGATGGATTCACTGCTCTGGTGAATTGCTAGATGTTCTTGTCATAACCCTTAAGTGAGCAACTGCTGATGTATAATGTGTATGTATTACCCAAATATTCAGTATATATAAATGTTTGTCAGGTTTGGCACTAAGGGATACACAGACAGGCATGGTTACAGCTACTGTGGAATTTACAGCCTAGTTGGGGAGAGCGAAAGGCTGTGATCCTGGTATGTCAGTAGGCTCACATAACTTCTGCCTGAATGCAAAGGGGGTGGCCCACATGCAGTTTCATGGGCAAGAGAGCTCTAGAAAGAGTATGCTAAGACCTATGGGCAAGCTGCTGTGTGTAGCTCCTTTAAAAAGCAGGGAGGAGCCCTGAATGTTAGAAAAGAGTTGTTGAATAAAATAATGGGAAAGATGAGATGGAGGTAGGTGAGGAGGGGCTTATAAACTATTGGAAGGGTTTTGAACTTCATTCTAAGGGTGTGGGAGACTATCATAAGGTTTTCAGAAGTGAGGGGTGCAGGCAAAGCCTTCAACCAAGAGGACACAGTGGAGATGGAGGGAGGAACTGGGGCTGGAGCCTACCAAGGCAAAGAATGGAGTGTGAGCCAGAGGCGGCTATCTGGCTTCCAGGTCCTACTGCCTATCCCTCTTGAGACTGAGTTGCCTCTCTTGTCCCATGTTTTGTGTGGTTTACCAGAAAGTGCTGTCTGGGTATCAGTCCTGTTCTCTGATCCTGATGCTGGGTTACAGGCACCTTCCCTGCCTGCCTTAATTTATCTCACCTTTATTGGGAGAGATGGCAAGCCAGCAGGTAGATAGAAAGTGGAATTTCAGAGAGTGCTGTGAAGAAAATACAGCAAGATAGGGAGAAGGAAAGCTGATGGGAAGGGCTGAGGGGACTAGCAGGGTAAAGTGGTAGTGATAAGGTTGCGGTGCTTTTAAATAGAATAATCAGGAAAAGCTTTCCCAAGGAAATAATCCTGTGTCTTTTGGGAGTCTCTGTCTTTTTCAGTGTTCATTTACATTTTTTTTTTTTTGATTCAGCCACTTAGAGGGGGTTCTGCTCTTACAGCCAAAAGATACTGAATATTCCATTAGTTAAGAAGCAAAATGCATAAGCAGTTTACAAAGGGAATATAGAAGAACAAACAGATCTAAGGACAGATACTTAGTGTTCCTCCACATAGACATGGTTCAGTGCATAGTGCCACCTGCCACCAGCCCAGAGTGATAGTTACATTCCACCAGAGTTCATTGAAACTGTCTTCCCTTGGAGTTTGCCCTTGGGGTCAGGGATGCCTGCCTGACTCCACCCTCTGTGGATTGTGAGCACACCTTTCTGGCACACAGTGAGCATTCATATGTCTTGAGGAAATGGATTTTTAGGGACACGCCCAGGCACCCTGCTTGACACAGGTGACACAAGGGTTTAATAGATGTTTCTTAATTTGGAAGGAACACTGCTTCTGTAGTACAGTTGCGGTTCTATGAACAATCCTGCCAGCCTATAGGGCTCATGTTAAAGATTCCCCAAGATACTAAGCTACTTTACTGACATCATCTATTCCAATTTCAACTTCTGTTTGTTTTTCTTTTCATGAGTTACCTAACAGTCATTTTGTCACCTGCAGAAAGTTCTGCCTTGAAGGGAAGTGGGCCATCTGTTCTAATTCCACCAGCTGCTGTGAACTGCATTGCAGTGCCACGGTGGCACTGAAAGGCTGTGGCCATTAATGCCTGTTAATGATGGCTGGAGATACTGTGGCATACAAGACTCTTAGATGACAAACCTAATAAATATGCATCAGGGGTATTTTCAGCAGTGGGTTTAAGTCTCTATTGAGGTTTTCTTTGCAGCCATCCACATAATGCTTCTCACTCTCAAACACTTAACTCTGCTTATTCCCTGATTTTCTGCTCATGCAGAATCTGTTTTTAGGATAAGAAATCATTATTTCAAGCTTTGTACTTCCATTCTAATTAGTACCAGTTTAACAGAATCCAACCACAGCAGGCGGTTGTATGTTTATTTTTTAGACTATTGTTAGGAAACGCGGGTTTACTATTGCCAAGTGCTTCTGAGGAGCCTGGGCAGCTCTTCCTCCCTCTTCATTTGTACCTGCTTCTCCTGCTTCCTGCTCCTCATTTGTAGAACCCTCTCATTGTAATGAGAACTTGTGATAGGTGTGCAATTAAATTTTCCTGAGGCACTTGATTGATTACTTTGAGTAAAGGTCATTTCTGCACAAGGACCATAGACACAAAGGAATATATGCTTTCACCCCAGATCCCAGAAAATTATGCAGACTAGATCCTTATACTTCTCAAGATAGTTTTTCACACATTCAGACTATTTTCACTTGGTAAGCATTCAGTTGTTTGACCCTTCAAGCCATCTGTGAAAGAATTGTAATAAAGCCTGAGTTACTAAGGTGGAGATTACCCAATTTTTCTATTTGGTGTTGTAGATGGTTGGAGATCATATAGGCAATTCAGGTTTTTTACTTCATCTCATGTTTTTCCCAGCCAGTGAGAGTTCCTCCTATCCCTGTGTATACGTTCCAGACCTCCCATCAGAAGAATCCTCTCTTTGAAACAGGTCTGGTTCTGCAATTGCATTGATCCCGCCACTTGGCACAAGTGATGTTGTGTGGCTTCTGGGTGTTGCCTTAAGGGATGTTATAGCCTGTCTTTGCCTTCCATATCCATAATAAAATACCACTTGCTGGGGGCTTCAACAACAGAAACTAATTTTCTCACAGTTCTGGAGGGAGCATTTCAAGATTAAGGTGTCAGCAGGCACCTGAGACCTCTGCCCTTGGCTCACAGACGACCACTTTCTCACTGTGTCCTTACATGGCCTTTTCACTGTGCACGCGTATCTAGTGCCTCTTATAACACTAGTCATACTTGATTAGGACCTTTCCATGTTACCTCATTTTAACTTTGGTTTTCTGAGAGTTAATACTTCATAAGAATTTTAAGGGGTTATAGTTCAGACCAAAATGTTCTGTTAGTGGGCAGCTGATTTATCACAAAAGTCTGACTATCTTGCTGAAGGTAGTTGCTCTGGCAGATGAGAGATTATAAAAGGGAAGGAGAAGTTCTTCCATCCCACAGCCATTCCAGCCATCTCAGCTGAGGCAGCAGACCTGTGATTGAAACCATCATGGGTCCTTTGGTCCATCAAACTTCGAACCCATATCATACAGAACAAAGATGAGCTCTTTCCACCACCCTCTACCCAAATGAAAGTATCATGAGCAGATAAGCAGCAGTTGTTTTAAAACACTTGTTTACAGGAGATTTGTTATATTGTAGTAGACAAAACACCAGAATACTATGTATGCAAATGGTTCTGTGGTCAGATTTGACAATTCTAACATGAAATAAATTCACTCATTTCTTATTGAATTTTTTTGCTTCTTTCAGATTATTAATTACTTTAATATGCACATTTTTAGCCTTTTGGATGAGTTATTCCAAACATGTACTGTGTGGTTTGAAAGTCTTGGCTGTCATAAGCATTTGTGGAGTGATTTTATCACATGCAAGTCACCTGCAGGTTTCCGTGCATTCCCCCTCCATAATCAGTACAGTCTCCCACAATTCACTGAGCAGTTGAATAGCCCAGCTGAGCTGAGAACCATGATTCTGGGAGACTCCCACATAAGCAGCTTTCACCCAGGACAGCTAAGTGCATGACACAGATTTTCAGGCTATTAAAGGTCACCTGACATGAAATAATAGAACTAGCAGAGATTTGAGTAGGGAAAGTAATCTATATCAGCATTCTGCAGGTATAGGGTGCCAAGTAGACCAAAGAATGTTTTAATACTGCAGTCAGGTGGTTAAATGACAGGATGAAAAGCTCATTTATATTGGTTGTACCTGTCTGTGACTGCAGGCAGTAAGAATGTAGGATAGCTCCTGAAGTACTTCACACGTCTCATGCTTGAAATGGAGAACAGTTTTGTGTCAGTTAAGAAATAAGCAAAGGCAGAAGGTTGCTCTGGTGCTCCCAGTTTTGGGTGGGCCAGTATACTCTGTTCACAGAAGAGGCCAGGTGTCCTAGCAATGCTGCTGCCAGCCATCTGCACAGCACCATGGGTGGAAGGACCTGCAGGCATGGGAGCCACCACCTCCTTCCAAACTGGACGTGTCACCATAGAAAGAAAAGGGACTCCTCTTGTAGTTAGCTGATGAGAGAAATATAACTTCTAAACCTTTCCAATGGGGGAATTTTTCATTTTTAATCAGAGAGTGAGAAATGCAAAATCCAGACTTTGCCTTTAAAATCGATCAACTATGTGTTAAACTTCCAGGGATGGAATTGTAACTCAGTGGTAGGGCACTTGCCTCACAAATGTGAGGCACTGAGTTCCGTCTTGGCACCACATGAAAACAAATAAAGGCACCAAGTCCATATACAACTAAAAAAATAAAAATAAAAAAATTTAAAAAATGATAAATTAAACTTCCAAATCACATATTTTGAAAGTTTGAAGCTTTTATAATCTTTTAGATTTTAAAACAACTATGGTAAGACTTTTGGGACTATATATAAAATCTTGTCTGTTGTGAATGGGTATGTCTAATTAAAAATGGAATCTACTATACATCCAGAAATTGAGCAGTCTAAACATGTTCACCAAACATGAGCCACTTGGTTTGTGCTAGGTGATGCTGTTGCTGCTTCATAATGATGATTAGGGGACCAGGGGTGCCAGAACTCACATGTTATATGAGGAAATGTGGAGCAATAAATTGTGGCTGGAACAGAGGAAGGATGGTTGGAGGGAGCCGCTATTCTGGGAGCACGGTGTGCCAGGTTGTGTTAGGTGTTTTTTTTTTTTTTTTTTTTTAAAGAGAGAGTGAGAGAGAGGGGGACAGAGAGAGAGAGAGAGAGAGAGAGAGAGAGAGAATTTTAACATTTATTTATTTTTTCTTAGTTCTTGGCGGACACAACATCTTTGTTGGTATGTGGTGCTGCTGAGGATCGAACCCGGGCCGCACGCATGCTAGGCGAGCGCGCTACCGCTTGAGCCACATCCCCAGCCCCTGTGTTAGGTGTTTTATGTTGTTGTTCCAGGAACTGTTTTTTGTTATGTGGGCAGTGAGGCTCAAGCTTAGTGACTTGTCCAAGTTCATTCCACTTGTGGGTGGCAGAGCCCAGTTGAAAGGTAGTCTGTGTGACTCTGAAGCTGATTCCTTCTACCAGGTGAAGGTGGGAGGCATGTATATTGCTGGGAGATTGGAAAGGATTTCCCAGGGCAGCAGGCTTTGAGCAGAATTTTGAAGGGTGACCTGGATTTTTATAAAACAGTAGTTATGAAGGCAAAGGGCTTTTGGAACATGAGGAATTTTGCTGGAGGTTGAAATTGGGAAGGAGATGAAGTTGGAAAGTTAGGTTGGAGTAGGATCAGGGTGTCAGCAAATTCTTGTGCTCTTTGTGCAGACCAGCATTTTGGTCTAGGGCAGGTTCTTTCCTCTGTTGCAGGTCTCCACTGCCTTGGCTCTCTATTGCTGAGCTGTTATAGCAGTAGTGTGGGACATGTGGGCCTGCTGTCTCACCCCCAGACCAGTCCTCTGATGATATAACGGAGAAGATTTCTCGTTTTTGCAATTTGCTTGCCCTGGCCGTGTACTCTGCTCAACCTCTGCCTTATCTTGTGGTGTGCCACTCCTTTTGAATTGAAGTGAAGCTTCCTGAGTTTAAAATCGTCATTAGAGAGGAAGTATTAGGATCTGAGCTTTTTAATTTATTTTCCTACTGAAATGAGGGAATTCCAGTTAGAGTTGCTCCTTAGTGGCCTGATTCTGCTTCCTTTTGGAGGTGCCTAGAGGGCTGGCTCACACAGGTCATGATGATGGCATCTGTCCTTCCTTGAGAGCTTTCTCTCAGCCAGGTCCTGTGCAGAGTGTTGACTTCTCTGTACTATAAGGGAAATGGATGCCATCACTTATCACTTTAAGTGAGGAAATTGAGTCATGGTGCCTGAGAAACCTGTCCAGATCCCTGGACTGACAAATGACTAAGCTCTGATTTGAACTTAGGCCTTTCTGACTCCAACACAGTGGTTCTTAGATCCTGCCTTTACTGTATGGGTTCAGGAACAGTTTTGCACTATTTTACTTACCTTTTTTTTAGCCAAATACTTGCATCCTGGGTATTCTCATTAAACACATGACACAAAGCTTCCCACCTTTAATGAAGTTACTGGCAAGGTTACAAAAAAGTTTTTTTTTCTTATATTCACAGCCGAGATTAACTTTTTGGGAAAAAAGTTTGCTTTTTTGATTGTGTTTTTGTATTGTATGTTTAAACATTATTAAATGTATGATTTCCAGGAAATAAAAACTAATCCTCATAATATCTGCCTTCTTATTTTTCTGAATGTTATTACAATTGAATTAATACTTCAAGGAGGACCTGCCTTGGTCATGTAGATGAATTCAAAGTTTATTCCCCTAGTTTCCAAGGTGATTTATTGAGTTATTCTTCCCCAACAGAACAGCTCTGTGATTGCACAGTATGGCACAGCCCTTGAAGTCTTGCCTTTGTCTTTGTTGGTGGTGATAACTTAGGAATTTCAATTTGACCCATAGCTTGGAGAAAGAGCTGTGAGGGTTTTCCCTCTCCAGTAAAGCCTGGGATCTGCCTGGAGACTAATGCTACTACATGTGGAGTTTTCTCTTTCTGTTTCTTGATCTTCCTGTTAGTATTGATTAAGGGGAAAGAACTTCACAGCTTCTGTCTCCTGTCTCCTTGCTCACAGTACTTTGTACAAGTTGTTCCAGTAATGGCACTCATTCAGCTAATCTGAAAAGTACAGGCCAACAACAGTCCAGGAAAACTGTCTTTTATTTGCTTACACTGAGTGTTAACTATGACCAGATGAAAACTTCAAGGCTTTCATGAAACTCAGTTGATGTAGACCCTTCTGAAAACTGGCATAGCTTTCTGTTTTACAGTTTTAACCTTCCTGTGATGGCAGTGAAATCTTTTCAGTGACATATGTTGGGAGCTGCATATGACCCAGGGTTTCTGAAAAACATTCTTAGCAAACAGGCATCCTAAGATATCAGATGGTGAAATACCAGAGGACAAATACAGCATCTTGATAATCAATATTAGATGTTATATGGGGAAAAAGCAGAGACCTGAAGCACTGCAGGGAAGTAATTCAATCAGCAGATTCTGATAATGTAATAAACTACACAGGGTGAAACTTGAGTGGTTTACACACACCAGAATGCCCTTCAATTGAATTATTGTCTCATAATAGTTGTCTGCTCATGTACTACTGTTTTAAATATTAAAAGACAATGCAAGTCACTTTTCCCCCTCAGATGAAAAAGAAGACACAAATCTTCATCACTTTAATAATTTATATGCCACCTCCATGACCGTCAGAGCTCATGTTTTGGATTTATTAGTTGGAAATCCTGTTTGGGAGAGCAGAGCATGCAGGTTCTGTATTGTGTTATTTGTAAAGCTGCTCCTCCATTGTGCAAGTGCCCTGGAGAGTTGCTTCTCTTTTGGTGAGGAGGACTGAGTGGAGGGCCCTTCCCTCACTGGGTTTTCTGGCTCATGTACAGTTTGCAGCTAGGAGGCAGACATAAAGAACCTCCTGGGGCAGTCATGGCTTGAGAGGCATACTAAAAGCCTGTGTGGCTGCCACAGGCTAGGTGCTCCATTGCAGTCCTGGAGGAGGTGATGGAGGCAGGGAGGCTGAGACCTTGAGAGATTAGTGTGAGGATGCACATGACTAATGGATTTTGAAGTTCAGGAATTTGAGTCTGGATCTCAAATTCTAAAGTTCATGCATATTCTGCTTCTCAAAACTGGAGATACATCTTAAGCTTGTAAAAGGGCTTTCTAAGACTGGACACACTGCATTCTGAGGCCATGTCGTTATCAGTGATAACTTTTGAAAATTTATTTATTTATTTTAATTAGGTATATATAACAGCAGAGTGCATTTTGATTAATCATACACAATTGCAACACAACTTTTTATTTCAGTGGTTGTTACACGATACAGAATGATACCACACATGCAGTCATACCTATACCTAGGGTAATGATGTCCATCTCATTCTGCCATCTTTCTTGCTCCCATGTACCCTCCCCACCCTCTCTCCCTTTTGCAGTAATAACTTTTGATAATGACCAGAAAGGTATAATTCTTCAGGTCTGGCATTAAGTATAACAGTTGTGATTTTAACTAGAAATGCTGGTGTAGTCCCCACTGGACCAGGATGAAGTGGGTTGCAGTATAGGCTGACAGCCCTGTGGAGCCCCACCTCCCCTTTTGATGGCTCTGCCAGTTTACATTTCCCTTTCTTTTCTTGCCTGAGGCCCAGGAAAGGGTCAGAGGATGCCTGCCCCTGTTTTTCCTGTTACCTCCACTCACATCCAATTCGGACAATAGAGCTCAGCTCCCTTGGGAGAAGAGCTTTCTGTAGCCCTTTAACTCAATCTAAGTGAATCTTTCTCTGATCTAATTGGGTATTTTTATCCATTTGAACAGCATCATGATAATTACACAAATCACACCCTCTTCCATTGGGTTTGTAAAAATTTTTTATCCCAGTTTCTTCTAGGTTAAACTAGTTTCAGTTATATATCATGAATTCTTATAACTTTTAGATGTTAACATTAATTCTTAACACTAATTATATAGCGTTCCTTCACTGAAAATTTGTAAATGAATTTTTTTTTAAAGGTAGAACATTTGCATTCAGGTAATATGGTATTAATTTAAAAAGCTGTATGCTGAAAGCATATATAAAGAATATTAAAAAAATTTTGGAAGAGGGAAGAAAAAATCACCCATGTTGCTAATATTCTTTTCTTTGTTTTCTCACACTTACCTCCATTTATGATCCATATATGTCAATATTTTTACATACTTCATGTTATACATGGTGTATGTGCTTATTTTTAAAGTATTAGCTAATTGACCTTCATTTTTAGGAGAATATGATTACTAAAAAAAAAAATTAAATAGCCAAATATATTTTTCTTGATCAAAGCAGGTATGTGTTAATTGGTTATTTAACACAAATTCTGCTCTTTTGGAGGGGCATCAGGATTTGCTCTGTGATTTTAAAGGTCTCTATCTGTTCTAACAATGTATGGAAGGAGGAGAAACAGACTGGTCTCTGTCTTGCTTGAGGTCCCCAAGTAGAGTACCCTGTATGTGAAGGGCATGGCTCCTGAAAATGTCTCCTAGGTGCTGAGAGGAAAGGACACTTTTGAGACAGTAAATTCGATCCATGTGTTGTCCAGAATAACTTATTTCTTGTCCTTGGAGCTTTCCCCTGGACCTCTGTGTTGTGTCTGTATAACTTTCTTCCTTCTCTTTTCTGCATCTTCTGTGCTTTTTGCACATATAGTTTCCTCTGCCTGCCTGCAGTTCAGTTCTTTCTTCCGCATTTTGCTCACCTGGTTATGCAATTCAGGTGTCACCTCCAGCAAGCTGCCCTGGTTCTCCTCTGTTTTCCTCCATCCAGAACCAGGGATTTGTAGTGTCATTCTGTGCCCTGGAAATGTCTCCTCCTTATTGGGCTCCTTCAGGGCAGGGCCTGGGGCTTGCTCAGTGGCTCTCCTTCTCAGCACTTGGTGTAGTACCTAGCATTGGATGGATGGAGAGAAGGATGAAAAGATGTTCTCCTGAAGGAGGATCATTCTACTGGGATGGTGTTTTCCCCTTTCCTTTGCTTCCTGCTCCATTTTAAAAGAATTCATTATTCTAAAATAGGTATTTGGTTTATTTGTATTTGTTTAATAAACTTCCTAAAGTATTCTGTTTGTGTCTTCCAAGGTAAGCTAGATTATCAATTTTTTTCAGCACACAAACATAATGGGTGTTCATTTATGATTGGCTGACCCTGAAATGAGGTGGTAATGACTTTAAAATTTTTCCCTTTAATTTTTTTTGAAACTTTTGTAGTTATAGATGGACAGAATGGCCCTATTTTGTGTTTATTTTTATGTAGTGCCAAGGATTGAACCTAGTGCCTCTCACATGCTAGACAAGTGATCTGCCACTATGCTATAGTCCCAGCCCCTTTCTTTAAACGTTTAAGAAAGACAAGGGTTAAAAGCGGGTGAATACAGGATATGATTGGAAGCTGACAATAATTTAAGCTTTTGACTTAAAATGGGCTTCCTTACTGTGTAGTATTAAAAATCTCTCCAGAAAAAATCAACAAACCCAGTCACATTTTGACAGTGATAAATCTTTATTTTTATTCAAAATTTGTTGCTCTGAAAAAATAGTTAGTTGCTGTGGTTTCTTATCTTTTCACTCAAAAGTCACAGATAAATATTTTTTTCCATTATTTTTTCTTGATATTTATCACAGCCGCTTTTGGGTCTGTGTGCTGGCTGGGTTTATTTGTGTGTGCTTTCACTCTGCATCATCTACATTTCAACTTCTCTCCTTTGATTCTTAGAGAACTCTATGCTTGTAGGGCATATGTGATGTTTGCTGTTCATCCAGTTTCCAGGTATTCCTTTTTTTTTTATCCTTACAGACACACTTGCTTTGGTTGACCCCCTCTCCCCCATAATACTGTGTTGAGTGCCACTTGTTATATATTTGCAGCAAGACAGCTGGGGTACTCTGAAAGCCAACTTGAGTTTATGTTTCTCCCTTTTTTTCCCTTTCTTTTAAAAAACATCTTAACATTTTAAAATGTGAAATTATTATATAAAACTTAAAAATTTTGTGATTTTATTCTTTGACTCTAAGAAAATGTTTTTATCAGACAACCTTTCCTTAATTCCCTGTCTTAAATTTTTAAAAAAACGAATCCATAAGAACATATACAAAAAAGAAAAAACCCTCATTATCATGAGGAACCAGATATCTGGTCATTAAACTATTTGTTTTTGCTAGATAGGATTATGTGTAGCAGGGAAATATAAGGCATCTTTCCTTCTGATTTTCCTTTTTTTGTCCCCCTTCTCCCCAGTGCAGTCTCCTACCCATCCTCCACTTTGTAGAATTCTCAAATGAATATTCATCTCCTTTCTCCACTCCCACTCCAGTTCTTATAAGCAACACAATATACAAAGAAATGTCTAAAATTTAGATTATTCATGGGATTTATAAGAAATAAAAAGAGAATGTAATTTTTTTAAAAAAATTACATATACATTGGAGAGCAGCATAATAGCATAAATTATTGTGAATTAAGGTCTTCGTTCCTAGTGGTGTCGGCAGCCTGAAGCTGTATTCTAAGTATAAAACAGACACAGACACAAACCAGCCTCTCTGAACACGTGCACTGCCTCATGACGTGCCAGCAAGAAGAAGGGAGATGGTCTGCTGCTCAGTGTGTGTACAGATCTTTGGGAGAAAACTGCAGTCCAAATGATTTGTGAACTGTGGTTTTGTAAAGTGGCTTAATGAATTTGTTCATTTGGTTTGATTGGATTATAAGAGACTGTCTTACAGTGTGGATCTGGCTGATTATTTTTGCCTTGTAGATTTTCTTTCTGGGATATTATGGGCACATGCTCAATAAAAAATGACCCAGAAATTGCAGATATTTTCTCAAACTGAGAAATAATGCTCAGGGGTGGTTGCCCAGAGACTTGGTGGAATATTGGTGGCCAATGAGTCAATTTATTGCTGATGATCTCTCTAAAGTTAGATTTCTCTAAGAGCTGACATTTTTTGGCTTTTTGTTTTAAATGTATTAGCTACATATGATGACTATTATTAAATTGAAAACAGCCTTTATTTTTCTGATAGAATATATTTCAAAATCTGAAACACTTATTTTCCTGGACTAAAAATAACTGGAATAAAAAAAAAACAAGGCAAGAGTATAATATGCTGAATATATTGCTCACTATTGAAAACTGAACAGTTAATAGCTCAGTGTTTCATAGTAAAGACATCCAGGTAGTTAGAAAATGCTACAGGAATGACCTGCTTGTGGACTACTGAGGTTCACATTAACTGATGATTTAGCAGAAATTTCTGTAGAGGATTATTATTATTTTTTAAATTGGTGCTTCTCTTTTTCAGATACAACATTTGGAGTCTACTTGAGACTTTCTTTGGTACATGGGGCTTGTCTCATTGACCTTTCTGCACATTAGGGATCTTTGAATAACTTTGTAAATTTAAAAAACAGAAAACTGGAACTCAAGAGAATCCTCTTAAGGTCCCTTTCAAACATTTCATTCTACAAATAAAGTTAAAAAGTAAAAGTTAAATGTTTATTATAAATTTGATCTCTGTAAGGGCAGAATGTGTGGAGGGCATTTCTGTCACCCAAGGGTGTCATTGGTTCACTCATGTTCTCCACAGTTGAGTTTTTCACTGTCTCTGAGGGGGTGTTGTAGAGTGTTGAGTCCACAGTGTCCTTGATCATGCCCTTAGATAGTGTGGCAACAAAATAAACATGTTTGTTTAGTCCTTTTGTGGAGCATACAATTTAGAAGCATCATTGTTAACTTCTAGATTGTATTTTTAACCTTTTGAACTGGCAGTTTCTTGGAATGTGTTGAGCTTTTGAAAATGAAATTAAATCAAGGTTTCAAGTAAGAACTGGGACCAGAAAGCAAAGCTGTAGATTTCATATGTGATCTACCATTCTCTAGAATTGTTCAGTCAGAGGGATGCCTTTTGTTTAAATAAGAAGAAAAATAATAACTGACTACTTTGGCCTGCTGACCTTGGTAATTATTAGCTCCTCTGATGTTAATTTATTAGTGTAATTTATTGAGTGCCAGGGGTTTCAACTGATGTATGAAGCACAGATTTATATGGGATTCCTGCCAGGGTCTCACTCTGAAGTAAAATACGGATCTTTCTTTTCTTTCTCTCTTCCTTCTTTTTCCCTCCTCTTCTTCCTCTTTCTCTTCTCCGCATTGTAGATGTGCATGCTGACTGACATCACTTCTTTCTGGTAGACCTTGTTGGTTTGCCTTTTGCAACGTCTAGGGAGTCTTACATGGAGAAAACTTTACAATGCAGAATTTGTTTTCCAGCTCCCCTTTTGAAAAACCCCTTCACACTTCTTTGCTTTCTGAATAGAGGTGGAAGTATTTTGCCTGACTGCGTTTGGTCCCACATGAAAGGTTTGTTTGGGCATTTAGCAAAACAGTGATTTTTTTTTTTTTTTTTTACCTTCCCAGTAGAGACTTATTTTCATTTACTTACACCATAGGAGGTGACAATATCAAGTTTACAAGAAAGAGTAGAAAATAAGTTTATAATACCTTTCAGAAAGTGTTTTATATCTTATATTAACATAAGAATCCCATGTAATTTGTTTCCTTAGAAGGGAGATACCATTGAATGTGCATAGTAAGAGGATTTTCTCCCATGAAATTTGAGAAATTGCTTTCTTTGTCACTGATATAAGCAACAGAGGAGAAAGAGCTTTTTGGATCTTGTGACATATAATTACTCTGTGTCTGGATTAAGAAGCGGAGTAAGAAAAGGCAAGCCCAAACTACCTAGAGCTTAGCAGGTCATTGGATCCTGTTTCATTGCTAGGACTCTTCTAGGTCCCTTGTAGGGTGTCCTGGCTCTGGTTCCTTGTTACCTCCAGAATGTTGCTGACCTGAGAGAGTCTTAGGTTTGATTCTTCTGCAGGTAAGGCTTGTGTGTATACAGAGGAACAGTTTAGGAAAGGTGGGTTTGTGCATGCCTTCTCCCACTTTGGGATATTTAGCAGTACAGTTAGTACATGATAAATGATCATTCAACATTCATGTGTGGGGTTCTGACTTTGTCATCCATTTTTTAAAAAGCAAGATTGTGATCCAATTTAAGGCTGTTGGTTTGAATTGAAGATATTAAACTGTTCTGAGTTTGTTTAAGTTGCTGATGTGCTGTAGTGAGTAAAAAATAGATGATCTTTGCAAAGGAGTTCAGAAACTGTATGGTTTGGAGCTAGTGTTCCACAGTCTCATGTGTAGAAGGTTGATTTCTAGTCTCCAAAGCTGTACTGTGCAAAGGTGGAGCATTTAGGAAATGATTGGATGAGAGGGCTTTAACCTCAACAGGAGGGATTAATTGATTTGATAGATTAGCAGTTTGGATGGACTACTGATGGTGTGAACTGTAGACAGGTGGGACGTAGTTGGAGGAAGTTGGTCACTGGGGGACATGCCCTTGGGAACTACACCTTATCCCTGGCCCTTTTGCTTCTGCCCTATGAGCTGAGCAGCTTTCTTCTGCCACGCCCTTCCTTGTTTCTGCCTTGGAGTCAGCCAGCCATGGACTGAAACCTCTGAAATTGTGAGCCAAAATGAATGTTTCCTCCTTTAAGTTGTTTATGTCACATATTTTTGTCACAACAATGAGAGGCTAACACAGAAACACTTATATTAATGCTTGGGTCATTCTCACAGAAAAGTTATTTGATTCTGAATATTAGTTCTGAATATTTCCTCTTGAAATGGGACAACAAACACACCTTCTTGGGCTTCCTTCCTTGCTGGATGTCACTTTACCTGTAGAGTTACCTGGGCCCTAGGAGGTGTTTTTCTGGGCGGACTTGGGGGCTGCTTTGCTGGAGGCATCCACTGGAGGAGGCTGCTTCATGAGCTCTCAGCGGTCAGAGATGAGAATCGGCCAGGCCATGTGCCCTGCCTCATGCTGACCTCCTCCTGCGCCATCTCACACTGACTCCCTCCTCTGTTATGTGCTCACCAGAGCATTACAGTGCTCAGAAAACTGCTTTCTCCAAGAACTGGCTGTATTTGTGTAAGGTAGTCATTTTTCATGAGGAGGTAAAAGTAACTTCAGGAATATTCTTTGAAAATTGCAGATGTAGTTAGTAAAAATTGCAGTCTCAAAACATAGTATATTTTTACATAGATTTTTGACACGGAGCACAATACATTTGGAGTTATGGCCTTATTGTGGGATTAGAAAAGGCATTTTTTTTTTTTTTTTTTTTTTTTTTTTAGGATTTAAGCATTTCCTGGATTCAGAATTTTCTGGCAGCTTTTAATTAAATATAAGTACAGATGTCACTATGGTTCTTTTTGTCTTTCAAAAACTGGAAATTATCATTAATTTTCTATAATGCCTATCTTAGCAAAACACTAGGGTGGCAGCTGCTGAACAGTGGTGTTACATAATAAGGAATTTGCTCAATTTGAATTTGTCAAGTTCAGACTTTAGAAATTCTGTTAAATGTCCTCTTTGGCACATTTTTTTAAAAATCAGGTTTTACTGTTAAAGATACAGGAAAAATGATAGCATATTCATTTTTTAAAGATTTGATTCACCAAACTAATCTTAGCATTTATTACATTTCTCCCTGTAAATGATTTATGACATCACTGAAAGAGCAGATTGTTTTTAATCTATTGTCGATCAGGTCTGTGCATTCACCCAATTTCTTTGAAATGTCAATAGTAGGATTGTGGAGATCTTTAGTTCATGTTGAAACAATTCTTTCTCATGTGTTGTTGGTGAGTTTGTTTTCTCAGATGTCTTTTCACAGCCTAGCTTTGCTTCTTCCCTGCTGACATAATTGATGAGCATGTGGGGAAGTGGTGGGAAAGAAGTAGGGTTACATGTGATTTAAGCTGGTCCAGCTGACAGGGACAGGGATATGGAGGGATTTTTAGAATGTGGCAGCACATTTAGAGGGACAACTGGGTAGAGGTGGAACCATTGGATAATCCTTAATTATCTAACCTAGTGCCTTGCCTCTGGGATACCCCAACTGATAGGGTATTACGTAGAATGGGGAAGGTGCTGACCGGGACTGGGAGGGAAAGGAAGGAAGGAAAGAAAGACTAACGGGCCAGGGAAGGTGGGGAGAACTGGCAAAGGATGTGACAGGAGGAAGTCTGGGTCTGCTGAACAGAGTGGGATTTTAAAATACTGGGATTTATTTGTATTTGGTAGTTTCATGATTTAATTGTCTTAGACTAATTATGAAGCTATGTGAAAACTGATCAGTATGTATTTTGTAGGCAATTGCTTATTTCTAAGTAGAGTTCATCCTGTGATTTCTTGGTTAGAACCATTGAAGTTCACTTCTTACAGAACCTCACTCCCTGACTCTTCCCTGCTGTTGCTTCTTTTATCATTGTTTACCTTTCCTTTTCTATCTTCTTCTTTGGGTACATTTTTGTTTTGGTTTATTTTTAAAATCTTTGATTTACTTGAGCCAAGTGTCTGAGAGTTTTTTTTTTTTTTTTTAAATGCTGCCTTTAATGCTTGAGCTTGCCACCCCCATCCTCCGCAGAGTTGCAAAAATTTTTTTAGAGTTAATTTTCTAAAAATATGATGCTGGTACCCCATGGGACCCCACTAACACAACTGAGAAACACAAAAGCTGGGGCCAGCCAGAAGTCCTGAAAATAGACCTGTCACAAACCACTCCCATGCTGCAAGGTTCTATTTGGTAAAATCTGGCTCCATTCTTTAAAAAGGGTGGTGCAAACCAACTTCTTTACCAAAAGGAAAAGGTGGGATTTTGATAGTTGAGCCTGGCCCTTGGCAAGGCATTTAATTGCTGCTAAAATTGGCCTTTATCAGAAATGAATAATTGTTGAGAATGGGTCTTTCCTCCTTTATGTATCTGAAAGGAAATGAACATGCAATTCAGTTGATTATGGCTAAATCATGCACTGTGCCTTAAATCTGTTTAATTCAAAACTGAGTGCCTTAGTTGAGTGTTCTTGAGTCTGAAATATCTGTACTTTTACAGAACTGATGCTTCCCTCTCATTAATATTTTTAGGACTTGTAAAGAACATTTAAATAACAATCTACTTTCTCCAAAACAAACTCTTACCCATTTGTAGTTATTCATTTAAAATGAGTTAAACAGTATCAATGTTTGCTTTAAATGAAACTCATTTGAACATATTTGTTAATTGCAAATTAGTTTTTCAAAAGTAGAGCAATAGTAACCACAGCTATAATATATCCTTAAGGTTTTTTTTTTTTTTTTTTTTTGCCTTTATAGTGTTATCTAAAAAAAAAAATACTAACTTTAAGCAAACCTTTGAAAATGACTCCTTGGAAAAGAAGTTTCTTTTGAAAGTTTCTTAGTAAAGACCATTAGATTAAGGAGTTCTGTGCAGATGCAGCACAGCCAATAGAATCACTAACTACCCATGAGGGTAGTTACAGGGTAGTTTACAATGAAGATGTTTAACATTCTCCAGACATTAATCTGTCTGTAGGGTGTATTGTTGAGAGTGCAGTTAGCCTCTGTTTATGAATAGCAGTAGGAAAAGACAATGTTGAAGACTTAAATTTATTTATTTAGTATACAATTTATTTGTTTTATTAAAAATTTTCCTATATGGAGATGCAGGATGGCCTTAGATATTTGCTCTTTGGCTCATTAAACTTATTTTTAGTTTTTAACTTTATGTTGAGGACCTGATAGTGTTTTCATTTTGAAATTCTGATTTAACCACAAGAAGGGAAAAACTGATGATGTAAGAGCTAGCCCTAATGAGATTCAGTTGGACAGGTAGAGATTGACTTGGTATCACAGGAGCTTTCTAGCACATTCAGAGGCCCAAGAGGGATGGCTGAGTGTTTTAGTCAGCTTTTTCATCACTGTGACCAAAAAATTTGACAAGAACAACATAGAGGAGGAAAAATGTATTTAGGGTTCCCAGTTTCAGAGGTCTCAAACATAGTTGATAGAGTCCATAGCTCTGAAGATGAATATGAAAAGAAGAGCATGGAAGAAGAAAGTAAGCTCTGGACATAACAATCAGAAAGCAGAGAGAGAGAAAGAGAGCTCTGCTCACGAGGGACAAAGATAATACTGGGACATGCTCCCCAAATTTGTGGAGCTCACATTTCAATGAGAAAGAGAGACAGTGACCTATCTCCTTCAATTACTGGAGACCCGCCTATATTTACAACCCAGTTAATCTATATCAGTGGATTAATCCACTGATTAGGACCCGCTTCATTAATCTACTTCATTAATGTAATCATTTCATCTCTGAAAATTCTTACATTATCTCACCAATGAGCTTTTGGGGGACACCCCATATCTAAGCCATAACACCAAAAGAATGGGGCAGATGTGTTGAGCTGGCAGCTTTGCTGGCCAGAGCATGTGGTTGCTGACAATGCAGCTGAGCATTGATTTGTAGCCTCTGTTCCTTGACACTTTATTATTTAGTTATCCTCTTAACCAAGGAGAACTTGAGTGCAGTAATGTACAACTGGAGTTTGGGCTGGTTGGTTTGGAACTTCAAAGGCTGTTGGCAAGGCTTCGGCCAGCAAGTGGGCAGTCACATAGTTCTGAGCTGTTTCCTAGTAAGTCTGAGCTTCCCATGGGTGAGATGAAAGTATAACTTGTTTTAATTGACTTAAGACAGAGGAATCATTTGATTTACAATGAAGATGTTTAACATTCTCCAGACATTAATCTGTCTGTAGTGTTTATTGTTGGGGAAAATTAAGTGGAGGAAGAAATGTTGTGAGACCAGTGTCTTTTGTGGTGCCAATGTGCCCCGTTGGCTGCCTCATAAACAATCAGAGGACTGGCAAAGGCTCATGAATGGCAGATAAGCAAACCAGCATCTGCTCCTCTGTGTCTGCTGTCATCTTTCTAAGGCAGAATTTGCCTCATAGTTTTTGGGAGCTGATTTGTATCATGGACCATATTCCTGTATTTGAACGATTTCATTACAAGGAAAATGCTTTGTAGTGTTGTACAAAGGCATTGGCAAAGCTTAAACAAATGCAGTGTGTGTTGCGTCGAGTCATGCAGTACAATGTCAGCACAGTTCTGATTGTTTCCAGTTCTAGAGGGTTCTTTCATGAGTGCTGATCTCTTAGTTTACTGTGGCTTGAACCTGCCCATCCTTCCGTAGTGGCCTTTACTGTGGATTCATGAGCAGACCTTCAGATATTATGCTAGTCTCTATTTTGCCCCCCAATTTTTTGCTTACTCTTTAAAGTTTAAATTAACTCAACTTTTCATCTGATAATTAGGCAACAGATATATCACTCATTTATAAATCTGTGGGCCTTTCTGCATTCTGAATGATATTATTTCTAATAGGGTCTTGGTCTACTGCACAATCTGAGGGCAGCTTTCAAGAAGAAGCTTCCACCTACCATTGTACTCTCACTTGCTAGTAATTGTCTTGGGATATCTCACTGTTGATAAATTTTCAGAATTAGGAGTTTAAGGCTTCGAAGTGATAATTTTCTCAACTAACTCTGACCTTCTTAGCTAAGAGGTATTAGACTTTAGAAACTTCCAGAGTGTATTTCATATAAAGTCATTTATTTCTAAATATGAAAATGAAATAATTTTCTGTTTTATCAGGCTCTTGAATACTATTATTAGAGAAAAAGGGCTATAATAGAAAATCTCAAAGTTACTAGAAATCTATAGTTATAGCAACGGCAAATTGAGAGATCTCCATTTTTTTTTATACAAATAATTATCTTTCCTTAAATAAGCTTTAACTTGTTCATTGTTGAAGATGTGCGAAATACAAAATTATATGAAGAGACAGACTATAAGTCAACCAGAACCCAGCTCTTGGAGGAGGCAACTACTACACTGGAAGGGTTCTTCTGGCCAGAATGGGTTTCTTCCTGCTCCCCTGCCTTGCTGTACTATGGGGCAGCTTGGAGACCCTTTCAGAAAGTTGAATCAGATCTGGACATTTGCCTGCTTAGCTAGTCGGGACTCCTAAGACCCTGGTGACCTGACATGTATTGTGTGTTCTCTTACTGGCCTTTCAGTCTATCACAGCATACTGTGTCCTTAATAGACATATCTTAGTTTGTGAAGTTTTTTTTTTGTCTCTCTTTCTCATTGAAATGTGAGCTCCACAAATTTGGGGAGCATGTCCCAGTATTATCTTTGGCAAATATCTATAATATTGTAGGGCCATAGTAGGAGTTTATTAATTACAATGAATGAATAAATGACTTCTTCAAGCCCTTCTCTTTGTAGACACATGTTCACATAATTACATATACATTTGTCCTTTACAAAATTCTCAATTTTCTACTATAGTCTTATTAACTTGGCATATTACAACTGACCATCCCACCTATTAATCTGCAAAATGTGGTTACAGAATTATTAATATTTATGGATATGATTGTAAAATTTTATAAAAGTTTGAAGAATTGTAAAGGTTACAAACTTGTTAGAATCTTAGTTTATGATTGTTTACTGTTTCTTTTCCTCACTGGGCTCCTATCCCTCTTTTTCATCTATCCCCAGCACTTAACTAAGTGCCTGCAGTGGCTACCTGTTGAGAGAACAAATTGAAGAAGGCTATCTGTTCTAATATTTCCTTAGTACCAACTTTCTCCTTTGCTAATGTTTCCATTAAGAGAGAAGAATGAAGTGGAAGAACCGATTTATAAAGAGGTTAGAAAGAGACCAAAATGTGAATTTAGGTTAAATCCTGGATCTCGGGTAAATATTTTATAAAAAAGAGTTCACTGCCTGTTTATCCTCCCTTGCTCACCCCTTCCCACCATCCCTTGTTCAAGTTCTGCTTGGTTAGTGTTTATGCCTAACTCCCAGAGTTTTAAAGCTTCAAAGTAGGTTAGTTGAGGCCAGTATTAGGTAGTAGCATTTCACATTTTTGTTGTTTTAGAATAGGAACATAATGCAGACTCATTTATTCAACCATGTTTTATGAGGGCTTTTCTTACACCATGCATTTGGGCTATAGAGAGGAAAAGATACAGCCTCTGCTATTGAGGGTTCTGTATTGTAGTATACTGCCTCTCTAATTTGAATAATAAGTGGCTCTGTTTCAAAGGGGGAAAAAGTATCTGAAATCCCTGGTATTGACATAGAGTACTTTTGTTATAATGTTACTTAGATATGCAGAAAACTAGTAACTAGAAGTAAACACCTTATGCTTATATTTCTTTTACAACTATAAACAAAAGCCAATGCATAATGAAATCTAAAACTATAGTCATTGGAATTCAAATTTACCATATTAATTTAATGTGACAGATGATGTTGTTTTGCTAAAATAAAAGCACCGTTTGCAATTCAGAATGCTGTGCTGACTGTGCAGGCAGGGTTTTTAAGTTTGGCCTCCTCTGCTGCCACAGGCTGCCACAGGTTTCCCACATCTGTCTTGGAACTGCTAAAGTCTTGGTTCTTGGAGAATGTACTGTGGTTTCATGTGGCCTCCTGTAACCCCAAATGCATCATATGTCCAGTAGGTCTGTTTCTGTTGTTTTCTTGTTAGTGCTGGACACTGAAAGTGGTAAGTTTTCCTCTCCTCTATTCAAGATGCATTACAAACTGGGATGTTGAAAAGAAAATTAACAATGCTTCTTGACATATTGTGGGCCCCTAGGAACATGTCCATGAATCTGTCTTGGAGAAATATTGGTTCAGTAAAGAGAGGGAGAGGGACACATAGGATACCACATTATGTGCTCATTGCTGTATCAGAGTGTATAGCTGCCATGTGGTGGTAGGAGAAGGTGTTAGATTTTATGTTGAAACCCTGAGGCAAGAGAGGAGTTTATGTGGTTGACAGGCAGGGGAGGGCATTTTACACAGAACTATTGGTCTGTGCAAGTTATGGGCCCAGAGGCTTGGATATTCAATTCAGTACTGTTTGTGTATCCTATAAAAGGAGAACTTTTGAAGTTGAAGAGAGCATTCTCACACAATCTGCATATAACGTTCTTAGATTTACATGCTGACAGATGAATTTTGCTTCTGTTAGAACATTATGAGATTGAAATCTTTATTTTTTGAGGTATGATTTATATGCCACACAGTTTATCCATTGTACAGTTTAGTGGCTTAGTAAATTTACATATCATTTATAAATTCACCACAGCAAGGTACAGAATACTTTCAATCAAGTTCCTCAGTGCTTCTTCCTCCCAGTTTGTAGTTAACTCCCATTCCTAGCCCAGCTCTAGGCAACCACTGATGTGTTTCTTTAGTTTTGCCTTTTTTTTTTTTTTTTTTTAGCAATTTCATATAAGTAGGATTATATAGTAGGTAACCTTTTGTGTCAGGCTACTTTCATTTAACATAATGTTTTCAGTGTTCAGCATGTCATAGCATATATCTTTGTTCCTTTTTATGACCAAATTATATTCCATTACATGGGTATACTGCATTTGATGTATTGACCAATTGATGGACCCTGGAGTATTTCTAGTTTTTAGCTGTTATGAAATAATACTTTTATGGACTTTACTCGTGAATCTTTGTGTGGCTATGTTTCAGATTTTCTTTGGTAGGTACTCAATAGTAGAATTGCTGGATCTTTTGAGTGTCTGCTAAACTTTTTAAGAAACTGACAAATGGTTTTCCAAAAAAGCTCTTGCATCTTGCTGAGTGTATAGTCTTATTGGCAGCAAGCCATAATGTTGTCATTTGCAGTTAGGATGAACGGCCACATGTGTATTTGGGGTGGAGGAAAGAAGATGTGAAAGTTACTGTGGTGGGTTGGGTTCATTCTTTGTTTCCTACTTGGTATTTTTAATTTCTATACCAGTACCAAAAAGCATGGAATGGTGTTCTGAGGATATTACTTTCTTCGTTCTGAAGTTTAATGTTAATAATAATTCCTTTTATCTTTATGAGCTCTGGTTTTATGAGAACTATTTGTTAGTCACTGAATTCTGATAAAATTCTTCTGCAGTGATCCCCAACTGGGTTAAAACAAGACCCCCCCATAACTGTCTTGTGATGGAATTTTCTGGCCCTAGCTTTTAGAAAGTTAGAGGAAAGCCATGAAGAGTGAAAGAAATAGCAAGTATTTTGAAATATGTGGTTTGGGTGTGTGTCAAAAAGGGAAACTAGGTTACTGTTACATTATTACCCATGTAGTATTTTGACCACAACATTATTGGTGTGACAAATGATCTTGGAATCAGATTTAGGACAAGTCTGAATGTTCTGTGTGTAAGTGGCTTAGGAACGGACAGGTTTAGGATGGTGTTGTGGTATTGTTTGATGGAAGTACAGACTACTTCAAACCTTTGGTCACATGTGAAGTTCAGCACCAAGATCGTTATTTCTCCCCCGTAAATCTGCCTCCTTCATTCTCAGTTCCCTCCAGGCAATTGGAACGATTCTCTGTGCCAGCCAGAAACTGGAGGTCAGCCTGGATCCTTCTTTCACCTCTCACAGCATGTGTGTGCATCATCGAGTTTTTAAAATTTTCTTTCTTGCAGTCTGACTTCTCCTTCCTATCCTGGCTGTGGCTGTAAGTCTCCTAATTCCTTTTCATCTTTTCTCTATTCCAGTGTATCCTTCACTGTGCTGCTGGAGAGATCTATCTATCAACAACGAAAAACAATTTATATGACCTTGTTAGGATTTATGGAAAAGTGTGTATTTATGTGTGTGGGGGTGTTTTCTATGGGATAAAGTGTAAACATTCCATGATGTAAAAGGGCTTCATGGTGATGGCATGCTGTCCTCATCCTCCTGCATCCGTAGTATAGTCTGCAGCCTCAAGAAATGCTTGGGGCTCCTTAGTTGTTCCCTGCTCTCTCATTTTCAGGTATTTGGGAATCCTGCTCTGGTTGTCTGGGAAACCTGCTCTTCCCCCACCTTTGTCTGCAGTGAGCATGTAAGTTCATGCTTCCAAGACAGTGTACCTCACCTACCTGAAATCTTCTCTGACTTCACCTGGATTCTTTTTCTTCCTGGGTTCCCATGGTACTTTCCCAAACTTTTCTACTCAATTTTGTCCCTGAGTAGTGCCTTTTCTCTGTTTCCCTGCTGGACATATACTCTTTGGTAGCAAGTACTTCTTCTATATAAAAGAAGTGCGACCCTGGCATCTAGTGCAGTGCTTTACCAAGTGTGCACTTAATATGGACTTGCAGATGAAGTGGGAAGAGGAGTCAGAGCTAAAGGGAAGTGGGAGCTGCAGATACTTGTGAAAAATGAGAAGCAGTCTGCGAACATCAGAGGAAATGTGTGGGGTCACTGTCTTCCAGGAGATGGAGACCCAAGCCATACACTGATTGAGAGAGCTTCATAAGAGATACCACTTTCTTAGATGACTTGTTTCAACAACCAGAAGAACTCATGCCTGGAAAACAGACTGATACTTTATCAAAATCCTTTATACCAGGGTTTAAGCCTTAGTATATATGGATCCTTCTGTGAAAGCAGAGCAAACACTTGAATCAGACTTGTTATAAAATTGAAACAAGAGTTGTAAAGTTAGATGCCTAAGTGTGTGAACCTACTAGATGAGGTTTAAAGCACATGTCTGTGCTCATTGAAAAGTGAGCGCTTTGCAGCAGTGTGCTTTTCCTGCTGAACTTTTCATAGTTCTGCTGTGTATTCTGGCTAGGTAATCTGCATACTGCAGTTCACTCTGTCCTTTTTTTTAAATTTCTACAACTTGCCAAGTGTAGTCATCCGTGGAATTATGCTTTATAAAGCAAGAATGCCTGCCTGAAGAAGCAGAGGAGTCCAAGAAGAAACATTGTTGGGGAAGAGTATAGGGATATTTTCTCCATTTTAGTCACATAGTTCAGTTTCCTTGGAGATTGGAGCCCACCTTGTACTTTAGGGTTTTTCTGAACCACACTGCAGCAGTGATGGCTTTTTATCATTCTCCTAGCTTAATTTGTATCTAGCCTTCAAGACTCATGTCTCTTCTGTTTGTTTCTGGATTATTTTCATTCTGCAGCAACTATGAATAAGATGTTGAGATCTCTACTTGAAATATTGTATACTTTGTATTTTTGTTCTTGTCTAAGAGCTCAAGTCTTTCATGGAATAATGCAAATATTTTGTGTTTTACTCTTGATATTTTAAAAAGACATTTAACATCTTCCCTTCCATGATTGGAACATGCATTTTTCCTGCCTCCTTCCTTTTTTGGTGCTGGTGAGAGTCTCAACAGGTCCTGCTTTCCTGTGATTTTTTTTTTATGCTGGCCTCAGCTGCATTGTGACAAGATTGATGACTTTTCTAGAATTCTGTGGCATTGCCAATATTGTCATTAAGAGGAAATTTGAATAGCATAATCCTCCCTGATTGCACTTGCCTTCCTTCTTAAGGCAGAGGTGATAATAATCGAAGAAAAGTGTTTTGATAGCTTCAAAAGCAGAATATTTTAAGGAAGAAGTATTGTAGGGATTAAGTCCCTGGCAAAAAGCACAGTGTAACTTTAAAGTGTGGCTGGTGGTTAACATTAAGATCTACTGTTAACTGCCAGCAAACCAACATGAAGGAAACCATTTCCCACATAGAAGCCAAAATAAAGAAATTCATTGAAGCAGATTTTGAGAATGAAGATGTATTTCACAGAATGCACAGTGTGTTGATTGATCCAATGTAATCTCATTATTGATTCCATTATCTGTTACCATTATGATTATTACTATCATTATTTTATCATTTTTAAATGCTTTCAGTAGTCAATTTAAGATAAGCAATTTTTTTTAGATTAGCCTACTTTCTAACACAGTAGAATATTTATAGGGAATTTTAAGAGTATGTAACAATGTTTAAACATCTGATTACACATATTTGGAGGTTTTATAGCACTTGGAAAATACCTTACAACCTTTTATTTTTAAGATTCTAAATATTTGAAGGATCAGCTTATATTAAAATAGCAAACTCATTTTTGATTGTTAAAAAGACTTGATACAAACACCAGGAAAATTACAACAAAGAAAGCAAATTGAACTTAACCCAGGAAGACCCTTTCCACAGACTTGGGCCCCTCCATGAACTGGCCTTCCCTGTGACTGTGTTCCAGTAGGGATGGCTGGTCCATCCTCTGTCTCAGAGCTAGCAGAGTGGATACATGGTAGCACTGGAATGGCTGGACCATGTGCCTCACAGTTCCTTCAACCATAGATCCTGAGAAACCTGATAACCTGATATCAGTTTATAGATAAGGTTGAACTCTATTCAGATTGAGTGGTTTTGCCTTTCAAATATAAGAACTTAAGGAAATGAGAGGTTCAGTCAGCTCTGGTGATTTTGTAGCTATTGTTATGGTTTAGATATGGTGTCCCCCTTGTTTGAAGCTGGAATTTAGAAAGAAAAAGTTAAAAATGAGATTTCAGGTTAAGTCGGCACCGCCTTCCAGTATTCTGACAATGTTATCTGCTTCCCCCACCTGCAGTACCCTGTGTAGCCTCTTTGAAGCATCTTAGGTAGTTGTAGGAGCAACTGTAGGAGTTCAAAGCCTCATAGCCTTTGCCTGTGCAGTTCCTTCAGTTCTACTTCCCTGCCACCTGGTGATTATTTTGTTTACTTGCATCCAGCACGTTGCACTAGGGTCATCTCCTCTTTTGACCCTTGTTTATCTTTTCTGCATGCTTACTGGTTGTCCTTAATGGCCCCAGGTGCTCTGACCTTGGTGCTCCTTTAGTATTGTACATAGAGCTATTTGAGAAAATTACTCTGTATTTTAAGTGTTGTACATTTCTCAAGGGGCTGAACTTTCTGAATAGGTTTCATGACCTTGTTGGTACCTCAGCCATTCAAACATACCTGTTCAGCTACGACTTGAAGTGAGAGTGTTGGGTTTTTATTCCAGCTCTGCCACTTCTTAACCTCTATGATGGTGAACACATCATCTAACCTGTGCCTCAGTTTCTCATCTGTTGGATGAGGATATTAACAGCTTTGTTATGAAGACTACTGCTAAGTGGAAAATAAAATTTTATTAAGAAACAAATTATTAGTAGAGTTAAAGAAGGGAAAGAAAGTTTGGAGCCAAACAAAATGAGATTAAGCTTCTTTTAATAGATATGCCCCAAAGTTACTGAAAATGTAATAGGGTTCTCTAAAGGAACAGAACCAATAGAATATACATACACATTATAACTGTTTTAGTCAGCTTTTTCACTGCTGCAACTAAAAGACCTGACCAGCACAATTGTAGTAGGAGGAAAGTTTATTTGAGGGATCATGGGTTTAGAGGTCTTAGTCCATAGAAGGTCAGCTCCATCCCTCCAGGCTCCAGGTGAAGCAGAACGTTATGGCAGAAGAGTGTGACACAGGGAAGCAGCTCACATGATGATCAGAAAGCATAGAGAGACTCCATTCTCCAGTTAACAAAATAAACACCCCATAGCCAGGCCCCCAGTGCTCTACCTCCTCCATCCACACCCCACCTGCCTCCAGTCACCATCCAGGTAATCCCATCAAGTATCAATTCACTGATGAGGTTAAGGCTATTCCCATTCATTTCTCATCCAAACCTTCTTGCTTGTCTCACACATGAGCTTTTGGGGAACACTATATGTAAAACATAACAATAGCTACAAGAGGGGATTTATTATGTTGGCTCATACAATCAGAGGGTGGATGGTTCCACTGTGGCTGTCTGAGAGCCAGGAAAACTAGTAGCTGTTCAGTCCAGGAAACTGGAGCCTCAGGACAAAAGGGACCAATGGTGGAGTCCCAGTCCAAGGCTGAGTTCTTGAAAGCCCCCTGGAGAGCTGCTCCTGTGAGTCCATGCAGGCTGAGGAGGCTAGAGGGGATGTTTCTTCTGTATGTCATCTGGATGCCCCAGCATGCTGGTTGATGCCTCCCACATTTAGGGTGGGTTTTAATCCTTTAGTTTGCTGTCCTGAATGCCAGTTGTCTCAGGAAATATGCTCACAGACACACCCAGAAGGGTTCTTTACTTATTTCATAGCAATCTCTCAGTCCAGTCAAGTTAACAAATCAAGGTGGATCCTCACAAGTAATATAGGTGGAATTTCTTCTGTATGAATTAGTCCAAAGTTTAGCAGTCCGCGGCTGCTGGCATCTAGAGGATCATTCAGATATTCTGCTTCCTTTAGTGTTGTTACTTTCAGGAATTTGGTCTCACATAGTAGAAGTTGTCAGGTCGCCAGTCTGTTCCAGCCCGCAGGGCAAAGAAAAACCAGAGGAAGTGGTTTCAACCTTAAAGAGAAGAACCAGAAATTTGAAGTGTCACTTATGGTCACATTATCCCACATAGTCACATGACCACACCTAATAGCAAGGAAAATGAAGGGCATTTCTTTCAGATGGGCTGGTTAAACCTGGGACTTGGGAAAATTTCTTAACCTCTATGCCTGTTTTCTTTTAGAACTGGGAGCCAGTAGGAGTACCTGCCTCATAATGTTATGGTAAGGATTACATTGTTAATACACATGAAGCACCATGGTAGTAGGATAGTAAGGTGGGTGAATTTCAGGGCCTGAAACAAGGAAGCATTAGATAAACATTAGTGATTTTGATTATTGTTTTACTTAAAGAAACAAGGGAGAATGAGCATTAGGGGACAATGAACAGTGTCTCCATGGGAGAAAAACTAGAGGCTGGTGGCCACAGGCTTATAATTACTGTTGGTCCCAAGAACTTTTTGTTTCCTCCTAAGTCTGCCTTGCTATTAGGTCTTATGTAGGCCTCCCTTGGGTCCATAAGAAAAAGGTTTATCTGTCGTTTATAGTTTTGACCTCTCAATTTTCATTTCTATTTCTTCTCTTATAGTAGCTTGCCATTAATATAATAAGGAAGTAAATGAAAAGAAACTTGCTATTTGTAACTATATTAATTTATAATTATAATTTTAATTCTTCCTTATATGCGTAAAAAGATGGCTATAAAGTTAAGTTTTATATATTTAAACCTTTTTTTGGGAGGGAGGGTAATGGGGATTAAGCCCAGAGGTATTTTTACTGCTGAGCCATCCCCAACCCTTTTCATTTTATTTTATTTAATTTTGAGACAGAGTCTCACTAGGGCCTAGCTAAGTTGCTCAGGCTGGCCTTGAACTTGTGCTCCTTATGCCTTAGTCTCCTGAGTCACTGGGATTACAGGCATGTGCCACCCTGCCCAGCTTTGAAACCCATTTCAAATTGCTATCAATGACAGAATGTGTATTAGTAGGCAGTATGCAGTATAGTTGTTTCTAACTGCTGCTCTCTCTTTAAAGCAACATCCCATGCCTTTGTAGTACAATGGTGGACTTCATAGTATATATACACACCTTCCTGACAGTCCCTAACTTCACTGTTGAGAGCACTGTTCTAGGAATGCATCATGGTAGTAGGATAGTAAGGCGGGTGAATTTGGTGTCTTCCACTTGGTGGTTGGTAGAGTATATTAGCATTTGTGTATGTTTTTAAAAAGCTGTGAAAAAGATGATAGAAGAAAAGTCTGTTGAATTTTGTTTAGTTCATTCCACACGCCCATTTGAAAATGAACATGTTTTGGCTTGCTGATTTGTTTTTGAGGTGCACCAATGGGACCCTTCTAGGAAGCATGCTTTTTCTGTGTGCTGGTTTTGGCAGTGTGAGCAGTCTTGATCCATCTTAAGATATTGTTCATACCACACTGCTTACTCTGAGTTGCCTGCACTTTCTGCCCTTGTCGTTAGAGTTTTAGTAAATAGAAAGCCCATACTCTGTTCATCTAGAGAGGGCATCAGGAAGGGCATCAGGAGAAAGATGGCAGTTTGAGGTTACCAATTTCAAATGATGAGCATTCTGTTCTAATTTTAGGAACTAATTGGGAAGCACACTTTTTTTAAATTTAAAAATTTTTCAAAGTATATCTTTAGACCCTAGAAAACAACTTGGTATTCAGTGGCAAATTACTGAGTTAAAAATTTGACTAAGATTCTATATGATAGAATGAAACATATTCACATCAAGCATTATCTGTGGTAGAGGCTGAACATTGGGGAGTTTATTTGTTTATTTGAAAAAGAAAGTATGAGAACAATAGGTGTGCAGAGTTGTTTTTGTTTTTTGTAGAATAACCATTTTTCCAATGATGTGGTATGTTTAAAACGGATAGCATCACTGTCCCTCATGCTCTGCTTGTGTGCCAGCGGTGATCCCTGTGTAAATGCTGTTAGTGAATATGGGTACTTAACCACATGTAGAATGTAGCATGTAGAATGTGGCATGCTACAGTATGGAAATTGAAATTTTCTTCTCATTCTAAGGGTTGATTGTATTTTTGGGTTTTCTTTCAAATCTCAGCTGAGTAATACTTAGAAATTTAAACAGGACACCTTATTTAACAAAATGCACATTTTGAAAAATGTTCTAATTTAAAGAAATATACTGAATATAAACATTTAGAAAATCCGGAAAAATATACATCAAGTAGAGTCACAATTCTTTCTCAACCATAGCTAGTATTTGGCATGTTTATTTCTGTTTGTCCTATGCACATTAAACATTTTCAGCATATTAAAGATACCATATACATCTTGTATTCTTGGGTTTTCATAATCCCTTTTCATTACTATTAAGAATTTATGGTATATATTTTGCCATGTAGAATTATACTGCCTAATTAATCTGTCGGGGGTTTTTAGCCCCCCCCCACCTGAGGGAGAAGCGGGAAAGCACGCCCCACCACCCTCCCTCCCTCGACTGAGGACAATCAGATGCTTCAGGGAGATGAGAGTGGAAGCAGGATCTCATTTATTGAGGATGTACACACAGCTTACATATTGCACAGGAGCCAATCAGGATAAAGGTCAGAGGGGGAGCGAGTTCACTGTACACCCATCCCATAGTACATAAGGGAAGGCATGAGCTGTCCAAGAGGGCGGAAGAGTCCTGGACCTGTCCTGGAGGTGGTTTGCCTTTTCCGTCACCACCCGCAGCACTGTTTCCTGACTAATGCCAGGGGCCATCCCAGCCACATGTGTGGCCCCAAGACTGGGAATCGGGCAGCAAGTCATGCCCTACAATTAATCCATTATTATTGAGCATTTTTGTTATTTGCTATATTTTTCCATTACAAATAATGACATAATTAACACCTTTGTGCCCCAAACTTGGTTTTCATTTCAAAATTATGTCTTAGATATCCCTCAAATTAGAATTATTGGGTCAAATACATGAATACTTTTAGAAGGGTGTTGATGTGTGTTTCTAAAATATTTTGTGGAGAGATTCTGCCAATTAACATTCTCTCCAGTGGTATAGTAGAGCACTGTGTCATTTGAGCAGAATTTGGTAATTCGATGGGCAAATAATGCATTTTTTTATTCCTGCCGAAATTACACTTTAAAAAAAAATATGTCCACTAGTCATTGTTTTTTTTTTTTTTTTCCTTTTCTTTTCTTTTTGGTACTGGGTATTGAACTCAGGAGCACTGAGGCATATCCTAGCCCTACTTGTATTTTATTTAGAGACAGGGTCTCACCAAGTTGCTTAGCTCCTTGCTGTTTCTGAGGCTGGTTTTGAACTTCCTATCTTCCTGTCTCAGCCTCCTGAGCCTCTGGGATTTCAGGCATGTGCCACTGCTCCTGGCTAGTCATTGCTATTTTTTCTTTTCCTCTGCTAATTGTTCTTTGAACATTTTTCTATTGTGTATCTATGGGGATTCTGTGTTTTCTCATTCTTTATTTGTAAAAACATATACCTATTAAAGATAGTATTTTTTCATATTATTGCCAATATTTTTTCTAGCTTTGTTGAATATATAGTTTTATAACATCTGATACAGAAATTTCATAATTTTTACATTTTCAGGTGTATCAATTCTTGATTTTGTGTTTAGAACATTACATCTGATTTAAGAGTCACATAATCAACTTTGTTTTCTTTAATTCTTTAATTGTGTTTATATTCATCTTTTGAGTATTTTAGAAAGTATTGTGTGGTGATGTAAGATGCAGCTATGAGTAGTGTGTTTTTTTTTTTTTTTCTTTCTAGGAGCTTCAGTTTCCTCAGCAAAGTTGATTGAATTACCCAAATTTATTGCTCACTGAATGGTGGTCCTTTCTTCATTGCATTACTTATTCTAGAGTCTATTTCTGAAGTATATCTTCTGTTTCATTGGCTAGTGATTTTTCTTCTCAAATAATACATTGTTGTAATTATTGTGGCAATAACACTAATTTTGTACCTTCTTCACAGTTAATACTTTTGCTGTCTTATCCTTGAATAATTATGTGAAAGAAGTATTCTTTTAGTCTCTTAAAAACATTAATCTGGAAAGGTAAAAAATTTTATCAAAAGCCTTTTTGGTATCTGTAATAAGTATGAATTTGGAAGTTGTTTATCAAGTGAATTTTTATGTGACTCACACTTTGTTAGTAACTTACATTGTAAATTCCAAAGTATATCCTTAGAGGAAAATGCTTTGGCCCCAAACAAAATATATTTTTTGATGCCAGAATATTTCATTTCCGTCAAAAGGTAGGAGAACATTTTCTTAATTACCAGTCAGAGAAAAAACATCTTCAAGCAGAGAGATGGAGTTTGAGAATGTCTTCCAGCCCTGGCATTTTTCCAAGGAACTCGTTTACAAGTATAGTGTCCAAAGACTGTCAAATTCTAGAAATCTTTAAAAAAAAAAAAAAATATATATATATATATATTTAGTTCTCGGCGGACACAACATCTTTGTTTGTATGTGGTGCTGGGGATCGAACCCGGGCCGCACGCATGCCAGGCGAGCGCGCTACCGCTTGAGCCACATCCCCAGCCCTAAATTCTAGAAATCTTAAGGATAAAATTGAATTAGCATTCAGGGTCGCTCTGCTGATTGGCTCTGTGGCCTCAAAGATGCCTCTTCACTTGACCTGCTTGAAGGTGGATGCATGTGTATCTAGTAGGCCTTTTGTTGAATATGAAAGTGTTGTAGCTGTCAACTGTCCAGGGAGGTAGCCATTGGCCACGTGGCTCTTGAGCACTTAAAGTGTTGCTAGTATGACAAACTGAATTTTAAATTTTATTTGATTGTAACTAATTAAGATTGAAATAGCTACATATGGCTTTTGAAAAATATACATCTATTAGTAAATCTCCAAGGTCATATACAATTCTTGAACTGTGCCTGTGAACACTGGGAAGATTTTCTAAGAATCTCCTTGTATTTTAAGAATTTGTAAATTGGAAGATTTGGGGGAAAATCTCTTGAATTGGTAATATGCATAATCTATTCAGATTATGTGCAAGGTTGTTGACTCCTAGTAACCACATAAATATATTATTTGTGATAGTTGATAATTAATTCTATATTTATTTTCATGGTGAACATGAAAGGTTTTTTTTTCTACTTTTTGTTGTTGTTGCAGTCATTGGGTTAATGCTTCAAATGAAAATTAACTTCTAGGTAGTATGCTTCTATAGCACTAAAGAGTTGGTTGTGGAAAATACCATTTATTACTGAGAGGCTCAAAGCAATTTTATGTAGTTAACATTCTTCAGCTGTTACTTTGCAATTACAAAATGCAGCTTTAAAGAGTGCTTCCATTTCTTGAAATAAACTTGATTTTGTATATATTTTTATTTCTAATATTTTCTAATCTCATGGTTCTGCTATTAGTTATTTGTAAATGTTTTGGAAGTAGAAAAATCTTCTTTAGAAAATTCATGAAAGGGAGTGAATCCATGGAGCATCAACATGCTTTGTGTAAAACCATGAATGGCTTTATGCTTCATAGCTCATTAAAAATATTTATTTGGTATAAAGTAACTTTCCCCCCGAATTCTGCCATGGATAATTGAACAAAGCTAAAATATCTTGTAACAAATTGCCTTGAGAATTTATTTTTACATATAGTAAGCAATTATCTATTTCTTTAGTAAATAATTAGGGCATTGCCCAGTAATGTTCAGAGTTGAATTTTCTTGCTCTGAATTGTCTGTATTTCTAGCAATTTCTAAAAATTGTTTGTGCATACATTAAAAGTTTAAAGTAAATAGACATTAGTAGTATTATTTTAAGAGTAGCAAGAGGGGCATGCCTTGAAAATTTTAAAAAGGAAATTGGAAGTAATTACTTTAATAGTTTGGATTAGGATACAGAGATTTTAATGCTAGTTTAAATTTCTGGCTTACTACTTACCTTCACACTTTTTGGTTTGGGGGAGTAATGAGTTTTCTTGATACCATTAAGTTTCTTTATTTGAAATATCTGTAGCTTAATACATGTTAGATGATGAGGCCAATGCTAATTTAGGCAGCTTTTGAGATGCTCATTTTTAGAGGTTTCTTACTATAGTAGAAGTTGTATATAAACGGATTTAAAAGAATCGGTGTTTTGCTAGATAATTACTGTCTTAATTCTTTTGTCTAAATTTGATATTTAGAGATTAAGAACTTTGTAGACACATTATTTGTCTTATTTGAGGAAATGCAGATTTTAATGGACAGATTTCAATAATGATTTATTGAAAAGAAAGATAAAATACATACAATTTTGTATTGCCATCCTTTTTCTGTTTAAACAAGTATGCATTTTTATTTTTTGTAATATTGGGGATTGAACCCACACATGCTGGGCAAGTGCTTTGCTATTGATCTATAACCCCAGTGCTTTTTAAAAAATATTTTTACTTTGAACAGGTTTTCACTAAATTGCCCAGGCTGGCTTCAAACTTTTGATCCTCTTGCTTCAGCCTCATGAGTAGTTGAGATTAAAAGTGCATACCACCTTGCCTGACAAAAATTATACAATTGCAAAATCTTATTTTTATAACTCATTTTAAAAGGGATGCATTTGAAATTAACTCCAATTTTAGATTTCTTCCGATTCTTTAGATTTCAAAAGCTATGTAAGATTATGTTTATTTAGCCCCGAATATTTAGGTATAAGGGAGTTACTTAAGTTAATTCGCCTTTGAGATGCACAGCATCAGTTAATTATTGCCGTATGCTCTATATAATCAATCATCCCAAATCTTAGTGACTTAAAAACAACAATTATTCTCATGTGTCTGGGGCAGTTGAGGAGACTGCTCTGGGCTATGGTGAAGTGGCTGTCCTCCACACTGCATTTCTGTGGTTTGGTGCTCCTCCAGGTTTCTCATTCTCCTTGGCATGTCAGGCTGGCTGGACAGGTTCTCTTATGGCCATGGCAGAGGTGTTGGAGCATAATTTCAACTATTCAGCACATTTCAAGCCCTGTGACCTCACTTTTATTAGTATCTCATCTATGGACCATAGCAAGTCACATGACCTAATCCAAAGTCCTGAACAAGGAAGTGATAATGATAAATCTACCTAATATGTGAGTTGTACAAGTCTTACACTATCAAATCCATTTCTAATTATGCCTCATTTTTTTCTTTTGGTGTGATATTTTCTCTTCATGAAATCAAAAATTACTGCAAGCTGAGCATGGCAGTACATGCCTGTAATCCCAACAGCTTGGGCGGAGGATCGCAAGTTCAAAGCCAGCCTCAGCAACTTAGTGTGGCACTAAGCAACTCAGTGAGATCCTGTCTCTAAATAAAATACAGAAAGGGATCGGGAATGTGGCTCAGTGGTTGAGTGTCCCTGAGTTCAATCCACAGTACCTCTCCCCAAAATTACTGCAAGATAGTACTTAAAAAGTAATTTTTCATATCATACTCTTTGACATAAAAATGTAATATTATATTAATACAGACTTAATTGGAGATATTTTGGATTGTTGGAGCCAAAGGTAGTATAAAAGTAATAGTCTTGAAGTAGTCTTGAACAGTGACATAAATAGCCTTCCCCATTCCTGGCAATTTGCCTGTCTTTAGGTGTTCATTGAAAACTATTTGCTTTTGGCTCTCCAGCAATGCTCAAAAATCAAAGATTCAATTCATTAACACACACACACACACACACACACACACACACACACACACACACAGACACACACACATGTACGTCAGTGACAGTCCCATTGTGAAATGAAAAAAGGAGGAGGAAGACTTCAAAAAAGCAAATAGCTCAATATAAATATAAAGATGATATTACTCTTTTCATAGACTGTTAATTTTTTATTTTAGGTACACTGGATTTGCTTTGCATATTATTTTTGGTGGCCTGATTAGAAGAAGTGGGGAAGTTTGACCTTCAAAAATCAATAGGAATTGAATAAAAGCAGGAAAGAACAGTGTGTTTGCCCTGGGATCAGGGTAGGTGTGGTGCTGATGAGGCTGGGGTCAGGGGTTGAGGCTTCTCATGAGCTGGTTAGCTTTGCCCTCGAATCCCACCACCATACCATGCCAGAATCCAATTAGAGAAGGTTACGCCTTTCTAGTTTATGGGGAAGGAAACTGAGACTCTCAGAAGCTAAGGGACTCATGTGAAGTCACATAGGAATTAAAGGTAGCACCAGGCTACAGGCTTTCCCCCCCCTCACATCAAGCTTTTTGACACAAAGAGCTGTTGAGTAAACCCAGGAAGAGCCTATGAAAGTCTGCTGAATGTGGGTCCAATACTATACTTTTGATATCAAAAATTTTTTAATGGCTAGCCTTAGGAAATATTTTGGCATAAGGAAACTAGAAAACTTCAAGATAAAAAAAAGACTACCTATAGTAAACAGGCATTTCTCATTTGTCATGAAGATATGGGAGTCTTCTGTACAATGTGATTGCAATATACATCCAAGATGAACTTTACTCTTTTTAGGCAGAATGCAGGTATTTTAGTTGGCTAGGAATACCTTCTGTATCTATATTGAGAGAGATTTGGGAATCTCTTTAAACACTGTATTTGTAACTTTGAGGAATCAAAGGCCCATCTTAATTAAGATTAGGTACCTTCACATCCCTAGCTTAAGAAAAGACCCGGGGCTAGATTTCCTTTCTCCATTCTTCCTGCACTGATGTAGTCACCATTATTATTGAGTCATTCTCTGCTTCAGGGTTCCAGGTAGAGGCAAAGGGGGATATGAAAGAAACAGGGAGCTGCTCAGAGAGCACCCAGTTCAGAGGTGGAAAGTAAGTGGAAGATTACTTTCTGTTGTCACACAGGTCTGGTATAGAAGACTTTTATTAAGGTTCCATGGACTGGAATCACATGTGTAGGACATGTCAGTAAATACATCTTCAAAGACACTAGGGCAGTATCCTAATTCAAAATGCACTGTCCAGGGTCTGTGGTATAGCCTAGGGGTAAAGCAGTGCATGTGTGAGGCCCTAGGTTTCATTGCCAGAACCAAAAGGCAAAACATAATAAAACCTAAAAACAAAACTTGCTGTTCTGATTTCTCTTTTATTTTTTTCCTATTGTATTTTCTAAACCATTTCCATCATCATTTACCAGTGTTGGTTTGTATCTGTCACCTTGGCTGCCTTCCCACACGGCTGAATTCATCAGAAGACAGAAGACACGGTGTCTTTGTGTCTCCTTAGCCCTCAGCCTGACACACCCCATGCACTCTGACTGATCCATTTTGAAAGAATGTATGTATCTTTTTTTCCCCCCACCATGTTCAGAAGGTTGTAAATGGCTCCTTGGAGCAAAGACCATTTCCAAACAGAAATGGGGACTTGAGAATCTTCCATGTAATGCCAAGGCCAGGAAGATTTTCTGAATGAATTGATGTTTACAAAGCTGTAATAGGTTATCTCCAAAGGGGATAGGCTGTTATGTTGCTGACATAATTAGTTCTTTGGCTAGAAATCAAAATCTGCCTTTTATTTTATGAGACTCCATTGTGAGGCATTCCTTAGGCACATAGAAATTAACGTTGTGTCCCTGGGCTTTATAGTTCGTTGGGGCAGGGAAAGTCCAGGTAGATGATAGATTAAATAATGAGGGAGTTGAAACTATAATTATGTAAAACCAGTGTTAGGTATTTATTAGTTTATGTGCATTTTCTTACGGTTGCATTTGTACAGAAATGGGAGTTAGTGTGAGCTGCCTTAAGACAGGTGCCACATCAGCAGACTCTGCCCTGCCTTTAAGTCTCTTGCTTCTAGAGTCACATCCTGTTTATCTGGAATGTATAGTCTCCTTTGGGTACAGTCATTGCCTGTGATTTTTTGGTGTAAGTGATAGAGATGTTGCTTCTGAGGGAGGGCAGAGCCTTCAGTCTATAATGAAAAGCCTGGCTGCTTCTGGAACAGGCTCATTGGATGCTGATGACACTTCCACTGCTGGAGCCCATGGCTGTTCTATTCCACATGGATGCTGCTGTAGGAGCTCAAGCTAGTTAAGATCACATGGAAGTCTCAGATGTGGCCAAGAGTCCTGGCATTCCTTCTCTTGCTGCTGTTCCCTGTGGGAAAATCTTTCTGTCAAGTGCATTTTTGGTGGCAGGCATCTTTTCAAGACTATATCTTTGCATCATATGCCATTAATTGCAGTGTCAGTGTTGTCTTCTAGAAAAAAAGTATGAAATTTGGTGTTCTACCAGACTGAATATGGCTTTGGGTCTGTCTGGCCTTTCCTAGCTGTGTCTGTGTGTTTCAGCATTCTGAATCTTTTACATGTCTACCAGGAGCAATACCCCTTAAATAGTGTTTCTTGACCCACAGCAAATGTTATTCTTCACATTAATATGTCAACTCGAGATTGTTGATCAATAATAATTCTGTATTACTTGGTGAGGTGTTTTCATTATTCTTTGCAGGTTCCAAATATTTCTACTATTAAAATCGTTTATTCTCCACATATGAAGAGTTAAGTTTTCCTCACACATTTACTAAATAAATGGATATTTTTAAAAGTCTTCAGAATTAAAAAAAGAAAATTGAATCTTGAAAGTACCCCACCATACCCCCCAGCTGCTCACTAGCTATGTCAGCAGCACATAGATATTTTATTTCTACAAATTTATTGACTAAAAGCTTGCCAGACCAGGGAACATTCTGACCTCCTTTTGTAGAACAATAATTTTTTTGCCTTTGTAAGCAGAATTTCAACTTTACACCTGGACCATACTCTACAGAAGATGGTCCTTCTGTCAGCAGATGGTCTGGAGATTTCATTGCCTAGTGTGTAACCCCCTGCATTGGCCAGGTACCTTACTTTCTTGGAATCAGGAGGCAGATGGGCCAGGTGGGGAGGTAAGGAGGACAGAGGGGAAGATGGTCATCAGGAGTAGGTGACTTGGCTTCAAATAGATCAGGGACTAATGCAGAGGCTGTGGAGCTGGGGAAGTGAAAGTGTGCTGAGGATTTGGGGCTTGTTGTTCCAGGGATCTATTAGTGCATAATCAACTACCCCCAAACTTAGTTGCTTAAAGCAGGCACCATTTTATTTATTTCACAGTTCTAGATAGGAATTTGGGCAGTTCTCTCATTTGATGTCATCTGAGGTCACTTGGTAGTAGTCAGGATGGACTTATATGGGGAGGCCATAGTGGCCTCAACCCATTGCACACCAGGATCAGCTGGGACTGCAATTGAAGTGCCTTTGTGTATCTTTCCTAGCATGCCACTCCCAGGGTAGTTGAGTTTCTTATGAGGCAGCTCAGAATCCTAAGAGAAAGACTAAGAGAGACGCAATAGGGCCTTTCCACATCTGGTTGTAGAAGTTTAAGACCACTTCTTCCTCTGTATCTTGCTGGTAAGCAAGTCACAAGTCATGAAGGTCAGTACATATTTAGAAACAACACATATTTAGAAAGAGGAGAATTTGATTCCATCAATTGGCAGAAGTAATGAGGAATTTGTGGCCCCCTTTCAGCTGCCACATGGTGTTCCTTGATGGAAGATTCACTACAAGAGACTTTAGGAAGTGACGGAGGGATGCTGGTGTATGTGATAAAATGTACTTTTCACATTTGGTGGCCAAGATCAGAAGACTGTGGGCTGAGGAGTAGGCAGGGTCTGAGAGTGGGATAGCAGGCAAGGATTACTTTTTCAGGATTCTTGTTGTGTGTGGAAGATGGGAGCGAACCTGGAGGCTCAGAGGAAGGCCTGGGTTTGGAGGGCTTGTGTGCTTGACTTTGTTTCATTTGAAGATGGGTGAGGTCACCAGTGGCTCATTGTTGCAGTTTGTGGGTGTGCATTTTCATTCTCATGGATGACTGCTGAACCGATGAACCCTTGAGGAAATTCTGTCTGGTCTTTGGTGATATAACTTTCTTCTGGTCCTAGTCCTTCTGCCTGTGTTCAAGAAAGGGTTGTTTCTTTTAATGGTTGTATTTTCTAAGTATTGTCTCAGTCTCGTTGCTTCCTTATTCTGTGCCCTTTCTTTGAAGTCCCATTTATTCCTGTGATTTTAACAGACACACATGATGAAGGCCCCCAGATCTTATTATGTCCAGAACTCTAGCTCTGCCTATCTAGTTGCCTCCTGCATGTTTTCCCTGAATGACCCTTTAATTCCTATTCCTGTTTCTAATAATTTCATTACCTTGGCCAGGCCAGTTGCCTCCTTGATTTTCCTTTTATCTTTCCTTCACCCTCTGCATCTAGTTAGGTCACCAAGTATTGTTGATTTTGGGGTTCTCAATTGTGGCTACACAAAAACATTACCTGTGGGGTTTTGCAAATGCAGACCTGGAGTCCATTCCAGACTTCCTGAATCAGAATCTCATGGGATTTAACTTTCCATATTTTTATAAGGCTTCCCAGGTGATTCTGATGTTTACCTCACATTGAAAACAACTCTAAAACTTTTCTTTTAATACTTCAGCTCATTTTATCATCAATGCTTTAATTCAGATCTTTTTAGTTTCATGTGGCTCCTATAACAAATTACCACAATTTGTTGGCTTAAAGAGTGAAGTTGACCAAACTATGCTTTGCACATTGAATATATTAGAATCCATTCCAATTTTATATATAATTATAATGCACCAATTGAAAAATGAACAAACAGAAGGAAGACCTGTGGAGCAGAGAATGGGAATCAGGAGGAGGGAAGAGGGAGGGAAAGAGGAAATTGTTGGTATTGAAATGGAGAAAACTATTTTATATGTATTTATGAATGTCAAAATGAACCCCATTATTATATGTAAGTATAATGTAATATTTAAAAGTAAACAAACAAACTGTTTTTTCTGTCACAGTTTTGGAGACCATGAGTCTGAATCAGGGTGTTAGAAGGGCTATGCTACTCTGAAAGTTCTAAGGGAGAATCCTATTTCAGCCTCTGGTGGATCCAGGTACTCCTTGACTTGTGGTTGCATAACTCGAGTCTCTACCTCCATCTTCACATGGTCACTCCTTTGTCTCTTGTGTCTCTTAGAAGACATTTGCTGTTGGATTTATGGCCTAACAGTAATCCAGGGTGATTTCATCTAGAGACCCTTAATTATGTCTACAAAGACTTTTTCTGAAAGGTCATATTCACAAGTTTCAGAACATGGTCATATCATTTTGAGGGCTAGCATTTCCACTACCACATGCTCCCTCTGGCTATGATGGTTCTCCCAGCTGATCATCTTGCCTCTAATCTGGGTGTATCCTCAAATATATTCATCATGTGATCCATTTGCTTACATCTTACCAGACTTCCCATTCCCTTTGGGGGAATAAGTCCTTTATCCTGGAGAACCTGGCTTCTGTCTGCCTTTCCCATCCTTTAACATTGATTCTTATGCTCTTAAACTTCAGCTCATGGCATTGAACTGCCTTCATCCTCCTTGCCTTATGCAGACACTTGCCTCACACTTACAAGTTCAGAGTTCTGATTAGATTCAGGACAGTGAGAGCAGCATCTTCCCATGAAGCCTTCCCTAAGACCTCTCCTCTGTGCACTGTGCTGCTAGTGCCTCGTGTTCTGCGTGGTTTTTTTTTTTTTTTTTTTTTAATAACATTTGTTTTTGTGCCTTTCTCTCTGGGCAGAGAGCTCTGTGAAGGCAGGAAAGCTGATATTCATCATTGTAGCTCTAGTATTCGGTACTATAAATATTGAATAAATGGTGCTGTAGCTTAACCTAATTAGCTGCTCATCTCATCTTGATTCTGGTTTTGCCACCAGTACTTTAAGTTTTCCATAAGATTTTTCACCTAACATTATCTAGACATGTAAGTAAGTAGGCAACCTATAAGTAGACTGACTTTTTTATTTCTTTAACATGTAATACTTGTAAGTAATTTAAATTATAATGTTTCTGCATGCATTAAGGTTGACATTTCTGGACCCTCCCTCACTTTATGTTAGATATGGTTTTGGAGTTGTTAATAGCAGAAACAAACTTGAGTTAGCTGAAATTAAAAAGAAATTTATGAACAAGGGTCAGAGTACAACTGGGCTAATGGATTCTTTCTATCTCTTTTTGCTTCTTTTCTGTATTCATCTGCTTCATTCTTCCATTTATCTGCTTTTTCAGCCACATACAGGTTGGGACATGCCCATGGCCCCCATGTTTACAGAGACAAGCAGCCACCCACAGAGGCTGGCTTGGTTAGTTGTTTCTCTTCCCAGTTTTGTGTTTTCCAGGATGAGGATGTCATTGGCCAGCTTGGGCCTTATGACACCTCTGGCCAGTCAGCTGCAGGGTGGTAGAGAGGATGCTGGCAGGGCTGTCTCTTCCAAATGTGGCGCTGGAGCTCACCCTTGGGAATTAAGGGCTGGATTCCAGAGAAGGAAGTGCTATTGTGAGAAAATAGCCTAAAAAGAGCTGGACCAGAGGTGTGGTTGAGAGAAGGATGCAGCAAGGGCTGGGTTAAAACCAGGGGCACAGGAAACACTGCCATATCTTGTCTTAATTTTCTGTAGACCACAGTAAAAATATTTTTCAGTTGTTTACTGTCTTGGCTTCATTTGGTTTGCATATGTTTCCTTTAACACAGAATGTTCATCATGAATAAAGTGGTGTGAAAATATCTTAAAACAAAGTGGGTTTATGATGTTTGTTTACTTATGGATATTCCATAGTAGTGATCACAAATATTTTTAAGAAAGTAATGTACATTTTTCTGACTTGCCTGAAAAGGAGAGTAATAAGACTTGAAACAAAATATCATTTATTCTAGAGATATTTTTATATAGCTGTCATTCCTTTTGATGGGAATGGAAACAGATTACAAACACAGTGGGAATAACTTCTGGTGATAATGTAAAACCATTGTTAGACTGCAGATACTGACTCAATTCTTAAAATACCCCAAATTCCTTTGTTCCAAAATCTGTGGTTCCCAGTGGCCTCATATCCTCAGTTCTCTACCCTGGTGCCCATCTCCTCTTCTGGGTAGAGCTGGAGAAGTGGAGAGAGCCCAGATATCTGCTGGACAGGACCCTTAGGTCAGAAACAAGCTACCAGAACCACTGTACCCTAAGTTTGATATTCTGAGGGAGCTTTGGAGCAGCCATATTTATCTATGTGCATTTTAAATGATTCCTTTCCCTTTTCTTTTCTTGAAAGGAACTTCTGCCAGTGTAGGCAGAGAATGAATAGTCATGTTAGTGTGGCCATAGGGGACAGTGGTCCAAATAGTCAGGGACAAGTTAATTCAAAGTTAGAATATGCAGTCAAAAATTTAACTAACTGCAACCTTGCCTTTCTTTTAAACTCTCATATTAGCAAAATATATACGAAATCTGTTTAAGGATATTATGTGTTTTCCTGGTGACTTTGTAAATTTTTGACAGTTTATGGACTATAAAATTCAATGCATAATTTGTATAAGTTATTTTTTGCTAACCTAGCATTGTAGGGTTCAATGAGAAATGTGAGTGAATGTATTCAGAACTTTAAAGAAAGAAGGTAGCTATATCTGGTCTTCTTACAAATAAAAATTTTATAGACAACATTAACATGATTTGAGAATGAGGTGTGAGGTTTAATTAGTATGCTATTTTCTAACTAGTTCATTTAAAAATACTTCTTAAGTTTCTCTGGGGTCCATTAGAATGGTGCTAGCTGAATTGAGCCTGTTCTTAATATGGCCTCTGCAGAATCTGCTTATTTATACTCTGTTTCAAAAAAGATTTGAAGAGTGACTCCATAGAATAGGAAATCTATAATTACTTGTACATCTCTCTTAAATTAAGTTTCTGGAAGTGATTTGAATTTCATTACAGTTAAAGTCTGTTTTGTAACCCTTTCCTTTTGTGAGTGGTTTGGTGGGCAGTTCTTTAATCCTGTCTTTTCCATTATTTCATCTAACTTTCATGCCTAAAACTTTTAAAATCCAAAAATAATTGAACTATCTCATCTCTGTTCTTAGGTACAATGGTGCTTTACCTAATGGTGACAGAGGAAGGAGGAAAAGCAGATTTGCGCTCTATAAGCGGCTGAAGGCTAATGGTGTTAAACCTAGCACAGTCCACGTGATATCCACACCTCAGGCTTCCAAGGTAGGTGACTTTGGCCTCTTTGGGAGGACCTTGCAAATGGTGATTTATGATTATTCCTTATTAGCTGCTTTCTTTCCTTTACTCCTGTTCTTGTATAGGAAATTTTCTCAACCATCTAAGGCAGGATATATGTTGGGAGGGGCTGTGCTATGTGCTATAGAATATTTAGCAGCATCCCCAGCTTCAACCCACTAGATGCCAGTGGCACTCTCCTCTTCCCACCCCTAAGTTGTTCAAAACCAAAACAACTTGACATTGTAGGATGTTTTCTGACAAGGGGTTAGTAGGTAAAATCTGCCCTATTTTGAACCTCTGCTTTATGATGAAAAGTAATTACCGTTGTATCAAGTTAGAATTGCTGTGACTGATTGTATATTGTGTGCATGCACAAATATGTAACAACAGTGTGTACAACTAATGCTCCAATAAAAAATGTGGGTGGGGAGGAATAATAGCTGAAAGATATATACTTTTTTATTCTAAAGAGTTTTTGTATTGAATCTTGGTATAAACTGCAAAGATTTGTAATTTTCGTTGTATTAATTGGATATATTTTGTGTTTTCACATATTCTCCATGAGCATGTAGTTAAATTTGTGTGATTATTGGAAAGATAGGAAGAAGACAGAACTAAGTGATATAAGTCCACTCTACCTATTTGAAATTAATAAAATGCTATATTTTTAAAAAGGATTATTTAATTTGCTTCCTGATATACAGCTAGGGGAAAATAGGAGCTTTCATTTTGATTGATTATATGTTATATATTAGATTTAAGAAAGTTTTTTTTTCAATAAGATGAATTATTTGAGGTATATAAAGTTTCGTTTTGTAGAAAATAATTATATGTATCTGTAGTATTTTATATGGGACTACTAGCTGTACATGTTTATCTTCATGGGTTTTGGTCACTTGGAATAAATCAGACTTGATTCCCATCTTACTGAAAACCTGTATTGAAGGAGAAATGATGGCTTCTTGGAAGCAGGCTGGTGTTTAGATGGTGATAATAGTATGGATCACCTTTATGGGTGCTTTTATTTTAAAAAAGACCTTATTGTTCCTGAAGCAGAGCTATGGAAAGAGTTTGTTAGAATGTACCAGTTGAGATTGTCTTGTACTAATGAGGGAATGACTAGATAAAAAATATCAAGCTCCAGGGAAACAGAGGAGAAGAGTTTAATGTGGGCAAGTTTTTACCAGGGAAAGAGAAATAAAATAAATATTTTAGGGAAGAAAGAACATTTTATAAGGAAAACAAAGGAAATCCAGCTTTACAAAGATTCTGAAAAAAGAAGTCAAATAGCAACAAAATCTTGGAAGGTCAAGAACTAGGAGAAACATTTTATATAAACAACAAAAATATTTGGTGTAGAAGAAAACCAAGACAAATGTTTTTAAGTATGTTTTTGAGTGTCAAAACTGTACTGATATTATAGAGGTGGTACTTACAATTTTGCATATTTGTTGACATTCATCTGTGTCTATACCTTCTTATTGGCTTTTTAAAAAAAGTCTTAGGTCTGTAATAGAATGGCTGACATTTAAAAAGTTAGGAAAATAATTGTTTTTCAGTGAAATATTAAAATTTACTACTATAGGGATATTAGTGATTTTATCATTCCCTACCTCCCACATTTCCCATTTTAGCCGAAGTTTCACCTGTATATCTAGATTTTACTTGAAGTTACTTAGATTATACATCTTTTTGTCTTAAGTTTGTGTTTAAACATATTACCCACAGTACTAAGAGTAGGTCACATCAGGTTTTGGTCTTTACCTTTCTTATGTTGTAATCTGGGGAAAATGTATTCTAAGGGTCTTAGATTACTCATTTATTAAATAAGGAGATTGCCTACAGGCAGAAACAATGTTGAAACAGACAATACACTTTGGTTATAAGCAACAGAAATTCTGAACTTAAATAAAAAGCAAAGATCGGGAAATTCTTACAGGCTAGAATAGGAAGAGCTCTCAGAATCAAGGAAAAGTTGGGTAATCAGATTTCATTAAGAGGAGAAATGGAGTATCAACAAGAGTTCACTTGGATATTCTTTTCATGGGCAGTGACTTGATTTTAGTCACCTACTGTCTCCTCAATTTTCCAAGAGAGAGAATCTGATAGACTGCACTTGGGTCACCTAGTGTGGTAAAGGGAGATGAGAGACCAGGCATATTTATTGTGAGTTGACTTTCCTTTGCTGTCCTAACCTCATTCATCTTCGTGCCTCTACTTTGAGGTCCTTGTACTTAGTAAGTACTGAATAATGGTTCGGACAGGAATAGGTACTGAATCTATTTTCTTCTTCCCTACATGAATTTCTGACCTCAATCACAAATCCTTTCACTTTCTCTGGTCCCTGCCAAACTGGCATCCCTCAGCAGCTTGGCCCTACCACTCCTCCTGCTAGGTTTGCTCTCTTGGCCCCTTTCACTTTGAAGCCCCATTCAGATGTAAACACAGCCTCTTGCATATTTAACTTGATCTGATTGTATTTACTATGCACTTCTTATTTCCATTTCTTCTAGTTCATAGAACTAGCAACCATTCTATTTTGCTACTCCATTCCAGTCTCTTCTTGTTGAGATTATTAATCTAAGCTATCTTTCCCCCAGATTTGTGGACCTTGCTGACCTATAGCTCGCCTCTGTGAATTTTGGTGCCCCAGTGCAGCCCTGTGTCTTTCTCCCGGACCCTGTAGCTTCTCAGATTCATTGTACTTTAACTCTTTCAATTTCAGAAGCTATCACTTCTGCTCCACTTTCCCACTCATACAGTACACTTTACAGCCAGTTGTCACTTGGAAGTGAACATAATATTCTATTCATTCTACTTGTGCATACACACTTTCTCATCTACTCTCATTACACATTCCATTCTTCAGTCTGTCCCTATTTGCTATGGTTATTGGTCTACTTAGCTTCTCCAGTTACATGTTAATTTACCCCAGTTTCTCTTTCTTTGATGCCTTTTGGGACCCTTTCTCCCTGAGTACCTGGCTCCAGGCTCTGTCCAGACTCTGCTGGACTGTTTTGTTTGTCCTGCTTATTGCTTACACCATGTCCCATGAGAATGCCAGTCCCATGGCAAAAACTATTTCACCTGAAATCACAGTAGTTTGCATGTCCTAGCACTTTTGATTCTTTAGTATTGGAAATAAAAGGTGTGTCTTTGATTAGGGCTGTAAAAGTGAAATCTAGAAGGTGGGTATGTTAGGACTTGAGCACTGTGCCTTTTGTCTGTGTTGTTTCTTTCTTTGCCCCATAATGTAGGGCTGAACAAGGATGGATACTCCTTTGATGATTGGAGAAGCAGCTGGGAAACAGGACCTCTTAGTCTCCTACGCATGCCAATGTCCAAGCAAAAGCAGATTAGGGTGGCAAACATGTGCCGCTGTTGTGTAATCTCTGTTTGTATAGTCTTTATTTGCGCACATAATTGCTCTTGGAATAATACAGGTATTTTTCTGATTATTTAATGCATTTAAAAAAAATCAAATGTCCTGTTTTATTTCTGGCTGTTCTGTTACATGGGCACAGGGCCTTTAGTAATTTATTCACCCACTCATTTACTCAACAAATATTTGTCCAGCACCTTCCATGACTAGGCATTATGCCAAGTACTGGATAGACTGCAGTGAACAAACACATCAGTATGGAGCTAATCGTCTAGTGAGTAGGAAACAATAAAGAATCATGTGAATACACACGAAACTGCACATTGTGAAAAGAGCTGTGAGGAAAGAGGGTTCAGAATGGAGACTGGGTAGACAAGGAAGGATGTCTGAGCAAGTGGCGTATGAACTGGAGGGAAAAGGGATTGACCAGGACAGCAGAGGGATTCAGGCTACTGTGGGCCTGAATGTAGAAGATTTGAGTTTTTTTCCCAAAGGGAAACATTGAAGAGTGTTAAGCAGGAGGAGTGACATGCTGTGAGTCGATTTATATATGCCCATTTACTTTTTATTATATAGGGCAACTATTTTGCTATTATTACTAGTGAATAGTGAGTTTGACAGTTGTGGTTGTGGTAGTGATGATGATGATGCCTGTGCCTGATAGGGGAATATTTTGCTAGCAGCATGGTTGAAATTTAGCTATGGAAAACTCTCTTCCGTATGTTTTTTTGTGTGCTTTTTAAGATATATATGACAGTACAGTGTATTTTGACATATTATATGTACAAAGTATAACTTACTCTAATTAGAATCCCATTCTTGTGGTTGTACATGATATGGAGTTTCATCGGTGGTGTAATCATATATGAACATACGAAAATCATGTCCAATTCATTGTACTGTCTTTCCTGTTCCTGTCCCCACTTCCTTCCCTTCATTCCCCTAATCCACTGAACTTCTAATTCTAATCCACTGAATTTCTACCCTTCTCCCCTGTTGTATGTTAGCATCTGCATATCAGAGAGAACATTCAAACTTTGGTGTTTTGGGGAAAACTCTTTATCATGATTTTCCCTTCCTAGATGATGCTTTAATGAAATATCCCTTTTAAAGGTATTTTTGCCTTCAAAAAATAATTGAAAATAATTTTATTCCAGTTAGCATATTTCATAAAGGAAAATATCAGTGGTCTTTAAGTGATAGTTTAGTGAAAGATTAGTACTACTTAATATGATTGCCATGACCAGGCTGAATCCTGTGTCTTACTACTCTTTGTGTTGCTTCAATATAGTACCTGGTACTAGGTACTTTATAAAGAAATTTATTTGGCTCACTATTCTGGTGGCTAGAAGGTTCACATAGTATGGCACCTGCATCCTAGTTGTATCACAACATGGCAGAGAAGCAAAAAGGGAACCAGCCAAGATACAAGATACAAGCAGGGAAGCAGAGAAGGGCAAGGCTTGTTTTTTTTATAACAGCCGGCTCCCATGGTCACTAACCCAGTCTTCAAGACCTCATCTACTCTGTGAAACCAGCATTAACCTCTGCCCCAGGTGGTACCCCCATGACCTCCTAATACCATTCTGCTAGGTCCCTCCTCTTAGAGATCCACATCTCTTAACATTGCCAGACTGGGCACCAAATGTTCAGCACATGAACCTCTGGGGACAATCCACATCCAAACCATAGCAGCCTATTTGAGCTAGTATGTCTCTATTGATTAATAAAATATTGAAATTCTTCTGCGTCAGTCAATGAATATTAATAATAGTAACCGTAGAAAGTGGTAAAACTAATACAATTTTCAATGTGAACTCATTACCCCAAGCTAATTTTGCAGGATGTAGAGAGGTTCACTTCTGAAGCCCTCATTGTCTCTGCAGTCTGTATGTATCTTGGTGCAGTGGATGGTGTAGCTCCACTGCATATTCAAATGAGGCTGGAGCCTTCTATGATTTAGGACAGTCATCAGTTTATCAATATTCTCAGACTTTCTAATTACTACTCCTTTTAAAGAATTTGGTTTTATTTTATTTTTTTTAAAAAGAAATATAGTTGTAACACATACAACAAAGTTCTTAAATCTTTTTTTTTTTTTTTTGGCAGTGCTAGGGATTGAACCCAGGGTCTGTGCATGCAAGGCAAGCACTCTAACAACTGAGCTGTATTCTCAGCCTCTAGAATTTGGGTTTTTAAATAGTTGTTATTTTGGTTTCTTTCATAGTTCTTTTGTTGTAATTCTTGGGTAAGTAATTTTGGTATTTGTTAAGTTCAGTACATAATTTGATGAAGTAAATTATACTTTAAAAAATTAATTTAATGAAGTATTTTATTATAAAAGGGCAATGTTTGGATAAGGTTTATCCTTTTAGATATCATAAATATAAATATTGTGAATCTGTAAGAGAATAAAAAATAATAAAAAATAAGAGAAGAAAAAAGAAAAAATAGGTAATTAATTTAATAATAGTAATTACAGCCCATAATATCTTTTGATTCCATGCAGAATTCAAACCTAAAAATAAATCATTTGTATTTCCAGAATGAGAAACAACTAGATTATTTCAATAAAAAAAATAAGCAGTATGGAGATTCCTTGGAAAGCTGGGAATGGAACCACCATTTGACCTAGTTATTCCCCTTCTTGGACTATACCCAAAGACCTAAAAAGAGCATACTACAGGGATTCAGCTACATCAATGTTTATAGAAGCATAATTCACAATAGCTAGACTATGGAACCAACCTAGATGCCCTTCAATAGATGAATGGATAAAAAAAGTAGCATTTATACACAATGGAATATTACTCTGCACTAAAAAATAACAAAATCATGGCATTTGCAGGGAAATGGATGGCATTAGAGCAGATTATGCTAAGTGAAGTTAGCCAATCCCTAAAAAACAAATGCCGAATGTCTTCGATATAAGAGGGGTGACTCAAAACAGAGCAGGGAGGAAGAGCATGAGAAGAAGATTACCATTAAACAGGGATGAGAGGTGGGAAGGAATGGGAGAGAGAAGGGGAACTGCACGGAAGATGGAAAAAGACCCTCATTGTTATACAAAATTATATATAAGATGGTGTGAGGGGGAAGAAAAAAAAGAGATAGAGAAATGTGTTACAGTAGATGGGGTAGAGAGAGTGATGGGAGGGGAGGGGGGATAGGAAGGGCAGCAGAATACAACAGACTATAGTATTGGCAGTAAGTATGAACGTGGCTGTATAACCAATGTGATCCTGCAATCTGTACACGTAGAAAAAATAAGAATTCATACCCCATTTGAATCAAATGTATGATATGTCAAGATCATTTTAATGTTTTGAGCAACTAGTAAAAAAGAAGAAATAAAAAAAATATATAGAAATTGGTTTCCAAGATATTGGAATAATAACTTTCAAAAATTTTTTAACAATGAATATTGATAAAGCAAAGGCAAAAACATTCAGGAACTATCAATATAATATGCTGTGAGTTAAAAATAATTTTCTGACTTAGAGTATATATTAGGACTTTAGTTTTATAGGACTGTATCATGTCAGTTTAAATTTATGGTCCTGATTGTAGCAAAACATCTATCTACTGAGATGAAAAAGCACTTTCTAGAAGATTTATGTATCAGGGCAGTAAAATTTAGACATCATTGACAAAGCTCCAAACATTTTACCTAGACATAGTTGAATAATTTACTTAAAATTCAATATTTAAGACTTTGAAGATAGTATGATGGTTTTTGTTGATTCCATGGAGCTAAAAGGAACATCTGAAATATATTAAGCTTTATTGTCATACACAAAAGAAATTGTTTCAATGAGAAATATTTACATGAAAACCTTATGAATTTTGTACAGATGGTACAAGTATAGTGCTGGGGAGAAGAATTGTTTCAGCTGAAGTTCTAGGAAAACCTTTGGATGTTTTTGTTTGATTATGTCTTATTTGTCATTTTGTTGTCTGGATGATTGAAAGTTAAGCCAAGTAAACCACTTACCATTTTTTTCTTGAAAATTTTTGTTACCTTATAGCAAATAATTACTAGAGAATTAATTAACATTTTTAAAATTTGAAATTCTAGTAATGAAGTATTTGAGCATGTGGTACTACATATAAATTCAGTTTAGAAATTGTGTGGACTTAAATATGTGAGATAGCAGTTGGACAATTAAACATTTTAGAGATTTGGCTTTATCACATGATATTCTAACTAATCAATATCAAGATTTTCCTTGGTTTTAAGAGAATGAAAAATTTTAGTTATTAACATGGACAGATTAGTTGACAAATAATTGTGGCAGGACATATAAACCAAATACAGATTCAATTCTCTCTCCCCCTCCCCACTCCTTATTATGGGTTAGCTTCCACATATCAGCAAAAATTTTGACTTTTGGTTAGCTATATAATTATATCAAAATGGATTCTACTGTCATATATATTTAAAAAGAATCAATGAAAAATACAGGAAACCATGATAAACAATCAGAATATTGGAGAAAAACAAATTTAAAATAAAACGAGTAATTCTAGGAGAAAGTCTATCAAGTTATCCAGCAAATTATATGAATATGTGCTTATTTGGTGACATTTATGAAGAAAACAATTAATTTTAATAACATACTTTTAATTTATTGATTCTTACAACTTGGCCAATTGATGTTTTCAAAGCACCATAGGTTGAAACTGATTTTCATGGCATAGGTGATAACAGAAATGGAAAATATAAAAACCTCAAGCAGGAAAGCTTGATTCTAGCACTCAGCATATTAATTATCAGTGCAATTATCTGCATTACTGATATTCAATAATAATTATAATTTTTACTTGATGCATGTATTAGTTGGAAAAATCATTAATTTGTGTTGTCCTTAAAGCACAATTTTATTAATGACTTGTTTTTAACATGTCAGTGTGGGAGAATACTTATATTTATAATTATGCTTTAATTCAAACTTATTTTAATTATGACCCCTATTTAGATACTTGCTTTTTTTCTTCTTTTTTTGGGTGGAAGAAGAGTCTTTTGCTATAACCCTTGCTTTTCAAAAACAACATTAAAGTTTGAAGGAGCTTTTATTCAGACCATCTTCTTGAGAGGAACTTTAAAAAGCCCTGAGGAGCCCGCACTAAGCTGGCTGTGTTGCCAAGGACCCAGCAATGTTGGTCAGTGTTGGTTTTGTGTGTCCTCTCCACTGCTGCAGGTAGTAGGTGGAAATGCTCTGAAGGGTGGAACCAAAGCTGGTTCTATTTCTCTTTCCCTCTTTCTCCCACTTCCTAGGAGTGTGACTTGAGAAACCCATAAACTAGGATTGCTGTAATGATAAAGTTAATTAATGTGGCACTTGTCAGTAAAAATCAAAGTTGCTTTATAGACTTATGGGATAGTAGTACTGTTTGTGAAATCAGGTGCTCTGCAGAGAGCCTTTTCTATAAAAAAAGAACGATGATGGTGGCTTGAATTTAAGTAGCTGGTTTGTTTATAGCGGTGGTTATAATAGCATGTAGTGGAAAGTACAGTGAAATAGAATTCTGTACAGTGGAAAGGAAGTCACAAAGGAGGGTCATGGAGGTATCATTAGCTCACTTGGAATTGTTAGTCCTCTCTTTTGTTCTCTTTTGACATTAAAGTGCATGGTGGTCCTTATCTTTTCAAGAAAGTACTGTGAGCCTCTTGAAGTACTAGTTATGGATGACTGATTCATACGAGTGCTTACATACAAGCTCTTGATTGGTTGAATCCATGTTCCAGAGGAGGTGGAATGAGTGGCTTCAGGAACTTTTGGTTTTGCCAACTCGGGTTAGAGTTAATGGAGGGCTTAGTGAAGCCGGTTCAGGTGCACTCAGATGGGCAGCTCATTTGTGCTTCTCTCTTTGCTTATTCTGCTGCCACATAGTCCCTGTAGGCTTATCCAGTCTTCTGCTCTGTATTCCCCAGGTGGCCATGTTTTTCCTCAGCTGCATACCTTTGCTGGTGATCTCATTGCTTAGGATGTGCTCCAGCCTCATATAGTAACCTATACTGCCACCACCCTTTATAACACAGCCCATATGTCCTTTTCTTCCAGAAAGTCTCTCACTCCCAGCCTGAGGCAGTATATATATGTCTTCTTTTTTGAAGCTCTAGAACATGTTTTGTGTGTCCTCTCCATTGCTCTGATGTTGGGTTAGAAATGTTAGCTGCCATATCTTGTTATCCAGGACAGCAAACTCCTTGAAGGCAGTAGTCTTGCATTTCTGCACTTTGGCTGCCTGGCACAGTTGGTTGACCTGCCTTCAGAATGTGCTGGACAGCAGGTGGTCCTAGTAGTAATAGCTAAGTGGCTTAAGATAAACACTTGGAACATGTCATATGCAACTGATTAATGTTAGATAATGTTATTAGTGATGGTTTCTCTGAATTATCTGTTATAAGAAATGATGAATAGGCTCAGGATATAATGAGACATAGCATGAATACTTATTTGCTATCAGTTATACAAAAAACCTTTCTAGCTAAAATACACTAATAGATTAAACCTTAAAACTGCATCTTCATGACTTGAATATAGGCTTCCTTTGTAAATTTCACAAAGTTAAATTTATTGTTTTCTTTAGATCACAGCAATGAAGCTTTAATAATGAATAGTTTCTGAATTATTGAGCCCACTGACTTTGAAAGTCAGAGCATTTCCTCACTGGAGAATGTACTTACCATTTAGAACATTTTGATAAGGCATTCTTATTTGAAAATGCATCTGGCTAAATTGGTTTAGTTCCTCATGCATTCTTCAGCTTGCCAGCATTAGTTTCATTCCTTGTGTTTTGAACAAAGGAGTAGTTCTGTATTTTTTTCAATGTAGATTTAAGCCTTTGTTTCATACGAATAGTTGGGTTTAAAAATTTTTTCTTAAGTTGTTTTGTAGTGCCTCGTTGAAATTGTTGACTTGAATATCAGCAGTCTTTTCCCCAGCATTTAAAAAAATCATTTTTATTATTTTCTCCTGCAATCTAGTATCATAAATCCAAGAATGTCATATTTTAAAACTTCTAAATAGGATTGATGTTATTAAATTAAAAAGTTTTTGCCCAGCAAAGGAAATAAGAATGTGAAGAGAGAACTATAGAGTGGAAGAAAATCTTTGCTGTCTTCTTTTATGACAGGATTAATAATCAGAGTACATAAAGAACTCAAATCTTAACACCAAGAAAAACAAATAACCCAGTTAATTAATGAGCAAATGAATTAAATAGACATTTCTCAAAAGAAGAAATAAAGATGCCAACCAATATATGAAAAATGTTCAACATCATTTAGCAGTTAGAGAAATATAAATCGAAACAAAACTGAGATTTCATTTTCCTGTAGTCAAAATGGCAGCTATCAAGAATACAAACAATAATACTTGCTGGAAAGGATGTGGAGAACAAGAAACACCTTTTAAACTGTTGGTGGGATTGTAAATTACTACAACCATGTGGAAATCACTATGGAGGTTCATCAAAAGACTAGGCATGGGACCACTATATGACCCAGCTATTCCTTTTTTTTTTTAATATCATTGCTTTTATTTTTTAAATACATGACAGCAGAATGCATCACAATTCTTATTACACATATAGAACGCAATTTTTCATATCTCTGTATATAAAATATGTTCAAGCCAATTCATGTCTTCATACATATGCTTTGGATAATGATGTCCATCACATTCCACCATCATTGCTAACCCCATGCAGGGCCCCTCCCTTTCCCTCCCACCCCTCTGCCCTCTCTAGAGTTCATCTATTTCTCACATGCTCCCTCTCTCTACCCCACTATGAGTCAGTCACCTTATATCAGAGAAGACATTCGCCATTTGTCTTTTGGGGATTGGCTAACTTCACTTAGCATTATCTTCTCCAACTGCATCCATTTACCTGCAAATGCCATAATTTTATTCTCTTTTATTGCTGAGTAATATTTCTTTTGTCTATATATGCCACATTTTTTAATCCATTCATCTACTGAAGGGCATCTGGGTTGGTTCTACAGTTTAGCTATTGTGAATTGTGCTGTTATAAACATTGATGTGGCTGTGTTCCTAATGCTGTTTTTAAGTCCTTTGGGTATAGTCCGAGGAAAAGGATAGCTGGGTCAAATGGTGGTTCCATTCCAAGTTTTCCAAGGAATCTCCATACTGCTTTCCATATTGGTTGCACCAATTGATAGTTCCACCAGCAATGTATGAGTTTCCTTTTCCCCCACATTCTCACCAACATTTATTATTGTTTGTCTTCATAATAGCTGCCATTCTGACTGGAGTAAGATGGTATCTTAGAGTTGTTTCGATTTGCATTTCTGTAATTGCTAGTGAAGATGAACATTTTTTCATGTATTTGTTGATTGATTGTATATCCTCTTCTGAGAAGTGTCTGTTGAGGTCCTTGGTCCATTTATTTATTGGGTTATTTGTTTTTTTGGTGCTTAGCTTTTTGAGTTCTTTATATACCTTTGAGATCAGTGCTCTAACGGATGTGTGAAGGGTAAAAATTTGCTCCCAAGATGTAGGCTCTCTGTTCACCTCACAGATTGTTTATTTTGCTGAGAAGAAACTTTTTAGTTTGAGTCCATCCGATTTATTGATTCTTGGTTTTAATTCTTGCGCTGTAGGAGTCTTATTAAGGAAGTTGGGACCTAATCCCACATGATGAAGATTAGGGCCTCTCTCGTTGAAGGAAGAAATATTCTTTATATGTCAGCAAGTCTAAGTTATTGATTGTATTATTGAGTTCTGTAGTTTCTTTGTTGAGCTTTTGTTTGGAAGATCTAGTGATGAAAGAGATGTGTTAAAGTCACCCCAAATTATTGTGTTGTGGTCTCTTTGACTCTTGAACTTGTGAAGAGTTTGTTTGATGAATGTAGATGCTCCATTGTTTGCGGCATAGATATTTATAATTGTTAAGTCTTGTTGGTGTATGGTTCCCTTGAGCAGTATGTAGTGTCCTTCTTTATCCTTTTTGATTGACTTTAGTTTGATGTCTGTTTTATTTGATATGAGGATGGAAATCCTTGCTTGCTTCCACAGTCCATGTAAGTGGCATGATTTTTCCTAACCTTCACCTTTAATCTGTGGATGTCTTTTTTCTATGAGATTGAGTCTCTTGGAGGCAGTTGGGTCTTTTTTTTTTTTTTAATCCAATCTGTTAGTTTATATCTCTTGATTGGTGAGTTTAGGCCATTAACATTCAGGTTATTATTGAGACATGATTTGCATCCCCAGCCATTTTTGTTTAGTTTTGGTATTTCACGTGACTTGGTTTCTCCTCTGATTTCCTTTAGTGTAATCCCTCCCTCTACTGATTTTTATCATTGTTTTTCATTTCCTCTTCTTGGAATATTTTTCTGAGGATGTTCTGTAGTGCAGGCTTTCTAATTGTAAATTCCTTTAACTTTTGTTTATCATGGAAGGTTTTTATTTCATCATCAAATCTAAAGCTTAGTTTTGTAATGAACATAGATGCAAAAATTCTCAATAAAATTCTGGCAAATCGAATATAAAAACATATCAAAAAGATCATACACCATGATCAAGTAGGATTCATCCCAGGTACGCAAGGTGGTTCAACATAAGGAAATAAATAAATAAATTTGTGATGTAATTCATCACATCAATATACTCAAAGATAAGAGTCATATTTTCATCTCAATAGATGCAGAAAAAGCATTTGATGAAATACAGCACCTCTTCATGTTCAAAACACTAGAAAAACTAGGGATAACAGGAACATATCACAACATGACCCAGCATTTCTATTCCTCGGTATTTATTGTAAAGAAGTAAAGTCAGCATACTATAGTGATACATGCTTACCAGTGTTTATAGCATCACAATCTGCAATAGCCAAACTATGAAACTAGCTTAGTTTTCCATTAGCAAATGAAAAGATAAAGAAAATATGGTATATAAACACAATGGAGTTTTACTTAGCCATGAGTAAAAGTTGTGTCATTTTTAAGCAAATGGATGGAACTTGAGAACATTATGCTAAGCAAAATAAGCCAAACGCAGAAAGTCAAGGGTAGTATGTTTTCTCTTATGCACAGGAGATAAAGAGTAAAAAGGAAAAGAAAGTTATATGTGGGGGTCTCGTGAAAATTAAAGAGAGATCAGTGGAGTAGAGGAAAAGGCTCAAGGGGTGGAAGATGAGGCGTGATATTGGCCAAATTATGTTTACGTTGTGTGCATGTGTGAATATGTAACAACAAATCCCATTATTATGTACAACTATATTACACCTGTAAAAAATAGAGGAAAATGTTCCAGCAAAAAAAGTAAAACAAATAAATGAATAAAGAACATTGATATTTAGGTCTCATAAGCTAGGTAGAACTTTGTTTTTGGCAAACAGGTCTTATTTAGTATTTTTAATTTTTTCTTATTTATTTGGAGGAGCTGGAGGAGTCAAACCCACGGCCTCTTAATATGCTACACTGAGCTACATATACAATGCTAATATTTTTTTATTTTAAGACTTTGTTTAAAATACAAATTCTAAAGTGTGGAGTTTGATGAATCTTCATAAAGTGAACATGCACATATATTTACAGTACTCTGACCAAGAATCTGCGCATAAGTAAGAAGACCCTCTTACTCCCACTCCTATTGCTGCCCCTGCCTCCCAAGCAGTAACCAGGTATCCATCATCCTGCCTAACACCAAAGGTTGTTTTTTTTCTTGCTTTATATAAATGGACTCATAGTACATACTATTCTGTTTATGACTTCTTTTACAAAGCATATTTTTGAGTGAAATACCCCATTGCTATTTAATATTCTACTGTGTGAATACTCATTTTAACACTTAATGTGCTTTAAAGTTTTGATGGCATTGAAACTTCAGTTAAGTTTTTGTAAATTATTAAATATATTCTAAAAAGTTATTTTACTCTAGGGTATGAATTCAGAATAAATAGAATTCAATACTAGGTGCCAACATTCACATTTGTAGGTTGCAGCAGTTTAAAATCTATTGTTTGTTGTGCAGGTGAAGACTGTATCCTCACTTAGAAAATTGGTTGGCCTGCTAAAACAGTGATGATTTTACAGATTTTACAGAATTAAATATTTGGGAAAGAACTAGAATTTTATGCTAACCTTTGAATTTTATGGTATATTTTCTTTTCTGAAAAAAAATATAGCTAATACAATAATAAATGTTGGAGAGGGGACCTGCATATCAAATTTTCCTTAGGTTTTTACATTTGTGAGATAAGGAGGTAGCCTGACAGGGGAGACAGGAATGACATAGACTTTGATGTCAGGTGAACCTGATTGGAGTCTTGTCTCTGCTCTTTTGCTAGCATGAGACCTGAACACAGCCTTTGAGTACAGTTGTAGCCTTTTCAAAGTTGCTCACGAGAATTAGACAGGATAGATAATATACACAGCTCCTATCTGGGGAATTAGTAACTGTTCTTTTAGTTACCGTGCAAAGATATTCCAAAGATATGATGAAATCATATGATCTTTTGAAAGCCACTCTATACTAAATACCAACGTAAACATAATCAATGCATTGAGAAGACTTCAGACTATTCCCTTTCTAAGTATATAAATTCTCATTCTCGTTGCCTATGTAGCTCATTTTCAATATTTAAATATAAGCAAATCCTTAATATTTGCTCCCTTGATTGAGCGCCAAAAAAAAAAAAAAGAAAGAAATCTTTGAAACTTTATTCTAAAAGGTGAGTGGCAGTCCCCAGAGGTCACTTCCACATGAATTGCTATCTTCTAGGGTTTAGTCCCCCTTCCTTTCATGAGGCTTGGCAAATCTCGGTTCCCAGCAGATTATAAGATCTTGTAGGCAGGTGCCTTGAGGGGACTTTCACATAACGGATGGAATGAACAATAGCCATTTATGATTTAGAATCTCTTGCTTTTCCCTCAATTGACAAAATTTTTTTAAGTGCAAAGGAGTTTATTAACTTAGGACCAGAGTCAGAAGTAAGCTGTTCTCAGCAAACACGTTTCTAGCGTACCAGACGTTGAATTACTTGAAATATTTTCATTTTCTTTGTGAAAATTAATCATTGCCTGACATCCACATGAATTCCTCACATGTGAAGGGAGAGTGAAGTGTGGGTGGTTGGTAGCAATAATGAGTCGCAGGAGGGGTCAGAGGGTTTGGACAACAAAGGTCATAATTCTGCTGTGAATGTGCTGACAGATTATCTAGCTGCAAGGGCTGGGAGGGGTCCTTGCCCGCAGGGTATTGCTAGTACCCACAGAGAACTGCCCTCAGGCCTTGCCTGCTTTCTGTGCTGTGAGATTGGACAGGGTCACTGTAAAATTCTTTGGAGCTGCTAGAGCTGCTATGGCACCATCATCTTAGCTTGCCAATCCAAACTGCAATTTGAGAACCTTTCCACCTGAACCATGATACAGAACTAGTTTCTTAAGTTTAATGCTAGTTACTACGTTTGTTTTTGTTTTATTGATGTTTAACAGTGTTTTTGTTTAGTAGAAATGTACATTTGTTTGTTTTTCAAAAATGAATAGAAATTTTCAGCAGCGATTTACTGAACTTTTCCCCACTAGTCTTTTATTATACTGATGCATTTCTAGTGTGTGTTCCTTATTGTTCGCTAAACTGAATCATGCTGAATGGTGGTAAGGAAGACTTGGGGAAAGTTTAGGAATATTATTTCTAATTCTCAGCCTCAGCAACTGTTGACAGGTTGGGCTGGATACCATTGTAACAACCAAAAATATCTCCAGAATTTACTGAATGACCCCTTTAGACTCTTAAGCTCTGATTAAGTATGGAATCTGGTTAATATTTCAGGCCGTGGAGTTAGAATCCCTGTTTGAAATCCCAGTTCTTCATTGACCAAGTGACAAACACTCTGACCCTCAGTTTTCTCATCTCTCATTGGGGAAAATAATATTACTAAACTATTAGGTTGGAATAACTGGTTTAGTTCTTATTCACGAATAACGGTAGCTCCTGGTGCATTGTCAGTGCTCAGTTAATGTCAACCATGATTATTATTATTATTACTACTAACAAGAATACCAAGTATCATAATTAGATCTTTCCTTCTTACTTTTTCACCATGTCACAGAGTGGAAACCTGTGGGGAAATCAGAAGTAAGAAAATTTCTTAGCAAATTCATCTTCATTTTAAAAAGCTGCATCCCCATTCCTTTGGTAGGCAGTGTGGCAGAGTGAATGGATATCGGGCTCATCTGACAAGTTCCTTTTCTCTGAGTAATTCAGTGCTGCTTAGCAGAAACCATTGCTTTAAATCAGGCTTTGTGGAGATAAAGGGGGATTCTTTACAATTGACTTCCATATGGGGTTAATCTGTCTTTGGCCTGAATTAAGAATCATTGGTCTCAGTTCTGTGAGCCGCTGCCTTCCCAGGGTTGGCAGCACATTTCAAGACCTGTGTTCCTAGCCCAGAACAGGGTAGTGAGAAGCCTGTGGGTGGGAAAAGGAGCTGGAAGGAATGTTGATTTTTCTCTATTGCTCAGTCAGTGGAAGCTGCCTCCTCCCTGAATTCAATCCATTATCTGATTTGACAAGGGTGAATTCACTTTGCCAAAGACTTGATTGTGACAGTGATTGCTAATTTCATAGAGTGAAAAGAGAAGGATTGGAGGGAGGAGAAAGAGCAGCAAAGATTATGTGGAGAGAAGAAAGTTTTCCTAAAGTTCAAGGATGGAAAAGGAAGAGGAGAAACTGCAAATAAATATCAGTCATACAAACCAAAGAAGACTTTAAATAGTTTAAATTAGCAAAACATCTCCGATGATACATGCAACTGAATTATACTCTCTAGTTTGAAGGTTCAAAAAATCCATAAGAGTTCACCCCAAATAGGTTAATGACATGTATTCTTTTAAAATTTTATCAATCTTCTGACCTTTTTTTTGTTAAATAATTAAAATTTTCAGTAAGCTTTTAAAGGTGACTTTTGACTCACACATCCATCTTTTTTTTTTTTTCAATATAAAGAAGTGCAGTCATTCCTTGCAATCCATGGGGGATTTGGCCTAGGCCCCCCTGCCCTCTGCAACCACAGGTACCAAAATCCTTATATAAAATCCAAGATGTCCCTTATATAAGATGGCATAGTATTTGCATAGAACCTATACACATCCTCCTGTATACTTTAAATCATCTCGTAGATAAGTTCTAATACCTAATGCAATATGAAAGCTTTGTAAATAGTTGCTGTACTATAGACTACAACAGGCCATTTCTGTACATCATTTATGTGGATTCATGGTAGTGCTTGAAAATTAAAGTTTTGCTTTTTGGAAACTTCTGAAAAAAATTTTTTTCAAATGTTTTTTCCATTGGTGGTTGGTTGAGTATATGAAACAACCATTGGTTGGTTGAGTGGTTGGTTTCACAGATATGGAAGACATACTGTATATAATTTGCTCCTGGTTCAGACTACGTTTTTAGAGTGTAACCTAAGGAAGCTTCTTATTCTCCTGCTTATGTTTCCTAGTGTGAATACTAATGTCTAGAATTTCGTAGGCACTTTCTAAGATTGATTCTCTGGTTTGAGCTTCAGGCTCTTATTTCTGTTAATTTTTTTTTAATGTCTGGAGTCTTCACTTGGTTTGATAAGTTGATAAAAATCTTTTAACCACCTTTTTGTTTTTCAAGTAGTAATGGTTTCTAAGCTTTGTGAACCAATATGTGGCACTAAGCTGAATGTGAGGCATTGACCTTGAGCAACACAGTGAACTTTCCACTGTAGTAGCAGTGTTCTCAGTGTGTCTCTGCCCTCTTCCTGCTAGAACAAGTACCTGTCCCTGACCTCAGCATCTTTGGTCTTTGGTCACTTTTCATCCTGCTTCATAGGCTACATGGGAAACGTTGTAGCATGCTTACAGTTTTTTTCTATCTCCACACCTAAGACCCACCCCATCGGGAAGTCTCCAGACCCTATCACAGTCTCAGGCCTCAGCATTTGAAATGGTAGTTCAAGTATGAATGGATGGTGGAAACCCTAACAATTTTCCCTTTGCCCCGGCCCATAGTTTATTCATGCCTGTCAGGGGTGACTCTTAAGTGCTAAATATGCTTCTAAGATCACATGGAACTCTTTCCTTCACACTCTTGTATGTCTTGCCCAGCTGAAAACCTTGACTAATTCTCTGGTGTGTACAAGATAGGGCCCCAAGTCCAGGGAATGGCACACAGTCTATACCTGAGTGGTCTCATCCCTTTCTGACCTCCTTTTTCCATCATTGTGCCTTTTTTGCTGCTTCAGAATTCAGTCAGTGGGGAATTGTTAGAGCTTATTAGTACATTTAAGATCGACACTTTATGGAGATGAAAATAAGGACTGAGTGTTGTCCCTGTTATTAGAATTCAAGAACCAGCTGTGTGGAATTAAAATACCCCATCCCTCACTTTGCAGTGATGACCCTAATGAAAGCAGCAGAACTCACTTTCCACTGATGGGAATTCAGTCTAAAACTATAAACTGGATGTTCATTAATTTAATGCTTTTAATTGACACAGCTTTCTGCAGCTTTTGGTAAGATGTTTTTAGGCATTTGCAGATGGAAGGATACATGCCAGCCATAGGTCAATATGTCTAGAAAATGAACAGTGTACCTTTGGTGTTCCTTGTAACCATCCCTGTAAAAGAGGAGCCCCTGCCCACATTCCCAGGGCTCAGTCTTTGCACTGTTTGCTTGTAATGTTATTTCTTTATACTTGCTTCTTCCATTTTTCAGTTTCCTCGTTTCTGGTGGGGATGTGGACATGGAGAGACAAACACTGAAAGTCCCTGGGGAGAGGTGTGTTTCTTGGCCCCCTCCAATTTTTCTTATTTACCTTTGTTGCTCGATGCCATCATCCCTTCACCTTTACAATGTGTGTGAGGCCGAGGCAGTTTTCCACAGCACCTGTTCACCACAGCAGTTCTGAGCTAGCTGGGCATTGTAGTGGCCATAAAACAGGTCGCTGTGTGGAAGGCTGATAAGCCGCCAGCTAAAGGCCTTAGAGGCACAGAGATGTTTTCACTCACCAAAACTGGTGTTAACAAAACAGGTAGGGTTAGCTGTCCTCCAAATGTCAGCACCTCCCATATTAAAATCCCCCATTCACCTCTCAGAAGAAACTCTCCTCCCTTTGTTGTTTCATTTATGCTACAAGGTGTCTTAGGTTTGGGGAAATTCTATGGAGACCTTTTGGTTTTTAAAATGTGGTTCAGATGTCAGAAAGCCTGATCTGTCCAGCAGGCAGGTGGGAACCCCATTCTCATGGGCCCAGCATGTGGCTCTCAGGAGTTGGGATGGCCTCCTCACAGGAGCTACCCTGTCCACTATTCCCAGTTGGAGGAGTAGGACCTTTGATAAATTCCAAAATGTCAACTTGTGATTCCTGGGGGTGGGTGACTCTGATTGGGGAAGTGTTTATTCCCCTTAACAGATAAAGCAGTAGAGGACAGAAATGCTTAAAATGCTATGACTGATTTTCAAGTACAATTTCTAGGATTGCCAAGGTGACATTATGTAAATAGGATTAATATCAAGTGAATTTAAAGGTTAAGAGAGAATGAGGAAATTCCTTATAAATGATTTCCTTCTTAAAACAACTGTTTCCTTTCAAAGTATGTTTTTGTTGTTTTTTTTTCTTTGTATGTGTATGTGTTTTCTTGTGTGCAGGTGGTAAATCCTGTATTTTAATTTCTAAAGAAGCTGCTTCTAAATCTGTGTTTCCTGAGGGTGTGAGCCATAGAAAAGTTTTAGTTCTTGATATCCTGACATCTGGCCTTGGTGGTAGTTCTGTCACCACTTGTGTTGGTCATTTTTCCTTCAGGAAAGGTGGATCCTCTGCTGCAGACACACTTTTTATTTAAAAAAATATTTATTTTAATTTTTGCAAATCTGATGGTTAAGATTGGAATCTGTTGATCTCCTGGCATTTATTATTATTTGTCTGCATTTGAACTACATTATTTGATGACTTTTTTGTTTTAATTTGTAGGATCTCTGTTAATTGTGTTGCTGTGTTTTGTCTTTTAACTTTATGACTTATGATTCCATATTTGAAGATTTTTTTTAACCTCAATGCAATAAAACACATTTTTTTTCATTTATGATTTATTTCCTGTTTTGATAAAGAAATACTCATTGATCCAAAAGGTTATCCTATTTTTAAAATACATTTATGGTTTTAATTTATGTATTTAGATTTTTCTTCCCTTAATTTTTGTTGTTGTTTATTTAATATTGGTTGAGCATTCCCTGTGTGCCAGACCCTGGGCTCAGCATAAGATTAAAACAAACAGTCCCTGCACTAGAAGTTATAATTGCAGAAGCAGGCAGTAAAGAAAGCAAGTAAATATATACTCATTTGTGCTTGGTTCTCTCAGGAAACAAGTAGTGGAGAATCCTGAGAGGACCAAGGACACAAATTATGCTGAGTTATGAAGGGGTACACAAAATTTTGCCTTGCAAAGAGAAAGGGGCAGAAGTATAGCTGACACCATACTCCAAGACCCTGAGACTGACCTGAGGGCTGGAGGCTTGGAGCCTGGGATGAGGCAGGGGTCCAGAAGTAACAAACCCTTCAAGTCTTGGTAAGGAACCTTGATGTTAATCTAAGGGCAGCTGGAAGCTGTTGATGGTTACAGGGAGATGTGTGAAAAAGATGATATTCTGGCTTTAATATGGAAAGTAAAGATGGAAACTGAGACCAGTTAGGCTATTGGAGGGATTAGACCAGATAAGGTGGCTTAGAGTAGTATGATGGTTAATTTTATGTGTTAATTTGGTCAGGCCTTGGTGCCCAGGTATGTGGTCAGCCATTATTCTGAATGTTTCTGTGAAGGTGTTTTTGGATGCATTTAATGTTTAGATCTCTGGACTTAAAGCAGATTGCCCCTTGCAGTGTGGCTGGGTTTCATCCAATCAGCTGGAGACCTGAATAGACCTCCCTTGAGCAACAGGGATTCTGAAGCAAACAACCTTAACACTCACTCATCCTCAGTGTCATTGGCTCTGAGGGACTCCAGCCTTCCTGCCTACCCGTGCTGCAGATTTTGACTTGCCATACTCCATAATCATGGGAGCCGATTCCTTAAAGTAAATCTGTCTATATATTCATGCAGCCTATTGGTATATTTCTCTGAAGAACCCTGACTAATATGACAAGAGTGGTAGCATGGAAAAAGAGAGGTCAACATGTTTTTGAGGAAGAAGCAACAGACTCTCTCAGAGGAAGAATTTGCTCTAATTAATGAATGGCGATGTCATTCACTGAAGTGAAAGTAAAGGAGCCAGTTTAGGGAGAAATTTAAGAGTTTGGTTTAGGCCAGTTTAGTTTGGAGTGCCCATGCAATATGAGTGGAAGAGTCAAGGATGCAATTGGATATGTGATTATGAAACAGGGTTCCCCTGTACTGTTTCCTGGAGGAGCCATGTGCCTCAGCCCTTTATTGAACAGTCCATCATTTCTTCACTGACTTTGCATGCCTCGGTTCCCATATGTTGAACTTCCACCCACTGCTTGGATCCTTCTCTGGCCCTTGATCATGTTCCCCAAACTCTTCACCTTTTGTGGTGCTGGCACACTGGTTTGCTGACACACTGCTTTGCTATTGGGCACAGCAGTTTCCCCCAGATGCACAAGCAGTAGTTTCTCCACACCTGCCACCTAGGTGAGGCTGCATGGTAAGATCTGAGTTCATCCTCAGTGTCATTAGCTATTGCAGTATTGTTCTTTAGAATGTGTGTAGCAGTTCACAGTTCTACCAGTAATATTTCTACTTCTTCACATTCTCAGAAATGTGGAGATGTTATCAGATTTCATAGTCATATTTTGAGAAGAGATTTTGTTGATCTCCGTCTTTCTGGGAATCCGAAGTCTTTAATTTTTATGCAGTCAGGTAAATTTGTCTCACTACCACCACTTCTGTGGCTTGGGCTTCTGCATCTTGTTTAAATAATCCTTCTCTACATTCATGTCATAGAGATCATTTCTGATATTGTCTCTTAATGTTTTAAAGTTTTTCTTTTTGTAGGTAGGACTTTGAACCATCTACAATTTATTTTGTGTAGGTAGTTAGCTTTATAAAGATTCAGTGTTTTATTATGTAGATAAGCAACTTTTTCGAACTTTCTCTCATTAACTGGTAATAACTTTTTCATCATGTGCAAAATTCCCACAAAAACATGCAGAGACCCACATGTATAACTCTGGATTCTCAATTAGTCTGTTTATCTCTGAACCAACACCACACTATTGTAATTACTACATCTTTATGAGGAATCCTCATATCTGGTCAGTGCAGTCCCACCCACCTTGCTCTTGAGGAATTTCTTGACTACTATTGACTCTTTTTCTCTATGTGAACTCTGGGATTAAATTGCCAGATCTCAGCAAAAAGCATGTCCCAGTTTTGATGGGAATCACATGTAATTTTTAGATTAATTTGGAGGAAAACTATATAGTATAGAATCTTTCTATTCATTAACTTGATCTGTAGGTCATCTTTTATGATTTTTTTAATAAGGCTTTACACCATAGATATCTTCTATATATTTTAAAAGATTCAGATAATTAATGGTTATGATTGCAATCAAAGTGTTTCTGTTAAGTTGTTATGTTTTATAGTTTTTTGTTGTTGGTAACAAGAAGTGCTGTTGATTTTTATATATCCATGCATAAAGTTAGTGATTTTTGTTTTCTGCCTATTTTTGTAAATTTGATTACTTTCTGTTTTGTTGGAAAATCTTTGCATTTACTGTTGTAATAAAAAAACTTCTTTTAATTATTCATGTCTATAATCACATTACTTTTTCTGTTCCTGATATTGTATATTCTTTTCCCTTTAACTTTTTTCTTTTTCTTTCTTTTTGCTTAGATAACGTTTTACTCATTTCAGAAGGGCAAATTTTGACTTCACTTTTTTCTACTGTTACTTATTTTCTTAAAGTTTATTAGTTTTAGCTCAGATCTCTTCCCACTCATCTTACAATAATTCTCTATACAAAAATAATTTTATTACAGTCTTATGTAAGCCAAAAGTTTCTGGGTTGCTGCCCAAAGTCTTTATCATGAGAGGGATCACATGATGCTTCTGAGTCATCTTGAGCGACTGTCCTGGATGTCTTCACATACCCATGTTTGGGAACTGAATGCAGCAGTGCATCCTGATGGCTGTTTATTCTGTTCTGTTTGTGTTTATGCAGGAAACATTTTAGCTGGGTCACTTCTCTTTACATGTTGCTGCTGAGACAGAGTTCAGTTAAAGAACAAAGAACTATGTGATTGAAAGTGTACCACTAATCACAGATGGTAGATTCCCAAATGTAATTTTAAAAACTGTTCTTTATTATTAGGAATATTAAAATGGAAGAATATGTTTAAAATAACACATTAATTAAGTCCACCCAATGCTTCATGGTTCTTTCTGTTGATTTCTCAGAGTGTGAGTACAGTGAACCAAAGTTTATAACTAGCAAGTCAGAGTGAAATGCTCCTTATAATTATGTTTAATGGCCAGTTTCCCATAAGTTATGGTTTAAATATGTCCCCCAAAAGCTCATGTGTTAGTCAATGCAAAAATTTTCAGAGGTGAAGTGATTGGGTTATTAGAGTATTAACCTAATCAGCGTCTTAATTCACTGTAGGCAGGTAGGGTGTGACTGGTGAAGGTCAGTTACTGGCGGCATGTTTGGGGGGGGTTTATATTTTGTCCCTAGTGAGTGGAGGTCTCTCTGCTTCTTTCCTAAATTTCCTAAATTGCTTTCCTCTGCCATGGCCTTCCTCCATGATGTTCTGCCTCACCATAGGCTTAGAGATATAGAGTTGGTTGATTATGGTATGAACCTGTGAAACCATAAGCCAAAATAAAATTTTCCTCCTCCCTGTTCTCAGATCTTTTGGTCACAGCAGTGAAAAAGCTGACTAAAACAGCATATTCATCCAGATTTAAATATAAACCCTACTTGTTATATAGACAGATAAAAGTTGTTTTGGAAATTAAATTATAAGAACATTACAATAGACCAAGGAGGTATTTCTTCAGTGTTTACATGTAAGTTTCTCTTAGCTTGCCAGGATTCAGGGATTTAATCAAGTTGTACTACAGGTTCTGTTTAGGGGCATGCCATATACACAGGTGGTGCTTGAGAGATCTTTGCTGGCTTGATGTTGATTGAGTGTACCTGAAAAAAGTTTTCTAGGTCACTAGAGAAAGTTCTCTATCTTACAGAGTGGTAGTATCAGGTGTGTTCATCTGGTAGCCAGCAGGTCTGTATCAAGCTTAGGTTTTCGGGAACTCTATAGTCTGAATGATTAGTAAAGAATGCTACCAAACAAAGGGATGAGTTAGAGCCACAAGGCCTTAAAATGTTTCTAGTCTTAGTGATCTGTGTCATATTGAATTTTCCAGATATTTATTGTTGTTGTTATTTGAGGAAAACAGGATGTGACTCTATTGACTTTTTTGTACTACTCTCACCCATACTGCCCCAATAATAATGAGAACTCCTTCATTGAGTGCTACTCCTGCCAGGTATTGTGCCAAGAGGTTTTCACGTATTTCTTTATTTTTTCTCACAACAGTCTGAAGTAGGGATTTTATCATTGCTATTTTCCCAGTGAGGAATCTGAGTTGATTCAGTTACTCCTCGAGGTCACACAGCTGGGGAGAAGTGGAGGGGAGACTCAAGTCTGAGTCTTTTGGGCCCAAGCCTGCTTTCATAACTGCCACAGTCTTCTGTTTCCATGTAGGTAATGAAAGTATTCCCCAGATGGGAAGTTATGCTTTTAGAAGGAAAGAAAACTTTACCACCTTTTAATAAGATATCAGTAGAACCACCATTTAACCAAAGATACATACTCTTGTATTGAAATACTGAATTTTTTATTTTTGGACTGCTAATGCTTTTAAGCTGCCAGTCTACAGTTTAGGCAAAGATTATTCTTATTTGAGTAAATGAATTCCTGATTCAGGTGTCTCCTTATTAAAGTTACTTTTAGACTAGTTTTTGATATTATAGTAGGACTTAGCAGAAGAAGTCTGGCATCTTTGTTAATTACCTTACCTTTGTGTTTAAGCAAATATGTTTAGCTCATGGGTTTTGTGTGATCTAAAAGCTATTAGTGATCATTACTTATTGAAACTGTTCTAAAGATTTCACAAGCCATTTGGATTTCATAGGTCTTCTTTTTTACATCAAAAGCCAGGCACAGTCATCTTTAATATTAAAATACTTTTGATCTAGGCATAAAACACTAATTAAAATAACATTAAAATTGGTCTTTAAATGTGAACCCTAAGAAGAGCACTGACCTGTGAATTTGAAAGCCTGGAACTTGCTCCCTGCTATGATGTGGTTCTAGACAAATGATGTACCCTCTCCAAGAACACCGTAAAGTGCAACTGTAAATAAGTCCCATTTCCCTGCAGTTCTTCACATTCCATTATTCTATCAAAGGATGATTCTGAGTTTGCTGGTTGTTTTCCATGAGAGCATTATTAGGAGAAATGTAGAAGATAGAAAGATTAACTAGAAACTGGGACATAGTATTTTGTTTTTCATAAAGTAGGCCTGTAAGCCACCTTTCACTTATTATAATTGTTTTCCCAGTGTCTTGAACAACAATGGTACCCATAGTGACAGTTATCCAGGAACGATGTATGTATTTTAAAAAGTGTACTGGTAGTACTCTTAAGTGTTGTTTCTGTGAAGAAAGGATTTTCATACATTCAACTAACATTTTAAGGGCCTTCCATATAGATATTGTTTTTGAAGAAAGAAAAAATATTGCCTGTATAATTTGGTTGAATTGTGTTGTCAAAGTAGCCATTCTGTTCTCTTAGGCTTTCATCTACTTGATTTCAGAATAAGGTGAAGTGCTGCATTTCAGAGTAAGTTGAGGTGCTAAACTTTTGCTTTAGTGGGTTGCTCAGTTGTACTTGGTTTACAGAGATACAGGAAGGAATACTTAACCAAGAATTCAGCTCCCTATTTACAAAAATTTCATCCATGGTCAATCAGTATACATTTATTTTTCTACAGAGGTTAAGTCCTTATGGTTCAAGTCATTTTAAAGTTAAAAGAGGCTTCTTAACCACAGTTATTAATATTAATAGCTCACCATGACTACAGAAGTACATTGAATACTTCCGTGTGCTAGAATACCATTCTAGCACTTAACATGTGCAAGCTTGTTAATTCTCACAACCCAATGAGATTATTCCACATGATAAATAAAGAAACTCAGGTAGAGAGATGCATGAGATAACCTGACAGTGTCATACCTGGTAGTTTCCTGCCTGTGAGGTTACATGCCAGGTCTCCAGCGCTCATAACCTAACCAGAGTTAAGATTATTCAACTGGGCCATATAAGATGTTTTTTAACAAATAAATATGACTTTATACCTCTTGTCCCACAGAAGTATAAATCTCTCTTTAGCACAGTCTAACTTATCAGTGATCTGTCAGTTCTCCTCTTCTCTTTGGAAACAGCCGTTCTGCAGCCCTGCATTCCTGATCTGCTTGCAGTCAGCATCCTGCTCATTAGAGGCTCTCCTAATCACCTGATGGCACTTGGATGTCTGTTCACATGGAAGGCCAGCTGAATGAATCCTGGGTACAGGGCTCCTGCAGTCTGGGCTTAGTTGCACTGTGACTGAGTAGGAACAAGACTATGTATTTTGGGGAATGCGTCTCCTGATGTGCTGCAATGTGAAGTACACAGCATCATCTGCAAAATGTTGTTAATAGTATCTTTAACCTGAATTGAATTCTTATGATACAGCTAGACAAATAACAGACCAGGCAGCATTTTACAAGTCTCCTGGCCTGAGCTCTTCAAAAATGTCCATCATGGAAGACCAAAGTGCTAAATAAAAATAAAAGGTAGAGCAGCTGTTCTTCATTAAAGGAGATTGAAGAGACAGTTCAACCAAAGGCTCTGTGCAAGCATTTCTTGAATCATAGGTTTTTAAAAACTATGCTACCACAGTGCATTTTTAAAATGATTGAGAAAGTTGTAATATGGAATAAATTATAAATTATTGTATGAAGGGTTAATTTCTTAGGTGTGATAATGTTATTATGATTATGTAGGAAACTGCTGCAACTTATGCTAAAATAGTTAAGCCAAAAAAAAGAAATCATGTTTATGCACATGTATCTTTTTTTCTTTGAGTGTACACATGCATGTGCATATATAAAATATGTGTGCATTGTTTGCATATGGATGTCTTCTGCATCTGTGAACATTCTGGGAATTATTTATTATGAAAACATTATTATTTATTTTTCAGAGTTAAAAAATGAAGGACAAAGCAGTGATTCAAAATGCAGTGCAGTTAAACCATGATGTTTGTGAAGCCATTTACTAACCTTATAGTTTATTAAACAAAGATTTATGAAGTACTTGCTAAGGGTGCCCAGGCGCTTGAGCAAGGTTGAGGCCTAGTCAGCCTCAAAGCCCAGTGTTAAGTGTATATAAGTTATTATGGTGTCTGTTTTGGAAAGGGATCATGGCTGTATATAACAGTGGCTCTCACCCTACTCTGAAGTAGAAAGAACTGGCTTATAGACAGTGACTTTTCAGTTCAATATCCTAAAAGAAGGAGTTAACTGTGCCAAATGGGGAGTTGTACTGGAGGATGGAGGTGAAGCTCTGTATGAGAAGAAAATGAATTCCTACACCCAGAAACGGTCAGATAGAGAGCAGAACAGGAAATAATGCTGAACTCCCAGAAGGACTTGTCAATCCAGGCATCAGGCAGGCACTGGAAGGCTTTCAACAGGAGACTGAACCATGGTGTTTACTTTCCATTTTAGAACAGTTGGTATTCTAAAAGTTGATGAATACCTAAAGGTACATTAGAATTGTTGTCCAGACAAGGTGATGTGATGCTATAGATTGGGTTGGTGAAATGAAAATAGAGAACAGCAAACAACTTAAAGTGATATTCACATAGTGGGTTAATCTGGGTGCTTAGCTCAGTCTTCAGGCTGGTTGAATGTCGTGGATAAAAGCAAGAATGCTAGGATGACTGTAAACTTCTGTTTTGAGGAAGGGGAGGTACACTGTGAGTCTTGGGGGAGGCCCAGGGTCTTTTAATTTGGGGCAGCAGAGGGTGAAAGGAGTTGGTTTCAGTTTGAGATTGCTGAATTTGAAGTGTTGTGAGACCTACAAGTGCTGGAATTCAGAAGGCTCTAATATATATGGGTCTGGAGCCCAGAAGTGAGGTTTGGGTAGAATTAGGGAGTTTCTGGCATGCAGGTGATATTTGGAGAAAGAGGGAATGAGCTCCTCTGGAAGAGCATTTAAACAGTTTAGAAGAGAAGACTGTTGTAGTTGAGGGCCTGATGGAGAAGGAGGTGTCTGCTAGGTAGACCCCAGAGGGCAGGGAGAGAACTTGGGGTGTCAAGGCAACAGATTGGAGCTGCAAGAGGCCAAGCAGGACAGGACTGAGGGAGCCCGCTAGCTTCACCAACATGAGGAGACATGGAGTGCTGGGTGATGCTGGTACAATTGGACTGAGCAAACTGCAAGCAGATGGGGAAGTGGAGGCAGAGCACAGGGAAGCCATGTATCTGAATAGATGAGGATGTGATTGGTGGGGAAGCAGAGTCAAGGAAGAATGTACTTATAAATATGTTTTATATGGAGAGTCTTGAGCATCCTTCAACATGAAAGGTGTGGGCCTGTGGAGATAGAGAGGTTGAAAAAGAGGAGGCAATAGACTGGGCAGGATCCTAGAGAAGACGGGAGGAGTGGCTGGAGTTTGGTCAGAACTGGCCTGAGGAAGTATAAAATTTTCTCCTGTTGGAACAAGAGAGCAGAAGAAAGCTTGGGTGTGTAGGTGAAGGCATTGACTCAATAGGATGTGAAAGTGAATATTTACAAGCAAAACCATTCTGTGATTTTGAAACTAAATAAAATTTGCTTCTTCAGATAGTATTCATGTGGAGCCATGATATGATATATACTCTTGCCAAACATAGCATGGCTCCCAGGGGGTGCTACAAGGCCCTTTGGTGGCTTTGCAGGACCCCTATACCCAGAGGAACCTCCTATTGCACATACCTGACCTTAGCCTGGACACCACATTTTGGGGTTAGAAAGTAGTTTGGAAAAGGAAGAGGGTAATTAATTAAATGCACTTGGACTAAAAAGTTGTTCAAAGTATTATGGGTGTTTAAAGAATAAATGGAAAGTTGGGTTTTTTTCCCCTGTGAACTAATCAGTAACCATTATTTTGATGCAAGAAAAGATCACAGATAACCAACCAAACAGCAGTCAGCTTTCCAGTGATGCTTCCCAGCAGGAAGAATGGCAGAAATTCACAAGTACACTGTTGTTTGAAAGGGTTGAGTACTGAAGTGAAACACTTCATTTACTAGGGTATTTGCAGTAGGAAAGTGACCTAATTAGAACAAATGGTAACCTCAGGAACTTTCTCATCTCCTGATTATGGGGTCAGTGCCTCTGATTATTTGCCTTTATTTGACCAAACAGATTAGCTGTGACTTATTTTTAGATTTAATTCCAAAGTTATATTGGAATATATGTGTAGGCCCTACTGAAATCCCAGCTACTTGGGAGGCCCACCCAGGAAGATGGCAAGTTTGAGGCCAGTCTGGGCAAAATTTAGATCCAAGGCTGTCTCAAAAAATTTAAATGAAAGGCTGGGGATATAACTTAGTGGTAGAGCATTCCTGGGTACAGTCATCAGTACGGGGCTGGGGAGTGTAGAAAACCTTGAAAAGGGGTTTGCGTATCATCCTTCCATTTCCCTTTTAAGGAAAAAAGTTATTCTAAGTTGATGAAAGTGTTTCTTCTACCTTTTCTCACCTACAAAGTTTCCTTTGCCAAATGAATCATGCTTCTTAAGGCCTTCCTTCAAGTTTAACTTCACTGTTTAGAAAGTTGTCATTTCAGAATGCAGTAAATGACTCTTAATGTGCTAGTCTGGGTGTGACATTTTTGCTTCTAATTTTCCACAGAGTGCCACTTTGTTTTGCTAATCATTCTCCATACCTAGAAAACACAGTGTTTCCCCTTCAGATGTTTTAAAATAACATAAAAACCCTGGACTTTTTCACCAGTCCTTGCAGTAGTCTGTGACTTTTCTCTTTCTTCCTTGAACATTTCCTTTGTTTCCTGCTGTTGGGTGTTTTATCAATCTAATAACAATTTCCCTCTCAGCATATAGCTCTCGTGCACTGGCTGTTAACCTTTGATATGGAACTCTGTCAAGTGTTCTCCGAATTACAAGATCACTGCCACTCCTTTAATTAAACTTGTTGGTATTAACCTCAGGGGGATTTGCTGCATGTTATGTGAGAATGACTTGCTTTTCCTGAAAGCAGGTTGGCTGTACCTCATCCAAATGTGCTCAAAAAGTTATCAAATAAGGCCCTTAGTTTTCAGTGATTACATGGCTATTGAATTGTAAGTCTTCAGTGAAATCCTGGGGAGACAGAAATTAATAATACAAATTACTACCCAAGAGCAGAGTGAGCCCAGAGTCTTAAGATTCATGAATCGCATCATTTCTCATTGCCCTTAGACACATGCTCAGATTATTAGATCCTAATAAATAATATGCTTTACACATTGCCAACAAGGCCAGTAGAGCAAAAAATTACTATTCTCTGTATAAATCCTAACATTCTTGTAATTGTCATCACATCAGAATCAGAACAACTTCCCTATGGACTGCTTGCTGACTGTGTCCCAGTCACTGTGCTAAGAACTTATGTACTTTATCTAAATTAATTGCTTCAGCAGATATTTTTGAGTACCTACTTGTATCAGGTACTGTGGTGGGTACTGGGGGCATTATGCTCACTACCCTCAAGGGATTGTAACTTGATAGGAGATTCCAGAAAAAAAAAAATTCTTTTAAGAAAGGACTAGAAGATGATATTACAGGGATATGTTAGGAACAGAAAACTGGGTGGAGTTCAGCACCAGCTACAGGCTAAAAGAGATAGGAACTATCAAAAGACAGTTTTCTATGTGACCAAAAAGTAGGGAGACCTGCATTGGCAGGGACCGTTAGTATGGAGCAGCAGTCCTGACCAGGAGTGGACCTTGGTGCCTTCAGGTATCCTAGGATCCTGGCTATTGTGTCTTTACTCTGGATTGACCCTTGGACCTTTGCCCAAATGACAGGCACATGGGAAGTTGCCAGGCACTCAGACTGGGACTCAAAAGGAAAATATAAAATTCTAATCATTGTTAGGTATATAGGCAATAAAATCCAGATTCTTCTTTCATGGGGCAAGATGGCATTGGTGCCTAAATTCAAAGTGCTGTGTTATCAAGGTGCCTCAGCCAGCTTTATAGAGAGAGCTTTAACATTTAGGAGTCGGCCTAATCTTTCTTGCATGCTTGCCAGGGTGGATGCAGGTGCCACTGGGAAAGGGAGTGTCTCCTGGCTCCTACTTAAGCCCACTCACCACTGAAGACAAGTGTTATGGAAGTTCCTGTGAGGGCACCTGACCTCATCTCAGGGAGTCGGAGAGGGCTTTGCAGAGGAGATGACATTCAAGACCTGAAAAATAAGTCAAGGTTGGGTAGAAGGGGAAGAAAGAGGGAAGCAATTGTTCAAATAGGCACAGCAAAGTTTGCTCCAAGAATTAAAGGTATCTCCATTTGCTTGGGAAGTGTAGGAGAAGGAGGGCTGTTAGCTTTCTGTCATATTTTACTTTCTCCCTGTGTTGGCATTTGCACTAATGGTTCAGAAGCAATGGTGGGTAAAACTGCTGGCACTTTAGCGTGAATCCATGTAGTGGCTCCAAGCTATAGTCATTTTGTTCTTCGATGCCACAAAATACCTGCAGTTTTAAAAAATGCAATTTTACTTGTTGAAGCAGTAAATATTATTTTTCTTAAACTTCTACCCTTAAATACAAGTCTTTATTTTTTGCATGATGAAGTGAGACGTGCGTACACAGAACTTTTGTCATGTAACACAGCATGAGAGTTATCTCTTAAGAAAAGTACTTGTACAGTTGTTTGACTTGCAGGCTGCACTGGCCACTTTCATAAAACACCATTTTTACCTGAAAGAATGATAAATAAATAAGGTTATTCATACTTGGATATTTGGCAACCAGTTTCGAAAGAGAAACTATGCAGGACTTTTGTTGGCAATGTTATAATCAAGCTTTCAAGCAAAAATTAGGATGTTGACTTGAATCTGCTACCCAGAACTTGACAGTTTCCAGTAATTAAAATTCTTCTGATGAGGTTGGTGGTGATATTAATAAATATGAGTTTTTCATATATATAATGAAATATGCCATCATTTGGAAAATCTATATAACTCTTTGAATTATTTTCCCAAATGACCAATGCATGATGATATAGAATCATACATAGTTAAAAGATCCATTCAGTGTAAAATTTAGACCAATGGATTTTGATACAACAAGGTAAGAAACTCTCATCGCTATAGTTTCAGATTTCACATTGTAGCTATCTTTTAAGAAAGGACTGGTTGTCAACTTTTAGGGCATTATCACAGAAGTATTTATAATTATCTGAAAAGGCTATTAAAATTTTCCCTTTTCCAGCTACCTATCTATGGAAGGCTAGGTTTGCTTCATGTACTTCAACCAAACTGTTATATATCACAACAGGTTCAGTGAAGAAGCAGATGTGAGAATCCAGCCACACACAGACATTAAAGAGATTTGCAAAAATGTAAAACAATGTCACTCTTGCCATTAAATTATTTTTTCATGTTGGAAATACAAAATTGTTTTTCATAAACTATTTTGTGATAATATGTAGTGTTTACTATTGTTATCCAGTGAATTAATGAATATTTAAGTTTTTTATTAGTTGCACACGACAATGCAATGATCTTGACATGTCATACATTTGAATCAAATGGGTATAATTTCTCATTTTTCTGAGTGTACAGGTTGCAGAATCACATTGGTTAATTTATAATATGGCAAATGCCTCTATAGATACAATACATGAACAAAAGCTTTTGGGAATTTTTTAATAGTTTTTAGAGAATGTAAAGAAGTCTTGAAAACCCTCAAAACTACAAAAAAAGAGAACCAATGATCTGAATATTTAAAACTGAAAAAGATTTAATTCAGGGAATTAGATGCTTACCAAATCATTGACGATCTGGAGGAGCAAAGATCGGGGAGGATCCTCAGTAACTCTTAGGTTTACCACTAGTTCAAGGAAGTGAGACATCAATACTGAAGGGGAGTCAGGAGCTATAGGAAGTTCTCAATGACTTATACCAGATGAAGGGAGATGAGGAGGGGAAGCAGAAGAATGAAAAGCCTATTCAAATCCTGGATTGGATTGATATGGGCATAACGGGAAATTTGATTCAAACTGTAAAATAGACATTATTACATTAATATTAAATTTTTCTGAAGTGTGTAATGGTACTGTGATTATGCAAGTGACCTTGTTCTTAGAAGCAATCTAACGTATTTAAGAGTGAAATACCACATTTTAAATTGACCAAAAAGAAAAGATACATATGTAGAAAGAGCGGATGTTGTAAAATGTTTACAATGGATAAATCTAGTTGAAAGATGGTTTTGTTTTGTTTTGTTTTGTTTTTTGTAGTTTTGAGGTTTTTCAAGATAAAATGTTGAGGAAAAGTATAATGCCAGCATAAAATAAATCAATCAAAGGTTTAGAAAATAAAAGGGAAACTATCTCTTAGAATGTAGAACAGAAAAACAAAGTAAGGAAATTAAGAAGGAAAATTAAAAATTAAAGGATCAATCTAGGAAGTCTAGCATTTAGTTAGTACAAACTTATAGCAAAATGGGAAGAAAAGAGTTAATAAAGAATAATAGAATAAAATATCTCAGAACCAATTAAATGAATCTCCAGATTTAACACTCACACTAAGAGCCCAACAGAGAAACTGAAGAAAAGAGCCACATCAAGGCATATAATTGGGAAATTCAGAATACCAGAGATAAAGAGTCCTAATAGCCTCCAGAGAGAAACTCATCACATATAAAGGGCCAGGAATTAGAAAGTCTTCTCACCAGCAACACTGTGAAGCAGTGTTTTCAAAACTGTGAATAAAAATTATTCCCAGCCTAAGATTCTGTTGCTTGCCAAATTTCCAGTCAAGTATGAGGATAGAATGAAGATATTCTTCAAATATGAGATGTGAAAATGTAACTGCTCTGTACCCTGTCTCATGAAGTTACTAGAAGGTAGACTGTCTAAATGAGGGAAGAGGGAATGCATGGGATCCAGGAAACATTCTACACAAGGGAGAAACAAAGGATGTCCTGGGATGACAAGGGAATCCCAGGATAGCAGCCGGGGAGCAGACCTAGAGAACAGTCTATCCAGGTTAAAGCATGAGACTCAAGTTTTTTTTGGAAGTGGGAATATCAAAAACAAAAACAAAAATACAACCAATGGATTATCTAATGCATATAACTACATTGACAGAGATTTGTACTTTTATAGGAGAGTTGGGGTTCATTAGTCATTGATAACAAATAAGCAAATCAAAAGCAAAACTACAGGTAAAAGAAAAAGTTGAGGAAGGGAAACTTTGTCATAGTTCACTGCAGGGTTTGGCTTTGAACAATGTTAGTGTGGTCACAATAATATCAAAATTAATATTGATTTAACTAAAAATTGTAGTATAACCCTGTTGGAAGAATAAAAAGAAATATATGCATATATATATATATATATATATATATAAATATGTGCATATATAGATAGATAGATAGATAGATAGATGAGAGAGGGGTGTATCAGGAATAAGAACAAAAGATATCATGTGGTTACTGTCTGAATTTGAAAAATATGCTGTTTAGAATTATAAAAGTAATTAACCAAACAGCCCCAAGAGTTGAAAGTGGATATCTTGGGAAGGGGAAATCAGTGTTAAAGAAGAGTCCAGGTCTTCTGTGTTTAATTTCAATACTTGGACAATGATTTGATTTTTTGACTATGTATTTCTTAAATAAAAACTTTTAAAAATATGATGAAAAATGCTAGAGACCCGTAAGGAGGGCTTAATGAACTGTGAAAGCAAATATTGTAGAATTTAGCAAGTAAAAGAATTGAGATAGGAGCTTCTGATCATAATGGTTACAATTTAAGATTTTCATCATATGTGCAAAATAGCATGCCTGTAATCTCAACAACTTGAGAGACTGAGGCAGGAGGATCACAAATTGAGGCCAGCCTCAGCAATTTATCAAGACCCTGTCTCAAAATAAAAATAATAAAGGTCTGGGAATATAGCTCACTTGCCTAGTGTGAGTGAGGCTCTGGGTTCAGACCCCAGTATTTCAAAAACAAAAAGTGATGAGTCCTAGAGAATGGCCTTAGGAATTGCTGAATAGAATGAACATCTTTGCACTTAGTGAAACAAGTGTGGTGAAGCCATTTACAATAATGGTAGGTAGGGTTTGGGGTGCCAAGCAGACAACACCTGGGTCAGAGTCTTCAGTCTTGAGCTCTCTGGTAAGTAAATAGAGGGGGTAGGAGTTAGCTATTCTGCATGATCTGTGAATGTCTTGAGTTCTCCCTCCACATAAAGGAAAAATGAACCCCTTTCTCTCTAATTAAAAATGCCTATTGAATAACTGGTACTGTGGCTTTTGGCATTGGGAACTGCTCATGGTCTTGGGTCTTAAGTAGCTCTCAAAAGAGTTTGGGCATGACCCACACTTTCTGAGTATATTATGTGTGGAATTTATAAGAGGTTCCAAAGTGATTGTAGCCTACCCATCATTCTTGATCTTGAATACATCTGGCTGAGAAGACACAGTAAGAATAGATACAATCTCAGGACCTTGGGCATTTGCTTCATCCACTCTGCCCATTATTTTCCTCCTTTAAGGTAATGGAGAAGGCAGTGCTCATCCAGCGCTCTTCAGTTACTCTGAGTATGACAGCTATGCAGCTGGCATTGCTGACTGGCTGGCAGGCCCTGGCCATTTGAAGGTCATCATGGGGTCATGAGGAGATTGATTTTTTTTCTGGCTAGTGGACATACTCCTGAGTTGAGATGTCACAGTTTTGTTTTGACCTGTCACCTCCAAGTCACCTGCCCTGGAGTTACCACCTCTTACCTCCCCCTACTCCACAAGCTGAGTTAAATGCTCAAATGGTTCTTACTGTGCTCTTCTTATATTTTATTGTATGTATTTTCAGATGTATTTTCCAACTTTGTTAAGATAAAGAATTTACTCTGTTGACATCTGTATCTTCAGTCTTTAATTATAGTTCTTGGTAACAGGTAAGAAATAAAAAATTGGGGGTATAATAAAGATGGGTGAATATAAATTAGATAGGCATCTGACCTTTATCAGTTTTAGAGAAATTTTGTTATAAAGGTATTAAACATGTGTTATTTTTGTTATTTTCAGCTAGTTAGATTGCCAGATGGCTGAATTGCAAGTTGGAGGTTCATTTTAGAGTACTATTATATAGGCTCTTTAATTTTTTTTTTTTTTTTTGGTAATTGAGCTAAGATTGAGTTAAGTTTCCTTTTTGAGAGGTAAGCAATCCACATCACCAAGACTTAAAACCCACATAAATGCATGCATGTTGGTTTTCCCCAAGAACAGGAGTATAATGTTGTAGGCACTGAAATCAAAGGTCTGATATTAAATAGCTGTCTGGAAGCTCTGTTTAGTCCGCAGCCGCTTACAGAGAGCCTGTTACATAGGAGCTGGGGTGGAGTTCAGTGGTAGAGCATTTACCTAGCATTCGAGAGCCCTGAGTTCAGTTAGAGCACCATAAAAATTTTAAGAAGAGCCTTTTTTTAAATTGATTTTTATTTTTTAAATACACTACAGCGGAATGCATTACAATTCTTATTACACATATAGAGCACAGTTTTTCATATCTTTATATATAAAGTATGTTCACACCAATTCATGTCTTTATACATGTATTTTTTTGCATTACAATTCTTATTACACATATATACCACAATTTTTCATTATCTCTGTTTGTGTATAAAGTATGTTGATACAGAGACAGTCTTCGTACATATACTTTGGATAATGATGTCCATCACATTCCACCATCCTTGCTAAGAGCCTTTACATGCCAGGAATAGCCCTGCATAAACACCCTTTGGAGCAGAATACATCAGAACACCCACTGGGGTAGATATCACCAAAGAGCCAGAAGGAAAAAACAGCCAAGGTGGAAATGGGACAGAAACATTGTTTTCTTACTACATTAGTATATGTCCAAAGCTAGTTTGTTCCCTGTGTTTAGAGCCAGCAGTACAAACCACTCTCCCACTGTTTGGTCCTGAACAGAACTGATTTTTCATGTTCTACCCTACATTGCTTTGCTTTTCGTATATCCTAGGCTATACTTTTATCATTTTTTTAAAAAAACACAATTTCCCCATGAACTATCCTGCCAGGCCCAACTTCCAGATCACCAAGTTTTAGAGCTCCTTCAGGGGAGATGAGAAAGGGTGATGGGCAGAGACTTTCTGAGGACAACTGAAGCTCCTTGATGCTGTCCTAATGTTATTCTTTAGAGGAGTGAGGTTCTAACTTTGAAATATTTGGTCACAAACCCACAGATGACAGCTCCACTGCTGAGCTTATGTAACAAGTATCTATACCAGTCCTAGAGAGCATCAAGACTCTTCGAAACTCCTCATTCTTCCTTTTAATAATTCCTCATTTGCCTCCTAGATGCTGGTTCAGGACAGAGACAGTCTGGGCATGTACCCAGACACTGAGCACATACCTGCCCCATAGGACAGAGAGTATGAGCCACAGAAGGTATGAGCCACAGCTAAAGATTGTTCAAGCTGAGGTTATTAGTCAGCTGCAGCTGGGGGATGGGGAGAGAGGCAGGGACTACAGGCAAGTCAAGTGGGAGTTCTTGTTCTACACCTGCTGTGTGTGTTCATTCTGAGTGTCCTGGCTCTGAAGTAGATGGCAGGAGCTTTTAGACCTTGGATCGTTGCCCTTTGCTCTCATTGACTCTAGCTCATCTTAAGAATTATTCCTGAAACTGAAAAGTGACTGCAAGCAGGCTGCCTGGAGTATCAAATTGTAAAGAACATAAATTCTGGGTGGGAGACAACTTCCTCACCTCTCCAGGAAGTAGAAAACCCCTGGATAATGATAACTTTATTCACACTTGGTGGAGGAGAAAAGCTATCATTATGGATTACATTTATTTCTGTTTTGTATTTTACCATTTGGGCTCAGGCACATTTTACAAGTAGAGGATGAAGAGGATCCAGAATGGAATTAACTTTTTGGAAGCCTAGGGAGAAGAGCATTTCATAGGCAGGGCTAAACTTAAGACAGGAAGCAGGAGACAAGCCCATGGGGTAGTTTAGGGCAGTTACCAGGCGGGGGGGGGGGCGGGGGGGCGTCAATGTCAGATTACAGAGAACAAAATGAAAAAAGAGCAAAGATTGAAGGAATGTGAGGACTATTATCCCTAAGAAGCTTGGTGATTTGATGATAAAGGGAAGAATTTTGGTGATGGCAGTGTGTTTTTAGGATGGAGGGAGCACAGATGTGCTGAGGTGGAGTTGGTAAACCTGTGGTAGAGAGAGGAATTGAAGTAACAGGAGAGGGGCTCAGAGTGAGCAGCATTGATCATGAGTAGGAAGATGCCAGAAAGGAGCATAGGTTTATTTATTTTGTTGGCTTTCTATCAGTTTTCTGAATGACAAGTATGTACCTTGTATGTGTTAATTTTTAAAGTCTCATTTATAAAGCTTGTCCTAATGTCACTGATATAATTCCCCAAAACACAGATCTCAAGCTGGGTCCCACAGGGAAATATACTGTTAAGTTAATTGTGATACAAGGCTAGAAAATGTATCTTGTTTTCCCATCTTGAAGGGGATGGGAGTCTGCAACTTTGAGGGAAGGAGGGTGGTTGGAGAGGGTGGGGAGAGAACCAGAAGGTGATGAACCCTATGCTGTGACTTTTACAGGTACCATGATGCATTTGGGACAGGAAATGATGCTCTTCTTTCTCTTGATCCAGTTTTGGATGTTGGTGGCATTCTCCAGTTGGATTAGTTTGGTTTGGGGAATATTGTTTTACAGTATCTACAAATGATATGATCATACGCATGTGCCATTGCTCTGGTATACTATCCTTACTTTTAGTTTTTCTTCCTCTCCTAGACTTTGCCCTGAGCAAGACCATGGGGAGAATTTTATCAAGTAGTTTCTTTATTCTCTTGATAGGAAGAGGGTGTGGGACCTGTTTGTCCCACAGAGAACTAAGCTCTTCTCAATGACAGGGGCAGCCCTGAAAGGGACTGGAGGACATAAGCAGCTCAAGGACCTCCAGAATTTAAATGATAGATACTCTTCCATTTGGGGTGGAATATTAAATGTTCATTTAATATTCATGCATAAGATATACATTGTACAGCACAAAAGAAGCATTTTGAAGTTCTGTGACTAGTAGGGAAAGGAGACATGTGCCTTGAATGCCACAGGGAGATGTTCTTTTAGACTTCTGGGGCAAGATGCCAGGGAGAGAAAGTCTAAGAGAGCTCTTTCCCTCCAGATGAGGAGGTGACTGCGTGGGTTTGTGCTATCCAGATCATCCTGGTTTTTTGTTTGTTTGTTTGTTTTGTTTTTTAACTTAGAGATGCTGGACATTTTAGTAACTGTTTCACTTAAGCCTGTGTTTTTGAATTAATGGACATAATTGCTTAGTTATTTGAGAATAGATTTCAGTAATTAATATTAGTGTTTTACCTAGCTTCAAGATGCTGACATATGTCATTCATGAATCACACAATTGTAATTATGTGCATAACATTCCCACTTGGTGATGTAGATGACAGTGAGACAGCTTTTTATCAGTCTTGACACCCAGTCCTTGGGATTACTTTCTGTTCTATCTTTAGAAGTGTATTTCTCTCTAGGAATCACTGCATCTTACAGGCTAAGTCCTGTTCATGAGCACAAGGGGCTTCGGGGAGAAGGCGTTTAAAAGTGGATGCCCTTTTGTACTGTTGCTAGCAAAACACAGCTCATTGTAAAACTAGCTGAAGGGAAATGTGGCTGATTGTATTGTAGGCAAACGAACTTTGGAGTTCTTTTCATGTGCTTTTCAGTTTCCTCAGTAGGCAAGTAGAAGGAAATAATCCTTATTTTCTAGCTTTATGGCTTATTTCTAGCTTTGTAGAAACATCATTAGTTCATGATTCAAGTCTAAAAGAGGTGTCCAGAAATAAAATAACTTCAGTCAGTAGTTGAAATTTTGTATTTGATGTTAAACTGTAATACATTTTCAATTGAACTCTACATTTTGGTAGCAAAACATATGAATTAAGGAGCATGTTATTTTCAAAATTAACTAAGTCTTAAGAAAAAAATCCAAGTCTTGCAATATAGCCTAGTTTGCAGATAAATTTTTAATTAAACTCACTGTTGCTTAATGATGCCTGTCCAGTTTTGTCACTATCACCAGTGGTATAGAATTTAGGTACCTAATGCCTGTGGTCATCAGTAGGTAACCTAAAACGCGTAGTGTGACCTCAAAATAATGACACTGTTGGGGCTTATAAAAATCGTGAAGTTTTATGTTGTCACATATCACATTATGATGTGTGAAGTTTTATTTATTACATTGTAGCTATGGCTGTAATTTTATTTTTATGTGGGAATGTGTGCCAGTACTGCTCAGGAATTTGCTTAGTCTGGCTTATATTTTGCAGAGATGTCATCTCTGGGCTTTCAAGGTAGCAATTAATTTTGCTTCATTCTTTAATCAGCGTTATAGAAAGGCAAAACTAAAAGCCATATGATGATGCATTTTCTTTTTATGTGACTATGAAATGATTAATCTTTTATTTGGTTTAGATTTCACTATTAAGTGTATGAGTTCTTGAGTGGGGGTAGGGTGGAGCTCGTCAAGGTCATTTGCACTTGTGGGGTTGTAGCATTATTAAGGCTCTTTGCTGTTTCATTTTCTACTTTCTAAGCCAATTGTGGAGTTCCACTATGCCCAGTCTTGTTCTCTAGCATCATTTCCCAGTTCATAATAAAAGCGTATTAAACTACTTGTTCAGCAGAGTGTAGGCTAGTATTGTTGAGTGTTCAGGCTGCACTGTTATTTTGTAAAATACACATACACCTTCCCAACAAATCATAAGCTATTTTGTGCTGCAAACATAGTCTCTCCTAAAAGCAGATATTTCACATAATTCACATAATTTTTGTCAAATTACAACTCTTAGTTGTAGTGACTGAGTTTTATATATTTGATGATAGTTTTTCTGTGTACACTGGTAGGTGGTTTGTTATATACGAGTTGTAATTGTATTCATTATAACGTAATTCATTGGCAAGAAAGGAACAAAACTCTGTAGTCAGAGGCTGTGTTTGGAGCTCCATTGCTATCGAGATTCATGTCATCAGGGCTCAGTTTTCTGGCTCCTGAAAAAGCTAATTCAGTTTCTTCACTTACCCAGCAGAAAATTGGCTCTTTGCCAGGAGCTGTTGACAGTTATTGCTTCTCTTTAGGCTGATTAGCATGCAAGGTTACAGTGTCTTTAAGAATAATTTTGCTTCCCTATATAATAATTTAAGAATTTAATCATTTCCAAACATGTTCTAAATTATTCAGCCCTTTGTCAGCATCTCAATTCAGATCTAGAAGTTTTTTTCATTTTTCTTTTTTTTTTTAAGTTCCTCTTGGTTGTAGTGTGTTAAATACATTAAGGAAAGTGTTTCCAAATAGGTTGTTGTTTCTAACAATAGAGTTTCTTACATTTCTTTGGTGTATTATAGTTATATATACACATCTCCTTTGAGGGTGATGATAGTCCTCTGAGTTAGAAACATCAGTGACGTGTCCCCCCTTCTGTTTACAGAGGGTGGACTGGGTCATAGAGCATAAGAGATTCGTCCAGAGTCATGTAGCTCCCCAAGTATTGCAGGGGGTCTGCAGGCCAGAGCTTCTTCCTTGTCACCTTCAAGCAGGCCCACCCAGGCTTTCCATCTTTGTAGAGAGAAAATGGCATTGGAATCAGCTAGAAAAAGGAAAGAATGAAAATGTCCTGTTGCATATCACAAGGTGTTGCAATGACAGTTGACCTCACAGATGAGATGGGTTAGTTATGCTGTTATGGTAGGAGGAGGGCTCCTCTGAGGCTGGCACCCTGTTTGGCCAGGGGTCCACCCTCTGTCACTTTCTGTGGCGCTTTCTGGCGGCTGGGGAAGGCTCACTGCATGAGGAAGTCTTTCACATGTGCCACATTAGAGGTTTGTATTAGACAAATGTTCAAGACCCTTTTTTTCTGCTCTATCCTGGAAATTTTATTACAAAGAAAGACAAAAAAGCCAATGATATAAAAAGGCAATTGGTTTATCATTTTCTATTCTCTGGGTTTTTAATGTATCGACAGGCACTCCGTTCATGTTCTCTGGATCATTTTTCTCTCAATTTTGGTCTAATGTGGCATTATTCTTTTTGTTAGACTTGCCTTTTCCTCTGCCTGCTCCTTACCAGTGTCATCCTACCCATCTCTCTGCTCTTTTATTTATCAAACATCTTTTTTGTATTCAAAAACTCCTGCTCAGCTAATAAGAGCTACTTTTTATGAAGCATCATTCCCTAGTTAAGCACCCTGCCGAGTACTTTTCAGACAGGATCTCATGCAGTTCCTCCAAGCATCTTCTCAGCTGGGTGTGCTAACATCCCAACTCATATGAAAGGAAATCAAGGTATGATGAAGAAACCTGATCAATGTTACAACCTGGATTTGAACCATGTCTGACTCCACAGGCAGTGATTTAACAAATGAACAGACTCGTTGTCTTCTTCCTTGGCCAGATTACATAGCCATGCTTTGCCATTATTTTCTGGAACATCTCCTTTCGGAGAATGTAATCTTAGGAGTTTTTTGTTTGTTTTGTTGTTGTTGTTGCTCCCAGCTTCTGCACTTTTCCTTGATGTAGTCTGGTGTTTATAATATAAGCCAAGAGTTGCATTTTCTTCTATGTATACCTATATAGTCCTAGAATAGATAAATGGTTCCAGGTGGATCTCCTGGTAATAAAAATGATTGGTGCTGAAGCTAACATTTGCTGCTTCTTTAATTGTTGTCTTTTTAAAAATATTTATTATTTAGTTTTAGTTGGACACAATGTCTTTATTTTTATATGGTGCTGAGAATCCAACCCAGTGCCTCACACATGCTAGGTGAGCATGCTACCACTTGAGCCACATCCCCAGCCCTTGTTGTCTGTTTTGACACAGCTAAATACTGTATAGCCAATGGTGTAGTCAAAAGTATACATGTTAATATTTTGTGCCACATTTTAAGATTAATTTCTTGCTGCCTACTCTTATACCTCCCAAAATATTTCCTTTATTTCCCCCAAGAGATGATAATGGAAATTTTATTCCTCTTTATCTTTGTGGGCAATACCTTAAGAAAATCATACCTTTTGTCTTCAGACCTTTGTGTGTTTGCACAAAACATGGAGAGAGAGAGAGAGAGAGAGAGAGAGAGAGAGAGAGAGATCGAGACAAGATTAATTTTGCCCAGATTATACTACTAAGAAAATTCTGTGTGTGTGGTGCACACTCTGGTTTATAGACACAGAAAAGTTGGTCAAAGCTAAATATGTTGGGACTTTAGTTCTCAAAGATGGTTGAAAACTTAGCCATGGGATGTTGGGCACACACCAGAACTTCAAGTAGTGTCCCCGTGCTGCTTTTGTCTAGGTTTTAAAAGATGCCTAGTCCTTTCACTTTCATGGACCTGACAAGATCAATGCCTTGTGTTTTCCCTTCACCCCTCTTTTTCTAATAGTAAGCAGAGTTGTTGGAAGTGAACACATTCAAGTAAAAACCATTATAGGGTATTCTTGTCTCTTCATTCTGTCTAAATTTTTTTAAAATTAATATTAATTTACATAAAGCTAAAGCTTGTCTTCAACTCTGAGCACTCCAGTTGTCTTTCACTGACCAGGTCCCCTCCTTCTTACCATCCTGTCTTCTCCGGGTGATGGCCAGAGGCTCTGTTTGACCCCAAACACTCAGCTTTCATAGGCCCGTCTCTGTCTCCAGCATCCTCTGCTTCCATCTGGAGAGGATCTGACAGTGTCTGCAAGAAGTCAGCTATGGCTTTGGAGCTACAGTCACTCCTAAAAGGCCTCCTTAGTCCCACCCGGGACACACTTGTTCTTGTTAATAGTCCATTCTAAACTGACTGGTAATTCCCTCCCATTTCTGTCATCAACTTAAAAGCTGAAAATTTTGATGGGGAAATGATACGTTTCTTGGTTAACTGAAAAGTGGCATGACACACATTCCTTCTAGTTGGCTCCAGACATTTGTTTACTTTCACATTTATAATTTGCCCTGATGCACAAAGGACTTGAGGCCACTGCCATCCTTACAGAGAAACCCCTGTTACATCTTTAATGGATATGGCCTCCTTAAAGAAGCTCGGGATTGAAAAAAAAACCTCCTGCAACAGAACAGGTAATTTAAGTGTTCTGCTAACACTTTTTATTGCTTTATTAATGCTTGCCATGGGAGTCATTGGAAGCAGTGCAGGTGAACAGGAAGTTAACAGCAGACACCAAGAATTGTGCTGTCTCACAGATGTGTGTCTTATCTGCAGACTGCAGACACTGAGCTCCAGCTTGTTCCTCACTTCTCTCTTTATAAGGCTCTGAACAAGAGGCGCACAGCAAACGTGTCCCTGCTGTTGATGCCTGTGACAGAGTACCATCACCAGCACTAGGGGACTGCAGTGGGCCATGCCGTGGGAATAACTGTTTAACTCTCTGCAGCTTTAAAATCAGATTGATTTCATTTGGGCAAAGGCGCATCAGCAGGGGTGTATTTTACTGTTTGACACACAGATGACAATCTAGCTGGAAGCTAGTATTTTGGAAGAAAATACTGAAAAGAAAATGATAGTTATGAGACAACATAGTTATAAGACACAGCGTGTATCTATATTTTTCTTCTGAGAAAAGTCAGATTTTCACCCTGGAAAAACACCCAGAAACCAAGCAGTTGTATCCCTGTGTTTTGGCATTTATATAACAGTTTTTGTATAAAAGAAAAATACAGTAAAAAGTCATTCCAACATTTCGTACTAATTTGCCAGAGCCACGAGATGAAACAATCAGCACGTTTGCACTTTTGTATTGAATATTTGTGGAGTGTGACAGTACAAAGGGAAAAATAGGAGAAACCTGTCCTGCCATTGAGGAGGACAGGGATGTGGCATAGCTTTGCTCCAAGTTGCTCCATAACCAGTGTCCAGAGAGGCACCACCAGGAGAGGAGAGAATAAAGGAGGCACTCAGGAATGTGGATAATGGCTAGGACAAGGCAGCAGGCACAAAATGGGCCATCTTTGGTGACTAAAATCCAGAATCACACAATAATTTCCAGAAAATAAAAGCAATTGCACAATTCAAGTTAATATGCATATCACACTTACTCAAGAGTCTTCATAAGCACACGATTCTGTCCATCCAATAGCACTATGCAGGCAAGGCATACAGCCCCAGTTTATAAACCATTTGCAGTCAGGCCCTGTGAAATTCTGGAACAAGGACAGCTGCAACCTACTTGAGACAAATTCCCCCCTCAATACTATCCATGCTCTCTGGAAAGCTGAGGTTCCCTAGTCCACACCTGAGAATGGGAATATCTGATCCTGAAAAGAACAAACGTCATACGAGGTGCTTAATTTAGGCAGCTGAGAAGGAGAAGAAAGGCCTGCCTAGGGAGAATTTGAGCCTGGAGAGCACTGCTTAGTCCCAGAGACAAAGGGAACAGCAGCGGCTGGCTAAAGAATGAAGGAGCAAGTAGAAGCAAGCCCACCAGTGAAGGTCTCCTAGAATGTGGAGAAGGGGTTCCATGCTTCAACTGTGGGCACTTGCAGTACTAGAGACAGATTCCAAGGATTTGCCTGTCAACTGTGGAAGCTACCAACTTGAGAATAGGCACACACTTTTCTATCCCCAATCTCTATCTAACCTAGTGCTCAGCATTAATCACTTCATTTTATAAAACAAACTATAGAAACTTCTATTTGCCAGATTCTAAATTAGGAATGAGTACCTTCTCTAATATCTTTGCAGCCAAGACAAGTTCTTTTACAACTTGAGGAGCCAGGCTGAACACAGCCCCCTGGGTGTCATATATACTATTTGGCAGAGCCATCTGTCCTTTTTTGTGTGTAGATGCACAAAGGGAAATTTTATTGGTGCAAACCTTGAGTTTTATAAATAGTTGATGGTGTGAACATTCAGATTTTCTTTTAAACTTCTTTTGAGTGTTTCTATCCTTCCTTGAGATCCATCACTCAGGTCCTTTTATATGGAAGAGGAATAACAACTCTCAGCTGTTAGAACTGTGATGAACTTATCATACACATCCTGATGATGTGGGGCAGCCCTGGGAAAAGCTCAGTCAAGGTTAGTTTCCTGCCTATGCCTCTCCCGAAGAATGCAGAGCAAGATGTAGTCGACTTGAGTATAGTTATAGTTATTTTGCATTAAAGTATATTTCCTCTCTGCATAGTGGCCTTAGGCTGCTATTCATTTTTAGTTTCAGATTTCTATTTAATAGTTTCTTCACCTCTTTAATTCTTTTCAAAATGTACTGAGCTCCTGCTCTGTTATTCTTGAAGTTTTATCTATGTCACCTCATTTAATCTTCATAGCAAGGTGTCCTTTTCATTGACCTGCACATGTATAGCTTAATTCAATACATTTTGCAGCTGTGATCCATTTTTTTTTCAAATTGCAGAAGTCATGTTGCTGGATGTGGATCACTCTGTCCATGGGAAAAGATACTAATGTAATAGTGTGCCTTAAAATGGCAATTTTTAAAAAAATATGGAATGCTTCACAAATTTTCGTGTCATTCTTGTTTAGGGGCCATGTTAATCTTCTCAGTATCATTTCAGTTTTAGTATGTGCTGTAGAGAGCAAAACAGGTTTTTTTTTTTTTTTAAATCAAAGGCAATTTGAAAAGTATTTGTTTTGTCGGGAAGAGCTGTCTTTTTAGTCCACATGATTGCATAAGAAGGTATAAAGCAGAACTAACTGTAGTCCATACAAATTAGAAAGTGATCCCCTCTCTGGGAAGATACTATCCTAAGGCACAAGACTTGTGCATGGTGGTGCTTTTGCACAAAATGGACCAACGAAGGCTTTTCTTTAGGTGGGTAGACACAGCCTGAAGCCACAGTGTGTGGCTCAGAGAGCTGACGGCAGGATGGCTATAAGCTTCTTGTGCACTTTGTGCATTGCACAGCCTGGCCTAACTCCATTATGGTTGAGGTGTGTGTGTGGGTGGGTGCCCGCGCACGCATGGAGTGTTTGATGGGAGATGGAGGTGTTGATGGTGAATGGGAGAGAATGATTGTCAGTGAGGGGGAATAGGTACAGCACAAAACAATAGGTCAGCAATGGTAAGTAATCAAAGAAATTTCATAGAATTAGAAGGGGAAAGAGAGAGCCTATAGCTGATTCTTGCTCAGGGCATGCAAGGCAGTTTGAAGCCTGTGGCCAAAAACTCAACGGAAAAAAACCAGCAAGTCATGCTGCTTTTACCACCACCACTGTCACTGTAAAGGCAATCTTTGTTAACCCTGACTCCCTTTCCTGGTGGTAATTTCTCCAACTGTGGCATTTTAATGCCAAGCTTGTTTTTAGGGAGTGAAGCTTTTTTAGGCCCCTGAGTGTCTCAAGCAGAGCACTTAGAGATGATGGAGAAATGGTGTGAAATGCTCTAGAGCCTGGACCCCCCCCCCTTGATTCACACGGGGAGATCTCCAGAGCAAACAGACCCTGCATCCCTGTTCTTCAGCGTGTTGGTGGTGAACACTATCCCCTGGCCTCTGAGGAGCAGCCTGCTGTCTACTCTCATATTACTCTGCTTCCTGTAGACTGCAGATGTACAGAGAAAGGCCAAAATGGTGCATCTGTGCAGTCATAATAATAGGAAAGCCAACTACAGAAGCAGAAGTGAATGGAGTGTGCAGAGAAGAAGATCTGTTTGTAAAAAGCCTGTTTAAAAATGGGATAATATCTCATTTTCCTTCCTTTCATACTAGAAAATATTTGATCACTTATTATTAACTTCATTAAGAATATTAGATACAGATTTGAATACCATGCTTAGTAACTTTCAAAAGTTGCAGAAGGGTAAAAAAAACCACAGTAGGTTTTTGTACATTTTTCTTACTCCAATCTTTACTGTAATTACACAAGGATTGAAATCTGCTAAAAATCTAGAAGGAGGTTAATTTACCAGTCATGTTATATAATACTTGTTTTCCTCCACCCCCATATCCATATGGCAAATATAAATATATGAGGATGCCAGAAGTGGTGGTGAAAGTCTATAATCCCAGCAGCTTGGGAGGCTTAGAGGATTTCAAGTTCAAGGCCAGCCTCAGCAAGCTAGTAAGACCCTCCATAACTTTGCAAGATTCTGTCTCAAAATAATAAATAAGAAGGGCTACAAATTGTAGCTCAGTGGTAAAGCACCCCTGTGTTCAATTACATGTGTGTGGGTGTGAATGAGATATAATGTATATCCATAGAGAAAAGGTAGCGATCAATCTACTTTAGATTGTATTTTTGAGAGCAGATGATTTCATAGTTGCAGAATAATGGAACAGTATAAATTGATCTTATGTGGAAATATAGACGAACGTGGCTTTTAAAAGGAGACTGATGAATGTGTATATGTACTTTAAAAAATATGTTTTAGATGTTGATGGACATTTATTTATATGTGGTGCTGAGAATTGAACCCAGTGCCTCACACATGCTAGGCAAGTGCTGTACCACTGAGCCATAACCCCAGCCCCTTTTAAAAGTACTTTTGAAAGTTCTGGTTTAGAAATCACAGTGGGCTCATATGTATCCTGAATAATACCTGGATTGCTTTTGATGTTCATTTGAATGCTCTAATTTCATTTAAAGGGCCCTTTCAACCACAGTAATACTTGCTTCAGTAAAATGTTTTTTGTCACCCCCAAACAGGCACGGGCAGCTGAACTAAGGTCGCTCATGTGAATTTGCAGGGACGCAAAATAAAACAAACAATTTACCTTTATACAAGCTTCAGGATGGCTTCCCCGGCTTTCAGCCTCAGGCTCCCCAAAAGGGAGAGCAAGAGAAAGGAGAGAGAGAGAGAGAGAGAAAGGAGAGAGGGAGGAGGAGGAGGAGGAGGAGGAAAGAGGGAGGGAGGGAGGGGGGAGGGGACAAAAAGTTTGGAAGTCAGCTTTTATTGGGGGGACACTGATCTTAGGAAGTTCTACACATAAAAGGGAAAAAGGGGTAGGACTACAAGGGAACAGGTGAGTGTAACTCAACCTTAGGTTTACGCCCCTTGCCACAATGAATGCAGTGGTTGGTCAGAGCCTGAAGCATCAGGACTGGAAGGTCTGGTCATTTAGTGTGGCTCCCCACAGATTTTATGTTGCTTGCAAATGTAAAGGCTTATGATTTACACCCAAGGAAAAGCATATTCTGGCATTCATTTACTACATCTGTCCCAAATCTTTTTTTTTTTTTTTTTAAAGAGAGAGAGAGAATTTTTAATATTTATTTTTAGTTCTCGGCGGACACAACATCTCTGTTGGTATGTGGTGCTGAGGATCGAACCCGGGTCGCGTGCATGCCAGGCGAGCGCGCTACCGCTTGAGCCACATCCCCAGCCCCCCAAATCTTATATACCACTTAGTAGCGACTGTGACCTAGTATGATCTGCACAGTTAATAAGTTGGAATCTCCTAACTTGGAAAGTCCACCATGATTTTTGCCTGCTGGTGGCTTTTTAAAAAGTCATTAATGGTTTACTGTGAAACCTAGCTAGTAAAATTGTTCCTCTTGAGAACAGGGTCATCTGTTCAAAGTTCAATGGAGATAAAATTCTTAGCACAATATAATGTGTTTTGAATCTTTCCTTTCTATTAAATACTGAACTTACAGACAAGTTCTGCCCACTGTAATTTGTCAGAATTTTGTTTTTATTATTAACTCATAAAAGCAATTCATACCTTAAGTAATATATTTTATGTGTAATTATTTCACTTCTCTGTATTCAGGAGGGAGGTGTTTTGTACATTTGTTCAGGTTGTGTTACATTTTAGCAAGGAAATCTTTTCTTCATTGGACCTGGGAGACTCATAAAGATGTCAACGTGTAAAGTATGGTTGAATCTGAAAGCAAAAACATGGACCCATACCCATACCTGCCTTCTCTGTGTCTCCTTGTGCTCTGTATGTAATCCTGTTATAGTTCAGAAGGTTCATAGCCTCTCTGCTGTATAATTGCTGATTCACCAGTTGTTTCTCCCTGAATGCTCTGCCTGCTTTGAAAGTCTTGGTATGTTAAGATAACTGTGCACCTTTAGTGTGTGTATTCCCGGAGCCTACTGAAATGCTGGGTGATTAGCACATGGAGAGTAAATAAATAGAGGTGAGCACATACTGACAGAATCAGTATTTAGTACAGATGACCAGTGAGAATGGAGGTCTGTTCCTGAGAAATGGAGAAAGGAAAAGTCTGGTCCAAGAAGTCCCAGTATTGTTGTTATAACATATTGCAAAGGCAATTAAATTGTTTTGCTGAGTTGCTAAACTCTCCATGTAATAATAATACCTCATTCATTGTTGTGGTCATCTTGGGTAACATGAGCCATGTCCTTGTAGTTATTTAGGGGAAATATAACTTTATTCATCTTCATTTCAAGATGGATCTAAAGTTAAAGACTTTCTGTAAGATATGTGTAAGACTGGCTGTATTTTAAAAGTTATCTAAGGAGACCACTCATACCAGCCTGCTTAGGACCCAGGCTCTCAGTAGGTCCAGTTTACCCTTCCAGCAGACTACATGGGAGGTCAAGCCTGGTGGTCCAGATCCACCCACACCAGCCTGTGCAGGTCCCAGGCTTTTAGCAGCCCTGGTCTACCTCTCCCTCAGCGGGGGCAGACCCCCCCCAGAGCTTAGCCTCTGGAGTGGGACTGCCCCTTCCCACCCAAAAACTACTGCAGGAGGTCAAGCCCATAGGCCCATATCTACCTACTCCAACTTGCACAGGACCCAGATCCAGGATGCAATAGCATTCATTGAGGGAGACCAGCAGGGTCTGGAAGCCCAACATCAAGGTGAGGTACAGACAGTCTGCATGGGTACTACAAGAAAATAGAGAAGAAACTGTAATATCCCAGATCCACACTGCAAGAAAGTAAGACACTTGGACAACATGAAAAAATACTACAGAGCAATAGTAACAAAAACAGCAAGGTATTGACACCAAAACAGGCTGGTAGACCAATGGTACAGAATAGGGGACACAGAGACTAACCCACAAAACTAAAATTATCTTATATTAGACAAAGGTGCCAAGAACACCATTGGGGAAAGATAGCCTCTTCAACAAATGGTGCTAGGAAAACTGGAAATCCGTGTACAACAAAAGAGATTCAACCCCTGTCTCTCAACACTCACAAAACTCAACTCAAAATGGATCAAGGACTTAGGAATATAGCCAGAGATCCAGCTTCTAATAGAAGAAAAAATAGGTCCTAATCTCTAACATGTGGGATTAGGCCTCAACTTCCTTAATAAGATTCCTATAGCACAAGAATTAAAACCAAGAATCAGTAAATGGGATGGAGTCAAACTAAAAAAAAATTCTTCTCAGCAAAAGAAACAGTCTGTGAGGTGAATAGAGAGCCTACATCTTGGGAGCAAATTTTTACCCCTCACAAATCAGAAAGAGCACTAATCTCTAGGGTATATGAAGAACTCAAAAAGCTAAGCACCAAAAAAACAAAAAACCCAATCAATAAATTGGCCAAGGACCTGAACAGACAATTCTCAGAAGAGGATATACAATCAATCAACAAATACATGAAAAAATGTTCATCATCATTAGCAATTACAGAAATGCAAATCAAAACCACTCTAAGATTTCATCTCCAATCAGAATGGCAGAGTTGAAGACAAACAACAGTAAGTGTTGGTGAGGATGTGAGGAAAAAGGTACACTCATACATTGGTGGTGGGACTGCAAATTGGTGCAGCCAATATGAAAAGCAGTATGGATATTTCTTGGAAAATTGGGAATTTGACCCTCTATCCCTCTCAGCTATCTACCATTTGACCCAGCTATCCCTCTCCTCGGTCTATTCCCAAAGGACTTAAAAACAGCATACTACAGGGACACAACCACATCAATGTTTATATCAGCACAATTCACAATAGCTGAACTCTGGAACCAACCTAGATGCCCTTCAATAGATGAATGAATAAAAAAAAATGGCATATATGCACAATGGAATATTACTCAGCAATAAAAGAGAATAAAATCATGGCATCTGCAGGTAAATGGATGGAGTTAGAGAAGATAATGCTTAGTGAAGTTAGCCAGTCCCCCCAAACCAAATGCCAGATGTTTTCTTTGATATAAGGAGGCTGATTCATAGTGGGATAGGGAGCAGGAGCATGGGAGGAATAGACAAACTCTAGATAGGTCAGAGGAGTTGGAGGGCAAGGGAGGGTCATGGGGTAATTAATGATGGTGGAATGTGATGATCATTATTATCTAAAGTACATGTATGAAGACATAAATTGGTGTGAATACACTGTGTATACAACCAGAGATGTGAAAAAGTATACTCTATATGTGTAGTAAGAATTGTAATGCATCCCACAGTCACATATAAATTTAAAAAAAATTTATCTAAGCTGTACTGTTTACATTATGACCTTATAAAAATACATTTAAGGTATATATGTGTATTCTTAATTGCTAAAATAATGTTAGTTCCTGTAGTCTGCTTTCCAGTTTATTTTTTCAGTTCTATGGAATGCACTTATAAAAATAAGTCTATGTTATTGTTTTTTTTTTTTTTAAAGTACCAGCTAAATGATGGTGGGGGCTCCAGACGCATACATGAAGGTAGTTGTTAGACTGTTGTTAGGACAGAGGGACTGACTGCTCCAAAATTCTAGGCATCTGAGGGCACCACCTGAGCACAGGGTTGTTGAAGACAAACAACAATAAGTGTTGGTGAGGATGTGAGGAAAAGGTACACTCATACATTGGTGGTGGGATTGCAAAATGGTACAGCCAATATGAAAAGCAGTATGGAGATTAACTACAAGGTTGAGGTTAACTACAAGGACTGACAGTGACCTCAGTGCTGTCAGGGTTAGGGGAGCTAGGAGCCCACATCAAGCTTGTGCACTGCTCTCTAGGAACTCCGTCAGTGATGTGAGGTGGCTTCTATGAGCTAACTGAGCACATTTGGAATGTGGCCCTGTGCTAGTACCAGGATGCAAGCATATCAGGTGGCTGCAGTGAAGAGGGTCAGTGGTCATAACTCCCAGCAGTATTTTCCTTTCAGGAGAAGCTCTGGTTCTTCTGTTTTTATTGTCCTGGAGGAGGAACAAACTCTTTAGAAGGGCACTAGGGAAAATCTATGTAGAGAAGGCTCCGACTCAGGGCAGCCCCCAGACTACTGCCCAGGCTCCCTCCCCTGATCCAGCTCACCAGCAGAGTGAGGCAAGGGGCTCCTTGTTCCATTAGTCCCCGTTCTGGTGGTTAGGGTATGTATTCATGTTGGAAACTGAGGTACAGAGAGGTTGTGGACCTTGCCCAAGGTCACTCAACCAGTACACTGTGAAACCTGGATTTGAACTCAGTCTGGTTTCAGAATCTGACCTTTTAAACCTAGTCTGCACTCCAAGGGAACTGACTGTCCCAAGCAGAGTTGCCAGGGAAAGACCCAGAAGACCAAAACAAAGCTCCTGTGGCCCCCAAAAGTTAGGTCGAGGAGACTAACTCCTAGTAGACCAGACTTCTAAATCAATATTTCCAGGAACTTAAATAACCCTAAAATTCTATTGATTGCCATATGTTTGTACTAAAATTATGTTATGAATTCCTAGTTTAATCCCCCCTTCCAGACTTAGATGCATTGATTCTTGTGTTAAGATGACTTTTTGTAATCCATTAAAAACTTCCTGAATGTGCCCTTTAGTTTATTTTACTGAAAAAGATGATAATGCTCTGGGGCTTCTGCATTATAGAGAAATAGGGTTTTGTTTGTTTAGGCATTATAAAATCCTGGAGTACATGGATGGTGTTTAGTGTGATTCATCTCTTACTCAGGTACTAGCACTTAAAAAAAATCATGTTTGATGAAAAGCAAATTTTGCAGAATAGCTACATTAGTAGGGATTATTCACACTACAAAATGACTTTCTGCCTTATGAAATGACTCACCACTGTATACCTTTAAGTGGAAGGCCTCAAGGGCTCTAAAATGGAATTTCTGTAAAAGCTTAAATGGAAATTTTCAGGAATGTACTATTATATAAACTGAAAATGAACCACCTAATAAAATACTAGTTATATTTTATTTTAAAGACTATTACCAGGTTTTTATTTCCTCTTCCTCAGTAGTTTACCCCAGAAACCATTAGGTGCAACTGGGAAGGGTACCTTTGTACGGGGGGACCATGGTGGTCCCACTGGGGTACAGGAGGGCTACCCAGCACACATTTTTGAGCCAAGTGGGGGCCATTGGTTATGACCCATTATGGGGTGAGGAGGACACTAGGTGTCTGATTCTGAGAGGAATGAAGTGGGGTATGTGGGTGATATGGCAAGTGTCAGTAATGAGTTTGAGTCCAGGTAGAGTAAGGAGAGTGCCTCACCTGGACCAGAGGCTCAGTGGCAGCAAGCAGTGGACTTGAGAAGACACCAGTATAGCAAAGATCAGATGCCCAGATTTTTTACTTCATAGAAAAAAAATACAAATAAGGGGAAAAAACTGGAATGAACACTGTTGTAGTAGATTTTCAAATGGGAGGTATTTGAAAACTTGTTGATTTTGCAAATGCGGATATATGGAAAATGATTTATAGATGTGCACCTGTATATATGCATATGTACTTGTAGACTTACCTGTAGTCCTTGGTAGAGCTCGCAACAGCAGCACTCCAGTAGCAATAAGCATCCAGATCTTGGATTGTAAAGGCCATTCTCCCGAGAGGAACCAGGGCTCCTTGGAGAACTAACTTCAGGGCTGGGAAAGGATAGTACAAAATGAGTCTGGATATCATACTGTACCAAAAAGTAAGGAAATGCTCAGAAATTATAGAGGCCTGTGAAAAGGGCTCTGAAGCCAGATTGAAGGAGCCCCCCAGCATATCTGGACCATCATGAACATCAGATTAAATTAGGATGCTCCTAAAAGAAATGCTGGTCCAAACTGAGAAATGAATCTGGGTCACTGCTAGAAATGGGACTAAAAACCAGAGCCACCTCATTTTTGCTTATGGGAGTCTAGTCTAATATATCACTGCTAACACACACAGTACAATGTTTTAAAAATAAAATCTGAATTGAAGAAGGCCTTGCTTCCAAAGAATCCCTCCACCTTGTAACACTGTAATTACTTCAATTCAGAAGTAATTTGATGACTAAAACAATAGGTGCATGTAAAATATACCATCTTATTTAAAATAGGTATTCAAACATTTCTCATTTGTGACGGGGACAGTATTAGATTATTTTATTATTTTAAGCCAAACATAGTGGCTTATCTTGTGGTCTGTAGTTTCTTTTTCTTGGCAACGTAGAAACACCCATTTAATACCACTCTGGGGACCTGTGTCCATATATACTGTAATAAAAAACAATTAAAAAGTTGAAGAGTTAAACTTTTATACTTTACTATTTTTCTATAAATTTCTAGTTTTAATCAAGCATACCTAAGTAGAACATCTTACACATATTTATCTTGTTGACAGCTGTGCTTTTGCTATTAGGTGACTAACTTTTGTGTGTAACAGGAAAAACAGAAACAAAATACAAACTTAACCTTTTATAAAAGCTAGAATTTAAAAAAATTAGTCTACAAAATTCACATTGAGTTAAGATTAAAAAAAAAACTAGGCAGACCTGGGTGTGTGGTGTCATTTTATAGGAGGACTGAAATGAAGGGAAGAAGGCGCTGATATTGGAATAGTCTGGAGTATGTAGATCTGGTGAGCAAGGCCATCCACAGGGACCCACAGGTCTAGCTGTAGAATGTTGGCAGGAGCTTCTGTTACCCAGACTTGACATCAGGGACTAGGGAGTATGGTTTTCCCAGTGGCGATTAGTATGGATCCTTCCACTTATTTTCTGTGGAGTCTTATTTGTTTCACCTCTAAGAAAATTGAGACAAGGCTTAGGAAAGAATCTCAGGAAAAAAAATGGTAATCTCCATCTCAAAGTTTCATAGTCAATATTCCTTTACTATAACTACCTGGGGAGTGAGGGTGTAATGTTCTAGTGAATACCTGCTTCAAAAGTAGTTAATACAAAAACTATTAATAACTAATAAAAAAATAGTATTATAGTACAATGTTGGAGGGTCTATCCTCCAAGTATATGGACACTTTCCACAGAAATCTTTGAAAATATCTGTATTGCTGTCTTAAAGGGAGCCCAAGAGACCTAATGCCCTCTATCACTTTATTACAAGGCCATCTCTTCAGTGGTGCTGTGGGGTAACTTTGTGAAGGCTTACTGTTTTCAGTGTTTCTAAACAGTCACACATGTGTTTTCCCAAGAAAAACTATCCTACCTTTGATAAAAAATAACATAAATGTTTGCTGTTTCCCAGCAAATGGTAATTTTCCTCATTAACTGATTAGAATATTAGTGATCCCTAATGGGGTGGATCCCCGTCCACCTTCTCCTTACTCGAATAGTGTGCAAGGTGTTGAGGATCTCTGTAGTCATCTCAGTGAAAGAAACAGGTTGAGATTACAGAGCTGGTTACTGTGGTGGAGTCAGGATTTCTTTGATGCCAAAAGAAACTCACCGGAGTTGGGTCAAGTGGAGTTGACAGAGGGTCAGGGTATCATGGGGAGAATTCTGGTGCCACTGGGCTTTCATTCTTTCTGAACCTTCTTATGAATCTATTTGGGCCTCCTTTCTCTCTTTGTCCCTATCTCTGCTTATATAGTTACTTTATTCTTGTGCTTTCAGCCTGGGTGTGGCCCACCAAGGATTTCTAAGATCCAGTTTACCTTGTCATCTTTCATCTTCTCTGCTACATGAAGGGGTGGCATCTGTCTGTGTTGTTTAAGTCTCATGTGAGAGTCAGGCCCAGAGAGAGCTGCTACCAGAAGTGCTGCAGCCAACTGTGCAGGGACTGGCCCTGCCATCATGCCACCCAACATGGCACAGCAGTGGTCTGAGCTGTACTTGTTTGTAATACATCATGTTCATGGCAGAGCCAGATCTCCCAGTTTTATAGAAGGATATGGAAGGATGGAAAGTGACAGAGCATTTCAAATACATAAGTACAGAAGGGAGCTCTCTGTCCAGTTTTGTTGTTGGCTCTTCTCACTCCAGGGAATATGGTGACAGGCAGTGCTGCAGACAGTCAGGTATGATTCTGGATGGGGAGACTACTCTCTGCTCTGTGTGCTTACGTAGTTTTTTAAATTTAGTTTCATTTGCTGTGTAATTAAAGGAATCAAATTCAGGAAGTAATGTAACTCTTTCTTGGTCCTTAAAATTTACTTTTTCTTGTGGCTGAGGTTGTGGCTCAGCGGTGGAGTGCTCCCCTAGCATGTGTGAGGCTCTGGGTTCAATCCTCAGCACCATATAAAAATAGTAAAATAAAGGCATTGTGTCCATCTGCAACTAAAAAAGATTTTTAAAATTTACTTTTTCTTATTTTAGTGTTAGTGGGGTTTCACTCCTTTCCCTTTTCTGTGTGTTGCTAGTTATTTAGTGGGATAGTGGAAGAGGTTGAATTAGGAGCAGTATAGCTGATACCCTTTCAAATTTGAGCACTCTTTTTAAGGTTTGAGGCTCTCTTTTAACATGTGTTCCCATGTGTATTGCATCAAAAGATAACTTAGAAGCTTTGATTTATCTCTCTGATTCATCACTATCAACTTTAAGATTAATAGTGTTAGAAGTGTTTAGACCTTGACCAACCTTTCTAGTATAGGAAACATGTGAGGCAGTGCCAGGTCCTGAATTCCTGGCAGCATTAGATACCTTTTCTTTGGGTTATTGAAACCTGTGGCCCAAGAGTGATGCTGTCCTTGGATGATCTTGCCTGACATGTGTTTAATAAATGCACATTAGCCCTAACCTGTAAAGAGAAGGGAGGAAGTTCTGGATAATGGAGAGCCAAGGGAGAAATGGTCCAGACACTGCACTTTTTTATTATTGTAAACCTGGACAGCCTGTTTATTGATAATAGAATTTCCTCATGTTTAGTTTTTATTTAGTCTCACATTCGATTGGTTGAAGACTAATTCAGAACCCATATTGATAGGACCATATTCCACCTTTTCCTCGGTAAAAGGGACAGATGGGTTTACAGTAGAGCATTCCAGTTTCCAAGTGGCAATATCTGTATCATGTATCACTCTAAAATGTTTGTGTATGTTGTGATATTTTTTAGTCCACTCTCTTGTGAGGTTGATAGAATTAAATTTTTAGAGTGTATAAATTGGACTGTCCTTTACTACTTTAGTGTGTTTCAAAATTAACATACTTGTTGACTTGAAACACATTTTTCATGCACACAGGCATGTATGAACAAGGACTTGTGTAGCATTATTCTAAGTTGCATCTCTATGCAGAGATAAGCTGTAGCATAATGAATGACTGGAGGGAGGAGACTTCTGTTCGCGGATTTTAATTACACTTGTGCAATAACTTTTGTAGCATTTCTAAGACTCCACTATTGAGATGCTTCTGAAGAGCAAATAAAGTTTCAGCATAACCTGCTTGGCTTTGAGTATGCTGTGTGATGTGTGTGTAAACACAAAAGGCTTTCACAATGCTGATTCTACCGTCTATTTTGCTGACTCTTACTCATGGTGCCTTGTTTTTCTGTGTATTTACTTCCAGTTTTTTACCCTGAGTTCATATTTCTTAGTTTTTTTCTGTGGCTGTTCTCTGGAACCAAATCTGAGGGTGGATTGCTCCAGAGGGGAATTGCTTACTTCTCAGGGGTAGCTGGAGTCACTGCTGACCCAAGGACTTCTAGGAACTCAACTGTCAATTTGAGATTTGGGGAGCCCTAAGTTATTTCTAGCTACAGATTTACATCAGGGCTGGTTTGTGATGACAAATGGATCTCTCTCCATTCACTTAGTATCAAGATTTGGGATAGACAACTTTCTTTGTGATCCTGATGTGTTAGTTTAATCCTACTTCTCCCAAATACAGGGGCTGTGGTCCTCTGGTATATCCTATTAGATGCTCCACTTTGCTGAGGGTTTCCCCTGCTTCTAGCAGTGCTATGAGACTGAAAACCAAAGCTAAAATCCATCCCTCCTTCCATAAATGCCCCAAGGTAGGAACCAGTATTAATCCCCTTCATACCTCTGGAATTCTCATCTTCACTTAATCTTTAACTTCTAATACTCCTTACTAATTAGACAGGTCACATTTACCTGTTGATCTGTCCTTAATGCTTTACTCAGCTTTTTAGTTCTCAGTGTGAGAATCATTCAGAGTACCTGCTTAGACATATCCTCAGAAATGGAACTCCTTAATTTAAGATTGCTTTGGGCTCTTTCTTGTTTAGCCTGTCTACCTCCCACTACAGCAGCCGGAAGGATTCACAGAATTTATAGCTGTGAGCTCTTGGGACCCTGCTTTGTACTCAGTACTCTCTACTTGTTCAGAAACCCAGGTGAGTCAGGCAGTTTCCATGTTTTAGGTGCTTTAAAAACAAAAAACAAACAAACAAAAAAAAACATGGAACTAAATTCTATCTCCTTAGAATTTCTCCCAGTTAATATTTTCTACCTTGAAGCAACAAAGATAAATGTCCCTTTTCCATGTGGTGTCTGATATTTTGTGCCTCTTGTTTCCCCAGCTTTGCTAAGCTTCCTATTCTCTGGGTTAACTTCTCTTAGTGTCTCCAACTATATCTTGGGCAATATGATTGCTATCTCCATCTCCATTTCCTGTCATCTATTAGGACTGATGATGATTTCCTCTATTTGGCATCTAGTTTGTATTTTCTCAGACATTGCATGTTCATAGCTACACACAATATTCCAAATATGACCTGATTGTGCCAGAGTACTTTTGCTAATGCTATCTTTGTAGCCTTGTGTCTTTACAGTTGACTCAGCTAATAGTCGATCACTTCTCCCCTCCTCATTTGTTACTCCTTTTGCCCCCGACCCTGATACCTTTGTTGTATAAACTGTTATAAGCTGGATCTTATTCATTTTGGAACTATGGATAATATGCCTTTAAAAAAAGTAAATGAATGTTATTAGCTCAAACTAAGAAGTTTTTTCATAGCAGAGGAAATAATCAGCAGAATTAAGATATAATCGATAGAATGAAAGAAAATGTTGTAAACTATTCATCCAGTAAGGGATTAATATCTAAAATTTCTAAAGAAATCTATCTAAAAAGGTGAACATCAAAAAAATCCAATTAAAAACTGGGCTAAAGAACTAAACAAACACTTCCTACATGCATATATGATTACATGACCAGTGTAATTCTACATCCTGTACAACCAGAATGGGAAGTTATACTTTGTATCTGTATGATATGTCAAAGTATGTTCTACTATCATGTATAACTAATAAGAACAAATAAAGAGGATATATCATTGAGCAACAAGTATATGAAAAAAATGCCCAGTCTCACTTAACATCAGGGAATTCAAATCAAATCCACAATGAGACATCACCTCACTACAGTTAGAAGGGCTGTCATCCAAAAGGCAAAAAGTATTACAAAGCTGGAGAATATATGGAGAAAGGGAAACTTGAAAAAAAAAAGACTGTTGGTGGGAATGTATATTAGTATGGCCATTTTTAAATATATATATATATATATATATATATATTTATTTTTTAGTTCTAAGTGGACATAATATCTTTATTTTACATTTATGTGGTGCTGAGGATCGAACCCAGTGCCTCATGCATACTAGGCGAGTACTCTACTACTGAGCCACAACCCCAGCCCCAATATGGCCATTTTTGAAGAGTATGGAGATTCCTTTAAAAACTAAAAATAGAACTACCATATGCTCCAGCCATTCCACCACTTGCACTCCTGTGTTTATTGCAGTACTACACACAATAGCCAAAATACAGAATTAGTCTAGATATGCCTATCAGTAGATGAATGAATAAAAAAATGTGGTATATATACACACTGGAATATCATTCAGCCATAAAAAATGAAATTCTATCATTTGAAACAAAGAGGATGGAACTGGAAGCCATTGTGTTAATGAAATAAACTAGGCACAGAATGACAAATACCACACATTCTCATTTGTGAAAACTGGAAAGTCAGTCTCCTAGAAGAACAGAACAATAATGGTCACTGGAGACTAGGAGGGGCAGGAGGGAGGGGCGACAGCAAGAAGATGGATAAGCGGCCTTAAAACAGAGGGTGAATTAGCTCTGGTTTTCCTGTAACACAGTAGCAGGATTATTGGTTAGAATAATCTTTGATATATTTCAAAATGACTAAAAGAGTATGAAATTCCTATCCCATGAAAAAGAGATGGAAGTGTTTATCATCGATCATATCAGGATGATATGATTATCACACATTGTGTACATGTATCAAATTAACCAAAATATGCCCTGTGAATATACACATATTATGTCTCAATTCAAGAAAAAATAAACCGAAAAAGGTAAATGATGTGCTGCTATTTAATCAATTTTTGAATGAGTGTATGAAGCCCTGATATAATTCTATTTATCTCTGCTTAAGAATACCTTGAATAGAATATTATCTTGAGCCACAAAAATCCTAGGATTGTATAAAAGCTTTCACTTGGATTTAACATGTTATCAATAAATTCTATCTGTAGAAGGTGATAGTTATTCAAGCATAATTAATAATAAATTCATTGATTTAATATGCCTGTTACAGTTATATTGACTTTAAAGGATTGTATTTTACAGAGTCATTTCATTTACCATCTTTAAGAGATTAAAATTTATAAAAACTAACTTTTCCAATATTTGATGTCAATTGTCATTCTATATTGACAACATTAATTAGATTTCCTGTTGAGTTCAGTCTTCTAGTACATAATATATCAAAAGGTCTATTAGTTATAATTTAGCTTCTTGTCACAAATGTTTTCAGAAAGCTGTTGTAGCAGGGGTAATAGTAGTTAAAGGTGTTCAGTGTTCTTAATCCATCTCATACAATGGTTTTGTGCTTCTCAAAATAAAAAACCATTTTTCCCTTGCTCAGACCCTTTGAGTTCACTGAGTTTTGACTGTAGGACTCCTAGGTTGAGTATAATTATTATGATTACATTAATAATAAAAGAGTTTTGTGAATTTCAGACGGTGAATTCAGAGTGTGATTAACCCATTACTGGGAGGATTCATGACACTCATTGTGCAAAGCATGAAGCATGTGTCTGAAAGCCAAATGATTGAGCACAATTGACAAAGATGTTTACCCAGGAGGATTTGTGTGTTAAACTTACTTTGAAGTTCACGTGAAAGGATTGTTCAGTGAACTTGAGAAAAAAAAAATCCTGTTGTAGAGTTAAAAGATGGTAGAAGAGTAACAGGTTGGGAAAGTAGCTGAAAACTTTCTTGATGTGATTAAACCAACTCAAACAGTAAATTAAACATGTTTTTTGGTTAATGGTGAAAAATGGTTTTTTTAGTGGTTCTGATTGAAAACATGAATTAACTAGTCTTATCACGTTTCAGAGAGAACTTTATATGCCAATAATTGTAAGTGAACTGGAGAAACTGTTTGAAAGTATGACATGATTTTCATAACAGTGCTAAAATAATTTAAAACATTATTTATTAAGCTACAAATGATATTTATTGCCTGTCTTCATACAGTTTCATAATTATGAAACAGTTGCTTTGTTGGTTTTATATAGTCTAAGTTGAAGAATATTTATGTGTTCTTTCTTTGCAATTGAAAACAAGGAAATAATCCTCAAGAAAAGAATAATTGAGAATATCTTCTGAAAATTCCCAGTGGGGCTGGGGGTATATACAGCTCAGTGACGGAGCACATTCTTAGCACACATGAGACCCTGGCTGAAACTACAGCTGAGGTTCCATACCTCACACCAAAAATAATTCTCAGTGGACTGCACTGGAGAACCTAGCCTTATCTAAATGAACTTAAGTGATTGATGTTTGGTGGTCCTGTGGACAGGTGAGAACTTACTGTTTAAGCATGGAGGAATTTTGGATTGGGCAAAGGGGAGGGCGGGGAGGGTTTATGAGAATAAGAAAGATGGTGGAATCAATGGACATCATTAACCTACGAACATGTATGATTGCATGAATGGTGCATCTCTATACTGTACAATGAGAGAGTTGAAACGTTGTACTCCATTTGTGTACAATGAATTGAAATGCATTCTGCTGTCATATACAACTAAGTAGAACAAAGAATAAATAAATAAATATTTAAAAAGAAAGAAAGTGAATGTGTAAGCCAGAGAGTAGAAAGAAATTTGCAATCCATATCTTGTTCATATATGTACTTAGATATTTATGAATATATTCATATATATGAAAATACGTATACATATATATGAACTCCTGTAAGTCAGTAAGAAAAAGACCACCCAATAGAAAATGAACTTCACAAAAGAGGCTCTACAAAATATCGAAAGACTTATGAAAACATGTTTGCCTCATTTGAAGAAGACAAATGCAAATACATACTATTTGGAGATGTTACTGTATGCCCATGAGGATAGCTTAAAAAATAACAACATGACAGTATAAACAGGAATATATATCATGAATAATTACCATACACTTCTGGAAGGAGTATAAATTGATAACAGTCTTCTGACAGATATGGTCTGCTTCTACTGCTGATAATAACCTGACATAACCTATTAAAGATGAGCAAACAAACAAAAAAGAATAAATGGGTTTACTGCCATGCTGTTTTGTTAAGTATGTTCTGGACCTTTGCTTTTAAACCTGCCTCTCTAAGTACTAATTGCAACATATTCATAGGGTACTTTCCTGTTTCTCTACTCATCTAATTTTCACAAGTTTGGGGATTCTGCTCCTTTAGTGAAATTATTGGGGCTCTTGATCACCCAGTGTTAAGAAAGAACTGAAAATTCAACATTTGGTAACCAAAGATTAAAGCAGTTTTAATGATAGGAACATAAAGATGAAATAAATATCCCAGAAATTAGAACAATAAAAGAATATTTGGGAATTAATCCAGGAAGCTCAATACCCAATTAATAATGATTTCCAGAAGTAATAGGCAGAAAATTATAAAGAAGGAATTCAGGAAAATATGTGTACTTCCCAATTGAAAGGTCTTGGCAGACATGGGCACATTTGTTGTTTATTCTGTGTTCCTTCAGTATCTACTTGGACAGGCGTTGTTAAAGGCAGGAGGACTGCACAAATGAGGTAGGCCAATAGTCTGTGCCATCATGGAGTTTACATTTTGTTGGAATTACTCTGGAATTTAAAAATAGCTCATACTAACACATTTCATTGTGAAATTTCAGAATACCATGGATAAAAGGAAGATAGTAAAAATTTCCACAAGGGAAAAAAGTCAGGTTGTATTTAAAGAATCAGGAATCAAACAGAATTGATCTTCTCAATAGTAAAGCTCTGTGCTGTTATTGAGAACAAATGAGTGCCAGCCACTAGTTGTATGCCCAGCCAAATAATTACATGTGAGAATAGAACTAAAACATTTTAGATAGACCAGAAATATAAAAATATTTAGCCACTGGGGATGTGCTTCACAAATAATGAAGGAGTGAAATTTTAATGATAGGAAAGAGGCAGACAACGATGAGATGTAGGAAATGAGACCTAACACAGGAAGAAAGCAAAGGGAATTCTGGGAAGTCTGGAGGGCATGCAGCTCTCTCATGGTCCTAGGGATCGGGACACCCAAATGGAGAGAGGCAGAGGCCTCTGGATGAAATGGCCATTTGTGAGGGGTGTGGGGACAAAAGGACTCACTCACTGGTTAACTACCTTGTGGGTTTCTGTACAGAGACGGTTTATAGTTGTATCAGAAGGTTTAGGAATAATTTAGTAATAGGAAGATAGCTAATTGACAATTAACAAAGTAATAGTTTCAGCAGAAATAGAGTTATCAAGAAAGAAAATACACTGATGATATACTACAGACACAGCTGTGAACTTTAAGTCATAGTCATAACCATGGAAACAGGGAATTTTTAAAAACCGGTATACTAGCAGGATAGGGAAGGGGGAGTCTGTGAGTAAGCTGGTTGCACCTTGCAAAGTAGGAAATCAAAAATAGCACGTCAAGCCAGATGCTGTGGTGCAGGCCTATAATCCCAGCTGCTCAGGAGGCTGAGACGGGAAGATTTCAAGTTGAAAGCTAGACTCATCAATTTAGTGGGTGGCAATTTAGCAACTTAGTGAGACCCTGTCTCAAAACAAAATACACAAAGGGCTGGGGATGTGGCTCAGTGGTAAGGTGTTCATGGGTTCAATTCCTGGTACCAAATAATAATAATAACATGTCATTGAAAAATCAAGAAAGAGATTAACTGGTAGGTTGTGTGACATTGAAACAACCTGTCAAGGAATTCTGTGTAATTTTCACCCCAGTATGACTTGAGGCACAGGATAAAAAGCCATAATTCAGGAATGTGGCCTTCCAGGGTCTTTGGCTAATAACTTCCACAGCAGACAAAATCTCTGGGGGAGGTGGGATGGTCCCTCATGGAGCCATCCAGGGCTTCTGAGGGCAAGCTGGTTTCAACAGATCCCTGTGAAGGGCTCCCCTTGGGCTACAAGGACAGCATCATGCCTTTGTTTTAATTTATAAGGCGCTGATCTCTGTCCTCATTTGAGATGGATTAGAGTGTGGCATAAGTCTGGTCCCAATTTCTGGCATTTTGTGACCTTGGACAAGTGAAGTCACATTTTAGTTTTCCCATCTGTAAAATGGAGATAATACTACTACCTCCTTCCTAAGGTGGTTTTGAAGTGTAAATCAGTTAAGATGTGTCAAGTCTTTCAAAATAGTTGATGGAACACAGTAGACATACTGTGGTATCTGGTTTATTTTTACCTGCCTTTGTTGACCTTTGTGGTGGTTGCTGCTGCTGTTGCTGCTGCTGCTTCTTCTTATTCTGTGCTATTACTATTGTGGTATTTTCTTTATCCAATTCTATCAATAATTTAGAAGTGGTTCTTTGAAGTATAAAAAAGAGTGACAAAAATAAGAATTAAATACTACTACAGCTCAAAATAACATTATAAACAGATAGTGAACAGAGACCCAGAGTAAGTATAGACTGTGAATCTTGAGTGTCCAGGGACCAGTGAATCTGCCAGATTGATCATTTCACTCAAGTAACTGAAAAAGGAAAATCGTAAGTAGAAAGTACCACAGTGACTCTCTGAAAATTGAATTTTACTTGGCAGGTGATTTATTTGTGCATAGTCTCCAGTGCTTTCTCTGTTATGAAACTTTGTCAAATAGTGGTATGAAACCCTGAATGCTTTTGAGTCATTTTCAGGCAAAGTACAGCAGTCTCTCTAGTAAACCAGTTGAGTTGTCCCAGATCAAGTTCAAAATAGTATTTTCCAGGGTGAAACTGATTAATTCTGTCGCTGAGGGCCCAGAACAGAACAAAGTCTCAAAGGCATCATTCAAAGTTACATTCCTCATGGCAAAAGCAGATTTGCTGAGAAGTTTGCGACATCAACCCCAAAGCTGATGGCAAACATATTTAAAGGGAAAGAAGAAGTTTTTGGCAGAATCCTTTATCAAATACTGTTATTGCCTGTCATGTATGTCAGTGGTGTGCATTATGAAGAGCAATCATTTGTGTGAATGACTGTTTCACTTTTTAGTTTTGTTGAAATCACTTGTGTGGAGGGTATGCATCTGCCTTTGGCATATGTCTGGTGATACATATGAGGGAGAAGTCTTCATTGACTTTTCATGTGGTTTGTCATTGAAAACCTTTACTTGTTTTGTTGGCTCCCCTATTGCTGGGGAAGTTCCTTGACATTCCCAGCAACAGGCACCAGCTGAGAACTAACTCAAGGAAGCTGCTGCTCGGGGAATTCTCATCCACACCCCACTTCTCCACAGAGATGGTGATGAAAGCTCCCTTGAAGACCGCGTTTCCACTGGGCTGTATGAATTTCTCAGCAAGTAGATACCTTAGCTCTCCTATGTTGAGTTTTGCTAGCTGATGAGGAAATCTTTTTCCAAGAAGGTATGAAATATTTCTTCATGGTCCTGATGCAAGTAAAGAGCATTTCTGTGACATTGGATGGCTTAATCCAATGACATAGTGTGTACTTTTATCTTCTCCCACTGAATCTGTCTCTTCCTGGTCAGAAATAAGATAATGAGAATTTATAAGAACTGCATGATGATGCTGATGACTGAATCACTAAGAATTGATTCTTTACTAGCCTGTTCTGATTTTCACTGGGAAGTGGGTGATAGTTGGCTATGTTAAAAAAAAAAAATATATATATATATATATATATATATATGAGGCAAATAACTACATGATTGAGGTATCATGTACTTCAAGCACTATTCATCTCTTTCCCAAGTTGAAACGTTCCATCTCCCACCTTTTAAGGATAACTTAGGTTCTGGTAGATACCAAAGGAAGCCTTTTAATAAGACTTACAAAATATTTGGGTTTATTCTTTCTGTGTTTGTTGCGGGGGCGGGGGGGGTGCAGTACCAGGCATTGAACTCAGGGGCACTGGATCACTGAGTCACATCCCCAGCCCTATTTTATATTTTATTTAGAGAAAGAGTTTCACTGAGTTGCTTAGCACCTCGCTTTTGCTGAGGCTGGCTTTGAACGTGTGATCCTCCTGCCTCAGCCCCCTGAGTGGCTAGGATTACAGGAGTGAGCCACGCACCCAGCATCTGGATTCATTCTTGATGCAAATATTTAATGCTACCTACCAAAAATCTTGATGCTACCTACCAGAAATTGTAACAAGTCCCAGCAGTCTGTACAGTACAATGGATTATAGTCTTCCAATTGTTTAAATTAAAATGTATTAATTGGCTTAAATATGGAGATAGGCTATTGCTAAAGGTAATCATGTCTTGAACACAGATGAGAGATTGTGCTGAATATTTGTAATTTTAAAATATTACATGTTACCAGTATTTAAAAATTAGAGTGAACATTTAAAAACTATTGTTTACAGTAAAATCATCATACCAAGTGAGTGAATTCATAGTTGGCAAAAGTTTGGAATGTATTGCCTCAGGAGTTGGAGAGTTATTATTCTGGTTTGATGTTTATGTGTCTGATGTTTATGTGACTCCATACAGGTAAATTGTCTTCCTTTGGGAACTATTTCTTCGTCTATAAAAATGAGAATAGCTAGACAGTTTCCCATATCAAAATGGCAGTTCTTACTAAACCAGTAGACATTTTCAACTGAACAGCTTCTCTGAATGTCATAGGTCCTGTAAATCTTTGTTACAGGAGACCTTAGAAGCAATCTAGACCGCCCTTCCTTGGTAAGTGAGAATTCCTCCGCAGCACACCTGGTGTAGTCTCGGAGCTTCCCCTGTAGGGCAAGCAGAGGATGTGAAGCTTTCTGTGACTTGGGAGGGATGGAAGTCCCATGCTAGGCAACTCGGAATCATTTTCAACAGCTGCAACTCAGATATTTATTTGTACCCAGATCTGTTTGTCTCTCCCTATAATGTTTATGTATTTATTTCAATTCTGTCCATCTACGCCAGACTGAAAAAGATAAAATTTTCTTTTATATTAATATCTTCTAATTATTTAAGTTAGCTACTAATCCTCTGCTGTTCTAGGGCAGAGTGCTGTAGTTATTTCAACAGCTCCTCCTGTGTTTCTAATCTCCTGTCCTGGCCCCTTTGTGCCTCTTCAGAGTACCCTTCAGGACAAATGTGGTCTATCTATATAGATCAGTGATTTTTTGTTCTGTAAAAAACACTGTTTACTAAGATAGACCAGTCATGTGCCAGGACCTTCAGGCTTGGCCCAGGCTTGTCTTATTTTATTTCAACAACTTTGCCAGAAAGTTTGATTATCTGTAGTGTACTGATATGAAAACTAAGACTCAGATATTAAGTTAATTGCTCAAGATAGCTAACCCAGGAAGTAGCACAACTGTGACTTCTGTTCCTTTTAATTATAGCATCACACCATTGACTCATATTGTGCAGTCATTCTCATACATGCCACCTAGTCACATTGCCTTTGTTGGATTTTAAAAGTATTACATTCTTCTTAGAATCTTTAAATATACAGAATTATGTAAGAAAACCCTTCCTTACCCCAGTAGCTATGCTGGTAGTGTAACGTGTGTTTGTCTTTTACATTCTTGTCCTACCACTTACTTTCAGAACCTGAACAAAATGGAAGCATGAAACTATAACTGTTTTATTAGAAGAAATGAATGAGTTAATAAAGTACCTGCCAAACAGTCCTTGGTACATAGTAAGAGCTCAAATATTGCTATTGCATACACAAATGAACAAAGTACATGCATAATGTGTGTGCGAAAATAAGCACACATACTTAAGTGGAATTCAAAGCAAATACAGTAGGAACAGTCTGTTTATAATGTCCTCAACCTTCTTTTATCACCCAAAATTTAATTCAGTTCACTGTAGTACTTTTTTTCTTTTTTGCAATTATAAGGTGTATACCATACCCCTTAATTTCCTTATTGATGGATGTTTAGGTTCTGTCCATGCTATAATAAGTAATGATTCAGGATATCATCTTGAAGTGCATCTTTATTCTTGAGAACTGATTTTCTGAACCTACACTGAGAAATTTACATTTATCTCTTAAAAATGGTTTGTCTTTTTATATTTGGCATGCTTTCATAATATATTGTCACCAAACATATTTTGACCATGTTATCCAGTGGATTCACTGGGTTTGGTTTTACTTCATTTTTTTAAGTGGTGATCAGTCTATTCTCCTTAACATCTTAAAAATCATGGCTTTAAAAAGGTTGAATTCAGCAATTTAGGACAGAATTCTGTAGTTGCCACCAGAGGGCTCCTGTTATGTTGCAACTGATCTTTTAGGAGTAATCATTCACCAAGGTGTAAATCTACTTGGGATATTACCTTATAATTGTATTTCTCCAAGTGTGTGTACAGACTTGTCATAACAGACTCGACAGGTGCCTTCATGGGATTTTGTTAAGGTTGTCATTTAATGAGCAGTCTTTGCTCTCCCTCATCTGGAAGAATGTTACTGTACTCTATATTTGGAAAAGCTTGAAATATAAATGACAGACGTCTATTCTTTGGGAAATGTTTGAAAAAAAATCTAAATTTTCCAATTTTGTTGCCCAAAAAATGAAAAAAAAAGTGTAAATGCTATTTTGCTTCCATTAGGCTAGCTGCCACATAACTGGCACCAGTATTGATGTTCCACTTGGAAATTTTTTAGCAAGATCAGATGTAATATCATCATCAGTTAAAATATATTTCCAGATTACTGGATTGGTTGAAACCATTAAAATTGTTGCATATATGTGAAGTAAAATACAAAAATAATTTTCAGTGTCTACTATGCTAACATGACAAAGAGCCAACTAAGAATGTGGCATCATCACTGAACGTAGTAAGTAAGCTTTGGTTAGGTTTTTATTTATTCCTTAACTTCTTAAGGTTTTAGAGATTAGAGCAACCATCTCATTTGAACCTTTCAAGAACTCTGAAGTGACAGAGTACAGATGGTTATTATCCTTTTTTTAATTGAAAGGATTGAAGCACAGAGTAATTTTAAAACTGCCCAGAGAAAGGAGGGTGATGCATTCTGATCATCTGGAGAATCTTGGAAAGAGTTGTCACATAAGAGGTTGTCATCAACCAAGATTTCATATTTTGTTAAGTGAGAGCATGACAAGAGGCATCTGGCTGAACAATGGAGTGCTTGGGAAGTGGAAGGAAGGCATGTGGCTGGCATGCCATGGGAGGCTGGGCTGAGAGGGTGAGGCCAGTAGGCAAAATCATAGAGGCCTCAAAGCCATGCTCCAGAGTGTGGCCTTCAGTCTGTAACCTGGACAAGTAAGGGGAGGAAGGGGAACAACACTAATCAGACTGTAGAGTGGATACCATGAGGATTGCTCTGCTGCTTCTCACCCCTAGGCTTCACTGTTTGGAACTCATGGGATTTCACCAAGTACCATGGAGAGGGGTTGTCAGTGTGGTCACCATATGGAGTCCCATATCCTATTGGGAAAGGATGTGGGTTTTCCTCTGAGTGAATACCTGAGATGTGGTTAATCGTCATTTCAAAAAATGAAAAGTACTATCTCAGTGTCTACCTGGACCTGAGAGGGCCTATTGGGCTTCTTGCATGGAGGTCTGCATCATTCATCAATCAGTCCCTGAGGTGATGGTACTGCAGCTTGGCCATAGGAGATGCATTATGTGAGCTTATATTTGGTTTTAAAAGATTGATATGGGTCCAGGTATGGTGGTGCACTACTATAATCCCAGAAGCTTGGGAGCCTAATGCAGGAGGATTTCAAGTTCAAAGCCAGCTAGGTAACTTAGTGAGGCCCTTAAGCAACTTAGTAAGACCCTGTCTCAGAATAAAAAATAAACCAGGGCTAGAGATGTGGCTTGGTGGTTAAGTGCCCCTGGGTTTAATCCCTGGTATTAAAAAAAAAAAAGATTGATATAAGTATCTTTTACTTTCTGGAAATTCACATATGAGAATTCTAAGCATAAGGAATTCACAAAATTTAAGCCATGGTGAGCATTCACTCTATACCAGGAAGTAGGGGATGAGAGGAAAGAAAAGTAAGGCCAATCTTACTTACAATTAACTATTCCTATTTTTTCCCCATTCCTTTGCATGTGTTATACATTTGCCAGTCAGTCCTCATCACAATGTTTGGTGATTCTGTCTCCATCACTGTGAAGTCTGTCTTTCCCAGACCTTTTTGCTCCCATCTACTTCCTGCTGCCTCAGCAAGGAACACTTCTTCCTGGAATTCTTATCCAGCTCTTCCAAGATGTAGTCAGTTTAATTCAGCAGATACTTCTAGAGCAATAATTCTGTGCAGTGTCCTATGTGACAAGAACTGTCCCTAACTTGATCCGTATAAGCCCAGTTCTCACCATGGGTCAAGGCACATAGCAGGGGCTCCAGGTATGTCTCATGAGCAAGAAAGGAGTTGGTGTTCTCTTGAGGAGGCAACATGCAGACACACACCAGCGAGTTAAATAGCATGTGGGACAGCATATGGCTGACAGAGTGTGTGGCCCATGTTCAGTGGGAATAAGCTCATGATTGGAAAGGATTGTCATGAGAAGTGCATTTCTCTGGTCTGTCCCATTTGATGTATGCCTTGACTCAGTCATACATCAGAAGGTCATGCTGACCAGGTGCTGCCCAGGGATCATGCAAGTCTCAGTGTCATTTAAATACTATGGGTGAGAAAAGTGTTTGTGATGGAATCACTTGAATAGACCAGACCAGAGGGGAGTTTCCTATAGGGAGAGAGAAAGTGTTCTCTGGTATTTTCCAGGGGACATAAGATGGTCCAAGGGGGGCTCAGTCTCACTGAGGATGCTCCTAGTGGGGCTCTATCCTCTCCTTCCTGACACCATGTTCCCTGACTAAACTTGGTATCAAGCATTGGCTGGACTTGTGGGGCACTGTCTTATACATGGTGGTTCCTAGTGAAATTCTGGGCCATGTTGGAAATGTTTCCATATGCTGATGGTTGACAGACCAGCCAGATAAGCCAGCCCTAGAAGATAATGGTGGTGCCTTAGATCAGGTTGCCTAGAAACAAAGCCTGTAAAGAGCTTAGGAAGTGCTTTCAGGAGAAGCTAAGGAAGAAACTCAAGCCCTGATCCCCCAGGAAGCTCTGAGACAAGAGGGAGACCACACAGTTGCCCCACCTTGAGGCAGAGGCCCAGTTTTCTTTTCTCTTTTCCTTTGTATTGGGTTGCCTCAGGGGAAGGGCGTCATCTCCCAGGCACTTGTGGATTGGCTGGTCCAAAGAAAGTTCTCAAGAGAAGGGCTTGGCTATGAATACTCAACTGTTTATATACTCCCTCAGCAAGTGAGCAGGTGCTCCACAGAGGCCCAGGAACACCATCCACAGAGGCACCTTCAGAAATCAAGTTGTAATTCTTAGCCTTAGTGTTCCACTTCTCATTCACAAATAGAATTCTCTGAGGAAGATAGTGGCATAATATTCATGCAAGGATGTGGGTTTTCCTTTCAATTTAAAAAGCCAAGAATTCGTATTTCATTTTATTCCTGCAACAACCCAGTGAAGTAGTTAGGATAGTTACTAATCTTTTGCATTTGAGAACATTGCAGTTTTGTGAAAGATGAGTGACTTAAGTTCAAGTACCAGTAGTGTTCTCTGGGTATTTGTCTGATCCCTGCAGCAGCTCTGCAAGGTGGGTGTTCTTATTAAGCCCATTTGCTGGCCATGATTCAGACAGGTTAGGTGACATGCCTGTGTTCTCAGAACTGATGTATAGTAGAGCTGTAATTTTGACTGCCTAGGTGACTCTTTGCCTTGTTTTAGTCTCACCATACCCTGAAGCATCTGCAATCTGTGGCAAAACCAAATCTAAAACCCAATTTTTGATACCTAGAGTCTTGGAAAGAGATCTTTGGGCATAAATGATGGGAAACAAAGATGTACAATATTAGCTGTGTAAATTGTTTAAAGCTAGTAAGATATATCAGGATAAGTTGTTAAAGTTTTACATTAAGAGCAGTCACAAATGTGATGTTTTAGTTATTCCATTTATATTCATCTTGTGCTGTCATTTAGGTTGACATGACAATGTGAGGTACCAAATGTATGCATCATAATTCTTTTTTATAGTAAGACACTAAATTGATTATGAGATAAGTCTCTGAGAACTGTGAACTGCTTATTTAAGGATAACACAGGGTAGTAACATCTCAGGCACCTGGAATGCTTGAGAGGCTAGTATATTCTGTTCAGTAATTAGTGTGTCCAGGAAACACTGAACACCCTGTGCACCATTTATGCTCTGTTCGGCTATACCGTGAGGAGGTGACAATGTATTAGCAAATGAATAGTTACCACAGTAGAGGGTCAGGGTGCTATAATAGTAGCCAGACTTGAGAAAAAGGGGTATAGGCCTTTAAAATTATTGTCTTGGTTAATGGTAGCATACCCCTTTTCTATCATATGATTTTCCAAAGCAAAACATTCCCACACTGTTTTCCTTAATAGGGCAGTGTCTTTATTGGGGCACCTATTGTGTGTAAAGTACCATAACCAAGTCTGCCACTTGCTGAGTTAAGCAGCTTTGTATGAAGTCTTAGAAAATGCAATTGTAAAATTATTTGTGTAAAAGCACTTTTAACCTATGACTCACCATATGACATGTTGGTGGTCATGGTGGAGTCAATTTGGGTTACGCTAGAAAAAGGATATAATTTGCTTTAAAATAAAAATTAGTTAGAAATGTAATAAGCCAAGTGTGATTCCTAAGAGTCTCTACGAGAAAAGCACTACTTATTGAATCTGATTTAAGATATAAATGAACTTCATTTGTTTGAGAATTTATACAAAGATTTTATGTAGAGACTAAATCTGTTTTGTTTATTTAGCACAAAATGTAGTTAGAAATTTCAGATCTTCAAAATTTCTTTGCAAATAACTAATGTATAGAATAAGTAAAATTCCTTATTAACCTCCCTTATAACCTCTTAAGTAACCAAAGATTTATTTAAGATAGATTTCAGACATTTCTTCTCCTCTGCCCTTTGTGCTCCAACTAGTACAGGTCACACTTTCTAAAGCTTTTGAGAACATGTGTTCTGTTCTCAGCTTTTAAGAACATATATTCTGTCTTCAGTATGTAGCTTCCATCTTCAAATTCATACTAGTGAATGCTGCTGGAAGGTGCCAGTTGCCTGAACATCTACATAGGATATTGTGAATCATTGCCTATTACTTACTTTGATAAAAATTAGTACTGTTATTTTTCCTTTCAATATGTTTATTTTTCTTCTTAATATTCTCCTGTTCTTGTGTAGGACCCTATTTTAATGATATATGGTGGGAATCACGGGTAAAAGTAGGATATTATTGAACTAAAATTAGTTTTACAATAAATATATTTTCTACAATGTGAGGGGTATTTACCAAGGCAAAGAATAGATAGATGTCTGCAGTTAAGTAATTGTGTTCTATGGTATGCCAGGAATTATTCTAGAAACTAGAGATAAAAGCAATAAACGGTATAGAAAATGACCCTACCCTCTCAAAGCTCATATTGCAATATGGGCTGAGAGAAAGACAGTAAATAAGTAAAATAAGTGAATATAAGCCTCTGCTAAGTGCTTAAAAGAAAATAAAAATAAAAAGATTGAGGCATTGCTTAATATTTGATGTTAATTAGAGTGTAATAACTCAAGAAATTGATTTGTTTAAAATTTCCATCACTTTAGGTGTATTGGATTTTTTTCTTCCTCTTGCTACATATGTATGCATTGGGGAGAGGGCAGAATCTAAAATGTGTGCAAAACAAAATTTCACTTCTACCCATGAAGATTAAGTCTGCAGAAATTTATTTCCTGTACTGCAAACAACTGGAACATCAAACAAAATATATTAAATAACTGGTTGCAGACACTGGACAGCAGGTAGATCAAGAGTGTGATCCCTGAGAGAAGGGCATTCAATGAGGTGAACTCAGTTTACTGCCTGAAAGCTATTTCGAGGCCCAAGTGCAGGGATGAGGAACCAGACAGTGCTGTGACTGCACTGAGTTGAGGAGACAAAGATCAGTTTGAGGGGCTGAGGTAACTAGAACTTGTCAAGGAGAATACCAGAGACAAGGGGTCTTCATTGGAGGGAAAGAGCTTAGATAGCTACGGTGGCTACTCCTTGGCTAAGTACTGCTTTGCTTGTGTGTGAGGTGAAAAGTGTTAGTCTGGAAAGTGATAGACTGAATAATTCCTGTAGCTCACAAAGGGCTGGAATTAGCTCATGTTCCCACCTGCAGAGTGGAAAGACCTCATAATATGAGGAAAACAGGTTAGAGTTTGTAGAAGAGCATCACCTAAGTAATGAGGGTGAGTTATCCCTAGATCAAAGTCTGCCCTGGACTTGCCCAAACAAAACTTAAGAGCAATCCTTGAGAGATAAACTGATCTGAAGAGACTTAACTGCCTGCCAGAACAAGCCCAACATGCTTAACAAAACCCAGCACCCAAAAACAAAATTAACCATGTCTGGCATCTAATCAAAAATTACCAAAACTGCATAAAAACTGTAAAATCTGGCCCTTTACCCTAGGCAGGGGAGTCAGAGAGTACAATAGACACAAACCTAGAGATTATAGATGGAATTAAAAAACAAGAAAGTTAAAGCAGCTGCTAAAATATGTATTTCCTGGGATCCTAAGGATAGGGGAAAACGTGTATATTAATAAGAGAAAAGTAAGAAAGAATAAGGCTGAAATAAAATTTCCAAAATTGATATCTGAATTATCTGAAATGAAAAATACACTGGACTGGGCAATAGTACATTAGAAACTGAAGAAGAAATCATTATGAACATAGAGCAATTGAAGTATCAGTATGTGGAAAGAGGAAAAATACAGAAGTGAAGAGAATCACAGTAAATTTTGAAAAAGTATCTAGTTCTCTCAAATTTGTATAATTGATGTTCTAAAGCAAAAAAAAAAATGAGGATAGAAGAAGTGGGGGAAATGCTCAAATGTAAGATCTTAGAAGCTTAATGAACTCTAAAGAAAAGATAATCACCACAACACACATCACAATCAAATTGTTGAAAAGCAGTAATAAAAAGAAAATCTTAAAGGCACCCAAAGAAAAAAGGTGATATGTACAGAGGAACAAGGATAAGAATGAAAAATAAAATAGAAACAGTACAAACCAGAATACCACGGATCAACATCTTTGAAGTACCAGAAGGGTGAGACTACCAATGGAATTCTTACCTAGCATAAATTTTTTCAGAAGTGAAAGAAAAATGAGAATTTATTTCAGAAAAATGAAAGCTTAAAATTATCATCACCAGCAAACCTGCACAACAAAAAAAATATTAATGACTTGCAGGCAGAAGGAAAAATAGTGTGTTAATAGTTATAAAATTTGGATTTACACTAAAATTTAGAGTACCAGGCATGGTTAAAATAAAGGTAAAAGACATTTTTTTCTTATTTTATCTTTTTTTAAAAAAAATTGTGTAAAGCCAAATTAATGATAATGTATGGAATTTGTAACATATTTTTAAAAAAGTGCCAGTAGTATCAAGGACAGGAGAGAGGAAACTGTTAAATTCTTGCATTGTTTATCCTGGGAATCAAGGTTGGTTCATCATTCAAAAATCAGTCAGTGTAATTCACTGTATCTGAAAACTAAAAAGAAAATGGCACGATCATCTTAGTAGATGTACAAAAAGCACTTGATGAGTTAAAACACTCACTCACCATAAAATCTCTCATGAAGCAAGAAGTAGAGGAAACTTCCTAACTTGATAAATAGTGTCTATGAAAACTTGCAGATAATTATACCTAACAGTGAAAGAATTAACATTTTATCTTTCTTAGACTGGAAGCTAAGAGGAAATGTTTGCTTTCACCATTTCTACTTAATATTGTGCCAAGATCTTAGCAGTGTAGGTAGTATAGCAAGGGGAAAAACAAAATAAACATGATTGGGGGATAAAGGAAGTAAAAGTGCTTTTATTTACAATATGATTATATATAGAAATCCTGCAATAGATACAAAAAAACAAAGAAACTATTTACACTGATAAATAAATGATATACAAAAATCAATTATTATTATTGAGAATGGAAACTTTTAGAAAAAAATCATTTAATATACAAGTTGAAATATTTTGGGATAAATTTAATGCAATATATGCAATACTACACACTGAAAACTGCAAGAACAATGCTGATATAAAGAAGACCTAAATAAAGTCCATTTATTTTCAGATATGAGAAGATGTACCATGTTCATGGATTGGAGGACTAGTTATTTAAATATCAATTTTCTGAAAATTAATCTATAGATTAAACCCAATCCTTCTCAAATTCCCAGATTGATTTTTAATGGGAAAAAAAGTTTGATGTATATTTATCATATGACCCTGTACTAGTTATTTAACTAGAAAAAAATGAAAACATAACCATAGTTATATTCATGATGGCCCCAAACTGGAAATAATCTAAATATCCCATCAATTGGTGAATGGAACAAATAAACTATAGTATATTTATATGAATAAATAACCACTAATAAAGAAAAAAGAATAGAGTGCCAAAACACACAATAACATAGGTAAATTTTCAAAGGTTTTAGTATTTAAAGAAGTCAAGCTGGGTGCAATGGTGCATGCCTGTAATCCCAGCAGCTTGGGAGGCTGAGGCAGGAAAATTGTGAGTTTAAAACCAGCCTCAGCAATGGGAGGTGCTAAGCAACTCAGTGAGACCCTGTCTCAAAATAAAATACAAAATAGAGCTGGGGTGGGGATGTAGCTCAGTGGTTGAATGCCCCTGAGTTCAATCCCTGGTACCCAAAATCAAAAAAGCAACTAAATGCATATGACTGCATATTAATGTTTTCATTTATATGAAAACCTAGAAAAGAGCTAACTGTCATGTCAGAAAGCCTATTACTGGTTTCTGGGAAAGATGAAGGAGTGATTATTGGATACAGTCACAAGGGGACTCTTTGTGAGGACAGAACTATTCTATATCTTGATAAAGATCATGGTTCCATGGATGTTTTCATTTGTCAAAACTTCTCAAATTGTATACCTAAAAGTGATGAATTTTAGTAAATACTAGTTATTAAATAGCTGATTTTTACCACAGTGTTACTCCACATTATGTACAACCACAAAAATGGGATCCTAATTAGAATAAGTTATACTCCATATATGTAAAATGTCAAAATGTACTCTACTGTCATGTATATCTAAAAATAACAAAGAAAAAAGCTGATTTTTAAACTTTAGAAAATAATTTTTTATGAAGTAACTTTATAGTTTGATAATACTCCTTGTGTGAGTAAATAGTATGATGGGTACTTCGAAGAGCTAACATACACTTACACTAGGAGAAATGAATGCTGCTTACACTAAAGTGATGAAAGCAGAATTGTTGAATTTGCTTCCAGTGGCACATGTGTTCTGTAAAGGAGACTTCAAAATGAATGTAGACAAACGAATCTGTGTCTGAGAAAGTAAAGGAATTTGAAGCCGCTTGTTTTGAAGAAAATAACAAGGCAGGAGGAAAGATCCACTAAGAGAAGCAAATACTGGAAGTAAGGTTCAGTGTGCTGAGGAGGTCTCCAGCTAGATATTTGAAGGACTCTAATATGGGAAGAGATTGGGGTATTTTTTTCCTCCCTGAATATCTGACCACAGGAAGACAGGTTTCTATCCACCACAATGCTTTCCGGCTTATTATATAATTTTTTGGACTGAATATATTGAAAAAGTATATTACTATAAAGGAGATTCTAGAAACCTCTGAAGAATAAGCTTGCCATGGCTTGTGTTAGTAATTTTTAACTATGTCCCTAACTCCACAAATGACTTGTATCATTTCTCCTGAGTGATCTCTCTATCCCAGCTGACAGAATGAGTTATAAAAACAAGCATCAGTCGCAACTAACAAATTTAACTTGCACAAAGCCATCCTTTGCTTGTTCTCTTGCTTTTTTAATGATAGTTCCTTTCCAGTGATGAAAAGAGGGTTTGATAGGTGACTGAACTGAATCACTTTCTAAGTGATTTTCAATCTTATGATCTCATAGTTGTGATTATACAAGTTTACGTAAGTCTTCTCCCCTGAACTTAGAAGCTCTTCTGTAAAAGAGAAATGTGATGTAGACTCACTTACTCACCTGGAAATCCCTCCAGGTGAGTTTCCTTGTTTTTTATAGTAGAGATAACTATACCCACTTCATAGTTGTGGGGAATCAAATAATTAAGTAAAATAATATATATGAAAATATCATTCCTTGAAAAGACACTGTATAAGCAAAAATTATTACTAATTTGCTTATGAAGGTGATGTTTATCATTTTATAAATTTGTTTGGGGTTTCTTTTTGTTGTTGTTGTTGTTACCTAGAGTTGTATTCAAATAAGATTTTATGTATCCAGAATGCTAATCTAATTAAACTTAACAGATGAGTATCTTGATGGAATAATGCTGAGTTTCCTTGTACCATAAATAATATTTGTCTTCTGTGGTTCTCACATAGCTTTACTCTCTAAAAGTTACTTTAGTAGGTGGTATCTTTAGAGTTCACCATTGAGCACAGACTTCACCCACAGATAGCAACACATTTATTTTATTTGTCAAATTTATTTATATCCTGTCCCTTCCCCCAAAAGTACTAGAGGCAGGGCAGGTTTATTTTAAGCAGCAATTTGCAGAGTCCCAAGGCAGATCTGTCCTTTGATTTGTCTTCCTTTACCTACATAGTAGTATAAAAACCCACCATTGACCCTGGTCATTTTTAGCTGCAGTTCTAAGAGTTTTGTTCCTCAGCATCACCTGAGGAATAAACATTGTGTTATCCAATGCATGGATAGACTTTTTAATCAGTAGTAGTAGTCTTTAAAAAAATATTTTCTTTTTTTTTAAGTTGTAGTTGACACAATACCTTTATTTTATTTATTTATATGTGGTGCTGAGGATCAAACTCAGGGCCCGCATGTGCTAGACAAATGCTCTACCACTGAGTCACAACCCTAGCCCAGTAGTAGTAGTCTTATTAACTTAATAACTGAATGGGTTCTGAATCCCTCGTATAATTCAATATCAAGCCATTTCACCTTTTCTGCTGTTTTTTTTTTTTGATGGGTTATCTACAGATATTTCAGATCAAACTGTTTTCTCTAATATGCCCTTCATCCCCTATTCCTATCTTTTAGTCTTTTATTTATTTCTCAAGAAATGTAAACTTCTTTAAATATTTGAAGTTGGGGAGGAGATTATAAAGATAATTCTTCATGATATATAGAATGTATTCTCACAGTGGAAACTAGCTTTTAACACCTGTGCACTGTTCTCCTCTTACCAACTAGTAAGGTTTTAGTTGCATGGTTGTGATTCCTGTTAACTGATACAGGAACTGAGCCTTAGACTGTTGGACTCCTGTCCTGACATTCTCCATTGGCACAATGTGTCCTGTACTTATTGATTACTATGTTATAGAATATCCCTGATCATTTTGGGTCATGTCCTTGACAAAAACAGCCAGAATGTAAATGTTTAAATATATTATGCACAGAAGAAAGCCTTTTTGTGTATGGTACCTTTCCCTTTTTTTGTTTTTTAAAGCAACTATGATCACCTGGGGGTTTTCAGAAGCTTCCTGCCAATGGCTACAGGATTTGATTCTCTGACTCTGGGAATTCATGAGCTAATGATTCAAAGTTTCATTACTTACCCCAAATTTTTGTTAGATATACAACCATTGAGCAAGTATTGATGAACCCACAAGAACTCAGGATATATAATGTTTATGGCCCCTTGCTGAAGGAATTGCTGGAAGAGAAATTTCAGCAACGCCCCCTCCCCCAAAAAAATATGAAAGAAAAGAGGTGAATGGAGTTCCTATGGCAAAGGGACTGTAAATTTAAGTGGTGAATTCTGCTTCATCTGTAGGACTAAAACAAAGCAGAAAGTGATTACTTCTGACTAGAATGTATTATAATTCTGAAGTATAGAACAAATACAATTAGTGAAAGATGGGAAAGAAGGGGAGAAAAGGAGAGAGGTAGTGTGGGCATGCTAATTATCTTCAGATTTTATAACCAAGAGACAAAAACTTATCACTTATGACAGGTACATATATATAAATATTTTTAAAGGTAAAAAGCAATCAGCAATAATCAGTATAAGAACAAAAGTGTGTAGAGGATGGTAAGGAGAAAATGAAATTATTCTTATTTATCATTGCTTTTAGTAAGGGTTAATGGATACAACCATATTTTATAGTTGTATACATAAAAATAACCACAAGAATAGAAACATACCCCTTCTAAGTAATTACATGAACTAAGAAGATAAGGCAAAAAAAAGGACAGATCATAATGCAAAAGATTTTTCAAAAGGTAACAGAAGTTCAGAAATTGAATTTTATCATTTACAACTGTATCAAAAATGTAGAATATAATTGATCCTCATTATTTGCAGATTACATATCACAAATTCACCTACTCACTAAAATTTATTTGTGACTCCAAAAACAGTACTCAAGGCCCTTTTGTACAACAAAGCAAAGATCTCTTTTGATTCATCTCTATTTAAATAAGTATCCTTTACCTAGTCTATTTAGTGTTGGGTTTCCTTGTTTTTATGCTTTTTCTTGGTAACTTCTTAAATCATAGTGTTGACATGATATCAGGTATTCCTCAATATAAGAAAACTGTGGTGTGCCTTTCAGAAAAAAAAACGCGTGTGTTAGATAAGCTTTGTTCAGCTAAAGTGCTGTTGATTGACTGTGAATTCAAGAAGCTACTCCAGAAAGTACTAAAGTAAAGTCTTTAGTACATGAGTTAACTATGGAAAGGTGGCTAAATTTATGGACTCGTGAAAAAGCATAGTAGTGGGTAGCATTGTTGTGAGTTTGAAAGCCAAAAAAAAAGAAAATTATAATCATATTACCCAGGATCAGGAACACGTTAAACCTTTTTCAGCTAGTCTTTTATTATGAAGAATACTTTATGTAGTTGTTTGTAAGAAATATATAGTAGATGGGGTATATTTAAACAGAAACATAAAAGCAAGGTTGTGTATTGATCAGTTGATGAAAATGTTTTTATAAGAGACTTAAAGAACCTAATCTTAATCCCAGGAAAAATTTCCCCTAGGAGCAGTGGCTTAATATTCACTAATTCAATATTTGTGGCAAATCTATATAACATGACTACTGAGAATAATTATGATTGATTGTACTTAGGGATAAATCGAATAAAAGACATGGAAGACCTTTATGCTCGAAACTACAAAACATTGCAGACAGAAATTAAAGACCTAAATATCTGGAGAGATATGCCATGTTCATGGATTTGAAAACTAAATATTGATGTGAATTCTGCCAAAATTCATCTGTAAATTCAACATAATCCCAATCAAAATTTCAGCAGATGGTTTTTATGACAATTAACAAGCTGATTCTAAAATTCATTTGAAAATGCAAACCTAAAATAGCCAAAACTACATTACAAAACAAGGACAGAGTTGGAATATTTAATTTATTCCAAGACTTAGAAGTCACAGTGAATAAGACAGTGGTATGGGTATAAATAGGTCTTCAGAATAGAGTCCAGAAATAGGTCCACATATATATATATGGACATGTGATTTTTGACAAAAGTTCAAAGGCAGTTCAATTTAGCCTTATATTTATTTATTTTATGTATTTATTAGTTCTAATCAGTTATACATGACAGTAGAAAGCTCTTTGGGGCTGGGGTTGTGGCTCAGTGGTAGAGTGCTCACCTACCATACACAAGGCACTGGGTTTGATCCTCAGCACCACATAAATGTAAAATAAAGATGTTGTGTCCATCTAAAAAAAAATACTTACAATTAAGTATTTTTTTAAAAGAAAGCTCGCTCTTTAATTCGTTGTACACAAATGGAGCAAAATTTACTTCTCTGGTTGTGTATGGAGTCACACCTTTTGTGCCTAGGGTAATGGTGTCCAACTCATTCCACCATCTTTCCTATTCTTTGCCCCTTCCTCCTCTCCCTTTTGCCCCATCCAAAGTTCTCCACTTATTCCATACCCCCGTCAAATGGATTAGCATCCACTTATCAGAGAAAACATTCAGCCCCTGGATTTTTGAGAAGGGCTTATTTCACTTGGCATGATATTCTCCAGTTCAGTCCATTTACCTGAAAATGCCATAATTTTGTAAAATGGCCTTTTAAATAGACAGTGATCGAATCTCTTGGGAATTCATACACTGAAACATGAACTTTGATCTGACCTTTGATCATCGTTTTAGTCTGCTCTTGTCTTACCAATATACCAAGAACAACATAGGAGAGGAAAAGTTTATTTTGGCTCACGGTTTCAGAGGTTCAGTCCATGGCAGGCCAACTCCATAGCTCTGGGCCCAAGGTGAGGCCAAACATCATAAAGGAAGGGAATGGCAGAAGAAAGCTGCTCAGGACATGGCAACCAGGAAGCAGAGAGAACACCTGCTTACCAGGGACAAAATATAAACCCTAATGGCACACCTCCAGTGACATCCTGCTTCCTGCCACACCCTACCTCTCTACAGTTACCACCCAGTTAATCCATATCAGTGATTAGGTTATGCTACTCATAATCTGATAATTTCACCTCTGAAAATTATTGCTTTGTTTCACAAATGAGCTTTTATAGAACACATCATATCTAAACCATAACAAACATATACAATAATTAAATCTAAATGGATAATATAGCTAAATAAAACTTTTAAAAGAAAACATAGAAGAAAAATCTTTGCACCTTTTGGTTAGGCAAAGTTTTCTTAGACATAAAACCAGAAACACGATTCACGTAAGAACCAATTGATGGACTGGTAGAGCACTTGCCTAGCACATGCAAGACCCTGGGTTTGATCCTCAGTATCACATAAAATAAAAAATAACAGGTATTGTGTCCCTCTAAACTTAAAAATATATATTATAAAAAAAATGAATCAATTGATAAGTAGACATCAAAATGAAGAACTTTGGCTCCTTGGAAAAAAGCTATTTAGAGATGAAAATACAAGGTGCAGACTGGGAGAAAATAATTACTTATTATTTGAAAAAGGATTCAAATTCAGAATACTTACAAGAACTCAATAATGAACTAATTTTTGAGAATTAGCAAGTTAGACTGAGCCTTCATAATACATGAATGGTATATTAGCATATGAAAAGATTCTTAGTGTCATTTAGTCATTAGGAAAATACAAATTAAAACCCTAATAAGATAACACTACACACTCATAAGGGTGGCTAAAATTAAAAGACTGACTGTCCCAAAAGTTGGTAGGAACTTATATTCAGTGTTGATAAAAAATGCAAAGTGGTATAACCAATTTGGAAAATAATTTTTAATAGTTTTTTAAAAAGTTAAACATGTACTTGCCATATGTCTCACTGTTCTACTCCTAGGTATTTACCCAAAAGAAAGAGAAATGTACATAGCATCTTCATGGAACTAATCCATTGTTCATCAACTGATGAATGGATGAGCATATTGTAATAGATCCTTATAATGGACTACTTCTCAGCAATATAAAGTAATGAACTATTGACACACGTGTCCTGAAAACAGAAAATATACTTTCTTTATAAGCACCATTACTAAAAAAGTTTTCAAGTAATATTTTTTAATTTGAAAAGTAAAACCCTAAATATATTAAAGAGAAATGAAGAATTCATTGCTTAATGTAAGAGTGAGAAAACCCTATCAGTTATGAAGGAAAAACCCAGAAATCATAAAAGAAGAGACTGATAATTTTGTATAGAATTCTTAAAAATCTGCATAGGAAAAAAGTACTTAATGTGAAAACACAATGAGTGGGAGGATCAGCAACTCCTGTTGCTAAGACAAGCCAAAAGAGTAATGGGCAAAGGATAGAAATAGTTCATAGTACAAAGAGATAACTTTTAATATTCTTAAAAACATGTTAGCCTTATTAATAATAGTAGAAATGTTTTTTGAAAGCACGGTGGAATTGTTTTTTGCGTATCAGAAGGTAAAGACTGTAACAATAACTTCCTTGTTTTGATGACTGTTGGGAAAACACATAACGGCAGCAGCACCCCAGAGAAAAACCCCAACATGGCACCTAACGACCCTCTTTCTCCTCTTTGTTTCTTTCACTGGCGCAAAACGTTCCCGCTGGTGCCAGTGTTCAAATCCTGCGGTGGGAAACCTTAGCCCCAATTAGAATTAACTTCTTGGGCTCGGGAACTGACATATAGAAGAGCTTGCCAATAAACGGGCGACCTGTCATCTACCTCAGCCTTGCGACCTCTCCTTAGACCTATATAAACACACAGCCTTTTGTAATAAAGTGGAACCTCTTCGGTGATCTGTGTCGTTATGGTGTCTCCCATTCGTAGTGCGGTGCGGCGTCTTCTATTAAAAGTACACATACCACATTTAATTTGGTTCAGTAATTTTATTTCTAGGACTTTATCCTATAGATGTATTAATTTAGTTGTTGATTGACCTTTATTTACTTATATGTGGTGCTGGGAATCAAACCCAGTGCCTCACACATGCTAGGCAAGTATTCTACCACTGAGCCACAACCCCAGCCCAGGATAGATATATTAATTTATATGCAAAGAATACCTGAATATTTATTACAACATTGCTTATGAAAATTCTTTCTAAATTTTAATGGCCACCAATACGAGTGTTAATAAGAATACACACACACACAACACACACTCATATGAATGAGATAGCAATTTGCACGTTATTGTGTTAAGGGAAAGAAGCAGTAACAGAACACTGTACAGTGTGCTGTCATTTCTTGCCTAAATTCTGCTAATATAGACGTAAAATTTTCTCTGGGAGAATACACAAGAAACTGATGATGGTGGCTCTTTGATAGGCTGGAATTGAAAGGAGTATGCTATTTACTGGTTATATTTGGTACTTTGTACACATTATACCTTGTTGAAAATATTATTTGCCTCATAAATGCCATCAGTACCTTGGAAGACTTCATAAAGTTATTAAATTCTCTAATAGAGTTTACACATTCTATAGAAATCAAAATAATTGACTATAAGAGTAATTGTGTTGGACATTGTAGTCTGGGTACTTTACAAACATCATCTGAGCTTTTCCAGCAACCCTTGGAGGCAGTGGTAATACTTTACAGGTTAGGAAATTCAAACTACAGTCCAAGGACACACACCTAACATGGAGCTTTTTAAAGTTCAGTTTAATGAGACTTGAGGCATATGCCATCCAGCATACCTAAACTTTTGTCAAAAAACAGTTGCAAATGGTTTGGGGTGGTAGCAGGTACTCCAAGGAAGGCAGCTATTGTCTTACAATCTTGTGTGTTAAGATTGAAATTTGCATGATGTTAGCAGGCTTAACAACTTGATATACCTGTTATCTTTTGAAAATAAATATTTTGATATTTCTATGTAAGTAGAATGATTCCATAAAGAAAATGAGATTCTTCAACAGATGGATAAAATTTAAATATAGGCCAAATCTTCAAACATACAAAAAATCAAGTTTAATGGGGGAAAAATTTTGAACTTCTCCCTTCTTTTTTACAACTTTTAAATAAGGACTTTTGCTTCTATCATTATAAGTAATCAATAGGGTTTTGTATTTTGTTTTGTTTGGAATAAGAGTAATTTCAATCTTTTTATTTCTTGATTCTCAAGAGAGATTGTTTGAACCGCCAATAAACTGGCCTATATATTAAAATAATTATATGGTAGATCTTGGGTTATCTTAGTATAAAATCAATTTATGTCAGATCCAATTTATAGCATCTGGAAATCTGCCTGCTCAGCCCAACAAATTTCCTACTTACTCACCAGAGCACACAGCATATGTGGATGCCTATGTATTTCTTCTCCAGTGCTCTTTGGAAATAAGATATACCTTGTGTTATGGTTCAGATGTCAGGTGTCCCCTGAAATAAGCTGATCCAGGATGGGCATAGGAGTGGCCCCCTGCCAAGTTCAAAGCCATTGCCTCTAACAAATAGACATATCATTTTTATTTACTAGGAAATACTGTTCATTTTTTATTTAAAAAAAAAACCATCAAGTTAGCATTCAGTGACTTTTGCTACCATACCCATGGGCAGGGCACTCATTTGAAATCTGGTTCCTTGGAAAGATAGAATATTTTAAAGAGGTGCATGTGACATATATTATAAAATTTCTTTAGCCACCTTCTCTCTTTAGAAATAGTGCTCATACATATTTTATACATAAATTGACAAGGATGGCAGAGACCTCATCTTCCCTGTAGCAATTTGAACCAGACTGATTGAGGATTTATTGCCTAATTATACCTGTCATCCTGACATAAAAGTCATTAGTTCTGGAAAAACAAGTTTGTCATGCCAGGATTATCCCTAATGAATACAGTCAATAACTAATGTATATTTAAAGCCAAGAGAATAGTAACCTCCGAGTAATATGTATGGACTACAAGGAACTGATGGAAAACATCTTTGGGTCATGAAGCAGTGCTCAAAGTACAGATTTGCATCTGAGGGAAGAAAATGCCACTTTACACAGAGTTCCCTTTGCATTGAATATAGTGAAATTGGTGCAACTGGCATTGATCCCATTTGTTGATGAATTATAAAAGTAGTAACTGAAGAGTCAGAGAGGTTATTTAATTTGATTTTAATTGATGAGAACCCAAACTAGCCTTCAAGCCTGATCTACAGTGGTGTTTCCTCAGCATTAAAATCTTCTAGCCAAGTTCATCTTGACAGTATCCACATAGGGATTCTGCTTTCCTACATGTAAAGTTGGAGCTCAGCAGAATAGACCAAGTAATCATAGTCAGAGAGCCACTTTGGCATCAATGGTTTTTCGGGGGTTTTTTTGTTTTGTTTTGTTTTGTTTTGTTTTGTTTTGTTTTGTTTTGTTTTGTTTGGCCTGATGTTCTTGCATGAGCTGGATTATCAGAGGATACTGCAGCCAGTGGTCCCGTTATACATCCGTATGTGCTCGATAATCTCTAGTACCCACGCTGCTTTGCCCAGCATCACAGTGTACATGGGTTTTGGAATGGGAAAAATCATGCAGCAGTTATTTCCAGGCTGCCATAAAGTTACAGCAAAATCATTTATGCACATTTATGCCACAAGCATACATATCAAAAGTTGTTTTTGAATTAAATTCATTGACCCCATCCAGATTTGTCCCCAAACAGTTTTGTTATTGTGTTTTCCACAGTAATTTAAAAAACTTCTCCAGCAACATACTCTGTTATAGACTGTTTGTGTTTAATAACCAAAACTTCATGAGAGGTCAGGATAGTTATTTTTCTAATTTTTATCAGGTCTTTTCTGCAGTAATCATTTTGTATAGCTATTTATTTTCAAGTGTATGATGGATTGAAATATTTTATTGCAAATAAGAAATAGCAGTTAAAGTGGGTGAAAATAAAGTTGCCCTTTAAAGTATGCAGACTCCTCAGCAAGGGAGCCTCTACTTGTCCCATCAGTCCTAGGCAGAGGACCTCATTGTGCCCATCATTTAAAGGCTGTTGAACACAAGTTTAGATTGTTTTTCTCCATGTACCCCAAATGACAAAGGGCTCACAGCTCCCAGAGTCAACTATGAGGACACGTGTCAGCCTGAGAGTGCCTGCAACCTCTCCCCAGAGAACTAATGATGGGTGGTGGCAGATGAGGGGCCCTGGCTCTGTCCCAGCTCAACTAGCCCACCAGCTCCTTCTTCCCAGGCCCTGGTAAGGGACTCAGTGACAGTACAGTGGGTTCCATTACCCTCACACATCTGAGGCAGAGCTCTCACACTGCTGTGAACACTCAGGATCTAGCTTAGTCCTGTCTTCTGAGAAGCAAATACAGCGCCAATTGTGTTTACACCCAGAGAAGACAGTGCAGGGCAGGCTTTTCCAGGAATTGTCATGTGAGTTAGTCACACCACTGTGTGCCCTGTGGTTCTATAGTAATCAGCATCTAGGATGTCTAGACAAAGGCATTGTTAAAACTTCGAGTCATTTTGTTCTAAGGAAGACAGTAATAGACAAATTGGGTATAGTTCTAAAGAAAAAGAATTTCATTTCTCTTCATTCGAATCTCTCTCTCTCTCTCTCTCTCTCTCTCTCTCTCTCTCACACACACACACACACACACACACACACACACACACACATTCCATTGCCTTAAATGAGGCAGACTGTGGTTTAGAGAACATACCCTTTTAGTATTCATAATGCATGGAGTTTGCCAAAGTTTGGTGTCATCATTTCTAAAATAAGCAGTTATTTTCTTCTGCCTTCTTGGTGTCCCCTCTATTCCTGCTCCAAATGTGTAAGGACTAAAAAAATGTCCCATATGACATGGTTGGTGGCTTTTGCCTTCAGACAATGCTTTAAAAGAATGCCTTACAGATAAATTTCTTTTATACATACTGATATATAAATATTAAGTTTAGATAGTGATACAATTTTTTCTTAACAAGTCTTCTAACAACTGAGGAGTACTACAATACAAATTTATATTTGTTCTAACTGTAGACAATCTTACCACTTTCAGGAGCCCACAATACTTCTCTCGGTAGCATCCCTCTGCTCTGTGGGAAGACTCTGCTGCCCACTGTAGTAGATACCCTAGCCCTCACCCTTGGGTGTAGGTAAGCTGTACACAAAAAGTCATAATGTCTTCTGTGATGAGTCACAGAGATAGGGAAAAAAAATGGTCTGGCACTGAGTCACCTTGAAAACTGGTTGTTCCATTTGTCTCTGTGTGGCAAATTATTCCCAAATTTGGTGACTTTACAGAAATCATTCCATTGTTTATTATTTTGTGGGTCAAGGCTGTCGCTAGTCTGCGTGCTGAGTGCTGGGGCAGCTAGAAGGGAGTGTCCATTCCCAAAGTGGCTTCACACTTGCATGTCTGCATCCTGGTGCTCCTTGGCCTCCTTCTCCCCACAGGGCAGTTTATCCAAGTCAGACTTCCTTGCCGCAGTGAGAACTCATGTGGGAGCTAAGGGCTTTTCCATACCCAGCCACAAAAGTTCCAGGTGTCACTTCCATAGCATTTTGTGGTTTAGGCAAGTTCCTAAGGCAGACAGATTGAGAGGAAGACAAATTAGATTGCACCTCCTTGTCTAAAGAGCAGAAAGTTATGGGCCATAAATAGGAACTGATATAAAACTCCTTCAGGGGATAAATGTTTTGTAAGTACTGGTTGCCCAAGAACTACTTTATATTCGAGGAGAAAAAGTAAAATGTTATACATTGTTTGCTCTGCTTTGTGTTTGAGTTTTGCCTTAATATCCTGAAATCAGTGAGCCTGGCTTTGACTCCCTGTTGATTAATTATTATGGAATGGCAAGAGGGAGCTCATAGGTGGGAGAAAGTTTTTGGAATGAGGGACTGGGAATCTGGCAGTGCTGTAGACTAATAGGAAACCCAAGAGGAGAAGGGTGTTTGACCAAAGTGTCAGGATACTTTAGACTACAGGTAACAAAATGCAAAGTGCCCAACCAAAATCAGCCTAAAATACACATTTCTATTAGAAGACTGGGGATAGGTAGTTCTAGGTTTGGCTCAGCATCTCAAAGATATCAGGCTGTCAGTCACCTTTTCTGAGTCTTTTGACATACTATCAGTCAACTTCTCTTCAGAGTCTTTTGATACCTCTCTTATGTTGCAAGATAACCACCTCAGCTTCATCACCATATCATTATAGTAATGACAGAGAAAGAAAGAGTCTCTTCTGATGTCTTTCAACCCCAGGAACCTGACAACAGATTTCTATTGAGTCACACTGGCCAGAATACAGCTACATGTTCATGGGGTAGCCTCTGGGAGAGCTGGGTTAGAATTGGTCAGGCTTTCCCAGGGAAACGAGAAGAAAGGCATTAAGTGGCACCAGCCTGGCTGCCACAGGGTCATATGCCCCCTACCCCAAATGGGCAAAGTCCTAACTAAAAAAATTAATATTTTCTAGAAACCAGTTAATTTCTCTATTGACTTTCTCTTGTTTACTTTGTGTTTGAGAGCTACTCCCATTTCCTCTTAACAAATAAAAGAATTAATTTTCCTACATACCTTAAAATTTGAATGAAAACTCTTTGGCTGCCATGAAGATGAGTTTCCTGGTGATATCTTGTAGGATTGCCCTCCTGCTGTCATTACTTACTTCATACCCCTCTAAGTGCCTTTGTGTGCATATAGGTTTACATAAGGAAGGACTGTAGGCAGGAGCATGCTTGTTTCAGAGTCTGGAGACTTAGAGAACTCCCTGACCTTTTTTAGTTGTAAGTTGGACCAGGACACCAATTTTAACTATTCTCATTCCTGAATGGCAAAGGCTGGCTGAACTGAGCCGAGTCAGTAACACAGTAGCATAGAACTGAGAAAACCCAGATCCTCAACTAAGAAGAAAACACCTTGATCCAAAAGGGCCTGGTGTGGGAGAGTGGGGAAGGTTGCTGCCTTCTCTGTACAGCTGCTTGAGAGAATTGATGTCTATGTCTATCCCACATGCTGCTAGGGCCCATTTTCTTTATGATGTTAAAAGGCTGAATTTTCAAAGTAAGCTTGTAAGAAGATCATAACATTATGTTACAGAAATTGTGCTTGAACTGAATTACAGTGAATGTCAAAAGAAGGCCTATCTACCTACCCTCCTTTCTGATATTTCAGAAATAGATTTCAAAACAAATGTTTTGGAGAAATTTTTATTTCCAAAATACCTGAAACGATTGACTCATGTCAGTGAAATCTATTTCTAAAAGTGATTTTTTTTCATTACCATATTTCTGATTAGTATAACTGTACATAATGGTGGGATTTGTTGTTACATTATTCATACATGGACCCAACATAACAATATAATTTGGCCAATATCGTTCCTCAATATTTCCCCTTTCCCTCCCCTTTTCTTTCCCCCTGCTTGGTTTCCTCTACTATCTCTTCCATTTTTCATGAGGCCTTCCCTACCAGGAAGTCGTATTTTAAGTGTTAAAAAATTGATACTTCTAGTAAAAGAAGGGGGGGGATGAATGCTTTATGTACTTGTAGACCACTGTATAAGATAGAACCCAAGAAAGAAAGTGAAAATTGATCTCTAGCTAGATAGCTCCTACACTTTCCCCCAGCCACCTAAATCTGACCCCACCCTAGTGTTTAATATACACAGACAAGATCATGCAAGCCCTAATTCATGCAATCAGGGAAATCTGCATCTCTCCATCCACTTCTGAGGATCTTAGTGGTGGCCTTAGTTTCCCTAGTTTTGACTGCCACCTTTTGCTCTAAATTCCAGTTCTTAATTAAGTCTTCTCAGGCTAACTCATCACCATACTCTGCACTATGCAGGTGTAGCTGGTATGTGGGCTTCTGAATAGGCAGGACTCCTCTCTGGCATTGCCTCAGAGAAATCCCTGCCAGAACTGGAAGAGACTTCCAGGTGGATGTCACTGACTCAAAGTACACCAGCCAGCCCCCTACAAGGCTTGCATTATATGTGTTGCCTCAGAGCCACTCACCACTACTTAGGGCTTGTGTCTCTCTTCTCTCATTTTCCCATCTTCCCCAAATCTTCATATTATAGTGTAGCAGTCTTCCCCAGCTTTACTGAGATATAACTGAAAATTGTATATTGCAAGGTACCCAACATGATGATTTGATATATGTATACATTATAAAATGATTTCCACAATCTATGTCTACCATGTCCACCTATGTCACATTGAAAATAGTTCTTTATAAATTTGGCTTCAGACAGTGTTACACCAGCACTATGGAATTTATCTGATTCAGATCAATGAAAATTTAGAAGATTTTATTTGTTAATGAAGTTAAATAGTTTAAGAACTATTTTTCAGATTTCTGAATTTATTAAAGATCTGTATTATCTTTAATACTTTTATTATCTCATAATAACATGTAAAATAAAAACATCAATTCAATCACAAAGTTCCTTAGGGCAAGTGATTAAATAACCATGAGATTAACTAGGTTCACTTCAAAGATGATTAATGTTGTACTATTTATTACTCTAGGCAATTATAGTAGTCAAATATAAATGTTCACAAAGTACATTTTCATTAACATGCTGTATATGTCCAACTACTTCCATATGTTTTCTGGATTTCATACAGTGTCATCATTAAATAAATATTTAATAGAAAGGCTTATTAAAGTTTTATTATACTTAAAAGAATAGAAATGAAGATAGATTAAGTTAAAAGTTATGGAGAAATGTAATTGAAATAACTTGGAAGTACAATTTAAATCAATACCTTTCTTAATTTAGAAATATTAAAAGTATATGACTGCAATTTAAGATGTGTTTAAATATATCATTATGGAGAAAATAAGAGCAATATCTTATCTCACTATTTCTATATTATTTGAATAAGAATATTAATTGTTCTTAGTCTAAAACAGAAAAAAAGACAAGTTAACTACCTTATTTATCAACTCATTAAATATATTGATGTGGCTGTCATTAGCACATGTGTATTATTATGTAGAAATCCTTACAGAGCATTGACAATTTTTTTCAGTGCTTATAATCAGTGCTTATAATACTGTGCTTATAATCTCTGTGACCTAGGAAAAATAACATAACATAATGTTATTGACTTACCTATTATGTGAAATACATTTTAAAATTTTAAATAAATCACTATATTCAGTTTAAAAATTCTGTCATTGAGTTTATATAAATGGAGAAACTTTGTTTCTCTGGAAATGTTAAATCAAGTTGTGCAAGCTAGTAAAATAGCTTTGATTTGATTTAAATAAAATATTGTTCACATCAGGATATATGAAAAAACTAGAATTGTAACTATTGGCTCCTCTGTGATCCAGGGGACAGAGCACAGGGATAGACTCTTTGACTATGAAGAAAATGCTGTCCTGCGCTAGTTTCCTGATAAAGTAATGAATCCTGACCAGAAACAGATTGTAATAATTTGTTAAAATGAACTTTTGATAAGTGTTTTATTTGTTTGTTTGTTTGTTTGTTTATTTCATGATCAGGCTATCAGCTGCAAAGGTCAACACAGCATATCCTACACTTTGTCGAGAAATCAGACTGTGGTGGTTGAATACACACATGATAAAGACACAGATATGTTTCAGGTAATATCTTTCTTTTCTAATTAAAGTGTTATTTTGCATTTTCTCTTTACTTGAATATTTTGATATGTGTCTAGAACATCCAACACAGTAGTGTTTGATGATGTTGAGGGGGAAGAAGTTAGGATAATATAAAACTTATTCCTATTTAGTTTTTTAAAGATTTTAAAAAATTTAAAAATGTAAAAAGAAATTATAAATGCCACATTGTCAGATCTCAGGGCAATAAAAATAGGTATTAATGAGAATAAAAAAATTTTAAGCCAACCACTTTTGAAAGCTAACATGAATATATTTATACTTTCTAAGTAATACTTGGGTCAAAATTTCAATTCTAGGCCTTTTAGAAAAAGATGTGGGAATACTTTATAGCAAAAGTCAACATGATATAGCCAACATCTCACTTGTCTTCTAGAAAAACATAAAACTTAAATATTTTCATTATTAAAATATAAGAAAATAAATGAAGATAAAGGTACAATTCATTTCAGAAAGGTTTTTTTAATGACAATAATAAAATAATTAAGAACCTGGTTAACTAAGGATGGGCTCAGAAATAGTTTTAGTAGTACATAATTGCAAGTTCAAAAATATCCCAATAGAAAGCAAAAGGAAAGAAAGTCCTCAATTAATGAATAGAATTGATAAATCCAAGATTTGACACTTTAAAACAACGAAAATAAAAATTTGGGCTAATAAAAGAAAAGAATAAACATAAGTTGCAAACAATTAGGTTTTACATTCTATGTGGAGAGTTAAATTCTTTTTTTTTTAAAGAGAAAGAGAGAGAGTGTGTGTTTAATATTTATTTTTTAGTTTTCTGCAGACACAACATCTTTTGTTTTCTTTTTTGTATGTGGTGCTGAGGATCAAACCTGGGCCACACACATGCCAGGGGAAAGTGCTACCGCTTGAGCCACATCCCCAGCCCCAAAGAGTTAAATTCTTAAATAATGATGAAACAAATGTCAAAATGTTTGCTAGATACTGATGTCATACCCTATGCCAAAATAAATATTAAAAAGAGTAATCATTTAAATGTGAAAATGAAAGAACAAAAGTCCTAGAACAAAATTTAGCTGAATTCATGTTTTTGGAATGGGGAAGATTTAGTAACAAATGAAAACATAGATTTTGCTACACAACTTCTTTGTGAATGTCAGGAAATTGAAAAGCATTTAAACTAGGGGACAATTTAGGCAACAAATCAAGTAGACAAAGGACTGGTGACTATAATATATTAACTGCCATTCACTAACCTGAAAAAATGGACAATGAGCAAAATATGTAGTCTCAAAAGAAGAAATATATCCAGGCACAGTGACACACACCTGTAATCCCAGTGACTTGGGAGGCAGAGCTAGGAAGACTGCACATTCAAGGCCAGCCTCAGTGACTTAATAAGACCCTGTCTCAAAAAAAAATAAAAAGGGGTGGGAATGTGTCTCAATGGTTAAGCACCCCTGGGTTCAATTCCTGGTATTAAAAAAAAGAAGACGAAAAGAAGGAAGGAGAGAAGGAAATGAAGGAATATAAATAACTAGTAAATATATTTGAAATTTTTAAAATGCCAAATACATTATTAGTATAATACTTGATTACCTGTTAATTGGAAAGTATAAACATAGCACTGTAAAGCCTTGTATGGAAATGACACAGCATTTGGCTCTGTGAATTGTGCAGTGTTACCAGTAATTTAAAACTATCAGACCTACTGGCCCAGTAATTCTATCACTATCAAGTTTTTACGCACAAATAATTACGGAATATGAATAAAAATTTAACTACAAAGATATCCATACAGCATTGCATATACTAATAAAAATCTAGAAATAAATTGATACTCCAGTGTTGGATGAGAATGGTTACAGTAGGGTACCTTTAAATGCAAAATACCATGTAGCCATTGAATGATTATTAAATAAGAAATACAATAAAATGAGTTTTAAAAGCAAATGTACACACATATACGTGGATAAACATGTACATGAAAGAGAAATGGACTGGAAAGAAATGCCCCAGCTCTTTTACCCTATTTTCTGTAACATCATGGAGTGCATTCCTAACCTGGACCACCTATGTCAGATCTTTTAAACAAAAGGGAAATAAAAATCTAAAATAAAATTGTCTGCTTCCTTTAAAAATTCTCTCAAAATTTGGGAGTAATACTACTTTTCATTCTGTTCATCAAATTAAAAATTAGTGGCAAAAATGCAATAAATTAGCCACCTGGGATAAAAGTGTTTCAGCATCTAATGCCATCAAATTTCAAATTAAAGATTCAAAATATTTTTCTAAAAAGTTCAAAGTATTAGAAGAAAACATGAGGAATTATTATTTAACTTCAAGTTAGGAAGAACTTTCTAATTCTTAAACAGAACCCACAAAGCACAAAAGAAATGATTAATAAATGTTGGGCTTTAGATAGATAAATTTCTGTGTGGCCAAAATATAATAAAAGTTAAAAAAAAGATAAATGGGGAAATATTTACAATTCATATTACAAAGGGTCTCAAACATGTGAGGTCCTCCTAGAAATCACTAAGAAAAGACCTATAGTTGAATAGGTTAATCAGCAAGGAACCAGACAGGGGAAAGGAAATATGTCTTAGAAATAAGAAAGTACATTGAACTTCACTTTTTAAAAAAGGAAATGTGAGAAAATCACACAGAGATAATATTTTTTACTTACCAGATTAGAACAAATCTAGAAGGTTTTGTCAAGGATTTGAGGAAATAGACACTCTTTTACCTGCCATAAATTGATATAACCTCTGTGGGTTAGTGATTTAGAAATGACTATGAAAAATATGAAATACTTACATATGTTGACTCAGCTCTTGTCTTTATAATGCTCTTGTCTTCCCGAGATCCAGCTCAGAGATATCAGTACATAAATGCAAAATGACTTTGTACAAAGTTCTTGCTCAAAGCATTACTCAAAAAGCACCATGGAAGTGTTTTAAGGAATTAATTAATTTAAAAATATGAATATGCTATTCATTTGGATTTGTGGTGTTTATAATATTTTAAATTTATAGTTTGTTGTGATTTTTTTATTTATTGTAAATAGATGCTTCCTCTCGTTTAAAAACAAAACAAAACATTGTTTAATAGCTAAAAACTAGAAACAACTATAGAGTCCTTTAGTAGGAGACCAGGTCAGTAAATCTGAGAAGAGCCATACAGTGGACTTCTCCTCGACTGTAGCCAAGAAAGGCTGTATGTATAGATTCAAAAAAAAAAGTTCTAAACATATAAAATGGACTAAAATTAATATTATTAAATACATTGAGTCCTACTGATATGTTAGATTCAATTAAGATTGCTTCATGTTAAATATTAGTAAATAATGATGTTAAATGTTAAATATGACATTAATAATAAATATTACAACAGTTATTAAATGTTAAATTAGTATTGTTAATGGTTTAAATAATGCTTATATGAGTTAAAAAATCTCCCAAAAGGTAAACAAGACATTCACAAAGCAGTGGGGAAGGGGGCCTGGGCAGGGGGTATGCAGGAAGATAGTTCATACTTTTTGATTTTGGAACCATATGGATGTGTTAGTTGTTTTAAAAAAAATAATCTTAGATGAAAGACATGGTCATAAAATAAACATAGTGTTCTAAGTGCCACTTTGGACTCAAAAGTAAGATTCATCTTATTTAAGCAAAATAGTAATGTTAATTTTACTCTCTATGCCTTTCTATTATATAACCTTCTAAATGTCCTTTCTTCTCAATCTACCAAAGAAAACCTCTTCCTAAATAGGAGGATACTATCCTATTCTTCCCTGATGGTGTTTTTATGGAACTTTATCATGATTTTTTAAATATTTAATAAAATTATGCATTTTCTACTAGCTTTTTTTACTATTTATAGTAAAGATTATAAGATTTTTATGTAAATAGGGGAAATTCCGACAAATGAAAAAATGAATCAAAACTATATTACCATTGTCACCACTAAAATCAATAATTTCAAGTACTACTAAAACATAAGACATTGAATTTTTTTAAAGATAATCTTGTTACTTAGCAAATTTCATGTAGTATTCTTTAGTGACATGTTGTGACATAGTGTATTCTACACTATTATACAATTACATTCTATTCTCTAATTATTCACTTCCTACCTTCTCATCTCTGCAGAATGAATTAAAGTTTTAGTTGGATTTTTTACTTTCCTTTTATTAATTTCCAAGTGCTTCATTTTGTTACCCAGAGTATTAGAGCACTCAAGATTTAATAAAATTAATAGGCTTTTTTTTTTTTAACTGCAAATGCATGGCAGCAAAGATTGCAGTGTACTGCCTTGAGTTGCTAAAGCACCTGCTCTGTTAGCCACTGTAGCTTTAGCATCCTTCCTGCAAACACCAGTACTGGAGAGGCAGTGGCAATCTTTGTATGATATGGACCTGGATCCCTTGACATGGGCTAAGCGACAACACTCAAGGTTTCGTGGACTATGCTCTAGTTTACACCACCTTGTTAATTTCATAGATTAGAAATATGGTTCTTCAAAAGAAAAAAATAACTCAAATTAAACTCAGAAAAGGCATTAGTAACAGCAATAAGATTTAGGTCTCCTGAGTTCTTGGTCCTCTACACAGTACTAATGCAACCTCTTTAAAAACATAGTAAGCTGAAAAGAATTCGTATATTTCTTGAAACATAACATGTTTTTCATTTTTACTCAAGTGATCAGATTCCATTCACAGGCTAACTGGATATGTTAGAGGGTTAATGTCAGAACATTTGAAGTAACTCTTAGAAGCCCTTGAGAAGGCAAGCTTGTTTTCATGTTTACCTCCTCATAACAAGTTACATGTCCAAAGCCCAAGTATGGACCTTGTAGAGAGCCGTTCATGTTAGTTGCTCCTGTTAGAGTGATATCTAGGTTAACTGAATATTTAAAAGAAGAATACCAGAAAAGGATCTTGTACTGCATGTCCCATAGTGGAAGCAGAGAGTAGGCTCAGAGCTTAGCAATATTACTAGCTGAGGGGGGAAAAGAAAATCAAAACTAGATCTGGATTTAAGGGAGCAGGATTAAGGGCAAGAAAATCTGAATTAATATGGTCAAATAAGATCTTAGTAATTATTTTCTGGAGTAGAGGTAAAAAAAAGAAAGAAAGAAAAAGGAGTCTGCAATAAAGTAAAATATAAACAAAGTTTGTGGGAGGGATCAGAGGAAGTGACAGATGTCTTACCAAGTCCCTCAGGTGAAGTGAGATACCACATGAGGTCTGACTCCACAGCTGGGGCTAAGTGCTTTTTCCCTCTGACTTCTCAGTTTCAGTCTGTGAACCTGGGTGCTGCAGTGCCTCACATTTTGGGTTTCTTCTTGTTTGTTTTTTAATTGACTTGGTTTATTTCAGTTAGTGATGGTAGCATTTAATTAAGATCCATTTAGTTAGAGAAAATGTTAAAGAATATCTGCGTTTTTCAGTAGTTATTTCTTTAAAATGTACTTAAAATTGCACCTCCAGGGCTCATGTGTATGTGCATGTATCTCAGAGGATTCAAACTCACTGTCATAATCCCCCAAGTCATCATTGTATTTCTTGGGCATCTATTGTGTTGTATACTCATCTGGGTCCTGCAGCTAAAAAGCTGAGGCTCCCTTTTGTGCATGCAGCCTGTGTTCTGGAAGGGGGAGAGAGACATTTCATCAGAGAAAGCAGCAAGTGGAAAAGCTCCAGGTCAAGAGCAGAAACAAGGAGGAGGGAGTAAAATTAGATGAACTTGGAGTGGCCAGTAGAAGCTGAGAAGAAAGACTTTCAGGTCAGGTCAGGAGTCTGGGTTTTATCCTAGGAGTTTTGGAAAGCTGTTAAAAAGATTTTAAACAAGAGAGAGATAATCTCTTTTGTATTTTTGAGATATCTCTGTGTATGGAGAATAGTCTAGGAGTCAAGGATGAAAAAAGGGATTTGGGAGGCTAAGGTAATGGAGTCTCAAGTAAGAGATGGTGATGACTGGATGAGATGGGGAAAATAGGAAGATAGAAGGTATAATTGGAGGTACAGTGGATGAGGTTTACAGAGGGATAATGTGGACATGGAAGAATGAGAAGAATCAGGATAATTCTTAGGTTTTTACGGAGCTAGTTGAATGCCAGTCAGTTTTTGCCAAGGGAAAAATCTAAGGGTTGAAGGTGGATCAGTGTTCTGTTTGAAGCATGTTATATTTGAGATGCTTATTAGGACTAAGTGGAGATTGGGTGTGTCAGTCTGAAAACTCAGGGGAGAGATCAGGACTTTTTGACTAATGAATGGAATTTGATGAGATTGCCTAGAGAAAAAACAGAAAGAGGAGGAAGGTGACTGGACATATTTGCCACTTTAATACCAGGGACAGATGTGCTGGCTGATTATAACCTCTGGATTTAGCAGTGTATTAGTCATGGGAACTTGGTATAAGTGGATTCAGTAGAGGTGAGGGGAGGGAATCCCAGCTGGGGTGGGTTTAGTAAGGAGTTAGAGATGGGCAAGGAAAAGGAGGTGGTATCTGATGACAGATTTCCCAGGAAGTATTGCTGATCAGTGAATCTGAGACACAGCAGGAGGAAAGCTTTCTCAAGAAGAGAGATTAGTGTTGCAAAGCTGTTGTCACTGTGCTGTATGAGCAGCAAAATGTTTGTAACAATACAGAAAGTGATAGGCTGGAAATTGAAATTTTTATAGCATTTTGGCATTGCTGAGACATGCAAGCAAAGAACCATTTTTCTACTGCTTGTTTTTTATTATTTTTTAAAGGTATCAGTGAGGTTGGAAAAACAAAAACAAGTCTGCTCCTCCAGCCATAGTTTGAGAAGTTCCACAGATAGGATTCAGTATGAAGGAGTGAGTAGTAATTCAGGAGAGAGGGACAAGCAGAAGCAAAATCCACAGGAAGGGAAGACGGTTGACTACCAGGCTCTGTGCAGAGATGGGTCTTGGGTAGTAGCAGCAACAGTTGAGTCTTATCGTAAGAGTGAGGTTGTAAAATAAAGTTATAGATGCAGGGGGAGGGGAGGAGAAATGAGGGACACACTCCCAGTGCTTCATGCCACCCTGCTTGAGCTGGCCTCAACCAGCATCCAGGCAAACCCTTACTTTTCTGATACATGCGCGCGCGCGTACACACACACACACACACACACACACACACACACACACACACACACACACACACACACACACCCTATATATTTTAAAATACATTGGTTGGAGTAAAATATTTGCTACCACTACTATTTGAAAACTAGCACTCTGACTCTCAAAATGAAATTCATTTTGGCCTCTGTACTATATGAATACCAGATGAAATTCATAAACATCTTGGCCTGTCTTACAAGACTGCCTTAAAAAAAAAAGTGGAGCTGATCTAGCAGCGAGAAGAAAGGCATGCTGCAGACTTTCCACATTGAGTTTTCAGTAGAAAAGTAACTTAGATATTTTTTCGGACAAAAGCAGCATGTGGCTTGTGTCCTAAAGTATAAATTTTACTAGAATTCCAGAGGTTAGGTGTAAATGAAAGTGAATTGATGAGAAAATCATATCTAGCCAGTCAGATAAGATCATGGCTTAAAATAATTAATCCTAGCAGAATGTTCCAGTTGGATTAAATATCATGTTTTAGAGTCAATTTCCATTAATTCATGAAGAAATTAATGTAATAAATTTGGATGAACTCAGAATATGGCCTTCTAGAGGAGAATAACTTTTGTAGACAGGAAGGAGCAGAGGTTGAGGGTATAGCTCAGTAGTATAACACTTGCCTAGCATGCATGAGGCCCTGGGTTCGATCCCCAGTGCTGTAAATAAGAAAAAAATAAAATAAATAAGAGAGAAGGAGTAATTGTGTGGCATTCTAAAAGAGCACAGTTTAGCTTTGAGCTTAAAAATTGAGAAATGAACATGGCTTGATATAGCTGTGCCTTAGAAGGCAGTTAGGACACAGACTGTCATTTGTGGGGCCTCCTGTTTTGTGAGATGATCAGGGGATTTTGAACTTTTCAATTTATTTCACTCCTAAACTATATTGAAACAGAGGTTCAGGACAGGTACTAGAGTAGGCCTTTTTTTCTCCTATATGCTTTTCTGTGTTTGTTAAATATTTTGCAATAAGTATTTGTTACTTTTCTAATTGTTTTTATTATAATTTTTGTGGAGGAAAAAAAAATCACAGCATCATGAACCAGTAGAGATACCGAACTACACATCCAGCTTCTAAATGAATCTAGCAAGATTGTACAGTCTGAGAAAGATAAATTGCATGATTTGATTTTATAATCTCCCTAATTTAGATGTTGTATTTTTTTAACGAGTCATATTTTTGTAAACCTGAAATGCACATATTCAGGCATTATACATCTGTTCAAGTTGATGAGTTTCAGTAAAACCAGAGGTTTGGTTTATTCCAGGCACATTTCATTAGAACAAGAAATTAAGAGTTGTGAAAAAAAATGAGAAAATAGATGCTTGTTGTTTTGTTATAGGGTTAGTCAATGCATGAGAAAGTGTATGAGAGATTTAAAAAAGAAACAATAATATTGTTTCAGGAAGCAAGCAGAGCTAAGTGATACAGGACATTTTCTCTTTACTTCATTCATTTGGATAAAAAATTATTTTACATTGCTTATGTTTTAAATGGAATTTTATGATAAGAATAAAAGTACCTTAGAAATTGACTTTCAGAGCCTTGTACATATATCTCATAACTCCGGTGTACCCTCCATTATCAATTTCAGAATCAAAGTCACTGTTGCTAGGAGAGGACATTAAAATTATATTTGGTGAAATATTCTTCATTTACATATAAGTGATTTTGATTTAAGAAAGCTTTTTGGTACATAATAACATTTATCACTTTTCAAGTTATACATTCATAGAACATCATTATATAAATGTTTTAAATTCTATTTTGAGGATTTCCTTAGTTTAAACAAATACAATTTCCTAGTTCACAGAGAAAGCAATACCTGTTTTATTTGAATTTACTGTATAGGAAAAGCTTTGTTAAAGAACTCTTAAGATCTTCCTAATGAAATGTGTTCTTTCTGGAAGCATTTAAATCTTGCCAAGCAGAGTAAACCAATATAACAATATTAGCAACTTTTTAGATTTTCCCCAGAGAAGTGGTTTTTTTCCCCAAAAATCCAAACTTGAAATGCCAAGACCAGCTTTTTAAGTAAGTCTTTTATTTGGCTTCATCCCAAGCTTTTGGCTGACTTGTATAAGCCCTTTATATGATTCTCAGACACACTGAGTAATGGGAGTAGACAGACATTTTTACTCTGCATGTGGGTACGGGCTGTTGCTGCTCAGTGCTGTGAGTCACCATTGGATTTACTTAGGAAAGCCATTCTCAGGAGCTGAGCAAGGAGAGGGAGGCACGAGTTCCTTTGTTTATTTAAAAACTTGCTTTTCTCTAGATACAGAAAAAAATTTTTTTCAAAGAATGATTTGTTATTTAAGTGCTTTTTCTACCCAGAACCAGGAGATAATCTAATGTGTAGAGGATGATCTAATATTTTCCTCCAGAGTAGAAAATTAATCTTTCTCTTATTATTTAAAATCTGATGGTCTAAGCAACAGGCATAGCGTTTCAGTTAAGAAAGATAAAAACATTCTAGAGATCTGCTAAACAATATATGTGCCTGTGTACAACAATTCCAGTATTGTGCATTCAAATATGTGGTGAGGGTAGATCTGATATTAAGTTTTCTTACCACGATAAAATAAAATTGATAAAGTTTTTTAAAAATCTAGAGATGGGGTACCATAATTTCTTTCCCTTAGTTAAATAGGAAAAAGAACACAACTGAAAGTTTTTTACTAAATTCCGATCCTCAGGGCAGAGATAATGAATGTTGAAGGGCTTCTGAACACCCATCACATGTGAAGAAAGTATGGTAACCTGACTTTTTAAGCAAATCATTAGTGTGTTTGATTCACTCAGGTGGGCAGATCAACAGAAAGCCCTATTGACTTCGTGGTCACAGACACCATTTCTGGTGGTCAGAACAATGATGAAGCCCAGATCACTCAAAGCACCATATCAAGGTTTGCTTGCAGGATTGTGTGTGACAGAAATGAACCTTATACGGCACGGATATTTGCAGCTGGCTTTGACTCTTCCAAAAACATATTTCTTGGAGTAAGTATGAGTAATAACTACAAATTTTGGAAAAATACTCATTATTAGATATAGAACATTTACTGGAGACCAAAAATTTGCTTGTGATGCTTCCAGTTAGATTTTGAGATTTTAGTTTTCAGGTGGTCAGGTTGAAAAACTGTTTTTAAAAATCATTTAATCTGGCTCCAGTGGCTTAGACAGGAGGTTCACAAGTTCAAGTCTAGCCTCAGTAATTTAGCGAAGCCCTAAGCAACTTAGGGAGACCCTGTCTCAAAATAAAAAAATAAAAAGGGTTGGGGATGTAACTTAGTGGTGAAGATCCTCTGGGTTCAATCACCAGTACCAGAAAAAAACTCTAATCAATGATTAGATGATTAATAGTGTTTTGTAAGAAAACAAAATGGCTACAGCTTGTTAGCTTAATATATTTTGAAATTTTGTACCTTTAATAAAGTCATTTTTCATGATTATTCTTTTTCCTATATCCAAAGATTAAACAAACAACAGTTATTGCTTGTTATTTGTTATGTTTGCTCTGTCAACTGTAATATGTACATTAACTACTTTTTAAAGTGTATATAGTACCGTTAAACATATGTATTTATGGTGGATTTAAGAGGTTTATTTCAGGAGGAAAAAAGTAGCCAAATCTTGATAATTACAGTCCAAGGAAAATGTTAGTGAGTTATTCATTCACTCATAAATGTTTTCCTAAGTGTTTTCTGTGTTCCATACTGAATTATAGATATGGTCTAACCGAGAATTAAAAAGTCCATGCCTTTATAAGTTTCCTTATAAATGAGCCCCCTAAATTTTATTGAATGATCAGCTTTAGTATACTTCCCTCTCAAATCAATATTATTTTGCAGGATAGGAAAAAGAAGAGGGGAATTCAGTGGCACAGGCAACCAAGAGTGTCTGTCCTGCCACTTATGCCTTCTGCCTTTGAGTATATAAATGCTGATTTGTAAGAAGACAAAATGGCCACTTTTTGTTGGCTTAATTTTTTTTGAAATTTTGTACCTTTAATAAAGTCATTTTTTTTCTTGACTATCCTTCTTTCGATATCCAAATAATGAATGCATGTAAAGCATTTTTAGGAAATAGGATAAAAGCACGGCACAAGTGCAACCAAAGAAAGAAAACAGATTCTTGGATTCATGCAGGGTATGGAGGAATCTGATGGAGAAGCTCAGGCATCAGGGATTTTTCTTAAGTTCCTGAAGTGTATATAATGTATATCTAGTGATAAATAATTTATCTATTTTACCACATCTTTCATACTGTCAGAATAATTGCATATTTTATCCTATTATTATTAGCTTTAAGTAGCTCCCCTGTACCCCTACCTAGTATTTTAAAGAGACTCCCCAATTTCCTCATTTTGAATGTTACCTTAGCATATTTTTTTATGGTCTGTGATGTACTCTCCAGGAAAAAGCAGCAAAGTGGAAAAACCCTGATGGCCACATGGATGGGCTAACTACAAATGGTGTCCTGGTGATGCATCCCAGGGGGGGCTTCACTGAGGAGTCTCAGCCTGGGGTCTGGCGTGAGATCTCTGTCTGTGGAGATGTGTACACCTTGAGAGAAACCAGGTCAGCCCAGCAAAGGGGAAAGCTGGTAAGTGGATCCTGCTTTAGGACACATACCAAACTACGGAAACTCACTTTGGACCGTCATTTTCCACTCCCCTGAAGCTCAGAAAACCTTTGTACAGGTCTAAGTGCCAAGCCCCCTGACCCACGAAAATGAGAATTCTTAAGTTCTGAAAGTTAGAGGGACATGGCCGTCCTTGTGTTAATGTTTAAACTCGTTCATAGTGGCCGTAACTTACCTTTTGCTCCTTAGTATCTTAAGAGCATAATCATTTATTACCTACCACACTACAAAATTCTACTTAAATCCACTCTAAGGAAAATGAACTTACATTAAGAGTAAAGCTTTACTGATTTGCAAAAATCCTGAGTAATCCAGGACAAGCTGGTGACATTTTTTAATTAAAGAATGATACAGACTTTCTAGAATTTAAGAATCAATTAAGTTTGCTTTTTTCCCCTTAAGTTCATAGTAAGAAATGAATATAGAATTTGCTATATATTTTTTTCCAAAGTCATAGTTACAGCTTTTTACTTGATGATTCATATACTGTATTGACCTGGCTTGTTAATGCTTTCCTGTAGTTCTCACCACTTAGAGTCAGGCCCTAGAGCAGTTGGTTTGGAGCTGTTTCTTCTCTGGAGATTAATTATAATACCTTAAATGGGAAGCTTTGGTTTCTGATCTTGCCAAAAGTTTGTGGCACAGCTTCCAAATAGTTCTTAGTACACTTCACAGTTTGGACTTCAGTTAATTGTTAAGTTGGAGTAAGAGGAAACAAATGCCTTTTCTAGATGCTACAGAAAAGGAAGTTCTTCAAGATTCCCTTAGAAAAATATAGAGAATGGAGGATGTGAGCTAGCATTTTGCAGGGAGAAAAATGATAATCAAATATTTCTATTATAGAGAAGACGGAATTCTTTTGCAGACCTGGTTTGCTCTTCTCTCCAAGGTGTTTGTTTTAGCAGAGTTGTTGCTGTTATTTCTATTTCACACCATAGTTTAGCCAATGGCACAGCGTCTGCATTTATAGTAAAGCCTAGTTTTGGAGCATCATGGCTGAATGCATATGAAAAGCATTTTCCTAGAAAAGCCAACCAATTCAATAAGTTTTGTTAATACTTTCTAAGAAATTATAAATAGGAAAGGTAATATGAATGCAGTTTTTTCAAAAACCTTTTTTTTTTTTCTGGTTATCTGGTAGTTTTATGTAAGACTGACCTAGATAAGCAGCAAGTGGTTATTGGGTGCTGGCATTATGTCAACACTTCAGACTTCAGCTCATTTACCCTGTACCACAGCTCTCTAAAGAAAGAAGAATCACTCCATTTTCTGGCTAAGGAACATTTGGCATGGATAAGTTAAATGCTTCCCAGCATCACAAGATTCAGAGGTGGCTATAGACAGGGTTTAAATTCAGCTCCTCCTGGCTGAGAGTCTGTGGTCCTAACTGCCACTCAGTACCATCCCTTGGGAAGCCACACTTAGCTCTCACCAAGAGATTTTGCACAGAGCATTTGCCTCCTGGTGATTAGAAAGCACATCCTGGACTCCACAGAGAGCTCCTTAGGTCAGGAGGGCATGCCACAGAGTGTTCCTTATCCACTCTGATCCTTATAACATAATTTAGGTAACTGTGTATGCCAGGAAATTTTGCCAATGCTGCTGAAAAGAAGCCACTCCAAAAATGGCTTCTGTTGATGGGTGGGTTGTACTAAAGAGAGACTAATTTTGAAATTAGTCCCTGTAAGTAATGCATAGATCTGTGTTAAACTGTAGACATCTTCCTCAAATCAGGAGTTCACAGCTCTTGGATTTTATACTTGAACATCCATTCCCTGTGCCTCTTAGCTTTTGCCCCATGGTATTCTTGGTTGAGGCGCATTCATCCTCTTTGCCTAGAAAAAGAACCCACCCTAGCTGACTCTACCTCCTCTCCTCCGAGACTCCTCCACCATCTTTCAAACATGCAAACCGATTTTTACAAGGCCACCTGAACCTCCTCTGACTCCCTCAGGCGTGCAAGACCAGCCAGCTCTTCAGCCTGGCCCAGCCGTTCCAAAGTCCCAGCCTGGTCACCTGGCTTTGACCCCAGGTTAACTGTTGTTCCCTCAGTACTTTCTGCTGAGCATTCTTGTGCTTCCTGCACGTGTGCGTGCCTTGTAGCCCACCTCCTGACTCCTGATGTCTTGCTCAAATCTCAGTTCAAGGAAAACACTTTTAAAAACCATTGCCCGCCTTCTAACTTCATTAAAGTAACAGCAGCAGCTGTTTATGTAGTATTTACTGCTTGCCAAATCTTCTTATCCTAGGAACTTTATTTATATTAACTTATTTAACCCTCACGATCGCCTTTTCTAAGTTTTACAAAGAAACTAAGGGATAGGGTGCTTCAGTAACCTACCCAGGGTTATACAACTGCTAGGTGACAGAGTCAGGCTCAAACCCAAGTAGTAGGCTCTAGAGTCACAGTCTGAGCCACAGTGAGGCTGTGGCCTCATGGCTTTTGACTGGCCCTTACTCTCCTGGGTCTAGGAACGTCTGCTTCCCACTGAAGAAGAGGACTCTTCTTGATTTTCGTGCCCTCAGGGCTTAGCATTATCTGGCACAAGGAGGCAGAGGTCAGACTCCTGCTGACCATGTCCAACAGTGCTGCTGTCAGCTGGTCATCAGTCTTGTAAGCACTTGGTACACAGCACAGACATCCTTTGAAAACAAAGGCTCATAGTGAAAGCTTCAGCTTGGTCCTTAGAAACGAGGATGAAGGACAGATTCAAGGTATGTGGGAAGCTAAATGTCGCCAGGAGAGTGTCAGACACTTTAGTAATGATTTCAGCCCCAAAGGATCTTCTGCATTGGCTCTGGTCTAAATGAGTATGAGTCTTTTCCACTTGTACTGGTGGGACATCTCTGTCTTTTAATGAGATCAATGACTAATTATATTATCGACTTAAGGAATAAAAAATAAGAGTCTAAGCTGAGCATGGTGGTAAATGCCTTTAATCCCAAAAACTCAGGAGGCTGAGGCAGAAGGATCACAAGTTCAAGGCTAGCCTGGACAGTTTAGCAAAACATTGCCTCAAAAATGAAAATAAAAAGAAGTGCTAGGTATGTAGGTCAGTGGTAGAGCACTTGCCTAGCATGTGTGAGGCCCTTCAATCCCCAGTAGCACCAAAAAAATAATTATTTTTTCAATTTAAAGAGATTTGTGAAGTTCATTAAAATAACCGCTGTATTAACTGAACCTAGGTGTTTTGTGCTCAAGGCTTTGCATCCTGGACATATGCATTGTCTAATATTTAAATGAGAAAACTGAAGCTCAGGGAGGGTAGGTTACTCCCCTAGTCCTGTTTGAAGTGAGATAAATTTCCTCCCTGGGTCGTCTTCAAAACTGGTTTTCTGTTTATTTTGAGAGAAAAGTTAGAGTGATTTTCTCCATGGTTTTCAGGATTTTGCTTTTAAAAGGCATGTCTGTCAAACCCATTGTAGGTGGAAAGTGAGACTAACGTCCTGCAGGATGGCTCCCTCATTGACCTGTGTGGAGCCACTCTTCTGTGGAGAACAGCAGACGGTCTTTTCCACACCCCGACTCAGAAACACATCGAGGCTCTCCGGCAGGAGATCAATGCTGCGCGACCCCAGTGTCCTGTGGGGCTCAACACCCTGGTCTTCCCCAGCATCAACAGGAAAGAAGTGGTAGAGGAGAAGCAGCCCTGGGCATATCTCAGCTGCGGCCATGTGCACGGGTACCACAACTGGGGCCATCGGAGCGACACAGAGGCCAACGAGAGGGAGTGTCCCATGTGTAGGACTGTGGGCCCCTACGTACCTCTCTGGCTTGGCTGTGAGGCAGGATTTTACGTAGATGCAGGACCACCGACTCACGCTTTCACCCCCTGTGGACATGTGTGCTCAGAAAAGTCTGCAAAATATTGGTCTCAGATTCCTCTGCCTCATGGAACTCACGCATTTCATGCTGCCTGCCCTTTCTGTGCCACACAGCTGGTTGGGGAGCAAAACTGCATTAAATTGATTTTCCAAGGTCCAGTTGACTGATGCCCTTGACAGCCATCTACTATTAACAAATTACTGTGAAGATTTTGCCACTAACTAGAATTCTACCTTTTTGTAATGCTGTTTATTAGGGAGAGGATGGACTGAGACTGGGAAAAAAGTGGGGACACAGTGATGAAACATGGCAGGAGTTGAACAGATACCAGTGGTATGTTGCATGCTCAAAACAGCAGCATCGTCATTGAAGTCTGCTTGATTAAACCATAATATCTGTGTAATAATTGGATTTCAACTGCCATGCTTTTATTTTTAATCTTGGGCTTTTAACCAAGTTTTTTTTTCCTTTATAAACTTGGACAAGATTTTACAATATAGAAGAAATTTATTTGAAAGTCACTGTAAACGTGCAGCCCTCGGTGCTGTGTGGGATGGCGTTACCCAAAACATGTACCGTGTCTGGAGTGCCTGACGCAGCTAGGGTAGCGCTTTGCACAGGACTGGTGAAAGGGAGACCTTAGGCATAGGGGCTTGTTTCGAAATCCGGGGCATTTTTCTAATTTATTTTTCTGACTCTCTTGGAAGGACAATATTCGTATATTGTGGGATTTTTTTTTAACTTCAGTGGAATTCACTTACATAGTCACTCATCAAATTCTTGGCATTTCAAACAAAAAATTTTTCCATAATTTCTTAGTCTGCCTTTTGTTACTTCTGCCTGATGTGGTTTGTCCCTTACCTTCATTTTATATGGCCAGGACTGTTTGATTAAAAAACAGCAGCTCTTAAAAGTTCTTTAATGGAGGGTGACTATTACAGCAGTAGTCATGGCCTAGGTACTATAATACCAACTTTATCTGCATATTGAATTATTTAAGATTTAAGAGTGATTAAAAATACACTTTTTAAAACCACTTGTTGGGGTTTTATAGGGTTTCTTCTTCTTCTTCCTCCTCAAGAAAGCCAAAATTCTATGAGCCTAAAAGCAACAAATCACAATGATAGTCATTTTCGTTCAGTCGCTTTCCACCATCTGTCACCTTCCCTTGCTGTGAAAGGAGCCCTTTAAGTTTTGAAAATGTTTGCAAATCAAACTAAATTTAAATGTGATCATTAGATATACACAAAACCAAGTGGTACATCTGCAGAGATAATTTGAAATTTCTGATTTTTGAGAGCAAATGAGTGTTTACTGAGGAATAATTAAATCAGAATTTCATATGAGCTCCACCATCCCTCTCTGTTAGTTTCATTTCATTTTGATTAATAATTCTTGGATGCTCATTCTCTGTACTTGGTACCAGAGTATCACTGCTCCCAGAATGCAGAAAATCTGTAGCTAATACAGGCCCCTGCTCGTGTAGCAAGCATTCATTTAAACTAACATCCTCATACATGGACCATCAAAGATTTGATTTACATTTTCTAACCTTTGTAAATATATGTAATTTATATGATTCTAATGTACTATATTCATACTTGAATTGGTTTTTCCATATTTTGCCTATTGGCAAATAGTTTGCCTATTTCCCGTCATTCTAACCTATTTGAATACACTTTTCCTTAAAGTGATAAGATTTATTACTCTTAATTGCTGCTGCTTAATTTGACTTAATATTTTTAAAGTTCAGCCTGTCAGTTTTAAAATAGCTTTATTTTTCAACGGAGATCATTGTTGAGGATGAGGTATTTTTGTTTTGGGTTTTCTTTTGGTAATTTTTAAGTGATGTAAAAATCCTACAGCAGTTTTCTTATTAGTAGCTTCTTCTATTCTGTATATCTTACTCTACCTGCAGACAGAAAATGAAAGGAAAAGATGAAATTGCCTAGAATAGTGTATTAAGTGCCATCTGATCTAGCCAGAATCTCTGATGACTAGCTTTGTTGATAGAGTTGTCTTTTCAGCCTATGAGTCTATGGGCTCTGAAGAATGATAAAGGAGGTACTTGTCCCTTTTCTTGTTTTATAGCTAGAGAGTGGTTTGAGGGTTCTTGATACTCCAGGATCATCTTGTAAGGTAAATGGTCTTGTACCCAGAAAGGCTGATTTTCACCTACCAAAAGAAACACAACTTTTTTTTCTAGAAAATTATGCTTTGATATCATAATTTTCCACATCAAGGACTATTTATAAATCTAGTACTTCTGCATGTGATATATGCCCAAAAGTAAGGTTACCATCTGAAGTTTCTGACTTTTACTAAACACAGCTTAAGTGCAAGTTGAAATTTGGGCAGTAAATTCCAAGCTTTTGGAAGGGGTGAGAGTGCCACCTGCTATGGCTACACATCTTTTCCTTTGGCTTCCAAATGAGGTCCTCTCCCACCCTAAGGAACCTCAGAGAGGTGGCACATCTGTAAAAGGAAACCACACTCACCTAAGCTACTCATGTAAGATTCCCTTATAATTTTGACTATTGAGATTTTTTTTTGAAGACTTGAAAGCAACTTAGTTTGTGAAAATAAAAAACTCCAGCTCACCAAAGTAGAGTAATACAGTTGAGTAAAGGTCATGTCTCCAAAGTCACTTCTTGCTTTTATGTCTGGCTTTTATGCCCCACTCGACCACTTGTACACATAAGGAATCCAATTGTCCCGGTCTCAGCCTAACCGAGATGCCTTTTTCAAATAGGTTTCCAGAAGCAAAACTCCAGTGATGTATTTCCATAGATATTTTTCTTTTCAGTTGTTTATGTCAGTTTACTACAAAAAAAAAAAAAAGGATTCAGGGTGGATGGGGTACAACTCTGAGTATTTTTCTAGACTGAAATTTTTTATTAATAATCGGTGCTGCCGGGTCATGCATGCTGCAACTTCCAACATTTCCCTTATTTGGTTCAGCTTTTTGCAAAAAGGGCTACAGGTCACACTGCAGAGTATTAAGCTTTCTGGTGGATTTTTTTACCCCAACTATGGCCCAAAAGAATTAAAAATCTTTTAATATAAATAGAGAACATATTTATCATTCCTCAATAGTTAATTAGAGTTTGGTACCTTTGTGCCTCAGGGAAGCCACGTGATATAACTGGTTATAGAATTTCAGGGTTAGGGTTTAAGGAAAGGAGAAAGCCATTGGAAAACTGATGGGCTCCATTAAGGAGACTAATGAATCTGGATGCAGAAATGTGCCAGGAACTGGCATAAACATGATTGTAGTAGAATTTATTTTCCAGTACCAATAGGAAAATCATTTTAAGTTATTATATATACTGTATTAGGAAAGTTGAGGTGAACTCTTCCTAAAGCTTCAATGCCTTTTGTTTTTGCTGACATAGAAAAATCTCAAACCTTTGTTATTTGGGAGCTCAGTATTGTTGTTTGGGCACTTTTGAGAGTTTAAGGAGCACATTTTCTACTTAATTTATATGTACTATATGTTATAGAATTGTTACCTGCAATTCTTGGATTTTGCTCCACTTCTTTTCTTTTGAAAGCCATTCTGTCCTTTGGATGTGCACAGGAGGTGTGGTCACACCATTCATTGTGCTGGATGAACACCTGCTAATGTCATGTGATCTTGCCGCATAACAGTGGCATTTCTGATAGAAAAAAAAAAGCATGGGATTTTGATTTTAAGCCAGACGCAGGTCCATTCCCTTGGATGTTACTCTTATGTCCCCATAGTTTAGCCTTTGTGGGGCAAGAGAATGAAGTTTTTCCTGCAGCTGTGGACAGCGAACACCACCCTGTTGTCATTTATGACCCAAAGGTCAATGAGACAACTTCAGGGTCTTTTTAAAAGAATGTCTTTTTAAAAGCATTGCTGAAGCAGTAAAACAAAAGAAGGCTCAGTATTTTCTTTTTAATAAAACTTACACCCTTTCAAATAAATTTTCTCCCTCGTGAAGAACCCCTAAACGAGGATGGGGGCAAATATTTTTCCAGTTGTACGTAACCATTTCTTAACATGTTTCTAAGCAAACAAAAAATAAACTCAATGAAAGGGAAGTGTTTCATTTTTAGCTAAGATGGCAGATTGCTTCTCTGTACTGAATAGTCTAGAAGTTAAGGGGGTGGTCATATTTACCATGTATAGTATTATGAGCAGTTAAATTTTATGAATATATTTGTAAAATTGTTCTTTTATATTTCATGTCAAATTAAAAAGTTTATTTCTTCACTATTGTACCTGTGGAAATACAAGCCATTTTACAGGAAAAATCTTCAAAAACTATTAAACAGATCTCACTATGTTTGTGAGTCATTTGTCTTCAGACTGGTTATCATTGGGTTCATCAGGAAATTCATCAGGACAGTAGGAGGAAGATACAAATGTAGGTTTGATTTCTGATTTCTCAAACTTCCCAGTTAATCCCAGATAGTTGAGTTTATTATTAATTGTTTTATACTCTGCACAATACATATTTAAATCTGGGTTCTAAAAATCAAAAATTTATTAAAGTTGGTGCTTATATTATCATTTCTTGGGACATTTTATCACTGTCAAATAAATCTAATTTCTAGGAAAATTTAACCTGGATGATAGAATTAATTTTCTTCAAGGTCATTATAGTCATGTTACTGCTTTTGTAACAGTCTCTCTTCATTTTTAACATAATAAGGATTGTATTAAAGCCTTCAAGCCTTAAGATGGTGTTTCTGTCATAAGAAAATATATGCATGTATGACAGGTTTTTTCCTCATCCCAATGATAGTCAATGATTCTTAGTATTATTGAGGGAAATAGATTTTTATTTCCCAAAAATATGCACTTATAAGGTTTTTATTTAAAAAGGTAAGTGTTCCATACTTTTATCAAATCTAAGATGCTATGAATTATAAGATGTGTTACTATAGAAAAACACATCTAGTTATAATTGTAAGATATATCCCATTCAGCAAGGCACCAAAACTGTGTACACTGGGGGGCTGTTAACAAATGGAGCTAAGACAACTGGATATCCACACACTAAAAAATGAAGTTGGACCCCTACCATTGACCCTAAATGGATCACAGAGCTACAGCTATAGAGCTCTTAGGAGGAACGGGGTGTGTGTGGAGGGGGAACCTTGTGACCTTAGTCAATGATTTCTTAAGATTCTACACCAAGAAAACACAACAAAATGAAAAAGGAGGTAAATTGGGCAACCAAAATTTTAAGTTTTGTACATTATTAAGAAAGTAAAAAATTCGTAAAAAAAAAAAAAAAGAAAATATGTAAATATGTGAAGCTCAGATTGGCAAGGAACCTGTGTCCAGAATGTGAAAAAAACTCTTAAAATTCATTAGCTAAAAATACAACTCCATTAAGTAATGGTCAAGTATTTCAATAGACTTTTTACAAAGAAGATACACTAATGGCCAGTGAGCCCATGAAAACATGTTCAACATCATTAGCCATCAGGGAAATGCAAATTAAAACAATACAATGCCATTTTATATCAAGATGACTAAAATAAAAAGGAAACAATAACAAATGTTGGCAAAGAAGCTGGAATATTAGAACCCCCAAACACCTGGGATGGTAAAATGATGCAGCTGCTTTGGAACAAACAATTTGGCAGTTCCTCAGAAGGTAAAATATGCAGTTATGTGATCCATCAGTTCTACTCCTTGGCATATACCCAAGAGAATTGAGAACATTTACACAAAAACATGAACACAAGTATTCATAGCATTCATGAGGGCAAAACAGTGAAAACTAATCAACTGAGGAATAGATTGGCAAATGTAGTATATCCATAGAAATAATATTTGGCTATAAAAATGAAGTACCAGTACATACTACAACATAGATGAACCTCAAAAACACTTAATGCAAGAAAACAGATTCAAAAGGCCACACTGTGTATGTCAGAAGTAGGGAAATCCATGGAGGAAAAAATTAGTGATTGACAGGGGTTAAGGAAAGAGGAAGAAGAAATGAGTAGTGTTAAGTACAGAGTTTATTTGGGGGGTAATGATAATGTTCTAAGCTTTTGTGTGGTTGTACAACTATGTGAATGTACTAAAAACCACTGTACACTTAAAAGGGGCACTTTTATAGTGTATGAATGATATCTTGATAAAACTTAAAATATGCATTCTAAATTCAAAGATGTTAGATTGTGACAAATTTTGTCTTAGAATCAAAATGCCATTTTATAATCTTAGGTGATTATTTTACCTAATTTGAGAGATGTTTTCCATAGTCTTCAAACATAACTCATTCCACTTTTTTAAAAAATGAGATTTATTGTTGCATATTTCTCCATGCACAAAATATAAGAATATAATTTGGTCAATACCACCCCTCAGTGTCTCTCGCCTCCAATACTCCCACCCCCAGGCCTTTTGCTCTCCTCTCCTGAGACCCTCCATACACATCTTTTTCCTCTGTTTTCTCTCTAGTTTCCCCACAGGAGTAGCTCACTCTGTCACACTGGTACTTGCCCATTAAAGAACACAAACATAAGCCTTCCAAAAACAAAATATTAGAAGAAAACTTCATATTCTTATGGATCGGCTGCTTTTTTTTTCTTCTTAGGATGAAAGCATAGAATGATATTCTGAAAGCCTTCAACAACTACATTACTAACAAACTGTTGTTCTAAGTGGAATAAAGACTAATACAGAACTATTTTAAAAAATCTAAACCATGGGAAGTATAAAGAGAAAAAGTCATTTATGATCCCATCACCCGGAGATTAACACTTCAAATATTTGGAAATATATCTTTCTAAACAGAAAAGGAATTTTTAGCTGTGATGTCACCTTCATTTTGGTCTGTTTGTCAATTATTTCACCAGAAAGACTGTTATTTGTCAGTTTTGAAATGTGGTTTTGGGAACAGAGGGAAAAGCGATTACGTGCGCATCCACAGACTTTGTGTCTTGCAAAAGGAGGCCACCACCATTGTCCTGGATGCAGAGCTGTAAGCCTCAACAAACTTCTTCCAACTGTTGTGCCACCCTGAAGAAAATTATGCCACACTGGGGTGCCCAGAAATGTTCTGAAGCTTTTTGTCTTCTAAATGGGTTCTAGCTGAAGAATAATACTAAGGTCATTGTTGTTAGATAAAAGGGGTATTATTGTCTTTTTCTTGCCTATTTCCAGGTCTGAACTTTAAGCTTCCATCAATTTCCTGAGACTTTGGCTTTAAATAGAGATTCTTTAGCTGCATCTACAAAGGCTACCTTCTTGGTTTCTAAGTCTCTCCAGTGTCCCCCAAAAGCTCATGTGTGAGACAATGCAAGAAGGTTTAGAGGAGCAATGATTGGGTTTTAAGAGTCGTAACCCTATCATTGAATTCATCCCCGGACTGAATTAATTGAGTGGTAACATAAAGTAGGTAGAGTGTGGCTGGAGGTGGTGAGTGAGTGGGGGTATGTCTTTGGGGTATATATTTTGTAACCAGCAAATGGTCTCTTGCTCTCTTTCTCTCTCCCCCCTGCCTGATCATAATGTGAGCTGTTTCTCTCTGCCACATTGATATTCTGCCATCTTTAAGCCCCAAGAAACAAAGCCAGTTATCTATGGACAGAGTCCTCTAAACTGTGAGTCCTTAAATAAACTTTTCCTCCTCTAAAATTGTCCCTGTCAGGTCTTTTAGACACAGCAGGGAAAAAGCTGACTGAAACACTCCAGGGATTCTCACTTTGGACAAACCACCTACAGAACAATGCAGGTGGGCTGGGGATGTGGCTCAAGCGGTAGCGCGCTCACCTGGCATGCGTGCGGCCCAGGTTCCATCCTCAGCACCACATACCAACAAAGATGTTGTGTCCACTGAAAACTAAAATAAAAATTCTCCTCTCTCTCTCTCTAAAAAAAAAAAAAAAAAGAAAGAAAGAAAGAAAAATGCAGGTGATCCATGTTCCATACTTTAAGAAATGCTTCTTCAACTATCTGATGATACTCAGCATATGCCTCTGCTGTGCTCATCAATTTGAGCAGACCCAGCATGGTTTCCTGGGAATTTGAGGTATGTGGCCCCAAACAATCACGTGTCCTTCCTGCCCTGTGATTCCAGCTGCCATTTTCTCTCAGGGGAATGGACATGACTCTAACTCTTGCTTTCCATATCCTTTGCCATTGGTTTCTTTAGTTCATTTCTTTAAGTATTTCCTTCCTGCAGAAAACAACCTCCAGAGATTTTCAAACTGGTTTGAAGAAGTTCAGAGTTCAAGATGAAATTTGTACATAATTCTGGAAACTTGCTGAGTCCTCAGAATTCTCATTAATATGATGAAAACTTGCTTAGGTCAGCAAATCAGATCTCATCAGTGTACATTTCACCAACCTTGGGTTTCTATCATCTAATGATAAAATTTGGAAAAGGAATGCTTTTTAAAATTTCAGTATTTGATTCTCCATACATTCTGAAAGTGTCCTATTGCTTAGAAGTATTGGGTTACATTTCCTCATCTCTAAAATAGAAGTATTTCTTCTTCTATAAAATAGAAGTAATAATCGTGCTCCCCTCCTTAAATATCTTATAAAATTAACATAACTCATGCATTGTGATTTATAGTAAGTGCTTAATAGATGATAGGTGCCTATATTACTTCCTTGCAAGAACATTACCTGAAGAATCTTCCTTAGAACTTGAGTCTCAGAAATACCCTGCCAAAAAGGTCATCTTACAACCTTGAGAAATAAACTAGTACATCCCTTTATTTGACCACAGACACTTTTCCTTTGTATTTCGTATGTTTAAATCTTGATGAATGCTAAAATTTTTGCTATTCTGGTACTATTGCTTCACATTCCCAGTATTACTTTTATTTTAAATGATATTATTGTGAAGCCAGTATTGGCTATAGCTTTTCAGATAGCTCTAAATCCTACTCTTTGAAGAAAACTACTGTTATTGCTCATGCACAACTCTGCATCAAGCCTCTGTGACTCTAATAAGTTTCACTTGATATTGCTGATGATCATGGAAAGACTATTCTATGAAAAGAAACACAGCAAATATAATTAAGTATGTATTTAAGAATATAAGACGATTGACAATTAATGTACCACTCTTTCAGTTGCTAGTGTTTATCAATTTTAAATGTATTTTTATAACTTCAAAAACATTCTGTTACTTAGAAGTAGCTTATTTATTTGGAAAAATGCATCTTTTGAATTGGGTGGATACTGAGCTGAATTATCACCCATGTTGCTGATGGAAAGCCTCAGAATGCCTGACCAGTTCTCTTGTTCATTTCTTCTGCAGAGAAAGAGTGAAAATTCATTTAAATTCCCACAACCTTTGCTATAAAATTCAATAAACTATCCAAATTTGAAGTCCCTGCAGGCCACCAACATTTCCCTATTTATCTGAACCAATTTATGGTAGGTTAAAACTTTTAATGGATTGAATTCTCAGTTTACATTCATGAATCTTTAGGTTGAAAACTGCTTTAGAAAATAGAGATTTCAATGATAAGTTTAGTCTGAATCAGCATGGCTGAAATCAGAAAATGCAAAATGTGGTCAGTGGGAAAAGCACTGAGTTAGGTATCAGTTTCTGATAATTGTGTGATTTCTGCTTAATCATGTGATCTGATGCAAGTTACTTAACCTCTGCTTGATTTTTACTTTGTGAGATGATGAAATTGGACTAAATCAATGATTTTCAAATTATGGGTGTATGTGCACAACACCTTTGCAAAATCAAATAAAATTGCATGCAGATTCCCAATATGTAAAGACATAAAAATGATATTTTAGTAGTATAAATTTTCTGAACTCAAATAGATAAAATTATCTAATGAGAAAAAGACTAAAATCTAGTGTTAGGGAAAATAATTGTGTCAGCCTTATCTCCTGTGTGTGTGTGTGTGTGTGTGTGTGTGTGTGTGTGTGTGTTGGAGAAAAAGTGATTTGTAGCTCATCTAAAACCTTAATACTCATTCATCAAAATCAGAAGCTTGAAAGGGGAGTAATAGAAAATTTCTTTCAAAGTTAAATCATTTACAATATTTAACAATTACATCTATTCTTATTAATATTCATGTCAGATAAAAATTACCTAATAGAGTAAGTGTAAAATCATCTATGATAGCTTACAAGTGTAGGTGGGCACCAAATAGATCTGAACTCCGTTCTTATTATAGGGCCCAAATTTTTAAAAAGATAAAGAATGATATTCATGGAGAACTCATGTTGGTAGAATCCTGTATATAGTGTCAGCTCTCAGCCCTGCTGTCCAAGAGCCTTACCTGACACATAATTATGCATGCAATTGTTAACCCATCATTTGAGAGCTACTGATAACTCAAACAGGACAAGTTCCTGCTTATCAAACCCTTTCTTTTCCACCTAAATTGATGAATGAAGATAGCAAAGGAAAACTTTAAATGCTTTAAAAAGACTGTTTTGAGCATGAGATAAAATATAATTTGTATTAAATATATTAAAAAGGAATTAAATACTTGACTAGATATAAATATTACTATTCTATGTACATGCAATGGTGATATATGTATTCACTATTACTCATTCTTTAGTATAAAATTTAATCAGAACTTTAAGATAGTTTAACTTGATTAATGTTTACATTATCATATATTCAAGTACACTGGAATACTCACACTTTGCTAATGACATCTGCACCTCATCTAATAACACATGCTACAGAATGTCTTATCTGACCTCTACTTCACTTCCTGTGGGATGGACCACTGCCCTCCATTACTTTTGGAAAACAGTGAGGAATGCCCATGGCATGTCCATACTCACAGCTAGCAATCCACTCCCTCTCCTAACACAGTCTTCAGCTTCCACCAGTTGAAGTTCATGCTTACCAAGAGTCAATTATATTTGTTCCCAAACTTACACCAATTGTCCTATTGATATTATGTACTTAAGTATTATGTAACCTCATAAAACAGGAATATTTTTGATATCAGAGTTGTTAGATTTGTGAAATTTTTTAAAAAGCAGTTTCTAGGGGCTGGGGATGTGGCTCAAGCGGTAGCGCGCTCCCCTGGCATGCGTGCGGCCCGGGTTCTATCCTCAGCACCACATACAAACAAAGATGTTGTGTCCGCCGATAACTAAAAAATAAATATTAAAATTCTCTCTCTCTCTCTCTCTCCTCTCTCTCTCTCTCTCTCTCTCTCTCTCCCTCTCCCTCTCTCACTCTCTCTTTAAAAAAAAAAAAAGTAGTTTCCAGTATGGGCAAGAAAACTGTAAAACATTGGTAAATGCATGGGGTTTTATGAAGTTTTTGCTTAGAGTGTACCTGGTGTCTTTTGGTTCTCACTCTACTTTAAGAAACTGAAAATCAGAAATGATTCCTTGTAGATGTGGTTTATTTAAGGAAGAACACTTGGATTACTGGCCAGTGGACCAATACTGAAAGAAAAGGCTTTGGTACACTGCCCAAAATGTTAGTATGCGAATGTGCATTTGTGTTCTAAAGTTAAAGTGAGACATTACAATAAATGCAAGAGGTATGTGTTCTTTTTTATAGATTTCAATTAACTGAGTAACCACCCTTCCAAACTATTTGGATGAGAGTTTCTGCTATGGTTCAAATTAGTTTTTGTGCACTCAACTACAAAACTGTATCATGATCTGTTTTCCAAAGGTAAGTTGGATGTCGAGCCTGTTTTTATTTATCTCCTTTGTTTTCAATTCTATCAAAAAATATCTAATACCACTATGTTCCATGCCAGAGGCTTGTGAAAATAAGGTATGTACAGTCTGTGGCCCTAGGTTAACTTTTCAGACTGGCAGGAATACCATCAAGTTAAAAGCAAGCACAGAGCCAGGGATCCCCTGAAAGGAAGCCTGGCCTATATTTGGAGGATGGGAGAAGTAGATTAATTATCAGAATGGATTTATTTCCCACTCTTACTCTTGGAATTGGATTAAGTACAATTTTTTCTTTTTGTGTTTTCTTTGGTTGGTTGGCTTTAGTGTTAATTATTTCCAGTTTAAAAAAAAATTAATCCTTCTTCAAAACTCTTTGGCCTAGAACCAAATAACAATTTTCTTTGACAAATGATTAACTTTCAACATATCCCTGTGAGTTCTGGCATTACCAATTTTATAAGCCACTACCATACCCTCTGGAGGCCAGCTTTTTACACACAGATACACACCATACACCTTGGCACTGTTTCCCTGACTGCCTGTCATGACCGTGCCCCCAGGAAACCTGAGTTCTGCAAATTCAGAAGACACATGACAGCTGTTATCACACTAATTACCAAGTGTGCTGCTGGTGATTTTTGATCGTGCTTTGAACGCTGTATATTAAAAGGAGAAATGCAGACTGCAGCTGTTCCCCTGCTCTTTGGGAGTCACACTGGCCTTTGCTTGGAACTGATCAACACTCACTATGCTGAGTCAAGTCTAGACTGATAAGGCCTTCAACAAAGACCCTGGTTTATTCACCTTGTGGATCCTGAACCATAATCCTGTTTCCTAAGCACAGTGATGAGTAGACCATTCTTTACAGAGGTTTCTGCTCACATTTTAACCTTCTGTTCTGTGAAAACCTACCATGTACCAATCAGTTTTCTGTCTCACCAGGATCTTGGCCTCTTAACTTTCCAATTTTGTCTGTCTTTTTTTTTTTTTTTTTTTTTTCCGAGCCCTGCAAGGTAGTCCAGAGCTCAGCTGTTTCCTCCACCTCCAGTAGCCGACAGTTACTTCACATAGCTGCAGTCGGTCCCAGTGTGAAAGAAGCTGTGGACCAAGAGCCACCTCTCTTCAGAACATGGCCTTTATAGACTTCCGTACACCAGCAACCCTCCTGTGTCTTGGGACAGAGTTTTAATTTCACTTCATGTGGCCTTTTTAATTGTTCATGGTGGGAGCATCAGTCTGCTCCACAGTATCCTCCTCAGGGGTAAGAGGAAACCCTGTATTTGAAACCTCAGAGAAGGGACTGTGTTCAAACACATGGCTTTTATTTATCTATTCAGAGAGAGACTGTGAGCAGTGTGTTTCTCTGCTCACAGTTGACGTTCCTCAAGATTTAGCAAACATCCCAAAGTTCATCTTTTTCCTCCTTTTAATTCCAAATGGTGAGGTTTTCTTACAAAAACATTCAATCAAACCCCACTTGGTGATCCTGCTTTAAATGTTCAGTGGGGATTTATGAAATCCACTTCATTTTAGAGGGGCTTGTAGACTCACTTGAAATGGACCAGAACTGATTTGGTTGGGGAGATGCATCCTTTCTATCTCCTGAAGAAGCCATTGTGCATGGAAGCAAAAAGATGGTCCAGGCTTTGGTGTTCAGGCACCAGGAGAGACGCTGCAGTTGGTGAGTCTGGTCACTCGTGTGAAAAGAGCCAGTGGACTCCGTAGGGAGCCTCCTTCTCCCAGACCTCTGACCATACAGATCATACTGTGTCCTTAGTGAATTCTCAGCCATTAGCCTTCCTCTGAGGCTTGGCAACATGAGGCAGGGCAGAAGTCAGACCCACACAGAGAACAGATTACCCCAAGGCAAAGCCCAAACAGAGCAGAGGACTTGTAAATCCTGTCGGACAGCTTTGCTCCTTGGCTTACATTCACTTTGATCTAGGACCTGGAGGATATCAGAGTGTATGTCAATTTCCATTAAGAAAACAGAAGAAAAATGCTTCCATATCCATATTCCTCTCTTTCTGATCCTGAGTTCGTGCTGTTACTTATCAATCAACTGCCAGGAAGATTCCCCTGGGCTGGCAGGAGCCTCTAGAACGATCACTGCATTCTCTCCATAAGTACTCCTCTGTTTAAGATGCAACCTCTTGACACCCCACTGCAAAACATCTAAAGGTTATAAACCACGCGGCTATTTTTAACATGTGTCCTGTGCCTCTGCACCATGAGTCAGTGACATCTCTTTTTAAAAATACTCGGCATCCCTCAGAGGAAAGATACACCCATTTAGTGTTCTCAGTTTCTACCATTCTAATCTTAAAGTCAAGAGTTGCTCCTTTTCTTGGCTGTCCTTGGAGCCTGGGAACTGTTGGGCCTCTCCCATCTCCTCCCTCTCCTCTCCCTCTCCCCCTCCCCTTCCCTCTCCCCTTCCCCCTCCCTGTGTTACTGCTCATTTCAAAGGCAATAGCCAAGGCAAATGCAAGGAAGCTGCGCTGGTGCTCATAAATTCAAGGAGCTAAAATAGCAACAGCTGTGGCAATTTCAGGATTTCAGCAGGTAATCAAGTAACTAAGTGCAAAAGCTAGATTTGACAATTCTACAGGGGACTGGGACAGAGGGCAATGAGAAATTGAGCTTCAAGGAGAATCTTCAGGAGCTATCAACAAGAAATGTAAAACCAGCAACTTCACCCAGGGAAGTGCACCGCCTTCGCTCTTGACTCTAATCCCTGAGCAGTAGGAATGCCCTTTCTCATCTCCCAGCATTTGGCTTTCTTTGGTATGTTCATCCCATATTATATACTGCAGTTCACTCTATATTTGGGGTTACATTTTCACTGGTTTAATAATATCTTTCAACACACTCATGAAAAGATGGTCATGTGCCAACTGAAGTGAAGCCTGTGAGTAACATTTCTTCTAAAATGTTCTTTTCAAATCTAGAGGGCAGTGATTCTCAGTCTCTATGAAGGGTAGCCAGGCCCTCTTGTTCACTGTAGAAGGGTTAGAATAGTATTCAAGTGATACAGTGCCTTGTTCTCTTTTATCACTAGACATTATGATGAAAGAGGTCACATTAGGACAAAACTCGGTTATAAGCATTAGCATAGCAGCTAAGAGCAGAGGCTCAAGACAGGCTGCTTAAGTTCAAATCCTGGCTCTGCTACTTACAGGCCTGCAACATTGGGCAAATTTCTTAACTGTTCAGTGTCCCAGTTTCTACACCTATGTAACAGTGTACACGATATTCACCTTAAATCAGTTCAATGAGAACTGATTGATCCACTACATGGAAAGTACCTACTATAATGCCTAGCATGTAGTAAGCACTCAGTAAATGCTATCTCATCTAATTAAACAAATCATGTCTCTCTTCAATAATAAGCACCAGATAAGCAGTGGGAAAACCCAGCAAATTTATAAGAAAAGTAAAAATAAACTTTTGACATTTTTAAACATCTTTGTGTTAATTGAAGCTCTGTTGTTTGCAGATTCAGAAATCCAACTTCTGAATTCATCTAGGAGGACAAAAAAGAAATTTATTGGCTCTTGTACTTTGGCTTCAGAAACAGCTAGATCTAAGAGCTCTGTCTCTTGGCTGGGCTTATATAGTTTTGCCTGCAGTCATCTGTGGGAAATATGGTTGCTCCCCCCACCCCCAACCCCTTATTTATACCCTTCTGGCCTGACATCTCCAGCAGAGGCATCCCAGGAAGGGTAGGGATTGGCTGAGCATAGAACCAGTCACTATGGATGGAGGGATGTTGTTATCTCGCTAGGATCAAGTGCCTTCCCCTGGAAAACTCGGGGTAGAGAGTGAGGAAGTTGGAGGAAGAGGCAAGACTTGTAATGGGTGTTCCAGCCAAACCACAACTTTGTAGAATCAAATCCCCTGGGAAAGAATGGTCCTAATATCAGAGGAAAGTGGTACTGGGGGTAAGGTTTGCAGTCTGAAACCATAGATGCCCGTCTGCAGCTAAAAGGAAAGGACCTTCAATCTTCTGTATAGAGATGGAAAATATAGGAAGTGTGTTTCATCTGTCATGCCAACATAGAAAACTTGCATGTGAGCTCCTAGAACACTGTATTGAAAAACATTCTGAGGTCGCCTCCTTGCTCAGACAAAATGATGACCTGCCATGGGTATGGTTTGAGGAGTCAGGGAACATAAGCCAGGTGATAACTGCCTGTATAATGCCAATTGAAGAACACTTACCCACAAACTAAGGACACCACCCTGAGGGACTTTCAACCAGAACCACATGTCAGCACAGAGCTTCCCAACTAGAGCCAATTCAAACTGGCCACCTGACTGCTAAACCTGGCAGGTTATACGCCTGTGAAGCCACATTACAACACCACACACAGTGACCCTTCTCTATTAAAACAGAAGACAGAAAATGCTGATTTACCTCTGTCAAAGTCTCTTGGATTGGCCTCTCACAAAACTTACCTTGAGATTCTTCACCAAAAAACAACAAATAGAACAAGAATAAAATTTAGACTCTTTAATTTTTCTTTCTTATGGTTTTATACTTGAAATGAGATGGTATCTGTAGTGTTATACCAACTCCTAGGTGTGCTCAGTGCTCTTTAAAAGTAGTTCTTTTATGATTATTTTCACAAAATTTTTCTTTCTTATAAAGCATGCATTTTATCACTAAATAAAAAGTGAGGACACTGTGCACCCAAATGTAGTTGAAAGATTCGCTTAAAAAGTTTCAGAAAAGATCTCCCTGTATTAATGATTTTTTTGTGTGTGTATGTGTGTTTTATGCTTTGTCACTGGGGGCCTGTGGTTTGCGGAGGGACTCTACCACCCCCTTCCCCTGCCCAGGGTTAGCTAATTCTTAGCTAACTTGTCTGTCTGCAAACCTTTCATTTACAAATCAACCAATTCACAGTCCACATCCCCAACCACCTCTTTTATTTAAAAGGGCCCATATTTCCCTTCCCTAAATCACCCCAGGGTCAAGGACCAAAATGGAAACTACCCCTATAGCTTAGAACCCACCGAAATTATTCCAGCTATCCAACCCTACACTGCTTAATCTCACCTACTCTGCCTCTCCCATTCTTTCCCTTGAAAGGAACTGCAAAGGCTTAGTGTCCTGCTTCTGCCTCCTTGTACCTGCCATTATTGAAGCCCTGCCTGACGTGGCATGCCCCTCCTCCTGGGAACTGTAAGCAATATACTCTTCTTTCAAAGGCAGTTGTTTCTGTCATCCTACTACAGATCATTATCACAAATCCCAGGTACATTTTTAAACCCCACTCCCATGACCACAAACAATAGGGTTGAAGAATAATGGAGGAAGAAAAAAACACTCCCAAAATTGAAGTCAAAAGAAAAATGTGGGAAAAGGAAAGACTCGAAATACAAATGTGTTGATACAGTTATTCATTTTCTTTCTGTAGTTTTGTTTGGGGAAAAAAAAGTTATCAAAACCCAAGCAGATATATAGAATTTCTATAGGAATAAATATCTATTTGCTATTGGGTTTGTGCCAGAGTTTGAACAAAATTATGGACAGTATTAACATTTGTAGAAGTTATCTCTGATGTGACCTCTAGCAATTCCGCAGTCAATCTCATGAAACACATTTGAACTTGGAACCATCAATTTTTTTTTTGCATTATTATTATTTATTTTCAAAAAAAAGTGATTTCTTTTGTTGTAGTGGAGGTTTTAAAACACCAAGCTCTTGTGCTCTATGTGACACACTCAAGTGTTAAGCATCAGAAGAACCAAGTTCTAATGCTTTTTAGAGTAAAGAATGGAGAGGGGAATCACGATGAAGAAAAGGGTGGGCCTACCCATCACCTCAGTGTGCACAGGAGGGAGCTCCTCCTCAGGGACCATGCCAGGGGCTGTATCCGAAGAAAAGAGAGGAAGAGATTTCCAGGCTGAGAAAGACCCGGTGGAAGCATCCATTTTTGGATAAACCATTTGTACTAAAGCAATGAACACTTCCTAGAGAGCGACTGGGGGAGGCAGATGTTTAGGTAATATATGGCTGCTTTGCATTTCTACAACACCTTTCATCTAAGAGCTGCAGAGTGTAACACAAACATTAACTAATAAATTAAGCCTGGTGGCACCTCTGCATGATCGATAGACATAATAGTCATTTTTATAGTGTAGCAGAGGCAGCAACCTGCTCACAAGTGCTCAGGTCATTTACCCAAGGTCAAAAAGAGGGAAACTTTCCAAATAAAGGGCCAGTTCTCACCACACTCAGACTATGGGCTTTTTCTCACTTAGCAGATAAGCTACTTCAAGAGTGTGGTTTCCTCCACGAGCATTTGGTGGGCACCCAGAGGGGGCTGTGTGTGTACCCTGGTTTCCAGTGATTCACTTCAGGAGGTATCTCTTTAATTTAGCTTGGAGATGATTTGAAAATGGTAAGTCTTAGATGAAAGCTTTAACTCCTTTTTTTCCTGTTGACCCAGGAATTAATTTGTTTGCTAACGAGGGTCTCTTTCTGGGATGATGGTGACTAGCTCTAGAGTTATGTGTTCAGGTTACTTAATCTCATTATGCAAAGGATGTAACATAATCCAAGAATATCAAACAACGTGTATATGTAGACATTAATGGAATTATTTAAATCACTGTTTAAATTTCTGAAAACTTATAAAATTGTCATTGGAAATAGTGGAACTTCTCTATGGAAGTCAGTACCACATCCCTAACAGAATCTAACTGGTTCATTTGTTCAGTATGTGATTCTTTAGTCCGACATCATTGAATTCCTTCGTAAGGGATGCTTCTTTCCACTCCCACAAGCAGGACTCAGTAATAACCTATCCTATAGTGAGATTGTTCCACCTTCCCTTTCTATTAACCACATGGTTTCTTCAGTAGTATAATCAGAAAGAAGGAAAAATACCGTGAAGAAATTTAATATAAAAACTCGGATGCTCATGCTCCCTTTTCCAAAGAAAATGGCCAATTCTTTTAACAAAGCGACTCTGATTTCTACCTTAGCACATGTCACCAAACTTCTCAGAGAGAACCTAACTTACCCCTAAGTCACTCATGTTCTTAATTTCCATTTTTATCTTTTGAAGATGTTCTAAGTGAAATAAGGCATGATGTACATGTGGCTGTTCTGCATTCAGCCTCTTCCTCTTGCAGATCCTGTCCTTCAAGAGCAGTCACACTCACGTTGGAGAAGTCAGGTACTCTCAACTTCTGCAGATTGCTTTGCATGATTCAGCATGTCCCCACCCTGTCCTCACAACATCCAAGTACAGACACTGACTTGGTGTTGTAAGGTGACTTGATCCTTGATCCTAAGGTGGCAGAATCAGGCTGGTCTCCATTTCCTGGTTTTCAGCCTGAGCCCAGTGCACTGGAAACCATGCGAAGTGGAGTCAGACAATGCTGGATACAAACCCAACTCTGGGAACTGGTTCTTCTAAAAAAAAAATCTGTTACAGTGCCCTATCGTCTCAACAAAAAGTTGGGAGCTTATCCAGATGGAAGAGTATGTGAGTTTGTGGGGGAATTCCCGTGGTTTAGGAGGAAAAAGATACTTTTAGTAATTCTGGTACAGCCTTCTGGGAGGCTCCTTGGAATCATCCTCAGGGACAATGCAGCTCTTTTAAAGCATGGTTTGTCTTTCATTAGGATGTTAATAAGCTTTGGTGTACAATCAACTTCTGATACAGGCAAAAAGACAGGATTAAAGAAGAGCAAGTGATCAGAAACATCCACCAGTCAACCAGCAGTCCCGGGCCTCTATAAATTCGGGGTTTGCTCTTGCGGTCCCCGTGAGTTGCTCAGATTTCTCTTGTTTGTCGAAATTGGTAAAGAAGGTCCAAAGACCTTAGAGAGGAGAGAACCACCCCAGAGCCCTTTGGAGTGAGAGTGAGGTCATTCCTCATTGTGGGGCTCTGTGGTTTGGCCTTGGGAGCCTGGCCCTACTAAGCCTGTGGCTCATTTGCCTCCCTCTGGAGGAATAACCCAGGGTCGGCTGAAGGAACAGCCCTGTTGCTCTCGCCCTCATTGTTAAGGCTTTTAGGGAAAAGATGTGGTCTCTTTTTCAGGAACTCCTACTGCAGTCTTTAAAGCAGCCATGACAAACACACCAAGAGCATGAAGCCAGTCCTTCTGATCTTCCAGCGCATTCGTGTTGTGATAGAGAACTATCCCTGCTCACTGGAGCCTCCGCTCGACTGAAAACGGACAGGGTGGAATGGTTTTGTAACAAGGGAGGGAGATTCAGTTACAATTATCACTTGGTGACAAAACAGTTGAATTCTCATTTTGACTTGGATTTCAAGTGTGATTTGACAATGTGGGCGTGATGAAATAGTCTCTCTCTGTATTAACATTGCAAAACACAGAGTAACAAGTTAAAAAAGAATCACTAGGAGGATTTTATTGCAGAATTAACAGGAGGACTGGACAAAGCAAGAAAAGGGGCAGGAAGCAGAGTGTACAAGACACAGCAGAGCTGCCTGCCTGCCGCTGGCTCAAGAGAAGCCTGCAGCACCACCCTGTCACTCACTGCCCGCCCCCACTCATGGCAGATCACTTCTGGCTCAGCCTCATCTTTGGTCCCTCCCTTGAAATTTAGATTCCTGGTCATTAACACTCTACCATCTATTCCCAAATGCCACCCTTCATTTCTATCTTAAGGTTCCTTCAGAGTAGAAAGAGTGTTAAGATGCTAGACTTCCAAACACTAAAATGTCTAGTGTAGCACAGCACATTTTTGTCTGCCTAGGAAATTCCCACCACACATTTCCTGCCTCATTCTGGAGCCTGCCTGTCTCTGTCTCTGTCTTTGTCTCTATCTCTGTTTGTCTGTCTGTCTGTCTCTATCTATATAAATTTTATTTATTATAATAAATTCTATTTATTATATACATTTTATTTATTTAATTTATTTATTATTACAATAAATTTTATTTATTATATATAGTAAATTTTATTTATTTATTATAAATTTGATTTGTTATATAAAATAAATTTTATTTACAAAATTTATTTCTATTTAGCCAAATATATATAACAGAGTTTACCATTTTTGCCATTTTTAAATGTATAATTTGGTGGCATTAAGTACATTCACAGTGCTGTGTCACCACGCTCTATAGCAGACTAATTTCAGTCAAGTTTTTTCCACCAGTGAATGTGGTCAGAGGAGACTGGAGGCAATCCTGTGGAAAGCCATGGATAGTGACCTAGTGCAAGGAAAGATGCCTGGCTGCACCTTTTCATGCCATGCGGCACCAGCTGACAGACGGTATTTATAGAACAGCACCCCTTTTATTACTACTGTGGCTTATCAGCACCTAGCAGTTGTTTTGTGTTGAAAAGTAGACTGTGCCCAGGTAGAAATATTTGGTTCAAATATGGCCACCTAACTTAACACTTGGGTCCCTTTCCAGGGCCCATTAGTTTTTTCATAAATGATTCCCAGTCCAAAGTTAGGAAGTTGAATAAATTCCTAATAAATGAAATACTTTTCAGAGGAACTCCAATTAATCCTGGAATTGTGGTCATTAGAAAATGAATTGTTTGCTCACATGTCATCTGTAACTACATTCTAGACATCTTCATCACACTTATGTATAACCTAAGAAGAGAACCTCTGCCACCGTTTCTGCCACAGTTCTGATGTCACCTACTTTGCATAAGAGCCTTGTCCACATACTCCTAGTAGAGAAGGAGCAACAGCACAGCACTGTTGACCACGGTGGCGCAATGGATTCCATTGTTCCTAAGCCTTGGAAACTATATAAGCTCAATAATTTAGAGCCCTTCCATTAATAATATCCTTGAGATTATTATGGTTGTTCACATTTCCTGACCACATGAGGCGAGTTGTCTACTCAGGAAGTGGATTTTATAATCCATCTGCTTCTATTTTTTTAAATTAGAGCTTTATAGTTATAGGTGGTAGTTGGGTTCAGCCCCAAATCCATCAGTTTTTGTACAACTAGTTTAAAAAGAGAAATGGAAACTGTTGCGGAGCAGGCTGAACAAATGTTGGCTGCAGGGTGGGCTGAACACTGGACCCTCATCAGTCTGGTTCCTTATCGCTTGTTTGCCTCAAGTCTGAATACTCAACCCCACTCAAGATTGAACACTTGACCCTCACCTGTCTGGTGCAACAGAAACCTACATCTGACCCCTGCCCCCGTCTGCCTGAAGGCAGAAGATGACACCCTTAGCAACTACTGTATGGTCCAATCATTGTATGCCAACAAGGCAGCTTGCAGACCTGAAGACCCCATTAGATTTTGGCTGTAAAAACTCTCCTGCCGGGACCCCCTCTCTTGCTCTTTCTTCTCTTTCTTTCTCTCTCTCTCTCTCTTTCTTCTTCTTCTCTCTCTCTCCTCTCTCTTTTCTCTCTCTCCTCTCTCCCTCTTTCTTCTCTCTTTCCCTGCTCTCTCTTCTCTCTCTCTCTCTTTCTCTTTCTCTTCCTTCCCTGTTAATCAGACACTACTGCAATAAAGATCTCTTGGTCGCTCTGAGTGTCGGGGTCACTTTCCTTTCAGAGACTGTTATGAGGGTGTGAACAAAACAGGGGACAGGAGGGTTGGTGGCCAGCCATATGGTCTCCAGAAGCCCAGGGTGGTGTGAGTTCTCAGGGTCAGATAATTTATCATCCTGACTGGGGAGGAGGGATGGGAAGGGAGAGTGTGGAATTGGGTGAACAGGCAAGGTAGAATGGTTTGTGACAACAGAGAAGGATTCAGTTAAAATTCTCACTTGGTGAGAAAAAAAAATTGAATTCCTATTTTGACTTGGAGTTCAAGTATGACTGGACAATGTGGGGGTGGTGCAATATTTTCTCTCTGTAAAATTGTCATCAATGTTCCAAAAGAATTTCCACTCTTTGGGTTGGTTCCACATTGTTCATGATTGTTTGTTGAGGAGAGGGAATGGTGGGTTCCAATCTAAGGATTAAGTAGAATCCTTCCCCTGGGAGATGCACCTGTCTCCTGCCATTTTCAGAAGCATTAAATTAGGCCTTCTTTACACTCATTGGTTGATGACAGTGGCATCTCCCTGCAATCTCTTCCCATTTCCTTCTCTGCTGAGAATCAGCTATAGAGTGGAACTGACAATTTTAGGGAGCTTCGAATTGGAATCTCTTGTGCATTCTTACAACCTATTTTTCTTCCAGTTGGTGAATAGCTGGTAAACAAAAAGGCTTAAGTTACAGAGGGCTTAAGTCACAGATTAACTCCATTTCTGGAGCTGGTATCTCTTCAAATTGCCTGTCTCTTCCTTTCTAGGCTCTTGCTTTAGAGAGGTACAGAATTACAACTGAATGAGTTACCATGGCAATCTCTATACATTATATTTTAAGTGTTCCACACCCTAGTTTGATTGCAGAGATTTTAATGAATGACTTCTGTGTTTTGGATAATAACATGCTTTTTAAATTAATGGATTGTAAACAGACAAAGGTAGTTAAATTGGTTTTGATTAAAGGATAGCTCATGTAGATATGCTGCTCAAACAACAAAGCATTATTTCTTCCCAAATCTGTACCAAGAAAAATACTGCTATTCACTTCTGTCATCACTTCTATCCTGGAAACCCGCGACAGGATCCTCATAAGTCAGAAAATCTAGTGATGTTGGCCTTGCCATGTTGATATCTAAAATTGGCTCTTGCTGGTTGTCTCAGGATGCTGTCTATGATTGGTAAATAATAAACTCTATCAGCTAGACATGGTGATGCATGCCTATAATCCTAGAGGTTTAGCAGTCTGAATCGGGAGTATTGCAAATTTCAGGCCAACCTCAGCAATTTAGGGAGGCTCTAAGCAACTTAGCAAGACCCTGTCTCAAAATAAAATTTTTTTAAAAGGACTGGGGATGTGACTCAGTGGTAAAGTGCCCCTGGGCTCAATCTCTGATACAAAAAATAAAAAAAAAAAGAAGAAAGAAAGAAAGAGGACCAAGGAAATGCTTAACATGTTTTTTGAGGGAGCTGGACAAGGACAAAGCATAAACCTCTTCGATGCTATTTCACTTGCTTTGCAAATATATTCACTGGTTACAGGAAAAGTGCTTAGAACAGTGCTTGCCACTTTTTAGGCACTTGCGTACCTTCTTACCATGAAGCCTGGATGGTAAGTTTTAAGAGGTTTTTGTTTCAAAGAAACTTAATAAAAAGAACTTCACAACATTTGAGGTTTCAGTCTTCTTTGGTGGTTAAGGTGAATGTAATTTGGGTTGGGCATGTCACTAGCTAACCTAGAGAAGCCATAAAGAAGTTGCATCCTATTGTCTTTAGAGGTTTTTTTTCTAGTGTTCTCTAGACCCACTGGCATTTGTCCCATTGCCTCCATCCAAAAAATGGTTTGGAATGGAAATGCAACTTACTGGAGGGTGGAGATGGCAAGAAGAGCTTTTTGCTGAAAGGTTAGATAATTCTGAGTGGGGCATTGGTCTAGAAGGAATAAAAGTCGAAACAATGAACAACAACAATTCCTTTAGCTCTCCCCTTAAACCACAAATCTAAAGAACCTAAATAACGACAGTCATGACCCACAGCTTCCTGGGGTATTAGTTCCCACCCACTCTCCACTCTCCGGCTCCTCTGACTTCTTCCACCCTAACACCTCACAAGCAGCCTCTCCTCTCAAGAAAGGAGGAGTAGGAGAGCCCCTTCCTCTTGGTGTTTCCACCAGTCTTTGTGGATATTTTCTTCCTGGGTGTTGTAAGTTCTGGAAGAAGATAATGATAGTTCCAAAGCACTAGGCAAACTGGGGCCCAGTATCCAGAGCAGTTGTCTTCCTCAGGTGGGGACCTGCAGCTAAGGTCAACATGATGTTTTTTCTTAGAGTCAGCCACCTACTTTCAACTCAGGGAAAGAATGTCTCCCATTGCCTTGACCTCCATCTTTCTCTTTGGATATAACAGGCCCCGCTACCCATTCCTTTCTACCCAGAGCCATGCTGCTTCTTTAGAGAATCCACTTAATTGTCAATGACTGTTCTTTCCCTTTCTGGGGTGGGATAGTTTGTGCTAATGTCCCTCTTTAAATGATTATATCCCCTAGGGTGGTCATGTCGTGGGAGAGTATTCAAGAAAGGGGTTCATCCCATCACAGGGCTAGGAGGGAAAATAACCCTTTGAGCCTAGCTGGGAAGGAGAGGAGGTTCATGGACTTTGGTGACAACAGGGAACTCTGTGGACAGGGTATATGCACATAACCCAACAGGTGCCTAGCGAATCTTATGCCTCTAAGTTCAACTACTTCCTTGGACATTTCAGTGCTTCATTGTTTCTCCAGAACGAAGAGTAGAAAAAATTGAAGGGGAGGATAATATGATTTTCCCTGACTTTTGGAAACAATGAGATGTCTATTTTAAGACTTTTATCCACGTGATTGGCTTATTGTGGGAGGCCATCCTCGCATGTGATTTGAGTTACCTCCCTGGCTGGGTGAGAAGCGCTTAGACACAGCTATGTTTTCCCCACCCTTTCCCAGGTCTGAGGGCTTGTCCATGCAGAGGTGTGCCTGGCCACTGCCCTGAAGACCCAATCGTCGCCCCTGACCTTGGGATGCTGCCCCTCTTAACCTTCATTGAGTGGGATTTTCCCTTGAATTTTTGTTCACCAATAAAAGCCCACTCCCTGGCGTGTTCTCTGTGGCTCGCTAGTCTCTTCTGTAAACCTCGATACCGCATTAGGTGGCTGGAGGCGGGAGCTAGGAGAAGCCATCCCAGAGCTGGTTTTAAAGGTAATTAGAGTCTTGTCTCTTTAATTTAAAACTCCCTAGCATTTACTCAAGAATCCAATCTTCTAAATGAAGCCAGCACTGGTCGCGTGGCAGAGCTTATTGTGGTAATGGTAATGAACATGATGCATTTAGAATTTTTCCTACTGATATGTATATCCTTGTCTTTGACTTGCATCAGATGACAGAATGACTTTTACCTCACTTATGGAACATGAGCCCATGGAGAAATCCACAAGTATCTCTGACTTGCTCCTATGCAAGGGCTGGATGTTTGAGAAGCCATGTGGTCTGATGGGTGGCTCCGCAGTTACCAGAGTAATTAGGCCCTAGGGAAGATACCATATAAAAAACCTAATCCGGGCTCCACTGTTCTAGGATCTTGCAATCAAAGCTAACTATATGGGTAGCTATGTTGTGTCCTGTATGGACTACTGCTACATGCAACTTAGGTGAATAAACAAAGTAATACAACTATACAAGGAGTTCACACTGCCAGCCTACTTCTGCCTTCTTGCTCAGCCCCATCCATTCTTGTTGATGAATTTCCTCTGCAGGTTCCAGTCCATGCTGGTCCACAGACCCCACCTACAACCACAGTCACACCTGTGCAGGGAAGGCAATCCTGCCATGCCACCCTCTCATCCCAGGCCTAAGTGTGATGGAGAAGCAGGCAGACGAGAATCTGTGACTCAGGTTGCCAGACCTTCCTCTCTGAGATCCGTTCCACATGGAAACTTGATGGGAGCCAGGAAGGAGGGCTCCCTAGTGCAATATCAATTCAGAGCCAAGCAGCAAAATAGGGCTGGTAGCTCCACAGAGAAATAGTGTGGCAGACGAAGCCATTTGTTCCTTAATTAATGTAACAGCTGTAAGCAGTATCTCCCCACCCCCATAATCTTCCTAGCAACTCTGGTGGGTTCTTCCTGTCTGTTGGCTGTTGGTGCTGTATGTTTCAAAGAATTGACAATGTGATTTTGTCCCCAAATATACAGCATGCTTTATTGTGAGTATTCACTTAATAAAAATTTAATTTGTGTGTATGTGTGTGTGTGTGTGTGTGTGTGTGTGTGTTACTGAGGATTGAACCCAGGGCCTTGTGCATTCGAGGCAAACCAACTAAGCTATATCCCCAAACCCTTTTAAAAATTTTTAACACATTTTTAAATGTATTTTTTAGTTATAGTTGTCAATATCTTTATTTATTTATTTATTTTTATGTAGTGCTGAGATTTGAACCTAGGGCCTCATGCATGCTAGGCAAGCACTCTACTACTGAGCTACAGCTACAGCTCAAATCAATGGTTCTGATGGAAAGAACACACTCATTGGCTCAGTAGCCATACGTTACATTAATTTGCTCTAACATATCACATCTGGCACAGCACATTCAGAAGGGGCTACTATATGGTCGACCATGGCAATCTATTGCCATCCTCCAGGATCTGATCTTTGCAAAGTTTTGACAGGTAATTCAATGGAGATGTGATGAGGACCTCAACCCTGCACCCCTAGGTTTTGCCCAATTACTTTTATGAATTGCTGTAATCTCTCCTGGTATGCACTATTGTTTTTTTTAAATTTATTTATTTATTCCAATTTGTTATACATGACAGCAGAATGCATTTCAATTCATAGTACACATATAGAGCACAATTTTTCATGTCTCTTGTTGTAGAAAAAGTAGAGTCACACTGTTTGTGTCATCATACATGTACTTAGGGAATGATGTCCATCTTGTTCCACTTTCTTTTCTATCTCCATGCCCTCTCCTTACCCTTTCCTCCATATTGACCTATTTAAAGTTTCTCCATTCTTCCCATGCTCCCTTCCCCACTTCATTATGGATCAGCATCCATATATCAGAGAAAACATTCAGCCTTTGGTTTTTTGGGATTGGATTACTTCACTTAGTATGATATTCTCCAACTCCATCCATTTACCTGCAAATGTAATTATTTTATTCTCTTTTATTGCTGAGTAATATTTCATTATGTATATATACCACAATTTCTTTATTCATTCATCTACTGAAGTTTAAGGTCTGGTATAGTGATGCCACCTGCTTCACTCTTTCTGCCATCTAGTTGGTTCCACAATTTAGCTATTGTGAATTGTGCTGCTCTAAACATTGATGTGGCTATATCCTTGTACTATGCTGTTTTTAAGTCTTTGGGTATAAAACTCCACACTTTGAGTTTTGTGCATGGTGAGAGATAGGGGTTTAATTTCATTTTTTTGCATATGGATTTCCAGTTCTCTGGATATAGACTGAGGAAAGGGATAGGTGGGTGAAATGGTGGTTCCATTCCCAGTTTTCCAAGAAATCTCCATACTGCTTTCCATATTGGTTGTACCAATTTGCAGTCCCACCACCAATGTATAAGTGTACATTTTTCCCACATCCTAGTCAACACTTATTATTGTTTGTCTTCTTAATAGCTGCCATTCTGACTGGAGTGAGATGATTTGCATTTCTCTAATTGCTAGAGATGATAAAATTTTTTTCATATATTTGTTGATTGATTGTATAACCTCTTCTGAGAAGTATCTATTAAGGTCCTTGGCCCTTTTGTTGATTGGGTTATTTGTGTTTTTGGTGTTCAGCTTTTTGAGTTTTTTATATACCCTAGAGATTAGGACTCTATCTATCTGATGTGTGAGGGGTAAAAATTTGCTCCCAAGACATAGGCTCTTTGTTCACCTCACAGGTTGTTTCTTTTGCTGAGAAGAAACTTTTTAGTTTGAATCCATCCCATTTATTGATTCTTGATTTTAATTCTTGCACTGTAGGAGTCTTATTAAGGAAGTTGGGGCCTAATCCCACATGATGAAGATTAGGGCCTACTTTTTCTTCTATTAGACACAGGATCTCTGGTTGTATTCCTAGGTCCCTGATCTACTTTGAGTTTTTTAGTTTTGTGCATGGTGAGAGATAGGGGTTTAATTTCGTTTTGTTGCATATGGATTTCCAGCTTTCACAGCGCCATTTGTTAAAAAGGCTATCTTTTTTCTAATGCATGTTTTTGGCACTTTTGTCTAATAAAAGATAATTGAAAATTTTGTGGGTTAGACTCTGTGTTCTCTCTTCTGTACCATTCGTCTACCAGTCTGTTTTGATGCCAATACCATGCTGTTTTTGTTACTATTGCTCTGTAGTATAGTTTAAAGTCCGGTATAGTGATGCTACCTGCTTCACTCTTCCTGCTAAGGATTACTTTAGCTATTCTGGGTCTCTTATTTTTCCAGATGAATTTAATGATTGCTTTTTTCTATTTCTATGAGAAATGCCATTGGGATTTTGATCAGAATTGCATTAAATCTGTATAGTGCTTTTGGAAGTATGGTCATTTTGATAATATTAATTCTGCCTATCCCAGAGCAAGGTAGATCTTTCCATCTTTTAAGGTCTTCTTTGACTTCTTTAGGGTTCTGTAGTTTTCATTGTATAAATTTTTCACTTCTTTCATTAAGTTGATTCCCAAATATTTTATTTTTCTTGAGGCTATTGTAAATGGGGTAGTTTTCCTCGTTTCCCTTTATCACTGATATACAGAAATACCTTTGATTTATGGGTGTTGATACTTTGCTGAATTTGTGTACTAGTTCTAGGAATTTTCTGGTGGAACTTTTTGGGTCTTCTAGGTATAGAATCATATCATCAGCAAGTAGTGCCAATTTGAGTTCTTCTTTTTCCTATGTGTATCCCTTTAATTTCTTTCATCTGTCTTATTGCTCTGGCCAGTCTTTCAAGAACTATGTTAAATAGAAGTGGTAAAGAGGGCACCTTGTATTGTTCCAGTTTTTAGAGGGAATGCCTTCAATTTTTCTCCTTGTAGAATGATGTTGGCCTGGGGCTTTGCATAGATAGACTTTACGATGTTGAGATATGCTCATGTTATCCCTAGTTTTTCTAGTGTTTTGAACATGAAGGGGTGCTACATTTTGTTAAATGCTTATTCTACATCCATTGAGATGATCATAAAATTCTTATCTTTAAATCTATTGATGTGATGAATTGCATATATTGATTTCCACATGTTGAACCAGTCTTGCATCCCTGGGATGAACTTCACTTGATTGTGGTGCACTATCTTTTTAATATGTTTTTGTATTTGATTTGCCAGAATTTTATTGAGAATTTTTGCATCTATGTTCTTTAGAGATATTGATCTAAAGTTTTCTTTCTTTGTTGTGTCTTTATCTGGTTTTGGGATCAGGATGATACTAGCTTCATAGAATGAGTTTGGAAGTGCTCTCTCTTTTTTCTATTTCATGGAATAATTTAAAGAGTATGAGTTCTTGTTGACAGTCTTATAGCACTTAGCTGTGTATCCATCTAGTCCTAGGCTTTTCTTGGTTGGTAGGTTTATGTTGGCATCTTCTATTTCATCACTAGAAATTGATCTGTTTAACTTGTGTATATCATCCTGATTCAGTTTGGGAAGATCATATGACTCTAGAAATTTGTTGATGCTATTGATATTTTCTATTTGAGTATAAATTTTCAAAATAATTTCTGATTATCTCCTGTATTTCTGTAGTGTCCGTCATGATGTCTCCTTATTAATAATGGATGTTAGTAATTTGAGTTTTCTCTCTCCTCTTCATTGACATGGCTAACAATTTATCAATTTTATTTATTTTTTAAAGAACCAACTTTTTGTTTTGTCAATTTTTTTCAATCGTTTCTTTTGTTTCAATTTCATTGATTTCAGCTTTTATTTTAATTATTTCCTGTCTTCTTCTGCTTTTGGTGTAGATTTGTTCTTCTTTTTCTAGGGCTTTGAGATGTAATGTTAAGTCATTTATTTGTTGACTTTTTCTTCTTTTAAGGAATGAACTCCATGGAATGAATTTTCCTCTTGGTACTACCTTTATAGTGTCCCAGAGATTTTGGTATGTTGTATCTGAGTTCTTATTTACCTCTAAGAATTTTTAAATCTCCTCTTTAATGTCTTTTGCAACCCATTGCTCATTCAATAGCATATTATTTATTCTCCAGGTGTTGGAGTGGCATCTTTTTTTTTTATTTTGTCATTGATTTCTAATTTAATTTCATTGTGCTCTGATACAATGCAGGATAGTATCTCTACTTTTTTTGTATTTGCTAAGAGTTGCTTTGTGCATAATATATGATCTATTTTAGAGAAGGATCCATGTGCTGCTGAGAAGAACATTTATTCACTCACTGATGGATGAAGTATTCTATATAAGTCTGTTAAGTCTAAATTATTGATTGTATTATTAAGTTCTGTAGTTTCTTTGTTTAGCTTTTGTTTGGAAGATCTATCTAGTAGTGAAAGAGGTTTGCTAAAGTCACTCAGAATTATTGTGTTGTGGTCTATTTGACTCTTAAACTTGAGAAGAGTTTGTTTGATAAATGTAGATATTCCATTGTTGGGATATAATATATATATATATATATATATATATATATATATATATATTATAATTGTTATGTCTTGTTGATGTTTGATTCCTTTAAGCAGTATGTAAGATCCTTCTTTATCCCTTTTGATTAACTTTGGCTTGAAGTCTACTTTATTTGATATAAGGATGGAAACCCCTGCTTGTTTCCGCAGTCCATGTAAGTGGTATGTTTTCTGTGGATGGCTTTTCCTATGAGATAAGTCTCTTGGAGACAGCTTATTGTTGGGTTTTTTTTAAAATCCAATCTGCCAGTCTATGTCTTTTGATTGATGAGTTTAGGTCATTAACATTCAGGGTTATTATTGAGACATGATTTGTATTCCCAGCCATTTTTGTTTATTTTTGGTATTTAACTTGACTTGGTTTCTCCTTTGATTAGTATTTCCTCTCATGTAATACTTCTCTTTGCTGATTTTAATGATGTTTTTTATTTCTTCCTCATGAAACATTTTGCCAAGGATGTTCTTTAGTGCAGTCTTCCTAGTTGTAAATTCTTTTAATTTTTGTTCATCATGGAAAGTTTTTATTTCATCATCAAATCTAACATTTAATTTTGCTGGATAAAAGATATCCATTTTCTTTTAGAGCTTGGTATATGTTGTTCCAGGATCTTCTAGCTTTCAGAGTCTGGGTTGAAAAATCTGCAGAGATCCTAATTGGGTTCCCATTATATGCAATCTGATTCCTTTCTCTTTTGGCTTTTAAAACTCTCTCCTTATTCTGTATGCTAGACATTTTCACTAAAATGTGCCTTGGTGTAAATCTGTTGTGATTTTGTACATTTGGGGTCCTAAAGTCTCTTGTATTTGATTTTACAATTTATTCTTCATGTTTGGAAATTTTTCTGATATTATTTCATTGAATAGATTGTTCATTCCTTTGGTTTGGATCTTCCTCTATCCCAACAATTCTTACATTTGGTCTTTTTATGTTATCCCATAATTCTTGAATGTTCTACTCATTGTTTCTTGCCATCTTCACTGTGTGGTCAACTTTATTTTCAAGATTATATATTTTGTCTTTATTAGCTGAGGTTCTGTCTTCCAAGTGATCTGATTTATTGGTGATGATTTCCATTTAGTTTTTAATTTGGTTTATTGTTTTCTTCATTTCAAGAATTCCTGTTGGTTTGTTTGTTTGTTTTTCAGAACCTCTATCTCCTTATTGAAGTTATCTTTTGCTTCCTGTATTTGTTTATGTAGCTCTTTATTGAAATGATCTTTTGCTGCCTGTATTTGCTGTCTTATATCATCCTTTAATCACTGAACTCCTTCTCTGTATTATCTCTGCTGTGCTGGCCTAGGAGTCTAATAATATAGTATCTTGGTTTGTTTGGGGCACTCTCTTCTTTTGATTTTCATGTTTTCATGTGTCTTCCCTTCTAGCACTTTGGATCCAAGGTGTTACAGTTTTTGCCCTATAGGCTTATATTGTCCCTTCAGGGTTCCAATACCTCTCCTTTAAGGCAGAGAACAATATTAACAGATTCCAATACAAACAATATACAGCCTTAAATCAAATAGCTGCTATTAAGACGTTTACGGTTTTGTCACAATATACAGAAATGGTGAGTTCAATTATTATCTACAATATAAACAGTTGGTTTGCAAAGGGTCTACAGTTTCTGATGGTGGACGAAGAGAGAACTGGGGGTGGGATGTAGGATGAGATAGATGTTAAGGAGGGAGGAGGTGAGGTTATAGAGTTATTAAGTCTTAGGAAGCTTGAAAGAGGAATCTAAAGAAGTTGGCTAGTAACAGGAGAAAAGAGAGAAAGTGATTTGGGGTAGACAAGTAAGTGGAAAGAGAGAGATAATAGAGAGAGTAAAAAAAACAAACATAAAAATTAATAAAAATTAAAAATAGGAGATAAAATACATAATACCACTGTAATATAAAATGCTTGGTTTTACAAATGTTAGAGATGTGAGGGTAGGAGAAGAGAGAGGAGAAAAGAAGGGAGAGAGAGAGAGAGAGAGAGAGAGAGAGAGAGAGAGAGAGAGAATCTCAAAGGAAAATATAAGAATTGGTTTTTGATGGAGATCAGTATCTTTCCTGCTTCCCTTCTCATCCAATAGGTGGGGTTGTCTAATGTTTGCTGGAATCTCTATCCTCAGGATGGTGAAGGTTATTAGGGTGGAAAGGTTGGTCTTGGGGGTGGAGCTCCTGGAGGTGGGGTATTGCACTTGCCAGTCCCGGATGGGAGTCTGCACCCTAAAGATCTCCTTTGGGGCCCGCTTGTGTGATGTGGGTGCCTGGTATTGTCTCCTTATATCGCCTGTAGACCTCACAATTCCTGTCTCTAATTTAGTCTCTAAACGGTATCTCACTCACCCCCTCCCTTTCTACTTCCCATTCAGGAACCTTTCTCTCCAGAGTTCTTGTGGGCTGGGCTCTGAGGAATGTACACCTGCCTCGGAGAGCTGTTTTATATTGGGCAGTTCAGGGCCAGGCTCTGCGAGCTACAGACTGGTCACATAGCCACAAGCACTGTACCAGGTTAGTGGCTGTGGGGGAGAAAGGGGGGTTAGGGACTATAGGTACCTTGATATCGATATTGATATTGCTTCTAGGCTCCAGCAGGTGTCCCAAGCTGGGAATTGTCCAAAACAAAGATGGCGACAAAGGTGTTCCAAGATGGAGGGGGCTGCTTTCAGAGATGGGGTGTCAGGTCGGTTTGGGCCAGATGGTGTTGTTAGGCGGCATATTCAGAGATGCAGCTCTGTGGCATGCAGTGTTGTGGCTGGCGGCTGTCTTCAGACCCTGTCCTGTGTCCCCAGGTACAGGCTACCATGTATAAGGGACTATGGCAAAGATTAAAGTGTTCCAAGATGGAGGTGACCAGGGGAGCCCTATGTTGGTAGATGAGGGTCCACATGGGAGTGGCAGCCAGAGGTACTGCACTGCATGTGGGTAGCAGGGAGCAGCTGTCGGGGGTCCTCTAATGACTGGCAGAGAAACAGTATTTCCACTACTAGAATCCCGGGTCATGGAGTGACATAGAATGCAGCCTCCCTCTAGCCGCCATCTTGGATCCACCCTTAATAAGGATTTTAAAAGCCTTGTACATGTCAATGTTCTTCAGATGCAGAACCATCTTTGGGTATTAAATTATAGTCAATAATTTTTTTGTCTTATCCCACCATGCCAAGAAAGATCCATGGAAAGTTTCAGGCTCTGTGGCTTAGAATTTCTCTGGTTTCTCCTAATTTGTTTACATTGTAAAGGTCACCTATAAATATTGACGATAATTGTGTGTCAAATGGAACTACATTCCTATATCCACTTCAGAGAGATTATACTTATTCAGTTGCCAGAAATCATAGTAGAAATTCACAGTATTCAATTCTTGATTGGAGACTGAAAAAAAAAATTAAAGGTAGCTTATGGTTTAAATTGCGTGTTCCTCTAGAGTTTGTTTCTAGCTATTTGAAAATGTAAAAATATATATGTATGGAATCAGCAGTTATATCACATGTAATATATAGAATGCACCTAACCATATATGGTAGCTCACCAAAAGTGACCTGGCATGTAATAGGCATTAAATGATGATCTGATGAATGAATCCAGAACATACGCTGTACCTGATGGGATCATAATCTGATTCTTGAAGCCAAGGAAGTGCAGGAGTCCATGGGAGGTGATGCCAAATATGGCCTAGGAGGCAGAGCACCAGAAGGAACAATATCCTACAATGTGTAAAAATATGCTTCATTACCTGAAGAAAAATCAAGTGGAGTCAGCAGCAGACCCACTCCTTGTATGGGTTTTGGCTTTTCCTCTGTAACCCCTGAAGTTGGCCAGGGTCAAGCCACTCAACTCATTCTTCTGATTGCCAGGGATGGCCAGAGAGGCTGCCTGGCTGGTATTGAATTCAATCCTAACAGCCTGTGCACCCTTCCTCACTAGCCTAAATTTCAGGAAGGCAAAAATAAGCAACATACAGTTTGAAGCATAAGAAGTATTTATTCTGCAGCTTGGGGGCCACCAAAGAAGGCATTGGGAAGGTAAAAGAACTTTGCAATTACAGATAACAGACTGCAAACATTTAAGAATGAGGGAAGGGTCTAGGAACCTGTGGGATGGTGTATCCCCAGATAAATCTCCTCTGTATGGCAATCCAAGAACATAATAATCCAGGGAACCAAGTATAAACACCCAGTGACCTCAGGATCCTCGTAGCAAAGACAAAGGTAAGCACTGCACAAACCGCCAATTTACATATGTGGCAACCAAGACACAGAGTACTAAAGCACCTTGCCCAGATTATGTGACAGGCAATGCTCCCTAATTGCAGGTCTAAATGGCTGAATTCCAAAACAGAACTATTAATACCTCAGTAATGTGCCTTTGCATAAGTAAAGGAGTAGCTCCTGAGATATTTCTGTGACCATGTGGCTACAGACATTGCTACTCCAAGCCCTTTGCCATACCTTAGTAGAGCATTTACCTTCAACTAACCACATCACCCTGAGAAAAATGCTGAGTCTGTGAAAGTTCAGGACAGCCTCTCCATAGTACCCACTGCTATATTTTGGATCTGAAATGTTCCTAAAGGCCCATGAGTTGAAGGCTATCTCCAAAGTGGCAGTATTGGAGACTTTAAGAGACAGGTCTCAGTGGGAGGTTTTCTGGTCTTTGGGGGCATGTCCTTGAAAAGGATAATAGGATCTGCCCCTTACTCTTTCTCTCTTTGTTTCCTGGCTGCCAAGAGGTAGGCAGCTTTGCTCCCGGTGCACTCCCTGCCACAATGTGCTGCCTTGCCAAAGGCCTGAAGCAAAATGGGGCCAATGGGCCAATTGATCATGGACTGAAACCTCCAAAGCTGTGAGTCAAAATAAACCTTTCTCTTTTTTAAGTTGATTTATTTCTGGTATTTGTTATAGTATTGGAAAACTGACTAACACACCCACTGCCTGCATGAACCATTTGCATCTCCAGGCCAGTTCCTCTCTAACTCCTCGCATTATGCCTCTTATCATCTTGGTGTCCCTTTCTTCCAGCTCTGCTTCCTGCTTAGCTCTTCACCTAATAGGTCTACTTCCTTTAAGGTCCTTGAGAAATTCCTGAAATTTCCCATGGCCAGCCCAATAGCAGAGGTGACTCCTGATTTTTTGGATACTGTGCACATCCACCCATTCAAGTCAATGAATATTTATCAATATGCTTTCAGCATCAGAGAAGGCCAGAAATATATGTTAATTAGTCTAGAAGCTTTAGTCCTATTTTTCAGCATATCATTTAAAAAGATTTTTTGGTGAATTCTTGACTCTTCTTCCTCTTTATGGTGGCGTCATCTTTACTCTTGTAGAAAGATGAAATAGAGAAAGTAATTCTGGAAGCAGGATATAGATATTTCCTTGAAGCCCCTAGCAAGCTTCTCATTTGTCTGACTTGAGGGACATGCATAGTCCTGAGTGGTCACCAGCAAATGGAACTGAAGTATCTCTGGTCCTTCCCTGCTCACCCTTGAAACCAGGAATGTGGTTGGCAAATGTGAGAATGCTTAATTCCTATGTGTAACTTCTGAAATTACATAATTCACACTCCCAATCAACACTGGTAGTACCTTCATTTTAAGTGGGGAATCAGGGAATCAAATAGGTCATCAGTGTACTTGTGAAACTGAAATTCAAAGCCAGATCCACCTACAAAGCCAGTACATTCCCACTCTGCCATTTTTATTCTTGCATTAGTAGTCTGTAGCATGGCAATTGGTTTCTACATCCTAATACTTGTGTTCCAGTGACTTGTCATTGAGTAGAAATCTATGCTCCTGAATCCTCCAGAGAAAGTAATTGAAATTCTGCATAAACAGAGACATTTCCTAATGGTTTCAAGGGAGAAACATTTAGTATGGGTTTATTTATTCAATTTTTTATCATGCTTCTATTGCTAGAAGGTGTGCATGAAAGGGAAATAGATTCAAATATTACATTAAAGGAAGCCACTAAAAGCCCCAGTAAAGGGGAGCCAAATACCAACTGTTTGAATTGCTTAATCTCATTTTTAAAATGTGCTCACTTTTTAAACACCTGAGCCGTAAAGCCAGAGATGCTGCTCCCCCTTCTCTGTGCTGATGAGTTTCAGGGGCACTTCTGTGGAGATGTATTTCAGGGACTGACACTCAGGTACTGGGAAACAAGTGATGAATGAGCAGACATTATGTGGGCAATGCGATTTTCAGCCAGGGCTGCAAGAGAATATATTTGGGGATCCTTCTGTTGGTATTTAACTTAGAGACTGTATATGCAGTAAATCAGGAAGGCCAATAATACCATACATAGGAGGATATTTTATGTATGGTTCTGACAATGTACAATGACTGTATTGGTGGAAGGGGTGTGGATTTACAGTCCCACACTTACAGATGGTGGCAGCTAATATGTACTGTGGTTCTCTATCTGTTCCTGAGAGTATTCATGTTTTGGTTCAAACTGAGGTAAAGGAAAAGTATAAGGAAACTTTAGACTTTTTGACACAAGAAATACAGCCTGTGCAGTGACTACATAGTTTTTTAAAGGATGGAGAAAGAGCTTAATTTAGCATGCTTGCTTGTAGCTCAGTTTCACACAGCATAGGTATGGTTTTTAGTCCCTACTGGAATTCTCACTTCACCATGGGGCAGAGAGGACTTATTCAATATGCACAGTAGGCACAATGCCTGGGCCCACAAAATATATTTTAATTTTAATTTCCTTTAAAATCAGAAGAATGAATACAGTAATAATGAATATATAATGGTGGGTCCAGAATAGATTACACTTGACTTTATACCAATGAAGTCATAAGTTTGTTTGTTTGTTAACAATAAGAGCTCACAAAAGGTCCATGAAAGTTTTGAGTCTCTTTTTGGAAATAATACTAGGCTTATAATCTAATTTCTTCACTTTTCCCCAGGCAGAACCAAAGTCAGCCCATGGCATTAGGCATTTGATGAGAGCTGCTTCTGGTCTACAACTCACTCCAAAGAACCCCAGGGAGTGGGTAGAGGCTGTCTGCAGGCAGCTCCCCAATTCCTTGCCAGCCTCACTCCTGCCATCTTGGTTCCACCTGTACCCTACTCACCCCCGCTGACACCATGAGCTTTCAGATGCTGCCTCCAGGCCTATTCCCAGTTTAGCGGTTTCTGAGAGCGGTTGGAACAAACCAGGTAACTTTACTCAACTGCATTTAACCTCCCATAGTCCTCAAGACTAAAATTCCAAATCAAAGTGTTATCAGGACTTCTCCTGGCTTCTAGTGGTTTGCTGGCCATCTCTGACATCCTTTGACTTAGAGAAGCATCATCCCCAATTCTTCGTTTCCCTGGAGTATTCTGTCTGTGAGCATTCTCATGTCTAAACTCCCCCTTTTGCTGAGGCCCCACCTCTCAGCCGCCACCATTAATTCAGAAAAACCAGCGAGGTGGGGCAATCAGAAAGACCAAGATTCAAATCACCGCTCTCCACACGCTTTGTGTAAGGACATGCATCATATTGAATTAGGGGTCACTCCACTGTGACCTTCTGCAATGGCTTGAATATGGTTTGTCCCCTCTGAAACTCATGTTGAAATTTTTAAGTGCCCATTGGGGTGGTGTTGGGAGGTGGAATTGGAAGGGCTGGCTTTTAAGAGGTGATAGGTCACTAGGCAGGATATCCGCCTTTCTTCTGGGGATAGCTTAATTCTTGAAGGAATGATGAAGTGAGGCAGCACCAGAGGGCTGTTATAAAGCAAGGCTGCCCCTCGTGTTTTGATTCTTTCACATACGTTTCCTTGCCCTTCCACTTCTCTGCTATGAGATGATGTAGCACAAGGCCCTTGCTGGTGCCATTGCCATACTCTTGGACTTCCCAGCCTCCTGAACCATGAGCCAAAATAAACTTATTTTCTTTATAAATTACCCAGTCTGTGGTATTTGGTAATAGCAACAGAATACGGGCTATGACACCTCATGCTAACTAAGTACATCTGCCCTGTTTCCAAATAAGGTCACATTCTGAGGTACTGGGAGATAGGATTACAACATCGAATATTTGAGGGAGGCAACCCATAACACCAGTGCACTGGATCTTTATGTGGGCCTAGAGTGTGAGTCCCTTCTGCCTGATGTTCCAGAAAGCAGCTCTGCATGAGCCATCTGTCCATCCCTTATTTCACTCTTCTCCCAACTTCTACCTAAAACTCACTTGGAGCAGTGTAATCAGGAATCCTTGTGCCTGATGCCAGGTGGGAATTGAGGGAACAGGGGTCTCAATCATGCACCTCCAGAACCCCAAAGCTGACTGTTCAGCAAAATGAAGAGGGTTAAGAGTGGGCAGAGAAGATAAGATGAAGCCAAAGGTTGCCAGACATGAGAACAGAGGAGGAGGTGGCAGACCGGCAGGACTAGAGCCAGCAGGCTTTATCTGATTGTCTCTATGTCAACTACCCACGACTCTGCTCATTAACAGGGTAGAGGATCCAACTCAGGCCAGGGTCGGGACATAGATGCTGAGTTGGAAGAGTGGCTGTGGGTGGGCAGAAGGTGGGAGCTTTCAGGTTTGGCACCCAGCCCAGGATGTGTGGGAAGCACTCCATAGTTCTGCAAAGCTGCTATGGGCTTTAGCCAGTTTACTTAATCAGCAGTGCAAGCCCCCAAGGCTCAAGTCATCTTTGTACCAATGTCACAATGAGCAGGAGTGGGGACAATGGAAAAAGAACAGGCTTGGGAGTTAACACCACCTGAATTTAAATTCCAACTTCTGAGTCCAAATCACTTTAACTTTCTGGCCTCAAGTTCCCACATCTATAGATATAACAACAACAATTATCTCATAAGGTTGTTGTGAAGGCTAGACATACATATATGAGAAGTAGAGAGTCCTGGCATGTGTAGAGGTAAGTGGTAGCTAGTAATGACGTGAGAGAATCTTGTATCAATCAAATGGCAGCACCATTCAAATTACATACATGAGGTCAAAACCAAAGCTTAAACTTCCAGAAGTTGTTCTTTAGTTAATGGCTTAAAATGCATACACAAGGTCTCAAGTATTGTCCCTGGGTTAAACATCTTGTAAAACAAGTACCACTTTTCTCTCTAGTGGATACAAGTAGAAGAGGGTCAGGATTGTGCTAGAAAGTTTACCCTTAATCATTATTGAAGGGGCCCCCGCCTTAGTAGGGTCTTGGTGTTTTGACCTATGTTCTGTTCTGCTTTCAAAAAATGAGTGGGAAGGTAATGTTGGTAATAAACACATGCCCCATGTGCTGTTTTTTTGTTTGTGTGTATTACCTTATTTAATCCCTACCACAAACTTACAGGGGAGGGTTATTGTTATAACCCCATTTTTACAGACTGAGGTATAAGAACAGGAGTGATAAGGTCTGGTGCCAGAGTACCTGCTCATTGTCACTGAGCTGTACTGCCTCATAACTATGTTCTCTGTATGCTGTGGCTCTGCTGAAGTTGTGTGTGTGTGTGTGTGTGTGTGTGTGTGTGTGTGTGTGTGTGTGTTCACTCTCTGGGATGTCTGAGAGTGCCCAAAACTTACCTCCCAGCCCAGCCTGTGCAGAAGGCAGGGCTGAGTTGCTTCATTTCAGCTGTTTTTTTCTGCTTTTTTGCAGAAATTATTATCCTTTGAATGATATTAGTATAGGAAATGAATATCAGTGGTTTCAAAACAAAATTGTGACCATGACAACTTCCATTTTATGCATGTCAGGTAAATAGGACCTCATAGTCATAAACTCGTTGGTACCAAGCCTGTCTCCCTGGAATATCAAGTTCTCTGGCACCTTCTAAGTATCAGTGACGAGACTCATTTCCTGACTGTGTTGTAGCCACCTGCTCAAGTGACTCACTTCCTTTTCCTGTGCTACAGTGATACAGAAACTCTGTGGACTATTAGGTAGCCATTAAAAATGGTAATTTAAAAAATTTTAGAAATGAAAGTATAACAATGTGCAAAACTGTATATAATATAATGTGGAGTGAAAGGCTATGTATGTAAGATAGATACGCCTGAAGACAAATTGAAAAATGTACCTAGGAAGAGACAGGGAAGAGGAAAATTGTGTCCAAAATATTAGAGATTTCTTTTTTTTTTCACTTACTTTTAAAAATTCAAATAAAACAAGATGTTTACCTGTGTAATTTAATTTTGTTAATTACAAATACTAGGAGCTGGGGATGTAGCTCAGGTCAGAGCACTTGCCTAGCATGTGCAAAGCCTGGGTTTGGTATTTTAAAAAAGGAAAAATTATGAGCACTATACATTCATAGAGGTTCATAGTTTGTTTGTTTTTGAGCTGAATAGGCCTCTAAGATTGATAAAAGAATTATTAAATAACAGATTATACTGGATATCAAAAAACTCAACATAGGATAAATGTGTTTTCCTTATCCTGTTTGGAATTCTTAAGTAGTTGGAGAAATTGTGATGGAGGAGAAGAAAACGAAGATATAATCTTGTCTTTAAAATGTTATCTCACATTAGGTATAGAAAATAAATGATTTAACCACAAAACCTTTTGGGGAGGGATGCAGAACATAAATAGCAAAATGTGGACTAAATTAAATATTACCTAAGCAATCTCCCTAGGTACATTTTTCAATGAACCTAAAATCCATTAGATTTTTTTAAATTTTATTTTTTAGTTGTTGATAGACCTTTATTTTATCTATTTATTTTAAGTTGTGCTGAGATGGAACCCAGGGCCTCACACATGCCAGGCAAGTTTTTTACTAATGAGTCACAACCTCAGCCCCCATTAATTTTTTTTTTAAGTTTTTTACTTTCTTTAGAAAATAAAAGTCTTTTTGTCCTTTTTGCTTTGTTCTGTATTTAGTTGACTCTCTGAATCATCTTTTGTCAGTTTTGGGCACTTGAGGTTTGTTGGAGTGAAATGAATTTTTTATAATTCCACTCTGTTTATTAACACATATTTTTAAAGATAGATGTTGCTTATAAAAGTAGTTGTTGGTAGAAAAACAAAACAAAACAAAACAAAAACCAGGCCCATGCCAATGCGCAGCTCTTTCTCATTTGCTCTGTTGGTCTGGTTCAGCCAAGATTCCAATACATCCTTCCTATTGATATATCACAGGATTGAAGGAAATGAATCAACTCCATTCCAAATGAAATTTCATTCCACATGAAGTGTGAAATCATTGATGCATGCTAATTTCCCCAAATCCAAAGTGATGTAAAAGGAAAAATGTAGATGAAATGACTTGGAACAAATTCAGTCCAGGGCTAAATTTAATTCAAGGTAAGCCCCTTGTTGAGATTAGAACTAGATAAATGCATTATCATCTGATGCTTTCAGGCAAATCCAGACATATGCTTGATTATCCTGTTGTCAAAGTCCCTGGAACAAGCACTGTTTCCTGAGTCTCCAGGAATACTTTGAATAGTAAGGTGGTCCCCCCACCCAGGGAAACCAGTGACAATGATGTGTGATAATGGAATGAAAGGGCGATGGAGAAAATGAACTTGCTCGAAGGACCAAAATGCACCCATTGTTCCAGAATGTTTTGTTCCTTAATTAAAAGATTCCCAAAGACTATGGCAAGATACAGGTTCTGATGGTTAAGAAGAACAAACAGAGTGTGGAAATGCAATGCAACTTCCAGAGACTTTGTTGCTAGTCAATGGGTGCTGCTGTTCTAGTCCTCAAACTGTGGCCCTTGGGGGAGTATGGCGGTCGTCTCAGTACTACATCACGTGAAAGACTGTTATAAATGCCACGAGTACCATGAACATGTTTTTTTGTCTGTTTGCTCATTTGCAGCTCTTTAGGATATTTAACAGTGTCTACAGCACATAATTCCTGGAAGAATGAATTTCTTGAGCCTGATCCAATATCATTGAATTAAAAGTTTAACAGGATCCCCAGTTGGTTCACTGGTATAATTGTGAGACCACTGCCCTACTGTGCATGGACGTTGGCCAATAACTAGACCCTATTATCTTGGTGCAACAGGAATGCACCACAAAATCTAAAAGCCTAAAGATGAAAGAGCAACCATACCTTGGTTTCTATACTAAAAGTGTCAACTGTTTCCTCATATTGTATAATACATTTATACCCATTACCTCTAAAAGTGTTAGTTTAGACAGTTATACATATCCCCATTTTACAGGCAAAAGAAACTTGGACATATTCAAACTCAAATAATTAATAAGAATCAAAACCTACTCCATTAGGCAGAATATAGGAAATGCTTTTAACTCCTTGGGCAAAAGTTACCACGCGTATTCCCAACATTATTATTCTCAACATTTGACACAGCATTAGATCACTTTCCTATAATCACTCCATTCTCTTTTATGAGACTTGAAGTTTAATTGGAGGTTCCAATAAGAGGTTTTATGTGTCTAATGGATTTTGATGTAATAATCTGAAATGCTGTTCTGAAGGCCAGCTGACTTCTAATGAAGCTTCACTGGGGGAACAGCTTTTTAGAACGCTATCATAAGCCTACTGAAGTAGACACAGACATATTTAGGAGAGAATATAAGGTATCTGGTTTGTTCAAAACCTTGTTCAAAAACTGACAAGCCCTTGTACTCCAACATCTATCATTGGAACAGGGTACTTCTGATGAATGTTGACTTGTAGAGCAGTCTCCTCAATTTTGGGAAAGGACGGGGATGTTTGGATAGTTTCAATCCCACTGGTCACTTCTGCAGACCCCAGAGATTGGGTTCATTTCCTTTCCCTGGTACCCCCTCCTGAGTCCTCAGCCTGGGGTGCTTTTCCCCCTACACTGCCCCCTACAGATTGGACCAGACCTTCCAGCCTCCCTACCGGCACACCGGCACAAGTTTTTTTTAATGATTGCTTAAGGAATTTTTTTCAACTGGGCACCAAAAGGAAAATGGAATTAAGAAAAAGAGCAAGAAATGAGGGAATTAACTACTATGGGAAATCTTATATTTATAGCTGTATCAGAGCCATTTCCCTGGGAAATTTCATAGTATATTGCTGGCTAGGCATTTTCTTACTTTCCCAACCCTCTTGGGAGTATTTTAAATACCAGACAAGCACTCTTACCACAGAGATATATTAAATTTAATATACTTAAAATACTATGTAGTCCATATCTGAAATATTAAGTGCTTGGCACACACATGGAAACCGACAATTCATAAGTGACCCCACCCACAACCAAGGACGCTTTGCCCTTCCTGAGGTGAAAGTGTGGAACATGGATGCTCTTTGCTTCTCCCTCCTGGCCACACAGCTTCTGGCCCTGCAACTGCACTGAATGTCCCTGCCTTTCACCAAGATGTGAAGGATGCCAACCAGCCTTTCTATACCCCCTTTTCTAGATTTGGTGAGCAGTAGTTCTCAAATGTGAATGTGCATGAGACACGGCTAAGAAATTCATGAAGAATTCAGATTCCTGGTTCCCAGTCCCACAAATTGATTTAGTAGGCCTGAGAGGGGCCCAGGAATCTGAATTTATGACAAACCCCTCCTCCCTAAATGATTCTGAGGCTCACTCTGAGAAACTGAACTCCACATCAACCTCTCCTGTCTTCATTGGACCCTTGGGCCACAGCTGCTACCCTTCAAGATGTCCATTAGTTCTCTGGGTCACTGCCTGAGGCCCCATACATTCCATAGCTACTTGAGTTTTGGGGGGTCAAACGTTGAGCTTGCGGATAAAGAATTCCTTCCTGTGCAGAATTTCCGAATCTTCCTTTCATGGGCCAGAGGATACCCTGTATTAATAAGGATCATTAATTAAGCTTCTTTACCTGCCTTAAAGGGCCATGATTATTTCAATAAGTTATCTAATTTATCAGTAACATTGATTCCTAATTTGGGGCTATGGAACTTGGTTTCTCCTTTACCTGTTTTTCTAGTGGTCCTCACACTTGGGTGGGCACCAGAATCTTCTGCAGAGCTTTATGAACATAAGATACCAAACTCACCCCCAGGTCTACACAGCCCAAATTCCTGGTGTCTGTGGATTCTGTGTCAGGGATTCTGTGACTCTGTATTTGACAAGCTCTACTAGAGGGTTAAGATGCCACCGAACACTGAGAATCATTGTGTAAACTAGTTGTTCTCAGATGTCAGGATGTATCGATCACCTAGGGAACCTGTTCAACTACATCACTGACCCTACCCCCAAACATCTGGATTGGTAGATCTGGGTGGGAGCTGAGAATTGGAATTTCTATCAACTCTCCAGGTGATGCTGATGATTAGACCAGGGTCCACACTTAGAGAATCACTGAGAAGCTAATATCTAGGCCCAAGTTGCACTTGTAGCCACATGGTACCATCATACCAAACATCAGTGGCCTTAAAACAGCATCTTATCAAGACAAACAGTTCCATTTCAAGCCTCTACATTCCTGTGTTCAGCCTGAGAGCCTTTTATTCTCAGATCACGGGCAGACTAGCAGAGGTAGTTGAGAGATGCCTTCTGTACAGATCATTGCAGAACCTGTAACCCATAACTCATCTGGAGAATGATTACCTTAAAATGATGCTGGCCACAACCATGATACTCATGGAGCACTGGCCCTCACACTTTGCTGGTTATTTTACATGGTCCAGTTCAGGCCTAGCACATTAGAAGCTCCTTGCTCCTGCCTTCTGCTCATGCACTAGCACTTCCTCAAAGACTGGGTCCCTCCTCAGATTCGCTCTGCCCTACCCCAGAGAACTCCAAAAGCATTATGTTGATTTTACAGGAAGTTTCATGGAAAGACGGAAATGAGATTATAACCACACACCACACAGCAAAACTTTGTCCAAATCTCCACCTTAGTTGGCTCCTTCTCCTCTCACCTCCCTATCTCCTGCTAGTGTTTACTTTCTTCCTTTCTCTTGTTGTATAGAATAATTTAGGTGCCCTTCCCCTCCAGTTTGCATCATCTCCCTCAACAGCTAAGGGGTCTTCTTTGGGATCCTTCCTTCAGGAGGGCATTGTAAACCTATATACCCCCCAGTGTTAGTCAGCTTTCTTTCACTCCAACAAAATCCTCAAGAGGACCAACTTAAAAGAGAAAAGGTCTATTTTGGCTCATGGTTTCAGAGGTTTTGATCCATAGTCATTGGCCATGTCATTTTGGGTCTATGGTGAGGCAGAACATCATGGTGGGGAGCACATAGTGGAGCAAAACTGCTCACTTTATAACAGCTGGGAAGCCAAGAGAAAGAGGAGGGGGCCGAGGTCAGGTCCCATTATTCTGCTCAAGGACCCCCAATGACCTAACTTTCTTCCACTAGATCCCACCTCCTTAAGCTGCCATCACCTCCCCAGAGCAGCACAGTCTGGCAACACAGACTCCAACACACGAGCCTGTGAGGGACATTTAAGATCTCAACCATAGCACTCCCCTGGCTCCCACCTCAACCCCTAATCAAGTAGAGGAAGCTGAGAGGTTCACTTTAGGGGAGTGCATGTGCCTTTGGGCAGTGTAGTTTACTCTGTGATCATCTTTCTGCACCACACAAGCTGGCTCAGCCACAAGTGCTAAGTAGAAGTTTATCTTCTTCTCTTCAAAAGTCTATGAAACTGACATGCATCGGGGGTCTTTCTGCAGGGCAGAAAGACCTGTTGATAGAACATAAATACCTAGAGTAATTGAAAAGAGGTGAATATGTACTTAGCAATGCAGCAGAAATATCTAGAACCTTCCCAGGAGGAGGTAGGGGAGATGCACGTGGAGATGCAATATAGACACCTGCCTCTCATGGGATAGGGGTGGGGATGGGGTCCATTTGGAGAGGAGCCCTCAAATACTTGGAGAGACATAGATTTACCCATAGCTACGCCTCCCTCATCACCTGAAAGTGTGGGTGCCTCTGAACAGGCCCTCCCCTCTGCCACTCCCACTGGGGTTCCTGGGCAGGACAGCCTGCCCCAGATGGCAAGTTAACCAGCAGCCAGACAAGAGTTTCAGCTTCTTTTGAGTCTCCTGCCACAGCACAGTTGCATGACACAGCACAGAATGACCCCGTGAAGTCAAAGGAGGGCAGGGAAGGCAATCAAATGCAATTACAACATTTAACTTAGAGCGATGAACGTGGGCCATTATTAGAAAGTGGCACCAAGTTCAAATTGCCAAAGATGGCAGTGCCACCTGCCACTGAGGGCCCTTTTGTATTGCTCTTGAAGTGGCTCCATTCTTGCAGCTATTCTCCAGGCCAAAACATGGCCAGTGTCAGGGAGCACTGCACACGCTCTTGTTATCTTCAGAAGAGGCCATCTTAGGGTCTCTCTTATGCCCTAAGGGAACCTCTTTTCTGTCCTCAGGAACTTGAATGATCCAGCACTCTGAAAGATCTACAACTGTTGAAAGGAATTGAAGGAGTTGAAAGGAAAGAAAGAAAAAAAAATACTAAACCTGGCAGCTAAAATATTCCCTTTAGATGTTTTACATGTTCCTAAAACTCTTTAAGTTACCATAAAAAGATCACCAACTGAAGTGGCAATGTGACTGTGCCCATTGCCCTTTGCTTGTGACCCCAATTGCAAAAGGCCTCTCCCCACAATCCAGCTCATCAGTGGAGCAGCCTAACTGAATTTGGGATTAAGTCCTCTTTGTTTTTCTCTCCCCTGTGCTTATAGACATTAGGATCTTCAAATTTGCTAATGAAGAGAATCCTCGTTTCAGTGAGAAGGCCATTGCTGGCTGTTTATGTATCAATTTATTTCAAACAAAGATTAATTTCAAGATAATAAAAGAGGCAGAAATTAAATTCTTACACCTCTGTCTGAAGACTTTATTGTTATGTGCATTTCTGTGCTGGGTGAGTGAAATATTTTTCTCTGGGCACTAAGGTTAACTCTCTTCTTTCTCGTCTCCTAGAAGTGTTAACCAGTGGACCTTTGTTTAACAGCTTCTGTGAAGCATTGTGCTCTGACAAGTTGCCTGATGGATGGAGCTGTCAGCATATCCTCAATGCAGAGATGAGGAGAACATTGCCTCACCTATCAACTCTATAAATCAGATGAATAAAAATTAGTACCAAGCTAGGCCCAGGGATCCTCGCTCATTTTAGTATTCTTGGTAGATGATAATCTTTGAAATGTGCTCCAGGAAAAGAGAAAGAAAGAATTTAATGTTGCTTTGCTTTGGAAAAAGAAAAAAGCATGATTTACTTTATAAAAGAACTGCTCATGAGCGAGACATCTGGAAAAATCTGTATTCTATGCACGAACCTGGCCTCTGTAGGCTGGAATAATAACTTAGGGATTGTGGGTCTGCTTTGAAGTGCAGTGAGGGAGATGTTAGGGGAAATTCCAACACCAAAGCAGGCCTGGGCAGAGGAGGAAGGAAAGAGATGAGGCACTGAAAGGAGGTGACCCAGGGTATCCAGGAAAGAGGTGCCAGGAAGAGAAGAACCCCTTTCCACACCCATCTCAGGAGACTATTTCCACAGTTCACAGGGTATTTCTTTACAGATCTACCTGCTTGTTGACATATCAGTTCCCCTGGTAGGCTCTGAACCCCTTGATGCTAGGAACAGAGACTCATTCACCTCTGTGTCCCCAGGTTCCAGCCTTATGCCCCATCGCAGAGTTTGTTATGGTTTGAATGTGAGGTGTCCCCCAAAAGCTCACATGTGAGACATTGCAAGAAGGTTCAGAGGATAAATGATTAGGTTACGGGAGCCTTTACCCAATCAGTGAATTAATCACCTGATGGGATTAATTGAATGGTAACTGAAGGCAGGTGGGTTGTGGCTGGAAGAGGTGGGTCATTGGGGGAGTGGCTTTGGGTATATATTTTGTATATTTTGCATCTCTCTCTCTCTCTCCCACTCTCTGATCATTAGGTGAGCTTCTTCCATCCACTCTTCCGCCATGATTTTCAGCCCCACCTTGAGCCTCAAGGAATGGAAACTACTGAGACCTCTGAAACCCATGAGCCCTGAAATAAACTTTTCCTCCTCTCCTGTTGTTCTGGTTGGGTTCTTTAGTCACAGCAGAGAGTCCCAGAATGAATGAAGGGTTCAAGCATGTTAGCAAAATAATTATGGTCACTCTAGATGAAGAAAGAACTATAGATAACCTGGCAGAAGTATTCTGGAAAAATCTATCCAGAATTATGAATATGTAAAATGGATTTGTGGAGAGTAAACTTCACCTATAAGCATGGGATCTCATACCTTATTCTCGGATAAGGGAACAAAATTTTTCATTGATAGACAAGTTCTTCACTGGAGAAAAAAAGAGCAATTAGGGCCTACATTTTTCTAGGTCACTGCAGTTGCTGCTTTGCCCTGCTCCAGGATGGCCTTCACGGAATTGATGTTCCTTCCCATTTCCCTAATGGCCATTTGTCCCTCCCTTGGGACTGGGGGTAGTCTTAAGTCAACAGAGGAGCTCTCTCCAACTCTGCGTGGCCCCACCACCGCGTTCACATCACTTAGGTTTCAGGGTCTCAGCTTTTCCATCTAAAACATGGAAATGATGACACTTGTGCTTGGCTGCTAAGCAGAACCAGAATAAAAAGTAAAATGTTGTCAGGGAAGCCTGGGAGGCATTTGCATGGCACAGGAGTAAAAATAGCCAAGAGACAGATAAATGGAGTCGAACATTTTATCATTTGCTTTGCCTTAAAATTTTCACTACTCTTCAGGAAAATGAAAAGATGTCCTTTTGTAGGGTGTCAGCTGCTGTTGGTTGCAGGAAGCTTCTGTCTGCCACTGATAAACAAATGACAACTTCCCTTGAATGGTCCGTATTTTGCCTGAAGCAGATTCGTGATTAATTTTTTGCTGGGTTGTTTTTTTTTTTTTTTTTTTTGACTACTGAAAAAGATTTGGCTGAAATGGGTATTTTTCCCCTCTTAACCAAATCCTTTTGGTGTTTTGAAAACTTTCCAAGTGAGAAAATAAACCCTTTTACCCAGCTTGAGTCAGATGCTCAAAACACAAGATAAAAATAGCTGCTTGGGAAGCTGTCGCCTGCTTTGCTCTGCCCCCAGCATGGTTAACCCTTCAAAGGGCCTTCAGCACAGCGAGACAGCCTCTGGCTTTTGCAAGAGTTGGTCCTCGATTTTCATTTAGTGTGTCCTTTCTATGACCCATGGGAAGTTGCTTGTGATTATGGACAGAAAAGTTGAGGGTGATCCAAGTGTCAAAGTGCTCCCTCCAAACCATCTGCACTGAAGTGCTTTTCCCACAGAAGGGGTCAATTCTGGGACTCAACTCTGAACAGTAGTTTATGGCTTCACTCTTCTCTCTAGGACAATCTAGCTAATATGATTAGTTGGAATATCCATTGTAAGAAAAAAAAATAGCATACTTGATATTAAAAGCTAACATTAATGAATATACATCAGGCACTTCCTATGTATATATAAACATCATACCATTTAATCCTCATAACAGATTCATGAAATAGATGCTACTAATAGCCACCAGTTTATGGATGGGGGAAAATAAGACTCAGAGAGGCTATGTGACCTGCCCAGAATCTCATTCCTCAAAAGTGACAGGCAGAAATTTAAACGTAGGGCTGTCTGCCCAGATTCTGAGCCCCCAAACAGTGTGGCAGGCTGAGTGAGTAGTGTTGGGCCCAGCATTCTCTGGGTCCACCTGCCCTGAAATTCTGAATTCTACTTGCTCCCAACAGACCCCTTCAGGCTGTGGCTAGAATAAATGTCACTGTCTTAGCTGCAGGTTTCAGTTAGTATAAAGTTCAGGTAGCTAAAAATCTAGCCCCTGCACCTCCTGGAGTGGTGAGCCTCACCGCTGACCTTGAGAAGTGGCCATCACTAAGCATTGCTGGGTTGGCTTTATTCTTTTTGTTTGGAAATTTGCTTTGCATTTTGGATACTCATCCAATATCTCTGAGGCTTAATTGATTCTTGAAGTTCAGGAGGCTGAATCAAATGACTCTGTGGGCAGGAAATTTATAATCCAGTCGAGAAATCAAAGTGGGCCTGAATCTTGTAATGGACACAAGTTCATCACCAAGTGAGAGGTAGGGGAATTTTTCTCACGTGGCTTCTTGTTCATTCCCTACAGTTCTTGTTTGAAGTTTTTTTTAAAAGGACAGGAAAGTCAAGCTAAAAGGACCAGGCCATGCTGGGCAGTCTAGAAAAGCTGGGAACTATTTACAAGTGAGGCCACCCACGGCTGACGGCCAGAGCTGGTTTCTCTTGGTGGAATGGATGGATGGGGTGTGAAGGGGGCCTTTCCTTCACGCTGGGAAACAGGGGCCAGGGGAACTGCAGATCAGGCACAGGTGGCTGAATGGCGGCTACACTAGGGAAACCGCCATATTAGCACTTAGGGAGTCACTGTTTCAGCCACTGGGATTCCAGAAAAAGCCATGTCCCTTTCAGGATCCCACGAATAAACTACACCCCTGGGTTCACCTAAACTGTCTTATTTAAATTTAAAAAATAAATAAATAGAAGACATAAATAATATAGCTAAGTCCCTCTTGATTTTATTTTTTATTTAGTTGGTTATCATGGAAGTCACAGCTTTATAGAATACATTCACAAGGCCGTGACAGTTACAATAGGACCAACAAGCCCTCCCTCTCCCTTTAATCTCTAGGCCACTAGTCACTGCCCAAGGTGATCTTAAAGATAGATCCTTACCCCACCTCTTCTCAGCCCTGAGGCCCTGCCTCTCTTCAGAACCCCAGATTTCAGTTCTTAGGGTGTTTTCTATTATACCTGCAGGTATTCATCGGGGCGCTTCCTTTGGTCAACTTTAAATATTATGTATTGACTTCCTACTTCAACAGAGGAGTACTTGGCTCATTCATACCACTGTTTTCTTACCCCAATATATCAATCGCTCTTTCACATGCCTTGTTAAATTGCTCTGGAACATAAATAATACAGTTAAGTCCCTCTTTATTTATTTATTCATTTTTGGTATCAGGGATTGAATCCAGAGGTACACAACCACTAAGTCATATCCCCAGTCCTTTTTTTTTTTTTTTGGTCACTTTCATCTTTATTTTTTTTTTATTATTGGTTGTTCAAAACATTACATAGTTCTTGATATATCATATTTCACACTTTGATTCAAGTGGGTTATGAACTCCCATTTTTACCCCGTATACAGCTTGCAGAATCACATCAGTTACACTTCCATTGATTTACATATTGACATACTCATGTCTGTTGTATTCTGCTGCCTTTCCTATCCTCTACTATCCCCCCTCCCCTCCCCTCCCCTCCCCTCTTCTCTCTCTACCCCCTCTACTGTAGTTCATACCTCCCCCTTATATTATTTTTCCCTTTCCCCTCACTTCCTCTTGTATGTAATTTTGTATAACCCTGAGCCTCACTAAGTTGCTAAGGCTGCTTTGAACCTGAGATCCTTCTGCTTCAGTCTCCTGAGTCACTGGGATTATAGGCATGCACCACTGAGCCAGGTTCCTAAGCCTCTGTTTCTAATGCTGCAGTGATGGGCAGTTAGCTTGACTCCTCACTGTATAATACGAAAATACAGTGGAGGTGCAGACCTTTGCACTTAGCATATGGATCAGCTGAGTATAACTGAAGAGGGAAGTGGGCGTGGAGAGAGGGAGAGGGGAGAAGGCAGGAGGAAGATGGGTTGAGGAATTTGGGAGAGACAGAACTCTTCAAGGCATCCATGATTTCTCCTGCATCTGCATCTTGTCCAATAAGTGAGGTGAGATGAGACCACCTGGTCACTCAATCTCACCCCCACCAACCACCTGCCTCATATTTGTGAAGATCACTGTCAAAACAGTCTCACCTGGGAACTTAAGCAAATGCTCAAGCCCCATTGCACACCCGCTGAGCCAGAAACTCAGGGAGGAGGCCAGCAAGTCTCCCCCAATTCTGATGCTCAAGTCTAAGAAAACCATTCTGAGCTGAGGTAATTACAATGTTAAAGATGTATTATTTTTTCATAAAATATAATTTCTAAGCCCAAGATGATTACTACTACTTTGTTTTGATAGGGAGAAAACAGTGATCCCTCGATAACACTGATGCATTGTTCTAAAATCATAATTAAGTCTTTCACATTTTCTCCATAGGTTGCTTCTTGAAAAACTAAAAACTAGTTGCATGTATTTATAGTTTATAGTATGCAATTTTTTCACCCTGGGGGCTGAGAGGAAATGGTTCCATTTTTTTTTTCTGTCTAATTTCAGTGTCATTACCTCGAAGAAAGCAATTCAATGAGATTTTCTTTTCTTATATCATCATGCCACAGTAACTTTTCGCTTCATCATTGAACCATGGCTTTCTCTTAACTGGCTGTTGTCCTGTGTTCAGGAGGCTCATGATTGCCTTTCTCTTTTTAGTTGTTGGAAAAAAACAGTCATATGCTTTCATTGTTGCTGTTCTTGTATCTTCTAGCTGCTTCTTTGGGCTCTCTCTTACATATGCATTTTATTTTTCCCTAATTCCATTGACTTTCAAGTGCTTTTATTTGGATCATAGTTTATATCATTTTTAATTTAACTTGGATGCTTTAAATGCTTTCCTTCCTTTCTTTTTCCTTCATTACTGTTCAGGTATTCTGAGTGGTCAGTATTCTGGCAATGGATTCCACTGGAGTAAAACTTTTGCTTCTAAATGAAGTGACCCAGATCCCTTGAATCAATCCATCACTCTAATTTTCTCAAGAGCTTAAGAGTAAATTCATTAAGTTTTATATGGTGTACGTAGAAGAGGTAAGTGGGAGCCCACAATTTCTTCTAGAAATTGAAATAAAGGGAATATTCCTTTGCTGTTTTCACATTTTCATAACTCATCCCCACTGATATTTTCTTAAAATATGAATAAATGTAGAATATCCCAGAGGCAAGGCAACGATGCACAAGATATGCTTTGAGAATTTCTGTTTTCCCAGGTCAGGACCTGTTCAAAACCATAAAGTTATTTGTCATCTTAAGAGAAAAAGAACTTCTGAATAGTGGTAATTATACATTTGTTTGGCTCAAATAATAATAGCAGCTAGGTTATTCACCATGATTAAGAGGGATTTTAGCCTCATTAAATCAACTCAGCTTCTTCCTGTGATTTTCTTGCGAAGAGGAGAGAATGGCGGAGGATGTACTGATGGATGTTTCTTTTTAGATGGAAATGCTTTGTTCCTGTAGTAATGTACTCATGATTCTCTGTGTACTGGGGCTGCTGGGCTCAAAAAAGCTTAGAGATTACCAAACTGGTGCTCTTAAGCCAGGCATCCATTCTCTATGCACACACTAGAATCACAGACACTCCACTTCCAGTTGCAAGGAGCAAAATAAGCCCATTTTAATGAAACTCTGATGTCATGGAAATCACTGGTGGACATTATAGAGAGGATCCGAAGAGCTCTGATGGTTGTTTCCAAGCACTTACTATTTATCTAATCTGTATGACTGAGGGCATTCAAGATATAATTGAAAGAGATTGGGGCTGGAGACATCATGTGGTAGGTATCATACTGGCAACCTAGGTTGATTCATATAATGAGGAAGACAGTGAGGGGGGTGGGATTCATTTAGGTGAAAGGTTTAGAATAATACACTTCCATCAAGTACTTCATAAAAATCAGCCTCATGGGCCTACCCTAACTGGATCCAAGAACTGCTTCAATTGGGCCAAGAAAATTCTCTTCAATCAGAAAATCATTCAGGAATATTAAATGCATACATTACTGCCAGGCATTTCTACGTGAAGAAGCCCTCAACATAATGTTTGTAAACTTGAATTTTTCAAGGAACTGGTATGTATAATGACTTTGTTTAAATAGGATCTAAAAAAAAAGATATCAACTCTATTGTTTTTGCTTTAAAAAGTTGATTTGTAATCTAAATTTGGAATCTCAGCATAATGATAGTACTGAGGTTCATTGTGAATTCAAGAAGCAGTAGCCACCTGTCCATGGGCACTAAATCATATTTTCCCTAAATGGAGTTAATGGGAACCTCCAACTAAAGTACACTCCAGGGATACATTTTTATCTTGTGTTTCTGAACAATCATTTTTTGGAAGCTTCTTTTGCTAATGGGAAACATAGCTAAGAACCTGAAAGTCGACAAAAAACACCCTATAGCAGCAAAAGAAAGTTCATGAAGTCCAGGTACTCGAGGTCCTGCCCTTTACCTATAAGCCTTTCTTAGGTCTCAGTCTGGCCCCTTTATCTTGTCCACATATCAGTGAGTTGGATTATCTGGTTATAAGAATAATTGGAAGCAGCAATTGAAGAGGGCAGCCAAGTAGCTAGTACAGATGCAAGTTGAAACTCAGGAGTAGAAAGGAAAACTAAAAATGTAGAAATAAGTATTCCAAGAGCATGGTGGGCAGGGGTCACTTCATGGACTGGAGAACAGTTAACACCTCAGATACCTCACACTCCAAGGGCATCTATCATATCCTCATATTGGCTTGTTCATGATAGCCCTAAGGGATCAGAGAATTGTCTGGTGTTCCCTTTCTGGAGAAGAGTGAAGGATATTTTAGAACGATTCCCACCTAGAAAAGCAAAAACTAAAATAAGCAAATAAACAGGTCAAATGTTAATTTTTTTTAAACTCCTCATGTATACAAATGAATTTATTTCCCATGAATGTCCAATAGCCAATATTTTACTATGTAAGATTTTACCTGAGAGAGAAAAAATTAGAAGCATTACTATTTAGCATGGTTACAAGGTATGTGTATGTTCAAACATATGTTCGTTAATTTTGTCAGCATATGTGTGTATCTATAGAAACACATAACATTCTCATATTATTTAGAGTAATTACATATGGTTCTGTAGAACTGACTTTGGAAAATCTGTGATCTGGTGTTTTAATAGTGTAATAAAGTTTTAAGAACAAGATATCAAAATCTGGTTCTACTTTCAGTTTTGCAATTGCTTGATGATTTGAGCTATTTGTTATAGCTTCTTCCTGACCCTTATGAAATTGTATTTTCCTCACATTTTATGTCTAAGTTTCTTTAAATATTCTATACATAGGTTTTGAAAATAATATATGTAGGCATATTATATATGCATGTTACATACACACACACACACACACACACACACACACACACACACACACACATATATATATATAAAGAGAGAGAGAGAGTTTATCTTACCAATAAACATCTGAGTTAAGGACCTGAAACTAAGATGTAGAGCTATAGTCATAGTAATAATACCAATGTTTAACAACTTGGTTTTTATTAAGTACTTTTACCCATACGTTCTACTTGGTTGAGGTAGCCTTAAGCCTATATTATATTTATGATGACTACATTATTTTTTAACATCATTTATTTTTTGAAAAACCTGATTTGTCCATCCTGTGATGGAATCTCTCAATCTTAGATTTGTCTGAATCCACATGATGTCATTTAACAAATTCATTTATTCCTCATTATTAGGTAAACTAGTATTTATCTCTAAAGACTTGGTTCACCTCAGATATTTTAAAGGATACCTCATAGTGGGAGGGCTATAAAGTACCCATTGAATCATATCAGAAGTCCCAGAATGTCTGGCTGTCTTTCCACAAATATCTTTAAGATTGATTAATCAAATCAAGCTGTCAACTTAATCCATCCATTATAAATTTCCCCATCAGAATTTTACCTAATGTTTACGAATGGTCATTGATCATTGCCTAGAATAGACCCTTTGTTTCACTGTGTGTTCCAAAATGGGATTTTTCTAAAACCACTCTTCCTTTATACATTTAATAGCTAGAACTCTATCAGAAGGACCTTGTCTTTGTCAATTAATTGAAAGTCCTGAAATGTGCTCAATGCAGGAGAGGCAAGAGAGCTGTCAGCCACCAAGCTATGCTGAATAGATGATGCTCTCCTGGCATCTGAAGACTCTGGCTCATGGCTTTCCTCATCTAAGCTCCCAGAAGACTCCATCCAGATTGAAGTAGGATTCCTGTTGGAAGACGAAGTGAGAAGATAGGGCCAAGCTTAAGAGAGATGAGGCTGGAAAAGTTACAGTAGGGTTCAGGCCCTACCCCAGGAGGGTGGTACAGGCCCAGAACTGGGGGTCCCATGAGGAGTGGAACAGAGACCCTGTAATGTGTGTGGAGCAGGATCGCTGGAAGAAGATCATCATTGGAAATGCAAGAGGCTGGGGAAAAAAAAGCAAAAAGGAAACAGCCTGTTGTGGCTGGGCTTCTTGAAAGGCTCAGGGAGTGGAGAATAAACTCGAGAGCAACCCTGGAGGGGTGTTTAGAAGGTCTTTATGAGGGGCTTAGGGTTGGGTGATTCAGGGTTTTGCTGTCCCAGCTGGGACCAGAGATGACTATGCCTCAGATGGTTTGGCACCAGACTGCTCCACATGGTCCTAATCGGAAATTCCTCTATTTTCTGTAACAAAACAAAAAAGAACTGGCTCCCAAAGGGACAGAGCCAGAGGAAATAGGGCAAATGTTGACTTTATATGGACAATATATTCATCACTATTTGAAACTGGTCCCCAGCCAGTGAATCCTCCATTCTATTTTTGCCCACATATGACCCTGCTCCCAGTTCCAATCACATAAATTCCCCCAAAAAGCAGAGTTGGAGCATTTCTGGTTTTAGAGCCGTCTTCTGCAGGCCAGACTGACAAAGATATGTAAATACAAAGACTTGCCAGGGCCTCTGCCCATCCTCTTGGCACCTGACCATGCTCCACGGGAGGTTCCAGGGACCCACACCCTCTATTATATTTAGGAATTGACTGCTTAAACCCAAACCACCCCAACCAATTAAATAAAATTTTCTTTTATTTCTGCATTACTTACAAGAGCATCAAGAATTATTTTTAGACTTACAAAAAAAAATAGCAGTTTGCTGGCACTTGCCATCCAATTTGTAACAGATTTCCAGAGATTAACACTTGCTAGGTTTTTGGCCACATTTAATCACAAAAGTAATTCTGCATTCCATCAATTCACTCAGTTCAAGGGATAAAAATAGCTCTGCAATCTGGTTGGGTGAGTCTTGGCCAGGGGGCTTTGCTTTCCAGTTGCTGTTTTTAATGTTCCAGAATTGCTGCCCTCTTTCAAGTGCATGTTTGCAAGGGGGCACACAAGGGTGAGACAGTATCTGATGTGCTGTTAGGCCCAGCAAGGGCCTTAGCATGCTAGAAAAAGAGATCTTTCCACAGAGCAAATGAAGAGCATAATTGTGTCTGATTATCTGGCCAGATTTTAGGACAGAAAAACCTTTATAGTACATGCTTTTTAAGAAATTACTTTTGATAAGAAGTATTTTAGGAGGTGAAAACTACTTCATGCAGCCACCTTGGATCCAGCATATCTTTTCATGTGGATTGGGTCACTAACCCCTAAAGAGGGAAGGAAACTCCAGAAAAAGTACATAAATCAACATGCACATTTGGTTTTGTCTTCCTGTATAACCAGTTGTTTAGACCTGCTAATAAGAAGCTGCAGTGGCTTGCAGGAAATAAATGTCATTAATCAGTTTATATGAGTTATCAGCCTCTAGGGAAGATTTGTTTTTGGCCTCCAGAAATTACTGATCTTCTTGGATCTCCATAGCCCTGAAGAGTGAATTTTCAAAGCATGAAGAAAGTACCCATAGCTGCCTCCAGAGAAAAGCACCCTCTGCTTTTCAAATGGTACCAGGGATTGAACCTAGATGTGCTTAACCACTGAGCCACATTCCCCAGCCCATTTTATTTTTTATTTTGAGGCCCCTTACTTTGAGAGAGAAATTTTAATCCTCTGTGCTGTTTCTGCAGCCTGTTAAATGATGTCTTGTTAATGGCTCATCTTGTGTTATTTCACAGATGGTTTTGGTAGCAGAACTTCTTAGCCCTTCATATATATATATCTCATTTATTTGTCCACCATCATCCCAGGGAGACGACAGATCCTCTGTGTTCACAGCTAAGTTTACACACACACACTACACTCTGGCCACTCCAAAAGCAAATGAATTTGAGGTCCCTGGAAGAATGATAGGCTTTCCTCTTGACAGTCCCCTGTGTCTCCTGCCTCCACTGCCAGCCCACCTTTCCTTCCAGCCTTCTTCTCTGCCATCTTCTTCATGGAGCTTACATAACTCTAATGTCTGACTTTTCGGACTCTATAGGTAATGTATTAACCAATCGATTAGACAATATCTAATATGGATAGACATGATGTTTTATGAAATCAATATTTTGGAGTTGGGGGAAAATTCTTAAAGAACATCTAGCTCAGCACGTACCCAAAGTATAATCTGACAACCCCGAGAAGAGAGATGTTCTAGAAAAAGAATTTCACAATCAAGTGCCTTTAAAGAACACAAATGAGAATTCCTAAGTGACACTGGCTAAATGTCAAAGATGCTAAGAAGCCTTGGTGGTAACAAGTGAGTCTAGGTGTATTTAAGCCTTATTTTCAAAACATACTTGATTTAGGACTTTTCCCAGAGGATTTGTATTAAATTTCTATAGAAAATAATCTAGGAATGCTAATCCTATCTATTCTTTTGGTTTCACAAGTGAGAAAACTGGGGCTCAGGGACTCAAATGACTGGCCTAAGATCATTTTGTCAGTATTGGAACATATGGGTGTGCTCTTTTGGACTCGTAAACTGATTGAAGCTATGTCTCACGTGGTCCAATCTCAGAGTGAATGCACTGTTCAAGAAGCCCGGTTCAAGAAGGAATTTTGTTATCTCCTTGAATCTCTTAAAGGAAATCAAAGAGAATCAAAGTAGCAACTTCATCACTTTCCCAATTGTTGAGCACACCAGATTCTCGGGAACTTGTCAGTTACCCAAGAACTTAACTGGCTAAACCAGAGCCAACCTACTTCTATTACCCCAGCCCAGCCAGCCTCCACTGTGTTCTCTCTTCTTCTCCTGCCCTCCTCTTTACTGAATGTTTTATTCCACTTCTTTCTAGAAGTTTCTACAATCCTGCTTTTGCCTCTCTGGGCTGTTTCTGATATATCTCTTTTCAGATTCAATATTAAAATGCCAGAAGAACTTACCTGGCAAAGATAAGCTCTCCTTGAGGGGGAGAGTGAAGAGAGGGAAGCTGAAATGGCGACAACAGGCTTCTTTTAGGCAGATGGGAGACGGGAAGGCACAGGCCACTTTCATGGCAATAGATGGAATCTTATTACACATTTTTTTTTTGCTACAATATTCTCTGTAAGAATGACACAAATTCCCATGATTTCTTGTTCTGTTTTCTTGTTCTGTATTACATCAATGATCATTTCATATAAGATTTGTTTATATTTGTGAATATTATTAAATTTGTTTCTCATTTTTTTTCAAAGTATAAATTTACTATCTTCATATAACTTTTTATTCTTTTTGATTCTAATTTGTTATACATGACAAGCAGAATGCTTTTCAATTCATAATACACATACAGAGCACAATTTTTCATGTCTCTGGTTGTACACAAAGTAGAGTCACACCATTTGTGTCTTCATACATGTATTTAAGGTAATGATGTCCATCTCGTTCCACTGTCTTTCCTACGCTCATGTTTTCTCCCTTCCCCTCCCTCCCCTTTGCTCTATCTAGAATTCGCCTCATCCTCCCATGCTCCACCCCAACCCCATTATACATCAGCATCCTTATATCAGAGAAAACATTGTGTCTCATTTAAAAAAAAATATTTTTTTTGCTTCTTTTCATTGACAATGCATAGTTCAGGCATAGGTTTGGTGTTTTTCTAATATTCTAATTATTACATATTTTCTAAAAATCGGCTATCTCTTATTGCCAATGTCTCGGCTTGGCACTGAATCACGAGCCACTCACAGCTTTGTAGATTCAAACAGCAATTCTTTATTCCCGAACTCACACTGGCCTCCACACACGTTCAGGGGAAATCCAAAATCTGCCCGCCCAATTCACCTACTCCATGAAGCTATTTTCCAAATCCCATTTGAATCTCACAAGAACTCAACAGGAACAAGCAGCAGGAACACCCTATTCCCAGCAGCAATAATCTTCAACCTCCAACTTCCCTAAAACCCATATTGTCTTAAACCGGGAATGCCTTAAACTCAAGGAGCGGGATACTTCCTCAAACCTGATCAGCTCTAAACCCGGATCCGCCCTGGTCCTTGAGCAAGGTCACCTTACATGCAATGTCAACAGCGAAATTCCAAGGCAAGTCCATTTAACATGGGGTACACTGGCAAGGAAATTTCGATGCGTCATTCCTACTTGGCAATGGCCCTCAGCATCTTATGAAAGAAGAGTCTTGTTGGAAGAAATGTTAAATCTCCCCAGATAAACCCTCCAAGACCCGGGACTATTCATATAGTCCTGAAGTGCTTTGCAGATGCCTGGAATGGATGAGTGGTCTCAGCTGACCTTCGTGTTCAGACATAATGGCTTGTGTGACTGACCCCTCATTTTGCACTTGGAAAACGGTGCTTGTGGAATTTCTTGTTTATCCCAGGTGAAGGGTGTTTAGCTTCCAACTTTTTAACCTCTTTTGAAAAATTATTTTGTAGTGGGGCACAGTGGCACATGCCTCTAATCCCAGCAGTTCAGGAAGCTGAGGCAGGAGGTTCACAGGTTCAAAATCAGGCTCAGGTAAAGCAAGGCCCTAAGCAACTCAGTGAGACCCTGTCTCTAAATAAAATACAAAATAGGGCTCAATGGTTGAGTGCTCCTGAGTTCAAATCCATGGTATTAAAAAAAAAATTTTTGTTCTTTTCAGTTATTACATGACAGTACAATGTGTTTTGAAATATCATATATACATGGAGTATAACTTCCCATTTTTGTATTGTACATGATATGGAGTTACACTAGTCATGTATCTATATATGAACATAGGAATGTTATGTAGGATTCATTCTACTGTCTTTTCCATTCCCATCTGCCCTCCTTTCCCCCCACTCCACCCTGTCCAATCTGATGAGCCTCTTTCTCCCCCATCCCTCACTTAAATTGAGTCAGCATCAGCATATAAGAGAGAATAGCCTTCTTGGAATTGACTTATTTTACTTAGCACAATAGTCTCCAATTCCATCCATTTACTGGAAAATGCCATAATTTCATTCTTCTTTGTGGCCGAGTAATATTCCTTCATGTATAGATACCATATTGATTTATCCATTCATCTGTTGAAGGGCACCTAAATTGGTTCCATAGCTTAGCTATTGTGAATTGAGCTGCTATAAATATTGATATGGCAGTGTCACTATAGTATGCTGATTTTAAGTCTTCTGGGTATGTTCCAAGGAGTGAGATAACTGGGCCAAATGGTGGTTCCCTGCCAATTTTTCTGAGGAATCTCCATAGTGCTTTCCAGAGTGGCTGCACCAATTTGCAGTCCTATCAGCAATGTATGAATGTGCCTTTTTCCCCACATCCTTGACAATATTGTTACTTGCATTCTTGAAAATTGCCATTCTGACTGGAGTGAGATGAAATCTCAGTGTAGTTCTGATTTGCATTTCTCTAATTGCTAGAGATGTTGAACATTTTTTTCATATATTTGTTGACTGTATTTCTTCTAGGAAGTGTCTGTTCAGTTCCTTGGCCCATTTATTGATTGGGTTATTTGTGTTTTGGGTGTTAAGTTTTTTTGAGTTCTTTATATATCCTGGAGATTAATGCTCTATCTAAGATGGAGGTGGCAAAGATTTTCTCCAGTTCTATAGGCTCCCTCTTCATGTTCTTGATTGTTTCCTTTGCTGTGAAGAAGCTTTTTAGTTTGAAACCATCCCATTTATTGATTCTTGATTTTACTTCTTGTGCTTTAAAAATCTTGTTGAGGAATTTGCTACCTAAGTCGACATCATAGATAGTTGGACCTACTTTTGCTTCTAGTAGGTACAAGGTCTCTGGTTTAATGCCTGAGTCCTTGATCTACTTTGAGTTGAGTTTTGTGCAGGGTGAGAGATAGGGATATAATTTCATTTTGTTACATATGGATTTCCAGTTTTCCCAGCACCATTTGTTGAAGAGGCTATCTTTTCTCCAATGTGTATTTTGGGCATCTTTTTCTAGTATGAGATAACTGTATACATATGGGCTTGTCTCTCTGTCTTCTATACCATTGGTATTCATGTCTGTTTTGGTGCCAATACCAGGCCATTTTTGTTACAATTCCTCTGTAGTATAATTTAAGGTTTGGTATAGTGATTCCTCCTGCTTCACTTGAAATTTGAAAACTGGAAGGGACCTTCTCAAACCATTAACGAGGAATAAACTGAAGGCCTTCTTATAGACTACCTGGGTGGACTGCGAAGGAGGAAAGGGAGGAGTAGAGGGGCTGAAAAATTAATGATGATTATTTGGCACAAAAGTTTCTTGCTTCTCACTCCAGAACTTACTCTCCTCTGGAGGCTTCACTATAGCTTGGACTCCATGTGAAGTAGGAGAGAAATTTGGAATTACCTCAAATTATTTATTTCAGTAATACAGATTGTTGCTTAAGAAACTTTTAGAAGCAAACTCCTAGGTGAGTAAAATGTTTAGGCAGGAGTATAGAATGAAAACATTTATGTAAGTTGTGAGTTCCTTTTTTTTCCCCCCTACTTAAAATGCACCTTGCAGAACTAGCAACTAAACATGATGTTATATCCCGGAAGGAATCCTAGACTAGAAGAAGGATGCTAGGCAAAAACGAAGGAAATCTGATAAAGCAATGGACTTCAGCGAGTCACAGTGTATCAATTCTGGTTCATTGGATGTGGTAAGTGTACCATATTAATAAGATGTAACATTAACAAGGCAGGGAATGGGGGCATGGAGTATGGGAACTCCCTGTACTTTTCTGTTAATATGAAACCATTCTAAATTTAAAAGTTTATTTTAAAAATTCTCCTTAACAGCATATTAGGATTTACAGGCAGCTTTTGGAACTACCAAGTACTCAACATGTAACTGTTATCAGAGCTACATCCCAAAGGGGATGACTCACCCACCCATTTCTCTTGTAGAGAGATACCCAGATCCAAATTCCTCAAAGCAAATTCTTTCCTGCAGTAGTTTTTAGATGCCAACAAGTGACTTGGTGATCTCCCAGCACAATCCCACACGGAGGAAGAGTTGTGGAAGTCTTCCCACATGTGGAAGAATTCAGTGTAGATTTCTACTGTGATTCTGCCCAAATCATTTTGGGTAAGGGGCTGAAGCTGACTACCTTCTTCAAAGCCTCCCTGCCTCCCAACCTTTCTTGCTTATTTTTAACAAGTCCCTTAGGAACAGGAATACTGGGGTCTCCTTCTGGCTGTGCCCTTGCAGGAACAGCTTGGCTCTCGGATTCCACACCTGGTAATTCCATTCCTCTCACAGCCAATGACAAATCAGGAGTGGCAGTCATTTATAGTAACATAACTTTCTGATGTGGAAATGTCAAAGATGTCACTGACTTTGACAATTTACATATTTAAGAGTTGACAGAATACTTATTTAACTAAGGCCCTAATTGCGCTGTTCTCTGTAATCTTCTGCTACCAAAGCCCATTTACCTACATAATTTTATTTCTATGCTACTTCAAGGTGCTTAAAAGGATAAGAACAAAGATGACAAGGGAGAAGCCAAAAATCAGTCTTCTCTGGAACATTCTCTGTGGTTTTAAAGATCTCCTTCCAGTTAAAAATGTATTGATGTGGAAAGAGAGAGTCGTTAGCAGAAAAGTGCAGGTTACTAAATAGCATGTATACTATGATTTTATTTTCTTTTTAAAAAGAAAGAAAGGAAGAAAGCTCTCATTGCTGGTGGGAATGCAAATCAGTATAGTAACTTTGGAAGACAGTGCAGAAGTCTCTTACAAAACTAGTCATACTCTTACCATACAATGTAGCAATTGCACTCCTTGGTATTTACCCAAATGAGCTTAAAAACTCACATCCACACGAAAACCTGCTCATGTTTTGTTATAGAAATTTTATTCATAAGTGCCCAAACTTGGAAACAACCAAGATGTCCATAAGATGAATGAATAGACAAACATCATTCAGTGCTAAAAAGAAATGCGCTCCCAAGACATGCGGGGCTCTTAATGCAGATTGACTGAAAGAAATCAATAGGAAAAAGCTACAGCATGTATCATTCCACCTCTTTGACATTCTGGTCAAGGCAAAAACATGGAGACAGTAAAAAAATCAGTGGCTGCCAGAGGTTAGAGGATGGTAAGGAAAGAGAAACACGGAGGATTTTTAGGGCAGTGAAATGATTCTGCACATTACAATGGTGGACACTGGCATTGTATATTTGTCTGAACCCATGGAATCTACAACACTCCGAGTGAACCTATTGTCAACGATGGACTTTGGAGGACAGTGATATGCCAATGTAAGTTCACCAATCGCAAAAAAAGAAAAAGAAATTACCACTCAGGTGCAGGCTGTCAATAGTGGGTGAAATTGGGGCAGGGCAGGGTACTCACTATACTTTCTGGTCAGTTTTCCTGTGAATGTAAAATTCTTTTAAAAAATCAAGTCTATGGCTGGGCATAGTGGTGTATGCCTGTGATCCTAGTGGCTCAGGAGGCTGATTATGAGTTCAAAGCCAGCCTCAGCAACTTCAGCAACTTAGGCCCTAATCTCAAAATAAAATAATTTTTTAAAAAATGGACTGGGGATGTGGCTCAGTAGTTGAGCACCCCTGGGTTCAATCCCAAGTACCCCACCCCTATCCTATGTCAAATATTAAGACTATGAAAAAAAGAAGTGTTTTCCCAGAACACTAGGCCTCTATATCAATTGGACTCACCCACATTCTTTGTAGCTGGCATATGATAAGAGCTTTGGAGAACCCAGCCCTGAATGTTTGGGATTCACACCTCTTTCCCCACCTCTTCTGTCTCCTCTGTGATTATCCCCACACCCTGGAGATTTTACCTTGTCTCCTGTTCTTGGCCCTAAACTTGACTCCTTAGATCTGAAAGGCACATCTGGCCTTACCTCTTCCCCTTTGGCAAGCTCTTCAAATGAATTTGACCTTCTTCTCTTACTTTTTCAGCTTCCAGTTCTTCTGGTTACCACCTTGGCTCCAAAAGACCCTTGCTCTGGGTCTCATCCTGGCAGTGACCCCCCCTCTGACCCTGATAAAGTTTTCCTAAGGGCGGGAGTAAGGGAGAACCCCTGGAGTTTGGACCCCAGATGTAATCCATGCAGACATAGCAAGTAAAGATGCCCTAGTAGATCATTTTGCCACACAAAAATTTCTTATCATCTCATCTTTAACGCATTGCTAGATCTGAAATATCAAGCAAAATAAGTAAACCTACAGATATTAAGTGAAAGATTAAATCTGCTTTTAAACACTTCAGCAGACAAAAAGCAAAAGCAAAAAGCAATGGTATGCATTGTTTCCTCCAAAAGAACCAGTCCTTTGCATGATTTTTATCTCCAACATTTTTTTGTGCAAGACATTGCTGATTTGTTATTTTAATGGGCTTTCCAAAATCAGCTGTGATGCTCATTATTCTTGCATGGTTGTTTTATTCTTGCACTTTTCGTACCAACCAGGGAGCCAGGGGACCTGTGGATGCTAATCATTCCATAACCCTAGCAGCGCACCAGCAGGGGACTTACCTCTATGGAAATGGTAGCAAAAATACAGTGCTGAGGCCTGATTGAAGGTTCTCACGGTCATAGCATAAATACTAAAACAAAGCATGTCTATAATTAGAGAGAAATTCTGCAGCAATACATTGTGTCTTTGGCCAATGTGCATAGCTGGATTCCACTGTGAGTATGGGTTAGCAGAGGCAGCTCAGATGTGAAAACAACAGAAACAGATGTCCAGAGGATTGTCTCTCCTGGTTTTTTTTTCTTTCCTCTTTAATTCAATAATTTCCACTTATTAGTTGCAAGTATACTCTTAGCTTGGGACTGTGAGGGTTGCCTTAAGAAACAATGAATTATTTCCAAAGGATTGGATCCCCATCCCCATCTTTCCCAGATTTATCAATCATTACCTATAACCCTAGGATCACATGTGCACCAGCATGTCCTGCTCCAGCCAGCCCTTATAGAGAAGGTTTCTGATTTGCATATAAATTAGGCTAGGGTCCAACATCTAGAGAATTATCTGGGACCTGAAAGGAACTCTGAGCTAATGGTAAGGTGGATCATCATTGACCCAAGGGAACAATTTCAGCTGCAAGGGACATTAAAGAGTTTGGGTTGGCTTGGTGGACAGTCTCTTGCTAGTTCTCAGTAGTCACACCAAATACCTCTCTTTCCTCTTTTTCCTGCCTCTGTATCTGTCTGCCCCCCTTCCTGGTTCCCCAATTTCCCATTGTCCTTATGTGGTTCCACTTCATTAAATATTTGTGTTTCTATCTCTTAAGCATTTCTCATCATGCAGCTAAACTCTTGGGTGTCTTATCCATCAGTTGTGGAGAGCGGGAATGAAAGAAGGGGAATGAAAGAGGATTGCTCCCTAGACTGTGGTCTGAACAGCCAGGGAGACCTGGACTCCAATCCCTGTTCTGCCATTTACACCTGCTGAAAAATCTCTGAACCTGGGTCACCTCCTTTGCAACATGGATATAAGAATACCTGTATTTCAGGATTATTGTAAGGTTTAGAGGTAGCATACTAGCTCATGGGGGAAAAGATCATTGCTATTAATATTTCACATCATGCTTTCTCATTTAACGCTATAATATGAACATCTTCCCATGTTGCTAAAAACTTTACAAACATCAGTTTAAAATGTGAAAGGGATGGGAGGGAAAGGGAGGGGGAAGGGGATTAGCAAGGATGGTGGGATGTGATGGTCATCATTATACAAAGTACATGTATGAAGAGATATGAAAAATTGTGGTATATATGTGTATTAAGAATTGTAATTCAATAGTACACGTATAATGGTATAAATTGACATGAACATACTTTATATATAGAGGTACAAAAAATTGTGCTCTATATGTGTAACAAGGATTGTAATGCATTCCACTGTTGTCATGTATTTAAAAAAATAATAAAATCAATTAAAAAAATTAAATGCGAAAGCAGTCCTTAAAAAGTAATTCTGTACCGCTTTCCCTATTGTTGAACCCTTAAGCTGGTCTTTCTTTTTATCTGTTTATTTTTTTTGAGACAGGCTATCAGTATGTTGCTTAGGTTGACCTTGGACTCCTAGACTCAAAGGGATTCTCCTGCCTTAGCCTCCCAAGCAGCTGGAACTACAGGCATGTGTCACCATGCCTCATAAGTTGGCCTTAATAATACCCTTCCTTCCTTCCTTCCTTCCTTCCTCCCTCCCTCCCTCCCTCCCTCTCTCCCTCCCTCCTTGGAATTATCATGTCAAATGGAATGGACATTTCTAAGTACCTTGATATAGAGTGCCAAATGACTTTCCAGAACATCTATCAGCCACATGTGTGGCCCATTTTCCTACATCTTTGGTAGCCAGGGCAGACACCCAGAGCCCATCATGTTCTCTTTTCCCCTATTGATAGAGCCTTGGTGCATTGGAATGTGCAGGCCACCTCTGGGAATGAACCCTGAATTGTCCAAGCCAATCTTGGTAATCTCATTTCCCTTGCCAGTGACTGGGTTAGAGGTGGGCATGGGACTAGTTGTAGCTACTGGGATGAGATGTGAGATCTACTAAGCAAATTTCTTCTCATTCTTAAAAGGAGACAAGAATGGGACAGTTTCCCTTCTATCACTTTATGTAACACCTTGAACCACGCCAGCACACAGTCAGAACCAGTGAAGGGGTGGGAGTTTGATGATGTTGAACCTCTGAGTTAATTAGCTCAGCAGCTACCCTTCCTTGAGACTTCTTTTCATGTGAAATAATAAACATATTTAAAAGTTTGATTTTGATGGGGATTTTTTTATGGCATCCTAAAGCAATCTAACTGGAACACCAACATTAAAATTATTAAAAACCTTACCCACATCACTTTGCACAAACACAAAAAAATCTTAATTTTGTTTCAATTTGCTACCCTTTAATTGCTAATGAGAGCATATGTTTATTATTCATGTGTTAGTTAATAATTTGCATTGTCTTTTCCTAAAATATCTGGAAAGATTTTTCAAAGATCAGCGGTCCACAGAAGAGGATCATTGCAGCCTGAGTTGAGAGGATGTGTGCAGAATAGAAGACATAGTTCAGGTCACATTGAAACAGAGCCGAAGATGTCCAAGGACTCCTTTTGCTTGTTTTCAGGCAAATTCTCCTTCATCTTGCAAAATGTCTTTAGTCCAGTGAAATGAGGCTTCTGCCCAGAAAGATGATAATAATAGATATCAATCTTTCAGGATGGTTTATAGAAAGCTGGACCTTGGGAAGGGCCGACTCTCAGCAAGGATACAAGATGTCAGGTGGGCAAAGGAAGAGTAAAGCTTACAGAAGTGAAGAACAGTCATTAGTGTTTCCAGATAGAGGAGTGTTTTTTAAATATACTAGTTTTAAAATAAAATTTGGGCACAAGCATTGGCACAACAGTCTCTGAATCATCTCCCAGAAAGGGGAACATCTGAAAATGATTCACTCTTAGCCAGTGTTTTTACTAGCATGTTAGAAAGGCACAGAATACTGAGTCATCAATATTAAGGTAATGTATAATGGTCAGATTATTAGAAATCAAAATGGCCTGGGCTTAATAGGAGATTTTCAGTATTATGAATGGTTCGTGAATTCAACCTAAGAAATGCTTTGGACAGTCTGCCAATGAGCGTGTGTATAGGTAAGGTAAGGTTGTGTCATAAAAGACATATTGACTTGTTGGTCAGAGCTCTAGTAACTTCCATCAAAGTCTTGTTCTAAACCATCGTAAATTACCAGATCAATAGTTAATGGTACTGCTAGACAAGTTTAAAGCCAAATAACTCAGATCCCAAGACAACTTGATTTAACTCATTTGTAATTCAGAGGCACTTTGGTAGACAAAATTGATGTTTGTTCAGTTAATTTGTATATTCAAGGACTTCATCCTGAACCACTTTCATTAAGTTGCCAACACCGCCAACACCACGTGCAGCATTTAGCTCACTAATCCAAGGCTTGCCTCTCCTTAGAGACCTTGTATTGGCCAAGTGGCATCTCCTATGATTCAATTTGTTCATCTATGGTAAGATCCTTACGATTCTCACCAAATCCCAAGGTGGTTTCCATAAGAAGGTTGGGAACCAAAGAATGCAAGAATAGGTGCAATAGCAAAAAAAAAAAAAAAAAAAAAAAAAAAAAAAAAAAAAAAGCCCACTTTTAAAAGAAACATAAGGTTGTCAGAGGGTGTGTGTTGTGATGTGTATGTGCCATCTGGCCCAGGTATGTATTGGTGGGGGGCATCTCTACCACTTCATATTGCCTGACAGATGTGCTCACTACTTCATGATTTTAAAAAATAACACTGGTCCAGCATTAATATGAACTATGTTGGAGTAAAGAGAACAGAGGGAAAAAATAGATCATTTGTGTTTCTGGCTGCCTACTCTTTATATGCAAAATTATAAAATAAACAGGATCCCAAAATAGTACTGTCCTGCTCCCAGAGAGAGCTTCCTCCCAGTTTTGAATTCTTAAAGTCTCTGTTTAATGGAATTAAATAGTGCATTAGGCTCATGTGGGAGACAGAAGGCAGCAAAACTAACTTGAAGGGGGTTCGGGTCAGTTAAGACGGTGGGTATCTGCTGCCCATTTAGCTACAAAATCAGTTATTTCAGACAGACAAAGACAGACGTAGACAATGCTGTTGGGAAGAGCCACCAAAGCTTTGATTCATGAGACCTGAGGGTTCAGCATCTCCTCTCAGTCCTAAACCCTAGCATCAGACCCAGATTTCCTGTGACCCACTGAATCAGGATCTCAGCAGGTAGGGCCCAGGAATGTGCATTTTTACTTGGACCCTTATGTTTGATCATATTTTTATGCTCAAAGTTTAAAAACCATTATGTCCTCATTTCTCTTTTTCCTCTGATTTTCTGTTCCCTAGTACAATCTTTGCTTTACAAGGGGAAAAAAAAAAAAACTTTGTAAAAAGAAGAGCATTTTGACCAGGTTCTAGAAGCATTATTGTTCTGGTGGATGGTGGGCTCCATTTGGTCATTTGACTGTGACTCAGCTTGAGACTTAACTAGTCCAGGCAGGATGCCCCTGAGAGAGCCACACTGGTCACTTCTGCAGTGACTGTTGGTAGTGGGCTACATACCAAGGACTCTGTTCTATTCTTCAAAACACATTTCATTAGGCCAGGGGAGGAAACGACATCAAAAAAACCAAATTGCCTCAGTGACTTTAATAGTATTTACCTTTTCTTTTGTATATTCTCTGTATATCCCTGAACCTGAAAAATAATGAACTGAATATATAGCATATTCTTAATTATTCACTTTGTGGATTTCTGAAAATATTTTTTTTTTAAATTTCAAGTTAAAAGTATCCAGTGCTTGGAAACTTGCCAACTGCCATCTCCCAATCACTTTAAATATATCTGGAAATGTACAAATGCTATAAAAGTATGGATTTCAGATTTTGTAAAAATTTTGGCTCACATCTATGGCTTTCAATTAGGTCTTATGGATTGTCATCATTATTCAAACATGTTGAATAAAAAAATTTAGATTTTTACACACATTTCTGTTTTCATTATTCTCCCTCTTTTCTAAAGATAATGACTTAGGATGATTGGAGAGAGTTCTTGATTCAGGAATTATTTAAGCTACATAATAGGTTCTTGTCTCCTTGGAAGACATGTTCTCAAAGCTTACCAGGACCAGAGAGGGAGCCCTTTAAGAGAAGGGAGAAATCTGGTTTAAAGCTCCCTACACTATCAGTGGCAAGATGCAGCTCCTTGGCATCTCTCTTGATCTCTTTGTTCTGCTCTGGCTTCATCCTGGATGGCCTGACATTTGTCAAGGCTCCAGACTAGAAGATACTCCAACATTCACTTCTCCTTCCCCGCCCCAACCCCACCCTCCAACACTGCCAGCTAAATCCAGATGCCTCAGAGCAGGACTTGAAGGCTAAAACTGCTGACAGCTGGTCCTCCCACCAGGGTTCCACAACAAACCCACCGGGCTCTGGCTTAACCCAGTAGACTCCAGCCGGGCTCCCGCTGGGCTTCTCTTAGACCATCTCTCTCTCTTAGCAGCTCCTTGTTGAAGGCTGAATTTTTTTTAATGCCCTAAACAGTATGTTTTTATTTGTTAAATATTCATGGTATTTAAACAGCTTTTCTCAGTGGAGGTCATTTCTTTTCTTTTCTTTCTTTCTTTTTTTTTTTTTTTTAATGAGCTGGTCTCTAAAGACTGGAGTGACTAATTCATCATTCAAATCTGAACGTTATTGAAGGTGAAAGGAGATACTCACTGGATAGGAGGCTGGGGTCCCAGATACTGGACAGAACACTCATTCTACTAATGAGGCAAAGAAGAAAGAAGTGTCTCCTGCAAAGATCCCAGAATCATGTCATTGGATTTGCCTTTGGGGACCCGAGTGGAAAGGTGGAGAGGTAGGAAGAAAAAAAGGGGGGATGTGGGTGGGGGTGGGGTGGGGTGAGGAGAAGCCAAAGAGGAGATAAGAGAAGAACTAGACTCATTTTGGAATGATCTCTGAGTGACAAGGTCCTGATCTCTACAGTACACTCCCTGGGGATCCTCCAAGAAGAAGAAGACCAGAGAATGAACCAAGAATCTGTGGTAAGATGCCCTGAGCTGCCCCCCTCTAGCTCCTGGTGGTGTAGACTATGGGTGTGGCCAACCTGAGCAAAGACTAGGCAGGAGAAGCGAGCAGGATGTGTACACGGCTGGAATTGATACACAGTTTTCACACCTCCTTTAATCTGTGGTCCTTCTCGAAGTGGTTTAGTCAGCACCACTCCCTCAGGGGAGAGATGACTCCACAAGCAAATAACACAAAAGGAATCATTTATTAGCTTTTTTAGTTTTATAGCCTCGGCCTCAGGAGAACAGAAAGAACTGGAGTGTTTACAATAGATATGGGAGAAGATGTGAGGAATAATAACGAGAGAAACTTTCCCTCCTCCCAACTACTGTGTCCACACTCCCTCCCACCAGCTGGGGAACCACAGGAAGCAGAGGACAGCTCAGATGGTGAAGAGTCTTGCCTGAAACAGGCCAGCACGGGATCCCCTCCTGCAAGGCAGCGGGGAGAATGAGCCACACAGAAACTCCAGACAGATTCAAGAATCACAGTTCAGAGGAAATGTGAGTTTGCCTTTCCCTGGTAAAATCTATGAAGGGGGCAGAATCCCCCAGCAAGGACAGCTATCTACTCTGTCCTGGCTTGTGAGTTTGAAAATGGCTCAGAGACCTGTAAATGGTAGGGTCAGCGGCTTAGGGCACTGGGATGATTCCAGGGTACTAAGGAAGTGGCAAATGGTGATGGAGGGCCACACCAAGTGTTGTGTAGTCCCAGGGTGCCACAGAAGTATCAGGATTGTGCTGTGTACCCAAGAGGGTCCTGGGAGTTAGCTGACCCAAAGTTACTGTGGTGTCGAGCCTAACATGGGGTGAATTTGAAGTGACAGTGTGTCCAGGTCGCATTTAAGCAGCTGCGCTAATGAAAAGCAACACCCACCCACACATAGACACACACACACACACACTCCTCACTGTCCTTCATGGACCTTTTGTAAGTCTCAAGATTAGATGCAATCCCATGGAAAGGGCAGGCATCCCAAAATGATAGAAATGGAGTTTCTACTGCCAGGAAGAAAGGAATTTATTATAAGCACTAATTTCATTTGTTGAAAAATAAAATCACCTCTTCCAGACCTGGGTTTGTGAGCTGAGATTTGTATATATTACATATAGAAATATGCATAGCTGACCCCATCCCATGCCCTTCCACTTCCAAGTCCAAGCAGGATGTCCCATTAAGGCAGCAGGTAGCCCCATGTTTTCCCCTAATCCCTATAAACATTGTACCAGTTCTGTGAATTGGGCTCTTTGTGTCAGGACTGCCACGGAGAGTTTTTCTAAGTCTTCCATTGTCTAGTGTTTTATGCACCATTTCCCTCTAGAAAACAGCCACCTACTTTAATTAGAATAACTGCATCACCTCCATGTTCTTTTCCACTGAGGCCTGACCTTAGCTGATGTGGACTCCTAATGCCTAGATGGAGGCTAAAGAAAATGTTCTTATCTAATGATCCATGACCCAGCACATCTGGAGCAAATTACTAATTAAAGTGACCTGAGGTGGAGGTGGAGGGTCTACACCTCTCTTAGTTAGCAGAGCTAGAAATATAAAAACAAAAATAAAGTCCAAAGAGAAGGCTCTATTGCCTTTGAGAGAACACTGCTGCCTTCTGTGTTTTGGGAAGTGTGAACTTAGACATACAATTAACCTCCTTCTGTGTAAGTCTGATAGATGAGCATTAATGTAACTTTATAATTATATAAAAGGTAAGGTTTCTAAAACCCAAGTTATCGAGTATACTAAAACATAACTTACTCTATTTTTCTGTAACTTCATAAACTTCATGTATTTAGGACTCCTGCCCTCTTTTCTCCATGGACATTCCAAGCTGTGAGGAAGGAGAGGGTTCTAAAAGTGAGAGGAGAGTTCAGCTTTCAGTGTGGACTGGCTTTCACTGAAATATTGCTTGTACCAACAGGTCTTTGGACATTGTGCCATGCGGCTTTTGCTCACACCCCATGTCTTTAATCCCTCTATTTCATTGAATTATGATGCCCACAAACTCTGAGTACCCCTCATCCCAGCTGAATGCCCCTTCAGATCCATTGGCCCCCTTCTCTGCAAGCCCCTCCACTCTGCCAGGAATAAAGTCAAGTTCCTCCTGCATACACGTGGGAGAATCAGAGGACTGGGAAAGTCCTCCTTTGTCCCCAGCATCTCTCTTATATTGTTGCTGCTCTGTGCTGCCTGGACCATCTTTAAGAAGACCAGCCAGGTAAATGCTGTATTCCTAAAAATTCATTGTCCTTCCAAAGAGCTACATTAAGATAGCATGGTATTGGTGAAAGAATAGACAAAGAGATCAATGGGACAGAAGAAAACCCCAAAATAGATTCATATAAATCTAGTCTGCTGATGTTTGACAAAGGAATCAAGGCAGTACAGTGGAGAGAACATGGTGATTGTGATGAATGGTTCTGGAATGTCCACATGAAAAAAAACTTAATTCAGTTTTCTTTGATATAAGGAGGCTGATTCATAGTGGGATAGGGAGAGGGAGCATGGGAGGAATAGACGAACTCTAGATAGGGCAGAAAGGTGGGGGAGAAGGAGGGGGCATGGGGTAATTAATGATGGTGGAATGTGATGATCACTATTATCCAAAGTGCAGGTATTAGAACACAAATGGGTGTGAATATACTATATATATAACCAGAGATATGAAAAAATATGCTCTATATATGTAATAAGAATTGTAATGTATTCTGCTATCATATGTAAATTTTTAAAATTTATATAAAAAAAGAAAAGAAACTTAATTCTGATACAGATCTTGTACATTTTGCAAAAATTAACTCAGAATAGATCATAGACCTTTGTGTTACATAACACAAAACCATAAAACTCCTGCAAGATAATTTAAAAGGAAATCTAATTGGCCTTGGGTATGGAGATGACTTTTTCTATATAAAACCAAAGGGCCAATAAATGAAAGAAACCATTAAGTTAGACTTGAATAAAACTCACAAGTTCTATTCATTGAAGGACAATGTCAAAAGAATAAGAGAAGCCACAGACTTGGGTAAAATATTTGTTCAAGATGCATCTGATAAAGGACAGTAACCCAAATATACAAGAACTCTTAAAACTCAACTATAAAAGAAATGAACAACCCAATAAAAAATGAGCAAACAGACAACTCACCAAAGAAGATACACAGATGGCAAGCAAACAGAAGATGTTCAACACACATGTCATCAGGGAATTGCAGATTAAACAACAAGATGTCACTAGTAGAATGGCCAAAATCCAAACATTGATGGACAAAGCTTGAGGGTGTGGAGACTGGGGTATTCTTGTTCATTGCTGATGGGAAGGCAAAGTGGTCCAGCCACTTTGGAAGACAGTCTGACAGTGTCTTACAAAACAAAACACACTCCTAGCACATAATCTGCAATCATTTTTCTTACTATTTACTCAAATGAATTAAAAACGTATGTCCAAAAGCTGGGGGACATAGCCCAGTGACAGAGCATTTGCTTAGCATGTGTGAGGCCCTGGTTCAATCTCTAGTACCACAACACAAACCAGAACACAGATATTTATAGCAGCTTTATTCATAGTGACCAATACTTGAAAGCAACTAAATATCCTTACATAAGAGAATGGATAACTGTAGGACATCTAGATAATGGTGGAATATTATTTAGCTCTATAGAGAAATGATTGAATTGCAGGTGTAGCTCAGTGGTAGAGCACTGCCTAATATGTGTGAGGCCCTGGGTTAGTTCCCTGGCACTAAAAAACAAGAACAACAACAATGAAACCCCTAATAGCAATGACAATAAAATCAATTTTGCCTTAAAAAAAAAAAAAAGATGTGAACTCTCAGGCCATGAAAAGATATGGAGGAAACTTAAATGTGTATTACTAAATGAAAGAAGCTAATCTGAAAAGGTTCCATGTTGTGTGATTCCAACTATGTGACATTCTGGAGAAGGAAAAGTTATAGAGACAATAAAAAGATCCAGGGTTGCCAAAAGCTGTGGGGAGGGAGGGATGTATAGGGCAGTGAAACTGTTGTACATGACAGCACAATGGTGGATACATGTCAATATATGTTTATCAAAACCCATGGAAATTACAACACGCAGAGTGAACCCTAATGTGAACTATGGGCTTTGAGTGAAAATCATGTCCAGGTTCATTGTTTGTACCAAATGTAGTGCTTTGGCGGAGGGGGGGGGGATGTTGGTAGTTGGGGGTAGTGAGGGCAGGGGACTATGGAAACTCTATACTTTCTGCTCAATTTTGCTGTGAACCTAAAACTTCACTAAAAGGTAAAATTTATTAATTTTGTAAACAATTCTGTTATCTGTGCCAGGAACTTGGCTTTGGCTTGGCTTACCAAAGGAGTCTCTTTCTTCAAAGTTATTGTCTCTGCTATTAGTGAAGAGCATGCATTTAGAAATTCAAAAGCAGAATCGACTTCTTTGTTCTTCTCCTGCTCTCTCTCTGATCTCCTGCATTAAAAGTTTCAACGTGATAGACTGTGGCCCAAATATGCATCCGCAGTGTTTATTTTTTAGGAGTTTGAATTCATTTTTATAGTCAAGATATTTATTCTCCAATAAAAGGAACCAAGAATCCTCAAAGAAGTTGTTGATTCCAGGGCTAGGGCAAGGAACAGATAAGATGAGCCTGAAACAATATCAGAAAATAAGAAGTGCTCAAAATAGGATGGGCCCAAGTGAAAGGACATAGGATCCAACCTGCAGGAGCTCCCAGTGGCCAGATAAGGAACATTTGAAGCCACAAAAAAAAAAAAAAAAAAAAATAATGATAGTATTGGATAATAACCTGCAAATTAAAATAAATATCCATTAGTTCATGCTAATTTAAATAAATAAATGAGGTAAAGGGAAAAGACAGTTTCTTCTAATAGAATAATTCCAATTAATAAATGCAAAGTCACCATTAAGTAAACATCACAATGCATGTGAGCAGGATCCACTGAGGGATGTTAAAGTCAGTGGGCAAAAGTCTGAGAAGAAACAGAATATTTATATAGCTTCAAAGTATTTCATCGAAATATTTGTCTGAGGGAACATTATTACTTTACAGGGAAAAAAAAAACACATGGCAGACACCACCCTGAGTGATTCAAGTATCACTCAGATTAAGATATATGGACACACTGTACCCCTGACATCATGTACAGAGAAGGGTACAATATCACTTTTGTGGCTTTTTTTTCCTGAAAATGTGTAAGTTCAACTTAATGATGAGAAAAGAGCAAACACAAAAGACAGAAAATACAAAAGAATTGAACAGTGCTTACCTAACACATCAAGGTCATGATAGACAAGGAAAGATCAAGGCAAAAGAAACACAGTAACGAAAAGCAACGTGGATCTTGTACTGGATTCTGAAATAGAAAAAGGATATTGGGGGTAGATAGTGAAATTTGAGTAGACACTACAATTTAATACTATTAAAGCAATGTCAATTTTGATAATTATAGGATGGGTATGTAAGTCATGAACACTAGGAAAAGCTGAGGGAGATATATGAACACTCTGTACTATTTTTTAGATCCACACATGATCAACTGGCAGGGAGCCACCAATTCTCTTCAATGTATTTTCCAGTTTGCCACAGTCCCTTCTCCTCCTTATTGTACCACATGTGGTCATGTTTAACTGATTTATTGTGCAATTAGCCTGCTTCCAAGAAGAATTTGAGTTTAAAATTCCTTCCTAAATAAAAGTCAGTGGGTCCAGGCCAAGTGATCTACCAGTTGCTCTCTAAACTTTCTTAAACCTTTTCTTCTTCTGAATTTCCTGCCTCTAACCCCAAACCTCAATTGCCTTTTATTACTATCTTTCTGTTCTTCAAGACCTACATGCAGTCCCCCTCCTCCATGAGGGTTATGTTCATCCATTGCATTCATCACTGTTTTGAACAAATCCAGTATTTGCCATATCTTGAAAAAAATAACACCATTTTTCATCAATCCCTTAGTAAATAGCAGTCACCACCCAGACACATTTTTCTAAGTGCTGGAGACACCCCAATGCACAACTTGTCATCTTTGCTCATCAAAGGGCTAGAGGAATGTTAGAGTCTGTAAACAAGTCAAAATAACACTTGGCATTTTGCCAGGGGAATGTTAGAGTTCATAAACAGGTCTGGATGGTGCCTGGCAAAATGCCAGAGGGAGTGGTTTGAGAAGTAACAAAAGCGAGCCATTAAGTGTGGAGATTCCTTATTGGTTGACTGATGTATCTAGTTTATGCTAATTAAGATAAGTTGTATGGAATGTATAAATAGCTCTGTTGTCCTACAATAAACGGCCTTCCACTCCTGCTGTATCAATCTACACAAGTTGTTTGTCACCCCCCGGGATATTCTGCTGCAGCTGGACTGCGGCAGATGGTGGCCCATACGGGGAGCCCCAGGACACTCAGGGGTAAATGACGAAAAAAAGCTACCCGTCCATAGATAGGACGGGAACAAATCTGCTCATCCCTAGACAGATAAGGCAAAAAGAAAAATGGCCATTTCAAGAAAATGGAGAAGATTGATACAGTATGTTTGTGTCTTGTTTTGTCTCAGTGTATTGTATTGTCTTTGTGATGAGAATATGGAAGGGGTGAAAAGTAAATTACTAAGGTAAGGAGGCACCCCAGTGGAACCAAAAACAGTTAGGGCATGTGTTAATAAAAGCCCAGGAACTCTAATCAGAAAGAAAAAGAAAGTTCAAAAAAAGAAGGATTATCAGGAAAAAAGTTGCAACAAAAGGCTATTACTGAATACTTTTCGTTACCAGAGGGTGCATAAATCACTGCGGCAGCTACCATGTGCACAAACCGGTCACGGTGCAACAAGTACCTTCCAAGCAGCGGCAACCGGCACTTCCAGTGCCGCGAGCTCAAATCTAGACCTGACCTAAAAGCACAGTCTCGCAGGCTCTTGCTCCCTATGCTCAGATGCAGTTTGAGTCCGGGACACTCCCCAGGGCCATCGGGGGATGCCTGGGACACTACAGCTGGCAGAAGATGCTACCAGCGTCCCTGATGTTTGGTCATTTTCAATGCCAAATAACTAAGCTACAATGGTTCTCCCACACCTGGAAGCTAATGAGTAATGAGCACTATTAAGGCTTATTTCAAATGTAAAACACCTTGAGATAATGTACTAAATTGTTCAGAAGGTTGTTTTCTTAGTGGAATGCTACAGGATTTTCTTTAGCCATCATTGCAGAGTTCCTGCCTTCGTCCCAGTGCCAATAAAGACAAAGGTTGAAGAATTTTCAGTGTTGCTGAAAACCAGAGGAGACTTCAGCTGAGAACCGGACGAGACTTCAGATCAAGCTAGCTGCCTGCAGAACTTACCTGGACTAAGATTTAAGCTAGCTGCCTGCAGACCTGGACTGTGATTTACCTGGACTGTGAGTTAATCTATTGAGACACTGCTTTACCTGGACTGAGACAACAAACTGCAATCTACAACAAATTGTAACTCGATATCTTTGCTAACGGTGTCATTGCTGGTATAACTTTTCCAAGGGCTTCTTGCATGGAGCCATCAAGTGGCTTGGTATTGTTACATTTTGTATCCTCCCTTTCTGTTTGTAGCAGGTTATTTATGGTGTTTCTGTAAAAACCACTATGGTCCTTATTTAAATTAAACAAAAGGGGGAAATGTTAGAGTCTGTAAACAAGTCAAAATAACACCTGGCATTTTGCCAGGGGAATGTTAGAGTTCATAAACAAGTCTGGATGGTGCCTGGCAAAATGCCAGAGGGAGTGGTTTGAGAAGTTACAAAAGCGAGCCATTAAGTGTGGAGATTCCTTATTGGTTGACTGATGTATCTAGTTTATGCTAATTAAGATAAGCTGTGCAAAATGTATAAATACCTCTGTTGTCCTACAATAAATAAACAGCTTCCACTCCTGCTGTATCAATGTACACAAGTTGTTCGTCACCCCCCCCCCCCCCCCCCGTTATTCTGCTGCAGCCGGACTGCGGCAGAGGAAGGCAGACAAGAAAATCAACAATTAGAATTTATATGAGAAGGGTTATGATAAAGCTATGCCCAAGCTGCCAAGCTGCTCCGAGGAGGGGGCTTCTTGAAGGGCGAGGCCCTTACGTTAACTTGAGGGAAAATGAGGAATTAAGTAGGAAGTTCTGAGGGCAGGGAAGTAGGGAAAAGCCTACAGAGGTGGGAAAATTTGATGGAGGCCTAGAAACCTCAGAGGACAACAGCAAGCAGCTTAGAGTATATGTGTTGGCAGGTGAGGGGGTACCAGGGGGGAGTACTCAGCCTTGGACAGTAGCTTCATTTATATGTGCCTGATCACTCTAACTCAGTTACTGACTCCTTAAGGGGTAGAGAAATTAAGGGGACAGAGGGAAAGAACATTAAACTTCTAGTTATAAGACCTAGCGCGAGTCTCTTCTCTTTTCTAGAGATGATGATGTAAGTCGTTAAGGAGCATCTACTTAGAAGCTGTGTGAACTTGGGTCAGGTTCTGAAGATGTCTGTGTCTCCAGTGGAATATATGACTTTTGCTGGTAAATGGATGAATCTGGAGACTATCATGCTAATCGAAATAAGCCAATCCCCCCAAAACCAAAAGCTGAATGTTCTCTCTGATATGTGGATGCTAACCCAATGGCGGTAGGGGGTGGAATAGAAGTTCACTGGATTAGGCAAAGGGGAATGAGGGAAGGGAGGAGGAAGGGAATGGGAAAGACAGAAGAATGAATCAGACATAACTTTTCTATGTTCCTCTACGAGAATACATGACTCGTGAAACTCCACAACATGTACAATGCAAGAATGGGATCCTAATTAGAATAAGTTACACTCCATGTATGTAGAATATGTCAAAATACACTCTATTGTCATGTGTATCTAAAAAGAACAACAACAACAAAAAAGATGTCTATGCTCAGTCCCTACGAATCACTTTGAGCATCAAAATCAGAGGTGATGATAACCACTATCATCATGAGCACCTGCCAATCAGAATGATGCTGCTAGACCAAGAACAGAGGATACTGGCTATAAAACAAAACAAACAAACAAAAACCATAAATGATAACTACATGTCCTGGCTGACTATCAGCCACGATGGTGGGGAACCAATGAGCTGGTCTAGATGAGCTGCTGACCCAAGTCAGCAACTCCTAAGGCTGAGTTACTAGAATCTAGACTCAGGAGTGTTTTCTATCTCATTTAATTTTTACAATATTTCTGTGGGTCAAGTGTTGTTCTTTCTACGTGTTAACCAGGAGGGGAAATGAAGTTGAGGTCAAGAAACTTGTCCAAGGTCACAAAGCTAATAAGGATCAAAGCCGAGCTCTGAAACCCAAGAGCATTAGACTCAGTATCAGCTGCAAAATTTTCAGGACCAAGTGCAAAACAGATGTGCAAGCCCCTTGTCCAAAAATTTTAAGAATCTCAAGACAGTGACAACATGAAACCAAGGCGGGTGGCCCTTCTAAGTGTGAGGTCCTTCCAAGTGGGGCAGTGGGAGTCTACCCAGGTGGTGAGGCCGGCCCTGATTGGGTTGTTTCCAAAATACCAGAGGGTGCTGGAGAGAGCTCCAGCATCAAGGAAACCCTGAGATTCGCCTCCAGAATAAAAGAGTCAATATTAGACAAATGAAAACTCCCTGGATACTCCATCAATGCCATGGTGATGTGTGAGCAGCTTCTAATGAGCACAGAGGTCATTAGTAAAATGAAGAAGTCAAGAAGCAGAGAAAAGCAAAGCCCACCCAGGCATGAGGGCCGCTGTACAGAATGCCAATGGCCCTAACACCAGCTCGGGGGTCGGCTGTTCTGGTTGTTTCCCTGTTCCTGGGAGCCTAATTATGATCTGGGTCAGAGACCACTAAAGACCTGTACCTATCGCACTTAACGTTCGTTCAAACTCAGCTGCTTCTTGACATGGTGTTTTAACATGAACAAATGTATCCCAATTACTGACCACATTAGCTAATATTTTGGAAAAACCTGCTCAGCCAGGAAATTCAGTTTTCACTTTGCTCAGGCAGGAAGAGAGAGAAAGTGGGTCCGGGAAAGGATGGCTGTGGGTCAAACGAACCTCTCGGGGTTCGTTTTCCGAGCATCCAAGGAGCAGCCTGCGCCTGCCCCTTGTGTGGTGGGGAAGGCTGCCCAGGGAGGGGCTTCTCTCTGCCAACTCCCGCCCCTTCTAGTTGCGTGGATGCTGAACCCGTTTTCCCAGTGTGTTGGAGTCTATCCAAAGGTGTTCGTGTACTTCAAAAAGAGCATCTTTGTGTAACAAAAGGGGAAAGCTGAGACTGGGATGTTGCTCGGTGGTAGAGTGCTAGCCCAGCATGCCTGAGGCCCTGGGTTCCAATCCCAGTACTGGGGTGGGGGGAGCCGAGGTACCCTGGTGATCTGGTGATCCTTCCTAAACCACCTTGTCATACAGGCTTAAATACAATTTCACTTCTGTTTAGCCTGAATTTTCATTAGCCCTATGAAAAGATGACTCAATAGATCAACAAGCATTTATTTGGCACCTACTAAATTTCCTTCTAGAGGAGTAGCAAGAATTTTATAGCAGGGCCAAACAAGTGGAAAGAAGAAATTCTGGTGTTTCCTGGAAGGAGACCCCTCAGGCCCTAGGTACAATGTGATGGTGAGCTCTCCGACATGTGTATTGTGTTAAGCAGGATGCCCTTCCAACCCCCATGGGATACTAAAGAATATTGAGGAACTTACTTCCAAGTACAAGGTCATGGAAGGCGAAGGATGTAGGAAGATAAGACATGGAAAGTTTGGTCCCAGAGGTGGTATCTATAGTGCATCTGACCTGAGCCCTCAGAAACTTGGAGTCAATTTTTCTGTCAAAGAAGCACTAACCCCAAGAGCCAGAGAGGCTCTGCCTTGTGTAGGCCCTGATATTGGTGTAGGTTAAGGGACTAGCACACTGGACTGGCACACACCCGTGCCAAAGTAAAAAGAGCTGCATCTCAGGAATGTGGGTAAATGCACCGGTAGGTGAGGTGAGTTGCAGTTGAGTGGGATCCAGGCCTGCTGGGAAATAGGCACATCAGCTACCAGAGCAGCACAGTCCCCAACCCGGCAAAAGGGTTCCCAGCAGGGTTCCTGAGCTGCTCCTGTGAAGGCTGTGTCCAAGAGCACAACAGGGTGGAGATGGAGGAGGTGGCAGAGTTGACAATCCAGCTTCTCCTTTGAGTGATAGAATGAGACTGTGGTGACCTCATTGGAAGTTCATTTCCCATCCTGGCTTTTCTTCTTCCTTCATTCTATGAGGGAGATAGGTGTTTCGTTTTTATAAAATAACAGCCTTACTGAAATATAATTCTTATACAAGTCACCCACGAAAAGTGTACAACTCAAAGACATTTAGTAGATTCAGAGGTGTTTAGCCATTAATACAATCACTTTTAGAATCTTTTCATCTCCTGCAAAATGTTCCATGAGGAGGAAATGAAAAACAGCAATGAAAATCAGCAAAGGAGGTATTACATTAAAGAAAATACTAATCAAAGGAGAACCAAGTCAAGGTAAATACCAAAAATAAACAAATATAACCAGGAATACAAATCATGTCTCAATAATAACCCTGAATATTAATGGCCTAAACTGACCAATCAAAAGACATAGACTGGCAGATTGGATTTAAAAAAAAAAAAAGACCCAACAATATGCTACATTCAAGAGACTCATTTCATAGGAAAAGCCATCCACAGACTGAAGATGAAAGGTTAGGAAAAAACATATCACTCACATGGGCTATGGAAAAAGCAGAGGTTTCCATCCTCATATCAAATAAATTAGACTTCAAGCCAAAGTTAATCAAAGGGATAAAGAAGGACATATCATACTGCTTAATCAATATATGTAATTCATCAAATCAATAGACATAAAGATAAGAATATATCAACAAGACATAACAATAAATATGTATGCCTCAAACAATGGAGCATCTACATTTATCAAACTATTCTCAAGTTCAAGAAACAGAAGCCTATCAACCATCAAAAACCCAGGACCAGATGGATACACAGGTCTACAACACAATAATTCTGAGTGACTTTAACACACCTCTTTCACCACTGGAAGATCTTCCAAACAAAAACTAAACAAAGAAATTATAGAACTCAATAATACAATCAATAACTTAGACTTAATTGACATATATAGAATATTTCATCCATCATTGAGTAAATACGCTTTCTTCTCAGCAGCACATGGGTCCTTCTCTAAAATAGACCCACATATTATGCATAAAGCAACTCTTAGAAAATACAGAAATAGAGGGATACTACCCTGCATTCTATCAGGTCATAATGGAATGAAATTAAAAATCAATGATATGAAAAAATGCTCACCATCTCTAGCAGTCAGAGAAATGCAAATCAAAACCACCCTAAGATACCATCTCACTCCAGTAAGATTGGCAGCCATTATGAAGTCAAATAATAACAAGTGCTGGCGAGGATGTGGGGAAAAGGGTACTCTAATACATTGCTGGTGGGACTGCAAATTGGTTCGGCCAATTTGGAAAGCAGTATGGAGATTCCTGGGAAAGCTAGGAATGGAACCACCATTTGACCCAGTTATTGCCCTTCTTGGGCTATTCCCTGAAGACCTTAAAAGAGCATACTACAGGGATACGGCCACATCGATGTTCATAGCAGCACAATTCACAATAGCTAGACTGTGGAACCAACCCAGATGCCCTTCAATGGATGAATGGATTAAAAAAATGTGGCATTTATACACTATGGAGTATTACACAGCACTAAAAAATGACAAAATCATGGAATTTGCAGGGAAATGGATGGCATTAGAGCAGATTATGCTCAGTGAAGCTAGCCAATCCCTAAAAAACAAATACCAAATGTCTTCTTTGATATAATGAGAGCAACTAAGAATAGAGTAGGGAGGAAGAGCAGGAAGAAAAGATTGACATTAAACAGAGGCACGAGATGGGAGGGAAAGAGAGAGAAAAGTGGAATTGCATGGAAATGGAAAGAGACCCTCATTGTTATAAAAAACTACATAAAAGAGGTTGTGAGGGGAATTGGAAGAAAAATAAGGAGAGAAATGAATTACAGTAGATGGGATAGAAAGAAAAGATGGGGGGGAGGGGGATAGTAGAGGATAGGAAAGGTAGCAGAATACATCAGTCACTAGTATGGCATTATGTAAAAATGTGAATGTGTAACCTATGTGATTCTGCAATCTGTATTTGGGGTAAAAATGGGAGTTCATAACTCACTTGAAACTATTGTTCGAAGTATGATATGTCAAGAGCTTTGTAATGTTGTGAACAACCAATAAAAAAAAAAAAGAAAAAAAAATCAATGATAAATTAAAAAAAAAAAAGATGCTACTCCAACACTTTGAGAATAAATAATATGCTATTGAATGAACAATGGGTTGCAAAAGACATTAAAGAGGAGATTTAAAAATTCTTAGAGGTAAATGAGAACACTGATACAACATATCAAAATCTCTGGGACATTATGAAGGCTGTGCTAAGAGGAAAGTTCATTCCATGGAGTTCATTCCTTAAAAGCAGAAAAAGTCAACAAATAAATGACTTAACATTACATCTCAAAACCCTAGAAAAAGAAGAACACCAAAAAAAAAAAAAAATCAACACCCAAAGCAGTAGGAGACAGGAAATAATTAAAATCAGAGCTAAAATCAATGAAATTGAAACAATTGAAAAAACTGACAAAACAAGAAGTTGGTTCTTTGAAAAAAATAAATAAAATTGATAAACCCTTAGCCATGTCAATGAAGAGAAGAAGAGAGAAAAATCAAATTACTAACATCCATGATGAAAAAGGAAACATCACGACGTGTCTATAACACAGAAGATAATTAGAAATTATTTTGAAAATTTATACTTCAATAAAGTAGAAAATATTGAAGGAATAAACAAATTACTAGAGTCATATGATTTGCCCAAACTGAATCAGGATAATATACACAAGTTAAATAGATCAATTTCAAGCATTGAACTAGAAATCACCATCAGAAGGCTCCCAATCAACAAAAACCCAGGACCAGATGGATACACAGGTCTACAAGGCCTAATACCAATACTCCTCAAATTATTCTATGAAAATAGAAAAAGAAGAAACATTTTCAGACTCATTCTATGAGGCTAATATCACCCTGATCCCGAATCAGACAAAGTCACATCAAAGAAAGAAAACTTCAGACCAATATCTCTGATGAACATAGATGCAAAATTTCTGGCAAATTAAATACAAAAACATATCAAAATGATAGTGTACTACAATCAAGTGGGGTTAATCCCAGGGATGCAAGATTGGATCAACATATGGAAATCAATATATGTAATTAATCACATCAATAGATGTAAAGATAAGAATCATATGATCATCTCAATAGATACAGAAAAAGCATTCAACATACAAAATACAGCACCCCTTCATGTTCAAAACACTAGAAAAACTAGGGATAACTGGGCCATATCTCAACATTGTAAAGGCTATCTATGCTAAGCACTAGGCCAGCATCATTCTAAATGGAGAAAAATTGAAAGCATTCCCTCTAAAAACTGGAACAAGACAGGGATGCCTTCTTTCACCACTTCTATTTAACATAGTTCTTGAAACTCTAGCCAGAGCAATTAGACAGATGAAAGAAATTAAAAGGATATGGATAGGAAAAGAAGAACTCAAATTATCACTTTTGCCAATGACATGATTCTATACCTAGAGGATCCAAAAAATTCCACCAGAAAACTTTTAGAACTAATTTTTTAAAAAGTAAAAGGATATAAAATCAATATCCATAAATCAAAGGCATTTCTGTATTTTAGTGACAAATCCTCTGAAAAAGAAACTTTAAAAACTACCTCATTTATAATAGCCTCAAAGAAGAAAAAGAAAAACACAAAAATTTGGGAATCAACTTAACAAAAGAAGTGAAAGACCTCTACAATGAAAACTACAGAACACTAAAGAAATTAAGGAAGACCTTAAAAGATGTAAAGATTTTCCTTGTTCCTGGATAGGCAGAATTAATATTGTCAAAATGGCCATACTACCAAAAGCACTATTTAGATTTAATGCAATTCCAATCAAAATCCTAATGGCATTCCTAATAGAAATAGAAAAAACAATAATGAGATTCATCTGGAAAAATTAGAGACCCAGAATAGCTAAAGCAATCCGTAGCAAGAAGAGTGAAGCAGGTGGCATCACTATACCAGATCTTAAACTATACTACAGAGCAATAGCAACAAAGACACCATGATATTGACACCAAAATAGACTTGTAGACCAATGGCACAGAACAGAGGACACAGAGATAAACCCACCTAAATACAGTTATCTCATTTAGACAAAGGCACCACAAACATATATTGGAGAAAGGATAGCCTCTTCAACAAATGGTGCTGGGAAAACTGGAAATCCATATGCAACAAAATGAAGCTAAGCTCTTATCTATTACCATGCAGAAAACTCAACTCAAAGTGGATCAAGGACCTAAGAATTAAACCAGGGACCCTGCGCCTAATAGAAGACAAAGTAGGCTCAAATCTTCATCATATTGGATTAGTCCTTAACTTCCTTAACAAGACTCCTATAGCACAAGAAATAAAATTAAGAATCAACAAACGGGATGGATTCAAATAAAAAGCTTCTTCTCAGAAAAAGAAACAATCAGTGAGGTGAAGAGAGAGCCTACAGATGGGAGCAAATTTTTACCACACACACATCAGATAGAGCACTAATCTCTATGATATATGAAAAACTCAAAAATCTTAACACCAAAAAAACAAATAACCCAATCAATAAATGGGCCAAGGAACTAAACAGAAACTTCCCAGAAGATGATATACAATTAATCAACAAATATATAAAAAAAATGTTCAACATCTCTAGCAATTAGAAAAATGCAAATCAAAACCACTCTAAGGTATCATCTCACTCCAATCACAATGGCAGCTATTAAGAATACAAACAACAATAAGTGTTGGTGAGGATGTGGGGAAAAAGGCACACTCATACATTGCTGGTGAGACTGCAGATTGGTGCAACCACTCTGGAAAGCAGTATGGAGATTCCTTGGAAATCTTGGAATGGAACCACCATTTGACCTAGCTATCCCACTCCTCGGTTTATACCCAAAGGACTTAAAAAGAGCATACTACAGTGACCCAGCCACATCAATGTTTATAGCTAAACATCAATGTTTATAGCTAAATCACAATAGCTAAATTGTGGAGCCAACCTAGATGCCCTTCAGCAGATGAATGGATAAAGAAACTGTGGTATATATACACAATGGAACATTACTCAGCATTAGAAGAGAATAAGATCATGGCATTTGCAGGTAAATGGATGGAGTTGGAAAACAGTATGCTAAGTGAGGTAAACCAATCCCAAAATACCTAGTGCTGAATATTTTGTCTGAAATGAGGATGCTGATCCATAATGGGGATGGGGGTAGGGTGCATGGGAGAAATGGAGGAACTTTAGATAGGGCAAAGGGGAGGGAGAGGAAGGAAGGAGGTAGGGATGAGGAAAGACAGTGGAATGAGATGCACATCATTATCCTAAGTCCATGTATAAAGATATGGTGTGACTCTACTTTGGGTACAACCCGAGATATGAAAAGTTGTGTTCTATATGTGCACTATGAATTGAAATGCATTCTGCTGTCATACATAATGAATTAGAATGAGTAAATAATTTTTTTAAAAGAGATCAGCAAAGCCATCATGGAAAGAGTAAAAAAAAAAAGAATATTAGATTTTGTTAGTACTTTTATGCCTTTATGGGATGATGGCATGGTATATTATATTCATTGATTTTTACTTGTTAAACTAACCTTGCATTTCTCATAGAAATCCTACTTAACCATGGTGTTTAATCTTTTTTATATGTGGCTATATTCTGTTTGATAGCATTTTTGTTGAAGATTTTGCATCTATTATTTCTGATTTTAATAATTTTAGTTTTCTCTCTTTTTTCTTCAGTCAAGCTAACTGAAGTTTTGTCAATTGTTTTTGATATTTTCAAATGTTTTTCATTACTTTTTTCCATGTTTCTATTTTCCTTTTAATTTATTTCTGCTCCAATCATCATTCCCTTCCTTTAGCCTGATGTTGACTTAGCCCTCAATTTTCTTCTTCTTTTAAAATAGTAGTTGAACCCAGGGCCTTGCACCTGTCAGGTAAGTGTTCTAACACTGAGTTATACCCCAGCCCTTTTTAAAATTTTCATTTCGAGACAGGGTCTTGCTCAGTTGCCCAGTCTGGCCTCAAACTTGTGGTTCTACTGCCTTGGCCTCTCGAGAAGCTGGGATTATAGGCATGTGCCATAATGCCTGTTTTACTGTGGGTTTATTTCCTCTTCGTTTTCTAGTTTATTAGATTATTGATTGGAGTTTGTTATTCTTTTTGAACATAGATGTTCACAGCAATAAACTCCTCTCCAGCTCTGCCTAAGTAGTGCTATTCCCCAAATGTCTGTACCCTCCTCAAATTCATATGTTGAAAGTTTAACTCCCAAAATAATGAGGTGGGGACCTTGGGAATGATTGTGGTAGAAGGGCAGAGCCCTCATGACTGGAATTAATTCTCTTATGAAAGATTCCATAGCGAACCTGCTCACTTCTGTCAACATGTAAGGAAAAGGCAAGAAGTGACTGTCTTTGAGCCTGAAAGGGGGTCTTCACCAGATGCCAAAGTGGCCAATACCTTACACTTGGTTTTCTGAGCTTCCAGAATGATGAGAAACAAATTTCTGTTGTTTATAAGATACCTAGTTTATGATAATTTTTTTAGCAGCCTAAAGGGACTAAGCCCAAGCAACATTCCAATAAGTTTTGGTATGCAGTGGTTATCTTTTATTCATTTTAACGTATTATATAATTTCCTTTCTGTTTTTATTTTTTTCTTTAACCCATTAGTTATTTAGGAGTGTGTTATTTAATATACCCATATGTGAATTTCCAAATTTTCCTTCTATTATTGATCTATCATTTCATTCCATTGGGGTCAAAGAACAGTGTATGACTTCAATCCTTTTAACTTTTTTTGAGACTATCTTTTGCCGCCTAATGTGTGTCTGTTTGGGGGGGATGGTCCATGTGACTTAAAAACAATCTGTGTTCTGCAGTTGTCTGCTTGAGTGTTCCACAGATGTCTGTTAGATTTAGTTTTTTTTCTAGTGTTGTTCAACTCTTCTATTTCCTTGTTTGTTTTCTGCCTAGTCATTCTGTCCATTACTGAAAGTGGGACGTTAAAATCTCCAACTAATATTACTGAATCAATTTCTTCCTATGTTCCATCAATTTTTCCTGTGTGTATCTTGGGCCTCTGTTGTCATATACGTTTAAAACTATTGTGTCTTCCTGATGGGTTGGCCATTTTATCACTATAAAATGTCCATCTTTGTCTATAGTAAAAATCTATTGTCTTAAAGCCTGTCTCCTATTACAGCCACTCCAGCTCTCTTTAGGTTCCTGTTTATGTAGTATTTTTTTTTATCCTTTCATTTTAAACCTATTTGTCCTTGAATCTAAATTATGTCTTTAGACTTTAGCTCCAAACCCACTCTACCTCCTGCAGCAGCTTCTGGGCTGCTCATTTTCATAGATACTACCATCATGAAGCTTTTGTTTTCAAGACTACTGTGGAACTGTGAAGAAAGGAATGGAGTAGGGTGAGCCCAAAATGCCATAAAGCTAGCTACTTTTATAAATACTCAGTTGCTTTTATTGAAAAAAATGCCCCTCAGATTGTTGCATATGTCTGGTTAATATTTAGAATCCTGAAAAAATTGATTTTGACTATTTTTGCCCATGCTTTGATCCCTTTTTGCAAAAGATACTATATTTGAAAGTCTTTACTCCATCATTCCAGAAATATTTACCCAGAATCTGAATATTCACAAGATCACCAGGTATTTGTAGGCATATAGAAGTTCGAAAACCCCTAGATGTCAATTATCCCTAAATTTTCCAGATCTCTCCATTTGAAGTTGTCAAGTGGCCATGAAATTTTTCAGTGGGTTTGTATTCTAATTGTATATAGGCTATACCTAATGTGAAAAGTTTGTATTGTCAGACCCAACAATGATTAAAAAAAAAAAACCCTCAGACAATCTCTATCTAATTTATTGCTTATTTCTGAAAATGTATGTATGAGCCTTAATGGTTTTGCTTGCTTGTAACTCATTGATTCATATAAAAGTTTACCCTTGTCAGGCATGGTGGCACATTCCAGTAATCCCATCTGCTCAGAAGGCTGAGGCAGGAGGATTGCAAATTCAAAGCCAGCCTCAGCAACTTAATGAGGCCCTAAGTAACTTAGCAAGACACTGTATTAAAAAATAAATAAATAAAATGGGCTGGGGATGTGTCTTAGTGGTTAAGCACCACTGGGTTCGATCCCTAGTACTAAAAAAAAAAAAAAAAAAAAAGTTTACACTTGCTATAATTTTGAGGCATCTTCTCACCAGATATGCATATAGCTAGCTGTTCTGAATAAACAGAAAATACAGTTGCCCCTCAATATTCACAGGATGTTAGTTCAACTCCCAGAGATACCAAAACATGAGGATGCTTAAGTCTCTTATGTAAAATGGTATAGGGTTTGTATATGACCTATGCACATCATCCAGTATATTTTAAATAATCTCTATATTACTTATAATACCTACCTAATATAATATAAATGTTACATAAATAATTGTTACACTAAATTGTCTAGGGAATCATGACAAGAAAAAACTATGTGTGTATACAATACTGTTACAGTTTGAATGTGAGGTGTCCCCCAAAAGCTCACATGTGAGACAATGTGAAAGGGTTCAGAGGAGAAATAATTGGGTTGTGAGAGCCTTAACCCAATCAGAGAATTAATCCTCTGATGGGATTAACTTGAGTGGTCACTGGAGGCAGGTGGGGTATGGCTGGAGGAGGTGGGCATTGGGGGCGCAGCTTTGGGGTATATATTTGTTTTGGCAAATGGAGTCTCTCTCTCTCTCTGCTTCCTGATCATCACATGATGATCTACTTCCCTCTGCCACACTCTTCTGCCACGATGTTCTGCCTCACCTTGAGCCTGGGGGAATAGAGCCAGCTGTCCATAGACAGCTTGAGACCTCTGAAACTGTGAGTCCTCAAATAAACTTTTCCTCCCCTACAGTTGTTCTCGTCAGGTCTTTTAGTATGGCGGCGAAAAGCTGACAAAAACAAGTTCAGATGCAATGTCTTTTTCCAGCTATTTTTGATCTGTGGTTGTTTGAATCAGTGTGTGTGGAGCCTGCAGATGCAGGTGGGGGACTGTGTCACGTCTGAGGGCCTCAGGGCAGTCTGTTTCCTGTGACAAAGTGAACAAGACAGTCTCCCTCCTGGATCTGCTTTGTTTCCTGCAAGAGCTCCTGTGTTGCAGGGGAAGAGTGAGAAGGGAAGGGTGCCATTGTCCCCTGGCTGACTCGGGGTGTGATGTGAACACCATGCACCTGTCAGACACAGCCTGGCTTCTCTCTCCCTCACCCTGGCTTCTCCTCCCACCATTTCCACTCATCTTCTTAGACTTCTCTTTTTTGTCCTTTCTTCCTCTCCCCTCCCCATTTGTCTTATTCATTATTATCCAGCTCACAAGATTTCTGTTCTTCAGAGAAATTTTGTACCTGATTTAATTATTTTCCTGATTGTCTTATCCTGTATTCTTTCTGGTCCTGCCCACCTTTCGTTCTGAACCTCTTTTCCTTACTGTCTCAACACCTTTATATCAAAAATTATGTTGGCGCTGGGGTTGTGGCTCAAGTGGTAGCGCGCTTGCCTGGCATGCGTGAGGCACTGGGTTCGATTCTCAGCACCACCTAAAAATAAAATAAAGATATTGTGTCCACCTAAGAACTAAAAAATAAATATTAAAAAAAAAATGGGGCTGGGAATGTGGCTCAAGTGGTAGCGAGCTCACCTGGCATGCGTGCAGCCGGGGTTCGATCCTCAGCACCACATACAAACAAAGATGTTGTGTCCACCGAGAACTAAAAAAAAAAATATTAAAAATTCTCTCTCTCTCTCTCTCTCTCTCTCTCTCTCTCTCTCTCTCTCTCTCACCTCTCTTTAAAAAAAATAAGACACATCCTATAAAAAAAATTATGTTAAAGGGCAGGCACAGTGGAACATGCCTGTTACCCCAGCTATTTGAGAGGCTGAGGCAGGAGGATTGCAAGTTCAAGGCCAGCCTGGGCAATTTAAAGAGACCCTGTCTTAAAATAAAAAGCCCAAGAGATGTAGCTCAATGGTAGAGCACTTGCCTGGCATGTGCAAAGCCCTGGGTTCAATCTCCCGTACGGAAGAAAAGAAATTTATATTAGGAGCACATTTCTCTCCCTTTGACCAAGATGTATAATTCACCAAATTAACTGATCCTGTCCATCCTTATCCTAAAACCTGACCACTCTCCCTGTAGAGAGAAGCAACTTTTTTTTTCAGTGTAAAAAAAAAGGAGACATTGTACTTCAAAAAAGAAAAATGCTTCCCTGTGTCCATTGTTAATTTTGCTGAAGTCTTCTAAACTAACGAAATAAAATGTAAATCGATATCAGCACAAGGAGGAAAAGGAGTGAGAACTGAGCTATCCTGCACAGGGAGACGGGCGGGTAGTGCTTGGGCTGAAATGCATTGGCTGAGATTTAACATATCGATTAAGCACAGCTCAGTGCCTTCAGCTGGTAGGAATCAAAGCACGAGGCTAAACACTAACTTAGCTCTCTGCCTGTACCCCACAGCAGAGCCAAAATGAGGCAGCATTTTTTATCCTGCACCTCCCAATGCCTGCCAGAAAGAATTCAAAGCAAGGAAAAAGATGCTTCCTGTATTTGGGGGGAGGTACAAGATACATTTAAAAATTGATTTATGCTTTAATCGCTCTTGAAGCTTCATTATTCCAAGTATTAGTATGAAAGACTGTCTGACCCAGCAGCCTTCTTTGTTAATGCACCGACAGTAGCAACAGATGTGCTGCTTTTCATCTACGACCTGATCCGCTAGCTGATTCATCTGCTTCCGTTTTCATTTTCCTGTCATTGATTTATTAATGATGTCTTACTTATCTGTGGTTCTTTTATGGGGTGGGCTTCCTCTGGCACAATCTCAAGAGAGATGCTCTGCACCTTCCCTCAGCATCAAAAACCCAGCCCCCTTCTCCGGTGTTCTTTATCACTGCTCCAAAGATTAGAGACTTTAATCATTTAGTAACTGAAGTAACCTCCGTGGCTTGCAGAGTTTATGGCCAATTTGTCTTCGGTGCGCAGAATTCAACTGCTTTTCCTTGCTAAGGAATGGGCCATGCTTATTGCTCTGCTTCTTTGCACCGTGGGCAATCAGTGTGCTGTCTGCAGACCCGATGCAAATAATAGATGGCCGTGGGCGTCTCAGGACCACAAAAGCATGGCTCAGCATGGCTTGGAGAACACACACATGTGCAACATGGGGCTGTTAACATTTTAAGTTGTTTAGAGAGTCAGTTGTGACTTTTAGCTTCAACCAGCAGAAAAGGGAGGGCAAATAAGAGGGTGAAATTTTGGAACTATTCACAGAACTATCTATTGCAAATATTAAATAGACTCCTTTTTTTGTCTACATTAAGGAAATTATTTGTTGGTAGGTTTCTAAACCCATATATGTGAGCTGGTAGGTTGGAATGAAGAATGTCATGATTCTGTCTGTGCCCAGATCCCCCCAGAGGACCCAAGTACTCTTGCCTTCCATCTCTCCAAGGACAACAGCTCTCAGCTAAGTCCTTGTTTGTGTCTTGCTCTGGGGTAAAGGGAGACAGTCATCTTGCCCAAGGTCATGCTTCCTTTCAAGGGCAGCTATTAAAGGGTGGCAGTGGAATGCTTGCTTCTCTTATCCCAACTTGAGAACACCCTGTTGGGCCATCCTAGCTCCAGAGCTCCCAGGGGATCAGTGAAGGGCTGGATATATCACAGTTCATCTTTCCCTCCACCCAATTTTTCCTTCACTCCTCCCACAAAGGTTGATGCTGAGGGCACTTTCACTTCCTAATAAGCTTTCTGTGGGTGAATCTCGGCTGTGACTGTGCTTTCCAGGGGAACGTCAAGATGCAACAGTATCAAGAATGATAAGTCACAATCTAAAGGCTAACAGTGAAAGCCAGGGGCCTTCTTCACAGCATATAGAGATTCATTTCCTGCAGAGAGGACAGAAAACAGGAACAGGCTGAGGGCTGGATGTGGAAGTAGCAGAGCTCCAGAGAAGGATGTGTTCTCACCCCTGATAGACTTGCTATGCCAAGACCAGGAAAGTGACCTTGAGACATGGGATGGTTATATCTGTATGGGTTCTCTAGAAAAACAGGAATTCCAGATTCTTCTGAACCCTTGGAGCCCTCAGATGTGACCCGTTTCTCCCCCTTCCTTGCCTGAAGGTGGTACAGAAATTTCTACTTTAGGAGGCAACACATGCCTCCTTCCCCAAATCTCCTCTCAGCTCCCCTCCTGATCAACAGACAAAGGACTAGAGTGGAGTCACAACACAGCTTGGCTGTGGGAATGCTGGGTCTACTAAAAGAGGCCTACTCTGAAGGAACTGCAGGATCTGATGAACACACATTAGCAAGAGACCCGGCGCTACCGCTAGGACTAGATCTAAGGGTGCTAAATCAGCCAGGGCAGAGAAGAAAGACAGACAAGGAAACACAGTCCCACAACTCAGAATGGAAACCCTGACAAAGACCTAATAATATGCTGCTAACGTGCCTCCTGGAGGTTGGAGAAATGAAGGGTTTATCATATATGAAGTGGAAATGCCAGAACTGCCATGGAAGATGGCAGAAGGTGGGATCAAAAGGCTCAGAGAAGCAGGTCTGGTGGAGTGGATATTCTAGGTGAGCCAGAAGTCCTTGAAAAATGCTGTCTCTGCAACCTGGGCCCTCCTACACTGGGAGGAGGGACTGCTGGGCAGGGTCTGAGCTGAAATGTCATCTAGGCCCCGTGTTAGAGTGTGGGCACGTGGAGGCCAGGTGACTAATGAGGTCTGGTCAGGTCCAACTCTCAGTGTGTTCCCTGGGTGCACTGACCCACCGAGCAGTCCCTTTCCCAGACCTGGAATGTATCACTGGAACAGACACAAGCTCTACTAGTGGAACACTGATGTTACTTCTTAGCTGTGAGGTAAGAGCTCTTATTGTAAAGAAGGTCAAATGGAGACTGCCTGCTTTCCCCACTGGCCAAGGTAGTAAATAGGAAACAACTTTGCAACTGTATTAGGGCTCTCCAGAGAGACAGAATCAATAGTATAGACATATAGATATAGGAGAAGGACTTGATTGGCTCATGTGATTATAGCAGCTGAGAAGTCCCATAATAGGCCATCTACAAACTGGAGAATCAGAGAAGCAAGTAGCATGGCTCAGTTCAAGTCCAAAGGCCTCAGATCCAGGGAATCTAATGGTATAAACTTCAGTCTGCCACCAAATGCCTAAAAACTGGGGCACCACTAGTGCAAAAGCTGGGGAACATGAAGTTCTGATTTCTAAGAGCAAGAGAGGACAGAATTCACCTTTCCTCTGTCTTTTTTTATCTGGGTAATTGGGTAAGGATAGATCTTTCTTACTCAGGCCACTAATTCAAGTACCAGTCGTGCTGTTTACCTTTCTGTCACTGTGACAAAATACCTGAGACAATCAGTTTCCAAATAGAAAAGGTTTATTTTCATTCATGGTTTCAGAGACTTCAGTCCACTGTCACTTGGTCCTATTGCTCTGGGCCTGTGGTTGTATAGCATACCAGGGCAGGAATGCATGGTGAGACCTGTTCACCTACCTCATGGCAGCCAGGAATCAAACATACAGGAAGAGACTAGTCTCTATATCCTTTTCAAGGGCATGTGCTCAATGACCTATGTCCCTCCTACTTCTTAAAGCTTCACCACCTCCCAATAGCTCAGAGCCAAGCCTTGAACACCTGGGCTTTGGGGAGACATTCCAGATCCAAACTATCATCTCACCAGTCTCTTTCAGAAATACCCTCACAGGCATAGTCAGAAATAATCCTTTACTAGCCATCTGGACATATCAGTTAATCCACTCAAGTTGATATCTAAGATTAACCATCACAACAACCAAGCTGGAGAGTGGAGATTAGTACTGTACTTAAAGTCGTAAAGAATCCTGGGGCCAGAGGGGAGTAGTTCCCATTCTGTTCCCACTAATTAACTAGTCTGCTCCCTACTAAACCAGACAGATCTTGAAGAACTTGACTTGGGGCTGAAACGGCTCAATGTTAGAGTGAGTGTCCAGCATCTGTGAGTCCCTGGGTTCAATCTCTAGCACTGCCAATAAATAAATAAATAAATAAATAAATAAATAAATAAATAATAGCATGGAACAGTGGATTACTGCAGACTCTGCCAAATAGTAGCCCCCACTGGACATGCTGTGCCACGTGTGGCATCTTTACTGTATTACAGATCCACATGGTCTTGACTCATGGATATTATTCTGGATAATATTTTTTATTCTGAACCAATAGGAGAATCAGAAATAGTTTACAATCACATTGGATGGATGATAGACTGCCTTTATGGTATTTTCCCAGGACCACATCCACTGTGTCATAAGATAAAAGTAGTGCATCTGGGGTGGTCACAACAGGGCCAGAGGGCACAAACCAATGGCCCAGATCCCAGATCCACTGATAAACCAATGCCTCTCGCACAGCCACGTGGGGACCACTTGACAAGGGAGAGTAAAGGTCAAGTTTGGTTCATTGATGAATGAGCTCAGTATGTAGGCATAAGCCGAAATCATCAAAGTGGGCAGATCTTTGGATGATTCACCTATCTGTTCAGTTTGGGTGGGAAGAGAAGAGGTCTGAGGTTAGAATACATGTACATTCAGAAACGGTGGTTGTTGTGGTTTAGGTGTGAGACAATACAAGAAGGTTTAGAGGAGAAATGATTGGTTATAGCCTTTACTTAATCCGTGAATTAATCCCTGATGGGATTAACTGAGTGGTGGCTGGAAGCAGGTGGGGTGTGGTTGGAGGAAGTGGTTCACTGGGGGTGTGGCTATGGGCTATATATTTGTATTTGGCAAGTGAAGATTTGTCTGTATCTGCTTTCTGATCATCATGTGTTCTGCTTCCCTCTGCCACACTCTTCCGCCATGATGTTCTGCCTCACCTCCAGCCTGGAGGAATGGAGCCAGCCCAACCTTCTATGGACTAAGATCTCTGAAACTGTGAGCCCTCGAATAAACTGTTCCTCCTCTACAATTGTTCTGGTTGGGTCTTTTAGTCACAGAGGCAAAAAAGCTGATTAACAGTGGTGAGTATGTGGCTGATTGGTCAGGAGCGTGGAAGGAGAAAGATGAAAAGATGGAGGTCTTCAGACAAGGAGATCTGAGAGGAGAGGCCACTGGGGAAGAGGATACCCAGTGAGGATGGGCTTCCACCCTCCAGGATGCACCCTAAACCAACAACTGCTAAATGGCAATACAGAAGCTTAAGGGTCTGGCTGGTTCACCTGAAGTCAGGATAATTCTGCAAGGTCACTGGGCTCCAGAGTTCCCTGTGGGATGAGCCAAGGCACTTTTGTGACTGTATCGTGGATCTTCTCCCACTGCCCAGCTCTGCTCCCTTCAGTCCCCAACAGGTATTGATCTTGACAGTGCTCTCCAATAAAACTTCTGCAGCCAAATTACCAGTAAATGGAATAAATGGTTCTGGGAACAATGAAGTAAAAGTAGGAATGTTCCATTGTTTATCACTTCAGTGACTGACTTGTAGAATTGTGGCTTTGGGCCCCACAACTCTGGATTCTGTGGTTCAGAGGACCTGGCTCCTGGAGAAGAATAAATGTACCACAAGACATATCAAGCATCCCACTAAAACTCCAGCTATGTCTTCCATCTGGGTGCCACTGCCTTCTCCTATGGTGCAGCCAGCAAGCAAGGACAGGAGGCATAAGCCTAGTTGGGCTGACTGGTCCTGATCATCAGGAGAAAGGAGGGCTGGTGCCATGACTTGGGGGAGGAAAGCATGGTTGTGGCACCCAAGTGATCTGCTTGGATGCCTTCAGACACTTACCCAACTCTGATGATGAATAGAAACAGCGTCCATGGCTCTGGAGGTACATAGTGACCAAACGCTCAATCTACTCAGGTAGGAGGATATGGGCAATGCACCAGGTAAACCAGGTGCTAGCTAGAGTTGGGGGATCTAGAATGGATAGTTGAGGAGGAGAGTGATGAGAACCAGTTATAACCCAAGATCAGCTGTGGTGGCCAGAGTTGTAGTTCATCCCATTAACTTCTGTCTTAAAAATGTCTCCCAGGAAAAAAGACCCTTCAGTGTCCTGGAGGAACTGCTCCCAGAACATAGTATATGAGCCAGAGGATGAGACCAGGGCAAAAGATGAACCACAGAGGATGCAGTGGTAACCACCCAGATAACCTCCCCCAACCCTGATGTTGTTACTTTCCCTATGTTGGAGGCTGGCTGAGTCACTCTCCAGGGTTTTCCCCGAAAAGAGCCCACTGAACAGGACAGGGATCCCCCATTCAATGCCTGACCATGCAGAAGTATTAAGACCAGTCCCCCATACCCCAATGCAGGACCACTCTATGGAGCTAACCCAGGGTCAGCGTTCCTGATAGGATGAGCTGAGCCCTTTTTTGTGACCGTTATCACTGCTGGGCTTCTTCCACTGCCCCATACGGCCTCCTTCACTTCTCCACAAGCTACACTCCCCAGTAAACCACTGCATGCAATCTCTATCCCAGATTTTACCTCCTGGAGAATCCTCTCCCTGTCCCAGCCCTGTGACAATTGCTACATGCATTCTCTTTTCTTTTCTTTTTTTTCAATATTTTTAGTTGTCAATGGACCTTTGTTTCATTATTTATTTATATGCGGTGTTGAAAATCGAACCCAGTGCCTCACATATGCCAGGCAAGCACTCTACCATTGAGCCACAACCCCAGCCCCTGCCACATGCATTTTCATAGCTGGTATTTTTATTTACGAAGCTCCATAGTCTGGCAGATAGGTTAATGTAAGCTGAGCCCACAGGGAATGTGAAAAAAGGGATGAAGTTATTTTTTGGCCTATCCCCTAATAATTCAGTGGATGAGTCTTACATGGGCCCCATCTGTCCTCAAAGTTCAAGGTCAGCGTTTGTCCTAATATGTCCCAAGGGCCACTCGCACTCAGACTATGAGAACACCTGCTACTGTGCCTACCTCACTCTCTCCCATCCCCTGAACATGACAGGGCTATATTAAAGAGTGGGAGGAAGAAACAGAGAAGATAAACAGGAACATCAGAGGTTTACAGGAAGATTGCTGATCGGCCACATCCCTCATGAAGTCCAAGCTCCTTGCAAATGTTCTTCCACCTTCCTCCTCTGAGCCTACATAGTGGGTCCCCCAAGAAAAATCTCCCTGTGGATTTCTGCTTTAGAGCATTTCACTCCATAAATTAAACTGTGTGATTAGCCCCTGTGTGCTTAGGAATGTATCATGTGAACCAAAGCCTCATCCCCCACCCCAATGACAGCAGGAGCTGATTGCTTTGCTCTCAGCATGCTCCCTGCCTCCCAGTCTGTGGACATTTGTGCCATTAGTGAGAACACAGCTGCTAGATGTCTCAGAAGAGCTGGAGCTGGTATAGTTAATGGCCTTGTGTCTGGGTCTCCACTGGCCTCCTCTGTGGGGCTGGATTTTCTTTAGGAGTCTTTGGAGAGCCCTGAACAGCAACAGCTCATCATCTCTGTTGGACCCTTCTCCCCCCTGTTCTGCAACTCATTTGCTCTTATTGGTTCAAAGAGTTCACTTTGCTTCCACCCATCCTGGCTCCCACCCCCTCAGGTTCACCTCTTATGAGTTACCCGACTCTGCTTTGGGGCTAAGTAAATGTGGTGTTGAACCTGGGGCAGTGACTTCTTTTAACTTTTTCTATTTTTTAATTTCAATCTCACTTAATGGGATTGCAAAGTGAGAAGTCCATGTGATAGGAATAGAGCAGCTTAAAGATGTAAAATTAAAATTCTTACAACTTCTTCTGGCAAAATGTCCCCGTCCACTTGGATGGAGCTAGCGCTGTCGTAAATCCCTCTTCCATCTTGCTCTCAGCTCTTATGGGCAGTAAGGGCTGATTTTGAACTGGAAGGTCCAGCTATAGCCAGTCATGGAGCCCATCAGAACCAAGCTGAGAAGTTCACCTGGGGTTTCATACCCATCCTCCGTGGCATTTAGAACTAAGTTGTGTTAAGATTTGTGGCTGCTGCTGAAGAAACTGCTGTTTAATTGTGTGACTGAATGTCCCCCATGTGGCAGGGAGACTCTGTCCCACTTCATAAAGTCCACTGTCCTCCTGGGCCTGGACCTTCTATTGAACCATGGCAGTCTGGTTAACCTTTTCTCCCTGTGGTGCTACCTACCGTTTTTACACCACACCCCTTCCTCCCATCCAGCCTGAGTGTTCTGCTTCAGTCCACCTGGACCCCATCTCTTGGTGGAAGGCATAGCTATCTACCATCCTGGTGCTTGGGCGTTTTCCCTGTCAGTTAGCTTGGCATCGCTTTGATCAAGAGACCTGACAAGAAAAACTTTGAGAAGGAAAAGTTTGATTTGGTTCAGTTTCAGAGTTCAATCCATGGTCAGCAGACTCCATAGCTCTGGGATTGAGGGGAGGCAGAGCATTATGGCGGAAGGGCATGGTGGAAGAAAGTTACTCAGTTCAGGAGAGCCAGGAAGCAGACAGAGAGCTTCAGCGAAAGGAGCCAGGAATAATATAATACCCAAGGACACACTTCCCAGTGACCTACTTTTCCCAGCCACACCCTCCATGCCTACAGTTACCACCCACCCAGTTAATCCATTCAAGTGATCAATCCTTGGGTTGGCATAATCTAATCATTTGAACATTCTTGCATTGTTTCACACATAAGTTTTTGATGGACACCTCATATCTAAGCCATAACACCCTCCAACCTGAGATACCACTCACCAGTTAGATTCAAAAAATTATTGAATTACCCCATCTTGGGTGGACCCAAGTTTTCCCTGTTCCCAACTTGTTACCTGTAGGGCACTGATCTTCCTGGGAGGCTAATGCTATAGTGAGATTGTCCTTGTTCTAGTCTCTGGGAATTCCAGCTTATTTTCATTTTTCCAACAGTGCACTTGTGGCTGGTCCATAATTGACTTACAAAGAAATTCTAGTAGGGATGAAGCTTGGAAAATGTGCCCCCAGGCAATCTTCCCAGGCTTGTATTTCAAAGTAGACCCCAGGTTGGAATACTATATTATGAAGCTGATGATTCTTAATTTTCCCAATCCAGAGCCTTTTAAAATAATTTCATGTGAAAGATACACCTGACCTCAAAAGGTCATTGAAATGCACATGGCCTGAACAATCGAACTAAAAGATAACTTTATTCTTTTTTTCTCTTTTGAAAACCACAAGAATAGAGGTGTTTCACGCCTTTGTTTTCTGACAGTAAAATTCTGAATTTAAGTTTTTGGGGATGGGCTGGGGATGTGGCTCAAGCGGTAGTGCACTCGCCTGGCATGCGTGTGGCCCGGGTTCGATTCTCAGCACCACATACAAACAAAGATGTTGTATCTGCTGAAAATTGAAAAATAAATATTGAAATTCTCTCTCTCTCTCTAAAAAGAAAATCTTTAAATAAATAAATAAGTTTTGGGGGATATTAATTTAGTGGGTGCACATCCATGTTCGAAGAATGAATCTCTAGCATATCTCAGAATCTAGGAGTGAGAAAAGGAAAATAGTTTTATCTAGACATTAGCTTATTTCCAAAACCAGTTAGGCACAGGAGTCAAGTTCTCATTGGAGTGACCCATGCGAGGCCTGAGGATCCTTTCTATCAATTACATACCTTTTATGTGCCTTAGGCTTTACAAAATCCATTTGCTCCATTTTTACCCAACTGTAGCATGTAATTAGTTTGTTACCTCCCTTTTGAGAAGAGGAACTAAGAAAACTGAGTTCCATAAGAGTTGAAGTATTTCATAAATATTTAATAACTAAATGTTCTCAGGGGGTTAACTGGGCATGGTGATACACACCTGTGATTCCAGCAACTACAGAGGCTAAGGCAGGAGGATTGCACATTGGAGACCAGGCTCTGTAACTTAGCAAGGCCCTAATCATTTTAGTCTGACCCTGTCTCTAAGTTAAAAAAAAAAAGTGGGGGTGCTGAGGATGTAGCTCAGTGGTAAAGCACCGCTTGGTTTAATTTCCCAGTACAAAAAAAAAAAAAGTGTCAGTGGGTCTATTTTAAATGGTATAGACAGTTTTTAATCCTACCTGAAATACAGAACTTTTAAGCTACAAATCTGACATTATTTGATTGTGATTGTGTTGGTTTCTTATGGCTTTTGTAACATCACCACCAGTTCCTTGTCCTAAAACAACATGCATACATTATCTTGCAGTTCTAGGGATCAGAGCCCAAAATGCGTCTCATTGGGCTGACATCAGGGTACCAATAAAGCTATATCTCTTTCTGAAGGCCTGGGAGAAAGTCTTTTCTTATCTCTTCTAGCTTCTAGAGACCTCCTGCATTCCTTGTCTCATAGCCCCCTTCCATCTTTAAAGTCAAGGTGAAATCTCACATCATACCACTGACACTGACCAACCTCATTCTTCCACTTGTAAACACCCTTGTGACTACATTGAGCCTACCCAGTAATCTAGGATTATCTCCCCATGTCAAGATCTTTAATTGCAGCTGTGAAGTCCCTTCACCACGTAAGGTTACATAAATGCACAGGTCCCAGGGAGTGGGATGCAGATATCTTGGGGAAGGAGAACCTTATTCTGCCCACTACAAAGATATCAAAGCATAAATAATTATAAAGACTCTTTCTTAATAAATTTTATCAGTTTGAGAACTCAAAAGTTAACCCTTGCAGAAGTTGTAAAGACTGATTAAGGTTATTTTAGAGGACCCTTGTTGTGTGTCTCCACCATTACATCACTTAGTTACAACTCATCTGATTTCTCAGGGAAAGAATAATGTGTTTTGGATCCAAGGCATAGATGACTACATACATTCCTCTTGTCACCTTTACTTTGCCAATTCTCCATCTTATTTAATTTTATAGAAACCTGGCATACTGCCCTTGGAAACTGGCCACCCACTCAAATATTGCCAATGTGGGATTAGATGAGAAAGATTATGAGATAGTTGCTCAAAATAGTGCAGTTTGATTGAAGGTGTATTTCAACATCTCCTGCAAATGATAAGGAAGAGGAAATTTTCCCACAAAGTACGCGTGTTGTGGTTGTGTTTAAAGCAGGATCGCTCTCCCTGCATCGCGCTAGCGTGGTAATTCTCTTCATCTTGGCCACCGCTGTTGTCTTCCTATTTAGTTTGCAGCACAGTGCTCAGACCAGCTGATGCGATGCAGCCAGCAGCTGCCCCCGTGTGTTAGAAGCATCCCGCAGCTTAACCATGGAGAATCAGGACTTAATTCATTTACCCTGGCTCCTCCGCTCCTTCCCCTGCCAGCACAGCTGCAGAATAGCTCCTCCATCTCGAAATCTGGCACCCATCCCAGCTGGAAGCTACCTGCCAACGCTTTTCTGAAGACCAGCCAGAAGGGGGAAGAACAGGAGGGCAGAGGGGCTGAGGAGGGAGGGAAGAGGAGATGCACATCTAATTGCGTTGGCCTGCAGCCCCCTTCGGATCTCCATGCTGCTGGGCTGAGGCCATCTTGGTATTCAGCAGCCGTCAGTGGCCTCGCTTGTAAACATCCTATTTAGAACTGAGCACACTTTGGTGAGCTTTGAGACTAGAATTACCTATTTCCCCTCTTTTCTCTACGCATTTGCAGCACTAGGGATATCCCATTGACTGGAACGACGGCCTCCCAGGCAGAAGAGAGGTGAATTGTGTTCTCATTTACACCATGTGCCTCCTTCTCGCCTCCATAACAGCTCTGGGATGAGGACCTCTTGTTAATGTCAAATTTTACAGCCTTCTCACATGGTAATAGTTATACTTTCAGGATCAGTTGATTTTTAAAAAAAATATGTGATTAAAAAAGCATCTGAGTTCAGTAGTCTTTTGGATAAGTTCATATTTTATTAATCACAAATGTATTTAATTACCTTAGAAAACCTGCAAGGACTGAGATGCTCCAGGAACGGCCCAAAATATGAACCCTGTAAAGATTAGTGGGGTGAAGAAAGACAGTGCTGGTTGTGCACGTGGATTCCTGGGCCTCTGTGTAATAACTGGACTCTCTAGAGCTCTCTCTAGGTCACAGGTGGGGATAATACTGGAGAAAAACAAGGGCCCAGTTTCCCCCGGCATCGTGCCTGCCACAAGCTGTGTCTCTAGCTACTTAGTGGGCCCTTTCCTAGTGTGTGTGCCTTCTGCCGGGAAGATGGGTATTCAAAGCAGGCACACATGCAGGAAGCCACATCGCTGAGATCCCTGCTCCACGGTTCAGAAGCCTTCAAAACAAACCAAGCTACCCTGCAGACTGGAGTTTCCAGTCATACCATTTGGCTTGTATTACAAACCATACAAGGCAAAGTGACCTCAGGGCAGCTGGAGTTCAGAGCGGGAGCTAAGTAGACAGACTGCCCAAGTTGAATGGGATTTCTAGTTCTCTGCTATCCCACCAGTAAGTTGGGGACCAAAGAAGAGGTGTATTTTTTTATTCCTTTCTTTTTTTATATATATTTAGGTGTAGAAAGAGAGAAGTGGTTATTAGAAACAGAGTGATACTAAAATTATTTAGAAACCAGGGGGCCCTGCTAGACAGCTACCCAGAGCTCTTAGAAAGGTCCTGAATACACACTGCTTCCCCCCACCCCAACACACACCCCCCAAGGAGGTGGCATCAACCCTCTGGTTGCTGGATCAAAGGAAACCAGGGACTGCAAAGCAGCTGGAGTGCCCTGTAGGACTTGATGCAGATGCAGCGTGGCAGCTGGTAAGGAAGCAGTCAGAGTTTAACAACCAGAAGAGCCAAACCCCTGCATGATTGCTTTCGCCTATGATCAAAAAATCCAAAGTGGCTTATCAAGGATTTGGGAGCCATGGGGAGGGAATACTGATCAAATCTGGCTCCTTCATTTTCTTTCACTGTTGCTGTAACTGGTTAAGACTGGGGTTCTCTTTTCCTGAGGGATGGAGGCCTCGGGAGAAAAACCTGTCATCATGGGGTAGAAAGAGAGATGGTTATGTGCTGTGATGGCCCTGCACTTGGCATTTAAACCACACAGCTCCCTTTTCCCTCACAACCAGCACCTATGTGGGTATTTATTATTCCCATTTTCCAGATGATAAGGCTAGATTCAGTTCTACACAGATCTACCTGGCTCAGCTAATGTCCTTTCTTCTCATCACATCACACCAGTTCCCAAGGTTTCTTATAAACCTGCTGGACACAGTTCTCCGGGTGAGCATTAGCGCTGTGCATTTTATCAGACAGGTTCATTGTATTCTTTTTAATCCCCCCAAATCAGCCTTTTTATATAACAATGTTTTCACCTTATGTCCATTTATTAACTCAACTAGTCACTCATCAATCAACCTAATTACACTGAAGTTATCACTTCCAGTGGAACAACAAAAGAAACCACATCTAACTTCTTGTTTGAAATGCATGCTGACTATAGATAATGAGGCCGTCTAGCTTTATCTCCTTCACGTAGGCCTCATTACTGAATGTAAGAAATAGCTTGATTAAAGATACATGCATATGGACATATGCATAAACATTCCCCCAAAGATGACAGTTGCAGTAATTCTGAAAGATTTCCTTGGATTTTTATCTAAAGCGTTTTCCATGGAAATCAATTTCATGGACCTGTTAATGTGAGCAAGTGCCTCATGATAGAGATTATGTCCTTTCATGAGAAATTTCCAAGCCCCATCACTCCTCAGCCTTATTAACTTGCACCATTTGTTGATAATGTAGTTATACTCATCAGATACAAATCAATAATGATAATTGTCCATTCCTAATTAATTTGATCTTACATCTGATAAATTGCTAAATGGTAGAGCAGTGGGTATAGCCTTTCTGATGAGAAATGAGGGTTTGTGGACCAAAATACCTTCATTTCTGACCCCTTCCCTCCTGCTTCCTCCCAGAGTGTGCTCAGCCTCCTCCTGTGATGTGTCCAAATTTCATTCTCTCTCCTTTCTGTGGCTGTGCAGGAAATACATGAACAAAAATGAGCTTTCAAAGGGTCAAGTGCACTTTACATGAAAAAAAAAAAAAGACACAAGTTGTAATTTCTCTATTCCATGGGGTCCAAACAAGGAAAAGAATGGTCTACTGCTACTATTTTAGAATTTGACTCTACAGCTGAGAGATTCAGTTTTCTTTATTCTGGACAATGGTTTACAACATTGTAGGTCCTGGGTGGGAAGTATCCTTTCTGGACTTGTTATGAGTTCTCCATCAAAGTCATCAAGTGTATGAAGTTTGAAAAGATATTCCTACTTTCCTGCCTTAATGCCTTCTTTGTTTTTGAAAAATGTAACTTTATTTGAAAAATATTTTATGCAATATTTAGACATTCAAGAAAAGGATAAGGAAAAATGCAACAAATACCTGTGTATCTGCCACTCAGCTCAAGAAATAAAACTGGGAGCACTGTTAGACCCCCTTTAGGCTCAATGTCTGCTTGGTGGAGACTGAAACTTCCTAGATATTACTTATACTTCCTGAGGGACTGGGAACCCCAGCTCTTGGCTTTGCCTATCTTTGAAAGGCCCTGGAAATGCCCCTGTGACTCTGGCCTCAATATTGCAAAGTCAGAATGAACATGGAATTTTCAAGGCTACGGATTAGCCATGAGATGTCTGGAACTTGGCTATGAGCTTTGGGCACTTTTCCCTTGATCTGCTTGTTCAGATGAAAGTGCACGTAGTCTCTCATGGCTACATCTTCCAGAATGTTCAATGAGAGAGCCCAAAGTCCTTAACTCGAGTTCTGCATGATGATCCAAGAGGCCAAGGGGAGCTGGCCAAGCTCTCTGAACTTAAAGTGATTTGACTGATTGAAGAGGAAGGGGTGCTCCTGCCTCCTGAGCCTCCACCCTACACTGGAACTCTGAACTGACAGGGTGGGTTCTGTTTGAACTGCTGTGAAGGTTGGGGCAGGTCCAGCTGTCCTCCACCTGGCTTCTTCTGAGCATCGCTTCTCTTTTGGCCATGGCACTGTCCCGGCCAGAGGACTGTTGGGCCAGTGCCGGCCCCAAACCATCATCTAATGGCTTCATGAGTCATTTTTGGTGAAGAAAGAACTCAGTGTATCACGTTATTCTGTGGACATTGGTCTTGGCTAAAAATAACATTGAAAGCCCAAGGGTTTTAAAGATAAGAAAAAAATGCAGAAAACTCAAGGAATCACTTGCCCTGTTGCTCTCATATATTGCAGCCAAATAAACACATTCCCATATTTATTTATGTTGCAGGCCAGTCATTTTTTTCCTTACACGGGAATCTTATTAAAACAATAAATCAATGTTAACCTGGGTTTTAAATTGGCCCAATATGTTTGGAGAACTTGCTGGTTTAATTTTCCTATTTTTTCATTTTTCAGTTAGCTAATTTAGCTTTCCCAGTTGGGATACCACAAACCTTAACCCATGAATTTATCTTGAAACCAGGAAGTTCCAACATACATCTCCACCAAAACAAAAGAGGGAAATCTGACATTTTATCCTATAACAAGACAGAAAAAAAAAAAAAGAAGTAGTAGTAGTAGTATAGGTTCAGAAAATATCTATTCTGATCATTGCAAACTTCCTAAGCCTAAGCTGTTGGAAGCAGACCCAACTGCCTGAAAATTCTCCTGAATGTTATGTTCTATATTTTCTCCACATCTCCTTTGACTGAAATTCTCCAGTGTGTTATAGACAGAATGTTTTATGTTCCCTCCTCCTCCAAATTCGCATGTTGAAACACTAACCCTCAATGTGACTATATTTGGAGACAGGGCCTTTATGGAAATAATTAAGGTTTAGTGAGGTCATAAGGGTGGGACTCTGATCTAATAAGATTAATGCCCTTAAGAGATAGCAGAGTGCTCAGTCACACTTCATGTGCACAAGAAGAGGTCATCTGGACACACAGCAAGATGGTGGCCAAGAGAAGCTAAGAGAAGAGGCCTCAGAATGAAATCTATCTGCAAGACACCTTGATCTTGAAGATTTCTAGTCTCCAAAACTGAGAAAATAAACTGCTATTTAAGCCACATCATCTATGGTTATGGCAGCCCAACCTAAGACAAGACAATCTCCCACTGATGTTTTCTCAGGAATACTGTGACAATTGTTGGTGACTTGCTTGGTATCATATAACTGGAGAGATTTTGCCTGGCCCTTCCAAGAGACCTACACCACCACAGCTGGGTGAATTGCAACACAGCCCAAGACCCTAGAGTGTGCTCGGATCCAAAAGGAAGTTTTCTTACCCAGAGAATCATGTGCACATGAGCATGTGTGTCTGTCTGTTGGGGAGGGGAATTTTCTCAGTGAACCAACACCAGAACGGCTTTCAACCCATGGTTGTGTTGTGACTTGTTCTCCATTCTGAAGCCTGAAACTTGGGCTTGTGAGTCTGGGCCTTAGTAAACATAGGCCCAGTGAACAGTGTGTTTGGGGGAAGCTGTTCTGCATAGTGAAAAGAGCTTTGGAGTCAAAGCTTGGTTCAAAGTTCAGCTTTTACAGTATTAACCAAACTGGCATAAACAAGGACTACAATTGGCTCATAAAACTGAGAAACCAAGGTACTTGTTTAGCTTGGTTTTGTTTGCTATATCCAGGTACTCAAAGGAAGTCAGTGGAAATCTAGCTCCTCTTTTTCCACTCTGATGATTTCTCATTTGGCCTCATTCTGAAAACAAGTCTTCCTTAGCAGCTAGAGATTCACAGGTTCTCACACTAGTGGTGAATGGAGGAAGGATAGTTTTTTTTTTTTTTTTTTTTTTTTTTGCCAAGAATTACAACAGAGATCTTGATGAGGCTGTTGATGGGTTGATTCTGAGTCACAACTCCAGAGAGGGGTTTGGGATGGGACTGTGGAAGGAATCGGTCCCGTTACAACTCCCAATAGATGGTACTGTTGCTTAAGAAAGATGAAGGGATGCTGGTCAGAAAAAAGCAAGAGGTGTCCCTATAGATACTACAGGGCTTCCATGTTTAACCTCTTCCTTCCTCCAGTTCCCCCTTTGCAAAATGGCTATATCAAATACAACTACTAGTAAACTTGTGAATATTGAAGGTGCTTTTAGCATAACTAAAAGATTGGAGGTTTAATGACCGTTAAATGCTTGCTTTTTCTGCTCCTGGCCCTCTCCCAGAAACCTAGGGGAAGCCTTCTCAAGCAATCTGGATGATATTGAAGGTGGCGTGTTCTTTCAGTCTGGGGAGGCCTTGCGTAATACAGAAACTTCAGAACCCACTCAGTGAGGCCCCTGTGCCAGTTTGTACTGGGGAAGGATGGCCTTAGGACAGTGAGGCTCTGAGGGTTCCCTGGCTGGACTTAGTCCTAGAACATTCAGTTGGGCCAGCAAAGACCTTTCAAAGGCAGTTCTCAGGACAGGACAGCTTGGAAGAGCTAGCAGGCACCTTTCTGTTATTCTCTGGTATGTAAACCATGCCTCTTGCTGCACACCTTACTCACTGTAAGCAATGCACAGTCCCTCTCAGACCTGTGGGGTTTCTCACCCAAGTAACTCCTGCATTACTCAAATTGAGCCATGTGAATGCTAAAGAATTTTAATATAAATTTATTGCTGCCACAGCCTAAACAAGGTGACAACATGCTGGAATCATGTACCCACCCAGCTGGTGATGTGTTAAAACCACCAAATTTCTCCTCTTCACGGCCACCAGCTCTCCCTCCCTAACCATCCTCACTCTACTCCGTGATTCCTTTGTCCATATTTTAAAAGAGCGGTGATGCCTGCCTCCTCAGCTGTGTCTTGATTTATAATGGGCCAGATGGGAGCAGGTGACCATCTGTCAAGCTCACTGATGGCCTCTGGAAGGAGGCCTGGCCTCTCAGCAGCCACTTCTGCTCTGACACTGCAGTTTTAAAGGTCACCCACAGATTCTGAGGAAATACAAAAGAAACTTAAGAAGTGTTATCTAATGGGTTTCTTTAAGTCCTGTCACCTATAGTATCCTTGATTGATTCTGGGACGATGGCACAGGATCTTGTTTTCATGGCTTCTGTTGAGGACTTTCAGGTTACCTCTCCTGTGTCTCAGGGATTTTCAACAATTCCTTCCCCTACCAAACTGTAGGAAGCACCTGTGAAGGTAAAGCAGCTGGCAAGCATTAAAGTGTCGTGAGCTCTTTGGTGGAGAAGCTCTATAATCCAAAGGCAGCGTGATTATGAGTGGCACTCAATGTGGCATTTTCTCTTTGGGCCATCAGTGGCTCCGTTAGAGCAGTGCATATTTAGGGGCAAGGGGAGGTAATTCTGATAATAACTCAGGGCAAGTTCAAGCTTCTGAACAGTAGAATATGCTGGAAAGTCGCTTCTGTCTGAGCACTTACGTGATGTTGGGGCCATCACCTCCATCAATGACAGTGATTTATGGGTAAAATTGCCAAAGTTGGTGTGGTTCACAAAGGTTGGGGAGTAAATGGAGAACAAATAGTGTGGCATCAAAAGGAGAAACTCACAGAAGTGGGCCTGCTTTGACCTCTCTGAGGGGGTCCAGACAGTGCCCAATTTGTGTGATTTGGATCTTTTACTTAGAAATCCGTTTTTCTGAGGACAATTTTATGTGGAGGACTTGTGGAGTTGTTCATTTCAAAGGGCTTCTTTTGACAGAGCAAGAAGAAAATACTGAACACTTTCTATACTGGTGGGAGTGTGAATTGGTACAAGTTCTTTTGAAAGAGTTTTGCAATATCTAACCAAATTAACCCATGTTGTTCCATTGTTCTATAATATGGAACACCTTTAAAAACTTCAATACAGTATGTAATACACAAAATAATTACATAATACATAATATAATTATAACATTAACATAATAATACATTTAAGGTCTAGATTATGATTTTTCAATGCACCTGGGTCAGTTTTGTTGAAATATTCACAGGATTGAGCCAGGAGCAAAGGTGCATGCCTGTTGTTCCAGCAGCTCAGGAGGCTGAGGCAGGTGAATTGCAAGCCAGCCTCAGCAACTTATTTATTGATCCTGTCTCCAAATAAAAAATAAAAAAGGGCTGGGAATACAGCTCAGTGGTTTGTGCCCCTGGGTTCAATCCCTGGTACCAAAAAAAGAAAGAAAGAAATATTCACAGAATTGAAGGCTTGGAAACTAATGGATTAAAATGCAAAAATCCTATAAAAGCAATTATATGCTGCGTATTTACTAACATATGTACACATAGGGCCATGTATATTATATTATACCCAAATGATGGAATCAGCCTATGTCATGTTTAGTAGAAACTTGGTGCAATGAGCTGTGGCATATCCACCAGAGAATACTGTGCAGTAGTTAAGAAGAATGAGGTACATGTGTGCTTGAAGACTTGGAATAATCTGCATGTGCATTGATTAAAAAAAGAAAAAACACACGAAGGCATACAACAATGTATATGGTATGTATTACAGTCAGCTTTTTTGCCTGTGTGGTGAAGATACCCAACGAGAACAATTTTAGAGGAGGAGAAGTTTATTTGGTGCTTATGGTTTCAGAGGTCTCAGTCCATAGATGACGGACTCTATTGCTCTGGGCCTGATGTGAGGCAGCACATCATAGTGGAAGATGCACAGGAGGAAAACAATTCTGTCATGGCAATCATGAAGCAGGGAGAGAGCTCTGCCCACCAGAGACAAAATGTACATCGCAAAGGCACACCTCCAGTGACCTACCTCCTCCAGCACACCCTACCCTGCCTACAGTTACCACCTAGTTAATCCATTCCAGTGGATTGAAGCACTAATTAGGTTAAGGTTCTCGTAACCCAGTTATTTCACTGCTGAATTTCCTTGCATTGTTTCACACATGAGCTTTGGAGTGGGAGTGGGGGTGGGGCACCAAATATCTAAACCATTGGTAAGCATGTATATAGTAAATTTCTAGAAGAATGCACCAGAAATTAACAACAGTTATAATGAGACTGGAGGTCTAGAATGAGAGAGAAACTTACTTTTCTTTAGCTCTGCCTATACCGTTTGAATTTTTTTTTTTATTATTGCTTCAAGCTCCTAAGTTTTAAAGTGATTTTTAAATTTTATTTTATTGGTTCTTTAAATTATACATTACAATAGAATCCATTTGGATATAATTATACAAGCATAGAATATATTTTATTCTAATTCAGACCCCAGACCTCTCCTTCCTCTTCCTCTTCCTCTACCTGTTCCCTTCCTCTGATCTTTCGGCCACTTACCCATAGTTATTTTTTAAATTAATTTCTTGGGATGTATATGATGGTGAGATTCACTGTGGTATATTTATTTATCTATGTACATAGGAAGGTTATATCATATTAATTCCACAGTCTTTCCTTTTCCTATCCCACCTCCCTTCCCTTGTTCATACATTCCCTTTTCAACTAGGAAAAAGCACTAAGAAGCACAAACAAATAGACTCCTTTCAAAGAGGGTCTCCATTTCCAAGGCAATACTACTGCTATGTGGATGTGGGCAGCTCTGGTCCTAAGGGAAAGGGACCATTTGCCCTCCTAGCCAATCACATCTTAAAGACCACATTAGTCCTCTGATTGGAAGAACAGACATTGAATTCTGGGTTCTCTTCAAATCAGAAGGAAGAAATGGTGAAGATACTTTCCCTTCGTGTTTTAGTTGAGATGTGCTGGTAGCTGCTTTTCCCAGTCTCTCTGTGTCTTCCTAGTTTCATTCCTGATGTCTTCTTGGCTCAGGGAAATTAGTTTGGCCAGCATTCCAAAATTCCTATGGACCAAAGTCTAGGAAAATCATCCTCATTCTTAGAGGAACAACCAATGGGGTGGTAGGGACACAAACATTTTGGGAGCTGTTGAGTCTAAGGAATTGGGAAGAGGGCAAAAAAATAGGAAGATGGAATCTTCTAAGCCTGGGAAACTAAGGAGAGCCCATGCTGACTTCAATAGGAAATTGCACCCTTGGTCATCTGTGTTATTATTTAATGATTTATTAATGTAGATATCTAAACTGAGAAAGAACTGATTTTTTAAAAATATATTTTGTTTAGTTGTAGTGGGACACAATATCTTAATTTATTTATTTTTTTAATATGGTGTTGAGGATGGAATCCAGTGCCTCCCACATGCTAAGCAAGTGCTTCATCACTGAGCCACAACCCCAGCACCTGACCTAATTTTTATTACTGTTTTACTTATTTGTTTCTTAGTGATTTATTATTAGTAACTCTTTATATAATATCTTCATGAGAAATGTAAGCATCTTTCTTTGCATATCAGATTGATAATGCTTTAACCGACGCACAAGTGTCAGCAAAAGTATAAGAGATAAGATAGAGGCTAATTCATGTAATTGTGATGGGGGTGGGGCGGGGTTTACACTGGCTGGATCCTTTTAGACAACAGTTTGGCGTTGTGTATCAAAATTAAAATATGCATAGACCCTGGCCCAGCAACTCTCCTTCTAGGAATTTAGTTTGCAGAAGCACTTGCAGATGTGCACAAAGATTATTATACAAGTATTTTGTTCATTACTGTGGCTATTCAGGAATGTTGGAGACATCCCAAATGCACATCAATAGCAAATTAAACAATCATAGCACCCTACAATGGGAGACTGTGGTGGTGTAAAAAGAGGGAAGCAACCGTGCATGTATTGACAGAGATAGTTGTCCATTATTGAGATCCAAGCTGCAGAAAAAAAGGTCATGTGAAAAACACTTCATGTATGTTCTTATTCCAATTTACATATGCTACAAAGATCTATAGTAACATTGAAAAGATATCTGGATGATTACCAACCAAGCAGTGTTGATCTCTGGCGTTATAGGGACTTTGTTTTATAGCACACATTTTGCAATTTTTACTATGGATGTGTGTAGTTTTATTAAAGATAACTATACTGATTTTTAAATAAGAAAACAAATATTGTTCAGGAAAAAAGAAGTGCTGCATGCTCATCCTTAAAAATAACTGATTCCAGAAAGCTGTTCTTGAAGGTCAGAATGTTCTGACAGATTTGCACACCAGCGACTAAATTTGATAGATAATAGAAAAGAAGTTTCTATACGGAACCGGGGGTGTATATTCTAATTGGTCATGTCATACCACCTTGCATATTTATACCATATGTTTCCATTGGTCAGAGAGGTAGAGGCTTATAAACTTATTTCCTAATTTTTTAGTTAGAAAAGCCCACAGTTGTCTTAAAATCCTTACATGAAAACAATTTACAAGGCGGCAAGACTTTTTTATTTTTGGTACTGGGACGTGAACTCAAGGGCACTCAACCACTAAGCCACATGCCCAGCCCTATTTTTGTATTTTATTTTGAGATAGGGTCTCACTGAGTTGTTTAGCACCTTGTTTTTGCTGAGGCTGGCTTTGAACTCTCAAATCCTCCTGCCTCACCCCCACCCCCACCCCCAAGCGGCTGGTATTACAGGCATGCACCACTGCAGTAGCAAGATGTACATTAATGTTTTAAAAAGAAGATGAAGGAAAACAGCATTTGGAAGCACTTAGATGTCCTATTTAGAAATATTTATTCCCACTTCCACCCACTGACAATATAATACTTATGACAGAAGAAGGTGCTTATGGTTTCTTTCAGACTTCCTCTTTGCTTTATAACTTTTCGGGCATCAGGATTTTTGAGTTTGTACAACTTTTAAAACTGCTAGAAAATATTCTGCTCATGTGGAATGGTTTGTGGTGCCCTCTCTTGGATTTCCTTTTCAATGCCCAGGTTGGTGCAGGACCTTGGCTGCTTTCAGAAGGACCTAGCAAAAGTGGCAAGGATTCTGTTCCCCCTCTGCTAATTGCCTGTTAGGATTGGGCTGGGTCTGAGGAGTAGAGATTTCCATCCATATTCCTCACTCCAGCCTTTGCATTTACAGGGAACAAGCCCAGGCTGGAAGCACAGCCTAGCACAGTGACATCTGGATCTCCTGACTGCTAATCCAATGCTCTCTCCCAAGCCCGCTTTGCTCTTTCCATGGTTTGTAATGAAAGTTGCTCAAATGAAGATTTATGTCTTTACTTTAGTACAGTGTCTCAGGTGTTTGATTTAAGTGTGAAAAACATGGTTGCCTTTCAGCTTCTGCCTGGTCTGTCAAGTCTTCTCATTAGCTTATTCAGCTCAGCTCTAGCCCACCCAGCCTTTGGCCTCTTTCCTGGAATAAGTCACAGCTGTAACTCCAGGGGCTGCTGAGGTCCTGCCCCTCCAATACAGCTGCCAGCGATGCCAGCCTTGGCCTGGATCATAAGGCCATCTGGTCACTGTACTCCTGTCTCCGACCTGGGAGACCAGTCCTGAACTGCTCTTGGGGGCAGGGTGCCAGCTTCCTGGAGAACAGACTGTCACCAGGAACCTCTGAGCTGTAACACCAGAGCTAAGCATTGAGAGCCAGAGTGGCCTGAGCACTTGCCCTCAGGGCTTGAGTCCTGGGGGTTGACACCCTCAAAGCTGGCAAGTAGGACAGCTCCATGCTTTGGGTCCCTCCCAGGACTCTGGTTTACGAATGCCATCAATTCAAAGAGAAAACAAGAAGAGTCACAGCACAGTAAAACCGGAAATACCCTGGAATCTTCAGCTCATTACAGAAGATCCACGCACTTGAGGTTTTCCCAAATTGGACAAGCAGTCTAAAATTCACAAAATGTTTCCAATAATGAAGTGTTAAGCTGAAATAAATTACTACACTATTAATATAAAAAAATTCGATTTTATCTATCGTGTTAGAGGAAAGAATAAATTCATTTTCTAGGCCTTTCTTTTAGCAAATGATGTTACAAAATTGTTGCTATGTAATGAGACAAAGTACGTGAAGCTTGGTAGAAAAGTAGGAAGAAAAGAATTAGGGAGGTACATCTGCCTGTTGGTTTATTATTTTTCTGGATGTTGTAATGTTTGTGGTATTTTTTACAATTTTAGTTTTTAAGACATTGTGATTTCTTTTCTCACTCCACATATTCTCTTGGTACCTAATTTGATTTTTTTTCTTGGTACTAGAGATCAAATCTAGAGGCACTGAGCTACATCCCCAATCCTTTCTATTTTTTATTTTAATATAGAGTAGTTACCCAGACTGGCCTTGAACTTGTCATCCTTTCTGTGCACCAACTATCCTGCCCTGCTGAGCTTTTTTTTTTTTTTTCCTTAACTAGGGACTACAAACTGCATAAACATCATGCTGACTTATGACACAAAGCAAGGACTAGGGATATAAGTTGGTGGTAGAGCACTTGCCTAGCATACATGAGGTCTTGGGTTCAATTCCAAGTACGACCAAAATAATCAATAATAATAATAAGTAACAAATAAATAAATAAAGATCACAGACCAACTTTTGTGCATCCTCTTGCTCTAGTTCCTAGCTGCATATGTGTGTCTAGTATCATCGTCATTATCTCCCTTTGAAGCTATGTATCTATTGCTCCTGACTCTCTATCACAGCTTTTATTTTGGCTTTAATGTAGAGGCTGAGAATGATGTACATCATCTCCTAGGTGCTTAAATTCTCTGTGCCTTAATCTTCTCATCTGTAAAATGGGGATAGCCTGTCAATCACTTCACAGGATTGCTGTAGGGTTAAATGAGTAGATATATGTAATGTGCTTAGAACTGGGCCTGGCACAAAACGAGCACTCTGCAGGTGCTGGCAGTTGTCTTACTTTGTTCTTTGCCTATATGTGTGCACTTCATAATATGCAATGGAACAAGACTCTTTTCTTCCTCTTCCCTTCCCTTCTGGATTCCATATGATTATATTGGGAGTTCGGGGGAAGGGAAGGAGTGGGAGTAGTAGGACCTCATGACATAGGCAGCAAAATCTCATCACATAGGAAGACAAAGTAAAGATGTGCAAATAAAAAAAAAATCACAGCAGAAGCATATTTTCTAGAAATACAGAGAGATAAAACCCAGAAGAAATAGCTAAGAGATTTGAAAGTTACAGCATCCAAGGAGGTAAGAAAGAAAGAAGCTGGAAATTGTATTTTTCATCAAAACTCTTGTGCTCTTTTAACTGCAGGCATGTGTAACTTTGCATTAAAAAAATTATCTCAAAATTGTTGCAAACACAGACATTTGACTAAAAAAAAAAATGCCCTTTCAAAGAATTCTTTTGACTGGAAGAACTGGTTTATTTTTCCCTGTGGAGATAACAATGCTTTGGGTTACTCTTTGTAGTTATTTTAATAAAAAAAAATTAATAAGCAAAAAACTGCAACAAAAAGAAGAGGATTTGTTTAGGTAGATTGTAAGTAAGCTTTCCCTTGTGGGAATCTTTGCTTAATTGGGCTGCAGCTGGTGCTAATTTATTCTCTTCACTGTGTCTCATTTTGGTCCTGTGTGTGTCTTTGCCTGTGTATGTTTTAAACATCACACAATTTGAGGCTTTCATTTGCTGGCATGAGTTTGGATACAACTGGAGGGGCTCATGGGAAGCTTATCCTAAAGAAGGATTTACTTTATTTATTTATTTAAACTCTGGGAGCCACTGAATGTACAGCTGGGAGGAACTAGATTGGGGGTTGCTATGTGATCATATTTTGATCTGATTATTCCATTATATTGCTCCCAGTTCATTCCACGCCTGCCCCACTATCCTCCCATTCAGAATTAAAGGCACTGTGTGAGGGAGTGGAGAACTGGGGTGAAAGAAGCTCTGATTGGCTGTTTAGAATGTGCCCTGGTTCATTGAGCATGATGATCATGGCTTGAGCTGCCATCTAGAAAAAAAAAAAAAACAGCATCCTGGGCACAAAGTGAAAAGCAATTGGCTTTTTTAGCTTGATAAATAGAAAATACCATCTGGGCATATTTTTCTTGTGCGGAGCAGTGTTTCTGCTGGGTCTGCTGGACACCGATTGCATTTCATTGTTCCCTGACAAGTGGCATCAGTCATGGTCCCATCTCTCGGTGGCTCACAGGAAGGAGCAGTGGACTGAACATATTGCTGTAGATTTTGTCCAGTCTAGGTAAAAGGGGCAGACTTCGTTTCATTACACAATTCCAAGTCATACTCAGCCAAGATGAATCATTTGGTGAAGATGGTTACTGCCCTTTTTATTTCTGTTCATATTTTACAAAGTCAATATCTGACTTTAAAAACTAATTTTTAAAAAAAAGTAATTAGAGCCCAACCGCAGCTGGTTTTTGTTTTGTTTTGTTTTAATTTTTTTTTCAATGCTGGGGCTGGAATCAAGGGCCTCTGCCTACTAGGCAAGGACTCTATCCCTGAGTTGTGTGCCAGCCTCTTACTGTTTTAGAAAACAAAATCAGGGATTTTTAAATTTTGACATATATTAAACCATGTCACAAGATACTATGAAGTTACCCTTTCTATAGGAGACTCAAAATTAAATATTAAAAGTAACTGTTCAAGAGGAAAACCATGTGGAATGCTGAAAACCTTGTGCCTCGTGAAAGAAGCCAGACACAAAAGCATGAAGATTGTATGATTCCACCTTACATGAGGTGCCCAGGACTGTCAAGTTCAGAGAGACCAAAAGTAGAACAGCCTGAGGGAGGGAAAAGAGAAGTCGCTGTTTAGTGGGTGCAGAATGCCGGTGCAGAATGCCGCAGTCTGGCTAAGCACAAATCACGAGCCACTGAAGCAGGAACAAACTTTATTTCTGAACTCCACCAGCACACTCCCCACATGCTCCCAGGAACTCCCCCCGAACACCACGCCGGCTCCCCCAGGAACCAGCAACCGGAAATATCCCTCCTCCAGCACTTCCCCATCCAATAGGAACTCTCCAGGAATCCCTGCGAGAGCTCAATCGGAACTCAACAGGAACTTCGCCAGAACTCAAAAGTCATCATCTTAATGGCTCACTCTCAACCGCTACTTCTGGCAAAAATGCCATGCGTCATCCCAACTCCGATGTGGCCCTCAACAGCAGAATTTCTATTTAGGATGATGAAAAAGTTTTGGAAGCACATGGTGGCAATGGCTTCATGTCATTGTGAGTGTGCCTCATATCACTGAACTGTATGCTGAATGGTTAAAATGGTAATTTTTATGTTATAGAGATTTACCGAAGTTTCAAAAATACAAAAATATCAGTGTTTTCTGGGTGATGCTGGTGCATACCAAAACGCATTGTGCGAATATCTTTTGTAAAACTCAAAGAATATTCATGACTCCCCACTCACCCCATGTACCCACCCTTTGTCCTCCCCTGCCCAATATATTCCTCAATATGATAGTCAAGGGAAGGAAAAGGAGAATAAATTTAAATTTATTAATGCCATTAATTATTGCTTAACCCACGGTCCTCTTGGAATGTGAGGTTTATTACAACCTAATATCTAAGGTTAGAGATAACCAGTAGATTTCAAATTTTTTACCTTCTACTTACCCCAGGGATCTTGGGTGCTTCGTGGGGATTGGGCAATAGCTCAATGCCATCATTGCTGCTCTCCTCCCACTGTGATCAGCCTCCTCAACAGCTGCAGAAAGAATTTCCGCACTAGCTCAGGCAAAGGGAAGCAGTGGGAATTTTGTAGGATTACAGCTGGAATGTGGAACTCTGGCACAGAGGGGAGGATGCTGCAGATGGACTCTTAGGCTTGTTGTCATGTAGATGTTTCCAAAGCACAGCCAAATATGTTTCCTTACCTAAAAATCATCTGCTTCTCTAGTGCTAATGAGCAGGAACTGGTGGAAACCTCCCTTCCCTGCTATAGAGCAGTGTCCCTCTTGGGAAATGATAAGGCAGCCAGGGTGGCAGAGTTCACAGGCTCAACTGGAGAAGTCATTTGCTGTTTCAGGATGGGGTATTTGCTCTATAGTGATCAATGGACCCCAGGAATATAAGCAGTCTGAAGATGAATGTGCTTACACCAATCCTATTATCAACTATCCATGTGGTTTTATAAATTTAGTTTAATACATCAAAGTTAAGGGAGAAGAAATAAGTTACCGAGTCTATGCATCTCTGATAAAAGCATAATGATGGTATTTTAATCCAGAGTTCAGTCATGCTAGATGCCATATTACAAAATTATTCCGTTTTCTGTATGTGTATAAATATCTTGTTCTGGGGGATCAAGTAAATGCATCTGATCTTTTAATAGAGTATTCTGAATAAGAGAGTATTGGAGGAACTAGGGAGGGCTAAAACAGAGTTCATTAAGTATGTTGCTGTCTACAGTGATAGGCTGTATAAAAGAATCCTTTGTTGAAAAAAAAAAGAATCCATTGTTGAGCAAAAAAATGTTTAAATGATTAGTGTACCTAAAGAATTTGAGAGCAACACAGAGTTGTTTTCCACTGTTAAGGAAGAAAAATAAATCCCAATCTTGGAAATGGGGAAAAGGATGACAACATGACCTTCTATGTCACTTGGAAAGATGTCTAATAGGCCTGTGTAAAGATGACCTAAGCCTTTAGGGATAAGGTTGTACCTTTGACCTGGTGTTTACTACTGATTTGTAGATGTTGACTTATAGAAAACTTAAAGCAATGCAAATAATTTGTGTCTGATAGCAATACCAATGAACTTTGCACACAGAGATAAAAATGATTGATTTCTACCTGATTAAAAAAAAAAAGTTGATAAATCCAAGATCTAAGCCGTACTGCCCTATATGACTTGAATCTAGTGTTGTTTCTTGCAATGACTAGAAATACCATCTATTTCTCCCCTACTCCTTTGGCACAGTTTTACCACCCTACTAGGTTTTCATTAATGGATAAGTAGCTCTTCAGTGTGTGCTTTCTTTGGTTTCATAAGACTCTCATGTTTTTAACCTCATGAAACACATACTTTGACACGAATGGGTTTTCATAGCCTGCAAAGCTCAGTTACCAATGGTTAACAGATAGTGCTGGTTAGAAGCTACAACTTTCTCATTAAACCCCAAAATGTGTTTACATGGAACATCAGCATCTTCTGCTTTTCATCATGCCCAAATCCAGATGGCTTTGAGATTGCCAACAATTTGCCTTGGCTTTAAACTGAGACATTCGGAGTTCTCTATCAGAGGGTAAGAGGCTTGGTAGAGTTAGAGTGGAGACAAAGTGGAAAGACTTGTCCTGTCTAGGGTGACTTTACAAAGTGAGCCAGGACGTGATGGGCCAGTTTACTGGCAGAGTTAAGAAGACCAATCAGAAAAAGTCTGAGCTATGCTGTAGGGTCTCCAATACTGGAGTCCTGTTAATAATTCCACTTCAAATGGAATGGAAGGGAGAGGAGTGCAACCCTCCTTCACCCTAAGGGGCTGTGATGAAAATTCGTTATTTAATGGCTGTTTCTGTTACACAAGGCAAAGCTCCTTGGGTATGAAGTGGGAGGAGAAGATTAAAATGAAGAGGGATAAATCAGCCTGGGTAATAAAGTGAAAGGAATTAGAGCTTTTTCCTGTAATGTCTTTAGAGGGAGGAAGTTTGAGACTTAGAAAAACCAAGAGGAGAGCTAAGTTTCTCTCAGGAGAGCTGGGTCTAGGACAATGGGGGCCGGTCCTCCATGGTGTGGATGATAGTGGAAAAAAGCATGTTTGACATTTGATTTTGAATTTTTGCCTGCTGCCCTTGGTCCCTCAGCCTCTCAGTCGATGTCTGGGACCTTAGCAATAGTTTTGTGTAAGTAGCGTTAGGATTAGGCCCTGATTCTATTTTGCAGCAGCCTTAGAGGCTAGCTGGCCAGGCCCTAGACTGTCCCTTAGCCTGGCAGACGATTCAGCCCAAGAGGTAATAGAAGAGTCAGCATCCTCCTCTTCATCATCCCCCAACCAACTTTAAAAGTGGGAGAAGCAGGCTGGATTATCTGTATTTATAAAGGGGGGACTCTATTTTTCTTAATTAAAAAAAAATTCTAGAGAACTTGGGGATCCAGTTTAGATAAATATATCTTAAAAATCTGGAATATTTAATCAGTGCATGCTGTATTCACTTATTAAAATGTCTCACCAAACCCCATTGATATGTACAATTAATACATGTTAATGATAATAAAAAAAAAATCATGAGTGATTCAGACCATGAGAAGAGGATTAAAACCATCAAACCTACCCCAGTTACTGCCTCAGTAATTTGCAAATCTGGCATGCTCTTGCCAGTTCAGAGCAGGGCAGAGTAGGTATTGGGACTCTGACACTAAAAAAAAAAAAAAAGAAAAAAAAAAAAAGACCAAATACTAAGATAAAACAAAGTGCAGGACCTGGACCTGGGCAGGGGCTCCTCAAGCCACCAGACCTTAAAGGGCTGAAGCCTTATTTATTCATGGTACAGGAGCCTTTGCACTGGAAGTAATTGGAAAGCTGATTTGAAGGACATAAATGAGAGGTTGACCTCTTTAGTCAAGATTTCATTTAAGGCAAGTTCAAACACAAAGTTCAGGATAGAAGGCGCTGGAGCCTGGCAGCTGTTTAAGAGCAGTGATCACTTTGGCCATTGTGCTGTTTGAGAGATAACATGCTGTACTTAAGGAAGGGCTTTGCTGCTCCAGGGCTGGCCACCGTCACCACTCAAGAGGGTTAATTAAAAAGCCAGGCAGCAGTTGGGCATGGTGGTACATGCCTATAATCCCAACGGCTAGGGAGGCTGAGATAGGAGAATCTTGAGTTCAAGGCCAGCCTCAGCAACTTCGTGGTACTAAGCAATTCAGAGAGACCCTGTCTCCAAATAAAATTCAAAATAGGCCTATGGCTCAGTGATTGAGTAACCCTGAGTTCAAACCCTGGTATCAGAAAAAAAAAAAGTCCGGCATCAGGTGGCCCTCCTGGAGACAGCACCCCATGGGGGCAGGGTTTTCCATGCAGCTTTGAAGGAGGCCTTTCCCTTCTCCCAGCTTTTAAAAGGGGGTTGAGGTTAGTTTCCGCTGAAATCCATTAGCTTGGGTGGCCTTGACTCTATTTTGCTAAAATTCTGTGTTTATCCTTTTCCTTGCCTTAATAATAGATTTAAGAAGTTTTTCTGTTAGAATATGATGCTAGTGGCAAGATAGAAAGAGATAGAAGGCACATAGCTTTTTAGGAATAAATGCCTAGAAACTCTCCTGATTCATAAATTGTGTGATTCCATCTCTATAAGACATTAGTCTTATAATTCCTTAAGACATATAGGAAAAAAAATTCCTTATGACATGTAGAAAAGTATCCAATATTGTTTTCTAAAGCACTTTTGGACCCTTGATCTCTCAAGATCTTTGTAAGAATCCCATTAGACATGGAGAATATGATTTTCCCTTCCTTCTCGTTCTCTACCCTCCTGCTACAGTTCCTGCCCTGGTAATTAATGATGAAAACACTGAAATCGGGCAGTCACACAAACCCCTGAGCTGTCACAGCCGGCCAGTGGGGAGCTCCGACCCGTACAGATGGAAACCTTCCCTCTGTAAATACAGGCTTCTTTCCTTTCCTTTCCTTTTCTTTCTTTTTTAAAATTTTTTGTTAATTGACTGAACTTGCAGTCCATGCCACCCTTCCTTACTCCTGTTAGCCTGGACCTGTGGTTCAAGTGGCTTGAAAGAGATCCTCTTCCTGGGACTGGCTCTGCCAAAGTGCCCAGGACACTTGTGTCGGGCCTAGCAGGGGCCATTGTTAAAAAGATGAATGAACGGGCAGATGAAAGAGGATGAAGGAGGGCTGTGGAGGAGGATGGACATGCTGGGCTGTCCCTCAGAACACAGGGAAGGGGCTTCCTGCTTCTGGAGGGTTCTGCTCACTGTGCTTACCCACTGTGTCCTGGTTCTGTTTTCCTCTGTCCCCTTCTCCTGCCTGTGGAAGCTCTTCAAGGCCAATCCTACCTTCCAGGTCCTTTCCTGAAGGTTCTCCATGAGTGGGTTCCACTGCGCCTTCTTTGGAAACCATCTGTTTCTACCCTGTTTCTCTGAACTCTGACCCTTAAAACTAGCTATCTATTGTTGTTGTTTGGTGCTTGAGCCCAGAACCGCATGCATGCCGGGCAGGTGCTCTACCACTGAGCCACATCCCCAGTCCCTGTAATTCATGTTTTCACTAGGATGTCTCTAATTCTCAACACATTCCAGACAGAACATATGTTCTTCTCTCCTCCTGCAAAGTGATTTTCCTCCAGGATTTCCTGTCCACCACACACCCCATTCATCCCCAGAGCGACTCCTTCCCTCAGGCTGTGTAGACCCAGGACAGCTTCACTGTCCAGTCTAAGCTGCCGCCATCTCTCACCTGAATTGGCAATAGTGTCCCACCGCTGCCCTCCAGTCCACTCTGCCTCTCTTACTCCTTCTTTTACCCAAAGTCCCTCTGGTGCTGCAGCTGCCCCGGCCTTCTCTCACTTCCCAGCCCGGAGCTCTGTTCCCAGGCTTCCTCTCCACCCCGGCCTCACCCCAGAGCCACGGCCACCACACACCCCTAGTCACCGCCTGCTTTCTCTTCTGATCTCCTCCCAAACACCGCTTCCTCAGATTCATTTCCTGTTCCTTTGTTAGATACTCATATAGAGTCACATTCTGAATATATGTAGCTCACAGTTGTCATCCCAGTCTGTACCTGTGGGGTCCAAATCCAGATTGGATCACTCACAGAGCAAAAGTATTTGAGGGAAAACAGTCAGCCGTACTGAACATATATGTACTTTGTTTTCCCCTGTCACTATTCCTTAAGCAATATAGTATAACTACTATTTACAGAGTATTTACATTGTATTAGGTATTATAAGTCATCTAGAGACAATTTAAAGTAACTACGTATACCTTCACTTAGTCACAACCCTTCACTGAGCACCTACTTTATGCTAGGCACTTGAGAAATTACTCAAGCAGTACGAAAATAAATGCTTGAGTATTTTCTATTACTCAAGTAATAGAAAAAATAAAAATTACTTATAGTATTATATTCTATGAATAATTACAAGCTTATTCTCGTGCTTATCTTTTTTGTTTCATCCCCAAACTGATCTCTGTCAGCATGAGTGGGAACTGCATCTAGTGTGTCTGTTCTGCCGACAAGTGTCGTTCATCCTCAGCACAGTGCTTGCATCTCGCAGGTGCTCAAGCACTGGGGAAATTAATGAACGCTTACCTCTGTAAGTTAACAAACAAATCAATGTACCTAAATATCCTAACCTGGTTCACATTGAACCCAAGATATGTTTAATATTTCAAATGTCATGAAAAGTGATCAAAATTTTAAAAGCCCATGTGTCAATTCCAAGACTACCTCTCCCCCTTATCCATTAACCTTTTAAGATGTGAACAGCTGCTGTTCCCTTTCCCCTTGCTTGGGAGAAGTGGCTTCTGAAGAACCAGCTGAACGCTGCTGCCATCTTTTGACCAAAGTCAATACCTTGGAGGTGGATGCCACATCAAATTCTCATTCCTGCCTCTGAGGCTCAGGGAAGAGTCCCACCACGGAGGTCTACCTTTGCCTGAAAAGACAAGACCATGCATGGTGCCAGTTAGGAGGAAATGCATGACCGTTCTCTGCCTATGTCTGTGAGAGCTGTGTTTATTCCCTGGTTTGCAGAGCTCTCTGTTCCTCCTTCTCTCCCCCAGCACCATGGTAAAGTGCAACAATTTTTTTATGTGAACATTTTATGTAAATGGTGACAATGTTTTAATCAGGGTTGCTGGGGCACAGCAACTGTGACTGCTATTAATGTTATTATTTTATGCCTCTTCCCTACAAAGCAGGTGAGCCACAGGTTAGTGCCGCCCTGTTGTAAATTGTTTCATGCATGAGGACACTCACCCCTAACTCAGTGCAGGATTTTCTTTGTCCCTTCCCCTCTCTTTTTCTCCCTCCTTCTCCTTTTCCTCTTATCTTCCTTTCTCTCTTTTTCTTCCTTTCCTCCCTCTCTCTGCTTCCCTGGGAAACCTATTAAAACTACTCTTTAGGGCTGTCTCAATCCTTATTGAAGCCTATGTTAAGGAAATTTATGATCAGAGAGCTGGGAACCTCTTCTCCTTCTCCTTTCTTTTTTCTTTTCTTCCTTCCTTCCTTCCTTCCTTCTTTCCTTCCTTCCTTCCTTCCTTCCTTCCTTCCTTCCTTCCTTCCTTCCTTCCTTCCTTTCTTTCTTTCTTTCTTTCTTTCTTTCACCAGAGATTGAACCTGGAACACTTAACCACTGAGCCATATCTCCAGCGCTTTTTTAAAAATTTGAGATAGGGTCTTACCAAGTTGCTTAGGGCCTTACTAAGTTGCTGGGGCTAGTTTTGAACTTGCCATTCTCCTGTCTCAGCCTCCCAAGTGGCTAGGATTACAGGCATGCGCCACCGTGCCAGGCTTGGGAAACTGTTCTTCAAAATATTTCTTTTTCTAGCTAAACACAGTGACATTCACCTGTATTCCCAGTGACTCAGAAGGCTGAGAGGCAGGAGGATTGTAAGCTCAAGGCCTGGGCAATTTAATGAGACCCTGTCTAATAAAAACCAAAAACAAGTTCTGGGGATATAGCTCAGTGGTAGAGGGCACTTGGGTTTAATACTTAAAAACCCATTATTTGAAAATGATATTCCTTTAGAAAATTTGAAAATATGACCTCTTTGAAATACTTATGATGACAAAGAGTTGATATATTTTAGGCTAGAGGAAAGAGTGTAAGAACCAAGATTCATGGCAAAGTTAACTTCTTTTAAAATAAAGAAAGCCAAGGAAGGTATCTTGGTTCTTACACTCTTTCCTCTAGCCTAAATATATCAACTTCTTTGTAAAATAAAGTAATTCAAAGGAAGGTAAAAATTTTCAATTTTTCTAATGGAATAATCAAGCAAGCCAAGTGCCAGATACCTTGAGTTTCCCAGGATGTTTAGAGCAGATTTGGCTTTTATTGAATCTCATTAAATTGCCCAGGCCTTTACACCTCTGCCGTTCAGCCTTCTGAGTCTGACAGAGAAAAAAATAAAAATGTTGCTGCTGCTGAAACAATTTCATCCCACATACGTGCTTGTACGTAGTAGGTTGTTCATAACCACCTGTGGGATTGAAGAAGACCTTGATTATCTGCGTTCTTATTCTACTCTTTTCTACAGTTCAGATCATAGTGATTTAATAATTCAAGCTGCCCAAATTTAAATGTCCACTTAACTCATTCTGAATAGTATGTCCAGAAAAATGATGTTTTCAAGTGTAGATTGCTATAAGACTGAGCGGGCTATATGAAGCAGGGTCACTGAAGCAGTGTCCCAGAAGCTGGGTCGATTTTATATTTAGAAGATGTATCATGTGTGTAGCTTGCTGAATTCACTAAAATCACTGCTCACTTCCATGTGTGAACAGGCTTTGAGATGCTGTCTTTGGGCTTTTGTAGGGACATGGGGTGGCCTAGTTCATCAGGGATGAACAGCTTTGTGGGGGTGGGCAAAGGAGAACCCAGCCTTGGCTGAGCATGTTTTCAAAGTGCCAAGCAGTACTAAGGCTTCTGTTTCTCCTGCCTCTTACGTGAAATAAGACACCTGCCAGCAATTTCCTGTGCTGACATATTGCGGAACAAATCCTCTGAACCAGGGAGAAATGGAGACCTGGCAGATCAGGTTGTTCATTTGGGAAGACTAATGCTGGATGTGAGGCACCCTGCTTAATATCATGTGGGTTATTTAAAAACCGTGCTGTGATTCAACAGAAGCTAAATGGGATTCTATGCACAGGACAAGGAGCTATTCATCCTTCTCAGGTTTAGCTTGAAGAAGTGCCCTTAAAATGGAGCGCCCCTTTATTTTGAGAGCACTAAATTCTCTTGGTGACTTTGGTGAAAGAGACATGAAATAATTGATAAAGGCAAATGTGCTTCAGATGGAAAATAATGGCTCTTGGAAAGGAAAGCCTGGTGAACATCTGGTGTCCTTTATTCTGAATGAACATCTGTCACCTTTGGTTAATAAGTTACACCTGTCAACCCAATCACCAGCTCTACATCCCACTGAAGGTGAAAATACTAATGTCAAGGTCCCACCCCCAGAGAGTCTGATGTAATGACTTGGGTTTGCTTAAGCTTCAGGATTTTTCAATTTCCCCAGGTGATTTTAATATGCAGCCGATTGAGAAACATTGTATAAGTACAAGGAGACACTAATGGATTGTGGAATAGGACTTATCAATGCAAAATATTTTTCAAAAAACTAAATATATATGAATTGCCTATGGAATTTTATCATGTGCTTAGAACATTTTTAATGACTTTATTTACATTGTGTTATCATTTTAAACAGTTTTAGACAATTTTGTGTAAGATTTAGTGAGCTCTTACCAATATTATGATCCTGAGGTATATGTTAGCCATTGTGTCAATTATAAATACTTACAAAGGGACAAGTGATAGTATATATCTGATATGTATATATGTGTATATATATATATATATATATATATATATATATATATATATATACACACACACATATATATCTCAAATATCTGTGCATCAAATCCTTCCTTATGAGGCAACCTTATAGCAGATTACTTATGGTTGAAGACAATCCGTGGTGACTTTACTATTTTTCTTATAACAAGCTCATATAGACAAATTTTGTTGGTTTTTTCATCACTAGTTAAATATGATTAGATGAGAATCTTAGTGTAGCCAGTAACAATTTAACTTATTTTGTTTTGTTTTGTTTTGTTTTTTGGTACAGGGGATTGAACCCAGAGTTACTTAAACACTGAGCCACATCCTCAGCCCTTTTTATTTTATTTTTTCATTTTGAGGCAGGGTCCTGCCAAGTTGCTTAAGGCATGCTAAGTTGCTGAGGCTGGCTTTGAACTCAAGATCCTTCTGCCTCAGCCTTCCTCATTGCTGGGATTAGAGAGGTTAACCACTGCACCTGGCAACAATTTAACTTATATTGGTAGGAATATTCCAGAAAGTCTGTTATCTTTGAGTTACTATAAGAAAATACCTTAGTCTGAGTAGTTTATAAATAATAGAATTTTTACTCCCACCTGTGGGGGCTGGGACATCCAAAATCAAGGTTCAAAAGATGCAATTTCAGGTGAGGTCCCAAACTCTGCTTCCAAGATAGCACCTTGTTGCTGCCTCCTCCTATGGCAGAAACAATGGAAGGGAGCAAACTCACTCCCTCAAGTTCTTTTACAAGGGCACTAATCCATCCATGAAGGTGGAACCCTCATGACCTAACAACCTCTCTGAGTCCTCACCTCTTTATATCATCACCTTGGGAGTTAAGTTCCAAGATAGGAGTTTTGGAGGAATACCAACATTTAGGTCATTAAATTTATCATGATTAGATTTCCTCTTGCTTAAGTACTATCAGATAGAATAATTATCCCTAAGATAGCGTGTTTAAAGTATATTGCGTTCTGTTCCGAAAATGGTCCCTGCTGATCCTCTATCTTAGGGGAGAAAAACCAGGCATCTCCTGGGCAATGCCAAGTTCAATCACTGTACCCCATTCTTCTCCAGCTGCCTGAACTGCCTTTACTACAATTATGGAATTTAGTCCAAGGTAAATTAACATTTTTTATGGTCAAATTGAGCCCATGGTCATATAGTAATGTCTATTAATACCCATGCATTCATTATTTCTTTAAAATCCTTCTTCCTGTTGCTTCCAGACAGCCTGCACTATTTTATCACACCTTTCAGCTTTGGTAGGTTTGATAAATTCAAAGATTTACCATGGCCAATGAAAACAGGGGAGAGAATACTTTTCTTTTTTCTTTCTTTCTTTCTTTCTTTCTTTCTTTCTTTCTTTCTTTCTTTCTTTCTTTCTTTCTTTTTAAATCCTAGACACCTAGATGATAGCTATGGCAAGAAGTTTTTCTTTCATTCATGATATTCATTCTTATTAAATATCTAAATATTACATGACAACAGAATTCTTGTTAGCAATGTTTTTATTTTTATTTATTTTTAAATTTTTTTCCAATTGTTGATGGACCTTTATTTTATTTATTTTTATGCAGTGCTGAGGATCGAACCCAGTGCCTCACACATGTGAGGCAAGCACTCTACCACTGAGCCACAACCCCAGCCCCGCAATGTTTTTATTGATCTTTTGCTTCTTTTCCTCTATATTCCAAAATTCCCTGAAATAAGTTTATTTGAAGACCTCCAAGTACTTTGGAATTTCTTTGCAGTTGTCCATTTATGCGGCTTTAGCTCCCTCTATAGGCTCAATTATTTTTACCACAGCAGTAAACAATAGTCAAGATAGTCCAGTTTCACACTTCTTTGAGAAAAACAATTTTTCTCAGTTTTAAGATAGTGGGTCAGACCAATAAAGATAAAGGTCCTGCTTCCCAATCACTTCTTCCTGATACACATCTCAAACCTTTAGCTGTGTCAAACCAGAGATGTTCTGTTGATCAATCCAACACTGCAATTATCATCCTGGTCCCTTTGTCTATAATGAATGTAGAGTATTAGTTCCATCTCTGCCTCTAATCCATAAGGTTTATGAACAAAGGTCAACAGTCAGGTTGGAGTGATAGAAAGATGTGGCTCAGACATCATTTGAATAAATCAGAAAATGTTGTAACCAAAATAAATAGTGAGGTTATCTAGAGTGGGTAGAGAGTTAAGTTTTCAGATATCCCCAAATCCTTACAATGGAGAATATATAACTGGGCCAAAAATATCCTTGTAATTGAACATCACAAAGAATGTGCTGCCCCCCCCCCTCCAAATTTGGAGATTGAAGAGTTCTGGTTCTGGTCTTAACAGATCCCAATGATATCTACTCATCTGAATCTTATGTATCTCAACAACCGAAGGGTTAGGCAATGAGCAGCATGCCTACAGAGCACAGCATACCCTGGCATGAACTCAGCCTCTCAAGGCTAACACCATGAAGTTTCACTCCTGGATACAGGGCTACAGCAAATCCATTACTCAGATGTCTCTGGATCATATTAGCAGCTTTTGAATTAGCCATGGAATCTATTGTATGTTCCATGGAGACTTCTTTTCGGAGAAGAACTAAACTTCACCTGCTTTCTGTATTCACCTTCAGAGCCTTTCACTCTGTGAACTGACTCAGATATGACTGGTTGTCCAGGGCCACCCTGGGAGTCCTCTCTGAGATTGTGGGGCACCTGCTGCCTATAGAAGAAGAGACTTTGCTCTAACTGAGAAAGGAAGGCCCTTAGAGCACCCAGCTTCACACAGCTTTGCTGGCTTACTTTTTTTTTTTTTTTCCTTTTTATCCTCCTTTGTCCTGGAGGTCCACCGTACAATGTTAGATAAGATTTTATACTGTGTGTGGTGTTCAAGGGGACCCAGAGGTTGTTCCAGCTGTGATTCTACCCTCTGTATCCCCAGGACTACAAATAGGGATGTACCTGTGTGGACCACTGCAGTAAGCTGGAGAAGTTGACAAAACAACATGAGCTTAAAGGGCAGACCTGCATCCACATCTTTGAGTTTTCAGCAAGTATAGTGGTGATGTGACCTTGGGCAAATTACTTGACCTCTTGGTATCTTTGTTCATCTGTAAAATGGAGATAATAACAGATTGCAAATTTGAGTTAAGGAATAAGTGAGGAAATGTGTTTGGAACATAGAAAGCACTTAATAAAGAGCAACCACATCTTCCTCTTCTCCTTCCCTTCCTCCTCCTCCACCTCCTCTTTCAGCCTCATCCTCATCATCCCCAAATCTAGTTCTTCTTTTCCTGCTCAGCTGCTTTATAAAAGCTCTACCATCTGCCTTGCCCCAACATGTCTGGGAAGATGGAAGGTTAAACTAAAAACAGTCCCCCAAATTAGTTGCATTTTTTTCTCTGTAATTAAAAAAAAATCTTTAGATTTTCAACCAGTTTCAGACCATTTCTGCTGACCATTGGTGAGCAACACACAAACAGGAAAGAGCTAACTACCTCCAGCCCTTGCTGGCTCACTTGCCCCCCACCCCCTCCCTCTGTACATAGCCAGGAAGAAAAGGATCAAGAATAATAGCTAGTAGCATATTCATGCATAAGCAGTGACCATCCATCCTGGTTGGCTACATTGGCCACATTGTCTCGGTGGAGACAATTCTTTCATTTCTTATTTTAAAATCTTCAGAACAAACTTGCATGAATTCCCAAGCACTGGAACCTGGAGATTGTCATTCAAGCTCTGCCAGCAGCCATCATAAGACCACTAGCTTCTCAGAACCTGTGTCTCTCTTTCTTTCCTTCCTTCCTTCCTTCCTTCCTTCCTTCCTTTCTCCAGGGATTGAACTCAGGGGTGTTTAACCACTGAGCCACATCCCCAGCCCTTTTTGTATTTTATTTAGGGACAGGGTCTCACTGAGTTGTGCAGAGCCGTGCTAAGTTGCTGAGGCTGGCTTTGAACTCACAATCCTCCTACCTCAGCCTCCTGAGCTGCTGAGATTATAGGCATGTGCCACCAGGCCAGGCTCAGAACCTGTTCTCCTAATTGGAAAATGGTGATATATAAGTGCTTTGCAAGACTGTTGAAAGAAATGGTGAGGTACAGTGTATCTACTGCTGGGCATATCGCAGGAATGGAAGAGAGTCCCTTGGCTCCGGGCTTCACCTCCTTTATTTATAAAAGAAGGGCATTGGACTAGTTTTCCCTCCAAGGTCTTTCACCCCTAATTTTCTCACAACAATTTCTCAGTGTACAACATGTCAGTTTCCAAAACACATTTTTAAAAACCACAAAAACTGGGAGAGAAGCAATTCATTGGGGGTTTTTATTATTTTATCATTTTAAATTTATTATTATTATTAATTTTTGTGGTGCTGGGGATTGAACCCAGGGGTGCTCTGTCACTGACCTACCCTCTCAGACCTTTTTTTTTTGAGATGGGGCCTCACTAAGTTGCTGTGGCTGGTGATCCTCTTACCTCAGCCTCCTCAGTAGCTAGAATTACAGGTATGTGCTACCATGCCCAGCAAAACCCATGAGCTCTAAACCCCATGGTGCTTAATTAATTTTCTTTCCTGGCTGTTTGGGTTGCCTTATAGTGTAATCTAGGAGATGTGCTTCCTAATATCCTTTGATAAATTCTGTAGCTCACTTGTCTCTCATTCAATATGAATATTTCTATTTATTAGATCACTATCAACTGCACAACATATTTTTTTAAAAACGTTGTTCTGTATTTTATATCCAAGTTATGAAAGTCATGTCTTGATTTCTTTCCCAAACCTGCTCCTCGGTCCATCACCTCATCTTGGTATATAACAATCCCTTTCACTCAGTTATTCAATTAAAAATCAACTGTCATTCTTGAGTCCTCTCCCTTGCCACTCACATCTAAGCCATTCAACAAATCTTGTCACTTACCTCCCAAACATACACAAACGTACCAACTCTACCCATTTCCACCAATGCTGGGCTGGACGAAGCCACCACCACTTCTGATGGAGGATTCATTTAGGAGCCCCCTAACTGCCCCCTTGCTTCCTCTCCTCCCCAGTTTGTTCTCTACTCAATAATGAGTGAGCTTTTAAAGACTGTGAGTGAAATTATGTTATTCCTTTACTTCACTCCAACTTGATCTTCCTTGTTTTCCCAAGGCCCTGCATAATCTGGTCATGACCTGGCCTTCCCAACCTCATCTTGTACCATTCCTCTTCAACTAACCCAGCTCCAACCATTCTGACCATCTTTCTGATCCAAGCTTATTTCTGTCTATTTCCTCACCTGAAGTGTTCTTTCCTATGATCTTCACGTGGCTGGCTACATTGGCTTTCAGCTGTCAGAGTAAATATCACCTGCTAATGAAGGGCATTCTTAGACAGCCCAGTGTAAAGTATCTACTCAATCACCCTCCAAGATCACTGTATTTTAATTTTCTACAGAGTATATGTCATTCTCTATGCTTTTCCTTATTTAATTTGCTGTCTTCCCCTATCATTAGGATGTTTGCTATTCAAAGTTGAGATATTGGCCTGTCTTCTTGCTACTGTAACTGCAGAGCCTAGAACTGTCCATGGCACAATCAACAGTTGTAGGAATAAAGCTGTTCAATCAACAGTTATAAAAGAATAAAGTCAAATTCATCCTGCCTCTGCTTAAAAGACACATTTAGCCTATCACACCACTAGAGGGCAATAAATCACCTAATTAGAATGAGGAATCAAATGGCTCTTTTATACCACCTTCCAACATGAACTTGATTGCTTTTAGCCATGAATGCAACAGACATTTACTTTAGAAAGACAGTTTCTTGGAGGCGGAGGTGGAGACTAGGCATGGTAACACATGCCTATACCCCAGTGGCTGAGGAGGCTGAAGCATGAGGATCTCAAGTTTGAGGCCAGTCTCAGCAATTAAGCAAGGCCCTATGAAACTTAGTGAGACTCTGTTTCACTAAGAAAAATTTAAAAATAAAAAGAGCTGGGATATGACTCAGGGGTTAAGAGGCCCTGGGTTTAATCCCTGTTCAAAAAGTAAAAAGGAAGAGGAAGAGAAGACAGGCCCTAGATTCCCAAGATTTTTTTTTAAACCTAAAAGAAACAAATCATTCAACAAATTTTGTCACTTTACCTCTTGGATTATACATAGTAAATAATTTTAAACAGATTTCCTGTTTAAAGGTGTTAATCAGGTTTTTTAAAAATCTCATTATGTAAAACGAGAACATATTCATTCAGCAATAAGAAATTGTTTGAGAAGTCAGAGGGAAATTAAACAATATACCATTTTACCCACCTTTTACACACAAAACGCACACATGTGTATGTGTGTGTGTGTGTGTGTACATTTGTTGATTACTATTTTTATTTTTTGCTTTTAAAAATATGAACCGTGACCATTTTCTCATGGGAATAGACATTCTGAAAGGGATTTTTCTTTTTCCTATTTTTGTAATTCCATTTCTTTCCAAGCTTTTATATCCAAGCTATTCTTTTGAAGAAAGCTGTGTGGCGAGTCTGGAATATGTCATCAGGCAATGAGACATCAAATGTTTCTGTTGACAGGGCAGCCTCGTGGAAAGAATAGCCGAGGGACTAGGCTCCAGAGATCAGGACAATGCTGTTTCTTGAGCCTGCTGCAACACCTGTCATTTGAAACACTGAACGTTCAAATCCCTCAGGTAGATGTTCAGTGACAGGAGGAAGGAGGACGCATTATTCCTGTCCGACTCAAGGGGGCAGTGTAGAGACACTTGAAAGGAATTTGCCCACTAGGTCTGGGAAAGACTCCTAAAAAGGGAGAGCTGTGAGGAGACAGTTCCCATCAGCACATTCCTTCCTGGGTCAGTTGCCATGATAACCTGAAGACTGTCCTGAAATCCAAGAGTTTCTAGTTGCTGTCTCTAGGGATGAGAAGTGACTTATAAAGAGAATGTTTGAGCCTAGATTAAAAAAAAAAAAAACAACTTCTAGTTTTTTGATGTGACTCATGGTGGCAGAAAGACAGGTTGGCAATGTTAAAAGTACTGCTGTCTATGGCAACTGGAGTGGTCACATGAGCCTGGGATTTGTGGATTTCTAAGAATCCACTGGAGTGGCCTAAGCTTCTCTGGTCATTTAGTAAAATGAGAGTGGTATAAAGCATTCACCATGTGGAAGAGGGAATCACCATGATGGCTTGCTTGTTTCTCTGAATTTTCTTGAGTAGGGCAAGAGTTACTGAATCCTCAGATCTATTGTTATAAATTGCTAGTAACTCAGGAAGAATAATGCAAAAAGCGTGAAAATTAGTCCCTGTGGCCTGATTCACCAACAAGAGAGAGCGTTTTCTCCTTATTCTTATGGTCCAATTTTAAACCACATGGTGTGCAATCGTATGTTTATTGAGCAAACTTGACTTGTTGAGCATCTACAAACCAGTTACTATGCTCAAGGGATCAAAATGAAACGGAGAAGAAAGTTATAAGAGAGAGAACCACAAAATATTGAGAATTCAAAGGACAAACAGGCCAAGTTTCCGCTAAGAGGAAATCAGATATTTTAAGGAGCAATGATTTGGACCTTAAAGAATTAGTAGGACTTTAAGATGATGGAGCTGGTTGGTGAGAGAAGGACAACTGGAAACCAGACAGAGAGAATAAGCAAGGTCTGGAGGGGAGAGAATTCAGAATGTGTTGGATGCATAGTGAGCACAGGGAAAGCATGAGAAGTAGTAATGGTTAGACTTTAGAGCAAAAATTCTCTCCAGGGAAGATGTCACCACCCAGGGCATATTTAGCAATGCCTGGAGGCATTTTTGGTTGTCACAACTGGGTGGAGGCATGCTAGTGGCCTCTAGTAGAGGCCAGAGAACTCCCAAATAACAATGCACAAGACAACTTGCCACCACAAAACCAGATGTCAATAGTGCTAATTTTGTCAATAGTGCTAATTTTGGGGATTCCTGTTTTAAGGAAGGATAATCTTTTTTAAAAAATTGTATTTATTTTTTAAATTTTTAAAATAAAAGACAGTGGAATGCATTACAATTCTTGTCACACATATACAGCACAATTTTTCATATCTCTGGTTGTATACAAAATACACCGATTCGTGTCTTTATACATGTACTTTGGGTAATGATATCCATCACATTCCACCAGGAAGGATGATCTTACTCAGGATTGATCTTGAAATCTGCTGAAGGGGATGGAACTGGTCTGATAGGTAAAGAAAGAAGCAGGTTTTTTAGAGAGAGTAAATTTATTAATGTGATTTATAGGAGTTAGATGACTAAAAATGATTGTAGCCTTCCTCCACCCACCAACTCTGCACCTGCATTTTTTGGGGAATGGGGGTGGTAACCGGGGATTGAACCCAGGGGCACTCAACCACTGAGCCACATCCCCAGCCCTATTTTGTATTTTATTTAGAGACAGGGTCTCACTGAGTTGCTTAGCAACTTGCTTTTGCTGAGGATGGCTTTGAATTCACAACCTTCTTCCTCAGCCTCCCAAGATGCTGGGATTACAGGTGTGTACCACCACATGTGGCTGCACCTGCATTTTTTAAAGAGGAACTTTGTTCACACTACTTTTTAGGCAGTCTTTGTTGTAGAGGGCAATGGGTGGAAATGCAGAGTGGAGAAGCCTAGATAAGCTGACTTAATCTCTGAGTCCATTTTCTGTTGTTAGTTACATAATATCACAGACTGGGTAAACCAAAAAGAAAATAGGTTCATTTTGGCTCATAGTTGTGTTCCAAGGTGAAAGGGCTGCATTTGACGATGGTCTTCTGTTTAGCAGAGTCCCACAGTGATGAAGGGCATCACATGGCAGTAGACAGGTAGCCCCTGTGGGCCTCCTCTGGCCTCTCTCTCTCTCTCTCTGTCTCTCTCTCTCTCTCTCTCTCTTATTATATGACCACCAGAATTCAAGCATGGGGGCTGTACCCTCATGACCTCATCTAGTTCTAACCATTTCCCAAGTGACCCCCCAACAGCACAGTTGAATTAAGTTTGCACACTCTTAATACTTCATAAAGGGGATTAAACTTCAGTGTGACCCAGTGGCATGGGAAGCTGAGGCAGGAGGACTGTAAGTTCAAAGCCAGCCTCAGCAAAGGCAAGGTGCTAGGCAACTCAGTAAGACCCTGTCTCTAATAAAAATACAAACTAAGGCTGGAGATGTGGCTCAGTGGTTGAGTGCCCCTGAGTTCAATTCCCAATACCACCCCCTCCCCCCCCCAAAAAAAAAACCCTTCAGCATAAATTTTGGAAGGGACAAACCATACTCAGATCATAGCAATCTTCATTCTCCATATGTAAGGACATGGAGCTTGAGAAATACAAGAGTGGGAGGAGGGGACTCTAAATTAGTTACTCAAATAAAAACCTTGCTTCTGCCATCAATGAGCTCATAATTTCTTTAACATCTTACATGAAGCTGGAGTGGTCTAAACTTTATACACGCAATTTATGATTTTTAATTCTAAGGAATAAAGTTACTATGAACATTTTTCTAACTATTAAAACATCTTACATGAACCAACTCTGTTATTCATGGGAGACATGATGCATATTTTCACAAGCCTTTGTCATTTCTCAGAGCTTTCACTGATGAATAAAATGTAAGTGTCTTCCACTCAAGGGTAGAAGTCATTTGGGGCTGCTTTGTTTGTAGGCTTTTCTTATATTGAACACACACAAATAAAAACTAGTGAATCTATCCAAGTTTAGTATTACATCACGTCTGTCTCTGGGGCTGGAGATGGATTTGATGCAGATGACTAAATGTAGTCAGTGGCCCCTTGCTTCAGGTGGGTCATCATCAATTTTGCCAGCAGAAAGCTACAGTGGAGACACCATTAGGACTGCAAGAGTATCGGTTCTTCCTGTCATAGTCGGCTGCTCTGGTGCATGCACCTCTGCCAATTTCCTCTGGCTAATAAGCTTTTGGCCCAGCAATGGAAGCATTGGTGCCAATGACAAAGATAAATAAGGTCTCTGCCAGGAGCAAAAGCTGAAATCTTTCTGGTAATTGCAACCTGACATGTGCATGCCCCCGGGATCATGGGCCATTTCCACCCCGGCCATTTGCCATCTGTAGTGGCTCTAGGGACCTCATAGAATATAATGGCTGCTGTGGGTGCTGCATTGTCATGAATATCCCAGGGCAGAATGGCCTTATTCTTTTTGTAAGTTCCCAGAGAGGATGCAGCTGGAAATGAGCAGACACTGGGAAGGCTACTCACAGACCTGGTCAGCCAGGTCACCGGCTGGAGAAAGGAGGTAGATGGAGGGATTTTAAACAGGGGATAGAAAGAAGACATTGCTTCTGTCTTGGGCCTGGAAGGACTCTATCATATGGAAATGGTTTAAATTGCTTCGCACATCCAGTCCAATCAGGATGGCTTTAAAACGGGGTTTTTTGGTTGTATGTCAAGAAGTCCTACATGGATGGACTTTGTGGTTACTGTGGCTGCTCTGCCATGTAACAAGACTCAGGTTAGGGGCTGGGGATGTGGCTCAAGCGGTAGCGCGCTCACCTGGCATGCGTGCGGCCCTGGGTTCAACCCTCAGTACCACATACAAACAAAGATGTTGTGTCCGCTGAAAACTAAAAAATAAATATTAAAAAATTTTCTCTCTCTCTCTTTCTCTCTCCCTCTCTCTCTTTGAAAAAAAAAAAAGACACAGGTTATTTCTGTTTTCTGTCCCCCATTCCTAACATATTGGCTTTTAGTTTTCATTTGTTGGGTCATGGTGTTACTTTAGGTACTACAAGAAAAACGGGGAAGAGAAGGTGCCAGCCACTTCTTCCCCTTCTAGAAAGAAAGGGAAAAAGCTCTCTCTTACAAGCCATGGGCCAGATCTGGGTCATCTGGTCACCCCCAGCTTTAAGGAAGCTGGGAAAATGAGCGTCTAAGAGGAAGAAGCTTGTGACTGGTGTAGACCAGCTGTGATTCCCCTCCTAGGGCAGGCTGTTTATTATCCCCAACAAAAATGGGTTCCATTAGCAAAGAAGGAAGAGGGAAATTGGGTGGACAATGAACAGTGTCTGTCACCACCCTTTGCTCTGTCGCCATGATGTCCTGCAAGCGTGGTCTCCGGGCAGTGTGGGTAGAAACAGCAGGCTCTTCACAGTCACTCTTCACAGATGCCCTGCTGCCTTGAAGGCCTTTTTATCCCTTCCTTCCTCTTCTGACCCAACTTCACACACTCAGAAGATGCCTGCTCATCCTGAAGCTTCTACTGAGAGCATCATGCAGCCTTTCCTCGCCGTATTAGGCACACCCATCCCTGTGCTCACCACAAACTCTGTGCTGGTGTGTATCACACTGAACCATACTGTTTTGGTTTGTTTGGTTGGTTGGTTTTTGTCTTTTTCACCACCAGATTGAGCTCCTGAGGAAGTCTCAATCATATTTCATAGTTATGTCCCCAAATCTGAGCATAGAGCCTAGCACATAGTAGTCATTCAGTAAATAGCAACCGAATCAGTGGGATCTCCAGAAGGAGTTTGCTATGTGCTGTAATTCTTAAGTAATAGTGTTTCTGGATACGACACCTGCAGAAAGCTTCATTATTTTTAAGCAAAGTACTTTGCAGTACCTAAAATAATACCCTCACACAGCAAATGAAAACTAAAAGCCAATATGTTAAGAGTGGAGAACAGAAAATAGAAATATCTGTGTCCTTGACACGTTACAGGGCAGCTATAGTAACCATAGACTTTCAAGGGAGAGATGTTCTGTCTTAAAGAGAAGGTGATCCTACCTGGCTTGTCTACCCTGGTTTGCAGGCTTCTGCACTGAAAGGCCCTGCACTGTTCCCTGGTCTACCTATCCCAGCTCACCTAGTGGATGAGGGAGAGGGAGACTGCCTTCAGTCATGGCCCCTCTGGGAAGTTCATGCTTCACTGGGTAAAGAGTCTGGGCTTTGGGGGTCTGAATCTTGGTTCTGCCATTTTCCCATTCTGCTAAACTGTAGCAGCACCTGTTAACCTGTTGACCAACCTCAGTCTGCTCATTGTTACAATGCAACCGTCACAGTAGCTACATGGTTGTATAGTTAGTCATCATGTATGTAAAATGTTCCACCCTTAATAGATACTCAGGAAAGTCTTATTATCAGTGATTGCACCTGGGATCTTTAATTATATGCTTTTTATTGGGTCAAAGTTCCCTTCTTTAAAGCACCAAAATGTTCCACATCACACAGGGAAGTTGGAAAATTTCTTAGATATGTATCATGTTCATATCTAACCAACTCTATATCAAAAACCTGAGGATCATCATATTGATAGAGTCAAGGAACTGTCACAGAATATCCCCAGGGGAACTGCTGTGAGTTTTACATGTCGTTCTTATAAGTATACTTATGTTAAGTTCATATGTGTTCCAAAATATGTGTAAAGGAATTTATAATTATGCCCTTTATAATTTCATTAAGATTTAATTTACATAAATAAAATTCACCATCCCAAGTGTACAATTCAGTGAATTTTAGTATATTTTGAATTGCACAATCATTACTGCTGTATAATTTCATATTTTTGCTATTGCAAAAAGTGACCCTATTCCTATTAGCTCTTACTCCCCAATTCTCCCGTCCTTTTAGGCTGGAAACCACTAATCCGCTTCCTGTTTCTGTGGCTTTGCCTATCCTAGGTGTTCCTTGTAAGTGGAATCATATAAAATGTGGCATTTGTATCTGGCACCTCTCACCTAACTTCATGGTTTCAAGATTCATCCATACTGTAGCATATATGGGTACTTAATTTCTTCCTATAGATACATAGCTCACCACTGTGTAGCTGTACTCCATTGTGTTTGTCCGATCATCATTTGATAAATATTTGTGTCATTCCACTTTGGGGCTATTATGAATAATGCTACTCTGAACATTTGTATACAAGTTTTTGCATGGACCTATGTTTTCATTTCTCTTGGAGATGTACCTCGGAGTGGAAGTGCTGGGTTCTATGCTAAATATATTTAGACTCTTGAGCAATTGCCCAGACTTGTTTCCAAAAGCACTGCTTTTATAGTTTTTTTTCAGCAATGTATGAGGGTTCAATATCTCTGTGTCCTTATGAATTCTTATTATTGTCTGTCTTTTGATTTGAGCCATTCTTGTGGGTGTGAGTCATTGCCTAATCCAAGGTCTCAAAGACTTTCACCTGTTTCTCTTAAGATTTCATATAGCTCTGTTGTTTTCTCAGATGCCACGGTGCCATTGTTCAATGTAGCTTGTGCTTTTACATCGTCTTTCACCTATTTAAAGTTTTATATTTGATAGAAGGTAGGGGTACAATTTCTTTCTTTCTTTCTTTCTCTCTCTCTCTCTTTCTCTCTCTCTCTCTCTTTCTTTCTTTCTTTCTTTCTCTCTCTCTCTCTTTCTCTCTCTCTCTCTCTTTCTTTCTTTCTTTCTTTTTTGCATGTGGATATTCAGTTGTCCCAGAACCATTTGTTGAAAAGATTATTCTTTCTCCATTGAATTATTCTTAGCACCTCTGTTTATTAGTTATCTTTTTGTCACTGTGACCAAAATACCTGATAAAGACAACTGAAAGGAGGAAAAGTTTATTTGGGCTCATGGTTTCAAAGGTTCATTCCTTGGTGGGCCAACTCCATTCCTCTGGGTCCAAGGTGAAGCTGACCATCATGACAGAAGGGCATGGGGGAGGGGTGCTGCTCTATTCATGGCAACCAGGAAGCAGAGAGAGAGAGAGAGAGAGAGAGAGAGAGAGAGAGGGAGGGAGGGAGCGCTAGCGGGCAGGGGAGAGGAATGCCCCCAGTGACCCATCTCCTCCAGCCATGCTCCACCTGTGTATAGTTAGCACCCAATCAATCCATTCAAACTAGGATGGGCTGATTCCATCACAGCTCTCATAATCCAATCATTTTGCTTCTGAACATCCCTGCATTAGCACAGGAGCCTTCAGGGGCCACCTTATATCCATACCATAACAACACCACCCTTGTCAGAAATCAGCTGGTCATAAGTGTAAGAATGTAAGCATTTGTTCCTGGACTCTATTATCAGTTCTATTCTGTTGATCTAGACATTAGGGAAACAGAACCAGTAGATCACACACACACACACACACACACACACACACACACACACACACAGATTTATTGCAAGAAATTGGCTTATGTAATTGTAGTAAGTCCAAAATTGTCAGGAAGGGCAGGTTGAAACTCCCAGGCACAAGCCAAAGCTTCAGTCCTCAGGTAGAATTTCTTCTTCAGGAGGAGCCTCAGTTCTCCTCTTAAGGCTTTCAACTGATTGACTCAGGCCCACCCAGATTATCTGGGATAATCCTCCTTACTTATACTGTAAGTCTGATTATATAGGCTTTAGTCACTTTTACAAAATACCTTCACAGCAACACCTAGATTAATGTTCAATTGAATAACAGGAGACGGTAGTTTAGCCAAGCTGACACATAAAACTGCCACCAAAATCTATATGTCTATGCTTATGCTAGTACCACACAGTCGTGGAGCTTTGAAGTTGGAAAGTGTGACATTTCTAAGTTCATTCCTTTTCTTCTTCCTTCTTTAAATATTAGTTTTTAGTTGTAGTTAGACACAATAACTTTATTTTATTTACTTTTATGTGGTGCAAGGATTGAACCCAGGGCCTTGCACATGCTAGGCAAGTGTTCTACCACTAGGCCATAACCCCAGTCCCTCCTCTTCTTCTTTAATGATGTGGTACTGTTGATCAAACCCAGGGCTTCATGCATATGAATAATGCTACTCTGAACCCTATCACTAAGCCATATCCTCAGCCCTTTATTTATTTATTATTTATTTATTATTTATTTATTTATTTATGACAGAGTCTCACTAAGTTGCCCAGTTTGGCCTCAAACTTTGGATCCTCCTACCTCAGCCTCCCAAGCAATGATTACAGGCATGCACCAACATACCTGACTCATTCTTCCTTTTTTTTTTTTTTTAAGATTGTTTGAGTATTCTGGAACTTTTGCATTTAAATATGAATATCTGGATCAACTTGTCACTTTCTGCATCTACATTCATTTTTATATTAAGATAAACTGTTAATTTTGATCTAATCCACTTAAGGAAGTAGTCCAAGGTGCTCTGTTGTCTTTGTAGAGGAGAAGAAATAATATCATTTCCTCAGTCATGGCTGATTCATGGCTGAAACCACTTATAAAGAAAGACAGGTTAACAAGAGAAAGGAATACACATATATTTAACGTGAGCTTTATGTGACACATAAATCTCAAAAATAAAGACTCTACACAGAGGAACCTGTATTTTATGGATAGCCATGCATATGATTAGGGAACAAAAAGTTATTCCTAATGGGGATAAGCCAGGGGACTCAGCAAGGCCTCATTTAGTTTCTTCTCTCTATCCCCTGTCCTTACCCCTGTCCTCCAGGTATAAGAGGACTCCTCTGGAATGTGGGTCTTCTAAGGACTTTACAGAAAGATGGGAGGTTTTTGTTTCCTTGACCTGTATCAGGGGAGAATGCAGGAGTAGGTCAGAGAGACTTTCCCACTTCTGCGTACCAAGTGCCCTCTCTTGGGGTAACACATGCTGAACCCCATCATCTGTCTCTCAGGATCCCTTCACACACTTCCTGTCTCATGCAAGCAACGTCGTATTCTACCTGCCAATGTGAAAGGCTGAGATGAAGAACCGTCGTAGGAATACATGAATTAACATGACATCCAATAAGCATTCTCAATGAAATAGCACTTCTCCCTCCTGACTATAGAGAAAAACTGGCATGTTCCCTATTCTTTACTTGATGTGACTCTTTGTGACAAAACAAATGATCCTTTCATCTTCTATGAGGGGGGGGGGGGATGATGTATACTCATGATCAATGATCAATTCATTTGTTACCCATAAATATTTTTTGAAGGATTTTTATGAAGGCCTGAGCCCTGAGAGGTGTCTTGTGGCTGGAAAGATGAGTAAACAAAGTTCGGATGGTTACTGAAGGAAACAAAACCTGTCAAAATGAAGAGACCAGGGGCAACTGTCTTATGGTTTGACTGATGGTCCATTTTTAATTCAGTTACTAATGGGCCCCCCCAGAGAAACGGAAGTGATGTGAAGCCCCTCCCCCCAGCTTCAAACCTCAATTCTTGTGATCAAGTCAGAAAGATTTTAGATATGTCACTTGGAATAACAGGAATGAGTTTATTACAGGGATGGGAAAAGGGAAAGGGGAGGGAGTGGATCCTCTCAGAGAGGAGAGGGACAGTGTGCCTCTCCTCACTCTAGTTTTATTGGGAATCCCAGAGAAATTTCCAGAGAGTCCCACCCAAGTCCACCTCTTGACTTTTAACTGACAGACTTTCAAGTACCTACTGCCATGGCAACTCTAGGTCACTTTGGCCCATGCTGACCAGTTCCAACTGGATTCTTCACACCATACATTCTTACAGATTTTATGGTTAGGAGCCACTACCCTTATGTCCCAGAGCTTCAGAATCTGGTCACAAAAGTCTCCCCCTTCAGGGTAACTTGGGTCCCTCTTATCGACATTATTTAGGGCCTGCGTTTCTCCTACAGTGGAACAGGTAATTTGCTGAGAAATGTGATAGATCCTGTCCACTTAGGCTGCAGGTAAATTGCTTCTGGGAAAAGAAAGCATGTGGGGTCAGCACGGTGGATCCATGATATAGAATAATTCTCTTAACCTCCTGTTCCCACCATTCACATCTGTCTGTCCCCTAATACCTCCTCTGTTGATTGGGTCGTTTTCTGGTCAGTCCTATGAGCTTGGCCTTTTCAGAGGCACTCCGGCCAGGAGGAGTCCTGAGTTCTTGTGCTCCTTAAAGACCAGAGGGTAAGTAAGGATGATTGTAGCCTGCTCCCTGGCTCCTCCCCCCTGCACAGACATTCTGACTTCTGGGAAGGTTTCTCAGCACTCAGACAACCAGAAAAGATTTGAGAAACAATGGATATTTTGTTAAGAATCACTAACCCAGAAAGATACCTAATTAGCAAATGACCCTTTTAAGATCTGCTCTCCGGGCTCCTCACCTTGGCTTGTCACCTGCTTTGAGAATTCTTGTAAGGCTGAAGCTGAAGGCTCCTTCAGGAGACTGAAGGAACAGGGCAGCTGTTTTATAAACAGGCTTCCTTGCTTTTTTTCTCCTTCTGGTTCAGTAATCAGATTGCTCCACCCCCTGCAAAGGGAGATGATGCTAAGACTTCTGATTGAGAAGCCAAGTGTCCCAGGCTGCTGAAAAAAAAATTTACACATGTACCCACTGTTGATGTAAGGCCTGGGAGAGAAAGTGGTCCTTGATTTTTAATTGAAGACATTATACATTAGATGATAAGGATCACAGTCCCTTACTCTACCGTGAGTCCATGAATAAGAATCAGTTGTTAAAGGGACCATTCCGAATTCAACTCTAGTGGACACACCAAAATCTTTTTAAGGATGCTCATTACGATTATGTATAGCGATACAAAAGAACAGTTTGCCCGCCAAGGTAAAGGTGGTCTTGGTGTAGATGTTGATTATTCTTGAGGTTTCTCACACCAAGGAGCAGAACCCGTCCCACCCCCCACCCTCGGGCCAGTTTAAAATCAGCAAGAATGCTGTGTAATCTAACCAACAGGATTGATCCAGGTCAGGCATTAAGGGCTAAAATGGATTAAACAAAAGACATTCCCCTTGTAACAAGAAGGAGAAACTTCAAAGGTGGGATTTGTTCTTGTTATGACAAAGGAAGTGGATTTACAAACTGCCTCCAGGCACACCCCTCTGTGACTTTCAATTTGCTGTCCTTGGTGTGGAGAGACTTTTTTTTTCTTCTTCTTCTTCTCTCCGCCCTGTCCCTCAGCCCCACTTTCAGCTCCCAAAGTCCTCCCCAGGATAAGATCTTAAGGTTAAGGGGGGGGGGGTCTGATGGAGAATGCTTTTTCCTGTTTGTAAGGAAAGTTGGGGCATCAAGCATTGGCCCATCAATTGATCAGAGGGCACTCAGGCACCTCCCAGGCTGCTGCTCAGAGGTGTAGCAGTGAGCATGCGCAGGTGAAATGCAAGTGCTGTTTAGATCCCCCATCAGGGCAGACTGGACACTCCCTCCTGGTGCTCACATATGGCATTCCAAAGAGAAAAATGCAAACAAGAATCAGAATATCCAAATGCTCTAAAAATAACTTTATTCTGTTAGCATACCTCACTGCATCGACTTACTGGGTCAGGATTAGCCACATTAGGCTTAATGTTCAATACCCTGATGTGATGTTATAATAATGTTATAATAACGTTTATTGCAGTGATACACACGTAAGCATAACTTACAGGAGTTCAAAGCTTTTTGTAGTTTTTAAATATATATATATATATTCACATATATACATACAGATAATCTATGTATTTATTAACTATCATACTCAAATAACCTCTGGGATGGAAATGGAAATAATGCTGGTATATAAATGTGGTTTCATATCTTCTTAAACTAGAGGACTATACAAATTTGTTTAAAAAAAAAATTCCACTACTCTCCAGATGTTGACTTCAATTATGTTTATAATAGTATTACTTAAACATGTATGAACATAAATGTTATGAATTCCTTATTTTATACTTCTTATTTAATTATAAAACCAAAGTAAATGAACCAATTGCAAACAAATTGAAAACCCATAAAATTCAAATTAACAACATTAAGTGAATGTGACACCAAATGTTTTAATGAGATTGAATTACCATTTAGAACATGAAGAGGTGCTGGTGGCCCCTCCCACATTCTTTTGAGCTGAGCACGGCCAGTTCAACCATCTGAACTGCAAATCAAACGCCTAAAGTCATTTGACTTTCCTTAATATTATTTTCTTTGAGGAATTGTTGTCCTGATGATCTTTTCAGTTGTAAAACATATGATTTCCAATGCAATTACAAAAACTTTATGTATTGGGTCTTCCTTGTGATCTTTATTCATTAGCCTGAAACAAAGAAATTACTACACTAGTTTCCAGTAACCCTACAAACACAGACTTAGTGTTGAAATTGGATGGCAGGACTCTGTTATATGTTGTCGTCCAAAGGACTCAGAATATGATTATATTAACTTAAAAAAATATTATCATCTACATAAAAATATGAAGTCAACAGCTTTTTATAGAGAACTCAGCATGTCCCAGGGACTTGATTTGATGATTATAAATGAAGTTTTAGGAAAAAAAAATTAAAAGTGTTTCCTATAAAAAGTAAAAAAAAATTTAAAAATAATAATAAAAATAAATGAGTTTTAGAGGCTAAGTAGTATCTGTTCCCTCAATTCACTATTTTTCTACAAGATTGAGCATCTGAGTTAAAGGACAAAAATATTCTTTCTTTACTAGGAGGCAAGAGTGTGCAGCCCATTATTTAGTCAGTCAGTATTTGCTAGCTAGTAAATCAGCCAATAAACCTGATAATAGACCAGGTGCTTCTCTTTAAGGAAAAGGTAAGACACACATGCACAAATTTGGTTTAAATTAAACTTTGGAAACATTTGTCATTTACATTTGAATACTTCATAAAATGTTCAGTCATATTATGGCTTTCTGTATAGTGAAAAATGCCATTTCTGTATGATCCTATTACTGAATGACAAAAACCTGATATGATAGCATTTGGGCCTTGACATTTTTTTGTGTGTGTGTGGGGGGGGGGCGGGGGAACCCAGGCCATTAGAGATTTATTTTTTATTTATGTTTTATTTCACAAGAAAACATATGACCAAGAGTAGTCTTGAAAGTTGTGACATAATAATCAAAGAAACCATGAGACATCTCCACAATTGAATCTGGTATTGATATATTTCTGTAAAAGTTGTGCTGGCATAAGAAATTAAATATATATGGAAAGAATGCATACTTCCATGTTCTTTAGAATTAGAAAAGAAATTTACATGCAGTGAAAAGCCAAAAATATGTAAATTCACTCTAGTAACTTTCCTGAATGTGGATGGGGTGCCCAGACTCCATGATTATAGAAGAATTATAGAAGAACACATAACAGGAAACCAAGGCAATACACGAGGCCACCCATTTGAAGGGTGTTGAAATAGTACAGTATTATTATTTATAATAATTCTATCAGGACTGTTGATAAAAATCCAGGCACTGTCCTGCCTAGAACCTCAGTAATCCTCAGCATGGCTGGAGATAATCCAAGTCTTTCAACTCTGGGAAGATTCATAATTAAATATAGACTTGTTAGAGGACTCATTTCAATTTATTTTAATGAAAAGAAACCCACGTATATTTGGTATTTTAACTTCTTATTTAAGGAAATTTGTTCTTTTAGAGAACTGGATCAGTCTTGTAATTACAGTATTAAAATGTCTGATTCAGTAATTGATTTAGACTCATAGTTTTAAGTTGAAATCGAACTAAGGTTATAAATAGCATGGACTGACAAAGAGCTGAAGAATCATCATTTTATAGCAGGTATGGTAGTGCACACCTGTAATCCCAGCTACTTGGGAAGCTGAAGCAAGAGAATCACAGGGTCAAGCCCTGTCTGGGCAACTTATTGAAATCTAAAAATAAAATTAAAACTGCTGGAGCAGTAATTCAGTGGTACAGCACTTGCTTAACATGTGCTAGACCGTGGGTTCGACCCCTGGTACTACAAATAAATAAGTACTCACCATACATAAGTTTAACTTATTGTATTTGAAGGAATAATTTGAGCACTTGAGAAAATTAGTGAGTTAGACAACTAAAACATTTAAAAGAAATCCAATACTATATAAAATTAATAATTTGGTTTAAAGTATTCTAAGATCTTTAATTATGAAACTAAATATTATTCAAAGACCAGTTTAAGAAGTGATTGCTCATATTAGCTAATCTGATAATAAAAATTATAAGTCAAATTTAAAAATGTAAAGAGCATAGTATTTTAATTTATAATTTTAACCTATCAAATATTAGTTTTAAAATTGATGTTATCTTCTGATTAGTACTTTCTATACAAGAAAGTGAAGGCAAAAATCTCCAAAGGTAACAAGACATTTACAATTGATAATAATAGTAAAAGAAGTATTTTTTTTATTTTATTTCACAAGAAAACATATGACCAATTGTTATCTTAATCATTTCTGCAATTGAAGTGTAAACCATGTTTTATTTTAATGTACAGTTACTTAAATATAATGTCTGGGGTCTGTGTGGAAAAATAAGGATATAACCTGTTACCCCCACTAGCATTGCCACCACTAATGGCCTCTGTGGGAATTTGAGGGAAGTGTAGTATTTGTCTTGCCACATGTTAAGACTATATGGCTGCCCTATGGAGTGGGTATTGGAAAGTCTGAAGCCCAGCTCACATGAGATCTCACAAGCAATGTACCCCAACCCCTCTCCTTCCTACATTATTCACAATCCCTTCTCAATTCACTCCTCATCCCATCTTCACCCAAACTCCTTTTTATCCCACGCAGTGCTGGGGATGAAACCCAGGGCCTTATGAAGGCCAGGCAAGTGCTGCATCCTGAGCCCCCATATCTCATTTTTAGCATTAGAGATACTACTCTCAGGGATCTCCTCCATATACCAAAACATCTATTTGGATAATAGCTATTGCTATGCACTGGATTGTGATGTTATATTCCCCCTGCTCATATTTTTGTGGTGAAGCCCTAATCCCCACTACGATGATATTTGGAGATAGGCCTTTGGGAGGTAATTAGGTTTAGATGAAGTCATGGAATAGGGGTGCGTGATGGGATTAGTACCTTTAGAAGAAAAGACACTAGAGAGCTTGCTTCCTTACTCTCTCTCTCTGCCATTGGGAACACAAAAGGTGGCTATCTGCAAGCCAGGCAGAGCCCACACCAAGGACCTGAACTGATCTGCACCTTGATCTTGGATTTCTTAGCCTTGGAACTGTGAAATGAATTCCTGTTGTTTAGCCCCTCCCCCATCTGTGATATTTTGTTAAAACCGCCCAAGAAGACTGGGGTAGCCTAAGAATAATGTGTTGATTAAAAAAGACAGAAATACTCTGGTTTCTCTTCAGATGGTATAAATCTTTCGCCTTTTACTAAAAAAGACAGAAAAGTAAGATATCAGTTGTAACCAGGATTGTTCTAATTATTTCAATAATTAACTAAATGACCCAGAGGCAATGAAGATACTACATGTTTTTTTCTAAATATACTTTCAGATAGAAGATCATCTACCAGACAATTTAACAATAAGTAGAAGATCTTTTCCAGATCAAACAAAAGAAAAATCTCAAAGCTGCCAATTGGACTATGCAGTAAATAGCAATGATGGCTCCAATTTTCATTCCCTCCTGTGATCATGTACCTTTGCCCTCCCATCATTGATAGATTAGCCTGAAGTGAACCCCCTTGTACCTTGACCCTGAGCTTAGCTATGCCCTGTGACTTGCTTTGGCCAATGCAGTGTTCATTGATGGAACTGAAGCAGTTAGGTTCCACCAGCTTTGAATCAGCCTGCAGCAAGCTACCCCAGACACGTGAGCAAACCTCACAAAGACCATCAGAGCCACCTAGCTGACCTCCAGATGGCACAAATGCATGAAATATTAGCATCAATTGACCCAGACCACAAATGGAACAATGGGCGCTCTACTTGGTCATTTTAGAAGCAATGGACGATGTTTCTTGGCATGTTCTGATCAAAAGACTTGCACAAAGAGAGTTGGAGTTGGTATAAGCTTGAACCACTATGAAAACAGTATTTGGTGTCTGACTTGGTGGCTTGCAGGACTATTTATCAAAACAAATGATGATGGCCTTCAATTCCTACGGAGTTATTTGAAAGTACTCCTTATATGATATTCCTCTTCTGTTCTACATAAAATCATCTTTGACATGGACTAATTATCATTCTGTCAAGAATATAGCCACATTAACACCTTGTATCTTGAAAAACAATTGTGTCCTCAGATCATCATTACAGACCTGTGAGGCCATAGTAATGATGTGTCTTTCAAGGGCTAAAGAAGGGACTCATCCCAACAATGTGTTACATCCTAGAAGTGGTTTTTTTTGCTATTTAAATTGGACCTAACCAAGCCCCAAAGAACAGTGCCTGATGGACACTCTCCTTCTACCCCCAGATAAGAGAGAAGAAAGCCTAATAGATCTCACATCTCTAATTTCTGTGATTTGGATTCCAGTAATGAAATAAGAAAGAAGCTCTGTGAATCATTTTTTAATCTAAGCTTTTTCTCTGAAGAAATGTCCCTGAGGAGTTAATGTCATGTCACTAAGTAATTAGATCTCCATTGCTTAGCAAAAATTCTTCACCAAAGGCAGGGTAATTCTATTAGAAAATGAAACCATAATATTGTACAGTTCTGAGGCTACTAAATTTGTATTTAATTATCCAGGTAATGTAATTATACAATCATCTCTGATCTGATATCAAGAGGAAAAGTTCTTGGTGTTTTTTTTTTTTTGCAAGGTTTTGTGAAAGAGCCATGCAATTAATATGACACACTTAATTACTAAAATGTAAAGATATCTTTGCAAGACTATATTCCCTTCCAAGCATACACTATATTAGCTGCTTAGATCTTTACCATTACTAATGTATTTGTGCCTTCTTATCTTATAACGACCTATCATAATAATTAACTTCATGATAAAACAAAGACCTTAGCACTATATCACAAAACTTGGTTCTGCACATTATTCCACAGAAAATCAAGCAAGAATGAGGACTCAGGAAAGAATTTACATTCCCTTAAATGCTCATAAGAAAGGTTGTTAAAATCTATCTGAATCAAAAAATTTACCTGAAGTACACACTCCCAAATTTTTTATAAATGTCACCAAAATAAGTTTATTACCTTATAACTTATACCCCCCCTATACAAATACAGACTTTTGAAAGTTCCTAAAACAATAAATTGAATTATTAGGGCCAATATGTTTTCAACTTCAAAATTGTCATTTACATTCGCCTACAGACAGGCTTCCTTTTCCTGTTTTTTTTTTTAATTTTAATTTTAATTTATTTTTAGTCATACATGACAGCAGAATGTATTTTGACGTATAATACATACATGGAATGTACATACATCAATCATATTGTCTCTTCTATTCTGCTGCCTTTCCTGTTTTTAACTGTAAAACTTGCCAAACTCTTCTGTTTTCATTTTTGAAACTAAGTGGACCCACTGAAAATTTTGCTGGAAGTCAGAAACTATTCTCCTGTGATGTTTCTCCTCACTTGTTTATCCCTTTGGCCAATAGCTGTGCAGACTATTTGGTTGCCCAGCAAGGGTAGAAGCTGAATGTGTGGTTGTTATTATTTAACATTGTTTGAGATCTTGTTCCTGGAGAGTAAACATTTCAAGATAAGTGAGCCGGAAATGCAGGGGGTAGGCCTGTGTCATTTGCTAGTGGGAACACTGAGGAAGGGAGCTGTGACTAAGGTGGGACCAGAATGCATCTTTTTTATAGTCAGAATAGGAACTTGCTGGCATAGTACTTGGGAAATGAATTTGTTTTCTATTGCTGTGAAACAAATTGTTACAAATGTAGTGGTTTAAAACAACCCAAATTTATTAGTCATGGTTTCTGTAGGTCAGAGTGTCAGCTGAGACTTCAGCTCTGATTGGGAGCTCGGGGTTCTCTCCAAGTTCATGTCCTTGTGGTCCCCATTTTCCTCTGGCTGTTTTGTGAGGTCCAGTCACAGCAACTAGTGGCCATTCACAGTTCCTTGCCATGTGTTTACAACCTGGTTACTTTCCTCCAAGCCAGATGGAGTGTGACTGCTTCCCTTTTACGTGATCAGCTAGGGGAAAAAAAAAAAAAATATATATATATATATATATATATATATATATATATATATATATATATATATTTTTTTTTTTTTTTTTTTTTTTTTAAAGACTGAGGTGGTTAGGTTAGACCCACCTAGATAATCCCCCTATGTTAAGGTCAACTGATATAATTATCAATTAAATATGCCAATTTCCTCCAAGGTAATACCTATATTAGAGTACATCAAATAACTGGGCAAAAGTATATACATTCCCAGAGTCATCCCTTAGTATATGGGAGATTGATTCCAGGATTCTCCAAGGAGATCAAAATCTAAGATACTCAGTCTCTTATATAAAATGGCATAACATTTGTGTATAACCTATATAATCCTCCCATATGCTTTAAGTCATCTCTAGATTACCTATAATATCTGATACAATGTAAATGCTATGAAAATGAAAGTATTGTTATACTGTATTTTATAGGCAAAAAAGGAAAAGTCTGTACTTTCAATACAGATGCAATTTTTGAAAAAATATTTTTGATTCACAATTGGGTAAATACACGGATGTGGAACACATGGATACAGAAAGGCTATTATGCACACACACACACAAAAAAAAAAAAAAAAAAAAAAAACCACAACACATATATACCAAGATGGGATTCTTGGGGGCCACATTAAAATTCTGGATATATGCTAGGTATATATCCAACTATATTAATATACAAATATATGAAATTGGTATGTTCAAGAAACATCTTTATTCCCATGTTTATTGCAGCACTATTCACAATAGCCAAGATATGGAAGCAACCTAGATGTCCAATGGTGAATGAGCCAATGGAGAAAATGTGGTCTATATACACAATGTAATATTATTCATAAAAACGAATGAGATCCTCTCATTTACTGCAACATGGATGGAGTGGGAAGATATCATGGTAAGTGAAGTCAGTCAGGCACATAAAAATGAATACTGCATGTTCTCACTTACACATGGAAGATACAAAGCTGGTCTCATGGAAATAGTAGAATAGTGATTTCCAGGGGCTGGGAAAGGTGTATGGGTTGTGGGGATGGAGAGAGGATGGTCAACAAATACAGGGGTGGCAGTTAGATAGTAAGAATGATTTCTAATGTTCTATGCATAGCAGGGTAAACATGGTGGACAACAATTAAGTATATTTCAAAATAGCATGGAGAGGATTTTGAATATTCCCAACAGATAGACATGATAAATGTCTGAGGAGATGGATATGCCACCCTGATCTGATCCTGTACTTTGTACCGTGTATTGCATTATCACATTACATCCTAAAAATATATACAATTACTATGTATCAATTATAAAGAAAGAAATTATCATTCCATCCACCACAGGGGACCTGCCAGGGCCTTTGGAATTGCTGTTGGCACCTGAAACCCTGTAGTGAGAAAGTCATTCCTTTGGCTTTAAGCTTCGTATTTCTGAGTCTTATAAAATAGAAACTACTACAGCTACTTCTGTAATACCAATTTGGGGTACATGTTATTTGCCAGGCATTGTATATCATCCTCTTTAACCTCAGCAATGCTTTGAGCAAAGAGTCGTTATCCCCAATTTATAAATGTGGAAACTGAGAATCAGTGAGAGAAACTTGCTTGGAGTCACACAACCATTCATGAGTGGGGTTGGTGTCAGGGCTATCTGACACCAGAGTACTGGTTTTTCTCACCATACTACTCTGTCTATATCAGTCAGCGTTTTGACAAAATAATAATAATAATAACGTCTTCAAAGAGGTATAATCAAAAAGAGCTTAATTAAGAGATAATTTGTAGAAGTGTGGATGATTTAAGGAAATTAACAATAGTAGCAGGTACCTGTGGGCTAGGAGTAGTAAGAAACCTTGACCATCTAGAGGTCTGGAGGGACAAAGAGAAGGGATGAAAATAATGGCATTAGAGAAAGCCACAGTCCAAGAAGAACCAGACATTAACCACATCATGGTCCTTCATGGAGAAGGGTTGAAATACATAACCTAGTTTTCTTTATTATTATTATTATTATTATTAGTTGTTCAAAACATTACGAAGCTCTTGACATATCATATTTCATACATTTGATTCAAGTGGATTATGAACTCCCATTTTTACCCCGTATACAGATTGCAGAATCACATCGGTTACACATCCACGTTTTTACATATTGCCATACTAGTGACTGTTGTATTCTGCTACCTTTCCTATCCTCTACTATCCCCCCTCCCTTCCCCTCCCCTCCCATCTTCTCTCTCTACCCCCTCTACTGTAATTCATTTCTTCAACTTCCAAGCTCCCACTAGTGCTTTCGATTGCACAAACCCGTTCTGGAAGCCGGGAGCAAGAGAGCCCAGGTGATTCCATCCTCTGGCGTCAGCCTCCAGGGCACCAAGCCAGGCAGAGTGGGATGAAGGATAGGTTTAGAAAGCAAGTGGGGAACAAGCAGAATAATTCCTAAAAACACAGGTACGCCTGCAGGGGCATCGCTTGGCAAACTTCTTGGGGCCAAAGTCTGTTTTATAATTTGTATCTTCATGTAAATTACACAAACACTTGAGTTTTCAGTGGTTAACATCTTGGCAGTTAAACCTGGGAGACTTAAAACCACAAAAATTTATTTTCTCACTCTTCTGGAGGCTGGAAGTCCAAGATCAAGGTGTCAACAGGTTTGTTTTGTTTTATTGGAGCTCACTCTCCTTGGCTTAGCAGATGGCTGCTTTCCTTTTTTTCTCCTCCAGCACTGGAGATTGAATCAGGGGTGATCTATCATTGAGGCTTTTTAAAAATTATTTATTAGTTACACATGACAATACAATGATCTTGACATATCATACATTTGAATCAAATGGGGTATAATTTCTCATTTTTCTGAGTGCACAGGTTGCAGAATCACATTGGTTATACAGTCACGTATATACATACAGCAATCCTAGTGTCTATTGTATTCTAGGGTCTCACTAAATTGCCTAGGCTGGCCTTGGACTTGTCATCCTCCTGCCTCAGCCTCCTAAGTAGCTGGGATTACAGGCATATGTCATCATGCCCAGCTTGATGGCTACCTTCCTGCTGTGTAGAAAGGTTTTTCTCTGTGCCCAAGCAGCCTTGGTATCTCTGTGTGGCCAAATTTCCTCTCAAGGGGAACAGTCCTCTTGGACTAGGGCCCACCCACATGGTATCATCTTCACTTAATCACCTCTTTAAATGCCTATCTCCAAATGCAGTCTTATTCTGAGGCACTGGCATGGTTAGGGCATCGAAATATGAATTTTCTGGGAGGGTCAACAAATTCAACCTGTATCAACAGAGTTGGCTTATGAGACCAATTTCTAAACAGCTAAAAGGAAATGGAAAGGTAAGTTGGAACTGGAGGAGAGGAAGAAGAAGGAAATGTCCACAGTATTTTATCCAAGAGGACACTTCTGAGGTATGCACTTTCTCCCTGCCATGACAGTATTCAGGCTCTGGTGGGGTTGGGACAAGGAGACACCAGGAAGAAGAACCCTAACAGGTGGGGATGCTTTTTTATTTTATAATTTTGTCTAGTGACATAGACCCCCACGGAAATAGAGAACAAGAATTTAAACTAGTTTTCCTAAAACAAGAATGCCTTCTGGGGCTGGGTTGTGGCTCAGAGGTAGAGCATTTGCCTAGCACGTGTGAGTGAGGCACTGGGTTTGATCCTCAGCACCGCATATAAATAAATGAACAAAATAAAGGCCCATCAACATCTAAAATAATAATAATAATAATTTTAAAAAATGCCTTCTGACATAGGATGGGCCCAGAAATCACAAAAACCAAAGGGTAGCAAATCCACTTGTGAAAATAAAAACAGAATCAAGTACTTGCCTTGCCCCTTCCTACACACTGACTGCTATGAATCATAAAAAAAAAAAAAAAAACAAATATAGAGACTTGGGCTCCATCCCTGGAGATGCTGACAGAGTAAGTCTAGAGTATGTCTTGCAAAATTCCACAGATGCTTCCAATGTCCAGTCAGAAGAGAGTCACTGGTGGGTCTTCGTACAGTGGATAGTTTATAGGTGCCATCTAACTTTAATGACTTCAACTCTAAGAACTCAGAGAAAAGCAGCAACTGAAAAGAACATGGATTTTCCCTTACATGCCTCTCCTCACACATAAGACCTGGAGGACATGTCAGAAGGCTGACAGCAGGAATCTACCTTCCTATTACTGGCGCCTGCCTCCCAGGTGAGTATTGCCATACCAACTGTGAGAGGCTGGTGTTTCAGGGACACATTTTATATGTACTGATTCTAGCATCAAGCTGACAATTTTACCTTGTACTCAACCAAAGGATAGCAATTCCTGTTCCAGTTCTGAGGAGGAGATTGGCTAGATTAGGCTTCTTCTAAAACTGTTGGAATCCAATAGATTTTAAAGGCTGAATATTGACAATATGTATGGGCTGGGGATGTGGCTCAAGCGGTAGCGTGCTCGCCTGGCATGCCTGCGGCCCAGGTTCGATCCTCAGCACCACATACAAACAAAGATGTTGTGTCCGCCAAAAACTAAGAAGTAAATATTAAAATTCTCTCTCTCTTCTCTTTCACTCTCTCTTTAAAAAAATTTTAAAAATAAAATAAAATTCTCTCTCTCTTTTAAAAAAAATATATTGACAATATGTGGCTTTTTCCTTGAAGCTGACTGTAGAGAAATCCCTAGGCAAGATAAGATCCCACTATATGAATTCCAAATACCTTGTTTTAAAAGGGTGGTGGTGGGGATACGTGCATGGTTTGACCTGAGTCTTCTAAACCATTCAACATTGCACCAATACTGTGTTTACCACGTGCCTACCATGTAGCAGAACCACATGAAGGAGACACAGAATTCCTTGCCTGCATAGGGGTTGCAGTCTAGTTGTAGAGAAAGAGGTGATAAGGAAGGAATATGTTGTATACAACCTTGTGATCAATGCCATGGTTTGGGGAGAGAGACAACAATAAAAGTGTACCTGGGAGCCAGGCACGGTGATGCATGCCTGAAATCCCAGCGACTCTAGAGGCTGAGACAGGAGGATTGTACAATGAAAGCCAGCCTCTAAAACTTGGAGAAACCCTGCCTCAAAATGAAAAATAAAAAAGGATTGGGGAAGTAGTCCAGTGGTAAAGTGTGCCCCTGGGTTTAATAACCACTACCAAAGAGAAAAAAAGTGCACTGGAAGTGGTCAAGGGTAGAAGGAAGAAAGAGGAGGGTCATGGTCTCACGGAAGCCAGTCCAGAAAGTGTTTCAAGGACAAAATGCTAACTAAACATCAGACGCTAACTAATGTGAGTTTTAGGAGCTGACCCCTGGTTGAGGCAGCAGGGAGGTCATAATGACCTTGACAGAGGCGATTCTGAAGGAGCAGCAGGAGTGAGGGCACCTGGCTGAAAGGGGTGAGGGGTGGAAACACAGAATACAGACACCTTTTAGATGGAAATTGCACTTACAAAATGCAATTTTAATTCAAGATTGGGCCATCAGCACATGGGCAATGACGTGCGAAGAAGCAGAGGTCAGTTTGCTGATTAAAAAGGGCAGAGCCAGAGAAGGCATGTTGACCTTGTGCCTCACCTTCCCGCTCCCTTTCTGGAACCCCCGCCACAGCTCTTTCCTCTTCTGGGTCTAGTGATGCTTTGCTTTCCAATCCTCCTTGATAGGGTTACTAACAAAGCACAAGTCATTTCCTCTCAGAGGGAGAGAAGAAAATTTCACCGGGATTCTTATTTCAAAGGGGACACAGGAGCCTTTGTCTTTGACTTTGCAGGAAGGTCTCACATTTAGGGCAGGGAGGACAGGCTTTCCTGGGTCAAGGAACCCTCCCACTGACCCCTTGGATCCGCAGGATATGCAGCAGTCCACTCAGCCTATGGATGAGGCGTGGCCTACTAAATACTAAAGCATGTCTTCAGAGTTTCTTAAAAAAAAGGAAAATCAAAATGAGCCCAGAGGGGAACAACCTCCATGGCTTCTGGCCTGAGTGACGGAAGGAGTTAGCAGGCCTGACTCTGCTCCTGTGAGAGAAGGTATGCTCTAGGGCCTCAAAGAATGGCCCAATTTATACAACTCACTTCCACAGCGTTAAGCCTGAATGGCATTTGGTGGCAGATAAAGTCACTCTATGTCACACAGCGGAGGGCTGTGCAGGCCAGATCTTGTTTAGAATTACATTTAAAACCTGGAAATCAAATGATGTGTCTAGATAACTTCTGTGGTAAACCCCAAACCAGTTACGCTTCAGGTTAAGCCTCTGCATTTCTAAACAACATGCCTTTATTCTCTCCAGGCCAACACTCGGACCTTCCTGCCAGCAATATCAAATAGCAAGGGGCTGAATGTGCCCTCTGTGTGTGCATTAAAGGATCAATGGCCGACGACGGAGGCCCTGCCTCTCTGCTGAGAAAAATCTCCATCTTTGATATGTCTCCTCAACACACATCTCAACTTGGTTCCTTCCCTCTTGGTTTCTTGAGTTATTTTCTAATATCTAAAATTTTTACAAAGGAACAAACAAAAAGTATACAAACTTAAAAACATGAAACACCTTGCAAAAAAAAAGAACTAATTTTCTGGATTCCTTTTCTTCATTCACCTCCATTGAAAAGATGTTTACTGGTCATTGAATAGTGTCCTTTTATGACCTATCTTGCTTCTCAGAATCTCAGACATTCAGTGCTCTAGGAAATTTGACAGTTGTCCTGGCGGATCTTTAGGAAAAAAAAAAAAGAGAGAGAGCCAATCCTGGCATTGAAAATAGAAAATGAATGAAATGTCCCTGAGTTATTTAATCCTCATTGTATTGGTAAGGAAACCAGGGTCTACAAGACAATGCAGTGTCATAAGCAAGCTTGGAGGCCATGTCCTTGAGGTGGCCTGCACAGATGCACATTTTCCTGCAGGAAAACCCCCTTACTCCAGAAGTTGTTCTGATCCTCTTTTTTGCCTCCCATAAGGGAGTCTATTCTGTTAGACCCATGAGCTTAAGGCCACATAACTTCTCATGAGCAACTACCTTGATTTCCTTTGGGTAGTGGGGTCAGTTTGCATTTAAGGTCAGAGCTCATAAATAAGATGCTAAGATTTCCTACTGCACATGTTTTTCCAAAGCACTGTCTGCTGTAGATAGGGAGATGTGTAAGCTAGGATTTTTAGCATATTCTAGTCCACTGGGGCAGGGACATACTCTCTGTAGAAGTCCATTAGGCATCATTTTATTACTTGAGAAGCAACAAAGTTTTTTTTTTTTCATGTAAAAAAATGTTATGGTAGATTCTCTTTCTAAAAGAGTCATTTAAATATTACTGGTCACGTCACATTGTAGTTGTTTGGAAATAATTATATCCATATCACAGACAGTAAATAATAGATGTGCGTTCGCTAACGTTTTATTCATGTTCTGTTTTAATATGGCAAACTTAGAAGTAATTTAATCTCCCAGTAAATTGAAGTGGTAGGGGGTTCTTCACACAGAAAACTGCAAGTTATTAATTCTGGGCCGTCTTCATCTTGTACAATTAGTCACTGTTTGCAGCTGGAAATGTTTTATTAATTTTCCATAGCAGTTGATTTTCCACAGTTTTCTCAGTTTAAATTAAGCAGTAAGAGCTCCTGTTTCTTCTTAAATAAATTTTCTTTCTACAAAAATACATGCCTCTGGCTATGTCAATTTTCCCATTTGATTAAAGTGCCAGCAGGCAATTAATAACTTAATGCATTTTAAAGTACTTTTGGAAAAAGTAATTTGAATAGCCAAACTTGTGTATTTGAATTGATTGTTGCAGAAGATTTAATAGGCATTGGAAAATCCTAGAACCTTGGAAAGGACAAAAGGAGCCCAGCAACCATGTCTGGAGGACCGTGGGGTAGATCTCTTGAAAGGCCCACAGCTGGCACTCACACTTGGGAAGGAAGATGATTGCCACTTTGCACAAGGCGAAAGAAAGAAAAGGCAACCTCAGAATAGCCTTCGGTGGGGGATATGTGGAATCCTCCAGGCTTCAGGGTTGAGGTCTGAGTAGGAAAGCAGTCCAGGGAAGACCATTCAAAAAACAAGCAGACAGCATGGGTGAACTGTGATGATGTTACATAGGTGCAATGAGCCAACCAGAAGGTGACAGACACCCTGAGGAACGGTATGAGGTAGTAAAACTCATGAAGACAGAAAGTAGAAATAGTGGTTGCCAGGGGCTGAGAGGAGAGGAGAAGAAAGAGTTGTTGCTTAACAGAGACAGAGTATCAGTTTGGGGAGATAAAAAGTTGTCGAGACTAATAGTGGTGAAGGTTGTACAACAAAGTTATATTTAATGTCTTCGAATTGTAGGCTCATAAAGGGTTAACAGGGAAAGTCTTATGCAGTGCATGTTTTACCAAATTAAAAAAAAAAAAGTCTTTTCCAAGTTCAAAATATCTAAGTGACAACAGAGTGGATCCTCTGGGGGTACAAAGCTCCATATTTCCCTGAGTCTTCCAGTAGGAGCCATGATCAAGTTCCATCGGAGCCAAACTGTCCAACAGCGCATGGAGGGGATGAAGGGACATCACCTCACCCATGCAGCAGTGGGATAAAGGCCACAGTCAAGAAAGGCAACCAGAGCTCAAAAACACAACCCAGCAGTGTTATTCAACCCAGAAGGTCACCCTGGAGAAAAATGGTGTGCTGCTTCATTTTGAAGATGACTCAGTGGTCATAGTAAACACCAAAGGCAAATTGAAAGGTCCTGCCTCTCACCACAGGTGAAATAGTGTGTATACCTGTAGCCCAGGATTGCATCCAACACCAGCAGCACTGTGTAACTCTCCAGTGCATTTGTAAAACAAGCACAATCCTATCCTATGGAAAATTATTTGCTAAAAAATAGTAATGAGGGCATTCAGAACTTTTGTTTTGTTTTATTGGTACTGGGGATTGAACCCAGGAGTGATTTACCACTGAGCTACATACCCAAACTTTTTTTTTTTTTGTACCAGTGATTAAACCCAGGGGTGCTTAACCATGGAGTCACACCCCCAGTCCTTTTTATTTTTTATTTAGAGACAGGGTTTTGCTAAGTTGCTGAGGCCAGCTTAGAACTTGGGATCCTTCTGCCTCAGTATCCCTGAGTAGCTGGGATTATAGGTGTGTGTCACGACATCCAACCTATTTCTTTAAAAAAAAAAAAAAACACGCACTAGAACTGGAGGATGTTAAGTGAAATCAGCCAATTGCAGAAAGGCCAAAACTACATATTCTCACTCTTACATGGAAGCTAGAAAGTTGATTTCAAAGAAGTAGAGGGTAGAACAGTGGCTACCAGAGCCTGGGATGGAGAGAGGATGGACAGGACGAAAGATTTCTAATTTCTATAGCACAGTAGAGTAACTATGGTTGAGAATAATTGAATATTTCAAAATAGCTAGTGGAAAAGATTTTAAATATTCCCTCTACAAAGAAATGATAAATGTCTGAGGATAAGAATATGTCAATCACCCTGATATGATTGGTATACATTATATACATGTACTGAAATATCACACTGTATCCCATAACTATATACAATTATAGTACACAATATATAATAATATATAATATACAATTACTTGGTCAGTCAATAAATATATATGTGTATATATATGTGTATGTGTGTGAATGTTTATATATACATATATATATGTATAAAACATGCACACCCCAAAATAGGAAAACATGCCATAATATTATCTATAGTTGGAATTAGTGGCTCTGTCTTGTAGTAACCTGCAGGTAACCAACTCAGGATTAGCCAACAGTCACTTCCCTCTGAAGAACATTCTGACTGAGGGTCAGAACAAGCTGCAAGTTCAACACCACTAGCTGTGCTCGTGGATTCTGCTCCTACTGAGACTCAAGTAGAATTGCTCCCAAACCTGTTTATACCATGTTATTTTAATTATGCAATTTAATTAAATATTATGTAAGCTGGTGAAAGGTGAGTTCACAAAGAAAAGAGCTGTTGTTTCCAGAAAAATTAAGTTGAATGCCTTAGTATAATTTGGTAAAGGTGATCCCTAAAACAATAACACAGTTGTACTAAGTACAAAGCACGATTAAAGCCAAGGGGGAATCATGAAAATAAAAAAGGTGGGGTGAGGCTAGAGGACATGGGATCTTGAGTTTAGTTTTCTTTACAGGTATCTTTATGTTTTTACTCCACTAGAGAGAGACTGGAGCTGGAAATCATGGATGAGTTATTATGCTGTGTTTTAAGCCAATAAAGGTGGCTGGAACCTTCCAGAGATTCATATGCAACTCATATTCATATGCAATTCATATTCAATTGGGCTCACTCTCTAATTGCACTGAATAAAAGAACTTTCACCAAACTTTCCAACACCCAAGCAGGAATAATCAATAATATAGATACATTCTTTGGCAAAGCCAATACATTGGCAGTAGAGGCTTAGCACACTCTGTTGAGAAGGAGCCTGAAGCTGCATCTGAACTCAATGAGCAGGAGTCCAGAATCATTCATGTTCCCGGAAGTATAAGAGAAACAGGGAATACAGGGCCACATATTCACAATGACTAATTGTTATGATTTAGATATGAGGTGTCCCCCAAAAGCTCCTGTTACTGCAGGAGTATTCAGAGGTGAAATGATTCTGAAAGCTGTGACCTAATCAGTCCCTCCTGGTTTGAATGGATTGACTGGGTGGTAACTGTAGGCAGGTGGGGTGAGGCTAGAGGACATGGGTCAGTGGGGGAGGGCGGGGGTGTTCTGAAAGGCTGCTTCTTGCCTGCAGCCTGTTCCCCTCCTTAAGCTAGCAGCTTTCTTCTGCTGGTCTCACCTTAGGCCTAGAGCTTTAGAGTCAGTCATCTATGAACTGTGAGCCACCCACAAGCTTTTCTTCCTCTAAGCTGTTCTTATTGTGTATTTTGATCACAGCAATGCAAAGGCTAACTAAAACACTGATCTAGAAAAAGACAGTTACACACAAATTAACAACCAAATATTTCAATTGCTGGTTTGTTTTTTTAATAACTCTTTGCCAGATCTAAACCCAAATGCCCAAATGTTTTTTATCCTCCCCAAATGCCATGAGTCATCCAAAGTACCCTTCTTCCTCTTGCAATATTAGAACCACCTGCTCAGGACTAGAATGAGCTGTCTCTGGCCTTGTGGGAGTGAGCCAGGTTTCACATGTCCTGCTGACCTGCCCCAGGGCTCCCTACTGGAGAACAATATTCCCCATCACCTTTCTAAAGAAATGTCAACCACTGACAATTTTGTTGGATTTCTTTTGCTCATTTATTGCTTCACTTGTCCACTTGCTGGAAGAAAATGTAAAGTGTTTTTTTAAAATGTTTTGCAGAATGACATCTTGTGTCTGCAAGATGCTGTTGGATTATTTTCTTAATACTAAGCTGGTATGTTCCTGGCATCCCTAATGTAGATATTGAGTCATGTCTGTGGTCCCAGGAGAGAAAAGAATGGTGGTGACTTGTGTTGTGGGTAGCAGTTTTTCACACATCTAACAGTGTGATGTGTACCAGCTGAGGGCTCCGAGAGAAAATGGCAGATGGGTTGCCTTGATTTTTAAAAAAAATTAGTGCCAGCATCAGCTTTGCTGAGAACCAGGATATGAGTTTAGTCCTTGCTGTGTTCATTGCCAAGCATCAGAATATCAGAATGGATTCATCTTCTAGAAACCTCTGAGAGGAAGGGGAATTTAAGACTGTCAAATCAGTTACCTCTTCAGGGGTTTGTTCTCATTTTATGTCTTGTTTCTTTGGCCATTAAATTTAGGTGTTTTTTTTTGTTAATGTTTAGTAGATTTTTGTACAAGACAGGATCTATTAGACATAGCTTCATGGATCAACAGGTTTCCAAGTTCTGGGTCTCTGGTAAACATCTGTCCCAGATTTCCCCATCTTAAAATTTTATGTGTATATATATACAAAAATTATATATATATAATTTCATGTATATAATTTTATATATCTATATATATCTTCATAGATAACAGAACCATAATGAACTATAAATAGGAGATGCATCTGCTAAGATTAGCTTTGGCTACATATGAGAACATGACCAAAACAAACAACAAAGACTTAAAGGATATAAAAGTATCTTTCTCACATAAGAGAAGTCAAGGACATATCATCATGTTATACACTAAAATTTATTTAAATAGGAGAAGGTACAGGAAGACATCCAGCTCCATGGTCATCAGGGACAGGGTTTTCTAGGACCGGGTTTTTTTAGGTCAGCCATCATCAGTATTGTATTCTGCTCAAGTTTCAGCCATCACATCTATCTTCCAGGCAAAAGGAAGTAGAGTGTGACTCTCCGTTGAGGACATTTCCCCAAAGTTTCACATATTTCTTTTCAGGTATCATTGGCCAAACCTCAATCATTTGACTACACCCAGGTGAAGAGGAGATGAAGGGTCTCATTAGTATTATTGAAGATTAAGCTTTGCTATTGTTCTCACTAAAGAAGAAGAGAATTCATATGAGAAGTAAATAGCATTCTTGCCCAAAGGGAGCATCCATAATATATGAGGACAATTTTAGAGAAGGCTAATTTGTATTTATCTTTGAAGCTCCTAATAGATGTTGCAAATGCATATGTATTGGGATGGGTGGACCCTTGGTGGAGTACACTCTAGGGTTTATTCCCTAGAATATTTTTTACAGAACTCTGAATGCTGCTCTTACCACTACTACCTCCCACCAGACAAGAGACTTTTTGTCTGTTTCAAAGAGGCAAGTCTCAAAAACTACAAGTTTTATGGTACCGTGCTTTCTAGGGGAGTCCCAACCATTCCTTGTCCTATCACACTCCCTTCCCAGAAGATTTCTAGATAAAGAATCAGTGATATCTTATCTTTCAACAATAAGAAAGACGAGTATACAAATTGCTATTTGTTAAAAAAAAAAAAGTTTAGAAGCCAATCATCATAGATGCATGTAGAATACTGGACAGTTGCTATGACTTTCTGCCATAGTTGAACGTTTATTTCTTCCTTTTTGGGTATTTTTCCTCTCTCCATCCTGCTCTTCTTTCCTCCTTCCCTATCTTTTCTACATCATCAAAAACTAAATTCATTAGAGTTAGTGCACAACTTCTGACAAATGCAAAAGCTCCAGCTGTCTGGCCGTTTGGTTGCTGGTGTGGCAGCCTGCCCATGCTCCGGGTACCAGGAGACCTTCTGCTGCAGGCTCTGGCACCAGCCTCCCACCCAGGCGTCTTGCACCGCCTCCATCCCTATTCGACTGCCAGCAGAGCCTACTTTGGGTTTTGCCTGCTGTGTTATGCTCCTGCCAGTTTCTTCTGAGCTCCTTTGCATTGATTCCTGAAGAAATCATCAATATCTAAGCTTTTTCTCTTTATTTCACTGCCTGCAAGTGTTAAGCCTGGGATAACTTTTCTGAAAAGTTCAATGGAAAAGGTGAGTTAACAGGTTATTGGATGCATAATGCCCTACACTCTTGGTTGAGGGAAAGAGCATTCTAAGCAATAATTTTAAATCCTTTTTAACTGAGTACCTTGAAGCAATGAAAGCAGTAGAAAAAAAGCAAGCTCCATGGACAGCATTAAGCAATTATCATTGAAAATTATGTAAGCCTAAATGACTAAAATAATTTATTTTATAAAATCGTACAAAGTACTGGGAAAGATTCTGCGTGGTCAGTTTGCTTTCTCAGGGAGCTTGAAGACGTAAGCAAAAATGTTGAATTCTGAAAGTCTCCACTTAGTGAGTTAATACAGGTTTGGGGATGACATAAAACACCTAAAGTTGATGATGAGTCATTGCTGCAAATGGATTGGCAAATACAATTAAATGATTTTCAGCAATTAAAAACAAAACTTAAAAAAAGGGGGGGAAACCATTGAATTTTGCACAAATGACCTCCCCCACTTCTGCCATAAAAATAAACATTTTCCACTATTTATACAGGACCACTATAGCACAGTGTTAAGAACCTGGACCCTGGAGCCAGATCACCCACATTTGGATCATGGATCTGCAGCTGTATGCCATTGGATATGTCAACTAAGCACTCTATGTCTCGGTTTCCTCATCTGTAAAATAGGACAATATGTGAGTTGTTAATGGGGTGCTTAGAACAGGGCCTTGTACTCAGGAAATACTGTATCTGAGATATTTCTATTTGTTATAACTATGTTCATGGCTTATTGGTTGGTCTTTGCCCTCACTTTGGGACTCTGCGATCTAGAGGACCTGTATTCATCAGCTTGTTGAATGCCATGATTCTCACAGCAGGATGTTCCTGTCCCATTGCTCCTCATCATCGAGGAGTATGGGGAAAATTATGCCCATTTGTACTGGAGGAGAAGTGTCTTCTCATCTCACTCCCTTGCGTGGCATGCTCCCATCTCTATGAAGGTCAGTTACCTGTTCCTACCTTCTGGAATCCATTCCATGTGTCAGCCCTTGGCAAGGTGCTGCTGTTAATGAGATTGACAGGCTCATTCTGCTGTGGGGGCCACGATGGAACACACAGTGTGAAATAAGCAAATACATACAGGAATAAAATGTCGCAAGAGCCCAAGGGATGTACCAACTGAGCTTTAGAGAGGTCAGGAAAGACTTTCTCTAGAAGATGACTTATTTAACTGGATGTTGAAGAGTTGACAGAATTCTTTACATAGATAAGGAGGGCAGAAGAAACAAAGTACCAAAGTGCTCAGAATTGTGACTAGTTTGAGAACAGCAAGCCATCTTCTATGGCCCTCATAGTGGTGTGGGGTTAACCCTCTGTCAAGGCCATAGTTGGTCCATATGGCGTCTTCCTATGCGTGCATTAGTTGATGTGTGTATTAGTCAGGGTTCTCTCTAGAGGAACAGAATCAATGGGAAGTATGATTATAAAAAGGGAATTTATTAGATTGGCTTACACGACTAGAAGCTGAATCATCCACAATGGCCATCTGCAGGCTAGAGAGCTGGAGGAACCAGAAGCTGTGCAGTCCAAGAAGTTGAAGTCACAGAATAAGAAAGATTAACAATGCTACTCCAGTTCAAAGTTCAAAGGCTACTGGAAACTCCCTGGAGAATCCCTGGCAGAGTCTGCTTTGGAAGAGTGGAGGAGTGAGATTCTTAGGTCCTCAGGAGATAGCAGCAGCAATCAAAAACCTGGTCAAGGAGAATCAAGCTTGCATCTGCTGTTTCTCCCTTGTTCTTCAAACTTTATCCCATCTAAGCCACCATCCTATTGGATAGTGCTGTCCACGCTTAGGGAGGGTCTCCACTTTAGTTTGCTATTCCACATGTCAATCATTCTTAGACACACCCTCATTGACACACTCAGAAGCCTTTTAATCTTTGGCATTTCTTAATTCAATCAAGTTGATAATTCAAATTAACCATTACAACATGTACAAGCTTGGTACATGGAGCATGGGATAGGTCAGCCCCTACTGGCTCCCCAGCTGGGTGCCATATGCTCTGATCCAGTGCTCTAGTTCCCACAGCTCTTGATTGCAACATGTTGCTGTCATCTTTCTCCTGTCTCTCTATGTCCTCTGGGACAGCATGTCAAATCAGGGGTCCCAGACCATTGGTATCAGAATCATATGGTGAGACATGGTTAAAAATAGATTCCCATCCCCACCCAGCTCTGCTGAATCAAATGTAGTAGAGCGAACACTAGAAATCTTCATTTTTAATAAGAAAAGGGCCTGAGATCAAAATATGCTTTAGAAACCACACTCCCCAAATATTTTGGATGCACAGCATAGTAATGGAATCACCACTCCTAGGCCTGGTAGAAAACCTGGTATATTATAAAAATGTTTAGTAAAAAATCTAATAAATGAAAAGACCAAGTGAATACCTTGGGGGGAATATGATACAGACAGGGTAGAACAGAAGAACAGAAGGTCCTAGACTAAGTCAATGGGCGGTAACTTCCATGGAAGAAGGGCGGTCCTGAGAGGGGAAGCTGTGGGGTGAGGTTCTCCATTCAGGGCTCTGGGTGGAATCCTGGACCCACCCTTGTGCCCCCCCACCTTCTCTGTTCTCATCCTCCCAGAGGCAGTTTTCTCTAATTTCTTTACAGGGCAGAGACAGTCACATGTTTATCTTTGTGGCCCCAGTGAGCAGAAAGCTTCATCAACACAAGCTCAAGGTCTGACATGGGTACCTCCCCTCCCCCGGATTTCTCATGCTCTCCACCCACACCTCTTTTTCTTTTTATTTATTTACTTTAAAAAATTTTTTTGGTGCCAGAGATTGAACCCAAGGGTGCTTAAACACTGAGACACATCTCCAAACCTTTATTTATTTATTTATTTATTTATTTATTTATTTATTTAGAGACAGGATCTCATTAAGTTGCTTAGGATCTTGGTAAATTGCTGAGGTAGTCTTTGATCTTGTGATCCTCAGCCTCCCCATCCCCTGGGATTACAGGTGTGCGCCAACGCACCCTGCTACACCTCTTTTTTAAAAGGGAAAAATGTAGTTCTTTAGACATTTGCAGACCAGTAAGTGAAGCAGCCATACTTTCTTTTTTGGTGTTTTATTTCATTTTTAATTGGCAAATAAATAATAATTGTGTTTATTTATGGGATGCAAAGTGATGCATACACACACACACACACACACACACACATACACACACACATAGTGGAATGCTCAAATCACGCTAATTGGCATATCTATCATCTCAGTACTGAAGACATTAAAAATCCTCTATCTCTGTTGAAATATATCAGCTATAAGTTCAACAAGTGTTAACATGAATATATTATATGACCTTGTAATTGAACATAGTTCTTCCAAAGCCACAGATCTTAGCCTTAGCCACATAATGTAATCATTGTGGGGCTTCCGGAACTATGCCTGCCTTTTTCTACACCCAGAGTTTCTAGTGTGTTCGTCTGGGGCACAACCTGGATTCTGCTGTGCCTTCTAGATTGAGAGTGGCTGTTCAAGGAGACATTGTCTGAGAACCTCTGATGGTAGTTTAGAGCATCCTGACTAGTTAGTCCATGGGAAGGCAGTTGAGGGTGAAAGGGAAGTTGAGGGCAGGAGGGTGTCAAACAACGTCACCCTGGCCCTGGGCTATTTTAAAGGGTAGTCAGCAAAACCACTTCTCAATATTCTGTAAAAGTGTCTCTAGAAATACATGGAGACAGGGGGAAAAAGTGAGTTCACTCCATATCACTGTTCAGGGAATAGAATGCAATAGGTTAGAAAGAACTCTGATAAAGAGCTTTAAGTAGGAAATTATTAAAACCCAAAAAACATGTTCTGAAGGGCAATCAATGAATCAAAGAAATAGGTGGCTAAACTGTCTACTAAGAACAGTGGGCCCAGTTAGCCACAGGAGTTTGGTGTTGCTGGGTGGGTATTAATTCCTCTTGTTTCAATTTGGACCTAACCACCAGCTTCTCTACCCCCAGTAAAAAAAAAAATCCACTCATCGAGGACCTACCTTCTGCAAAGACTGGTACATCAAGTCCATGCTGCCACTGGATAATGAAGAAGTAGTTTCGAAAGTGTGCTTCCTTCTGGAGTAGCAATTTTATCAAACCTGTAGCCAATTTAGATTAGTTTTTATGATGGCTTTTTTTAAAAAAAAAAAAGAGAGAGAGAGAGAGAATTTTTTTTTAATGTTTATTTTTCAGCTTTCGGCGGACACAACATCTCTGTTTGTATGTGGTGCTGAGGATCGAACCTGGGCCGCACGCATGCCAGGCGAGCGTGCTACTATTTGAGCCACATACCCAGCCCATGATGGCTTTTTAAAATAGTTTTCCTTTTTGTTGTTGTTTTTGTCTGATACTGGGGTTTGAACCCAGGAGTGCTCTACCACTGAGCTAAACATTCCCCCCCACCCACCCTTTTTATTTGTTTATTCTATTTTGAGACAAGGTCTCACTAATTTGCCGAGGCTGGCCTTGAACTTTCAATTCTCCTACCTCAGCCTCCTTAGTAGCTGAGATTACAGGTGTGCACTATCGCTCCTGGATAGATTAATTTTTTACATTATGCAGTTATGAAATATTTTTGCCAACATGTTTCAGGGTTTTAGAACTTTCATTAATGCTGTTACTTAATAAGCATTTTTAAAATTACTTCTCTTTTTAGTCAGTGTTTAAACTTTCTTAATACATGAATGTGTGAAAGGATAATTTACTTGAAAAGGGATCTGGAGCAGAAAAGGGCATCTTTTTGACCAGGTAGCAAACACCTAGAATCCCCAGAGGAGAGCCACTGAAGCTCTGTAACTGTTCCCTGAAATCTGCCCAGTACCAGGGTGCAAGCACACAGTCAGCGTGTTTTTAATGTCATCACCTATTTGGTTAGGAACTGCCAAAGGGGAATCTTATTCTCTTATATCTTAGATTCCTAAGTGATTTAATTCAACAGGTACTTATTTAAAACCAAGTCTTGGATCTGTGTCTGGGCAAATGTGATCTTTCCCCTCCTGGAACTTTTAATCTTAATGGGAAGAGAAGGTACATTTTCCCCCAATGAAGCCATTATATAGCAAACTGTGTCTTAGCATGGATGGACACAGCATAGAACATGTGCCTACATTTTAATTCAGTTCTTTTGCAAAATGAGATAAGACTCACAGGGTTGTTGCTGAGTAAAATATATTGTGGAAATAAAATATTTATGCACCTGAGCACATAATAACAGCTCAAGCAATGTTGCTTCCATTTCATTTAGCAAGGGATTCAAGGTCATCTGGCCTGGTAGCTCCTCTTTAGATATAAGGAAACTGAGACCCAGAGAGGTCAAAAGACTTGCCCAGAGTCACAAAGCTGGAAAGAGGCAGAACTAATAACTAAAAAGCAGGAGCTGTATTTTCTTTGGATTTCTCAGAAAGTACCAAGACTCTTCAAAATTCCACATTGCCCTCTAAAATGAGTGCCCCAGAACAATGGCCTGAGGTCGTTTAAATGACAAAACACAAGTCCCCCACCTAGGCTTAAAGCCACACTCATCTGTTTTCAGTGGAGAAAGCTGCTAATGGCTCTTCCCAGGCCTTTCCCAGTTGAAGCACAGAACCAAAACATTTGCAGCCTGAGGAGTCCCTCCCACTGTTTGTAGATCAAACACAAACAGAAACTGTGGGAGGCTGGGCCATCTCTAACTGAGAGAATCAATATCAATGAAACAGACAAAATCCCAAAATCTCAAAATAATGAAAACAAAGATATCCAAGTAATAAAATCTGCTAGAATCACAAAGACAACACAACTCCGATCTCAGCTGGCTCAAAGAAAGTGTCCATTAACAAGGGATTAACACAAGGGAAGTACACAACCAGTCAATAGGAAATGAAAACATTTCACACAGCCTGGTCCCATTTGAGCCCACCCTGGGATTATGGATGAGGGTGTGTTGAGATGATGTAGTTCTGACTATAGAAAGGAGTCTCTAGAAACCACCAGCCATGTTCCGACTTAAAGGGGCACCCCAAACTGAAACTTGTAGGATTGAAAATTTGGGGAACTGATAAGCCAGAAAATGATACTGGCTTATCAGGAACTGATTAGTACTGATTAATTGTCCTTTTAAGTCTTTTCTGTTGCAATTTCCAGCAGACCCTTGAGAAAAAAAGCCACATACTATCACTGAAATGTCTTTTAAAATGTGGGTTTTAGTCAAGGTTCTCAAATGCTAGAGTTCTGGGGGATGGGTAAGGGGAAATAAATGAATTAAATTGTGGTTTAAAATTTGATGAGCTTATCGTAAAATGGCATGTTCCACGCCCCTTATGAAGATAACGTAGGTACAGTTGTTCCAGCGTTCATGTTCCTTCAAAATTCATGTTGAAACTTATTCCTCAATGCAAGTGTGTGTGTGTGTGTGTGTGTGTGTGTGTGTGTGTGTGTGTGTGTGTGTAACCCAGGGATGCTCTTCCAATCAACTATATCCCCAACTTTTAAAATATTTTTTATTTTGATACAGGGCTTCACTAAATAGCCTGTTAATTGGGATCCTCCTGCCTCAGCCTCCCAAGTGGTTGAGGTTACACAAGAGCACCGCTGTTTTCCCACACTGTTTTCCCAATGCAATAGTAGTAAGAGGTGGTGCCTTTGGAAAGTGATTAAGTGGCGAAAGCTTTGCCCCTGTGACTGGTATTAGTGACCTTATGAAAGAAACTTCAGAAAGCTACCTTATCCTTCCATTTCCTCCATCATATGAGAACATGATAAGAAGATTCTATCCTGGAAGTCCTTACCAGACCCTGAATGCGCTGGCACCTTGATCTTACACTTCTCAGCCTGCAGAACTATAAGAAATAAATTTCTATTATTTTTCTATTACCCAATCTAAGATCTTTTGGTATAGTCCCAGAGCATGCTTGGACAGTGGGTATTTTCAGTTTAAAATATCTTCATTTGGATGAGGCAAAAATTAAATATTAAAATGAATATAGTTGACCACGAACATATATTAGTACGTGGCTGTGATATTGCTAGTCAATGGCCAAACAACTATAGAGTTGAATTAAATGTATGCTATGCATATGATAAAATTCAAACATTTCTATAATGGTTAATAACTAAAAATTAAAACAATTCTCTTTTTTTCAAAACTTTGCTTATTTTATTTTAGTAGAAAGTTATAACTCTATTTCTTTGATGTACACATCTATAACCAGGTATGATGACTTCAGATGAAATGAAGTTTATGTATTTGTTTATCATTAACAACTCCAAGAAGAGTCCCAGTTTAAGATCTGTCTGGCCTCCTGAGCATGCCAAGCAGTGTGGTCTGAAATACAGATGTGTCTTAGCCTGGAAATGTAGTCTCACCCTGGAAACATATTGCAAAGAACAGAAAAGAAGGAATGAATAAACTATGAATCTCTCTCAGACATTGATTCCAAAGAGATTCAGACAATTCTAATAGAAAATGACTGCCAGTCACTTGTAGCCAAAGGGCCATATTTCACACATGGCAGATAGGGACATATATGGTCTGCAAATGGAGAGAATATTTAAAATTGGGACCAACCTTAAAAGTCAGACTCATCTGAAAGGGTTTCCTTATGATGGACTCTGTCACCATCCTAGAGGAAAGTCATGATGGCTTCCTTGGCCCCTGAGTTCTGCAATCTGGGCTCCACCTCATTCCCTGCTGTGCTCAAAAACCTTTCTTCCACAGCTTTCATGCTCTGTGTGTATGTATGCAGGCTCACACACATTCACCCATCTATTGTCCAACTCCTAAAATCTTCCTCACTTCCTCTACTAGTATTCCATGTTTCCTAAAAGAAAATGTGATTTTAGCTAAGACCTGAAGCTTAGTCTCAAAGTTGGTTCATAAAGGCAAAGGATTTGAGGCAGATTTGGATGCTAAAAACATATTAGTGAAAGCTTAGATAGAGAAGGAGTCCTGAGTAGTTCTGGAATTGTTTTCTATATCTAGCCATGGGAGAAATCTTTTCACGTAAATGGTCTCCAAATGTTTTAAGAGCATCACTTAGCAAAGTGGTAAGGCTTAGCATCCCTGCCTTTTTTTTTTTTTTTTTTTTTTTTTTTTAGTTTCTCAGAGCAGAGACCGTTTTAATGTTGTGCAGGTAATTGGCTGCAATTGTGCTCATTCACCTTCATCCACAGGGGTATATAAAGAAGTTGATCACATCAGAGGCTACCCAAACCTCTCTGGTAGGATTTCAACAAAGTTCCCAGAATCAACAAACCCCCAGTGTCTACTGAGTGCCAATAACTAGGACTATGATAAATAAGATAGAGTTCTTGAGAGTCTGCAAGGCATTTAAGATGTGAGCATGAATTTGGGAATCAGACCACCCTAGAATCAATCCAAAAGTGATAGATCCTATGGTTACTTGCCTGATTGTTCTCCCCTTACTCCTTGTTAGAAGACTCCTGCTTCAGGAGTTTTGTCCATAATTTTAAAAAAGGGCTAGGGAGGTGGCTCAAGCAGTAAGCGCTCACCTGGCATGTGCGGGGCTCTGGGTTCGATCCTCAGCACCACATAAAGATGTTGTGTCCACCGAAAACTAAAAAATAAATATTAAAAAAATTCTCTCTCTCTCTCTTTCTCTCTCTCTCTCTCTAAAAAAAAAAAAAAAAAAAAAAAAAAAAAAAAAATACTGTTTCCTGGAGTTTCCTGGCATTTCCTGGCCTTTCCTGCAAACAGGTATCCAAAAGACATGTTCTAGCCAATAAGATACTGGATAGGATTCTGAAGAAAACTTCTAATTAAAAGGGGAGCCTAGCTGGCAGGCTCCTTTGTCTCTCTGTCCTTAGTTCTTCTTGCTAGTGGTGTGACAGCCATACTGCAAGGTTGAATCCAAGGAGCCACGAGGCTATGAAGAACACAGTGGAAAGACACAGGAGACTAGGTTCCTGAGAGCTTTGATTCCATGCAGCAACCTTAGACTGCTTCTGCATGCGATCTCGTTGCACCAGCCAAATGAATTCCAACTTGCTTAACTTGTACTAACTGCCAGGTCTTCTATTATTTGCAGTCAAAGGCATTTCTGAATGCTAAACCAATGGTGTCATTAAGTTTCACTTTTCTCATCTGCAAAGAGGAATCTAATCTTTACCAACTTTGAAGCGTTGCTGAAAAGCCTCGTTGGTACATACTTAGTTCCAACACCTAGCTCACAGTAATAATGGGAAACTATTATTTTGAATGGTTATTAGAATGAGTATCTTTTTTTTTTTTTTTCCTTTGCAAGCAAACCCAAGTTTTTCCCTTTCTTCTGGACAAGGAGCTAAGGCTGTATGACAGTGGAAACCAGCTGAGTTCCACTTTATATAGACCCTTACCTAAATATGACAGTCAATAAATACTTGATAGCTAAAAACCATGTCCTTCTGTTTTTACTGTAGATTTCTCAGGCTTTCTGCTAATGCACGCTCACTGTGTCTAACACTTGACAAGCAAGCTGTTGTTTTTCTCTTTTTAGTGAAACCCAATCTTGAATGCATTTCATTCTTGAGCAGCAATCACACCAACAACTAATAAAGCATTTCAATTAAAAATAACAGAAATTTTTTTTGGATACATAGGTTTTTTGCCTCCAAACACTGAGTTTTGCCCTGAGTATGTGAAATAATCATAATTCTGTTTCATTTCATGTTCTGTGTATTTGGCCTTCAATTTTGTGGACAAAATCACCAGTTACTGCTCATTTTATTAGCTTGTAAATTAGCTTTAGTTGAAGCTTCTTGATATTTTGGTCCAGCAGAAGCAATATAAAGGGGCTTAAAAATATATCCTGGGTAATGATTTAGATGATCTTATGCCATGTGTGTCACAGCAGCAGGACATGAGTTACTACCGCATCCCAGGTCCCTGTGTTGCTTTGCCATAACACAGTTCAATAAAGCAAATGTGATAAACCGAGTGCAGTGGCGCACACCTGTAATCCCAGCAGCTCTGGAGGCTGAGGCAGAAGGATCGTGAGTTCAAAGCCAGCCTCAGCAAAAGTGAGCAGCTAAGCAACTCAGTGAGACCCTGTCTCTAAATAAAATATAACATAGGGCTGGGGATGTGGCTCAGTGGTTGTGTGAACCTGAGTTTAATCCCCGATAACAACAACAACAACAAAATGTAATAGATGTACATAATAGGATATTATTCAGCCATAAAAGAATGAAATTTTGTAGCAACCTGAACGAACCTAGTGGATATTATGTTAAGTGAATAAGCCACACACAGAAAGACAAATACAGCATGTGTGGAATCCAAACAAGTTGATTTCATAGAACAGAAATAAAATCACCCTTCCCAGAGACTGAGAAGGGTGGGAGGGAAGGGAAGACAGAAAGAGATTGGTTAATGGGTATAAAATTACGGTTAGGTGGAAAGAATAAGTTCTAGAGCTCCACAACACATTAGATTGAGATAGTTAATAATTTATCATATATATATTTCAGGTATTATAGCTAGAAGAGAGGTTTTGGATGTTCCCAACAAAAAGAAAAATGTTTGAAGTGATGATACGCTAATTACCATTATTTGATCATTACACATTGCATACATGTATTCCAGGAGAAATCTAGAAATGTGTACTACTACTACTAACTGTAAAACCTCTTTTTATGAACTTTAGTTAATCAAATTTGGAACGTTAGTAAATGAAGGCTGAAATTCAGTCGGGGGCAGGGGAAAAAAACCATCCATTTGTTTAGGGTTTGTTGGAAGAGGGATAACCAGAATGGGTGGCTACAATGAGCCTCTTGGTCTGTTAAGCAGAGGTTTTCCATACTACAAAGCTTTCATCCAACTTTTCTAAATATTTTGAGTACCTTAATTTTCTAGAGAAGAATCTACATCAATATTGTCCATTACAATTATAATTTGAACCATAAGTATGAGCCATATGTATAATGTTAAATTTTCTTATAGTCACATTAAACACACACACAGAGATACAAGTAGAATTAATTTCAAATAGATAGATAGATAGATAGATTTTTTTTTTTTGGTGCCAGGAATTGAACCCAGGGCCACTTAACCACTTAATCACTGAACCACATTCCCCAGCCCTTTTTATTTATTTTATTTTAGAGATAAAGTCTTGCTAACTTATTTAGATCCTTGCTAAATTATTGAGACTGGCTTTGAACTTGTGATCCTCCTGCCTCAGCTTCCCAAGCCACTGGGATTACAGGCATGTGCCACTAGGCCCAGCTCAACTAAGTTTTTAGAAATTTTTTAAAATTTGTTTTAATTAGTTATACATGACAATAGAATGCATTTATGAACTTTGATATATCATACACAGATGGGATGTAATTTCTCATTATTCTGAGTGTACATATTGCAGAATCATATTGCCCATGCAGCCACATATATACATACAGTAATAATGTCTGTCTCATTCTACAATCTTTCCTATCCCCACATCCCTTCCCCTCCCCTCCCATCTCTTCCTTCTATCTAATCTAAGGAAATGCTATTCTTCCCTAGTGCCCCCTGCCTTATTGTGAATTAGCATCTGCATATTAGAGAAAACATTTGGCCTTTAGTTTTGTGGGATATATCCAAAATATTATCATTTCAACAAATAATCAATTCAAAAATCAAATTCAAAAATTCAAAAATCAATGCAATATTTTAGTATTCTTTTTCCATATTAAGTCCTTAAAATCTGCTGTGTAATTTATTCTTACAGCATATGACAGTCTAGTGTAGCCAATGTCAGGTGCTCAATAGCCACATGTGTCTTGTACCCATGTTGTAAGGCCTATGTTTCATGGTCTGCTTTGACTTCCTTGAGATTTGTAGGATCCCCAAAGCCGAACTCTGATACCCTCACCCCTACTCCTACCCCAGCAGGAAAGGCTCCTCCTTGGCCAGTTCCCCAGGTTGCCAAACCAGCAATGCACCACCTGGTCCTCAATCTAAAGAGTCACTTCTCTGCCAGCCTGTGGAATTACTCAGACAAACTCCTCACCTCCAGTGAGGGCCAGGGGTCATCTCCCCCACCACCACCATCCCTACAAATCCAGCCTTCTCCAGCCTCTGCTGGTTCACTTGCTCGCAGTTGCACCCCAGTGTGGCCTTGCATGGAATGGTGTCCTCTACTTCCATATGTGGGACTAATAAACTTCCATCAATCTCATCTGCCCAGTGTCCACTGTCATGTACTCAGTACTCTCCAGAGGCCTAGAGTAGAACTCCCTTCCAACCACAAGGTAAAGAGGAAGCAAACTGGAGGACAGCATGGGTTTATGCTTTGAAAGAGATTTAAAATCAACTTTTCAAAAATGTCTGGAAAAAAATTTGGATTCATCTCTGAGCTTGCCTATATTTACACTGTCTAAAAAAGTCCAGTTGTAGCTCTCTGGGTAATTTGTTCTTATCTTGTTAATAGTTTTAGTACCTTGGGGTGCTTATCTTTTATCTCAGTTGTGCAGCCAATCCTGTGTTGGCTCTGTACTTTCTTGCTACATTTTCTGACCTTTTTGAGGCTTGTAAATCCTGGAGGCCAGTGGTCCCTAGTATTCCTTGCTAGTTCTACCCATCCAGCATTCCAAAGGCTATTGGAGAAGAGAAATGGCAGGCCACAATCTCTTGATATCTGAGAAACTCAAACAAGGTAGTTTTAATTGCATTCATTGAAGACATCAAAATAGGTACTCTAATTAAAAGGAAACCAGGCCGGGTGTGGTGGTGCATGCCTGTAATCCCAGCAACTCGGGAGGCTGAGGCAGGAGGATTTCGAATTCAAAGCCAGCCTCAGCAACTTAGTGAGGCCCTGAGCAACTGAGTGAGACCCTGTCTCTAAATAAAATACAAAAAATGGCTGGGGTTGTGGCTCAGTGCTTAAGTGCCCCTGGGTTCAATCCCTGGTTCCCATCCTCACCCCCACCAAAAGGGAAACCAGGATTCCAAAAGACAAGTTACATGGCACTACATAGACTCTAAGTTCTAATCATAATAATCATAGATCTCCCCCCAAAAGGCACAATTCCTTAGAGAATTTAATTAATTAAGCAACTAACTAAGTGACTGGTTACTTAGTCCATTAAAATATTAAAGCAAAAATCTGCTTCATGGGGCTGTTTTTTTGTTTTTGTTTTGGTGGTACTGGGGAATCAAACCCAGGGTCACACACATGCTAAGCAAGTGCTCTACTGCTGAGCTAATATCCCCAACCTCATGGGACTTATATTTTCTGCATGTATGTCAAATAGAAAGCCCTAGGTAGAAGCCTGTGGGCAGAAGTGGTGGGGAATACAAGGTGGCTGCTATGCTAACAGAGAAAAGTCTATGCAAGCCAGAGGCAGCCCTGAGTCATCTGCTCCCAGAAGATTTATATGTGTGATTTGCTTTTTTGATAAAAGTCATTATACAGAAAAATTCATCTACAAACATATGGTGAGATAAAAATTGTATTTAACTTCATATAGTTTATTAGTGCTCAGCATTGTGAGATAGGGTCTTATAGCAGCACAGGGTAAAGAACACCATCTCTGCATTTATTCAAAAGAGATTTTAAAACCTGGTGATAAATAACCATGAGTTAGCTGCTTAGGCCTCAGTTTTGTTGTCTGTAAAATGCAGATGATAAGTGAACTACCTCCTTGAATTTTTAAAGCATGTAACAAGAAAATCTTTGTTAAGTGCTTTCACTGCTATATAAAATGGTACTATTATTATGAATGTAACATGCTTATTTTTATTTCTAATAACTATCATGGAAATTTTTCTTGAGGAGAAAATTGTCTCTGATTGGAAAAATACATTAGTAAATCCCGGCCATAGAACAGGGAAAAGCAAAAGTCATTTTTGGTGTATGCTTATGAAGCAATGCTGTTGGGGACACCCCTGGAGGTGCTTAGAGTCAGAGGTGGAGGGAGGCCTCTGGGTACCTAATAAACATGGATGTTGTCCCTAGTGACAGGCTGTGACTACGCATCTGTTGCAAGAGTTTCTTTTCCCTTATCAGCTGTTCACTCATGTTTTTCATCTGGGAGAAAATTTGGATTTCTTTTCCCTGAACATAGGTGCTTTAAACAGAAGATGCAGAAGTATAGGGGAGAGGCCTTGTCAAGGAGAAAGAGGGGCAGAGTAAAGGGACAGTGCCCAGTAGTACTCTCTCCTACCTCACCACTCCCTAAAGCCAGCTCTGAGAAAATTCTCACCTTCAAGGACAAGAAAAAAGAGAGTCAATATGTATTGAATGTCTACCCCATACAGGTACTTTACTGGGTATTTCATATGACATAAAATAGCATTAGCTGTATTAATTATAATACCATTTGTCAGGCATTGCACTAATCATGGTACACATATATTTTTTTTAACTTCATTTTCATGGCAATGTTGTGAGCATGTAGATAGTTATCTACATTCTACACAAGAGTTCCAAAAGAGGCTCAGAGAAGCAAAATAATTTGTTCAAGTTCACACAACTAGTTACCTTCATTCCAACTGGAGTTGCTGGCTCAGATGTGTCTGTATGTCCTTTCCCACGTACCATGGTACCTCTCAACAGGAAAAGAAGACCATGGGAAATATCACCACTTCCTGTTAATTTCCACACGCCCAGCTTTAATTGAGACTCTCGCTCATAGTAAGTGCTCAGTAAATGTTTATAGAATGCATGTCAGTAGAGAAAGACTAGAGAAATGTACATATGGAGTGTTAATATATTGCAAACTGAGCAAGAGAGGCAAACAAAAGGAGAAACCTCTGGGTGACCTTCATAATTCATGCACCACTCTGCACTATTCTTGATTGGCCTCATTTGATGATGCCCATACCTGATTTATATGGTCATAAATAATGTCAACTGCAGCAACCATCATTTTCTGAACTTAGTTGGGCTCTACCTACCTGCTGATTTCTATTAAATGCTGCTTAGAAAAATAATTGTGTGACTTGGCCCTGTTGGCATGAAATATAAATCATTGGTTTGGCTGCTAAAATATAATATTTAAGGTGTACAGCAAGACAAGAAATCCCCCCACTGCCCCCTATGCTTTAACAGAAGACAGGAGACCCTGGATGGTTTCCCATTGCAATGTGCCACACGTGTGTGGCTTGCTCTGCTGGTGGCACTGTGCTGCTGTCGTCACAGAGCCATCAGTCATGGATTATGGCTACAAGGGGTGCCCTGGTTTAATCTCATTTCTGAATGAATTAATATTATTAGTTTAGACAAATTAATGGTATTAAATGTGCAAGGTGAGTATGAATTATGTCCACATCCACCTATTACTAAATGTGCCTCATTCGTGTGCAAAAAAAAAGCTTATTAAATCAATTCCATGGAATCCTATTTTCTAAATGCTTCTTAGAAGACATGCAAAGGTAGGCTAATATACCTATGGACAAGTAGATTTCTAAAAATTAAATCTCTTCTTTGGTCTATATCGGAGAAAGATATAACTTTGTGGTGACTTATTATATGTCTTTAAAAATGAAATTATAAGTAGACTCCATCCAAGAAAATTTTATTTTTTCAAAAAGCCTTGAGCCATCTGGGCACGGTAGCTCATGCTTGTAATCCCAGCGGCTTGGGAGGCTGAGGCAGGAGGATCATGAGTTCTAAGCCAGCCTCAGCAAAAGTGAGGCACTAAGCAACTCAGTGAGACCTTCTCTAAATAAAATACAAAATAAGGGTGGGGATGTGACTCAGTGGTTGAGTGCCCCTGAGTTCTATCCTAGTACCAAAAAAAAAAAAAAGGCTTGAGCCCCCCACACTCTTTCCCCCCTTCCAATATAAAAGTAAGTTTTAAGTTATACCCATTTTTTGAGAGGAAGAGAAAAAGGGATATATGCTTCTATGTATCTCTTTTTATACCTGAAACCATTTTTCCCCTAAGTCTAAAGGAAATGCATATTTTTAGATGTATAATGCAGCAAGACTAAAATTTATGCCTGTAATTGAAATTTGGGAGGAAATGATGATCAAAATGAATGAACTCAAGGATTTTTTTTTTTCTGAATGATGTTCTTAATTGTTACTTTAAGGGACCTAGAGTGTTGAATACTGTGAACATACAGATTGACCATGTTTCATTAATGCAAGTTATTAATTACTGGGCACAGTACCAAATACTGGGGTTCAAAAACTTTATCATTCTCTTTACATCTCATTGGCTCCAAATTGGACCAAAAAGTAATTAGATCATTAAATGCTCCTAATGTTCTAATTACTTCCCATCAGGCCCACCTCTTAGAAGTCCCATCACCTCTTACATTGCCACACTGGGGACTAAGCTGGGGACATGATCCTTCAGGGGACTCACTTGAACCATATCCAAACCAAAGCAAGCTTCAATATAATTTCATTTCAACACATAGTTACTACTTAGAAATTTTTTTTAGGTATTTTACCTTCTCATCATCATCATTATTAAGTCTTTTTCCCAGCATATATTTTGTATTCACAGAAGACCTCAATTTGAATGGGCCACTGCTAGCTAGCCTTTCTAACTTTCCCTCAATATAACTTCTCATCTACAAAGTTAATTTCACATCATGCTCAGTGTTTTGAGAAGTTTGTCTTCCCCAATTTACCAAATTAGTACTCATTTTATGTCATTTCATCTAACAAGCAGTTATTGTTTGGTGCCTCCTATGAAATGAGGACTCCTTTCCACCTTTGAGCTGTGTACACATCTGGTGAAGGGAGCCCCCAGCAGAGCCACAGGACTCTTCTTTTCTGTCCCATTACATTGGTATGAACCTCTTTAGAGTGAACCTTAGGCTCCTTCTGCTTAGGGAATGGCTAAGGAGACAGTACTGTTTATTATATCCACATCTACCTTTTACTAAATGTGCCTCATTCGTGTGCAAAAAAAAAAAGGCTTACTAAATCAATTCCATGGAATCCTATTTTCTAGAATGCTTCTTAGAAGATATGCAAAGGTGGGCTAATATAAGTGGATTTCTAAAAATTAAATCTTTTCTTTGGTCCAAATAAGAAGAAGATATAAATTTGTGGTGACTTATTATGTGTCTATAAAATGAAATTATAAGTAGACTCCATCCAAGAAAATTTTATTTTTTAAAAAAGCCTTGAGCCAGCTGGGGATTTTAACTGTGTACTCATGATAAATAGGATTTTATGTCATGGGGGTTTAGATTGGAAGGGACCTTGAAAGGTGTGATGGTTAGTTTTATGTGGCCACAGGGTACTCAGACATTTGGTCAAACATTATTACAAGTGTTTCAGTGAGGGAGTTTGGGGATAAGATTATTGTTTAAACCAGTAAACTGAGTAAAGCAGATGCCCTCCCTAATGTAGACAGGACTCATCCAATCAATTAAATGTCTGAATAGAACAAATACCTGACCCTTCTCCATGGAAGAGAGAATTCTTCCTGCCTAAATGTCTCTGCACCAAGATGTCAGCTTTTTCCCTGTCTTTAGAATCAAACTGAAACATTAACCATTCCTGGGTTTTGAGCCTGCTGGCCTTCAGACTAGAGCTGCAGCACCAACTTGCCAGCACACCTGCAGACCTTGGGACTTGCCAGTGGACATAGTTGCATGAGTTAATTCCACACCTATGCATGCACATGTGCATACACACACACCCCCCATATGGATGGAAAGACAGATAATAGGTGATAGATGCTCATAGGTAGATAATAGATGGATGAGGGTTCTGAACATGGTTCTGTTTCCCTGGAAGACCCTGACTGATATAGAATCCTTTTCATCCAATCATCTCAGTATCCTCAGCATCAGTAGGGCATTGATTCTGGCGCGACTGCCCTCCCTTCTCCATGGATACCAAATCTTCAAATGCTCACGTTCCTTCTATAAAATGGTATAGTATTTCTATATAACCTACATACATTCTCCCATATACTTTAATCATCTCTAGATTAGTTATAATACCTAATACAACATAAATACTCTGTAAATAGTTGTTATACTAGAGGCTTTGGGGAATAATGTCAAGAAAAAAACTGCACGTGTGCAGCACAGATGCAATTTCTTTGTTCTTTGAATATATGTGATTCATAGTTGATTTAGTCTGTGGAACCCTTGAATACAGAGGATGGGTAATATTCGAGGAAATATCACAAATGAGAAATACATAATGCTTTGATTGATGGAGAGACCCACATGCTATTATTTGTATTAGTAAGTGTCTGGTGAGAATGCATGTCTAGGCAGACGTGAGATGGGAATTCCAGACCCATATCAGCACCAGCAACACCTGTGATCTCACCTGCTTATTCTTATAATTTGATAGAACCTATTTAGGCCATCTATTTTTCTTACCAGAATAGTGGTAGAGATGTGGATGAGGACTCCCGGGAAAACCTCTACTCCCAGGGCTCTTCCCCCAGGTTCTGCCCAGGCAATGGCACCCAAAAGGAGACCTCACTCTTGACATCTTTCATAGCTTCATGGGATATATTATTAAAGGTGGAAATTTCAGGGCTGGGGATGTGGCACATTAGCAGAACATTTGCCTAGCACGCACAAGACCCTGGCATGATCCCAGAACCAAAAAGAAAAAAGAAAAGAAAATTCAAAATTTTGTCTAAATAGTATTTAGAAAAGAGCAAAGGATTTGATGTTCCTTACCCTCTTCCCAAGTCCTAGCCCAGGATCTAAGAGACACCTTAGGTATGCCAAGTAGACAGATACTACTAAAGGATTACCTTTCCTCTGAATATAAAAGAAGACTTTGGCTTCTGTGAATGTTGTTAGAAGGACTTTCAGGCACTACTCACAATTATTCCTAAATCCCAGCAGAGCTACCATAATGTGCCTAGTTTGATTCTTTTGTCCCTTTAATGCAAAGGCCCCTTTAAGTTTCATCTGGTCCTTTCCCCAAAATGCCATTTAATTCAGTATGTTTAATTATAATATAACATATAATTTGCCTCTGAGTGCCCTCTAGGGAGAGGAGAGCTGCAGCCCAGCTCTCCCACTCTCTAGACCTGAGGTCTTGGGTGAACCCATTCTTCTGTTGCATCCATGGCCTATAATCTCTTCTAGCATTTCTCACTAATGCTCTATCAGAATTCCCGAACCCTGCTGAGAATGGTGGTGCACACCTGTCATCCCAGTGAGTAGGGAGGCTGAGGCAGGAAGATCACAGGTTCAAAGCCAGCCTCAGCAATTTAGCAAGTCCTTAGGGACTTACTGAGACTCTGTCTTAAAACAAAAAATAAAAAGGACTGAGAATGTAGGTCAGTGGTTAAGCATCCCTGGGTTTAATCCCTGGGACCATCCTGACCTCCACCAAAAAAAAAAAAATTCAGAACCCATAAGCTTTTCTTGAATCTTTTCCAGGTTGGAGAAGTCAATTAGCTACTCTGTAGAACAATGATTCCACAGTAAATAAAGGCAGCAGTTCATCTTCATGGGTGTGTGTGTGTGTGTGTGTGTGTGTGTGTGTGTGTGTGTGAGTGTGTGAGAGTGTATTTCCCAAAGCTTATTTTAAGCTTGGGTTTTACAATTCTTACTTCTTCTCTGAAGATTCTGTGTGTTCTTTTTGTACCAGTATATTTTGTGCCACCCCTACAAACCCCCAAGTAGTCTCTAATCCCCCACAGTAATTAGCCCTAACCAATATTTAAGTGCTTATTTTTTTTCAAGTTCTGTTTGTTTTGCCCGTGACACTAATTTATGGTTAGGTTATAACGATGGCAACCACAATCATTTAAATTGCTAAGAAATTTGTAAGCTTTAAAGGACTTATTTTGGGGAGGAAAAAAACCCTAGAGTATCATTTATTTTTATTATTATTTTTGCTTTAAAATTGTCCCAAGATTTTTCTCTTCACACTTTAACTCATTCTAGGTATTTTAGGAATAACTAACAGTGAACTTGTCTGGGAAAAAAAAACTGCCCTGAGCTATTCTTTAAGTTAATTATCACTTCTTTTGGTTCTGTGAATGGCTGTTCAATGACACTGTCAGCAAGTGGAATGAACCAAATTACTTTAATTATGGAGTAATTGCACAGAGTGATGGTAATTAAATCTTGATCAGTTTAAGTGAGTGAATTAATTGCTCTAACTTGGAATGCACACCACAGCAAGAGGGGTTGTTTTGTAGTTTAATTAACACCATCCACTAAAGTCTTATCATATCTAAAATGTAGACAATTAATGAGTTTGATATTATTCTCACCTTCGCAAGAATTAGGACAGAATACATGCTGAGAAAGGTAGTGTACTAAAGGAATGACAGGAAACTTAATATTCTTGTCACTTTTATAGATATATTGGTTGCAATCTCTACTTTGCCTTCTGGAGAAATGTGCAAATAGAAATATTTCCATATAATTAGCTTCTGGCCCCATTTCATTTTAATATTCCCTGATCTATGCAACAGTATACGTTTCAAATTTTGTTAATGTTTTAAATGTCTACAACCTGAATTTCATTGTGAATCTATCCATCACTCACTTCCTTTGATTTGGGAGAGACTGGCCCTTGTGCAAATACGCTCGAGGTCTTTAGAGAAGCATTTGTCAATCGTCATTTATTAGAAGTGGCTTTCTGTGCTCCTTCTAGTACCTGTTCCCTAGTGCTGGGGAATGCTTCATGTTTTTGGAGCACCTCTCCTGCCTCAATTGAGATCAGCAGTGCTCACCTTTGGGCATTAAAATCATCTACAAAATTCAAAAATTGTCAATGCCCAAGCCCCAATGCAGAATCTAGGGGGATGGGACACAACCATGAATATGTTTTTAAAACCTCTTAGGTGATTCTAGAGCTCATCACAGGCTGAGAACCACAGATGTAGAAATTCCATCCATCTCATCCTGTCAGCACTCAGAGGAAGATGGCATTATTGCAAATGGCATTTCCTGGTGGGTTGTTCCAATGGCTAGGATACAGTCTAAGGACTGAGACCTGGGCCTAATCCCAGGTATCATCAGAGCCAGAACTTGAATCTGATCTTCCCTGATTTCCACATCCATAAATGTTGAACCTGTATACCCTAGGCTGTAGCTCAGAATTAACATAACACATGGGAATTGGCCTAAGATGATGCATAGATTCTTGGAAGTTGAGCTGGTTTTGGAAAATAATAGTTTTCTATGTGAAGGAAGGGGGTTGGGGAGGTCCTGCAAACCAATGCTTCTTACATGCAAAAAGACGACAGCATACAATGTTGAGGGGAGAAATATATTAGACCAAATGGACCCAAACCATTGATAATCTCTACTTCTGGGCTGAAGAAGTAAATGCATTTAGCTTGTTGTTGCAGAGAGAATGAGAAGCAGGCATATGAAGCAGCTTGGTAACAGGGAGTTTTGAGAGAGAAATGGGTGGCTCTGAGGAAAGTTTAAGAAATTGCAAGTCTGTTTGGGATTGAGTGCCATCAAGAACAGGTGCAATTCAGTAATTGGGTATTTATTAGTTGTATCCAGAGATGGGAGGATTGAAGTGAGGCTAGCTCAGCTGATAATAAAGCCGTTCATCCTTCCTGTCGTTGCAGAGGATCCTTGTCTCTGTTTCAGACATAGTCAGAGGGGGAGTTGTCTCATCCTCTGCTATGAACATGGTTCATGTTCAGTTGGGAACATTATGATTAGCTTCCAGCAATGCTTTTTACTTTTTCAAGGGACAAGGCTCTTGATTGCTATTTTAAGGAGCTAGGACTTAAATGTTGAAGAATTTAAAGGATGGAAATAACATTATAAAAATTCCAATTTTGGAATAATCCCTCTGGTGGCTACGTGGAAGATGGTCATGAATGTGGCAGGCTAGATACAGATGGGCCAACAGGAACAGAGGAAAGCAAATACTGGAAATGGGGATGGAGAGAAAAGTACTGATAAGAGATGCTTTAGGGGCAGAAAGGATAGAAATTGGGCTATATAACAAGTCAGAGAAATAACAATACAAAGTTATAAAGCAGGGAGTGCTTCTTTATCTCCATTACTTAAATGGAGGGGGGAAAAAAACCTTTTAACATTGTAAAGTTTTCCTTGAAAAATAAAACCCAGAGTTCAGTAGCTTCCTGGACAAATAGGATTTTGTAGCCACATAAAAGTTGTAGTCAATCTTTGTTTCAGTTCTGGGAATGCCCCCAAAGTAGCTTTTTCTTACTTAGGATGGAAACAGCTTACAATATGTTCATCCTGGCACAATTCTGAACAAATATACTGAAGTAAGGAGACAGCTGGTCCCAGGTTTTCTTGGAAGATAGACTGTCTGTTGTCCAAGGCTTGGAGTCCTGAATCAGCTTCTAGAAGCCTGAGCAGCAAATAGGAAGAAGAGGAAGTGAAATAGTATCAGGTACCCCTGCTCTAGCTTGGTTCTTCAGGTCTCTCTTCAGCCCATTCTGCCACCGAAGGAAAAGTAAATGGAGTATCCTGTTGAAATTTTTTTAAAAATTAGCCTGGGTGCTAAATTTGTGGTGCTAAATGGGTGCAGTGGCATACATCTGTTAATTCCAGTGAATGGGGAGGCTGAGGCAGGAGGATTGTAAGTTTGGGGCCAGCCTCAGCAATTTAGCAAGGCCCTGTCTCAAAATCAAAATTAAAAAGGACTGAGGATGTAGCTCAGTGGTAAAACACTCCTGGGTTCAATCCTCAGTATCCCCTCCCCCCAAAAAAAGTAATATTATGAAAAAAGAAAGTAAAAGAAATTAGTGGAATACAACAGAACTTTGGGAGTTGGGGTGGGGGAAAGAAAAAAAAACTTTCTTTGGTGTTAGGTAGTAACTGAACATAAAGTAGGGGACCATCTTACTTTTGGGACCATGGTGCTAATTATATTGTCCTCTGACCTTTTTATTTTTTTTTTAATTTGCAAAATTGTCCTTTACTGATGTTAAAAAAAACCCACACAGATTCATAGAAAAGATTTCTGTAATAGAAAAATGAACCAAACAATGAAATTAGTAATAAATCACATAGAATTACAATTACTAATGACCATAAGATTGGAATTTTAATTATTTTTGAGGAAAAAGATATGAAGAGACCCAAATTCTTTCCTTTCAGTCTTTTGTGGGGGCTGGAGGCTGGGGATTGCCTCAAATCACTTAATTTTAATCTGTGACAGCACTGTTACATAAATGGCTTTGAGGAGAGTGCTTCTTAACATTTACTTCTGTTCCATTTAACACACATGTTTTGAAGAGCAGATATTGGTTTGAAAGCAACATTTCATAAAATTCAGATGACTTATTTGCCCAGTACTTCTGTAAGCCTATTCTGCAGATTAATTTTACTCTAAAACTGTTTTTTTTTTAAATGAAACCCTCAGAAATTGAGGATTCTAATAGTTCACGACCTTGAGCTTTAATGGAGAAAAAGTGGCCTTGCAATCCATAAAACGTGTTAATGTGGGGATAGAAATCTTTATCCTTCCATGTATACTAGGTCCAATCAACAGAATGGATTAGGTCCTGAATAATCTGACATTAGTATTAAAACAAATATTTAAAAAACATGTCTATCCATTACTGGTACATTATGTATGGAGCTTTGGCTCTTGGTATTAAGACATATCTTGATCCCCAAACCGGGTAGTAGAAACCATCATTATATGTGATGTTAGGTAAGGAATGCAGATGATGACTTAGGTCACTTTTTCAATGACCAGCAGAGGAAAGATTTGGCCATTCAATGAGACATTTTAATGAGATAGTGTGTTAAAATGAGGAGAGTGGGTTGGGGATGTAGCCCAGTGGCAGAGTAATTTGCCCAGCATGCACATAGGCCCTGGGTTCCATCCCCAGCAACACACACACACACACACACACACTCACACACTCACACACACTCACACACACACAAAACCCTGAAGGAAGCTTGAAGCCCACATTGCTGCTGTGCTGAAGGGCATCTGTCATGAGCAAACCACACATCAGTGTTCAGATTTCACAACTGAGCCATGCTATAACTAGTGAAAAAGGCATGTCACAGCCTCCGAAGACCATGCACCAATTCAATTTTCAACAAATTGAAAGTGGCACTACATACAGCTACAGTTGTCCTCACTATCCCCAGGGAATTGGTTTCAGGTCCCCATCTCCCAAATCCTCAAATGTTCAAATCCCTTATACAGAATGATATAGCATGTAACTTATGCACACCCTCTCATATGCTTTAGATAAATCATTCAGCTGACTTATAATACTTAGTAGTGTAAATACTATGAAAATAGTTGTTATTCTGTATTGTTCCATAGGGAATAATGACAAGAAGGGAGGGAAAAAAAAGAAAGAAAAAGCCTGTACATGTTCAATGAAGAAGAAACCGTTTTTCCTGAATATTTTTAGTCCGTGTTTAATTGAATCTGAGTACACAGAACTTGTGAATGCAGAGGACTACAACTTTATTATATCTTAATTATTTTTATAATAAAAATTTATTTCTCTTAAAATGTAACCTATCTCATTTTTCATTCAGTTGCTTATATATTTCCAGTACCTATTACTCAGTAACTTGTTTTGTTTTCATATCATTTTGAGTACCTACCATTTGTTTTTATTCTAACAACCCCCAGAGTACAGAAATATGTAGTACCTGGCACCTGCCCTCAGGGGGTTTACATTAGGAATCCTTAAAGATTAAATGATGGCATGTTAAGAATATCAATTCCCAGGGTATAGTGAGGACAACTGTAGTTGTATGTAATGCCATTTTCAATAATGTCATTAACACAGTATAATGCCAAAGTGTCAAATAAAAGGAAGAGATTGTGTAGGTACTCTCAGCTTGTGGCAGGAATCATTGCTGCATTGAATCCGTCAAAGTTTTATGAGGAAGAGGGTAGTAAGCTGGTTCATGAAAGATGAATAAAGACTATGGTGTAGATACCAGTTCTTGGGATGAGGGAGCCTGACTGGTAGCATGTGTCAGTTTCTACAAACATTCCAACGTGGCTGATTTAAAACTACTAACCTAACTCCCTGAACTTGAAGATGGCATATGCTGAAGATTCATCTGCTTCACAAGTGTTTTGAGAAAGGAAAGGATGATCTGAAGTACTCCTAAGAAGTACAATAGCATTGCCTCTCCCCTTCTCTTCCCCAATGCCATATTCAAGCATGGTCCTAATTATATACCAATTACCTTTAAAACCTATATTGAGATAGGGCAGAGGGGTTGGAGGGGAAGGGAGGAGGCGTGGGGTTATTAATGATGGTGGAATGTGATAATCATTATTATCCAAAGTACAGGTATGAAGACACGAATTGGTGTGAATATACTATGTATACAATCAGAAATATGAAAAATTGTGCTCTATAAATGTAATAAGAATTGGAATGCATTCTGCTGTCATACACACACACACACACACACACACACACACACACACACACACACACAAAACTATATTAAGGACTTTCCTCTTAAAGGGAAATGTCACCTCTTAAAGGTGACGATTCTCTGGGGATAGTGATGATCTCAGCTGGTCTATATCCCTTCTTTCTAAGCAACTCTTCTGAGCAGAGCACACATTTCCAAGATAGTGGACTTGAATTAGAATTGCAGGTTGTGGCCCCAGAACAGATCAAAGTTACATATAAGCACAGAATTAGACTGGACTTAAAACTTGGTAGAAGTTGGCTGATTTGCTCTCTCTCTTGGATGCATATTTACAGTGTACAGTGGGGACCCCAAGTCCTGATCTCATCACTCAAGAAATGTTAAAATACCTCTGATAAATCCAATTTTAATTCACCATGACTGCTAAAAACAGAGGCTTTGGAAACTAAAGCAGTAGCAAATCTCTTGATCAGAGTTTTTAAAAGGATATTCAGCAGCTGCAGCTTTGAATACATGTATGTATCCAAAAAAGTTAATATGACTTAAATATTTCTAGTCATTTTCCTGGTGCAAATCCATGGCTGAGGGAGGAGATTCATCCATCCACTCTTCTATCCATCCCATAGAAAGATCAAAATAGACCCCTGTCTTTCTTGCTTCAAGCTTTGTCTCCTTTTATGCTTTTCTTTTCTCTTCCTTGATCCTCCCACCTTTGCTCCCTCCCCTCCCATGAACCTTGATTAGCAGACAACCCACAAGCTTACAAAAACAGCTCTTGAACTGTTTTAACAGTTGCTGGGATGAGATCGCTCCATTGATCCCAAGCAGGAGCCATTAAAAACAGGGGACAATTTCAAACTGTTGCAAAGGAAATTTTATAGCGTTAAAAATAAAGAAAATTGCAACATGGACCAGAACACAAGGCCACAGGCCCTTTGCAATCCCAGTACTGCTTCAACTAGAGATGTTCCAGGTCCTCAGACACAGATTCGCATCAGGTGGAAAAAAGCCTTTAACTTTCTTTGAATCATTTGAACTACTTATTTTTTTCCTGATGCAACAAATATTTATTGACCATCTCCTCTGGCCAAGTACTAATCTTTGGGTGCCTCGGTGAACAGAACAAAGAAAAGGTCCCGCTGTCTTAGAGTCTATCCGCCAGCCATCCACAAAGCTACAGGCTACCTGCTTTGGTTTGGGATGATAGGTTTATTCAGGGGAGCCATAAAAGGGAAGGCTGAAGGCAGAATTCTAGATTTGATAATCATAGAGTCATTCCCCAAATATTGTTTATGTCCATAGTTCTGTCTCTGATTTCCCATATTCATCTAAGTTGGAATAATGACCTGGACTTTGCAAAACACTGAACTTTCCAGAAAGGACAAGACTCTTAGAAATGGTACAAGGTTGGAAACTAAATATACAAACCTTAATTTGTTTGACAGAGCACTGGGAAGATCAAATAATTAAGATAAAAAAGATTATTGACTTCTCTGAGTGTAAATATAATGCCTAGCTCACAGTGTTTGCTAAGAATTACTAAGGATATAGTTACAGTACTACTGGAAGAGTTTTTAAGGTCTAGAATTTCTGCGCATGGTGATAATAAAAAGTGAACATTTTAGCTGGTTTCTTTGTTTCAGATTCTCCCCAGACACTGTACCCCCATTATGCCAGCACCTCATCGGACCACCACCCTCCTCTTCTCCCTTGGTACACTACTTCCTTTCTTCAAACATTTTGAAGATCCATCTCACATATGAAGTCTTTTTAGACCAATCCAGGTCAGGCTGACTCCCAGCACTGGTTTATTCTATGAACTTCTAGAGCCATTACATTCTGTACCTCTGAATTTGTCCTGACTTAAATGCCAAGATAAATGTGCTATGGCTGTTTCCTACCAATCATGGATTTCCTCAAATAGAATGTGATGAGAGGAGAACTCATCACCTACCAAGTGAGAGTAATTGTTCCTCACTGGTAACGGGTGAAGGTGTCCTGCCTGTGTAGACCACATTCCTCAAAGGCCTTATTCCTCTTGCGGTAGGCAAGTTCATCAATGTCCCAGCTTGGGCTTGAATTTGGTAGTACTCCCTGATGATCCAGCTATGTCTACCAATGTCTAATGTTCTGACACAGCTGGCCCACCAGGAATCTTCTAGGAGGGAATGGGAGAGTGAGACCAGCAAAGATGATCTGAGAACATTTAATTAATAAGGAGAAGAATGATACCAAGTGGGGATTTATGCCTGGGAGAAAAGGAAAAAAAGTAAATTTAGTGAGCCTTTGGGACTCCTATATTACACTCTGGGGTCTCCATAATAGAAAATGTCTCTCAAAGGGTTGGGACCCTGCCCACCTTTACTGCAAATCTCTTTATAGCGTCTGCAGCATGATTTGTAGACAAGCATTAGGAGTCCCTTGGGAGGAGCAATCTGATGGGTGAAAATAGCATCAGGAAGGGGTGGCCAGCAAAAGTGATACCTGGCAAGGGTGACCAAACCCAGCAGCTGCCACTTATTTATTGTGAAGCCCAAACATTGATTGCAAAACATACTGGTTCCACGTACTAAGCTAATGAACTCCGTCTGCATTCTTTTATTTATCGTTCACCATTCTATGAGGTATTTAATTTCACAGATACAGAGTAACAGAACCAAGGTGGTCACTAACTGGATTTGTTCAAGAATATGTGTGAGGTACACCCCAGGAAACATCAGGTATCTTGTGGAATAAGCTCTCTGGGAACCGCACATCTGCGAGTGAGTTTTTCCATGAATTTTTCCCACAGGTATTTTATGCATGTGACTCCGTTTAATTTCACAGGTTGGTGAAACCCTGAAAATTGGGAATGCAAATAATTAAAATAATCATACTGGGTTAAGAAGAGGGAGAGAAGCACAAATCACAAATATAACCAAGTAGTCCTGCTCAAATAAGGGATGCCACTGTCCTGATGTCCCCGGGGCAGTTCTGTAACTAGGCAGGAAATGATTAGCACTGATTGCTGGCAGACTGTTGTCCCCTGCAGGGTGAGAAGAGGGAAGACAGCCTTGGGGATGTAGGAGAGGGAGTGGGCTGCTCTCACTCTCCCTGCTACCACCCCTGGGGGGACGCTAATTAGACAATATCTACTACTAGACCCCTGAGCTACATTGAGACCTTGGTTCTCAGTCTGAGCTGCAGGCATTGGAACCATCTCGGGGCCTTAAAAATGGCCCCACTAGGAGCACCCAGCTAGCTTACTCAGTAAAGCATGAGACTTAAAAATGGTCCCACTGCTCCCTCGGCGATTTTTTATTTAATTGGTCTAGGGTAATGCTGGGTGAGGGGCATCAGAACTTCTCAAGCACTTCACACAGTGCTTGCCTCCAAGAAAAGAAAATCTCTCCTTGAGTAGCAAGTATTCAATGAAACCACTTTGGAATAGTAAAGTAGGGCAGGGGACAAATTGATTCAAGACAGTGAATTGATCTAGCCTCTTATTTCAAAGGTGATCTTCAGACTAGCATTAGCCACATCCCACGGGAGCGTCTTAGAAACACAGAATCTCAGACCCTACCTACTGAATCAGAATCTACATCTTCAATGATCTCCATGTGATGAGTATGTATATTACTTTGAGAGTAGCAGCATTACTTTGTTCCCATTTTGTTGCTTTAGGAACATCTGTTTCATCATTTATTTTCCTTGGAAATTCCCCCCATTCCCTTTTTTTTTTCTTTTAAAGAGCATAGTTGCAATTTTCTCTGTCCTTCTTCAAGTACAGGAAAGCAAGAAGAGCAGAGAACTGGGATCTTGTTCATAACTAAGTCTTTTGTAAGGTTTCCTTCTATGGCCCCAGGTGCCCTGGCACAGCTGCTGATATTTAGTTACGTTCTGCACCAGCAATTCTAGCATTTGGGAAGCAAAATTCATTTTTTCTCTCTCTGGATTATGAAAGCCCGGGGCAAAGAAGGTGAAGAAACCAGCAGTTGGAGGAAATCGGTATTGAGAGAATCAGGTGTAGCAGCAGCGAGGTCAGAACTGTTTTTGTTTTAGGTTATAGCATTTTATTTCGGCCACAGTGATCTTTTCCTTTATGTGGACATGGAAGAATTTCTTTAATAAGGCCACAAACAAAGGTTTGTAGTTTTAAAGGGCTCAGCATTTGACTAAAGTCCTTATATTGAGTTACACTCCAAACAGAAATTATGCTCTCACTGTTTGGAATAATTACTTTCGGAAACATTTGGGGAAGTCCTCTCAACCATGATCTTCAGCCACTTGTAACAGTAATTGTTCCATTGAATAAGGGAACCACAACCCCATTTACCTGACATCAATGCCTGCTTTTCTTTTCATCAAGTAATAAAGAGACTCACTTTCTCAGATCCCAGATCTCCTTTTTAAACAAACCTGTTCGACTCCTTGTTTCAGTTTTAAGAATAAAGACCTGTGCTATTGAGTATAGTCAAAACTAAAACCTACTCAGAGAGGAAGGAATTTACACATACTGGGGAACTCTTTGGACTTTAAAGGATGTGGGTGACTTGGAAGCAAACTGTGCTTATTCTTGCAAAGTTGCAGAATTATGCTTTATAATGTTTGCATTTGGAAAAATTAATTATGATCCTAAGTCATGGGTTAGAAATATAATTAAACTGATTAGTGTCATAGGACAAAAATAAAAAAGCAAGACCTGTGACAGCTTCTGAGTCTCCCCACCCCCAGAAAGGCTCTTAAGGGAACATTTAAAACATAGGCTTTTGTTCCATCAATCTAACGTGCTCAGGTCAGGTGGACCCTGCAGCGTGGCTGAAATATTTCAAAGAGTCACTCACAAATGTGTCATTTGACCTGCTGTTCTTCCAAAGAGGTATGAAAAATGTGTTTCTTGCTGAGATAACTTGAAATCACATAAACATAATCTCTTTAATTCTTTCTAAATAATTCCATATTTTAAGTCTAAACACAATAGAACACAAAGCTTCTGGGATTAAAAAAAAGTTTTTTTATTTTTTATTTTTTTGTATGTGGTGTTGTCAGATTTCTTCTCTTCCAGTTTGTATTAGTTTGATCATAAGAGTATAATTTACGTTTTAAGCCAAGAAAACATATTTCCCTCTGTTTACACATACATATACAAAGAAGGCAATGTTGTCACTTGGTTATATGTATGAGTGTGCTTTTATAAGAATGATATCTTAAAGTCAAGACAAATACTCTTATTTATAATTAACCATCACTTGGTAGATCAGGGGAGAGACATCGGCAAGCCTTGTAACAAATTGAACAATATTTCCTTGTGTAAAATTGGTTCTGGTCCATTGTTTTTATTTATATGAAATAATGGTACTCACTCGAGTTTGTAATAACACTGTCATGGCTGAAGGGAGTTTGCTTTAGGTATTATATCTAGTATCTGCTCCCTCTCCCTTCTTTAAACAAAATCTCCAAGGAGAAAATCTGAATGTGGCTTGGATTTAAGAAGAAAAAAAAGTCTTCCTAAATCTCACTATGTAGGATGCTATTTTAGATTGTTTTAAGATTTTTAATAATTCTAGTTTGTTTGCTCTTGGCATTGAGCTTTGGATAACAGAGAAATTGCCTTATTCTTAGAGGAGAATTATCAGGCTCGGAGGTGCCATATTCTAATGCTTTCAGTTATTACAATGTTCTATTAATTTCCTTTGCTCTTTTATGAGGCAAGTCTACCTAACCTTTTGCCCAAACAGGAGTATTGGTTATAGGAACTCCCCAGCAGTAGATAAATTTAGCAGTTTGAAAGGGTTTGCTTTTCTTTACCACCACTAGAGTATGCTCTAGTGCCATAAGATCCAAAATGTTTTTTCTTTAGATGGTCTACAAGGTGGGTAGATGAAATGCCTAGGGGGGAAAAAATCTCTTCTTTGTAATTACAGAAGTATCCCTTTGATGGCATGGGTAAGACCAAATTGTGTTCACTAATTAATTAATTAAGATGGAACTGAAGAATTTAGCTTCAATATCGACACATAACAATACTCTGAATGAGATCATTTTTATTTGTTTTTTTAATTAGCTTCATTTAGCTCCATTGGGGTGATGAGAACTACTATTTCCCCTCCTCCTTGAGTTATATTTCTTTACCTTTTATTTATAAAATAAGCATCACTGTGGGCCAGTACAGGGATGTACACAGTAGGGTTACTTGGGCAGAATTCACTCTTTTGAAGAAAGAAGTTTGCAAGCAAGAGTGCTTATCCCATTTTTGTTTATCTCTACTGTGTTTTTCTTTTTTAATCCAACCATGATCAGAGTGGCTCACTTTCATCAATGCCAGTAGATTGTCTGGAAGGAGATGGTTTGGCTTGAGTGCCTTTTGCCCTTATCTTGAGACCATGGCAGAAGACCCTTCATTGGAACTTGGGTGCCCTGACTAGCCTCCTCATCCCAGGAGAACACTGTCCTGTGGGGACGACAGCAGCATGCTCCTTCCTGGGATCCTAGCAGATCTTTACAGCACATCCTTCTGCATCCCTCGATGAGGATAGAGCACCATCTTCCATTTTTATTCCTTCCTAGGAGAAAGTAGGCCACTGAGACTTTTCTCCAGGCATGTAGCCCTTCAGTTTTCCTATGTCTCCAGGGACCTGAAGTTCTTTTGCTCCTGATGCTTTAAATAGCTTTGGACCCTAAATAACTTCCTCCCTCAGGGTGTCAGTCATACTTGTTCCAACAAATTCTACAAAGTCCTTGTAGCTGGGACTACTTTCTCCCTCCATGTCAAAGTCTTTTTGCTCAGAATTTGGTGACCACCACCTCTGGAGCTCAAATTCTGACCAGAAGGTAAACCAAGAGTACATTCACAAAAATATGTAGCTGGTTATGCAAGGACAGTGAAGTCCAGCTCTGTGGCCACCCTGGGGCTGATTGACCCTGGAGAGCCCACAGCCAACAGAACTATCTGAGATGGTTCATTGTAGCAGGATTCTTCTGCCCCTGTATGGGCCTGGAGGTACTCCAAAGGTGTCCTACCACTCATGTGATACTTGATGCTCCCCTATTCCTAGGAATCTCAAATTAGATTTAGAATAGACATTATTGCCACCTTCTCTTCAGTTGGAGTGGTGGTGGTGAATGTTCTTCAGCTGAAGGTTTCTCTTGACAATGGAGAAACAAGGTATCTTAGGAGATTTAGAATCCCCTTCAATAATCTCTACTTTCCTTTTCAAAGATGCCCCCAAATAAAAATACAATCCAAATAAAATAAGTACACTTTCTATGTAAGTAACTTGAAGCCAAGCCATGAAATGAGTGGTACTTCCAAATTCTAGTTAAGTTTCACATGGACATCTTGAGCCATCATTTTTCTGGCATGGTGGAGACCTTACCTAGGGTCCTGATCAGATTTCCAGTCTAGGAACTTACAGGAGCCAGCCCCTACTGGATTCCAAGCCTCCCAGGACAAATGAGAACAATCTGACCTACTCCTGATCCTGGGATTCTATCAGGACCAGGAGGTCAACATGCCAGGTTTTGTGGACCTCAGTGGTGTCTGAGAATATCCAAGAATAATATTCATGTGATGAGCAGAACGCAAGCTCACCTCTTGCTACTCTCTTGAAGTTCCTTCAGCGTCTATGCTTGTGTTATGCACCTCTTTAGGCAGAAAGAAGTAAATGCAAACCCAACAATCTACTTCCAAGTTAGGCAGATCCTGAAACTATGTATGAAGGGCTGGGGATATAGCTCAGTTGGTAGAATGCTTGCCTCACATGCAGTCCTAGAAAAGGAAACTATGTATGAAAAGAAAACAGGATCCAAATTCCTCAGCTTATTAGTTGTGTAATCAAGATATCTCCCCACCATATGTGTGTGTATGTATGTATGTATGTATGTATATATATATATTTTTTTTTCTTAAGTAGAGGTGATATGAGATACCAGATTTAGGGTTGTAGGCCGACACCCCAAAAGTAAATATCACTGCTATTAACTTCGAGAGAGTCAAGCTAGGAGCATTAACTGATCAGTTCATGTAAAGATGATTCACTCAATCATATTTGTCAAAAACCATCTTTAAAAAATAATGTACTAGGGGATGGGGTTGTGGCTCAGAGTTAGAGTGCTTACCTAGAACATGTGAGGCACTGGATTTAATCCTCAGCACCACATAAAAATAAAAAATAAAGATATTGTATTCATCTACAACTTAAAAAATATTTGTTAAAAAAGTATTATTCTTACATGGGCTTATGTTACTTACCAAATAAGCTGTAATTTCAATGCAACAAAGGTTTGACAGACTTGCAAAAAAAAAAAAATCTGAGATTTGTACAAAATAAATATTTTTCTACTACAATATTGAATGTTCACCATTGAACATATCATGATATATTGGCTGTTTTCATCATTGTAGTCATTTAACTGCAATACTATTATTAATATATTATGCAATATAGAAGTTGGAGATATAAAAATGAAAAAAAAAATGCATGTTTCCAACTTTTGAGCCATTCACATTCTACCTAGGGACAGAAAGACACACACACTTCAGGATTGTGAAGTCTGCTAAATAGAACCTATCATGCATATTTTTTGTTGCTCACAGTTGATGGTAATGAGCATGGATAAACTCATATCAAAATACAAATGCACTTATATCTGAGAGTATTTTCCCCAAAGTATTTAACCCATTCAGTCTAGATACAGGAATTGTGACTCAACTATTGTGAACAGAATGTGAGACTAGAATTCAATTCCAGTTCTACCACCAACCAGCTGTGTGGCTCAGGCCAGATGCTTGACCTCCCTGATGTCTGCTTCCTTATCTATAAAGTGAGTAGTTGTAACTTTAGATCAATGAGCTCCAGACCAAGATAATCAACAAGATCACCCAGGAAGCTTCAGAATTATTCAGATATCCAGGCTCTTGCTGGAACTGCTAATCAGCATCTCCAAGGGTGGGCCCAGGAATCCACATTTTAAAAAAGCTCCGCCAAATATTATTAATGATCAGCCAGATTTAAGAAATGTGTGGTAGAGGACTGGTCACACTTGACCTTTCTTGAACATATATTTTTATTTTTGTGGTTTCCCCCCACACACTATTTAAAGACTATCTTGGAAGAATCTCTTACATTCATCTCTGACTCTTCCTTTCTTGTCCCTGCTTCTTTTGGGTCCACCTGTGCAGCCCTGGACACCCATCTCTGTTCTTCCTGTGTCCTCACGATGCAATGGCTGGGGGTCCTTCATTTTTCTGACTGCTTGTGGTCCTGTCCCCATAGCTCAACAGTGCCCACAGCAGAAGCCACTTCTCAGGATAAACCCAGCCCTACCCAGTGCCCCATGTAAAACAAAAATCTCTGAGACTCTGGAGTCAATCCTAGTCCAAGAAAACAGCTTAAAAAATGACCTAGAGGCTCAATATCACACTTAGGGGTGCAGATAAGATGGTATCCCATCATGGTTAATGTGAGGGCCTGGCTGGGTGACTTCCTAAGTCACATAGCCAGTGAGTGATAGAGTAGGAAATTCAACCCACAAATTTCATTTAAAGGCCTTCACATTAAGCATGATGTCAGCCTCTCTATGGTTTCCTTTTCTTCATCTATAAAATGAGAATAAATATGGTTTCCAACTAATAGTGCTGCTATTAGAATGTAAATGAAGTCACGGGTAATAGTTAAGATTTTCTGAGTGTGTATTGTACATCAAGCAGTGTTCTAAGCTTTACACACATTCTAACTTGTTTCACTGTTGGAGGCAAGTCTCAAAACCAAGCAGCAGGCGGGCTCAGAACCCTTGGTCTCAGCTACTGATCTGTCTCAGCTCCATCTTCTGTCTTGTCTAGCTACCCAGTTCCCCTAGGACTTAGGTTCTTTCTTCCATTTCATCCACCTCTTAAGAGCTCCCTTATGTGAGATCTTCCTTCCCTGCCCCTGTCATTAACTCTGCTCCAGCTGCTGCCATCACCATGAAAGAACATGGTTGGTGTAGCCCAATGGAAGATGAGACACACGTGCAGGAGAATTAAGCACCCCAGTCCTCCTAGCCAAGGCTATTCCAGAACAGCTGATCTTCATAAAAGGGAGCAATATTAGCCAAGATCAGCAGTCACTTAAAATTGGCTTGTGCCATTTGAGTTTGTGAATGTTGGCTGGTACAGAAGAAGAGGAAGGCCAGACAGAAGTAGCCAACCTGGAGAGGTGAAAGAGATTGCCAGACATGATACCAGGTTCTTGAAGGTTTCCAAGCAGGTGGAGACCAAGAGTTACTTTTTAGAAACATTTCAGACTAAGGACTAATGGAGGATGCTGGAGTGATAGTGCTGTATACACAGAACCATCTCTTTTGGCCTAAACTTGGCATTGGTGTTAATGACATCTGCCTTCAAGGGACCATGTAGATAGACTTAGACAATGAACATGTCAGCAGAAGCCACTGTGCAGACTAAGCCCAGAATGTCCACGAATGCGTAAGCTCCCAATGACTATGACTGTGGAAGGGTGGAGGTGATATAGAAAGGAACCCGAATAAGAACTGAATGATTAGGTAGAGGAAAAGTGAAGGAAGGGCAGGAGAGGGAATGTGGGGATAGGAAAGATAGTAGAAGGAAACAGACATTATTACTTTATGTATATATGTGACTGCATGACTAATATGATTCTACAACATGTACACTCAGAAAATGGGAAAATATATCCCGTCTATGTATGATATATCAAAGTGCATAAATGCATTTTACTGTCATGTATAACTAATTAAAACAAATTAAAAAGGGTTAAAAAAAAGAACTGAATGGATTTTCTGATAACCAAGTGAGATAGAGATTCAAAACAGATTAAATTTTATTTATTGAAATAAAGTCAATGTGCTCATGTGTGGTACAAATTTAAATTTGTATCTTCTCCACTTGAGTTACCATTTCTGCAGGATGACCCCACACACCTACCTCCCCCAACCACAAGTCTCAACCTTGCCAACCTAACCCATGCTCTGCACTCAAAGACCGCAGACCTGCTTGCTTGGGTTCATTTCATTCCCCAGCAGCCTTCCCCTGGCAAACTCTGTTAGCCTAATTGCAGCCATCTTCCTTTTCCCCACCCCACTTTATGAATACTATTTTTTTTTTTTGGTGTGTGTGTGTGTGTGTGTGTGTGTGTGTGTGTGTGTGTGTGGTGCTGGGGTTTGAACCCAGAACCTTGTCCATTTGAGGCAAGCACTTTACCAACTGAGCTATATCCCAAGCTCCATGAATACTGTTCTTATTCCCAAGAAATAGAAACTACCCCGAGATAAAACTTACCAGCCAGGAGATGTGCCGGTCTCTCTCTGTTCTCACATTGAGAGATAGGAGACAACTTACTGGCCCCTGAGATGGCGACATACTGGTGTCCCTGTTCCCTCCTTGAGAAGATAAAGGGATATGCTGGTTTTCCTGTTCCCCCTCTGGGAGATAGAAAAACTGTCTGTCTCTGTTCCCAAGAAACAAAATTGCCTTCCACAGATCAGGGGATGCTTACTATGTCAGTCAAGACTAAACCTGCCCCTAGCATGACCATGATTCTAGCCTATAAAAGGAAATGTTCAAGGGGCAGTTGCTGCTGCTGTACCTCTCTTTGTGCAGAGCAGCCTTATCAGGCTCCTGACAATAAACCTGCTTCTTATCCCAGGTGTATGATGATGTGTTTGATCAGTCCTGTGCCACTTTTCTCTCAAATACCTGCCTGCCCCACTTTAGGTCTCAGCTTCTTTGAAGCCACCTATGTAATCCCATAACACCCTGAATTTTCTCTATCATAGCCCTATTACACAGTGTTTCCATCTCCATATTATTTATTGTATCCACTACTGGTTCTTAGTCTGGGAGGATAGAAAACATGTCTGCCACACTTCTACCAAAGCATGGAGCCTAGTCACAGTAGATATTCAGCTGATATTTTTGAAGCGATTAACAATGATAACCAACATTTACTGAGTATTTACTCTGTCAGGTTGGATGCTAAGCACTCGCCCTAGATTATTTTATTTTTATTTTATCCCTGCTTAATAAAATAAAGTGAGGGAAGCTAAGTAACTTATCCAGCTAGTTAGTGATGGAATTGAGATTTGAACTCAAGAAGTCTAACTCCAAACCATTGCCCTGTAGTCCTGATAGGAGGATAGTTCAGATAGGCCAGATACCACAAAGTTCCTGGGTTCTAGCAAAACGACCATTCTGCTGGTGGGTCTATCTCACGGTTCATGAGAGTGCTTCAATCCATGCACTCTCATACACTCTGCACTTCCATCTCTGTTGCTCTTGCAACCTCCCTCTATTTCTATGAACATTCATGCTCTATCTTGTGCTCTGTGCACTAATCTCATGTTGAAGACATGGCCTTCCAAAGCAAAGACTCTAAAACCAACTAAACCCATCATAATAACCCAACATACAAAACCCATACATAATAAAAATTCATGCATACATGGGAGAAAAGTCTCATTTGTCCTCAGGTAGTGTATTTGAATTTTTTAAATAACAATTGCAGAATGGTCCCTGGACTAACTCCATTGATTTACAGTCAGCTTATTCCAAATGTCCTGTACCCAAGCTCATGGTTCAACCAAATAACCCACTTGACACAGGATATTTCTACAAGGAAACAAAGCCCTTTTGGAGGGGTTTGTGGAAAACAAAACATTAGGAATGGCATTACCCACCCAGCTCACCATACTCTTAATGCCTGATAGGGTCCTGTGTCTTCAGGCATTCTTCATCTCAGGGGTCTTTGGTTTACCATGGACTTGTTCTTAATATCCTTCCAAGATGAGGACTCACCTGTCAGCAACCTCACTTTTCCCATCAGGGGAGAGATGAACTCCACGGACAGATAGAACCAGGGCATCATCTAACAGGGTTCACTGCCAGTTCTGGAAATCTTGGTGTCTGTGGAGCTCAGGCCAATTACAAAAGACCCCTTTCCCCCAACCTAAGTGGTGGTCCCACTGGTCCCACTCTTCAGAGAAAAGCAAATTTCCCACTGGGTTCATAACATAAGAAGTAAGAGGATCTCCCTCCTCATCCTATTTACTGCTAAGACTCAGCAAAAGAAGATTATTTATCTTATCTTAGGAAGACAAATTTACTGATCATACTTTTCTTACAGATCATAAAACACCAAATTGTCTTTTGACTCTCAAAGTATTTTTGAGCCAATATGTGTCTACTTCTAAACCACAACTATTTTATTTTTTAGTTGTAGATGGATAGCATGCCTTTATTTTATTTATTTTTATGTGGTGCTAAGTGTTGAACCCAGGGCCTCATAAGTGCTAGGCAAGTGCTCTGCCACTAAGCTATAGCCCCAACTCCAAACCACAACTATTAGTGTGAGTATTTTCTGAAGATGAAGGAAAGTATCAGTCTCAGAAAATCCTTTAAACACAGTCTGACACCTATTTCGGTTTTTTTCTTCCCAACTTCCAAGATTAGATAATCACAAGCAAACTGATACTGCTGGAAACAATGTCCCTAAATTTGGTGTTGAGCATGACCAAATAACTCAGATAATTGTTTAAAGTCAGACAAAAGGAGAGAGAAATGACATAGAACAATGCTGACTGAAAACTTGTTTCCTAGGTTATTGATCCCCAAACAGCATGATCCAGGGTCCCCATTCTTACCAATTAAGAATCTTACATCCAGAAAAATTAAGCTTTATATTTTATGATGAAATAAAAACCTTCCATGATAAGCAAAAGTTAAAAGAACTTACAACTAGAAAGCCAGCACTATGGAACATCCTCAGCAAAATATTCCATGAAGAGGAATTGAAAAACAACAATGAAAATCAGCAAATGGAGGTATTTCACTAAAGGAAATACCAATCAAAGGAGAAACCAAGTCAACTTAAATATCAAAAGTAAACAAAAATGGTTGGGAATACAAATCATGTCTCAATAACAACCCTGAATGTTAATTGCCTAAAGTCACCAAAAGACATAGACTAGCAGATTGCATTTTTTTAAAAGAGCCCAACAATATGCTGCCTCCAAGAGACTCATCTCATAGCAAAAGGCATGCACAAACTGAAGGTGAAAGTTTGGGGAAAATCATACCACTCACATGGACTGTGGAAAAAGGCAGGGGTTTCCATCCTTATATCAGATAAAGTAGACTTCAAGCCAAAGTTAATCTAAAGGAAAATAGAAGGATATTTCATACTGTTTAAGGGAACTATTCATTAACAGGCATAACAATAATTATATATATATATATATATATATATATATATATATATATATATATATGCCCCAAACAATGGAGCAAGCATGTTCATCAAACTCTTCTCAAGTTCAAGAGTCAAATAGACCACAACACAATAATTTTGGGTGACTTTAACCCACCTCTTTCACCCTCACTAGATAGATCTTCCAAACAAAAGTTGAAAAAATAAACTATAGAACTCAATAATACAATCAATAACCTAGACTTAATTGACATATATAGAATATTTCATCCTTCAATGAGCAAATATACTTTCTTCTCAGCAGCACATGGATCCTTCTCTAAAATAGATCATATATTATTCCACAAAGCATCTCTTAGCAAATATAAAAAAGTAGAGATACTACCCTGCATTCTATCAGATTATAATAGAATGAAATTAGAAATCAATGATAAAATAAAAAGTAAAAGCTATTCCAACACCTGGAGACTAAATAATATGCTACTGAATGAACAATGGGTTGCAAAAAACATCAAGGAGGAGATTAAAAAGTTTTTAGAGTTAAATGAGAATACAGATACAACATATCAAAATCTCTGGGACACTATGAAGGCAGTACTAAGAGAAAAGTTCATTGCATGGAGTTTATTCCTTAAAAGAAGAAAAAGCCAACAAATAATGATAATTTCTAGGGCTTTTTCAAAGCCCTCGAAAAAGAAGAACAAATTAATACCAAAAACAGTAGAAGACAGGAAATAATTAAAATCAGAGCTGAAATCAATGAAATTGAAATAAAAGATTCAATTGAAAAAATTGACAAAACAAAAAGTTGGTTCTTTGAAAAAATAAATAAAATTGACAAATCCTCAGCAATGCTAACAAATAGAAGAAGAGCAAAAACTCAAATTACTAATGTTCGTGATGAAAAGGAAATATCACAACAGACATTATAGAAATACAAGAGATAATTAGAAATTATTTTGAAAATTTGTACTCCAATAAAATAGAAAATATCAAAGGCATCAAAAAATTTCTAGAGTCATATGATTTGCCCAAATTGAATCAGGATGATACATGCAATTTAAACAGATCAATTTCAAGTGATAAAACAGAAGACACCATCAGAAGACTACCAACCGAGAAAAGCCAGGACTGGATGGATACACAGCCAAGTTCTACAAGACCTTTAAAGAAGAACTAATACCAATACTCTTCAATTTTTTCAAGAAATAAAAAAAGAGGGACCACTTCCAAACTCATCCTATGTGGCCAATATCACCCTGATTCCAAAACCAGGCAGACACATTAAAGAAAGAAAACTTCAAACCAATATCTGTAATGGACATAAATGCAAAAATTCTCAATAAAATTCTGGCAAATCAAGTACAAAAACATATCAAAAAAGATAGTACACCATGATCAAGTGGGGTTCATCCCAGGGATGCAAGGTTGATTCAACATATGGAAATCAACAAACGTGATTCATCACATCAATAGAATTAAAGAGGGGCTGGGTCTGTGGCTCAGTGGTAGAGCACTCATCTAGCATGTGTGAGGTGCTGGGTTTGATCCTCAGCACCACATAAAAGTAAATAAAGGTATAAAAAATCACAACAATCTTTTAAAAAAATAATAGACTTAAAGATAAGAATCATATGATCATCCCAATAGATGCAGAAAAAGCATTCAACAAATATATAGCATCCCTTTATGTTCAAAAAACTAGAAAAATTAGGGATAACAGGAACATATCTCAACATTGTAACAGCAAGTCCCAGGCCAACATCATTCTAAATGGAGAAAAATTGAAAGCATTCCACCTAAAAACTGGAACAAGACAGGGATGCCCTCTTACCACTTCTATTTAAAATCATTCTTGAAAAACTGGCCATAGCAATTAGATGAAAGAAATTAAAGGAATACAAATAGGTAAAGAAGACCCAAATTAGCAATATTTGCTGATGATATAATTCTATACCTAGAAGATCCAAAAAATTCCACCAGAAAACTTGTAGAACTAGTAAATGAATTCATAAAATTAACAGGATAAAAAATCAACATCCATAAATCAAAGGCATTTCTGTATATCAGTGACAAATCCTTGAAAGGAAAACTACGCCATTTATTATAGCCTCAATAAATAAATAAATAAATAAATAAATAAATAAATAAATAAATAAATAAAATATTTGGGAATCAACTTAAAGAAAGAGATGAAAGACCTCTACAACAAAAACTACAGAACACTAAAGAAAGAAATTAAAGAAGGCCCAAAAGATGAAAAGATCTACCTTGTTCTTGAATAGACAGAATTAATAATGTAAAAATGACCATACTACCAAAAGCACTATGCATATTTAATGCAATTCCAACCAAAATCTCAATGACATTCCTCATAGAAATAGAAAAGGCATCATGAAATTCATCTGGAAAAATAAAGAGATCCAGAATAGCTAAAGCAATCCCTAGCAAGAAGGGTGAAGCAGGTGACATCACTATACCAGACCTTAAACTACGGAGCAATAGTAACAAAAAAATTGACTTGTAGACCAATGGTACAGAATAAAGGACACAGAGACTAACTCACATAATTACAGTTATCTTATATTAGACAAAGGAGCCAAAAATGTACAATGGAGAAAAGATAGCATCTACAACAAATGATGCTGGGAAAACTAGAAATCCATATGCAACAAAATGAAATTAAACCCCTATCTCTCACCATGCACAAACAACTCAAACTGAATCAAAGTCCTAGGAATTAAACCAGAGACACTGTGTTTATTAGGCCCAAATCTCCATCATGTTGTATTAGGCCCCAACTTCTTTAATAAGACTCTTATAGCACAAGAATTAATATCAAGAATTAATAAATAGGATGGATTCAACTAAAAAGCTTCTTCTCAGCCAAAGAAACAATCAGTGAAGTAAATACAGAGCCTACAATTTGGGAACAAATTTTTACCACTTGTACATCAGATAGAGCACTAATCTCTAGGATATATAAGGAACTCAAACATCTTAACACCAAAATAACCCAGTCAATAAATGGGCCAAGGAACTGAACAGACACTTCTCAGAAGAAGATATACAATCAATCAATAAATTCATGAAAAAATGTTCAACATCTCCAGCAATTAGAGAAATGCAAATCAAAACTACTCTAAGATCTCATCTCACTCCAGTCAGAATGGCAGCTATTAAGAATGGGAGTTCATAACCCGCTTGAATCAAACTGTGAAATATGATGTATTAAGAACTGTGTAAGGTTTTGAACGACCAACAATAAAAAAATAAATTAAAAAAAAAAAGAATACAAACAACAATAATTTTTGGTGAGGATGTGGGGAAAAGGCACACTCATACCTTGCTGCTAGGACTGCAAATTGGTGCAGCCAATATGGAAAGCAGTAAGGAGAATCCTTGGAAAACTGGGAATGGAACCTCCATTTATGCAGCTATCCCACCCTTCTATCTATACCCAAAAGACTTTAAAACAGCATATTACAGGGACACAGCTACATCATTGTTTATAGCAGCACAATTCACAGTAGCTAAACTATGGAACCATCCTAGATGCCCTTCAGTAGATGAATGGATAAAGAAAATGTGGTATATATACACAATGGAATATTACTCAGCAATAAAAGAGAATAAAATCATGACATTTGCAGGTAAATGGATGGGGTTGGAGAATATAATGTTAAGTAAAGTTAGCCAATCCCCTAAAAACCAAATGCTGAATATATTCTCTGATTTAAGGATGCTGATTCGTGATGTGGTGGTGGCGGCAGGGTGGGGCATGGGAAGATAGGTGAACTCTAGATAGGGCAAAAGGGAAAAGGGGAAGGAAAAGAAAGGAGGGGGATGGGAATAGGAAAGACAGTGGAATGAGATGGACATCATTATCCTAAGAACATATATGAAGACACAAATGGTGTGACTTTACTTTTTATATGACCAGGGATACAAAAAATTGTGCTCTACATCTGTAATATGAATTGTAATGCATTCTGCTGTCATATATAGCAAATTAAAATTTAAAAAATGAAAAAAAATGGCATATAAGTCAATGGTTTGAATTTTTCAGCCATCCTAGGTCAATTATGTTTTTCTGCCTGAGGCAGAATAATATTTAGCTTATATATTTATATATTATTACATGAATATATAATACATAATAATATTTTCCTTACATTTTTTCTTTATTTTTGTATCAAGGGTCTTGTTGAAGATACAAAATTTATGTTCAAAAAGTAACTTATTTTTAGAACAATGTTCAATATTCTGTCACATTAGGTCACCACAAGAAACTTGGAAACAAAATTTACTGTCATGTTGAGGGCCACAGCTGAGTCCGGATGACGCATGGCATTTTTGCCAGAAGTAGTGGTTGAGAGGTGATGCTAGCGAGCCATTAAGATGATGACTTTTGAGTTCTGGCTGAGTTCCCGCGGGGATTCCCAGAGAGTTCCTATTGGTTGGGGAAGTGCCAGAGGAGAGATAATTCCGGTTGCTGGTTCCTGGAGGAGCCCCGTGGTGTTGGGGGGAGTTCCTGGGAGTGTGTGTGGAGTGTGCTGGTGGAGTTCAGAAATAAAGCTTGTTCCTGCTTCAGTGGCTCCTGATGTGTGCCCAGCCAGACTGCGGCACTGTCATGTAGAAATCCACTATCCTTGAGTATAAAACAGTTCTATATAATCTATATAATTATACTACATAGCACTTTAAGATGCAGAAAAATTCATGAATCATCTCAACTCAATTCAGGTAATAATCTAGTTAGTATTCATTGTAGACCTGTCTACTAGGTAGCTATTCCAGAATCTTCCTTCCCTCCAGTCTATTTTTTAAAATTGTGAGATATATCACAGATAAATGAGGGCATGGAGCATTTATAAACACTTTGAAGAATAATTCTAAAGAATATACCTATGTAGCCACCACCTAAGCCAAGAACAGAAGCATTGACAGCACTCTGAAGCTCACATGTAACATGTACTCGCCCCATGCACAACCCTCACTTGCCTCCAGAGGTAATTATCATTATTTCGCTATCTATGATTGTTATCTTTATAGTTTTAAATGCTATGGATGTATCTTTAAATAACATAGTTTAGTTTCACTATCTTTCAACTTTAACAGCTGAAATCATTGTGTATATATTTTCTATAACTTTCTTCTTTTGTTCACTATTTTGTGAGAATAATCCATATTATTCAATGGTAGTTACCTATGGGTCATTCATTTGTTCTATACCATGCATTATATGAATGTAGGAGGATGGACTTCTCTTTTCTCTGTGGATAGATGTTTGGGGTTGTTCCTATTTGAAGGCTATTACAAGTGATCCTGCTATGAATATTTTTACCTATTTCTTGGCTTCCTTAACTATAAATCTGGAGTGGCTTTGGTGGGGTGTAGGCACTGGATATTTTCATCTCTACTAAAAAAAATACCTGTTTATCGAAGTAGTTGTACCAATTTATATGCCTAGCAAAATTTTCTTTTATTCCAAATATATAAATAATATGTAATATATATTATAATATTATATGCAGTACACATATAAATGTGTATATATGTATACATACTTACACATGTGTGTGTGTGTGTGTGTATTAGTAAGATAAAGTCACATTTGATTTTATATCAAGTGGGCTTTGGGGCAATTTTAGAGTTCTAAGTACTCATTTTTAGGTAAATTTCAGTGCATTAATGTTTGTGAAGCTACTTGGAATATCTAGAAAGAATAAAACAAAGCAGAGTGACTTCTGCTTCCAGTCAGATGAAGTAGACTTAATTTTCCCCATTCTTCCTGGTAAGCACAACTGAACATTATATATAATATCAACACACAAGACTTTGACATGTAAAGAAAAGAGTGCAGATAAATAGAAGCTTTAGAATCTGGAAAACAACACAGTAATGAGATCTCTGGGCTTTCTTTTTGCTGCATAAACCCCAGATTGGTTGCTAGAGAAGCTGGCAACCCAACAGGCATAGATTTTTTTTTTTTCAAAAAGCCAGGTTTAGTGGTGCTCACCTGTAATCCCAGTGGCTAAGGAGGCTAAGACAGAAGGATTGCGAGTTCAAAGCCAGCCTCAGCAAAAGTGAGGCGCTAAACAACTCAGTGAGACCTGTCTCTAAATAAAATACAAAATAGGGCTTGGGATGAGGCTCATTGGTTGAGTGCCCCTGAGTTCAATCCCCAGTACCAAAAACAACAACAAAAAAATCCCCCAACAAAAGGCTGCTTTCTCTGGCTAAAGAACCAGGAAAGGGCCAAATCAGATACTTTTAGAAAATAACCTCTTTACAATAGCCAAAACCAAAGCGAAAACTTTGACAAATGCGGAGCAGGAAGTCTAGATTTCTATCCGATTCAGGGGCACCCATATGCCCACCTGGTTGGTGTCAAAGAAGGCAGAAGAAGGAACCAGAGCTTTCATTTGAGTTGTGTAGTAATGAGATTCCTTTTGATGAGATCATTGGAGACCACTTCTAGCCTTCTGCCCCTGCCCCCAGCAATAATGAGGTGTGTTTTTCCTTCCCTGCTGGGTGGGGTCAGAGGGGCCTAGTGGAGAGTCAGGACTTTTACCATCCAACAAAAGGGAGGCCACCTTCCTTGCCCTCACCTACAATGTAGTTTCAGTGGAAGCCACAAGGGCCAAAGTAATGAGGTACTCTTACCCCTCTTAAATGGGGAAGTAGCAGGAAGACTTGGTGGGCAGCCTCTGCCAAGTAGGAAGGAGGAGTCCTCCCATTGGGTTTCAATATATGCCTCTCATAAATGCCAGGGAAAGTAAAGTCTTTCTCTGGGGACTTGAGAGGCAACACCAACGATCCCTTTTGTTTGATTTTCAAGACTGCTAGAGCCAAATGTGGGATATCATAGGACTACAGAGCTATGTAGGTGGAACATTCCTCATCCCAAAATGCAAAATCTAGAGTGCTCTGAAATTCAAAACTTTTTGGGTGTTGATAGGAAACTCAAAACATTTAAATTTTTAGGGCTGGGGTTGTGGCTCAGTGGTAGGGCACTCGCCTAGCATGTGCGAAGCCCTGGGTTCGATCCTCAGCACCACATTAAAAAAAATAAATAAAACAAAGGTTAAAAAAAAATTGGATTTTAGTCGGCAAAAAGCGAGGTTCTAAACAACTCAGTGACACCCTGTCTTTAAATAAAATACAAAAAAAATAGGGGCTGGGGTTGTGGCTCCGCAGTAGAGAGCTTGCCTAGCATGTGTGAGGCACTGGGTTCCATCCTTAGCACCATAAATAAATAAATAAATAAATAAATAAAAGTATTGTATCCAACTACAACTAATATATATATGTGTATAAAATACAAAAATAGGACTGGGGATTTGGCTTAGTGGTTAAGTGCCCCTGAGTTAAAAAAAAAAAAAAAAAAAGACAAACCACAAACAACAACAAAAAACTTTTAGATTTTACAGCAGTTTGGATTTTAGAATTTCAGTTTAGGAATGTTCAACTGGTAAAGTGTATGCAACTATTCCAAAATCCCAAAATCTTTCGATTCTGAAATACTTCTGGTCCCAAGCATTTCAGATAAGGGATATTCAACCTGTATTTATTTTCCTTCAGCCTGATATTCTGTTTCTAATGCATGTGTTTTCTGGCCTCTGTGATGCTCAGTGGATATGATAACTTGTCTTGACAACATTCCCTGACTTTTCAATCAAATCATAATCTTGGTGTTGCGGTAAAGGTATTTTGTACATATGATCAAAATCCATATTCAGTTAACATTATAAGGGGCAGATAATAGGAGAGACCTGATTCAATCAGTTGAAAGGCCTAAAGAGCAGAGTTGAAAGTTCTCTAATGAAGAAGAACATGTCTAAAAGTTCCAGCCTGCCCTTCCTGATGGCCTTCCCCGGGAATGTCAGACTTCCTTAGCCAGTCCCACAATCACATAAGACAATCTGTCATAAATGTCACATATTTTCTACTAGTTCTGTTTCCATGTTTTTCTACCATACAGCTTATATTATAGTGGAAATCTAAATCACTGTGGAATGAAGTAGTGCACAAACAAAAAGTAAATAATACTTTCATATCTCATTCATCTGCCCAGGGTCAAGTCCTCTCTCTCTCCCTTTAATATTTTCTACCTTCTACCTTTCTTTCTCTTTTGTCCTCCTTGGTCCTATCCCCCTTAATGTCCTGAACATCTTTACGTCATCACTGTCTCTTTCCAAATACTTATTGGAATTACAAAAATAAAAAACGAAAAATGAAACTAACCTATTTGGAACTTCAATCCCCGTGGATTTCCATACTACTCTTTCCCTTCACTGTCAGGCTTTTTGCAAATATATTTCTCTTCTACTTCTTTCATTTCCTACCTTTAACCCACTGGTATCAGGTTTCTATATCTATACTCTACTGAAACTGAACCTCTTGAACTTTCAGGGTTGAAACACCTCCAGGACACCAAATCCAACTACACCTGCTAGTTGCTTCCCAATATCCATTCTCCTCTTTTTCCTTTGTAATAGAGCCCTGGACAAGTTGTCCAGTTGAAAAGTTAATTTTTCAGAATCCTTTGCCTCTAGGAGTGCCCTGTTATTCAACTGTGACCAATGAAAATGTAGTAGAATTGTAGAATGGAGCTTCTAGAACACTCTGAATTTAAAAAGATGGAACATGCCCAGCTCTTTCCATTTCTCTTTTCTCCTCAAGTAGAGATGTAATGTCTGGAGCATTAGCAGCTATCTTAGGTCAGTAAGTCAGGACTTAACCTTGAGGGTATAAACTGAGTGGAATGGTGTACAAAGATATATAGACCTGAGTTTTGTCCTTAGGGCATCAGAAAATTGCCAAACCAGAATCAGACTGAATTCCTCCTGGTTTCTAACATCTTTTTCATGAGAGAATAAATGCTTAGATGTTTGAGCCACTGTAGCAGCGTCTGTTACTAGTAGCCTAATGAAGTCTGGAATGGATACATAAGTGGCTTCTCATTGTTCATTCTTTCATTTATTATATAAATATTTAAGCACCTACTTTGTGTCAGGCACCATTTTTTTTCTTTTTTTATTGGTTGTTCAAAACATTACAAAGCTCTTGACATATCATATTTCATACATTAGATTCAAGTGGGTTATGAACTCCCATTTTTACCCCAAATACAGATTGCAGAATCACATTGGTTACACATCCACATTTTTACATAATGCCCTATTAGTAACTGTTGTATTCTGCTACCTTTCCTATCCTCTACTATCCTCCCTCCCCTCCCCTCCCATCTTCTCTCTGTACCCCATTGAAGGCACCATTTTATAGACAGTGAAAAAAAGACAAAATTCACCAAGTTTAAAAAGTGTTTAAACATAGAGAAGTCAGGGTCCACATGGGTATTTTGTAGCATAAAGAAGAAATTGAGGAGCTGTAGTTTTATTTATTTATTTATTTATTTTGTGTGTGTGTGTGTGTCTTTTTTTTTTTTTTTTTTTTTTGGTACTAGGATTGAACCCAGGGGTGCTTTACTGCTGAGATATGTGCCTAGCCCCTTATTTATGTATTTAGTACAAGGGATTGGATCCAGGGCACTTAACCACTGAGTCACATCCCTAGCCCTTTTTATTTTTTTGAGATAGGGACTCTCTTAGTTGCTTATGGCCTTGCTAAGTTGCTGAGAATGGCCTCAAACTTTCCATCCTCCTGATTCAGCCTCCTGTGTCACTGGGATTATAGGATGTGCCACCACGCCCAGTGAAGAAGTATAGTTTTGAGAAATATTACTTTGATCTTACTATTTAATCTTCAATAAAATCCTTGGGAAAGAAGGCAGAAAGAAAGGAAAGTCTAAAATAGCCCTGCTACAGTCCATCATTTAGATTTTTGATGGAAGCAGCACCAGGGAAGACTGGCCAGTGGTAAAGGAAAACCCAAAGCAGTGTGCTGTCACTGGAGCCCAGAGAAAAAAATGTTTTATAATAGGAAGGATCGGGATTGGGGTCCTGGCTCAGTGGTAGAGTGCTTGCCTCACACATATGAGGCACTGGGTTTGATCCTCAGCACTACAAAATAAATAAAATAGAATAGAATGGGAACGACATGGGCCTAATGAGATTTGGAGTCAGCTACAGAGAACTACATTTCTTCATTTTCAAAAACCAAAAAATTAACCAGGAATCTAAAGAAACTTAGGTTTCACAGCTCCTACAAGAATAGGCCTTGAACTTAAATTTGTGTCTGCCATTTTGTATTTGTTTGTTTAAGGAATTCTCCAAATTGTTTAAATTCAAACCCTATAAAATCTAGATGTGCCCCTCTTCATCATCCTTTACCTCTGTCAAATCCCGACTACATAAACGTCATTGACATTACTCTTTCTTAGCTTCTTATGTCACCTTACTCTCCTCCACTCTTGTCTCTTCTGCCATTCCCTAACTAAAGACACCGGCTAACATTAAACTTCAACCTTGTTCTTGTTACATACACTATGCCTTTGCCAATTTAGTCATATCATCCATATATGCATAGCTCCCAAATTTCTATTTCCAGTTCTGATTTCTACCTCCCAAACATGGGCAAAGAATTATTCTCTTTTGAAATAAAAGTTTATTTTTATTTATTTATAAAGCTCAAAAGCAAAACATGAAATGGACAAAAAAGGAAATAAAGAAATACATGCTTGGTTCACTCAGAATTATTTACTTGCATGCGCTTTTGGAAAAGAAATAGAAGACAGCCTATCTTAGTTCTCTACTGTCGATTAACAAATTACCCCAAATTTATTGGTTTAAAACAACATCTATTAGGGGCTGGGGTTGTGGCTCAGTGGTAGAGCGCTCGCTAGGCGCTGGGTTCGATCCTCAGCACCATATAAAAATAAATAAAATATCCAACTACAACTATACACACACACACACACACACACACACACACACACACAACCAAAAAACTCACAACATCTATTATGTCTCTGGGACAGCAGTCTGGCTTAGTTGGGTCATCAGCTTCAGGGACTTTCACGGGCTGCAATCAAGTTCTTGACAGGGCTTATAGTCATTTCAGGTCTAAAATGGGGAAGGCTCCACTTCCTAGCTCCCCCATACGGTGTTGGCTGGACTCGGTTCCTTCAAGGTGGTGGTACTGAGGGTCTCCATCGGCTCCTGGCTAGCTCCTCTCGTGCAGTTCCACCCCACACCACGGGTGGCAGAAGCAGCCCTTCCCCGCTTGCGGTTTTCAACTCCGCTTCTGTCTCTGTTAGAACCGACCAAGTCAGTATGGCAGGGGGGGGGGCAATTGCCACAGGAACGGTACAGGCTCGCTTTCTTTAGAGATGCTCCCCACCGTAATTGGTCACTTTAGAGCACAAGATAAGGATGCACGTTCCTACTCGTGATGGTGACTAGAAAGTTCCCAGACCTGGCTCTCGCATGCCTGGCCGGTTTTCCGCCCCCACCGGGCGGGAAAGGTGCGCCCGGCCGCTGAGGCTCGACCCGGAAGCTGCAGCGCGGGCTGCGCTCGCCTCTCGGCGGGGACTGTGGGCTCCGCGCGGAGTCTGTGGGCCAGCCGCGTCCTCTGTCCATCCGAATCCATGGGTCTCCATGGCGACGGCAGGGGTGGGGGGCGGGCAGCCGGAGCAGGGCTGCGGCGCTCCGGGGGCCTCGGCGGCGGCGTCACGGTGTTCGCCGCTGTAGCCTCTGTGTTCACCCTCACGCTGCCCGCCTCGGTGCCGGGGGGAGACTCGGGTAAAGTACTCTCAGGCCGCCCCTCCCGCCCTCTCCCCTGGTCCCACTGCGGGAAGAGCCGCGGCCGCCGCTCCTGGTTCAGTCCAGTGGGCTCGGGCCTCCCATGCACCCGCTGGTTTGCAGCGCGGGGTTCATGCTTCGGAACCAGTTCTTCCATGCCAGCGACTCTGGTTTCGTTAGTTCCTGGGCTTTAGAGAAAGGGCTCCTGTGGGTTTCTCGAGACGCGGTTCACCGACCTTCCCACTTCCCCAGGTCGTTTTTTCCGACCCTGACTTTACTCACCATTCCCCTTTAGTCCACTTATGTTACTTAACGAGCCCTCGTGTTTCAGACAAAAGGAAATAACAGCAAGGGCGAATAGATTCCCTGAGAGCATTCTAGCGTGCTTAGAGACAAGTTACAAATCCTGGAGACAGTAAGAGGGAAACGTGATTGAGAGTGAGTCTCAGGAGAGTCTTCTGAGGAGGTGATATTTTAGTTGAAACCAGAGTATTGACAAAGAATCGTGCAGAATATTTGGAGAACCCTTTAAAAAAGTGGGATCAGATGTGGCTTTAAGCAGCTTCTATTAAAAGGAAAAGCACGACTCCTGGGCCTTTTCTATCACATTCATTCTTGTTCTGTATTTGAGACTAGAAACAAAGTCTCGGTTTTGTTTCTGTTTTACTACCAAATTAAGTGGATCATCCAAGTAATGCCTTATAATTGGCAGTAATTGACTCAGAACAGTGCTGTAACTTTAGGCAGTAAATCTCTATCCTCAAGAAATGGATGACATATTACCCCAAATTTAGTGGCTAGAAGCAGCAGACGTTTATTATCTCCCGATTGGGGTAGATTCAGAAGATGGGTGCAGTTTAGCCAGGTGCACTATGTAGGACAAGGTTGCAGCCATGGTGTGGTCTGGGGCCACAGTCCACTGGAGGCTCCATTTGAGGAAAATCTGCTTCTAAACTCAACCTAGTTCCAAGCTATTCAGTTCTCTCTATAAAATAGCTGACATGTCAAAAGAAAGAGATAGGGCACTTCTGTCTGACACCTGTCATTTTGTAACCTAATCCTGGAAGTGTTATGCCATTGCCCTGTTTTATTCGAGGGACTCAGTAAATCCAGCCCACATTCAAGGGGGAGAGGATTACACAAGTGGGAATTCCAGGAGTTGGGGATTATTGGGAGCTGTCTTCAAGGCTGTCTACCACATTGAAGTTCCCCAACATTCTGTTTTTTCTATTCATTACCTTTCCAATTTCTTTCAGGTCCTATTCAGTAGTTCATTAGTGTACGAGGGAATGGAGGTTTCCAAGATTTATATTAAATAGTGGGAGTAGCTTTGTGGATGTGAGTTTTAACATTGGAGTGCACTATTCAAAGATTAGATAGTTTTATTACCTGTTTTTAAAACAGCTACATATGGTTGTCTGAGCCTTAGTATGGGATAGGATGAATAAGAACATTTAGTGAGTGCTAACTATGCCAGGCACTGTACCAAATGCTTTTTATGGACTGATGTTTTAGCCCTTTCAGGTACTCTGAGGTAGGTACTATTATTACCTTCCTCTTGTAGATGAGAAACCTAAGGCTAAGCTATGTCCAAAGTCACAGTAAGTCAGTGCTGTCAGGGAAAGAACCCAAGTAGATGGCCTTTAGAACAGGCACTGGTAACCTATACTCTGTCAAAGAATTTTATGAGATACTTTGTTACATCCACCATCACAGATGTAATAATATTTAAAGTCTGTTTAAAATCTATGGTTGTTTACTCATACCTGTAATCCCAGCTACTCTGGAAGCTGAGGAGGATGATCACAAGTTCAAGGCCATCCTGGCAACTTATTGAGATCCTCTCTCAAAATTTTTAAATCATAAATAAGAGCTGGAGATGTAGCTTAGTGATAGAGTGCTTGCCTACTCTGCACAAGGCTCTAGATTCAATCTTCAGTACTGAAAAAGAAAAAAAAAACCTATGGCTGTGATCTTGTTTTTATTAATGAAGTATTTTTCCTCAAAAGAATAAAGGTATATATTCCCCAAACTTTTTTAGGTGTTCTCATTTGCTTAATTTGATACTCAATAGTGGTTGCTTCTAATAGTTTTATGTTTATTTTGGGGAATAAGTAAACTGTTTTTCATCTATATACCAGTATGGAAACTTTGTTTAATCATATCTTTGATCATTTTGTTTGTGTATTGAGTGTACTGCTCTACTTGAATATTTATGAAATAATTTTCTTATCAATAAACAGAACACGTCTCAAACAAAATAATGCATGTATTCTTCTTCCCAATAAGTCTTAAGTTATACTGCATAAACCCATGGCATTGTGTGGCTTTGTTAAATTATAACAATATAATTAACATTTAAGAAATATGAGGAAAAAAGAAATATGAAGGGAACTGGGTTTTATAAACATTAAGCATCTCTAGACAACTCTGAGCTTGCACCAGTTTGCTTCCTAGATAACAAAACTATGGGTCCCATAGTTGCCTGGAAAACTTGGGTTCCAAAGGTGTCTTGAGTAGCAAGTATGACAATGTGGTATGTCTTTTGATCAAGTTTGGTCCCAAAGGGACCCAAGTTTCTGGGTAAGATCAAGAAATCTTCCATCAAACAATGATCATGTAGTTCCAATGTAAGTAGGACTTAACTTTGAAGAAACACCAGCTTAAAGGGTCAGGACAGCTGGGTTCTATGGCATATCCTCCTGAAGCAGGAGTAGGAGGATCACAAGTTTGAAGGTACCCTTGGCAACTTAGTCCTAATCTAAAAGTCTAAAAAATATAAAATAAATAAATAAAAGGACTGGGGATGTAGCTCAGTGGTAAAATGCCCTGTGGATTGAACCCCCAGTACAAAAAAATGAATGGAAGAGAATGAATAATGATTGCAAAATTTTGAACTCATACTTTGTCATACAGATATAAGAATAACAAGAAAAAAAAATATCAAAAGAGTTTGGAATAGCAGACGTAAGAGCTAACCTGTTAAGGAGAAAACTATACTTGAGTAGTTATAAAAGGAAAAATTATCCTGAATATTTTTAGACCATAAATAATTTATTTAAAAGGAAATATTTAGGATTCAAAAAGTACCTTGATTTCTACTCATGAGTATCTCCAGAGATTTTTTTAGATGTCCTAAAGTAGGAATTAGGTCAGTGGTAAAGCATCCCTGGGATCAACCCCCAGTGCAAAACAAAACAAAAAAGTCCTCAGGTAATTTACTTAAGTGGGCAGTAGATGTCTTTGGAACCCTTAAAGGACTTCTATTTTGCAGTCATTTACCCAAGAATGAGGTAAGTGTCTTGAGTAGCAAGTATGACAATGTAGTATATCTTTTGATCAAGTTCTATGTTCAGGGCTTGAGTTAGATTGTGTGGCCAGAGGAGGAGGAGATGGGGATGTCTTGGCAGGATCATGAAATGGCTAAGATAATGTTTTTAAACTTAGTGGGAGAGAGAAATGAAAATAACTAGCCAGAATATAAGGCAATCTAAAGTGCTAAACAGACTCAAGCAAGCTCTGTAAGGAGAAAGAAGTGATTATTTCTAATGGGGGAAGCTGGAGAGAGTTGTGTAAGGAAAGGTGTCATTGAGGAGGTGGCAATTGAACTAGGCCTGAAGGATTTAGGAGAGAATGCTGGGGAAATATTCCATGGTGAGAAAATGAGTGCTAAGAGGTGCCAAAGAAGACCACTCCAGAGGAACACTAGGTATTCAGATTTCACTGAGATGAGCCTGGATTGATGGATAAGCCTGGCAAAGGGACCTTGCAACCTAGAGTTGAATGTCTTGCTGAGGAATCTGAACTTAATTCAGTAAGTAGAGACTAGTCATTGAGAAATTTTATACTGGAGATATAATCCAGCTTATTTGTCTTAATAAGTATAGTAAGCCATACTAAGCAATTTCAGTATGCAGATAAAGTGGGTTGGTCAAGTAAAGTCTAATTGTACCTGGGGCAGTAGAAATTAAAAGTAGAATATTGGTACGTACTGAAGTACAAAAAACAGACATTAGTACTTTTCCTATCATGTAATACTAATCACAAATCATCAATATTGACCGATTTCTTACATTAATATATACTACAGTGTATAGAGATGAGTCAGAAATAGTCCTTATGCTCTGGATACTTAAACTAATAACAAATAAGCACTGAATTACTGCATCATAATTCTAGAAATAATGCTAACAATGAGGAACTATAAAGCATATAATAATTTACTGATTGGAAAAAAATGTATTATAGCAGAACCTATCAAAAGAACCTAGGTGGAAATTGTTTTAAAATATCTAAATGTATGCAAATGCCAGTATTAAGGTTATATGGCACATTTTATAAATTATCAGACTTCAGACCTTTGCACATTTGACATAAATTGTATCTTTGTAAACTATTGTGCTAAATTCTTGAGAGACGATACAGCACATTATACTAATGCTCTCTAAAAGTATTTGTGTATTTTCAAGTAAATATGACTTTCAAGAGGGAAAATATAATGGAAATTCACCTGTATTTCCACTGACCAGTTATTGAAAACTATCAAACATAGTTTGTTCAATAAGACCTAACAGAGAAAATATTCTTTGACTATTTCATGCTGTTAAATCTCTACAGATTTACAGTTTTATCCAGTCAAATTAATGCAAAACCCCAATGCAAGCATTTGGATTTTGAAAACTTTGGAGGAGTGTCATTCTCTAATAGTAATTATTGGTTTTACATTATTTTTTCACAGGGGAACTGATCACAGCCGCACATGAGCTTGGAGTAAGTATTAGTTTTATTGTTTAATCAATGCTCTCATTAACAGTTTTAGGAATTAAGAAAGTTTAATTAAGCATGGAGTAAAGTAGATTAATTTATTTTCAAACCCTAGTTTTTAGTAACTTATAAGTACAGTACGTGACAATTTACTTTAAGTTTTAAATCCAATTAAACTAAATTATAAAGCAAAGCCTTTACTATATATACAGTGGCTGGCTTATTATCACCCCAAATTTTGTATAAGCTGTGGAGAATAAAATAAATCGGGTTAACAGTTTTAATAAGTTTATTATTTAATAAACTTTATTATGGTGCATGATCCCTTTAGGCAAGACCTTACGACTGTCAGCATGGTGGTAATCCCATAGCAGTGTGGTCTTTCAACTTTCTAACCAATACGATATTTCAGAATCTGCTTTTTTTCAAGAGCCTTTTAAATGACCCTAATGTACTGTGAACTTAGAGAACAAACTGCTTGAGAACCGACAATGAAATATGTCACCCTTTCTCCAGGTGACACACCATGTGATAGACACTGCCAAATCCACTAAAGAAAATATTTATTTGTATTGGCACAAGAGAATTACAATAGGAAACCACTATTTAAACATTTAGTCATTGGCACTTAATCTTTCTACTTGCCTGAGAAAGGGCTATACTTTTCAATTAAAGTCGGTGTGACTCTTTTCCTAGATGAAAGTCTTCTAACTGTTGCTATTTTTCCATAGGTTGCCCATCCTCCTGGCTATCCTTTGTTCACACTGGTGGCTAAACTAGCAATTACACTCTTTCCTTTTGGTTCAGTTGCCTACCGAGTCAATCTTCTCTGTGGCTTATTTGGAGCAGTAGCTGCATCATTACTTTTTTTCACCGTTTTCAGGTAAAGTTGATTAGTTAAAATTAAGTTTTAGTAATTGGAGATGTGGATTTCTTATGAACAACTACATACATTTAAAAAATCTTTGTTGCTTGAATGGTTTCCCTAACTCACGTGACTTCACTTTCTTCATTTACAGTAATTTCATATGCATTTGGCCCCTCACATGATTACATGGCTGGTTCTGCTTCATACAATGGGGTGAAGGTGTCACTGGTTCATTATCACAGTTCTCTGGTTAGGCAGAACTAATGAGGTTTGTCATTTTGTGAAGATGCAGATAGGCCAGTTTAATAATTCAACAATATGAAGTTCATCTTTTGATAAATGGTAAATACCATTTAATTACTCACAGCATTGCTGATGGGCAGCTGCCTTTCACACCAGATCTAATCTAGATATATTATATTCTAAATATGAACATGTATGCTTTTTGAAATGAGGTTGTTAACTAAGAAAATTATGTTTGGGATGTGGTTTTAGTTAAGTTTACTTTGTTCCAATATAGCTGCAGGGAAGGTAGGCAAACTAGACCACACTTAGTTACTGATGGAAAGCTTTCTTAGTTTGTAAGCTACTCTTGCTTTAAAAAAGTTGTAATTAGTTTAGGATATTGGTTAACTTATTTGTCTTTGATGTTTCTGTCTTCTTTACTCCTAATTTAGTCTAATCTATGCCCAAGAGGATAATAGCAAAAATATAAATTATACTTCCTAAAATGTGAAAAACCAAATTAAAGCACTTCTTCAAAAACTTTTCTAGTTTTTAAAAATAAAATCAAATCATTTTGTATGTAAACACAGTATAATTTGAGTAGACATAATTTCAAGTATAATTTTTGGAGACTAATATTTTATAATATAATGGTCATAACACTGCCCTTTAGCTAAATTCTTTCTAAATTCTTTTTTGGTTATTTATAGAAAGGTAAAAATTAACAGTTATGACACTCAATGTTTACTTTTAAACCTATTTGTAGAAAGCTTTCAGATTTAAATATTGTAATTATTGATGATTTATTAAATGCTTATTATTTAATTTGTTTCTATTTAGTGTTACATTTTTTCAGTGATAGCCAAATCTTTAAGTTTGAAATTTTAAAAATAATATCTCTGATTCATTAGTGTTTGAATACTTTATTTTTCTAAATTACCAGAATAAATTTTATTAGAATTATTTCTTCTGAGTCTTTTGCAATTCAGAATCTGTCAGTATTTCCATAGAAAGAAAAACTGATCATCTTTTTTTAAAAAATATGTAGGTATAAATTGGGATTCATCTGTTGTATATCAAATGTATGAGTTATTAATTTTCATAAAGATATTTTAAGACAGACATTTAAAGAAAACTAGTTTTTATTTTAAGAGTTCATCTTTGTTTTAGAGGATCTTTTATGTAACATACATCTATTTAAATGTTATACAGCTATATATAAATGCTCTTAGGCAAGTAAAGTGATTTATCTCCAAAAATTTTCTGTTTGTCAACATATTGTTTATGGCATTTCACATGAGAATACTATAAAAATCATACATAAAAACCTTTGCAAATACTGCATAGCTTTGGACTATAATTTTCCTTTGAGTTGTCCACATTTAAAAATGGCTTTTATTAATGCTTATGCTTCATTATATGACTTTTAGATAAGCATACTAGCCTGTGACCCTTTTCTTTTAATATGCAGCATTAATGATAAATTTTTATACTTGCTAATGTGTGTTTGAAATCACAACTTTAATATTACTAAACCAGGCATTTGAGTGGTTTTAGCAAGGTAGTACTTTGGAAAAGTTACTATCTTTCCGAAAAGGGATCTAACAATATTATCTCTCACATACATTTTAATATGAAAATACTTCATTATTTTGAATACAAATAACTGACAAGGTACATGTCCTTTGGGAATAACCTAGTTCAAGTGGCAAATCTGTTTTGTCAAACAATAGACACCCTTCAGAAAGGAGAAGCCATCTCTATGGTAATAGGACTAACAGTAGCCTATTGATTGAGTGGAAGAAGACATTATACAATGTCAGCTGGCTTGTTACAATTTCATTTGTTGTATGACCTGAACTTAACCTCTAAAACCTTTCTTCTGTGAATATAAACCCAACAGCAGGACACAGTTTTTGTACAGCCATTACAGTGATGGCTTTTTTCCAGTCCTAGCATACAGTAAATATATTCCTTTACAGGTTGACTCCTTTATCAGAATTTGTTTAGGAGACATTTCACTACTTTATTCATTTACAGACTAAATCATCATTCCATTTTGTTGTTGAATATTGAAGGGTTTTGATCCAGGAAACAGTTTTATTCTTTCTTCCCCCTCCCATCACTTAAGAGAACATTACTGTACATGTGGGATTAGTGCTGACTGGTGTGCAGTAAATTAATTCTTTTAACAGGTTTAGGTTTTTTTCAGGTAATTGTTCACATCGAATTCACTATATTTAGCTCTTGGGGTGGACATAAAGACCTTCTGTACCTTTTAAACAAAGATTGTATTTCAAAAGCAAATTTCTGTTTAAATGTGTTGATGTAAAAGGCTCCCTTTTTTTCAGTAAACATGACTTAGATTGAAAGAACAATTTATTCGTTGTTTCCCATTACTATGTAATTTTTGCTTTTCTTGCATCTTTCTCTTGCTTTTAAAAGCCGTAAGATGTCATTAACACTGCATTTTTTGTCAATCTTTCCTAATGGTTGGCAAGAACTCATTTATACTTGCTTTGCTCTAGTGTAGAAAGTGTATGAGTAAAACAGCACACTGAAAGCTGTATGTGTCACTGTCATTTATTGAATTAAAAATAGTTAAGATTGTGGCAGTTTCTGATTTATGTATTGTCCCTTTCAAGGGCATTTTAAGGCATGCATTATGTTAGGAGTTTAATCTAATACATTTCATTTGTATGAAATAATTCTTATTTAATTTGTGTACATAATCTATGTTTTTAAGGTTATGTAATAAAGTTAGTGACTTAAGGAACTGAGATTTTCCCTTTTAAGACCTTTGAAGTAAACGACTTTTAACTTTGATTATCTGATGTTTAAAGTGTCTTATTTTCTATGTGCAATTCCCAAACCCTATTAATATAAAACAAGAAGTTATAGGTAATATAAATCACAAATATGGACATCATTTAACTTAATACTTGAATTTCAAAGTTATTTTTTAGCAAACATCAAATTAGATCCAATATAATAAAATAAGGAGCAGTACTAAAATTACTCTCATCAAACATCTACATGCTTACATTTAATATGTGCTGATCATTAAAATAGAAGAAAGTGCATTGATAGCATTGTATACAAATGCTTTATTGCAGGGAAGATTTAACTTGCTCATGGTTTCAAATGAAAACATATCTTACATCATTTATTTTGTTAGTTACAGGATAGGGAATATATTCTCAACAGCCTTGAGAGTCAGCGTTTCTTTTTCAAACTATTAATGACCAATGGGAACTATAGAAAAATCCATTCATCAGTGTTTCTTGAACACTCATGTGAATTGAAAGTAAAACTCTTTTAGTTTTTATAATTAAAATTTAATACTTATTTTAAAGAAAGTAAATCAAAAAGTTACTAACCATTAAATAGGCAGTTTTCTAGAAGGCAGTGTCTTAGAAAACTTGCGTAAAAACCCTAATATCTTTAACATAGTGTATTTAGAAATCAGATTTCTTAATGTCAAGCAGGCTTCTTAGAATATATGAATATTAACAATAATTAAAGGTATATTGAAACTATTTCTATTTAATACAAAGAACTTGCGATCAATTTCAGTAGTATTTAAATATGTTCTGGCAGATTATTTAGTGCCCATATTTTATGCACGGGATTTTGTCATTTTTATAAATTATGTATTCCTAAACATTGTGTTGCTAAAAATTAATTTGATTATAATTTTGGAAAGCGAGTACTTGATTCTGAGCACCATCTGCTATTCTTATAGCTTCCGTTAAGATTCCATTCAATAAAGAATAGAAAATTAAAATGCCATACCTTAGAGAATGAGAATCTCCTGCTTAAGGGACATTTGGATTTTCCAGCTCAAAGAGTACTTTAGATTATTGCCATAGAGAATAATGTGAAGCTCTTTCTAATTTCTGAAGTAACTACGCATAAGTAACAAATAGTCACCAAGTTTTTGTAGTTGAAGAAGAATGGAAAGTACTGGAGCATTAATTTCTATTCAGGAGAATATCTGTCTTGATCCCTGGTTAATTGATCATATATTTCTCTCGTACTTGTATTAAAATTGCATTGACTCAGACTAGTTAAGCATATTAAGAGCTTGATTCATTTGCATTTTTTTATAAGTAGAGGGACATATTAGACTCAAATAGCAGCGCTTCATTTTGAAGGGAAAAAAGCAGGGCAAAAACTCTTTTAAGACTGTAGAGTCTTTTCTGACAGCTAGTCAGAGTTAGAATTAGTTCAAGGAAATGTTAATAATGCACTGCCTGGCCTAATCCCTTTGATATCACCAGGTAGCCTCCTGTTCATGGGTTAATTGCTTTAAAAGCGAAGGCAATATTCTGAGCGGTGGGCCGCTTCACCTTTTCACAGCTGTTACCATTGAGTGACAACTAAATCCCATGTGTAAGATGAGGAAGAGCTCAATCTCCAATTGGGAGAAAATTTATGTAAACCGCAATCCCTTCAGAATGTGCGGAAGTCATAGACTTTCTTGATTTACTCTGCTTTTCCCAGAAAGCTCTATTGTTCACTTTCCTAAGTCCCATCAACCCTTTGTAGCAGAATATCACAGCGGCAGCAGATAGCTTGAAATATATAAATGCTATCATAGCTCTGATTAATAGCAGTGCTTATGAGTCAAGTCTGATAACAGTGCAGCTCTCCACTCAATTTCAGATACTGCTAATGGAATCTGTCTTCTCCAATTGTAATATGAGAAGGCCTAATTTGCCATGGAGCTTGGAGCTGTCACCAGTAGGGGATTGTGGGGTCAGATGGGAGCTGCCAGGTTTTTGCCCTGCAGCTTGTATCTCTCACTTTGAATAGAGCAGCCCCCTGCCTGCCAGTTAGCTGATAGGCCGCCGTGGGGTTTATGCCACTATGTACAATAGGAGAGGGCTACATAGGCTGACTTTATAATTGTGAAGCTAGCTCATATTTCCACAGCTACTGTGCTGCATAATTTCTAATAAGTGGTTTTAACAAATGTCAGATTATGAAAAGTTTCCTCAATTACAAAAACTTATAAAACATTTAAATTGCTAAATCTGTTTCCTGCCGAGATTTTGCCACTGGAACTAGTCATCAGTTATTATGACTGCCCTAATAAATGCATATATTTCTTAAAATTACAAATAAAATATAGGTCATAACTCATATAGACTTGCCACTTTTCAAAGCCATAAAAATAGAAAACAATCTTAACAAATTGAAATATTAAGATATACTTCCCAACTTTGCATATTCAAACTCCTTAATGTTAATTCTCTATTGTTAAGTTGGTTGGTGTTGCTGATGTAGTTTAATACTTTCATTCTGTGGGTTTAGTTATTTGGATGTTTTAAAGTTGCTTTTAAGATACTTTTAAGTTTTCAGATACTTTTAGTATCTTAACATTGTGAAAATTATGCAACATCTTCTAAGTTTTCAGTTAAAAAGGATTGGGTATGAAAGATGTTGGCTAGTGCCTTTGAGAATAATATGTTGAAATATACTTTTACCAGTTTCAGTTTTACTACTGAATGCAAAGTATACTATCAACATTGTCAAGCTAATCTTGAGGTCTTGTGTGTTTTTACAGATTTCAAATAAAATGTTCTAAAACATGTAATTTGAGGGTTATTTTAAACTGTGATGTACCTCAAGAAGGTATTGCCTTGCATTTTGAAGTTATTTGGCATACCATGAAAACTTAGTAAAATGTAAATAATGGTGATTCCTATAAAGACTAGTTCATTTTTTTTCTTTTAGGGGTATAAGTTGATGGGGTATAATAAAATGAATTATTTGAAACCTTTGTCATTTATTAATTAATGTATGAATCTTAATTCTAATATAAATAGTCTGATTATATCTTATTTATGGAAGCTCTTCATAATCTTATTTTTCCCATTTCAGTTGCATTTTTTGAAGGCTTTTTCATTTTTACCCCCAATTTTATATAGTGGTTTAAAATCAGGACTAATACTTGGTACTTATATGGTACTGCTGGTTAATATTTACATAGCTGAAAATACAGGTGAAACGGTTTACCTTTTGATTGATTCTCATCAAAGAGAATTAACCTTGGGGGGGAAAAAAGAGAATTAACTTTGGTAGGATTTTTTTTTTCTGGAGTTACAGTAAATTTGTCTGCAATTTTTTTTAAACTATGGAAATGTTTAAAAACATTTTAGACCCAGTGGGTGGTAGCTTCAGAGATACACCTTTAACATATCACATTTTCAATGACTGATTATGTTCATTAGGTCTAAACTTGAAAATGTTTACTTACATTCTAATGCTTTCTAACCTACCATGAATATAATATTCCCACAGAGCACTTGACATATATTACATGCCCAGTGCTGAAAGAACGTAACCTTAGCAGTACTTATATTTTCATAGCTTAGCTTCCCAGTATCACCATTCCCAAGGTAGACTGGAAAGATAAATATATGGCATTGATTATGTGAATGAACCAGAAGGGAACATTGTATCATTTTCACGAGCAAAACTCAACTCAGAAAGATAAAAACATGGAAGAGTAAGGATAATAGATTTGCTGTTGATTGTATACTGCTTTATTGTACTTCTTTCCTGTAATCCTTTGCACCAATTTGGTTGTCAATATGAATTGACACTAGCAGTAATTTCTTAAACATTATTGTTCATATGCTGCATTGTGGTCTGCCTACTCCCATTCCACTTACTTCAAGGAGTTCTCACTATAGAGGAAGAGTGCTGTAGCCTCCATGTTGGGTTCTTTTCATACAAGTAACACTGAAGGCCAATGCGTTCATTAAATTTATGAGGTACATCATGTGTGTATTTGGAATGAATTTCAGGTTTCTGTTATTTGCCTTTTGATTTAGGGTTAGACAAACATGTTACTACACATGAAAATCAAATACAGTGTAGTAGAAAGAAAAATATACCTTATCATCAATAGCAAAACAGTGTCAGTGGTGTAAATTGTAACCTGATTTATTCATTATGTCAACAGATGGACACTAGCCCATCCGTGAGGAAACTACTACACAATCAGTACTTTTCTTAGGAAGCTTCTTGGGTCTCATGAATTTTGTGGACCAAAAAGAAGGCAGTTATGTTTTAATCAAAGAATTCTGATACTTTAGGCTGCTTTTAATAGCATCACATCTTTACACTTCAGTGGGGAACCTCTGTCATTTGCATTATCTGGACGAAGTTTAAAGTACTTAACACCTTTCCCATACTATCTGTCATATTCTTGATATGTCTTTCTTCATTGTGCATAAACACTGTTCACTACTAGAATGTAAACTACATGATTTTAATGTTAACCAAATAAAAAGCAATTAGGAAGATTTATTTATTGCAAGTGTACTTCATAATATTTAATATGTGAAGTATTAAATATGTTTATATAAAATAAATCATACTTCAGTTACTTGGATTTGCTATTCTGAATCACCTTTTCTCTATTAGTGTGAAACCATAGAATTAAGTATATATTTATTAGCATAAAAACGTGATTGTGATTATTGATATTGATAGATAACTGTCCTTTATAATGCAGTGGTTATGGCCTTATAAGATTTTATTTTAGGGGCTAAGTGTGGTGGTGCTAGCCTATAATCCCAACTACCTAAGAGGTTGAGGAAGGAAGATCATAAGTTCAAGGGCAGCCCTTGGAAACTTAGTGAGATTCTGTCTTAAAATAAAAAATAAAAAGGGCTGGAGATGTAGCTTAGTGGTAGCACACTTGCCTAGCATGTGCAAATCGTTGAGTTCAATCTCCCAGTATTGCAAAAAATAAAAAATAAAAAAAGATCTTATTTTTCTACAAGTCAGCTTAGATTCTACAACTATGTGCTTTATTTGAAACAATATCTCCCTGATTTTGCTCTATGAGAATTGGATTGAGAATGGAAAATGTTTTTTCTCATAGTGTGGCTAGCTCATCCTAAAACGTTCTTAAGTTACAATGGAAAATACACTATTTGGTGAGTTCTGGTGAAAAGAGACTTACTTTATTCACAACTTCATTTGAATTTCTCTTCTTTTTCTCTAGTTTACTATTGGTTTGTTTAAAATAATTATCAGAGCTGGGGATGTGGCTCAAGCGGTAGCGCGCTTGCCTGGCATGCATGCGGCCCGGGTTCGATCCTCAGCACCACATACCAACAAAGATGTTGTGTCCGCCAAGAACTAAAAATAATAAATATTAAATAAATAAATAAATAAATAAATAAATAAATAAATAAATAAATAAATAAATAAATAAAATAATTACCAATTTCAGTAAAAAAAACTTAATTTTAATGAGCTAATTTTAAGATTCTACATTAGCATATTAATTGCTTTTTAAAAAAATAATTTGGTATATTCAAGAGAATAAAATGAAAATTGAAATAGGATTTCTTAATTGCTAAGTGAAAACCAATAGTGTTTTTGATTATGTCATTATTTTTTGAAAAATTCATCAGACTTAGTCTTTACATAGGTGAAAGTTTTGTCATATTTTGTAGGGAATTCATGTTTATAGTTCATCTGCATATGAAACTTTATGGATAATACAAGATATCTTGTGGGCTCAAATCAATAATTTCATTTAAAACTCATATTTAAATAAAAATGTCAGATTTGACATCCTTTCTAATTATTTTTACTTATTCTTTTTTGGTTTTGTTTATTTTGGTACTGGGGATTAAACCTAGGAGTGCTTTACTACTGAGCTATATCTCCAGACCTTTTTTAGTTTTTATTAGAGACAGGGTCTCACTTAGTTTCTGACACTAGCTTTGAACTTGCAGTTTTCCTGCCTCTGCCTCCTGAGTTGCTGGGATTATAGGTGTGCACTACTGCACTCTGCTATCTATCAGTGTGTGAAAGACAACATGAGAAATTGTGAACCTTCTGTATTCTATTATTCCCTTTGAAATATGCATTTTTGTAAACAAGGTATAAATCATATAAATATGAAGATGAAAGTGCTTTTTTAAGTAAATTATCCTTTCAGTACTCTTGCCAAAAGATTAAGACTTGACTTGAAATACAGAAAATGAGTATGCCTTAGTTTCTAGAAGATGTATCCATATCACTCTGTGTTTTTTAAAAAAATCAATGTAACAAATCCAAAATAAATCCTTGAATTTTTCCCTTAATTTCATTTGTTGCCAAGACACTATTTTTATAATTATAAAGCCCAACAACAATAAAGGACATGGATCTTGAAAGACGCAAAATGTATCCAAATATCAAAACATCTTTTGTCTTAACTTTTTACACTTATAAAAAAGAGAATTCTTTCTAAATAATGGCATACATATGATTTTATAAGCATTATTTGAAAATGGTTGGATAAGGTGAGGTAATTAGAAACTGTTGCTACTTGAAGCCCATTAAAAGCTTAAAATAAAATGTGTCTAAAATTTTAAAAGGTATATAAATGGGAAAACCTTTAATTTTCAAAATGTTAAATAGCTTTTATAGAATGCAGGCACACATACATGTACACATACACATGAATGATGCACTATTATGTTGACATGATTATCCAGGGGTCTTAATAGTCCAAAAATAATTCCTTTGACTGAAACACATTGTATAGGGGGTTGCATGTTTTTCAAATCTGATTTCCTTATTGTGTCTTGATTTGATTACAGTTAAAAGTTTAGATGCCTGGCCTGGGAATATGGCTTAGTAGGAGAGTGCTTGTCTAGGGTATAGAAGGCCCCGGGACTGATTCCCCAGAAACACCATCAATAAAATAAACTAAAATAAACTCTCTCTATTCAATACACACTTAATAGTTAAAATATATATCTATTTTTGCAATTTAGTGAAAACCTGGAGAAGGAGCAACTACCCTAGTCTCTAGTCTTAAGTTACCCTAGTCTTAGTGAAAGTCCTTTAGGGAAAAACTTAGAAAAGGTGATGCTTACACTGAGTTGTAAATAATAACTGTAAGTTAGCCATGTGAAGACAAAACAGTGCTCCGGATATACAGAATCTTATTCACAAAGAAACCCAGAGGTGGAGAACCAACTTATAAGTAAGTGATTTACATGTCATATAGTGTTGTTGAAACATGGAGTTTGAGAGGGGTTATGTTAAATGAAGCTATGTTTGGGCTGAGATTAGAACATGAAAGGTCTTGACTATGGTAATGTGATTCTATTATAATTCAAGGGGAGTCATTAAAGGTTTAGATGCAGGAGTGTGCTAATATCAGGAATGTGCTAATATCAGGAATGTTTGTGAAGGCAGAAGACTTACCATACTATTGGGCTGGTTTGAGTTCCAGGGGATGATAATAACTGAAAGAGGGCAGTGGCCATGTGAGTGAAGAAAAGTTGATTAGTTTCAAAATAATTATGATATAAAATTGATAGCATTATGAAGTATGTTTAACAGGGAGTGGAAGCCTTGATGGTGACTCCAGGTCTCTTAACTTGAATAACTAAGGTAGATAATGAAAATCATGAATATAGAATGTACAGGAGTAGGATCCTTGTGAGCAAAGAGGGTGGAGGTTAATTTGGTGCCCATTAACTGCGATGTTCTATGGGACATCCAGAATTGGGGGGAGTGGTACTGGAATGGGTATATAGTAATTGGTTGGAGTTACATAAATCTGAAACTAAGAGAGCAAGTAGTGCTAGGGACGATTTGGTGTTTTCAGTTTGTAGTTGTCAGTTGAATTCAAGATAATAGATAAAGCTGACCAGAGTATGTAAAGTTAAGAAGAGCAAATTGCCTGAGAAAGAAATCTTGGAAGAGCCCAGCTTTCAAGGAATTATTGGGAAAAGAGACATTCAGCGAAGACACAGAAGGAAGATCCAGAGCTATATAAGGAAAACTGGGGGTGTCGTGGTGTCCTAAACAAAAACCTAGTAGAGTGAATCTGGGAGAGTGATCATCAACAGTGTGCAACATGACAGAAAGGCCCAGAAAGCCTATGAGTGTTGGGATCCCCAGACAGGAGTTACAGTAGTGTGCTAGGGTAAGGAAGGGGACAGAGGCTGCAGAGATGAGGCTGATACTGAGCCTAGCCAGACCTGAAACTGTATGAAATCATCCCTGATGTCAGCTTGCTTTTTAGTCATTTATCTCTATCACAGTAAGGTGAACAGTGTGCTCAAAAAATGCTCAGGAAATTGGATGAGCAATATGATGAGACTGCCTACCTTCAGAATCAGTGAAGGAATTGAAGGGCTCCAGGCTTCAGAAAAGCCTTACTGACTTTTCAGCACAAATCAAAGACTCAGCTTGCTGGGTGCTGGTGTGGGGGATCCCATCTCCTTGTCAGCATGCATGTGAAGTTAGAGCACTAGGCTGCACACTTGTTGTTCATTGCACTCCACCTGCAGACTTCTTTTTGCATGATGTACCGCTTGGCTCTCAGGACAAATTACTTAATTTTACTGAAAAATCTTACAATTTTGAGAAGAGCTTTGTTAGACTTTTTTTTTTTTTTAAATCATGGGCTATTTTCAACAATGGAGTTCAGTTTTGGTAATTAACTAGTATGTTCCATCCTTGAACAATTTGATATCCTTTTCCCCAAGCTACTTTTCACTCCCTGGCATGATTTTAGCTTTCTGGTTTACTCATTTCCTTGATGCCCCACTGTCCAGTTTAATTGAGACCTACAACCCCTTGCTCATCCTTATCTCCTCCCTCAACTCCCTACTGGCTTTACTTCCTTCTTTAATTCAATCTGGGGCTCATGGTTCATTACTTGAGCTCTCTTTCCTTCTTATCCTTCTGTCCTTCTTCCTTAAGGTTGGCTCTATCCAGACTTCCCAGACCTGGTTCTGTGCAGTCATGTGGACTGATACTGCTCCTCTGAACCCAGTCTCTGTAGTCTCCAACCTCAGCTGAGCATTTATTGCTAACTACTAGGCCTTGTGTGTATCTCTCCTGGGCTTGTAGAGTTTTTCCACAATAAATGTTTCCAATTACCTCTACTTTTCTTAATCCACTAATTTATATTACAAATTTACAAGTTTACAGTCAGTGGATTCTAAATCTTAAGGTAAAGTCAAAGTTTAAAGGCATCATGTTCAAAGTATATGCATCTAAGGAAGGACAGAATGGCCTAAAAGATTGCTGAGATCATCACCAGAGCAGGAGAGCCTCAGCAGGGTGTGGGTTGATCCAGAATCCTCAAACACACCCATGTGCAAAGGCCTCTGTGGTTGCTCCAGACCCTCGGGTTGCTCCAGCCTTCAGGAGGAAACAGGTGGTTTGGTGAGTCACCCCACTTGATTCTTTCAGTATAATAGGCTCAAATAACTGCTAATGAAAGCTAGTCAGGCCATCCCAACTGGAAGACAACTCAGAAACAGGCAAATGAGACTGTAAACTGCATTAGGTTGAGTATCGTGTTTGTTTTTAGCCACTGTATTCCCAGCACATTAAACGGTAAAATTTAGTAAATATTTGATAAGTGAATAAATATAATAACTCTGGGGGGAAAAGTACATGCATTTAAAAAGAGACTCAGAGTTTGGCCTATAAAATGATATTGAAATAAAAGAAGTTTATAAGGCTTAGGCTATATAGATTATTTGTGAAAAGTATTATTTATGATTTAATGTATTATTTGGGATGACAGAGCAACCAAAATATTTCATATTCTACCATTCTGTTCTTGGAGGCACACTCTCTCTCTTCTGTTTTCCACAAGGCTATGAGAACTTCAGCCTTTATTTTCATAATTTAGTCACACAGTTTCTCTTGAAAAGAATAATATAAATTATATTAAAGAGGGAAAGCAGTGTATTTCAGTTAAAATTTTTGGTTGAAAGCAATTGGATGACTATGATTAGCAGAAAAGAAATGTATTAAAAGGAAGTTGGGAAGAACTTTACAGTTCAGTTTTAAAAAGACAAATAATGTAAGAATTGGGCAAAGTATCTGAATTGACATTTCTCCAAGGATGTGTAATGTCCAGTAATGACCAGTAAACACAAGAAAACATGCTCAGCATCCTTAGCCACTAAGAAAATGCAAATCACAAGCTCAGTGAGATACCACTTCACACTCACTAGGATAGCTAGAATTAAAAAGCCTGGGTAACAGGTGCCCATTAAATGTAGAGAAATCAGCCCCCAGTACACTGCTATTGAGAGGCAAAAGATTCACTACTTGTTTTTCTTCAACTTATATTGAACTACAACCCAAATTCCTATAGACCTACCTTAAATTCCAGGCAAATTCATTTGATAATAAAAAGATTGAGATTATAGGTTTGATTTCCATTCCTTTTTTTATAATTAGTTACTTTCTCTTTTCAGCAGCCTTACAGTTTTTTTCTCTGATATGGAAGAAAATCAGGTGTAAGAAACTACTGATTATTTATTATAAAATTATCCTAATCTTGAGAGAGGAGAAGGGAAAATTCAGATTATACACTTTGCTATTGTGGGATTACTCTTCAATAAAATGCTAATGTATCTATGTGTAAGTCTTAAGGTGACTGGGTAAGTTTTATCACTGAAATTGATAATTTTAGGTTCAATTTGTAAAACCTTTTGGAATATTAAAAGGCAGTTAACATAGTTCATAACTAATAATAATTAATATCAACAGTTCAAATGCTTTGGGATGAATTTCTGAGTGTAATAACATGTTTAAAATTATGGATTGTGAGTTTGAGTTTCCTGAGAATTCAGTTATACTTTCTTCTCAGTTCTCTTTAATTGACCATTTGATGGTTTTAAACTTTGACAAATTGTCCTTTCAAAAAAGTAATTTTAAAACCTGACTCCATCCAGGTGTGGTAGCATACACCTGTAATCCCAGCAGCTCAGGAGGATTGGGAGTTCAAAGTCAGCCTCAGCAATTTAGTGAGACCCTAAACATAAAAAAGGCTGGTGATGTGGCTCAGTGGTTAAGTGCCCCTGGGTTCAATCCCCAGTACCCAAACAAAAACCTGACTCCAGAGGGTTTTGAATGCAATTCAAGATTGTAATGTGTTGTTTTGATAAAACATGGAAATAAACACAACTCTAATAATTAACAAAACTTCATTCTAGTCTATTCTAGACTCCAGGAGGTCCATATTTAATCAGTTAAAAGTGTAATTTATTACTAAGATAAATTATTTGACATTAAAACTAAACACCCATCTTTTTAACCCACATTATAGTGGCACCAGATGGCTATACTAACAGTTAGAATCTCTAGTTCTCCACTTACTTGCCATAGTACTTTGGAAAAGTTACCTGGCTCTTCAGCTAGTTCATTTGAAAAACAGGAATTTGTTGATTTTTTTTTAAATTGTATTTTGACAAGATGTTTCAGACTAATTTGTATTTAAATCACCTATACTCTGGAATCAATCATTTCTCCAAGGATGCTAATTTATATTTTAAGTAGAGAAAGGACTTTCCAAAATAAAATTGACAGATGGAACTGAGGTGTTCCTTTAAAAATGTTAGAAATGCTTTAAGGTTAATTCATTTTCTTCCTTTGTGTGCATGAGTGTGGGTACTTCCCATATAAAGTTCAAATTCAGTTCACATTTCAAAAACAAAGTCAAAATAAGCGATACAGACAATCAAATGTTATTGATGTTCAGAGATGGGATAGAAACCTGGAAATTGAAGAGAAATTTGAGAAAAGTATAAGCTTTGAATAAGTAGGACCAGGGAAGACATCTGTCTGGGGTTCAATGTGAACAAATGTGTGGTGCTAGGAATAAGCATGTCATATTAAGGAATTTTGAGGCACTTGACTAGTTAGCAGAAATAATAATGTTGGTAATTAACAGATGGATGGGGTTTATTTTATTGGAAGCCTGTATTTTAGGCTGACTCATTTAGAATTTATCCTACAGACAATGAAGTGTACTTAAGTTTTGAAGCTAGGTAATCAGAATATGTTTTAGGAAATTTAGTATAATGTCATATTACAGAATAGGTTGTAATACAGAGGACAAGTCAGGAAACTACTAAATTAGTTAGGTCTAAGGCATTGTGAATATAAACAAAGAAAATTAGGAAACTAATTTAGAATGAAAAAGTGACTTTAGTGTGTTTAATCAGGATCACTGGGAGAGTAAAGAACTGAAAGAAATGGGAAACTGATGGTTTCTTCATAATAGAAATTCAAAGGAAAAACAAGCTTGATGATAATGATTTGTGTGTGTGTGTGTGTGTGTGTGTGTGTATGTGTGTATGTATGTATGTGTATGTGCATACACATGCACGCTGGGTATTATTGAACCTAGTGCCTCTCACACAGTATGTATGAGCTCTATTCCCATCTTCTGTCGATATTGGAAATTTTACTTCTTTTTCTGTAATAGGTAAAACATAGTTGAAAATTAGTGACTTGAGACAGAAAATATCAAAATTATTAGGCTTAATAATGCTTTCTGAATTTCTTAACACTGTTAAGAAGTAGATATTTAGGGCCTTGCTTATTGGCATCTTCTGTAACCCAGCAGCTTGGGAGACTGAGGCAGAAGGATCACAAGCTTGAGGTCAGCCTCAGCAACTTCTCAAAACCCTGACGGAAAATAGAAATTAGAAAGGACTGGGGATGTAGCTCAGTAACAGACAGACCATGGGTTCAATCCCTAGAACCACATAGAAGAAAGCAAGAGAAGGAAGGAAGAAAGGAAGGAAAGAAGGGAGGAAGGGTTTTTATAGTTTAAGATTTGTAGCAAGGTAGGGAGTTGTTTCTTTAGGATGTTTAACACATTACCAGTCTTATCAGATCTCTGGATCAGGATCCAGATTTCTGATGAATTTGAAATGCATGACTCCTCTGGCATTTGAGGATGTGACATTTGTTTTCAAGTATTGCATTAGATTCTTTTGCCATTATTGAAATTCTCATTTCTATTCCGCTCCTAATGTGCATATATATAATTATATAGTTGAAATTATATCTATACATAATTTCAAACTTCTCAACTTTGTCTAAAAAATAACAAAAACATTAAAAACTAAGAACTTAGCTGTGCACAATTTAACATGATCAAATACCATGACTAATGCCAAGATAAAGATAGAAGGTACCTAAATTCAAACATACCACAAAAAATGAGTGAAAATAAGTATTCCTGTATATGGTTTTTGCCATTTCATTAACTTACACTTAAACATGTCTAAATCTTAATCAGGCTATCCTTCTTTGTGGATAAAGCAAGAAAATGACACAGGTTCAGCCCTAGTTGCTGTTTCTTTAGGTTTTCTGAACTGTCTTTGAGTCCTAGAGAATGTGTCTTAGAAGAAATCTCATTCTATCCATAAGTTTGTTCATTTGTTTGTTAGTAGGTGAATGTTCAGGCTTCCTAATTAAAATCTGTCGAAAGAAATTATTACATGAAGTAATGTATTAACCATATAATGTGTGGGGAGAGTGCTGGATGACTGTCATAATTTCTGCTGGGACAGTTTATAAAAAGGAAAAGAAAGTCAGTCCTTTTTGTTGGGAAAGAAGATTTCATGTTATCTGTATTTGCAGGCTTTCTGGCTCATATGCTGGAGGAATCCTTGCTGCGGGGGTGTTTTCATTTTCTCGTCTAACATGGCAGTGGTCCATCACAGCAGAGGTTTTTAGCTTAAACAATCTGTTTGTGGGGCTGCTTATGGCTCTTACTGTACATTTTGAGGAGGCAGCAACTGCAAAGGAGAGATCAAAGGTAACCTATTTGGATCAAAGTGAAATCATTTTTTTTTTGTTTTAATTTTTGGACAGATAGCTGCATTTCTTTTTAACTTTGGTTTGGATGCTGTTTATCTATTATGGTTACTGTCAAGGTAATCTAGGCATGTTGAGAGAGAAAATATTCTCAGTCCTTTTATTGTGAATGGAAGTATAATAGCCCTCATGAAACATGGGACTTTTCCCCCTCAGACTTCGGAAGTGGTTTGGAGAATGAAGGGGTTATGAAATCCCTGTGAGTGCTTTGGGAAAGGCAAGTTTGTTGGTTCATGCACCAACACTTGCTTGTTGATTACCATAAGGTGCCAAGCTTTGGATTGACCTTACATCATATACCATTATGGTATATTAATTTACTCTCTTATTGTGAAAATGATCAAATTTGTAATTTTCTAATTAAGAGTGTCAAGTGTAAAAGCAGAGTAGTTCAAAAGAGATTGCAGTGAATTTAAGACAGATACTAGGATCAAACTCATTCTAAGTGTGAAAGAACCCTGCCTTCAAAAGCTTACTGTCTGCTCATTGCAGAAAATACTATATTGCCTTTGTATAAGCAGCTTTGTGTTGTGAAAGGATATAGAAACAAAAAGACTTCATGATTTACCTGTGGTTCCCATAAGTAGATCTGTGATGCTATTGTTTTATTTTTCTAATTATGTTACAGAAAAAATATTCAGTATATTTGTTAAAGAAGCATAAACAGATTTTATTCAGGTTCAGAGGTAGGGAACACTTCAGTGGGGTTTTGTAATAGGGGAGAGAGATCAGGCTCAAGTCCAAATAACAATGAATAATGAGAATTTGTATCCAAGGAGCAGGCTGGGTGAAAGTGAACGGAAAAATTACTGAGAGGAAACATCAGGGGTAAAGGAGGATTCAGACTAAATTGGCCTAATGGGATTCTTGCTGAAGGCAGGCCAGGCTGATCTGACATCACCTAGGGCAGGGTGAAGGATAGAAATTGGATCAGTGTGATCATATATCCAGGGTAGAGATTTCTAGTTAAACTGACTGAGTATTCTTGATAAAATTGGACAATGCAAAGATGAACACAGTATCTAAAAGCCAGGGCTGAGTTGAGAAGAGAGTTCAGAGGAGCCTGCCTAGAGTTTGGTCAGGAAGAAAATCCTTGTGGGCTGGGGATATAGCTTAGTTGGTAGAGTACTTTCCTCATGCATAAAGCCCTGGGTTCAATCACCAGCATCACAGAAAATAAAAAAATAAAAATTTAAAAGAAGAAGAGAATACTAATCAAATATGAAATGAGTAAATGAATACATGTTCAAAAAAAGCAAAATACCACCCAGATATAAATAGGTTTCTAAATAAAAGATGTTACATTTTATTTATTTAGAAGGAGAAAAAGTAAAACAGAATTATTGGACTTCAATTATAGATTTTACTCAAGTAAGAATCATATAGTAGCCTGTTAAGATTTACTAGTTGTCGTACAGGAGTCTCTAAGAGTCAGTTTGAAGATAGTCATTTAAGATCAAACTGCAGTTGTTTAATGTGAGTGAACAACATTAACAAAAAGTAATGATGATAGGGGCTGGGGTTGTAGCTCAGTGGTAGAGAGCTTGTCTTGTACGTGTGAGGCAGTGGGTTCAATCTTCAGTACCACATAAAAATAAATAAATAAAATAAAGATATTGTCTGTTTACAACTAAAAAATATTTTTAAAATGATGATAAATACTAGTTACTGTTATAATTGCTTACATCTAACAGATTGATCTTTACCTGGCCTATGATGTTTGGTTTAGTGGTAAGAATGGCTTTTTAGCATTGTGCTTACTTAGAGTTTTAGGTGAATTTTTAACTTAGGTGTTTTTGTTTCTTTGTTTCTTTCTTTTTTTTTTTTTTTTTTTCCTGTTTGTTTTCAGATAGCTAAAATCGGTGCTTTCTGCTGTGGCCTTAGCTTATGTAATCAGCACACAATAGTCCTCTATGTTTTATGCATAATACCTTGGATTCTCTTTCGACTTTTAAAAGAGAAGGTAGGTTTTGGAATTTATAAAAATAAAATTAATAACATTTTGTTTAGATTCAATATAGCATTTGTTTCATCAGAAAACTTGGGGCTTTAATTTTTCTTGAGTTTTGTGTAAAGCATAAATAACCTTAAGCCCTAACAATATTGACTGGAAAAAAAAGGATTTACAAAAATAATGTAATATTGATTGCAGTGGCATGTGGCCTATTTCATAATTTTCTTCATGATTCTGAAAATAGGTTAAAAGGACTTTAAAGCAATAATACTAAGTTTCCTTAATAGTTTTATTATACATTTAAGGACACAGAGTGGTATAGTAGTCATTCATTCATATTTAACTGTTTGTTGAGTGCTTGCTCTATGCTGTATCCTTGCTCTAAGTGTGGAGATTTAGCTCTCAACAAACAGACAATATCCCTGTAGTATGAACTCATTAAAATCTCTGATAAATAACAGTCCTATTTTCTCAGGATATTTCTCTAGAATTAAAAAAAATGATTTATTTTTATTTCATCTTTCTATGAAAGAAAACTTTTTTGTTAATTAAAATGGCAGTAAATAGCAATATAGGAAAATTACTTTGTTGGGCAATAGGAGATTTAGGTAAGGAAAAGGCAGGGAGTCGAGTTAGACATGAACTCTTGAAAGAATAAATGTCCTTTATCAGTCAGACTTTCTTTTAGTCCATATGCAAAGCCAGTGCCAGCTAGGTCATTTTACTTTATTTAGTTTTTGTTTGTTTGTTTATGAACAAATTCAGCTACGTTTGTCATTTTATTATTTGCTCATTATACCAATTATAATTAGAAGTATAATAGAAAACATACAAGTAATAAAATTATTATATAGTAATAGGTAAATAATTATACTAGAGCTTTAGATTATTATATTAACTATTCTTGAACACATTTAGTTTCTTAGCATCTTGGCAACAAAGCAAAAAGGTAATGTGGAGATTATAAAATTCTGATTATGTGATTAAAAAGCAAATAAAAGGGAAACATAACAGTTGACAGGAAAGAGCAACTTTTCTTGGACTCGAATTCTATGAAGTCAATCATTTCAGTCTCACATTTCAGTCACAACAGTTAGCAGTATCCAAATTTCATAGAATATTCAGAAAGTTCTTCATGTGACCTTTTATAGTACATATCATTGATTTTTTAAAAATTAAATGTATTTTTATAATTAAATTTATTTATAAAATTAATTTATTTTAATTAGGTATATATAACAGCAGAATGTATTTTGATTAATTGTACACAATTGCAGCACAACTTTTTGTTTCTCTGGTTATACATGATGTAGTGTACACAATATGTGCTGTCATACATGTACCTAGGGTAATGATGTCCATCTCATTACACCATCTTTCGTACCCCCATACCCCCTTCCCACTCCTCCCTCCCCTTTGCCCATCAAAATTCCTCCATATTTTCCATGCCTCCCCGCCCCGCCCATTATGGATCAGCATCCACTTACCAGAGACCATTCAGCCTTTGGTTTTTTGGGATTGGCTTTGCTTAGCATGATATTCTCCAGTGCTATTCCTTTACTTGCAAATGCCATGATTTTATTCTCTTTTAGCGCTGAGTAATATTCCATTGTGTATATATATCACAGTTCCTTTATCCATTCATCTATTAAAAAGCATTTAGGTTGCTGCCACAGTTTAACTATTGTGAATTTAGCTGCTATAAATATTGATGTGGCCGTGTTACTATAGTATGCTGATTTTAAGTCCTTTGGGTACATACCCTTAATTTTTAAAAAATGGGTATATAACATTAAAAAGTATAACTCAGCCAAAATTTCCTATGGAATACAAAACTGAGGAAGCCCAAATATTTTTCTCAGTGGATGCACAGTTGGGGGTCAACAGACAATATAGCCCTCTCTAAACATAGCCCATTTGATATCAGTCATCTTAACCAGAGATATAGCTTGACCTGAGCAGACCCAGGATAGGTGCGTTCTCTGGAAAGGACCAAGAGTTGATTGAAAGGAGAGCCATGTACTTCATATAAAACATGCAGGATTTGGAGTTGACAATTTAGGAGATTGGACTAAGGGCCTGTTTACCCTAGAATGAGATGAGCTACTGATGAATGATGAAATTTGGAGAACCATGACTCTTTAACATACTTCTTCTTGTTCATTCATTTATGGTACTAAGGATTGAGCCCAGGGATACTCTACCACTGAGCTATGTCTCCAGCCCTTCTTATTTTATTTTTAGAGGGTCTTGCTAAATTGCCTAGGATGGCCTTGAACATGCTATCTACCTGCCTCAGCCTCCCAAGTAGCTGAGATTACAAGTAGCTGCCTCTGCACCTGGCTCATTTCCATTCTTTAGGCTAGAAAATAAGGTCTATGAAGTGCAGGGGTTGTTGGATCTCACTTTGAGGGGATTTGAAACAGAGCAAGGATTCTTGAGTCAGTTGGTGTCAACCCTGACTGCTCATCTAGCTAGGAAGCTTTTAAAAAATGTGTGTGTGTGCATATGTGTGTGTGTGCACATACATACACACATATATAATAATGTAGTACAGATGCATATGCATTTTTTATATACATATATACATGTATGTATGTGTATTTATCCTGAAACCTTATCTAAATTATTTTGTTATAATTGAGCTGGGGTGGGGTCTAGACACTACCCAGATTATTTCAATGTGCATCTAAGACTAAAAATTGCTCTCCAGACTATAATAGCTTTCATGTAATTGTTTCCTATTTATTCCTTATGCAAAAGGAAAATTCTGCAACAATTACATCTTACCATTCTAAATTCAACTTTATAATGTACAAAAAGTGCCAAAACATAAACATTTACTTTCCTTAAACCATTTTTAAGAATAGCAAAGCAAAGGCATAGTTGTTTGATTAGATATTTGTAAGTTTGTAAACACATTACTGCTATAGAAATCTCAAATGAAATCAGTACTATAATGAAAACACTTCATTTTCAATTAAGAATGTTTATTGAAAATGCTAATACAAGCCAACTCCCTGTTCTGCATCTGGTGAATGTGAACTTTCTTTCTTACATTCATTCTCAGAGATGAATTTCTTATTTTCGAAAAGGAAAAGTTAGCAATTTCTAGTTATGATGTTTGTAAGAGACCCCCTTCCCCAGTTAACCAATATTTTTAATCTTTCTGGCATACTTAAATTTATTCTTATAAAACTTTGTTGATACTGCCTTTCATTATTGAAGTGTATAGATAAGAAATATATTTTCCCAAATAGGTATATGAGATAACAGTTTGCATATAACAACAAATTTCTTTTAGTATTATATCCTAAATATAAATTGAGGAGGAAAAAAAGCATTTGGGTGAGCCTGAAGATTATATAAGAGCTAATTTTATTTGTGTGAAAAATTTCCATGAAATGTTCAAGGCCCTTGTAGGAAGAATTTATTATCCATGTACAATCATAATAAAGTATATACTTGAAGTCAACTTCTAATGATGACCATGATGTAAATTGGTATAATACCAATTCAGTGTTTTGAGCCTATTCAAAATCAGCCAAATAACACTTGATCACTTCTAAGTGGGTGATCTCAGCTGTGCAGTGTACATGTCATGACATAGCTTTAAGTGTAGAAGATACAATAAACATGATACTTATGAGTTTTGCTAATGTTATTTGCTTCACTCAGATTTCACCTGCCATGTAAAGGAGTTCAGGCTGATGCAATTTTCTAGTAATCCACAGTAATCAGAAGGTTTAACATAGTATTCTGTGGTGACTTAATATAAATTGAGAGATCAGCTCTGAGCAAACATATTTGATGTTTTCCTTGATGTGTTCTTGAAGTTCCAGGATGAATTGACTAAAATAAACACTGTTCAAAAACACAATGTGCTTTAATGCAGGAGCTATCACTGGGCTATTTGTTGAATTTGAGTCTGTGTTTCTCTGCTGGTTTGCTGCCCTATATCTACCTTCCCATCTCATCCTACCTCAATCATGCCCGCTGGACCTGGGGAGACCAGACAACACTTCGAGGATTTCTGACACATTTTCTCAGGGAAGAGTATGGAACATTCAGCCTGGTAAACTTACATTTCAAGCCCTTGTGAGGAAACAAGTGGTTATATTTTATTGTTCAATCAACTTCATTGTTGATTGAAAGAGCAATCAATGTTTATCAATGGCAGTAGATAGAATTTCCATTTTAGTTAGTAATATAACAAATTTTTCCCTTGGAATGTTAGAAAAAAATCAGAATCACTTCATCCAACAGCAAGCTGTTGTATATCCCTAATATACTTTTCAGGATGATATGCATTAAAGGGAACCTATTGCCCACTGTTGAAGACTGCCTGCAGTCTTGGGTACCATTGTGAATAAAAATCTGTGAATAAAAATATTGGAAAAATGTGAAGGAAAGGAAACTCAACAATTTTAATTCACCTTTATCAAAGCATTTCTTTTTGAAGTAACATATTTGATTAACAATGTTCATGTTAGTATTTATTTTTTTAAGAAACATTTTTTTAGTTGTAGATAGACACAATATATTTATTTATTTTTATGTGATGCTGAGAATCTAACCCAGTGCCTCACACATGCAAGGCAAGTCTCTACCATCAAGCCACAGCCCCAACCCTTAGTATTTACTTTTTAAAATTGAAGGCCTATTTATAAATGCTTTGTAAAATATTGGTTCACCAAATAGAAATAGTTCTTTCCAAAGAAATTCAAAAGGGTAAGGAAGGAGAGGCCTGTGAGGACTTTGTAAGATAAATTATGGTATTGATGAGGTTTTGTTCATCAAATGAATGGTGAGTCTGTAGATTTTTTTAAAAATTCTTTGTCCCTAAAATATACATTATGTATACTTTTGTAGATAGATGTTAGATATTATATTTATCTTACATGGAGATTTCATAATAAAATAGATTAGTAAAAGGTAATTTTTATTTATTATTTTCACTTCAAAGTGTGATACTTTATATTCTGATTTACTTATATTGGTTAATGCATTAAATACAGATTGATGGCTCTTCCATATTTGAAATTTCTATCTTTCACACATAATTGTGAAATTTTGAACAGGTTATAATAAACTTCAATTAAAATTCTCCAAAAGAGGACTAGGGATGTGACTCAGTGGTAAAGTGCTTTTCTGGCATGTGTGAGTCTCTGGGTTCAATTGCCAGCACTAAAAAAAAAAAAAAAAAAAAAAAAAAATCCCCAAAAACGCATAAAGAGAGGCTATAACAAAAGTTTAAATAAGTCCACTGACTCATTAATGTATTAATCATTCCTGCTGAAATAATTTAAATGATTTTTAGCCAATTATTAATTTTTCATAAAGATATCCAAGTTTAGTTTTCACTACATTCAAAATTGAACAGGATCCAAAGTAAAGACTGTTGCATTATATATTTAAAACATGATATTATATTATAATGAATCAAAATCATTATAACATAATAACCTGCCAAGGCTTCAATTTAATATATGTACAAATAACCTTTCCTTTTTTGTGTTTAGGCCAAATCTGAAATAGGATCCAGTATGTCTGAAATACTGGTGTAAGTATAAATATTTAAAACCATTTGTAAATTAATTTGCTATTCGTTTTTCAAGATGATTTTTAGGGATTTCTAAGTCCCTGTCTTTGTAAAGAAGTGTGTCTGAGAAAGTTTTCACCTGTACAGTTAATAGTTATTTGTAAATATGGAGTTGTCTAATAGTTATTTGTAAATATGGAGTTGTCCAGGGGTCTAGCCTTTCCTTCAATGAGATAATGTTTAAAGTGAGCAGTAAATACAACAATGAATAAGAATATTGGGAGAATAATGAGAGCCCCCAAAACTAAAATGTTTCATCTTTCAATTGGGTACAGAATTTCCCAACATAGTGTTGCTTTATAAATAATTTTGCTCTTTGTTCTGATTTTTATATTGCCTTTCTTGGAGACATTTTATAACATAGTGTGTAGCATGATTTGAACAATTACTTTCTTGTATTTTTGGTTGGACCTATGCTTATTTAATTCTTCAGAGCTTCATTTTTTAAAATTATCTTTTGACTTTTTTTTTGCCTGTCCTCATCCTAAGCTCTATTTTGACTTACATATTTTTAATATCCAACCTTATTAGAACCAGCTTAAGCAAGTATATTTTCATCTACATTATCCAATAATGTTCTTTGAAAAATGGGTTAATATTTGCTTAAAATTTACACAGATTAAGACAACTTGAAAAATATTCATACCAACTTAAAAAATATCCATACCAATTGTACTGATTTATAAATTTCAGAATAAAGTAGGTTTCTAGAACACAAAAGTGATCTAACTAATTTCTAGTTTGGAACTTACATGGCCATTTGGAAAAAACTGAAACAAACAAACCATGTGGAGACTAGATCAACTTTCTATATGATGCAGTTCCTCATATAGAAATATATGCAGTTCATCGGCTTCTTAAAATTTCTTTCTTGTTTATTTACTAACTTGCTTCCTTCCAATCATCCTTTTTTTTCTTTTTAACCAACTTTTTTTCCAACTCCAAGATACATAGAAAATTATTGTTGTAATTTAATAAATAAAATTAAAATTTTAATAAATTTTCTTGTAATTAGAAAATACAAGTAAGCAAAAATAAGAAAATTAAAATTACCTGTCATCCCAATATAACTGCTATCATTAATCTGTTAACATTTTTGTCTATATCCTTCTGATCGTTTTCATATTTGTGTTTGTTTAAAATGGGATAATGTACATGTTTTATTAGTCTTTTGTTTTTCACTTTTACCTTATCTTGAAAATCTTTCCCTGCCATCATTTTTTAAATATAACCTTTTGATAGTTTTCACAACTGATTTTAAATATTTCCTCTTATGTCTGACTTAGACTTTTGCAGCTCCTCTTGCTTTTTTGGTGGGGAGAAGGTAGCAAGAAGCTCTGTTTTCTTTTAAAGATAAAGAGCTTTTTCAGGGACTCTGAACTTTGCCATATTCTAATGAACTCTATATGGAAAGACTCATTGCCTATTCCTTTCTACCGACCTTCCAGAGGTTGTTCTAGCACTTAGGCTTACTGTTACATTTTAGTTTAGCAAATTCTACATGAACCTCCAAAGAACTCTCAAGAGTAATCCTAGATTATACATCCAACTTTTATTAGTTGCACATAAAATTATCTACTGGGAAACTTAAAGGCCTCCTTTATATTCTAGTCATACCTGCTAGGTTTTATGGCTAGGAAAGGAAAAAAAAAAAAAAAACTAGACAAAAGTGATGACCACTCACACCTGCCCTGTTTGTTCAAATCAAATCATCATGTAGAATAGAGGCATAATCCTAGCAATGTCTAAGTGAGGGAAATTCTAGTCTTTAATTGTTTCAGGTGGACAGGAGTGTTAAGAAAGGAAACTTATAATTAAGTTATGAGAAAAATCCTTCAAAATGATGGAACCTAATCATCTACCCTTTTCCAGACAAGCAAATTAAATTCTTTCCCCATGCATATCTCTAAATTGCAATCCTGTATAAGAAAATTATTGAATCTAACCTTAGGCAGTGGCCATCTTTTAGAGCTTACATTTAAGCAACAGATCTCTAAGAATTAATTTTGAGACTGACTCCATTTCTTTTGAAGAAATGGGTCCCATGCTGGAATCAATTTTTCAAGTATATTTGCAAATGAGTTAGGATAACTTCTCTGAGTAGATGAGTCTCTATTAGTAAAATACACATTGTGTGCTTTTCATAATTATAGCATCACATTTTCTCCAGTAAATTTGCCAGTAGGGGTAAAAAAGTTTCTTGAACTGGTGTATAGAGTCATTTCTTTTTTAGAAATCAAAGACTGCTACAAGCAATAGCTATTTTAGAACTCAGATAACATTTGAGGAATACTTATTAGTTAATGGAAAAATTTAGTTTAATTGTAGGAGAAAAAATACATTTCTTTGAGCTTGCTTGGACATTTTCCAACCCAGAAATTTAGAAAATCAGGAATTCTTTTAAGGAAGAAAATAACCCTTGGCCTTTTCTTTCTTTGTGATTGTATCTCCAGAGAAGTATTTGAGCTAATTTTGCTTTCAGTTACTAAATTACTGGTGACCATGTCTACATTATCAACAAAGAAAGTTCAAAAACTCCTTTCAAACAACTTATCAATCAATCAGGAATATCCTATTCAGTATAACAAAATAAAAAATGTAGAACAATTTTGTATTCTGATCCTACTCTGATTTATATATGTTAATAACCAAATACTACAATCGGAAAACATCTTAGAACTGTTTATTTCTCTCTATGGTACTTTTTCTCCCAAATTTAAAAGGAGACAAAATAATTTTAAAATATGACTCCAGTTTTGTTCAGTGCATGATCAAACATTTATTCTGCAAATGATATTTTATTGGAATTAGTCATTTTTTTTTCTGACAACAATAAGTTATTTTGTTTTTTATAGTTCACAAGTAATAAATATGAGGACCGAACTATCGTACAACATTCAAGCCCTTGCAGTTTGGGCAAATATATGTCTAGCAAGAAAGTGAGTAATGTAATTCCTTATTTTTCTTTTGTTCATAAAGTGAACCAGTGTTTTAGCATGTCATTGCAGAACATTACCGGTATTGTTTTATGTTTCAAATAAATGACTGTTCTTGCTTTCTGTTAAGGCAAATATGTTTTGCTTTCCTGATACCTTATTTTATCTTCAATTATAAATCAATTATTTCAAAAACCTTATCAGTTTATTGCAACTAAAATAGGCAAGTCATGTGATATTTTAAACTTCTGATTTGATATTACTCTTCGTGTACTAATGATTACTGTATATGCAAAAGAAGCAAACAACTATTTATTTATTTATTTTTATAGTATTAGGCATTAAACCCCTGCCCTCTGCCACTGAACTATATCTGCAGCCCTTTTAAAAATTTTTTAAATTTATATATAGGGTTTCACTGTGTTGGCCAGGCTGTCTCCCTCCTGAGCAACTTCAGGCATGCATCAATACATTCAGCACAAACAACTATTTAAATTCCCCTGATAATAAAAGAAAGCCCTAAAAATATAGCACTGCTAATCTTTATTAATTTTTTATTAATTTATTTTCTTGTCTGTTGAACATGTGTATTTGTATATAAGTCAGTATATGTATGTACATCTATATTTATGGTTTTATTTACTTAATGTAACATTATATTGTTAATATTTTTCCATACCAAAAAATATTTAAGGTCATTTAAATGTCTACATAATACATTCCATCCTATGACCAAAGGAGAATTAAATTTCCCATTTGAGTGTTATTTTATTGCTTCCATTTTTTCCCTCTATTATGACACTAATACTAAAGCATTTTTATGGGTTGTTTATGCACATTTGTGGGTTTTGCTTAAAGATTTATGCCTGAATGTCAAATATTCAGTTATTTTGACACAAAGTCAGTGATTATAAGTATTTTTAAAGCTCTTGATAGAGATATTATGTAGTTAATTTTTCTCAAGGATTATACTAACATTCTCATACTAAATTCTCACCAACATTGATATAGTATTTCAGGCATGAAAATATGCTATATTTTGCATATGCTTGATTACTTCTTAAATTTAATATGATCAATAGTTGATATTTTTTCTGTGAGTATCCTTTGCTGCATGATTCTATTGTCTACAACATGCAATTTGAATAAACTTAAATTGCAATTATAGAAAATTATTATTTCAAGTTATATATTGAAATATATATAAATATATATATTTAAATATAAGTATATATATTTCTGAGTTCTATTCCAACTCAGATTTCAACACTGATGACTTTCTTTCTTCTTAAAAATGAAAATTTTATTTGGGTGTGGTGGTGCATGCCTATAATCCCAGCAGTATGAGGCAGGAGATTCATAAGTTCAAGGCCAGCCTGAACAGTTTAGGGAGAACTGGCTCAAAATAAAAGAACTGCAGTTTAGTTTTGTGATAGAGTGCCCCGGACACAATCCCTAGTACTGCCAAAAAAAATTTTAAAAATAAAAAAATAAAAGGTTTATAGTTACAAATATTTTTCTATAGTTTAAAGCTATTTAATGTTATTATTGATATTCATACATATAGATAATTTTGGACATATTTTTATTCGTTTTGTAGGGAGAGACAGAATTCACCATTAGTGTGGCTTTTTACTGGAATGTTTTGCATTTATTCATTGTTCTTCGCTTGGAGGGCAAATTTAGATATTTCAAAACCACTGTTCATGGGTGTGGTAAGTTTTACTTAGATACATCCTTTAATCAGAAAGTTTATGAAGATCGTGCAAACATGTCTCTTATGAACTTTATAAAAGAATGAATTATTTCAGGAATAATAAAAATTATATATACATTTTTACAAATCAAAAGTTAAATTATTGAGCCATTAAGATTACGGCCTCTTTTTAGGGAAAAAAAAATGCTATGTTTTGTTAATAGAGTAGTTAAACAGGAAAATAAATCTAAGGTAGACTTAGGTTAGTTGTGTGTGTGCATGTGTATGTGTTATATGTGTATACACTTACAAATATATGTATTTCATCTAGAATATTTTTTAGAATAGCAAAATAAATATGGGTTACAACGAGGGGCTGTTGCCAACCTATCCCTTTACTTCTTACTTGGAAGTTCTAGGCCTGTAAAAAGAGCATCTATGTTTCTGTTTTCCTGTCAGCCATCTCTGAGATTAGGGTATTTCTTCTTATAATAGAAACTCTATAAATTTGGACAGCTTTTTTTGATAGCTGAAACCAACTAGTCATTTGTGTATGTGCTTAAGATGCCTAATAAAAAATGACCTACTTGATCATCAGACTTGGGAACAAAATAAATTAGTGTAAACGGTTAGGAGAATCACATTTATTACTGATAATGCTGAGATTGGAGAATGTGACTTCTAAGTGTGGGCAAGAGGACTTCCTTATCCTGCCAGAGGGGACAGGTAGTGCTGTGACTATGGGGCAGGCCTCACCCCTCCTCACTCCTACCCACTGTGCACAGAGATAGACTGTCCTGGACAAGTGCCTGCTTCTTGGCAGCTCACTTCCAAGAGGGAGAGGAAAACACAGGACTGTGTTGTCCCAATAACAGTTTCAGCTTCCCATCAATTCAGTTCCTACCCTCCTATAGGAAGAAGTAAGGGAGGGTAAGGAGAGAGGCCAGGATTATTATACTCATATAGCTTATGCATAAGGAAGGGACTATTAGGAGAAAAGCAAAAGCATTTCTCTACCTCTCCCACTCTAGATAATCACTGGAGTTCAGTATTAAGATGAAGTGTGAATCCCAAAAGGGAGACCCACATGTCAAACTGGGAAGGAAGAACTGTTCTAAATTGAAAATTTAAGTGACCTCAGGTTGGATTGGTGAAGTCAGTTAACAAGATCTAAATGACAGGAGGCAAATACAACTAGTTGTAAGCAGTATAAATTTTTTAAATATTTAGGTACCTGACTGATTATATGAACTAGTCAAGTGGACCTACTGTTTGCCTATCTTTCACAGGTGGAACGATTTTGGATGCAAAGCAATGCAGTGGTGGCCGTCCTCGCTGGCATCGGTTTGGCTTCACTTGTGTCTAAGACTAACCAAGTGCTGAATAGCAACGGGCTTCAGTGTCTGGAATGGCTTTCAGCAACTCTTTTTGTAGTTTTCCAAATATATTCTAATTATAGGTAACCCATGGCTATTTTTATGAAAAGTAGCACTTGAGCCAGAGAATTTTGAATATTTTACATTCTAGGACATTCTATTTTGCATTTATTTTTAACTTCTATTGGTTTCTAAGATTCAAAGTGAGGCAGCTTGGTCTGAATGTGGTAGATTTTATGTTTGGGGATTAATAAGCTTTTTGAATCAGAACCAGAGATTGTTTGTAGCATCTGGAGTATGTATAAAATTACATGATCTAAAATACCACTTAAGTGGGGAATAAAGAGATTTGGGGCTTTTTGTATACCCTAAAATAATTTATGTTTCAAAGATTTTTGTCTTTTGAATTATAACTGGCCCTTTACCAGTCAACTTTATATTAGAAAATATTAATTATTTTTAAATAAATTTCTGAAAGTTTTTAACTCATGTATTATTAGTATTGTATATATATTTTTTCAATATCTTTTTAATAATGATGATAATGATCTCTGTATAACATAAAAGATGTCAAAGTCTTAGATGATAATTAATTTATTTCCAGCAGTATTAGATACATTGCAAAAGTAAAAGAAAGAGTCCCTTGGCATTTTGTTATAGTGAGATTTGACTGTATTTAAAGGATTCAGTTTTCTTCTGGGTACAGTGATTGTGATTGGGTACGGTGTCATGCTTGTGATTCCAGTGACTGGGGAGTCTAAGACAGGAGGATTGCAAGTTTAAGGTTAGCCTCAACAATTTAGCAAGGCCCTACATATCTTAGTGAGACCCTGTCTCAAATTTAAAAATAAAAAGGGGTGGGGATTATAAATCAGTGGTAAAACACCCATTGACTTATTCAATACCCAGTACTTCCCCCCTACAAAAAAAGGTTAAATTTCCTCTTTTAACTTAACTTTCAAAATCAATGTTCTTTATAATCCCAGGTAGAGCCTGTGCTAGGAACATTTCATCTTCAGGACATCTTGGGAAGGGGCTGCATGACCCAGACATAGCTCCATCACTAGCTCAAGGAGGGCTCACCAGCCTCCAGTGTTTTTTAATTCCAATTTTCTCCTGGCTTGGGTCATCAAGAGCATTCCAGGGTCAGCACCAGAGATGTTTGCACAGGTTAGGTGGTTTATCTTGTTTTGATTTTTTTATTTACCCAAGGGAATGAAATAGATAGCAACTTTTCTGGTTGAAAAAGTATGAGCCATCACCTGGCAAAGTAGGAAATCATAGTAGGAAATAGTAAATGTTGCACTGATTGCAGAGGCAGGGATAATATTCTGTTCCTTGAAAGGTTTGTTTGCTTTTTGGTACTAACCTTGTGATTCAGCTTGAGGCATTGCTTCTAAGCTCCATAAAATGTAATAGACCTGATAATAAGAGAAAAGATATTGCTTGCCTCATCTTTTGATGCTTCCCCTGCCCCTTGTAGTCTTTCTCTCTTTTCATGGAAAGTTCTCAAAATTCATGTACTTTTTCTTTGAAGTTAGAAAGTCTACTTCATTCTTGAAAAGAATTGTACTGCTGTTCTTGGCAAGAACAAATAGTGTCAGGAGAAAAGTAGACAACTCAGCAGACTATTCCTTCCCTTCCTTCTCTTTGGTCTTATTCTCCAGTGGTAATTTTTCACCTTCCAGTGGAGAAAGGAACACAGGAAGCCTGGGGTTCAGGGAAATGGTGGGAAGGAACAACCTCTGCATGCAAGAAAATCATACAAATGTCTTATAAATATATGTCATAAATTGGCAGATTTCCTTTTGCATTTCTGAAAGTTCCTTTGGCATAAATGAAATTAACATAAATTACCTTAAATTCCAAGTGGAATCAGAAACCTTACTTTTGTTATATGAAATCGGATTACTTTTAGGAAGAAAAAGACTTATTCTTGAGCACTAACTGATTCCCTTTTTATGGAAATGATTATAAATTCTAGAAGTAAAGTAGTAGATGAGTGTTTTTTCAGTTGCACAATTGGGTCCTTTTTTTAATCAAATGATAGTGTTTTTTAATTATGCAAATTCTCATAGGATATAAATTAAATAGTTTGAAACAATAAATGTAGATTTGTGATAGGAAAAGAATGGTGTGGAAAATAAACCCAATGTTATTAAAATTATAGCAAAGTATTGCTATTTTAACATTTTTGATCTTTTTATTTAGCATTTGTGACCAAAGGACCAACACTGTGATCGATAAATTTGCAAAGAACCTTCTAGATTCTATGCCACATGATGCAATTATCTTACTCAGAGGAGATTTGCCAGGCAATTCTCTCCGTTATATGCATTACTGCGAAGGATTGAGGCCAGATATTTCATTAGTGGATCAAGAAGTAAGTATATGTAAAATGTATTTGGAATTTATCAATCATTTTAAAACATTTATTATCATTTTTAAAATACCAAATAGATACAGTGATTATAATCATTCTTAGGTAGATTATATATCACATTCTTTTGTTTATTTTAATTGTTAGTATTGTTTGAGTTGCTTCTTTCTCATTTAACCTGAATGTTTTAAGAATTATGTATTTCATGTTAGATTCAAATAATATGCTAGGTCTCCAGTTCACATAATAAACCATGAAAATGTTTATTGTACTGTAAATGTATTGTTAAGTTGTTTTTTTTTTTTCATTTAGCCAACTCAGCCATTTAAAGTAATACTGTCTACTGGTCTAGGGATTAAAATAAATTAAATTGAATATAAAATAAAACATACTGTGGTTAAAATAGCTACTTGATCATCAGAGTTGTGAACTCAAATAATTTCTCAAAATAAAAACTATTAACTACAACTCTGCTATGGAAATTTTGCATAATCTTTGCTGATCCTAGGACAAAAACATGTTAGGAGGGGACTTGTAAAAATTTTGATGGCAATTAAAACAATTTTCTGGAAATGAAGAACCATATTTAAAACACAACATTTGGGGCTAGAGTTGTAGCTCAGTGACAGAGCACTTGCCTAACACGTATGAGGCTCTGTATTCAATCCTCAACACCACATAAAAATAAATAAGTAAAATAAAAGTATTGTATCCATCTATAATTAGGAATATAAAAAATACTTTTAAAAACCCCTACAATATTTATTATTTAGACCATAATTATCTAAAAGGAAATAAATCTGGTGCTTTTAGAGTAGTCATCAAGAAAAGTGAAATTTTTAATCTTAAATGAATAATTATGATTGTTCAATAGAGCAATTATTAGGCACAATACTTTTAATAAATTGTGTTGAAGTAGAGAATAATTAGAATTTTTGGAGAAAAATAACACATTTGCAAATACTTTGTAGGGAAATTTGCAGATTATAAATATTTTATAAGCACTTTGCATTTATGTTATACACACATATTGATGAATTTAATCTTAAGTCTAATTCAAGTCTAGCTTCTGACAAAAGCTAGGTTATTCATTAATAATGTGGTAGATTATTTTTTGATAACATGATATTATTATGCTGTGATTTTAAATATTATTTGTAGCCCAGTAAAGTGCTGCTTAGCATGTATGAGGTCCTGAGTTCAATTCCTAGCACATGTGTGTGCATGTGCATGTGTGTGCATGTGTGAATACTGTTTGAGATATCAGCGGCTATAGTTAAGAAGTATGGATTTCAAAGAGTATAAGATATAAATTCAGGTTTTCATTCTATCATTTCCTAGATGTGACAGGGAATAACAATTTTCTTCTCAAAGCTTCTCTTCCCTTATGCATGAAATAGAAGTTATTATTCTATAAGCTAGGATCTTTTGAATGCACGAAAAAAGAATGCCTTAGAGTAACTTAAACTATGGAGTTTATATTTCACATAACAAGTAGTCTTAGATAGGTGATTTTAGGGTTGATGATAGAAGAAGCTCAATAATGTCAGAATTCTGGGGCATGGATGCACGGTTCCAAACATCACAACCTAAAACAAAGCAAGGTACTTCTGTTTGGGCCTGTCCCCCTCTTCTCTATTGGAAGTTTTCCAAGGCCTTAGAAATTCCCAGCAGACCTCCACCAGAGCTGGCTCGTATGCCCACTCCTGAAATATTCACTAGTAAAGTGAATGTCTGAGATACCTGACCAAAATCAAAGTTACTTTAGCAAGCAAGAAGACAATAGCTGTTAAATGTGCAATCAACAGGGTCTGATGCAATTGTTTCTGTAAAAGAAGGTTATTGTGGAAATTAAATAAGAAGCATGAAGGTCATAATGCAAACAGGGTATTTCAGCTTTTTGCTGAAAGCCTTGAGCAAAAAATTCCAATCCATTATTTGTTGAGTTTTATAGTGTTCACTTAGATTAAAAGTAATTTGTCACCAGGCCTGGTGGCGCACACCTGTAATCCCAGCAGCTCGGGTGGCTGAGACAGCTGAGACAGGAAGATCTCGAGTTCAAAGCCAGCCTCAGCAATGGTGAGGAGTTAAGCCACTCAGTGAGACTTTTTCTCTAAATAAAATAAAAATAGGACTGGGGATGTGGCTCAGTTGTCGAGTGCCCCTGAGTTCAATCCCCAGTACCAAAATAATAATAATAATAATAATAATAATTTGTCATTTTCATGTTAAATGACTTACATGATCTAAGTAAGCATAAGCACAATTGCTCAGATGTTAATATAAAAACAAAACTTTGAAAGTGCAAATAGGAATCTTTTCTTTAAAAAGAGGGTCTCTAACATATGAAAGTATGTAATTAACTATACATTAATTATACAATTAATAAAAGTGATTTTTCTAATATTAATAATTCATTTTAATCAAAAGAACATTAAAGTATTGACACTAATTTCTGTATACTAATAAATTCAGCCAAAGGGGTTAAAAACCCTTTGAGACCTAGATTATCATATGATTGAGGTTTTCAAGGGCAGGGATTATATCTTATTTATTGTAGGTAAGCAATACTTATTTTTTTGAATGGATGAATGAAAGAATGGAGTAATGATACATTTCTGTATTTTGTATAGGTTGTCTAGTCTGACCATCAAAGAAATTTCAACTTCAGCAAGCGTAATTTGAGAACTGTTCTGTGCCAGGCAATGTGCTAGGTGTACAAAAGTGAAAAGATACAGTCCCTTCCCCTAGGAGCTCACAGTCTAGTGAGGAATAGGCCTAGAGCTGTACTAGAGGTAGGTACAAAGTGCTACCTCTGCATGTCATTCTGGCTGTGGAGACTGGGGAGGGCATCACAGAGGAAGTGATAATTATACTGGTTCTGAAAGCTGAGTACACATTCTTTAGGTAGAATAAAAATGGGGAAAAACCACCTGGATCATCAAACACATGGAGGTTAGAAGGGTGAAGTGGCTCACACCTGTAATCCCAGCTCCTCAAGAGGCTGAGGTAGGAGGAGGATCACAAGTTTAAGACTAGCCTGAGCAACTTAGTGAGACTCTGTCTCAAAATCAAAATAAAAAGATTTGAGAATGTAGCTCCGTGAGAGAACACCACTGGGTTCAACTCCCAGGCCCACAAAACAAAATGCATGGAATTGAAAATAAAACTGAGCATTGATGTTACCTGATACAGTCATGTCTTAATTTTTAAAATTGTAGCTATACCCTTGATTATTCCTAAATGTATTTTTCAATTATTGAATGATAGTATATTCACATTTTAGAAACTTTTCATTGGCTAAACTTGGTTCTTTTAAAGAGATGTACTAAAAGTATGGCATCATATGTTATTTTTCTGGCAGATGATGACTTATGAGTGGTATTTACCGAAAATGGCAAAGCATTTACCGGGTGTTCATTTTCCTGGGAACCGGTGGAATCCTGTGGAAGGAATATTACCCAGTGGAATGGTCACATTTAATCTTTATCATTTTCTTGAAATAAATAAACAGTAAGCATTCTTTTCATATAATAGCTTTACTAAAATCTTAAGCTTTTCTAAAATTATTTCTGTGCAGCTGTGCCTCATCCAAAAGACCAATTTTCTATACCTATTTCCCTGTCACCGATGAGATTATCTTTGTAATTAAATTGAATATCTGTGCATAAATGAGGCCAGGCAAAAATAAATGTTATTGTTCTGGGCAAAGGAAAAATAAAGACAGATTAGCAAGAACAGCAAATAAGATCTTAGTACAATTCAGAGAAATTGGAGATGTGCCTGCCTACTTGAAATCATTGCAGGTGGATCGCAAGCAATTATAGTTTTCCTCCTGATCAACACTATGGCCCCCTTTTAAGTGTAAAGCAAATTTTCTTCAGAATAATCACTATATGAAAATAGCTTAAGGACTTTTTAAATAAAGGATAAGACAGTTTTATAAATAAGAAAAGCACCTACAGTTTACACTAGCTGAGATAAAATATGAGAATTGTGAATTTTATACCTGAGAACATAAAACTATTCATACTTAAGGTCAAGAATAAAGTACTTCTTCAATAGTATATTGTTGAATATTTCTCCTGTCCATTAAATACTTCAGATTGTCCAGAGCATGAAGAAGAAAAATTTATTTCATGACTTTTTTTTTCTTATAGAGGACTTTAGAAAATCTTTATAAATTCCAGAGTTAAATTATCCCTTGCTAAGAACATAATAGTATGGTATTTTCAGTGTTCAAAGCCTGTGTTTATGGTGGCTCGTGGAGTAATATAAAGGTAATAGGTATAAATGTGCTGTGAGAGCAACATTTAATTATTTCATTCTAGAATAAAATATAAAGAACTATTAACATCTCCAAATTGGCATTTTTGTGAATTTTGTTTAATCCAACCTCACAAAATTTACTATGTGGCAGCTTGAGTTAGGCCCTAGCAATATATAAAGATGAATGAGACTCAGTTCCAAGTCCATGTAGACCACAATCTAGTTGTATATACACATAGTTATGACTGTAACTAGTTGTTTATATACATAGAATATGATAAAGTCTACCCTAGCAATGCTTTGTAAAGTGTCAGAATAAATGCTTGATATGTATCTACTAAATAGCTGACTCAACTGACTTGAAAAGCTGAGTGTTCTGGCTTCATAGATGAGGAATCCATTAATTCCATCTAGGAGCATTCATTCAGCTTTTGTTTAATTAAATAGCAGTTGGTATGTCTTTCAAGGGATATATATTTTTTTTTTTCTATCAGCACTGGGGATTGAACACAGGGGCACTCTGCCACTGAACTACATCTCCACCCCTTTTTATTTTTTCATTTTGATCAAGAGTCTTACTAAGCTGTCAAGACTTCCTGCCTCAGCTTCTGGAGTAGTTGGGATTCTAGACATGTGCCATTGTGCTTGGCTAGTGTTAACATTTTGATAAGCTGTTTTTTGATTCCATTTAACAAATTATTTATTTATGCACATATATACACATAGACATATACTATATTTTCTATAGCAGGAATATCTCATTTTCTGTCCAGTTATTTTTTCCTGACAACATATCATGTGCATTTCCCATGTGATCAATAAAATGTCTTTGTTACCATCATTTTCCATAGGATTCATAATAATTTAACATACTATTTTTTTTATAAACTTTTGTTGTTTCTAGACTTTTGCTACTATTAACATGGTAATAAGCATTCTGACCCATAATGTTTTGTCAATATTTTTTACTAACGAAAATCACGTTTATTGTCTGCTTTAAAAATAATATGTGATTTAAAAAGTAGTATGTGTTCATTATAGAATAATAATTCAAGTTTTAATTTTTTACTACTACAAAGAGTGTGTCTCTAATAAAGGTTTTTTTGTTTTTTTTTTTTTGGTGGTGCTGGGAATTGAACCTAGGACTTTGTGCATGCGAGGCAAGCACTCTACCAACTGAGCCAAATCCCCAGCTAAATAATAAATTAATTTTTAAAAATTAAGAGTGGACCTATCATTCAGAAACAATTAATGTAAAAAAATGCATATTTTTTACAAAGTTGAAAGCACTTGTTTTTTCCTTCAATGTCATAAGAACATTTTCTTATGTTTTTATAAACTCTTTATAAATATTTTTAGTAGATACATATACTATGATTTAATAATAATAGGTTAATGCAAATCTTAGTAGATATTAACATTGTATCTAAAGTAATAAGCTACAACAAAAGCCTTTGTACATGTAATTTTTTGTGGATAGGTAGAATTTATTAGGGTAGAATAATCAATATTAGTAAAAAATAATAGTAATTATACTATTACTAATATTAACAATAATTAGAATATTAGTATTTCATTCAGAAGTAAAATTACTAAGTGTAAGGACATGAATGACTTAAAAACACTTAATAGGGATTTCCTCCCCCAAAATGTTGGACCATCACATGAAAACTCTTTAAAATGAGTACTTTTAAATAGAAAGAAGCTAATCCCCAGACACAGTGACACATGTCTGTAATCCCAGAAGCTAGGGAGGCTGAGACAGGAGGACTTCGAGTTCAGAGTCAGCCTCAGCAACAGGGAGGGGCTAAGCAACTCAGTGAGATCCCGTCTCTAAATAAAATACAAAAATGGGCTGGGGATGTGGCTCAGTGGTTGAGTGCCCCTGAATTCAATCCCTGATAATACCTCCCACCAAAAAGGAAAGAAGCTAAAATTTAGTTAGCAACTATTATTTTATGTTTAATTATACAGTAATTTTTTTCTTTTCCCTCTATTTTTTTGGGGGGGGCATACAGTTCTATGAATTTTAATACATGTATACATTTCTGAGATCACCACAACAGTCAGAATACAAAAGTCTGTTGCCCCTCAAGCTCTCTTTGTGCTACTCTTGTGTATCCATACTATCATCAGAGCCCTAACCTTATCCTCCACTGATCTGTTCTTCATTATTCTTCATTATTGTAGTTATAAATGGAATCATAAAGAATGTAATCTTTTGATAATGGCATATTTTACTCAACATATGCCTTTGAAATCCACCCAAGTTTTATATACTAGTTCATTACATTTTGTTGCTGAGTAATATTCTATTATATGGATGTACCACAATTTGTTTAGCCTCTCTCCTGTTGAAAACATTTGTGTTGTTTCCAGTTTGTGGCATTTACAGATAGAGCTGCTATAAACATTTATGCTTAAGTTTCTGTATGAATATGTTTTCATACCTAGGAGTAGAATTAAGCGATTTGTTTCCTTTTGAGTTTTAAAATTTTTTTATATGTTCTAGATATGAATCCTTTGTCGATATGTAATTGTTAAACATTTACATTTTCTCCATTTGTGTCTTATTATCTTATAAATATTTCTTGTGGAGATGAAGTTTTTTTTTATTATTTCAATGAAATCCCCAATTATTTTTCTTTTATGAATTATACTTTTGGAGTTGTTGCTAAGAATTCTTTGCTAATGCCAAGTCATGAAGATTTTCTCATGTTTTCTTATAAGTTTTATAGTTTTGTTTTTGCATATGAGATGCCAAATTTTCCTCACATTCTTTGTTGAAAAGATTATCCTTTCTGAAATCATTGAATTGCAATAACATCTTTCTTTTTTTGTTTGTTTTTTGATTCATATTTTATTTTTTTCATTGTTTTTATGTATTTATTCTAATTAGGTTTATTTGACAGCAAAATGCATTTTGATTCATTGTACACAAATGGCACACAACTTTTCATTTCTCCGGTTGTACACGATGTAGCATTGCACCATATATGTAGTCATACACATACCTATGGTAATGATGTCTGTCTTATTCTACCATCTTTCCTGCGCCCATGTCCCCTCCCTTTCTCTCCCTCCCCTTTCCCCAGTCAAAGTTCCTCCATTCTTCCCATGCCCCCCCCCCCCACACACACACTTATAGATCAGCATCTACTTATCAGAGAGAACTTTGGGCCTTTGGGTTTTTGGGATTGGCTTATTCTCCAGCTCCTGCAATAACACCTTTCTTGTTATTTACAAAAAAAAAATCCTTCTGGAATTTTTGGTTGGTTTTAATTTGATTAGTGTTTCTCATCCTTTTGCTTTTAACCAAACTATATCATATTTAAAATGGCTCTTGTAGATAGCATATGTTTGGATCTTGTTTTATTATAAATCTGTTTTTGACCTAGTTTATTTAAACCATTTGCATTTAATATGTTTAGATGTATGTCTACTTTTTTGTTATTTGCTTAAGTGTGTTCCCTATTTTTCATTTCACTGTTTCCACTTTTCTTCCTTCTTTTGTATTGATTTTTTTCTATAATTCCATTTATTTTATTTTTTTTTTGGTACTAGGCATTGAACCCAGGGGTGCTTAACCACTGAGTCACATCCCCACTTCCCCCCTTTTTATATACTTTTTTATTTTGAGATAAGGCCTTACTAAATTGTTGGCACTAGCTTTGTACTTAGAATCTTCCTGCCTCAGCCTCCTGAGCCACTGGAATTATAGGAATGTGCCACTGTGCCCATTTCATATTTTTTATTGAGAATTTTACTGTATCATTTTTACTATGTGTCTTGGTGAAGATTTGGGTTTTTTTGTTTGTCTGTTTGTTTGTTTTGCCTTTTAAGTCCTGCTTGCTCTTGAAATTATAGTATAAATACATAATTTTTTAATCTATTAAAGATGTTTATTTTAGTACTTCAAATGGAATGTAGAAATCTTGATTAAAGATAAATGATTAATGGGGCTTGGGTTGTGGCTTAGGGGCAGAGCATTGGCTAGCATGTGTGACTCATTGGGTTCAATTCTCAGCACCACATATAAATAAATAAAGGTCCATCAACAACTAATAAAATATTTTTTTAAAAAAAAGATAATTGATTAATGATTAAAACCAATCAAAAAACCCAGAAGGAATTTGTTATTGCAATTCAATGATTTCAGAAAGGATTAAATTCCTTTAATCTCCCCACTTTTGATTGTGTTGTTACATACATTATATCATGTATGTGCTAATTTTAGTTTTCAAATTTTTAGACACATATTAAATATCTTAAAAGAAAAAACACAATATTTATCTAGGTATTTACCAAGTCTGTTTTTCTTCCTTTAATCCAGTATTTAGATGTTTCCCTTTTGTATCATTTCCCTCTTTTCTGAATATATTCCTGTAATATTTTGTTGTTTTTTTTTTCATTTGTTGATAGACCTTTTTTTATTTATTAATTTATATATGGTGCTGAGAATTGAACCCAGTGTCTCACACATGCTAGGCAAGCACTCTACCACTGAGCCACAACTTCAACCCCTTTTTTTAAAAAATATTTTTTTAGTTGTAGATGGACTCAATACCTTTATTTCATTTTTATGTGGTGCTGAGGATTGAACCCAGTGCCTTCCACATGCAAGGAGAATGCTCTACCACTGAGCTATAGCCCCAGCCCCCTGTAACATTTCTTTTAGAGAAGGACTGTTAGCAGTGGGTCCTCTTAATTTTCTGTCATCCAAAAATGTTTTGTTTCACCTTCATTTTCTTAAGCTTGTTTGTGGATACAGGATTTTGTGTTGATAAATATTTTTCCCCACACTTGAAAAATGTTATTTTACATCCTTTTGACCTATGTATCTTCTGATGAGAAATCCACAGCAGAAATATGTTCTCTCCCTCTGGCTGTTTTCAAGACTTTTTATTTGTCTTTAGTTTTCAGTGGTTCGATTATGAGGAATCTAGGTGCGGATTTCTTTGAGCCAAACCTGTGTGGGGTTTTGCAGAGTTTCTTGAGTATGTAAAATTGTGAATTTCTCAGACATCATTTCTTTAAATATTTTTTTCTGTTCCACATAGTTTCTCTTCTGAAACTAATGACCTAAACTTAGATGCCTGGAACTCTACATTTTCTTCAGTCTGTTTCTTTTTGACATACTCTTTCCCTGAATTCATATTAAGCCCACCCAGTTAATTTTTAATTTCAGTGATTGTAGTTTTCAGGAGTGTCATTTCTATTGGGTTCCTCTTTATATCTTCCTTTTCTTTGTTGAGATGCCCTATCTTCTCACTAATTTCAAGAGTATTTGCCCTTACTTCTTGGTGCATGATTATCAGAGCTTTTAAAAAGTCTTTGTGTGTCTATGCTAGCATCTGAGTCACCTTGAAATTGGAAACTGTTGATTGTCTTTTCCTTTGTGAGTTGAGATTTTTCTGGTTCTTAACATTCTGAGTACTTTTGGATTATATCCTAGACATTTTGAATATTGGTCCTTATTTAATCCCAAAACAGTGTCTATTTTTTTTTAATTTATTTATTTAACAGATCTTTGGCCAAGTGAATTTCTGGCTGCAAGTTCTGGCCTACTTTCTGTGAGCTGTGGTTCCAATTCCAGTTCTATTTTTAAAACAGTTGCAGTAACATTTGGATCAATCCCATGTGAGTGCTACCAAGTGTCTAATCTGAGATCTGGGTGATCGACTGTCCTATGGTTAATTTTGCAAACTCTGTTTAGGGTCTGATCCACGTATTCTTATCTCCGAGCTAGGAGTCCATATACAATTTTATGGAATTGGCTGTCTTGATTTCTGCCCTAAAGGACTGGTCATCCCAGTACTTTCCAGCTTCCTAAGGCCTTCCTTCCTGGTTCTCTATCCAGAAAGCTGAGGTTTTAATTTCTATCTTTTGCCATGTACTTCCTGTAACTGCCTGCATCTGGGGTCAAGCTGCAGAAGGACATACAAAAGGCAATGGGGATTGGCCCTTTACTCTTGGAACCACAGCTCCTCTGCTAAGAGAGAAGGAAGGGTTCTTCTCCCTCAGAGTTTTAGGCTTCTGCCCAACTGCCACTACCATAACTGTGGTGCTGACTCTACTGCTGCCTAAGTGTTTCTTGGTGTCTGAGAAGGAAAGGAGGGGGAAGATCCAGGGGGTTTTCTCCACTCTCTCCAAACTGTAAGAGTCCACTTTCTTGTTCTTTAGGCCAGAAATAAAAGGATTTTTTTCTTGGATTTTTTTGTGTCTTCACATATACTGCTGGATTGGAGCTTTCTTTGATTTGTACTGCAGGGAGACAAATGATAAGTTCACTGCTGATTTGATAGAACTTTGAATTCTGATCTTTTCCCCAGACTTCTTTTTATCCTTTCTCTTTTAGAGTCCTCGGATACCTGCTCCATGTATTATGTCCAGGAGCCATAGTTGAGTGTAGATGGCGAGACAAGTGAACTCACTCCACCTTCCTCAAAACTGAACTTCTATTATGTTTTAAGAATGTACTTTAAATCAGATATTTCATTTAATTTTTGAAAACCATCAAAGACAGTTATCAGACCTATTTCACAGGTGAGGAGACTATGCACAGGTAGTTAATTTTCCCCAAATCCTAGAGGCAGTAAATGATACCCCCCAAAAATCTAAAATCTAGCCATCCCCAGCAACTTAGCAAGACCCTGTCTCAAAATAAAAAATAAAAAGGGCTGGAGATATGGGTCAGTTGTGAAATGCCCCTGGGTTTAATTGCCAATACAAAAAAAAAAAATCTAAAATCTAAGCTGGAGGTCTCTTGTTTCAAAGTTTTGTTTTGTTTTTACTTTTTAACTTTTCACCAGTTTCCCCTAATATATTCCTTTTTCTTTCTTACTTAATAATATCTATTAAGACATAAACAACAAATTGGAAGATAATTAGTTATCATTTTTCCTGAACAAAGCTTATTTTAACCATTTTTATTACTAATTTTTTCAGGAACTGAGGTTCCTAATAGTTATTCTAATTAATTTTATCCAGCAAATATTTATTGTATATTAGGTTGTGTCATGCTGTGTGGGATTCAGAGTTACTTTAGGGAGCTATTCAGGGAGATTTACAAATGCAAATAATAAGTTGAATATAATAATAACAAAAAAGGTAATTTTTTTTTCAAAAGTATAATGGGAATTTAAGGAAAGAACGACTAGGACTAAGTAGGGATACAAAGGAAGATTTGTATTTCTGCCTGTAAAATAAAAGGAGATATTAAAGAAAACATGTTTATACATGAGACAATACCACAGCAGTTTTTTAAAAATCATACTTGTCCCCATGTGATATAATGTTATAGACAGGAAGATTTTTTTCATCTAGGTCTGTTTGCTCCCACTCAAAAAAAAAAAAAAATCCCATTATTTTTACACTCAGATAGATTTCAATGTATTAGTGAAATATTTAAATAAACCACATCTTTACAGATAGCTTATTGGTAACCAAGGTTTAAGGCATCTAAAGTGACATTTGATAGATTATATTTACCATTTAGAATCTTAAGTTAAAACTACCTCACCTATTTTTCTCTTTTCAATAGAAAAGAAACATTTGTTTGCATAGGAATTCATGAAGGTGACCCAACCTGGAAAAAGAACTATTCACTTTGGCCTTGGGGGTCTTGTGACAAATTAGTTCCTTCAGAGATTGTATTCAACCCTGAGGAATGGATTAAACTCACAAGAAATATCTACAACTGGACTGAAGAATATGGAAGGTATGAAAAGCAGTTGTATTTTAAGCAGAATATGACAGTTTTGTGTGTCTAAAAAAATACACACTTTCAGTTGTCTTTTAATTTTTTTTGTTTTTTATTTTCAAAATTATTTGCTTCCCACAATGTATCAGAAAACATCTCTCTCTTGACTTCCTATTAACAGAATGATGGGACATAGAGGGAAAAGGAGATTGAGTGGGTACCACAAGAGTTAGATGTATGGCATCTGCAGCTTCCAGGCCTTTCAACGCTGTATTGTCCACCCCGAACCCGGTATCTCATTATCCTAAAATAAAAGGGGCTCATTAACAGCACTTGAACTTTCAGAGGCACTCTGCTGCCCATGATAGTTTCCACATGCATGAACTTGTCATTTTTTTTTTTTTTCAAGAATTGCAGATATGGGCTGCACAAGTATCTCAGTGGTACAGTACTTTTCTACCATGTGCAGGGTCCTGGGTTCAATCCACAGCACAACAACAACAAAAAAGGCAGATAATTTTTTTGTACAGAAGACCGAATTTGAGTACTTTTTAAATTTTTTTCCAGCTATTTGGCATCAACCTGTTTATGTTGTTTGGGGCATTACTATTAGTCTTCCTTTAAGCATTTCTACATAGAGTTGACTGTCTCCCATATGGAAAATGGGTCACTGTCTAAAGAATTGTTTCCACTACCTATTTGCATTTTTTCTTATTTTTAAAATTATTTTCTTATTTTTTATAATTATACATAATGGTGGGGTTTGTTTATATTTATATTATAGGGTGAATATCCTTCCTCAGAATGTCATCTGCTGATAATTTTTGATTTTCATGAGATCCCTCCACCTTTCTTTTCCTTTATCCTCTCTAGCTTCCACATATGAAAGAAAACATGACCCTTGACCTTTGGAGTTTGACTTAATTCATTTAGAATGATGTTCTCAAGTTCTATTCATTTTTCTGCAAATATCATAATTTTATTTTTCTTTTTGGCTGAATATAAATATAAATTTTCTTTATCTATTGATGGGTACCTAGGCCAGTTCCATAGTTTGGCTTTTGTGGATTGTGCTGCTATAAACATGGGTGTCCATGTATCATTATAGTATGCTGACTTTAATTCTTTAGGATCAATACTGAGGAGTAGGATAACTGCATCGTATGGTGGTTCTATTCCTAGTCTTTTGAGGAACTTATGTGCTGATTCCCATAGTGATTATACTAATTTACAATCCTTCCAACTCCTCTACCTATTTTAAAAATTATTAATTACTTAAAAATTATCTAACCTGCTTAAAATTGAAAATCAAAAGACAAATTCATATGAACAAATGCTATAAAAGTTTTTTGAATCAACATAAGCAAACAGACCACATTGTTGCATTAACATCCAGAGCTTGATAACTAGTATTAAAACAAAGCACTCTGTGGCCTTTATAAGAAAAAGTTAGAAATAATGTATTCTTCAGATTGTGGACAATAATATGTGTGCATAGCATTATTCATTGTCTCCATTCTATCAAAATACACAATAAAATAAATTTTAATGGAGAAAAATCAATAAATATTTTGGCTAGAGTTCTTTGTATGGCAAAATAGTCCTAGTAATGGTTTATCCAAGCCAGGAGTTTCCCCTCTTCATGATTATTCCCTTGTTTCACAGCTCCTGGGGTCTTCACTCTGTGTAGAGCATGGCCCACACCTCACCTCTAACTGTTGCCGTTTAACAGCTCTTAATAATAGCTGGTCCCCCAAATGTCTTTGTTTGCTTCCTTGAGGCACTAGAGCTCACACTGATTAAGGACACATTTATCAAAACCTGTAATTCCTTAACTGAACTTCTTTTTTAGGAGAATAAATTTATTAGTTTGGTCATTATTAGTTCTTAAAGATCCAGCCTATTTGCCAGGTGTGGTAGCACACACCTGTAATTTCAGCAACTTGGGAGGCTAAGGCAAGATAGCAAGGCCCAAAGCAATTTAGCAAGACCTTGTCTCAAAATTAAAATAAAAAGGGTTGGGGATGTAGCTCAGTGGTAAAGAGCCCTTGGGTTTCCCAGTACCCCCTCCAAAAAAAGAAAAAGAAAGAAAGAAAGATTCAGACTGTTTTAGTGGCCTTATAAGATTTTAAAACAGGCATTTCATGTCTATAGCAATAAATGTAGTTGACAGAAAGATATTATTGTTTCTTATAACTGCAGGTTTGATCCATCTTCTTGGGAATCTGTGGCCAATGAAGAGATGTGGCAAGCAAGGTGATTAATTACATTTTTGTGTTTGCAGTCTGTTTTTAATGTAGCAGAGAAGTAGCCTATGACAATTTTTACTTTGGGAACAGGGGTGAGTGGTAATAAAAACAATATTTATGAGCAACTATATGGTTTAAGGCATTGTACAAATGGTTTTTTGAGCTAATACAATTAATCTATTCTCATCCTCATAACGTATGAAGTTTTTATTAATATCACCACTTTATAAAACAACAAACTGGAAGAAATTGTACATGCCCAAGGCCACTAGGCTATTAATGATGGAGCCTGGACTTTGACTCTAGAACAGTCTTAACTCCCATGCTCTCCTTTCAACTAAACCAAAGTGAATGAGATTGAGTGGAAGTTGACCATCGAAACCCTGCCTCTATTTGTAATGTGCCAGTTAATTAAGCGCTTACTTAATACTTACTAGAAGCCAGGCACTGTTCCAGGCATCAAAGCTATACATATGAATATGACACAGTTTCTACCCTCATGGAAATCATAGTCTGATGGAATGAACCAACATGCTAAAAGAGATTAATATGATAGATGCTGTACTTTCCTGTTGTTCAGAGAGAGATTACATTCTTCTGTATGGAACACTTCATAGTGATGTTACTGCTTTTCCTGGTCCCTGTCATTATTTTTAAATAATCAAAACAACTAACATGAGCAAACTTTGACCGAAATATTAATGTAAAGGTCTTAACTAATACACAGGGGTGGCTTGCTCCTATTGGCTGCTTCTTCTGCAAAAGTGTATACCAGAGACTGTGCACTTGGAATTGAGTTATGGTTTACATGTGTTTAAAACGATGTTAAGAAGCTGGACACAGTGGTGCACACCTGTGACACAAGCTCCCTGGGAGACTAAAGCAGGATGATCACAAATTTGAGGTTTGGGCAACTTAGTGAGACCCTATCTCAGTGGTAAAAGCACCCCTGGAGTCAATCTGAAGAAGGGGGGGGGGGGAAGAGGAGGAAGAGGAAGAGGAGGAGTCAAGAAATACAACTGTAAGATAATGATTATAAAAATAGATATACCGTAGTTTATAAATAATAGTTTTGAAAAAGTCAGAAAACAGCACATATCAACTTATCAGCTTAGTTATAAGGACAAACACTTGCTTTAAATCCCTGGTAAAAGATACATTGTATGCACATTTCTGTGACTAACTGTGGGAAAACTAGGGAGAAACCACATAAAAGAAGAAAGCTGTCATTACTCGGGTAGGTATTGATTTAATTAGTGTGCTAAATACAACTTGGATGAGTTTATGTGGTCAAAGAATCTAGCCACCTTTGAAGACCAGGTCACACACAGAGTAAGCTGCCATGATAAGCACTTTCAGGAATGTGCTGATAATCTAGCCAAGTCTCCCCTCTTTCCAGCTGTTCTTGCTTAAGAATAATGTTCATCTGAAGGAGACCAGATGTAATAGCAATGATTAACGTAGACTTTTTTCTGAAAGATTTGGTAATAAGTGCAGCACTTTGGGGAAGGGGCTGTTGCTATAGGTTCAGAGTAAACTTCCGTGAACATGAAAGAATGAAAAATAGCACAGTAAAGTGTTTTGTACATTCCATACCAGTGGAAAGCTTGGAAGATTTAGCCCTGAATATGAAATTGATGGTATGATTTTAATAAAGGTTCCCATTCCCACCCCAGGATGAAAACACCATTCTTCATCTTCAGCCTGGCAGAAACTACTGATATGCCTTCAAAGGTGAAAACTCAGCTCTACTCTCATGCATATAAGGTATGTGAAAATTTTGTAGAGATATTTGGTGGGAAGGTGGAAGTCACTGGGATAGAGAGAGGATGTACAACAGAGTTTTTTGTTTGTTTTGGTACTGGGGATTGAACCCATGAGTGCTTTACCTCTGAGCACATCCCTGGCCCTTTTTATTTTTTATTTTGAGACAGGGTCTCACTAAGTTGCTTATGGTCTCATTAAGTTGCTGAGGCTGACCTTGAACTATCAATCCTCCTGTCTCAGCCTCTTAAACGGCTGGGATTACAGGCATGTGCCACCATGCCCAGCAATGACAGAGTTTGTATTCTTTTGTTTCGAACTTTAGTTTGGGCATTATAAAACATCATATATGGGAAAATAACTCAATTGTATCATAAACAATGTTCATGATGGAGAGTAGACAAAATACTCCCACCAAGATGTCTGTAGCCTAATATCCAGAACCTGTGACTATATTACCTTACATGGTAAAAGAGACTTTGTAAATGAGACTTAAGTTAAGGGTCTTGAGATGGAAGATTATCTTGAATTATTCAGGTAGGCCTGATATGATCACAGGGGTCTTATAAAAAGGAGACAGGAAGGTCAGAGTCAGAGGAGATGCAACGCAGAAGCAGAGATCACAGAGGAAGAGATTTGAAGACGCTACACCACTGGCCCTGAAGATGGAGGAAGGGGGGCTGCAGATTAAGAAGTGCAGAGGGATGGGAGGGAAAGGGAGGGGGAAGGAGATTAGCAAGGATGGTGGAATGTGATGGTCATCATTATACAAAGTACATGTATGAAGACTTGAATTGTGTATCAATATACCTTATATACAAACAGAGATATGAAAAATTGTATATATATGTATTAAGAATTGTAATGCAAAAAAAGTACATGTATAAATAGCATAAATTGGTGTAAACATACTTCATATTCAGAGGTATGAAAAATTGTGCTCTATATGTATAATAAGGATTGTAATGCATTCCACTGTTGTCGTATATTTAAAAAATAATAATAATTTTAAAAAAGTGCAGAATGCCTCTGGAAGTTGGAAAATGTAGGGAAACAGATCCCTCACTAGGTCCTTCAGTAGAAATTCAACCCTGCTGATTTTACAGCTTCTCAACCACCAGAAGTGCAAGATAACAAATATGTGTTTAAAGTTACTGTGTTCATAAGTTGTTATTGCAGCAATAGGAAACTATTATAATGGCTTCATTAAAAAAAAAAAAAACCTTCTGACAGGTTATCCTCTTTATAAAAGTCTTGACACTGTCTACACCTGGAATGATAGGGCCAATGGTCAGTAATTATTTGCGCTGGGGCGGGGGGAATTCAATATCTTTAGCCATCAGGGAAATGCAAATTAAAACCACATTGAGAGTCCATTTTACCTGAGATGGGTATCTCCTATGTCTCAGAATGGCAATCATCAAGAATATAAAAAACAGGCAGGCAGGGTGGCACACAACTATAATCCCAGCAACTCGGAAAGCTAACACAGGAGGATCACAAATTCAAGGCCAGTCTAAGCAACTTTGTGAAACCTTGTCTCAAAATTAAAATAATAAAGTAAAAAGGACTGGGGATGTGGCTCAGTGGTGAAGCACCCTAGGTAATCCACCCCCCAAAAAAAATATCCATAACCTGTGACTATGTTACCTTACATGGTAAATAGTAAATGCTAGTAAGGATATAGGGAAAAAAGAAGCCCTTATACAATGTTGGTGGGAAAGTAAATTAATATAACCACTATGGAAATCAGTATGGAGATTCCTCAAAAAACTGAAAATGGAACTATTGTATGATTGAGATATACCGCTTCTTGATATATACTCAAAGGAATTAAAGTCAGCATACTATAGAGATACTGCATACCCATGTTTATTGCAGAACAATTTGCCACAGCCAAATTAAGGAAACAGCCTAGGTGCCTTTCAACAGATTAATGGATAAAGAAAATGTGGTATATATACACAATGGAATTTCATTCAGCCATGAAGAATAAAATCATATCATTTTTAGGAAAATGTATAGAACTGAAGATCATCATGTTAAGCAAAATAAGCCATGCTCAGAAAGACAAGTTTCACATGTTTTAAGGAGGACTTGAAAGTAGAAGGGAGATGATTAGAGAAGAAGAGGAACTTGAAAGGAAGGAAGGAAAGATAAGAGGGGTAGTGGGGAGTAGAAATGACCAAAGTATGTAATATGCATGTGAATATGACACAATCAAACCCATTGTCCTGTATAATCAATATATGCTATTTAAAAAATGATATAGCCATGGCTGGTTGAGATTTTAAGAGTAAAGGTAAAAGGTCACAGAGAGAGGCCCTGTCTTCTAACTGGCCACAGGAAGCTGAATGGACCTTCCCAAGGTACACTGAGGCTTCTGCACAAATTGTCCTTCTCTGCTGGGAAATGGAACACAGAAAGGAGGCTTGCTATGGCACTATTTTAACAAGTTTCTGCTTTTCTGTTATTTATAGCAATGGGCTCTTTCAACACCATTTAGTCTTGGAGTCTTATATAAGAAACAAATATCCTGGCAAGGACCTATGAAAGACAGAGCTCAGAACCTATGTGTTTGAGCAATGAGATTTTTCCACTCTCTCTCTAGACTGCCATGGATCTGCTTAGCCGGGGCATTTGCTTTTGCTGAGTCAAAAATAACATGGCATCCAATAAGTATGACTAATTTCACTACTAAATTCTCATTATTGGTTCATTGTTTATTCATGTATTCCTTCATTCACAAAGCATTTATTGAGCACCAACTCCATATCACATACTATGTTGGAGATAATTGACCTTGTTCCAATTATCAAAAAAGTAGTAGGCTGAAGAGGGAGACAGATGATCAAGTCCTCAGTCACAGTTCACTCTTGTAAGTGCTATGAGAGGCCTGCCGAGGTTCTGTGGGAACAGAGAGCCCGAGCTGGGAGGAAAGAAGAGAGCCTTCCAGAAGAGATGCCACTAGATGTTCTTGAATTATCAGAAAGAGCTGGCAAGAAAGATGGTGGGGCAAGGAAGTGAGAGAGGAGGGGAGAGCAGTCCATAAAGGAAGATACCCAGGGAGCACAGGCAGGATCCTCCAGGGAATCCCCCTGGAGGAAAGGAAGAGAGTTGGTTATAGGAGTGGCACACTGGAATTCTGTCTGGTAGATGGGAGGTCTAGGTTCTCCATTCTCCCTGCCATTAATTGTTAACTGTGAGTCAGTTAACCTTCCCAGGCTTTGATTTTTTCCTTTAACAAATTATGGGCTTTTGGGGGCTGCAGTTGTGGCTCAGTGGTAAAGCGCTTGCCTAGCATGTATGAGGCACTGGGTTCGATTCTCAGCACTGCATATAAATAAATGAATAAAATAAAGGTCCGTCAAAATCTAAAGAAAGTTTTTGAAAAATATAGGCTTTAAATTTCAAAAGATTAGCTCTTAACCAGGTATGATGACACACACTTAAATCCCACAATTTGTGAGGCTGAGGCAGGAAATTGCAACTTTGAGGCCAGCCTCAGCAACTTAATGAGATGCTACCTCAAAAAAGAGAGAGAGAGAGAGAATAGGACTGGGGCTATAGCTTAGTGGTTAAGTGCCCCTAGGTTCAATCCCCACCCAATACCACACACATACAAAAATAAGATCAGCTCTTGTACCTTTGAATGTATCATATTCTGTTCATCTCTCATACCCTGTAACACTATGAAAAATAAACAGTATTTATTTGGGAGAGCTAGGTGTTGTAGCACAGGCCTATAATCCCAGTGACTCTGAAGGTTGAGGCAGAAGTATCACACGTTAGAGGCCAGCCTCAGCAACTTAGTGAGGCCCTAAGCAACTTAGCAGGAACCTGTCTCAAAATAAAAACTAAAATGGGCTGGGGATGTGACTCAGTGGTTAATTCCTGATACAAAAAAAAAAAAAAAGCAGTATTTACTAGGGAGAAAACTGAGAATTATTAATATTTTATTTTTATTTCCTTATCAGTGATCTCTTCCGTGGTCAGTTGCTAGACCACCTAAAGCTCATTTGTGGATTTTTTCCCCCTTTGGACAATAAGCTTTTTTTTTCAGTGAACACAGACTATGGGTATCTCCTGTGACTACAGATGTGTGATAATTCTTACAAGACAATTGAGAGCAATTATTTGGTGAATCAACACAAACTCACCCCTATTACTGGTTTTTCTAGAATATTGTTAGGTGTAAAGGATATTTTTGTTGTCATTTACATCATCTAGCTCAGTAGTTTAAACAGAATATTAAGTTCAGGGATGGTAGAGAAGCATGGAATAGCCAGCTCCTCAGGAACAAATTGGTTAAGTTGAAAATGTTTCCAATTAATGGGACAAGTCTATTAAAACAATGTCATAGTAGGACACTCTGAAAAGGAAATATAATTCCAATTCCACATCATGAAACATGATTGGCTTCTTAAGACTTGACATTTGTGACTTACTAGATCATCCAAATCAAATTGAAGATTCATCAGTCATAATGTAAGTTCTTCAATACCTAAAGACTATATAGGAGGTAGGTCACTTGAGCCTCTGATTCTCTTGAGCAATTCAGGAAATTAAGGCTTCTTGAAGTACTGTCTCTCTTTTGGACTCCAAAATCTCAATAGGTTTTTGAAAATAGTTCCTGAGCACCTACTTGATGTGAGCAGCATGCTATACACTTTATATACATTCCTCAGAGGGAAGCTCAGAAGAAGCAACTGAAAGAGAAAAGGAGATTATGAGAAAGGGCAGAGAAGAATTGAATGTTTTACCAAAGGAATAAAAATGTAGGAGGGCTGGGGATGTGGCTCAAGCGGTAGCGCGCTCGCCTGGCATGCGTGCGGCCCGGGTTCGATCCTCAGCACCACATACAAACAAAGATGTTGTGTCCGCCGAAAACTAAAAAAAATAAATATTAAAATTCTCTCTCTCTCTCTCTCTTTAAAAAAAAGAGATTTCAATTAAAAAAATGTAGGAGGCAGACTTTATAGCGTTGATATATATTAAAGCATGTGGGGACTCTTTCCTATTTCATTGTGTTGTGGGGGATTGAACCCATGCTAGGCAAGTGCTCTATCACTGAACTACACCCCCACCCCCACTTCCTATTTCATAAAAATAAGGGAACTGAGGGGGAAGTTGCTATAAAAGGCAACTTGAAGATGGAAGGTTTATTAAGTATCAAAATGACATATCAAACATGGATTTTTAACAAGGATGCTGTTTTGAAATAGGTATGGATTTGTCTTCTCTGGAGTAGGAGTTTGAGAAATAAATAATACAATTGGTCTGTTTCAGCAAAATGACGTTTTGAATGCAATTCTAATTCAAAGAGCACTTGTCCCATAGAAAGTGTTATTGCTATTCTGTGCTCAGAGAATCTACAGGAAAACTCCTGGGAATCCAGCTGTAACTTGACAGTCCCCAGGAAGGCTGTGAAATTCCCAAAGAAGCAAGCATAACACTACATTTAACAGATTTGTATTACCTTCTTATTTATTTATTAAATTTTAATGTGTTTCCTCTGGAAAACTCAATATTGAAAATTCTAACTATATTCAGTTTATATTGTCTCTGATGTTGGAAAATCAAAATTTGAAATTTTTGTGGGCAAATTTTAACTATCAAAAATATAAGCTATAGGATAACTGAAAATTTTTGCTATCTTGCTTTAAGGATATCTCTTAAATTCTGTTATGCTTAACCTACCTGATGATAGAATTGTTTGGATTGTTTTGTTATTGCTATTATTACTGTTGTGTTCAATGCAGAGAGAAATTCTTTTAAATAATATGGGACAGAATTTAAATTCCTTCAAGTTCTTTTTCCACACAGTCTTCTAAAGAAAGTTGTCATTTTTTTCCCCCTCTAACAGCTAAATTTAGAGTTTCAACTTCTCTGCCTGTTGAGTAAATAGCTTGCCACAATTTAGACCTAAATCCCTTTCCCAGAAATCTTTCTGGAGGAAGAGCATTTTGTCCTGACACAGTATGTCTCGGTTCCTTCTGCAACATCCAAAAACCCCAGAAGCAGTTTTAGATGAAGCATATTTGCCTCCCGCTACTGTTATAATTACAGTAACATCGTTGCATTTTCTGCATGGCCTAGCAACAATTTGATTTTACTGTAGGCTGCTTGGATTTTTTTTTTCTTAATTCCTTTATGTTTTATGGTTTTGGGGGGGAAAAAGTCAAGGAATAACAATGGAATACCAACATTTTTCCATTTTCCAGCTTTATAAGGAGATTGTCTATTTACAAAAGGAACACCCAGTGAATTGGCACAAGAACTACGCCCTTGCTTGTGAGCGGATGCTTCGTCTTCAGGAGAGAGATACAGACGCTGAAGTCCTGTTGTCTGAAACTATCAGACATTTCCGTCTATATACTCAGAAAGCACAGAATGATCCCCAGCTAGCTGATATTTTAGTTGCTCTCAAGCACTTAAGAAAAGAACTGCAAGGTCTGAGAAATATGAAAAATGTGTAATACAGCAAAATGGGAAAAACCTGCTCAACTTTCAACTTCCAAAATTCTGAAGTCCAAAAGTTTTCCTTCAAGAAAACTGCATAAGAAATGGAAAACTTAGTGATTTTTCAGATCCAAGTAATATGGCAACAATATTGCTTAATGAATGTTTGGTGATTGAGATGTGTGCTATTTATGCAAAATTATAATATCCCATGTTACCAAATTAGCATATCCATGAGAAGCTTTTGAAAATTTTTTTCAAAAATCTTCAACAACCTTATACCAAACAACTGTACTTGATTCAGTGAAATTCTAGAAGATAATGAACTACTTTCATAAGGCCATGTTTGTCTATTCATACCAGACCAAAGACATTTTCTGTTTTCTGAAAATGAAATAGTTTTTTAAAGGAATGGATCTCTCTATGCTCTAAATTACAATTCCTTTTTCTTTAAGTAACTATTGTTGTTGTGTAATCATACTTCAAGCTACACAGCAAGTAGGTGATATTTTGAGAAACCTTTGAGTTTTATTGTTATAAGACAATAGTTTTCTGAAATCACGAATTTGAGCTAATTTAGTGTTTGCTTATTTCAGTTACAGAAACCAAATGGCAAGTAAAAAGGATTTTACATTTACATAATTAATTTTATATTTATGTTTTACTTCTATTTGTACTTACAGATATAGGCCCAATAATTAGGGGTTCCTGCTGCCCAATGCAGGGGGGAATAAAAAGGTTAGGGATTGGTTTAGGGGGATGGGAAAGTTCAATAAATTCATTTCTGTTACAAGCATCTTTTATACATATTACTAAAGAGAACAGAGTAAGAAATGCAAATAATAGTTCTTTATTTTATTATGACAGTTAATTAATAGCAACCTGTTTTAATGAATAAAGTCACTCAGAGTCCTTCAGCACTTCCTAAGTAGAGGCCAGAATCTGTAGGGATTCTTTTCCCCCCAATTGTAGAGCTCCTAGACTCCAAGCACTATATAGGCCCCTGTATAGAAATGCTCACTAATGAAGAGGGAGGGCTAGAAGCTTGTCTGCATTCAAAGATCACTGGTGAGTCATTCAGCAAGAAAAGGCCCCTTACCAGGAATAGTCACAGTTCCGTGGCATTGTACTAGCAAAAGGGTCTGATCAAAGGTCTCCTGTGGAGCTTGCATGGTTCCCTTTCATACTACGACCATAATTAAAACCACTAATTCTCTTTTAAAATGCTGCAGGATGCCATGTAGGCATCTGTCTGGAGTGTCCTTTGTGATGTCATAAGCTGTTAAGGACCAGTGCCGAGGGCTTTTGAGTGAAATGCCAGTCATGAAGGTGCTTCAAGACAAGGGTGCCTCTAAAAGCTTGACAGGGCCTTGACTGCACAATTCGAGCTGAATTTGCCCCTTGTCAGCTGCCAGTAAATAAATCTCAAAGGGGGAAAAGCTGAAGTTTCATTACCTGATCCATGGGGCTTTGTTGGTTTTGGCATCACACAGGGGAAGCTCTTGCCCCGCCATTCTCTGGATTTGAAGATGTCCATTGGAGCCTGCAGTGCCTGGACAGGGTTCAGAGCGGAACCTTTTGAAGAGTGTCAATAGTTGTAACAGTTCAGCTGTTAGGAAGACAAATAAATGGAGGAGCTCATTAATCCTCTTTTGGCTCTCAGTGCCTTTTGCCCTTTTATCACAGCCTTATTAGGCTCCTACTCATCTTGAACCAGAAAAAAATGAATTGAAGTTGTTGAGTACTAATTGGCAAAGACTTTTAATCATGGGCCAAGAACTTTCACTGACTTGAAAGTAACTTCTCCACAGGGAAGAGCCAAAAACCTGGTTTACCTTAAAACAAAAACCTGTTGGAGTTCAGTGTGGTGTAAAAATTTAGGGAAGCACTGATAAATTGTGTAAGTTTATCCACCTGAAAGAAATTATATAAGATTATGATTTTCAATTTTAAGGGGGAAAAGTATAAAAAAATGTATTGTCTTTTTTGGTTCAGAAAAGGGACTGCATGCCTAGTGCAGTGACTGTTTGCTTCTGAGCATCTTCACATAAGTATGAATGTTCATCTGAGCAGCTACCAACAGATCATGTTGGAGAAACCTTATTAAAAGTTATATTCTATAAATAACCTTGAGAGTAGCAGTGAAGACATATTTTTGATAATACATATATATGTAACTCTGTACTAATATGTTTCATTTAATTGTTGAATCATACACAGATTATTCTGTATTTGTGGAGCAGGAGCTTTGGACCACTTTTGCTTTGAGAAAGCAATAATATATGGCCCAAAGTAGATAGAATCATGATTATTTAAAACTCTAAAAACCATTGGTAAATGTAAAAAATGTAAACTGAGCTGAGATCTAGGGATGTTGGACTTCATTTCCAGATCAACTGCACTGAAGAATTCTTTCCTGTCTATTGTGTGAGTCTGAACAAGTGGCTTTTTTTTTTTCTTAACTTTCCTTGAGTAGTGCACAACACCATAAAATCTGGTAGAATGGGTTTCTTTTGGTGTAACCCTCACCCCATATTGAAGAGGATGTGAAGGAGATGGCTTCTCATGCAGGATTTGGCCGGCATTCTCTAGAAGTGTCCCAGGAGTGCTGTGGGTTGGCAGGATGACAGGAACCCCACAAGGCCAACTTCTGCCTGGACTTTGGCCTGAAGAGCAAGTGGGAGCCAGCAAAACTGTCTGCCTCTCCACATGCTGCAGCGCTCTTCTGCCTGGCACCAAGGCTGTCACACACCAGAGGGCAAGTGGAGAGAAGGACATTGTGGCTTCCATGCTGCCTAACAACCTACCAAGTGTGTTCGACTCCCCATCCTTTCCTGTTCCCTCTGGTGGGAGTATGCATGGTTCTTGTTCACTTTCCTTTTTTCTTTGTTTTTTCAAAAGAATCCATTTTTTTAAAATACCTTTCTTCTATTAGTCAAAATGCAGCTAAAATAGAAGGAAATTGATTGCTAGTGTACTATTTTAAAAACTTACAATAGAAATTTTGAAGTGTTATTTCTGCCCATATTCTTAATGTTTTCCAATGATGTAACCATGATGTTTAGCCATTATCATATTAAAGCCTATTTTGAGTGTTAAAAGTTATTGTTAGGATACCCTGCTAATAACTTGAAGTCATCAGGCTAGGATATATAAAGAATAGATGTTTTAATTCATGTTTTAAATGTTAAACATTGTGAGTCTTTCATCATAATTCTCATCAATATCCTTCAGAAGTTAATAATTTAATGCTTTTAATAATCAGAAAGTTTAATAAAGATTATTAAAAATGAATCATTTTACATCAAGTCCTTTTACTCTCTTTTACTTTTGGTATATTTTATAAATACATCAACATAAGGTGCTACTTAAAATTCTGTTCTAACTGGCTCCAACACCTATGGTTAGGGAAATTTAGAAAACAGTTCAGCCCAGTAAGAGATTCACACTACTACTTTGTCCTCAAATTTTGTTGTGGATGCAAATTTTAAAGCTTATACTCACAAACAAATGATGTTTCCAGGGATTTTGGGAACATCTAAAGGCCAAGATCTTGGCACAGTATTACAGAGCAAACAAGGAGCTAAAGCTTAGCAGTGATCATGCTCAATGAAGACATCGTTGTCAGTACCTTCTAAAGGTCTGTTTGATTTGGATCAGCATGGATGATATTTTTAAAAGCCCCAGGAATAGCATAGTATGCTCACCTGGATATGGAAAGTAAACTAACAGAAATATATCTTGAAAGTTTTTTCCCCCTCTTCAGAAAATAAGAAATCTGGTAGCTCTTCAACAATGTAACATATATTTGGTAGAAATTGTTATGCACTGGAAAGATTAGTTTGTGTTATATTGGGGGTGGGTAGCAATGATTGCAAAGCAGATGGAGGTTCCAAAACTCTAAATGTGAAACCAGCAATTATTGGCCTATAAGTATAGTTCTTTGGCTCTTTTTTGAAGATTCAAAGTGTTATGGGCAAAAGTTATTTTTTTTGTCATATAGATATTATGATAATTTTTTAAAAGTTGAATTGATGAGGTTGAGAAGTTTTAAGATAAAAGTCAAGTATACAAATGCAAATAATTGGGCCATTACTCCTATCCCAGTGATCCAACTTCACAGAGCAACCAAATAATCTCAAGACATTTTATACCTAGTTGCAAAATGTGACAATAATGTTGTTAAATTAAGGTGCAATAAAAGAGAAAAACAAGCCAAAGTTAGGAGTTTTCATAAACTTAATTATTTGGAATTTGTTATGTCTACTGTAAGTCAAGTGGGGTAGCACACGCCTGTAACCCCAGCTAGTTGAAGGCTGAGGCAGGAGCATCCCAAGTTCAAGGCTATCCTGGCAACTTAGTGAGACCCTATCAAAATTAAAGAACAAGGGCTGGGAATGTAGCTCAGTAGCAGAGTGCCCCTGGATTCAAACCCCAGTATTAATTAATTAATTAATTAATTAATTAATTAATTAATTGCTGGTGAAGTTGTATTAGTAGAAGAAAAAGAGAAAAGAAATAAATCTTATATATTAAGTTCATTATAAGTTACATATTATAAACTAATAAATAGAGATTGTGAATTATGTCCTGCTGTTAAAAGAAAACCACCATAATCATCTTCTATTTAGAAGTGTTAACTGAAAGGGAGTTGTTTTGTAATATAACCTTTTAAAAAAGATATAAAGATATTTGAGATTTCTCTGAAATAGTCCCTTACATAGTTGAACCATTGGAAATATCCTTAATACTTGTGGTTATTTCTTATATGCCAAAAGTATATATGCTTAAAACCAAAATGCACACAGTGCTGGGGGAATGAGACACCAGGCCTCATTCTTGGTTGAATCACCCATTATCCCAGGACCATGAACATCATGTAGGTGTAAGGAATTCCCTGGGAAACCTTGGTATACTAAGACTTGAACCCCGAACTGCAATAGTGTACACATGGAGGATTTTGAGAAGAGGCTAAAAAATACAAGGACTAGAATCTTCTTATAGTGTCTTCCCTCAAATAGGTTTTGAAAGTGAAAGGCAAATATAATTGTGTTATTAGTAGTACTTTTAAACATAAATGTAAATAAATTAAGAACTCTTCAATTATTCTAGCAAAAACTACAGAAAATTTCAAAGGAATTGTTTAAAAGCAGAAGTGATCAATTCATCAAAAAACTAAGAGTACTTTGAGTAAAGAGTTAAAAGCCAGACAAGCAGGTAAAAGGAATTAAAAAAAAAAGAAAGTTTGCTTACAGAATAATGAAAAGCTGAAGTTCAATTGTGCAGAGCATAAAATAGGTCAGTTCACTGGAGAGTACTTGTATTTAGCATCATATTTATTTAATATGTAATATTGTTTTGCCACATTTATAGGGTGTTTATTCAATCAATGGACTGGTATACAGCTATTATTCTTCCAGTGATCAAAATCGTCACCATTAACATATGCATTTACCTGTGTTCACCAGGAGGCAGTTCCTAATTATGCAGAATTGTGCCCACTAGAGTGAATGTCAAACTGTGGGTCACAAAGTTCATTTAACAAGAATTGACCAACTTTCCCTCCCTGCCACTTCTTCTTGTACATGGGATTGAACCCACGGGCACTATACCATTGAGCCACACCCTAGCCCTTTGGTTTTTAATTTTGAGACACTAAATTGCTAAGGGCCTCACTAAGTTGCTGAGGCTGGCCTTCAATTTGCGATCCTTCTGCTTCATATCCTTTCAAGTAGCTGGGATTACAGGCTACTAACCACTCCAGTATCTGGTCAAGTGGTGGTACCTGGCCTGACCAGCTTTTTCTTAATGAAACAGAATTTAAAATATTATAAAGCATCTGAGCTAAAACAAGGGTTAAGCATCATTTCATGAAACTGTTTCATTTCATGTAGGTGTATGCACATGTATTTACAGCAAATATGCTATATATGTGTGTGTATGTATGTAACTTTACATATACATTTAAAGTGTATGTACTGAATCGAAATGTACTCATTTTGGGACACAGTAAAAAATAAATTTGAGGGACTGGATTGTGGCTCAGCAGTAGAGCGATTGCCTAGCATGTGCAAGGCCCTGGGTTCGATCCTCAGCATCACATAAAAATAAATAAATAAAAATAAAGATATTGTGTCCAACTACAACTAAAACATTTTTTAAAAAAGAAAAAATAAATAAATAAAAATAAATTTGAAAGCCATTGGCTTAGGAAAACAATTTCAAAGGAGTTAGTAAGAGATCATCTAGTATTAGTTATCACAACTAATCTAATTTAATAAATGAAAATGAAAGCTATAGTAAATAAGTGGCTTATGTTATACACCAAGGTAGTGGTGGAACTGGAACTGGTATTTGAGCTTCTAGGGTTAGCCTGGTGTGCTTTCCCATGTCCATCACAGTTTGATGAAATCAGCGGCATCCCATCATCAATTCTGTGGAACACTGAAGTCCTCAAATAATCCAGCCACTTTTAAATTATGATAAACTTTTCTAGAGGTAAATGGTGTGTAACAACAAGAACTCGTGTCACAGGAAGTTGTTTAAAATGTTATATGCTGAACTTCTTTCTCCCCCTCTTCCAATCTTCCAGAATAGAATTTTTTCCCCTTTCCTTTTAGATAGGGCCAATTGTTCCCCTGGCTTTTGACTGAGAATTTCCACTCCCATTCTGGATTTAGGAGTATATACTCAAATTAAAGGACTTTAGTGTGATAAGAAAACAGTCACTTTGAAATCCAGGAACTTATTAACCTAAGCACATTCCAGCTGAATCAGCTGTTGGAAGCTCCTTCTGAGAAAGGTTATGCCAGTTTATGTTATTTCTTTCCCTTCCTAATCCAGTTCAAAACACAGTCCTATTTCTGTTTTGCAGAAGAACATGTGCCACTCCATTGGAATGTTTTTGAGTTGGAAATTTCTGCCCTCCAGAAGATTAGAACGCCTCAAGTTGGTGCTCACCACTGTTCCATTCGGTTTAGCTACTTTATTTAAAACACAAAGGATCCAGTGGCAGAGATCTCTTTGAAGACCTAAGTGTTTGGTTTCCTAATTATGAACCAATTCTGTGTGTAGGTAATAATAATTCCTTCCCAGTTCGCCTCTTGAGTCCTGTGTATAATTTCTAAAAAGATATAATACTAGTAATAATAATCACTATGATAACAATCTTAGTGACATTTGTCATCCATTGAATTGCTTTAGTTGTTTGAAATGACCTATTTTATTTTGTTTCATTTACTATCTTTGTGAGGCAAGAAAATTTGGTGTCTCATTGAAACAAACACCTCTCCCCACCCAAACTAGGCCTTTTGCACATTTGGTAAAAATATACAGATGGCTACTTCACTGTGTTAGCATTTAATAGTCAGCATGTAAGAGGACTTCTTTACATGTTCCCTGTTGAACACATAAATAGTTGATTTAAAGAGCTTCAAGCAGCCAGGTGTGGTGGTGCTCACCTGTAATCCCAGCAACTCAGGAAGTTTAGGCAGGAGGATCACAAGTTTGAGGTCAGTCTTAGCAACTTAGCAATACCATTTCAAAATAAAGAATAAAAAAAGCTGAGGACGTAGCTCAGTGGTAGAAAGCCCAGTACTGAAAAAAATGAATAAATAAATAAAAATAAAGACTCTAAACCTGTTGAATGCTACGAGTTAATTTGTACTGTGTAAAAGTATGAGTCTATACAATAAATAAAGAGCTCTGTATCAAAGCAATCTTCTGAGATCTCATAATAATGGTGTTATATTGTCATGTGAAATGTGATCTGCTTAAAATTTTGGCAAATTAGAGATTCCACATATCTTTATATTAGAGTGCACCTGGATTGAATAAGTACCTCCACAAGCAACTGCTCTCACCCCTTCAGGCTCCCATAGCCACATTCAGTCACTCTGGCCCCTTCTCTGTAGAATGGGGATATGATAAATAGGCTTGCTTCATGGTGGGGCTATAAGGGTGAAACACTGATATTTATAAAGTGCTTCGAACAGTTCTAGTATACACCAGTTGTTCAGTACTGGCTCTTTTCATTAATATGTCAATTTAAAAGGTTCTTATTTACTTTGCATTTCTTAGTAAAATAAATCCTCAAAGTTTTCTCGTCCTTTGCATCTCATGTTTTAAAATGTCCTCGCTAAATGTGCATCTGGAAATTAAAAAAAAAAAATTTAATTTTTTACAATGATATTAATAAACAATGTGTTATTTAAATTATGTGGGTAACTGGCAAATATAAGAGAGTAATCAAAAAGCACTGAGTCAATGAAGAAATGAAATCAATTTCATCAGTAATGCAGACATGTCTCCACTTACTGCACTCATACACAGGTAATGGCCGTGTATTCACAATGCATTCCACATGACCCCCTTACTATGATGGTCCTCCTTTTACTGGTTTCCCTGAACCAGGACCCATCTAGGCAACGACTTCAACATTATTATTCTCTGTCTCTTCTTTCCAATCTTAGATTTTGACATTTATGCATTGGCTCTCCTTCAACCTTCCCCCAAATATTGAAGATTCTTTTGGGGCTAGAGACCTCCCAAAGAACAGTCTCTTCCTAAAACAGCCTCAGGAAGATTGGAGTCCTGGGCACAGGGCCATTGCTGGGCTTTTAAAAACATCCTGGAGGCTGGAAGTGGTGGCACCCACCTGTAATCCCAGCAACTCAGGAGGCTGAGGCAGGAAGATCATAAATTGGAAGCCAGCCTCAGCAAGTTAGCAAGATCCTAAGCAACTTTGACTCTGTTTCAAAATAAAAAGGACTGGGGATGTAGCTCAGTAGTAAAGCACCCCTAGGTTCATTCCCCAGTGCCAAAACCAAAAACCAAACAAATATCATCCAGGGGACTGCAATCGTATTTCTGAGAGGGGATGAGCAGAATATTCATGAGGCTGCTTCCTTTTTTATTCATTTAATCAATAAACATTTTTTGAGCCCCTATAATGTGCTAGACCTGGGTATTAGGTATTCAGAGAAGAAGCAGACACATAAGGGCCCTGTCCCCACAGAGCTTTCTTACTAAGGTTGGAGAAAATAAAAATAAGTCTAAATGTCTTACTAGACTTGACACAAAAAGAAAATCAAACCTTTCTTGTAATCATGAATGATGCTTGAGAAATAGTTACCCCACCCCTCAGAACATATCCCCAAGTTGCCCACTCACTGAGATGTCTGCATGTCGTTCTTAGGTTATCTGGAGCCCTGCTGAATTTACAAAGGGCTGTGCGGGACCATTTTGGTGTAAAATGCACCACTTCCCCTCCCACACCAACATCCGTTCCTTTGCCTTCCTTGGCCACCCTTATCTTTCTGCAGTAGTGCTAGATTCAAAAGTCAGTAACCCTGTCTATGGCAAAGAAATAGCCCACTTCTGCTTATGCCACCATAATAACAGAAAGGAGGCGACAGGAAGAGCTATGTGTCACCTACCTCCCCTTAGAGCCGCCACTCAATTCTTAGAGGGGTGCTGGTTGCATGAGGGCCCTCAGTACTCACCCTGCCTAGTTTCTTGCTAGAAAGCAGTACAAACCACAGGGAGGAATCACTGCTCAATAGGATTCTTTCCCAAAATGTACAATCTCAAGTTTAATTCCAAGAAAACATCTCACAGACCCAAATAAAGAAACTTGTGAAATATCTGACCAAAATATTTACAAGTATTTGATTTTTCAAATATATCAAGGTCATGAAAGACAAGGAAAAAACTGAGAAAAAAGTCACAGATTTAGGAAAACTTAAGAGACAGACGACAAAAAGCAATGTGGAATCCTGGGTTGGATCTGAGAACAGAGTAAGAGAAACGTGGGTGGAACCTGCTTCAAAGTCTGTAGTGTCGTGTTAATAGTATCATGCTAATATTAGCCTCTTGGTTTTGATCTTTGTGCTCTTTATGTAACATATTAAATTAGGCAGGGTTGGGTGAAGACTAGGCAGAAACTTTCTGAATTGTTTTTGCAATTTATTGTGTAATTCTAACTTGACTCCATAATAAAGGGGTTTTCTAAAAAATCAAAGCAAAGCACTTCTTGTTCCCTTCTTTCTCCCTGTCACTCTTTATTGACTGCTTTAGGCTTCAAGATGAACAATAGATAGGACAGTGGTCTATAGTACTAGGGTGCACCAGTGATCAAAGAGACAAGATTCTAAGAGCCAAAGGCCACTGGCCTCACTAGTCAGGCTTTTAGATGAGTTGGCCAACCAACATTAGCCCTGGGCCGCTCTCAGCGGCCATCCAGGAGGACCTGGGTGAGGAGCAAGTATCTCCCCAGAGCCTGAAGTTCTGTTCCCAGCACCTGGGAAGGCTCAGGAGAGGCCAGTGCCCGTTAAATTCCCCTCAAAGCCACTGGACTTGCACCCAGCTTGCAGAGAGCAGGATCCAGTCTTGAATTATTCCTCTGGTCCTGGTTTCTTGTTCAGGCAGCCACCACGGGAGAAGAGGAAATGGAAGCGAAGCATCCTTAATACCCTAATTCTTTCAAAAGATGATTCAGGTTTTTGTAGCCTCATTAGCATTTGCCGATAAAAATACATTTTGAGTGGTATTATGCTAAGTAATTATTCTTACAAGATGTGAAATTAAACACATTTTACTCAGCATGAAATTATTCCTGCCATGTACCGAGTTGGGTGACAGCTTGAGAGTTTGGGTGGTGGATTGCAAGACAGGGAGACACCATCAATGTACTTAAAAAAAAAAAAAAAAAAGCCAACCCCAAATATTCCACCAAAGGTAAGTCCTTGTAGCAAAATGATTTTGGCTGGATGAAATATTAAACCTGCTACTATAAATTTCACGCCTTGCATTCCTGAAGCAGATGCAGGGTGATGATGCCAAAAATTAATTGGAAATAATGCGACTTGCCTTGTGTACTCTATCCAGTAGAGGGCATAGCAGATAAGCATTGTGTGCGTTGGCGACTTAGCAGCCACTGATAAGACTTGTTTGTAATTGCTTCTGTAAAGATATGTAGCAGCATGCTTGGATGCTTATTTACATTTAGGAATGTGGTTAGGAATAGAAGGTTTAGATTTATAACTTTGTTTTTGTCTGTCAATACATGGGAGACTTTCGGTTGTTGCAAGTATTATATTTACCAATGTGCAATGTTAAATTGCTGGATTTAATTGTTACAGTACAGTGAATTATTCTATTATTTCTTACTTTTTTATCCTAAGGAAAATTCAAACTTTCCAGGCTTTAGGGCAGGATAAAATGGCTCTGAGCATGTCAGTGTCTCAAGAGCACATTATTTTCTTATTGGATTGTATTAACTTTACAGATGGAAATTTGAAGGAGAATTAGAAGGCTTAGAGATGGAAAATTTGGAGAAGAAAAGAATAATGTCTTAAGATTTCTGGAGGGGCTAACTGGTAAGTCATTTTGAAAGCTGCTGATGCTAATTCTCATAGCAAAAGACATAGCAGACCCTAAAATGATCAGGAATGAGGCACAGAATTTCTAAGAAGGGAGTGAATCTTGTGTCACACTCAAAATTGCCAAAGGATTATTTGGTACGTGTACGTATTCTCTTTCTCTCTCCCCCCTGCCCCCCTACCACCCCTTTACAATTGGCACAGATTTTTCTTGACTACACTCCTAGTAGGGCAACTTTCCTCAACCTCGGAGAGGGTGTTTGGCCGTTCTGCTTAGTTTAAAAGACAAACATAGTTTCCAGTATCAGATGCACATATTTGTCCCTGAAGAGACAGCAACATGACATATATAAACAAACATTCATCCATAAGCACTGTAATTGCTGCAGAGAAACCTGGAAGCGGCGGTGAGGTGGGGGGTTGCAACATAATAAACCTAAGAATAATACTAGAGAAAAAGATATAGGCCTCCTCCTGCCAGGGATCCTGTTTTCCTGAGTATCAAATGGCTGGGGTGGGCGACCACAGGCTCTCTCGTCCAAGCTGTCTGATGAAACCCTGCGTAAGCTCCAGCCTGGTGGGCCCAGGCTCCCGGAAACCCCCATAGTTTCCTCCTCTTCTTCTGGAGCTTTTCCCCAAACTTTGGATGCCTCTACAGGATCCTCTGGTCAGAGGAGCCCCGTGGGGCATGAGCAGGTGAAGGAGCTTGCCACAGAGCCCACTCCCAGGAGGGGAACTAGGAGCGCACATCCTGGGTGATAGGAGACTCACTTTTCTTGCTTCCCTTTTTTGCCATAAACAAGTTCTGCCCAATCTTAAAATAAATAGAATTGTACAGACAGTTATCTAACAAACAGAACCACGCAGATAGGTGTCTATAAAGATACGTAGTTTTTTTTTCTTTTTAAACAAAGCAAATTATAGAGAAGCAGAACCTGAGCCAGTAGATAAGGAATTATCCATTCCCAGACCTGCTCTGATTGTCCACCTTGCTCCTTGCCGTTTGTATTACTTTCTCCTTCTTATGCTCTCCATGAAGAAATAATTATCCTTTCTCCCAGGGCTATGTGCTACTGTTGATCTGTTATCATTTTCCCTTTGAGACTTGAGTTTGCTGTTTATTTTATACCATGTCTTTATGAATGGACTTCCATGTACTCATGTGTGTGTTTGTGTTGGAGTTAGGAGAAATAGGTGGTAATGGTGAAGGAAAAAGGGAACGAGAGAGAATGGGGAGAGGTCACTTGTCATCATAAAAGTTGTAGCAGAATTCAGCCTGCAGGATTATCAGCACAGGTCTTAGGATGAGTGCAAGTTTAATGTGAAAGTTAGGGCCTCCAGAGCTCTGCTTCCCAATCACCCCTCAAAATCCTGTTGCTGTTACTATCACAGAAAGCTATATGTGCCCTCTGAATGGCAAAAGCCATGCTTGGGCTCCAAAAATTTGTAGCTGCCAAGAAAAAAAATCTAAATCATGCCTCTCTTCTTAGAGAGTTGATTCTTGTTTTTAAATTATTCCAGTTTTTATTATACATTATTATTATTCATTACATTTATAGTTTGTAGATCATAATTTCATTGCATTCCAGCTAGTTGAAGCAGAAAGTGATGTATTGTGAGACATTAACTAACTGGCTGACAGAATTGCTAGGAGGGCTGAAGAGAAGGGAGCTAGGTTTGGCTTCCAAGGATGACTCTCAACTCAGCTCTGCAGAGCCCAGTCCCAGTGGAGCTATGGCCTTCTACAGTCAGGGAATTCCCTCATAAAATGGGAAGCTACTTCTCCTGCCCCAACACCAGAACCATGATACCACTGCCACCTCTGGGAAGTTACCTCCGTCAGGAAATTACTGCCACTGCTACAACCCACTGCCCTGTAGAATCCGTACCACCAAGATGGCTGATCCACGCTTGCCTTTCAACATTATGCAGCTGGTGAGCAGGGACAGGGAAACCAAATGGCTCCAGCCATGCTTGCCAGCAAAGAGAACAGGCACATGAGTTGTGTCCCCTGCTGCCTTCCACATGCCTCAGGGGTGCAGCTGAAGGCTGAGCCATGCTGACATCTGAACCCTCACTGCAAGGGTGTCTGGGACGAACAATTCTAAGTTTCCAACCTCTGCAATACAGAGAGCATTCTAGAAGATGATTGGATGAAATGCTCTGCAAACAATTATGGATATGAAAACACACTTGTCTTGAAAAGGCGTATTTACAAACTGTATGCAAGAGCAAAAAATTGTTTCTTTTGGACCCCAAACAAATGTGCATCAAAAATAGATAAATTAGTAATGCAGGATTGTTCCAACAAGGGTTTATAGGTACTAAGATCAGCACAAAATAAAGGGAGATGAGAATTCAATATTTCATCTATTTTCAACACAATTTTATCTATTTATGTGATGTCCAGAGCATGTTCATCCATATATCAATTAGGACATGGAGAAGAGCAAGACAGCCCATTTCACCCACTAATGGCCCAAAAGCTGGGGGACTGCCCTGCTCTGAAGAGTAGAACTGAGAAGGGAAACTCTCATATATCGTCCATGGACTGGGTCAGAGATGTGAGCAAAGTCATGTGGGGTGGTGCACTCCAGTAATCCCAGTGAGTCGGGAAGCTAAGGCAGGGGGATTGCAAGTTTGAGGCCAGCCTCATCAACTTAGCAAGATCCTGTCTCAAACAATCAAACAAACAAGACTGAGGTTGTAGCTCAGTGGTAAAGTAGCCCTGGGTTCGATCCCCAGTACCTAAATAAATACATAAATAAAAGCTGGACATGGTGGCACACGTGTAATCTCAGTGGCTTGGGAGGCTGAGAAAGGAGAATCACAAAATTTGATTCCAGCTTCAGCAATTTGGTGAGATACTGTCTTGTAATAATAATAATAATAATAATAATAATAATAATAATAATAATAATAATAATAATAGGATCTGGGGATGCAGCTCATTGCTAAAGTGTCCCTAGATTCAATTCCTACTTACAAGGGGACTAAAAACAAGAAAAGAAGGAAAGAAAGAAGGAAGGGAGGGAAAGAGGGAGGAAAGAAGGGAGGGCGGTGGATGTAGAGTGTTCATGGCCAGTTGGAAAAATTGGATCTGCATCCAGGAACATATGGAACCAACATGCTTCTGAAAAAATCAGAAGGCCTTCATCCAGGGAAGAAACACAAAAGGGAAACCAGAGCATCTTCTGCCTCTTCCATCATTTGAGAGGCCATCCTGGGACACCTGGATGTGAGGGCGAGCACATCCTTAGGACACTGCTGAGACAGAGTAGGAATTGTTGGCACTGGGGCAAAGCGTGTTTGCACAGGAAAAGAAAAGCCTTAAAAAAGAATCTCTGGGAACTCAAAAAATCAAATGACCCCAAAGAACATAAGGCACACTCCTCTGAGGCTTTCCAAAGCTAGAAGGCTACTCATGGAGAACAGCATTGCTTCCTGGGCAAGCCATCTTTGGGAGGCTGAGACAGAAGGATTGCAAGTTCAAGGCCAGCCTCAGCAACTTAGCAAGGCCCTAGGTAACTTAGCAAGACCCTGTCTCCAAATAAAAAATAAAGGACTGAAGATGTGGCTCAGTGGTTAAGTGCCCCTGAGTTCAATCCCCATTACCCCAAAAAGAAAAAGAGAGAAAAAAACAGGATTCCAGAAACCACAGATGGCAGAAAGGACAGAAGGTGCTCAGGAGCAGAAAGACAGCAGAGATGATGAAGAGGGACTCCTCACAAAGCCTCACACAACTGTGAAGGAGATTCTGAAGTCCACCTGAGAACTAGAACGTGAACCAGGAGCTCCTGCAGAGCTCCGTCCCATTGTGCCTTGACAGGGAGCAGAGCTGTGCAGAGCTTCGAGTTGTCTGTGACCTGCAGCACAGATGTGCACTGTTCTAATCTTTTTACTCACCTCTTTTTAAGCATCTCCTACGTGTTAGGTAACACAATGACATAGCTCTGGTTCTTTAGGGGGTTATAGTTTTATGAGGGCCTCAGACAAGTGAAGAAGCAAGTACATTGTAACAAGGGCAACATAGAGGGTTATCCAGGACATCTGCCCAGAGTCAAGGTGGGGGGATTGAAGGCCAGGAGGAGGAAGGGAGGAGGAAAGCCATTATCGTGACGTTTCTCCTCTTGCCGAGGGCTGCCTGTGAGATGAAGCCCAGAGTCCTTGGCCAGGTATCCAAGGCCTTCAAACCCAACCTCTCCAGTACCTCCCCATCTCTCTCCAAGATGTGCTGTCCATTCTGGTCAGTGTGTTCTACTCACCATCCCCCAAAACTCTTTCCTGGACCTTCTATTGTCCCTGCCGTAACTACTCCATGACTTCCCTAAAGTTTCTTCAGGCTTTCGTGAATTCATCCCAAACCCCTCTAGCTCCTATAATGAAATATCAATGGAGTTTATACCACTTTTAAAACTTAGCTATATAGTAATTTGAACTTGAGTGACTTCAGTGATGAGGCCCTCGATCAGGAGCTGCGGATGCTTAGTGGGAATCTGGCAGCATCCGGCCCTTGGGGAGCTTCCAGTTTAATGCTGGAACCCGGTGGACCAACGCAAAGTCACAATGCAGACTTTCGTAGACTACCCTGGGGCCAAGCATGTGATACCATCAGAGTCCGAAGGAGGGCACAGTGGCAGTGGCAGATTTAGATGGAATGGAAGACTTCCTGGGAAGGTGGCACCTGCAAGCTAATCAGTGCAGAGAGAACTCCATGAGCAAAGATGCCAGGCGCGGAGACAGGAAGGAAGGTGGTGTCCCTGGGGAGCAGCTGTAGGCTGGTGGCCGATACACAGAAGTGAAGGCTGTGGTAACGAGTGTGGGCTGGCGGGCTGGGACCATCTACGGAAGGGCCTTGTGTGCCACACTTGGAATTTGAACTGTATGAGAGAAGGCCAGCCAGAGAACATGCAGGGAGGGGTGAGGCCTCTCCTTTATGTTTGTACTTGGTGTTATTCAAGGTGGGATTTGGCCTTCAAACAGCAGCCAAATGCTAAACATCCTGCACCCACTTCTCCTATTTGGGTGTCTCAGCCCAATCCTGAAAGAGTCCACTTTGAGATAGCACAGAGGTCCCACTCCCAGGCAGCCCTGGGGTTTTCTCTCCTAACCACTCCCCAGGACATTGAAAGTGACCTCCCTATGTTGGCGCAGGGCAGCATTAACATCTGCAAGGCTCCCTTCACTCCTGCTAATAACCAAAGTTCCATCTTCAACCTGGTCTCCACTTGGGGGTGCAGTAGGTGGGGAGGACTTCATCTTCCTTCGTCTTTCCAAAGTGTTTGTAGTCACCATCCACAGGAATCTGACTTAGCTTGGCAGAGAGGTTTGGGTGATCCCTTTGAAACGTTTGGTGCCTTCAGAGGCTGGCAATAATGGCAGTCCCCATCACAGGGCCACATCTCAACATGACTTGTGTGTTTTCTGGGTGATATTTGATAAACATTAGAAAAGAGAAGGAGACTTCAGCATCCCGATGCCGTTTCTTTGCTAAATTATTGCTACGATGTTTTTTCCTTCATAGCTCAGACAAAGTCAGTGCAGGGTGCCTATGGCTCAGAATGTTGCTCCATGCCTCTCTTCCTCTCATCTGCCAACCCAGCAGGACTCCCAGCACCCCAGAGTTCTGTAAGTCTCCATTATGAATACTCCATCAAGCACTAGTATGGTTATTTTGGTGATAGTTCTCTTTTCCTGTCTTTGGAGATTGGCAGAAGGCTTCCCATTCAGAATAAAATGTGCAATTTTTATTATAAATTAAGATGTTTCTAGGGGAGATCAGTGAACCATACCAAGCCTTCAAACATCCCCCACTAAGTCTGTGGTCTGGCACACCTTTGCCTTTTAGTGACATAAGCCAATTGGTCTCTTGAGATGGTGGCACATCTGGTTTTCAAGATGAGGCTTGGCCTTGTCCCCTCCAACCTTATCGATTTTCACAGCACCTGTTCATTTTTTTTTTTTTTTTTTTAGAGAGAGAGAGAGAGAGAGAGAGAGAGAGAGAGAGAGAGAGAGAGAGAATGAATTTTAATATATTTTTTTTTAGTTATCAGCAGACACAACATCCTTGTTTGTATGTGGTGCTGAGAATCGAACCTGTGCCGCACACATGCCAGGCGAGTGCGCTACCGCTTGAGCCACATCCCCAGCCCAGCACCTGCTTTTTTTTTTATCTCAAGGCAACCCCTTTCAGGAGCTCCATCCCTGGGTGAGGAGCTGGGATATGCCACATGGTTAGGAACATGAGCTCTGAGGCAAGGGATTTGTAATCCCATTCTTCTTCCTCATTTTTCCACTTGGGGATCTTAGATCAGTTACATAATTTAATTTCTCTGAGCCTCAACTTCTTCATCTGTAAAACGTGGACAGTAGTAGTTATTCTACAGGGCTTGAGAGGGATCATGATGGAATGTAAGCAACACACCCATACTGAGTGCTCGCCGAGACCCCACTGCTATTATTAGACCATATCCCAGGACTAGGAGTGGGGTTCTTCCAACTCCTGCTAGAACAGAGGACCACAGTCTGGGGACTTATGAAAAATGGAAATTTATTTCTCTTGAGGCTGAAGTCCAAGGTCAAGATGGCTTCAGACTCATTGTCTAGCAAGGACCCACTTCCTAGTTCATAGACAATCAACATCATCGTCTTCTTTTTTTTCTTTTTTTAATTTTAATTTTTATTTATACTTAACAGTATATTTATACATTTTTTATTGGTGCACTATAGTTGGACATAATTACGGGATTTGTTGTTGCATATTCATATATGCACACAATATAACAATATAATTTGGCTAATATCATTCCCCAGCACTTCCCTTCTCCCTCTCTTCCTCCCCCACCCTGGTCCCTTTCCTCTACTGATCTCCCTTTGACTTTCATAAGATCCTTGCCACCCCTCCCCCCACTTTTCTTTTCTTTTTTCCTCTCTAACTTCCACATATGGAAGAAAACATATGGCCCTTGATCTTCTCAGTTTGGCTTATTTTGCTTAACATAATTCTCTGAAGTTCCATCCATTTTCACGCAATTGACATAATTTCATCTTTTCTGTATGATTGAATAAAACTCTGTTGTGTATACATACCACGTAGAGTAGACCATATATCCATTCATCCATTGGTGGGCATGGAGGCTTGTTCTATAGTTTGGCTATTGTGCATTGTGCTGCTATAAACATGAGTATGCACGTGACACTGTAGTATGATGACTCGAATTCTTCAGGATAAATACCAAGGAGTGGTGTAGCTGGATCATATGGGGATTCTGTGCCTAGTCTTTTGAGGAACTTCCATACTGATTTCTGTAGTGGAACAATCATCTTGCTGTGTCCTCACATAGCAGAAGATATGAAAGAGTTCTCTAGTGTTCCTTTTATAAGGGTACTAATCCCATTTATGAGGGCTCCCCTCATGACCTAATCATATCCTGTTATGGTTTGGATGTGAGATGTCCTCCAAAAAACTCATGTATGAGACAATGCAAGGGGGCTGGGGATGTGGCTCAAGCAGTAGGGAGCTCGCCTGGCATGCGTGCGGCCCGGGTTCGATCCTCAGCACCACATACAAAGATGTTGTGTCCGCCGAGAACTAAAAAATAAATATTAAAATTCTCTCTCTCTCTCTCTTTAAAAAAGAAAAAAATGAGACAATACAAGAAGGTTTAGAGGAGAGATGATTGAGTTATGAGAACCTTAACCCAACCAGGGGATTAACTGAGTGGTAACTGAATATGGATAGGATGTGGCTGGCGGAGGTGGGTCATTAGGTAGTTTTGGGGTGTATATGTTGTATCTGGTGAGTGGAGTCTCTCTGTGCTTTCTGATCATCATGTGAGCCACTTCCCTCAACCACACTCTTCCGCCATGGTGTTCAGTCTCACCTTGAGCTCTGAGGAATGCAGCTGGCTGTCTGTGGACTGAGACCTCTGAAACCATGAGCCCCAAATAAACTTTTCCTCCTCTAAATTGTTCTGGTCAGGTCTTTTAATGACAGTGACAAAAAAAAAAAAAAAAAAAAAAAAAAAAAACTGACTGAAATGCCTCCTGAAGACTCCATCTCCAAATTCTATCAACTTGAGGATGAGAATCTTAACATAATAGTTATTGAGGCAAACAAGCAGTCAGTCTATAGCACATTCACCTTCCTTCCCTTATTCTTAGATAGGTAATTTCCCCTCTGTCTCAAACTTTGATTCAGAGCAAAAATGGTCAGAGCCTGTGTGCTCACCTCACTTTCTAGCCAGAGTAGCCCAAGTGACAGCTCGACCCTTCCCAGGTCATGGAGCCAGGTCACTGCTACTGCTACCATTGCAACATGGAGAAGTCCACTGGCCATGTTGTTCCCTCAGGTTCCGGCTGCCCCAGTGACTGCAAAGAGACTGGATAGTACAATTCACAGTGCAAGAAAGCTAACCACCATCGAGGGGGCAGACTCGGGCCAGAGGGAGACGAGGATGGGAGGGGATTCCTGGGTTCATTCTATTCCCTTTCTCTTCCTGGATAAACTCTTCCAAGAAACAGTAGTTCACACAGCCTCTCTGAAGACATCCCACAAGATTGAGCAATTGGTGGCACCTGTTTCAAGCTGTGACTGGACCAATAACATACTCCCATAATTTATCTCCCTGCTTCTCTGCCTCCCTCCACTTTCCCTCAAACTTCTGCCTCTCTGGGATTGCATGTTACTTTCAGTCTCCTGCCTTGACACTGCCTTTTAGAAAGCTCGGGTCAAGACAGGAAGGCATTCTTTTCCCAGCAGACCTGGCAGGTTGGCATGAACCTGAAGCAAAGTCATATGATGACAACGATGAGTAGACCACAAGGAAGTCCCCATGCTGTGGCCAGCCTCTCCAACATGGCAGTGCAATTTGGGTTTGAGCACTCTTTTCTCTGTGAACTGATTTGCTTTCTTATTCCTTGGTCATGATTTTACTTGAGTTCACGACTCCTCGACAAATGGTGGTTTTCATGTTTTATCCAAAACATTTATGGTTTTTTTTTTATTTATGGTTTTTCCTCAACTTCTCCAAGTCAGACACAACTTTCTTCATTTTGAAAACAGAATTTCCACACCAAGCATGGTGGCACACACCTGTGATCCTAGTGACTCAGGGGACTAAGGCAGGAAGATCACAAGTTTGAGATATTCCTCATCAACTTAGTGAAACCTTGTTTCAAAATTTTTTTAAAAAATTTAAAATTTAAAAATGGCCGGGTCCAGGCGTGATAGCACCCACCTGTAATCTCAGCAGCTTGGGAGACTGAGGCTGGAGGATTATGAGTTAAAACCCAATGTTAGCAATTTAGTGAAGCAATTTAGCAAGACCCTGTCTCTAATAAAATATTAAAAAGTGCTGGGGATGTGGCTTGGTGGTTAAGTGCCCCTGGACTCAATCCCTGGTACCCCCCAAAAAAGGCTGGGAATGTATCTTAGTGGTAAAGCACCCAGGTTCAATACAATCCACAGTCAAAAAAATAAGAAATAAAAGCTGGAAGCCAATTTTCATTCAAAAAAGTTACAGATTAATTTTATAAAGCCCTTCCAAAGTTTCCTAATCCAGAAAACTGGAGGTACTATGGCATCATAAAAAGAAAATTAATGAGCTCTGGAGTCCCGTGAAATTGGACTTGAAACCAAGCTCTAGTACCTGTTAACTTTGTGACACAAACAAGTGACAACTTTGGTGAGCTTGTTTTATCTGGAAATACTGATATCCGCCCTACAAAATTATCATGAGCATTAGATTGGATCATACAATAGTAGAGCTCAATAAGGTCGGCTTCCTCCCTTGACCCCTAATCACCAAGCTTGTGCTTCCTAGGGGCAGCTCTGAGACACAAAGAAAGTGCTCTGGACTGGACACGAACAGACATGGAAGCTATCCCTGGCTCCCTTTCTTCATCATAGCATGAGAGATATGAATTCTGTCCTCCATGGTCTTTTGGGCTAATGTGCACATAAAAGAGACAGTACTGGTGGAAGTCTCTTAAAAAGGAGTGCCTGATCTAAAAGAGAGAGAGAGAGAGAGAGAGAGAGAGAGAGAGAGAAAACTTTAGCAGGTATTTGAAGTGCCTTTGCATTGTGTTTTAGTCAGCTTTTCTGCTGCTGCAACCAAAAAGCCTGACAAGAACAGTTTTAAGGAGAAAAGGTTTCTTTGGGGGCTCATAGTATCAGAGGTCTCAGTCCATGGACAGCCAGCTCTGTTCCTCAGAGCTTGAGGGGAGGCTGAACAACATGGCGGATGAAGTGACTAAGAGAAGCAGCTGGGAGCCTGGCACCAGGGAGCAGAGAGAAAGAGAAAAGTCTCCCCTCACGGACCAAATATAAACCCTCAGGGCATGCCTCCTCTAGCCACACCCTACGTGCCTACAGTCCCCACTCGGGGTTAATCCCTACCAAGGAATTAATGCACTGCCTAGGTGAAAGCTGTCCTGTCCCCGTCATTTCACCTCTAAACCTTGCATTGTCTCACACAGGAGCTTTTGGGGGACACCTCATATCTAACCATAACACAGTGCATCAGGCTGTGTGTTAGGCAGGGAGGATGCTGTAGGGTATAAACTAACAGCCACCCCTCTACCACATCATGTTTTGAGGAGGCTGGGGCCAGAGCCTCCATTTTTTCAGAGGGTGAGAGATTCTTTGAAAACCTTCTCCTCATGGGCAGACCCAGCTAATTTTAGCTTGACTTTTAAAGTAGATGAGACTCCTTTCTGGAATAAGCTTCCTACCAGGGCTACTTTCTGGACTATCTGGGATGAAGCCACCCAGCAGATGGTAGGAATTTTGTTCCTCCAGAGCCCCAAGAATGAGTACTAGCTCTTTAGTTGAGCAACTTTACCCAAATTCCTGAACTCCCCTGAGCCCATAGGAACATATAGTGGTAGTATTTCTTGTAGCTGATACAACAACCATTTCATCTCTCCACCATTGTGGAGTGGCAACCTCACCATCTGAAGGACTAGGGAAGCTTCCAGAAGCCATCCTGAGGGTAATTCTGACACTGTGGACTACAAACAGCAAGATCGTATGAACCCAAATCCTTTAATAAAATGTTCATAATGATTCTTGGACAATCTCTCCAAGAGAATGTGAGCTTCTCCTAGGTAAGGATATGGATAAGTGGCACGTATTAGCCATGCAGGCAGCAGTCACATCAACAAATAGGAGTTTGTCCATCAGTGAATGAAGAAAACAATATTCTAAGCAAAGTGCAATGGTATGTATCCAAAAAATTGGTATAGCATGTTCAGGGACAATAAGAAATTTAAAAACAAAAGAACTGTATAGTGAGAATTTGCAAAGAAGAATAGTACTGCCCTGATGATGAGGATCTTTTGTGGTCATCCATCTATCTATCTATCTATCTATCTATCTATCTATCTATCTATCTATCTATCTCTCTATCCGAGGAGCAATTTTAGACTTACAGAAAAACTGGGCAGAAAGTACCGTGTTACTACATAGACCCTCTCTTATTAAGTCCATAGTTCACCTTAGGGTCCACCCTTTGTGTACTATGGTTCTGTGGGTTTTGACAAATTCATAATGTTGTGTATCTGCAATTACAGAGCACACAGAAAAGCTTTGTCGCCTTAAATATCCCCTGTGCTCTGTCTTTTCATCTCTTGCCACCTCCCCTGGAATTCCTGATCTTTTCACTATCATTGTATTTTTGCCTATTCCAGAATGTCATATAGTTGAAATCACGCAGTGTAGGCTCTTTCCAGACTGACTTCTTTTTGTAATATTTTATTTTTTTAGTTGTAGTTGGACACAATACCTTTATTTTATTTTTATGTGGTACTGAGGATCGAACCCAGGGCCTCACACATGCTAGACAAGTACTCTACTGCTGAGCCACAACTGCAGCCCCCAGATTGACTTCTTCTACCTAGCAATATGCATTTACATTTCCTCTTTTTGTGGATTGAAAGCTCCCTGCTTTTTATTGCAGAATAATATTTCATTGTATGAATGTACTTCTGTTTATTTATACTTTCCTCTGTTGAAGGATATATTGGTTTTGGCAATTATGCATAATTTAGGTTTGTGTGGGCAAATTTTCAATTCGTTTGGGTAAAATACCAAGGGCTGGAACAGGATCATATTGTAAAACTATATTTAGCTTTGAAAGAAATTGCCAAACTGACCAGGTGTAGTGGCACACACCTGTAATCCCAGCAGCTCCAAAGGCTGAGTCAGGAGGATTGCAAGTTCAAAGCCAGCCTCGGCAACTTAGTGAGGCTCTAAGCAACTTAGCAAGACCCCATCTCAAAATAAAAAATAAAAAGAGCTGGGGATGTGGCTCATTAGTTAAGTACCCCTAGGTTAAATCCCTGGTACCAAAAAAAAGGAAGAAAGAAAGAAATTGCAAAACTGTCTTCCAAAGTAGCTGTGCCATTTTGCATTCCCACCAGCAATGAATAAGAGTTCTGTTGCTCCATATACTGACCAGCATTAAATACTGTTGGTGTTTTGGATTTTAGCCATTCTAATGCTAGTATAAGAGTACCTCATTGTTTTAATTTGTCATTCCTGCAGGACATGATGTTGAGCATCTTTTCATATACTTCTTTGACATCTTTATGTCTTTGGTGAGGTTTCTATTCAGATATTTTATAAATTTTTATTTATTGTATTGGGTAATTAACACAGGTGTTCTACCCCTAAGCCTACATCCCAGTCCTTTTTTAATTTTTATTTTGAGGTAGGGTCTCACTCAGTTGGCAAGGCTGACCTTGAACTTGTGATCCTTCTGCCTCTGTCTCTGAAGTTGCTAATATTAGAGATATGATGGTCTTGCCAGTTCTTTTGCCTGTTTTTAAATTAAGTTTTCTGTTTTCTTATTATTGTATTTTGAGGGTTCTTCAAGTATTTTGTACACAAACACCCTTTATCAGATAAGTGTTTTATAAATATTTTTTCACCAATCTAGACTTGTCTTTTTATTCTCTTAATAATGTCTTTGCAGAGCAGAAGTTTTTGTTTTGTTTTGTTTGAAGAGCGTACTTTTTTTTTATTTTAATAAAGTTCAGCTTAATAATTTTTTCTTTCACAGACTAAGCTTTTGTTATTGTATCTAAAAAACATCACTACTCAACACAAAGTCATCTCAATTTTCTCCTATGTTATCCTCTAGAAGTTGTATAGTTTTGCATTTTATATTTATATCTCTGAGTTTACTTTTATAAGGTTTATGTCTTGATTCATTTCTTTGTATGTGGATGTCCGGTTATTCCAACCCCATTTGTTGAAAAGACTGTCCTTTCTCCATTGAATGGCCTGCGCTTTCTTGTCAAAGATCAGTTGACTGTATTTCATGAGTCTCTTACCGTGAGTACATTCTGTCCCATTAATCTATTCTTCTGCCATTACCATGTGGTTTTGATTAATACAACTTATGGTGAGTCTTAAAATGGGGTAACATCAGTCCTCTGACTTTGTTCTTCAGTATTGTGTTGACTATTCCAGAATCTCTCTCTCTCTCTCTCTTTTTTTCTGTATAAACTTTCTAATCAGTTTGTTGATATTCCCAAAATACCTTGCTGGGATTTTGGGGAGACTGCATTAAGTCTATGGATTACGTTAAAAAGAACTGAATTTTTTTTTCATGGTGCTGGGGATTGAACCCAAGCTATCACACAAGCCAGGCAAGCACTAAGCGATAGCTCTGCCCTTTCTATTCTTTTTATTTTGGGGACAGGGTCTCCCTAAGTTGCCCAGGCTGGTGGCAAACTTGCAATCCTCCTGCCTCAGCCTCCCAAGACAGGTCTCTGGAATTACATACCTGGCAAGAACTGACATCTTACTGGGCACAGTGGTGCACACCTGTTAATCCCAGAGACTCGGGAGGCTGAAGCAAGAGAGTCAGAAGTTTGAGACCAGCCTCAGCAATTTAGCAAAGCCCTAAGCAAGCTAGCAAGATACCCTCTCAAAATAAAAAAAAATAATAATAAAAAATAAAAAAGGCTGGGGATGTAGCTCAGTGATAAAGTGCCCCTGGTTCCAGTCCAAAAAATAAACAAAAAAAAACAAAAAACAAAAACATGCAGAAACCCCTGACATCTTGATAGTGAATCTTCCTACCCATGAGTATAGAACACATCTCCATTTATTAGCTCTTCTTTGACTTCTTTCATCAGAATTTTTTTAGTTTTCTCATATCGATTTATTTTGCACATTTTATTAGATGTATATCTAGATATTTTATTTTTTATACTAATGTAAAGATGTTTAGCTTTATAAGTGATCATATGTTAGAGAGGTTGCTAAGCTGGAGAATAGTATAATATATTTGTTTTAAAGAAGAATATTCTATTAGCAACATGAAAGATGTGCAAGATTTGGGTAAAGCTGGAGGTAGGATAACCCATTAGACAATTTTTTAAAAAATGTGTACAAGCAGAAGAAAAGGTCTAAACTAAGGAAGTGGTGAAAGATATGGAAAAAAGTTAAGTCCAATTTTAGAAATAAAGCAATAATAAAGATTTTTTTTTTTCCTAAGAAGCCAAGCATTGACAGACTTCCCAAAGGCCTTGAAGAGATTTCAACTACTCTAATCTTACATCCCATGGAGTGGGCATTTAATGACTAATGTCCATGTCAACTAGCTGACCCATCAGTTTATCCTTGCCCTTCTTCCAACCCATCATAACCCTGATTTTGTACAGGTATCCTCCTTTCCCTCCTGCCAAATATTTATAGGGGAAGCTAACTCCAGCAGTGGCCCAACTGGTCTACGGGAAACCCCAGCCTCCAGCTAGGACTAGATCAGGAACAGGTATGTGAGCCAATTCTCGTCAATGAGACCAAAGGGATAGGATGGAGACATGACCTAGAAATTTTTTTCTCCATCAAAATGGAAAAAGGCACGGGAAGAAATGGTCTCCTGCCTTGTTCTTAAGTTGTCCTGTATCTTTGTGACTCCTACAACTGCTGTAGCCATATTCCTATCATCCCATGAATGAAGCCAACTGTAAAGATGGTTTAGCGTGGGGACGGTGTTGTTGAGTTGCTGAATCAAAAAATCCAAGGGTCTTGGTTGTTCTAGGTGGATTTCTTTTATTTCTTTTCTTTATTTTTTTCTTTTTGTCATTGGGGCTTGAACCCAGGACCATGCATGTGCTAGACATTCTACACTGAACTACATCTCCAGATCCTTTTATTTTGAGACAGTTCCAAGTTGCCCAGGCTTGCCTCAAATTTGCAATCCTCCTGCCTCAGTCTCCCATGTAGCTGGAATTACAGGCAGTGAGTTTCCACTCTAAGCTTGAGGGGGATTTCTAAAATTTAAATCTGAAAGCCCCCTATCTGTTATACTTGCTCTTACCTAATAGCTGAACTATAGGGAGCTTGCCTGCTCTCCTCCCTCCCCTCTGGGATTGCTAAATTCTTTCTTAGTATCTCGTTAGATCATACCCCTAAGGTAGGACTTTGCCTTCTTCACTGCTCTATCACCTTGCCTAGAATCTGACATTTAGTAGGCACTTAATAAATAGCTAGTGAATCAATCGATAAATGAAAAACCCAAGAGCTAAAATTTGAATAACAGTCTAGCTATTTTCTACCGTCCTCTTTGTTTTCTCTTATTAATTTACTAATGGGGCTGGGGACATAGCTCAGTTATCAGAGTGCTTGCCTTGCATGCATAAGACCCTGGGTTCAATCCCCAGCACCACCACCAAAAAAAAAAAAAAAAAAAAATTAGCCCTAGTGAGTTTTGACTGATGTATGCCCTTGACAAATAACAAAAATTATAGCAAGAAATAAGAATAGCATGTGCATTTGCTATATACAAAGATTACTAAAGCATATGATGTTTTTAAGGTTCCCTAGACAAAGTCTCCTAAAAGGAACTTAATGGGGGATCTACCTCTTTTAAAGAATTGTCCTGCTTCTTTCTAGTGGGCTGTAAGGACCATCTAATTTGATAACCTTTTTTTGCCCTGGCTGCCAGGAAGCTCAGGTCCTGATCTGATACGAACTCCCAGTAACTCTATTACACTTCAGAATCAATGCTTGCTTCTTCTTCCTTTCCATGGCTTTGCTTTTCTAATTTTAGTTGAATGACCTTATTGTGTTTGGCTTTATTGTAAGTTGCTTCAAATCCTTTTCAGAAAGAGGTGCATATAAAAAAAAAATTAACAGCTCAATTCTAAAAAGCCACACAGAGCCCGAGCTGGCACCACTTGCTCTTTGTAATAGCCTGGGAGGGCCCCGAAGTAGCCTGGTGCTTTATCTTTACAAACACATGTCAGCCAGTGCAGCAGCGCTCACCGGAGATCTCAGGAGACAAGGGCAAAAATCACCCGTCATTTTCTACTGAATGGGTGTCTGGAGGACCATTCAGGCTCCTAGTGGCTGGATTTGGGGGGAGGATTAACGTGGAGAGCCCTTGGAAAATCAGTATCGCCCCTGCCTGTACCGGCTATTGTTCAGAGGTGAGTGTTCCGTCTAGCTTTGGAGGTACACTCTCTTTCCTGCCTGGCCCCTGGCCCCACGGGCTTTGTGTGTAGGATCCTGTGCCCTTTCCCCAGACTCTGGGCCACAGGCCTCTCCAGCCAGCCCTCTGTGCCAACTGGCAGAGGGTGCTCTTGTATAGCAGATCTGACTCCCTCCCCACACCAGCTCCTGATGCCTCACTGCTCCAGCCAGCGACCTAGACCTGCTGGGGCTCTGGAAACTTCTGTGCATGGGGGATGGTGGGTGGGGGGGCGGTGGGCATATTGCTGTCCCCCCACCCAAAGCCTGGCCTAAGGCCTCCCCCAAACCACTGCTGAGCTGGCTTCACTCAGCTTCAAGCTGGTACACCCGTCTGCACTCAAATTTCCCTGAGTTAAACAGAAGAGGCTCTATATGTGCTGGGGACTTACAGGTTTGGTTTGCTGCTATCATATGGTACATGTGTGTTCACAGACAGTTAGGGGGAGGCAGAGAGAGGAAAACAGGGGTGGAAAGAGAAAGAAAGGACAGACATTGCTTTCTCAGAGCTCTGCAATAATAGATTTCATGATTTAATTGGAAATTTAGTAAATCTGCTAAAACATTTAGTGGTTTAAATTTTTCCTGTTCTGCAAAGAAACAAAGCCTTCTGGTTTACCCTGTGTCTTTCAACAACTTTAATTTCATTTGTAGATTACGGATGGAAGTAGCATTTCCACTCGATTGCATACTGGGCATTAAGAAGACAAAAACCTTCATTGTTTGCAGCCCTTGGAATTTTTTTTCAGACATTAAGCTGTAGGTGGCATTCTTTATACCTGACATCAGAGCACTTTTGTCAGGCATTTAGTTGACAGGATTTACTGCAAGCCCATCCTAGGTGTGTGAAGCAGGGACAACAAGAACATATTTGGTTCAGGTGGGCAGCAAGAGGAGAGCACGGGCCGACCAGCCCGATCGGGTAACCGCTGCTTTTCAAACTGTGTAATTAAAGATCTTTGGAGTTCTTCGAAGGGAATTAATTAGTAGAGAAAGGCTGTTTTGTTTACAGTCTTTATCATCAACATAATCAAAAGCAAGCCTTGATATTGGTGCAAATTGGACTGAATTCTCCTGAAGCCAAGATTGCTTCATGCAGAGCTTTTCTTGTTTTCTGAGGTTTCTCTACCTGTGCATTAATCATTAACTGGCCATCGGATGGAGGTGGGGGACAGTGAGGGAGCCATGTTTCAAGGTGGGGTAAGGGAAAAGGCACCCTCAGTTGTCAAAACACCCTGGGGCCCCTGCTGGGTTCCTACCTGCATGCAATACATTGGCACAGTGGGTGTGTGCACAGGTTCACCTGTCTCAATGGTTTGTCCATGTTAGACTGTGTTTTCAGTTCTAGACCACAGTACCCATAATGTCCTAAAGAAATCACCTGGCAGTGGGTCACAGCCAATGTCATTGTACCAGCCTGGTGACATCAGAAATATCTGGATGCTTAATAATAAATGCACCCAGGCCAGAACCTCCTGGGATCAGGCTCTAGAATCTGTGTTAACTCTGCTCAGATGCTTCTGATATGCAGCCATGCTTGGGAACCACTGGTCCTACAGTTTGTTGACCTTTTAGTGAGAGAACGTGAGCATAAATTGGAAAGGGAAGGGCATCCGGGGAGATACAAAAAGTCCAGTCACACCATGTGAGACCTATGGCCTCTGACTACAGACTAAAGCTGCTGGAGGCAGAGCCACCCTGTCCAGCAAACCCTCACTTGAAGGACAATGCCACACACCTAGTCTGAGCAATAAGGGCCTTTCTCCAGGCCAAGAGAGGCTGCAGGGCAGCTGCAAGCACCACAGCTCCTCTTCCCCCAGGGATTCCATTCATGGTGCTGGGAAATGTTCCAAAGGACCAGCCAACTCAGGGCAGTGTCCTAGTTATGGTATCATTATCCAAATTGTGAGAACTAGGTCTTGGTAGGGTCTGGGTATAATAAACCCAAATCCATTTTCTTGTCTTTTCTTTTTTTTTTTTTTGTACCAGGGATTGAACCCCAGAGAGCCACATCCCCAGCCCTTTTTTACATTTTATTTATAGACAAGGTTTCACTGAATTACTTATGGCTTCACTAAGTTGCTGAGGCTGGCTTTGAACTCACGATCCTCCTGCCTCAGCCTCCCAACTGCTGAAGTTATAGGTGTACACCACTGCACCAGGCCCCATTGGATTATCTTTTTTTTTTTTTTAAATGTATTTTCCCCCACCCAAACTGGAGATTGAACCCAGGGGTACTCTACCACTGAGCTACATTTTGCTTTGAGATAGAGTCACTAAATTTCTGAGGCTGGCTTCAAATTTGCAATCCTCAACTCGACATGGTGGCTCAATCTCAGCAGCTCAGGAAGCTGAGAGAGGAGGATCATAAGTTCAAAGCCAGCCTCAACAAAAGTAAGGTGCTGAGTAACTCAGTGAGACCCTGTCTCTAAATAAAATACAAAATAAGGCTGGGGATGTGGCTCAGTGGTCAAGTACCCCAGAGTTCAATTCCTGGTACCAAAAACAAAACCAAAAAATTTGCAATTCTCCTGCCTCAGCCTCCTGAGTGGCTGAGATTACAGGTGTGCACAACTGCGTCCCACTCATCTGATTATCTTGGGGCTAATAATTTGGCCCCTGTCTTGTCTTGGTCATGACAAGAGCTCAGAGAATTCTGCCTCAGTTGCCCCGCATTGTGCAATCCTATGCCATCCTCACTCACCATTTTTTCTGCATCTTATAGGAAACTTAGTCCTAGCACTTTGATTTTCTTTGCCATGGAAAGCTTTTATTAGAAAAGTTACATAAGTATGCTTTTTTAAAAAAGATTTTTTAAACAAATAGAGTTGTAGTTGGGCCTGGTGGCATAGCAACTCAGGAGACTGAGACAGGAGGGTTGCAAGTTCCTGGCTAGCCTAGGCAATTTAGTGAGATCCACCCCTCCAAAAATGAAAAGGGCTGGGGGTATATCTCAGTGGTAGAGTACCCCTGGGTTCAGTCCCCAGCACCACACACACACACATACACACACACACACACACACACACACACACACACACAAATAGATGTGTTTAAAGTGGGGAATGAAGTTCTCCCTATAATCTTGGCTTTCAGAGATAATCCCTGTTAATGGTGTCAACTACCTCAATTTGAAAGATGTGGATGCAAGGGTTGAGAGAGGTGAGCTCAAATAGTGACTCTGTGACAGAACAAGGGCAGAGATTTCTGACCCCTTTTATCAGGCCTCGCTCTATACCCTCCTCTTTGCAAGCGACCTCTCCCAGAAGCCCAGGAACTTTTTGTTGCATCATCAAATTAACGATGAATCCATCTGTCAGGCATCAGCAAAGGTGATCAGCACACTGCCCTGGGAACAGGAAGCCACACCTCAAAACCAGATTCTTCCAGATTATAGGCAACACACCCTGTGTGACTGATTCCTCCTCCAAGCCTCTGGCCTTGATACCAATCCATTTCCCTTTACTTTTCTGAACCAAGTCCCCAAAGGTTACAGATTCTCAATGAAGAATACTCCCTAACTGCTGGGGCCCACAAGCAGAGCAATGGCAGCCATCTTGGAAACTGCCCGCGGAAGAGCCAAGAGGCTAAGGCAGGCCCAGGTACAGCCCCAGCCGAGCCCACTGTGCTATTCGGGGCCATCTTCTAGAAGCCTTTGCATTTTTTCCCCCAACATTCCTGGAGAACTTGTGCCTACCCACGATGGTCCTATCTTTTTAGATCTTACAATCTGATGAATGTGTTGGGAGTGGGTATAGAGTTATAAAATTAAATATCCTGATTCCCAAGCAATGGAGGGGGATCCAGGAGCAGTTTGGTCACAGTAGGGGTGGGGAGCTTCCCACAGCACTGCCAATGACGGTGGTTTGAAGTTTCTGGTGGTGATTCATTTTGTACAACTAACCAGAGTCACACTCAGCCCTCTTCTCCACCCTTAAGGAATCTAACAATAATAATCACCATGATATTAACTATCTCATTTATGCCTCACATAAATGACTAAATCTACTTTAGCACAGTGTGTTATCATCCTCCCTCATTTTATAGATGAAAAATGAGACTCTCAGGAGTCACCCAAGGTCACAGGGCTAGCTACAAACAATCAAACTTCCCATCCAGGTTGATTTAGTTGCAAGGGATGAGAGTTTACACATGGAAGTACAGACCTGGTGTCAAATCAGAGACCATATTCTCCATATGTAAAGACAAAGCTTACAGCACAAGGCAAGATCAGCTGAAGTAAAGTAAGACAGGTTTCCTACTGTGCCCGCCAGCAAGTGGATGCCCAGCAAGGCTGTCCACCTGTTGTGTTGGGCAGAACTTTGGGGGAACACCATGTTAACTGAGCACATGACAACACAGTCTCAGCTGGGTGTAAGAATCTGCTATTCTGCCTTGGTGATTTGTTTATTTTGAGTTTAATCTCCATTACCCCTTGGAAAAATAATCACAATTCTTTTAAAACTCTTTGCCAATAGTTCTGTTGACTGCAGGAATGTATACTGACCACAGCAATTGATAAAGAAATAAAGGCTTCTGTCAGATCTCAGGATGGAGGGAAGCCAAAGGGGCACCAACCATCCGGAGAGAACTCACCAGCTCAAAAGTGATTTTCAGGACAGCCAAGAGCCCAGATGCTTTCTTTTCTTTTCCTTTCCTTCCCCCAACCCTGTTTCTTCCCGGCCACCCACCCCTTCTCTCTCATTCTTTCACTGTTTCAAAATTCATATCAATAAAACTAAGTTCCTCGAGTGTCCCTTCTGAGAAATCTATTGCTTTTGAAGCTTACTCTGACTCTTCTCTCTGCTTGTGCCATTGTTGGAAGAGACCTTAGTTTTCATTCTTTTCTCTTCTGTGGTTCCTCCCATCTCCCTAAATGTTTTAGCATCTGTTAATCCCAGTTGGAAACCTCAGCAGATAAAGTCTTGTTCCATGTAGATTGCTTCAAGAACAAATAGAGGGTCGCAGATAATTCAGCATTTGGTTTCAGGAGGGTTTAGGGTTGAGGCTGCAGAGGACAGCACCTCTTCCTCCTAAGCAGCCAGTTAGAGCAAAAGCAGAGTAATTCCCAAGCTGGGGTGGAATTGCATGTAGATCAGGTTCATTTCCAGAACGGCGGCCGCCTGCATTTGGGTGATTTTAGAAGCCACCATGACAGCAAAGTAGTTTTATGCATAGCGGCTTAGCAAACACTTTGAGAACTAGTTTTGCGAAGCTATCAGGTTGAAAAATACCAAGTCACAAAGTTTTAATGAAAGTAAGTGTGGATCAACGTATCATAAAGAGCATCCAGGACGACTTAAAAGATCCTTGGGTGGAAATTAGAATGGATCTTCGGGATTTATGTGGCAAAGCCTGTCTATTTTGACCTTTTTTCCGTTTCATATTAAGGCTACTGAAAGTGTGTTTTGTTTGGGGGCGGCTGTGGGAGGACAGTAGCTATTGGTGCTGTTACAGTGATGCCGCTACTGAAGTTGAGCTGCATTAATTGACTGATAAGGGCCTGGGCATCAAATAGCAGAGAGAAAGGCCATCGGAGATTTTCTTGCTTTATTTCTCTCTGCACTTCATTTACATCTTAAGCCATATTGGTGATCCAGATTTGAATAAAGCCACAGCTTAAGCAGTGATTAGATCTCAATAGCTTGGATTTTCTATGAAATTGCTGCATTTTTACTACATGTATTTAGAAATACTGGTGAAAACTGACACCTTGGGTAACTTTATCATTTAAAATGGAGCTTCGTGTGGATAAAAACCCCAGCTAAAATGGGGGTATTAGTTGCCAGGCCTTTGACTCAGGCAGTGTCAGGGGTTAGAATTAGACAAAAGCCAAGCTCAGCACGACTTGGGCCAGAAAGAATGCAGATAAGTCAACCCACCACCTTCCTCTAAGCCTGCTCCCCCACCCACCCAAAAAAAAAAAATGTTAATCAAAGCAGTGATCCCATAACCTGAAGAAAAATAAGGAAGCCAAAAGGAATATATAATGCAACAGGGAGCTTTTTTTTTTATTTTGAGTTTTTTATTTTAATCATAAAGCAATATTTTTAACTCTAAGGTTAACCTGCTAATCCTTAAGCTGGTGACATGACAGTGTCAAATGTGATGGGATTTTGTGATTCTCATTATTGTTATGTATTGTTCTTTCTCTGGCATTCCATATTAATATTTATAAATGCCCTTTTTATAGAACCAAGAGGACCAAAACCCATTATTAAATTTTTAAAATGGACAAACCACGCATCCAATATAGTTGATTACAATTTAGAACAAAAAGGATTTCGGTAGTAATCCACTTCTTGTTTCTCGTTGTTGTTGATTTGTGTAGACAGCAGAGCTCCTGATGTTATTTTTTTTTTTTAACTACTGTTTGCACAAAGTAACATCCAAATGACAGAATAACAGAATATTGATTGTACTCCCCAAGAAGGAGGTTAAAAATACCATATGCAGGTGAGAGGGCATAATGGAGAAAAGGTGTGCATTTAAAATGTTAAATCAGCCACCAAGAGCAATGGCAAAATGAAAGAATCAACTAAATCTTTTTAAAGAGGGAAGTTGTTCATTAGGTTGTTTTCAAGCACCTTGGAAGGGCTCACATGTACAAAAGAGGACTCTCCATAAGAAAAGGAAGTGAATCAGTTATGCCATATCTAACCAGAGAGGAGAGTCCAACTCACCTTAATCTACTTGGCCCCTCTCCGTTCAGTGCCCTGGGATGTGATCAAACATCCTTTGGAGGCAAAAAAGAAAAAAAGAAACATGTTCTCTTCGCAGCTCAAGGACCTTGCTATGTCCTCAGCTGTGGGAAGCTAAGAGTAGTCTTCAGCCTCAGAGAAGAACATATGTGGAAGGTGTGTTATGGCTGCCCGGTTCCACTAGTTCCTCAACCTCCACAAGGGCGATTTTCAGGAGTGTATAGGAATAGTTAGCCCTGGCTTCTGGTTTTATAATTAAATAGCCAATGAGGGAAAGAGTAATGTCTTTGCTCATGAAGCTAAGAACTGAAGTAGTTATGACGAATTATTAGGAACACCTTAACTCTTATACTTTGGGAGTAAAGGTGTTGGTTTTCATGGGCGCCATTTTTAGTCCTTCTTATAAATATCCTCCCCCCCATTCAATACCCCAAATCTGGACTTCAGATTCTTAGTCCTGGCTCTTCTCCTTCACACTATGTGACCTTGAGCCAGTTATTTGACCAAGTTTCCTTGGTTATAAAATGAGAAAACGAACACCTAGTTCATGCTGTTGTGAAGAGTAAATGCATCCTGTATAGGGCCTGGCATAAAGTAAGCCTGCAAGAACTTGTATCTCTAATTAGTAATATACCTCTGATTTTGGAGGTTTGGAACTCTGTTTTTTTTTTAAATTTGTGGATAGTTTTCTCTATATCATCCTCTTCTGGTTTGGGAATTGCCCCCCATGTATGTGTGTTTTTGTAACTATAAATTTGTATATTCGAAAACTAAACCAAGTCAGGTATCTGGGGAGCCAGGTTGCTTGAAGAATTCCAGATCCGCTGGGATAAAGCACATGGGCATTTTGTTTTAAAGACATCTAAGTTATTTTCCAACACCAACAAGGAAAGAGGAGTCCAAATTGATGCCTAGTGGTTCTGACAGTTATTCTATTATAGTGCAGAGTTACGGCCCCAGAGGTGGCGACTGAGCTCTGGTTGAGGAGTATTGTGTGATCAAAGCAGCAATGGTGTAACTCAACTCCAATGAAACCCAAGTTTGGTGGAGCAATGAGAAGGCTATTCATTGTGACCAGTCTGTATAGAAACTGGCCTCGCCTTCTGGGGAAACAAGTCTTATGTTTCAAACATGTGTAGTGGCCTGGCTTGGCAGTAGGGCATATGCTAAGGATGCCGGTTTCGCAGACCTCCCTGAAGCTTCTCAGCCTCCCCGTCCTTGAAGCCCTGGATGTCCTCTCTAAGCAACCTCCATTGAGCTCCTCCTGGAGGGGGTCCTCCTAAGCGGAATTGGCACTATCTTCCTCCTTCCCTTGGAGGATCCCCTGCCTCTTTTCAGGCTCTCCTCAGGCAGTGCACAGGTGGGTCCCTCCTCTCTCTCACTACTTGCTGCTCCCAAACTAATGTATCAGAATTGACCTGTCCTCTGGTCCATTCCTCAGGAAGACCCTGAACAAGAGCACTCTGGAAGGAAGCTGGGTCAGCATGGAATAAATACACCTAATGACGGGCACAAGCCTCATGTCACAGTGACTTACTCTCCCTCAGAGCACTTTTCCTTTACACTAGACCTTGTGGTGTGTGTGTGTCTGTGTGTGTGTGTGTGTGTGTGTGTGTGTGAGAGAGAGAGAGAGAGAGAGAGAGAGAGGTACAGGGGATTTAACCCAATGGCATTGTACCACTAAGCTACATCCCCAGCCCTGTCCATTTTTTATTTTGAGACAGGGTCTTGCTAATTTACCCAGGTGACCTGGAACTTTCGATCCTCCTGCTTCAGCTCCCCAAGTTGCTGGAATTAGAGGCATGGGCCACCATGCCTGGCTATTTTTCTTTTTCTTTTCTTTCTTTCTTTCTTTTTTTTTTTTTTCCTTTGAGGCAGTTCTTGCTAATTTACTCAGCACACAGTAGATACTCAAGAGGTGTAGTTTTGATAAAGGGATGAGTAAATAAGGTGAGTCCAAGCAAACCACAGCAGCGCTCATATCAGATTATCATAGTTTACTATTTACTTAAGCCCCCCTTAGCACCCCAAATAACACAAACATAATGCAACACAAAAGTAATAAAAAGTAATAAAACGTAATACAACAGCTGGGCATGGTGGCTCATGCCTGTAATTCCAGCAACTCAGGAGGCCAAGGCAGAAGTGTCATGAGTTTGAAGCCAGTTGCAGCAATTTAACAAGGCCTTGAGCAATTTAGCGAGACCCTTTTTAAATTTCAAAATTTAAAAAGCCAACAGGGCTTTTGCTTGGGCTACTGAGTAGTTGCTCCCATCTTGGTCACATTCTTCTGTTTCCCAGGTGTATTAGTCCATGGTTCACTACCATAACAAAATACCTGAGGCAGACTACTAAAGAAAAAAGGTAAGCCACAATGGTGGTACACACCTGAAATCCCAACAATTTGAGAGACTAAAGGAGGAGGATTATTAAATTCAAGGCCAGCTTGGACAACTTGTCTCAGAATAAAAAATAAAATGGTTTGGGATATAGTTCAGTGGTAGAGAACCCCCAGATTTGATCCCTAGTACCAGAAGTATTTAACTTTCAGCTCTGGAGGCCCAAGGGCCTGCATCTGGTGATGGCCTCCTTGCTGGCAGAGGGAGTTACATGGTAAGATAGGGAGCACATGTACATGTCCTGGTTGTCCCTTTTCTCATAAATCCACCAATATTCAACCAGGCCCCACCCTGAAGACCTTTTCTAATCCTTATCACCTCCCAAAGTCCCGCTTCTAAACATTATAGTTAGATTGTTTTCACCCTCTGAAAACCTTATAATGGAGATTAAATTTCAACATACGAATCCTTGTTCATATGCTGAAATTCAACATATGAACCATATCCAAACTATAGCACCAGGTGACCCATTAGCTCGATTCAGACATGCATAGACTTTCAGATTCCTGTAGAGAAGAAGAAAGGGAGCCTTATATCAAGGCAATCAGGTTTTTTTCTAGAAGGAAGATTGAGGGCCTCTCACACCTGGAGTGGACAGGTCAATAGACGCCCTATTTTACCCTGGCTCCTCATAGGAGACCAAGTCATTTTGAGGAAGTGGCACCAAAAAGAGACGAATCTTAAAAAAGGGGCCCAGGGCCTATAATCCTAACTACTCAGGAGGTCGAGACAGGGAGATTACAAATTCAAGGCCAGCCTCAGCAGCTTAGTGAGACCCTGTCTCCAGATAAAAAGGGTTGGGGATGTAGCTCAGAGGTAAACTGCCCTGCGTTCAGTTCCCAATACCACAATTAAAAAAAAAAAAAAAAAAAAGCTGGAGGAAAGAGGGTGTCCTGGGTCCTAGTCTGCCAACGAATTCTGTTTGGGTTTGTTCACCCTCTTTTCTGAAATAGCTCATGCAACTGTGATGATTTTTTTTTTTTTTTTTTTTTTTTTTGGCAGCCTGATGCTGAGACAAGCCGGGCAGCAGAGGCAGGATCTCTAAGGGAGAATGTAGCTTCTGGGACTAAGCACCCACCCCTGTGGAGCCCAGAAGGAGTCACACCTTTGTGGGATGAGGTTTCTCTCATTGGCTTCAGTGCAGTTAATTATTGCAAAGCATTTGGAACAACTGCAAGATTTGGACATCATTTTTTTAGTTTCCCACTTAATCAGATGAAAAAATTAAGCTTTTAGCAACATCTCTGGCTCAAGAGTAAAAGTTGCAGTGTGAAGTTTTGACTTTTTTTACAAAAGCCATTATTTCTCAAGATGATTTTTTTTTTCCTTTTTATGGTACTAGAGATATCACCAGGGGCACTCTACCACTGAGATATACCCCCAGCAACCCTTCTTTTTTTTTTTTTTTTTTTTTTTTTTTTAGAGAGAGTGAGAGAGGAGAGAGAGAGAGACTTTTTAATATTTATTTTTTAGTTCTCGGCGGACACAACATCTTTGTTGGTATGTGGTGCTGAGGATCGAACCCAGGTCGCACGCATGCCAGGCGAGCGCGCTACCGCTTGAGCCACATCCCCAGCCCCAACCCTTCTTTATTTTTATGTTGAGGCAGACTTTTGCTAAGTTCCTGAAACTGGCCTTGAAGTTGGGATCCTCCTGCCTCAGCCTCCTGTGTTGCTGGGATTAGTTATGTGCTACCTTACCTGGAAAGATGATTATTTTGTTTTATTTTTGGTGCTGGGAATTGAACCCAGAACCTCACACATGCTAAGCACAAACTCTACTGCTGAACCACACAGCCCAAGCAGGATTGAACAATGAGTAAATTTATTATTTCATATAACACGGACAAAAGATACAAAACGAGTTCTAGGGTGAGTTGATTCAGTAGCTCAAAGATGTCATCAAGGACCCAAATACTCTCTCCACTCTGCCCTCTTGCCTGTTTGCCTGACACTGGGGCCAGAGGTGAGAAGGTATCAGCAGTCTCAGCCCCACACCAGACCCAAAATCCAGAGGAAAAAGAGAAATAACCTCCTCTTGTGGTTTCTTTTAGGACAAAGGAAAGTTTTCTCAAAAGCCCCATCAGCTGGGCATGGTGGTGCACTCCTGTAATCCCAGTGGCTTGGGAGGCTGAGGCAGGGGGATTACAAATTCAAAGCCAGCCTCAGCAATTTAGCGAGGCCTAAGCAACTCAGTGAGGCCCTATCTCTAAGTAAAATATAAAAAGGGAAGACTGGGGCTGTAGCTCCGTGACAGAGCACCTACCTGCCTAGCATGTGTGCGGCACTGGGTTCAGTTCTTAGCACCACATAAAAACGAAACAAATAAAATAAAGGCATGCTTTCCATCTTCAACTACAAAAAATTAATATATATTTATACACACACACACACACACACACACACACATATATATATATATAAAAGGCTGGGGATGTGGCTCAGTGGTTAAGCACCCCCAGGTTCAATCCCTGGTACAAAAAAAAAAGCCCCCATCAGACTTAATCACATGTTCTCATGTTCATCTAGAATGGGGTTAATAATTTAAACTAAATTATTCTCTAGTAAGAAATAATCCCCAGATTTCAGTGAATTGGCCCAGCAAAGGTCTACTTCTTGCTCCATGCAAAGTTTTCGTGGATCCAGAGACTTTCCAGGGCAGCTATGGTGAGTTGGCCATGATGCCTCGTGAGCACTGGCATCTTCAATCATTGTCACAGGACCACAGTAGCAGAGGAAGGGTGGCGGAGGGCCTGGTGCCACCATCAGTGCTGGATCCTCAGCTGACAGTGGTCACTCTCACATGACCTCATCCGATTACAATGAGATGGGGAAGGATGATTCTCCCACGTCCTAAGGAAGGACCACTGAGCTGGGTACGGAAGGCACTGGGAAGTCTCACTGTGGTGCACAGCCCTGACCTGTCACTTGAGGAGGTGGTGGAAGGGCAGTGGGGTGAGCCTAGCTTTATCATCCAAAGTGAGATCAAGTTGGGGGTGAACCATAAATCCATGCAGGTAGTTAAACAATTAAGAAGACAACAAATGAAGGTTGTGTGTGGTGGCACAGGCCTGTAATGCCAGCGACGGGAGGCTGAGGCAGAAGGCTCAAAGCCAGCCTCAGCAACTTAATGAGTGCTGGAGATGAAGTTCAGTGGTAAAGTGCCCCTGGGTTCAATCCCTGGTACAAAATAGATCAATCAATCAATCAATAAACTTATTCGATATTGAAAAATGACACAGAAATCAAATAGAAGTTTGTGCTGTATTACTCATGTACCCATTACCTAATCTTTGATCATCAGCAAAAAAAATAAAAAGGGGAAGGATGATAAATTGATACCTGTGCTAGACACCACTACCTGAGAAGTCCCTCCTGCCTAAACAATTTGAACTTGGAGATACAGCTATTCTGCACATCAGGGTACATTTGCCGACAGTCTATCTGAATATTTGGAGGTTCATAAAATGCTTTTGACACTGCACAGCAATCTATTAAATTAAAACCACAATAAATGTCTTTTGTGGGGAAGTCCTGGGGATTGAACCCAGGGTTACTTTACCACTGAGCTACATCCCCAGCTTTACTTTTTTTTTTTTTCTTTTTTTTTTTTTTTTTTTTTGAGACAGTGTCTCTCTGTAAGATGCCCAGGATGTCCTTGGATTTGCGATTCTCCTGCCTCAGCCTCCTGAGTTGCTGGGATTACAGGTGTGTGCCACCACATCCAACAATAAAATGTCATTTAACCTCTAGCAATCAAATTTAGTCCTAAATATGAGGAAAAAATTAAGGGGCAACTTTTGAAAACATTTTTCCTACAAAAAAAAAAAAGATCACCATACAAAATTTTTCTTTTCTTTTTTTCAGTACTGGGGTTTGAATCCAGGGGTGCTTACCAATGAGCTACATTTCCAGCCCTTTTCATTTTTTTTTTTTTAATTTTGAGACAGGGTCTCACTAAATTGTCCAGGCTGGCCTCAAACTTACAATCTTCCTGCCTCAGCCTCCTGCATTGCTGGAATTATAAGCTTGCTCCACTGTACCCAGTGTGTCCTCCCAATTTCTCAAAATGGAACCTAGTTTCTTCTTGAAAAGGTAACCTCTGTGACATTTTTAAATACTTTTTTCAGTCTTCTTGCTCAACCAGTGACCAACTGTATCAAAATCCCTGGAGAATTTCAACCACACCACACACACACACACACACACACACACACACACACGCCAATTGATAAAGACACATAGGAGAAGCTCGAGCCTGGAGACTGTGCTTAAGTGACGCTAGTATGTGGCTAAGAATCTGCAGGTTTTAAAGGCCCCTCTGGGAGTCCTGATGTGCTGCCTGTTTCCCATCCCTGCTGACAGCAGCTAACAGGCCTCCCAGTGACGGTTTTTCTCCTCACCTGATGGTTAGTTTATTTAAGAAGTAGTGGTTCTTATTAGGCTGTTAGGGAAACAAAGTCATCTTTATTGAGATTAATAAAATGATAAAGCCAAGTTGTAGTCACTTTCTTGTGTCTGAGGTATTGTGTTACTTAGTACTTTCCTAATGAGCCCCATAGAAATGGTTCTAAAGGAAGCACAGATCCTTCTTTCTCATTTGACTCTTCAGAGAATGGATTTTATTTTCTTGTTTGCAATACGAGAGATCAAACCCAAGGGTGAGTGCATGTTAGGCAAGTGTGCAGGTGCTGAGCTCTGCTCCCGGCCCCGCAGAGAATGAACTTTCATATAACTGAGCCCACATTGAGTGTAGCTTTTTCTTATTAAAAGTAGAAGTGGTTGCTAGAGTACATTGATTACCTCTTATACTAACAGACACTGGGTAATTAAAAAAAAAAAAAAACTTGCTTCTATACCTGAGTTTATTCATCTGTAGAGAACAATAGCTTCAATCTTAAAAGGGTGATAATTAAATGAGACAGCATGGAGCTGGGCACAGTGGCACACACCTGTAATCCCAGTGGCTCAGCAGGCTGAGGCAGGAGAACCACAAGTTCAAAGCCAACCTCAGCAACTTAGTGAGGCCCTAAGCAACTCAGTGAGACCCTGTCCTCTAAATAAAATATTTAAAAAGGGTTGGGGATGTGGCTCAGTGGTTAAATGTCCCTGGGTTCACATTCCTAGTACCAAAAAAAAATGAGACAATACAGAGTACACCAAAGTAGACACACATACATATATTCCCACCTGATTTTTTTTTTTTTTCAGTACTGGGGATTAAACAGGCACTGAGCTAGATCCTCAGCTCTTTTTATTTATTTATTTTTAGTACCAGGGATTGAATCCAGAGGCACTTAACCACTGAGCCACAGCCTCAGCCCTTTTTGCTTATTATTTAGGGACAAGGTCTCACTAAGTTGCTTAGTCCTTACTAAGTTGCTGAGGCTGGCCTTGAACTTGCAATCCTCCTGCCTCAGCCTCCCAAGCAGCTGGCATTACAGATGTGTGCCACTGTGCCTGACTTATTTTTTTGTTTATTTATTGAAACAGTCTTGCTAAATTGCCCAGGCTGGACTTGAATTTGTGATCCTTTTGCTGCAGCCTCCCAAATTCCTAGGATTACAGGCAAGCACCATTGCTCCCAGCCCACCTGAATTTTCATAAAGGTGTGGATGAAATTCAGGAAAAAGAAAAGGATTTTTTTTTAAACAAATAGTACTGGAGCCAATTCAAAAATAAACATCTAGATTCAAGTCACACTTCTTATTCAAAAATCAATCAAAATGGGTCACAGACATAAACAGAAGGTGGCAAGCTATAGAACTTCTAGAATTAAACATAATAGAAAAAAATTTTAAGTTTTAATTTTTATGGGTTTTTTTTTTTTTTTTTTTGAGACAGGGTGTTTCTAAAGTGTCACACATCTGTAATCACAGCCATTGGGGGAAGGGTTGCTGATGAAGGAGGATCAAATGTTGGAGGCCAGCCTCAGCAATTTAGCGAGACCCTGTCTCAAAATTAAAAAATGAAAAGGCTGGGGATGTGGCTCAGTAGTAAAGTGTGCTGGGTTCAATCCCCAGTACCACATAATAATAATAATAATAATAATAATAATAATAATAACAACAACAACATGATGATGATGATGATAAAATTCTACCCAATTCTGGTGAAGATGTGGAAAAACTAAATGGCTCATACCTTCCTGATGGGAATGCAAAACAATTTGATGATTGCTCAAGGAAACAAACATGCAACTATCTTACAACTTAATCATTATATTCATGGACATTTACCTGAGAGAAACAAAGACTTATGTTCACAAACAAACCTTTATACAAATATTTACAGACACTTTATTTGTAATAGCCCCAAACTAGAAACAACCCAGATGTCCTTCAGCAGGTAAATGGTTTAAAAAACTGTGGTACGTCCATGGCATGGAGTACTACTCAGCAATGAAGAGGAATTAAATGCTGTCACTACAACAACCTTGATAAATCCCAGATAGTTATGCTGAATGGGGAAAAAGAAGATCACAAAACATTTCATGCTGCCTAATTCCATTTAAACAACATTCTTAAAGTCACCAATTTATAGAAATGGAGACCAAGGGGCTGGGGATGTGGCTCAAGCGGTAGCGCGCTCGCCTGGCATGTGTGCGGCCCAGATTCGATCCTCAGCACCACATACAAACAAAGATGTTGTGTCCGCCGAGAACTAAAAAATAAATATTAAAAAAAAAAAAAAAGAAATGGAGACCAAATTAGAGGTTGTCGTAGTTCAGAAGTTGGGATGAGAAATAGGTGTGGCCATAAAAAGACAATGTGAAGGGACCCTGTGGTGATGGAAATATTGTGTATCCTGACTGTGTCTGGTTCCAACATTTCTCTATAATTGTGCAAGATGCCCTTTGAGGGGCTGGGGCTAGGGCTCAGTGGTAGAGTGCTCGCCTAGCACGTGTGAGACCCTGGGTTTGATCCTCAGCACCACATAAAAATAAAGGTATTGTGTGCAACTACAACAAATAGGTCAAGGATACACAGGATCTCTCTTCCTCCTTTTATTTATTTACTTATTTATTTTAGTTGTACACAATACCTTTGCTTTGTTCTTTTGTGGTGCTGAGGATCGAACTCAGGGCTTTGCACATGCTAGGCGAGTGCTCTACCGCTGAGCCACAACCCAAGTCCTCTCCCTTCCCTCTTTATTTCTTTTTTCCCCCCTGGCTATACTGGAGATCAAGCCCTGGGCCTTGCACATGCTAGGTAGGCACTTTACCACTAAGGTACCCGCCCCCGCCACCTCAGGATCTTTTCTTTTTTTGTTGTTGTTTCCTACAGTTGCATGTGAATCTACAGTTATCTCAAACTAAAACGTTTAATTTAAAAATTAAAGGAGACAATATTCAAGGCAGATGCACTTGATTGCACTTTCTGGCAATCACTTAATGTAACTCCTGTTTGTCCCTGTCCCTTCTAAAATACTGTGAGGCAAAGTGGTCCAGAGGGGAAGCTCTACCTAGGAGTCAAACTCAAGTTCTAACCAGAATTCGGACACTTTTGAATCAGTGAAGTGACACTGGGCAAAATAAAGTCTTTCTCAAGCCATATTTTCTTTGAGTAAAATGAGAATAATAGTTCCCCTTTGTCCCCATCACGTGGCTTTTGGGGTTGTTTGTTTGCTTGCTTGTGAATCAAAAAAATGATGCACAGGGAAAAGGAAGGCATTGAAAACTAAATGCTATAGAAACACTAACACATCCAACAGGCATTTATTAAATACCTCTTACTCATCTACTACCGCTCTTACTAATAAATATGACCATTTACTCGCTGGAAACCCATGCTGGAATTTGGCATGCAAATTTCCTGAGTGTTGCTCATTTGCATTGGAAAAAGAAAAAGAGGTGGGAGGCCTTTTGAAGCCTTTTGAAAACTGAGCTCAGGGGGATGAATTCTTATCACTGGGCCCAAGGTATAATTGATTTTCTACACAATGGCTCACAGGTGCTACATTTAACACCCTGAGTTATTGGGTGGAAATGTATCCCAAGGTGCGGCTATTACTTAAAATATCTACCTAGTCAGCCCCTTCACTGGGGGAAGGTGGAGGGGGCCATGCACTCCGCCTGGCTGTCGGAATGTGCTGGCAGATGCACCTGCTCCTTGCTTATCCCACTCAGAGAATTGGGCCTTATTTTCAGTGGCCGGAAGCCAAAAGCACCTCTTTTCAGACCTGGATCACAAGGTGAGGGAAGAACACAGGGCAAACCCGCCATGAAATACATATTAATATTATAACAACCCTTTCAGAATCCACTGTTGCTATGTCAACAAAGCAGCTGGGGAAATTGGGTCTTTGGGAAATTGGGAAATGAGGTCGGCTTTGGCAACATGGTACATGTTTCCTTCTCTCAGAACAATTGGTCTGTGACACTAGTCGGCCTTTTTCTACCTACCCTTTCTTTTGCTTATTTGTATGAAAAGTGAGACACAAAGCAATAGCCATTGAAGGGGTTAGGAGTTGCTGCATCTAAGAAGAAAAACAGAAACAAAATGACTCCCACTCCCTAGTTCCTCTTCACCTGTTTGTGTCAATTCCTCAGTCACTCTGCCCAGCTGAAAATGAACGCTGTGTGACCATCCCCCTACCTCCCTTTCATCTACTCCCCTGGTTCTGGCAATTGAACCCAGGGATGTTCTACTACTGAGCTACATCCCCAGCCTTTTAGTTTCTTTTATTTTGAGACAGTGTCTCTCTAAATTGCTGAGGCTGGCCTCCAACTTGCCATCCTCCTTCCTCAGCCTCCCAAGTCACTGGTATTACAGGTATGTGTCTGGCCCACCACTGTGACTATAAATGAACTACTGGTTTTATCTCAATATCAATTGCCTCCTATTATAAAATATGTATGCATAGGACCAAACATAATTTGTGGGACCCAGTACGAGAAGAAAGGGCAGGGCCCCTTCTTCAAAGATTACAAATTTCAAGACCACAGCGGGGCCTTAAGCCTGATGCAGGACTCTTATGGGGCCATTTGTGAGTTTGTAGGTGGCTGGGTGTGAAACTGGGCCTGTCAGGACTCTGGGTTTACAATGGAGCAAGCCCAGTCTCACTTGTTCTGCACACAGGTACTTTACTGAATGGTGTCTGAGGCGTGTGGCAGCTGAGGCTTGCCGAGCAGTGAGTGGTTTGGCCTGTTCATCAGAGCCACTGGGAGGAGGTGCTCAGAGCCTCCCTCTCTGCTGTGTCTCAGCTCTCCTCCAGCTGTAGACCCACCCCGATGACAGAACAGCCCAAGCCACTCCTGCCCCACAGCTACAGTCCCCGAGTGACTCACGGCCATGCCCTGGGTGTCGTCCATGCAAAACACTTGGAAAGGGCTTCCCTCCAGACTGGGTCAGGTGCCATGCCAGACCCATCAGCTGCAGGAGGGCCCCGGGGGAATTGGGTCGTAGTGATGGGCCAGGGGTGAGGCCAGACAGGCAGCTGATCCCACAGGTGTCCTGCTGCTACAAGAACAGGGAGAGCAGATTCCGTCTCACCACAGCCACAGGTCTACTGGTGGCCATGGCCTAGGGCATACTGTGGAGAGGGGCGCCCACCCAGCTAGCTGCCTAGAGAAGGCAAGGCCCAGGTGCCGGCTTTCCCGTCTTGGACCAGCTTCTGTGAGCTCAGCGCTTCCTTCCAAAGTTCGAAGTCTCTGCCTATTTGCTATCTGTGTTCATGCCCGCCTACCAAACCCACTTTCAGAAAGCCTTCACAGGTAGGGATCATTCATTCCATTCAAGAGATGGGGCAATGTGATGAAGTCTTTTAAAAATACATGAATTTACTTTAAACACACAAGAGAAATGGTTTAGCTTCACCAATCCTGAAGCCAATCCACTTGTAAAGCAGACCTCTCTTGAAATTGAATAACCATTTAGCTCCTCCACAAATATGCATTTTGGGGTAGAGTGTTTTGCTTAAGTGAGATAGACTGAGGGGCAACTTGGAAAGCACCCACTGCAGAACAAGGTGACCGGTCCACAGTTTAAAGAAAAATGTGTCACTAGCCTTGATCTAGCCCACCACCCTGGGGGGCTGGAGTGGTATAGGGGGTGTTTCCTTCATTGGTACAACCTCTGGTGGTTTCTCCCCTTCAGGGATGCCTGTTTCTTTTCATATGAATCTACTTGTGGAGGAACTGTTCATTTGGGTGGTGATGAAAGGGGGTGCAGGCAAATCACAGTCACAGGGCTTTAGATTTGTGCCATCCAACACAGCAGCCACTGGCCACATGTGGCTGTTGAATAGCTGCCATGTGGCTGGTCTGAACCAAAACACGCCATAGGTGGAAAAGACATCCTGGATTTTGAAGAGTGTATGAAAAAAAGGAACATAAACTATCTCAAAAATTTTATTGGCCGGGAGTATAGCTCCGTGGTCGAGCATGTGCGTAGCAGGCAAGAGGCCCTGGGTTCAGTCCTCAGAACCACCCAGATAATGATGATAGTAATTTTATTATTTATTCATCACACATTGAAATTTTTTCATGCCTTGGGTCAAACAAAAATATGAATTTCACCTATTTTTTTTGTGTGTGATTCGTGGTTGGCACCAACAGCTGGCAGGCCCATGGGTGTCCCCTCTCGACTTGTGCAGTCTCCAGGCTTCTCTGTGCGTTCTCTCCAGAGAAGGGGTGCAGCTCCTTCCATGGTGGCTCAAGGGTCCAGTGGAAGGAAGCAGAATGGCAGAGCGACCCCAGGGCCTGCCCAGGCTCAGGGAGCTGTGTGTCCTCTGCCTTGGGTCTTTTGTAGGGTGCGTGGCTCCCTGCTCCAGTGGGTGCCTCGGGGCTGGGCACAGCTGTCGGTAATCAGTGATGCTCAGGGCTGAGGAGCATGGTGTTGAGGCAAGGAGGTGCTGGACTCCAGTCTGCAGCTCGCTCTACTCCTCGCCCAGTCCACAGATGGCTTCATTACCTCCTCTTCCCTCCGGACAGGCTCAATCAGACCAGCTCCCTGGGGTTGGGGGGGAGCAGATGAGGCCCTGGACGGTCCCTGTCATTTCTGAGGTGTGTGACCTATGTAGCAAGGAGGTCTGGGGGACCAGAACAGCTAAGTGACATCTTGGTCCCTGGAACAGTATTTGAAAATGACGTCATACCCAATCCCCAATTAAAATGCACACCTTTTAACCTCCGCAATCATCTGCGATTCATATCATTAAGTTGGATTTCAGGAAGATGGCTTGATAGTCTAAATTATTTGTCAGCCGGGCACAGCAAATAAACATTTGTGAAATTCATTTCAAAAGATGTTAACACTGGTGAAACCCACGTGCCCCCAGAGGGATTATACAAATTTCCATGTCAAATATTTGAGGCAAAGCACTTGTAGAGAAACAGTGTTTTTTTGTGTTTTGATGCCTTTCATTTCCATAAACTAGATTACTTTCTGAAATTACTTTCACACAGAGAACAGTTTCTATTGAATTCCAGTCAGTGAACTCCTCCGAGTGTGAGGTGAATAAAATATCTCGGGGCTGTGGGGCTTCCTTGATGCCTACACCACCGTGTTGTGTAAGGAGGGCAAACCGAGTTGAGATGTTATCTTCAGAGAGCTCCTGGACCCAGATCTGCTGTCTTAGCAGTAATTGCTAAACAACCAATTCATTTAGAGCCCCACAAGGAAGCTCTGAGCTGTCTCTCCCCCCATCTCTCCTACCTGGCTAACAATGACTCCAGCTCCGTTGTTAACTGGAGATTTGCTGGCAGGCAGCGGCTTGCAGCAACGAGGTTCTTCTCCGACAGTCAAGTTTTATCTGCTTCTTGCAAACACTGATTCTGCCAAAAAAATTTGCACAAAAAAATTTTGATCCCAGCAAACATTGTCCTATTGTCCCAGTTCTGTCAAGCCCCCAAAATTAAAATGGACTTAGTTTTCTTAAAAGGGAGAGAAAAAAAAAAAAAAAGAAGAAGAAGAAGAAGAAAGAAAAAGTAGTTGAAGAACCCAGGAAAAGAAAACCACCAGGTTAAATGTTACTTAAAACTAACAGGCATTTCCAATAGGTGTGGGCTCTCAGATGCTATCTGGAGATGGAAGAGTGATTCTCATATAGGTGGGGACAACCAGGACAATCTCTCCTTAGATAAAGTCACCGGAAGTTCTTATCTTGCAGGGCTAGCTGGGACCTTGGAAATAACATTTCTTGGCAAATCTAACCTTGACCAACTTCAGAATTGCTAACTGATTAACATGTGGAGATAGTTCCAGCTGCACCAGGGCGCGGCCTGAACATCAGAGGCTGTGTTTCCCACTGCACAGAGAGAAAAGCAAATAGGAGGTCTGAAGAAAGAAGGGTATGATCTTTGTTTATTTGGGTTTTCCTCCAGACAGGGAGCCGAGTTTCAAACTTGACTCCTCTAAGTGAGTGGGGGAGCCGCTGGAGGGAGTGGGATGATCTGAGTTACTTATTTACAGGATCACTCTGGCTGCTGAGTTAAGAGTAGATCAATGGAAGAAAGGGTTAGAAAGCTTCAAATATGTCTTCATATTGAAATGCGCCAGGACCAAAGCTAGAGATGATGGTAGCTGGAACCAGGTTGGCAATTGAAGGAGGGATGACAAATGGTTGAATTCTGCCAGGCCTGGTGGAGCACTGGTATAATCCCAGTGATTCAGGAGCCTGAGGCAGGAGGATCACAAGTTCAAGGCCAGCCTCAGCAAATTAGGGAGAACTTGCCTCAAAAAGTAAAAAGGGCTGGGGATGTAGCTTAGTGGTAAAGTGCTCCCAGGTTCAGTCTCCAGTACACACACTCCCTTCCCCATAAAAAGAGAGAGGGGGAGGGCTGGGGATGTGGCTCAAGCTGCCAGCGTGCTCGCCTGGCATGTGCAGGTGCTGGGTTCCATCCTCATCACCACATAAAAATAAAATAAAGATATTGTGGCCACCTAAAACTAAAAAGTAAATATTAAAAGAGAGAGAGAGAGGAATGATTGAATTCTGGATTTATTTGACAGTGAGTCAATCCTCTTTTGTATGAGAATAAAGGAGGAGTAGATCACCCCAAGTTAGGAGTCTTGAGCAGTCAGAAAAATGAAGCTGCATTTACTTACAGGAAGTCAGATGGAAACCAGGATTGGCACAGGCAACATTCATTTTGAGATGGGTATTAGACTCCCTAGTAAAAAACTCAGTCGGGGTGGTCCACAATGGAATATAAATTTGAGAGTCATCTACTTAGAGATGATGTATATAAAGCCTTGAAACTGGATGAGGGCTGGGCATGGCAGCACACACCTGTAATGGCAGCTACTCAGGAGACAAGTTTGAGGCTAGCCCGGTCAATTAAAGGCTGGGGATGTAGCTTCAGGATAGAGCAAACATGGGTTCACTCTCCTATGTAAAAAACAAACAAATACCTGGATGAAAGCACTAAAGAGAGAAGTAAAGATAAGAAAAAGTCCTGAGGCACTTCAACATTAAGACATTTGCAATCTATCAAAATGCAAATATAATGTAAAACCAAATAATTTTATATAGAAAAAAATAGGGCCTGGAGGATTGAAATACAGAAGGTGTGTCTACTACAGGAGACAGGGCAAGGTCACAAGGAAACAGCTGGCATCTAAAGGATGGGGGAGAAAGGACATGGTGAACTGTGATCTTCAGAGCAGGGTCACTCCAGGAAGCACAGAATGTAGCACTAGTCAGGGATGCAGATGAGGGAGAGTGGGAATGCTGGGAAGTCCCTGGTATTGGGGCAACACAAAGAGAGGATAGCCAGGCACAGTGGCACACACCTGTAATCCCAGGGACTGAGAAGGCTGAGGCAGGAGGATAATCAATTTGAGGTCAGCCTGAGCAATCTAGTGAGAACCTGTCTCAAAATGAAAACATTTTTAAAAGAATTAGGGACAAACTCGTAAAAGTCAAGGATCGTATATTTTCTCTCCTATGTGAAAGCTAGGGAGGAAAAAGGAAAAGAAAGGTAGGGGGAGTCTTGTGAGAAATGAAGGAAATTCAGTAAATTAGAGGAAAGGGGTGGGGGAGGAAAAAGGGGAGGGAAAGAGGAAATACTGGAGAATGATATTGGCCAAATTATTGTTATATCATGTGCATGTAAGAATATCTAGCCAGGCACAGTGGCCCATGCCTGTAATCCCAGGGGCTCAAGAGACTAAGGCAGAAGGATCTTAAATTCAAGCCAGCCTCAGCAACTTAGCAAGGTTCTGTCTCAAGAAAAAAAAAAGGTGGGGGGGATGAGGGGCTGGGGATAAGGCTCATTGGTTAAGAACCCTAGCGTTCAATCCCTAGTATATACCCACAAAAAAATCTAACAATGAACCCCTTAATCATAATGCACCAGTAAAAAATAAGCAAAAAAAAAAAAAAAAAACAGCAACATCCAAAATACTAAAAAAATTAAAACGGCAGGGTACCTCAGTGGTAAAGGGCTCCTGGTTCAATCCTAGTATAGGGATGGGAGGTGGACAGAACCACGTCCAAGAAAAACACCAACACCTGATTTGAAAATTTGACTTGGTCTCCTTGTTCTTTTTTTGTTGTTGTAGTTACTAGGGATTGAACTCAGGGGCTCTGAGCCACATCCCCAGTTGTATTTTGTATTTTATTTAGAGACAGGGTCACACTGAGTTTCAGGCATGCGCCACCATGCCCGGCTCCTTGCTCCTCTTCATTATATTTCACAGACTCACTCCCAAGCCCCAGGCAGGGCGTGTGGGCTCCCATGCATCCCTCCCTCTCATGCTGGAAAGAGATTGGTGACCTGCTGCATCTGCTGGAGAGATGCTTAAGGCTGAGTGGGCAGATGCTCAGGAGCCATAGCTGCCCCACCCCTTCCCTCTCCACCCCTCACCCAGCCTTATTTTCTTTATTTCCTCTCCACTACCCAACACTTCACCAATATACTGGTCTATTGCCTTTTCAACCACTAGATGAAGAATTCCGTGAGACCAGAGACTTAGTTTTTGGACACCATTGTATCCTTAGTCTCTGGAACAGTGCTTCGTACACAAGTGCTCAATAAAATCGTGAATCACAGGACACGGATGATTTGCTGAAAGGCAGTGAGGGTTAGCAATGCCAACACATTGTGACTTTGTAAATTAGCCTCATCATCCCTCCTAGCCTCAGTCATTTGAACTAGGAAATTGTATCTAACTGGGTCTTGAGAATTAAATTTTTAATGGAATTGTTTTTATAGAACAAAGTTTTCTCCTTTCATTAGTCGTCCTCCACTTTGCTCCTAAGAGTTCAGTCCTTTAGCCATATGTGGCAATAGTCAGGGATGCAGATGAGGGAGAGAGGGAATGCTGAGAAGTCCCTGGTATTGGAAGACAACTTGGGAAAAGAATCATGTAACATTTTCTAAATGACAACTTTGATTGTATGTGATAGACTTTCAACAATATTCAATGAGTAAAGAAACAAGGAAAAAAATTTAAAATGTAGCCTGAAATCTTGCCCTTGATTATTGCTAAATTCTATTTTTGTCAGAGCAAACTACATGGTATTTTCAAGAGCTTTAGTTTGGTCAGCAGGCTTTCCTTTAAGCAACCGCTAAAATGCAAATTATATATTCTGCCTTGAAAACAATTATATTTGATCATATTTGATCATAAAATTCTTTAACTTTTCCAGAAAAAAAAGGTTGACATATAAATAAGTATGCATGAAATATAAACACCTCAAACATTCCTCACTCTTCTCTCCTTTTTTCTGGTGCTTTCTATAGTATACAGAAGATTTTTCTGTCCACCAGCAAAATTCCCACTGGTGCTCAGGGAAGGTTTTCTGGGCACAGAATAACTAAGAGGAAAAATTGCAAAGAGTAAGGTCATGGTATTTGTCATCAATAAGAGGTGACAGTGTGCAGGGCTTGGGCTGTGGCAGAAGCCCCTTTGGACTCAGTCCCAGAAGGAAGGGTGGAAGACATCTGGAGAAGCTGCTGCTGGGGTCAGAACTCACACCAGAAGATTTGGTGGTGGGGAGAGGAAGGTCTACTATGAGATGACTTTCCTCTGTTAAAACTAACTGAATGACTATAACTCAGAATCTAACAGACTTGGAGTGTTGGTTTAGTGGTCGGTAGAGTGCTTGCTTATTGAGCCTGAGTGGGGCCCTGGATTTGATCCCCAGCATTGACAAAAAACAAAAACAAAAACAAAAAAAAAAAACAAAGAAAAGTAAAAATTAAAAAATAAACTCCTTTTTGACTTGAGACATCCTGTGTAAGATTTCTATCGCAGCAGCAACTGTTCATGGCAAAGGCGGGAGACGGTGAGCATGTGCCATGCCGGGGACAATGGCAGCCTATGGAACCGTGACACAGAGGCATCTTCACTGGGGAGTGGGCTGGGCCAGGGCCCATCCAGAGAGAGTGCCCAGCCTGACTGTCCTTGTTGCAGCCCCACCACCCTCCATCTGCCCCAGTCACACTCCTGCCCTGGCCTTTACCAGTTTGCTCTGCACCAGGCCAGGCTTCCCCCAAAGGCAGTTGCCTGTTTTTCCAGAGAGTCTCTTCCACAGCCCTGCCTCCCACATCTAAGGAGAACTGAAAGGCCTGGACACTGGAGCTTTCCCGTTCCCATGGGACCCGCTGGGAGGGATGGCAGTAGAACAATGACGATATGGTCTTGGAGAAGCACCTGGGTTGACAGATGGCAGGTTTGATTCTCTTTTCGGCCTCAGGCACCCTGGAGAGCTCAGGGTGGAGATGGAGACTTTCAGTGGCAGAACAGATCTTCCCGTCTCTCTGGGAATGAAGCAGCGCTTGAAGAACACCTTGCCAGGGTCATTCAGAACTGGCAAAGTTCTGGTGGCCACGATTTGAGGGCCACAGAGTACTCATAGCTTTATCTGAAGAGTCAATCTGTACCACCAGTCTCTGAGGCAAGAATTATCTTTTATGTTGATAAGGAGGCCAAAGGCATGAGGACTTTGTTCCAAATCAAATTGTTAGTAAATAGCAGACAATTCTGGATTCAAAACATGTTGTGAAGTTGAGGTTTCTCACCTGTCTTCTGACGAGTAAGTAGAGTCTTCTCTCCCCACCCAGCAGCTAAAGAAATAAAATCTTAAGTTTTTCAAACACAAAAAGGCTTGCCAGGTATTCAGGTAGTGCCTGCACGATCGCTCCTGCCCTGGCCATGTCAAGTCCAATTCCAACATGAGTGACATCCTCACCAAAATCAACCTGAAGAAGGTGTGTGTCACCGTCTTACTACAGAAAACTGAATGCACTCAATGTCACCATGTGGCTATGATTTAGAATTAACCCCGGTGGGGTCAGACAAGGACCTGCGAGGGACACAATCCCATATCTTCAGGTCATCTCTTGCTGCTTTTAAGGGAAAACAAGGCTGTCTGAGCTTTTCTCCACAGTGGACCTCAATGAGTCCTTTGGCAGCCAGGGATGTTGACCTCACGTTAGTGGTCAGGACTATTTTTCTCATTTCCCATGTGGGAAATAATGGATGCTTCTAGCTGCTCTTTTTCAATCTATAACCATCTACTGGAAGACAGGCCATTGTGTTCAGCAAACAGTCTTTTTCTGGTTAATACTGGAAGCTGGGAATTCTTACCTCTTTGGACTATTGATTTTTGTGGTCCTGTGGAAGACATAGAGCAGCAATCGTGGCCCCAGTTTCCAGAGTAAGCAGGTCCACCCCATAAGAACAAATTAAATCAGAGCTGGATTTTAATGCCTCAAATTGTCTTCAAAAATGCCAGTTCACAGCCCAATTACACCCAGGCCTCTTCTCAAAAGTAGAGGTACAATTTGTAGCTCAGTGTTCAGATGCTTGGAGATCATTAAAAATAGTTAAAGTAGCAAACCTGAGGCCTAGCTTAGAGTCGTGCACAAGGACTAAGAGACAGATCTAGCTGCCGACCTGGGTTTGTGCAGTCCTCAATTCTCCATCTTTCTCCCTGGGTGGGATTGTGCCTGCCTGATTCCTGCCCTTCCCTGCGGACAGTTTGGAAGGGCCGTCTCCCCTCAGTTTCCCCTGCTGTTCTCCCTTCCGCTCTGTGCCAGCACGCACCAGCCCTGACACCCCTCTTTGCCCCTGCCCTTCCTGCCCTCCCCTGCCTTATGTCAGCACCCCTGCCTTCCCTCCTCACTCCAGGCCACAGGGATACCACCACTGGCTCTTGTTGGCAGAGGAAGCATTAGGATTGTCTTAGAATAAAAACATTTGAAAACCAGTGCGCAAATAACTTGCAAAGACTTTTCAGCCAATGTGAAAAGGGGCAAGTGAGCTTTGCTGCCTCCTGGACTCTCACTTCCCATAGACACAATCCCAGGAACTCACTGGCATGGGATTCTTAGCCCTGAAGACCCACTCAGCCCACCAGTTAATGAAGCTGGCTGTCAAAGAACTGTTTCCCCAATCCTGTATTCAAGCAAAACTCTCTTCTCCTGGGCCTCATAGGAAGTGGCAACTTGGAAGAGAACAGGGGAGTTGCAATTGCTCCCTGGCCCTTGGGGAGTGTGGTTGCCCACCCCACCTGCCCTTGAAGAGTTAAACTTTACTCCTCAGAGTCACATAATAGCTGCTGCTTCCCAGGTAGCACAAAGCTGTCCTTCCCATACTGTGTCATATCTGGAAGCTTTTGTCTATGTCTTTCAGGTAATTAATTCGTTGTGAAAACAAATATCAAGAGAAAGCAAACTTTTCTCAGGGATGCAAATAACCATGATGCTCTGGGTTTTGTGAGGACGGCTGAACACTGCTGGGTTCATGAATGGCTTTATTACATGTGTGAGCCATCAGACATTTAGCTCCCTCCCCGCCAATGTGAATGATTTGTAATCACAAACTTTGTGACAGAAAGACAAATGCGGAAATCTCAGGACCAAATTAGGCATAATTAGTATCCATACAGGAAACCCGCCAGTAACCTGGCAATTTGCAGCCCAGGGAGGACACATGCGGCATTGTCTTAACAACAGCTCATCAAACGTGTAATTAGCCACCGGCCACCAGCCACCTTAGCAAACCCAACCCGAGCTGCTGCCAGTCACAGACCGACCTGCAGACACCTCTTGGCTGGAAACAATTCTGAGCAGAGGGTTAGGTGGATGTGCAAATTTGATGCACACCGATGGGGGCAAACAGCTATGCCTCTCTGGCTTTTCATCTGAGGGAGTCACAATATTTTCCCTCATGTTAATGAACTTGGATGTCAGGGGTCAGTTTCCGTCATGTTACTTTTTGAAGTTAAAAGCCCAGGGCATCTCTGTATGTCAGTTTATTGACAGCTATGAAGACAGTTGTCCTATAGAGCATGACCTTGATTCAGATGATTAGATTTCCCATTATCAGGAGTTGATTTCAAGAACAATAGTTCCCCCTTATCTATGAGAGATAATGTTCCAAGCTCCCCAGTGAATTCCTGAAACTGAGACTAGTACCAAACACCATATATGTATTTTCCTGTACATATATACCTATGATAAAGTTTACGTTAGGCACAATAGGAGATTAACAACAATAACTAATGCTAAAAGATAATAAACATAACAATGTATTATAACAAAAGTTATGTGAAAATGGCTGGGTGCAACGATACCCTCCTGTAATCCCAGCAGCTTGGGAGGCTGAGGCGGGAGGATCTTGAGTTCAAAGCCAGCCTCAGCAAAAGTGAGGTGCTAAACAACTCAATGAGACTCTATCTCTAAATAAAATATAAAATAGACCTGGAGACATGGCTCAGTGGTTGAGTGCTCCTGAGTTCAATCCCTAGTACCGCCCCCCCCCCAAAAAAATGTATGTGAATATGGTCTTTCTCTCTTTCAAAATATCTTAATGTACCATAGTTACCCTTTCCTTGTGATAATGTTAGATGATTCTTCAAGGAAGTACTTTCAGGCTTCACTTTGGTATATCTAAACTGCCGGCATCACTTCTAATGTATTTTGTGGTTGTTATTAAGTAAAATAAGAATTACGTGAACAGAAGCACTGTGATACCACCACAATCAATCTGATTTCTAGTCGGTTCCTAAGTGACTGTCAGGTGATAGCATATACAGCATGGATACTCTGGATAAAGAGATGATTCACACCTTGGGCAGGATAGAGCAAGATGGCTGAAGAGTCCCTCATGCTGCTCAGAATAGTAGGCAATTTAAAATATATGAATTGTTTATTCTTGAAATTTTCCAGTTAATATATTCAGACCACAAATGACCACAGATGATTGAAACCACAGAAAACAAAACTGCAGATAAGTGGGGGTACTACAGTACTTTCAATATGGGGAAATATTCAGAACTCTAATATTCATAGCTGTATACACCCAGTACAGGAAGGAAGGCCTCAGATTTCTCACCTTCTGATTCCAGTGTTACAGAAAGAATTAACTGAAAAATATTGTCTCTGCAAATAAAAAATAATAGTACATTCAATTGAGCATGACCAATAAAGATTAAAGTCAGTGGCTTTTTTTTTCTGGACATATCTGTCAATTCACTGTAGGACCAATATAGACTATTTCTCTCAGGAGGTAAGATTACAAAGGAAGAAAAACGTTCTCAGAGCTCAGTTGGTAATTAATCTTTGCATATGACTTCCTCATAGTTCCCATTAATTATCAATATTCAATCATGCATTAAAATGGATTTTTCTTTGACAGAATTTAGCTGTTTATAAGACTTACTATATCAAACCAACTCCTAATATAATCACAGAACTTAGCCTTGCAAACTTTCAGCTACATTTTTAACAAATCTTTTAGTGGAAAGTTGCATATAAATAAATTAACAATAGCCATTCAGCAAAATCAACATTTAAAAAAATCAAAAGCCAACAAGTATATGCAGTTATAAAACTTATGAGATGCTTGGAACTTAAGAATTTGTTGGACATTTAGTATAAAATGTTTAGTAATTTTTAAGTGTTTTGTTGCATTGTGTTTATGTTTACATATTTATGAATGAGATATCTAAAATGCACTTCAAAATAATATGGGAGGGAGTAGGCGAAAATATAAATAAAATATTGGCCATTAATCCGTACATGTATATGAGGATTTTTATGTCTCCTTAACTAGATGTTATAGGTTCAAAAAAATATAAAACAAGCTCATAAAGTCAACACAAGCATTGTCTATTTAAAATTATTTGTCAGGCAGCAATTGCCCAATACAAATGAAAGCTGATTCTTTTTTACTAATCAAAACTGTAAACCAGAGGTATCAAACCAGAGACCTGCTGATTGAATCTGGCATGCATTGTTTTTTGTTAAGTTTGTATAGGGTATTATCAAAAATCTGAATTTGTTACTAACAATCAAAGCAAGACTGTTTGCCAGACTCCTGGCTTCTCTTGTAAAGTGTAAGACTTGGCAACCCACAGTCCTATGGGGTGGCTGTGGGTGGGTGCTGAGTGGAGGTTGTCCCCTGTGGCTGGGGAAAGAAGCCTAGTGGCCAGTCCCCATCCACCCACTTAACAACTTGGACACTGCTCTTAGGGCAGGGCCTTCCAGGGTTATTCAGGGACCCCCTGCCTGAAGACAAAGGGCTTTAAATCAGCTTTTCCCCAATTGTCTTGTGTTACAAGGAGCCACCCATGTTATCAAACCAAGTGACTTTGATCAAAAAGGACAGATTCTCTTATCAGAGACTGGAGGGAACCTTGAAGGTCATCTTGCCCAATGGTCTACCTCCCAGCCACACACTAGAAGTCTAGTGTGTGGCTAGAAATCACCACGGGAATTAAAAAACTTGCCATGCTCAAACTTCAACAGAGCCCTGAAAATCATACTCTTTAGAGGTGACATATAAATTCATCTGACCCTACCCCAGCTTAGCCATAAGCTTTCCACCACGGGCTACGGGGGTCCTACCTTCCTGGCGAGCAACTGCATGCGAGCCTAATGTCCCATGCCCTTCAGAAATGTCCCCACCTGCTGCAGTCTTTTCAAGGCTTCAAATGCCACTTCCAGTGTGATGCCTTCCCAAACCCACCTCCAAGCAAGATACCTGTCCTTCTTCTACTCCCCACCCCCAGCAACACATTCATAGCTTTCTCCTAAGGTTTCTTGACTCCTGGTGTGGTTATTTCATGCACTTACCTGTGTCCTTGAGGCCAGGGGAGTGTCTCCATTATTTTATCCCTTCAGTATGATGCTTCTTCAGAGGCAAGAATAACAAGATGTCAGTGGAATAACTTTGAATTGTATTATGTGGTTGTGACCTTGCTAGTTTTAAGTCTGTTTTGTTGATTTACTAAGGGGGACAAGCAGGCCAAGTATTAATTTCATTTTAGAGATGCAACTGTTAGAGTAATGAGTGTTCTGCTTATAGTTTTTTTGGAGTTGAGGGCAGAAGAGGAACTAGAAGCCCAGCTTGCCACTCTTACACCAGCATTGCCTCTTCTTGCTGCCCTACTAGGCACAGAGCTATCAGCCTTGGATGGGGTCATCCCAATCAGGAGGTCAAAAAGAAAAGCCACTGCTACTATTGCTCTGTTGTATACTTTAAGGTTTGGTATAAGATTGCTTTGGCTATTCTGGGTCTCTTGTTTTTCTAGATGAATTTCGTGACTGCTTTTTCTATTTCTATGAGGAATATCATTGGTATTTTGATTGGGATTACATTGAATATGTAGAGTGCTTTTGGTAGTATGGTCATTTTGACAATACTTATTCTGCCTATCCAAGAACAAGGGAGATCTTTCCATCTTCTAAGGTCTTCTTTTATTTCTTTCTTTAGCTTTGTGCAGTTTTCATTGTAATGGTCTTTCACCTCTTTCATTAAGTTGATTCCCAAGTTTTTTTTTTTTTTTGAGGCTATTGTAAAGTTTCTCTTTCAGAGGATTTGTCACTGATGTGCAGAAATGCCTTTGATTTATGGGTGTTGATTTTATGTCCTGCTACTTTGCTGAATTCATTTATTCTAAAAGTTTTCTGGTGGAATTTTTTGGATCTTCTAGGTATAAAATCATATCGTTGGCAAATAGTGATAGTTTGACTTTCTTTTCCTATCCATATCCATATCCCTTTAATTTCTTTCATTTGTATATACTACAGAACAGGAATTACAAAAATGGCATGGTGTTGGCACAAAATAGACTTATAGACCAATGGTACACAATAGAGGACACAGAGACTAACCCACATAAATACAATTATCTCATATTAGACAAAGGAACCAAAAACATATATTGGAGAAAAAATAGGCTCTTCAACAAATGGTGCTGGAAACAACAAAATGAAGTTAAGCCATTATCTCTCACCATACACAAAACTCAACTCAAAGTGGATCAAGGACCTAGGAATTAAAGCAGAGATTCTATGCCTAATAGAAGAAAAAGTAGGCCCAAATCTTCATTATGTCATATTAGGCCCAACTTCCTTAACAAGAAATAAAATCAAGAATCAATAAATGGGATGGATTCATACTAAAAAGCTTCTTCTTAGTAAAAGATTCAGTGACGTGAATAGAGAGCCTATAGAATGGGAGCATGGACATCAGATAGAGCACTAATCTCTAGGATATATAAAGAACTCAAAAATCTTAACACCAGAAAAACAAATAACCCAATTAATAAATGGGCCAAGAAACTGAACAGACACTTCTCGGAAGATGATATACAATCAATCAACAAATATATGAAAAAACGGTCAACATCTCTAGCAATTAGAGAAATGCAAATCAAAACTTCTCTAAGATTTCATCTCACTCCAGTCAGAAAGGCAGCTATTAAGAATACAGACAACAGTAAGTGTTGGCGAGGATGTGGCAAGAAAGAAAGACACACTCATACATTGCTGGTGGGACTGACTGCAAATTGGTGCAACCAATCTGGAAAACAGTATGGAAATTCCTTGGAAAACTTGGAATGGAACTACCATTTGACCCAGCTATCCCACTTCTTGATATATATCCAAAGGACTTAAAACAGCATACTACAGGGACACAGCCATATTAATGCTTATAGCAGCACAATTCACAATAGCCATAAATTGTGGAACCAACATAGATGTCCTTCGGTAGAACTAATAAATGAATTCAGCAAAGTAGCAGGATATAAAATCAACATCCATAAATCAAGGCATTTCTGTACATCAGTGACAAATCCTCTGAAAGAGAAACTAGGAAAACTACCCCATTTACAATAGCCTCCTTCAATAGATGAATGAAAAAATAAACTGTATTATATATACACAATGGAATATTACTCAGCATTAAAAGAGAATAAAATCATGGCATTGGCAGGTAAATGGATAGAGTTGGAGAATATCATGCTAAGTGAAGTAAGCTAATCCCCCAAAACCAAAGGCCAAATGTTTTGTCTGATATGAGGATGCTGATCCATAATGGGGATGGTGGGAGGAACATGGGAAGAATGAAGAAAATTTAGATAAGGCAAAGGGAAGGGAAGGGAAGGGAGAGGCAGGGGAGTAGGAAAGATGGTGGAATCAGATGGACATCCTGACCCTAAGTGCATGTATAGAGACAAAAATGGTATGACTCTGGTGTGACTTCTGGTTTATGTACAACCAGAAACAAGAAAAATTGGGTTCTATATGCATACTATGAATTAAAATGCATTCTGCTGTCATGTATAACAAATTAGAATGAATGAATGAATAAATAAATACATAAATAAATAAGAAAAGTCACTGTACTTTCTAATGGTTGCAAGTGCCCACAGAAATGCACATAACAGGTTCTCCTCAATAGATGGCAGTTGTTGCTCTATTATTGCTACTCGAGCATCTGGCCAAGTCGAAGTACAGGATGAACTGCATGAACAAAAAGGGCCCCAAAGTAAATCAGTCACTGGTTCTTGGGCAAAGTCCAGGACAGTAGAACATTGTTTAAATCACTGAGCCTTTTCAGAAACAAAAGAGAACTGAGAACCCCTTCCTCAAAAATGTACACATACATACCGTGTTTGCAAGCCATCTCTGGGACACCATGGCCTTGCCGGAGCTCATAATTCATAACCCAGGCAAAGGACCTGCCCTCAGTAGAGTGACCTTGGCCACTGGGCTTGAGATGTGACCCAGTGCCAACCTCTTCATGAACACCAACCTCTTATTGGCTACGTGGCTTTGGACAAATTACATTCCTCTCTATTTCTCGTTGCTCTCAGATGTGAAATGGGGATACTACCCACTTACCCAGAGGATTTGGGGACCCTCATTAAGGGTTATTTCCATTTCCCCAAGCAGGAAGAACTGGGACTCTAGCTAACTGATTCTTAGGCCAAGAGAACATGAACAGTCAACATATTTGACTTGTCTCTTTAGTGAGTCAGAAGTCTAATCAAATAAGAGGACTTGTACCACAACCTGAAGGTCAAGGGGGGGGGGATGATCTGTTTTCAGGAGCTGACTTTTCTTTTAGTGCAGGACAGAGATGACCTAGCACATTTGAATTGCAATCAAAGGTAAACAGAGCACTGGAGAGTCACGGGAGAATATCCCAGCCCCTGGTAGATGTGCGAATCCTGTTTTTACATTACACAGCGGTCCCCGATCTCCAATACCACACTCCAAACAAGGAAATTAAATTAAGCATTGTTTAAAATGCCTCAGACAATAATATAAATTTGTATTAAATGAATTTAGTGTCATTTTCTTGTTTGGAGTGGAAGGTGGGAAAACACTGGTGGGGTGGAAAGAGTAAATAGCTAACTCGATTAATCCTATTGAAGGAGAGGATGGAGCCACACGAGCGACTTTTGTGTGTGTTTGGTTAATATTTTCCTGAAAATTGCTATTAGTTCTAGCTGATCCGAATCAAAACCCACTGTGTAATGTAGCCAACAACTTAATAGCTGAAGTCTGGGATGGGAGGCCTGCTGCCATATTGCACTACTCAGGGAAACAGAAAGAAAGGGGGTAGGGGAGGCTGGAGCTTGAGATTTAAGATCCAACGGAGAGAAGCTTCCATCCAGCCCAGTAGGGAGGTGGGCTGGATGGGTGTGGGGAAGGTGGGCACAGGAGGGGGAGGCCATGAGGGGGCCTGTTCTACTGGAAGTCTGTTTTCTGTAATTCAAGAAGGACAGGAGAGTGTTTGGAAATTAAAACATGTCAAATCTCAGTGTCCCCCCCGCGTGAGCCACAGTCATCTTCCCTAGCACCTAGCAGAGAGAAGGGGGAGGATCCCCATGCCCCCCTCAGACTCCAGTGATATGTATTTATTGAGGTCTGGGAGGAGTTTTACCCTTAACCTGAAGACAGAAGGTGATTTCCTTTTCTTTCCTAGAGGTGTGAAGGGAGGCTGAGAGCGGTGTCCGGTGGAGTGGAGCATGTTTGCCTGGGTGGAACCCTTGCTTCAAATTCCGGCTCACTCTCTCCTTCCTTAGGCAATAGGTCCCGTGAGGCAGAGTCACCAAGGACAAGGGAAGAAAATGCAATGGGGGCTGGGGATGTGGCTCAAGCGGTAGCGCGCTCGCCTGGCATGCGTGCGGCCCCGGTTGGATCCTCAGCACCACATACTAAGATGTAGTGCCCGCCAACTAAAAAATAAATATTAAAAATTCTCTCTCTCTCTCTCTCCTCTCTCACTCTCTCTTAAAAAAAAAAAGAAAGAAAGAAAGAAAGAAAGAAAATGCAATGGGAGGCCAGCTGGACCCAGACCTGGAACTCCCTCTCCCCCAGACAGCGAGGCCAGGGAAATAAGTGACTTCTGCCCACTTCACGGGCTCATCTGAAAGTACACAGGCTTGGAATCCCGACTTTATCTATTGGCTCTGAGCATAAGATTCTTTGTGGGAAATTTAGGGTTACTGTGGAAGACTGAAGATGAGTTGGTTTAAGCACTCTTCTCTCCAGTACTAGGAATAAACCTTCCCTTTGCTATTAGTATTACTTCCAGAGATTCCCAAATTCCCATTCAAAAAGCAAAATATTTTCTATTACATTATCTCAACAACTGCTTTCCTCCCACAAAGCCAAGATTTACCTATATGCATTATGATTCCTGGTGTATAGGGGTGGCAGAGCAGTTCTCTTTGAATATTTAAAGCTACAGTAGAAAGCATGGTGTTGCTCAATGTACCAGATGCAAGAAACCACATAGTTCCAGGCGTGGTGGTGCAGACCAATAGGCCCAGCGCTCTGGATCCTGAGGCGGAAGGCTCACTTGAAAACCTGGGCCTAGATAAGAACTAATCACATTTACCAATCCAGACTACATCTCGTATATTCCAGAAAGAATTTGAGGTCGACTTAAAAAGTGGAAAATAATATCAAATGGAGCCATTATAGATAGAACTAGAGCAGAGACCATCTGGGGCAGCAGAGGAAGTTGGTCTTCCAGGAACTGAGAGGAGTTAATTAGTGTTGCTGAGCATTGATTTTGGCTTAAAAATCTCTAGGTAACTAAGGCAAGGAGGGAAGTATGTTGGGTTTCATGGTACACACACACACACACACACACACACACAACTAAAGAGAAATTCTTTTCTGAAAAGTGATTGATTTCCAGGAGAAATTTCTTTCTTTCCTTCCTTCCTCCTTTCCTTTTTTTTTTTTTTTTTTTTTTTTTGAGACAGAATCTCACTGTGTTATCCAGGCTGGTCTTGAACTCCTGAGCTCAAGTGAGCCTCTCACCTCAGGCTCCAGAGTGCTAGGCCTACTAGTGTGTACCACCACACCTGGAACTATATGGTTTCCTGCATATGATACATTGAGCAACACTATGCTTTCTACTGTGGCTTTAAATATTCAAAGAGGACTGTTCACCACCCCTATACACCATGAATCATGATGCATGCAGCTGAATCATGGCTTCATGGAGGAGGGAAGCAGTAGTTGAGGTAATGTAATAGTCAATATTTTGCTTTCTCCTGATTTGACTTGTTAAAATGAGGGGACATGAATGATCTAGGAAAATGGACAATGAACATGTCCTTTAGCTGTCCCTCAAAAATCCTCTGCATGATGCTGAATTCCCGTTACACTCATGATAGAAATCTCCAGGAAGTACTTACAGTGACAGTATTTGATGCTGTAGTTGAAGTGAGAGCTATTTGCTTTAATCATCAGATGTGAGAGCAGTAAGAAAAACAAACAAACAAAACAAAACAAAAATCCTAGCCAGCATGGTGGTGCACACCTGTAATCTCAGCAGCTGGGGAGGCTGAGGCAGGAAGATCGCAAGTTCATGGAGCAACTTCTGTAGGCCCTAAGCAACTTAGTGAGACCTGTCTCCAAATAAAACACGAAAAAAGGATTGGGGATGTGGATCAGTGGTTAAGTGCCCTGGGTTCCATCCCTGATCCAAAAAAAAAAAAAATTCTTCAGACCCAGCCATACCCTACATAAAGCAGAAGATACTCTGCTATTCCTGATGTTAGCAAGTAAGGGAAAACAAACCACTTATCATGAATCAGTAACCACTCCTTATAAAACTGAAAAGCAAACAATGAGAGGGGATCTACCAAATAATATAATAATAGCTGCTAAGATAACATATAGATCGGTAAAAGTTACCCATAGAGCTATTTCAGTTAATCATCACAATAATTTTGACATGCAGGCCTGGATTCTAATCTTCTGGACAAAGCTAGAAGTTTTTGATAAAAAAAAGTAATTTTCACTTTCATTGACATCTCATTTGTTGACATCTGTGCCCTTGGGGTATCTCAGGAAACAAAACAAAGATTTCTGCCCCGGAGCAGCTTACATTCTCAAAGACAAGGACCACACACTTAAATAAGTACAGTACAGAGTGTCAGCAGGTGATAAATGTTGTGGGGGTAAAAAACAGGAAAAAAGTGACATGGAGATGGACACAAGGAGGAGGACGGGGCAAGGCCCGGGGCTGGGTATGGAACCCAGAGCCTGATGCTTGCCTAGCACACACTTTGCTATGTCTCCACCCCCAAGGTACAGTGTTCAACAGTGTGAGCAGGGACACCTTGTTGAGAAGGTCACATCTGAGTGAGGAAAGACTTGAATCTCAGGGAGGTGTCAAGTAAGGGCTAACAGATGAGTTTGGGTTTCACAACAGATCTGAACTCAAATTCAACAAGTCCAAATCTCATCCCCAATCTTCCTGCCCACTGCTCTCTGCAACTGCTTCCAGGCCCAGTGAACAGTGTCACCATTCATCTGTGCAGCCATTTGGAAAGGAAGTCACCTGAGAGCAATGAGCTGAGTGGACTCCCTGGTCTGGGCCAGCTCCCGGTTCTGCCAGGTACTGGTCTGTACCTCCGTCTTCTCATTTATAAACTGGAGGAAATAATTCACTACTGAAACGCACTGTCATGGGCATTGAATGAATCACTATCTGAAGCACTTGGACTAGTGTCCGGAATACAAAATCTTCACTACAGTCTGGTTCTTCCCAACCCCCCATAAAATAATCACTGAGTCCTATTACGTTTACCTGCTTAGTTAGCCATCAGATCCACCCACTCCAACCTACCACCTTCTCCCTCACTTAAATCCTCTAATAGTTCCCCCTGCTTCCCCTACCCCCCAGCTCAAGGGACTGAACCCAGGGGCACTCTACCACTGAGCTACATCCCCAGCCCTTTTTAATTTTTTAGAATGATAAGATAAGGTCTCACTAAGTTGTCAAGGCTGGCCTGGAACTTGGGATCCTCCTGCCTCAGCGTCCCCAGTGGCTGGGACTAGTTCCAGGCACGTCCCACCATGTCGGACTCCTTTGCCCTCTTGTTAAACATAATTTCTATGTGGTGAACAACGACCCACAGGGCCATGCTGAATGCTGCAACCTTGGCTCACGCTGTACTCCTAGTCAGCCCCTGATGCTCGGGCTCCTCACACCCAGCTTGTCCCTCCACCTGCACAGACTCAGCTGATGACCCTCCCCACCTTCGCTCACCTGGGCTGCCCTGCTCATCCTCAGGTCTTAGCTGCAGCATGGCTTCCTCCAGGAAACCTTCCCCAACCTCCTTGACTGAGTCAGACCGTCCTTGTACTGTGCTCCTCCTTCATGTGTGTGCCCAGAGACTGGCTGCCTGCTTCCCTCCCACTTGGCCGGAAGCTTCCTGGGCACCACGTTTTACCCCACGCTTGGAACAGCCTGGTCCCTGGGATAGATGGCCCATAAACACTCACTAAACAACTGAGTCCCCACATAATTGTCACCAAGGAGGTTCAAATGGTCTCCTAGGGCACAGTCCTCAAATAGGCACCATGAAGGTCTCCTGTGAAGAAAAAAGACACAATCTCTCCCTTTTAAAAATATTATTATTATTATTATTATTTTGATACCAGGGATGGAATCCAGGGGTACTTAACCACTGAGCCACATCCCCAGGCCCTTTTATGTTTTATTTTGAGACAAGGCCTCACTAAGTTGCTTAAGGGTTCACTAAGTTGCTGAGGCTGGCTTTGAACTTGTGAATGTCCTGTCTCAGCCTCCCGAGCTGCTGGGATTACAGATGTGGGCCATTGTACCTGGCTCTATGCCTTTTTTTCTTTTCCTTCTGGAACTGAGTATTGAACCCAGGGTGCTCTACCACTAAGCTATAACTCTGGTCCTTTTTATCTTTTATTTTGAGACAGTATCTTGCTAAGTTGCTTAGGGTCTACTAAGTTGCTGAGGCTGGCTTTGAATTTTCAATCCTCCTGCCCTAGCCTCCTGATTCCCTGGAATTACAGTCATGTGCCACTGCATTCAGCACAATCTTTGCTTTTAAGGTTCTTCTTGAGTCTAGTTAGTGGGGAAACAGCCAAATAGTGAAAAATTACTTGTTGGGCTGGAGATGTGGCTCAAGCGGTAGCGCACTGGCCTGGCATGCTTGCGGCCCTGGTTCGATTCCCCAGCACCACATACAAACAAAGACGTTGTGTTCACTGAAAACTAGAAAATAAATATAAAAAAAAAGAAAAAGAAAAATTGTTACAGGACAAATCAGGCAATACAAAAAATAATTAAGGGAATAGAAATTGCAAAACAATTGTATAAATAATGTCAGATAAAGTTTTTTTTTATGAGATTGGAAAATTTTAAGATGGTTTTAAAGGAAAGAGGAAGGGCACATTCTTATTCAGTATTCTAATTCAGTATTGTTCTTATTCAGTGTGATTCAATCTAGGGTACCATCTGGGGTGGCATGTAGCTGAATTCAAACCTGTGTGATCTTCAACAAATTACTTTGCCTCACTGTGTCTCAGTTTCCTCATCCATAAAATAAAGGGAATAACAGTACCTGACTCAAAGGGATACTGTGATGATTAAACAAATTCATACATGTAAAGTACCTGGAATGGTTCCCAACATGAGACAGGCCCAGTGGTCCACATCTGTAATCTCAGCTACTCAGGAGGCTGAGGCCGGACAAATTAGTGAGACAAAATGAAAGAGAAAGAATACCTGACATGAAATAACACTGCATATATGTTGGCACTATTTTTGTTGGTTATTTTTATTGCTTTTATAGGTAGGCAAATAGATATCTGTTAAATGTTGCAGATGGACTTTACCATGTCCTGTTAAACATAACAGGTTTTGCTGGGAAGACTAACCTGCAGGAAAACAAAGCATTCAGTTATTCAGTCAACATTAATCTCCCCCAGCACAGTGCCTGGAACAGCATGTGAAACAAATGATGTTTTGCCATTTTTGATACCATGTACAATATTCTCATCACTGAACAAAGTACTCTACATGCAGGACTATATTTAATCTTCACAATAAACTAGGGAGGTAAGTACTGTTACAGTATCATCTTTGCTTTTCCAAGGAGGTTTAGGAAAGTTAATTTACACAAGGGCACACAGCCAGTACCTGGCAGATCTAAATGTAAACACAAACAGCCTGATCCCAGAGCTCTTCCAGAATGAAGAAATGGATACATGAATGAATGAATGATCCATCAGTTAACAAAGGTTTGAGCATTATCAAAAGCAAGGGATCAGAAATAACTTTAGGCATGAAATGCAAAGGTATTACCTCACTTTAAAAAAAAAAGAGGTTCTTAAAGAGCAAGATAGTGGAGACAAAGAACTTACTTAGAAGGAAATATGGAATATAGGTACCAGGTGATAAGGGGCCTGGAAGCAAGATAAAATAAGGTCTCACTGCCCAGAAGTCCACACCTAGATTTCTCAAGTGCTCCTTTGCCTGAAGGGGTGGAGACTACACAAACATGCTGTTTTTAAATTTGAGGAAATTGTTGTGAGAATCTGATAAAAATGATGTTGTTCTTTAGAAACAACACATGAGCCTGCACATACAAGCATTAACAGTTTTGGAGGTTCCAAGGCCTCCTGAAGCCCACCACAGACTAGGTTAAAAGCCGTTCTGATCCAAATTCAGTCTGCAAATTTGAAGCTGGCTTCCAATTTGAGATCCTCCTGCTTCAGCTTCCTGAGTCACCAGGATAACCACCACACCTGGTGACATCTAATGATCTTTAAAGTCAGGACTGAGAGAAGTGAATGAGGAGATTTTTCTTAGCTTATTGATGATATCTTTTAATATAAATAATAGAGAAAGTTTAGAACAACCCTCCCAAAATGGGACAGGATAAGGTTGCTCCAGAATTCCCTAAGGATCTATATAGAGAACTCAGTGAAAACTTCTGGGTGAAAAAAAAGTATAATTTGTTTTATATAGTTTATATAGTTTTATATTGTTTGTTTTATTACTATCAGAAATTACCCACACTAAATATTTCACACACCCAACCATTGTGTGGCTCAACTTATATGAAAGAAGATAAATGAGCCGGCTGCAGTGATGCATGCCTATAACCTCAGCAGGTGGGGAGACTGAGGCAGGAGGATCTCAAGTTTGAGGTCAGCCTCAGCAAAATGCTTAATCAAAATAAAATAAAATTTAAGCCACAATGTTTTCAAACATGTATTCACCTAATGCTGAACATCAACTTTTTTTATAGCCAGTTGTTCCAAGGCATTTAGAATCTTCTTTAAAATGTAAATCAAATCATCACTCATTAAGAATAAAGCATTCAGGCTGGGGTTGTGGCTCAGAGGTAGAGTGCTTGCCTAGTATGTGTGAAGCATTGGGTTCGAATTCTCAGCACAACATAAAAAGAAAGAAAGAAAGAAAGAGAGAGAGAGAGAGAGAGAGGGAGAGAGAGAGAGAGAGAGAGAGAGAGAGAGAGAGAGAGAGAGAGAAAGAAAGAAAGAAAGAAAGAAATTGTGTCCTCCTATAACTAAAAAACAAATATTAAAAAAAGAATAAAGCATTCCTGTGGGGTTTTTGTTGGTGTTATTGTTGTTGTTGTTGTTGTTCACCAATGTGATATTCCTTCCTATAGACCTGAAGAGAAACAAAGAATATTGCCACAGGGAAAGCAGAAATTCTGCAACTGAGGAAAAAGTTTCTCTTTCACAAAATTAAATTTTATTTTCAAAAACTAAAAGAGCTTTTAGGTTTTTTTTGGTTAGGGTTTTTTTTTTTCTTGGTTTTGTTTTTGTTTTTAACATTCCATCGTAACCAGTTGAATGGTGGAAATGGAAAATGTAGGCAATTAAGGGGTCATGTGTTCTCCGTGACCCCCAAATCTGCACTGATGGTTCTTCCACTGGGATGACTGGTTGGTCCACCTTGTCCAAATGCTGACACTCCATGGAAACCACTGCAGCCTTGGCTGTAACAGCAAGACTCTCAGAGGCCCCTCTCTAGGGCATGCCACTCCACTGTCTTCCTCTCATCTTTGTGTTGAGTTTGAACAGCTGAGGGGAGTTAGCCCCAAATCTTCCTAGGATTCCTGGCATCCTTTGTCAGCTAAAGTTCCCAAAGTGGAAAGAGAGTGATCCCTAGGAAATTCTAAGGTAGAAGGTGAACTGGAAAGATGGATGCCACAGGGAGAGCCTGCGGCTCCAAACCACACATCCCCCACTGTGAGGGAGAAATAGAAGGTGCATGGCCATCAGCTCAGAACCCATGCTCCTCTGAATGGTTGGCAATTCCTAAAGTAAGTATTATATTCTTTCTAGAAAACAGTTGCTTTTAGTGGACACCCGTTCCCAAGTGAACTTTTGGTCCCTAGACAATAACCCTAGAAAGACTCAGCCTGGAAAATGTGATCCCTGGGTGACCAGTGTCCAGGAATCTGGGTAGCAACAGGAACACCATTTCAGAAAGCCTGAGGCAGAGAGGGGACCATTTATCTCTGCGCACTTCAATGGAAATCGTCATGCTTTATATTGCCATGAAATAACAATCAGAAGCTGGGAGAAGGCACACAATTTCCCCTGCCCAGTTGTCCCAAATGGCAGCCCTGCAGAAACCAATTATGCTAATAATATTTTCATACTAAAAAGGAAACATGCCACTGCCGGTTATTTTGTTTTGAACAGATGTCATTTTTTTTTCTATTGGGGAAAAATTTAAATGCAATTTTGTTGTTTCCCTTCTCTCAAAAATGGATCTCAAATGGCAATAAGCCCCAGTTACAAGAATCTTCTAGTTGAATTTTAAGCACTAAAGTGTAGGAGCCTCTAGCAGGGTTAGCAGGAGGGCCAGGGGCCAGCGGCCCGCACACCTGCTCTGCCCTTATCAACTCAGTCTGTGTCCAAACTTGCAGAGTCAAAGCAATGGCCTGGCATCCCCTCTCACACTCCCATAGAACCGCACTGCTCCTGGTTCACATGTGACCAAGGAAGAAGCCTTCTCTCGTCCAGGCCACAACACTTTAAAATTAAAACAAACCACCCAAGCCCCACACAAAAGCATCTCTGCCCTCTCCCCACTTTCAGCCCACTCCCACCGCCCAGGAGTAAGGCCGTCCAAAGCCCTTCCTTCTACAGAGTGATTTCTAGTAACCTCCAGAGCCGTTTTTCTAATTAAATAAACCTCATCTTGTCTAGCTTCCTGGTCAGCATTTTGAACCCCCTACAGATGGGTCTGAAGGATTAACAGCAAATCCTCCTCGACCTAGCTCTGGCAGATGGGCGGCATGTGTCTGATAAATACTCGGACCGGGCTTGCTTCCTCCTGTTCCTAACAGATAGACAGAACACCCCGCAAATTAATTTTAAAATGGTGCCCCTCGCAGCCCTTCGAATGGCAAAGGAGGACAAACACAAATGATATGAATTTCATATGTGGAACACATTATCACCTCCCAATAACTGAGAAAGATAACCTGTTGGGTAAACAGGACCTCGGGGAAGGCTGGGTCAGCAAGTTCACCTTCAACTCCTGGAGCAGGTCACAGAGGCTCAGTCTCGCCCTCTTTTGCCATGTCCATTTGCATGTGGCCCTTGGCGGTGAAACAGCCTTTCTGCTTTTGCATTTACTTTGTGGCCATCCAGGTGCCTTTTTGGAGTTTGAAATAGACCAGAAGATGGAACTTGTGTGGTTTTTCAGATTAAACAAACAAAATAGCCGTGATGCATGCCTATCCTCCCAGTGATTCAGGAGGCTGAGGCAGGAGGATCGCAAATACAAGGCCAGCCTGTGCAATTTACTGAGACTGTCTCAAATTATAAAACTTCAATTCAATTCAATTCAATTAAAATAAAAAAGCCAGGGGATGTAGCTCAGTGATAGAGCACCCCGGGGTTGGATCTCTAGTGCTGAAAAAAGAAAGAGGCAGACGGCAGACATAACGCACTAAAACATCTTCCCCAATTGTTAGGGATTTTTGCATTTAAAGATTGGTGAGCTGTCTGTTCCAACCTGGAAAGGGAAAGCCGACCCTCAGCCCTGGGGGAAGGGACTAGTTACACAAGGACTTCATTTGTGAGATGCTCTTCACTCAAGAAAATATCCTTCCAACTGCACCTCTTTTGGAAGCTCTTCAAGTTAGGCCACAGAGCTCAGCACTGCCAACCAGAGGTGCGTCCCTCCTGTCCATTAGCTACATAACTCCTGGCCTCTGTGACTTCATTTTGTAAGATGCAAGGAATACCATTTTAACTTTCTTCCTGCTAAAAAGACTGAGCCCAGTTGAATATTTTTTTCTTTCACGGTACTGGGGATTGAACCCAGGTTTTATTGTTTTACTTTTGCAATGGGTTCTCGCTAAGTTGCTGAGGTTGACCTCAAACTTGTGATCCTCCTACCTCAGCCTCCCGAGTCATTGGAATCGTAGGCGTGCGTCACCTTGCCCAGTTTCCAGTCAAATATTTTCTTGAGGAAATCATTAAGTACTCCTCAAATGCCCACAAGTGACAGAGGTGACAGCTTGCTGATAACCACTTCCTGGTTGGAAAAAACTGGCCCGTAAACACTGAAGTAGCTGCCCAGAGGGGAACGTGGGAATTCCAACAATTGATTAAGAATATAGGTCTCCTGGCTCTTGTTTCTCTGTCACTGTCCTCTTTATGATCTTATCAGCTTTATTTTTCCTCATACCTATGTTAAACAGAGGTTCACTTGTGCTATGGACAGTCCTCAGTTACAGCCGTTGTCCCAGAGTAATTATCAATAACTCCTTCCTTCACAGTCAAAAGGAAGGTGATTTGAAGAGTAAAAATTACATGATAAATCACCACCTGACCTATTTTCCTTTTATTATTTATTGCCTTCACTGTAATGTGAACTCTAATGACAGCAGATTCTGTGTTTTGTTCAGTGCTGTTTCCTTAGTACTTTGAATGGTGCTGACACATAGTAGGTGTTCAATAAATATTTGTTGAATTACCTCATGTACTTTATTCATTTGTATATTTGCTATTTGGTGGTGGGGATCAAACCCAGGACCTCAAAACTCCACAGCATTCACACTACCACGAGGTACACACCCAGGCCAGTTCATATATTTTTAAATTAATGATATTTACGACCTCAGAATAGCATAAAGGAGCTACTTGATGAAATGGGCTTTTGTTTGAACTCTCTTTGTGTCTCCTGTCCCCTGGACAAGTTCCCTAATCTCCCTGAGTTTCAGGTTCCTCTTGGATAGAAAGGAGCTAATAGCAATGCCGGCTCTGCCATCAAGGGTAGAAGCAAATGGACTAATGTATAGTCACATCTATGAAAATGCCTTAGAAGCTCTAAGTACTCTCCAAATTGCAATTTGATTTTACTTGACCATGTTAGAACAGTGTGGTTTTTGTTGTTGTTGTTTTCAAATAGATGGCAAGTACTGATGAAAATGGTGGCGACAAAGCTCATACTCAGATATTTTTGAAGGATTGGACTTACAACTTTCTAATTACTTGTGCTCCCATGGGCTTTTTGTTTGTTGTTTTGTTTCACTCTGTTTTAACCAGGGGTTGAGCCCAGCGGCACTTAACCCCTAAACCACATCCCCAGCCCTTTTTGTATTTTATTTAGAGACAGGGTCTCACTGAGTTGCTTAGGGCCTTGCTACATTGTTGAGGCTGGCCTTGAACTTGAGACCCTCCTGCCTCAGCCTCCCTACCGGCTGGGATTACAGGTGTGCACCACCACACCTGGCCCCTAACACAGGCTTTGTGAAAGAATATTTTTCAGGACTGTATTTAAAAGACAACTTTTTACAGATTCCTTAAGAGGAATAAGGCATGCTGTGCCTAGATTTATTGTTCCCAAACCCAGCCAGCTCCTTACCTTCACCTCTCTGTGTCCCAGGGCAGCTCTGGACCTTGGACCAGCTCCATGGGCCCCTTTCTCAAGGGGCCATCCATCCAGAGCACACATTAGAAGCCAAACCACTGCTGGTGGAGGGCTTTCAACCCCCTCCCAGGGAGTTCCCAGAGCAATTAACAAAACAGAAGGCCTAATGAGGAGCACTTGGGATTTACTACAGACTTTAAAGTGATCCTGAAGGAAAGTGAGGTCTTTTCCCAGAATCCTACAAGCAGGAATTTGTCGGAATTTGTCAAAATTTTTCTAAGGTGGCAGTCTGGGAACTAATTCTCAGGCCTTTCCCGACGGAACCTCTACTCTTTGAAGGGTTTTTCCCTATCTAGAAAAATCTAAGTAGCAAGGCCAAAACACATAATTTTGATAACTGGAGGCTTCACCTTTTGCGAATGACTTTGCTGTTGATATTCATATTTCCTTCCATCTAGATCAAGTTTCGTTTTTCTTTTTCTCTTTTTAAGGCCCAAGCAACTTAGTGAGACCCTGTCTCAAAATAAAAAAAAATAAAGAGGACTGAGGATGTGGCTCAGTGGTACAGCAAGCACTCCTGGTACCAAAAAGAACAAGAAGAAGGAGAAGAAGAAAGAAGAAAGTTTTATATGGAATGTTCTGCTAAATATATCATTCCTTTAGGAAAATGTATGCAGTCTGCTACCATAGTTTTTAAATGTGGGATGAAAGATTGCAGAAAAACATGCAAATAAGTTTAAATGTACATAAAGCATCTCTGAAGTGGCAACAACCAATACTGTTGGCCCTTAGTGAGGCGAACCAGGAGTCCGAGGGGAAAAGGATAGAGGGGAGGCTTGTTTCTCTACCCCTTCTGTTATCTTTTGAGCTCTGTATGTTCAATAGGCAAGTAAGTAAAATGTCTTAAACAGTCATTGGTGCATTCTAGATGCTTCTACTCCAGGCACCAAGATTTGCTTGGTCTACTTGCTATAACAGGCTATTCTGAATTTCTATGATTTTAGTGCAAAGAGATACTGTATTGCATTTATGAAGTGGTTTCAGTTACAGAATTCATGTAGAAGTTTAATATTGACTTAATAACACCTGTCAATAAAACAACATTCTAATTTTTTTTTTTTTTTTTTTTTTTTTGAGACAGGGTCTCACTACGTTGTACAGGCTGGTCTGAAACTCGTGAGCCCAGGTGATCCACCTGTCTCAGCTTCCCAAGTAGCTAAGACTACAGGTACCTGCCAAATGCACCCAGCTTCATTTCTTAATTTTGTAAGAACAACAAAAATAAGATGGACTTAAAGATGAACTTAAGGAGCCTGGAATCAGAAATCCATCTCTAAAACCAAACACTATTAGTTGATCCAATAGATGGTAATCATATTAATAAAGTGTCACATATTTAAAACAGAAATTGTTAACTTTCACAACATTTCTCCTTTAAAACCATTTCATGACTCACCCTCTCCATCCTCCCATCTGACTTTTAGTTTATACTTATTAGATAGCCTCAAAATGTTTATTCCCTGTGTCTAACCTAAGTAATATGAGCCTTAGAGTCAGATTACATTCAGATTCCAGAACTGCATATACTTGCTCTGTGACATTAAGCAGGTCACTTAGTCTCTCTGATTCTTGGTCCCTCATTCATGAAATGAAATAGTCCCGTGAGGATGAAGTGAGATCATTCATGCAGAAGGCATAGCGTGGTGGCTGGTATTAGAGTGAGTTTGCCATAAAGAAATAACAATCTCTGTCATTGTTTTCGCACCTTGGTCTATCTTGTTAATTTTTGTTTCTTCTATGGTACTGGGGATTGAACCTGGGCCTTCACACATGCCTGACAAGCACTGTACCCCTGGAGCTACATCTTCACCATTTTTAAAATTTTTATTTTTTGAGATAGGGTCTTCTTATTTTGGTTTGACTGGTCTTGAACTTGCAATTCTGCCCCAGCTTCCCAAGTAGCTGGGGTTACAGGCATGTGCCACGTACCTGGCTTCTCCTTAACTTAATCATAAGTGACATCAGGGCAGCCTCTTTTATAACCAGATCTTTAATCACAGCATTAGTGGTGTACAAATGGCGAGCACTAAATAAAGGCTGACTAGCTCACAGATCTTAGACACAGGGACCTCAAAAGATCTCTTGGTTTAAGTCAAGCACCTATGCCGATAAGACCTTAGCCCCATTTTATAAAATGTAGAAGTGGCTCATGATCAGATTAAATAACTTAGTTTTTTACCTTCTCCTTTTCAAAAACAATTCTTTTGTTCCTAGAAAAGTAAAAAAGTGCGAGCGAGGTATGGTGGCATACACCTATGATCCCAGCAACTCAGGAGGTCGAGCCAGGAGGATTGCAAATTTAAGGCTAGCCTCAGTAATTTAGCAAGACTAAGGCTCAAAATAAAAAAATAAAATAAAATAAAAAGGGCTGGGGATGTGGCTCAGTGGTAGAGCACCTCTGGATTCAATCCCTGATACAAAAAAGAAAAGTACAAAAGTTAATTGAGAGGTGAGAGGGTGGTGGATGCCTGTTTTCCCAGTTATTTCGGAGACTGAGACAGGAGGATCGAAAGTTGGAGGTCAGTCTGGGCAACTTAGTAAGACCCTGTCTCAAAATAAACATTTTTACAAATAATATAAGGTAATTGAACATATTTGTTCTTTCACATGACATTCAAATCCATCCATTACATTTCTTGTTTTATCTTGAATTAGATTTTCTCCCTTTTCATGTTCATTTCTGAGACACAATAAAGAAAAATCCTCATTGTTTTTATGAACTGTGATCAGAAGGAGGTTCTCAGAGTTGCTGGGGATAGGGAGCATTATCGTTATCTTCCTCTCTGGGCCCCAGATCTCCCCTGAAGCAAGGAGAACAAGGATTTCCTGTCTATGGTTTGAGCAGTCAACAACTTTTGAGAGGTATTCTGGACTGATGCCAATTTTCTGGGCCACAGGTGGGAATAAGAATGTTCCATATCTTAAGAAGCCTAGTGTGTTGGCCAGCTTTCCATTGCTATGACAAAATACCTAAAATAAAAAACTAAAAAGGAGAAATGTTCATTTTGGTTTACAATTCCAGTCATTCTAGTCAATGGTCATTAGGCCCCATTGTTTTGGGGACTGTGGTAAGGCAGAACATCATGACTGGAAACAGGTGGTGGAACAAAACGACTCTTCATGGTGTCTGGGAAGCAGAGAGAGAGAGAGGAAAGGATGATACCCTTCAAGAGCATGACCCAATAACCTGTTTCCTCCATCTAAGTCTCACTTCCTAAGATTTCCATCACTTTCCAAGAGTGCCATCAGAGGAGGACCAAGTTTTCAACACAGAAGCTTTCAAGGGACATTTAAGATTTGAATCATAACACCTGGGATAAAAATTAGTCTATAAGGCTACCACAAAGGATGCAAACTAGTTAGTACTGCCATGGTTATTATCATTGTCATGATTATATCACTTTGCTGAACTTTATTGAAAGTCCAATAAGCTATATTTTACTTCATTTATATCAAGTTACGCTTTCCTATATTAATGAAGAGAATTTGAAAAGGGGGATTTAAAAAAAAAAAATTCAGCTGCTTCAGAGTGTATTCAAGCCAGGCATAGGAGCACAGGCCTATAATCCCAGCTACTTTGGAGGCTGATGCAGAATGATCACAATTTCAAGGCCAACCTGGGCAACTTAGCAAGAAGCTTTCAAAATAAAAAGTAAAAAGGATTGGGGACAGGGCTGGGGATATAGCTCAGTTGGTAGAGTGCTTGCCTTGCATCATAGGCCCAGGGTTCTAACCCCAGCACACACACACACACAAAAAAAGCTAGGGGCTGGAGTGGGGTGGGGACATAGCTCAGTGGCAGAGCCTTTGCCTAGCATGTATGAGGCCCTAAGTTCAATTCCTAGTATTGAAAAGGTGTGTGTGTGTGGGGGGGGAGGTGATCCAAAACCAAATATTACTACTTCCCCATCTTTCACTAACAGGTTAATTTTCAAGTGCTCACAGGAGAAAAGAACACTTCACAGCTGGTCCCTGCTACTTCTGCAGTATCATCTATCTTCATCCTGACACACTTCAGCCATCCCAAGCACACTGATCCATGTCAATCACCCAAAGCATCGTCATAAGAATACAGTAGTTTACATGGTGTGTCAGACCTAGAACACCTGCCCTTGAATTTTAGATCCTCCAATTATGGCTCAAGGACCTTGGGCAAGCTTCTTAAACTCTTATAGCTTTCTATGAGTTGTAGAAATGTTTCTTTGTTATAAACATTTATAAAGTAAGAATACTGACAGTACATGCTTCATGGAGTTTGGGGTGGGGAGTGTGTTTATATGTACTTAGAAGAGTGCCATGCAAATAGTAAGCACTCAGAATATATTAACTGTCATTTAAATATAGGATTTTAGCAATCCAGGGCTGGTGGCACATGCCTGTAATCCCAGCAACTCAGGAGGCTGAGGCAGAAGGATCAGAAATTCAAGGATAGCCTTCACAATTTAGCATGGCCCTAAGCAACTTAGTGAGACCCTGTCTCAAAAACACAAAATAAAAAGGACTGGGGAGGTAGCTCAGTGGTAAAGAATCTCTTGGATTTAGTCCTCAGTACCAAAATGATCATCATTATCAGCATCTAGATCATCATCATCATCATCATCATCCAGGATTTTACCTTCACTGTCCTAATCCTAGAACACTCACTTTCCATATGTGCCCCTTTGCCTTTTACTCATTCCTTGGATTTCAGTTTAAAAGCTAATTTCCTCCAGTAAGCTTTCTCTGAATAACCTACTTAGACAAGCCAAGACAAGGTGCCCTTCCTTAGGGCTTCTCTAGTCCCTTGCTAAGTATTATGCAATACATGTTTATAAATGTAAGTATCTGTTTGCCTGTCTGGCTTCCCCATTATACAAGTTTCACAAGGACAGCAATTTAGTTCATCATTACATCTGTAGCACCTAGTCAAGTGCTTGGCACAGAATAGGCTATCAATAAATATTTGCTTAAGATAGAATGCATAAAATCTTCTCCCTTGAAGCTGTACTCAGCAAAAGTCTTTGAAGAGAGCTTCCTATTGGAAAGTCTCTTGAGCCCATTGGAGATGAACAGCTAGGATAGACCTTGAAATGGATTTAAAATTTGAAAAAAATATGAATGTAGATTGTACAGATAAACCACTATCAAAATACCCTGGGTAGAAAAGTACTTAGTCCTCTGTGTATTTTGGATCCTACCAGTTGTTATTTTGACAGATATTAGCTAATTCCCATCCACAAAGGTGAATAAATACATTCACAGAAGTGAAAGGGGGTGGTGGCATTGGAACCTGATCCTCTGGGTTTCCTGCACAGTGAACCTGCTGTCCTAACCTTTTCGAAATCCTTGACTGTCCTGTAGTCCTTGCTCTTATCAGGAAGAGTGTGACCTCAGGAAGAGAGGCTTGGCATGAGCACCCATTGGATCCAGCCAAGAGTTTCCTTGTTGTTGTAAAAACTCAAGCTCCTTGACCTAACATTTAAAATCATTGACAAATGGCCTCTTATTTGGTAATAACAAAGCAATATGGTTTTCTGTCCCCAAACTTAAAAATATGATTATACCTATGTGTATACATAGATATATATGTACATATATATGGTACCATTATACACATATTGGTACCGGGAATTGAACCCAAGGGTGCTTAACCACTGAGCCACATCTCCAGCCTTTTTTATTTTTCATTTTGACACAAAATCTCACTAAGTTGCTGAGGCTTGTCTCAAACTTTCGATCCTTCTGCCTCAGCCTTCCAAGTTGCTGAGATTACAGATATGCTTTATTTTATATTTTGAGACAATATATTTTGAGACAAGGTCTGGCTAAATTGCCCAGGCTGGCTTGGGAATGTGTGATTCCTTCTATCTCAGGCTCCCAAGTAGCTGGCCTGTTTTACTTCTTGTTTTTCAAACTCACATGGACTGAGAAAGTGAGAGGCCAAGGTGCCCTGTTGCTTTCTGCACCAGCCTCTCCCTGACTCTGTCTCACTTTCTGCTGGTCCTAACTTCACTCACTTGCTGTTCATCCATTTTGCTTAAATAAAAACCAACTGAAACTTTGGGATTCCACTCGTTTCCCTCTTGCCCTGTCTCTAAAGCAAGAAACAGACACCTCTGTGAGCACCCATCAATGGGAACTGAGTAATCCATGGGGCTGGGTTGGTGGGGAAAGCAGGTGGGCCCCCAAGGGAGCTGACCACTGAGCAGTAGGGGTGCTTCACCAGCCCTATTCCATGATACCCTCAATGACCCTGCCTCCAAAGTGAGGACACAAAGCTTACTGTTTTCTTTGGGGACCTATTGCCACATTTTCCTCTTACTGAGCTTTGAAAATTAACCACCAGAGTCTGGTCATTACAACTTCATTAACTATTCCTTGTAATTGCACTGGTCATAATTAATTCAGTTGTTATTCACATGGGTGACATACGGACCCTTTAATAGATTTTCCTCTTGGAATTTCACATATTAAATGATATTGATGGTACTTTTAGAGAAGATTCAAAGCGGAACCATGATATGAGCTAATTTTGTGTAAGTAGCTCTGAGTTATAATAAAAATGAAGTTGATTTTTAAAAATCCATCAAACTTTTGTATGAGAAGCAGAAAACAAATAAACTATACCTCTTCCCTCCACCATATATGTTTCTGCTCTATAATCTAGAGTCCCCAAATAAAGTAATTCTGATAAATATAGATGGTATATTTACAAATGCATACCAGAATATTTAAATAAGTAATACTTGAATTAATTTCAGGTTAAAACCTTTCTTTTAAGCCTTCCTTATTTTTTCTTTTCCCAGAAATCATCGGTATTTTAACGTCTTACTGCACAGCTGCATTCCTCATGTTTAATTTATATTGAAGTTCTTTTGTGACAAGACCAACTTCTTTTTAAAATGAAATCAGTTCATTCTCAGAAAAAACATTGGTGACCCAAATATCACACACACTCTCAAATTATGTATAATCCGTCCCTGGCCCCTGGGCCCAACACACACATACATCCCTGCAACTGCACCCCCACCCCTTTTTGAAGGACTGAATAAGGATACCACACTGCTGAATATTTAACCAAATACTTTAAAAAAAAAAAAACAAATACTTTAATCATTGGTTATCTGATGGAAACATCCAGCCTACACTGACAGACACACAATTAAGTGGCGGAACTGAGGTAATTATCTATATAAATTCAGGTTAGAAATTAAATAACCAAGTTATGTCTGAAATACCTCAATCATGGGGAAAAAAAATAAAAGTGTCACTTTGGTTAGTGTTATTCCTATAATTGCCTTAATTCCCACTTGACTCTATAAGTAGAATCACAGACACAGAAATTAAGTCTCTTAGAGATTATCTAATCCACCCTCCTTATTTTTCAGATGAGAAGGCTGAGACCCCACAGAGGTTAAGCACCCTGGCCAGGTCATTAATGGTGGTGGCAGAGTCCAGTTCCGGGATCGAATCTCCCAGCTCAGCACACATCCAACTGATGCCATCTTGTCCTGGCTCCACTGGCCCTAGAAACCCTAAGTATGGCACCAGCCTGTAGCCAGCATCATAAACTAAACCAAGACAGAAAAATGCCACCCAAACCCAAAGCAGCAATTTGCGTTGGCTGAATTATCAAATAATCCTTTCTGTACCTATTCTACCAACACTATAGTACCAAGAAAATAGACATCTTTTAAAAATATTTAGGAGTGGGGCCAGGTGGGGTGGCACACACCTGTTATCCCAGCAACCGAGAAGGTTAAGGCAAGAGGATTGCAAGTTCCAGACCAACCTTAGCAACTTAGTGAGGTCCTAAGCAACTTAGCAAGACCCTTTCTTAAATAAAAAAATTTAAAAGGCTAGGGAGGGGCTGGGGCTGTAGCTATAGCTCAGTTGGTAGAGTGCTTCCCTAGCACGCACGTGTGAGGCACTGAGTTCGAACCTCAGCACCACATAAAAATAAAATAAAGGTATTGTGTCCATCTACAACTATAAATCATCATTATTATTATTTTAAATGAAGAAGGCTGGAGGGCTGGGGTTGTGGCTCAGTGGTAGAGCACTTGTCTAGCACCAGTGAGGCACTGGGTTCGTTGCCCAGCACCACAGTAAATAAATCAACAAATAAACAAGAATCTTCACAAGACAAACACAAACATTTCCACCATCCCTAACAGATGCCCCATAATAGATAAACCTAAAAACAAAATCAACAAGAACAAAAACTTTTAAGAGCTATAGAAAAACTTAGGTTCAAGACCTTGCATGAGCTTATATCTGGCTGGAAGTCAAAACACATGGAGGTAGATTCTGTTTAAGGATCTGCATGTAAAACAGACATTGCGTTTGGAAGGAGTCCACACTTGGGTTCCAAGAGATCCCAACTTGTTTCATGGGGTTTTCCAACTCCCAGGGCATTGACTTTGACAAGCGCATATCCTTTGTTTTGGAAACAAGCAAGTTTTTTGTACTTCTGCCAAGAGTGCTTTCTGTTGGAAAGACAGCCCGGGACACCAGCTGTGTGGTTCACCTGCCTTCTCTACCTTGACGGTCAGTCAGCACACGATGTTTTTGTTTGTTTTTAGCATTTCTCTGTAAGGATTCCTCCCATTTTCAGAGCCTTGGAGCTTACCGGGAGGGTGGGTGGTTAGTGCAAACTACCCTGGGGGAGATTGCTTGAGGTCTTGCATTTTAGTGGCTAGGACAGAGGACCCAGACTGAGGTCAAAATTATTATGTGGAGATTAAACCGTAGAATTTAATTATGTGTTCTGTTGCTCCTGGTACATTTATTAATTTAGCAGTACAAACTGACTGGAGCTAAACAAGCAGGACTGATTAATTTGCAAAGACATCTAGGTAACAGATGTGATCAAAGTGGAGACCTGATCCTGTTAGATTGAAATGTGTTGTTTTGTGCTGCATGAAAGACATGGAGCAGCATGGTTTATCTTTATCAATGCTCTCCTCTGAAGGAGGGGAACAGGCTTGCAGATACTAATCAGGGCTGAGGCCCTGCCACTCAATAATTACCCACTGTCTCATCATAATCCCGGAACTAAGCCCCTGCCCAATCCATCTGGGACCCTTTTCCATCTATTGCACAGCTCAAGAATATGTGTGTAAGCTATTACCTCTGGTTGTGCTATCTGTCCCCTGAGTATAGAATCATGGCAGTGACCAATTAGGTTGCTGTGTTCTCTTTCCCCGCTGGCTTCCGAAGCATCCTGTACTTCTCAGCACTGGTAATGAAGCACAGATGCATCGGGGTGCAGAAAGCCACTCACCTATAAAAGCTGTCTCGCCACAGTCGCTGATAAGCATCATGTGATTCTTAGTATTGTGGGGGGTTTTGAAAAGAGGAGGTGGTGAGACCATACCTCTGCATCTTCAGTCTTACTCTAAGTCACTCTCAACCTGCTGCTGCCTTCTGCCGGGAACAAATCACACACCGAGGAAAATGTTCCTGACCCTAATCCAGAAACCAAACAGCTGAGGAGTGAAGAGGGGCCGGGGTGGGGATAATTGAATCCTGGATTCCTGAAAGAGGATCCAGTACTGGGCCTCGCTTAAAAACATGGGACTCTGAAGTTCAAGATTCTGTTCAGGTTCTGCTGTTAACCAGCCAGTCACAGCCACTTCGAAATTCCACTTACCCTTGATAGAGCAGTGTCTGACTCATAAAGTTGCTTTCAGAGTTACCTGAGCTACTACATATAGCACTCAACTTTACAGATTGATAGAACCTCTATCAAAGGTGGTTAGTCTTATTGCTTTCTGAATTCTTGTCATATTTGGAGCCAACATCCCCCCACCAATCTAGTTCTCATTTATTTTATTTTGGGGGGATACTGGGAATTGAACCCAGGGGTGTTTAATCACTGAGCCACATCCCCAGCCCTTTTTAAAAAATATATTTTATTTAGAGACAGGGTCTTGCTGAGTTGCCTCACTAAGTTGCTGAGGCTGGCCTTGAACTCCTTGCCTCAGATTCCTGAGCTGCTGGGATTACAGGTGTGCACCACCATGCCCAGCGCCAAATCTCAAACTGCAAGCCATCCATTAATTATTTGGGGTGTGTGCTTTTATCTTCCAAATTAAAGTATACATTCCTGAAGGGTAAAATCCACGTCTTAAAAAAAAAATGTGTATATCTCACTGGTGACAGTTAATGCATACTAATTCTTATACATAAGAACGCCTCAAAAAATCTTCAGAGATAGATAATGTTGAGGTAGAGAGGGACAAGCAGTCTGTTATAATTTTCTTTTTTTTTAATAAAGAGAGAGAGAATTTTTTAATATTTATTTTTTTAGTTTTCAGTGGACACAACATCTTTATTTTATTTTATGTGGTGCTGAGGATCGAACCCATTGCCCTGCGCATGCCAGGTGAGCACGCTACCGCTTGAGCCACATCCCCAGTCCATAATTTTCAAATAAGGAAACGGAGACAGTGATGTCCATTGGGTCACCTAGCAGAGCTGCTGTTATCAGTGGTAGAAATTCACTGTTATCGGAGGTAGAATTTCAACTCATTGCTGGTGAAAGAATCCGCAGAGCCACCTTCGAGCAGCACCCACTCCATCTTAAGCCTTAGGGGCTGTTTTCAGTGGACACTGGGTTGAGGCACAGACCCAACTCCTCATTTGCCAAGACCCTGTTTCAGATCTATGCTGATACTGACAGGATTTTAATTAGTTAAATCTACAACTTGGCTCTTCTTGTTCTTCCCTGGCAGAGTGGGAAATACATGAAAATATGAATGTTTCACATTTACACTTCCAAAACACTCCTTCCCTGATGAACCACCTTTTGGAATTTATACCGGCAGCTCTGACAGCTGTTTTCTATTTATTTCCATGATTGGACCATTTCAATTTGGGGCTTTTATTCATTATATTAGCAAATATTTGTGAAAGGATCAGGCATGGGATGAGGTATGTTTGTCAGGATTGTAATTAAGGTGCTATGTGTACCAGGGTTAGTCAGGGATGGGCTAGATCCTCAACCTACACAAGCTGTGTTACTTTAAAAGACGTACAGACCTCTCTGGGCCACATCTGGCCCACAGGTATGTCGTGTATGTGTTGTTTTGTTCACACTGATCCAAAAGGTAGATAAGAAAGAATTTGGATAAAAATTTAAAGAATCTAATACATTAGCTTTTGGTAAATTCCTTGCCTACAGCATATCCTAAAATCCATTTATTTTTTAGACTGATCTTTTTGTTTGTTTGTTTCCACTAGGTTTTTTTTTTTTAATTGTTTCTTGTTCAAAACATTACATAGTTCTTGATATATCATATTTCACACTTTGATTCAAGTTATGAACTCCCATTTTTACCCCATATAGTAGAGGATAGGAAAGGCAGCAGAATACAACAGACACTAGTATGGCAATATGTAAATCAATGGAAGTGTAACTGACGTGATTCTGCAATCTAGACTGATCTTTTTGAAGTGTAATTTTAAGAGGTTATAATTTTAAGAAATTACAATTTTAAGAAATTATATCATTTAATAAATTATATCATTTAAGAAATTCTAATTTAATGCAATTTCTCAAAAGAAAAGTTTTTATTTATTCATGTGGTAGGCCTGGATCTGGTGAAAAGAATATATTGAAATTCCTTCTTTCTCTTTCAGAGCTTTCTCAAATAGAGAGCTCTCTGGACCTCTCAGCACCCTTTGCCATTTTCATATTTTTTATGTCTTTCTTTTTTCTCCTTTTTAGTATTGAGGAATGAAACCAGGCTATTGCATATAACAGGTAAGCACTCTACAACCAAGTAACATCCCCAGTCCTTTTTATTTTTTATTTTGAGACAGGGTCATGCTAAGTTGCTGACGCTGTCCTCAAACTTACAATCCTCCTGCCTTAGCCTCCCATATTGCTGGGTTTACAGGCATTGGCCACCATGCCTGACTTTGTATTTAATTTTAAAGTCAGTGTACTGCAAGGAGGCTGGATGCAAGGTACATCCTACACTAAACTGCACTGTTATTTAAGATGTAATACAGTAGCATAACATTTTTAAAGTCTGGGTTTCTAAGGTGTTAATTATTTCTAATGCATCCAATATTTGAGCCTTTACCAGCCATGGGTATCCATGAGTACTTTGTAGAAGACAGAATTATGTCCCTGAAGCTACGTGACTATACAACTGGCCCCAAACTTGCCCACTGAGGAAGATGAGCCTCTGAAGTATGACCCTCAGATCTCATTCCCTTCTGAGCATCCCCATGTCTCCCAGCACCACCTGTGAACATTCAAGTTCTTGCACAATGAGGATGCAGAGCATATTCAAACATGCAATATAGACTCATTTATAATTCAACTCCCTTGTTCCATTTAATACCTTACATCTAGGAATCTGTGCACACTCCTTAGTTCAGACACCTCTCTGGCTCACAACCAGGATGTGTTGAGGATGTGTCCTTCCTGGGGTGGGTCAACAGAGGCCGAAAGCCCTCTAACTGATGAATTCAGAATGGCTGATTAATAGCCAGGCCCGCTCCATAGAGACCACCAGGTGCCTCTTCTCCATCCTCCTCCTTCTCACCCACTGTGTGGCTAGTGAGGCCCCGACTGCTCTTTATGTCAAACACACTGTTGCTTTCTGCAGTATGATCTTCCCAAGGTCTTTCTCCTCCTAGACCTCTGACTATATGTGTTCCTTAATCCTCCATCTGTTTCTTTCTAAATTTAAACCGTCCACTGCTGATTTATTCTTGTGTCCTTAATATTGTCCATATCTAGAACTTGGGAGTCTCCTTCTGTAATCCTGACCACCTCCTGGCTCTGATTCTGGATTACCAGCAATTTCCAGATGTCTGAGTCTGGAAAAAAGCTTCATCTCCTTGTGTTCATCATGTCCCCAAATGAGTCCACTAATGACCCCCGAGTCCCCTCCCAGGAAACAACAGCATTTGCTTCCAGCAGTGGAGCCACACAATTTGACACTTGCCTTTTCTCTAATTGCTTACTTTGTGAGTCTGTTTTGCCTCCTGACTAGATGGCAGTATCTTTGAGGGAGGAGGCTTCGTGGAGTGGGAGGCCCCTGGAGAGCAACTAATAGGTGCCAAATGCAAAAAGGTTGAAGTCACCAGTTGAGAAAATCCGCACAAAATACACTGGAGCTTTTGGCCTGTATAAAATCAGCATGCTGTTTTCTCCTGGGAGAGGTTCACAGCATATAATTTTTAGTTCCTATTCTCCCCAATGCTCAAGTTACTCCAGGAAGCAATTTGGGGTGAGAGAAAGGCACGGGCCCCCGCTGAATTTATGGAAACAAAAATGTTCTAAAATATCTTCTGTAAGAAAACTTAATTCTACCTTGATGGAATATTCTGGCGATCTAGGAAACTTCTCGCCATCTACATGCAACGTATAAATCCCTTGCTGAGGGAATACAGCATGGGATAGTGGACAGACACGGGTTCAAACCCAACCTGAGCTGCTTACTCCCTGTGTGTTCTTGAGAAACCCATGTAACCTCTCTGAGCTTCAATTTCCTCACTATAAAAATGTAAATAAGAACATTTCAGGTGGACCCAGTGGCACACGCCCATAATCCCTGTGACTCAGGAGGCTGCAGGAGGATTGCTAGTAAGAGATCAGCCTCAGAAACTTAGCAAGATCCTGTCTCAAAACAAAATAAAATAAAAAGAACTAGGGATGTGGCTCAGTGGTTAAGTACCCCTGGGTTCAATCCCTAGTACCAAAAGACTATTTCATAGGATTTATATAAGGATCATCACTAATAATAATGTGGTGAGGTACTAATAGAGTGCATGGTGCAGATGGGTTCTTAGTGAACAGTGATTTCTAGTTAAGAGGAGGAGGAAGCCTTTGGGGACAATGTCCAAGACAAACTGACACTGAGAGGTCCACATATCTGTATGGCATACTGTGCGCCTGTTCAGGTCACCATGGCTGGAAACCTGAGGGTCATCACCACAGACAGTGGCCTGTATGTCCGAGTTAGCGCTGCCTTCTGTCCTGGCCAGTCAGACACTCTTCCACACAGTGCTCCCACTTCAAAAGAGCTACAGAGTTTCTGAGTTTCCATTAAAAGTGAAAACCATGATTCTCAGCTGTGAGGTTTTTTTGTTCTTGTTGTTTTGTTTTTGCTTTTGTGTTTCATTGTGAAGTTTTTCTTCTCTGGGCAGAAACATCCACTGAAAGAGGACGTCTTTAGAAGGGCTGAGTGTGCTTGGAGATAGGAGGTCTCTGGAGTGATTGTCTCAGAGTCAGATTTTTATAATGTCTGTGGTGCTTTTGGTCAGCTCAAGAATTCCTAAAAATTCTTTTAATTCACTTTAATTAAGAAAGATTAAACTCTGGAGCTGGGGGTATAGCTCCAAAGGAGAATGTTTGCCTTGTCCCTGGGTTTGATCCCCAGCACCACAAAAAAAGAAAGAAAAATAAACTCCAAATGACAAAAAGTTTTTATGTTTCTACAAACCTCTGTAATCATTGGCTCCCCAGCAGCAGATTGGCATATGAGTAAACAAGGGCCAGGCACAGTGGCACATGCCTATAATCACAGCGGCTTGGAAGGCTGAGGCAGGAGGATCACAAGTCTGAGGCTAGCCTCAACAACTTAGCAAGACCCTGTCTAAAAATTTAAAAAGGAAAGGACCGAGAATGTAGTTTGATGATAGAGCAACCATGGGTTCAATCCCCAGTACCACACACAAAAAAGAGTAAGCAAGGGTGGAATATGAAATCATAATCTAATCAGCAAGTTTCTAGTCTTGTTTTATTCTTTCTCCCAGTTGATAGGCAAACTCAGTACTGTGAATGCTCCAGAGTAGATCACTGGACCCCACAGAAACACTCTCCGGAGTTAATGAAACAACTAGGGGTGCCCTTGACCTGATGCAGATGGGCCCCCTCAGACTCACAGTGCATATTATACAGTCTGGTTATAAAAAAACAAACTTGGGATTCCACCAGAGCTCTTGGATGTGCTGGCTTGTTCACTACCCTTATATTGTCCTATCCATTCATCTATTATATTTACCTTTAAGAAGTCATCTGGCTAGGTGCGATGGCACAATTCTGTATTCTCAGCAACTCAGGAGGCTGAGGCAGGAGGATCTCAAGTTCAATGCTAGTGACTTAACAAGACCCTGACTCAAGATTAAAACATAAAAAGGGTTGGGGGTATAGCTCAGTGGTAAAGCACCCCTGGTTAAATCCCCAGTACAAAGAAAACAAAAGTGACCTGTTTGTATCCAGACTTCTCTCTCTTAGTAACAAAAGAGCAAGGGCCAGCCATTGCCATCCAGTTCTTGGACGGTTGCCACCCTAATATGTAGCTATTGTCATCTTTCACCCATTTATCCATCCATTCATCTAGCGAGCTCTCTGTTAACTGGGCCAATCTCTCCATACTAGGGAAAACCCAGTCCTGAAGCAGAGAGAAGTCTCCCCCGGGCCACACCACTCTGAAAAAAATCAATGTCATCAAATTGCCTGGCTAAATGTTTTTTAGGAAGAGATTCCAAAGTTTACCTTAATGCCACACAGGGTCACAGGCTTCAGTCTAATATAAGTTGAAGTCATATCCTCTGATCTTTAGGGGTAAAATATCCCTTAACAGACCATGAAGTGACTCTTGAAGGACAGATGAGAGGTGTTTGATGTAATCATTGAGCCTTGTGGTTGAGGGATATTCTAAAATGGTTTATGATGATTTTGTCAGCCCACTTGAGTTAATGTTGAATTTTCTGTTTTCCTGGAACTGCCAATTTGCCATCTGTTGTATTTGAATAATATACAAAATGCCCAGTCTGATTTGTAAGCCCTTCACTACCCTAATCAATGTACAGTAGACATTGCACACCTTGGTCTAGAGACGGAGATGCCCAGGGTTTGGGCTGGTCATTCATTATCTTCATCTCTTTCCCCACCTGGCGATTCTCTTCCTGGTTTCAGATTATGTTCTTCAACTTTGATGAAGGAATATGCTTATTTGTGGCCAGCCTGGTGCCCAGTCTGGATTATTGGTTAAACTTTCAGGTCCAATGCTTTAAATTCATATCTGAGAAGCTCTGTGGGTAGGGCCCACCACAGATATCTGAAGTCCAGGTTTTGGGGTGGGGTATAGCCTCATTTTAATTGCTGCCAAAATATCATCAAACCCCAAGAACCTATGTAGGAAGGGAAGTCACCTAGATAGTGGGACAAGCAGGAGGGAAAATGGTCCTCATCTTCAATGTTCCCAATATTTTTATTTTTGTGTGTGTGTGTGTGTGATTCCTGATATTCCTTTTGCACTGGATCATGCCTTTTTTTCCCTCCAACTACCAGGGAATGAGCCCAGGAGTGCTCTACCACTGAGCTATATCCCCATCTCTCTTTATCTTTTATTTTGAGACAGGATCTCATTGAGTTGCTAAGACTGGTCTTGAACTTGCAAATCTCCTGCCTCAGCCTCCTGGGTCACTGGATCATGTCTTATATTCTCCAGTAGAGAGCCAACTTTTATTAGTTAGGACAACACTGGCTTCTAAACAAAGAAGGACCACATTTCCTTCTTTCTTCTACAAGACTCCAGGTGTTAGGTGAGAGGTAGCCCTGTTCTACATGGCCATTTAGGACCCGAGGCTGACAATACATTACTTCCAAAGCATTCTCTCCAAGCCAGTCATCCAGAATGGGGGGAAACCATGGAGAAGCATGACTGTTACCCTGAGCACTCCCATGGTGCAGCTCATTTATGAGCCAAGTCATTTACTTTATCTATAACTCAGATCTTGGTCACACATGAATGCAAGAGGAGCTGGGGAAATTAGACCAGCTGGTTATCCAGGAAGAAGAGAAAACAGATCCTTGGTGAAGAGTTGGCAGGATCTGCCTCACAGTTTATGAGACAGATTTTACTGGCACAAGTAAAACATTAGTTATTAAGGCTAGTGCCTGGTATCAGATTTCATTAGAAAGGGGCAAGGTTACTAGAAGCATGAGTCAGGAGGTGAAATAGCAACAGCATTCCAGATAATTGAGGTGGTGAGATGACAGTGCTATAGTTGATGGTCCAGCGTGTCCTTTAAGATGACCTCCCAGCAGGATGATGTCACCTGAGCCATTCACATGATCTGAAATGATCCTACTTGTGGCCAATGATATGATGGATGGAAGGGGTAGGATCAGAGAATAGATCTAAGTAGCCCACACAGAGGGATGGAAACTGAGCTTCGGCAACAGACTTGGTAAAGATCACAAAGTTATCTTCCTTGCAGAGTTAGTTTTGAAAGGAAGAATGAATGTGGCCAATTTCAGTTTATGGAGCTATGCAAATCCAGAATAGGTCACGACATATAGAAAAACCCAAGTTTATTCACTTCTGAACATTCATGCCACATGCTTAAAGAGGCACGGTCACTGCAATCAAAGATGGCACCAGCAACTTGGAATAGAACCACCATTTGACCCAGTTATCCTACTTCTTGGCATATACCCAAAGGACTTGAAATCAGTGTACTATAGTGACTCGGCCACAGCAATGTTTATAGCAGCTCAATTTACAATAGCCAAGCTATGGAACCAACCTAGATGCCCTTCAACAGATGAATAGATAAAGAAAATGTGGGGACTGGGTATGTGGCTCAAGCGGTAGCACGCTCTCCTGGCATGCGTGCGGCCCGGGTTCGATCCTCAGCACCACATACCAACAAAGATGTTGTGTTCGCCGAGAACTAAAAAATAAATATTAAAAACTCTCTCTCTCTCTCTCTCTCTCTCTCTCTCTCTCTCACTCTCTCTTAAAAAAAAAAAAAAGATAATGCTGACCTCACAAAGTGAAGTGGGAAGTGTTCTTTAAAAAAAAAAAAAGAAGGAAAATGTGGCACATATACACAATGAATATTACTCAGCTATAAAGAATAATGAAATTATGGCATTTGCTGGTAAACGAATGGAACTGGAAACTATCATGCTAAGTGAAATAAGCCAATCCCCCAAAAGCAAAGGCCCAATATTCTTTCTGACATGCGGATGCTAACACACAATAAGTGGTGGGGAGAGGGACTAGAAGTTCACTGGATTAGATAAAGGGGAATGAAGGGAGGGGAGTGGAGATGGGATAGGAAAGACAGTCGATATTCATAGATGAATACACGAGCAGTGTTAACTCTACATCATGTACAACCACAAAAATGGGTATGTTATATCAAAATACATTCTACTATCATGTTTAACTAAAAAGAACGAATAAAACATTTTTTTAAAAAGTTGGCATCAGGGGCTGGGGATGTGGCTCAAGCAGTAGCGCGCTCGCCTGGCATGCGTGCGGCCCGGGTTCGATCCTCAGCACCACATACCAACAAAGATGTTGTGTCCACCGAGAAATGGAAAATAAATTTAAAAAAAAATAAAAATAAATAAAAAGTTGGCATCAGAAGATTCTGGGTATGGCCAACCACTTGTTTACTTTATGCAACAAACACAGACTGACCTGAAGTTGGGCCCCAAATACCACGTAACTTTTGACACAAAAATTCACCCTGTAGACGAATGAGAAATTGATCCCTTAACAGGTGCATTCTTGCTCATCCAATAGAAGGCAGGGAGGTTCAATCTGTCCTTCAGGGTGCCCTTAAATTTTTCTCTTGTTGAGACTGTTGTTGGCTACTTGACTTGAGTTTCTGTGTAGCACTTTCCTGATGGCTTTGTAACTATGCTCTCCACATGTCGGCCCCAAGATCAGAGTGAGACAGCAAGCAACATTTCATTGCTGGCAAACCATAAACCATGACGTGTCTAGTGATTCATTATTGCCATGCTATGTCCTGGCCCTAAAACTTAGTGTAGCTTCCAGACTACCCAGCTTATTTTTAGGGGTTGTTTTGCACTATTGCAGAATCAGTGTCATCAAGCCAAGACTATTCAGATGATATATCCTTTGAGTAGTCTGACATCATGGAAAAAGCTTGGGATTTGGAGTCAGGCTGTTTTGTTTGCCACTCACCAGCCTTGTGAACTTTTATTTAACCCTCTGAATCTTAAATCTCCATTCTGTAAAGTGGCAAACAATGATTTAGTTTTGCAATATTAGAGATATAGTCCAGGGCCTTATACTTGCTAGGGAAGTATTCTACCTCAGATCCTATGTATTCCGCCTCTCATCCCTATGTTTTCTCTAATGTTACTTTATATGCCATTATAAAATAAAAAGTAATAACTGATTTATTGATGATCTACCATCTCCTAGACATTTTACAAATCTTATTTTTTTTAAAAAAATTTTATTCTAATTATATATGACAGTAGAATGAATTTTGACATATAATACATAAATGGAGTATAACATCTCATTCTTCTGATTGTACATATCTTATATCTTATTTAACTTCTCCCCCCACTCCTTTTTGTGGTGCTACAGATTGAACCCAGAGCCTCACACATGCTAGCAAATACTCTACCACTAAGGTTTATCCCCAGCCATTTATTAAACTACTGTTCTTTGAGCTAAGCATTATTTTCTCAGGTTCCATTTTATAGGTGAGAAAACTGAGGCTTATAGGAGCTGGATGACTTGCTCAAGAATATAGAGCTAATGAAAAGTAGAACTGTGATTTGAACTCAGAGCTTTCTCATGCAAAGTCCATGATCTCAATTACTACCTTGCCCTTTTAAAAATCCATGATAAGATAATTTAGGTGAATTTATGGTACTTGATCCTCAGAAGGTGCTCAGGAAATGTTAGTTTTCTTCCCTTTTTCCACCACTGTTTTCACCACCCTAAGTTATAACTTTCCTTTCTGTGCTAAGTCATACTGTACTTGCATTTGGCTTATTTTCATTCACATTCACTTAGTAAATATTTACTGAGTGTCCACTATATGTCCTGCCCTATGCCAGGCACTAGGTATTCGGTCATGAATACCAAAGACATAGTTCCCCATCCAGGATGACTTTGTCGTGATGCCAGCAGGGTCCTCCAGGAGTCTCTGAATATGGAGGCTGAGCCATGCTGCACTTCTTTAAGATGGATTAATACCATAGAATTTGCAACTATAATATTATGTTACCTTGGACACCAGGCAATTAGCAAGTAATTAAATCTCCCCTGGTCTGAATACACCTGCAACCAAACTGTCTGCTAAAGTTCTGTTACACTTGCTAATTAGCATGAGTTGAATGACAGGATAATCAGAAAGAAAATACCTCCTCTTGGAGACAAGAGTAAATGATGAAAAAAGTGGAATGTGCTTTTAACAGTTTTTGCTTGGGTTTATATCAATGTAAAGTAGATAGACCCATTGTTTATCAATACAAATGTCTTCAGCAATAAATGTGCCTGGGGAAAATTGACATCTACTGATATTTCTATCCATCTTTTCAACATCACAGAAATTTAAAAAATACTGCTACTTTAGTCACACTTGAATACTCCCAAGTAACAAGAACCCATCTCTCAGAGCTGACAGTGGAGGCACTAACACTTGAGTCAGTACAGAGTTACTCCTTTTTACTCAGGAAAACATAATCTTATTTTTATGACCATCCACTAAAAGATACTATAAAAAAGAGAAGACGGTCATCCAATTTCTCTCCAACCCATTTTAGCACCTCTTTAGAGTCTGATGTCAGCCTAGATTCTCCAAGTCAGGATAATTAGCTTTTTTTACTCTAGAGTACTTTTTGAATAAATGAAGAAAAAATTGTCAAGAAATCTTCAGAATTTATGTCTCTCCCTTAGAAAATTTCTTAGCTTTTTGATTATTAAATGGCTTTTAAAACTTCAATGGGAAGCATCCGATGATCCTTGTGTTATTCTCTACAGAGGAGCCCACAGACATTTTCCACGGGGGACAAAGACGTCACCTCCTGGCTGGGCAGGGTGGCTGACTCTGTGCATGCTCCGCTGGACCCACCTGCCACTGTGGAGTAAGTGGTCTCATCCCTCCACCCAGGAAGGCTGCAGCCTTCCAGCCAATACACAGTCAGAGCCACTGCAGTCACATCAAGTTCGAACAGACCCAGGACAAAGCGAGAAGTCCCGAAGTCCCGGGAGCCCACTCCCAGTTTGCAAATGTCTTTTATGCAAGACATTTGCCAGCCCTTCAATAAAAGCTCACTGGACAAACTTCAGTGTTCCAAGCTCTAAAGGAATTTAGCTTAATGCTAGTGCAGAAAAAATTCCCCAGACACTTGTAACTTTATTAGACAAAGTGGAGCATGCCTGCTCTTAAGAAGGAAGAAAAAACACATTATTTTCTTTTTCAGAGATTGTGCGACTCTAGAAAGGGAATGCATTTGAAGTAGCAAATGTAGACATTTCAGGCAAATGTGTACTTTGTCTTCAAATGAACAGCTTTCAAAATGATCTTGGTTAAGCTGCCTTTTATTTTTATCTTTTATTCCCCTACAATGCCAGCTGAGGTTACCCATCTCCCAACAGCTACCAAATGGACTAGTAATTGTAAGGCTCGGTGATTTAATTAGACTCATTCTAAACACGCACATTTTTATCAATTAGTTAATGGGCTAAAGAGAGTCTCTTTGTTGGAGCCAGGTCATTTGGAAGCTAGAGGCTTCTTGAGGGCAAGAAGCTGAAGAACAGCAGTGTTAATATCTGTAATTAACCTCACGAGTCCTAGGTTGTTCAATTAGGAATGACCTCCCTTCCATATGCCTTTCGTCAGATGGGGTTTTAATGTGAAATAATCACCGAAGAAAAATGAACCAAAAACAATGCTTCCCCAAAAAATCAGACCTGGATGAAAATAAAACAAAAAGAAAAAGTTCCCTGACTTAAGTGCTTCTCTGTTATTTATGCAGGTAGCGTTGTTAATTGGTGCAGCCCTAAAAGCAATATTTTGGGGGTTTTCACATCAGAAATAGACAGTAATGGATATCAGGAACTCTTTTAAAATAAGGTTTCATCTTGAGGCTGGAGTTATGGCTCAGTGGTAGAGCGCTCGCCTAGCACGTGCAAGGCTCTGGGTTTGATCCTCAGCACCACTTAAAAATAAATAAATAAAATAAAGGTAAGGTGTCCAACTACAACTAAAAAAGAAATATTAAAAAAAAAAAAAGGTGTCATCTTATCCACAGGCCAATTCTAAAACATAAATGATAGGTTGTGCTTCTAAAAATTTTAACCTTTGGTGACTTTTGGTAAATGATTGCCATCAACTTTTTTTGGCTGGGAGAATTCCATTTATTATTTCCCTGTGAAAGAGGGCTTCCATCTTGTGCCTATAGTTATAATAAATACATACCAGATGCACTAGATCAAAGATTGTTTTTCTTCCTAAAAAGCTAGCCAACTTCTAGTCTTGTAAGAAATCCATGGGCAATACACAAATAGTGCATACTTATTCCCACTTGCTGATTACTGATAAAACAGCCTTGCACGTAAAGACTAGAACTGACACACACAAAAATTAATCTGTAAGGGAGGGATAAAACAATTCACAAATTAAAATATACAAAAGACCACAATGAATGATCTCTCAAAGACATCCACACTTTCTGAGAATATACGCTACTATTTCTCATTCCTAACTAAATCTGCATCTCTATTGTTCAGCATCTTCGGTATCTTGAATGCAAAGGGAAAAGATGTATTCACTTTGAAGCCAAACACATCAAAATAGTAGCAGTTACAAAGATCATTTCTTTGTTTTCTGCCTGGTTACAAACTATTCACAGATGAGAAAATAAAGGACTGAATTTTCAAGAAATGTGCAAAACAGAGAAGAAATGGCAGTTGTCTTAAGGAGGTTAAACAAGGAAGGGACGTGGGCTATCATTTGAGAAAATCGAATTCTTTCAGGCACTCGTCACAAACCGAGTCCTATCTATTGCCCTTTCACCCAAATTAAAGACCAGAGCAGCTGGCAAAAGTAACAATTCCTTGCTCGTACTGTAATTGTGCGCATGTATCAGCCGTTCTGACCAGTAGCAGTTTACATTTATTGTATGGTCAACAATTATATTGTGTATGCTCAGTAAATAGGCTGCTCTGCTGTGCTTCATAAATGTGCCCTTTGTTTCCTTCATCATTAGACAGACATTCGTTCTGTACAATGTCCAACTTCCAGACAGGTGGAATAAGGAGGTGGCATCTGTCTAAATATTGAATGCCACGCTTCCCCCATCTGCTGTAATAACAGTGCTGGGTCTGCTTGGCTTCAGTTATCCTCTTCTGCATACAACCAGTCAGCCATATGCCCTATATACTGCACGTGCCACCAGAGCGACAGGGCCTGTTTTGCAGCCTCTGAGCTAGTAGCCAAACAAGTGGGAGAGAGAGGAGAGGTGGAGGTTGAGGTCAGGCGAGTGCAGGAATCAGCAGGTGATGGCCGGTACAGACACTGAGAGAGCCGCTCAAAGAGCCAATGGAAAAGGCCTTCAAAAGTCAATGGCCAGTGTAGAGCACCCTGCCAATCAAATTTTACAGGGCATACCTTCCAAGCTAGGCAAATAAGAAGATTTAGAGCACATGGCAGTTCATCGTTTATAATCCTGTCTTAGCCCAGCATGGCTTAGTGATAGTTCAGTGACAGATGATGAGCACATGACAGCTGCAGGATCTTATACCAACGCATACAGTAAAATTAAAATTAAATTAGTGACACACGTGTACACATTGGTAGTGCAACAGTTACACAATCTGTTGGCGACCCCTCACAGACTGCCACTAGGTCTTCTGTACAGGGGACTGATGAAGCACTTTCAAAAGGCATCTAGGAGTTGGTCCTGGCTAGAAGAGTCCTTGCCTTGTGCAAAGGAGAATTTGAAAGGACTCCAAGACAAAAAAAAAAAAAAAAAGTGCTCAGGTTTCACCCACAAAAATGGCAAGTCTTAATGGTGTTTCCAGTTGTCCTAATTAAAATTGACTGAGGGTTTTGCATATTTGAAGGAGGAAAAAAGAAGGCCAACAAGGAAGTAAGTGTATTGGGCCTTGATTAAATCACTAATTGTCTTTCCCTTTCGATCCCTAATCTGCCGATTTTAATATTGGTGGATTTTTATATGCTTTTTACAAAAATAATGTCTATACCTGAGAACTCTAGTTGGAGAGCATCTTCTATTAAGTTTAAATGTCTGAGTTCTTGGCTACGAATATGAATGTTCTTGCATTTATCTGCAGATTTGTTTTAGAGGATCTATTATGACCCAGGATTTCCCAAATCATGTTTTCCCCCCAAAACTTATAAAAGTCTTACATATTTTTTGAACTTTTATTTTTCTATTTTATTCTCTTTCCTTAACCCAACCCATTTCAAAAGGATTTGGGGTGACTATATTTAATGCTTGCTTTTGATTCAACTCAGATGTTAGTAAAAAGTCTGTACTGGCAAAGCAAAAAATGTTAGATAAAAGAAGAAAGTAGTTTTGGTTCTTAAGCCGCTTGTCACATCTCTGTAAAATATTCTGTTTGCACCTCATGAAATCCATACAACAGCCTTGACTCCATAGTTTTGAACATGGATATTAATTTACTCTTTATATAATTACCTTATAAATAATCAATTTTATACTTTAATATGTAAAATATCTCATGGTGTTATTTTAAGAAATTTCTTCAAAGACTATTTTAAATTATTAGAATGTTACATCAAAATAAATTTTTATAAGTATTGTTAATTCTCACAGCACCTCTTTAACCCTTTGAAAGATCAGTGTAACAAAGAACTCAAGTCATATGCAAAACAAAAACAAAAACAAAGTCATCTGCATAGTTGAGATTTATATAAACTTCCCAATTTGCCTTTTGGCTTTTATTAGAAAATACAAACCTTTCTGCCTAATTTTACATTCTTGTCTTCCCTTTTGGTTCTGCTCCTCTGCTTTAGTATGTTTTTAATTTTTTATATTTAATTTATTTTTTTTTTAATTTTATTTTATTTTTGACACCAGGAACTGAACCCAGAGGCACTTAATTACTAAGACACATCCCCAGCCCTTTTTATTTTTTTATTTTGACACTGGGTTTGGCTATGTTGCTTAGGGCCTCACTAAATTGTTGAGGCTAGACTTGAACTTGTGATCCTCCTGCCCCAGCCTCCTGAGTCCCTGGAATTATAAGCATTGCCATCATACCCAGTTTATTTTACCTTTTTGCAGTGCGAGGAATCAAACTCAAGCCCCTGCCCGTCTGCTTCAAACACTTTTGTCTCACATCTTACTAAACATAAAGGGAAATCTCAGACTCAATAAGTTAAGTATATGCTATGAATAAAGAAAAGGCCCACAGATACTTAAAGTGGGTACTAAAGTCTGACTCTGGGTTGCTTTGGACCATCTCTAAAAATCTTGAAATTATTGTATTCTAACAATAAAATCTTATCTATCAATTCTAATGGTGTTTTGGATATACAATTCATTGGAGAATTTTAAGTTTTCATGAGGTCATGATTAAAGTCATAATTATTTTCCAGTTAAAGAATCTTTTTTTTGTTTTGTTTTTACTTTTTCCTGGAAACAGGGTCCTGCTAAATTACTGAGACTGGCCTTAAACTCAGAATCCTTCTGCCTCAGCCTCCTGAGTGGCTGGGATTATAGGCATATGCAACTATGCCTAGACCAAATGAAGAAACTTTGCACATTGCCTCTTCAATTTTTATATGATATGAACCTTCCTAGAAGTCAAGTTCTACTAAGAATGCACACAAATTATTTCATGCCTCAATTAAAGAGATTTCCTGAAGTCATTTTTTCCCCCAAGTACTAGGGATTGAATCCAGGGCACTCTGTCACTGAGCTACATTCCCAGCTTTTTTATTTTATTTTTTTATTTTGAGGCAGGGTTTTTCACTAAGTTGTCCAAATTGACCCCAAACTTGTAATCTTCCTGCCTCAGCCTCCTGAGTCACTGTCATTACAGGACTGTGCCACCATGTCCAGCTGGAGACTTTCTTTAAAAGAAAGAAAAGTGAAAAAAAAAAAAAAAAAAAAAGCACTTTCATAAGCAATTGCTTTGCTGTTGTTAACTGTGCCTTAGCCAAAATTCCTGCTGATTCCCAATGGTCTGACCCATTGCCAGTAGGGCTGCTAAGCAAGTTATGTAATTGGTCACATGTGTTGTATGGCAGCATAATACAGATAAGAAATGGAAAACACTAACTCTACAGCATTCTAGATTTAATACAAGATGGTTGGGGCCCTTATGTGAAGGAAAGTAAAAAAAAACAAATGACAATTTTAATCTATATCACTAAACTATTAATTTGTATATCCAAATAACAGGCTGAAAATGTACTTTCTTCAGAGTTTTCAACTTAGATTCCAAACCACTGTGTAGCGCACCTCTGAACACAAAACCATAAAGACTGTTTTATAACAGTCATAAGGACAGTCTTCCTAAAGACACAAGGGCCCTAGATTCCCACACAGTCAGCAATAAAAATGTGCACACAGGAAGTACACTTTTCTTTTAAAGACGGAAAATAAGCTCTAATAATAGTTAAGATATATGTCCTATTAAAAAAAATACACATATTGTTGATAGACCACACAAAGATAGCACCCAGATGTCAAGGGCAGTCATTTTGTTGTAAAAATCATCCAAAGGACAGAAATCAGAGTTTGGGAGATGGTATGTCCTACCTATAATAGGAATTAGTAACAATTACTGTAAGTGGTCTCAGTTTACTGAAAAATAGTACAAATCAAACTGGATGAGGTGGCACAGACCTGTGATTCCAGTGACTCTGGAGGCTGAAGCAAGAAGATCAATCACAAGTTCAAAGCCAGCCTCAGCAACTTAGAGAGGCCCTAAGCAACTTAGTGAGACCCTGTCTCAAAAAATAAAAAGGGTTGGGGATGTGAGTCAGTGGTAAAGCACCTCTGGGTTCAAATCCCCAATACCAAATAATAATAATAATCATAATCATAAAAAAATACTGAACAAATCATAAATTTACATCATTAGGCTGATTACTGGGTCAGTGAAGTGGCTATGGTTAGGTGTTGCTAGGGCCAACAGGGCCAAGGGTTTCCTTTGCAGGGAGCTGAGCGTCCCAGTTCTCCTGGGCCCACCCATTGGGATGATGCTACATCCTTCCTGTTGGCAACAGTGAGAGAAGTCAAAGTTCACCAGGATCTCCCCATCACTAAGCAAGCCTTTTTACAAAAACACAGCCTCATTATTATTTCCAGCCCCAGTTCTTGATTAGAAATAAAAGAGCTATATCAGGAGCCAAATCTGAAATGGTGAAAATCCTTAGAGGGAAAGAAGGAAGAAAGATTTAGCGGTTCACCCTTTTATTACTGTTATGATTACTCTTTATTACTTAGCACTTACGTGGCACTTTATTTTTTTCCAAGTGCTTTCCAATCCTTAATTACTTAATCTTGAAATATATTTAGAAAGGCACTTGAATTTATTTGACGCTGCTATTCAAAAACCTATTTTGCCCCATTTTCAGCCCCCACTTGTGGCCGTACAGTATCTTCCTGCTGGGAGTGGAGGTGCAGGAAGGGGAGGCTGAGAGAAGGGACTCCTGAAGAAAAAATGGAAGGGGAGGAAAGAGAGGAGAAACCAGCCTGTGTTCAAATCACAATAATCAGCAGCGACGACCACTCTCTCCTTCTCTTTGGCATTCTTTGCCAATCCGGCGTCTTTCAATTTTTAAAATAATCAGTAATTTATAAAATGCAATAAATATAGATTATGCATACCATAGACACAACAGATTTTTCTAACTGAATTATTTGCTTGTCATGCAAATAGGTAGTCCTGAACCAATTAAAAGACAAAAAAAAAAAAATCACATTGTAATGTAGTAATGGAAATTTCTAGAGGCCAGCTCTTAGGTAACGGGGTCCTTACAGACAGAGAAGAAAAAGCAAAAGAAACACAGAGAACAATATCATCATTCTATCGGCGGTTAACTTGAGTCTACTTATGCATGATCAAAGACTACAAATATAGTTTAAGCAGCATGAAATAATCGCTGGGTTTACAATATGAAATGATTTTTAAAAGCAAAACCGACAACAATCCCGGTGCCACTATGTTTGGAGACTAAAGACTAATTTTGTGATGCACAGCCAAGCTGAGGGAGTGGTAGGGAAATTAGGGTTAAAAGGCTAACCTCCCTCCTGCGTTCCCTTTGAAGATTTCTGTATTCTGGGGGAGAGGGTAATGAAAATATTTTACCTCCCCTATTGCAAGTAGGTCAGTGGGCCAAAGCACAAAGCTGCTCACACCATCGCACACCAATGCAGTTGCAAGACCAAAAGAGGCAGAGGGGACAGGAGCAGCTCTGTCGGCTGCACTGCAAGGCCAAGTCCAATGGCAGTGAGAAACCTTCCTTCAGACAGGCCATCCCCTCGCTCTGCCAGTTTGACTAGGGAGTGAAAGGTTTAGAAGCAAGTTTTCCTCCGTTTTTTTTTTTTTTTTTTTTTTTTAAGAGAGAGAAAGAGAGGGTTTTTTTTTTTTTTTTTAATATTTATCTTTTAGTTTTCGGCAGACACAACATCTTTGTTGGTATGTGGTGCTGAGGATCGAACCCGAGCCGCACGCATGCCAGGAGAGCATACTACCTCTTGAGCCACATCCCCAGCCCCTTCCTCCGTTCTTAAGCTTCTCTCCCTTAGGAACAACCACACAAATGAGAGGACACTGGAAGAAACCATGCCCTGAGCTTGGACAAGGGCCTATATTCCTAAAGATAAAAATGACAAACATTGCAGTCAAATTTCCTTTTGTTAAAAAAAAAAAAGCTGTAACTGGAAAGATTTGTTGTTTTCGGTGTTCTTTGTTGTTTTTGGCTTTCTATTTTCATTTCTGTCACAGAGGAAGCGAAAGAGTGGTCCATAGAAAATTTAGAGACCTGAGCAGGGCATGCAGCACAGCAGTACAGTGTCTGCCTGGCATAGTCTGAGGCCCTGAGTTCGATCCCCAGCCCAGCATCGCAAAAAAAAAAAAAAAAAAAAAAAGAAGGAGAAAATTTAGTAAACCAGACACTTAATAAAACAGCTCTAAACATGACAGCATTTATGAAAAAGATTAATTACTAGGAGTAAAGAGGCTTGATGCCAGGAATTTATAGGATTGATACAAATACGATGCCCTGCTGGGCTGCTAGGCCCATAAAATGCAGCCCTAATCTTCAGGCCTATTATTGTTTTTGCAGAAACAACAGGCGTCAGCCATGACAACAAAGGCTACATAATAGAGTTTCAGTAGGGAAAAAAAAAAAATCACTACAGCCGTGGAAAATAAACATGTTAGAGAATCTGTTTGTGAACACCTAACCCAGCTTTCCCTTAAAGCACCAGTGTCTAAGACTGAAGGTGCCAGTGGTGGTGTTCATCTTAGATGGCCGGAGGAAAGGAGAGCTCCAGCAGGTAAGAAGTGATGGCACCTGGAGTTCCGATTGGCAGTGGACAGAGTTTATTCTTTATTTGGGAAATAATCCAGCTGCTTTCTTAAACAGGAGAATTGCTCTTGCACACACAGGAAGACCTTCCCCCTGCAATGACGACTTGAGCTCCTTGTAAACATTTTTTTTTAAGCCCCCCCTCCCCCTATGGCTCTCCTGCGCATCTTGCCCATCTCTTATAATTGATGTGTCTGACATTCAGAAACACTTTGTGAAACCACAAATTAGTCATGGCAGGAACAAGAAAAGAAGCTCAACTCAGCAATTGGATTACACTAACCAATCAGGCTGGTGTCTGTCTTTGTTTGTACGTGCCACCTTGATGGTCAAAAGAAAGACAACTTTCATCACTGGTAATTTGAGGTTCACACTACATTCACATTTAAATTCAGATTTATTTTCTTGGGGGACAACTGAAGGAAGAATGGTGTATCATCTAGTCTGTGTGTCGGTAACATCTTTGAAAAGTATGAATGGGCATATGTAAAGACACATACCCTAAGTGCAACTTGTGTTTACATGTGAATTATCTTGACATTCTACATCATTCAGAGCGTTTGTTTATAACATATGGTGTCTGCTTCACACGCTAACAGTGACTTTTTAATTTGAAGTCAGCCACAATCAGTGGTCCTAAATCCTCACTGTCTCCAGGATTAATTATGGGCACTAGACAGCAATAGCAATCCTCTCTTCTTGATAAGCTTCATAGACAAGTTGGCAAGAGGAAAAAATAGGCCTTTCAAGGTTAGAGAGTAACCAGAGCTGACATTTAGAGGCCTTTTACGACACTCGTTTAAAATTGGAATATTAGTGATCAAACTGCCTCCATTATCACAGCATCTTAGTAAAACATCCCACATATGAGAAATATCATTTCTAAATGTTTGCTTGCTTAATTTTTCTTTACAGAACATTTCTTTTTTCCTCTCGGTAGAACTATAAAGAACCCTCTCTCTGCAGGGACTCAGCAATTATTTTTGTTTATTTGTTTTCCTACTGGGGATAGAACTAGGGGTGTGCTTCACCACTGAGCTACATATCCAGTCTTTTTTTTTTTTTTTTTTTTTTTTTTTTTTATACAGGCTCTGTTTAAGTTGCTGAGGGTCTTGCTAAATGCTGAGGCTGGCCTCAAACTTGGAATCTTCCTGCCTCAGCCTTGGGAGTCCCAGAGATTTACAGGTGTATGCCACTGCACCTGGCTCTAGTCAGCAATTGTCAGCCAACAAATAAACACAACAACAACGACAACCCTTAATCAGAATAATGGATCAAGCCTCAGCTGGTGGTTCCACAGGCCTGTGGCTTCACAAACCAGAACCTATGAGAACGCAGAGTGTCCAGGACACACTGCTTCACTGTGGCCTCAAAGCGTCAGCCCACAAATAGAGAAGCATGGGATCACTGATGCACACCTTCCTGTGTTCCCTAGAGTTTGCAACCTCAAGCTGGAATTCTTCATTACAGTTTCTCATGCAGACTTGTTCATGTAATAGATGCTCCAACAAACTTAGTGTTTTCAGAATGCATTATTCAATATGCTCATCACCTGCTTCTAATGCCTGGGGAAGGCATCAGACCATTTCTTGAGATCCTCTGCAGTCCTATTTTTCAAAATCTTAAGATGTTTCATTGAGGAAGCCTAACTGTTCCATGGGTAACTTGTTTGTGTATTCCTTTATAATTTCTTGAGCATCTACAACATGCAAGGCACTGCACAGGGCCTGAGGGCACAATGGTGTAAGAAAATGCTGGATTTCAGCCTTCAGTGGTGCCAGAAGAAAATGGGTACCGGATTATTTGGGGGATAGGAGGAAGTTTCCTTGAGGAGGTGGCTTTGGGGCTGAAATCTTAGGAGGAATAGGAATGACCCATATGAACCTGCGGTGGGGGTGGGGGTGGTGGAAGTCAGCTCTCCCTAGGCAAAGGGCATAGCTTTGGTAAAATTCCTGAGATGGGTGAGGGCAAATCTTCCTAGGAACTGAAAGAAGGTGGGTAACTAGAATGCTGAGAAGGTGGTACTAGTTGAGGTGATAGATGGAAGCAAGGGCCCTACTATAGGGTCTTGGGTAATTATAAAACCCCAAAGCCTTTTCTTCCTATTAAATCCTTCAGTCTTGTAGAGAATTTTCTTTTTCTTTTTTGGAGGACCAAGGATTGAACTCAGGACACTTAACTACTAAGCCACATTCCCCAGCCCATCTTGATTTTTTATTTTAGGACAGGGTCTCACTAAGTTGCTTAGGACCTCACTAAGTTGTTGAGACTGGCTTTAAGCTTGCAATCCTCCTGCCTCAGCCTCCCCAGCTGCTGGGATTACAGGTATGCAATACTGTGGGGGCATTGGAGAGACTTTGCAATCACATTGTAGACAAACAATGGTGTAGGATCTCATTTTGGAAACTCTCAAGGATTTAACTAAAAACTCAGGAATAATGTAAAATAGAGAAACCTAGGGTTTGCAGCCTGAGCTATTAAGACATCCTCTCTGATTCTGCAATTCACACCACATTCTACAGGCTTGACCATTTAATACATTCAGAGCTGGAGCCAAAATGTCCTCTTCTTCGTGTGTACAACAGATTAGTTTCTAAATCTGGCCCTTCCCTCACCTACAGATATATAAATTCCTCTTTAGTTGGCCTATATTCTGTGGAATTTTGGAGTTTTAAGGATAAAACTCCAAAGTTTCTATCACAGTCCAGAATTTATTTCCCAATGTTGTTGTGTTAAGCTGCTCTGCCAATGTGGACATGAGCATTGAAGTGGTTATTATGTAAGAAAGAGTTTCGTGCCTTTGAAAAGCTGACTCCATGGGAGGCAACACAAGGGGACATCATGCATAAGACATGCGTGTGGACAGTTCCACCTGACCCACACACCATTAAAGAAAACATCTTTGTTTTTGTTTTTCCTAGCCTAATTAAATATGCACATTACTAACTATAAGACGGTATCCAGCACTAAATTTTCCCATTTCTCAGGGATGAATAGCCTCCAGTGCGTTGAGTCTGCATGTATCATACTTCATCCATTCTTCTGGGCCTTACCTAAGCTCTTCCAGTGCTTTCGGAAGTCAGGGTTCTTTCTTTTTGGTACCAGGGATTGAACTCAGGGGCACACGACCACTGAGCCACATCCCCAACCCTATTTTGTATTTATTTAGAGACAGGGTCTCCCTGAGTAACTTAGTGCCTCACAGTTGCTGAGGCTGGCTTTGATTCTTCTGTCTCAGCCTCCCAAGCTGCTGGGATTACAGGCATGTGCCACCATGCCTGGCCATTTTAATGATTTTAAATGAATTGTCTTCTCATTCTATGATCTCTCTCCTTTTTATTTGACTTGCTCTCATTTTTAAGCTTTCTGTTGGTTTGTTTTGAGCCAAATACTGCATTTTGTGTAAAGGTAGTGTTCTTTCTCTTTGTCCACCAGACAGGCACCCCTGTCCCCTTCTCAAGCAGCAAATCAGTCCTCTGGGCATTATTTCATTTTTACAACTTCATCTACCTTGCCCTCAGAGCACCTTGGTCTCAAGAGTGGGTTTAATTTTCAGAAATGGGACCCTCAAACATCAGGGATGATGTCATATTTTACTTGCTAAAGAGCAACTATTATGATAAAACCCACTTGATTTACCCAGAGCCTTCATCGGCAGGCAGCCTGTTGGCTACAGCTCAACAGCACCCTTCAGACCATTAATGTTTTGGTCATTTCACATTTTGATGGCATTTAAGCAGAAAAAGAATGAGGAAAAAAAATAGAAAGTTGAAATTTTCACAAAGCAGCCTTGGTTGCCTCATAGTGTATACAGAATCTCATCATTTTTATTTTTTTAATTGCAGAAAGCTTCAGGATTACCCAGCCCATTCCACATATGAATAAACTGAGTCCCAGGCCCTCATGTGACTCCCAAGGACAGAGTGCTGACATGATGGCAATGTGCAAACAAGAGCTGGCCTGTGACTCCTGGCCCTGTGTCTCTCTTCTTCACTACAGTACATCTAAAACAGCAGGCAGGGGCTTGGAATTCAAGTTCCATCTCAGCTTCCTTCTGACTTTGTATTTTTAGGGGAGTCTCATAATGTTTCTAAGGAATATAATACCTGCCTTATCTATTTCACAGAGTTGCTCTACAGGAAATATTTTCAAAATCTATAAAAAGTATTATTTATTTATTTATTTATGGAGAGCAGAAAAAACTATATTTGAACTACTGTAGTGAAAGATGCCTGGCCCCCAAGAAGATGGCAAACAACTCAGAATATTAGCTTCTGGCATGAAACCACAAGCCCTGGAGGTGCCACTAAGGTGAGGGGGACTTGATGGATACAGAACCTAAAGGCCCTTAGATCAGCGAAAGTAGGCAGCTCAAGAATTACAGACTTGGAAGGGAGCACTTTGCTGCTGTGCACCTTCTTCCCCACCGTGTCCTGGGAAGCTCTGTTCACCAGCCATCACCTGGCACAGAAAAACACCAGTGCCAGCCTAGCCCAAGCTGGGGGCTGTGGAATAAGATCAGGACAGCCTGGGAGCCCAGAACCTTGGAGCTAATGTCGCCACTTCAACTCTAAGCCTCCTAAGATTATAATTGAAGTTTTCAGGAAGATTTTCTGGAAATTTATTCTAACCTAAAAATGGAAGAGTAAAGGTCCATGAATGACTAAGATAGCATTGGAGTAAAAAAGCAAAGAAAGATGAGCCTGGTTCACCTATTGAGATATTCAGGCATATAATAAACCCTTGATAAAATAATTTTTTGATTATGGACTGGAGATGTAGCTCAGGGGTAGACCCCTTCACTAGCATAAGCAAGGCCCTGGGTTTAATCTCCAGCACTGCAAAAATAACAATAATAATAATTTTTGGTTAAAAATTGTTGTGTCATAGAGGAATATATTGACCAAGGGTTCATAATAGGTCTCTAAAAGTAAATAGTCAATTATATACTTAATAAAGTTTTATCAAAATAAATAATATTTCTCTCTCTCTCTTCTTTTTTTTTTTTTTTTGTGTGTGTGTCTGTGTGTCTGTGTGTGTGGTACTGGGAATTAAATCCAGGGATGCTCTACCACTGTACAGTACTACACCCTAGGCCTTCTTATTTTTTATTTTGAGACAGGATCTCACCAAGTTATCCAGGCTGGCCTTGAACTTTAGATCATCCTGTCTCTGTCTCCTGAGAAGCTGGGATTATAGATGTGTGTGCCCAGTTCTGATATTTTTCTTATTTATCAACATGTAAGAAAAGTGTCAACATAAGTAAGTAAAGAAAAAATGAATCATTTAGAATATGATATGTTGTTAGAAAACTGATTAACTATATGAAGAAAAATAAAATTGGTTTCTACCTAAAAAAAAATGAGTTTCAGAAAGAAATAGAAACCTAAATGTGAAAGATAAAACTAAAAAGCTAATATAAGAAAAATATTGAAGAATATCTTTGTAATTTAGGGTTAGGAAGGTTTTATTTCAAAAATTTCTGAAGGCATAAACTATTAGAGGAAAAAATTAATGAGCTTGATTAAAAAAAAGTTAAAATTGGAAATTTTTATTCAACAAAAGATACCACAAAGTTAAAAACTTGAAGACATACAGGAATAAAATACTTGCACTGAGTATAATCAATAAGATATAATTTCCAAGCTCTCAGAGAGAGAGAGAGCGAATATATATATATATATATATATATATATATATATATATATATATATATATATATATAAATAAAAGAAAAAGTTATATATAGAAATATATATATATAAACGTTCTAAGTGTTGGGGATCGTGCTCAGTGGTTAAGCACCCCTGGGTTCAATCCCCAATCCCAAAAAACAGAAAAAGAAAGAAAGAAAAGAAATAAGATAGATGCATATGATATTATGTAGTGATCGAAAGCAACATGCTGTGCTGGGGCTGTGACTCAGTAGTACACATGCATGAGGCACTGGTTTGATGCCCAGCTCCACATAAAGAAAAATAAATAAATAAATAATTTGCACCTGTAATCCCAGTAGCTCATGAGGCTGAGGTTCAAAGCCACCCTCAGCAACTTAGCAGGTGTCCATCTACAACTAAAAATATTTTTTAAAAAAGCAATATGCCATAAGTATCTATAGCAACCTGAACAAATCATAAAAGAAATATGGAGGGAAATTTTTGAAATAGAATGAGATCTATAATATAACCTCATTTATTTATATAAAACATGCATATACCAAAACAAGACAAAAAAAACAGCCACAGTGCATCATTTCCCCAAAATACATTTGTATCCAAGGAAAAATATGATCTACAGTAGAGAGAATGTCTATGGAAGTGGGGAGACAAATGGAAATGAGATTGGAGGTCACAACAGTGTGATATGAACTGTCTTATGTGATTAACAACTGTTTGCATCTGAGGTTAATAATAAAATTTCTCTCATAGAAAAGTTTAATGGGCTTTTAAGAATAAGCTAAGGAAATATGTTAAGCAAAGGCACATTGCAAAAATTAAATAAGATGGTTATTTTTTTACTTTTATCTAAAAATGAATAGTCTCAGGAAGAGACAATTCCTATAGCCTCATAAACTTAGCTTGATCCTGAGAATGAACCCAAATGTTGAGTATTTCTTTACAGAGTCTGTCTTATGAAACTGGTAATTGGTATAATAGAACATGTGTCTCTAAAAATATTTTATTATATAAAATATTTTTATTAATAAAATATATATATATATATATATTTAACTCATGGGCACTTAATCACTGAGCCACATCCCTAGTCCTTTTTATTTTTTATTTTGAGACAGGGTCTCACAGGGTTGCTCACAGCCTTGCTAAGTTGCTGAGGGTGGCTTTGAACCTCAGCTTCATGAGCTACTGGGATTACAGGTGTGAGCCACCACATGTGCTAAATATTTTATTAATAGTCAAAATAAGAACTCAAATCTGCATTTCACAGTTTCAGAGAACACCACTATGAAAGTAGGTTGGGAACATAACTAAGTGCCATTCATGGTACATGTAGACAGCACCCACCCTGAGATTCAGCTTATTCGCATCAGGGACAATTTTAAAGATCTAAAATGTTAGAATGAGAAATAAAAAAACCCATCTCTTTACTCACTTCATTTCTAATTTTGCTATTGGTATACATGCTTAAAGTATCATTTTAAAAATACTTTCTATTTCAGTGGTTTCTAGCTATTATAAAGCTGCTAGAATATAAATAGTATTGTAACAACTTCCTTTCAAAAGGTCTTCAATTCCAAAGGAATTTCCTGATACATGCAGTGTGGCCCCTATATCTCTAGAAGGGACTGGAAATGAATTGTAGGTTGTGAGTTCTGCCCCTTTTAATTCTGAAGTCATTTGCATGGTGTTGGGTGGTATAGGTCCCTAAACAGTCTCTCAGCTGCTCCTCTCTTTCCAGCCTGCATGGACTGTCACCAGTGCATTACTAATTGAACATGATGGGCACTAGGTTGATTAAAGAGAAAATTGCGTTCTACTTATCAAATGCTGATTAGCATAAGTAGCACATGTGCTAGCTTTCTCTTGCCCTATTCAATAAACATTTCATTAGAAAATGAATTCTGTCAGTTGGGACGTGGGGCTCTTACTCATAAAACTTCTTACTTGGCATGTAATATTCAGGGGAACTAGTTCAGGGATTGTGTGTCACCATACCTATTTGATAAATTCCCCAAGCAAATCTTGATCAACTTTTCTCTTTTAAAATGCAGGAAATCAAAAAGACAAATTATGTGAGGTCCTGGCTTCAGACTGAAAAGCAGCTGACTTTGGGCTCCTGGGTAGAGACCAAGGAGCCAAGGCAAACTCTTCTCAGAAGACATTGGCATAGGCTGACTGCAAAGACCTAAGGGAACCCAATCCTGCCACAGCTTTTGCACCACTCAGCCTGCCTCTACAGCTGCAGCAACCTTCCAAAGCCCCTGTGAATGCTTCCCACACTCTGCCTCCTCTCCCTCTGAGCAAAACTGGAGGAAAAGAAGTATACAGAACATTAAGTTAATCAATGGATTTTTTTTCCCTCTGCTGTAGTTGACACCTTTTAGTGTGTATGCCCAGGTTGCAATTGTACCCTTGATTCTGGAAACTGTTCTCTTGCTCTGCCTATCTACAGGGTAATATGATTTGGACTTCATTACCTACCAAAATCTTTCTTGAAAGGATGTAAGGAAAGGGGATGCCAGTCTCAAGCTGGACCGGTCTAATTTCTTCCTCAGATGTTGGAACTGGGTCTGAGAGGAAGCAATCTAAATTCCACCGGTACTTGGAATCATAGCAGGAATTATGAACTGTGTTCCGCCATGTAGACTAGAGAGAGAAAATGAACCAGAAAGGAATTAAGTACAAATACCCGAAGAAAAGAAGGCAGAAAGCCCTGAGGCTCTGCCCTTTAGCTTAAGGAGTTCCTCCTGCATCCCTGCCTTTGAGTGTAAAGGAAAATGCCTGGATCCTGAAATACCCTTCCCATTTTTGCTTAAACCGGTTTGAGTTGATTTCTTTTCCACGCCACCAACAAATAACTAATTAACTCATTTTCCTTCCACGCAGCTCAAAGTGACTGAGAGTCCCAGACATCATCAATATCCATGAGACACCAGTGCCAAGATGTCCACAAAACTTTGGAAGATGGAAAGCAGATGGTCAGGCAGTAACTGTCTCAGCAAAGCAAAGAAAATAAAAATGTTAGCACCTGCAGAGAAGAAAGTCCAAGCAGCAAATCAAACAAAACAAAAGCAAGTGGATTTGTGCCACAGAACCCAAGAAGAGGTCAGAATTCAGAGGCACCAGATATTACTAAAGAGCATGAATATGCATGGGGTTTTTACAATGAAGGATACAATCCTGCCTGTTGCTACACATCCAGGAGCCACAGAAGCCACCTCCTTCACACCACAAGACACGGGAGAGCTATTCTGAGGAAATCAAATAAAGTTCCAGCCATGGGATCAGCAGGCAAGGAGGAGGGTAGGATGAATTAAAAGACAGAAGGGATTATTTTCAGTTTTCATGCAGAATCGGGATAATCCAGTCACCATTTCCTGCACTGCCCAAAGTGGTGGGAATGGGCCATATTTCACTATGTTACATATAGCCAGTATGGAATGGCACTGACCAACTGGAATAGGCAGTGGCCTTAACATTGGGGTAGGGTCCTACAAGATTTAACTTTTTGTGTATGTATGGTGCTGGGAATTGAACCCGCGGCCTCATGCTTTCCAGGCAAGCACTCTACCACTGAGCTACATCCTTAGCCCACTTTAACTTCTTTGTTGCTAGATTGTGTTGAATGTGAATTCAGAAGTGTCAATGTGCCTAGACTGACAGGCTTTGAGCATAGTACAGTGGCTATATGACAGTAATAACAATTCCAATATTTTAACAACTACTGTGATTGCCCTGCTGTGTTCCAGCTGAACAACACCCCTGTTCATACCCTGAAGGCAGGAAACTGGAGAATTTTCTGGATTAAACCAAACAGGCCTGGGAGAGGGAGGATACTGAAAGTTATATAATATAAAGTTATAAAGGTCTCTCATTATAAAGAGCAGGTCATATCCAACCATCCTACACTGAATCCCAGTAGTCAGTAAAACTCTAGCCATGCACATAGAGCTTCCTATCAGCTATCAGTACCTGGTGTCTATAGCTAAATGGACACCTAAGATCACCCTGCCTTTGAGGAAACCTTCTGCCATTAAATATGGAAACCAAAATAAGCATCAAAAATAGAGAATTCAGGGCTAGGGTTGTGGCTCAGCAGTAGAGAGTTCACCTAGCACGTGCAGGGCCCTGGGTTCGATCCTCAGCACCACATAAAAATAAATAAGTAAAATAAAGGTATTGTGTCCAACTACAATTGAAAAATAAATATTAAAAAAAATAGAGAATTCAGGAAACAGAGATAAGGCAGAAAATGGAAAGAAAGGAAGGAAGGGAACTTCCAAAAGAGAAATTACAAGTATAGAAAAAGAGTACATTTATTTAACAACTATGAGCCCATATTAGACACTCTTCAAGTGACTGATTTTTTTTTTTTTCAGTATTAGGAATTAAACTCAGTGGCATTCTACCCCTGAGTTATACCCTTAGCCCTTTTTAATTTTGAGACAAGGTATCACGAAGTTGCCCAGACTGGCCTGGAACCTGTGATCCTCCTGCTTCAGCCTCAGCTGAGATTATAGGTGTATACTACCACCCAGCTCAAATCCTATTTTCTACCTTCTAATTGTCTCTGATTAGGTGGCTGCAAACCTGCCACCTCACAGCCATAACCCCAGAGGAATCCTCATTGACTCTCAACTGAACGTTGGCAGCTGACTTCTAATGCCTCTTCCTGCCTCCAGTCTTGCTGTCTTTACACCTAGTAAGTGAACTTCCAGGATCTATGGGATCTCTGCTGACTAGAATAAAGAGCACAGGATTAGCTCCACATGCACAGCCTCTAGGTATCTGGCCTCTGTCATTGCTCCAGCCTCACCAACTCCTCTTCCCAGCTTAACCATACCAAAGAACTTGAAGTTCCCTAAACTCCATGCTTTTGAGATCCTTCTGCCTGAAATCACCTTTCCCACCTCATCCATCCATCCTTCAAGCCTCACTTTGAGAGACACTTCCTCTTTTCTCGCCCTAACAACAGGCAACATGGAATACTCCCTCCTCACTGCCATGGTACCATTAACCTGATGATCTTCCCTTGACATTGGATGGTTGGTTTACACGTCTATTGCCCTTTCTAAACAGTGTGCCCCTTGAGACCCGGGGCCTTGTCTCATGACATCCTTATGATTTGGCCCAGGGCTGGATATCTGGTGGAGAAATGCTTTTGGCTGACTGGGTGGATAGGAGAGGGGAATGAATGAATTTATGAACTGGTTAGATCTTATTGGATAAGTAGGATTTGAACTGATGGAAAGAAAAAAGGAAGGCATAATAGGGACATTGTAACAAGTCCCTATTATGTTATTACTGTGTTATTTACTGTAGTCTAAATAGGTACAGTGAAAACATGACCCTACCTAAAACACAGTAGAGAGTCCAGGGAGTCTCTGGAAGAAGGAGTCTGGTTTAGATTTGGCAGGGAAGAGGAAGCCATTTTTAAAATGAGAGTTTATGGGTCTTTAAGTAATTAAAGCTCTGGTCAGACCAATGAGTCTGTCATGAAATTCGGTGTAGATCCAAAAATGTGAAGTGTAGTAAGTGGAGAGAGCAACATCTCAGCCCCAGTTGTGTGCAAGGTGCTTCACTCTGATTAGGCAGGAAGCATGATCCCCAGTCCAGAGATGAAGGAACTGAAACAGAGAAGCAACTTGTCCAGACTACAGTAAATAACAAAGTAAATTCAAATCCAGGTCTACCTGGCCGATCTATCTTGTCATGAAGATTATGTTTTCATTGTACTATGTCTGGCATTAAAAAAACCTATATCAGGTGCTGGGATTGTGGCTCAGAGGTAGAGCACTTGGCGAGGCACTGGGTTTGATTCTCAGCACCACAAACAAATAAAAAAAAAATTTATCAACAACTAATAAAAATATTTTTTTAAAAAACCTATATCATTTCTCCTGACCAAAAATGTGGGAAACCCTCTGAAATAAGCGACATTTCAATTAATTTCTGGCTTTAACATCAGATCTATTTTATTTATAAGAAAGTACATGCTTACTTCATTGGCCTTAGCCAACTCAATAAACAAATGGAATATTAATGATTAACTCATAAAGTTGTCATGTGGATGAATAAATTTATAGTACTTAGCTAGTACTTGATTAATACTAGCTATGGTTATATTTCTTTTAACAAACTGACAATATAATTCATGTGATAATTTTTTTGAGTTTTTATTTTTTTGTTTCTTTCTTTCATATATGACAATAGTGAAATGCATTACATTCATAATTATTGATTCACAGCACAATTTTTCATAACTCTGTATATAAAATATGTTCATGCCAAATTATGCCATTATACATAAGCTCTCATTGATTTTTTTTTGCATTACAATTCTTAATACACCTTTGTATCATCATGTGATATTTTAATAGCCATTAAAATGTTATCCTCTTGTCACAAAATTCCTTCCAAGTTTGCAGTAGATATAAGAATTATTTTGTGATTTAACATTCTACCATGAATTATGTTCAATATTCAATTGAATCTTCCTTACCTCCTGACTGTAGCTGTAGTGCAAAGATATTAAAATTATTTACTAGAAGTCAGAGCAACCATTTCTCACAGTGATTTCCTAAGATATTGCACGAAATATAAAATCAGATACATAATGATGCACTCACTGCTTTTGAACTTCTTATAAACCCAAAAGGTACCACAACGTGTTTATCTGACAGCTCAGCCATTAATTTCAGAAAGACTAAAATGAATAACCACCCAGGTTAGAGTTGCCTTGCAGGGATCCCTTTGCTATAATCTCATAGTTTTTTCACCTAATTAATTTCCCTTTTCCTTGTACCAGAGTTTCATGAGTGTATCTTGTTTGGAGGAGATTAAGAGTCACACGCTTCATTAGCAAGGTGTAAATTATCAGCGAGGCCCTCTCCATCCACCTGCTTAATCGGGTTAATGAAGCACCTCTGCAGGGCCTTCCTCAGGCTGCCCTCACCGCCCTCACGGAGCTCTCTGCAGGTTTTACCTCCCTCAGCTGCTTGAAAAACAGGGAAGTGTTTAAAGGTGCTATTGGCCTGCTCTGTTTCCAACAAGGGAACCCTTATCTCTATCTCAGGTTTGGCCTAGCTTTGGGCTTTTGAAAGACAAAAAATGTTGTTTGGGGAAAATTACCATTAGGCATTTCTACTTTTTCCCTCTCTGTCCCCTGCTCTTTTGGAGAATTTGCCACAAATGGGACTTGAGTCAACTCTTGAGACCAGAATTGTGACGACCTAGAATATAGTCCTAGCCTCCTCCTAAACCTCCTCCACGTCGGTGCAAATGTCAGGTAGTCTTCATCATTTTTCCTTCTGGTCACTTCGGTCTTTAAAATCATCTGGATAGCTTTTCTTTTTCATTACTTTTAAGTTTCTTCTTGACTTAAAATTTCTGCATGGGGAATATTTAAAGTTGTGACACTTCGTGGTTAGCTACAATTTAGCTAAAGTAACCTTAATTATAAAGAAATTGTCTTAGTCCATTTTCTGCTGCTATAACAAAACTAAGACTGGAAAATTTATAATGAACAGAAATGTATTTGGCTAGGGTTCTGGAGGGTGGAGTTCCTAAGAGAATAGTGCTAGCATCTGGCAAAGGCTTTTCTTGTTGCCTCATTCCATGGCAGAAGGTGGAAGGGTAAGAGAGGGTATAATAAGACAAGAAGAGATTAAATTTACAGACTTAAAGTTGTGGATTTTTAAAAAATTTTTTAGTTGTATATGGACACAATATCTTTATTTATTTCTCTTTATGTGGTGCTGAGTTTTGAACCCAGTGCTTCAGGCATGCAAGGCAAGTTATCTACCACTGAGCTACAACCCCAGTCCTAGACTTAAAGTTTTTTTATGATCAGCACTGAACCATTTGTGAAGGTGGAGTCCTCATGACCTAAACACTTCTTTTAGACCCTTACCTCCCAACACTATTACTTTGGAGATTGTTCTGGAGGGAAACATTCAAATTATAGCAAGAATAGTCACAGTGGTTCTTTCAGAAAATCTGTAAACTCACTTGGGGCATGCTTGTCTTAGGCCTATAAAGAAAAATTTAAAAATTGAGAGTCTACAAGTGTCTACTGTAAACATTTCCTGCAGGACTTTTTTTTTTTTTTTTCTTTCCAGTGCTGGGGGCCAAACCCAGGGCATCATGCATGTTAGGCAAGCACTTTTCTGCTGACCTAAATCCCTAGCTCTGGAAGACTCTCAAGTAGGCTTCTGGTCTGCCTCCACTGCAGTGTTTCATGGCAATTAGAGCTGGCAGCTTCAGTTTCTTGAGGTCCACACACAGGTTGTAGGATAGATGTGGTTGGATCAAACCCTTGGGATTGCTCTTTAGTATCCCCTCAGACCACATTTTCAATGAACTTAAAATTCATTAGAAGTTCAATTTGGACATTAGTTACTCCTGAGGGGATTTTTACCAGATAAAGAAGTCCAATCTACTTCTTGGCCCTTGGCCTTCTGGATTAAGTCTCTCCAGAGAAATCATTGTTATCAGCTCTTTGAATTACCCCGCCCAAATGACCCAGAAGAAATGCTCCTGCTTTCTGAAACTCCTTGAAGTTCAAGAAAACAGGAAAAGAGGACAAATCCTACACTAGATAGAGTTCTCCCTCTTGCCATCTCTATACAGTTTGATTGGAAGTGAATCAGGTAGTGGGTGAGTGGGAAGGACAAAAGAAGTAGAAGGAGACCCAGAAATATGTTCAACCTGTGTACTGGTTTTGGCTACTCAGATGGAAACCACTAAGCACCAGCTTGCTAGATGCTTTAGTTTCTACTATACTGTTTATGCTCTTCCATTCATCTAACCTTTAGCACACTGAAATTTGAGCTTTGAAGACCATGTGTCATTTGGTTAACAGCATCTCTCAGACATAAACATACACACACAGAACACAGGCCCACACAGTTATGTGGATCACACACACACATCACTCACGGACCCATGTATACAGTGCTGTGCTTCACAGAAATCCTCTCTCCAGTCTCTTATTACAGGGCTATTTAAGGTGAATTACATGAATGAGCAGATTGGTCCGTCTATAAAGTCAACAATGACAATGCAATTACAGTAAAAGATTCTAGACATATTAGTTTTTTTATTATTAATGGAAAAATTAACCAACTGACAGCTGACTATCTCCATTCAGTCTTGTGAAAGCGTGTTAATATTAATGTTAGGATCTGTTTATCTTCATTCTCGGTCATGGTCACAATTATTATGCTGTTAAGATAAGAAATCTTTACATTTGCAGTAGGTACCTCATTCTTCCCTTATAATCACTCCCATTACAGTCATGACTATCCACTTCTGATGGAGCAATTCTCTGTGCAGCTGTGTAATCTCTAGAACAATGTTCATTAACATGCACCACACTGACCTGAGTGTGCATGAAGCATCCAGAGTCACTCAGTGGTCAGGGAAACAATAAACAGAGAGCTCTACTCTGCCACCCAAAATATGCTAGGAAACAATGTTTCTGTAAGGAAGACCTCTGCCTTTCTTCTGTGCACAAATGCAATTTCCTCTTGGCTCCAGCATAAATCTAAGGAGAGAATCTTAACTTGAATTCCATATCAGAATAATGGCTGTACGTACAACATGTTCTCATGATCAGCAGCTCTTTTAGGTAACGTTTTTGAAGGCAAATGAGCCTCTTCATTCAAATTCAGATTCCTGAACCTGCAAGCATCAGCCATGTTTGGACCATTCTCTACCCAGTAAACCACACATGTCAGCCTTGTGGCAATTTCAGCAAGTCTTGTTAACATAGACTGACAACTAAGGGCATTATAATCAGTGTGCAAATAATATCAAAGGTTAGGTGAGAAACTGGATCTTTGGGGAGAACCACCTGCAATGTTAGATGATTCCCAAGAATGTGAATGTGATCACACTGCTCAAAGCTATGTAAGGTGACTCCATACTGGTCTTTTCCATATGTACCTTGCTATGCTTCTAGCTATTGAACTTTTAATAGCTACTGGTGTTTTATGCATTTAAATTTCCACTAATTAAATAATAAGCAAATGCAACTTTGAAGTCTCTTGATTTTTCTGCTACCCTGAAAGCACATTCTGACTTTTCAGATAAGATGATTTCATTCAATTATGATCAAACTCCTTCATATTTCTGATAAGTGAGTCTGTACTAGAGAAAAGGGAAAGAAAGCATATGATTTATTCTCGAGAATAGGACTTTCCCACTGAAGGTAGTTTTGCAAAATGAAACTTTTCAGATTTAGCTCCCCTTACCAAGATTTTATGAAGTTGAACCCAAATCACCTCCAATCATTTATTTGTTCAACATTCAGTAAACATTTACTGAATGCTAATGCTCTGTGCTGATGCTTCACTAGATAATAGAGACTAGATAAAAGATAATCCTGCCCTCAAATAGTTGGCAGTCTAATGAGGAAGAAAAAGAAATTATTGCCACAATGTGTGTCAGTGGACAGTGGTAGCCCCAGGGTGCTTCAGGAGCACCAGGGCAGGAAAGCAGTAAGAAAGGCTTCTTGGAGATTAGAAGCTGAGGATTTTAAAGTAGGAAGATGTTTAAGATTAAATGTTTTGGGGCTGGGGATATAGCTTAGTTGGTAGAGTGCTTGCCTTGTATGTACAAGGTCCTGGGTTCAATCCCCAACCACCACCCCCCCAAAAAAAATTAAACATGTTTAATTCAACCTCCCACCTACAGATTAAGAAAATCCCTTCTACAAAACACATAACCAAAGTTTCATTCTGTTTTTTCTGCTTTACTGTTCATAGATGAAATGTTTACAGTTCTGCTCGTCACACTGTTTAGAGGCTCTTATAGTTAAGCAATTGTTTCTCAGGCTAAGTCAAAATATTTTCTCCTTAAAACCTCCATCTAGAACCAAACTACCAGCTTTCATTCCAGAAAATATTTAATTCCCTCTTTCCTTTTCTTTCCTTACATAGTTGGAGTCAGGGATAATATCCTCCCTGTTTTTTATTTTATTTTTTTTATTTATTCCCACTTCCCTTCAGTGTTCTTCAACTGAGAAAATTTGCAAGTTATTGTATTTGTCAAAATCCTAGGGAATGAACCCAAACCTGGTTGCAATTTTTCAGCTCTCAGGACAATGGATTTCTGCTAATTCAGTTTACCACTGCATTTAATGTTTGTTTCTTTGTTGGGAGACTGTCCCTTTCTCTGTGTACCAACAGCTTTTAGACCCAAGAATTCTTAAAAACAAGAATAAACTGGGAGTGGACAAATAATTTTGGTAGGTCCCATTGTCAATAATACAAAATCAAATGAGAAAAGGGAGATACAGCACTACAAAAAAAAAAAAAAGGATCAGCTCATGGTATACATTTGATGCCATCAGGATGACAAATTCCCAATTTAGTATGATCAAAATACTGGCTGTCCTCTAAGCTTTGGATTGTCTATCTCTTCAAAGTCAATACAGATGTATACTAGGTTTGGGCTTAGATTGTGTCATTCCCTCCACCCCCCATTTGAATCACAGGAAGAGCTACTTGCAACTTTAGGAATAGTTGCATGGCTCTATTTCTGCCAAGATTCTCCTTCTCCTCTTTCTCCTCAGCACCCCCACACACACCTTTTTAAATATTAGTTATTGATGGACCATTATTTATTTATATGTGGTGCTGAGACTTGAACACAGGGCCTCACATATGCTAGGCAAGTGCTCTATTACTGAGCCACGACCCCAGCCTCTCTCACCCCTTCTTTTTATTCCTTCACTACACACCTCTTTGCCATTGACTTTATGGCATCTCTGTGAAGGTGACAATTTTTTCACCTGACTGGCTTCTATGCAGGAGCATTCCAACTTCTCCAAAAAGGCAGACTAATTCCTTTCCCCTAGAACATGGGATTTTAAATTGAAATTCACCTTCCATACATGTTCAGTGTATTCACATACAATTGTGCTCATCAGTGAACTTGGATGGTAAAAAATAAAATCTATAATTACATTAGCCTCTTATAGAAATTTAGCAATGTCTTCCTATGTGAATATAGGTGACAAACTATAATATCTTAAACAAAACCTATGATTTTTGTCTTGAATAGAAAGAGATTACAGATTTTTTTTTACCATATTTCAATTGTTTCAGGTATCTCAAATTGCTATTTATATTCAACAACATTTCAAAATTATAGTTAATGGACCTATAGCTAGAGCTTGGTATTTAAACCATTAATTTTAAGAGGAACATATTACTACATCACAACCTTTGTTTTTTTATATTTTGATAATTATATTTGAATGATGGTCTTCTCAAGCGCACACAGGTATACACACACACGCACATACACACACACACACACACACATACATACACACACACTGTGCATTTAAGATCGTATCCTGAGAAGTCTATAAGCACCTCAGACTGCCAAAGGCAGGGATTGGGGCCCCAGAAACATTGAGAGTACATATAATTCGTGGCTGTCATTGGCAAGAAGACACTAGTAGATCCCTAGAATAAGGGTGATTCTTCCAGGATAAAAAGATACATGATACATAAATACATTAATAATACATATTATTCATGATAACTATAATTAGTTATCATAATTCATAATATCACAAATTAAATATACCTTATCCAAAATACCAAAAACCAGAAGTACTTCAGAATTTAGATTTTTTTCAACTTTAGGAATATTTGCATATACAAAATGAGATATCATTGGATGGGACTCAAATGTATACACAAAATACATATATATTTTATATACATCTTCTACACATCACTTGAAGATGATTTTATGCAATATTTTAAATAATTTTTTGCATTAGCTTGGCTCATTGGCACAGACCTGTAATCTCAGTGACTAGGAAGTCTAAAACAGAAGGATTACAGGTTCAAGGTCAGCCTCGGTTATTTGGTGAGAACCTGTCTCAAAATTAAAAAATGAAAAGGAGTAGGAATGTAGCTCAGTGATAAAGTGTCGCTGGGGTCAATCCCCAGTAAAAAATGGTGGTGATGATGATGATGCTAATGCATGAAACAAAATTTCAAGGTGTGAAATTTTTCACTTGTGACATTTTGGTGCTCAGAACATTTTCAAATTCTGAAGTGTCCACTCTATCAAGATATGTTTTTTAAACTGGGCAAGATGTTGCATGCCTGTAATCCCAGTGGCTCAGGAGGCTGAGGCAGGAGGATTGCTAGTTCAAAGCCAGCCTCAGCAACAGAGAGGAGCTCAGAAACTCAGTGAAACTCTGTCTCTAAATAATATACGAAATAGGTCTAGTGATAAAATTTTAGTAGGCTTTATTTTGTTTATTTATTAATTTTTTTAGAGCATTGTTAGGTTCGTGGAAAACAAAAGGCACAGGTACTTCCTCCAAGATATATTTTTGTCTAAAAAACATGTGATTAAAATTTTTGTTGCTTGGGAGGCTGAAGCAAGAGGATTGCAAGTTCAAGGCCAAGATGCTGTCTCAAGATAAAAATAAAAAGGAATAAGGGTGTAGATCGGTGGTAGAGCACTTGCCTTAGTCTATATGAGGTCCTGGGTTCAAGCCCCAGTACCAAGGAAAAAAGTCTTCTGCAAAAAAGGGATAATGAGAAATTCAGTTTAATTCAATGCAATCAATACTTATTAGGAACCATTGTGTGCTGGGCTACCTACTGGGTACTAAGATCTTAAGATTGATAAGGCCTGGCCCCCTGCCCTGAGTAGCTAGAAAGACAATCATGTAAACAAACAATTATGATAACTTGTAATAAGTGCTAACCATCAGTACTCACAAAGTGGTGTGAGAACTTGGTAGACAGAAGGATTAGCTGGCCAAAGAGCAGGGGAGGTGGCTGGGCAAGAACACTTCACAGAGATGGTGATACCTGAGCAGTCTAGAAAGATGAGTAATGGTTTAGCAGGCAGAAAAAGTATAATGTGAATCAAAGCACTTGCAGAGAATTGCCAGGGAATGCCAAGAACAAGTTTTGCTAGAATGTAAGGTATATGGGGTGGGGGTGCAATAGACAGAGATGAAGCCAGAAATTCACTTAACGTCTTGGCCAGACTGAGTGTTATAACAGATTGCTACTCAAAGTGTGGTCCTAGGACTAGAAACATCTACATAACCTTGGAGTTTGTTAAAATTGCTAAATCCAGGGGACTGGGGCTGGGGCTCAGTGGCAGAGCGCTTGCCTAGCATGTGTGAGACACTGGATTCGATCCTCAGCATCTCATAAAAATAAACAAATAAAATAAAGATATTGTGTCCATCTACAACTAAAAAAAATTTTTTTAAATGCTAAATCTAGACAGGCAGAGCAGCACATATCTATAATCCCAGCAGTTTGGGAAAGCTAAGGCAGGAAGATTGCGAGTTCAAAGCCAAACTCAGCAAAGGCAAGATGCTAAGCAACTCAGTGAGATCCTGTTTCTAAATAAAATACAAAATGGGGCTGGGGACGTGGCTCACTGGTCAAGTGCCCCTGAGTTCAATCCCTGGTACAAAAAAAAAAAAAAAAAAAAAAAGCTAAAAAGCTAAATCTGCCAGGCACAGTGGCATACTCCATTAGTCCTAGTGACTCTAGAGGCTGAGGCAGAAGGATTGTGTGTTCAAGGTCAGCCTCAGTAATTTGGTGAGACCCTGCTTCAAAATTAAAAAATATATATATAATAATAAAAAGGACTGGGGATGTAGCCCCAGAGTGCCTGAGTTCAATCCCCAATACCAAAATAAAAATGCATAATCTTTTTTTCCCATTTTTTATTGGTACATAATAGTTGTACGTACTAATGGGATTTGTTGTTACATATTTATGTAAGCACACATTACAAAAAATAACAATATAATTTGGCCAATGTTACTCCTCAGCACTTCCCCTTCCCTCTCTACCTCATGCCCCTTGATTCCTTCCACTTCTGATCTCCCTTTGATTTTCATGAGATCCACCCCTATCTTTCTTTTTCTTTTTCCTCTCTGGATTGCACATATGAGAGAAAATATATAATTCTTAACCTTCTGAGTTTGACTTATTTCTTTTAACATAATGATCTCTAGTCCATCCATTTTCCTGCAAGTGACATAATTTCATTTTTTTATATGACCGAATGAAACTCCATTGTGTATATATACCACATTTTCTTTATCCATTCATCCATTGATGGATACCTAGGCTGATTGCATAGTTTTGGCTACTGTGAATTGTGCTGCTATAAACACAGGTATGCATGTAACACTGTAGTATGATGACTTGAATTCTTTAAGATAAATGCCAAGGAGTGGTATAGCTGAATCATATGGTGGTTCCATGCTTAGTCTTTTGAGGCACCTTTATGATGATTTCCACAGTTGTTGTACCAATTTACAATCCCACCAACAGTGTAAAGGTGTTCCTTTTTCTCCACATCCTTGTCAGCATTGATTATTATTTGTATTATTTTGTTTGTTTGTTTGTTTGTTTGTTTTGCTTTTGAGTTTTTTGGGGTAGGGGCAGAGTTACTGGGAGTTGAATCCATGAGTATTTAAACACTAAGCCACATCCCCAGCCCTTTAAAAAAAAAAAATTGAGACATGGTCTCACTCAATTGCTTATGACCTGGCTAAGTTATTGAGGCTGGGTTTGGACTTGGAATCCTCCTGTCTCGCCCTCCTGAGCTGCTGGAATTACAGGTGTGTAGCACTGTGCCTGGCACTTATTATTTGTATTATTGATGCCTGCCATTCTGACTAGTATGAGATGAAATCTCAGTGTAGTTTTAGTTTGCATTCCTCTAATTGCTAATGATATTGAACATTTTTTTCATATATTTATTGGCCAAAAATTGCATAATAATTGGACTCCACTCCCAGATCTACTTGATAGGTGAAATTTCCAGGTGATTTGTTTGCACATTGAAATTTGAAAGGCACTGTTGTAAACTGTTAAGTGCCAAGCTACATATGTAAGCCCTATGTGCTATGCAAAGTAGAAAGTAGGGGACTAGATAAAAAAAAAAAAAAAAAAAACAACTCTATTTTCCACTACATAATAAAAATTTTTACTGGTCATCTTCCCCTGGTGAAACTGGCAACCAGTCCTGTTTTTAAAGCTATGCTCTTCTAATCAGAAGAGGCTGGAATGGATATTCAACTGGTTCCTAGAACGTCATCATATTAGCCATTAACTTCAGAAGCCGTGGTTTTTTCCTTGAGACCTTGAGATAACTGCAGTTACTTAACCCATGCCTAGAATGCTTAAAGTAGATTATGTTTTGTATCCAGCAGTGCTATTTGGTGGTGGTGATGCTAAGGTTTCTCTCTCTCTCTCTCTCTCTCTCTCTCTCTCTCTCTCTCTCTCTCATTCTCTATCTCTTTTTCCTTTGGGATGAGGGATTGAACACAGGGTTGTTCTGCAACTGAACTAGAGTCTCAGCCCTTTTTATGTTTATTTTGAGACAAGTTCTTACTAAATTGTTGAGGCTAGCCTCTAACTTGGAATTCTCCTATCTCAGTCTCTTGGGTTGCTGGGTTTACAGCAGTGCACCACTCCACCTGGCTATGATGCTGTTTTTATAATAAAGACAATAAGAGGTTCGTCAACACACTTTCTTCTCTCTCCCCCATTAATATTAGGATTAGTTGTAAGGTGTTTGGTGTAAATTTTAATGGCCTAATGAATTACTAGGATTTAGTACTATCTCATAAACAACAATCTATTCCAATAGGCAACAGAATGCCTATTTTTCTAAAATTGAAACAGTATTATCTGCGAGAAAATTCCCCTTCTGGATCAATATTGGCTCTTATTGTATCCCTGTGATTCTTTCTTTGCTTTGGTATAAGTAGCAGACTGATATCTTGGAAGTGTTCACAATTCCACATTTCCAGGAAAATATCAGAAGGTGCCACACAGTACTCCAGCCTATGGAAACAGCTGTCTGCTCTTTCTAGCTGACAGTCGAAGAGTATGAGAATAGGGAGAAGAGTAGAAAGGGGAGAATTAGAGCTTAGCTACTAAAGTAACAAATTCCAAGCACATCACTCACTACTCTTTCCCTCTCTCTCACTTCCCTCCCTCCCTCCCTCCCTCCCTCCCTCCCTCCCTTCCTTCCTTCCTTCCTTCCTTCCTTCCTTCCTTCCTTCCTTCCTTCCTTCCTTCCTTCCTTTTTCCTAAGTTCATGTTAAACAGGTAATGGGCCCACTATCATAACATGGGTTTAGAGGGAGGCACATCTCACACAACAGCATGGATGCCCCATCATCATGTTTATGAACTGAAAAGGATCTACACACTTCCTTTCTTTAGGAACTTCTTCACTGGCATCAACTGCAAACAAGGCCAGCTCCACAGCAGATGCAGAAGAAACAAGAATTTGCACACTAAATAAGGGAAGTGACAAAAATATAAACCCATTTTATTATTAATTAATTTTTGTACCAGGAACTGAACCCAGGATTGTTTAACCACTGAACCATATCCCAGCCCTATTTACTTATTTATTTTATTTTGAGACAGAGTATCCCTAAATTGCTTAGAATCTTGCTAAATTACTGAGGCTGGCTTTGAACTCACGATCCTCCTGACTCACCCTACCAAGCAACTGAGATTACAGGTATGTGCCACCAGACCTGGCTAATCCTATTTTATTATTAAAGAAGATATGAACATGTGGCCAAACACAGTGGCTCATGCCTGTAATCTCAGCTGCTCAGGAAGCTAAAGCAGAAGGATCACAAGTTCGAGGCTAGGCTGGACAACTTAAGGAGACCTGTCTCAAAAGATAAAAAGGACTGGGGATGTACTCTGTGGTAGAATACTTGTTCAGCATGTACAGGCCCCTGGGTTCAATCCCAGTACAAACACACACACACACACACACACACACACACACACACACACACACACACACACAAAGAACTTCTAGTAGGATCAGTACTAGTAAAACTTGCTAAAATTTCTAAATTACTACTAGGACATGAAAAATAAAAACAGAAATACTCTATTTTCCTCAAAATCAACTAGTTTCTAAGTTTAGCTATCAAGGTGATATGAAATTTGTCATTTACCTGGCATATAACCCATTACTGACAGCACCATATTTTCTTCTAGTTTAAAAACTCCAAAGGTTGGGCACAGTGGCCCAAACCTGTAATCCCAGGAATGGAGGTAGGAGGATCTCAAGTTCACAGCCATCCTAATCAACTTAGTGAGGCCCTAAGCAACCAACTCAAATAGAGTTTATACATCTTGAGTATTTTGCTAAATCTGTTCAATTCCAATCAATCAAGAGCCTCACAGTGACAGCTGAGGCTTAAATTGGACCTAATAAGAGTACTTTTTCAATTGCCTTTTTCTAAATAGAATAAAGCTGCTCACCATTCTGCCCCTGTCTCTATCTCCCCTGCCTTGGTGGCCAGGGGAAGGAAATGCTGGCCATCTTTCAGTCCTGACAAAGATGGAAAAGAGAAAGGTGCTAAGCTATGGATGGACTGCCAAGTTCATGCCAGCTGTAAAAAGGGAAATATTAAAGCCACAGCAGCCTTTTTGAGAAATCATTGATGCCAGGCACCACAAGAAGGAAATCTGCATTGGCAGGTTTTGTTATTTTTTAACTTGACCCTGATGATACCGGCTGGGCTACCTGTGCTTTCTGCCAAAGAAGTGTCAGATGAGGGAGGAAGTTTGCACACCTGGTGAATTCAACCTCACAATGCCATTTTGGAGGCAGGAAAGAGAGAGAAAGGCAACTACAGAAATGAACAGAGCCATGAAATAGAAACTAGGGAGGAGGAGGAAGAGTAAAGAAACAAACACTTGAGAGGAATTCTTTTATGACATTTTTAAAGATCGTATTACACCACAGGGACAGTAATAATTAAATAGTATATATTGGCCCCAGAGTGTGAGAATACACCACTCTGGATTTGAATTTTTGTACCTAGAGCTCAAAAGTAAACTCCACATCAACCACTGTGTCTATCTTAGATCTTTTTTTTTTTTTTGCATTTATTTTTTTATTTTTTTATTTTTTTTATTGGTTGTTCACAACATTACAAAGCTCTTGACATCTCATATTTCATACATTAGATTGAAGTGGGTTATGAACTCCCAATTTTACCCCAAATGCAGATTGCAGAATCTGCAATCTATCTTAGATCTTGATGACCTATTTGGCTAGGCTGCTATTCTGTGGAGTTTCCAATTGCATGTAATTAAACATTAAGTAGTTTTTTTAATGGGCTGGCTTTCCCAAAAGGGCCTCTCTTTAATTTATTTACAATCATTATGTCTGTCAAAAATACTAAGTAATTGCTTTTGCCCATTCTAGTGACTTTGGTCATTCCTTTAACAACTCTGTTTTTTGGGGGGTGTTTGTTTTTGTTTCAGGAGTCTGAGGCAATTGGAGAGGATGAAGGAGGGGGTAGTTTGTTTCAAAGACGAATATTCAAGTCAAAGCCAAGCTTGTTAGCAGCAACTGCCATACAATAGAGCCAGGACACAAGACATCATATGGAGCTTCAGCAGATCCCTACACCCTGAGACACATCTTGTGTGCTCTGACCTCCCTTCACACCCAGGACACCTGGACAGGAACTCGGAGATTTGGATGATGAATACCACAAAATGTGCTTCTACTCATTTGAATACTGAGTTCTATTCAAATGTGTTTTGGAGGGGGAAAATGTTTTCATTCATCAGAGTGCCAACAAACATTAAACTTCCGTGTCATTTCCATTTCCACATAGCTTTAAACCCCAAAGTACTTTCCTTTTGACTCAGAAGTCTCTGGCTCTTGCACTCACCACCCAGCATTGGATTTTCCCTTAAACATAAATGTGAGCTTCTGGAAGCTGAAACTTGTGTGTTCCAGATCTAGAATGGTACCTGGAACAGTACTTGCTAAATGGATTGATACATCTTTAATGATAGCCCCAATTTTTCTAAATTCTAAAGAAATTTTAATTGGAAACTTAATTTTGAATAAGTGTGACACCCAAAACGTTTCCTGTAGTCATTCTAACATTTATTTTATGGCATCTAAGGCCAGAAAAACATTATGGTTTTATTACCCATCTAATTGTTAGTAATTCAGTTGGTGTTCATTGTCTGAAGAAATTTACAATGGCTGTGAGAAGTTGGCAATGCGCTTGGTTATTCTTTCAATCTCCTGAGGGGGTCAAAACCAAAGTGTCTTCAAGGCAAATACTGACTCTTATTAAGTAACTACATTTCCTTATGGAACAAATGCAAATTCATATGAACCTACAGAAATCCCTTTGGCAATAACACCATTAGTGACATACAACTGTCAAGAGAACTGAAAAGTAAGAGATGAGTTTAATAAGCACACAGTTAGATAAATTATAGAGGAAAACTCACATCTAAAAGGTCATTTAGTAGTATGTCCACCCTTGGCAAATATGGAACATTTCCCCAAGGTGCAATTGCAAGGGTTCTTTCTTTCCTAGCTTTATATGCTCTAAATTGGAGTCTCTGCAACTTCCCTGGAGGGACTTCCATAGCTTGTGAGAGGTCATCATTAAGAAATTTCTTGATTTCATTTCTTCAAATTAGCCCCTTGGACAACCTGACTGGGAACAATTCTTCCTGGCTGCTGGTAAAGCTTCTTCAGACACTTGTAGGTACAGGTAGTTGCCAGGTCCTTGCTCCATCCAGACATCACAAAGGACATGTCACCTCCCTGCCTGTGTCCTGAGACATGTTTTGCTTTTCTAATCTTAAACAAATTGCTTGCTTGCGCAGACCTGTGTGCTGAAGACCTGCCAAAGCTGATGACTCAAGGCAGCTTCACTCTTTGCAAATGTGGTCCATTTGCCGATTCAGCCTTTCTTGAGGTATCAGGCTCTCCAGCCACTTACTCATTTTCTCCAAAATTCCTTAGAGAGCTGATCGCCATCTTCAGTAAATTCATTTGAACAAATTCATTAGCTTCTTCTCTTTTTCTGCCATCTTCCATACTAGCTGATTTGCATAAAGTTTTTTTTTAAATATTCCCAATTATTTCCTTACTTCTTTTTTAAACTAAAAGCATGATTTATAAGGACTTCCTTACTTTATCATTAAACCGCTCTACCTTACTTTTCTTATTTAATGCCAAAGTTTAGGGGGGAAGCGTAAAATGTGCTGGCAGTTCTTTTTGAGCTACAGTTAAAAGAGTATTAAAACTATGTTTTGACAGTGTTTTTAGAAGTGAATTAATTTACATTACATGGTAATAAATACTCCAGTGTCACTCAACTACAGTGAGAGTGGGTTAGAGTAGAGAATGCTTGGAACTGGGAAAGAACCACTTGCAATGATGGGGAAATATTTTAAATCTTCAGTGGACAGGACTAGAAACATATTTTTAAAACAGTAGGGTGAGCCAGGTGCTGTGGTACATCCTGTAATCCCAGCGACTTGGAGGGTTGAGACAGGAGGATCCCAGCCTGGGCAATTTAGTGAACCCTGTTTCAAAATAAGTTTTTAACAAGAAAGGACTGGGATGTTGCTCAGTTGTATAATGCCCCTGGGTTCCATCTCCAGTATCACAAAAAATACAAAAATAGAAATAAAAATAAATACCCCCCAAACAGAAAACAACAACAAAACAGTAGAGTGGCTTGTTTTATTACAACTTGATCCCCTTGTCAAATCTATGTTTGCTCTTACTTCCTTCTTTTCAAGTGTATCTGTGGATTTTTAAATCTTCATGGTTTTTGTGATTGTTAAACAAAGATAGAGACTATTGTAATAAAGGCAAACACAATACAAAATAAACTTAACCATGCAGTTATGCTACATCTATAGTTTGACATATTCTATACATATTGTATAACGTTTCTTCTTAAATTCTTCTTATTACATCTGTTCCGGTTCTTTCAGTGTAAGGAGTACAGTCCAGCATCAATCTATCATGGCTTCTGACTCTAGTTTTTATTTAAATTTTTTTTGTGTGTGTTACTAGGGATTAAAGCCAAAGGTGCTCTTCTACTGAGTCATATCCCTAGCCCTTTTTATTTTTTCAATTTTGAGACAGGGTCTTGCTAAGTTGCCAAGGCTAGCCTTGAACTTGCAATCCTCCTGCCTCAGTCTTCCTGAGTCACAGCTGTGTGCCACCATACCTGGCATGACTTTGACTCAGTTTTGCTAGTAGAGGGCTGACTATAATAACAATGGCAATAATCATGATAACACTCTAAGGAATATAGATTGAGTACTTACTATCTGCCAAATACTGAGCTAAATGCTTTAATCCTCACAACAATCTGAGAAGGAAAAAGTGGTGTTTTTCCTATTTTATGGTTAAGGACACAAAAAACCACAGAGATCTTAAATATTATCTTCATAAGGAAAATATCTACTGTGTTATAGAGAAGCTTAGATTTAAACCAAGGCATTCCCATCTCTTAAAGTCAATACTTAAAAAACTATTCTAAAGCACTCCCCTGGTAAATTTAGAGGCTGGTTTTTTTTTTTTTTTAAATAAAGAAAAATAAGTATTGATTTATGTTTTCTAAGCCACTTGAAAGTGACTCCTAATTAAATAACCTGGTTTCCACAATGTTAGGAGAACTAGACATAGGAGGGAAAAATCCAATTCATGTATGAGTTTGGGTAAAATCAAAACTCAAAATCTTCAGGAAATAGCAGGACAAACAGAGCCTTCATTTCTATAAGAGAAGGTACAGACTTCTCTTGGCACCAAATCTACTTAGGTTACCAATGACATGTACAAATGTAAAAGTTAGAGACAAATGAAAACTGATCTCTGGAAAATAGTAAATTTGCTGATTTGGACAGATCTTTGAAAGATTGAGTAAATCACCTAATGCAATGCTCTTCTTATTTGTTTAAGATATATGTAAATCATTTCAATATAGAGATCAATCCTGTTACCATCATCATTATCACTATCATCATGAAGATGTTGCAACACCAGGCCAAGAAAACAGATGCTTGGTTTCCTACTGGTCTAGCTTCTGGACTCTTCCCAGACCACCTCTCACAAAGCACGAAGATACAGTATTAAGAAATAGTTCTAAAATTTTAATCCCTTCCAAATACTCTGTGATAGTTTACCTCTTATCTGTCCAAGCAAATGCTGTGACTCTATGCTGTCTGAAGCTAGTATCAGTGAGACACTGGAGCCAAGGCAGATCTTAAGCAGTAACAATACTTGAATGTTTATATCATAGCTATTTCCCCATAATCTGTAGACAATCACAGTGTTACCAAATTCACCACTTTATCAGTGACTTTTTATCATAATAGGAGTCCCTTTAGCAATTGTATACAGTGTACCCATCCTATGGCTTCTCTGTTTCCCTATTATTAATTATAGCTGGTGTTTTTATAATGTATCATTTTTGGAGAAGATACCAAACAATGGAGTAGAATGTGCAAATATCAGTTAATTAAAAAGGTAGGGCAGCAAACAAAGGATGTAGGAATGAAGTTCATGGTAAAACACAATGGGATGTCCCTGATGCTGTTTGCTAAGGACTGAAATTCTGCATATGTCAAGTTGTTCTTTGATCCTGTTCAAAGGAAGTTATTGCTAAAAATGCCTAAATAATTTTTTACTTTCACATCAATAGCCCATTTCCAACATAGGAATCTTAAAAACATGTCATTAAAATAGCTGCAGTGTTGTGCTTTTCAACTTTCTTATCTGTCAATCCTCTCTAGAGTATCTAACAAAATCAAATAAAACTATTTAATTAGCATATTACGGTAGCAGGGGCAGAATACTTCCACCAAGCAGTAGGAGCTTATTTCTAGGATTCCAGACTAGAGCTGAATACCCTGGTATAGGAGGCTAAAGCTGTTCCCTCTAAACATGTGAAAACTCCAAATGGCATTAGTTCCCCCAACAAGCCACTTTGTCTGGTCTCCCTTGGGGCACTGACACACAGGACAGCTCTTGTTCACCAGGATACTCCTTTCCTTTATTCTCTCCTGCCTTCTGCCTTATTTTTGACTCTTTTTGTCTGTGAACAATGCCAAATTAGTAAATGGTGATCTGTACTGACCTGACAGATTGCAAATATAAAGCCATTTCAAAATAATAAAACCAATTACAGAGCTTTGCTTTTTAAGGCTTTTTATTTGTTTAAAGTGCATTTTCTCTGTGCTGTTTAGCAAAAACATCCATTTCCAGAGGCTTTTTCTAGTCCTAGTCACAGGGATGTTGTTCAAAGTTTATTGGACAGGGAACACACACAGTTACCTTTCCAACCTTTCTAATTTGTATTGGATTCTAAGCTCCCACATCTTGGCCCTCGGGCATTTCCCTTGATAAAGCCCTCCTACCTTCAGTCCAACAAAGACCAAAGACTTTGGATATGAAATTTTTAAAGTAACCACTGGAGAAGAGGCTTCAATTGTACTGGCCCAACTGGCAATCTGTGGAAGGCCACATGAATTGCTCAGAGATAACGCCCTTGCCTTTCACCTTGCGGTCACCAGTTTGAATCAAGCAGAGATTAGCAGTGTCCAAGGGTTGTTATCATCTGGTGATGGCTTGGGAGCTGATATGAAATAAATTGCTAGTATCTTGCGTCTACTTGCCTGAGGTCGCCAGTTCAGACTATTTTAGGACCAGATCCAAATCTTGACTGCAATGGTTACTCTAAATGGAAGCCTCTGCACAAGGATCAAATGCTAAATAAACCCATAGATTATACTTCCTCTTGCACTAATGGAAGATATCCTCTCAGACAAGGTTGGACGTAAGGTGGGGAGTTATGAGTGGGGAAATGGGCAAGGTCTGGATATTCTGAATGACAAACCTCTATTTAATTCTACTGTGGGTCCCTTACCAATAATTACACCACATTAATCTTGGTTCCTTCAACTAGTTGGTACAGCCATGCCCTCTTCTGACTTAGGAAGTCTACCCCATTGTTTCATTTACCTTCAACAAGCTTTAAGAGAAATAAACTTTTCAACAGAAAAATTGGGGAACCTAAGTTGGTAAGCATAAAAAAGAGAACACCAATTTAGACTAAATTTGCTGAAAATTTTAGTAATGGCCAAATAATTGCTTTTTGTTGTTGTTTTGTTCTAAGAGGATCTTGATCTGAATCTTAAAATAATTTGCTAAAATTTTCTACTTTATATTTCTTTTATAAACACTACCAAAAGTTACTTTTCTTTGATTAATTTCGAATTTGTCAGATATAAAGAGCCTCATTTAGATCTAACGGTACTGGATTTATAAAAACAAAAAAATTGGGGGAATGATGTTTAAAAAAAAATCTTTCAAAAAGTGAAGGATTGTTTTAAATTCTATTGGGCTGCCACGGTATCCAGTCATTATGGAGAAAAACAAGATTCTCTAAGTACTCCCTTCATTAATAACATATATGCATCATAAAGACCAGTGGCTCCTAATTCTGGATGGCCAGAGATCCTTTTGTAAATCTGAACAATGGATCTTCTGCCCAGAAAACTACACTGGATACACAAACAAACACAAAAACAAATCTTCCATACAATTGAAAGAAATTCATTCATTCTATAAAACCTATCTATGGACAACTACTCCCAAAAGATGCTTGAACCACAGAACAAGAATCTTTGAAAAGCATACCAACTTCAGCATCTTTTATTAAAAGTATTACTAATCCACTCTTCTTCTTAACACGTATGAAGGAAGAGAAAAAAAGAAGACAGAGCAAAGCATCCATTTAAAATAAGCAGGAATCAAATTAGAGGTTTAAATAAGTCAAATTATATGAATGTATGTACCAAGTTTTTCACTTCTCCCCATCCCAAAATCCTAGCCAATGGTCACTTTTAATATCAAATAAATGCCATGTTTTTTGTAAAAAATAATTAAGTACTGAGTGCCTGTGAGCCTTCTAAAGATTCAAGTGGTCAACTTGGACTAACATTTAAAAGAGAATCAATTTAATCAACCAGAATAGCTGTTAAAAGATGGGTTTCAATTTGCAATTTGCATTGATTTAAAATACAAAATAATGGGAGCTGGGGATGTGGCTCAAGCGGTAGCGCGCTCGCTTGGTATGCGTGCGACCCGGGTTCGATCCTCAGCACCACATACCAACAAAGATGTTGTGTCCGCTGAGAACTGAAAAATAAATATTAAAATAAAAAAATACAAAATAATGTAGATTCTTCTTTCCAAAATAATTTGATTTCACTTTAAATTTCAATTAAAAATACATAATATATTTTTATCTTATTTTTGTCCAAACATCTGACATATATATATAAATAAATTATTTTCCCAGCATTAAGCACTAGCAATAAGGTTAGTTCGAACTCTCGAACCCAACATCAAGCTAAGGTCATCAAACATTGGAATTAGTAGCCAAGGACTGGGGCGGGCAGGCCTATGCATGCACCCATTAGTGTTCAAAAGCTCTAACTCAAAACTCATTTTAGGCCAACTCGTTAAACCAGCCGTCTAAACGGACCCTGGCACAGGGTACCCGACTGCTCCATGCGCCAGCTGGTGAGGCCTCGAGTTGGAACCGGAAGCCGCCGCCCCCGCCGCTTAGGCCCAGGAGGCCCGGGTGGGCGCACTTCCGCAGGGAGTGGGAGCAGCCCTGCCTGCACCTCGCTCGCCCTGGCACACTCGGTTCCGGGGTGTAGATCCAAGCCGGGAGGCTGTGTTACCCCAAACCGGGAGCTTGAAGCCAGGCCCGCTTCATCTCCTGCTTCTTTTCACCACAAGGAGCGGGAAGGAGGAAGCTGAGACTTGCAACCCAACGTGCAGCTGCAGTTCGGCGTCCAGAGCGCCCTTATCGGCTTAATGAAAGGACCTGCTGAGTCCCTGCGTGGTTGCACCCACACCCACCACATTCTGATCTTCCCCTTTCCTGTGCTTTCCGGGCCACCCCTGGGGCGCGGCAGCTCCGGTGCCTGAGGCCCAAGCCTTCGCTTCGCTGAGCGGGCGCGACCCCACAGTCTGCCACTCCGCAGGGGACTTGGCGGTCAGGCCACGTGCCGCCTCCTTCGGGCGGGACACAGTAGCTTCGAGGCCCGCTTCCGGGGGTGGTGACCCTTCGAGGTGCTTGTTGGGGATTGGTGATCCAGTCGTCCCAAGCAAGTGGCCTGAGACCACGCCTTAGCCACTAGAGTAACTCCCTGCCTCCTTGGGTACTATTTCCAGATTCTCCAAATGAAGTTTTGGGGCGCCTCACTCAGAAAGGGGAAGTCCCCTAGGGCGATGCAAATGTGCACTTTGCAGCCAGAGAAGATCCAGCTTTCCGGGACTTTCGCTTCATTTATTTGTTGGGTGAAAGGTGCAAATAGAATATGAGTATATAGCGCTTTTTCCAAGTACTCAGAGAAACTCCAGGACACTCTCCTTTTCCTGGAGCCAAGGTTGCTGTCAGCAGGTCCTTAGCGCTGTCGGCGGTGCGCAACCCTGCCCCCAAACCTCCCTGCGGCCAGCGGAGAGCTCCGCGAGTTTCCCGCATGTGGCTGGCTGTGAAGGGACGAGCAGCCTCTTTGGGGTTGCATCCTGAGATGGCCCGAGGCCGAGAGGTTCAGCAGTCCCCAGCGAGGGCCTTGGTCTGCCGGAGTCATCATCTTTCGAGAATCCTTCTATTAAGACCTGGAAAGGGAAGGACAGTGACCCGCATCCCGCCCCTTTATGTCTGAAGGTGACCTTACGCCTACAGGCAGGTTTTTCTCTCCCCTTTCCCGGACACTAGGCAGGCACTATGCGGTTGTTAAGTAGGTTAAAGAAAGAACACAGAAGTCTCAGGCTTTGCAGGGAAGAACGCCTCTTCTTAAGAGCATCGCAGCTAAAAAGTGGTTTGGTTGTAAGCTGATAATCAGGTAGCTGTGGTCAGACTCCCGTTCCAGAACCTCACTACTCAAAGACCATGTTATCACATAAGGTCCATTAGGCCTCAGTAATCCCCCATCAACGCATTTTAGAGCCATTTGAATGTTAAGGAGATTTTTATTAATGGACCATGATCCTAAAATGTGTCTATTGGTTCTAGGAACAGATTTTAACAACTCAAGGTTGTGACAGTGATTTTTCCGGTTTCACTGTAGCCCACATCCTCTGGAGAGTTTGGTAGAGAGTGAGAGCAGGGACTAAAAGAGAACATTAACCCTACCCAGGACTTGGCTCCTAAGGGATGCTTTTCAGTCTTTACTCCAAGACCTGGGACTGAGGGCTAGCAAGTCCTCAGGGTAAGTTAACTGCTTTTCTGTAGCTCCCAAGGGAGCATATACTGATCCCTTCATGAACAGTCCAGGAAGGACAAAAAGCAATCTGTAATCCTATGGCTACTAGAAACTGACATTTTCATAGAAACCCATGACTGAAAATGTCTTCTAGTGATGGGAAGTAGACTAAGAAAACTTTAATGAAAGACCCCTTCCCCACCCCTGCAGTAGGCATATTAAGGCCAGGGAACTAGATAAGGCAGCAGAGGATTCCATATGATTTTTGGACACCTTTTTTTCCTTGTAATGCTGAAACAGATATCAATTCAAACTTTGCCAATTTACCATTAAATTTTCTGTGGGATTCCTTTTTGGTACCTTTTTGTTTGTTTGAGCCCCGCCCCCCCCCCACCAAAATGCTATGTTTCCACTACGAATTGAAAGTAAGGGGTGGACGAGATAAAAGAATAAAAGTTAGCCATAGACACATGCTGTTTGATTTTCCCTCTAGGAGGAAATACAAAATTTGAAGCCACCTTTCCCCCATGGTGGTCTGGTTGTTGCAGTATCTATACTTATCTTTGACAAATGGATTGGATTTGGTAGGACTCTTTTATTTGAATTTGCTTATTGTTTGTTTGCAGTCAATAGCAAGTTGGATTTTAAACATAAAACATAGTGCTTTCTAGAGAGGAAGACTGGTTGATTCTCTTTAGCTTGGGGGGGGGGGTGGGTCCTCCCTTAGTTGTGAAGACTGCGGCATGGTGGAGTTCTTTCAAATGCATACTTCTTTCCTCCTCCTCTCCAGACACTTCTGCATACAGAAGCTTCCTTCAGTTCCTGATTTGGTTCAGTTTCCTTGTAACTGCTTCCATTAGAAAAACTAACAGTGGCTACATTTCATTTTAAACAAGTAAATAATTTTTAAAAGAACATTATTCAAAGTCTCATGTTGCTATTAAAGGCAGTTTGGAAGAGATGTTCCAAGCAGTCCTATACAACGTGTTTCAATATACCGGTGCACTAGAGTTTCACATGTAATGTTAATTCTGTCCGAGACAAATCCTGTAATCTTCAGTTTCAGAGCCCAATACAGAAAAACATCAGGGTGGGTTTCATTGGGGGTTTTGCTCCTCTGTTCCAAGGAAAAGTCCCAGGGTTCCAGTCTTTTGTATCCCAGTAACCCAAGGGCATAAATGGAGCATTGGGAAAATCAGAGCAACCTGCTGTAACCGGGTGCAGAGAGCTTTAAGGAAGAAAAACAGAGGTGGCTCAGAGAACTGCTGGCAGATCTGAGCATACAGAAGCCCGATGGGGGTTTGGAACCTTTAGTGGCTCAAGTGGGAGAGAGAGAGGTGTCTTCTTAAATGTTTCCAGGTAAGGAAAGTACCTTACTTGGAGGTCATAGCTGAATCTGACCTTACATGTTCCCATTTTGATTGTTTTCTAAGATGTCTGATTTCATTTGCATGGGATGCACCGACTTCTTTGTGCTCTTCTTTTGTGTGATTAAAAAACCATCTCTGTATGCAGTAAACCACCACCCAACACTGGCAAGCATGGTTTTGGGTTACAGCTTTGTTGGGGGTAACAACAGCCAGGTTCGCACCCGGCATGAGATGCGGGTTCAAACAAGTGGTGTGCGCGCCCTGGCTGGCTGCCTCTGGTTAAGTAGAGGCTTCTGCGTTGCAGGTAACCGGAAAAAGGTGCATTGCAAGTTGGGCTGCCCAGACGCCAAAAAGATCACTTCCCCATTCTCGAACTCGCCTCAGGCTGCGCCGGGTCCAAAGATAAAAAGAAAGAAAGTTCGAGGGAAAACGAAATACAGGGGAGTAGGAGAAAAGGGATGAGCCAAGGGTAACAATTCCCCCCCCCCCGCCCCCTGAAAACCCCCAGCTCAGCGTCCGGGCTCCCAGCAGAGGGCCGGAATCCTCCAGACCCACTAGCCAAAGCACCTGGCTTTCCCTGGAGGGTCCCCGGGGACCCAAGGCAGGACCAGCTGGGTCCCGTCTGTCCCAGGACGTGAGAGGCCGCAGGCGCGGCAGGAGGCCCAGCGGTGGCTGTGGCTGCGGCCTGTCCCTTCACTGACTGGAAGACAGGTCCCTTTCCCAGCCGTCTGCAGCGCAACCTCCCGGGAGTCGTGAAAACTAGCAGCCGTGGGCCCCTCCAGTCTCTTTCGCCTTCTGGCCAACTCTCTCCGAGCCAGTCGGCTTTGCTTTAGCTCCTTCGGGCGCGGGGAGCTCGCCTCCTGCCGGGGCCACTCCCAACCCCCCGAAGCCGACGTGACCCCAGAACTCTGCCAGATTTTGAGGCTACCCAGAGACAGGCGCCCAGGCCTGCTGCTGCAACAGAAGCCTGCCTTCAGGTCTCCGGGTGGGCTGGAATGAAGGGGTTGCGCTTCCGCCCGCGTGCAGGCCCGGTGGCGCTGCCTCTGGCTCTACCGAGGCCCAGGGCTCTGGTTCTGCGCACGCGAGCTCAGCCCAAGTCCACTGGGCCTAGTGGGCGGGCTGCGGCTGCGGAGAGGATTCGGGTTCGGAACAGGACGGGAGCCAGGCACGAAAGAGCGCAACTTGGCCTGATGAAAAGCTCCACCTAGTCCCCTTCCTTGTCCCGCAGAGCTGTGCAAGCGGCCCAGGGGGGCGGCACCAGCTTGCAAAACCGACTGGTTCAGCTACCCCCGCTTGGGATCCCCGAGGCAGAGATAGGAGTGCTTTCCCCAGGTGACTCCAGTTGCCATTCAAGATTTGGAAAATGTAAGCCTTAAGAAAGAGCGCCGTGAGTCCGGGCGCACAGCACCCGCGGCCTCCGTGGGCCGCCTTGAACTCACACCTCGCACCACGTTTACTTGCAGTCCCGCCCCGAGCCTCCACGTCTGCCGCCTTTGGCGACAGCGCTGAGGTGGGGACACTAATAGCAAAGGTGAGATTAGAGGGAAGCGTGTGGGAGAGGGAGTTGAGAAAACTGACCATTATCTAAAACCAGGGGGGTTCCAAAGCCCGAACTTAATTGACTTGATTGGATTTCTCTTATCTAGGAAGGGAAGAAACATTCTCAAGGTGAAATGCAAAGGGCCAAGAATCTTTGTGGGAAAGATAAAGGTTTGGGGCAACTGATCTTACCAAAACCATCTACCTCTACCCTCATCTCTGCCTTCCATTATATGCCCCTTTATTCTATTGTCGTCTCACTTTTCGTTAATTGCCAATATGCATCTGAAGTAGCGTCCTGAAAGCTTTTGGAGGACAGCGTCATTTCAGTACCAGGGAACACTGTCACTGGGCTTAACTTCATTAAATCCGGTCTTGACCACAGTGGTGATCAAACTCTCTGGCTGTCTTTAAGCCAGTGCTCGCTCCCCGCCCTCTTTCCCTCCCTCGGTTGCCTTTGCTCAGGGGGAATTCATTTCTACTTTCTCCATCATCCAACGGGATTTAACTGCGTGGTTTCAGTCAAACGAAGTTGTGTAAAGGTGATGGAAAAAAAAATTAGTTTCAGAGGATGCTTAGGCCTCCTCTTTCTAACCTCGTTTTAAGTTTCAGTTGAGAAACTCTGTATTTGCTGAGTAGCCCGACATTTGCCGTCATTATTGCTTTTTAAGAAAAGGTAATCTTTCCCGTCCCTTTGTGAGGCTTCCTGAAAACTCAAAGCAGTGTGCGAAATTGGTTATTTGGGATCTGCTCTACTATTGCAGGAGAAAAGCTGGGAGATTAAGACTCTGAATCTGAGAAAAACTTAAAACACTCGGCCCCAATTTTACTTCTGGTTTAAGGATGAATATTATCAGTAGGTACTGGAAAATCTTGCCAAATTTCAAGGGTAAGTGTTGATTGTAAAGCTATTGCATTATTGTATTTCCTTTAGCAGGAAAACAGTTTACCTATTAGGCTGGATGAAGTAGAGTTCAAGAGAGCATGCGCAGGCAGGACGGGAACATGAACTAGACAGAAAACAAAATGGTTGCAACTGCTAACCTTCATTTAAAAAGTTACAATCAAAAGTTACTAATTTTGGTCAAATTTAAGAACATGATAAGTTTAAAATGAAATTAAATATTGCTTTTACCTGAGGAGCACCATGATCATTGACCCATTTATCTTTTCTAATGACTGAACAAAATGCAGGTACAAATGAAAAGGGACCCTTTTTTCCCCTTAACACTTTCTCCCCCCCCCCCAAAAAAAAAAAAAACTGACCAGGGTGCCTGCCTTATGTTCAAGTACTGAAATTATAGGTTTTAAAAGTTTTCTGAAACTCTTTTGTTCAGAAATCACTTCTGCCTGAATTGCTTTCAGATTCTTGATTACACTCCCTCTCATGTTTACCTCAGAATATTTTTTAGAAGTTTAAAAAAATCCCCCTAATAAGAGAATAGTAACAAGAAATTCCTGTTATTATCATTTTCTGAGAAGTATTCCAGTTCTTCTTCTAAAAATTCCGCCTATTTAAAAACTTACTGATAAAGTGCCTAAGGAATAATTCAGGTTTGTAGCAGGGAGGGAAGAGCAAGGATAATAAGATCCTAATGATTGACTGTTAGGCTCTCTAAATTCAATTTCAGAGCAATTCGGATGGAAGCCAAATAATTTACAAACCATTTTGTCATTCATATCTAGTTCATCCATCGATCAACAGCAAAAAGTAAAAATTGCTAATTTCCTTGCTGCTCTACCAAAAACATTTTGGGAAGGTGAAGCTTAATGTAGGATTCTCATTCATAAATAGTGGTGTAAAATTAAACTAGACCCAATGTTGTGCTAGAACCATTTTAATATAATTATACATATCTGCCAAATCCAGGAAGAAAAGGTTTATGCATATATAACTTCCAGTTAACATCTGCAAGCATAAACAACAATGATCTCAGTTTAAAAATTCATCAGGGTCAGAGCAATTGACCAATGTCTCTTTACTGCTAGGCTTACCAACAGTAAAATACAGATGAATTAATGTCCTTTATTTCTCTTCTCTCACTCTCCTTGTCCAGACATTTTGTCGTAAAGTTTCAGTGCAGCTCACCTCCAGCCAAAAGTAATCTTTTAAAATCAGTACTCAGTTGCTCTGAATTTTGCTTATAATTATAACCTATTTAATCACGAAGAACTCCTGGAGAGGAGGAGTTCAAGGTTGCATACAATAACAGGAGATCACAGTTTTGAAGTCTAGCACAGATTAAAAACCACAGATGTACCATTTATATAAGACACACACTGATTGTCTCTTAAACTACATATTGACTCCTTATGAACATTATTTTTTAAATAAAGTAGTGCATCTAGGACAATCAGTCGCACAATTCACACAGCCCTGAAAAGTTTTTCAGTGCCAACTACCAGTTGGTCATGAAACGTGAATGAGCTTGAGACACTGTTCATTCCTAAGATTCAACCAAGGATTGGCTAAAACATTGGATCAACCTCTGCTTATGAAGGCTAGGACCTTCCCTCCCTTCCCTCACAACTTGTTGTGTGATTTTTATTTTTTGGTTGTGTTTGGTTGCACATGGCTAGAATGCATTTGATAGATCACTTTGTAAATCAGGAAAACCAATGATCTAAAACTATGAGAGGATCTTAAGCAGATTGGTTTGTCCATTTCAGGTTGCTGGTTGGTAGGCCCCTTTAAGGCCCTTCATTTTTCCTTCTATGCCTCCTGGAACTTTCATCAGAGGAGTCTGAGCATCATCCCATCTAACTCTTTTAACCAATGCCTGGCTAAAACTGGAATGTCCAGCCCAGCATATTTAAAAATCACCCACAAAAAGAGGTTCTACAGGTCTTCACAAAACCTGGAATTTCCATGAGGATGTCTGATCTTTATAATCCAAGCAGTCAGCATTGAAGTTAAGCTTCCAGGAGGCAGTTTGGTCCTTATAATCCAAGCAATCAGTGGTTGAGTTAAAACCCAAGCTTGAAGCTCCATATCCCTGGGTGGAAAGAGAAGCTGGGGACTGATTGAGATGGCTGGTAACTGCATTGGTACCCATGGGACTCAGTGTGGCCCCTGGTCCAGGAAGCTGGTGATGCATAGGGGTCAAATAAGATCCACAGTCCATGCCCCCAAAGTAGGAAGTTGAGCCAGCATATCCTTGACTATAACCTGAAGCCTGAGTATAGGTCATGGGATAGGACCTCTGCATGCAGGAAGAGGAGGTGGACAAGGGATCTGACAGTGGGGAGATGGAAGCTGGGCTCCAGATAGACACTGGAGCACTGCTGCTGGCAATGGTAGGGACTGAGGTGCTAGAGGGGGGAGTGAACTGGCCACTTGTTCCACTCTCTGAACTCACTTCCCGAGCTGGAGATGTCTTCTTTTTGGCAGGTCTCACTTTATTTTGACCTCCATTCTGTTGTTGCTGCTGCTGTTGGCGGCACTTTGCTCTTCGATTCTTAAACCATACCTTGAAAGGGAAAGAAAGTTCTTTAACATGGATTCAGTAACTCGTCAGGGACAAGAGTGGCTCCTAGACAGAAATCTGTCCTACACAGACAGATGAACTAAGTAGATACTCTCCCTGCTACTAGAGACCCATTATGAGGCACCCTCATATTTGCTTCTGGAGTTGGGGAGGCTCTATCTAAAAGCACTTGTCCCACCTTGTCCCCAGTGCAGAACAATAAATTTTTAAGAAAAAATCCCAAACCATATGGCTAAAAATTCTCCACCTCACTTTCTTATTTCTCCTTTAATAGACATACACATAGAAAAATTATATTTTTTGATGCATTCATGGTGGAATGTCTTTTGGAGGGAGACACAAGAGAGGGTGAACAATGTTGTTATATGCCAACAACAACAGCTTAAATTCAGACAGTCTATATTCCCTCTTCCAGGGATCCACAGATAATATGGAGATTGGTTCCATCACCTTATATTCTGTTTCTCCTAGAAAGACTTGCTTACAAAAGAAAGCTCAGAAGACATGATCCTGTTGAGAAAAGCTGTCTTAAAAGCCACTATTTGCTGAAAGGTTCTTTATGAATGGAGTGACTTGGATGTTCTCTTCTTTGAGCTCAAGGAGAGACCCCTCTATAATCTTCGAGGCTCAAATCTGTGCCTTCAGAGTAGTGCCACTCAGCCCATAGATGCCATTTCCTGTACTATGTTCACTGGCCTGTCAACCTCTGCCTACAACTCTGAAAATTCTCTTTACCAGCCCTGTTCACACTCTGTAATGAAGGAACAGTGTCTGGTGTGTGAGGGGGCTTATCAGAGAACTACTGGCATTTTCTGGGGTACAAGTCCTTAATTGTCCTCTTGAATGAGCTCTCCTTTTGATATTATAACTGTGGCAAAGTGGTGCCCCTAAGGCCACACTCAATGCCACCAACCATTCAGAGCCATTTCTTTTCTTCCAGTGAGGACTTTGATTCAATCCTCCCAAGTGCTAAAACTTCTTCCAACCCACTTTGAAAAGGCATTTTCTGCTTTGCAGTTCATGCTGATGGCTGGCAGTGTCACAAACTTGTCCTAGCTGAAGGAGAGACCCAGGTGTGTGTGTGGTTTAGATGCTAAACACTTTTTCCAGAGAACTCTGAATGGGGTTTGATTTCCAGGCAAGTCAGAGTTGATTTTTCCCTGTTAAGGAGGACTAAACCGAGGGAGAGGTGTGTTACTAGAGATATTGTAAAGGCATTTTATCTGCTAAATAACCTAGAACTAGAAAATTTGATTTGATCCCGAAGAAGTCAAACAAAATACATTTTTATTGTATGAACTTATTTAGTAAAAGCACCACCTGTTTCTCTTGCCTGGCTCTGTCACCAAATTTAGGTATGACCTTGAGCAAGTCATTTGCTCTGTTTGTTTAATCTATAAAAATATTTAGACCACAAAGGAGCTAAGATTCTTTCACCCCTCAAAGTCCAGGAATATAGGGGAGGATTTCCACATAGGGGAAGGGAAGAGCTAAAACCTTGCCACTACCTGAATCTCTGCCCACCAGAGCCCTAAGGACTCATGACAGTAGCTTAACTGACACTCTCATCTTGCAACCTGGACTGAGAGACTCTTGATGGTAGGACTAAATGAGAAGGGAGAGGCAAAAAAGGGGAGAAAGGAGATTAGTTTATTGGTCCCCATAGAGTCTCATAGAGTCTCTATGGGGACCAATAGTCTCATAGAAGTCTCATAGAGTCTTCCTTTGGTCCTAGCAAAGATCTAGGGCTCTCTGAGGTCTTCAACATACATCCCGATTGGGAGAGGGGTGGCACCGTCAGGAAAAATTGCTCAGATCTGCCCTACCTGCACCCTGGATTCAGGCAAGTTGATTTTCAGCGCCACTTCTTCCCGCATGAAGATATCTGGGTACCGGGTCTTGGCAAACAGCGCTTCCAGTACGTCTAGCTGAGCTCGGGTGAACGTCGTCCTCTCCCGCCGCTGTTTCCGAGGGGTGGCTGCGGGACAAGAAGCCCAGGGCCCTTTAGGGTGGGGGAGCAGTTTCTCAGTCACAGGGGTTTCCGCGGGTCCTCCGACTATCCCACCTTCCCCCCTCTTCTCCCCCCCGCCCCTCCCAACGCTCTCCCCTCCAGGGGCCTCGGCTCCGGAGACTCGGGACATACTGCCCTTTTCAGAGTAGCACCCAATTCTGAATGAGTTCGGAGATCACCCAGCCAGAGCATTACTTCGAAAGCTAACAAAACAAGCGGGAGAAAAAAAGCCCCAATCCTCCCAAATCCACCTCAAACCACAACACAAACGAAAAAGCCACTCGGTTAAATCAAAGCATCTCGGAGGACAGGAAGCTCGGATTGATCGGGCGAATCTGGATCCCGCTCCCTTGGCTTTTAGCCTTTATTCCTCCATCTTTGAAATGGGAACATAGTTCGTACTTTTATGAGGCTTAAAAAAACACACAGATCTGATCGGAAAGGAAAGCACCCGCATCTGCGGGAGTCACAACTTCCCCGGATTAAAGGAGAAGGAACTGGGGGTCAGGGGAGAAGTCCGGGCGAGGCGGGGAGAGCTGCAAAGGACGCACTAGAGAAAACTCCGCTTCTCCAAGAGGGCCCTTCGGAGGAACTAGGAGTGGAGTTATAAGCAAGGGCCTCGCCCCCAAGTGACAAGGGCAGTAACCTTTCTCACTCTACCCCAATGCGTGTCCACTAGTCACTCGAATTACGAATCAAGTGGCATGATTTTCTGCAACTGTTGCAGACCCACCTACTCGCTTCTTCCCAGCCCCTGTTCTCTTCTCGGTCAGTAAATGCCTGGTCTTCAATGCTTCCTAGCAAGGAAAACCCAGCAGGGACCTCACCAGGAGCTGGGATGGGGTCGGCATGACCTCCAAACCCAGGTATGGGGGGAAAAGGGTGTCACAACCCCGCGGAGCGGGCGTGGGGAAGGGCGGGGCAGGAGTGCGGGGAGAGCTCACTTACCCGGGTAGCCCACGGAGGGGTGCAGCAAGTCCATACCCGAAGTGGTCAGACTCAGCCCATTGACTGCGTAAGGTGGTTGCTTAAGATAAGACATCATGCTAAGGTTGTTTGTAGGTGCAAAGTCGGCCCAAATGGGGGAGACCCAGCCGGAAGATCTCGGTTCGCCTGGGGTGGACAGGTTCAGGGTCCTTGGTGGGTGGGTTTGCAGTGGTGGAACTAAGGGCAAAACAAACAAACAAACAGAGGTGCTGGTTTACTGCTTCGGAGGCAGCAGCTCTCTCACGTTCCACCACTAACTAAAAAGAGCCCGGGCTCCGCAAGGCAGAGGCTTTTAAAGGACTTGCAGACAACCCCCCTCCACCTCCACCTCCAGCTGCTCGGGAACTAGAGGGGGGATAGAGGGAGACCAGATAAACCTGTCTTCCCCACCCCCACCCTAAACTTAAAAAAAAAAAAAAAGACCCTAAGAAAGCAATTACAATCTGCCTTCCCCAAGAACAAAACCCCACGCCTTCAAATACACACATTGCATTCCTATCCCAACATTTGCATAGAACTCATTGGCTGGCACTAGCTAATTGTCTCAAACAAAACTTGATTGGGGCCATTTGCAGAGACAAAGAACTCTTTGGCTAAATAAATAATGCTGATAACAAAGCCCATTGGTGAGAAACAAAGAAACAATTCAAGAAATCTACCTCTCCCCAGACTGTTGCCTTTCCATGACAGAGATTTTAATTATCTTAGCTTTTTACCACTTTCAACTGCTGCGAACCTAAAATGTCAGTGCATTAAACATCTAAAATACCAACTTGCTAAACAACAAACTTGAGAAAACTGCCCAACCATTATTATTCCACATTTAAAGTCATTTCCAGTAATCATTTTCACCTAATTAGTAGTCTGGATAATTAGATTTCGAGGTAAGTAACAGATTTATTAGGGTTTTGGAGAACCTTGATTATATGTGTCTAAAACAACTAAAGCTAAACAAACAAGTATTTAACTTTTAAGCGACATCCATCAAATATTTAAACATGCTGCAAAAAAGTGTTCAAGATTGGCATAGGGCTTGCCGGAAATTCTGAAGTAAAGTTAGAATCTCACCAATCAGATAATGACAGGCCCCAACATTTGCAAGTAGAAAGGGTGCACATTTGTAGTGCAAGCCGATTCCATGTTGAATTTGATGTGTGGAAGCTGCAGATGCTGCAAGAGGAGGCAAATTTTCCGACAGTTGGGTGCTCAGCAGCAAAGTTTCCTGTTAACTGGAACTGGCTTTTGCACATTTTAGTTTTGAAGAAAACAGATACATAAACACCCAAAGTTGTGAAACTAATGCAATTTCTCCCCACTTTAAGAAAATGAGCTGGGAGGTGGGAGGGGAAAGGAAGAAAAAAAAAGTTATTTACTTTCTCTAGTTGAATTCTTCCTGCCTCCTCCCAGTACAGAGATTCAAAATAGATGTATACATTAGCTAGCAGTTTGCAGGTCTGCTTTTATTTTCCTAAAATGTGGCACTCATCCTGCAAGGATCTCTCCTTTGAAACTTTGACACTATGGGACATTTCCTCAAAATGGCGGATAGAAGATTAGCAGTTCTCTCTTACTTTTACCAAGGTCTTAAATGAGTTTTAAGGGCGTTAGATTTTCATATTTATATTACTTAAGACATGGAGGCACAAAGTTCCACTAATGGAACTCAGTTATTGGGACTTCTTCATGATTTCAATTCAGAGCACAAGTCATGCTTTTTCACCCTAAGATATAATTTAATGTAATTTTATAAATGTCCTTCTTGGAGGAATTGGTATTATTAATCAGTAAAACTAATGCAGTTGCTCCTACAAAGAATTTGTTTTGTATTCTTCTCTTTTCAGGATGCAGTTTATTTAGAGGCTATGAAAGTAACATCGCTTTAAAATACGATCATTTATTTGTTTCAATAGCCCCTAAGCTGGAGTCCTTTTTTTTGTTGAATACATTACTACCTTGGAAAGTTCTGAACTGCTATAGAGAAAGCTAGCCATAAAGTACACACGAGAAATATGGAAGTGTTCTTACATGTCTAGCTCTCATCCAATTAGAAATGCCTGACACATCATACAATAAAGTAACACATTCCAACATAAAAAGCAGTAATAGAAAGCAACAGGACCGAGAGCCTTCTTGGAGTTCCTTTGCCCTTGCCCATCACCAAATGGCTAAAATTCTCAGGATAGACTATTTTCACTTTGACTACTGGATCCACCTTTAAAAGAGAAAGAGGAAAACACAAAAACAAAAACAAAACCACGGGGCACTCTCAACTACCAACAGAGGTATTCCCTACCCCAAGAAGTGGCCGTGGGCCCTTCTCTCTAACTTTCGAATCCCTCTACGGACGCCTGTCCCCCTTCCTCTCAAAGCAGTGGAGAAGAGGAAAAAGAAATACCCTTTCAGTATGACCGCTCACGAGGCGAGGTGGCCTCAGGAGAACTCATGCCTAGGAGGAAACGGCGGTAGTGCGGTGAGTCCCAGCAGCCGGTCGGCGCCCGCACCCCCGGGCGCAAGTGGCTCGGTCCGGCGTCCCTGTCCGGCAGCCCCGCAGCCCCGCAGCCCGGGCGCCCGAGGTCCCGCTCCACTGCCCGCGTCGGCCAGCGCAGCCTTATATCTAACGGTCAATTCGTGCAATCTGTCGCTTCCCCCTCCCCCCACCTTGTTTTTTTTTTTCTTCCAAGAAGCCCATCTACCAGTTGCTGTGTCCTCGCTCAATAATAATTACCTCGTCCGAGAATTAATTATAATAAATGTTTTCTTGATAAACTAACGAGATAATCCGAGGGGCACACGTCCCTTAATTACAGGCCGCCGTGCTCAGCTCTGCTTCTCGTCCTGGCTGATTAATTTTCTGCATGATGGAAAGGAAACAAAACTACGCGGACTGGTGACTGTGCGGCTGGGACAGACGACGGAGAGGGCCAGGAAGGCAAGAAGGAGGAAAGAAAGAAAAAGGAGATGTACGGGCACCGCAGAAAACAGCAGGCGCTGGCCTCTCCCCCGCAAACTCGAGTGAAAGTTTCTGGCCTCAGGGAATCAAACAACTCTGCCACCCGCGAGGGAGGGAGGAAGAAACGTGCCAAAAGGGTTGGCCTTGACTATTAATTATCGTTAGGAGAAAGCCCGGGAGTTAGCTCTGGAAGAAGCCTGGGTGTCTACCTTACTTTGGGGGAGGAGTTTCCTCTCAACTCCTCTGGTGCTAATAACTTTCGGTGGCTAGAAAAAGTCGCGAGGTGAGCAGGAGAAATGCTGATGGAGGGCCATATTACAAGGAGCGGCTTCCCCTCCCTCCCCCAAGTAATCTTCCACTGCCGGGTAGACGAAGTTCGGCCTTCTCCGCACACCACCACTGTCTGTTAAGGGGTAATTCTGATAGAGCACTTGGGTTTCAAATTAAAAAAAAAAAAAAAAAGTGCCCTGAAATCGAACATATGCTTTCAATAGTCACTTGAATGCATCAACACGACGACTTCTTCGGAGTTTGCGGCGCGACACGTCGCTCAGGCCCAGTGTTGGCAGAGACCCTCTGTTGATTCTCGCTGGACAGACAGAGCAGAGGCTGTGCCTCTGCGAACCGCTGGATCCCGGCCCGGCCCGGACCCACAACCCTTCAATGTGCGCGAGCCTGAGAGTGCAAGAGCGCGCGGGCGGGCCCCACCGCTGCCGCAGACGGAGTACAGCTGAGGGACCGAGATCCCCAGCGGAAGGATTCCCGTCCCCAGCCCGGCTGCGGCCTCCGGCGGAGCAGGGGCCCCTCGCCACCATTTCTGCACTCCCCAGGTGCGCGCGGAGGGCTACGCGGAGCGCACACCAAAGCATCCTCGGCAAAGTCACATTGGAAAACCACACTTCCTCGCTGCCTCGGCCTGGTGACCCAGGTCTAGGATCACGACTACCGTGTGTGGTAGGGGGAGGGGAGCTGCACTCCCAGGGATTGAGGTGGGGGGTGTGATTAAAAAAAAAAATACGAGAAAGGGAAGCCTTTGGAAGATGATGAGAACAGAGCTGTTCTTGGCTTTGGAAGAGGCGAGCAAAAAAGGAGAGGCGAGCTCTGGGGTGGAGGAGACGCCGGCGCTGCCCGCCTCCTGGGTTAACCGCTCGGGTTTCGGTTCACGTTCTTTAGGGGTAATCTGGGGGTTTGAGAGGCGGCTGCCGGTCCCAGCCGACCCGCAAAAGAGTTGGTCTTCAGGCCCAAGGGCCCAAGGAAGCCTCTACCCTATTATTATTATTATTATTATTTTTAACCCACCCACCTAGCTACATCTGCATCTTTTTGTCTCGGGCTCTAAAAACATCCTTGGGATCAATCCAAACGACCCCAACCAAACGTGGGGGCCAAAAGATCGAAGGCAAAATCCCAGAATGGCGTGGACATAAAAACCCACAAACAACCCCCCTCCCAAACGCCCCAGATTAGATTCGCAGGATTTCGACGATTTGCAGTAGTGGCGACCCCCGGGAGCACACTCCCTCCCGCCCTCCCACTCCCGCCCTCTCTCCAGATTGTCAATTTTTCTCAATGATCGTTATTACACTTCAAATAAAAGAGAAAAAAAATACATCGGGCTTCAGATGAACTCCACGTTCGCAGTGGTGCATGGGTCGGTCTATTGGAGGTCGAGGGTGATGACAGACAGAGGGATACATCGATATGGATATAGACAGACAAGACAAACGGACACTTACCTTACAGCCGCATTGGAGGTTGGGGGGGGGAAATCAAATTATCCTTCAAAATCCCAAATATCCAGCTATCCTAAAAGAAATGAAGAGTATTCAGTTAGAAACCTTGCAGTCTTCACCCTTCCATAAAAGTCGAACACAACCAAAATATATTATTTTTTTTTCCAGAGAGAACAGAATATGAAGAAAGTGCCTGAGTTAGAAAGGCGTGCGCCCCTCTAAGATACATACAAAGTAGACGTGGTGAGTGAGGGCGGCTGTAGCGATTTTTATTTTTAATAACAGTGGAGGCTGAGTTGGAGCTGAGGTCGGTTCCGCTCTCAGGGAGATTTGCTGAGAAAGCGCCTCTCTGGCAACTTTTTGACGCAAACTCTCCAACCAATGGCAGGGAGAGAATGATTGACACATCTAAGCCAGAGGGAAAATAATAAAAACACACAACAGGGGGAGGAAAACAGGCCTCTGCTGCACGGGGGGACGAGCAGGCAACAAATCCAGGCCTCCGACATTACCAGAATGTTCTTGAAAGACACTGGGCTCCGCTTAAAATATACATTATGGGCCGGCGCATGTGAACTAATTGTATAATTAAAATGATGGACAGGGAGGCCTCCCCTTACCTTCTTTCCCTCATATTTCTTTACACTCCTTTCTTGTACCCTTTCCTTTTGGTTTTAATTTTATAAAATAACAAACAATTTAAGCTAGGAAGATAAAAATATTTAAGACTGGAGAAGGGTGGGTGTGAGAGAGAACTGGGTTCTCCCTCCAACACTAGCAATAAGTACGAATCAGAGACAGAAAGCAAGCCATACTGAAACTTAAAAAGAGTACGTCCTCTCAAACAGAGCCAGACCACCTTGGGGCTAGAAAGAGTGAAGGAAGGAGGCCTGGGAGTGAGTTGTGGACCTGCAGGGAAGATGGAGACAGACACCCAAGCCAAAGAACAAACTATTCAAAACAAGACAAAACTCGGCGTCCTCTCTCTTCTTTTTAAGTCCTTATAAATATCCCCTGGTCCCCGAGAGCGGGAGATCTAGTCTCCGGGTTTCAGTTCAGTGTTTTTGGAGTGGAGAAGCCCACGGAAGGCTATAAAAAGCACGAGCCCCGAAATCTAACTCCAAGGCTGGTTGGGAGGAAGCAGGAGGGCCCGGGTCAGGCCTCGCGGGTGCGGGTGTGGGCGAGAGCCTCCGCTGGAAACAGTTTCTGCATTAGAACAAACGCCACCCAACTCCCAAGGCTGCGGAGCCTCCCGGAGCTCACCGGGTTGGCGCCCCGAGAGACCAGGTCTGAGAGCTGGGAGGCAGGGAGGTGTTGGTACCAGGCGACCCCAGCCGGAGAAAGCTAACCTCAGCCCCACTTTTCCGCCTGGCAGAGAGCGAGGATCCGATAGCTTTCCCACCGATCGAGTCCCTAGAAAGGCAGAAACAGATTGGGCGGAGTATCGGGTGGTAGGGGGACAAATGTAACTACTGAGTGTGTGCACGGGGGTTGGGTGGGGGTGGGGCTGGCGGGAGCACAAGACAGCTCTCTACCTTCACAAGTACCAGTGCAGGAAAAAAAAAATAAAATCTCTTTCTAAACACCCCCACCCACCCACCACCACCACCACCACCACCACCAGGGCAAGTGGGCCCAAAGAAACAGCTCGCTGCCTTTAATTTGGGGACCTATGTTAATGAAGTTGGTAATTAATTCGTCGCTTTGTTGTCGGTTCTTATACTGTATGTGTAATCAAATGTGGCCGTCCTTGGGATTTACAGCAATTAACGAATTACGGGAGTGCGCACGAGGCAGCAAGCTCTCAGCAGCCGGGCTGGGCTGCGGCTCCGGCTCGGCCTAGGGCTGGGCACTCTGAGGCCGAAGCCCGACTCGCAGGTGTCTCTAGAGGTTTGGGCCCCGGCGGCCCCACGAGTCCCGGAGCGGCCCCGGGCCCGCCCTGCTCTTCCCGGGCCCTCCGCAGCAGCTCCAGTCTGAGGAAACCCGCTGGCTGTCGCGTTCCCAGGAGTCACGACTTTCTGGGGGCCGGGCTGGGGGGGGGAGGGTGAGTACGGACCTTTTAAAATCACCCCTCCCCCACGGTGCTGAAACACCTGGCGACTGCCCCTCAGGCCTTTAATTTGGGAAGGGAGAGAGGGAACAAATGCCCCAGGCAGTCTGTCCTCGGTGGCGCTGGCTGTTGAAGTCCAGTTCGGGTACTCTTGGTCAGAGTCACCACGCTTTCGATCAAGGAAGGTCAAATCCATGCCGGTCACCCGAATCAGAGTGTCCCTTCCTACCCAAAACCCCGCCAACAAACGACAGGGTTTCCCCAGTTTGATCATAATGATGTTTAAGGCATCAAAGATGGAAAAAGAAACATGAACATTGAGGATATGGCTCAGGGAGGCCTTGGGGACAGTGGGGGTGGGGTGGGGTGGAGAAATATTAGACCACACGCTTGTGACTGGAAAAAAAAATGGATTGGGAGATCTTTCTGTTGTAGGGTCCAGTATCGTGGGAAACCTCTCAAGTCTGAAGTAGAGGTTTGGGATGTCCTCTAAGATGACCCCGGGCAGCTGAGCCTCCCTGATAATTCCGGGGTTCTTTTAGGGGTAGGTTTCTTCGCGATGGGGCGTGAGAGGGCTTCCCCCTTTTCCGCTACCCGCAGCAGACAGCTCCCGCTTCTCCTTTGCCCTCTAGTCTTAACTTCGCAGAAATACGGTGCCAATAAACCACGAGTTGGAAATGGACAGTGTTAAATAAACAAGGGTCTCTTTAAAATTCTCATCCACTTCAGATGTCTAAAGTAAGATTGTGATGATTTTGTCACGGTTTGGTAAATTTACCCCTTTAAGAGGCTTTCATAAATCCCAGAACACACCTTCAGCCAGATTTGAATATAGATTTAGGTTTTAAAACCCAGAAGCTGGAAACACCGCTTTATCAAAGAGAATTTCCCTTTAGCTTAGCAATGTGCTGAAGCTCTTAAAAGATTGGATCTGAGAGAGAGAGCGAGACAGACAGAGAGAGAGAGAGAGACAGAGAGGAGAAAGAGAACTAGAGACAGAGAGATTCAGACAGGGAAAAAAAAAAAAAAAAAAAGACTTTCTTTTTCTTTCTAGAGGAATTCTGCCCAGACTCTGCAGCAGTTGGTAGCAGGCAAGCTTTCTCCTGGGTGTCGCCTGGAAAGTTGCAAAATTGCTCTTCACCTGTAAGAACATGCTCTTTATCTTCCAGTCTCTTCTTGTCAATTTGGAAATTGCAGACAGCCTGGCTCAGGTACAGTTTCCACAAACCCTACTCTAGGTCAGGACAAAAGCCACTGGCTTTGGGGGAAGGGGGGCTGGGCTGTTTCACTGAAAACCTTAGAGGCTTGGTGGGAGGAAAAGAGTCCTTGGATGAAAACTTCTAACTCTTGATTTTCAGTAAGTTCTTAAACTTCCCATATACTTACTATCTGCTCATTGTATTTCTTTTCTATGGGTTTAACTCCCCCCCCCCCGTTTCTGTGTTTTTCAATTTTTTTTCAATCAATCTGACTTTTGGTAGCATGCTTTGTGCTTTTAAACAATTTTCATTAACATGTGGATGGTTTTTAATTGCCAAGTGTACAATTATCTTGCTAAGCATATGACATATAAGTATTCAGAAGTGAAATTAAGAAAACAATACACAAGGAAGCAAATTATTTGTCAAGCTTGCATGCAGTTTCTAGAATATGGCTGGTATTCATATTTTGAAATCTAAGTTCATGTTTAGCATTAACTGGGCTTCCTTTCTTCATCCCACATGCCTGGCCAGTTCAAAATACTTCAAACTTTCCTCCAAGTTTATTAACTATGAGGGAGGGTTAAGTTGGGGGAGGGGGGAAGAGAGACAGAGAGGTCCCCGTTCTTCTAGGCTAATTAAAAAAAGAAGAACAAAACCCATATTCCGTGAGAACAACCTCTCTGGGGAAAAGGGGACAGTTAGATGCTCTGAACACCCACTTTGGAAATATGAAGATTAATTTCCAATCTTTTCAGCAATTCAGTGGACAGTGAGGGACCACATTTTGCCTGAAATCTACCACGGTCTTTAGAAGGAAGTCATTTTTCATTAAGTTTTTAAGACATGACTTTATTACAAACTTTGCCAAAATCAATAATAACCACAATTTAATATTGGCCATGCAAGCCGAATTTGAGGGGAAATGTAAGGCAACCGATCACTTACGAACTAAGCTTGGGTTGTTCACTCCCTGCATTACCGTCGCCTTAGAAAAGAGAGTAAAGGAGAAAGAAACAACTTCAAAGATAGGATTGTGCTGTCTTGATAAAAGAGCAGGAGGCAAACTCCAAATGCAAAAAAAAAAAAAAAAAGGAAAAGAGGACCATGTTGTTCCGGAATGAAACGGATTAAGATTGTGTGACAAGTGCAAGATGTGGGGCTGTGAGACATTTATGAGCTGAGTGTGAGCTGGGAGCTATGCATCTGTCCCTGGGAGTGTGGGGACCAAGGGTGTGTACAGAGCAGGGTTAGAGTGAGGGATAGGAAAGAGTTCTGTGAGTGTGAGAGATGAAACGTGTGTGTGTGTGTGTGTGTGTGTGTGTGTGTGTGTGTGTTGGAAGGGTGTGGATGGGAATGTGGATGGATTGATGAAGGGTGGTAGCTGTCAGTTTACATAATTTTCATCTCCTGGTCTTGAAGTTTCCTTGAAATCAATTCTACTGCAGGCAGCAGCCTTGAGCTTACAGAGGTGATATAAAACAACCATTACAGTCCAATATCTTGCCTGTTTGCAAACTTCATTTAAAACTGGCGGAAAAAAGACCCAGGAATGGTTTTGTAAGAAAGGAAAAAAAGAAGAAAAGAAAACCACAGTGAAGCTTTAAACTAGTTTGGATAAATCTCTAATCTTTTATTTGTAACCTTTTACAAGCTTTATTTCCTGTATATGAAAAGCTTCTTTTATACGGGCACGACAGACTTTTCCTTTGGATTTTTAATTAGAGCCCATCAATTGTAGCCATATTTAAGAATCAATATAAAGTAATCCTTCGAGATGGGATAAGGTTTTAATCGAAAATCTAATTTCCCACTCTTTGCAGATCATTTTAAGGGCTGGTTGATTAAAAAAAAAAAGTTCAACATTTAAAAGACATGACACCTAAAACCTGGAAAAGATCATGTCTACAAGAAACCAACTTATATTGTCCTACAAAGAAAAAGTCTGGCTGTTGAAGGGAACTTTTTTCTTCCTCTTAGAATTTCACTTATTTATTTATTTATTTTTTAAATGCTACTCTCTAAGGTGGCTCCTCAGAGAGTGTGTTCACATTGAATGGGGAGGAGAAAAGAGAGAAATTGTTCCAAATAGTATTTCATGTGCAAAAGATAGTAACCTAAATTTTTTATCAACAAAGAAAACAGATCTTGACAGATCCTTTTCACTACATGCTCATCAATTCCCAAGGTTAGAGACTGAATAACACACTTTTCACTTTTGTCCATAGATATAAACTTTCTACCTTAATATCCAGGAATGAATATTTCTGACCAGCTTCAAAACTTCAATTATAGAATTTAGATATTTTTTTACAATGAAAAAGTAGCTTATCACAAAAGGCATAGAATTTTATACAGTTCTACCAGAATTTGTTAGCTTTCAATTTGTCTACAAATATATATATATATATATACATTTTTTTTAAAAAAAAAAAAAGGAGAAGAAGAAGAGAAAGAAAAATGAAAGAAAGGAAGGAAACAAAAACTAATTGTAGATGCATAGTCTGGACACTTTTTCTCCTGAATGATCTCGCCTGAGGTATTTGTTCGAAAGCTTCACATAACCTAAATATGCACAGTATATTTTCAACATTCTCTGCTTTAGTTTGAGATCTACAAATCATCTGTAAATTAGAAAGACCCCCCCACAGACACACATACACACAAGTTTACAGAAGTATTTTCAGTCACTGTACTTGTTTTTATTATTATATCTGTTAAATGCATTTGAAAAAAATGAACTCATCGTGTTTGCTTTTTTAAAATCTGAACGAAGTGGCTTTGCACATGTTTGATACCCATGCTTTTATCTGCAGAAATTTCAATTTATTTAAAAGCCTGGCGTTTAATGCACGACATGACCGCATGAATTTTAGAGAAACCCTCTTGTATTTCTCCGTAATCGCGTCTAATGAAAACCTGGGATTTTCCATTATTAAAAAAAAAAAGTGAAAATATAATGCATCTTCATTAGGAAAATTGACTGCTGTGCTCACTACAGTTCTTAATTGAAAAGGCAACCTATTTTAATGGTGTGGTTGAGAAGAAGATTACATACTTTATCCAAACACAAAGACAATTAATAATGAGAAGCAGGCTGCTGCCATTAACTCTAATGCAGTTGCATCAATGTCAGTGAAAAGTGCTCATACCTGAGATACACGGTGCATACTCCCCCGGCTCCCTCCTTCCCCAATTCACCCACTCCTTATTTTGGGTTTCTTAAGGTGCAAAGCGCCAGGGCTGGCTGTGGTCAGGCGGGCTATTTTCGGACAAGTGCTGCGCGGGGCTGGTCGCCCGTGCCCGCGGGTCGCTGGGTCCCGGGCTGCGCCGCCCCGCCCGAGGCGCCCGGGTTGCTGGGCTCTAGCTCAAACCTTGCGCCCTCCCGCCTGCGCGCGCGGAGCGGAGTGAGGGCGGCTGCGGCCTCAGAGCGCTGGAGGATTTGGATGCTCAGAGCCACCTGGTACATTTTGAGAAGTTTAACGAAGCAGACTGTGCTACCTCGGAGACTGGGTTCTGCTCTGATTCATTTATGGAAAAGTTATGGTGGTGATGGTAGGGATCTTGTAAAATCGAGAGTGTGTTTGGAGAGGACCGTTGAGCGCACATGGTCGTCTGGCCAATTAACCAAGTTTTTTTAAAGCGTCCCCTCTCCAGCTCTCGGGCCAGGGGAGCAAAGGGTGCGTGCCTGTGTATGTGTATGTGTGTATGTGCGCGCGCGCGTCTGTGCGCGCGCGTGTCTCTGTATCTGCGTGTGTACTCGCAAGCGCGTGTGTTTTGGGGAAGAGGGGCATTCCAATTTTTTCTTAGACCCTATCACGTCCTCACTGTAGGCTGGAAGGAGATCGCCGCGGTCTCTGGGCTTTGCTCTGGTGGACTAGACACGGCCTGTTGAGAACACGCGCGGGCAGCCTTAGATGCATGGCGGCTAGCTGAGATAACCAGCTCCGGAAGGGAAGACCCTGAGCTCTCGCCCTTGGAGCGGAACAAGCGGCGACACTTGGTCCTGGGCCTGGTCCAGTGGTCGCCAGCGTTCCCAGAAGGGCGCGAGTTGCCATCCAAGTCCTCATTTCCCAAAGCGAGTACAGGTTGAGGAAGGGGCAAACTCTCAATCTTGGTCCTTAGAAAGATACTTTGGTGTTCTTGCTTGGCCTCCTGGAGCACCTGGAACCAGCTCTGGTCCTCTCCCTTCCATAGTGCCATAGTGCCCTCTTCAAGTCCGGGCTCAGGTAGCTAAGGAAGTGCTGTCTCCCATCAGTATCACCCTCTTCCTGCTTCCCAATCTCCACCCTGACCCAGTGTGGTCCAGGGCACTGCTACAGGCACATCCAAGTCCAGTCCATCACTTCCCATCACTAGAGAACTGGTGGGGAGAGCACACCTTTGGGCTGTCATAAACAGCAGCTATTGATAGGGCCTGGGCCTGAGGAAGGTGTCTAGGAAAGAAGAGAGAGAAGCAGGTAGTTAGACTTCTGAGACTGCCCTAAAGATACTTGCACATATCCACCCTCATGTTGAAGGAAGATCCCATTCTCTAAGGGCCAACTAGACACACTCTAGTTTGAGTGCTAGCCTCACAGGAAAGCTCCTTCCCCCATATGCATGCTTCCCTCTGCAGCCCTCAGTTCCCTCAGTCAACCTTACCCCATTCATCTACAGACTTCCTGAAGTCTGAGCACCTTTGTGCTTCTGTCCATGAGCTGGGTTAGGGAGCCTCTCAAAGGCTCCTAAGACAAGAAGGCCTGGAGTTTTCCCAGAAGGCTCAGGCTCTTCTCCCTTCCTTAGGGAAGGTGGATTTCTAGAACATTGTAACCTCTCTTTGGTGAGAGCTAGCTATCAACTATTTGTGATCCAGGAACCTTCTCTCCTCCTTCCCCACCTCAATCTATGATGAGCCTCCCTGCAAGATGCACAGAGAGCTTTTCCTGTTTCTTTCAAATGCATTTTTCAGATGGCAAAAGTTGAAGTATTTATCACCCAAAGCCTGGCGTCTGCTTTTGGAGAGGCCGTGTGGGTCAGGTCTCCAGACTAGTGAAAAGGAGTTCTCTTTTAGTATAGCTTGAACTCTGGATGTCACTTGAAAAACAACATAAAAGCAACAACAGACTCACTTGTATTCGTGGATCTATTTCTTGGCATTTAACCTATGGATGCTCGGAGGCATCTTTATTAGCATGTGTCTGACTTTGGATAGCCACTCAATAATGACATTCCTAATCATTTATTGAATACCATTTAAGCTAATTCAGCAATGGAAGTAACTCTCAGCTTAAATGGCAGTTTCCTGGCAGCTTATCCAACTAATGAACAAACATAAAGGGAAAGATATAATTGCTTCTAATACTTATATGACAATTAGAGCCATCACTTAAAGGACATACGTATCACATCAATTTTGGACAGTATGTTTTGGGTTATTTTTGGAAAAGCAGCTTACCTTTGGTTTTATTCTCTTGTATTTGATGCACAGAATATGTCAGAGAAACAGGTATAATCTGTAGATATTGAGTATCAAAAGAATCATGGGCTTGAATTTATCCTGATCTTTTTCTACTGTTTCAACAACAAAACAGAAGATGCAAAGGCTTGGGTGAAGACTTTTTCTAACAAAGAGACAATCTGTAGACACTAGAAATTCACCAAGGAATAGGTCATCTCAAGTAAGTCTTTTTCTGTGATAAACAAAACAATTCTATTATCTTTAAGAACTGTTTTTAAATGTTCTAGTAGTTGGCACTGTATAGATACAACCTCAGTCAATTATAGAATCTTATTAAAAGATATTCCAACAAAAACAAAAAACATTTTACGTTAGACTGTACAGTGAATACATTTATTTTTCATGTGCAATATTTTCCATTGAATGTCTGATTTATTAAAAGATGTGTGATTATCAATCCAAGAAGTATCCAGAGAAAAATTATTTTTTAAAATGTGGGTTGTAATATGAATTCACATTCATTCATTTTCCATTTGATCAGCATAGATGAGGCCTATCATGTAGTAGGCAATTGTCAGGAATTGATTATCTCATAGAGACCCATGTTCAGGACTGGGAACTAAGTTTCTGTTTTTTTTTTTTCATTTCAAAGCAGACAGTCAAAATACACATTCGATGTAAAAGTTTACGTTAGGCACCTTCTTCTTCTGGACCAAAGTTAACCTTGGGGAGATCTGTCAGTTGCTCAAGGTTTGGAGCTCCACAGCAGTGTTTCTGGGGAGAACTATAGGAGTTGTTTGCAGAACCAAAGTATGTGACTCTTAATGTTCAAATTTGATTAGTTTCTAAACAATAAAATCAGAAAGCAACTGAGTGTATGATTTATTATGTATTAAATTCTCTATTCCCCAGTAGAAGATACTTTTATAGGAATAAAAACAAACTTTAGATTTAAGTCTATATTATTCTTTTAGTCAATGTCTAAAAGATATGTATGTACCATCATTATATTCTATTTTTAAGAGAATGCAAAAATGTATTCAAAATAATTATGAATATGATATACTTTTTAAAACCCTCTTTCTGAGCTAGGAATAGTTATTGTACTTTTATTTGTTTGGGGCCATTTTAGCTTCAACTATTTGCCAATTTTGGATATGGATGAGTTTTATTTCCCTTGAAATTTAGAATTTCCTATGTGACAACTTTGTTTTGAATACGGTTTATTTAAGTCAAGTTTCTCTTCCCTTTTTTTTTATTTGAATCTTATCTACAAAACAAATATTATTGTGAATTTTTTCTTAGGTTGTTGATAGAATTATTGAATGTGGTGATAAAATGACAGATTAGAACTGAGTCTCCATAGAGGTGGCCAGGGTATATAGCCTTCTTTTTTCTAATGAACTCTGGCAGAAGGAATTAAATGCTACCTCTTATAAAGCAATCTGCCTCATCTATGTGTCTTTGGACACTGAGCTCTGTCCTTACCCATAGTTGTTTTATCTTATGGGCATGATGTGTGAATCATGGCATCCATCCATAGCCTGTGGTCTATAAAGAGGTCACATTAATTAATTTTCTTTTTTAAAAAAATTTTAAAATAAATTTTAGTTGTAGGTAGACATAATGCCTTTATTTATTTATTTTTTAAATGTGATGCTGAGAATTAAACCCAGTGCCCCACCCACTCTAGTCGAGCACTCTACCACTGAGCCACAACCCCAGCCCCTGATTAAAGTTCTTCATGCAAATTATGGAGAAGGTTGTTGTTGGTGGTGTTTTGTCAAATCCTAAAACATCCAAAACCTCATTTTTTAACTTTCCGCATTTGGCCTTGAATTTCTTTCACAGTTAAGAGGATCCGAGAGCCCCTTTGTTTCAAAGCTGCTTATTTTGGTGTTCAAGGTGTGAGTTTGTTCCAGGGACTGCACTTAAGATTTTTAAGTGCCATAAATTCTTCAAACTAAGCCTCTATAGTGCTTACACCACCTTCCCAGTTTATATTGGGCAACCTTAAGAATTAAAAACAAAGTTTCCATGAGATTAGACAGCTATTTATATTATAAATATGGATTTATTAAATTTAACCGACAAAGTGGTATTGCAAGTAGAAGTGAAAACACAGGCTTAAATTAAATAGAACATTTAATTTCCAATTCTCTGTGCAGGTGGGGTATGAAATAGAATGCTAGTGTTACTGATGCCAGGATGCATGCCTATTTTTGTGCTTCCATAAGGAAGGTAGGCAATGGAAAAGAATACTTACTAAAGTACGACAGCATTTGTGTATAGATTCATTAGCTTAAGGAGGGCAGTGCTTGCCTTATGGAAGACAATGAGTCTCTTGATACCCAAAAGGTGTATGAGAAAGATGGTGAAATGAAAAGGAGATGTGAATCCAGACACTCCATCAGCAGCCGTACCCTGCGACAGACCCAGAGGCAACTCCAAAGCCACCAGGGCAACTGCCTGTTCAGTTTGCCAAAGAGCCAGATGCTGTTGCTTGGAAGAATCTCTTCCACAGCTTGATGTCTGGGTCCTGTGATTGCCATCCAAAGAACAGTGGTGGGGCATGCTGGGATGAATGCAATCCCGGCATCCCACGACAGTGTTTTCTTTTTTTAAAAAAAGAGTCATTTTTAAATTGAGTAAGTTTTAAGACTGACATTTTATTTTAGGAATTTTAGAAGGAAAAATGGAGGGTAAGAGCACAAGTCAAGGCTATGTGTTTGGAAAAGTAAATCCTCTTAAAACTTAATTTTGCTTATGGGTCATATTTAGTTATCCCATGAGGATTGAGACATTTAGAAAGAGACAAAAGACCATCCATCATTCACAGTAATGGAATAAATATCACTGTAATCTAGAAGAATGGTGATGTGGAAAGTATTTATTATTTATGTTATTACCTGTGGTCATTTATAATATTTATTCATGTGAAATAAAAGTAAGATAGTTAGTGTTAGTTTTACCATAGAATTTTAATTGTAGATGCCACTGGACGTTTGTTTAAATTTTAAAAAAGTGATAAGAAAAATGATTAGTGACTTTTAAGGGGAAATATCATGCCTGCCTGAATCTCTGATGAGTCACTGACAACTCTTCTTACATATCACCAGTGGATTCCCATGAAGCAACATATCTTCTTTTCAAAATGTGTGTTAGTATTTGCTGTATTATAACTGGGTAAATAATAGAGGCTGTCTTTGAATCATTCAGACCACTTCAACAAATGAACATAATTTGATCCCAGTGCACAACCAAAATCTATATTCTTTTTATGTAATCTTTTTTTTTGTAATTATAGGAATTTTTTTCTTAATATTCCCAGACTTTGTTTAATAGCCTGATTGTAAGTGCCAGAATGCCAGAGTAAATCTGTAATTTCTTTAATCATTGTGATCAATGTGAATCAAGCATGATTAATGCAGTCAGGGTACAAGGTAATGGTTAAAGAGATAATCAAAATATTTGGATAGCAATAACTTACTTCAGAGCAGTGTTTCTCAACTAGGGGTGATTTTGCCTCCCAGGAGACATTTGGCAATGTCTGGAGACAGTTTGGGTTGCCACAACTCTCATCTGCTGGGTAAAGATCAGGAATGCTGCTCCATACCCTGTAATGTAGAGGATAGCTACCCATGGCAAATAATTATCTGGCCCAACATGTTAATAGTGACAAGCCTGAAAAATTCTGAATATAGATAATATTGTTGTTATTTTAAAAAGTGTGCTAACTACCAAATAGCTAAATAGTTTCAGTAATACAGAAGAAAAATAAACTTATTCAAACACACACACACATTTATATATTTATTTATTTGGTACTGGGGATTGGACCCAGAGGTACTTTACCATTAAGCTATGTCCCTAGCCTTACTTTTTTTGAGACAAGGATATTACTAAGTTGCTTAGGGCCTCACTAAGTTGCTGAGACTGGCCTTGAATTTGCCATTCTCCTGCTTCAGAGTCTTGAGCTGCTGAGATTATAGGCATGTACCATGTTGCTCAGCTTGTTCAGATATTTGTCTATTTGGGATCATATAGACAAGACATAAAGCCATCATATTATTCTTTCTTTCTTTCTTTCTTTCTTTCTTTCTTTCTTTCTTTCTTTCTTTCTTTCTTTCTTTCTTTCTTTCTTCTTTTTTGGTAAATTTTATACTGAGGAATGGTTCAGGGGTGCTTTACCACTAAACTACATACCCAGTCATTTTTTTTTTTTAATTTTGAGACAGTGTTTGTTCTTCAATGCTATGTATGCAGAATATAAGCAAGTGCTAATATTTTTTTCTTAATTCAGGTGTTCATGCTTCAGGGCTAAACTTGCTCAACAGGTCATACCTTTGCCTTAGTTAAATCTATGGGTGAAGATACTGCCACTGGGCAAGACGAAGGTGGTGGGTACAGTTATCAATGGGCCTCATGGATCTAGGCAGGGAGACACAGGCACAGAGGCCTTGCTAGAGAATGAAACCAACACAGAAGGGTGGGAAGAACTGCCAGAAGGTAGAATAGTCCAGTTTGGACAAATTACACAAGAAGGGGACAAATGGAAGTTAATGGAATAAAGCATAACGTGGAAATAACAAACGGAACAGCAATGAGTTTATATTAGCATCTGAGTGATGCTATGGCCTGAATGTTTTGTGTCCTCCTCAAATTTACATGCTGAAATCTTAACCTCTAAGGTGATGGCATTGGGAAGTAGGGCCTTTGGGGAGGTGATCAGGTCATGAGGTTACAGTCCTCATGGATAAGATTAGTGACCTTATAAAATGTGTAAATAAAAATGTTAAATAAAAAATAAAGGGGAATCTTATTTGCCCTTTCTACCATTCGGTGATACAGCAAAACAAAACAACAACAACAACAAAAAAAAAAATGCTGTCTAGAATCCAGAACACCTGAATACACTGGACCCTGTGAATCTGTCCGGATCTTGGAATTTCCAGTTTCTAGAATAGAAAAAATTAAATTTCTGGTTTTGTTCAGCCACTGGGTTTGTGGGGTTTTGTTATAACAACCTGAAAGGACGAAGACAGGAAGTTGGTACCAGGATAGGGCACTGCTGTAGTGAACACCTCCAATGTGGAAGTGGCTTTTAGAACTAACTAGGCGGTGGGGAGAGGTTGGGAGGGATTTTAAGCACATGCTAGAGAGAGTTTGTATTGCTTTGAATGGCCCTAGAAAAGGCAGTTCTGGTGAGGACTCAGAAGGAGACCATGAGAACTATACAGAAAGCTACACCTTAGAGAATACCTAAGTGGTTGTGAATGCTGGTAGAAGTAGGCACAGTAAATCCCATTCTGATCAGGTATCAGATGGAAATGAGGAACATGCTTTTGGAAACTGGACCACAGGGCATTTTTTTTTTGCTATAAGTAGCAAAGAACTTGGCTGAATTGTGTTTGTGGCCTTGTGTTTTATGCAGAGTAGAATTTGTGAGTGCAGAAATGGGATGTTTGGCTAAGGAAACTCTAAGCAAACTGTTGAAGGAGTCTTCTGATTCCTCTGGACTGCTTAAAGTGAAATGCAAGGAAGGAGACACGGTTTGATGATGGAATTATGAATCCAAAGAGAAGCAGAACTCAAGAATTTGGAAAACTGTCAGCCTCTTCATCTTGAAACAACCTGCTTGGAAGAGAACAAGTGTATGGCCACGCAACTATTTGAAAAGGAGATTAGTGTGGATAGACCATCTCAAGGGGAAACCAGGTGCTATTCTTGGCTGAGGATGTTAGTGCCCATCCATGGAGATGTTCGAGCCATCTAAACAGAAACCAGAAACTGTTGTCCAAAACAATGCAAGAACAACTCAAAGACATTTCAGAAATCATGGAGCTGCATCTCCTATCACAAGCCCAGAGTACCAAAACTGGGAGTGCAAGGTGATTTTAAAGAAGACTCTCATGGCTGGGTGTGGTGGCACACGTCTGTAATCCCAGCACCCCTGGAGGCTGAGGCAGGAGGATCACAAGTACAAAGCCAGACTCAGCAAAAAATGAGTCGCTAAGCACCTCAGTGAGATCCTGTCTCTAAATAAAATGCAAAATAGGCTGGGGATGTGGCTCAGTGGCCAAGTGCCTCTGAATTCAATTCCCAATATTGCCTCTCCCCCCAAAAAAATAAATAAAGAAGAAGAGGACTCCTGGGAGCTCCCACTGACTAACTTCACCTCACATGACTGATTCTGAACTTTCTGCGCTCCTCAGCTACTCCAGATGTGGCTCTGGGGAGCCCTGGTCTATATGTGTGTGTGAGCCAGCAAAATTATTGGGATGTGGCTGCTTTCATCTAGATCACAAAGGATGCCAGGAGAACCTTAGAGCCCAGGCAGAGAACTTAGGTATGAGCAGGGCCACCACAAAGGACCCCCCTAGGGCAAAGCCCAGTGGAATCTTGGGAAAGGGACAATTCCCACGACTCCAAACCCATAGCAATCGCTGGTGTCTGATTCCAGCCTGGGCGCATCACAAGCTCACAACTCCTACTCCTGAGAACAGTGGCATGGCTGGACCCAGCGAAGCCATGTAGACAGGACGTCCAAAGCTGTGGGAGCAGCAGAGCTAAGGAGGCAGACCACCACCCCAGTGGGACCGGAAGGCAATGGGTCTGAAGAACAGATCCTTGAGCCAAAGATGATTCTTAGGCCTGAGGACCTCACAGAGTTTCCATTGTAGTCTGGACTTGTTTGGAATCTGCCACTTTCTTTCTTCTTTCCTAGTTGTTCCTTTCAGAATGGGAGTGTTTATTCTACTACTACGTTTGTCCCACCTCTGTCTTTGGGAAGCATACGGCATTGGATTTCAAACTCCCAGGTAGAGGTCAGTTTGCCTCCGAATGAACCTCAGCTTGACTCTGACCTCAGCTTGATTTAGATGTTTAGAGGAGGCCCTGGAATTTAGATTTTATGAATTGAAGCTGGAATGAGTTAAGACTTTTGAAATCCAATGAAGTGAATTGTGCAATCCAGAATGACAGGAAGTTTGAGAGAACCCAGGGAGGAATGCTGTAGTCTGTTTGTGCCCCTAAAATTCACATCCTGAAATCCTCACCTCCAAGGTGATGGTATTGGGGGTGGGCCTTTGGGAAGTGATGAGGTCATGAGAACACAATTTTCATGAATCGTATTAGTGACCTTATAAAGGAGAGCCCAAAAGGACTCACCCACTTCCACCTTGTTGTGAGAACACACTATCTATCTATTGACAGGTACCAAATCTGCCTCCAGACTGGTGAGAAATAAATCCCTGTTTTTAAGCTACCCAATTTGTAATATTCTGTTACAGCAGCCCCAATAGACTTAAGACAGTGACTCAAGATAAGATGTTTGCTTTATTTGAGCTACTAATGATTAGTTTCCTCATTACATTGCTTCTTGTCAGGAAATCAAAGGAAAGATTGGAGATGACCTGTCATCTTCAGAGTCTGCCTTTCCTAGCACTTGAAAACAGGGACTAACTCTGGAGCTCTCACAAGTTCCATCTGCACAGTTGACAATGATAATTTTGTAGAACCCCATCTGACAGAAAGCAAAAATTTCACTGAACCCCTTTTCTTCACAAAATAGGTGTCCTTGAGTGAGTAGTAGATGGCACAGGTGGCCTTGAGTGACTACGAGGTGGCACACTCAAACAGGACCAGGTTTGCCTGGGGATGCTTCTTATTTTTTAAGCATATTCTGAGCAACAGGACATAGAAGAAACTCATTCTCTGTTTTAGTTTTGTTTTGTTGGTAAGGGGGATTGAACTCAGGGGCACTCAACTACTGAGCCCTATCCCCAGCCTTCTTTTGTATTTTATTTAGAGACAGGGTCTCACTGAGTTGCTTAGTGCTTCACGAAGTTGCTGAGGCTGGCTTTGAACTTGCAATCCTCCTGCCTCAGCCTCCCCAGTCACTGGGATTGCAGGCATGTGCCACCTCAACCAGAGAAACCTACTCCCTTGTTTCCAAGTATAGATACATGGAAGAAAACATAAAGCAAGTCTCTTTCAAGATTGCAATATGACAAATGGGGAGAAATGAAGCATACTGAGAAATGAATAATATGTCAGATAATTAAAAAAAATAATGTAAAGGTGAACAAAGTATTTCTCCTTTTCACAATGAGGAATGGATGGATCCTTTTGCCAGTAAGGTTCTGTTTTGCTGCTTCTTCCTTATCAGTTGATTATGAGTCATTACTGGCCCCCTCTGGGTTCTGTCCTGGCCATATCTAATGGCCTGTGCTGGCTTGGCTGCTTCTTCAGGTCAGGAATGACTTTTGAGCATGGGTACTGGTGATTAAACCCAGAGGAGCTTTACCACTGAGCCACACGACCAGTCCTTTTAATTCTTTTTTTTTTTTTTTTTTTTTTTTTGAGACAGGATCTCGCTAAGTTGCTTAAGGCCTCGCTAAATTGCTGAGGTTGGCCTCAAATTGCACTCCTCTTGCCTTAGCTTCCCAAGTTTCTGGGATTATGGGAGGGTGTCACAGTACCTGCCAGGGATGACTTTTGAATTACAGATGAATCCTAGTCTCCGGATATTACTTAAAGTTTGAAATTTAGTACCAAGTGCCTTCAACAACTTTATTATCTTTATCTGTAGCATTCATGTTCCTATTTGTTTGTGCAGATGGTGGGCTGCTTGTTAATTCTATAGTTATCTATTAATTTCTACGATTCATTTTATTTATTTTTTTTTCCTGCTGCTTTGAAGGAAGGGATCTGTACATCTACTCTGGTATTGATAGGAAGGGATGGTAACTGCTCTGACAATCACCAAGAGGAGTTCAAGCCATTAGACCTCCTTGACCTAAGACTGCTTCTTGTCATAGTCATACATGCACGTCTATCATTAACTAAAAAACTAAAGAATCATGTGCTTCCTTCTCTCCTGGGGTTTTGCACTTTATAGGATGCCCATTTTTATGTGGTTTGTATATTATCTAATATCTTCCCAAAGTGCTTTTTAAAAGATAAAAGAAATAAAAAAAGAGACACAGCATGCATGGTTCAGGAATAATTCCACTTTCAGGACTGAAGCTCAGTAATAATGGGAATACAGAATCTACTTGGTTCACTGTGGGATCCGTCCCCCAGGATTGAACCTAGGGGTACTCTAACACTAATTTACTTCCAGGTTTGTTTGTTTGTTTTTGTTTCTGTTGTTGTTTTGGTTTTTAGACAGTATCTTGCTAAGTTGCCCAGGATGATCTTTAACTTGAGATTCTCTTACCTTAGCCTCCCCAGTCACTGGAATTACAGGCCTGGGCCAACACACCTGGCAGACTCACAGTTCTTTAAAAATACAAAGGAGAAAGAAAACCCAAAGTGAAGAGGAAAAGCTATTGGAATAGAAATGTCTTTCTTCTCTTCCTTCCATCTTTCCTTTTTTTTTTTTTTTTGGAAAGGAGCTCAAACCCAGAAACTTGTATATGTTAGGCAAGCACTCTACCACTGACCCATATCCCCAGCCCATCTTATGGGCATTTCTATGACCATAGCAAATAGAAAGGCAGGTATTTTAAACCTCAAGAAGAGGGGTGCAGCTGGGTGCTGTAGCGCACGCCTCTAATCCTAGTGGTTCAGGAGGCTGAGGCAGGAGGATCATGAGTTCAAAGCCAGCCTCAGCAAAAGTGAGGCTTTAAGCAACTCCGTGAGACCCTGTCTCTAAATAAAAAACACAAAAAATAGGGCTGGGGACGTTGCTGAGTGGTTCAAAGTTCAATCCCCAGTTACCTGCACACCCCGCCAAAAAAAAGAAGTGGCTAAAAAAAAAGAAGAAGGGAGGCTAATAACTTAATAACTTGAAAATATCTGTGTTTTCAGGAGGAATTTGGTAATAGTTCTCCATGCCTTGAGAGGTCAAAGATGCTAAAAGAACTTAACATAGGAGCTATTTCAGCTGAACACAGACTCATATCCTCACTTTAACCATCTCAATAGTAAAACACAGGAATATGCTGATTGGCACCTAGTGGAATATGTTTGGAGATCTCTGAGAAGAGATTTGAATGCTCTGGTTAAATATCTTTGTTTATATCTGCCCACAGGCAAATAAACCAGTTCTTAAATTTCCTCCTAATTCTTATTCTAGGATGCAAACACAAATTAAAAATAGCTTTTATTAATAGCTGAGGAAATTATTACTCCTAACAAATAACTAGCAAACACAGTTAGTTTGCAGTCTTTGATAGACCATCATGAATCAGATCTACTAGCAATGTCAAATTTGCCTGTTTGCACATATAGAACCTGCTAATAATTTGTCAGAAGCCATGTTGATATATATTCACAGAAAAACAATAATACAGGTAAGACAGCCTTTACTTTGGGTTGTTATTTCTATGGATAGATGAAAAAATATACCTGTAACTTTTAGTTAGCTAAATTTAGAAAGTCAAGGCTTTGTGCTTCAGTAATCACAGTCAACACACTGAACTGTATTCTGTTAAACATTTCCCTTTCTTTCCATTTCTTCTTCGGAAAGGAAGGTTATTATAAGACAGTAAACATAATAGGGTTAAAAATACCTGGAAATTTAGTATGTGGTATCAGAGAAGAAACCATAATAGTCAAATGTAATGAGGTTGGATTGTGTGTATTCTTCCACTTTGAGTCATTTGCTTTCAAAGCTATTATTTCACCCTTACTGATAACCACTCTTCAGTTTAAAAAAAAAAAAAATTACCATTAACATTCACTCACTTTTTGCAGGTTTTGAACAATTTTTTAATCCAACAAGCTATTTTACCTTACACAATAGATGTGGTCTTAGCCAATAATCTTCATTGTTAACAACATCCAATGGCTTTTTAACAATTATATGACATCCATTGTGTTCCATTTTCTTTCTAAGGCAGTAATGCTCTCTAAAGCACTCCAACTAGTAAGGTACACAAGGTATCGCTTTCATAGAGCTATGCTAGCTGTCTCTAATTCAATTATTCAACTCAAAGACTTCCTTCAATGCTGCAAAATTGTCCTGATACTTCCCCATGTCTGACGTTAACCTGAGCTGTTTGCGGTTGCTTGGATTGTAAAATGTTTCTTTATCTATTTAGTTTGTCTTTTAATACCATTTTACTTGTCATGAAAAAATGGTTTCAGATTTTTTTTTTTTAATCCTTAAGAATTACCATAGAAGTCAGAGGTAGCTGTCATTTGTGGAAATATAAACAAGAGCATCTTGGGAGAAAAATCGTCAGCTTATCCACTCCTGAGGATGAGGAAAGCCACAGCATAAAGCTCAGAGAGTACCCCTGTGCCACTACTTCTTTTGCTCACCACCGTCTGTCTCCTTATTTTTAGGACAAAATCTTATTTGGGTCATTTGATTATTTACTTCTTATCTCCAAATGCAATAAAGTTCAGAAACTAGAGAGGATTAAACCCTTCTACATTTTATAGTGATTGTTATATTTACCTTTGGAAAATCCACCTGGCTTTACCCCCCAATTTCATCCTGGTGAAAAAGTAGAAATAATGTTCAGTATATTATCAAATGAGAGTTAGTTAGTATGTAGTTCTTTGTCAGTAATCATTTCTTCTCTCTCTCTCTCTCTCTCTCTCTCTCTCTCTCTCTCTCCTCTCTCTCTCTCTCTCTGTACTGGGAATTGAATCCAGGGGTGTTTACCACTGAGCTATATCCCCAGCCATTTTTATTTTTTATTTTGAGAGATGTTTTTGCTAAGTTGCTGAAGCTGGTCTTGAACTTGTGATTTTCCTGCCTCAGCCTCCCAAGTCACTGTGATTACAGGCATGTGCCACCACACCTGGCTCTTCTTTTATGAAATAAAAATTTGGAGTTAGTTCATGATGTTTTTTTTCCCCCTTTCTCTGAATTTTTTTTGGTAAGGAAAACAGATGTCTAAATCTCTCAGATAAGTTTAATGCTACCATGATCACAATGACAAATCATTTGGCTAAAATCATTTTGCCTGTTTTTAATCCCTCAGGTTGTGGTTGAACAGTAGGACCTTGGCATTCCCACCATAAGCAACCTACTGTTGCTGCTCATAACCTGGCATATATAGGTAGCAGTAGTTCATCAGGGTATAATGGCTATGAATTCACTAACTATAGCATTATTGATGAATCATAGTAGTTATGCTAAAATGATGCTAATCAGATAGTCCTGCTGTTGAAGCAAGCCTGGTTTAAGGAACACAGGATGCTGGTCATAGGCCATCCAGTTACTCTTAAAGACAAAGCAGAAAAGCCCAAAAGCTACTTAAGTCAGACGACCAAGCAAGGGACACCAAACTGCAGGGTTCTTAGTTGACTTGTGAGAGGTGCCAGTTTCTGCCATTTTGAAAGAAGACTGCTTGGGGAATCTTTGAACCTGGTCTCAAGGTCACTGGTGTACCCATCTTTCCTTCTTTATTTCATAGAGTAAATACTTCTTTTCCCATGTCTGTGTGACAGACACCATGGACACTCAGTAAACCAGGAAGTAGATAAACAGGTCAAGAAATGAGATTTTTGGAAGATATCTATATCTTGTCTACTTATTATGCAGAATCATCCAGAGAAAGAATTGGGAGAGGGGAGAGGGGTATGACTTGGCCATCAATAAAGAAGCTTCTGAGAAAATAAGCCAAGCTGGGCATGGTGGCACATGCCTATAATCCCAGCTGTGTAGGAGGCTGAGGTTGGAGGATCAAGAGTTCAAAACCAGCCTCAGCAATTTAGTAAGGCCCTAAGCAACTTAGCAAGACCCTGTCTCAAAATAAATTATAAAAAGCCTGGGCAGATGGCTCAGTGGTTAAGTGCTCCTGGGTTCAATCCCTGGTTCCAAAAAAAAAAAAAAAAAAAATGCTGGGGATGTAGCTCATTGGTAGAGCACCCCTGAGTTTGATCCTCAGTCCTTCAAAACAAGAAAAACCAAAACCAAGTGAAAAAGAAAAGAAGGGAAATTTTAGTTCAGTAAACCCAATTTATCTGAGTCCAACTTATTTTTATTCTCAGAAGAATAAGTGGGTTTAAATATATGAACCATTTTAATATAGATTAATGTTATGGGTGAAACACCATGAGACCAAAAGTTGTTTTTGTTTATTTGTTTGTTATTTTGGTATCAGGATTGAACCCACGGGTGCTTAATCACTGAGCCACATCCTTAGCCCTCTTTTTAATTATTTTTTAAAGATGGGGTCTCATCAAGTAGCTTGCCGAGTCTGCTCTTGAACTTGTGATGCTCTTGCCTCAGCCTCCTGAGTCCCTGGGATTACAGGTGTGTGCCATCTTACCTGGCTGAGAATAATAATAATAATTTAAAAAATGGTCTGTGCCATAGTTGCTTATGTGTAAGTACTAGATGAAGCTGAATCTTCTTACTAGTTGAGTGTGTAGAGATTTCTAAAATGATAATTCAAAGACGGTGGATCATACTTTGTTTTACTCCTTCCTTCAGCAAATGTTTACTGTGCACCCACAGTGAGCTAGACACCAGGGGGGCTGTTGAGAGGTGCAGCCCATGGGAAGACACAGAGGCAAAACCCATAGTTGCTGCTTCTGTCAGTCAAGATGTTGGCAGGGAATGGATGGTGCATTCAAGAATGGTAATTAAGGAGGGTTTAATGAAGGGACTACTTACAAATATGTTGGCAGAGGTAAGGAAAACCAGGAAGGATGGAAGGGCATCAAGATCCAGCAGTGCTGGGGAACCATTAACACCTAAACACGTCAAGGTAGAGGAAAAGGGTGAGACTGGAACTCAGGACGAGCTGTGGCTGTATGTGCGTGGCCAAGGCTGTAGGAGGGGACCACTGACAGGAGTGGTGGCCCCCTGGAGCTGAGTGGAGACAAACTGCTTTCAGGTAGGGAGGGGACTGGGCCAACAAGTAAAATGCCTCTCTCCTCCCATCCTCTGATCTCCTGCCTCTGACTTTCATTGGTTGAACTCAACCAAGGGCTAGAGATGGAGGGAAGCCATCACCTCAATCCACAAAGGTCAGGATCTCTCCCTCTCAATGAGCAGGGAGGAACGGATAGGATGGGGAGAACACAAGGGAGAAACAACAGGAACGAAGACTTGGAAAGAGGATTAAAAATGGTGTGATTGAAACTCCATCCAACCACCATGACACAGGACAGGAAAATCCGGCATGGCAGATTCCAGGATCTTCTAGGAGAGCAGTAATCTACATCCACTTGTGAATTTTTTTTGTTCAGTATTTTGGTTGAGTGTCTGCTCTATGCTGTACTCTGCAAAGCTTGTAGGGAGAAGAGGATATCCAAGATAGTGATTCTGGCCCTAAGACCCTCTCACTCTCACTTGGGCATTCCATGAAATGGTCGACTAATTCAACTGTGGAATAGACAAAATGCCAACAAAAATGGCATTTAGGATCCAAAAATGGAGTGTTTTGGAATGTGTAATTCCTGAAATGTGTTTATTCATTTTTAAAATGCATTCAATAAACATTTAGTGGCTGGGCAGTAGTACATCCTGTAGTTCCCAGCTGCTTAAGAGACGGAGATAGGATCACTTGAACCCTGATAGTTCAAGGCCAATCTACACAGCGTAGTGAAAACTCATCTCACACAAGCAAAGAAACAAAACAAAAACATTTTTTGGAATGTTTACCATGTGCCTGACAATAGCCATTAAAGATACATTTTCTTGGGGCTAGAGAAGTGGCTCAGTGGTAGAGCACTTACCTAGCATGCACAAGGCCCTGAGTTCCATTCCCAGCACAAAAAAAAAAAAAAAAAGTTCCTTGGGATATTCCACCCATGATCAGGAATGTGATTCAATCTGAAACTCATCTAGTTGAGACAAGAACTGGATCAAGTCTGCACTTCCAAAGTATATTGTAATGAATCCACACAACGAGTACTCACTAAATACTTCTTGACCAAATGACCAAGCCATCAAAATGAAGAAGTGCCAAAATGTTTATGACGTTTTGGAATTGCACAAAAGATGGCCATTTATACTGATTTCCAACATCATATCATTCTACAGCCCACTATGGAGGAGGGGAATTAATCTATCTTGTTCACTGGAATAATCACAGATCCTAGCAACAGAGCTGGGCTCAGAGCTGGAGCATAACCTCTACCTGATGAATAAATGCTGGGATAAATTAATAAGTGAGTTCATGGAATACTTGTTACAGTTAAGTTTGCTTGGGGTTGTGACGCCTCCTATCCTTGGGGATACAGTCATGGTTAGAGTACATTAAGTAGTTCTTTAGACTCTTTTTTTTTTTTTTTTTTTTTTGGTCCTGGGAATTGAATTCAAGGGTGTTTTAACCCTGAGCTACTTCACCAGCCCTTTTTATTATTTATTTTAAGACAAAATCTTACTAAGATGCTGAGACTGGCCTCAAGCCTGATCCTCCTTCCTCAGCCTCCCCATTGGCTGGAATTACAGGCGTGTGCCACTACCCCTGGCTGTTTCTTAGACTTTTAATGACTACTGTTGTGTTTCTCAGCTTTTCCTTACTTTAATTACTTGTGAGGTCTAGATGTGTAGATGTTTAAAGAGCTTAAATACAGAAGTGGGGGAGAAACCACATCTTGAATGGCCTTTGAAAGGCAGTGCCTGAGAGCCACACCTTGCATGTGTGGTTTCTCTCTCTAGCCTCTGCCCAGACTATGCATCCTGCAGAGGACGTCAGTGACTCTTGCTGTACAGTTGGTGGCCCCTGGGCTCCTTCTGCCTTTGTTCCTTTCTTTGAGCATTCTCAACTTTTTTCATACTACCATTAAAATACTGTAGATCATTCTAAAGCTCTTACCATAAACACCAAAGTAGTACAACCACAAGGACAATTATCTACTGCTATGGAATAGTTTATTATTTTGATTGGTAATCTGAGTGACATTCATTTTTAAAAAGAAAATACTGGGGAGTTTGCTCTCCCCATATGTCCCATTTACTCAACCAAGTGTATATCACTTTCCCCCTCATTTACTGGTTTTAATTTTTGTTTTATTTTATTATTTTTGTGACGCTGGGGATTAGTTTTATTTATTTAGTTCCTCACTATTTCTGCATCACTGTGGATCAAATCTACAGTCTTATATATGCTAGGCAAGTGCTGTACTACTGAGCTACTTCTTAACCCTCATGTACTGTTTTCTGTTTTTTCTTTTCTTTATTTTATTTTATTTTTTGGTATTGGGGATTGAACCCAGGTGTGCTTAACCACTTAGCCACATCCTCAGACCTCTTTAATTTTTTATTATGAGGCAGGGTCTCACTAAATTGTTTAGGACCTTGCTAAACTGCTGAGGCTGGCCTCAAACATATGATCCTCCTGCTTCAGCTTCCCAAGTTGCTGGGACTACAGGCATGAGCGACCACACCTGGCTCTTTGTGCACTAGCTTTTAAACTTTGCATGTTTGATTTGCTGTTAAACACAAGTAGAAATCCAAATTCCGACTGATTTTATGGCTTCGAGAAGCTGAAAGTCAGACAACGTTAATATTGTCAGATGATGATGGCTATGTGATAATTATAACATGTACAGTGAAACACGTCTGCACAACCAGATTTCTCATCCAGCCAGCTTTTGGTTTGACAGTTCCTCCCTCTGTGCAGAGATCCAAGGCCGGGAGGTGTCTGTAAGATCTGGGAATGCCCACTGCAATCCAATTGTCAGTGAGGTGCTCTGTGCAAGAAATTCTTGTGTTTATATTTAGAAAGAAATAGAAAATGATTGTTAGTGCTGATGGCACCCTGCTGACCTGCAGAGGGAGTTTGTGATGAGGGGGGCTTCAGAATCTTGTGCCTGAGATAGGATGAATTCTTTTCACTTGAACAAAAGATTATTTATGATGAAAACCTTAACCTATGTACTCTAAGACAGACTAAAATATAAAAGAGATACAAGAAGTCTGAAACATGGTTGGAAAAATGTTTTAAACATACTGGTAGGAATATAATTATGCATGTGCTACTTTCAGTTGTGAATATTTGTTCCAATTTGTGAAAGTATTTTCTTGTTTTGAAGATGTTTCCTCTGCTAAATGCATATAGATCTCACCATGTAGGAGACTCTCCCAACATTTAATTGCATGTGTAATATTCTAGGCAGTTGTTTTTGTTTTGGGGTTTTTTGTTTGTTTGTTTGTTTTTGTCCTGGGGATTGAATCATGACCACTGAGTATCCCCCAGTCCTATTTATTTATTTATTTTAAAATTTTGAGATCAGGGCTCACTAAGTTGCTGAGGCTGACTTCAAACCTGCAATTCTTCTGCCTCAGCCTCCGGAGTGACTGGGATTATAAGTATGCATCAATGTTACCGGCTCTAAGCAAATTTTTGCTGTAGATTATAAATAGAACTGACACATTTCATTTTTTGTCCCACAATGATTATTCTGGATGTTATATCAAAATTAAAGTGCAAGCCAGGTGCTGTGGTGCACGCCTGTAATCCCAGTGGCTTGGGAGGCGGAGGTAGGAGTATTGTGAGTTCAAAGTCAGCCTCAGTGACTTGGTGAGGCTCTAAGCAACTCAGTGATATCCTGTCTCTAGACAAAATATAAAAAGTGGGACTGGGGATGTGGCTCAGTGATTAAGTGCCCCTAAGTTCAACCACCAGTACAAAAAAAAAAAAAAAAAAAAAGCTAGAAAAAATTGTTTTCAATGGGATTTGAATAAAATCCATATATGCTTGGTTGAAAGGACAAAGCACAAAGCACTAGTTCTTTGGTAGCTCTTTTATGCTATTATGTTATGTGGCTCTGTGAGTCCCAGATATTGGTTGTATGTGACTAATATTTCTAAGCTGTAGGAATTGTGAACAAAATGTTCAACAACAACATGTTGTTATTGGTGAAGGCATTTCAAACATCAAAAGCCATGGAACAAAACAGTGGGAAAAAAAAAACAATATATAATAATACCAAAGAAGAAAAAGCTCTGGGTTCACAGTATATAAATTTCAGAATCTAATCAAGTTACAGTTGGAGGCAGAAGTAAGGACAAAGTAGAAACAGAGAGCGACATGGAGAAAAGATGAGCATTTTTGGTCCTACACTTATAGTAAACAGGAAATTAATGATTATATGGGGGTTTCAGCTCTGACTATGCAGGAAGCTTGCCTCATTATTGATGTATTGCTATAACTTAGAAGAGTACTTATCAACTAGGCACAGTGGGCCCGCCTGGAATTCCAGCTACTCAGGAGGCCAAGGCAGGAGGATTCCAAGTTCAAGGTCAGCCTCAGCAACTTAGCAAGACCCTGTCTCAAAATAGAAAATAAAAATGGGTGGGGATGTAGCTCCTTGGTAGTACCTTTAGGTTTAATCCCTACTACCATACAAACATGCACACACACACACACACACAAAACAAACAAACAGGGGGCTGGGGATGTGGCTCAAGCGGTAGCGCGCTCGCCTAGCATGCGTGCGGCCCGGGTTCGATCCCCAGCAGCACCGCATACCAACAGTGATGTTGTGTCCGCCGAGAATTAAGAAAAAATAAATAAATGTTAAAATTCTAAAAAAAAAAAAAAAAAAAAAAAAAAAAAAAAAAAAAAAAAAAAAAAAAAAAAAAAACAAACAAACAAACAAACAAAAAACATGAAAACATAAAACAGTGCCCAGTATAGTGGTGGGCATTGAGTGACTATTTATTGAAAATAAATAGTAAACCACAGATAGTTCAGTAGGAAAAACATACACTGTGAAATCTCATTGGGAAGCTGGCAAAACAAAAATGATAAAAGATGGTGTAGTGGTAACTGATTGGCTGACTGATTGAACAAATGTGTGGGGTACATATAAATACTGCAACTCCAGAGGTTGCAATTGACTCCATCTTTCAAAGTCAGTGGATACACCAAAAGGAGCCTGGTAAGGGGAGGGAAAATTTTACCCTACTATGATCTCTGATGTCATTTTCCTTCCAAATAAATACTCTCTAAAAAGGAAAAAAAAATGATGTCTTTATTAATCCTAAAAACTTTAATATTAATAAAAGTATCTTTAGAAAACTTTACTTTCTTGTGTATTTGAAATATATAATCTAAATACAAAGAAAACACTTAGTATACCAACAAAGATTCATGATAAGTCCCTTTTATTTTCCTCCTTCTGCCCTGATTGCTCCTTCTGTATAGAATTCTATAACTGCCACTGTGTAATACAAAGAAAGTAATGACACAAATAATTATTATGCAACGTAGGAAATGTCAGGGACCCTGAGAAATACTTAGGTAAAGTATTCTGAGAGTTTGGAAAAAAAGGAATGATAAACCTTTCTATCAAACAGCATTTGAGGTTGCAAGCAATATAAACTGCCATGGTTTGTTTTACCAAGGGCTTCACTGCAAGGGGTTGCCATCCCCCCACCACCACCACTACCACCTTTTGTGGTGCTTCAGATGGAACCCAGGGCCTCTTGCATGCTAGGCAAGCACTCCACTAGAAAGTCACAAACCCAGCCCTAGGGCATTCCTCATGAAATCAGAGAGTCAAAGAACCCAACACTGACAAGGACTGGAGCAAATCAGCTGCAGGGATCAATGACCAGCAGCAACAAATGGGTTCAGGGACTGAATCCTCAGCTCAGTTGGTAGAGTGCTTGCCTAGCATGCACAGGGCCCTGGATTCAATCCCCAGCACCAAAAAGAAAAGAAAAGGGTTCATTTGTTGAGTTCATTCATGCTTACATTACTCAAGAATCAAATTATAGAGAAGAGGAGAGCATACAATTCTGAATGGCTTGGTGCGGGTCACATCTCTATCTACTCACCAGAAAGCCCAGGGTATTTTGAGTTATAGTCACATCAGATGATGAGACTGATTGTATAACCAAAGCAATATCAATGTATTCTAGAAGAGTCCAAACCATTCTAGAAGAAAGGTGTACCAATGATATCAGGAGAGGAAAAAGGCTTGCTTTGACAATCCTTCCCTTGCTTGGGCTGAAGGAGTCAAGAGAAATCCTCCCAAAGGAGATAGCAATGGAATTTGGCATTAAGCAGGGGGCAGCGGTAGACATGTGTACTTCCAACACCCACACTGACTGCAGGAGGAGGATCACAACTTTGAGATCATCCTAGGCAACTTTGCAAGACCCTGTCTCAAAACTCAAAATAATTTTAAAACAGGAATAAAATTGGGGATGTAGCTTAGAGGTGGAGCACATCTGGGTTCAATCCCTCGTACGAAAAAAAAAAAAAAGAATGAAATTAGGCATTAAAACACAGTGTGGCTGGGAGTTTAGCTTGGTGGTAAAGCATTTGCCTAGCATGAGCAAGGCTCTGAGTTCAATCCCAAGAACCACAAAAATAAAATTAAATAAATAATGTTTGAATATATAGGGACAGGATAGGGGAGAAAAGAGGTCATGGTAGAAACAGAAGCACAGGGGAAAGACCAGAGAACAAGGCATGTCCTGCAGTGGTACAATGAAGAGTGAACAGTTCAGTTTGCATACAGTATGGGGTAAGGACATAATGTGCAGGATCATGGATGCCAGTCTAAGGGAGCTCGGATTTTATTCTGGAGTCAATGTGTGGATGAAATTTTTGAGGTAGGAGTACTTAAATATTGGAATTGATTGATTATTTATTTGTTTGTTTGTTTGTTTGTTTATACATATTGAGATTGAACCCAGGAACCACTTAGCCACTGAGACACATCCCCAGACCTATTTTGAATTTTATTTAGAGACAGAGTCTCACTGAGTTTAGGACCTTGCTAAGTTGCTGAGGTTGGCTTTGAACTCATGATCCTCCTGTCTCATCTTCCTGAACTGCTGAGATTACAGGCGTGGGCCACCATGCCCAGGTAATTTTTGTTTTTAAAGGAATGTGGAATGGATAGGAAGAGATTGGAGGCAGGAAGTCCATTTGGGACATGAATATGAGTTCTGTGTCTGGGCTGTGGGAATATGGCTGAGAGAGGCACAAGAAACATCATAAGGGGAGCGGTAGCAACAGGACTTGCTAACTAATATGACATGAAGCAAAGCTAAACACAGGTCTGAAAAATCTAGTCATCCAAACCTGGGAAACGCCATTCACAGAAACGCTTTAATAACATTGAGATTTAGCCACTGTTACCTTTCAAGTTGTTTATCAGTTAATCAAATATTCTTCCTGATTAAAATCAAGCTATTTGAGAAAAATCCCTAAATGCATGACTATGATCCTGGAGCTTGAAACTTCAAAGTGAAAGGAATGGAATCAAATAATATGTATCTTCCTTCCACCAAAAAAACCCAGGGAAGACAGCCTAGGTCAGGGGTGGTAAACTTTTCCTGTAATGAAAAGAGAAAATCTAGATTTTGTGGGCTGTTGCAAATACTCAACTCTTCAGTGAAAGCAGCCATGAATAACATTTAAATGAATGAACGTGGCTGTGTTCCAATAAAATTTTATTTCTGGATGCTGAAATTTGAATTTTATATGTTTTTCACATACCATGAATTGTTGGTGGTGGTCATCATCATCATCATCTTCTTCTTCTTCCTCTTCTCCTAGCATTGAAAAATGTGAAAATCATTCTTACCTCACAGGAAAAAAAAAAAAAAAAAGAAACAGACACTAGACTGTATTTGTTTTCACTGTATTGTCTCTGACTATTACCAACAACTGTAAAGACCAGGACTGACACGTCTTTCATGAGCCCACAACAATATGGAACCTATTCTGAATGGAGTAGTTGTGTTAGGAGAGGGAAAATATGAGAACAAATTAAAAAGCTCAATAATTTATTCTGCTCGACTTATTTTTGTTTCAAATGAATGGAGCTTTCCTTTTAGCTTTCCTTCTAAGGGGAATGGGGTGTTAGTATTTGTTAAAGTACTAGTTAGGCTAAAGTCATGGAAGCATTCTAAAGCACAATTACTTGATATAAATTCATTCTCTCTTAATAACAGTTTGCGGAGGCATAGGCTGCTTCTCTTTTTTGCTCTATTATTCTCAAGCCCACAGTTTTCACCTCATGTCTTCAGCACCTACCATCACATTTGCATCCCAGTTAGTAGAAAGGGGAGATGGGACAAAGGCAGCATTCCTTTCCTTTAAGTACATAACCTGGAAGTTGGCTGTTCTATTACTTCTGTTTCTATCTCACTGACTGGAACTTAGTGTTCCGCCCACAGTTAGCTGCAGAGATATAAGGGTAGGGAGTTGTGAACCATAATCTTTACCTAGAAACCATGTATCTAAATAAAATTTGGGATCCTATTTTTATTTTTATTTTTCCTGTACTAGAGATTGAGTCCACCGGTACTCTTCCACTGAACTACATTCACACCCTCTTATTTTGAAACAGGGTCTCACTAAATTGCTGAGGCTGGTCTTGAACTTGGGATTTTTCTGCCATAGTAGCTGGGATTTGCAGTGTTGTGCTACTGCTCCTGGGTTAGGAGTTCTATTCTTAAAGGAAGATGGATCGAATAGATATTATGAAAATACTGGAAGACAGCAGGCAGTGTCTACAAAGTGTTGCTTCTATTATGGAACAATTTCTATATTGTATATCAAGATCATTTTAATTGCTTCCATCAGGGGGAAGGAGACATTCTAAATATTTTTTAATGATTAACTTAAATCCTAAAAATAGAAACTGATTATTCTGTTAGCTATTTCTTCCCTGGGACTTTACCTTGGTAGCTTCTCTAACATCAGAAATCTGTTCAGGAGAATCTAGACAAACACACGCCCCTTCCTCCTCCACTAATGATCTTATTTGAACATATCTCCTCTATTCAAGCCATTATCTTAAACATATAGTGAAGTATGCAGAGGGGCAGCTTAGGGGACCCAGGGCTCCAGCAATTCACCCCCAGAAAACACAGGCTCCAAACAATAGCCTATCTCCCACGCAAAGGTTTTCTCATCTTGCTCACTAGATTGCCACATTTTAACTTGTACCTGTCCTTTTTTTTCTTTCTTTCTTTTTTTTTTTTTTTTTTGATACCAGGGATTGAACTCAGGGACACTTGACCATTGAACCACATCCCCAGCCCTATTTTGTATTTTATTTAGAGAAAGGGTCTCAGTTGCTTAATGCCTCACTTTTTGCTGAGGCTGGCTTTGAACTTGTGACCTTTCTGTCGCAGCTTCCGGAACCTCTGGGATTACAGGCGTGCGCCACCGCTCCTTCTGTACCTGTCCTTTCTGAAAAATTCTAGGGTACTTCTGGTGTGGGGACTGGGATTACCATTTAGGTGTGAACTCCTTCCCAACCCTCCCAATGGGAAGATAACAGTGGCTCATTCCTGCATGTGTCGGTGGCTTTCCTGTGTCGTATTTTCTAAAGAGAAAGAAAAGCAAGCTGGCCACCTCGAACCCCTCCACTGGCATGACTTCAGCACATCCTGATTAAGATATCCCGCGTATCGTTTGGTCAAAGATCTGGGCTTGCCTTGCCCTGCACAAATACAAGCTCTGTTTCTCAGCCTGTGCTCATCCCGTACATGTCCTTAGGGTGCTGGAACAGCAAGACCTCTGCAAATGGCTCTTAGACTCTGAGAACATGAAAAGCCACAGCGAAGGGTTCCAGCAAGCATTTACGTTGATGAGTGATATATATCGACAGTACATTTTTCTATTTCTTGCTAGAAAGTGAAAGCCTTTTTGCATCGTTTTCTGTTGCTAAGGCTGGGGGTAATGAGGGGGCAGCAGCCTGGCCAGCAGTGGGAGTTGGCTGAAATGAACTAAGGGAGGCAGCTGGGACCTCACCATCCTCACTTCTTGGCCACTCCCCTGTACTTGAACTGGTTGGGATTCAAGAGGCATGGAGGGGCAGGAAAGAGCTATGCAGCCAGGCAAAGGAGAAAAAGCAAGACATATTCCTTCCGGGTTCAGGTGATTGTCAGACAATTGGAAAAGAAGCCACAAGATATCATCATCTACCTATATATATTTTGTTGAAGTTGGCCTCAAACTTGTGATCCAAACAGGATGTGAGAAACATAGTTTGGACAGTAAGCATATATTAAAGAAGCTAATGTGCCATTTTACTATTATAAAATGAATTGATGTCAGTTGACCATTTTATTTTTTGGTGGAAATTTTTTAGCTTATTTTTTGGTTGTAACTAGACACAATATCTTTATTTTATTTATTTATTTTTATGTGGTGCTGAGGATCGAACCCAGGACCTCGCACGTGCTAGGCAAGCGCTCTACTGCTGAGCCACAATCCCAACCCCTTTGGTGGAATTTTTGTTGTTGGGCAGGAAAAAAATGAATGAAAGTAAAAATATTTTGTTTTTATTTGAATATTGGAGTACTAACAACTTATAATAAAACTATAGGAAGTGAAGAAATATTTTGAAATTTAGCAAAATAGCTACAGTATTTTGTGGATAATCACCCACAAAGGTCAAGTCTCTGAAATTTTAATATGGTGAGTCTTAGAGCTTTAGACTTTCCTATAAGTGACAGTATCTAAGTTATTCTTATTTATTTTTTTGGTACCAGGGCTTGAACTCAGGGGCCCTCGACCACTGACCCACATCCCCAGTTCTATTTTGTATTTTATTTAGAGACAGGGTCTCACTGAGTTGCTTAGGGCTCACTGTTGCTAAGGCTGGCTTTGAACTCTCCATTCTCCTGTCTTAGCTTCCCAAACCGCTGGGATTACAAGCGTGCGCCACCGGGCCCAGCCTAAATTATTCTTAATAGTCACACTTAATTATTCTGCTGACCCTAAGCAGATAATCTAAAATTGAAGATATTTATGTGACATGAATATCCTGTGTTTTAAAAATTAAGTATTCTATATAAAAGTGAAAAAAAAATGTGATCCTCCTGTTTTAGCTTCCCTAGGCATGTGCCACCGTGCCTAGTATGTGTTTATGTGTCATTATCTTATGAAAATCTTAAAATCATTCTCTGTGGTAGATGCACTTATTTTTAAAAAATAATTTTTTTTTTTAGTTGTAGATGGACACAATACCTTTATTTTATTTATTTATTTTTATGTGGTGCTGAGGATGGAATCCAGTGACTCACACATGCTAGGCAAGCACTCTACCGCTGAGCCACAACTCCAGCCCCTAGATGCTCTTATTATTCCCACCCTACAGTTGATAAAACTGAGGCTGGAAGTGGTGAAGGCTTGAAGCCTAGAGCCTGAATCCCATTCTTGGTGATCAGACTCAGAGCTGGCGTATCACCTCTGTGCTCTACGGCCTCACAGAAAGCTGAAAGCATGGTTGTCATTTTGCTTAATTTAAAAAAAAAAAAATTTTTTTAATTTTTTTAAAAATATTTTATTTATTTAGTTAGTTTTAGGTGGACACAATATGTTTATTTTATTTGTATGTGGTGTTGAGGATCGAACCCAGTGCCTCACGCATGCCAGGCCAGCACACTACCGCTTGAGCCACATCCCCAGGCCATCATTTTGTTTTAGATTTCCATCTTCAGTTTTGTCCCTGGTGATGGTATAAATTTATATTTCCAAAAGGAAGAAGACATGAAGTTAAATCACAAACAAAAGAATGCTTGAAAACTATGATTTAAAAAAAAAAAAAAAAGTGCCAAGAGTTTTTACCCTCCTCCTTCCCAACTGCCAGCTAGCACTTTTTTTTTGGCTGTTCAAAAATGTACAGTATGACCATACTAGATTCTACATAAAGCAATTTGTTATTTTTTGAAAAGTGATAATGGCCTTGTTCTCATCTGAAGAGTTGAGAGTGGCAAAAGTCAGATAGCACACTCGGAAACATGCACTCAGCAAGATTCCTAAATAGTTCTTTCCTCTCCACTCCTGACCCAGTAACCTCTGGGCCATTCTATTCCCTGGAATCTCCCTATAGGGTCCTGAAGAGTATGCTGATGCCTGCAACATCCTTTTAGGATTTGAAGACCTATAGACAAATGGCTCCTGGGGACAGGGAACATATCAAAACATAATCCTTACTCATAACAGAACTGAGTTCGGTTTGAACCCAGCAATCAAGGAATGAAAGGTGAGTGCATTAACCTACCATGTTATCTGTATAGGAGTTTTATATCTTAAATGGAACAGACATCCCTGCAAAACAATAATGGACTGAGATTAATGAGTTACAGGTGACCCTCAGACACGGGAAGGTTGACTTTGGATAATCACCCACAAAGGTCAAGTGCTTATCTGAATTAACCACAAGTCTTGGATCTGGGGTAAAAATAAAGGACGAGAAATACCCCAGGGAGAGGCTTTCTGCAACCTGAGTTTTGTGTTCTTTCTAACCTTCTGCTAAATTCTGCATTGGATTGGACCAGCCCTTTTCTTGTGGCATTTCCACACACAACTCAGGTCTAAACTTCATCTCAACCTTACAGAAATAGCACGAAAACCCAGAGCGAAGCTTTTCATATTTGTAGGATTTAGGGGCATTTTGCTAAGGTAGTATTGAGTCATTTTGATGGAGGCAGGATGGAATCTGCACTCTTTCACTTTGGCCTGGGTTTGCATTTGTCTCATTATACAGTGCAAATATATGGCGTTTATCACTCTCATTGTTGGACCCAGTTTTAGTTTTCCATCTAAGACAGCATAATTCCTCCCCAGATCAGTACTTCACGTATGGAAAAGCACACCTCCTACTTTCAGTAATTCCATGGAGTCGTATAGCTTAGCTATTGTATTTCTCATAGAGAGTATCTACTGGGTCTATCTCAGGACCCTGCCAGGAAGGCAAATAAACTGGGTCTGTCCGCATGGGGGTAGGGAGAGACCCAGCTCAGACTAAAGAAGTTCAGCATGGAAAGTGGAGTGCTTGCAGGGAAAGGTGGAAAAGCACCTAAATACAAAACACCAGGGTGTCTCCACTGGCAGAGAGAATCCCCATCTAGGTGCCTTGTCAATAACAGAAACACAATGAGATGGGCCTCCTTCGCCCCGCCTCTGCCAGAACCTGAGAGTGAGGGAAACCAGATGCCTACTGAGAGCAAGACTTGAAAAACAACCTAGACTGAAACAGAGCATAGACCTGAAAAGTTTTCTTTTTCTTTTTCTTTTTTTTTTATTATTGGTTGTTCTAAACATTACAAAGCTCTTGACATATCATATTTCATACATTTGATTCAAGTGGGTTGTGAACTACCATTTTTACCCCGTATATAGATTGCAGAATCACATCGGTTACACATCCACGTTTTTACATAGTGCCATACTACTGACTTTTGTATTCTGCTACCTTTCCTATCCTCTACTGTCCCCCCTCCCCTCCCCTCCCATCTTCTCTCTCTACCCCATCTACTGTAATTCATTTCTCTCCTTGTTTTTTTTCCCCTTTCCCCTCACATCCTCTTATATGTAATTTTGTATAACAATGAGGGTCTCATTCCATTTCCATGCAATTTCCCTTCTCTCTCCCTTTCCCTCCCACCTCTCCTCCCTGTTTAATGTTAATCTTTTCCTCATGCTCTTCCTCCCTGCTCTGTTCTTACTTGCTCTCTTTATATCAAAGAAGACATTTGGCATTTGTTTTTTAGGGATTGGCTAGCTTCACTTAGCATAATCTGCTCTAATGCCATCCATTTCCCTGCAAATGCCATGATTTTGTAGTTTTTTAGTGCTGAGTAATACTCCATTGTGTATAAATGCCACATTTTTTTATCCATTCATCTATGGAAGGGCATCTAGGTTGGTTCCACAGTCTAGCTATTGTGAATTGTGCTGCTATGAACATCGATGTAGCAGTATCCCTCTTTTAAGGTCTTCAGGGAATGGTCCGAGAAGGGCAATAGCTGGGACAAATGGTGGTTCCATTCCCAGCTTTCCCAGGAATCTCCATACTGCTTTCCAAATTGGCCGCACCAATTTGCAGTCCCACCAGCAATGTACAAGTGTACCCTTTTCCCCACATCCTCGCCAGCACTTGTTGTTTGACTTCATAATGACCGCCAATCTTACTGGAGTGAGATGGTATCTTAGGGCAGGTGGACCAATGGTACAGAACAGAGGACACAGAGACTAATCCACAAAATTACAACTATCTTATATTTGATAAAGGGGCTAAAAGCATGCAATGGAGGAAGGATAGCATCTTCAACAAATGGTGCTGGGAAAATTGGAAATCCATATGCAACAAAATGAAACTGAATCCCTTTCTCTCGCCATGCACAAAAGTTAACTCAAAATGGATCAAGGAGCTTGATATTAAATCAGAGACTCTGCGTCTGAGAGAAGAAAAAGTTGGCTCCGATCTACATATTGTGGGGTCGGGCTCCAAATTTCTTAATAGGACACCCATAGCACAAGAGTTAATAACTAGAATCAACAAATGGGACTTACTTAAACTGAAAAGTTTTTTCTCAGCAAGAGAAACAATAAGAGAGGTAAATAGGGAGCCTACATCCTGGGAACAAATTTTTACTCCTCACACTTCAGATAGAGCCCTAATATCCAGAGTATACAAAGAACTCAAAAAATTAGACAATAAGATAACAAATAACCCAATCAACAAATGGGCCAAGGACCTGAACAGACACTTCTCAGAGGAGGACATACAATCCATCAACAAGTACATGAAAAAATGCCCACCATCTCTATCAGTCAGAGAAATGTAAATCAAAACCACCCTAAGATGCAAAGTTTTCTTAGGGCCCTGAGAAACCCAATCAAATCTATTAACACATCCAAAGAAAGAATGTGTTCATCGGAAGGGGGCTGGTCCACCCTGCGAGGCTGAGAAAAGGAAGGCTTAGAGGCCAAAGCTGCTCCAGGCTTTGCCCCTGGAAGATGGGCCCTGACCAAGGCTTTCCAGACCAGGTCAAGCCACAACTGAATATTCACTCTTAAACAAGTTGGGGTGGAGAGTCTCCAAGTTGAGTCAGACTGTGGGAGAAAGTGCTGAACAAGGAAGTAGAAGACTGGCCTGAGCCAGGTACAAATTGGAAAGAGAGACTGCAGATCTCGGGCCTCTGAGTCCCACAAAGACCTGCCAGAAGAAGTGACCCTAGGTCTGAGAGGCCAAGGATGTGTCAGAGTTAAACAGTGCAAGGAGGTGAAGGTAAGGAGAGCACTCCAAACAGGCACCATTAGCTCAGGGAACCAGGCGGGAAAGATCCTGGTTTGTGGCATATTGGAGGGATGGAGAGAATGCTGTTGGGCTGGCCCTGGAGTGGCTTTAGATAATAATAGATAATGTTTATTGAGTTCTTTGTAGTTGCTAGACACTGTTGAAAGCAGGTGGTTCTCCTAATTTTCATTCTAATCCTATGAGATAAGCACTATCTTTATTTTCTACTGAAGAGGAAACTGTAGCAAATACCAGTAAATAAATCACCAGAGCTGGGAAGTAGAGGAGCGGGGGATCTGACTCTATACAAACAAAGATGTTGTGTCCGCCGAAAACTAAAAAATAAATATTAAAAAAAATTCTCTCTATACTGAAGGCTCAAGGCGGCAGGTCACTACGTGGCTAGTAGGGCTACTTCTAAGTACAATGTACAGTTTTAAATAAGCCACCTGCCCAGATGTGTGCTAAGAAAAAAAAAATCACTCTGGTTGCAGTGTGGTGTCCTTAGCTGCCATTTTTCTATTATGATTTTGCTTTCTGCATAAGTTGGCTGAGAAAGAGGGAAGGCACAGATCATATGGACTTCCAAGAATTTTGTTCACCAAGATGGTCACTTCTTACTTTAATATACTGGGGACTTTCAAAATATGACTTTGGGAGAGAAGATGTTGCTCTTGTAGTTTTGAGAATTTTAGTTCCTGCAATATTTAGTACTCGTGTATATTTTTTTTTTTTTTTTTTTTTTTTTTTTTTTTTTTAGTGAGAGAGGGGGACAGAGAGAGAGAGAGAGAGAGAGAGTTTTAACATTTATTTATTTATTTCTTTTTCTTAGTTCTCGGCGGACACAACATCTTTGTTGGTATGTGGTGCTGCTGAGGATCGAACCCGGGCCGCACGCATGCTAGGCGAGCGCGCTACCGCTTGAGCCACATCCCCAGCCCATTACTCGTGTATATTAATGAAATGGTTAATGGTGATGCACTTTCTACATCAGATTCACAGGATACGTGATGCCGTCTGTCCTAGGAAGATTGATTTACTCTCTAAAACAATGAAGTTTCTGATTTACAATGCAAAGGATCAGACCTTGTCTAGACTGTAGTAAATTGACCCAAGTAATGACTGTACCTGGCTGCTCAAGAAGGAGCTTCCTACTCTCCCCAAGGGTGATGACTGACTACCACAGCTTCCAACTTCCCTGGGACTGAACACAACAGTCACAACTGTCCTTGTCTTCTCTTTCTAGTCCATCCTCCCACAAGTTATTCAGGAGACAGGCAGATAGGCAGTACTAAGAATATGTGACCAAGCCGGGTGCGGTGGCACATGCCTGTAATCCCAGCAGCTGGGAAGGCTGAGGCAGGAGGATTGCAAGTTCAAAGTCAGCCTCAGCAAAAAGTGGGGTGCTAAGCAACTCAGTGAAACCCTGTCTCTAAAAAAAAAAAAAAAATAGGGCTGGGATGTGGCTCAGTGGTTGAGTGCCCTGAATTCAATCCCTGGTACCAAAAAAAGGGAGGGAGGCTGGGGATATAGCTCAATTGGTAGAGTGCTTTCTTTGCATGCATATGGCCTTGGATTCAATCCCTAGCACAAGCATAAAAAAATGTGTGATCAGGCGTGGTAGAGCATACCTGTGATTCCAGTGATTCAGGAAGCTGAGGCAAGAGGATCCCAAGTTCAAGGTCAGCTGCAGCAATTTAGTGAGACTTTTCCAAAATAAAAAGGGATGGGGATGTGGCTTAGTGGTAAAGTACTCTTAGGTTCAATTCCCAATGCAAAAAAAAAAAAAATGTGTGTCAACAGAGATCAGGTTCAGAGATGTGTATCACCGTGCCCAGCTACTCCCATCAACTCCACCTCCCTACTCTCCACTACAAACATCCTATCCAAGTAGCCTAAAACACAGGGAGAAACTCAGTAGAGAATGGTATCCTGGAAGGTAAGCTGAAAAATATTAGGGAGAGAAGAGTGCTCAGCTATGTGAAATGTTTGAAGTATAGAGAAGATGGAGACTGAGAGTTGATCAATGGATTTGTCAATGTGAGGTCCTGGGTATCCATAATAGGACAGTTTTTTCTTTCTTTCTTTTTTTGTGGTGCTGGGGATTACCAACTGAGCTACATCCCCAGCCCCAACAGGATGGTTTTGATGGGATATTTGAGTGAAGAATAGGGAGGTGAGGTTGGTGGGCTGGGTTTGAGAGAGAATGGGTGTAGCTGGGCACAGTGATACATATCTGTAAGCCCTGCAACCCAGGAGGTTGAGACAGGAGGATCATAGGTCTGAGGCTCATCTCAGTCATTTAGTGAGGCTCTCGGCAATTCAGAGAGACCCAGAAAAATGAAACAAAGGACTGAGGATGTAACTCAATGGTAAAGAGTTCCTAGGTTCAATCCCCAGTAACCATCACCACCACCACCCTCCTCTCCCCCCACCCCCTGCAGAGAGAGAGAGGAGAGACTGGGAGGAAAGCAATCACCAAAGCATACAAATGCAAGAGGAGGAAAGAAATGGAACAGTAGCTGGAAAGAGATAGGGCATCAAATGACTTTCACTTCTTTTTTTGTATGGTTCTGGGGATTAAACCCAGGAACTCTTGCATGCTAGGCAGGTGCTCTACCACTGAGATACATCTCCAGCCCTTGTCCTTATGTTTAATGAAAGAAACAAGAGCCTATTCATATACTATAGGAATGACCCAGCAAAGGAGGGAAATCCATGGTGCAGGAGAGAGCAGAGCAATGTAGTGCATAGGTGTGGGAACTGGCCTTGGCTGGGACTCCCAACAGCCTATCCAGAGCCACAGAAAGAAAGAGGAAGTAAAGGCACTGACTGGCAGGTGGGGGTGGGACATAAAGATTTTTGAGCTCTTTATTGTTTTGGTGAAATAAGAAGCAAGTGAATGAAGAGTGCAAGAGGGAATGGTACAATGAATGAATGGTAGCCAGGCGGCATGAGCGGCCAGGGGAGTTATGATGACCATGGATTTAACATAAGACCAGCCGCCGTGAGTATGTTTCTCTGTAGCACATTAGGTGCAGGCAGAAATTTGGATTTAATTAGGAGTAATAATTTGCCTGTATGATGATGTGAGAGAGAAGTAAGATAGTTGAGGGAGCTTGCAAGAAAATAATGACAGGACAGGAAGGAGGAAAGTGAGATGAGGATAGTGGCAAGGTGGTAGTGTTATGGGGAGCTGCTTCAGAAAACACTTGAAGTCCGAATTCAAATCAAAGAGAGCTTTATTTATCTGGCCAGGGACTGTCACCCACCATAGAGACTGAAGCTCTGTGGAAGAACAGCAATTTCCTGGCCTGTGTCTTGGGAATTTAAGGACGAAAACCACAGATCAGGGACTTCCCTTAGTATTATGCAAGCAAGCCAATCATAGAAGCTAATACAGCAATTAGCACAGCAACTCAAGACAATAGCATCTTGGGTTTGAGCTGGTATTAGACAACCATATCCTGAGTTCCAGCAGGTGGTTGGGGGGGGAGGGTGAGAATCTACTTCAAAGTCTTGGGTCATCAAGAAATCTCTCAAAATCTTGATGTTTAGATTCCTTCCTTCCTTCCTTCCTTCCTTCCTTCCTTCCTCCCTCCCTCCCTCCCTCCCTCCCTCCCTCTCTCTCTCTCTCTTTCTTTCCTTATTTTGTGGTGCTGGGGATCAAATCCAGGACCTTGTGCGTGCAAGGCAAACCCTTTACCAACTGAGTTATATCCCCAGCCATTCTTTACATTTTGATGGAGATAATAACTACACAAACACACACAGAGTATGCATGCATTTTTCTTTTGCTTCCTCATCTAGAATTAGGATACCGCCCCATGCACAGGTGTGTGGGCTTTCAGTGATTCTTCAAAGGTTTTAGAGAAAAGGATAGGCCCAGGGCTGGGGATGTGGCTCAAGTGGTAGTGCTCGCCTGGCATGAGTTTGGCCCAGGTTCGATCCTCAGCACCACATACAAAGATGTTGTGTCCACCGAAAACTGAAAAATAAATATTAAAATTCTCTCTCTCTCTAAAAAAAAAAAAAAAAAAAAAAAAAAAAAAAAAAAAGGACAGGCCCAGAGAGGTCAAAAGAAGATGATAAGTTTGCAAAGGAAAAGGCAGTAAGGCAAACCTTTTAGGACAAGTTTAACCTGAGAATTTAGTTTGTGGATGATGTCAGTATATACTGTGGGCCAGGCCAGGTGGTGCAGGCCTGTAATTCCAGTGGCTCTGGAGGCTGAGGCAGGAGGATTGCTAAAGCCAGCCTCAGCAATTTAGTGAGACCTTGTCTCAAAATAAAAAGTAAAAAGGCCTGGGGATGTGGCTTAGTAGTTAGTACTCCTGAGCTCAATCCTCAGTAACAACAAAAAGACAAAAAGGAAGAAATACTGTAGGAAGCTTGATGTAGCAGTACACACCTGTACTCTGTACATAGCCACTCAAAAAGCTGAGGCAGAAAAATTGCAAATTTGGGGCCAACTTGGACAACTTAGTAAGACCCTGTCTCAAAACAAGAAATGAAAAAGGGCTGGGGATATAGGTCAGTGGTAGAGTGATTTCCTAGCATACACAGGCCCTGGGTTCAATCCCCAGTAAAACACACACCACACATACAAGAAATACCACTGTGGGAAATGTGTGATACCAACATGATAATCATTTTATTTGGGACTATGTCTCTGAAAGGCTGATGGATATTGCAGGTAGTGACTACAAGATGGGGGATGGTTATCTGGAGCTCACATTGTAGGAATTATCACATTTATGAGTTAAGTCAGCTTCCTGTGCCTATCCTTTGGTCATCAGCCATAGGTAACTTGCTGGTATAGACTTTTTTTTTTAAAGGAAATATATTGCAGACATTCTCTCTTTTTTTTTTTTAATATTTAATTTTTAGGTGTAGATGGACACAACACAATGCCTTTATTTTTATGTGGTACTGAGGATCGAACCAGGGTCCTGCCTGTGCTAGGCGAGTGCTCTACCACTGAGCCACAATCCCAGCCCCTCCAGACATTCTTTATTTTTATTTATTTGCTTTTATGTGGTGCTGAGGATAGAACCTAGTGCCTCACATTTACCAGGCAAGTATTCCACCACGGAGCTACAACCCAGGCCATGGTATAGATTTTGAATCAGAAATGGACCTTTTAGATTATTCAGACCAATCTTTTTAGTTTATAGATGATAGAGTTGGAATCTAGGGAGTTGGAGTTTGTGTTCCTTCTTCCATGGTGATTCCTTTATTCTGGAGTCAAATTCTGGCCTCTGGCTGTATCAAAACTGGGCTCTATTGTACACTTCTGCTGGAGACTTGTTTCCTGTCATGGCTTCTCGTTGCCCTATATTAAAAATGCTGACGGCCCTCAGATTGAGATATCCTCCTCATGACCCAGGAAGCAATTCCTAGCACAACCTTGTTACTTCTGGCACCGTTATGCATGAGATGGAATAAGAAGTTTCTGTTTTTCAAATTGGTTATAAACTTTATTCAGGGGACTGTGAATGTAGCTCTTGCCTAGCATATCTGAGGTTCTGGGTTCATCTCCAGCACTGGGAAAATTAAAATAAGCTTTACTCATAAGAAAGATCAAAAATTGGGGATGGACAAGAAACAAGTTTTTTTTTATCCCTATTTGAAATAAGGTCTCTATAAAAATAATAACAGTAAACTATGTTGGAAAGAGCTTGGGTTATAGGGTTCAAAGATAATGATTAGTAGTATGGACTGAATGTTTACTTTCTACTGTGCATTGCCCTCTCTCACATTCTGGACTCTCTCACTACTAGCAAGTAGTCTTTTGCAGGCTACTTAATTTCTTGACTTTTTTTTTTAAACAAAAACACAGGAATACTAATACCCCCCCTCCTTTTTTGACATGGTTATTAGAAAGTATCTGGTATAGAACAGGTGCTCAATAAATGTTAATTATTCTTGATGAGTGCAGTTGTGTACACCTGTAATCCCAATGACTTGGGAGGCTGAGGCAGGAGGATCACAAGTTCAAGGCCAGCCTCAGCAACTTGGTGAGGCACTAAGCAACTTAGTAAGACCCTGTCTAAAATTTTAAAAAATAACAAAATAAAAAGGACTGAGGATGTATCTTAGTGGTAAGGTGCCCCCTGGGTTTACTCTCCAGCACCAAAATAAATAAATAAAATAAAAAATATAAAATTAATTGTTCATTCGATCCTTCCCCTCAAGCTTCCTGAGGTTTAAAAAATACCTTTCCAGGTTTTAAAATGTTCAAAAATTTCAAAAGCAAGGCAAGAATAGTTATGATTATAACCATTTCATATTGTATATTTAATTTTGTAATGTAACCTGATATCAATAGTCAAGGTCTTTGTCCTGCAGGAAATTTCAATTTTTAGCAAAATGGGGCTGATTTAATAGCCATTAATTCTGAGAGTATGTTCAAATTCAAAGTCTGTCTGTTTTAAATGTAAATTGCTCTTTTTCATGTATTTTGTATTGGAATTTAGGAACAAATGCTGTCACTTTTCTTTTTTCCTTGCATGGGATTGCAGGCGCCTTTATTATCACAGAGCCCTATTATTGTGATACCTCACACAGGAAATGTACACTCTGACATTAGGCACCAAATTGCTGAAATATCCTGTGTTTTCTATTCATTAAAGCCCTAAAGCACTATGTGCAAATTCCCTTACTTTAATTACACACCTCAGGGATGTGCACGCCAAAAAAGGAGGCAGTCAGACAAAAAGCCAGGTCTTTGCCAAAAGCCCCCACCCCCCCAAACTGGTAAACATTTATTTTCAGCTGAGAAATCTGCTATTAATTCATATAGTGACTTTCCCAGCTGAAATAATGAGCCAAGCCCATTGAACCAAATGTTCGCAGTGAGCAAACATGAACAGTGGGGAATCAGCCCATCTCTTATTTACATGTTGGTTCCTTCAGCAGTTAAGGAACATTTGTACATTTGCTTTTTTACCTGGGAGTATACCAGCATTGATAATTCAAGTGTCTTGGATTTCAAATAGAGCCTATGAACTCCACTGTAGGTTGGTACTTTAAGAAATCAAAGAAAAGGAAAATCCCAAACCAAATTATTTATTAGGGCTCAACAGCAAAGTTTCCCCACCAGACTTACTGACTCTCTTGGGTTTTGAAGGCTTTAAAAAAAAAAAAATTAGAAGCTGGGGTTGTGGCTCAGTGGTAGAGCATTTGCCTAGCATGTGTGAGGCACTGGGTTAGATCCTCAGCACCACCTTAAAAATAAATAAATAAATAAAGTTATTGTGTCTATCTACAACTAAAAAAATTAAAAATTAAAAAATAGAAAAATAAAAATTAAAGAAATAATGGGATTTTTGAAGGAGCTACTATTTCTTGGGTGAAAATTAACAAAATTCTAAACTTTTAAGTAAAAAGTTTATGGTTCCATAAAGCAGTACATGAAAAAATGTTGTCGTTTTAACTAAGAATTTCTTAAAATTTCCATTTAATTGCAATATTTGGAATGTGGACAATAAGTAATGAGATAGCTATCCACATACACCATTTGCTTAAAACAATGTGGAATGTTATTTACCCCTCCTTTATAAAGTCTGATAGCACACAAAATACATTCCAATTCTACAACAGAAAGATACCCTATGTCTGTAAAAGTTATAATAAAAAGTAGTTTGTATCAAATAGCACCTATAAAGGCTTCCTGGAAAGCAAAGGAGGGAGGAGAAACATTTACACATGAAACAGTGAAGAGGAGTCAAAAAGTCAATATATTGATTCATTCCTATGATGATGCAGAGTATCCACTTAACAGTCAATTAACCATTTAACATATTTCTTGATACAAAGGAGGTTAAAAAGAGCCCCCAAATTCACACAAGATATAATCAATAATTACAGGTTTAATGCCTCTCTCGGTATAAGCTTGGATGCAGATTTTTAATCTACTCTCAAAGAATAAAATGCTTTACATTTTAATGAAGGTGGGGTTTTGATTATCACAAACAGGAGAAAAAGTAGCTTTTAATTCACAGCACTTTAAAATCAAAGGTAACCACCTCAGAACCTTTTCCCTAAATGAAATTTTTAGCAGATACATGATTTTTTTTCTGCAAAGAATAATGAATAAAATGTATGAGAATTTTTTTTTTTGGTTCTATAAGAAGAAGCAATGCCCTATTAATTTTGACAGACAACTTGGCATTAGCCATTTTAAAATCCAACGTGGGATGAAGTTATGCATTACTAGTCTCCCCTACATTTTGTCAAGAGATGAACATTTTTGCCAGATTTTTAATAATATGCCAAGGGCTTTGTCAGTCCGTTTATTCAGCCCCGCGTGGTTATGCCAGTTTTTGTCCACCACCCCACTGGGTGTGACACCGCCGTCACAGCTCACATCACTCCTCCCCAGCAATTACACAAAGTCAACACAGCAATCCCTCCCGCCCTGAGGTACCTGCACTATCAACAGTGCAGATTCCAGGCTTGAGCAAGCTTTGCTCGGTCACTGCCTCCCCACCCCAATTAGGACTTTTTTTCTGCCCAGGCAATTTAGCACCAACACCGTGGGTGGACCAGATAACTCTTTTAAAAAGCGCGTCGAAGTCATTCTCCTGCCCATCCCCCCTCCACAGCCCAATCAATTCTTTCTCCATCCCCTTTTCACTACTTCCTCTACCGCCATCCCCTCCCTGCCCGCCTCCCCCACAGCACCTCCCCCCCACCCCCCCATCCCCCCCAAAAGACTCTCAGAAAGAAATAGGAGTCTGCCAGAAGGCAACTTGCAGTCCCTAACTAGTTACCATGCCGACTGGAGCCTGTGCTAAGGAATGTGCTGCTGCCACACTGAACTCAATGAAAAGATGAAGAAAATGTGCAGGCAATACTAGTTTGGCTGCGATGCTGGGGAATCTGAGACAGGGCTGTTGGTATGGAAGAATCTCGCTGCATGCAATTTGCAAACATGCCAACTCAATAGCATGTGATAGGCAATGGATGGAATTTAGAGGTCTTGGGGTCTTAAAGAACTGGAAAGGAATAAGAGAACTAAATGGGAGGGTAGAATCTGCTCCATGAGACAACGCTTGCCCCTTAGAAATATGTGATTTATTAATTTTAATAAGAATCTGTGCAACATGATAGAAAAGATGAAACTTCTAAGTCCAGCATTTGCATGTCCTTAATATTAATTATCTGCACCTTTGTTTTTAACTGGCCATTTAAAAAAGAAATTCTATTTCTGTTTTAAAAGTGAGCAGAATTCATAGGACATCAGGGTTATGTGGTCAGGAGCTCTGATGGAATTGCAAATCACAAACATTTCCTGCACAGAGGAGAGGATGGCTTTAATTTTGTGTGGGGCAGGGTCGAGACAGAAGGCAGGATTCAGGTTGAGTTTCAATGACCTTTTTATTCGGATGGAGGCAGATTTGAGTCTATACCAGTATACTTCCTTGGAGTCTCCATTGTTCCGGAGAACTGGACTACAATGCAATAATTTTTAGTTTAAAAGGTCCTTGAGATATTGATGATAGATTCAAGACCACTATGTCCATACTAACAAAGATCCTGTGTCCAAAATCCCTCTTCCTGTTCCACATTCATTTGAACCAGTTGAGTTGGTGGGGAGAATTTCCCAAAGTGAGGATGATCAAGGATGACTCCTTCCACCGCACACTCAGATCAGTAAAACCTCTTTCTTCTTGGCTTTTTAGTCTTCCACATCAACTCATTCCAAACTGTCCTGCACATCGCTGGCAAACTAGTTTTCTACGCTTGCCAATTCGACCCTGTCTTTTCATTGCCCACGGCCTCCCTATGGCTCCTCATTGCCATGGCAACCACATGTCCTGGATTTTTCAGGACATTTTTTTTTTATTTCGAATATTCTGTCATGTGGTCAAACCATGTGTCAGATCATATGCCAAAAGATATGTCCTGATTTGAGTTTTGAAAATGTGGTCACTATACCCATTGCTCCCAAGATATGGCTTGACTTTCCAATTTTTTTTTTTTTTTTTTAACTGCAAAAGCGACATGGCAGGTCACTTTCAATATAGTAGCTTTACTTGGATCATATGTGATATTTTGCATGGTACTTCCACATAATTATTGCAAGGAATCCTTTCCTGCCTGTGAAAAAGAATAAAATAAGAGCTGTTAATTTTATATATGAGAAAACTGGGACACAGTGTATTCCCATCGTGGCAAAATGATAGAATCCAGTCTCTTGACTCTGATGTCTTTTTTTCTCCAATGTTGCTTCAGAATACGAATGTGATGCTTTTTACTCTAGGGATGTTTGCCATTTAGATCCCTAAAGACTTTCAGGGGACCATTTGGTTGTAGGAGACCAACTTATGTCAAGCATAGATAAGTGAGAGTTGTGGGGAGCTGGGCATGGTGGCGCATGCTTGTGATCCCAGCTACTCAGAAGGCCTCAGCAACTCAGTGACACCCTATCTCAATATAAAAAATAGAAAGGATCTGGGGATGTAGCCCAGTGGTAAAGCACCCCTGGGTTCAATCCCGATACTCAAAAAAAAAAAATTGTTCAGTAAGAAATACCATTTGTAATTCTTCAGATATCATCTGTTGCTCAGAAATAAGGTTTTTGTATATATTTAAGGTATACAACATTGTGATTTGCTGTATGATTTTGACATATACATATAGAAGTGATTATTATAATAAAGAATATTAACATACCCATCATCTCATAGTTACATGTGTGTGTGTGTGTGTGTGTGTGTGTGTGTGTTAAGAGCATCTAAAACCTAGTCTCTGAACAAATTACCACTATACAATACAACCGTAATCCTCAAGTTGTACATTAGATCTCTAGGTTTATTCATCCTAGGTAACTTCAACTTCGAATGTTCTGATCTGCATTTTCTCCTTCTCCCCATTCCCTCCTCTGCTAACAACCATTTTACTGTGTTTTTATGTTTTGGATTTTTTTTTTCCAACCTAGAGGGCATTATGCTAAATGAAATAAGCCTGCCATAGATAGGAGAATACTGGAATACTGGTTAGAACTAAATTCAAAGAGCCATAGAAAGAGAGAGTTAGGTAAGATTATTTCAGTAAAATAATACAATATTGCTCTTGAATCCAGTTCTTACCATGAAGGCCTAAGTCTGCAGAAGTGATACTATAGGTAAAATACGAAAACTCTCAGGGGCTATTTGTGCAGCATTATAAAGTACTTTGCCTTCTAAAAATGTTCAGAAGAAAAATTTGATGTTAGATTTCAACGTGTAGGTGAGCCACTTGGTCATGAGCACCTCTTATCTGCCAGATACAATGTCTTCTGGGCATCTTGACTCAAGATCAGTCAAACTGCCCAGAAATGAAAAATATATAACCCAAGTTAATTTGAGAGGAGAGAACATGAAGATAGGAATGATCTAGATTGTTTCTGGCTAGACAGGGATGGAGAGGATTTATTATTAAATGAAAAAGGGGTTTAAATCCAATTATTGTATCTTTAGTTTTTAATGTTTTGCCAGAAAATGGACAGGAGAAAGCAAGGGTATGTGACTGAAGTTTCTCTTTCTCTCTCTCTCTCTTTTTGGCACTGAGGATTGAACCCAGGGTCTCTTTACAACTGTGCTGCAACCCCAGTCCTTTTTATTTCTTATTTTGAGACAGGCGCTTACTAAATTGTTATGGGCCTCCATAAGTGTTACTGAGGCTGGCCTCAAAATAAAAAATGAAAAAGGATGTAGTTCAGTAGTAAAGCATCCTGGATTCTATCTCTAGTTCCAAAAAACAAAACACCCCTGAGGCACTGGGTGTGTAGATCCGCGAAGGAGTTATGATTTAACATTTATGAAGGCCTGGGTTCCTTCCCAGCTCTTGAAAGAATAAAAGCTTTGAGTGTCTACTGTGTACCAGGCACAGGGCTGGGATCTAAGGATACAGCCAGGTGAACAACCCAGTTTACTTCTGGAAGGGGTTTGAAGGTGCAGACATGGGACAGGAGGCAAGCCAGAAAGGATGGAAGACTTCGAAGAAAACAGTCCTGGGAGCATTTCAGCGTCCAGTGCTTCTAAGGACCCAATAGCTGAGCATGAACATTCTCATGTCAGTGGTTAGGATGCTTTGTCACTGAAGACATTCTCCCCACGTTGTCTCTTTACATGTCCCATAATAGTCTTCACATGTTCCACCCCTGAATCAGCAACTAGCATTAGTCTCTTCTTCTTCTTCTTTTTTTTTTTTTTCCATAGACTGATTTCACCTAGGAGAATTTTGTAGTTTCTTCTCTCTTTATATCTGGTATCCGCTGTGTGTGTTTAATCCTCAGAATACAACTTCCTTGAGACCCCCTTAGCTTCAACACTTTGAGGAAGAGATGGGTGGTGGTGAGAGGGTAGAGAGATGGGGACTGAAAGGGATTTTGGAAAGTGACTTCTCTTCCTGAGTACCTCTTCTTCCCCTGCTCGGCCTTTTTCCTGGGATCTGGTCTATTTCCGCAGCTTAGTGAAAGCATCAGGGAAGAGGCTGGCTGCCACTGCAGGGAGACAGAGTTATGGTGACTCAGAAAATAACCATATGGCATTCAAGCTTCTTTATTCTGCCCAAAGAGAGCTTGTGCTGAGGGAAACACCCAACAGGTGTAGCAGATTTAAATTGGCAGTTGTTTTCTTTTGTTTTCTATCCTAAATGAATGATAGCATTTCCTTTAAGAAAATCCTGGACTCTCATTTTGTATGATTACTCTGCCAAATGTTTTGGAGACCTTAAGGAAAGGGTGTCTGAGTGCAGTTGCCAGATAAAATGCTGGGTATACAGTTAAATTCCAAAATCATTATTATTATTTTGGTACGGGGATTTCACCTAGGGGCACTTTACCACTGAACTGCATCCCCAGCCCTTTTTAGTTTATTTATTTATTTTTTATTTGGAGATAAGAGTCACATTAAGTGGCTAAGACTGGTCTCAAATTTGCAATCCTCCTGCCTCAGACTCCCCCAGTTGCTGGGATTACAGGCAGATGCCACCATTCCCGGCCAGTTAAATTCCAATTTCAGACAAACAACTTTTTAATGTAAATATATTCCAGGTCATGCTTATACTAAAAAAAAAAAAAGAGTTGTGTTCTTTACTATTTTTTATTTGCTAGATCTGACAATTCTATGCCTGAGCAATGAGCACCAGAGTATATTCTGGTATGAATAAGCAGATAAGGTTATTCTTTTAAGGCACTAATGTCAGCATAGTATTGATGCCATCAATAGCAGCACTATGAAAACAATGTATCAAGTACCCCTTTGCTCACCAGAACGGTACTGCTTGCCAAGTTAGTTAAGTGGACACTGTACTTTTGGTCTGGGGAGACAATAAGAACAGGACAATATCAACAGTGAGAAACCAGATAAAAAGAAAAGAAAACATAAAAAACTTGAAAGACATCAAAGGAGTATATACAATAAATAAAGTACTGCTATTATGTGGGACAACTCGGGTTGTTAGGAGCTGACACAAGACCACAAACATTTCTCAGAGGTCACCAGGCAACTGTTGACATCTTCTGTTTGAAAGCAAAACAATGACCCCAGAGTAAAAGAATCTCTACTTCATTTAACTTCCAGAGTCACCTAAATGCCTCATCTCTGCAAGACTGGCCATAGGATTCAAACATTATATGTATACATTAAAAGGGGACACCCAGAGAGACATGCACAGTACTATACACACATGTAGATAGATAAGGGAAAGTGCAACCACAGATGCAATCAGAACACTCAAGTACTCATGCATAACTGACCTGATCAGTTTGCCATCAGTAATGAAGGGACCCACAGCTCCATTCAGATGAAAGGTGCAGATGCTACACTGATAACTAGGAAGATGCCAATCACCCAGCTAATTGTGCCTCAACCTGGTCTTAGGGTGAATGTTCACTTGGCAACAGGTTTATTGGACTTTAGAAACTGACTTTAAAAGATTGATTCAGAATGCGCACGTGTAGAATTGGGATCGCCTCAGATGTTGTCAAGGATGATGTGTGCATTTTCCATATTCTCTGCTTAGTGTAAAGGTAGCACATAACCACTGTAGAGAGTTTAAGAGAGAAAAATAAAAGAAGAAGAAGAAAAGCAACCAATATTTTATACCTATGACTTCTTTCTTAAAATGGTTAATAATTAAACATTTCAGACATCTCTGAAAGATTAGAAAACAACCAAATTTCTACCACCAGCATTAAACATGCATTATCACTTGGTTTATATTTTCAATTTTAAAAGATTTATTTTTAATTTAATTTTATCTTTATCTCTTCAAACATTTATCATTTCTTTATGGTAAAACTTATTTTATTTTGAGGTACTGGGGGTTGAACCCAGGGGTGCTCTTCTGTTCAACTATATCTCCAGCCCTTTTTAATTTTATTTTGAGACAGGATCTCATTAAATTGCTAAACTGGCCTCCAATTTGCCATTCTCTTGCTTCAGCCTCCTGAGAAACTGGGATTACAGGCATGTACAACCATGCCTGGCAATTTTGGTTTTTAGTTTTTTTCTTTTTCTTTTTTTTTTAAGTAAAAATATTTTTTTTTCCTTTATTTTATTTGCTTATTTTAATGTGGTGCCTCCAGCATGCTAGGCAAGCGCTCTAGTACATTAAGAGGGAAAAAAAACAACGTAGCAGATAACTGCTAACAACCTGTCTCTGTCTGTCCCTTTTCTTTCCTTCCCTTCCCAGGGGCAACATCTGCTCTGAATTTATTGTATGTCATCCTCATAAGTGCTTTTTTTTTTTTTTTTTTTTTTTTTTTTAAAGAGAGAGTGAGAGAGGAGAGAGAGAGAGAGAGAGAGAGAGAGAGAGAGAGAGAGAGAGAGAGAGAAAGAGAGAATTTTTAATATTTATTTTTTAGTTTTCGACGGACACAACATCTTTGTTGGTACGTGGTGCTGAGGATGGAACCCTTGCCGCACGCATGCCAGGCGAGCGCGCTACCGCTTGAGCCACATCCCCAGCCCCCCTCATAAGTGCTTTTGTAATTTTACAATATTTGTATAGGTATGTATACTTTTATTTGTGTGTTTTAAAAAGGGGAATACTGCACATCTTCTTTGGGATTTGCTGTATTAACTTGTCTTGTTTTTGAAGTTTATTCATGTTAATAACATCCTGATGTAATTCATTCATTTTTGTGGTGTGGGGGAAGGTACTGGGAATGGAACCCAAGGGCACTCTACCACAGGACTATATCCCCAGCCTCCCCTTTTCTCCTTTTATGTGAGACAGAGTCCTACTAAGTTGCTGAGGCTGTAATTCATCCATTTTAACTGCCGTACAGTATCCCACTGAATGAATGCATGCCTTCTTATAGGAGGGACTGTTGAAATGTTTGCACATTTCTCTCTAACAGGGCTCTAAGAATATATATTCAAGAATTGTCTTAGAGAGGACACTTAAAGGTATCATTTCTTGCAACATATATAGAAACCTCCAGCTTTCAATTTTTTAAAAATATTTTATTAGTTGTTGGTGGACCTTTATTTATTTTTATGTGGTGCTGAGAATCAAACCCAGTGCTTCACAAACACTAGGCAAGCGCTCTACCACTGAGCCACAACCCCAACCCCCAGATTTCTAATTTTAAAATTGCTTTTCAGAGTGATAACATCAACTCATACTTTCACTATAAATGTGTAATAATTAAGCCCCACATCTTTACAAACTATATTGTCAGGGTTGGGGTTATGGCTCTGTGTTAGAGCGCTTGCCTAGCACTTATGAGGCACTAAGTTCAATCTTCAGCGCCACATAAAAATAAATAAAGTTATTTTGTCTATCTACAACTAAAAAATTTTTAAAAACCCTGTATGTCAGATGTTAATGTTTATTGACTTGATGATCATGAAATGATATCTCATTGATTTAACTTGTATTTCCCTAATTGTTAATGAAATTGAGTGTATTTTTTAGATGCTTATTTACCATTCAATTTTCTTGCTCTGCTGTCACTTATTCATAAGCTTAACACTGTTTTATTTTTCTTACTGGTTTTTAGGAATATTTTTATATGACTTGGGTTTAGATCCATTGTTACATCATTAAAATTCTTTTTCCTATTCTGTAGCTTGTATGTTATTTTCTTTATAACATCATATGAAATATTTAAATTTACAGTAGTAAAATGCATCCATATTTTTTTAAGGTATGTTTTAAGATATCCTTTTTTTAATCATGCGATAAAGATATCCTCTTATGTTTTTCTCTAAAAGATATATATATATTTTAGATATATATATATATATATATTTTAGATATATATATATATATATAAATATATATATATATATATATATTTTTTTTTTTTTTTTGTGGTGCTGGGGATTGAACCCAGGGCCTTGTAATGTGAGGCAAGCACTCTATATCAACTGAGCTATATCCCCAGCCCCTTCTTTAAAAGTTTTATAAATACACACACCACACACACACACATTTTAACATTTAGGCTTTAAGGAATGAATTTTTGTTTGTCATATGACATGAGGATTCAACTTTACCTTTATCTAAATGTCTCCAGTTGCCCTAGCATCATCTGTTGACTGATACTTTCTTGATCCCATGGATTTATAATTCTTCTCTGTCACCTATCAAGCACTCAGATAGATGTAAGTCTGCATCTTGGCTCCTTAGTTGTTCCATGGTCTGTCTATTGTTATTCAATATCTTTTGCCATTTAAAAATTTTGTTGTTGTTGATGCTGTCATAGATGGACAGAATACTTTTTATTTATTTATTTTTATGTGGTGCTTGCTGCTTGGGATCAAACCCAGTGCTTCACATGTGCTAGGCAAGTGCTCTGCCACTGAGCTATAGCCCCATTCCCTTTTCTTGCCTATTTTGTCTTTGTTTCTTCTCAAAGATTGTATAGCCTCCCCTTTGCTTTCTGTCATTTAGTGGGGTTATCATATTCTGTGGAAAATCATGTTGAGGTATCGACTAGCATTGTGTGTAATTTTTAGATTAATTTGGAGAGATTCAATCTATGTTCCCTTTAGTCTTCACCCACTAACTTGTTATACCTCTGTTTTAGTTCTTTTATTTCTTTAATCATGTTTTATACATTTTCCATAATTCTTTTTTCTTCTAGCTTCTTTGTCTTTCATGTGGCTATTATAAATGGAAAACTTTCAAATGACATTTCCTAGTTGTTTGCTGTGGAAACACAATTAATTGAAATACAATTAATTATATTTCAGCAACTTGTAATATAAAAATATTTGTCTTAAGTTTTTATTTTTTGTGGTACTAGGGAAGGATCCCAGGGATGCTTGGCCCACAGCTGCATCTTCAGCCCTTTTTATTTTGAGACAGGGTCTCACTGAGTTGCTAAGTATGGCCTCAAATTTGCAATGCTCTTGCTTCAGCCTGAGATTACAGGTATGCCCCCATGGTACCCAGCTTTATTTTAGGGTTCTTTGAACCAATCATTGAATAATGATAGCTTCATTTCTTTCTTCCCAATTTTTATACCCTTCATTTTCTTCTCCTTGACTTATTTGTTAACTAAAGCTGTCCATACAACATTGAATAGAAATGGTGAGGGTCCTTGCTTTATTCCTGATTTAAAGGAAATGCTTTAACATTTGTCCACTAAATATGATGTTGTTGTAGTTTTCTTTGCTTGTTTGTTTGTTTTGGTTCTGGGGATTGAATTCAGGGGCACTCAACCACAGAGCCATATTCCCAAGTCTCACTGAGTTGCTTAGTGCCTCACTTTTACTGAGGCTGGCTTTGAACTTGTGATCCGCCTACCTCAGCCTCCTGAGCCACTGGGATTACAGGCGTGCGCCACTACATCCAGCCATGTTTGTTGTAGTTTTATCAAGCCAGAGAAATTAGCTAAAATCCTGAGTTTGCTAAGAAACTTTTTTTGCTTTTAAATGATAGGGGATTGAATTTTATCAAAAGTTTTTTTTGTATACATATTGAAATAATCATATGGTTTTTCTCTTTTTAGCTATACTTTCTTGTTTTATTATCTTTGTTTTTTGTATAAAAAGGGAAGGAAAGGGCTGGGGTTTTTGCCCTGCATGCGCAAGGCCTTAGGGTCAATCCCCAGCCATCAACAGTAACAAAATCTTTTTCTATTTTTTTGTGGAACAGCTTATTTAAGATACTGTGTGTGTGTGTGTGTGTGTGTGTGTGTGTGTGTGTGTGTATGTGTGTGTTTCTGAGGATCAAATCCAGGGTTTCCTGCAAGCTAGGTTTTACCACTGAGCTATATTCCCAGCCCAGCTACAGTTTATATTTTAAAAACTTGGCCAAATTTTGTAAAAGTGTCTGAGTCTTGTATTTTTGTTTTGAGTTACATTTTCACCACTGATCCAATTTTCAGAAAATATTATGGTCAGAAAACATTATGGTCTTTGGTTTTGTGTTTCTTCTTAAATCAGTTTTAATAGATTTTGTTTTCAAAGAAAGATTTCTGTTTTATCTATGTTTCCAAAATTTTTGGCATGAAGCTATTCACAATATTTTTTCACAATTTATAAAATCTCTTATCTGTATTTATGTTTTTTTCCTTATAGGATTGTTGTTTGTGACTTCTTAGTTTTTCTTAAACAGAGATGATTATCTTACATATAAAAACAAGACATAAACAGCTTTTATTTTCAAACAGAGCTATTCTTCTTGACTTCTTGTATTTTTAAATTTTATTGAACTAATTAATTAATTTATTTATTTTGGGTACTGGGGACTGAATTCAGGGGCACTCGACCACTGAGCCACATCCCCAGCTCTATTTTGTATTTTATTTAGAGACAAGGTCTCACTCAGTTGCTTTGCACCTTGCCATTGCTGAGACTGGCTTTGAACTCTGGATTCTCCTGTCTCACCCTCCTGAGCCTCTGGAATTACAGGTGTGTGCCACTGCACCCGGCATGACTTCTTGTATTTTTTTATTTCTCATTTCTTAGTTTATTCTCATTTATTTATTAAACTTCTGAACATTCTAACTTTATTATGATTTATCTTAAACTCATGAGTGTCTAAACAGTATGCTTTTAAATTTTAAACCCTGGAAATTTTTTGGATGGTATCTATTGATGTATCTATTGATGGTATCATTTTGGTATGAGAACATGGTCTGAGAGGAAACCAATTTTAAACCCTGGAAATTTTTTGGATGGTATCTATTGATGGTATCTATTGATGGTATCATTTTGGTATGAGAACATGGTCTGAGAGGAAACCAATTTTTTGGTATTTGTTCTGTTTCCTAATACATGGTCAATTTGCATGAGTGCACCATATGGGCTTGAAAAGAAAGTATTTTCTCCAGTTTTTAGTACATAATTGTTGGTACATGTTTATTAAATCAAATTTATTAATTGTCCCACTCAAATGATAAATGATATTTTGAAATTTCTTAGTTTGCTTGGTAATTATGGAAAGTTAGTGTTTAAATCTTCCTCTATGATTATGAGTTGATCAATTTTGTTTTGCTCTTCTGTCAATTTTTGCTTTATTTGAAGGCTGTATTAATTGAGAGCAAACAATTTGCAATTATTACACCTTCCTGGTAATTTTTTCCTTTTATCATCAATTAGTGACCTCCTTTACTCCTAATAGTGCTTTTTGCCTGATTTTAATATGATTATTATTAGGTCTTACTCAGCTTACTCACTGGCTGACAAGTATGTATTGGCTTTTGGTAGGAATCTTTGCCCAGAGGACCTCTCTGTTGTGCTGTTCTCTGTCCTCATAACATAGCGCTGGATTTTTCTCATTAGGGGTGAGCTAAGAAAAAGTGAGGCAAAAGCTGAAATGAGATCTAGTCTTGGCCGGGTGCAGTGATGCATGACTGTAATCCTCATGGCTCAGGAGGCTGAGGCAGGAGGATTGCAAATTCGAAGCTGGCTCAGCAATTTAGGAAGGCCACAAGTAATTTAGTGAGACCCTGTCTCCAAAAATAATATAAAAAGGACTGGGGATATGGCTCAGTGGTTCAGCACCCCTGGGTTCAATCTCTGGTATTTTTTTTTTTTAAAAAACTAATCTTGGAAGTCAAATACCATGTCTTATACCATGTCTTATACCATATTTTATTAGTCACAAAGGCCTACTGGGAAGAACTACACACAACACAAATACAAGAAAGTAAGGGAGCTGGGATTGTGGCTTAGCAGTAGAGTGCTCACCTGGTATGTGTGAGGCCCTGGGTTCAATCCTTAGCACTACATAAAAATAAATAAATAAATAAAATGAAAGTATTAAAAAAAAAAAAAAGAAAGTAAGGTTTATTGGGAGTGAGGCACTAGGGATTCAACACAGGGCTTCACACATGCTAGGCAAATGCTGTACCATTGAACTACACCCCCAACCCTTTATTATGAGATGGGGTCTCACTGAGTTGCCCAGTTTGGCCTTAAACTTGTGATCCTCTTGCCTCACGCTCTGAAGTAGCTGGAATTACAGGTATATGACACTGTGTCTGGTTGGGGGCTATCTTGAAGACTGGTGATCATGGTTACCTTTAAAATTTTAATAAGTATGAAAGCAGAAAGCTAGTTTACAAAGGATGTGAGATTAGGGGGAGAGAGGAATGAGAAACAGTTGCTCAATGGCTACTAAGTCACAGTTAGAAAAAGTAAGTTCTGGTGTTTTATTGTACAGTAAGGTGACTATAGATAAAGATAATGTATTGTATATTTTGAAAAAAAAAGTAAAAGAAAGAATTTTGAATGTCTTATCACAAAGAAATGATAAACGTTTGTGGAAATAAATATACTTACTCTGACTTGAACATTATAAAATATATACATGTACCAAAATATCACATAGAACTCCATAAATATGTACAATTATCATATCAGCTAAAAAAAGAAAGATAAAAATGTATTTAAAAAGTAGGAAAAAATTCCATAAGCATACTACTTTAACAAAGTTTGAACTCAATTAGCACGCCTTCCTCATTTTTTATTCTTTATTATTATTGTCCATGTTTGTGTGTGTGTGTGTGTGTGTGTGCATACTTTTTTTTTTTTTTGAGATACTGAGTATTGAACATAGGGTCCATGCATGTGAGGCAAACATACTACCATTGAACCACTGAGACATATTATTTATTTTATTTTGTTTGTGTGTTTCTTTTTCTTCCTTCCTTCCTTCCTTCCTTCCTTCCTTCCTTTTAATATTTAGTTTTTAGTTGTGGTTGGATACAGTGCCTTTATTTTATTTATTTATTTTTATGTGGTGCTGAGGATCGAACCCAGGGCCTCGCACATGCTAGGTGAGTGAGTGCTCTACCTCTGAGACACAACCCCAGCCCATCTTTCTTTTTTGCATGGTCCTGGGGATTGAACCTAAGGGTGCTCTACCAATGAGCTACATTCCCAGCCCATTTTATTTTTGTTTTCTGTTCTGAGACAGTTTCACTCAGTCGCAAGGCTGGCCTCAAGCTTGCAGTCCTCCTACCTCAGCTTCCCAAGGAGCTGGGATGATAGACGTGTATTACCACGTTCAGCTTCCTTTGTTTATTCTGGATTGATTTTTCTTGACTTACAAACTATACCTCTTGAAAGTTCCTTCAATACAAATATATGAAAAATAAACTCTTATAACCTTGTTTAAAAAGTTTTAATTTTCACACCCATTTCCCAAAGGACAGTTCATCTGGATAAAGAATTCTATGTTGATACTTATATCTTGTTGCTGTGAAGGCATTATTCCATTTTTCTTTTGGTCTCCATGGTTGGTACTGAGTTTTCTGACATTAGTCTTTCATTTCTTTTTCTAAGAATCTGTCTTTTCTATGCAAAGGCCTTTTTGTTCCTCTGTTCCTCTCTCTGTCCTCAACCCCCGCCCCATTTTGCATATTTGTTCCAGTGTGTCCATGAACAGATGTACGTATCCTACACAGGGCTCAATGTGGTTCTTGAGTTTGTGGATACAAGTTTTTTCATAATTTAAAATTTCTCAGTCACTATCTGTTCAAATAGAGCATCTCCATCATTTTTTCTTGTATTTACTTTCAGAATTCCTATTGATAAAATTATGGGGAATATGAGAAGTTAAGAAATGTTGAAGTGGCTGGGCACTGGAATCCCTGCAACATGGGAGGGGATGGCAGGATGATGGCAAATTGGAGTCCAGCCTGGGTAACTTGGAGAGACCTTATTTCAAAATAAAAAAGTAAAAGGGTTTGGGGGTGAGGCTCAGTGGTTCAATCCTCAGTACAACAATAACAAAGAAACAAAAAAGAGAAAGAAAGAAATGTTGACATGGGGTACAGTGGTGCACTCCTATAATCCCCACTACTTGGAATCTGAGGCAGAGGGATCACAAGTTTGAGACAAGCAACTTCACAAAACTATCTAAAATGAAACTGTCTTAAAAAGATCTATAAATGTAGTTCAATGGTAGGGTGCTCATCTAATAAGCACAAGATCTTGATTTTTGATCTCCAGAACTTGAAAAAAAAAAAAAAAAGAAAAAAAGAAAGAAAGACATGTTGAGAGAAATAAGGAGATGGCCTAACATCCATCTCTTTGAGCTTCATTTTGAGAGTTTCTTCAGATTCCTTTTTTAGCCAGTTGATTCTTACTTTAAACTATAATTAAACAAATTCGTTGGTTTTTTAATACATAAAAAGTTAATTTCTAGAAGGTTGTCATTCTTTTTTCAATTCTGCCTATGATGTTTTAAAGTCGTGCTCTATTTTATGATTTCAGTTCCCTGTTTTAAATATACTTACATCATTGTCGCTTCTATTATCCGAGTTTCTTGGAAAATTCTGTGAATTTTTTTTAAAATATGTTTTTCTGACTTGCTTATATGGAATTGATTCTGATGTGCTTTGACTATAGCTGCCTCTCCAGTGAGCCTTGGCGATCCATGAGGCGTGGGTTAAAGTGCTCTTGCTAGGTTCTGGAGTAGTATCAACAGATCACTGCAGGTCACTCCAAAGTTTGACTACTTTATTATTTTTTAAAATTTTGTTTCATTTTGCAGTTCTGAGAATTGAACCCAGGGTCTCACACATGCTAAGCATGCTCTCTGTCCCTGAGCTACTTTCTAGACCTTATGTTGGTTTCTTTCTTTCTTTCTTTTTTGGTAGGGGGATACTGGGGATTGAACTCAGGGACACTCAACCACTGAGCCACATCCCTAGCCCTATTTTGTATTTTATTTAGAGACAGAGTCTCGCTGAATTGCTTAGTGCCTTGACGTTGCTGAGGCTGGCTTTGAACTCGAGATACTCCTATCTCAGCCTCCTCAGCCACTGGGATTACAGGCATGAACCACTGTGTCCAGCTTTATGTTGGTTTCTATATTTATGGATTCCCCTAAACGTATTCTAGAGATGATTTTCCCACCCAGAGCTGAGGAAGATTCAGCTAAATTCCCTCATCACTTCTCAGTGTTACTGATCTTTTCTCTAGTCCTTTCTTTCACTGAAGATCAGAGGCCTGGATTTATTCCAGCATATTCATTTTAGCAACTCACTCCACACTAGCCCAAGTCTCATCTTCTGCTCCTATGGGGAACAGAAGCTCCTGTGTTATAGAGCTACATTCTCTCTTTCTGACCTAAATGCTTATCTGTGTATTAAAAGTGTGGAAGGCTGAGGCAGGAGGATTGCAAATTCAAAGATAGCCTCAGCAACTTAGTGAGGCCCTAAGCAGCTTAGTGAGACCCTGTCTCTAAATGAAATATAAAAAACCCTGGGGAGGTAGCTCAGTAGTTAAGCACTCCTGGGTTCAATCCTTGGTCCAAAAGAAAAAAAAAAAAAAGTGTGTGTTAGCTCACAGAGAAGGGTACATGGCTTCCCATTACCAGGACTTGTCTTTGTTCATGATACTGTATCAAAAAGCTGAAGTCAAGGTATCTGCTGGGTTGCTTTGTGCATCTGCCATTCCTCCAGCAGGGATCAGGAAGACTCCCAGGCAAAGCCTGAAAATGGTAAAATTCATTGTTAGCACCTTCTCACTCAGAGCTTTCTCTCCTATGCTCCTGGTCCTCTGTCGCACCTCGTTTGTCCTTCCTCACTTAGCCCTGACCTTCCAGGAGGCTCCAAGGTCCTTCTGGGACTTGTTACTGTGCTTTCCTCTCTGCTTTCTGTGGAAATGTGCTCACCAGCCTCTCTGCACTGTCCAAAGTGTCCAGGTGACAATTAGCTAATCTGATAAGCTCATTCATGCTAATGTGCTAATGAAAGAGGACTACAGAAGATGGCTGTCCTTCCCCTACCTCCTAATCAGGGGCTCTTCTTCTCCTGCCAGGTGACATATGTGCATAGCAGCAGTGAGCTTCAAGAGACCGTGACCCGGCTTTAGTGGTGTAACCTGGAGGATTGACGTTAATGGAATGAGATTTTTAAGTCAAGTAGGAGGGACAGCTGAGTTGAGGCAGGCAAGAGAGGGTCAGCGTCAGGCCAAAAGGACCCTAAGATTATGACATGTGAGTGTCTACTAAGGGGGGGTTGCATTAACCCTTTTTATACCTCAAATGCAAAGGGAATTTTTTTTCAGAACATCCCTTTGCTATAATGAAAATCCTTCATTTTGGAAACCCATGAACAAAACAAGAACCAGAATGCAGCAGAACCAAAAACACATCGCTCCACATTCCATATTTTCATTTTGTTGACTCCAAAGGATAAATCTACATGCCTTTTAGGGGATGGGTAGGAAGAAGATGAGCCCTTACATGAAGAACTTTCAGGGTTGGCTTTAGGAAGCACAGAGAGGGGCTGCTTACTGTCTTTTGTTCCTCCTTGGCCTTATTCTATTGAGTTTCATTTGCAAAGAGTTATGGTGTCGGATCCTGGTGGGGGCATAGTGCAGAGGTATGAGTCTAAAGGGGGCTCTGGTGTGTTTGCTTCTACCTTTGAGCCCCAGAAAGCAAGCCAAGTCTTAGGAATAAAAGTATCCTGACCCAGGCCTATTTAATTTTTGTTTCCCTGAATTTTCACAAAGTAAATATTTTGACCTACATGTTTCTTTGCTGTGGCGTCGAAGGAGAGGGTACATTTGGGAACTGTGTGTAGTGATGACTAATGGAAATGGTTACTGCATTGGAGATACTTCTCAGATTGCATGCCATCGTGGTGGTCTTCCATTTGAACCTCCTCTGTCCACTCTGTGTTCTCCTGCCCACTTTCTCCCTGGAGGCTGGTCTACATGCCCAGCATCCTCAGGGTGTCTTGTCTCTGGACTTTGGGTTGGGTCTGGTCAATGGGGAGCCAGGGTAGGAGGCTCCACTGAGGAGAAGATGGCGGGTATTTATACTTGGCTCCCTTCTGGCAGCTCTAGACAGGACCCTCTCCCTCCAGTGGAAGCTGCCCTCCTCTAGGGCTCTACCCACACAACGTCTCTTCTTTGGCCTCTGGTATCTGCTTGTTCCTTCCTAGACCTGGACACTTTCCTCTCCCCCCTGGTTTCCTTATGCTCTGTACAAACCTTTGAAAAGAGTCCCTTTATTAAACTCTTCTCAAACTGTCCTAGTTTGAGTGCACCATCTGTTTCTTGCTGGAAAAATGACGGATAAATATCCAAACTCTGTTTTGTTGGTTTTTTTTTTTAATTTTTTTTTTCTTAAAGTAAAAGGTATTTGCTGGGCATCATCATGCATGCCTGTAATCCCAGCTACTCAGGAGACTGAAGCAGGAGGATCGCCAGTTCAAGGCCAGTTTCAGCAATTTAGCAAGACCCTGTCTCAAAAAATAAAAAGGCTGGGGATATAGCTCAGTGTTAGCTCCTGTATTCAATGGACAGTACCGCCTCCCCCCCTCCCACAAAAAAAATAGCATACTTTTTTTAAATGGTAAAAATATATATTTTTATACAATTTCGAATATGCATTCCAGTGGTATTAATTCCATTCAGTGTTGTGCAATCATCACCACCATCTATCTTCAGAACTTTTTCATCATCCCCAACAAAAAAACTCTATGCCCATTAAATAGTAAGTTCCTGTTATTCTCTCCCCCTTCCCCAACTCCTGGTAACCCTCATTCTACTTTTTTTTTCTTTATGCTTTGATCATTCTAGGTTCTTCATGTAAGTGGAATCATACAATACTTATTATTTTGTGTATGGTTTATTTTACTTAGCATAATGTTTTCAAGATTTATAAATAGTATTAATGAATTAGATTTAGTAGTTGGATGCAGAGGGCAATATTAGTGCCTGTCCATAAGTTTATAAACCTTTGAGATATTTATGGACAACTTTCCGCCGAAGTCTTCTATGACAGAATCAATGTCTTGAGTCATTGATTCTTTAGTGATCATAATCTAGTTTCTTCCTAAGGAACTTTGTGGAATAAAACTAATCATTGGCCTGTCTGCAATGCCTTCAAATGATTTCAGCTGTGCAATTGTTGTACTACTGTAGAAAGTACTCTAGATAATCCTCAAAAGGATCTTTAGGAATTCTGTGGAAGAGCTCTTTCTTCCAACTTGCATTCACAAAGTCATTTATGGATACTGGCAAAATTCTGCAGAATAATCCAGAAGTATCTTACTTTGGAATCCTCCTAATTCCTAAACTACAATCACATGAGTAGTAAAGGTCACTTTTGTTGTCTTATGGGGGGATATTAAGGCATTGTAGGGATCATATTCCAAAGGATTTTGTATAACACCACGATTTGCAGAATATGTGAGCAGAGCAAGAATGTAACTCCCAACAGCTTGAAGAGTGTTTGTTCTGTCTTCAACTTGAATTTCCTGTTTTTTGTTTTGTTTTGTTTAATGATGTGGGTAAAGACACTGAGTCAGAGATCTTCTGGTTAACTATCATTGCATAACAAACGATCGCACAATTTAATGGCTTGAAACTAATTTATCATTATACCTCATGGTTCTGTGGATTGCTAGGCTTAACTGGACCATTCTAGCCCGGGCCTCTTGTATGGTTGCAGTGGTAACTGGGGCTGGAGTCATCTGGAGCCTTCTTCACTTCTGTATGTGACATCTGAGCTGAGAGATGGCTGAAAGCTGAGAGCTGGTCAGGCACCTGTCTCTTCCTGAGACCTTTCCACTGGCTGGAATGGGATTTTTCACAGTATGGCCTTCTCAGGGGAGTCAGACTTCTTCCAGGCTCTCCCCTGGAGCAAGCATCCCAGGGTTCCTAGGCAGAAGCTGTAAAATTTGTTTGGATCTTACTTTATCAGCACCAGAATATTACTTTAGTCACATCCAAGTGACTAAGTGAGTCACTAAGGTCAGGCTTGATTTAAAGGTAAGAGACTCTACCTCTCAAGGGGGAGGAATAGCATAATCATTTGTGGCTACCTTTAATCTATTCCAGGGAAGTAGGTCTTAATCTCAATTTGGCAACTCCCAAACTCTGGGAGTTCAGGGCCCTCCTTCTATTCTTTCTAAAAATCAGTTTCCTCATCTGTGAAATGCCAAAAATTCAGTGAATGATCTTAAAGTCTCTTTCACTTCAAATTTATAAGGGTTCTCTGCCTTCAAAATATATGTGACATTTATAATAGAATTTTTTTAAAAACAATCAGAAGGAGATGCTTTATAGTTTTACTGTCTAGAAATTTTTTTGTGGATATATACACACACACACACACACACACACACACACACACACACAATAAAACTTGAGTCAGCCAGAAGATAACAATACCATATTTCATTATGAATTCATTAGGTATTTCCACACCTCTTGATGCTAGCCAAGCTGTTACAAAATGGCAATGTTGCAGAGGAGGTATATTCCTCAGGGTAAGGGACGATGTCTTTCATGAGCTATAGATTTCATTCGTGGACTCCAGTTGTCCAAACAATGGTTGTTGGTGTTGATACCTTTCAGAAATCTGCAGCTCATAAAAGCTCTTAACAAATTTTTGTGAAACAGGGACAGTTGACAAATATAATTAGGATGAACTTTCAGCCTGGTAGAGACGGTCAGAGCACACTTCTCTTTAGGAGTCTCTATTTTGTGGGGTTGGTGTGTTCAAGGCAGGATGGATGGCTCTCAGCATAGGAATCCCAGCAATAGGACTGGCTGTCTGAGTCAGGGCTGTGGTGCACACCTATAATCCCAGTGGCTCAGGAGGCTGAGACAGGAGGATCATGAGTTCAAAACCAGCCTCTGCAAAAGTGAGGCACTAAGCAACTCAATGAGACCTTGTTTGTAAATAAAATACAAAATAAGGCTAGGGATGTGGTCGAGTGCCCCCGAGTTCAATCCCCAGTACCAAAAAAAAGACTAGCTGTCTAGGCTAGTGATAGCTCAGGAATAGCAAGTGTGAAGGTCTGGGTTTGATCCCAAGTCCTGGGGGTGGGTGGAGGTGGGTGGGGCCACTGATGCTCAGTTTCAGTGATACTAAAATAGCTCTTTTTTTTTCTGTCTTTCTTTTTTTTCTCCTTCCTTCCTTTGTGTGTGTGTGTGTTTTATCACTTCTTTTATATTTTTAGAAAATATTCCATGTGTTTACTTAAAATAGTTCTTTAAATGGCGATCCCCTCAAGGGTGGAGGTTAAACCCTTTGCTAACTATGTACCAACCCCACTTGAGGGTTGAGATTTATTATCTGTACCTCCTAGATTTTTTAAAACCAGAATCTAGATGTGCTGATATTTAAAAAACAAAACAATAAATCAAACACAAAACAAGGAGTTCATAAACCGGCTGAAAAATTTTAGCCAAATGAGACCATCTTCTGCCCTACTTTTTCTAAAACAAACTGCTGTGAAAAGTGGTAGTTAAGATATGAAAATATCGGGCTGGGGATGTGGCTCAAGCGGTAGCGCGCTCACCTGGCATGCGTGGGGCCCGGGTTCGATCCTCAGCACCACGTACAAACAAAGATGTTGTGTCCGCCGAGAACTAAAAAATAAATATTAAAAATTCTCTCTCTCTCTCCTCTCTCACTCTCTCTTTAAAAAAAAAAAAGATATAAAAATATCAATATTTCTCTCTAGCAGATCTTGCTAGTTGCCTCCCCAACAGCCACTTCCGCACCTTCCTTGCTTATAGAACTCTGATTTGCTCTTAAACTTATCCCCATTCCTAACATATGGTTAATCTCGATTAGTGGAATCAGTCATGGTGATCCCATTGACATTCATTTGTTTAGGGGTGGGCATATGACCCAAATATTGCCGATAACACGTGAAGGGAAGTCTGCTTGGAGCTTCTGCAAATGGTAATTTTCTTCTCAGAGTACCAAAGAAGAAGAGGCGTTCCTCTGCGTTCCCTCAGTGTTGTTCCAGAATATAATTCCCAGACTATAGTTACTGTAACAAATTGTACTCATGAAAGTCCTGGACTAAAGGCCAAGCAGTCCATGCAAATTGGCAGAGCAGAAGGATGAGATAAACCTGGGTGGCGGACGACACTGTGGAGTAGAGAATTTAACCAGCTGCAGTACCACCTGCATCTGTATTTTGATCTTGTGTAATAGTAATTGTCCTCGTTGTTGAAGCCAGCTTAGTCAGAGGTCTCTGTTATTTGAAAGCTAAAATATTCTAGGATATCCCTCTCTCACACATGGCAAGGAAATATTGCTTTGTATAATTCCTTCACTTCACCTGTTTCTGGGACTGGCACTGAGATCTCTTGAGTCCAGAAAAAAAGAAAAATATGTAGTGACCTAACTCAATGGGATTATATCTAGGGGTTGCAGCAGGACTCTGCCCTGATGTAGCCCTAAGCCCTGGGGGAGAAGGGTATTCAGTAAGTGTGGCCACTAGGTTCTGAACTTAGTCCGCCTATTGGAGAACCCACAGTCTCAATCATTGTGTTCTTCGGCCTCTCTGCTCCTGAAGAAGGTCACCCCTTCTCCCCATTGCTTTCAGGAACCCCAGGAGCCCCAGGGGAAGCAGAAAGCTTTTTGCATTTTCAAGGAGCTTGTGAATACTTATACCTTGTTTCAAATATCCATTATTTGGGGTCATTCATTTATTCAGCAAGCAGTTATTTGACATGAACTGTGTTGTAGGCCTTGAGTATTTAAAGATGTGGAAAACTGAGTTTCTAACCTCAAGTAACTTAATTTAATAGGGGGAATATGTTGTAATCAATTATTTATCAGACAGCACACTCGATGCTTTCACTGAGATAATAATATATTATGCTAGCTTTTGAGTATTGAGAATGTGTTGAAGCATTTTAAGGATGTAACTTGTATTGACATTTAACCATCACACAATCCCTATTTTTCTGATGTGGGAACTAAGGAGTAGTTCAGCCCAGGGTCCCACAGCTGGTCAGGGACTGAGCTGAATTTGAACTCGAGCACCCTGCTTGTGCTTGATCCCACTTTGCTGGGGTGTACAGTGTCCCTGTGGGAGTACCTGCTTCTGACTGCTCAGGACAGTAGCAAAGTAGGAATCTAGAATACTCCCTAGGTGACACTAATTTTAAACTAGACCTTGAAGAGTGAATATTGATCAAGGTACCATGATTGGTAAGCCAATCAAGAAGGTAAATAAGGAAAGAAAGAAGAGTTATCCAGACAGAAAAACAGTAGGTACAAAGGTAGAAAGGCGGGCTGGGGATGTGGCTCAGTGATAAAGTGCTTGCCTGGCTTGTGTTAGGCCCTGATCCCTGGCACCACACCCACCAAAAAATAAATAAATATATAAATAAAAGTAGGAAGGCTTCAAGGAACCATAGGATGTCCCCAGAATGGTTTGGGTTTTTTGGTTTTGTTTTGTTTTTGTTTTTTGCTCCCACAAGGTGTATGGAATTTGGAGTCACAGGAGATGCAGAGCCCTGTGATACCCATGGTCCTTGATTAACTAATGAATTTACCACTAACAAATTTTCAAAATACCGCTAACAAATTTTCAACTTTATGAAGATCCTAAAGTGATATGCATTCAGTAGACACCATGCTTGGAATTTCAAGTTTTGATCTTTTCCTGGTTTAGCAACATGCATTATAATATTGTTTCATGACACGGGGCAGTGGCAGCAGACCACGGCTCCCAGATAGTCACAGGATCCTATGGGGAAAACAGTGGATATTCTTCTGTGCACTGTGTGGCTGAACTATGATGGTCATTAAGGTGTATCAAAGGTGTTTTCAACTCAATATTCACAACGTATGATGAGTTGACAGGGATGGAACCTCTGTAAATTGAAGAAGAGTGATATCTATATTGTCCGCATTTTGTTCTGTAGACAATAGATAGCACATTACAAATTTTAAAGGAGGAGACATGCGTTTCTTTCACAGTGATTTCAATGAAAAGTAAAGAACTGAAATTTGGGGGATTTAAAATGCCTGATAGAGATAAATGATTGGAAGAGATCTGTGGGGGAAGGATAGATCAAAAGAATACCCCAGAAATAGGTAGATTCCTGGGGGCTGTTGCTGTTATCTGGTGGCCAAATCCAGTCTGGGATTTCATGGTGCTGGGATCAAATCCAAAGCCCCAGTGCATGCTAAGTAGGGACTCTACCATTGAGCTACACCTTCAGCCCTGCCTGGTGGTTACACTTTTAAAACAGAGAAACAAAAAAGGTAGCTCAGTGGTAGAGCACTTGCCTAGCATACATGAGGCCCTGGGTTTGATCCCCAGCACCATCCAAAAAAAAAAAAAAAAAGTAAAATGTGACAGGTTCTGGGTCTGCAAAGCCCAAAGTCTTATTTTTCCACTCTATAGAGAAAACATTTGCTCTGGGTAAAAACTAGTGGTGGCCTGCCTATGGGGATGGTGAGAGAGGGGATGAAGAAGAGGAGATCTTAGGAGATGAACTGACAGGAATCCTGGCAGACAGAGGTGAAGAACGAGAGAAAGGTGATCTCAAGGATGACTCAGAGAATTCTGCTTTGGACAACTGAATCTACAAAAGTATCATTACTCAACATATGAAAACAAGGAAGAGGGATCTGGAACAGGAACAGGAGAGCTGAAAGAGTATTTGATTTGGGACCTGTTTCCATAAGTGTCCCAGAGACATTCCAGTGGAAATGAGCAGGTGATACATTACACTGAACAGTGTCTGCTCCTCTGTGAGCTAGAATGTAAATTCCTAAGGGCAGGGAATACAACTGAATGTCCAGGTACTGGCACATAATGGGCTCTTAATCAAGATACTGAGCTCACCAAAATGAATTAAGACAGTTGAATTTAGGAGACTTGGTGTAAGATGTAGATAACAGAAAAGTCTTAGTGACTGAAATTTGGGGGTTTGGTAGCATATTAATACACTATGCTTAGTGAGATATTAAGTTTTGTCTTTAGGTGCATTGTTTGGCTGTCTAATCAAAAGCCGCTCCTGTGGCAGTATGCATGGCATTTGATTCTTTTCACAGAGAGGCAGGAGAGCATAGCACTTAGGAGTCGCTCAACTTCTTTGTGTCTTAGTTACTTGTCTATAAAATAGAGATAAAAATAATACTCCTTTAGGGAGTTGTGAGATTTAATAATACAGATGGCTCCTGACTTTCCAACTTTGGAATTTTTAATGTTATTTGGTTGCAAAAATGATACTCATTCAGTATAACTGCATTTTGAATTTTGAATCTTTTAATCTTTCCCTGGGATAGAAATGTGGGGTAGCAGCCTCTCTTGCCACACGGAGCCATGGCTCCAAGTCACTATACAATCATGCAGGGGACCAAACAATACCCCATAGTGTACTGCACTGCTAAGCTATGATGTTCAGTAGGTTAGGTGTCTTAAATGCATTTCAACTTATGATATTTTCTACTTCTGATGGTTTTTGTCAAGAGGTCACTTGGGAAGTCAATAAATATCTGGACATAATTGTGTTCAGAACAAGCTATGAACTCAGGAGGCTGAGGCAGGAGGATCACAAGTTCGAGCCCAGCCTCAGCAATTTAGTGATACCGTCAGCCACTCAGCAAGACCCTGTCTCAAAATAAAAAAAAATAAAAATAAAAAGGGCTGGATATATGGATCAGTGTTAAAGCACCCCTGGGTTCAATCCCCAGTACCAAAAAATAATCTATAATCAGTTCTTAAATCAGCACCCAGAATCATCCTTTTGAAAAATAAGTTCAATCATATCAGCTGACTGATGAGAACCTCCAATGACTCAGGGAAAGCCCAGAGTTCTTACCATGGACAGACTTGCCTGACTGTCTACCTGTTCCAGCCACACCGGACTCACCAGATCTGCCTCCATACCTCTGTGCTTCTTTCCTTCTGTCCGGAGTGCTCTCCAGGATATCAGCATGCCTTGCTCCCTCACCAACTTTGAGTCTTCACTGAAATGCCCTCTTCCCAATAGCCCAAACCCTGCTTCCTGGGCTCCCAAGCTTTCTATCTCTCCAGAACGACTCTAGCCTGGTAATATAACATATTTAGCATATTATCTACCTCCTCTCACACGAGTGTGAGCTTCCTGCCCACTGGGACTCTGCTCTATTTGTTGAGTGGGTGATGCATGCCCACCACATGGAGGCACTCAATCCACATTAGCCATGATCACTTGTAAACATTTGTTACTATGTTCCACGTACAGTTGATGACACTCAATTATCTTTGATTCTATATCTTCCCAGCACTTAGGATGGTTTTATAAGGAGGTCACCCCATGGGAAGCCAATCAATATCTGTACATACTTGTGTTCAGGACAAGCTATGAATCCAGTCACCATGGCCCATCTCTGTAATCCCAGCAATGTCAACTCCTTACCCCCTCCATCCATAAGTACCAAGGGACAGTGCTTTCCTTCCACTGGTCTCAGACAGCAATTTGGTAAATGCCTACATTTGGGAAAATATGCAAAATCGTGAAACAAATGCTTCACGAGAATGCAAAAACACATTTGTAATCTTTTAGAACCAGTTTAAAAAAAACAAAGAAGAAATTTTGTGTATACACAGTTATGCTGTTCTTTTGATTATTAAATTAGTATTAAAATGGGAGAGAAACTCTTCTTATATTGGGCTCCTAAGGAGATAGGCAAAGCGATTTAAGAGAAAAAGCAGCTGTCCTCAGCAGTAGGCTCAAAAATGTCAAGTCAATTAAAATATTTATTTTCAAATACATCTTGTGATTCATAGATAATGATATGTGTCTACTTTGTCCAAATATTCAAAACCACTGGGCTGAAGAGATTGGAGAAAGGCATTTTGATAAAGAATATTGATAGCATGAGCAAAACAAAGAAATGCAAAGAAAAGAAAATAACCTCATGCTTCATTTTCCCCTCAGCCCACATGTCAGCTCGTTCCTTATGGACTTGCCCACACTCTACCAAGTCCTGGGCACCTGGTCACAGAAATCTATCTGGCTGTTAGGGGGTTACCGTGGGCATCGGTGGGCATCGGTGTGTGTGGATTCCCAGTTACTTCAGTAGAAGAAGAGCTCTCTCCGTGTTTCTAGATCTTAGCCAGAAGAAAACAACCAAAATGGCCAACTCCCAATGCAAAATTCTCCCCAACTCTGTCTTTCCCTGTGTACTATTTTGGGTTTGAATTATAAAAGCTGCAGAAAGGTGTCCAAAATTTCACAATTACCTTCTGAGCTCGTCTCTCCTCTTGCTGCCCGCCCTGCAGAGCTTCTGCACCTGCCAAACTTCTGTTGACTTCCCAGGGAAACCGGTCATGGCTCCAATGTGGCCAAAAATCATTGAAATAAAAATGTAGCAAATTTAAATAAGCAACAATTTAAGCTAAGAATTTCTGAAAATTTTGCTCAAATTTCTGTAAAGACTTCTGTGAACACATTGGTATTTACCAGAATTTAGCACTAGAATATTAATACGGTATCCTTTGTTGCCATGCTTAAAAAAAAAAAAAAAAGAAAGAAAGAAAGGAAAAAATCATTTTCATGAGGCTAAAATCAAATACAACTAGCAATATTTATTAGTGCAGTGCGATATTCGTCCTTTATCTTGTAATCTAGTGAATGCATTTCTGATGAAGGTGTCTCCTAATATTTGAGAAAATTATGACATATAAATACAGTTGCATCGATTGCTGCTCTCAATATGCTTTTAACCTCTTCAAAGGAGCCATTAACATCACAGTCAGAAACATAGCGTCAAGTTCAGAGAATGTATGCAGGTACTGCAATTGGCCTATATACCGATGCTAAGCACTTTTGCAAATTATCAAAACTTCTAATGTATAAACTATGAGAGTTTCATTTTATATTTAATGATGCTAGCCACCTACCTTTTTTTAAATTTTAAATTTATTTATTTATTCTAATTTGATATATATGATAGCAGAATTTTTCATGTCCAACTTCCCTTTTAAAAAAAAATTCTGAGCTCATTTTAAAATGCCTTTGAGTTTTCACTTTGATTTTTAAAGTATGGTAAATGATAATCAAATACTTTACTAAGCCCAAGCATTTTGTCCATACACACACACACACACACACACACACACACACACACACACACTCATATATATAAATTATATGCACACACACAGAGTATTTGATTAAGAGCTCTGATAAAGGAAAGAGACCCTGCCAGTCTCTTTCAGATTGCCAGTGGAAGGGCTATTTGTTCACGGGGCTATCTGGCAATGACGTACACATAACCTGGCAAAAGGAAGTGAGCATCAGTGTGGCAGAAAAGTACATGGATTTTGATGCCCAGCACTGGGGGAAAAAAAAAAAGAACATGGATAAAACTTCAGGAAATCAACACTGGCATACTTAATACCAATAAAGGAAACAAGACACGATTTAGTGTCAACCATTGTCAAAACCAGGTACTTCTCTGTGAGTTAAACACCAGCTCATCTAACCCTACCAACCCTGCTTTGACAGAGGCCCTAGCATTGTTCCCATTTTTCAGATGAGAAAAATGTCATGAAAAGGTTAAAGCTATCTCATGTCCTATAGCTAGTAACAGACTTGAACCTGGGTGGTGGGGCCCCTCGGTCTGTGATTTTAAACAGTCTTATTTAATGAAAACATAGAATGTGCCATTCTAGGACCTTTCTTCCCATAGCTGGTGTTTAATTGCTTGTAGTAGAGCAGTCAAAGGACAAGCTTTTCAGCTAACAACTAGGTTCAAGTTTTGGCTGCCCTGCCATAACTATGTGACCTTGAACAAGAACTTAATCTCTCTGTGCCTCAGTTTTCTGTTGATAAAACGGGAATGGTGGGAGGATTCATGAGCTGGCACATAGGAAGCACCCATAGAGGTTAGTTACTTTTGTTATTAATTCTAGTACTATATACTTAAGAACAGAGTAGATCAAGAGCAGATTGGACACACAGGGGCCTAACACACTGAGACAGGGCAGTAATGCACACTTATAAACCAAGATACTTAGGAAGATCTCCAGTTTAAAGCCAGCCTTAGGAATTTGGTAAGACCCTGTCTCAAAATTTTAAGAATTTTTAAAAGGACTGGGAATGTAGCTCAGTGTAGAGTACCTCTGTGTAACACAGTAACAAACAATCAAACAAACAAACAAAAAACCTTAACACATTTCCATGGCATTCTTTTTGCAATAATAAAAAAAAAAAAAGAAGGGGCTGGGGGATATGGCTCAGTTGGTAGAGTGCTTGCCTTGCATGCACAAGGCCCTGGGTTCAATCCCCAGCACCAAATAATAATAATAACAATAATAATAATAATTATAATAAAAGGCAGGGGTAAGGGAGGCAGCCACATAATGTGGCTGCCCTCTTTTAAAAAGAGGAAACTAGTCTTTTTCAGCCTCTAATTTTGGGATGGGTACTAGGGATTGAACTCAGGGGCACTTGACCACTAAGCCACATCCCCAGCCCTATTCTGTATTTTATTTAGAGACAGGGTCTCACTGAGTTGCTTTAGTGCCTTTCTAAATTACTGAGGCTGGCTTTGAACTCAAAATCCTCCTGCCTCAGCCTCCCAAGCTGCTGGGATTACAGGCGTGCAACACGGAGCCCGACTTCAGCCCCTAATTTTGATATAAATCTAGCACGTACTTTAATGGAACCTACTAATATTATTAACTTTAGCCTTAAAATCTCAAATTTTCAGCCAAGTATAATGGTGTGCATCTATGTAGTCCCAGTTACTGAGAGGCAGAGGCTCCCTTCGGTCCAGGAGTTCAAGACCAGCTAAGCACAGCCAGACCCTGTCTCAAAACAAAGAACATTCTCTGTTTCTTCATTTTCATTTTTATGTTTCTTTTCTTCCGAACATCTTCTGAAATCCAGTCAGTCTTAGGTTCAACAAAACCAGATGTCACAGGAGAAGTGATGAAGGGTCAGGTTACAGGTGACTAGGATATCCAGATGAAAGAGTGATTTTTATCAAGGAACAACTGCAGAAGCCATGAGCAGGGTGAATAACATTGTCCTGGTGAAGTGTCTGACATATATATGCCTGTGAAAAGCAAATGTGCGAAAGCATGGGTCTCTGTAGCTCAGCTAAGATAAGCAGAGAAGAGGCAAGATCTTCAGAACCAAAGGATGTGCAGAAATGAAGAGGGTTTTTGTTGTTGCTTCTGAAAGTAGGCATCAAGATATAAACCATTTATGACGGATATAGCAGACTGGTCATCCCAGATGTCAATGGAAGCCTTGTAGAAGGGTGCTGTATATTGTACACTGATTAACCACGATGAGTCCACGGAGAAAGGGACATCAAAGGTGAAAGGGATTCAACATGCCAATCACTGGCTTATATTAAAAGCCGAAATGTAATGAATTTTGGGGAAGAAGTTGAAAACTGTATGTGTATTTGCTTGCAATCTTTGTTTTATTAGTGGAGGATAATTTTTTGTTTTCTGAAGCATTTGATGGATTTAAAGTAACCCTTGTCATTAAGCAATCTTTAAATTAACCTTCAACCATGTATCAGCAGCTGTCCGATGGAAGCAAATGCATTATGTATTACTGTTTTGGATATTAGTTCTGAAAAAGCCAACTATCATTCTGAACATCAAAGAGCGCCCCTTATCAAGGGCTTGGCTTAGAGGATAAAGCTCTGGCTATTTACCTATGACCTTGGTGCCTATCCAATTGAAAGGAGTTTGTGATCTCAGTCCCACGCAGGTAGACAATAGTCCATATCACCAAGAACACAGATTGGTAAAACTGGAATTTTCCTGCTTGGGAAAGACTAAGGCTGAAAAGTGTCCAGAGACACGGACATGAAGAAGCCTCCAGCTCATATGGCATCCTGGAGATGGCAGTCTTCTCAACCGGACGAGGTGGCTCAGAATAGTGATCTGGGGATGCGCTCCAACCTGGCTTGAAGATAAAGAAATCTGTTTTCAGAGCTTGCAACTCGTCCAAGTCTATTTTTCAAGCCAACACCTCCTCTCCAAATTCTCCCCTCCCCCAGCTTTCTCCTTCCAGAAACAAAATACAGAAAGTCAAACAGTTAATCTTTTGAAAGGAGGATTGCAATTGAACTGATATATTTCAGATGCTGCTCCTAAAAACTTAAGATGAAAAATAGCTAGACAGTGCATTCTCAATATGATTTTTTAGGTTACAGAGTTAACTATTGATACAATTATGACTGTAGAATTGTATTCTCAGGAAGGAGAACATATTCCATCAATTGTAGGAAAAACTTTGCTGGCTTCATATGGGCAATTTTAAATTTTTAAAAATGGGTTTTAAAAAAACTAATAAAAGATGAAGTAGTTTATATTTGACATTTGCATTTACTTGACAATATATATGTATAGATACTCCAAATATGTAATGTCATATTTTATACAATTTCTCTTTGCTTCTTTCCTTTTTTTTTTTTTTTTTTTAGTCTGCATATTTACTAGTTTAATCATTCCTGGGTTGTTGTTGTTTTTTTTTTGTTTTTTGTTTTGGCGGTACTGGGATTGGACCCAGGGCCTTGCACTTGCTAGGCCAACATTCTATTACTGACCTATACCTGCAACTCCTATCCTGGCTTTCTATGCATAGTACAGAGCATGGAAACATTGGCTCTTCAGTCTAGTACCACTTGCTCCAGCGGCTCCAATGGTGGGCTTGAAGGAAACAGCTTGGGGAGGTTGTCAGAAAACTGCGTGGAGCTCCAGACATTCCAATAGTTGTGTCTGGGAAGCAAGGTCCCCTGGTTTTCCATAAGGCGGTTCGTCCTTGGTGCCTAGCATTCCCGTACCATCTATTAGGCTAAATTGGCTTCTCTTTCAGGCACAGTGATGAAAGGATACAAATGCAACAGACTTTTATTGTCAGCAAACAAAAAGGGGCACACATGTGCCAGTTTATAAATTACTGTTTTCATTTAAAAGGAGTTCAAAAATCAGGTTCTACTTATCATGGTTAAAAACCTTAAATTTTTTATAGCCGTATGATTTCATTATATGAATTACAGAACAGTAATAGAGTAATATTACTCTTAAGCCAGCTCACTTAAATTTAAGACATTCAAGACCCAATAATGCACTAGGTTCTTTAGTTCAAGTTATGCAAATAATATACATTTTTTATTCGGCTTCCCACCAGGTTATACATGCATTATAAACACAACAAAGGCCTCTTTTTTGTACAATATATTACTCAAAAGCTGGGGAAAAATAGAAGCCAAAATATTGTGAATTACATTCTTATAATGGTTTGGCTTTGTACTGCTGCCTGACATTCTAAATGCTAAAGAGAAGCTGGGGCTGGGAAAAGAGAAATGTTGACTCACTATTACCTACCACTGTTGCCATTCATACTGATGTTCTTCAAGGTCTAAATCAGATTATTGTCTTTGTTTTCTTTAGAGTGGAACTAGCAGGTCCAGCTTTGCTACATTTAGAAAAATCAGCAGGGGGAATGGTCATCGCAAAAAGACAAAAATAAAAGAAAGGCCTGAAACTTAACATAAAATTACCATGGCTGTCCCTGAACTCAGAACTGGAGAGAACCTTGCTATTCTTTTGAACACAAAGCTTATGATCAGAATCAATATGGATTCTTTCACAAGCATTATTTTGTAAATATTTTGTACAGTTGCCTCATTTATTGCATAAAGTCAAAATACTGCCACTAATTCCATTTGGGTATTAAAAGAAAAAAAAAAAAGCTAAAGTTTAGAAAATTAGAAATACTGAAATCTGCCTTATGACAAAAGCAGTATTTAGACTTAGCCCCCAAATTTCTATGTGAAATAGTAAGAAAGCTCTGTTTCCTTCCTAAGGTTTCCATGTTTCCAATGATGCCCAACCTAGTCAATTGGGGTACTGTTGAATTGAATACAATAAAATAAAAAATACCGTGGGTTTTATTTTTTTTTAATATCTTATTTACATTTTAGTTTTCGGCAGACACAACATCTTTGTATGTGGTGCTGAGGATCGAACCCGGGCCGCACCCATGCCAGAAGAACGTGCTACCGCTTGAGCCCCAGCCCCAGCCCCTGTGGGTTTTATAAAAAAGTGAACAGGAGGGCTAAGAATGTAGCTCAGAGGTAGAGCACCCGGCTACCATGTGTGAGGCCCTGGGTTCAATCCCCAGCACTACCAAAAAAAGAAAAAGAAAAAGAAAAAAGAGGGGCTGGGATGTGGCTCAAGCGGTAGCGCGCTCGCCTAGCATGCGTGCGGCCCGGGTTCGATCCTCAGCAGTACCACATACCAACAAAGATGTTGTGTCCGCCGAGAACTAGGAAAAAATGAATAAATGTTAAAATTCTCTTTCTCTCTCTCTCTGTCCCCCTCTCTCACTCTCTCTTTAAAAAAAAAAAAAAAAAAAAAAAAGAAATAACAGGGACATTGCTTACGTGTGATTCTGAAAGACACAGATTATACCCATTATAATTTCATAGTTTAAAAAAAAAAACGACTTTTACTAAGGGAGCTTTACTTGCTTATACTGGGCCCATGGAAAACAAAAATTATAAAAGTAGAAAATAAGAAATTCAGCCCCTTTGCTTCATGACGTAACATGAGCTGTGTGGGAACGAGAGGGAATTCCTTTATACTTGTATGCAATCTGAGCTCATGGCTTTGAAAGCTCTGAAATCCTCCACAAAACTCTTTCCTCCTTTTTTTTCCCCCCTTAAAAAAACCCCACCTCAACTAATTTCTATAATCTCATCAGCATTTCTAACAGACATTCTCACCTCAAATTCCTTCCCGGGTTAGAGGGAGTGAAACGCGCTCTGAGTACTTGGCAAAACTCTCTCAGCCTCTTGTTTAATTCAACAAGTGTCAGTTGTGCTTCTGAAAGCATATAGTTCTTTCTAGATGGCCCAAAGAGCCACAGTGGATGGCAGGCGAACGAGTTTTAAGATGGGGTGTCATCAGTTTGGAGGCGCCCGGTCCTCCCTTGGATCTGTAGATGGCTGCTTTCTTAACAAAATGTAGACACCGAATCAATCACATTTTCTGTTGCAAACATAGACAGTAAGAGTGTGAATGATTAAAAATTGCCCTCCATCAGATTGTTATATGGGGGGAAAAAAAGAAAAAAAGACTGTGAGGTCAGAATTATTTCTTAATTACATTTCACACCTGGTTAAGATAGTATATCCAGCTGCAAAGGCATGAAAGGAATGATTGATCCTTGAAAAGAGAATAGGTAGCATAGGCACTGGAAGCCTTGAGAGCAAGGCACACTGGGGTGGAGTGAAAAGCAGAATTTCCTTTTGGTAGAATTAATTTCTTGCCAGCATTTGAAAAAAAAGAAGAAGGTGGCTCTGGAAGGAGCCCTCCTTCTCCACTGCTGACTGCCGCACCCTCCCCCCACCCCACCCCCCAAAAAAAATAAAAAACAGTCACTGGAAACAGCAGATATTTGAGATGCAATTAGACCTCCATGTGCCATGTACAACAGCTGGGAAGAGTTTTCCAAGTTTTCTCTTTCGAATCCGAGTGGAATACGAAAGAAAGAAAATATCCTGACAACTTCGAGCGTTGTCTTGTGACTTTAAAAAAAAATCAGTCTGTGAAGTATCACTGCTCTGTTTTAGTCTAATGCTACTTCTATCTTTTATCCTTTTTAATTAGAAGGCAAATTCTCAGACCGCCAGGCCTAATCCCTACACAGTGGAACAAAGCCCAGCAAAGCCTTTGAACACTGTTCAGCCGGGCAGCACAAACCCTGGTAACTGTTGGCAGTAGGGGCGAGACTCTGACCCTCATCTCAGCCATTCTCCTGCAGCTCATGATGCTCCCTGCCCTTCAGAACCCTATCTGTTGTTCTTCTGTTTAGACTGAAAAGACAAAAGAGGAGACAATGTGGGAAACCAAGAGGACTGGCTAGGTAGGATGCGGGGAGCTAGTGATGGATAGGGGCAAGTAAATGGAGTTTCACGGGAATGGACACAGTGGGGAGAATTGGATCACCAGATTAGGTCTTTAGGTTCAAGAAATTTCTTCATCCCTCACTAAATCTTTTCATGGACAATGCCACTTTTTAAACAATTGTTGCATTTCCAATTACTCCAGGAGTGTTCAAACAAATGCCTCAAACCCTCCATGAAAAGTTTGCTCATATTCTAAACTCGCCAGATGAAAATCAATAAAACAAATACCCCCCCAAATCAGTGGCAGACACTTATTACATCTCCAAAGTATTTACACTTGTAATAATATTTGATTCAAGAGCATAATTTGAGCTCACTCAAGCAACACATGCAACTAGACAGAAATGTGAATTTTCAAAGCTAATGGGAACAATCATGAATCAAAAAGCCAAATTCCAAGTATGCAAATATGAAAAAGGATTGTTTGCATTTCCTACTTTGGCTAACTGTGAATTAGTGAACAGTGAAACAGCAGATGCTGCTACCATGTTGCAAACTCTTCCAAATTGTTCTTAGATTGAGCTACGTGTGTGGGGGAATTACTGTCTGATGCCAGGACACTTGAGAGTTGTAATGGGATTTTTGAAAAAGATATGCATTTTCTGGTTTTTGAGATCTCTGGGATAGACATCTCAGGGGAAAGGAGGAAGAAACAGAATTTTTTTTTGTAAACATTTTTTAGCAGTCTCAGATTCTTAAACACAGTGGATTTCATAGAGCTGCTTGTGTCCTTGCTCTTCTCGTGTCTACGGAAGCTGTGTTATACGTATACAATACTTCACTCAATTATTAGGGCTGTCTTGGTAACCAAGTATGAAGTGTGCGGCTGATCTGGTTCTGGGTGATGAAGAGGTTAATTTAAATCAGAGGAAAGGCTTTGGCCAGGGGCTCAGATGAGTGGCATCCAATAAGCATATACATTTTATCACACAACCTTAAATTCAAAGTTAGAGTTCAACCACTTTTAAGAAAGCTTCTGCTTTTAGAACTCTCATCAAGAACAAATATTCTGAGTTTTCTATTGAAATAAAATTACAATTTTGACATTTTTAAAGTGTTAAGAGTTTTACATTGATTTCTAGTACATCTATTTTGAGAACACGTGCTTATCCTATTAAAGGGACTACAATATGTGTAATTATGGACCATTTCTATATTATGTCTATTATCCAAATGACAGAATTCAATGCTTCTTCAACATTCTCTGTCTTTGTGCTGCATAAGCAAATCCTTCCTCCAGGTCAAAAGTGATAAAATAGGTGAAAGGTACGAAGGTAATTAAATACAACTACAGATAATATTTTATAAAGAATGATGCACCTTATTAACAGTCTTCTCTCAGCCTGCTTTTGTGTTTGTTTTTTCCTTTGGTCTCTTAAAACTTTTATATATATATATATATATATATATATATATATATATATATATATATATAGTAGCTATGTACATTTATGCTTGTTAAACACACCATATGTTTGTTTGTTTTTACTTATTTTAAATAAACACTGTCTGAAAAATTAGGATACAATAATTATTTCAGAGCTCCTAGTGATAATCAAAAATTCTCAAGTAAAAACACTTTAAAATTTTTAAAAAATACGTTTTGTAAAAATTGAAGTCATTTAAGCTGGGGCTATAGCTCAGTGGCAGAATGTTTTTTAAGCATGTGTGAGGCACTGGGTTTGATCCTCAGCACCACATAAAAATAAACAAATAAAATAAAGGCATTCTGTACAACTACAACTACAAAAAAAATTTAAAAAGAGATTGAAGTCATTTAAAAAAATTATCTAAATGTTTCCACGTATTTCACTAATGCTCCAATGAAAATGATCAATAAACATTTGCATAAAAAACAGCAAATTCATTATGTGTGTGTGTGTGTGTTTTGGTAATAATTGAAAATCTTTACCCAGTGGAAAATTATTTCCTGGTATCTACATGCACAGGCCATATTTTTTAAAAAATATGTATTTAGTTGTAGATGAACACACAGTATCTTTATTTATTTTTATGTGGTGATGAGGATCGAACCCAATGCCTCACACATGTAAGGCAAGCACTTTACCACGGAGCTACAGACCCAGCCCCCACAGTCCATCTTTTGCAGGTGGGTTACAGAATCCTGTAGATGACATGTTATGGTGATATTTAATGCTATGTTTCCTAAAAGAAGGTGCTAAAGACCTAGAGATAGTCTTAGAAATGCACATAAAGCACAGCTAAATGCAGTTTCAATAAATCAAGCCTGGCATCCCTTCTGCCATCAAGGAATGGCTTTTGTTCCCCATCATACTCATCTACCTACTCACCTTAATCATGTATGTTTTATTAGAATGAAACAGAAAAGAATCTAGCTCAGAGGAATCCAAAGCTTTTGAATTCAGGTGGTTTTTTTTTTTTTTTTTTTTTAAACTAAGACTCACATGAACATTGACAATGCAGAGTACCTGGTTATTAAACATACTCAAATATGCTCAATGCTTATTAGAATGTGAAAATTAAAATAACTGCTCTATTTTCGATTTTCATTTCCTTTAGATTTGTGCAACTTAGGTGTATATAATAGGTTTGAATGGAAAGGGTTGCCAAGGTTAAATTATTTTTTGTGGACCTTAGTTTTTGTTATTGTTATTCTGTTTCTTCCACAGAATTAAGCTTTCTTTACTAGGAATAAAACCTTAGAGAGTTCCCGAAGCTTATAATGTAAATGACCACAAATACTAAGCTCAATCAAAACAAATACTAAAAAAGAAAAAGAAAGATGCCAGCCCTTAATTCTGTATTCTGATCCATCAGTGACTGTATAACTATATCATTAACGATGTTCTCTAACTGGGGAAGTCCCTACCCTAGAGTGTAAAGGATCAAAGAAAACATTCTTTTCTGTCTGGTACACTTAGTAGTCCTGCCTCCCAACAGTGGGATAAAAGGAACTTGCTAAACTGTTGCCATTTTGCAACATCTGCTATAATTCCCCTAAATCCAGATTTGTCTGACACAGAGAGGCCTGTTCTTACATCATTGCCATGTGACAGTATAACACCAGTCACATCAAGCTTGAGGATTGCAGCTCCGGGCTATGATAATATGAAGAAAACCTTTTTGCCTAGGGCAAAACACTTGTAACAAAGTATTATTCATCTGGCCAATTTAAATCTTCTCTCAAAAAGGTACCCAGAAACATATGCAGTATGCCTTTGTAAAAGGCTCGAGCAGCTCATAGGCAAATGACCTGAACCAAGAGTACAAAACCTAATGTCCTGATTAATTACTGCTAAGCGGCTCTGATACACAGCAAAGAGAATGCTGGTACTAATCCTTAACCCTGTCCTACATTCTCAAAATAGCCCAAACACTGCTGACAGTTACAAAAACAAACCTGTCTATGGTTTAAAAAAAAAAAAAGAGTTGTACATTATCACTGGGTACCCTCCACCTTTTAAAAACAGGATGCAGTTCATATCAGTAGACAGATTAGGGAGTTTTCAATCCAAGGGGCTTCCTGGTACAAGGGAACAGGCTCACAGAATGAAAACAACCTTAAGGAGAAACCCCACCCTCCCCCGACAATACATGCAACACTCAGAAGTATTTGGGGTGTTCTGATTTTCAGGGTTTGACTTTGGAAGGTTGAAAGTTTTTGAAAAAATGTTCCTTAAGAGTTAGGTGATCCCAGCAACGTAAAGCTTTGCTAATTAACTTCGAGCATCGAGATGGCTGTGCTTAGAATTTGTGTAACGGGATGTTTAGATTCCTTTCACCTATTAAAAAATAAGCAAATAAGACAATTCTTATATTCCACTGCAAATATCAGACATTTTAGAATTTCAAACTATTTGAATTGTGAACTATATAGGCTTCATCTGTCACTCAAATCACAGGTACTTTCATTAATAAAGCAGACTTGCGGAGTTCCTTTCACCTTTGCTGAGCAAGAAATCAATGGCTAAAAGGAGAAAGTCCTATGTAAGGAAATTGTTTATCTCAGTTAACTGCCTCAGGCCCCATGTTGGGGGTCAGACCCAGGGCCTCATACATGCTAGGCAAGCATTCAACCACTGAGCTACACTCCCAGCCCTCTTATTATTTTAAAAGATTCAAAAGGTCACTAAAATCAGCTCATCGTTCTGTCATTTGAAATGCTATCTTATCATAGGTAAATCACATTGAAATATTTCCCTTGGAGTTTTTGTAAGTTACAGTACTTTTATTACATGAATTCAAAACACATAATGAACTTTATCTTAAAGATAGTCTTTAATTTGGCATTCCTTTGACAGGCACACCGCTACCTCAGCTCTAGGAAATAGTGAGAAACAGGGAATCCAATTAAGGCTGGGGTCCTGAAGGGCCAGTCTATCTATCTTAAGGGCCATTTTACCATGAGGCTGCCCCTAATGCAAAGGAGGGAAGAAGACCTGTAATACTCTCCTTATCAAGTCTAATTCTGGTTTAGAGCTTCAAGAATCCTTGTAGACACAGCATTTTTGCACATCACAGAGACCTGGCTGTGCAAGAAGTGACTTCTGCTCTTGTCCAGGTCAAACAAGTTGCTGGCAACCCAAGACGATGTGAAATGTCAGTTTAACTTCACAGCCTGAGTTCTGATGGTCTGCACTGTTTTTAACCAGCATTCAGCACTTGTTTTCCCTTGTATATCCCTTTTTTCTTCTTTCTTCTATTTTTCCTGCTGCTTTTTTTACTCAACTGATCCCTAAGATTGCACTTTGGTTTTATATTATTTCTCACCCACCCCTACTTTTTGAATTAAGGTAACTCACCTTCTCATTAGTGGGGGAGTAGTCTTGGAGCCGATTTACCCTGATTAATACATCTCCATAATTCTGAGCAAAATTTGCTCCAAGCCGTGACAACTTCTGAAGGAGGGTGTGTCCCTGAAGCCTGAAGCTCAGGCTCTGTTCAGAGGTACAGCAAAAAACCAAACTGCTGTTCTCATGTTTGAGCATCCAAATGGACAATCCTTTAGAGGTGGAAGAGTTGCTTTAATATCTGCCAAGATGGACCCAATTTAGGGGGAAATTTCCCCTCTCTTGGTCTGTTGCAAATATCATTCGCAAATTGAAAAAGAAAATTTAAGAAGTTTGAAAGTCATTGTCCTTGCTGAGATTTGAAATGAATGCTGTTGAGATCTGGTCTCACTGTTACTAATCAATTTCTTTTAAGGCCCAGGAGGTACAGTGGCTTAACCAGACCCAAGCAGGCTCCCACTCCTGAATTATTTGACCTCTGTGAACCTCAGTTTCTTCATCTATAAAATGGGGGTAAATGGGGCCCACTTCAGTGGATTAAATGAGATGATGAATGTAAAGCAACTTCTTTACCAACCACAGCAATTCTATTAGGCATATAATCTCCATCTCACAAAGAGAGAAGGCTGAAACACTGGTCATTGTCACAATCCCACGATAGTTGTTTAACAAGTGGGATCTATTACAATCATGAACCCAAGGAATTTGAATCTGCATCTACCTCAAAATAACTCATCACCCAGTTGGAGGATCTTTGCTCTTGGGGGGTGAAACAGCCAGGCTTCTGGCTTGACTATCTTTCAGAAGTCTTGTCAGAAAAACCCAAAGAAAATAAAGTCCCCATTTACACTCCACTCCCCCACTTTGTGATAGGCATTTTAAAAATGTGACCTCTTTAATCACTCCAACACTCCTCCAGAGCCTGAGAAATGTTAAAGCACTTGCCAAATGTCGCAAGCATTATGGATTATGGAACTAGGTTTGTAAATCCAGGTCTCTGTGCCCTCTGGACCATGGCTCTTCTGTTCTGCTTTATTGCCCTTTGCTCCCTGCCCATCTGCTCAGAAGCATGGTTCAGATGGTCAGGGCGTTGGAGACAGAATGGAAAACTTTGCCAGGGTATCTTGTACAACAGGTGCCGGGAACATCCCTCCAGAAGTTCCTTTATAAGCTCAGCAAAACCATCTAGTTTTCCAAGGTGAAGCCTAGATAGAAACCCATCTTCAGTAAAAAAACAGAAATCAGGGTTAAACTGTTAGATCAACAAATGGAAAAGGGCCTGACATACTGGGGCATCCTGTAATCCTAGACTTGGGAGACTGGAGTAGGAGAATTGCAAGGTTAGGGCTATATAGTGAGGCCCAAGACTAGGAAATGGAGGGAGACCCTGTCTCAAGATACAAAATAAGGGGCTGGGGATATAGCTTAGTGGGTAGAGCGCTTGCCTCGAATGCACAAGGACCTGGGTTTAATCCCCAGCACCACACACATGCAAAAGAGATACAAAATAAAATGCCCTGGGAATGTATTCCAGTACTAAAGCACTCCTGGGCTTAATCCCAGTACCATTAAAAAATTAAAAATAAAAAAACAGGAAAGGTTAAGAGTCTGAAAGGCATTTCAGGGTATTTTGACAAAACACTAGAGCTGAGAGTCAGATAAAATTCTAAATTCCAGGAAGAATAGAATCTAATAACATTTTTAGAAAGTACATATACGCTGGATTTTTAAGAAGCAGGTTAGTAATAGTGGAGATGTTTCTGACCTGCTGATTCCTACTGTTGTCCAACCCAAATTATGTGTCCTTCCGATTTACTGGGAATTGTGAGTAGAAGTCAGAAAGTGGGCTTAAAGAATCCACGAAGGGGTTGGGGAGGCTGGGATTGTGGCTCAGCGATAGAGCGCTTGCTTAGCACGTGCAAGGCCCTGGGTTCTATCCTCAAAACCACATAAAGATAAGTAAAATAAAGATGTTGTGTCCAACTAAAATTTTTAAAAAAATCCATTTCCATACTCTGTGTCTTTGCCTTATCAAAGATCCTCAGGTTGGACTGGGGATGTGGCTCAAGCGGTAGAGTGCTCGCCTGGCATGCGTGCGGCCCGGGTTCGATCCTCAGCACCACATTCTGGAGCCCTCTGGCTCTGGCTCTGGCTCAGGATCTGGCTCTGGCTCAGGCTCAGGCTCTGTCTCAGGATCAGGCTCAGGCTCAGGCTTAGGCTCTGACTCGCGCTCAGGCTCTGGCGTGCGCTCATCCTCAGCTCTAGCTCTGGCTTGCCTCACCTCTCCCTCCAGCTCTGGCTTCTCTCAGCTCTCTTCCCCTCAGCTGTGGCTCTCCTCAGCTCTGCCTCTCCTAAGCTCTGGCTCTGGCTCGCGTCAGTTCTAGCTCTGTGTCGCCTCAGGTCTAGCTTTGACTCACCTCAGCTCTGGCTCTGGCTCTCTTCCGCTCTCCCTCCTGCTCTGGCTTCTCACAGCTCTGCCTCCTATCAGCTCTAGCTCTCTTCACCTCTGGCTCTCCTCAGCTCTAGCTCCAGCTCTCCTCCGCTCTAGCTCTGGCTCCCTTCAGCTCTAGCAATGGCTCGCCTCAGCTCTAGCTCTGGCTCTCCTCAGCTCTCCCTTTGGCTCTGGCTCCTCTCAGCTCTGGCTTTCCACAGCTCTTACTCTAACATAGCTCTGGCTTTGCTCAGCTCTAGCTCTGGCTCTCCTCAGCTCTAGCTCTGGATTGCTTCAGCTCTAGGACTGGCTCGCCTCTGCTCTAGCTCTGGCTCTCCTCAGTTCTAGCTCTGACTTGCCTCACCTCTAGCTCTGACTCGAGTCAGCTCTAGCTCTGGCTCGCCCAACCCCTATCTCTGGCTCTCCTCAGCTCTAGCTCTGGCTCTCCTCAGCTCTAGCTCTGGCTCTCCTCAGCTCTACCTCTGGCTCTCCTCAGCTCTACCTCTGGCTCTCCTTAGCTCTCCCTGGGGCTCTGGCTCCTCTCAGTTCTGGCTCCCCTCAGCTCTGGCTCTCCTCAGCTCTTGCTATCCACAACTCTAGCTCTGGCTCTCCTCAGCTCTAGCTCTGGCTCTCCTCAGCTCTGGCTCTCCTCAGCTCTGGCTCTTGCTGCTCTTTAAAAAAAAAAAAAAAGAAGAAGAAGAAGAAGAAAGAAAGAAAAGAAAAGAAAATCTTCAGGTCATTAAGGAAATGTGCAGGGCTGGGTTGTAGCTGAGTGATAATAAGCTTGCCTAGCAGGAGAAGGCCCTAGGTCCTCTGGGCACAGGAAAAAAAAAAAAGAAAGAAAGAAATGTGCATATGATAATCCACCTGGAAATCTTGTTAAAATGCAGATTCTTGTTAAGTGGTGTGGGGGGTGAGGCATGCCATTCTGCCTTTCTAACCCTGAGTTCCCAGGACCTAATACAGACTGACTCTGCATGAATGAACTTACTGGAAATGTCAGTGCAGCCCTTAGAACTCAAGGTGTTCACCTTGAAAGCCAGGTTGCAAACTTGGAAGTATTGCATTCACTGACCTGAGAGCAATCCTAAGTGGAGATTCTTTCTGTGGTTAGGATAGACTCACCCTGCCAAGTAGAATGGGCACTCAAAGTTGACTGGCAGACACACAGGCCAAACTATTCCCACCCTTCCTCAAAAAGGATAGGGCAGGGATGAGAGGGTATAAGTCAGTGAGTGGCAGGTCATTTGCCCAGCCTGTGCAAGGCCCTGGGTTCAATACCTAGCACTGGGTGGGGCAGGGGTGGGGGCTAGAGGGTGGGGAGGGATGGGGGAGACAGGTCACTGACAAATCCTTTTTTTCCTAACAAACCCTGGTGATAACCCCTGAGTGGGTGCTAGACCCTAATCGTATTAAACCCAATTTCCTTGTTCAATTTGAATTTATAAGGTGAGCTGTTAGGAGAACTTAATGGATAGAAGTCTGGGAGAAGTGACTGGGTCATCAAAAGGCAAAACCACATTTACCTAGAAGCAGGGGTGATTTTTCTTTTTTTTTTTTAAAGAGTGAGAGAGAGGGAGAGAGAGAATTTTTATATTTATTTTTTAGTATTTGGCGGACACAATATCTTCGTTTGTATGTTGTGCTGAGGATCGAATCCTGGCCGCACGCATGCCAGGCGAGTGCGCTACCGCTTGAGCCACATCCCCAGCCCCAGGGGTGATTTTTCTAGCCTTGGCAAAGTGGGTCAAGTAAGCAAGTTAGAGAACTGGTTAAGGTTAAAAGACAAAAAAGTTCAGCTGGAGGGAGCTGGAAGGAATTGGAAGAAGGCAACCAGGTGACCGGAAAGGAGGCTTCTCCAGGCCTTGCTGCTAGAAAACTATGGTTGAAGGCAAGATAGGAGCTGGAGCTTACTTTTTCTTCTTCTTCTTCTTCTTCTTTTTTTTTCTTTTTCTTTTTTTCTTTTTTAGAATCTGCTAAATCCCACCAGCTGGGCCATATATCTGTCTATTAGATGGCCCAGTGGTAGATACAGATTAAGCCCCAAGTTGAGAATATAATGAAAAACCTCCAGGATTTGGTTATCATCTCCCACTCCCTAGAAAACTGAGCTCTGTTAGGTTTACATTTAAACCCACCTTCCTTGTGCCCCTGCCTTTTACAGGCAGGAAAGTCACTTAACAAGGTCAAGACCGGTCAGGCAATACAGAGTGTCCTGTTGGACAATGCTATGGGAGAATGCCTATGTGGGTCAATTCCTCCAGTCTCAGCAAGATTGCCTCTTGCATATGTTTTTGTTGTTGTTGTTTTAGTGCTTTTGACAGGATTGGTGCATGAGGCTATGAGCAAGTACTATACTCAAGTGTTTTGTTAAATTCTGACAACTAATTGTTTTAAATTCTCCACAAGGAAAATAATTTCCTATTGGCCATTATAATACATGCTTTTTTGGGAGCCTGCATGGCAGACCTGCTTCCTGTTTTCAGGAACTGGTCAGAGAGGGTGGTATGAGAATAGGTCATTGTAAAATACCCGGCTCAGGCCAGCTACTGTCGTCCCCTTGAATCTGTTAACACTTTTTTTTTTTTTTCCATGAAAACTTTCTTAGTGGGTGTGAAGAAAAAAAAAATAGGTGGTGGGGGGGATAAAGGCTACTGTCAAATTGATTAAGTGAATGCTCATTAGAGAAAGTAACAAGAGGTAAAATCTGCATATGCATTGCAGAAATGTGTCTGATCTTGCTAAATTGTCAAAGACAAAAAAAAAAAAAAGGCTGGAAACTTCTCTGATTGGAAGTACTTGAGGGAGAACTGGGGGGAGGGGGAACTCTCTAACAGTAACTGTCCTTCTTTATAAACACTTGCCAAAGCAGCCCCAGGCTGCACCACTTCCCAACATATTGAGAACTTTGTTTTCTAGAAACTTGGACCTCCATGATCAAAAATGAAACCTGACTGTTCCTAGAATACAGGAGCCACTTCCTTCATTGCTTTTAATATGAGTTTTATTTCTATCTTTTCCTTCTCATTTACAAGACCCTTCTGTCCACCCCCACAACTATGAAAACTGTATGCAGTTGATTTTTTTTTTTTTTTTTTTTTTTTTTTTTTGGTCCTGGGGATTGAACTCAGGGGCACTCAACCACTAAGCCCACATCTCCAGCCCCTTTCTGTATTTTATTTAGGGACAAGGTCTCACTGAGTTGCTTAGGGCCTCACTAAATTGCTGAGGCTGGCTTTGAACTCATAATCCTCCAGTCTCAGCCTCCTGAGCTGCTGGGATTACAGGTGTGAGCCACTGCACTTGGCTAGCAGTTGATTTTTGTGACTGGAGCAGAAACTTTTTTTGTGTGCAGTAGAGAACATTTTTTTTTTTCCTTCTTCAGTTTTAGAAGGTAAATGAAGTTTCAATCAACTATTTTTTTCTGTGATTCCTGTGATTAACCTTCAACCTTCCTGATACCTCTAATTTTCCTCCTCCCATCATAAAACTTCTTTACCAAAAGAGATGATGGTGTGACCCTAATTTACAGATGAAGGTACTTCAGAAGAGTCTGGAAAGGTGAGGTAGACAATTACATCAAATGGGCCTTCATTGGCACAAACCCCTAATTAAAAAAAAAAAAAAAAGTAAAAATAAGAAAAATGCAAGCTTGACATTTCTTAGGAGTAGAAAGAAGACATCATGAATACTTGAGGTTTGGACAGAACTGTCTTGAAGACTTGAAAGAAAGTGAATAATAATAATAATGTTGTGCCAGAGATGTCCTTTGAAACATCTGTAGACATCACAAAACAGTTCTTATATGTGGGGTTGTCTGGGCGGTTTTGCACCATTATGTGCTTCATAGACCCTTGTAATTACAAATTTAAGGCTTAAATCCTTAGTTCTTCTTTATATTTCTCAACTACCCCCATAGGTATATTTCCTTCTTTTGTTAAGCTTAAACATTTCCAATTACCTCAGAAATGTGATGGTTAAATTCCTACACTTGTAATGACATTTATTAATTTAGTTCTGGTGAGAAATGTTGAACCTCTTACTTCCCCAAATCATACATTTTAATTCTGAACACACCTCCAGAGCACATTGGCATTGTTTAATTAAAATGAGGGTGCACATTAATAAGAAAGGATATCATTTTGTTATTTATATATAATTTTATTTTGTTAAAAAAAATGAACAGACTGGTAAGTTCCATAATTACCCTCCATGGTGAAGAAATAAGTGTAGGGGAGAAGAAAAGCACAGTAAGACACATATGTTATAAAACACTCCTTAATACTACACAAGCTGGAGAAAATGCTACTTTGCATTTGGTCCTCGACAAGGCTAACTGCAAGCCATTGAGTAAAAAGTGTACCTTTTAAACTAATTCCTTGGTCAGAAGATAGAGCTACATCTAGAAGCTCCTCATTAATATGCTATAATGGTCAAATAGGAGATTAATAGCAAAGTCACCTGCTAACGCAACCAGGAACCTGTTGATTAACAATAAGCCTCCAAAAATAAGATACCAGATTGCAAAGCAAAATCAAGTCCCAGGGCAACAAGTGCTTCTGTAATTTATTCCTTCTTTATATGAGGGCATAAAGCTCCCTTTATAAACGTGTTTTCCAGGCCCTGCTGTGAGCTGTAGGTGTGAGCTTTTCAGCTGATTTATTAATTTTAGTTTCAATCAACGTGTCACCTGCAGACACAAAAATGTAGGCCTTGCCACAGAAAATACAATTTAAGGGGGGGGAAAAAAGAAAGAAAGAAAAAGAAAAAATAGGGCTTTAATTCAAAAAAGTCTGCCAGGATTTTTTTTTTTTTTTTAAGATGAACACTGGAACGCCTGTTCTTTGAGATCTAAAATAATTCCCAGCAACATAATTAAAAAAAAATCAAAATTAAACATTTTTGTCATACTTCGAAAGTCAGCCTTAGACCCAGGGAAGAGTAACACGAGGCTGTGAAAACAATCAGCTCCTCTTGTCAGTAGGGGTACATTCTCCCCAAAGAATCGAATGAACAACAAGTCCCCTGGGCAAAATGTGCAAAAAATTCTCAATTAGTTGTCTTTATTTAGTGAGCACTATGGGGTCCTCAACCACACTATAGAATTATGGCAAGAAAGCTGCGCTCTTCTCTAGCTTATTAGCATTCTCAGAGGGTTGGAGTGCTGCTGATAGCAGGCTGTTCCTCCAAGAGCTGTTGGTGGGACCCCTACACTCCCAGGCTTTGTCCTTTTGTCCTTCTAAGCCAGCAGGAAGTACTGCCCCATGTCCAGGGCATTCTGGGATACCTTCATTCCATTCACAGTTTGCATTACCGACAGGGCCTGAAGTCTTTGTTATTGACTCTGACCATCACTGTTGCAGGTTTAAATGAAAAGCAAAAGCAATCTGTATCAGTCAATTCTAAATGAAGATTTAGGAAGTAGTAGCGCCCTTCCAAATGAACATCCTCACAGGGCTGGAGTGGCCTTACGTGGTGGCCAAAGCCCCATAGGAAATCCAGGTTCCGGTTTATAATCTGACTGCTGCGTTCTTTTCATCCACAGACTACAGTGTCAGGCAAGGGAACTGAAACAGGAATGAGTTAATGAATATTCTAGATGGATCCTCAGAATACACGTTTTTATAGCACTTTTTTGCCTATTCATCTCCTTCCCCCAACTCACCTGCCACCCACCCACTCCCCAGAGAAAGAAAACAAGGAAGACAAGAAGCAAGAAAAAAGAACTGACAGCAAGTGTTAGAAATGCCTTTTCTAAAGAAGAGGGTATTTGCTGCTTTAGGGAAAACACTATCATTGACTAAATTAACAAGTTGCCTTATCAACTGCCATAAGCCTTGGAGTCTAATTAATTTAGTACTGATCAATAGTCCTGAATGAGGCATTGATTTCTGCCTGCTTGACAGGGCTGCAGCTGAAATCACTTTCTCTGTACACCACACACACACAAGCACCCACTGCTTAGGTGTTATCACATTAAGATTTGATTTCCCTCATCCTACCTGGGCATGAATTTCATAAACCAACTATAAATGAGAAAATGGGATGAGGAACTTTAGAAGTTGGGACAGGTTTCTCTAGTGAGTGCACACAGAGCATGAACAGTCCATGCCAAAGTTCTGCTCTCTTAGGAAATGTCCTTTCAGTGAGATAAGACGTTTAAAAAGAAAAAAGAAAAGAAGTGCTTGGCTTAAAACAGTCAATGCTTTAACAACCTGGTCCTGTTAAACAGGAAAAGAAGACTTGAATTATCCAAAGAGGAACATTCTTCTGTCTCCTATTTTTAAAATGCCGATGATATCTTATTAAAAGTATTCTGATCTAAACTAATAAAAGCATTAATGCTATCTGGTCAAGGGCAGAGGCAGATGGCGAGCTTCTGATAAGAGTGAAGACATGTGAGAAGGCCACCCCAGATTTGTCTTTTACTCCTGGGACGGGTGAGCTGGGTATAGGGGGTATAGAGTGAGGAGGACTTCCTATCTGCTCTCCCCTTCCCCCATCAATGACAATAGTATTGGGACAGTATTGGGATGAAAATCATTTAAGCCTTTGGCTTTTAAATTTTTATCTGGACTGACAAGATATTTATTCTCTTAAGACATACATCCTTTTAAAAAGGTTTGAATTACCATTTTCACTTCCTTCTGTGACACACCCCTGCGTTTTCTTTTGGGGTGTGTTTTGGTGGGTGGCAGTTCATCTTCATGGTGCCTCGCCGCACTCCTGCAAATCCTGAGTTTCCCCTGAGGCCAGCCAGTGGGCCACTTTTCCTCCTATTGCTTAAACATTACTTAATATAAGAGGTAGCACAGAACTTTTCAAATATTTTAAAGATGATGCTTCCATTTCAAACCCACACAGTGAAGGACGCTAACGAAGGAGGTTGTTTATCTGTTCCATAAACATCATCCCAAACGAAGAGAGGAGAACTGAGAACATGAACTGTCTTCTGAGAGGTGAGGAAACTATCTGAAGTGATCAAAACAGAGAATTAATATCCTTTCTGATGTTATTTAAAATTTAAAATATCCAATATATATATAGAAATAGAAATAAATGTATCTACTCTATATCTATATTTCTATATAGATATTTAGAGACCCAGAAAAGTTCCGCCCTTAATCTCTTTGGGGCCTTCATGAGTTTCCATAGCACTTTACAAAAGATCTTTATTGAGGAAAGGATTGGAGGAACTTTCCTCATATGTGTGGCCCACACCATTAATTGCCCCATCTCCTTGGGTAAGGCCTTATTCCTATGTAAATACCCTTGCATAATATACAGGCCATTGTTAGGCCAGCGCCAGTCAGTCGCCACTTATATGCATTTTTACTTCAATCCGCTGCTCAGAGAATGAAAAGATGTCTGGACTTAAGCTGTTTACCAACTGGGCCGAAGCTGCAGAGCGGCAAAACTGAAGAAAGCCCCAAGCAACGGCAGGAACAAGCTTTTACAATGCAGTAGCCATTTTCAGTTGAGTTATTAACCCGCCCTGAAACTCTTCTGAGCTATGCCTTTTTTCAAGAACAAATGTGCTGAATCAAACATGAATGAGCCAGAACTATGAAGAGAGAAATCCTCTAAAGAACTATTGAACACAACATAGGTTTGTAATCATTTTGTCTCAGTTGCCTGCTACCAACATTACCAAGGATGATAATGCTGGCTCAGTTGTGGCAATTGTCTGGTAATTAAACAATAGCGCAGTACAGTAAAAACACCCAGGCAAGCAACACGCACTCGGAGTCCAGCATGCCAGAGATGAGAAGGCTGAGTTAATAGCTCACCACTAGGACCTGACGTGCTTTTGGTCACTAGAACACAGTAATCTTTAACGAGAACATGGGAAAAATGCTCCCCACTTCCAATCCTCTGCGGTCCGTCTGACTCTCTCCGCCCTGTGTGCTGAAATTGAAAAAAAAAAAATCATTTTTACTTTATAGTTGTAAAGATTCCCCTGGAATGACATGCCATGAAAATAAAGGTACAAAATTCTACCCAAGGCTGCTGGCTTTTTCTCTGCAAAATGTGCCACCGGCAAAGATCACTGTATTTATTTAATGGCACCACAATCTGAGCAGTGTGGTATTAGCCTAAAGAAACTCTTTGACAATTTGCATGCTTATTAGAATCCAATGAGTGCTTAATAAGTGCATATATATGACAGAGGAAACATCTCATTGCATAGTGCTACAGGAAAGGCGAAACACACGTGCGTGCGCGCGCGCGCGCACACACACACACACACACACACACAGGTTGAGGAAAGCAGTCTGAGTTAATTACCATCACAATGCAATCAAGTACAACAGTCATAGCTGAAAACCATTTCTATTAAAGCTGCTCGACTCAACCTTGCCTCTGCAGGTCAGCTACTGCACTGATAACCTTTCCAGCAGACAAATACATGTAACATTGCCTCATCTAATTAAAAGCTCAGGGAGGTGTAGAAAAATACCAGCACATTGAATCCAAGCAAATGAGTGCCGCCTTCGGCTGAGGAAGCTACCCTGGGCTGCTGCTGTTTACTCTGGAAGGAAACTGAGTCACTTAACATTTCAATAGGTTAATCAATTGACAATTAAATGGAGAAATTGGTTAACTCTGGAAACAATTAACATGACACTCCATTAAGTACACTTTCTAATTGCTGCAGCTGTGAGTGGAAATTAACGTGCATGTTAAAGCATCTAACTGGGGTGGCACTGTTTTTTTGTGTTTGAGAAAACGGAATTAGCGGAAAAGTCGGGTTTTATTTTTATAGATTAGACAGTAGGAATTCTATCATCAACTGCAGTTTTAGCCAAGGGGAGCTATGTGTATTTTTTCATTCTTTTAAGGGCTCACTTCAAGTTGTTGGAATATTTAATTTGCAATAATTAATTAAAATAACCAGAACCCCTCCCACCAAATTGCGGGTTGGTGAACAAAATGAAAAATCTCTCCCTTTGCCCGTTTTGTGGACAGAATTACTTTGCAGGATCAGGTGTATTTCAAGATTTCTAATTCAACAGTGCAGTGCACATGTCCTAAAAGTCAGAATTTTTGCTAAAAATTTTGGTGAATGGTTTCTGGATGTTGGTTGTATCCTAAACTTCAATGTAAAATGGTAAAACATTGGTTGCTAACAGTTGGTTGTTACCAACAACATTCTTGGTAACAATGATTGTTAGTTCCCAGGTTTTAATTATTTTTTTCTTTTGTGGTTCTGGTGACGGACGGAAACTCGGGGCCTTGTGCACAGGCTAGGCAACTGGTCTATGGCTAACCTATATCCCCAGGCCCTGACTTTGAGTTTTTATGGACTAATACACAAGACTGCTATAAGCTAGTCAGTAAGAGAAAGCTTATTTATTTTCAAAAGAGGCAATAATTTAAATAATGTTTCTGATATCAAAAGCTAACTAGGGTCTGGGATTGTGGCTCAGCGGTAGTGCACTCGCCTAGCACACACGAGGCCCTGGGTTCAATCCTCAGCACCACATTAAAATAAAGGTACTGTGTCCAACTACAACTAAAAATAAATATTAAAAAAAAAGCTAAATATTTTTAAGCTTATTATTATTGGTACTAGGATGGAACCCATGGGTGTTTTACTACTGAGCTACATCCCCAGCCCTTTTTTTTAATTTATTTATTTATTTTTATTTGAGGCAGGGTCTTGCTAATTTGTTTAGGACTTTGCTAAATTGTTGAGGCTGGTCTCAAACTTGAAATCCTCCTGCCTCAGCCTCACCAGTTACTGTGATTACCGGCATATGCCACTGTGCTCAGCTGAATGAATATCTTTAAAAGCTTATTATCAAAATGGTCTTCCATGAGATCTTTCCACTCCCTTTCTGGAAACTTCATTCTCCCAGCATATGCAAAAATGAATAGGATCAATCCTATTTTGGGTGACTAGTAGTCACCTCCCAGAACGGGAGGATGGGGAGGTTCTGACTGCTGGCTTCTGTGTGCATGGTTTGGACATGGCTAAGGGGTTTAGAAGGGGGACCTGTACGGGATGGATGAAAAGGAGGATCACTGAAGGGCTAGTTGGGGTTGGAAACAACATCCTTGTGGTCACATTCATCTGCTCTGCAACGGGCTTTTCTCTAGGGAGACTCCTTCTTTCATACATCCACTCATTCAATAAATATTAACAAACGTTTGCCGGGTACCAGGCACTGTTCGAAGTCTGTCAGTCAAACCTGGTTCAAACTCTATGTTGCGCAGGTCTTCAGTATTTTCTTACCTCTCAACCTTCCACCATTCCGGTAGAAGCACTTACATTTCTTATTTCTTTTATTTCTTTGTTACTGGGGATTGAACCCAGAGACACTTTACCCCCAGCCCTTTTTTAATTTTAATTCAAGACAGGGTCTCACTGAGTTTCCTGGGGCTGGCCTTGAACTTGTGATCTTCCTGCCTCAGCCTGCCAAGTAGCTGGGATTGGAGGTGGGCTCTACTTCACCCAGCTTCGTTTCACCACTTTTGATACATTGCAACACCCCACCCCAACCCCTGAGGATGGAAGAATAATGGAAATCCTCTTCAATTTAACTGCTGTGAACAAACCTCCCTTTCAAAATATTGGAAAACTTAACAGCCCTCCAAAGATGACAGAAGGAGCCTCAGGTACCTAGTGGACCGGTAGAGGGAAAGAGTGGAAGGGAAAACTTAGCACCTGTATGTAGCTGAAGCTGAACAGACCTGGATGAGACCTCCTTTCTGCATATTCTCTAATAGAATGAGCTTCTCAGGCTGCCTCAGTTCAGGAAGCATTCTGTGCTATTATCACAAGCCAGACCACGTGCTATTGTAAAGGTGAGTCATGCATTTCTAACCTTGATGAGCTTATGGTTTGGTAGGAAAGATGAAAACATGAGCAGACAATTTCAAATACAATGAAGTAACTGCTGCAGTAAATAAATGCATGTGTGGTGGGGGCATGGGGTAGGACCGGTTCATCCCACCTTGGGTGCCGAAAGGCTTTATGGAGAAGACCCATTAGCTGCCTCTTCTGAGTCTGTCTCAAGGATTTAGGACTTGGCTCTCTATCCAATCGACTTCTGTAGCTTTACTCTGATCCATTTCTACCTAACATTCCCCAATTTTCTATGCAGTACATCACTCTCTACTCCCACACATGTCCAAACTATGGGGTTTGAACAAGTTAGATAATCAATCTGGGTGCTCTTTTCCCACTTAGGACTGTGGAAAACCTCTTTTGATCCTTTAAATTCACTTCTTTGAAGCTTCCCTTGAGACTTGTATGCGGAGTTGCCTCTTCTTCCTCCTTCCTGCCACTAACCCACCATTTATACTTCTAAATCCAAACTGAGTGTTCTGGAGACTATTGTACTTCTTTATTTACCGAATGCATTTCTAACATAATATTTACCATATATTTTTCTGTCTATATATTTGTTTTCTCCCATGAGATTGTGAGCTCTTAGGGCAGAAGTCATTCATCTTTGTTTCCCCAAGGACTAGTCCTTAGCTATGTAACTTAATACTTGATGGATGAATGAGCATATAGAATATACTATAGAAATGCCGATGATGGAGTTACTCACTATGCTGTTCACACTGAATAAGACATTAGAAGCATCGTGTGAACATAGCAAACAGGCATCTGTGACATATGAGAAGTCTTGAAATGGCCCAGGACAGTGAATGCCTTCCAGAATCTCAGATCTGTTATGCCAGTTTAGCCCCCACCTGTACCTGTGTCATGGATTGTTGAGTGCTTTGTAGAGGATGAAATTGAGATGGGAGAATTTGCTTCAGTTTTTATTTAGTCTAGTTCTTCATTTATTCATCTAACAGATATTTATTTGGTACCTACCACATTATGGAGCATTGTTCTAGATGCTGCAGATTCAGTGTCCGAATTACAACATTTAGGGAGGAAGGATTATGAAAAATACTCTAGAACAGTGGTTCTCAAAGGGTGATCCTCAGATCAAAAGCATTAGAATCACCTGGGAACTTGTTTGAAATGAAAATTCTGGGGCTGGGGATGTGGCTCAAGCGGTAGCGCGCTCACCTGGCATGCGTGCGATCCAGGTTCGATCCTCAGCACCACATACAGACAAAGATGTTTTGTCCGCCGGAAAAAAAAACAACTAAAAAATAAATATTAAAATATTCTCTCTCTCTCTCTCTCTCTTAAAAAAAAAAAAAAGGAAATTCTTAGACCCCACTTAAATGAATTAGAGTCCTCCAGAGAAGTACAACCAGTAGGAGATTATCTATTTATCTAAGTATCCATCTATATCTATTTATTTGCCTGTCTATTGTTAGAAATAAGAGGTGCTGCAAGAAATCAAACATGTGCGGGGAAGGGGGTGGGCAAAGCAAACCTTTACTTCTTACAGAAGGACGCGTTTTGGCACTTGTCTAGCAATCTCCTGAGCGGGCACTCTGCCTGTTTATACAATTAACACAGCGCTGCCTTTCGCCTTGATTGGAGGATTCAGATACAATCTATGGTGAATGGCTAATATTAAAATTGGGGTGGGTAAAAGGAAAGGGCTATAAAATTAAATGACTACAATTGTATCCAACTAAGGCTGAACCCTATATTTTGAAAATGGACTTTCTATTTCTCATGTTACCCATCTATGCCTATCTATTAATATATTTATCCATCGTGTTTGTCATCTATCTATCCATCTATTAAGAAATTTACTATAAGGAATTGGCTCACACAATTACAGAGATTTAAGAAAACGCAAGATCTGCAGTGGGAACACTGGAGACCAAGGAACATTGACAGCGTAAGTTCTACTCTGAGTCTGTGTCCAAAGACAGGAGAACAAATGGGCAAATGCTCCCTCTACTCTTCTTGTTCTAGTCATGCTTTCAACAGTTTGAATGAAGCCAACCCACAACAGAGCCTGCAATCTACTGTACTCAGTCTACCAATCCAAATGTCAGTCTGCCAGAAAAACCCTCTCTGAGACAAACTTTAACCAATTATCTGGATAGTCAAGTTGATGCATAAAATTAACTTTCACAAGACCCCAGACTTACTGAATCACAAGCTCTGAGGTGGAGCTTAGTGATCTAGTTGAACAACTGTCCAGGTGGTGCTGCTGCTGAAAACCATAGTTGAATCTTGACCAAGCCACTTTGGATAGGTCATATGTGTTACCCCTAGTTTTTAACCCCAGGGGTGCTCTACTACTGAGCTACATCCCCAGTCATTTTTATTTTGAGACAGAGTCTTGCTAAGTTGCTGAGGCTGGTCTCAAACTTATGATCCTCCTGCCTCAGTCTCCTAAGTAGCTGGGATTACAGGCATGTATCACTACACCTGGTGGGGTTATGATACTCTTAGGGTTCATGAAAACATTTTAATTTCTTGTAAAATCTGATAAAATAAATTGATATAATCTATCCTGAATTGCATTTGCCTAAAAACTGATACAGTTGCAGACTTTTTTTTTTTTTTTTTTAATGGAGGTAGAGGTCAACAATGGCAAGAGTATCTAGAGCCCATGGAATCACAATATGGTCTTCTTGCTAACTAATTTTCTTTATATTATCTTTCTCTTACACAAACACACACATATCTGTCCCTCCAGCTTCACTCTCTTCCTCTGCTTTCTCTACCCCCACTGGGAATCAAGTTAAGACAGACATCTTTGGATTACATTATCCAAGCTTCCTTGCTGGGTAACTGTCTTTGGGGACAGCCAATAGGAAGCACCAGCAGATCAGTAGGTGGCAGGAGGGAGAAGTCAGGTTATTCACTCTCCTGGCTCCCACCCCGAGGTCCATTGGTGGTCAGCAGCAGCATTACTCTACCAAAGGTCACAGTTTCTGTTGGGGAATCAATCATTTCCTCAGGACAGCTCTTCTGAGGTTCTGTAACCAGTCTTTTCCTTGGCCCTGTAGGGCAGCTGTAGGGTAGTTTTGCCGCTTCACTAATGATAGTGCCGTGGTGCCTCAGCATCCCTTGTTAGTTTCCTACAACTCTTTATTAATAGTTGTAGAAAACTAACAACAATTTTAAGTTGTTTCTTTATTAACATGTGTACAGATCTATTTTTAATAGGTCGTAGAGAACCCAGTTCTTTTGGTTTATTTAACATGATAATCACACACATTTCCTTAGGTTTCTTCAAAGTTTGCACAAGCACTCTTTTATAGCAGTGCAATATTCTACCTTATTATGTACAATAATTTCTCAATACATTTTCCCTTTCCTTCCTCTTTACCTGACTTTCCTTTCCACTTTCTTTCTTTGCTTTCTACTAGAGACAGGCAAAGTGAACTCTCTCAAGGTAAAGATTTTCACTGCACATACATTTTTATTGCACCTGTGCTCTTTTTCTTTAGATCATATGCTGTGGTGATGCAAGAAAATTTCCCTCCCCCTCTGAAAATTGAGTCTTCTGAAATAAATGACAATAGGCAGACTGATAGGAGAAAAGGCATACAAAATTATCAGCATGCACACATGCAGTGTGTGGGAGCCACTCGAAATATGAAACTCCAGCCAGATGGTTGAAGCTTAAATGTCCTCTTCATAGGAAGAGGGAAATAGGGGGGCTGGAGGCCCTTTTAGAGGTGTAGAAAAATGATTTGGGGGAGGAATGAATAGGCCCAAAGCACAGGTGATTGCAAATGATTCTCTTTGGAAACTGAATGGAACTAAAGAACAGAAAATAGTTGGGCCCAATGTAATGCCAGGAGCTGACCTGTAATCTTGGGCTTCTCAGGAGGCTGAGGCAGGAGGATTGCAAGTTCAAGGCCAGCCTGGGCAACTTGGTGAAGCCCTGTGTAAAAATGAAAAATAAAAAGGGCTGGGAATGTTGCTCAGGGGTAGAATATTACTGGGTTTAATCCCCAATATGGAAAACAAAAAAATTAAAGAAAAAACAGATTCTCTGGTTAACAAAATTTCAGGGAGATGATGGAAGGCAACTGTGTTCCTTTTGGGAGACCTTGGTCATTAGGGAGATAAGGGAATTTCAGAAAAAAGACTCTTCTGAGCTTGGGGGAAGGGAGGGAATGTCAACCAGGCCTTAGTGCTGAGGCAGCTCACAAGGTCATCCAATGTCTTTTAACTCAAAATGCTCAGCTTGTCAAAGAGCCATACTTTATTGTTTTCCTGTCTGAAATTTTCCTAAAAGTTCCACATACCAAAAGCTGAGTAATTGGCTATGGAGAGAAAAATCAGGACACTTTTGTCTTTGGCCCCATTTGTGCCTCTTCTGAATTCTTCCGAAGACAAATAGCTGTACTCATTCTACTTGAAAGATATTTATATTCACTTGTCAATAGATGTTAAACTATTCTCTCCATGAGGAATACTCTCCTCTCCCCAGTTTTCCAGAAGTAGATTTTCAACTTTTCTGGTTTCCCAAGTTTGATGTTATTATCTCTTTTGAGCTAACCTATTCAAATTATTTGAACCAAATAATTGGTAATTGGTGATTTTTAAAAATTGTTATTGAAATTGCATTTAAATCTCTTAGGTTATTTAACTCTAGATATATTACTCTCTTTTCTCCCTCATCTAGATTATTTTTTGGATATCAACAATTATTTTCTTAGTCTGACATGGTGGCCCTATCCTGTAATCCCAGCAAGTCGGGAAGCTGAGACAGGAGGATTTCAAGTTTGAGAGCAGCTTCTATAATTTAGCAAAGCCCTCGGCAATTTAGTGAGACCCTGTCTCAACATAAAAAATAAAAAAGGCTGGGAATATAGCTCAGTGGTAAAGTGCCCCTGGTTTCAATCCCCACTAGGATTAAAGGTTGATTATTTTCATGTACTTTTTCCTCCTAAAGTGACTGTCCTTTAGTAATTACTTAATAAATGTGTTAATTTGAAAAATGTTATAATATCATGTATAGAAGACTGACTTTCAACAGCCTCAATGGGTTTTTAGTGTGTGGTTAAACTGAATTCTCTGTCCATGTCTATTACTTCAGGCTATGGCTGGATTATATGATGATTGCATTTACAATATCACATGAGGGTGTTATTGTTCTTCTGTGCTGCTAGGGGAAATGCCTCACAAGTGTTTACATCTCTCTAAGCCAAAGTGGAGTTGTGTGCATGAGAAAGAAACACCTTGACATTGTAGATTTAGAGGGAAGAATAGTGGTAATAACAATAATTTCTGATTATCAAAAATAGAGATTCTGAGTCATTCTGTAAACATTGTCCTGAACTCAGGGGCACTCAACCACTGAGCCACATCCCCAGCCCTATTTTTTTTTTTTTTTTTTTTTTTTTTTTTTTAAAGAGAGAGTGAGAGAGAGAGGGGGACAGAGAGAGAGAGAGAATTTTAACATTTATTTATTTTTTCTTAGTTCTCGGCGGACACAACATCTTTGTTGATATGTGGTGCTGCTGAGGATCGAACCCGGGCCGCACGCATGCTAGGCGAGCGCGCTACCGCTTGAGCCACATCCCGAGCCACATCCCCAGCCCCCCCCAGCCCTATTTTGAATTTTATTTAGAGACAGGGTCTCACTGAGTTGCTTAGCACCTTGCCATCGCTGAAGCTGGCTTTGAACTTGTGATTCCTTCTGCCTCCACCTCCAGAGCTGCTGGGATTAGTGGTGTGCGCCACCAAGCCCAGCATCCTGTTTTATTTTTGTCATAACATGCTTTAACCTCCAGATGTGTTTTTCATTTAGTTTATTATTTGCAATACTAATGAAATGCTTCACCTCCTAAGATACATGATACATGAGAGTGTAGCCTTGTCTTGTGTTCTACACTGTATCCTTAGCCCTTAAGTAAGTCTATCTTTTATTCTGTATTTGACACTCAATACATTTTTATTGAATAAATGAATGGACATTTATTAGTACTTTACAATTTTCCAAAGTGCTAGTAAGTGATTTATGACATATCTCAGTGAAGCCTCACTGCACCCTACTAGATAGATACTGTCTCTTTTCACAGAAGACACAGTCTCATACAAGTTAAAGGATTTCCAGGGTCACACGTGTCTAGTCCCTAGGAAAGGTCTGCTAGTTAGCTTTCTGTTATTGTAAAAAATACTCGAGACAATAACTTATGAAAAGGAAAGGTTTATTTTGGCTCCCAGTTTTGGAGATTTCAGCCTGTGACCTTTTGGCCCTGTGGCTTTGGAGCCTGTGGTGACGCGGAACGCCGTGGCAGGGAGCGCATAGAGGAGAAAGCCATTCGCTTCGTGGCCTGAACATAAAAAGAGAGAAGGAGGAAGAAGCCAGGGTCCCACAGTCCCCTTGGCGGGCATGCCCCCAATGGCCTAAAACTTCCCATTGAGCCCCACCTCTAAAGGCTCCGCCACCTCCCAACAACTCCTTGGGCTGGGGTGAAGACTTCAATACAAGGGCCTTTGGGGGACACTCCAGGTCCAAACCACAGCAGAAGGTAAGACTTAAACCCAGGAAGTCTGACTAGGGACCATGGCCTTAGCCACTGTGTTAAATTTAAGTCAGTGAAATATCATGAAGTAATAGCTAGCATTTGCTTTGTACTTCTAGACTATGTGAATTATTTTCACATCTATTTTCTCCTTTATGATCTGAGCTATGGTTGTAATTATCCCTACTTTACAGATGGGTAAACTGAGAGATAAAGTGATTTGTCTATAGTTGTGAGCCATTAAGCAGCAGCCCTAGGAGTAAACTTAAATCTTTTGAGTCCAGCCATGCATGGTGATGCACACCTGTAACCCCAGCGGCTCAGGAGGCTGACAGAGGAGAATTGAGAGTTCGAAGCCAGCCTCATCAAAAGTGAGGCACTAAGCAACTCAGTGAGACCCTGTCTCAAAATAAAATACAAAATAGGGCTGGGGATGTGGCTCAGTGGTCGAGTGCTCCTGGGTTTAATCCCCGGTACCCAAGGGAAAAAAACAAACAAACAAAACTTCTGAGTCCAACTTTCTCCTTTGTTGAGAGCAGCACTGTTAATAATTACTCGAAGACGGATTGTCTTTAAATGCAAGTGTATATTTGATCACACCAATCCTGAAATATAAACAATTAATGCAAAAAGTGTTGGATGAGCTAGAGCACCCCAACTAGCATTCAATGCATGCTAATTAAACACTATAAGCAAATCATACAATTCTAGGGCAACCACAAGCCCCAAAATACCTCTGATGCCACGTGACTTCTCTTAGCCCAAGAGCAGACATTGCCCTTGTCTGGTGATTCTCTCCAGCTGATGGCTGGACATCAGGGAATGGTGGAGTCAGTTCAGGGATGGAGAACAAGACGGCCAGTCTCACCAATGTCCTCCAAGCAAAAACTCTTCCATGTGGTAGGACCAGCAATTTAAATATAGTTCCAAGTTGGTGGTGTATGTTGGTGATTGGTTACACCCAGTGAAAGTCAATGTCCATTGGTTATGTCCAGAGAGGTGATGCAATTGCAGCTGGGCATGTTCTTTTCGAATGTCCACAGAGCTGTGCTCCCTATCAATTGTAACCAGTCATTGGTAAGCATACCTATGGTCTTTATCAATTACAAACAGACCTGACTAAGCAATTCAGTGGCTGCTGTTCCTTATGGCCAGCAACTTAGTGAGTCCCAGCATGTCCCAGTATGGCAGATGCTCCTTACATCCCCTAAATCCTGGCTCCTGCTATCTACTATGCCCCACCTTAACAGTAGCCACAGGCTCCACATTATGGCTTTATCTTTTTTCTTTTTTCCACAGTGCTAGGGATCAAATTCAGGGCTTTGTGAATACTACTAGACAAGCACTCTGCCACTGAGCTTTATCCCCAGACCCCAACTTATGGTTTTTCTATGCCAATCACTTGGACTTTATCATACCTTTAGACCTTGATTGATGCTTTCACTTTTTATACAGACTCACATGCAATCTCACCAGTATGTTTAATTGCAGTGACCTGTTCTCTGGGGGAACCCCCACCACCACCACCACCATGGTGTTTGGGACCTCAGTTACTCAGTTATTAATTACTGATTGTTTCAGTTCTGTCTGTTGTTTTCTTTGTAACCAGCAAAATTTGCAGTGAAAATCGCGTGTGGCAGAGTTTGTGGAAACTTGGGAGTTGAAATTCATTCATATTCTTACTTCTCAATGAAATGCAACAAGTTCCCTTTAAGGGAGAAATAGAAGAATTTAGAGGATTCACCTCCCCCAAAAGGCAGGCTTCCTTTTGGAGGATACCCCTTAGCTGCTAAGGCAGATCTTTGCATATACAAATTTGGGTGAATGTGTTAATAGGATGTCAGTTTTGTGTGACTAAAGGAGTATCTGCATGAATATTGAGCTATGTGTCACTTCATTGATACCCAAATGAACCTGAGAGGTGGAGGTATCTGTGCCTGAGACTAATGGAGTGGAAAACCATGTGAAAACCTGAGCAAGATCCACACCCCACCCTTCCACCAGCTGCACCTGGTCTTCAGCCACAACCGAAAAGGAAATTCCAAGAGATCTTAAAGGCAGGGCACTGATATCTTTCCATCAAATACTCTGCAATTTCATGCTGCGGTTATTTGGCTTCATAGTCTCATCAATGCTCTCATTTCTGGAGTCTTCACTGAATGTGGATGAATGAAGTGTTAAGTAACAAAGAGATAATCTGGTCCGCTGAGCCACATCCCCAGCCCAAAAAAGTAAGTTTTGAAATTATATTTCAGGGTTATGGAAATTGTATCCGAGGTTGAAAATATAAACTTTAGGTTACTTTTATAGTCTTTGAGAGATGGAAATGTTAATTAAACAGCAAAGACTGTCCAACTCCCGATGGTTCCATTTTTACACTTTAAGGTGGTGTAAAAATGGTATGCTTCTAGAAGAAATCATATGCCAAATTTTGGAAAAAAAAATTTTTTTTTTCACTGTTGGGGAATGTACCAAGGATGATAGGCAAACATTCTACGCTTGAGTTACATTCTAGTCCTCTGAGTTTTGATATTTTCCTGGATTGGGTTTATGTTCCCAGTTATTTAGCCACATGGCCATGAGGCTTAACAGCCAATGCTTTATATCATATCTGTGTTGCTAAGTGGTGATGTTTGGTATGTTATGTAAATGGAATGCATTTTTGTTGTTGTTTTTGTTTGGGTACTGGAGATTGAACTCCCAGCACTTTACCACTGAGCCATATCCCCAGCCCTTTTTGTTTTTTGAGACAGGAGTTTGCTAAATTGCTGAGGATCTTTTTAAATTGCTGAGATTAGCCTTGAATTTGCAATCCTCCTGCCTCGGTCTCCCCAAGGATTACAGGTGTATGCCACCATGCCCAGCAGTTAAAAATGCATTTTTAACATATATGGGCTTGTTAGCAAGTAGCTGCTTTCCTTCCTTTCTCCTATTCTTTTTCTTCTTTTCTCCTTCTAGTTCTTTCTTGCTGTTATTATCATCATCAGCAGCATCATATTTGGTTCTGGGGATTGAACCCGGGGTGCTCTACCACAGACCCCTCAGCCTTTTATTTTTTTATTTTGAAACTGGGGCTCACTAAATTGCCCAGGCTGGCCTTGAACTTGTGATCCTTCTGCCTTAGCCTTCTGAGTAGATGGAATTACAGGTGTGTCCACCGCAACTGTTACTGCTGTTGACTGGTGAAGAGTCCTTGCTTGTTGAAGTATAACACCAGAGAAGCACGCCGAGGCAAGGTCAGAGTGGAAAATAGAAGTTTATGGGGGCTGGGATGTGGCTCAAGCGGTAGCGCGCTCGCCTAGCATGCGTGCGGCCCGGGTTCGATCCTCAGCAGCACCACATACCAACAAAGATGTTGTGTCCGCCGAGAACTAAGAAAAAATAAATAAATGTTAAAATTCTAAAAAAAAAAAAAAAAAAAAAAAAAAAAAAAAGAAAATAGAAGTTTATTAAAGGACAGCCGAAAAGACTTCTCCCGGAGGAAGAAGGGGACCCAAGAGATGGAATCCGTGGAAGTGCGGTTGTTTCCCCTTTTCATAGTTTTTGGTGTTGGAATGTAGGTGGGAAGGGGTGAGACACAGGAGGACCAAAGAAGTAATCTGGGCAGGAAGGACTCTTGAGGCAGCATCTTTAAGTTTGCTGTTCATTAACATTTCTTTGGGATGGGCTATCTTCAAATCTGCTGGGGCTGTTCATTAACATTTCTTTGGGATGGGCTATCTTCAAATCTGTTGGGGCTGTTTCCTGGACTTCATTAACATTTCAAGAGTTGCTCAACTTTTCCGGAATTCATTCTCTTGGCCTCCATTTTAGATTTCACTGGATATTAGACCTGATTTACCTAACTACACTGACTACCTAACTTTAAATCTGGCTTCACAACCAGCTCCTTTAACCTCTTAGTGTTCTGTTACTGGCATAGTGCTGCCTGGTGTTTCCACTAATGAATACACTTAAGTTATGTATTCTCAATGCTAATTAATATAATAATTAACCACAGTGATGATTTTTGAGTCATTAAAAGACCTTTTCAACTCTAAAGAGTCAAATGGATACAAATCTAGCTTCATTTATTATTTGCTTTTAACTTTTATTTTACCATTGGGGTAGTAAGTATGACTGTATGGGGTCTTGTCCATTGAGGTTCCAATGATTGAGACTGCAGTTCCTGAAGTAAGACTTGAGTCACTCAGTTGAAGAGGGTCCAATTCAGTTGGTGATTGTGCGGGGATTGAGGCAATGAATGGAATAGGAAGGCACCGGTCTGCATGTTCCCTTAGGAGTTTGCACAGAAGTGTGAGATTAGACCGGTAGGACACAAGGGGAGGAGGAGTGATTGGAAAGCTTTGGGGGCTAAGGCCTGAGGGGGCTCAAGGGGTTGTCCAAATTTGGGTGAGGGCCAGTGGCAAAAGATTGGGCCAGGACAGTCTGAGTTCAATAGCATGTTTAGTGAGATGATCCTTGAGAATGCCGTTAGGCCTCTCAACCTTACCCAAGGATTGGGGTTGATAGGAGACGTGGAGCCTCCAAGTGATGTTGAGGCCTTTGGAGACTAGCTGAACAACCTGAGAAGTGAAGGCCAGATTGTTGTATGACTGGATGGAGGTGGGAAGTTCGAACCTGGGAATGATCTGCTGGATGAGGATGGAGGTGACAGTGTCAGCAATTTCCCTGGATGTAGGGAAGGCTTCTATCCAACCTGAAAAAGTATCAACCAAAGTAAGTAGGTAGCAAAGCTTTTTGTGCCTAGGCACATGAGTGAAGTTGATCTGTGCCAGTCTTTGCCTGCTAGTGGCTCCTCATCTGAGGTGTGGGGAGTTTAGGTTTGATGCTTCCTTGTGGGGATACTGTAGAGCAGACAGAATAAGCAGAGTGGACGTGCTGGAGAGTAGTTTTCATTCCTAGGAAGTGAAAGAGGGATTGTGAAAACTGGAAAAAAAAAAAAAAGGGGGTTAGAGAGGGTTTTAGCTGGGCACAGAGTCTCTGGAGCCAGAGGAGTTGGTCATGAGTCGTAGGTCTCCATCTTGGGCATCAAGGCTGGTAGTCTTAAAGAAGTAGTTGATTGACCAGCTTGTTGGTGAACTTGTGTATCTGATCTTGCATGAACTTCTGTAGGCAATTTAATAGACATGGTCCTATTAGGAGAAACATAGAGAGCACTAATAGGGGTCCTGTGACGGGGAGGAGCCAAGGCCATACTTGACTGAACATTCCCCATGGAGCCTGTGGGCTTAGCTGCTGTCTCCTCTTTTCTAGCTGTTCTTGTCCTTCAATACTCCCAGGAATGACTGTGTTTTGGCTTAACTGGTTTTGGTAAGTGTTTAAGATCATGTTGGTCAAAATCGACTTTGTTTCTATCTATTGTTAAGAGTCAGCCGAGTTCCCATAGGGGTCACTCTTGGAGGAACTTGAGAGCAGCTTCTTAGATCTGGTAGTGCCATTTGCGCTAGGATGGGTCCAGGTCTTGCTTGACCGTGTGGCTTCCCTTGGAAGCATCAGGGATGTCTCCTGTCTCTGATGACCCTCCTATTCACAGCAAGTGCACTGATTGGCTTTTCACTCTCCAGTGGTCTCATTAATCTACCTAATCAGGAGGTTATGTGGCCCAGAGTTGCAAAGCTCTCTAGAGAAGTTCCCTGTTCCCTGGATTCAGACTGACTCAGAGGGCCAGAGCCAAATATTGGTTTTCTTGGCCATTTTAATTTAAGTCTTGATCATAAACATCCAGCAAAGTCAGTTTCACCCTAAATTAAGAGTACTGGGCTTTAGCTGAAGTCTGGCCTACTTTGGAGTCATTCTGACATGTAGTAAGATGGGAAGCACAGCCTTATCTCAGGTAAGGCTAAGATTTATAAATCTTAGGTAAAGTATTCTAGTATCGAACTGATCTTTGTTTTAAATATCATTTTATAATGTTTATATATGTTGTTGCTTGATGTCACATTAATACTAGGTAATACAGTATATTACATTTAAATTGTACCCAGTGTATAGAACTTTATATTAATCTTATTGATAACAGGTCCAGTTATAGAACATTAAATGATATAAATAAATCTCCAATAAGTTATTTTTATAAGCCTAAAATAACCATTGCAACCTTTTGGAGAACACCAGCTTGATATAATTTTTTTTTAAAGCTTCTATCTTAATGACATATACATGGAAAGTATGAACGCATTTAATATACAAAGAAGAGTAATAGTACCACAATTATTATTGATATTTTTATATTAATCAAGTTTAGCTTTTAAATAAATAACATATTACAATATTGCAAAATAACAGTTGTTTTTTAACCATAGTTGTATACACAGACCTTCTTTAGCACTTGCTTAAACCCTCTTATTTACTTAATAGACTCTCTTATCCAGAAACACATTTTCCTTGTATTAAATCCATACTTAGAACCTTCTAATTTCTCTTTCCTATCTGTTAACTCCTTCTTTATTCACACTTTGAAACAATCCTTGTAAATTTCTGAACCCAGGCAAATTATTCCATTTTAATAAGAGATATTTTGTTATTTGCAGCACACAATTAATCACATCTGTTGACCATTTCATGAAAACATGAACAATGTTTAGGTATATAGAATTATACTGTTGTAGAGACGGACAAGGCAAGGCACCTAAGATAACACTGAAGATAGGGAAATAGTTTTATTTGGGTGCAGCCAGATTCAGAAGGCACAGCTTCTGTTGTAATCAATTAATCCCCCGAACCCCAAGTTTAGGTTGTTTCAGAATTTTGTACCCAACATGTAAGGGAAGGGGCTCAAAAGTTCATAGTCTGCAGAAGTTCACAAAAAGCAGTGTTTTTTTTTTTTTTTTTTTCTCTGTTCTGGGCAAGTTAACCTTTCAAGGACACTTGGGAAGAGCTTTTTCTTCCCTTTCTCTCCTCTTCCCTCCACCCTCCCCACCCCCACCAGCTGTTATCATGGAGCCCAGTTGGTAACTTCCTTATCAAGAAATGTAGCCTTCTCTGTGAAGCTCCAGCTCAAGGCCAGAGGCCTTGTTCACATATTTTGTGAAAAACTAGTAAGGGGGTGTCTAGCTTTTGGAGTGCGGATTTTTCCAGCCAGTGGGCAAGTAGAACAGGGCAACACGAAAATAGGAAGTTTATCTACATGAAACTCTTTTGTAGAGATTCTTATGCTGAAAGTCCTAAAATCAGCCGTGGTGAAGATTCTGGAGAAGGTCAGTTAAGACTTTACTGTGGGCCTGGGTAGGGAGAGGGAAGATGGGAAGGCGGGGCTGAGAGCAGCTCTGAGAATGAGGAAGGAGATGTAAAAGAATAGGATTTTCCCTAGCAAGGAAAACTTGACCAGCAGAACAGGTAGAGCAGAGGAGAGGATGGGAGTGAATATCCCAAAAAGCCTGTAAGGGACAATTGTTAGTAACCTGTTTTCAGTGATGACAAAGCAACTTTAAAGGCCATTTTCACCAGATCTCTGATAGGGGTCCAAGGGCTCTCCTCAGCTTGTTTGAGCTTTGTGTTAGCTGGTAAGAGGACCTGGTGGGACCTGGTGTGGGCGCTGACAGAAGAAGAGAGGAGTGAGTGGGTGAAGGGATTCCTTCAGTACCTGTTACCTCAGGAAAGAGGCAATGGTTTGAGGAAAGGCAGTTGTTTAGGTTTTTGATCTAGTGAGTGGAGAGGAGAAGTCAGGTTGTTCAGGTGGGGGAGACAGTGGAGGGGCTGGGGCAGAAGGTTGAGGGTGAGGACCTATTTGAGCCAGGCGATAGGGTGGAAATTCATCAGTAGGGTCAAAAGTAGTGGATGAGTCCGGAGGAGGAGGAGGAGGAGATTGGGGATCAGTGGTTGTGGGTGTTGGTTTGCAAGCTAGAAAAATTTGTAGAGGTCTGCAAGAGGTGCAGAGAGCACAAGCAAGAAGAAAGCTTTGATATAGCAGCTTTTTACCCATTTTTTTCTAATGCTCACAGTAATTGGAGAGATCCCTTAGAATGGAGGGATCCAGGGACCCAAAAGGGGGCCATCTGCTTTGGTTGTCTAAGGGATAAGTGGGCCAGGCCTGGGTGCCATATTTGATCAATTTTTGGGGTTTTATGTCTGGTGTCAAGGAGAGGGTTTTGAGGTTATCCAAGAGGCATTGTAGGGGAAACTGATTTATTGGCAAAAGGGGCGTCACCTCTAGAGCCAAAAATCAGGAGTGCATTAGTGGCAGGTTCGAGCTGCAGAGATTGGTCCTCACCTAATCCTGACAGTTGAAGCTCTTGTCCTGGACAGAGTCGGAGCCGTAGACCTTGGCCAAGGCTTTTTTCGACCCCCTCCTGGAGAGGCCGGATACTCCCAGGGCCAGAAAGAGGGGAAAGAGAGAGACAGGGGAAGAGAGAGGAAGGGGAGGGTAAGCGTCTGAGGACTAGGATTTTAGGAGAGCCACCGAGGCCGTGAAGGTCTAGGTGGGGTGTGATGTTCAGCTCTCAGTTATGTGTTCCCAGAGGTTACAGAGTCCTTTGAGGGAGACCTACAAAGCCTATGCTGGGAAACTACCAGCTGGGAAGGGAAGGGAATAATTTTGAACCCAGGAGTCTATTCTGCTGAGGAAGGAGTCCCTGAGGGTCACCGTAGCCTTAAAGGCTATGGTGGGGTGTTTTCCTCCCCACAGGTGGGCAAATCCTCCTGACACCACCATTGGGTTTAGGGATCCAGGAAGGGGAAACTCACCAATCGAAGGTCGGTGGTGGATGGAGTTCTGGCGATCCAGTGAGTGGCACTTCCAAAGGAAGAGGGACCCAAAAGTGGGTTTTAACCCTCTCCTGGGTTTCGGCACCAAATGAAAGAAAAGTGACCACAACACTCGGAGCAACCAAAAGATCTTTATTGCAGCAGTGCAACAAAGAGAAAGGAAAGAAGGAAGGAAGGAGAGAGAGAGAGCGAGAGAGAGAGAGAGAGAGAGAGAGAGAGAGAGAGAGAGAAAAGGGAAGAGGAGAGATGAAGAGGGAGAGAGCAAGAGCAAGAGAGAGACAGCGCGTGTAAGAAAGATAAAGAGCAAGAGAGAGAGAGCAAGGGGGGGGGGGACTGGCAGAAGGGAGTTTTTATAGCCCAAATCTAATGGGGTCTCTGGGTCTGCAAGCTGCCTTGTTGGCCCAAGGGGGGTTAAGTGTTCAGCCTTGAGCGGGGTTGAATATTCAGACTTGAGGCAAACAGGTAATAAAGGACCAGATAGAGGGGGGTTTGAGTGCGTGGGCTATCTTGCAGCCAACATATGTTCAGCCTGCCCTGCAGACAACACAGTTCAGCCTGCTCTGCACCCAACAATATATAAAATTTCTTTCATTTTTAATGCTGAGTAATATTCTATTATATATGCCACTAAAATTCCTTATTTTAAAACTTTTGGATATATTTCCTAAGGCTGTACCTCTACTCTCGAGTTGTTTGTGTTCTACTATTATAGTACAAAATGGATTAATAATTTTTAAATATATTAATACATGTTTTGAGAAAGGAAAATATTATACCTACATATTGGTCTGTTGCTGTAATGAACAGTAATAGTACCATGGCTGCTTTTGAGCTCCAGGTGTAACTTCTGCAAATTTGTTCATGACTTAGTAAAAACTGATCTTCACATACTCATAGTCAATAGGCAATATGATCACATTTGTCAACCTAACTTTTTCTTTGTTGATCAAAGAACACTTTCAATTAATTTTAGTTTGAAATGTTTATTTTACATGAAGCAAAATACACCAATAAGAAATACATTTCACATAAAAATAAATTTGGCAGAAATGCTTAAAATTCCCATTTACAATAAATATCATGTCTATTCCTTCAGGATTGATATTAACAACTTTTAAATGTTCCTGCAGTTGAAAAATACCATGAATAAAAATTTCCTGTGAAAATTCAGGATGACAGGATTGAAGTTCTTGTATTCTATTTCCTTGTCTTTGCAATCATTGTTTATTTGAAATCTGTTGTTTATATGCATAAGCATATAGTACCTCAGAGATGGGAGACAAGCTGCACCCCAAGCATCCTCCATGGTACTTGATTTTTTGCAAACTAACTTTCAAAATGAACCTTTGTAGTTTTGTCCGTGAGAGTGAGGAACAGTGTATTGGCTGTTTCCCAAATTAACTTGCATATAGAATGTAATGCTGATAAAGCCTAAGAATAAAAATATGCTGCCGCAGTCTGGCTGGGCACAAAATAACCAAGCCGCCACAAAGCCTTATAGGTTCAAACAGCAACTCTTTATTCCCGAACTCTCACCGGCCCGGGAATATACTCTCTCTACCGGGCTCCGGGCTCCGTGCACCAATTCTCCCGGAACCCCAACTCAATGGGAACTCCAACTCAATGGGAACTCCAAAGTAGCGGGCGCCCAAGGCAGCAGGATCTGCCCTAATCCCAGCAGGATCTGCCCTAATCCCGAAGCTGCCCTAATCCCAGAGCAGGGTCACCTTTCAATCATTCCCTCTAGCAAAATGCCAGGCGTCATTCCGACTAAACTGTGGCTCTCAACAATATGCAAACTTGAAGTACACAACTACATTATTAAAACTTAATAGTTGCCACAGACATTATTTAGACAGTAGTTAGGAGGAGTATTTTATTCCTGATATTGTTCAGCATGGTAATGACACTAATGAGCAGATTTGTATTCCTTAGTTTTGACACCAGTTTCCAGCCTCTGAAGACTGTCTGTGCTGAGGTGGGACCACTGCTTTGCTTCACAGAACTGTTTTTCTATTTTCTACAGTGTACTTTGGAGTGTAGATTTCAGGAATCATTTTTATTCCCAGCATGTTTCTTTCTTCTTTTTAATTTTTTTATGCTTGCCTCTTCTCAGTATATCAGAAATCTTATTTTTGTTTCGTATTTCTAAATTATTAATTGTCACTCCGAACGCTGTGTACTGTTTGATGAGAACTAGACCTATAGATAAATACTGATTTGTATTTAGCATGTATTTATACATTAGTTTAAAAGGAATAATTTCTTCTTCTTTCTTACAAATAAAAATGAGAGAGATTAAATAGAAGAATGTGGCCACATTCCTGACAATTTTTTTCTTTTTTCTTTTTTTTGGGTATGTATTTGTATTTGACAATCATAGAAACCAGTTTATCACATCCTATCTCTTTCATGGAAGCACAAAATAAAAATTCTTCGTGAGAGAGCTCTCTTCATCTCATTTTTTCATCCTGATAAATAAGTATGCATGAATATTTTTTCATACATTTCTCATGTTTTTAAGTTGATATCCCAAACAGTGCCTAGGCAGCATTATGTGATGCATGAATCTGTTTTTATTTGACACTATTGTTATTTTTTCTTTATATAAAATGAATTCCTCTATAGTATCTGAATGTCTTCTTCTTTTTTTTTTTTAAATCAATTAGCTTTTGCTGGGAAAAATCTTTTCCTGTCTAATATAGAATAATGATTTTTTTTTCATCTGTCAAGGGGGTTATTAATAAATACCACCAGTGGGGTTAGAACATTCTCTGGTGTTTGCTTTAGGGGAACGAGGGGATTGTCAGAAATCCTAGCCAAACGGAACCATAATTAGAGAGAAAATGTTAGCAATTAGAACTATACATTAGGCTTTCATTTACTACCATGGAAAAGTCAAGGGTGGCATTTCTATTCCATTTTTAGGTGCAGCCAGATGGATTGCTCATTACAGGATAATTTCCACCAGCCCTCTGCATTTCTCCGGGTACAAAGCAACTGAGCACGGTGCAGCCCAGTGACTTGAATTTTATTTTTTGTGGGGGTGGGGAAGGGGTGGGAGGTGAAGCAGTTTCCAATTTCCCACACGGTCATCAATATTATTGGGGATCTTTTTTACATGTTGAATACATTTTTGGCCAAGAGAACAGTTTGCGAACAGAAGCTCATTAATGTAATTTATTTTTCTATCTTCCTTTACATGTACTGATGAAATATTTGATATATTTAATCTTCATATTAAAAAGTTTCTCTTTTCAGTGTTTCTATTTTTGTTTTTTCCTGGTAACCTAAATGAATTATATTAAATAGTCTAAAATTCAAAAACCCAGGGCTGGGGATGTGGCTCAAGTAGTAGCGCGCTCGCCTAGCATGCGTGAGGCACTGGGTTCAATCCTCAGCACCACATAAAAATAAAATAAAGATATTGTGTCTACCTAAAACTAAAAAATAAATATTAAAAAAAAAGAAAAAAAATTCAAAACCCCCAAACTTCTGAATCCAAAATAAGAGATCTGCAATCAAATTCCAGCCAAACTTGGGTAAAAAAATCTTCATAAAGTGATATATTTTTGAAGAGGCAAGGTATATACATCATGTTTTCCTTTTTTTTTTTCCCTTGGTAATGGGGATTGAACTCAGGGTCACTTGACCACTGAGCCACATCCCCAGCCATTTTTTGTATTTTATTTAGAGACAGGGTCTCACTAAGTTGCTAAGCACCTCGACATTGCTGAGGCTACTTTGAATTCTTGATCCTCCTATTTCAGCCTCCAGAGTGGCTGGGATTACAGGCATGCGCCACCACTTCTGGCATTTCCTTCCTTTTTAAAAGCTGAGTAATGTTCTATTACATATGCCACTAAAATTCCTTATTTTAAAACCTTTGAACATATTTCCTAAGGCTGTACTTCTACTCTTGAGTTGTTTGTGTTCTACTATTACAGTCAGTATCTATTAAGGATCCTTTATGCCTCACTGTAGATGATGTGGCTGATAAGAAGAGTTGGCTTATTTTGCCACATGACCAGTTCACCATATGCAGTTTGGACAACAAACAGATCCATAAAAATATCCATCTTTCTATAAAAGATCCAGTTAGAGAGCAACCATGCAAAACTAATTTTGAGGGCTGGGGATGTGGCTCAAGCGGTAGTGTGCTCACCTAACATGCATGCGGCCTGGGTTCGATCCTCAGCACCACATACAAACAAAGATGTTGTGTCCGCCGATAACTAAAAAATAAATATTAAAAAAATTCTCTGTTTAAAAAAAAATTACTGAGGTCACTAGTGATTTCAGTGATTAAAAAAAAACCTAATTTTGAGTCATGACATGAAGAGAAAAGCACTTAATTTTATTTTCAGGTAAATGTTAAGACAGCATTATTTAAAAAAATCTCAACTATCATTAATTACAGAATTTTCAATAGTTGAAAAATATTAAATATCCTAAACATTGCCAGGTGTGGTGGCACACGCCTATAATCCCAGGTATGCAGGAGACTGAGGCAGGAGGATTATGAGTTCAAAGCCAGCCTCGGCAACTTAATGAGGCCCTAAGCAACTCAATGAGACCCTGTCTCTAAATACAAAATAAAAACGGGCTGCAAATGTGCTCAGTGGTTAAGTGCCCCAGGTTTGATCCATGGTACCAAAAAAAAAAAAAAATCCTAAAAATTCTCTTTAAATAAAAAAATCAGAAGAACCAGAAAGTTTCCCTGTATTTCATAGTACAGCAGACTTCAGCCAAAGTTTTACATGCTTTTTACATAAAAGCATTAACACAAACATCCCACACTTGGTTAATTGAAAATACTCTAGTTTGGGACTGGGGATGCAGCTTAACAACAGAGTTCCTTGCCTAGCATGTGTGCATAAGGACCTGGGTTCCATCCTCAGCTCTAGAAACAAAATAACGTAAAAAAACCTGTGGGTCAATAGCCCTGTGACAGAAGGAGTTTATTCCTCACAAAATTCATGTTATGTAAACAAAATACTACTGAATATTACTAATGTTTTTTTTTTTCTCTTCTTGTTTATATTTGTTGAACCATTGGTGTTTAAATGTTGAAATGGTAAACATTTAACTCTGCCTGAAGTTACAGTTTACTTCTAGCAGTCACCTTTCATGAGCTAATTACACAGGAAATACAAGGAAAAGAATAAGAAGACATCATAGAAGAACATTTATAGAGTTAGAATTTAACAAATATTTAGTGTTTTTAAAAATTCATTAGAAAGGGCAAACCTATAACTTTTTTCTACTATTTGAGAAAGTTTCACTTCAGAGATCATAAGCTCCCTGCTCCATTTCTGACCACAATCTTATTTTCCTTTACTTTCCCTTTTTCTTTGATTTTTTTCTGATCCTGTTCTTTGTTTTCAGAGTAAACTTTGTTCTTTCCCTTCCTTCCTCTCTTCTTTCTGTCCACAGTTGTGTATTGAGGGACAGCTTTTATGGACCAGGTGTGAAACTTGCAGATTCAAAGATGAATATAACATATTTGAGGCCTTGGAGGAGCTCCCTGTCTGGTACAAGTGCCCCCAGCAATTTTCACATTTCATGCCCTCTCTCTGCTGGTACTAGATTCCTGAAGTACCGAATTAAGTACAGTTTGAGTTCTTGGCTATGTTTGGTAATAGAGTGCACTAAGATCAACTAGTAATGTCTGCCTATGGCCTGGGGATAGCATGGTTGGCATGTCTGTCTTTGCCAACCTTTAATCCACGAGAGCCAAAGCCTTTCATTTCTTTTAATATTTTTTTTTTTTAGTTGTAGATGGTCACAAAACCTTTATTTTATTTGTTTTTATGTGATGCTGAGGATCCAACCCAGTGCCTCACATCTGCCAGGCAAGCAAGCAAGCAATCTACCACTGAGCCATAACACCCATCCCACCCCAACCCCCAGCCAAAGCCTTTTCCAGCCTAACTCTCAGGTTGAGAACTTGAAAGGATACTTTATTTTTTTTTGGTATATCTTACCGTTCATTTCCACTAAGTGTCCCCCAAATCAATCCCTAAGTCAAGTTCACTACCACCAATTAATATCTCTCTCTCTCTCTCTCTTTTCTAGTCTATCAAGTTTTGCCAAAGAAAGACATAAAACCATGCTGTTTCGGTTCATTGCAAATTTGTGCTACTAAACTTCACCTGGCTCTTATCCCTACTCTGTAATCCTTTTATTAATCTCTTGGAGACTCACTAATGAATTTCCTACATTGGTTATTAAAAACTTTTTTCCTATATTGAAACTTTCTGCTTGATCTCCCATTCCCCTTGCTCTCGGATCATCTTGCCTTCTGCTTAGTGAGAGGTCATCTATAATCTCCAACTCCTTTCCTCGGTCATTTCTTTCTTCCTTCATCTACTGCTTCTTCTGCTCTTCTGTTTCTTTTCTTTTCATCCTCTCCTCCCTTTCTCCCTACCTCCCTTCTCCTCCTCCTCCTCCTCCTCCTCCTCTTCTTCTTCTTCTTCCTTCCCCCGCCCCTTCTCTCTCTCTCCTTCTTTCTTTCACCAGAAATTGAACCCAGGGGCACTTAACCATTGAGCCACATCACCAGCTCTTTTTTTTTTCTTTCTTTTTTTTTTTTTAAAGAGAGAGTGAGAGAGGAGAGAGAGAGAGAGAATTTTTTTAATATTTATTTTTTTAGTTCTCAGCGGACACAATATCTTTGTTGGTATGTGGTGCTGAGGATCGAACCCAGGCCGCACACATGCCAGGCGAGCGTGCTACTACCACTTGAGCCACATCCCCAGCCCCCCCAGCCCTTTTAAAAATATTTTTATTTTGAGACAGGGTCTTGCTAAGTTGTTAAGGCTGGCTTTGAACTTGCAATCCTCCTGCCTCAGCCTCTAGAGACACTGGGATTATAGGCATGTGTCACTGCACCTGGCTGTTCTGTTTCAGGGAAGAGGTATCCATCTTATTTCTAGGTTGAGCTCATCTCCTCCAAGACTTTTCTTTGTAAATTATCTTTTGTTCCTTAAAACCCTGGACTTCCCTTCTCATAGAATCTTTAGTTTCAGGAAAGCAATAAATAAGGTGCAGAAATTAATAGGACACACATGAATATTTCCAAAAAGCAGAACCAACTATTGTTAATGTTAGGACACATTGCCTTATCTTTTTTCCCAATAAAAATGAAAGTTACAGATACAGTTGAAGTCCCATTAACCAGTATCCTCAGTCCTTTCTCCTCTCCCTTTCAGAAACAATCCTGTCCTTAACGTTGCTGCTTTCTATTCGTGCTCATATATATAAATCTACTTGTAAGCCCCCTAAGGGCAGGAACTTTTTCCTTTTCCTTCTGAAATCCCCAGAAACTAGAATAGCACTTGGCATATGATAGACACTTCATATATATATATATATATATATATATATATTCTTTCTTTCTTTTTAAGTTGTATATGTCCACAATACTTTTATTTTATGTATTTATTTGTATGTGGTGTTGAGGATCGAACCCAGTGCTTCATGTATATGAGATGAGCACTCGACCACTGAGCCACAACCCCAGCCCCTTCATATATATTTCTTATGTGAATTAATGTATTCATTTTTAACTGCTCCAAGTAATCAACTAAATGAATATTCCACATGTCAGACTTTATTTGTGCACTCCCCTACTGGTTAACAATTTAAATTTTTCTAACTTCTATGCTTCCTGTTAAAATTAATGTTGTGTAGCTCCCTCATGGAAGTATCCTTGTGCCTGTGTTTGAGAAATTGCCACGAGGGCTTACCTAGAGTTGGACTTGTTGGGGTGTAGGCCCATGTCTAAGCCCCCCCCATCCCGTACCTAAATAAGGTGTCACATGGTTTCCAATCTATCCTAAGGAAAGAAGTAGCAACGAGGATCACTAGTAGGTGTGGGCTTTGCATGAACTGAGCTCATGACAGGATCAAAGGTTCTCAGCCATTGCTGCATGTGAGAATTACCTGAAGAGCTTTTGAGAAAGTCCCCAGACCAACTGAATCAGAATCTCTAGGTGTGTGGTTGAGCATCAATATTTTTTCAAGAAGATCTTCAAACGATTGTAGTGTATAGTTAGGACTGAGAGGACTTAACTTGATGGTGCTCAAGGGCACTTTCATAATCTCTGATGGAAACCCTCAGGCACAAACTTCCTTAACCTCTGCTCTCCTCCCTCCACATTGTTCTGCCTGGGTGACCCTGTCCCTTTTCTGAAGATGAGCCTTCCAGCCACTCTTGTCGTGTCATATGCATATATTTTTTTCTTGGTAAGAGGGATTGAACCCAGGGGCACTTAACCACTGAGCCATATCCCCAGCCCTATTTTATATTTTATTTAGAGGCAGGGTCTCACTGAGTTGCTCAGCGCCTCGCTAAATTGCAAGGTGATCTCCTGCCTCAGTTTACTAAGCCACCGGGATGACAGGTGTGTGCCACCTGCCCAGCGTGTGTCCTGTCTCATTGAGGACCAGGTCACCTCTATCTGTTACCTCTCTTCCTATATCATTATCCTCCCTCCTCTCCTACATTTTCTTCTCTGGAAAATAAACAAGTTCAAGCTACTCTCATGTTAAAACACACACGCTCTAAAACAGAACAAAACCAAATTGAAAAGACCCTTCTGTGGATCTGGCTCCCCACCTGACTGCTGTCAGAGGAGGTGCTGAATAGTCTGCACTTGCCAGTCTCCAGTTGCTTGTCCAACTTCCAGAGAAAGTGGTGTCCATCCACAGTCTTCACACCCCATCTATCTAATCTCCAACTCACCATGTCTGACAGGGCTCATCCCCCCGGGTGGTGATCTCAGCAATGTCACTAAGGGGCTCAGCTTCAGAGTTCCCACCTAACAACACATACTGACCTCACCTTCATCCTTTACTTATTTTAATCTTTTTGTATTATAGTAAAATACCCATAACATAAAATTTGCCTTTAAAGCCGTTTTACAAGGTAAGATTCAGTAGCATTAAATACACTTACAATGTCATGCAGTCATCACGATATCTAGTTCCAGAATTCTTTTGTCACGTGGACAGAAACCCTGTACCCATATAGCAGTCACTCTCCACTCCTCATTCCTTAACAGTCCCCAGCAACCACTAATCTCTAGGGATTGCGTTTTCTATCTATTGTATGTAAGATAATATAATACGTAGTCTTTTGCATCTGGCTTCTGTCACGTACCATAATTTTTTTCAACTTCACTTATGATGTTGTTTGTATCAGTACTTCTTCCTTTTGGTGCCTGCAAAAGATTCCATTTTATGGCTATATGCCGCAGTCTGGCTGGGCACAAATCATGAGCCACTTGAAGATTCAAGCAGGTACGAACTTTATTTTTAGAACCCACCCCGCATGTCGCCCTCCAGGAACTCCCCAAGAGCTCCACTGGAACCTCAGGAACTTTTTGAGCATGCAACTGGAACTCAATTGGAGAACTCCACCGACTCTTACTCAACCAACCCACTGGAACTCTCTAGGAACTCCGCCAGAGCTCAAAAATAGCGGGCACCCAGGCAGCAGGAACCACTCCTTCTGGCAAAATGCCAGGCACCATCTTGACCTGGCCATGGCTCTCAACAGCTATATCATATTTTATTTAACCATTGGACATTGGACATTGAGTTTGTTTCTACCCCTTGGCCACTACTGAGTAGAACCCTGAACATTCATATACTAGTGTTTTTGTTTTTGTTTTTGTTTTGTGGTGCTAGGGATTGAATTCATATACAAGTGTTTGATTGAACACCTGTTTTAAATTTGGGGGTTATATACCTATAAGTAGAATTGCTGGGCATGGTAATTCTATGTTTAACATATTGGGCAATTGTCAAACTTTCGTAGCAGCTGAACCATTTTACATTCCTAACAGCTCTATCTAGGGTTACAACTTTTTATGTATATTTATCAACACTTTTAACTTTCTGTTTTGCTTTGTTTAAAAAACAAATTTAGGCCACCCCACTAGATGTAAAACAGTATTTTATTGTAGGGTTTGTGTGTGTGTGTGTGTGTGTGTGTGTGTATGTGAGTTGTGTGTGTGTGTGTGTGTGTGTGTGTGTGTGTGTGTGTGTGCGCACACACACATATGTTGCTGTGGATCAGATCCAAGGCCTCATGCTAGGCAAGCACCATTATCACTGGGCCATATCCCTAACCCTTTATTTTAGTTTTGATTTGCATTTCTCAAATGTCTAATGATGTTGGACATCTTCTCATATGTGTATTGGCCACCTGTGTATCTTCTTTGGGGAAATGTCTAAGTTATTTGTCTTTTTTTTTCCCCCCTTTGGTACTGGGGATTGAACCTAGGAGTGTTCCACCCCTGATCTACATCCCTATCCCTTTCTATTTTATTTTGAGATAAAGTCTCACTTGCTCAGGCTGGCCTTGACTTGCCAAACCTCTTGCCTCAGACTCCAGAGCCATTGGGATTACAGGTGAGCACCACCCTGCCTGGTTCATTAGCCTATTTTTTTTAACCTTTAGTTTATTTATTTATTTTTATGTTGTGCTGAGAATCGAACCCAATGCCTTGAATGTGCCAGGCGAGCGCTCTACCGCTGAGCCACAACCACAGCCCTTCATTTGCCTATTTTTCAATTAGGTTGTTTGTCTTTTTGTTGTTGAATTTCTTATTCTTCAAACCCAGGGCCTTGTGCACATGTTCTATCATTGAGCAACATCCTCAGCCTTCCTTTTTTTAAAAATGCTTATTTTATTTTATTTAACGAGAGAGGGAGAGAGAGAATTTTAATATTTATTCTTCCAGTTCTTCAGCGGACACAACATCTTTGTTTGTATGTGATGCTGAGGATCGAACCCGGGCCACACGCATGCCAGGCGAGCGCGCTACTGCTTGAGCCACATCCCCAGCCCGCTCAGCCTTCCTTCTTAAAATCTTCTTTTATTTAATGCTCTTCACATTTCAAAACAAAAATATGCAATTGTTTAAAAATGAGAAGACGACATGAGGATGTAAGTTAAATACTCATCCTCCCCAGTTTTTCATGACAGCACTGTTACTTGGTTTTCTTCCTGCTTCTTGGAGTGGAGAAGGTTCCTTCTGACTCAGTGTGGGTTCTTGTTTTTCCTTCTGACCTATCCAGGTGGAGCTCTCCCAGGTCATCTGCTGGGTCCTCTTCTCACTCTGGCATTCACGTGCATGATGGCTTTAATTCAGAATAGCTTCAAAGAGGTCTGTAGCTTCCATTTCTTTTGGAGTCTAGAAAGAGTCTAGCCTACCAGGCATCTCCACTTGGATATCTCAAAAGCATCTCAAGTAGAAAACAACCCCAAAGTACCAAATATCTGCCAAAATTTGCTGAGTCTCCCATTTTTCTTATTATAATCAGTGGTTCGACCTGCTTTCTGTACCACTGCCCAAACAAAGGTCCTGAGAGTTATTTAAAGACTTTCTCTCTCCCTTCTCATATCCAATCACTCAGTAGTCATAGCAATTTTATTTTCTAAATATATCTTGCACCTTTCTGTTCTATCTTAATTCTGCTTGCTTTAGATGGTTCTGATTTCTATCGTTCCTGGCCTGGAATTTTGCAGTAGGTTGGTGGCTGGTCTTTCTGCCTCTAGGCTGTTCCCTCTCAATTTATTCTGTATACTTCCTAACCATGATTGATCATGCTACTTCAAATTTTCCAAGTTCTTCCAATAGCCTATGAAATAAAAAATACATTCTCATGACATTCTTTTTTTTTTTTTTTTTGGTACCAGGGATTGAATCCAGAGGTTCTCAACCACTGAGCCACATCCCCAGCCCTTTTTATTTTTTATTTAGAGACAGAGCTCACTGAGTTGCTTAGGGCCTCACTAAGTTGCTGAGGCTGGCCTTGAACTTGCAACACCTGCCTTAGCCTCCCGAGGCGCTCGGATTATAGACGTGTGCCACCATGCCTGGCTCATGACTTTCTTAAGCATGAAGTGAATTTTGCTATTTGTCCAAAGATTTCACACCTATGTCTTCTACTGCTGCTCTTATATTTTATGTTCCAGCAATGATAAATCACTTGTGGCCCCTTAAGCAAGCCAAAACAGTATCACCCCAACCTATCTTGTCACAGGATATTCTTTCTACCTGGAACAACAACCTTCTTCATATCTCTTTAGTTTTACTGGTTTTTTTTTCGAAGTCCAGCTCAAAAGTTGCCTCTTGCAGGAAATATTCTCAGAGTTCACATCAAACCTTCATTCCCACCGAAGATGCCTAGAATATATGAATTACCTCATTGTAATTAAAATATTTAGATGAATAATGTTGTCTTGGGGCCAGGGTGTGGCTCAGTGGTAGACTGCTTGCCTAGCCTGCATGAGGCACTGGGTTTGATCCCTGGCACCAGATAAAAAAAAATATACAAACAGGGGGCAGGGATATAGCTCAGTTGGTAGAATGCTTGTGTTGCATGCACAGGCCCTGGGTGATATAAATACATAAATGTAATGTGTCCATCTACAACAAAAAAAAAATTTAAAAAAATAATGTTTTCTTCTGAGACTGTGGGATCCTGGAGGACAGGGACTATGTAGGTCCCATGCCAGATAAACAGCAAGTTGTCACATGAGCAGAAACCTCAGAACATGTTTGTAGAGGGTTGATTGAATGCCAATGTTGATCTCTGCACTAGTACAAATGTTCACAATGGTTGTGCAAAATCTCTGAGAAACGTGAATTAACTGATGGCTACATGCAAATCCTCACTTCCAGAAAATAGCATGTTTGTCTGTGGTCATGAGAATAACTCCTGAAACTGAATATAAGGCAACATAAAGCGTCATCAGTCTCTCATCTTTTGTGACCCAGTACTAGGTATTTAATTACCTCTTCAAGAGCAGAATTTTTTCCCCTTTACTGCTTGTGATCCACTTAGAATTTGGTAATCAGAAGTCTCATGTTATATATCTTTGAAGCACTTTTGTGTTAATCTTCTCAGAGTTATCCCCCAAACAAGGGCATTTTGATAACTACAAATGTCTATTGTGAAATTTCAAATCAAATCTTTTTTACAGACTGGATTCCTTAAGGAAATATGCGATGAATTTACTAATTTGAGACCTATATTTGGCTTAGACTGACCCCAAAGCACAATGCCTTTATTTTATTTTATTTATTTTTTTTAAATTTTTTATTTTTTTTATTGGTTGTTCACAACATTACAAAGCTCTTGACATATCATATTTCATACATTAGATTGAAGTGGGTTATGAACTCCCAATTTTACCCCAAATGCAGATTGCAGAATCACGTTGGTTATACATCCACAATTTTACATAATGCCCAATTAGTAATTGTTGTATTCTGCTAACTTTCCTATCCCCTACTATCCCCCCTCCCCTCCACTCCCCTCCCTTCTTCTCTCTCTACCCCATCTACTGTAATTCATTACTCTCCTTGTTTATTTTCCCATTCCCCTCACAACCTCTTATATGTAATTTTGTATAGCAATGAGGGTCTCCCTTCATTTCCATGTAATTTCCCTTTTCTCTCCCTTTCCCTCCCATCTCATGACTCTGTTAAATGTTAGTCTTTTCTTCCTGCTCTTCCTCCTTGCTCTGTTCATAGTTGCTCTCATTATATCAGAGAAGACATTTGGTATTTGTTTTTTAGGGATTGACTAGCTAATGGCTTTATTTTATATGCAAGAGTTACTACATCTTGCTTGACTTTAGTGTCATTGTCCTTTGTTTGTGAGCCATCCTTCTTGGTAATGCTAATAGTTAATGGATAAAGTTATTTGGGGAAGAGATTTCATGCTACTTTGAGGAAATGTCAGAGTTGAAAAATCAGCCAGAAGTAAAGATAGTAATACCTTAGGTCTATAGACCTGGTTCTTCTCTCTCACTGTTAGTGCCTGTACTTATGGGTCCTTCAAAACACTGAAATGGGGGTGAGAAAACTAAGCTGCCTTCTTAGCTCTCAAGGGTGGTGTGAGGATTAGGGAGATAAGAGCTAGCAGAGCTCACCAGCAAGCAGATGGAAGTTTCTCTCCTTCACTGGTGGAGGCAGAGCGTTTTGGTAAAATGAGCGTGTTTCTTAACAGACAACTGATACTTCATCCTCTAACCAGCTTGGAGGCCACAGAGAAGTGCAAGTAGGCAGTTCCCCCACAGCAGACCCCTATTAACACCTATTTTCTTTAACATTGGTGAAAAAAATTCTTCTACTATATTAATCCACCCATTGGAGCCCACTTAAGAGAGAGAAAGTCAGAGTGAAAATTATGAAAGAAAAGAGAGTGAACACAAGTATAAGAGAATGCATAAGGGAACAAAGAATAAGAGGGGGTAGAGGAAATGAGGAGAGGGGAAAATGTGGATGAGTGTGTTTGAGAGAGGGGAGAGAAAGCGATGGGGGGGGGCGCAGAGAGAGGGACAGAGGAAGAGAAAAAGAGAAGGAACAGAATATATCCAGTGAATTCTCTCCAGCTTTCACTTGTTCAAAGTAACTGGAGACAATTTTTGTTTTATTTTGTTTGGGGGGTTACTGGGGATTGAACTCAAGGGCTTTCAACTTCTGAGCCGCATCCCCAGCCCTAAAAAGACAAAATAACTGGAGACAAAGTTCTCATCAACATTTCTAAACATTGAAGACACCATTTATTGCCACTTGACCTCCACTCATTTATAGTGATTTTAAAAGTTTAGAATAGGAATAATTTTATTTTTTTTTATTTTTATTTTTTTAAAGAGAGAGAGAGAGAGAGGAGAGAGAGAGAGAGAGAGAGAGAATTTCAATATTTATTTTTCAGTTATCGGCGGACACAGCATCTTTGTACGTGGTGCTGAGGATCGAACCCAGGCCCCATGCACACCAGGCGAGCGCGCTACCGCTTGAGCCACTTCCCTAGCCCAGGAATAATTTTATTTAAAAGTACTAATTATATTAGGCCATAACACTTTCTCCTAAGGACAAATGCAAAAAGAGAGTTTTTCTTTTTTTTTTTTAAAAAAATGATGCTATTTTCAAAAGAGAAGGAAGAAATCCTGTCTTTCTTTCCTTCTTGCCTCTGTGAGTGACTGATCCCATACCCTCATGCAGGCTTCAGAGACTGAGGCTGATGGAGATTGTACATATTCATTCACCATTTATTAGATAGATGCCTTCTCAGCACCCTTTTCCCTCTTCCCTCTTCTCAGTCCCCAGTTTTCTTTGGGGGATCTGTGGTTTTGGGGAAGCTGACCTCAGTCCAGCCAGCCCTCCTATGCTATCCTTGACTATAGTGAGGAAATCAAGGTAAGTGTGTGAACAGAGCCGGCCATGCAGTGATTATAGTGGGTTTTGGGGGAATACTGGAACACTCTTGGACACAAAAAGAAAGCACGTGGCTCTGGAAGCTGGGAGCAATCCTCTTGGGACCCGGAATGGAGCCAGCTTTAGGAAGCAGTTGACTTGGACTGATGGGAAGAATCCAGATCACTTGAATATACTTGAGACATTGGATCAAGCCTCAGCCATGATATTCCTATCTCTGGATTTTTCAGTTACATGAACTGATACATTTTCTTTTACTGAATTATTTACTTTTAATCTGGGAATAACTTAAATATTTTCATTCCAATAGAGCAATTGGGCTACAGAAAGAGCCATTAGGATGCTTTCTGTTGAAAGTAATGATGATCACACTTTCTGACAAGATCATAGAATGAGTGATGAAGGATTTTGTGTTGGAGTGGTACTTCAAACATTACAGAACAGAGAATATCTTCAGGTGTTAGTCTGGGGATTTTAGTCTAGGATTCTCCCAAGAATCCCTCTTGACACAGGATGTTAAACCCTTTTTGTGATTAAAATTCTAAGTATTCTAACCTGCTTCAGATATAGTCGTCATTTATACTGTGTGAAAGAAAAACTCACTAAATAAATAGCCCAACATGCAAGCATTAGAAAAGTCCACCTGAGTAGGATAAATCTTTCATGTTCAGAAGCAAAATAACAGCTTCACATTTGTTTCTCTTCCACAAATATTCCTGTTTGTGCCTGGAACTTTGCTAGAGCCTGTGGTTATAGCATAAGCAGGTAGAACAGAGTTCTTACCTTCAAGAAGCTCCTTGGCCATTTGGCAAGGCTTAGATCAGGGCTTCAATTAGATTAGTAAAAATAGCTAATAATAACTGCTATTATGTTAGAGGAAAGCAAACATCAGAATAAAAGTTTGAATGATAGAGAAGGCAGTATAACTGGAAGATAATAGGAAGAGACAAAGAAAGGCTCTTTTTGTTTTTGTTTTGTTTTTAGGTGTTGATGGGTCTTTATTTTATTCATTTATTTATTTGTGGTGCTGAAGATCGAACCCAGTGCCTCCCACATGCTAGGCAAGTGCTCCAACACTGAGCCACAACCCCAGCCCCCAAAGAAAGGTTTTATGGAGCTCTTGGCATTTGAGCTGAAGAAGAGTTGCTTCAGTAAATTCCTGCCCCCCACTTTTCGTTCCTTCTCATAGCATCCTGTCCTTTTCTTTCTTAGCAGAGTTAGCATTTGTATACTTTTTTTTCTTTTTTCTTTTTTGCTATTGGGCATTGAGGCAGGTGTGCTTTGTCACTGAGCTACATCTCCAGTTCTTTTTCTTTTTTTCTTTTTTTGAGACAAGTTCTCACCAATTTGCTGAGATTGGTTTTGAACTTGCAACCCTCCTGCGTGTGAGGTCAGCCTCCCAAGTTGTGGGGATTATAGACATGTGCTGCCTCGGAGCCCAGACAGTATTGACATACTTATTAGCATATGTATTTATTAGTGGTCTACCTCACTAGTCTGTAAATTTCATGATGATGATTGATGGTCCGTTCTGATTTGCTCCCATTGTCTTCCTAGCACTCAACTCATTGTTAGGGGCATAGTATAGAGTCAATAAAAGTCTGTTGCACGAGTACAAGAATGGTTAGCTGAGCGGTGGTAGCAAATGATACCATTATGAATGCCTGTCGGCTAGTGAGCACACAGACAACCAAATTTAATACATTCAACAGCAATACCAGATAAATTACACAGTTTTATGGAGGAAGAAATAGAACCCTGGGAAAGAGAAATAGCTTGTCTGATGCCCCGTAACAGAGGCAAGGCTAATGTCACATCCATGCAGGTCTAACTTCAAGTCTGTTCAGTGAATGGCTATCTCGTACCACCTCGTTTGTTTGGTGCATTGTACTATGTGCCAGTTATCCAACATAATCTCATTTTATTTTCTCATATTTTTTCTAGTAACAACTCTGTACATTGGATATAATTATTACATTGCATAGATGAGAACATGAATTCAGAGATGTTTATTCGTGCCTTCAATAAGTATTTATCTGCGTAGCAAATGCCATGGACTATGCCGTCTTTGGGGATCAAATGGTGAGACAAATAGCCATTACCCTCACCCAGGTGGAGTTTGCTGTCTAGAAGGGAGGCAGATAGCAATCAAATGTGTAATGACAACAGTTGAGAAGGGCTAGGAAGAAAAGTCAGAGGGTATTATATGGGGTGTAATAATGGGGACTCAGGAGTAACCAAGCATGGATTCCAACCAGGCCCATTTGGTTCCAAAATCCTCAAATTTTTCTTATAACACTAAAAAACAAAACAAAACAAAAAACCCCAAAACAACAACAACAACAACAAAAAACATGGTGGGTACAACTTGCACAGATGAGGCAAAGAATTAAGACAAGAATGGTCCCTAAATGGTCCCCAAAGTAAAACTCTCCAATTGGACCTAAGGGGTGAGGAGATGGGTATAGAAGAATAATTTGAGAAATGGAGACTGGAAAAACTGTGGATTGGGGAGCTTCAACTGAGGGGATGGCCCTCTACATTTTAACTGGGGATTGAACCCAGGGGCAGTTTACCACTGAGCTATATCCCAGCTCTTTTTTATTTATTTACTTTTTAAATTTTTATTTAGAAACTGGGAGTCACTAAATTGCTTTGGCTGTTCTTGAATTTGCCATCCTCCTGCCTCAGCCTCCTGAGTTGCAGAGATTACAGGAACACTCCACTGTACCCAGTATGTAATTGTTTTTAACCAAACTAAAAGAACCAGCAATTAAGGGGTTGGGGGTATAGCTCAGTTGGTAGAGTACCTGCCTCACATGCACAAGGCCCTGGGTTCGAACTCTGGTGTGCGCATACACACATACAAAAAAGAACCAGCAATCGAAAGAAAATGACTCTAATTTTGTTTGGGGTGCTCCCACCCCTGTGGGAAGATAGTCTAGTGTGCTTTGCCTTTGCCATGACCTAAGGACAAGGAGGGGCCTTGTGGGAAGCTGAGGAACAGATTTGTACTCTTCCTGTGTTGTAGCGACAGGAACTCACAGTATTCTCTCTACAAATGGAAGCACTTCTGTTGTCCTGGGAAGCATTGAATTTTAGTGCATTTTTCCTGTACCTATTTATTTGATAGCTCATTAATTGCTTCTGAGCAGAGAAAATGTTTCCTTCAAGGAGGTTAAACAAAGAGTTTATTGACATAAGTGAATTGGTTGAAGAAAACATTATTAAATAAAAGGCACTTATTTAAACACCAAATTAATCATTTAAAGGCAAATTAGAGGTCATAACTCCTCCTAGATAAATAATGTTAACCAGTAATGAGATATCCATTTTAGATTAGAAGCACAATTTCAGAATCAGGCTATTGGATGAACTGTGCTTGGCTTTAGAGTTTACTCAGGGTTCCTAATTCCATTAATGTTCTTAAGTTTCCATATTGCAACATTGAAAATACTACCCATAATGTAATGTCATTTTTCATTATATGATTAGTGTCCGTGTGTGTGTGTGTGTGTGTGTGTGTGTGTGTGTGTGTGTTATATTTTAACAGCAGGGATCTTGCTAAATTGTAGATGCTATCGTTGAATTTGGCGATCCTCCTGCCTCAGCCTCCCGAGTAGCTGAGATTACAGGCAGGTGCCACTGTACCCGGCTTAAAAAGCTTTTCTTTCATCCCAGCAGAAGAGATCTACCTGTTCTCTGAAAGAAATCACCAGGACAGTGGAAATGGATCTACCTCTGGTGCTGGTGCAGTTACTGGATTGATCTTGCAGGCTGTGCGTGGGCTGCAGGTAACTCCCAACAGGTTAGCAAGGCTGTCTGCACCCACCGCCCTGCACCTCTTTCAGAACTCTTTTGTGTAAGCTTTGGAGACTAAGAACCTCGTGATTTTTGTTGTGATGAAGGAATTGTCATTTCTAAGGATATCTGGTATTAGTTCTGTATGTTTCCCTTCCAGTTGGAGAGTGTCCCAGCTGCCCACCTACACCCAACCACATACCTCGTCCACGCAGACATACAGGCAAGGCCTCAAACAGGGCTATCCACTATCGCTGAGTGTCAACAGGTACCATAGACTCACAGTTCAGGCTCTTCCATTGGGAAACCAATGTTGATGACAGTGGCTTTGGTCCATACAGTGCTACAGTCTAGTTTATAGCAGACAGGAGTTAGGAAGTTTAAGGTTAATAAAATCTGAACCTTGCCCACCCCTGATGATATGATTATTACCTGGTGCAGCAGACTCCACTTGCTATGAGAATATTTTACTGTGTACTTGTGGGAGAGATAGGAGAAGAAAAGACTTCTAATGGACAATAATTTACACACACACACACACACTGGGGAATGAACCCAAGGGGACGCTCTACCATGAAGCCACATCCCCGGCCCTTTATTTATTTATTTATTTTTGTGGTGCTGGGGATCGAACCGAGGGCCCTGCATATGCTAGGCAAGTGCTCTACCACTGAACCACAACCCCAGCCCAGATGCATATTGTTTTGATCACCAATTTCCATCTGATTTCCTGACTCTGTTTAAAGTAATTATTCTTGCTGTCATATTAGTTATCTTAATTTTGCATGTTTTATCAATGACTACTACTCCCCTCAATTCATCTCTGCCCTTGCTTGAGCAACCTATGATCTTTGAGGATTTGGGTCTAAATTCAGGTTTTATAGCTCTGAGACATCTGTAGAACTACCACTGAACAAGCTCTCCTGAGTGCACCCTCTCACACTAACTGAAATTGAGGTCTCTTCCCAATTACCTTACATCTTTCTCTTCCTCACCAGAGGCAAGAGTACCTGCTTATGACACATCAGCAAAGGTATCTCTTAGGATGTGGGTGGGCAACCTCATTTAAGATTCTACAGGCTTCTGGCCAATCCATTACTTGAAGAATAAGAAACGTAGAGGGAAAAGTTGGTTCAAGCGATGCTGATACACTGCTCATTAACTGGGAGACAGAAAGGAGTAAAATAGGACTTTTCTGATTATTTCATTCAGGTCCTCTCTCCTACTTCCCCACTCCACACTCCTCCCCCATCAGACATTTAGAGTGAGAAAGAAAGGCACTTTGTGTTTAAGGTTAATCAAGTTTCAGTACAATTTTTTTTTTTTTTTTTTACAAACTAGAATCACACTAATCTTTTTCTCTTGCTCTAATGTGTGGCTGTTGAAATCCTCAGCTGTGATAAATTAAGCTACTTATTAATCTAATTATCGTACATTCATCCTAGAAACTTTCATGTGACTTGAAAAGGCTATTCAACCTTTTCCCTCCCCTCCTAGAAAGGGCTCAACCTTGCACCAATTAAGATCATTCTGAAGTAAGGCTTTAAAAAAGCTTTCTCTAATCACCCAATGGAACATGGACCAGTGGAAACCAAACTCAGAGCTCTGGGAAAAAGTTTAGCATTCCTTTCTGTCTGCCAACTTTTATGGTTTCATTGCACGGGGAGGAAGACTTCATTTTCCTATTTAGTTGTTCTTTCGCTGACCTCCAAATAAAGTCCATGTAATTACTGAGCAAATAAAGTTGCAGCATGTGTTTTAAAAATCAATTGCCATTCTTGGTCTATAGAAATGTAACAATGCACAGATTTGCCGGAAAATGCCCAGCACCAACCGTATGAACTAAACCCTGTACTGTATCCGTACAATGAAGTCGTTTTGACCCCTAAAGCACATATTTACTATGCAGATTTTTAAAAGGGCTTCTTTTATGACTTATCTATTGATATTAAAATGTCCCCATCCTAATATAGGTTCAATTTAGGATTAAAAATATGTTGCAAATGTATCATATCTTAAACATCCATTCATTGCCAAATGCCTTACTTCTCCCCCGCCCAATGATGGCATAAATGGAGCTATTTTACATTCAAATTAAACTAGCTATTAATTTGAATGCAAAGCAGCTCAATGTACAGGATGCGATTTCAATGACAGGTTTACCCCAAGACAGAGAGCAGGAAAGAGTCAACATGGGTAAGTCCAGGCAGTTTGTCCCTACTCTTGGTGCCTTGCAAACTTGCTCACTGTGAACAGTTTTTGAAGTGAAGATTAAAAGAGTGGAATTATAAAGTATAATTACATTTTATTGAAACTCTAGAAATCAGAAAAAATTCAGCAGGAAACTTTTAGTGAAACATGATGTGTTGTCATTATCATTAAAAGATAAAAGTTCCATACTGTTTTTATCTGTTTATTTGGAAGAAATCCAGCCTTTACAGTTATGCAGGAAACAAAAAACGGGAATGCAGGAGTAATTATTAAAACTGTGTGATTTGTTATCTCAGCTACTGTCTTTCCAAATGGTAATGCGATATCAGCAGCTGCAGACGGTCGCTGATTTCCTCTATTAGTAAACAAGTGCTTTGGAGACCTGTGTGAGGCACTTTAAGCTCGCTACTCCCCGAAGTGCTGTCAGGCTTAACTACTAATCCATGGTATTTCAGAGCACTGGAAATTCATCTTTATAAAACCTGAACAAAAAAGGGAAAAAAGCCTGGAGGGCATGAGCTCCCTCTGGTGAGACAAATGACATGTTCATTTATTAATGAAACAATAACCCTGGAAAGAGGATCAAAGCACATTCCATCCTCACTTTACAATCCCCAATTTTCTCAGGCCAAACCATTTAATTGAGCCATGACAATGGAATACTTAATTGTTGCCTTAAAGTTTTGAAGAAGCGACTTCTTCAGCATCAATGTGCATTTCAGGATTATGATCCAAATATAATGTAGCCAGACTGAAGCTGGTGGAATTTGATTCATCCTACATTGGGGGGCCTTTCGCCGGCAGAAAAGGTGTTTTCTGGAACATGTTTGCAGGGCCCACCACAAACACCTCTTGTCTGATCACTGCCTTTGAGAGGTTGCCTCTCATCATGAAATACTAACTGGCCTTTTTTGTGGGTGATCTGCAAGGCTCTGGTTCTTTTTGACATGTCCCGTGGAGTGGGGACACACAGGAGGAACAGGAAAAGGGCAATCTCAGAACCTGGAAGGACAAGAAGTTTGGAATTCTGCTGCATGAAGTCCCATTTTCTGTCTTGACAAGCCCATAGCATCTGCAATGGAAGCCGTAAACACACTTGCCCTCCCTGTAGGCCAGTCACCAATGGTGTCTGGAGGAGATTCCTTCCCACCCCAAACATACATTTGAGGCATAAATAAAAGGTCTGTGTCTAATTTTCATATATTAACCCTAGATTTCACAGCAGCATTCTAGTTTGATCTCTTGTTTGTACTGGAATAATACCTTGCCTTGGGTTTTCATGAGTATTCAAATAAAGCCAAACTTTAAGAAGAGTCTTAAGACACGGAAGTGGGAGTTCAGAAGATGCTTTATTGGGTCAAGATGGTTCTGAAGATTTAATACGTAATCTCTAGGACTCAAACATTCTGGGCCAGCTTGACTGTAGGCCCAGTTTTTGGTACATGGCAGCATCGTGAATTTATAATCAGGCTCTCTTTAATTTGCTCCTGTTGCTATTCATTAAGCCAATGAAAACCAATAGTCAGAAATGAAGGCAGTAAGCAATAAAAACACCTGTTTCTAACTTCTTGAACATCATGTATCTTATTAGGCCTTACTTGTAAGAAGGAGAGTTTATTTTGAGATGATTTTTATTATCTGTACTTAGAGTCTTTCTTTCTGATCTGCTTTTGAATACCAACCTTATGTAAGACTTTCTTTAAACCTAGCTTATTAAATTATTGAGTTTTTAAATATTAAGTTTCAGTATAGTGTCCAGGAAGAATGAAGAAAATATATACTTTTTTTTTTAAGAGAGAGTGAGAGAGGGGAGAGAGAGAGAGAGAGAGAGAGAGAGAGAGAAAATTTTTTAATATTTATTTCTTAGTTCTCGGTGGACACAACATTTTTGTTGGTATGTGGTGCTGAGGATCGAACCCGGGCCGCACACATGCCAGACGAGCGCGCTACTGCCTGAGCCACATTCCCAGCCCGAAAATATATACTTTTTAAAATTTATAATAACATCATTGCCATGAAAAACTTCTACTTAATTTGGTCTCTTCATAGTGAAGTTATTGCAGTATAATTGTTTGGGCTACACACAGAAAGATGATGGTGATTCAAAGAGTATTGTGCAGTTTTACATAAGCCCTTTGAGAAAGCACAGAACCCTCGAAATCTACCATCGTAGCAGGAACTAATCCAAGAGCCAAAGGGAGTTTCAAATAGAAGTTTTCCACCTAAAGATGAAACTCTGACTTTCCCAGTCAGCCTCTCTTGGTTATCTTCCACCCCTCAATATTTACTTTCAAAAATATACACCTAGAAAGGGTTCATGGGATTATTATGGAAGGGTTTAAGGTGCCATGTCATGGTGGCCACACCAGAAGTTTCATACAAGTCCGAGCTGAGACAGAGCAAAGACATTTACACCTGTTGAAAAGATGTATTTCCTCATCTCCATGTGCACATTCAACAATACTTATGTTATTCATTCATTCATTATTTATTTAGTCTGTCAATTAGACATCTAGTGACTAGTGATGGAAGCTATACTGGATATGTATCATATAAATGAATATAGATTTAGCTGGGGTCTTTTGTATTCTATGATATATGGGAACTGAAAATATAGGTAGCAGAGGGAAACATGAGCAAGATGGAAGATGAATGATATGGAGAGAGAAATGAAATTTGCCTTTAACAACTATTCTGAAAAGGGACTACTGAATGTATGGTGGAAATATTAATTCCACAGTATCCATTAACTCACCGTCTATGCACTGTGTAGAAAACTTATGTAAAAAAGGACACTGTCTGTTCAGTAGTCTGGCTGGGCCATGTAATAAGCACACAGAATGCAATTAATGAAAGGTAAATTACTAGGCTCCAAACTGAAAGGCATAGATAACAACTGTATGATGAACTGTAAATTTTGAATAATTATGGTTTTCTTTTTTTATGATTTGCTTGAATTATTTATTTATTTATTTTATTTGTTTTAATTAGTTATACATGACAGTAGAATTCACTTATATACTTTGATATATCATACATAGATGGGATATAATTTCTCATTTTTCTAAGTATACATATTGTAGAATCACATTTGTCATACAGTCACATACATACATAAAGTATTAATGTCTGGTTCATTCTACTATCTTTCTTATCCTCCCATCCCCTGCTTTCCCCTCCTTTCACTTCCCTCTACCTAATCTAAGGTAAGGCTATTCTTTTTTTTTTTTTTTTTTGCATTACAATTTTTAATGCACATATATACCACAATTTTTGTATTTCTGTTTGTATATAAAGTATGTTGACACCCAAGTCTTCATACATGTGCTTTGTATAATGATGTCCATCACATTCCACCATCCTTGCTAATATAATTATGGTTTTCATGATGTGGTTAGAGAAAATTGTAAGTAGGATTTAGTCTTCCTAGCTTCCATTTTGCTGAGAAATGTGCACTCAGGGACGGATGAGAAAAGGCACCTAAACAGGTGCATGCATTCTCTCATCTCCTACCCTGTGAACTTTGCTCCTTGCAGAGAGCAATAAGCTCATTATTAAGAGTTAGTGTAATGTTTGATCATTTATACTATCTGTCATAGAAGATATGTAAACTGATATGCCTACTAACAGGGTGAACGCCTCCAGTATTCTCAAAATTTGCAAGATGAAAGAGTACTGATATACTTAATGGGAAATTAAGGTAGATAGAATACATAATGTACATAAGGTTACGTGAAGACTTTTAACAGAGCTAAGAATGGAAAAGCCCATGGTACTCCTTGCCTCCTCCATTCCCAAGTAACCGAAAATGAAGACAATACTAAACTATTTTTTTAAAAAAAGGTAAGGAGGACTAAAGACAGGATTTCTTTCTTTCTTGTTGAGGGGACTCAGGGGCACTCAACCACTGAACCACATCCCCAGTCCACGATTTCTTTTTTTTCCATAATGACTACTTAGAATTATTTAGGGATATTATAGTTTCTTAAAATATCAATTATGAAACCTAAAATATTTTTTCTTATCTTTCCTGGTGTCTGAGGTATGCTGGTAACCACCAGTTTTGCATCAAAGTTTAATATGTTGACTTTCTCTTCTACCTTTTATTAAGAAGTTAGCTACCGGAATGTCTTGCTATGAATTCAAATTCTCTCTCTCTCTCTTTTTTTATTTTCTTTTTCCCCAAATTCTGATGATATCATGCAAGATACTTAATCAGTTTCACATCAGGCCAATTATTTCTTTTTAGTATTCTGAAAAGAAATGTAACACAGGGATAAGGGATCTATATTTTCTCCCTAGGTTCTCCTTGGCTGTGTTCATTTTATCACACGCTGAAAGGAACACAGTGTAGAAGAATATTGAGAAAATATCTGAATAGCTCCTTCACTAAGAGAAGTTCAAAATAAAGCTAACTATTTAAGTTACTCAAAACAAGAGGTGCTTGATGTTTCTAATAGAAATAAATGGTAGCTCAGGAATTGCTGAAATACAATTAGTTGCCAGTATTTAATAAACTCAAATGATAAAACTTTAAACAAAATTATTTATCTTCTTACTCTCTGAGTTTGAGTTAACTTTTGATATTACTATAAACTATATACATATAATATATATAGTATATATATATATACTATATATATAGTATATATAATAAAAAACATAATAAAAAAGGGAAATTTCAATATTTAATAATATGCTATTTCATTAAAGACTTATTTTTTTTTAAACAGAGAGTGAGAGAGAGAGAGAGAGAGAGAGAGAGAGAATTTTTAATATTTATTTTTTAGTTCTCGGCGGACACAACATCCTTGTTTGTATGTGGTGCTGAGGATCGAACCTGGGCTGCACGCATGCCAGGCGAGCGCACTACCACTTGAGCCACATCCCCAGCCCATCATTAAATTTTTAATAAGGAGAAATTGAATTAGTAATTTGGATTTTTTTCTATTTAAGATTTATCCTTCTGTAACATCCAAGGTCTTATTTATCTCCTACTTAATCTCTGTTTGCGTTGCATAGTGTGCTTCTATAGGTACTGTGCTTGCATCAGAGGTGAACAGTAGGCAGCAGGTCACTGCAGGGCTCAGCCACAGACAATCTCAGCTCTGGAAAAAAAAAATGGCTCATACTATGTGTTTGTGGAGAAGGCAGAGGATGGTCTCCATCATTATGATTAGCTTAAATATCAAATGTTAACCGTTTTGAAATTTGTGTCTGTATTTCTAAAATGCAAATGGTTGATAGAACATGATAGATACTGGATGCCACTTCATTATTTACTCATTTATTTACTTGTACATTTAGATCTATCTTAGTAATAAAAGAGTGAAAATCCTAAAATATCTTCAAAAAGAGAATCTATTCCAGCAGAGCAGCAGATAGAACACACTTGTGTCACCTGGCACATACATAGCCACCATGATGGATGGGCCTGAAAGCTGTTTCCCAAAGCCCTTGGGAGCCAGGGCCAGCCTGTCATGAGTCCTGCCTTAGGAAGGTGAAGCGTGGTTCAGGCACACCCCTGCCCAGTTCAACAGCAAGGAAAACACCAAAAGCTCACAAACAAAACATAAATAACTTTCCCAGACCAGAGAGAAAGCACTTGGCATTCCTGAGGAACAGCTGCTTGGTGGTAGAAGTTTATGATAATAAACTAAACTGGGTGAACATTTCCTAAGAAGAAATATTTAATTATCCTGCTCACCATTATGAGGAACTTCTGCCACTCTTCAGGTTATTATACAGTAAATAACCATTTTTTCTAAAGGACAGAGCTGTTTTAATTATATGACAATGAATGCATAATTATTATGTTTGTTAGGAATGAATCACAAGACAACAGACTTGATATTGCTGCTCTGGTTAGTGCATCTTAATTACTTTTTCATTTATTTTGCATATAAAAGCTATTTGCTAATTGTCTTTGCTGTAAATATGCAAAATATAATTAGTCATTCATAATTCTTTATGTGTTATCTAACTGTACATTTGTTTCAGAGGAACATATATTAAAGTGTGAATACTTAATGGGCTTTTTTGTGTGTGTGTGTGAATTCTTCTTTTTTTTATACAAAGTTTTAAGTGAATGTTAGGCACATGAGAGTTTTAACCCCATTCTTAGGGAAACTTCTGGTATTTTAAAAATGGAAACTGAAAACTATGCTGTTGAATTATGTGGAATTTAACAATCTTCTACCTGAAGATACTGATGATGATGTGATGTATCTCTTATTAAGCCTTTATAATTAAGCATTATTAAGTCTTTTAGATAATCATCCAAACTTCTAAGTACATCTTTAAGGATTCAATTTTAGCTCCTTACCTATTTGTGTGGATACTTAGCAGAAGGAGAAGAAAAAAACAAATCCATCAATGGATATAATCAAACATGTATTTTTAATTGTTCCAAATAATTGTTTGTGACTATTTAAGCCATTGGGCAAACACTCTTGAAACTTAAAATCTTGACTCTGAGTACTATATAACATCTACCCAAATGACAATATTTAGAAGTTTGTTTATCAGTAACCCTTCTGTGGTGAGGATGTTGTGAAGTGAACCCATGGTGAGGTTTCTTGTCAACATTTGGCATCTTGCAAGTGACCCATAATCACTATTTTTCAGGCTCAGACACAATTCCTTTCCATTTCTTGGAAATAGAAGTTGGACTAGCTTCTTCCATGATTATCACTTCAGTGTGAACTGAACTTGCTGGGGACGACTTCATGTGCTCAGATTCATTATGGCGACTGACTGGTTAAATGGAGCACATGTTTTCAAAGTAGTGCCGATATCAGGAACATTAACCAATGATTAAATTTTTTCTTTTCACTTGTCACCATAAAATCCTAGCCATTCCATCCTGCTGATGCATGTCACATTCCACTTTCTTCACCTCAAACATTTGATTTACTAACCGGTTGTACTGTTAATCCCATGTCACGACACTTCCATTCACTCCTGCTTTTCAACTGAAAGCAGCTTCCTATGAAGATAAAGCTAGGTAAAATCTATTGTAAAGAGGAGAATAACTTGAATGCAGCTATCATATCAAAATGAAAACACACTTCTGCTCTCTTCACCACTAGACATTCTGAATACTTTTCTTAATGATGAAGTCTAATGGGATAGCTGATGAGAATACAACTGACGATAATTTTTTTTTTCTTCAGAAGTAATCCTACTCTGTAATTCTGTAATTGTTCTTATTTATGTTTGGCAAATCTTTTAAAATGAACATATATAAAGACAGAAAGATGGCAGGGTGTGAATTAGAAAAGAACTAGTAAACATGCTTTAGAAAATTGTGACATGAATAAATTATATTGATTCCTGTTTATCACAAAAATATTTCAAAGCAGCTTTAAATAAAGCCTTGAAAACTTGGAACTTACAAAAAAATCATAGCTGTCCTAGAGTTTTCTTTGTTTTTATGGTAAAGTTTTCTTTTTGGTCCCTTGAATTTTTTTTCTTTTGCCTTCCGAATACACACACACACACATACACACCTCTAAAAGTGAAATTTATATATTTAAACAGCATTCAATTCTAGTACAAAAGCTGTAGAGTTTAACACTCTTTACCAAAATCCCAATCTTAAAAATGTGGTATCCTATATGATTTAGTTGGATTAGGTTGTGAAACGGAGAATATTACATAAAAAGATAGTTGTTTCATTTCATAATCTGAAACAGTGAACTATACATCCATGAATCCCTATAAAAAGAATGTTCCCTACCTTTCATGCATGTGTTGATAGTATTAAGAAGATTGGAAAATTAAATTTCCATCCATATTTACACTTTCATTATCACATGATGAAGCATAAGAATGATTTTGTTCACAATTTTTGTAAACTAATAGCATTCTGAAGTGACTCAAATATATAGGAAGGACCAGAACATTTGCTGTTTTTAAATGTTTCTAAATGTTCAGGAGAGACAATCAAGGAGAAAAATATCTGATTTTTCATCTTAGGAAAAAAAAAACTGGATTACATTGTGTGGTGTGTTAAGTATTTAAAACACTGGGAAATTCTAGATTTGCCTTTGGTGATGACAAGGATCACTATCTGCCCTCCTTTACAGGAAGTTAGAGAGGGTAATTACTTGAGGGGCTTTTGGTCCTTTAAAAGTCTGATGAAGCAGGTATTTCACAAAGAAACATGTCAGAATAATAAACAGTCACCCCAGAAGCATTAGGCAGAATAAAATTCAGAAGAATATAAATGTTAAGAGTGACTATTACTGAACAGAAGACAGGAAAGAAGCCGCCATAAAATCTTCATATCCAAGTGTTGACTAGAAAATCTAGTCTTTTCTACTTTACAAGATCCCAGATATTTTCATGTAGAATTTTCTAAAACGTACTTGAGTTAAAAACCATCTTTACAAGATCTAAGCAGGGAAATACCCCTAACTCATAGATTCTGGATTATATGTTGTTGAAAAGGAACCATCCCATTGGCCTTAGCCAATTAACTACAGGACTTCAGTGTTTGTTCCTGAAGTTAAAACACTCAAAGGAAGAGATGGAAAATGGCCCAGGGAAATGTTTTAATCATGTTTATACACCTGTGGAGACAGTAAATAAAAATTCTTACAGTGAGAACCCTTAAGATATTGCTGCAGGAAATCTCTCTCATCTAATGCAATCTGACTATGAAGAGAATATGTGAGGACCGAGGTTGTGGCTCAGTGGTAGAGTGCTTGCCTGGCCTGTGTGAGGCACTGGGTTCAATTCTCAGCACCACATATAAATAAATAAATAAATAAGTACATAAAAGGTTCATTGGCAACTAAGAAAAAATTATTTAAAAAAGAATATGTAGGGCTGGGGATGTGGCTCAAGTGGTAGCGCACTCACCTGGCATGTGTGCAGCCTGGGTTTGATTCTCAGCACCACATACAAACAAAGATGTTTGTCCACCAAAAACTAAAAAAACAAATAAATAAATATTAAAATTTTCTCTCTCTTTAAAAAAAAAAGAAGAATATGTAAGTGTGTATCCTCTTTAACAGTCTGATGTACATATATTTGTATGTGCATACACACACACACACACATACCTATGAATTCTAACCTCTCCTATGGGAAGACATTGTTTGAAATAAATCTATGAAATAACAAATTATTTCAATGACAGGCAGTATGACCTCCATGAATTCTTGTCCTTTTATTTCCACATCATCTGTTAATTCGAATTTAAAGTCAAGAGATAAAAGATTAGTCAATTTATCTTTTTTTTGTTTCTCATCTCTCAGCTCTACTTCCTTTCTTTTCCTCTCCCCAAATTTCACAACCTCTTAAGTGTAATCAATTTCTATCAAATGGTGCCATCATTTGCCCCTGAAAAAAAAAGATCTCTGATGGTCCTCTGAAGAGCCAAACCTAAAATATCCTACTTTCTAGAAATAAAAACAGCATTTTCTCTGGCTTTAGAAGAAGTCTTTGGGCTGGGGGAAAATTATCCGCCTAAGAAAAAACAAACACTCCTTCTACTCGGTGTTTGTGTTTGCATGGATCAATTGTGAGACAAACAACATTCATTGACAGTTGCTGGCCATGAGTCTGCCTGTTTGAAATACCTTAGTCAGGAGGAGTACCACAAACTGAACCGAACAATCTCTCACAAAACATCTGCAACCATCTGACCCTGGCCTTAACCTTTAAATCTATCTTTTCATATTCATCTCAAAAGACCTTGTCAATGGCCAAGGAGACTCAAGAAAAGGATTCTTCAACAAACAAAAAAAAGATACAGAGGAAATTCAACCCAGATTAGGTGGCAGAAGATAATACAGTTTGCTCATTTTTATTCTGCTGCTCAAACTGGAGTTGAATTCATTTTCACTTTATCTTTATTCATGTTATTTAAACATAACATTCATTAGGATTGTGAACTGCAACAGATAGAAGAGAACAAAACTACTCGCCAAATTTGTTGGGCATCTGTTCCCACTAGAGGCGGCCCTTTGCCAGCTCCACATCGTGTCATTTTTTTTTCCCCTGAATTCATTTCAAAGTCAATCCATCAGTTTATGAACTGTTTGATCAAACTTGTCATTAACCAAGTGAAACATTTAATTTGTATTAACAAAAATGGGACAAATAATTAGTACAGGGATTAACAATTTCACTTTTTTTTCATTTTTATTTATCAAGTGCGTTCATTGTTGATATAACATTTTTTTGTGTGTGACACTATATGATTTCTCTGGAAATAATGGAAAATTAAAAAAAAACACTTATGAATTGGCCAATAAAAAAATATCCAGACAAGTAGGGGGAATCTTAGTTACTGCTAGGATCGGTGATTTCTAGTCACCATATTCGTTAAGATAGAAGCATAAGTTTCTCAAAGGTAGAGACACTGAATATATTAACTGTGCAGAGATTTATAACAAAATTGCTACATTTATGTTAAGTATCTGAGGAAATCATTTTCATTTTTGAAAAAAAACTGATATTTTAATTTTGATCACAGTCATACTCTTTTAACAAATGGCACAAAAACTTACCACATAGAGCTCTCCTCTTCCCCACATTTTCCTGCAACATTTATTTCAGTTTTTCCACCCCAAATTGGTATTTATAGAACACACGAATTAAAATGGAGCCATTGCTGTTGGTTGGGATTTGTGCTCTCAGGAAAACTTAGTCATCATCTCGTGCAATTGCTGTGACCGTGACCTCATCGGGCACTTGTCGGTATAGCTAGGACAATTTGTTAATGAACTGTTTTTGTTTTTAATTGCTTACTTAATTATGGAGCACCAACATAATAGCATTTCTAATTCATAACATAATTGCATGCAGAGATGAAATGTTGGTGTCTATCATTTGCTTGCTTCTAATCATCTCGTGTTCATGGAAATTTTTCCAAAGAGATATCTTCTTAAATATGATGATATGGTACCAGTTATTTGAAATGTATACCCCTAAAGCCCAATTGTGTAAACTAACTTTAGTCTCTCCCTTCCGTTTGCTGAGTGCGTATATAATTGTGTACACAAGTGCATATACAGTTACTTAAATGTTTATTTTCAGCAAGATAAAGTACATAAATATTTTTTTTAAAAAAAACTCTATTGTTGCCTACACAGTAAACACTGCTATTTTTGACAATGATATCTATGACCTTTATGGTCTTAAAGAATAGTTTTAAAAGTAATAAAACTGTATGATGTTTTCCTCACTATTATATTAGTGTTCCTGCTGCTATAATAGAATGTGTAACATTCACCAAGGATGTCATGTGACATTTTTCAGTATTCTTCAAATCCATCAAGAGAAAATGGGGTCATCATTCTTCAAAATACAATCACTGATCTAATAGCACTTTTTTTTTGTCATGACTTATATTTGCCAAATGGAGAGAATTTAACCAAGTCTCTCGTGAGATAAAGAACAAGTGGAAACTTAGGCTTCTTCAGAAAGAAAGTAATGGTAGAGGCCACTGAAGTCACCATTGACCTATATCCTTCTCCATGAAGTTTCTTCTTTACAGTGAGTTCCAGTATAAAAATATATTCAATGCAAAACATCAGTTATGGGCCCAACAGCACAGTTCAAAACATGTGTAGCTGATGTATGTTTCCCCCCAAAATACAAGTATTGGCCTGTTCATTGTCATCTACACAAAGAACTGAGTCCTAAAATCCTTTACTCAACTAAATTCTTAATAAGTAAACTGAGACTAACCCTCTAATACCAGATTTGTTAAACAACATGATTTAGGTCCTTGCTATTCATGCACCTTGTACAACTAAAATGACTGGTAAAGCTAGAATCATGAAAGAGTCATTTTATGTAGCTGCTAAATTCCTCTCAAATCTCCTTGCAACTTAACGAGTAAAGAAAGCTCAATGTGTAATGCCGGCTAATGTGGTTTATGCTAGAAAATAGTATCAACCTATCTTTGTAGCTTATCTAAGCCAGGATAATACTTTTAGCCTTTATAGTAGACCCAACTCCATTTTTTCAACTCTTGACTATGTATTTCCTGAAATCCTTTTCCAAAGAGTTAAATTGGATGTGAAATCTGTACTAGGCTATGGAGCTGTCTTTGTTCTAAGTCTCGCCAGCAAAGCCTCGCCTCTGTATCACTTTCATTGCGTTCTGATTGACCTTGACAGTGTGACAGGAAAGCAAAGGGAGGCAATTCCAAACTGAATGAGAGTCTTTTTCAGCCACAGCAGCCTCCTCCTTAGCCCCTGTGAAAAAGAGGTAACAGATGCCCATAGCAAAGCATCCCTAACAAAGTCCTAACTTTGATGCAGGCAGAAGAAGAAAAAAAAAATGGTAAAAGATTGTCTCAGGGCAGGAAAACCTTGAATGGAGCACAAAGGAAGCAAAATGAGAAAAAATCGTGAGACAGAAAATGGCTGGGAGAGTTCTGTAGCTACAGTGCATTTAAGGAATTATTTTACTCTAAGAAAGAAGTTAGGATCTTCGCACTCTGTTCTGCTAGGTATGGTGCAATTGGGATAGCTGCATTATGTGAGGCATGAGCAAAAGGTGGTCAATGATGCTGTGATTGCTTGGTGTGGAGGATGATCATGGGTCTAAGGCACTGTCCCTGGTATGGAATGTAGAACTCCATTGAAAAGATCACTTTACAGGATAGCCAGTGCCCTTGTACTCTGGGGAGTCGAGCTTTTCTGCCTGAACAGAATGTTTGATAATTATAATTTTTACTTCAGTATGGCCCATAATTAAATGGGCTGGAGCATTTTGACTTTACACTGCCTTATACTATCTCTGCTAGTAAGTGGCTTCATCAAAGAATGGCTTCTGGGGTACATTGATCCATGCAAGAAACTGCTTGGTCCCATGGGAAACAAAAATTATTGTAGGCTATAAACACTGGGGATATATTTATATATTTTTATACTAGCTTCTCTCCCTTATTAAGGGACTGATTTTAAAATATCAATATGTGTGCCATCTGCCTTAATTTTTGTGGCAAGAATACTAATCAGAGTAAAAAAGACGCATCTGATTAGACCAGGACATCTATGTAGCTGTGAGCCCATTGCTAAGGTGAAGACTGGTAAACACTCAAACCCACATACAGGACTTGGGGTTAGAACATCAGATTCTGAGAATTGATAGGACTATCTTACTGCTTTGGTGGTAGGAGTGGGAGACAGGGAGAAGAGGCACATGGTGCAACTGTATTTATCTTTGTTTATTTTCAGAGCTAGAAAAAAAATCAATGTGATATGAAGATTGCCATAATCTATCTTGTAAAATAGTGGGGAGCATTTTCAATGAAGAATTCCTGGTTTGATAATCCTCAGTGGCTGATGTGTTTGGTAAAGCTCTGTGAATTCAAAGCTCAGTGACATGATAAACATCCCCTAAGGAGTCATTATTGGCTGTCATGTTGTCTATACACTGGAGGTATGACATAGAAATCAAACAAGCATCATCCCTGATTATAAGCTAACCCTATGCAAGACCCAGGGTTACACTACTGAAGGCATTTTTTTTTCACTACTATCATAGGGAATTTTTAAAATTACAGATTTTGTGACATCCTTTTTCCTTTGGAAATGTTATGACTTTTTCTTCCTCTTCAATATTATATTGTAGCTTCTGTCTCTGGTTGAAACATTTTAAAACATAAATTAAAGGTCAACTAGAGTCGATGAAATTAAAGCTCGGGCCAGAAATACAGTTGGAGCAAAAGATAGTTGTAATTCTGAAAGGCTATCTGTATATTTTGCTACAATTCTGGTTGAAAATAGACAAACAATAAAAGAGATGGGAAGATACCATGAGAATAACCTGGAGCTCAAAACCCGTATTTTAATTTATAAATGATCATCTACCTGTTTATGCTGAAATCAAGCATGTATACTATATATTTAATCTAAAATTTCATGTTGAATGTAAGTATTGTAATGGACATGCACAGATGCATAATTCATATACAGGACACTCTTATAGGTTGACATGTATGTGTATACAAGTTCTCATATACTTAAAATGCTAAGAAATTAACAGTAATTTAAAACCATATCTCTCACACTCACACTCACATACTAGGTTATACTAGTATGTTTTCCACATAATTAATGTCCTCTGTTTATATTTAATATGTTTTGATTTCCTTTAGAGAAAGCTAATGAGATAACACAGCATTATAAACCAGTTAAATCAAACACCTAATCTTACACATGAAACATTAAACAGTGAGGAAGCATCTGCAATTAGTAAATTGCTTTGATGTGACTAAATATCTGGCTAGCTGCATCACCAACATTGTAGGTCTAAGTCCCAGACGAAGCTGCTGATGTAGGCATGCCGAATATAAATATAATTAGCGTGCATTTTCTATTGGATTTCAGAGAGCTCAGGCAGCTGTGGACAAGGTGTAGATTTGGGAGAGGAAAGAGAGAAGCAATCCCAAATTCAAACTCAAATCAGGAAGATCTTTATTCCTTCCGAAAACAGAGGCAACAAATATGACCTGTTTTCAAAATGCAGAAGGGTGTTGCATTACTCATAAAGTGCTAAAAATGCAGACCTGCTCAGGCAAGGGGAAAGATCTAGAACTTACCTAAGTGTGGATCTGGCCATTGGGCAGGTCTAGCATGGATCCGAGTGATTTGGGCAGAAAAATTCATATAGGAATTTCTTTACTGTCTTCTTGACAAAATTCCAGTGTTCATCCAGAATGTGAAAGAACATATCTTCTCTTTTTCCGTAACACAGCTGTAACCATGGCAAAGTCATCTGGAGAGAATCAGCACCCATAAAGAAAAAAGCTTCAATGTGTAAGAATTCCAGGGGCACATGCCTGCAGTCCTAGGGGCTCTGGAGGCTAAGGCAGGAGGATAGCAGGTTCAAGGCCAGCGTGGGGTTAGCAAGACTCTGCCTCTAAATAATGAATGAATAAATAAATAGGATGGGGGAGGTAGCTCAGTGGTAGATCCTAGCATATTCGAGGCCCTGGGTTTCATTTCAACACACACACACACACACACACACACACACACACACACACACACACAAACACAAGTAAATGTTTATTTAGGAAAATAAAGGTTGTGTTATATGCTGTTATGGTTTTACCTAGGTCATTTCATTTAATTAATCAAAAAATGTGTAAAGGAGATAGAATTTTTAGAAACATTGGTAAACAGATAAGGGAACTGGGAAAAGAAAGATTCCTCAATCTGCTCACAGGTGCATCATGGCAGCTGGTGGACTGGAGGAGTGCAGGCAGTCTGATTCCTGCAGCCCTGCCCTTCACCTACTTGCTCCATCTCAGCCACACAAGGAGTCAGACTGGGAGAAGGCCCCAGTTAAAAAGAGCAAAGAAAAGGAGTGGACACTATTAGGATGCACGCATTTTGAAAACTAGCTGGATGGATGGGGAAGCTAATCATGATGTCCAGATATTGAAAGTCAAGAGTTCTGCCAGGAAAGTAAACCCCCTTAAGAGATTGGGGAGGAGAGAGCCACAGCCCAACTCATGGGTATGTGATTAATGGGATACCAGACAGCAATTTTTAAGTGCCAAGCATGGTCCTCTTGACCACACTGGAAGGTCAATGTTGACCTTCAATTTTTAAGTGTTTTTTAAGAGCACTTTAATATTTGCAGAAAAATTGTGCAGAAAATAAAAATAGTTTTCCTAAAACTGCATTTCACATGTCATGCTTTTTATCAAATTGGTGAAGAAGTATTTTTTCCCCCTGTAGGGGTGTGTGTGTGTGTGTGTGTGTGTGTGTGTGTGTGTGTGTTATTGGAGATTGAATCCAGGGGTACTCTACCACTAGTTCCTTTTAAAAAATTATTATTATTATTATTATTAATTTGAGACAGGGTCTCACTAAATTGGACAAGCTGTCCTCAAACTTGCTATGCTCCTGCTTCAGCCTCCCAAGTAGGTGGGATCATAACATGTGCCACTATACCCAGCTCATTTCTTAATGAATAAATAAAAAATAGTCTTAATGATATTTTAACCCACCTCCTGTGCTAGATGGCCAACTCCATGAAGAGCTGGACTTGTATTTGCTAGTTTGCATCTGTTATAGAAAGGACAGAGAAAGCACTCAGCAAATGCCTTATATTTGTTACTGAATGAGAAAAAAAAATGAGTTAGTCAATAAATATTCTTTGATCATTAAATAACTGAATTTTAAAAAAATCATTAAATGGGAAGTTCTAACCTTTGACCTAAATACATCCCTTCATTGTGATACTTTTCCATGGTCTATTTATAAGTTTAAAGAATACAAATCACACTTGGTAGGTCTTTAAATCATCGATAGCAGAATAAAATTTGACATTGTATGGAAATTATTTGAAATGACATGAAAATTAGTAAAATAGTGAGACTAGCTTGAGAATTACATTCTTTATATTTTTATTCAGTTTTTTTTTATTTACAAGTTTTTCTTTTCTCTCCCTTTTCCCTCTTAAAAATTACAACATGTGCTTTAAAATAATAATGAATTCCAAACCGTTTCTACCTGGACTGTGAACCAATATTTCCATTTGTCTTCTGGAGATTTCCATGTGAATGTCCCATGGGCATTTTAGACCACAAACTGAAAAATAACTCAACATAATTTCCATGAATCCAGCTTCTTATTCCAACATTCCAGCGTGGGAATGCAGTGATAGCTCTTTAGTTACCTGGTACAGAAATTTAGAATATGTAAATTCTGTAGGCTTCTATCATTCCTCCTGGAATAAATCACAAAGTTTTATTAATTTTACTTCTTGATTCACGTTGGATCCCATTCCCTTTTCTTTATTCCCACTTTCATTCATTCAACAAATATCGATTAAGTACCTACTGTGTTCCAGGCACGGTGTCATGTCCTGGAGTGACAATGGTGAACAGAACAGTCGATGTCCTTGCCTCCTGGATCTAGTGGAGAGGACAGGCGATAAATAAGGAACAACGTGGGGAGTGATAAGGACAATGGAGATGAAGCAGAGAATGACCAGAAGGCAGTCTGCTAAATAAGCTGGCAGAGTATGACCAACTGCAGAGTGGACATTTGGGCAGGAAAACCTGAGGATACAAAAGATGAGACAGCTGGAAATCTAGAAGAACCTGGACCTGGGAGAGCAAAGTGTTTCTAGAAGGCTGGTATGTCTGGAGCAGAGCAAGAAAAAGATGGTGATGAAGTCAGAGAACCTGACAGGGTCCAGGCATGTGGGCTACAGGGGGTGTGTAGGGGGACAGTGTGTGTGTGTGTGTGTGTGTCTCTACACTCTTGTAAGGAGTTGGATTATTATCTTAAGTGTGTTGAGAAGTTATTGGGATATCTTGAGGAAGGAACTAGCATCCATTGATTTTTATTTTTGAAAGACTAAGCTGCTTACAGTGTGGAAAAGAATGTGGGAAGGCTAGAGAAGAAAACCAGAAGATCAGTTAGGAAGTCGTAGAAATCCAGGTGGGAGGTGAGGGTACAGAGAGCTGAGGCAGTGGTAGGAGGGGTTCAGATTCACCTGACTGAGCCTGCCTGATTGGAAGGTAGGGTCAGTAGGATTTGCAGATAGATGGAGGGGATGGCGTGAAGGGAAGAGAACAATCCAGAAAGACCTGCAGGGAGTTAGCCTGAGCCAAATGGCTCAATATAATTATTAAGTGATGCATCTTTTTGCCAATCAGGGGAAAAATCACCTTTCTCATATTGAATGTATTGGTTGTATTTCTGGATTTTTTTTGCTCTGTCTACCGTAGGACCAAGACCATAGTCTTAATTCCTAATTAAAAATCCATTAAAAATTCAATATGTTATCTATTTATATATTGCATAATATTTTATAAACATAATATAAATGAAATTATTTATTATACAATTAATTTCCTAAGCATCCTATTTCTCAGCTCTGTTTGGTTATTTCTTTTTATTTTATTTTGCGGTGCTGGGGATTAAACCCAGAGGTTTCCCACAGGTTATCTATATATTTGTATTTTAACTAGATAATCTACTGAATTCTTTCATGTTTCTAATAGTTTTTCAGTTGATTCACTTGGGTTTTTCAAGACTATAATCTTTATAATCTGTAAATAATGATGCTTCTGTCTCTTTCTACCCAATATTTATGCTTCTTATCTCATTTGTCCTCTAATTACATTGGTGAGCATTTCAAGAACAATCATTAAATAATTGTGGTGATAACAAGTACCCTTGTCTTGTTCCTGACTTTAATGAGACTACTTGTAGTTTTTCACTGTTGTGTCACAGTGTTGTGCTGGCTATTTCTTTGTGATGCACAAGATAAAGATGAGAGATGCATTTTTAAATCTACAGTTTAAAATTTTATTTTTTTAATCGCCATAGTCTGAAGATCTTTTAAAAAGTCAAAATTTTTCTTTTGGCATATATGGAGAAAATTGTTGTTGGTAACTCTCTGACCTATTTACATGGTAAGGTCTCAAAATAGATTATGTATTATGAAACTATCCTCAGAAGTCTGGAGTTTTCCGCACTTGGTTATGGTATATTTTTAATTTACTGTTGTTAATATTTTATTTGGCATTTTGTATATTATCCACAAATGAGATTTGCCTGTAGTTTTTATTTTGTTTTTCAATCCTTAGGTATTATTGCTGTGTTGTCTTTTTGAAACTTCTTTCCTTAAAATCATATAATTAAATGACTTTTAAAAATCTTTCAATACATGAAAAGCCACTGTGTCCCAGACTTTGAGTAGTACTTTCTTGACAACTCTTAAAAAAAAAAAAAAAAAAAAGCCCATAGTTTGATAGGCTTATATTTTCTTAGGAAATGCTCTTTTACCAGGTTTTGAAATGTTTTAGTATGGAATCATAAATGTTTAGCATTCTACATAACATTAAGGTTTGCTTTCTTTATTTTATTTTTTATGTGCTCATACCATTTACATTTATTGTGATAGCATGAGTGTTGGGCTTATGTCAGCCTTCATGTTAGACATTTTGTGAGTTTAGCACTTTCTTTGTTACTGTCCTTTGTAATAGCTAAGACCGTTTATCCAGAAGTCTAAATATTTAAATATGAAAACTGTCCTATAAGTCTGCTCTGTCATAATTTCCAAATCTAAACCGCATAGGCAAGGTAGAGAGGTTATAATGGATGAAAAATTGTTTCTAGAAGTTGTTTCGTGTTACGAAAATTCTCATCAATTTCATGAAACACAGTGATTCCTTACTCAGTATAGGAAATGCTCTGCGTGTACACACTGAGAGAAATCAGAGAAGGAAAAGATTAGCAAGGGCAAGCAGGGGCCTCTTTCCCAGAGAGCTCCTCCTTCCGTCCCTCCTTCCTTTCTTCCTTCTCTCTTTCTTTTTCTCTCCTTCCCCACCCTTCCTTCTCTTAATACCAACAGTGTCCAAAAGGGCCGTATTTTGCTACATCCATAATTATGGCTGGGCTTACCCACCAGCTCCTCGCTGGCCTCCACTCTCACTCTCTCCACCCCTGCTGGCTCCCTCCGAGCTCCACTGAGTCATAGAGTCCAAGCAGTTTTGTCCCTCAAAGGGAGGATGTTTCTTTCCTCTTCATTACATACTTTAGACTGAATGTCTCTGTCCCCCCAGAATGATGGATTGCAACCTCATCACTGAGATGATTATACTTGGAGGTGGGGCCTTGGGAAGGTGTTAGATCATGAGGGTGGAGCCCTCACAAATGGAATTACTGTCTTCAGAAAAGAGACCCCAGAGAAATCTCTTGTGCCTTCTACCATGGAGGACACAGTGAAAAGACAGCCGTCTGAAAACCAGGAAACAGGCCCTCACTAGACACGGAATCTACGAGTGCCTTGATCTTGGATTTCCAGTCTTCAGAACTGGGGAGAAATAAAAGTCTTTTGTTTATAAGCCACTGACTTTATGGTATTTTGTCATAGAAGTCTGGAAGTGCTGAGACACTGTCCTCTGTTAATAAGCATCCAGATATTTCCCCAAAGCACATGCTCCATAGTACTGTGTTAGGATGAGTTTCTAGGACCAGACTGCATAGTGGCCTGAAATAAGCAGAGCTGATGATCCTAGCCCTGGGGCTGAGTCTGATCACCTAACTCCTCTGGAGGGGAGGGAGTTTCCTCCTAGGCATCCTTCTGTTCTTGCAACATAGCCTCAATTATAGCCACTCCAGTTTATCAGATATGTCGTGATAACTTTGAGCCTCCTATGTGGGGAAAGGATGGTCAGAACCTGACTCCTTTTCATCTATGGCATCACTCTAACTTTGCATGTATTTAGGCTAACCAGACTCCTTAAGTTGCATTTATGACCCAAATTCCCAAAGGACGGGGGTTAAAATGTTCTTCACTCTTGCACACTCCTAGCCCCGTGGACTTGAGCAGCCACTGGCAATGCCCACCTAGTGTGGTTGTTAGAAGGCCAGCCTATGGTGTGATACGATCTCTCCCATCTTCTCCAATTAAGTGAGTGCTAGACCTGTTGGTGCACATATTTTAGCCCCCACTCTTCTTCCAAAGCTTAGGAAGCCAAACTCATTATGCCATAAAGAGAACAAAAAAAATATTTATTGAGTTCTACTTTACTATATCCCAGGTATTATTTGAGGTGCTGGCCATTTAATTGTGAACAAGAAATCAGTTCCAGTCTTCATAGAGCTTCATAGGTTAGAGAATGTTCCAGGTTAGCGTTTGCATTATTATGGTCTGTATGTGAATTTAAAGGCAGACACGTTGACTTCTTCCTTTCCAATATAGATTCCCTTTATTTATTTCTCTTGCTTAATTGTTCTGGCGAAGACTTCCAGAGCTATGTTATAAAGTGGTGGAAGCATTCATTCTTTTCTTGCTCTAGGTTTTAGAGGAAAAGCTTTCAGTTTTTCCCTGTTCAGTATAATGCTAGCTGTGGGTTTGTCAAGCCTGGCCTTCATTGTGTTGAGGTATGTTTCTCCCAGGGTTAGTTTGTTGAGAATTTTTAACATGAAGGAATGTTGAATTTTATCAAATAAGTTCTGGTGCTCTGTTACAATCTAGGATGACTACAACTAATAATAATGTATATTTCAAGATAGCTAGCGAAGTGTGTGTGTTTGTGTGTGTGTGTGTGTGTGTGTGTGTGTGTGTGTGTGTGAATGGAACCCGGGGCCTCACACATGTTAGGCAAGCGCAGTCACTGAGCTACATCCCCAGTCCAAAACCAGGATCTTCAATCCTATCACCATAAAGAAATGATAAATGTTTGGGATGATGATATGCTAATTATCCTGATTGGATCATGAATTAAAACACTATCCTGTACACTAAAAATATGTCTGATTTTTATTTGCTAATTATAAATCAAATTGAAACAAAAACAAAACAAAACAAACAAACAAAAAAAGCCTCGTATAAAAGTTGGAAAAGAGACAGTGCCTGGTCAAATAGCAGCGACCTGGATCCTGCTATATGAATCCATCCTTGTTCTTCCACCGTCTGTCTTCCTGCTTCAAAAAATTGGATTTAAAGTGTACTTTCTGAAGTTAATCATATGAAAGTTCTGGCCATGCTTCCTGGTTATGCAGGGCAAGCTCAATATGTGCCTCACCCTGAGGTTTCATTTCAAACACTCCACAGGTCCATTTGCAACCTGGGTTTTGAGTCAGGTGAGTTGCATAATAACCCTTACATTTTTGTATACTGTGGCACCTTTCTTTGAAGGTTTTCCAGATATTATCTTATTAGCTCTCACCGTAGAGAGCACTGGGCTGGCATGCATATATTATTTTTATTTTATGGAAAAGGACACGTCAGCACAGAAAGTGAAGGGGCTTGAATGAAATGCACACAAAGCCAGATGAAACTGGGAACAGAAAAAGGTCCACGAACAGGCTTTGGCTGCTCTGGCATAAATATCTGCTTCCTTCTGTCAGAATGGAGTGGGCTTGGTGGGATTCCAAAGGTTTGATCTTTTGCCAAAAAGAATGGGTTAATAATATGTGTTGGGAGAAAAGATGAATCAAGTTAAATTTTATCAAATAAGTTCTGGTGCTCATCCATAGTGGCAGAGAGCTGCTTAATAAACTTTCTCAAACAATACCCATCTTTATTTCATGCCTACTCTACTATGTGGTGCAATGCAGAGAAGTCCTTTAATTGGCACAGAGTAGGTATTTGTCTTAGTCCATTTGGTGCTGTTATAACAAAATACCTGATGTTAGATAATGTACAAAGAAAAGAGGCTTATTTATCTTACTGTTCTGGAAGTTCAAGAGCATGGTACCTGCATAATTTCAGCTCCAATGAAGATCTAATGGCAATGGCATAACAATAGAAGCAAGTGCAGAAGAATAGAGAGGTCACATGGTGAAACAGGAAGCTAGAGACTTGGAAGAGAAAGGAGCCAGGCTAGTTCTTTCTGTAACAACCTGTTCTCACAGAAACCAATACCCTCTTACCAGATCTGATCTGCTCCCAAGAAACAGCATTAATCTATTCATGATGGTAGACCCCCATGTCCTAATCATCCCATGCTAGACCCCCTCCACACACACACTTAGGGGCTTTACCACCTCAGCACTCCCACAGTGGGGACCAAGCCACGTGAACCTTTGAAGGCAGAGCAGATCCAAACCATGTAAGTACAAAACATGCATTTACTGAAGGAAAGAAGATGAAAAAGGGAAGATCCCATGTTATTTGAGCTCACCAGTGGGGAGGGAGGAAGACTATAAACTCATGTCAAGACCAATTTTGCCCTGAACTAGAAAGTGTCGTCCAGTGATGTCACAGGAGTGCAGAGAAGAGGAAACCACTGTGGCCTGCAGGGAGCTGGGGGACCTTGCTAGAGGTGAACTCTGAATAGGTCTGGAGAAGGGCAGGTTCCGGAGAGGCCAAGAAGAGGAGGGATATTTTCCTTGGAGGTGCCAGGGCGTGGCCAGCCTGGTGGTTGAGGAGGGGTCACATTGACAGGTTATGCCTTTTAAAAAAGATAGGGTGCATTTTGTGAGATGGGACAGAGGGGCTGTGTTTTTGAGTAAATAATGTGGAACGCCTGCAATCTACTAGAAAAGAAAGAGTAAAGAATCAAAGCTAACTCCTGGTTTCTGATTCCAAGAATGCCATTATAGAAGGGGAAAGCTTTCATTTTGGAACATTGATTTTTTTTTTTTTTTTTTTTGAGTGTGCCTTAGCTCTGGGGCAACAGTTGCAGCACATTTATTTCAAAATTTTGTGGAAGCCATGATCTTCTTTTAGTGTTTGTTTCTCCCCAAGCGTGAGAGTGGGATCATGATTGTTTTCTACTCTCTCTGCAATCATGGTATTTAAAAAAAAAATTTGTTTTTGTATGTTTTTACTCAGTTTTAGTGAAATATATAAGTATTCATCCTTATTTTGTTGTTATAAATATAATTTTCATTGTTATTTAGTTCTAATGAAAAACACCACTGTATCAACTACTGTCCTTTTTGGACTCTACTTTTATCCCTGAGCCAGTTCACATTTGGCAGAAAATTTTCTAGCAACTTTCTTCTTCTGATTTGGTTGAACCATTAGGCTTACAAATTTTGAAAATATTTTTAAGCTCTTCAGAAATCAAAACTATTGTTTTTTTGGTTTTTTTTTTTTTTTGTCTGTTTGCTTGTTTTTTGGGGGAGACCGGGGATTGAACTCAAGGGTACTCTATCACTGAGCCACATCCCCAGTCCTATTTTGTATTTTTATTTAGAGACAGGGTCTCACTGAGTTGCTCAGTGCCTCGCTTTTGCTGAGATTGACTTTGAACTTGAGATCATCCTGCCTCAGCCTTCCGAGCTGCTGGGATTATAGGCGTGTACGAAACTCTTGTTTTATTTAGGGTTCTCACCTTCTTCTTCTTCTCTCCAAAACAGGGAAGATGAAAAGCTTCAGAAACTAAAATCTCCTCTATTCCTGGGCAATGTCCTTAAACAAGAAGTAATCAAAAGAGGATAAAAATATTAAACCATCATCATAGAAAATGTTTATCAACCCAAGTAGGAGATTTCAAGGGACTAAATGGTGATTTCAGTTATTAGGCGTCTCAAGAAGACAAGACAGAGTTTATCTCCAGAATTCGAAGACCTTTTGTTTTCCTTTCTGTTTTAAAAATGGAATCTGACTGTATTGCCCAGGCTTTTTCCTTTCTGTTTTAAAAATGGAATCTGACTGTATTGCCCAGGCTGGTCTCAAACTCCTGGGCTCAAGTGATCCTTCTGCCACAGCCTCCTAAATTGCTAGGACTATATATAATTGCAGGCTGAAAGCTATGGACTCTGAAGATTCTCAACAGACAGGTGAAACTGGTGGTCTTACTATACAGTAGGGCAGAAAAATAGGATCTGCAGGTTGGAAGGCCAGACTCAGATATCACATAGGAAGAAGGTTCATGAACAAGAAGCTCCGCTCTCTACATTCCAGGTATTCGGAGCACACAGCAATAAAGAAGGGAATATGTAGAAAAGAGATTGGCAGAATTTTTCTGAAATTCATTCCCTAATTTATTACTTTTCCATCTAATGGAAAGTCTTACTGAGAATGAGGTTTATATCAAATTCCTATTTCTCTTTTCTTTCTTTGAATGTTTCCAGTTTAATTCAGATGCATGCACTATCAAACATCTGTTTTAATTACAGCCATTGTTAAGGTAGTTAATCAGTTGACGTCTCCCACAAGCCAAAATCCTATATTGCTGAATTTTTGTACAATCAAAGATACAATAAATATAAAAGGAATTCTTGTATATCAGCACTAAAAGAAATGCATACAACTTCTTTGCTCACTGATGCAACCAAAACACCCAGGAGTTATTATAATGTGCATTCCCTTGACACAGACCTTTATTTCATGCAAATGACTGTGATTAAGATTCAAATACATTTTTTTTCATTTTCACACATTACTTAATCAATGTGAAGTACTGTGTAAAAATTGCATCTCTTCATAACAGTGATTTTGACCAAGTCAAGTGTTGCTCCTAGAATTATAATCCAGACTTGTGATTCAATTATCATTTAGAGACTTTCTAAATTCAAATTAAGTTCACTCGTTTCTCCTCCTCCCAATACTATCAACTTAATATCATATTATGGATCATTTGTAAGGTGTGATCAAAATAACTTTCCATTGGAAGGAAATACACAATGTGATGTGTGATTTTTTACTTTCAAAAAAAGGACAGCAATCAATAGAAACTTGCCATTAAAATGTATGAAAACTCACAAGGTACAGTCTCTTTTTTTTTCCCATTTGTGTTAAACTTCGCTTTTAGATTGAATAAAATCGACACTCCTCAGAATGCTTATCTCTTTAAACTTCCCTGGAACAGTTGTACAAATCACCATTTAAAAAGTTAGAAAAGAACTCACGGAATGCTTAAAGTTTGGCTTCCCTGCTTGATGAATTACTATTGGATATTCAAAAAGCACATTCTCACAGGCATCAACAAGGAATACGGAAAATGAAGTAGGATTCCAGAGGCCAACTAGCCACTCTTATGCAACTAGAAAACATTGATCTATTTACAGTTTACTGCGCCCAAGCCAGAGCTGCATCTTGTTTGGTTATTGTCTGTGACACTTTCTTGCTCATCTTGCATTTTATTTTTATTTGAGGAAAAATTAGATTTTGCCAATGACTGAGAATGAGACTTTAGAGCTGGCAGGTTTGGGTGCTCATAATACAAGCTTCATCCATTTCTTAGAATATGTTCCACAGTTTGAAATACTCTAGTATCTGAGTCAAAAATAAATCGAATTTTAAGTTGTTTTCCTTCTTTCAACACTCACACAAAAATTCTTTTTTTGTGTCCAAGTGCAATGAGCAGAGAAAAACACTCCTCTTTTTTTTTTTTTTTTTTCCTCTCTCTCTGGTTCCTAGAATATGATGTTATCTCTATGCAGAGCTGGATTTGTTGAAGCTGAATCATTTTTTTTTTTGAGAGACATGAAGTTTGCATTTGGTAGAGTTTGATGGATTCAAACAATGTTTGAATCTGGATATTCCTTTTTAGAAGTTGTTCCGTGTACATTGTCGTGGGACGTCCTACCTCTCCTGCCAGGAGAGGTTGAAGGGGCATTGGCAATCAGCTGATACGAGGGTTCCGATTCATAGATACCCCAGCCAATTAGAGGCAAAGGTCTTGGTCTGAATTTATTACTAGACTAGGAAACATCTGTGAGATGAGGTGGTTCTGCAGGAGAATTATTAACCACTGTATATTTCCCTGAGAAGCCAAGACATTATTCCACAGGAATAAGAGCAGCCGAGAGTTGGGTCTTTCAAAGCCTGAATGGATCATCTAAAGATATGGACTCAAGCTACTTACAGAGGACCAAAAGAACAATTCCTTCTTATCCTGATCCCATCCAAGGGAAGTTTAAGGGGGTTTCAGGATAAAGTTTTAAGGAAAAAAATAAGATTGGATCTGAGGCTAGTGGCTTGACCCTCATATCTAATCTTCCCCATCCCAAAGGAATAGAAATTTGGGGGAGTACATGGCTACCCAGAATAATGGCTACATGTCTCAGGTGACCTTGTTGATGGCCATGGACCCATGACTAAGTTCTGGTCAATGGACTAAAAGCAGAGTAGAAGTCCAAAATTCCTTGGGCCTATATATGGTTTGGAATTCAGATATATTTTTTTTTAATTTTGAAGTTGTTATGATGGATGTACTGTGTATATTAGAATATCTCCTTTGGAGTCTGGGGTGGCACCTCATAACCAGCTGCTGAAAAGTGTAATAATATTCACTCTAAGTGAGATAAATAATGATCCTAAATGGTCTCATGTCAATTCAGGTTAGGTTTTTGCCTTCAAGTGAGTTTCTGTGAAAAATATAAAAATATTGGTTTTCAGAGCTTTTCAGATTTCACAATTATGCATTATATGGCTACTTCTAGAAAAATGGGATGCTTCCTTAGATCACAAGGATTGCAGTTATAAAGACAATCTAAAATAAAGAACTGTTACTTTAAAATGTGAACGCTATTATGTTTTATTGCATGCTTTAAGATTAAACACTTACGTACAATGTACTATGTTAAGTACCTCGTTGAGTTTATTAGTTCTGTTTTACAGATGAGAAAACTGAGGTATAGAAAGTTTAAATAAATTAGATAATGTCCATAATCAGAAAGCAGCAAATCAAGGATTTAAAACTAAGTCTGACAGCAGAGTCTCCATGTTTGTCTATGGTACTATATCTACCTATGTCCATGAGACAGTAGTTAAAAAGCATGGACTCATTGTAGACACTTGATCCAGCTTCAAGTTTCTCTGTGATCCTGGAATTGCATTTTTTTAATATTGGGGATTGAACCCAGGAGCATTTAACCACTAAGCCACATCCCCAGTACTTTTTGGATTTTTTTTTTTTTTTTGTATTTTATTTACAGACAGGATCTTGGTAAGTTGCTGATGCCTGCTGGCTGGAATTGCATTTTTAGTGACTTGTGAAGACATTGTGTTTTTTTATGGCCCCATGTTAGTTTGACCTACAATTAACCAGTTTTCTAACCATGTGAACAATGGACAACCCTAAAGGAAAAGAGTGAAGCTAGAAGTCAGTTGCTCTCAATAATCACACTAGCACAGCCATTATGACATCATCATAATAAAGCATTGTTGTTAGAGCTGTTTGCAGCTGTCCTCCTCATTGTTGTTGTTGTTGTTGTTGTTATTTTTTGGGATGGGGTCTTGCTACATTGCCCAGGCTGGTCTTGATCTCCTAGACGAGCCATTCTCCTGCCCTCACCTCCCTAGTAGTTGATTTTACTGTGCACCACTATGCTCACCTTTTGATAGCTTAACCTCCAAGTTAAATTAAAAATGAATATAAATTAAAAAAAAAAAACAGTCTGGCATCTGACATCTTGGTTTCATGTCTCATACTTGTGTCTTAGTTGAGATTTCACATACTCAGTAATTTGGTGATTGGTAAATTTTTGAGGCGGGTTGTACTGGGGATTGAGCCTAGGAATGCTTAGCCACTGAGGCACATCCCCAGCCCTTTTTTAGAATTTTTTATTTTGAGACAGGGTCTCACTAAATTGCTTAGGGCCTCCAACTTGCAATCTTCCTGCCTCAGCCTCCAGAGTTCCTGAGATTATAGGCCTGTGACACATGCCCAGTGGGTTTTTTTTTTATTATTATTAATACCTAAACATCAAAAGAAATCGCAGGTGCTGGGATTGTGGCTCAGCGGTAGAGCGCTTGCCTAGTACATTCGAGGCCCTGGGTTCGATCCTCAGCACCACATAAAAATAAATAAATAAATATTTTTAAAAAAGAAAGAAATCACAATCTAATAATAAAGGTATCCCAGCTCAAATCTTCTTCTTCTTATATACTTTTTAAAAATTATTTTGCTGTCCTGGGGACTGAGCACCGGGCTTTATGCATCCTATGTAGGCACTCTAACACTGAGCTATAGCCCGAGTTCCCCAGCTCAAATATGAGATGACTTTAGAAGTTATAAGTGTTATCATATTCACAAATAACTGTCACCACATTATTGGCAATTACCTAAAAAAAGTGAAAAAGATAAAGTTGTTAATTAATAATAAGGAAGTAGTATGAATACATGACCAGTGTAACTCCACACCATGCACAACCATAAGAATGGGAAGTTATATGACATGTATGTATGATATGTCAAAATACACTCTGCTGTCATGTGTATTTAAAAAGAACTAATAAAACTATAGATGCATTTTGTTCAGGTGAAAAACAAAACAAACAGCAATAAGGAAGTGAGAACAGTGTTAATAGAATTAGTTGTGAGTCCAGAGATGGATGTATGACTTCTCTCCTGGCCTTCACTCATTAGAGTAAAATGGATCTTAGGAATTACTGTGGCAACTATGGTAAAATATGAACAATTTCTTGATAGGGAACATAGATATTCATTATGCTGGTTTCCCCTTTTCTATGTAAGTTTGACCATTTCATAATAAAAGATTAGGAAAAAAAGGGGAGGGTCCATCCAAATGATCATTTTAAAAGCTAACATCCCAAATTGCATTTTTGGGTGATGTTCTCTAGGCATTTAGTCCTGAACTATTCAAAATAGGGGCTAGTAGGCACATATGACAATTTATTAAATACAAATTAAGGCTAAATTAAATAAAAAATTCAGCCCCTAAGTTGTACCAGGGACACATAAGCACATTTGAATTAGCAGTTATTGGTTATACACTTTTAAAAATATTTTTAAATTTGGGTAAAATATGTGTAATATAAAATTTACATTTTTAACGAGTGTTAAGTTACCATCTAGCAGCATTACATGTACTCATCTTGTTATGCAACTGCTACCATTGGCTATCTCCAGAACTTAAAAAATTTAATATGATTTAATTTTAACCATTTTTTTTGTTGTGGTAAAAATATATACGAGCATATTAAGAACATGTTGAAATTAGTGAAACTATCTGTTCCCATAATTCCCTGAAAATATTGACTCACAACTTGGTTACCATTATGTTGATTACAAATAAGATAAACATAGGCTGGAGTTGGGGCTTGGTGTGGAGCGCTTGCCTGGCATGTGTGAGCCGCTGGTTCAATCCTCAGCACCACATATAAATAAAATAAATAAACTAAAAAAATCCATTGACAAAAAAAAATACCCATTGACAACTAAAAAATATTTTAGAAAAAAAATAAGATCAACAGCAAAAATCTCAGGCCTGAGAAATTTAAAAATATGGATTTTAAAACTTGATGTATTAACTATCCTGGAGAAATGGAAAGCACTCCATTCTTTCACTGCAGCAATAAAACAAATCTCACCTCACTTCTAGAACCCCAAGGCTCTGTTAAGGTAATTTGAGACATAGGGCTGTACAGAGCACAGGAATTGATTCAGTCAGCAAACATTTGCAGAGGCCCTACCAACAGTCACACACTCTGTTGGCAACGGGAATATAATGGTGGGTATGAGAGACAAGACTTCTGTTTCATGAAGCTTCTGTTTAGATAGGAGGTATCCTCCAAAAGCTCATGTGTGAGATAATGCAAGAAAGTTTAGAGGTGAGATGATTGGGTTATGAGAGTCTTAACTTTATCTGTGCATTAATCCACTGATATGAATTAACTGGGCAGTAACTGTAGGCAGGCAGGATGTGGTTGGGAGGAGATAGGTCATTGGGGGTGTGCCTTTAGGGTTTTTACTTTTTCCCTGGTGAGCAGGGCTCTCTCTGCTTCCTGGTGGCCACATCCAGAGCTGCTATACTCTGCCACACCCTTCTGCCATTATGTTCTGCCTCACCTTGGGCCAAGAGCAATGCAGTCTGTGGACTGAGACCTCTGAGACCGTGAGCCAAAATAAGTTTTTCCTCCTCTGTTATTGTCAGGTCTTTGGTCACAGTGATGAGAAACCTGACTAAAATAGCTCCCCCCTGCCACCCCCGCTAGTAGATCAATTGACCAACATATAAACCCAGAGCTATCAGAGAGTGACAACTGCTATAAAGAATACAAAACAGGCTGACCTCAAGGAGATCACCATAAACTCCTGTCTTATGTGCAAGAGATCCCCAGTGACTCTGAGTCATATGTCATCTTAAGAAGCAAATTCCAAAGTAGATTTCAATCACCTAAAAACAATGAAAAGTGAAATTCCCCAGATAAAGTTTGAGTTCTAGTCTTTTGTGCTGTGCCTGCCTCTGGACTGTCACTTATTAACTGATTCTGAATTAACTCACTTAATAAGCGTGGGCTGTGTCCATTTGATAATTCTTTAGATAACTCACACCTTATCCAAATGTGTAAGACACCTGTAGCTTTTGCAAAAGAAATTTTTCCAGAAGGGCTGCAGATGTAGCTCATGATACAACACTTACCTAACATGCATGAGCCCTTGAGTTCCATCTCTGGCCCCGCACCCCCCCCCCCCAAAAAAAGTTATCCAGGTTGGTGCAGTGCTACCAAGCTATCCTTAGGTTTTAAATAAAGGGGAACAAAGGAAAGAAGAGCTGTGAATATCTCAGACAGATTTGCACGATTGTAATTGTCTCCTCAAACCCAGTCAAGATGAAAAGCAATGCGGGCTAGGGTCTCTCCTGACTTTTCACCCCTGCATGGACTGTGGAGGTTTCTTGAGTTTTATCTATATCTCAGGGGCAAAAGCTGCCTCACAGAGAGGTGAGTTATGTGAACACAGGAGGAAGGCCGTATGAGCTGGCGTGACTGCCCTCTTCGCCACAGGAAGGAAAGCAGATTCCCTGTGTCCTATAAGTTCACCAGCTGATAAACTCTCTAAGCCTAAATCTATTAGTGCTCAGGACAGAAATACATGGATGACAAGAAATACTTCAGTTCCACTGGGTAAGAGTTCCAATTGGGGGAGTGAGTAGTGATAGAACTATTTGTCCTTAATGGGAAATAAACCAATTTGGGGTGCTTCAGAGGGGACTGCAAACTTTCCTCCAGGTTCTTGTTTTGACTGTAAAACCGTAATCATTTTCAAGCCTTCTGGATTATCCTGCCTCTTGAATACACACTTCTGTTAATGTTTCTTCTTTAAGATTTATTTACAGCCTTGAAAACAGCCTGGGGCAAATAGCAATTTATACAAGGAGAACCACAGAATGTGGTTTTCAATTACCATTTGGGTGACCCCTAAGCTGGGGTGATGAGATTATGAGTGGATTTTAAATAGTAATGGTAGTGAGGTGATTGGTCAATGTTTATTTGTAAGTGTTCTTAATCAGTTGGCATGGTATTTCATTGTTATGTGTCTCTCAGATTTCAGAGACATAAATTCCCAAACTCGATTTTCTTAGTTTTAGAGAACTGATCACAAGCATCATTCTCTGAAATTCGTAGGAATTTTTCAGCATTCAAAATAATAACACTAATAACAAAACTAACATTGTATTTACTGCGTGCCTAGTGCAGTGTTAAGATTTTAACACATAGCATCCTGTATAACTGTCAAAACCACCACGGTGTCAGTAATGAAGAAATGAAGGCTCCAAGCAGTATAGCAGTGAGCCCAAGTATAAGCCTGTGACTCCCTGTGGTACCCGTGACATTGGCAATGAGGGCAGGGCTTGGGAGTTTTCGATTTACTATCATCTCCATCAGACCGGCTTCTTCCAAGTCACCCAAAGTAAATGTTTCATCTAGGGAAGCCCAGTGCTGTTGCTAAGTAAATGCAGATTGCAACCCAAAAGTCCATTCTGGGTAAAAATGTCAGGACTGTTATCCTATGCCCCTGTGACCATGATCATCAAATTCTCCTTGCAGAAAGCCCATCATGTTTGGGACACTAGAGTAGGAAATGTATGGGATGAAAGGGAAGAGTAGCATGAAAAGAACCCAAGGCAATATTACAGCATAGAACATGGCACAGGCCCTGGTCTGATGGCCAAGCCAACCTGCTTTTTAGTCTTGAGTCTTCCAAATTATTTCCTTGGCTGTAGACAAGTTACCTTGTTTCTCTGGACCTGATAATTGGCGGAAAATTAGGGGCTCGGTTCAGTAACCTTATAAATCCCTTGTAGCTATAAAATAAAATGATTCCGTATGTCCTGACTTCCAAGAATTTACAATCCAATAGGTTGATGAGATAAACTCAATATTTAGACACGGTCCCAAACTTTCCAGTCTAGTGTATTTTTTCCCCGGTAGATCCTGAACCCAAGACCTGTAGACATATTCTTTGATTCTCCTCCAAGGCTTGGTACATGTTTGGGGCTCATGAATGGTTGCTAAGTAAGTGAATGAAAAACATAATGAGTAAAAAAAAAAAAAAACACCAAAAAAATATGTTTAATTTTTCAAAGCAGCAATGCATATAAAAATGGCACCCAACTTCAGGTCTTTTGTACTATTCAAATCTAGGAGGAGATTCAGCTTTCTGTGTTGCTTAAAATTCATAGAATTTGGGGAGGTGGCTCAAGCGGTAGCGCGCTCACCTGGCACGCGTGCGGCCCGGGTTCGATCCTCAGCACCACATACCAACAAAGATGTTGTGTCCACCCAGAACTAAAAAATAAATATTAAAAATTCTCTCTCTCTCTCTCTCTCTCTCTCTCTCTCTCTCTCTCTCTCCTCTCTCACTCTCTCTTTAAAAAAAAGAAATTCATAGAATTTAATTTAAGCTCTACCCCCTTTAAAAAAAAAAGATTAAAAAATTGCAAATACACAATTTTGTACAGTGCCTTTGAAGGGGCCTCTGCAAGTGAGGAGTGCCCAAGTACACACTTTATTACTATAGTTGCTGACAACTTGCTTCTACTCTGCTCCAGGCCTGCCTGCCTTCTTGCTTCCTCAAAATCCTACTCCTAGTCTAGCCGCTTAGCAAGGTGTCACCTCCACCTTCACTCCTAGTCATCCTCTACCACGGATGCTTGATTTTTAAAAAAGTGTGGTAAGATACAAATTACACAAGTTTGAGGCCAGCCTCAGCAACTTAGGGAGACCCTGTCTTAAAATAAAAAATAAAAAGCACTGGAGATCTAGGTCAGTGGTAAAGCACCACTGTGCTGAATCCCCTGTCCCCTCCAACAAAATTCACAATGTTGTGCTCATTTCAGCAGCACACAGACTAAAATTGGAATTATACAGAGAAGATCAACATGATCTTCTCTGTATAATGATGATATGAAAATTCATGAAGTGACCCACTACCATGACAGAAGCAGTGAGATTCATAGTTACTACAGCATTTGGGGGGAGGGAAGCTCCCCAAACAGCCTATTATCACAAAGAACAAATTCTTTAGCAGAAGAACTGGGGAGAGAATCAAGGGTGTTGAGGTGGCCTGTGTCCTGGTGGTTTGAAACCACACAGAGGGAAGTCCATTAAATGCTCACAAATGCTTAAAAAAGAAATCCGTAACATCGTACAACTATCACTGCTATCTATATCCAAAACTTTTATCATTACAGTAGAAACTGTACCCATTAAATAACTCCTCCTTTTTCTCTCTCCCTTCTGTCTCTAGTAATCTGTACTTTATGTCTGCATAAATCTGCCTTATTCTAGAGTGCCTAAATAAATGGAACCTTCTCTTATGTGTCCTTCTGTATCTGGCTTATTTCACTACAGTATCATAGACCTTGATGTTTTCAATGGTACTGTAGTCTATATCCAGATTTCATTCCTTTTTTTAATGGCTAAATAACATTCCATTTTATGTGTACACTACATCTTGTTTGTCCTTTCCACTTTGGCTGGTTCTACCTTTTGGATATTGTTATGCTGCTGTGAACATTGATCTACAGGATCTTTTTTTTTTTTTTTTTTTTTTGCAACTGAGGATTGAACCCAGGGGCACTTAACCACTGAGCCACATCCCTAGCCCCTTTTATTTTTTATTTTGAGATAGAGCCTCACTAAGTTGCCGAGGCTTGCTTTGAACTTGTTATTCTCCTGCTTTGGCCTCCTGAGCTTCTGGATTACAGGTGTGCACCACTGTGTCCAGCTATAAGGATCTTTAAAAGTACTTTCTTTGAATTCATTGGGTGTATGCCTAGATGAAGAATTGCCAGGTCATATACAGGGACAGTTGAACTTTGTAAGGAACCATTACTGTTCTCCACAGCAGCTATACCATTTTACACTCCCACTAGAAATGCACGAAGACTCTGATTTCTCCATATCCCTATCAACACCTATTTCCCATTTTTTTCTTATTATTATTGGTATCCTAGTAGCTGTGAAGTGGTATCTCATTTTGGTTTTACCTTATTATTTTTTGTAGCATTTAACACTATATGAAGTAGTCATGTTCATTTTTCTTTGTTTCTTAGTCCAGAAGTCTACAAAAGCAGGGTCATTTCTGGGTTTGCAGCCTCTAGAGTTGTCCTTGTCACAAACATCATTTATTCTATTGAGTAAATGACGATATAGATGATGTGTGCAGAACCCCATGGCTGTCTTCGCTAATTTACTTGTCCTATGATTAGTGCCTAAATAAGAGCACATGAATTAGGTAACAAGTCCATTACTTGTATCAGGCATCCAGGAAATCCTTCTGGTAGCCTTGAGCAAATGGACACCGTTATCTTAGGACTTCTAAAAGCGAAGACTAAACACAATTTAAATAAAACTATGTGTTATAAAAGATGTGCATGATCCTCAAATTAAATTCAGTAATTAGAATTAAAATTCAAGGTGAATCAATTAACATATATATATTTTTTGTACTTGAATTGAACTCAGGGGCACTTAACCACTGAGCCACATCTCCAGCCCTTTTTTTTTTTTTGTAATTTATTTAGACACAGGTTCTCACTGAGTTGCTTAGGGCCTTGATAAGTTGCTGAGTCTGGTTTTGAACTTGCCATCCTCCTTCTTCATCTTCCCAAGCTGCTGGAATTACAAGCATGCACCACTGCACCTGGCTAATAAATAATTTTCATAAAACCTGCATGGAGAATCATATACTGCTTCCTTTTTAAGATACCTCAAACTAAGGTTGCACTGTGACATGTGTAAATAGGACTAATACTATCTTACTGGAGCACTGGGAGGAGCTTTGTCACTGAAACCCAAGTCTTAAATCGCTAACCACCAAGTCAAGTTGGGTGGATAGATAGGAAAGTCACGGTGCTGCCCAATTTTTCATTTTACAGCTGTGGGGAAAACAAAATTTCATCCCATAAACCAAAGTGTGAAGATTACTGAGTCACTCAGAACAATATGAGATCTTAACACATGGCTTCTGTGCATTTTATAAACACACAATTTCACAACTGAAAGCTCTCAATGATTCCATCCCTATTGCTAAAGATCAGAGTCACTGGATGAAGGGATCCAGGAAAAGGTCTAGGGAACGGCAGCAAACAGCCAGGACCCTGGTTAGCAGAGCACCGTAGTGAGTTGCAAAGTACACAGCAGCTTATCATCCCCTGTCCCTCCTCGCTCCCCTCCCAGCCCATATGATCTGTTTGCTAATAATGTCTCAAACACAAACCAGGCTTATTGGGTGGTTCACGGTTGTTCCTGGGTCACTCTCTGAGTTACTGAACCAAGTTGCATAACGACAGAATTTTGAACTCATGAAGTTTGTGGCTCTGAAGAGCTCAGAGTATTTAACATATGCTCAAATGAAGTCCTGTAAAGGGAACGGAAGAAGAAATCAGATGAGCCCTTGAGCACATAGAGGACAGAAGACCCACCTGAGGACAGCTCTCTTGGCCAGAAGCAGGGTTCCCCTGGGTTCCAAACCGACATGGGTCCCTTGCCAGGTCCAGAGAGAGGTGAGAACAATTTTTGTAGTGGTATAATCTTTTCCCTAAATTGTGTAAGTTTCTTCAAGTTCCTCCAAAACCTGGAGGTTGACCCAGCCTTTGCTTTTTTTGTCTAGCCTTCCTCAGAAATTTTTGAAAATGCTTTCAGTCATTTTCTATAGAGAAATGTTGAAAGATACTAGTGAGTTTCTGGGCGTCCCCTGCAGGGCTTAGTACTGATCTGTCCACACTGCAGGGTTTGGTGACCAATGGACCTGGCATGTAAAAAGAAATAAAACTAAGTACTGTTAATTGTGTTTTTCTCTGAGTGTTTTAGTCACTTTTTCACTGCTGACTCCAAAAGACCTGACAAAAACAATTTGAGGGGTGGAAGCATTTATTTGGGAGCTTGCGGTCTCAGAGGTCTCTGTCCATAGACAATTGAGATCTATTGCTCTGGGCCTGAGAGGAGGCAGAATATCATGGCAGAAGTGGGTGGAGGAGGAAAAACAGCTCAGGACAAGGCACAAGGAAGCACAGAGAGAGAGAGACTCCCTCACCACAGCTACAATATGTACCCTAAAGGCACCTGCTCAGGGACCCACCTCCTCTAGCCATCCTGTACCTGCCTGTGTTACACAGTTAATTCATTCAAATGGTGCTACACTGATTAGGTGAAGGCACTCAAAACCCAATTATTGCACCTCTGTACTTTCCTGCACTATCTCACACACGAGATTTTGGGGGACACCTCACATCTAAACCATATCACTAATACTCACCTGACACATTTGGCTTTAGATGTTCAGACTTTACTTATTTTACCCAGAAGACCTTGATTAGAGAAACCGAACATCTATGCCTGAGAACTGGGTCGAGACTCAGGGAGAGAAACATGCTTTTGCTCCATGATCCTTTGTAGAAAAGAACTAATGAAATAATTTCTTACTTTTTTTTTATCATTTGGCACATAGACTGTTACATTTTGTCTTATTCACTGTCAACTAGAAAAAGTAAAATCTCACCACAGATGCTAGCACCATGCCACTTAGATTTTTTAGCCACCAAAATTGGGAGCTAAATAAACCTCTTAAAAAAAGAAAAAAACTCTCTCTTTTATATATATATATATATATATATATATATATATATATATATATATATATATATATATAAAACCTGTGGCTTTTAGGTTAATATGTTATTTATTTTTCTCAAATACCACTAATTAAAATAGATGTGTACTAACCACTTTGAGTGTACTGTAATTCTCCTTACACAGTTAAGTCTGATTGGAGTCAGAAGTGAAAATTCTAAAATGGCAACTGCTCCCAATCACCACCACTAAAGGCCCCTGCTGGCCCTTGTGGACTTTGACATTCAGTAGGAGAAGAAACCCATTTGCTGTGAGAAAGTCCTACCTCGACGTCAGCATGAGGGAGCGAGTCAACCTGGGTGCTCCCAGGTGAGGTCTGGAAGAGATGAGTGGAGTAGTCTCCAAAGAGTCCATTTCTGATAGGAGTTCTGTAAACTTTCTCATCCCAGAAGCAGCAGCAGCCCTCAGGCCCAGGGGCTTTGCCCCCTGCTTCCCCCCCCCCCCCCCCCCCCCCGTTTGTCTTCCCTGGCAGTTACTCACTTTTTAAGGCCTCTACAATCAAACCTGACTCTCCACTTTTAGGCTCCATCATTTGTCCGTTAGGTAGGAACTTGGTGGGCATTTCATATTTCTTCCCTTTCAGCCCCAGAAAGTAGCATTAGCAGGGAAATTCTAAAGCAAGCAGAAAACTGGCATAGCTAATTTAGGCTAATTAGGACTGCGGAAGCCGATTCCTACTTCAGAGCTTCCCCTACCCTCCCGTGTCTCCACCTGATTGCTTTGTCCAGCAGCAGACCCAGGAGGCACTTCCAATTACATCACATCCTCTTCAAACACCAAACCACTCAAGCTAATTTTATCCTATTAAACAGACTGAAGGATCCAGAAGAAAGGTTTTCTCCCCTCCCCAAAAGCTTCAATTACCAGGGTCTCTGATTATCATCGCTTCAATCCTATGTGCACTGCTAAATACTTTTCTTTTTTTCTTTTTCTTTTTCTTTTTTTTTTTTGCTTAGCCTAGCCTTCTTGATTTAGATGAAAAGCAAATATCATGAGCAGGTCTTTACAGCTCTGGTAAAGTGACATTAGGAGTAGAGCTAAAAAGAAACACCCTGCTTATTAGCATGGTTAATCAAAGTCAAGTCTGAAGTTGCCAAAGACATTGGAATCACACAAATCTCGGCACCTCTCTGAATATTAGCATTTTGAGAAATTTCTAAAGATTTATTTTTTTCTCCTCCCTTCTTTTCCTTTCCCTCCCCTCTACTTTCCTGCCCTCCCTCCCCGCCACTCCCTCCTTTCCATCCTCCATTTTGTTTTATTTCTTTGACTTGGGGTCTGGGGTCTAAGTTGCCCAGACTAGTCTTGAACTTATGAGTTCAAGTGATTCCCCCAGTTCAGCCTCCCAAGTAGCTGGGACAACAGGCATGTGCCATCATGTCCTGCTCCTTTCCCCCTTTAAATAGCTTTTTGCAAAATTTATCAGTATTCAACAAACAGAAAATTGTGATTTCCTAAAAATAAATATGGAATAAGCGACTTGATTGTGGAAGAAAATGTAAAGAAGTCTAGCAAGACGGATAACAGTCATTCATCATTTGGTCAGTTTACGTCTTTCTAGCAAAAGGACATAAATAACATATTTTTCATGACAACTCTACCCGGGGAGTGACTGTTATAGAGAACGCACTTTTAAATTTCTAAATTCAAAATGAACTTTCTACTCAATTTTGACCCATAGAAATTTTAATCTAGAAGATTTTAATTTTTTTTTCTGATAACAACAAAAACAGAATCGGATTCTAATTCTTAATATAAAGCCATTTCCCAATTGCAAGTTTAAGACTTGGAATCAAACTGGAACAATTTAATTGTTCGCAATTCCTTTTTGGAAAAAGATTTATAAAAGCCACCTTGAAAATCCTTGCTTTAAGAAGACATGTCGAGTAAAGATATATGAATTTACATGAAGGGAGTTACAGTCTCTGAAAGACTTGAAAAACTGTTTTTGAAGTGAAATACATCGACTGTGCAAAGCATCGCTCTTCTCCACGACAAGAAATAGGTTTGACACATCTTAAAAGGTACCAAGGTAACAAAGAGAAGTTTTCCCACCTCAATATCATCCGGCCGCCTGGAGGATCCTTTTGCAATGACAGAAAGATTTTTCGTTTCTCTTAGAAATTTGTTATAACTTTTAAAGACCAGTGGTGTGCCTCGATGCGTTCGTCAGTTTTAATTTCAGAAAATCTCATCTATATTCTATGTCATCAGTCCAAACGATTGAAATGAAATGTTTGCTTTTTAAAATAATCTCTTGCCTTTAGCGGAAAACCTACCCAGTGATTCTCCCACAATTGTTCCCATTCCACAGGTATCAAAAAACAGAAAGTGTGGTCTTGGGACAATTGTTCTTCCGCCTCCCCACCCCAGCCCCCAAAGAAACAGCTGCTAAACCACTATCCATCCAAACTCTGTTTGGGCCAATTTTCTTAATGTTTCAGCAAAGCTTAATCTGTTGGCATAAGTGTTTAGTCCCATTAACAGCTAAAGTGACAGCCCACAACTCACTGTGCTGTCAGTAAACAAGGAATGTGAGGAATGGCTTTTAAACAATGGCTAAGCCTCAAGCCATTTTGTTTTCAGATGCTGTGAGACTTGTCCTGCCAGAGCTGCCTCCCTCCCACAGCCTTACTTCTGCCGGAAAATGCACCTCCCTCTCCTGTCTTGTTATTAGCTGATTAGATTTGTCTGGTTCAATTTACTCTCCTCTGATTGGCCATCTAGGACATGCAGGTTGTTAAAATAAGCCAGCCATCACTATTTTGGGGAAGAACAAACTTTGGTGAAAACTGGAAGATGAGTGAGTTTGTCTACACAGGATTTGTTGGAATAACCCCATCCAGTCTAATGTGGGACAGATTCTTTGGGGCAATAGGAGAATTTTTCTGATCTTTATGTAGTCTATTTTGCCTGGAGAATAGAGAACATGATCAGGTGTGTGAGTGGACCTCCCCATCCACAGAAATGATCCCACAAAGGCAGTCAGGCATAATATCCAGAAATGGGTATTATGTATACCTTCTTTTTTTTTTTTTTTGATATTTTTTTGGTTTTGGTGATTGAACTCAGGGGCACTTAACTATGGAGTCACTTCCCCAACTCTGTTTTTATATTTTATTTAGAGACAGGGTCTTGCTAAGTTGCTGAGGCTGGCCTCCAACTTGTGATTCTCCTGCCTCAGCCTCCTGAGCCACTGGAATGCATATTCTTTTTAAACATGTAACTTCTTTGGGGAGGCTTTCTAGGATATTTTAATCAGTACATAGTTCTTTCCTATTATCTGCTCAGCTAGCATTTCTCTGTCACTTATGCTTCTACCTCTTTTTATTGCTCTCCAACCCTTAGATCTCTCCCATCACTCCCACTGCCCACCCTCAATTTATAAATATCAACAAAGGAGAGTATTCTTGGCCTCAGGATCTTTATATGACTCCAGGATTAAGGAGATTCCCCCAAGGGATCCAGGCTACTCATGGGGAACTTTTACAACCTTTTCATGTGAGCTTGAATCTCCCTCTTGGCCAACAATAAACACCAAATCTTCCCCTGAACCTACCACCGACTGCAGGTATCTTGCACATGGTATTCAGACTCTCTCATGCATGCTGTCCTGCATTGCTGAGTCGAGAAAGGAGTTGTTTTGAGTGCTGTATTCCAGGAGGCTGAGGTTGGACTTGTAAACAAAGGAACGAAGAGAAAGGCTGTAGGTAAGTGGAGAAGTTGACAGAGACAGTAGGGAATTTTGAAACTCCTTTCTCAATCTCTATCAAATTAAAAAATGTACACAGTAAGAGGCAGAAAGAGACCAAGAAGAGGTGCATTTCTTTCTTCTTTCAAGGTGAAGATTTTGTACCTGGAGTTATGTTTCTCTGGAGTGCCTCCTCATAACACCTTGGATTGCTCTTCAACACCATTTGAAGCATCCCTTCCTTTGGGCAGCCATCATCCCTAATCCCTAGGGTCCTCCAATCCCAGATGATTTTGGTACCTCCCCTCTGGGTTTCACTCTGGGCTCTCAAAGTACTATAATATACTGGGTAGTAATGACTGATTTTTGTGATTTCTTTATCTTGATCTATCGTTATGTTAGCGCAATGCAGATCACCAACTATTTGCTGAATAGCTACTAATAGCTACTGTATTCCTCGTCCACTGAGGAATCCGACTAGGTGATGGATTATCACAACTGTCATTGGCCTGACTCCATCTTGTTTCCTGTCACATCACTGCCTGCTTAGGAGTTTTTGGGGGGGCTCCTAAGATCTAATTGTCCTAACATGCATCAGCTCCTGGCTTTCTGTTTGACATCACCTCTCCACAACACATCTACAAGATAACCATTCTGAAAGAATACTCCGTATGCCTGTGTGTGTACGTATGTGTGTACTGTTTAATGGTTTATTATATTCTGCTACGCTTCCATGATATGTGGCTTCCTCTGTCTGGAATACCCTAGTAGACTCAGAAAATTTTTCTGCAACTTCAAGTGTCTACATTTTTATTACCCACTGCCTCCTCAGGCCCCGTCTCTATTCATGGGCATCTTCTTTTGTATACCTTGTCTGTCTTATAAAAACCTCCCTTAAGCAATTTCTATATTGTGTTGTATGGAATTTCTTTCAGGTCACAGATACTCCCTCTCTGAGCTCATAAGTGTGGGGTCTGCATGTTTTTTTTTATTGCATTATATGCCTGGAACAAAGTGGGTGTCCAGAGCATAAGTATGTGCTTCACAGCTTAATGAGGATCTGGTTCCTGGGCAGAAAAGTTGTGAGTGATCCAAGTGATCCAGCCCCTTGGTTGCTCTCATTCCACAGGCCTAAGCTCTATGGTATCTCTGTGCACACCTACCTCTTCAGGGACATTACGGAAGGTGGGCTAGTGGACACCACCCAGAGGTCAGTACCTGCCACTGTCTCCCTCACCCAGTCCTCCAAGAGATGTGGTCCAGTTCTCCAGGGTCCCTCAGTACATGTCTTTGTGTTCTTTGTTTGGTAGCCACACATGCCCAATTCTGTTTCTTAAGTACAACTTGGAGCTTCTAGCCTCTGTAGCCTCGATCATGTCCCTCTGCCAGGGCTGTCTGGCTTTCAATTTTACTTCTGAGTTCATGTCCAAGCATTCTTTTTTGTACTGGAGATTGAACTCAGGGGAACTCGACCTCTGAGCCACATCCCCAGCCCTATTTTGCATTTTACTTAGAGACAGGGTCTCACTGAGTTGCTTAGTACCTTGCTTTTGCTGAGGCTGACTTTGAACTCATGATCCTCCTGCCTCAGCCTCCCAAGCAACTGGGTTTACAGTGTGTGCAACTATACCTGGCCTGTGAAATCATTCTTAAAACATACCTTTTATTCATTTTATTGGCAAAGTTTTGTTTATTCTCCAAATTGGAATTGATCTGTCCTCCTAGGGGCTTGTTGTTCCTGCTTAAAGGCACTAATTATGTCTGCTTGTTATTGTCACCCTGCCTGTTGGCTGAGACTAACTCATAGTTGTTTTTATCCCTCAGGGTCTGTTATAGTCTCTTGCACAAAGTAGGTGCTCAACCAATTCTGGTTTCAGCATACATATTTACTGTTCCAAGGAGCCACCCTTGACTTCCTTATGTGTGCTTTGTGTGTTTACCTTTAGGTTCCTATGTTGCTCAGGGGTCTGTCAGCTTTGAGATGGCAAAGATGGTATCTCCCTCATCCACAGTAGTATGCCTAATATCTAGCATAGGACTGACCTTCCTAAATATTTGTTAAACAAATGAACTTTAAAAATTAGCAAATATGAGTTGTTGCCAGGACAACTCAAAAAGGAGCTATCTTGGGGCCTGAGGAATGGTAACCTTTTAAGATATTTGATTGAGTAGCTCTGTGTTTGCATTTCACTTTCAGAAGTATGTGGGAAAATGTAAATGCAAAGGGATAGTCAGTAACTGTCTAGAGGTATCAAGGAGTGTGGCTCCTGAGGAATGAAGCAGGATTCAGAGATGGTGGGAGAGAGTTGGCGGGATGGGAGGAACGGAGCCAGCATGTGGTGGCTGCAAATCTCCAAGTCACCTTACTTTAATGACTGGGGACGAGTATGTCCATTCTCCTACTGCTTACAGTTTAGTGGGGGTGATGTGTTGTGATGGGCTGACGGAGGTCCCAATACTGTAGCCTGTTCTTAGAGCATGTCCAATGCTCTTGGTACAAATTCAATGACAGTTGAATTTATAGATTTAATTGTAATTACCCCTTGGCTGAGCTTCAGGAAGGGTGGATTTTTTTTGGGGGGGGGGTTAAGGGTTGGGAGAAAAAAAAAAGTGGTCCAGCTTTATTTGGCATGGGAGTCCTTCCATGATGAGGAAGTGTTTTATTATTTTGGAATTTAAAGGTTATTTAAATTTTTTCATCAGTGTATCTGTTGATGGTTCGTCATAGAGTAAGATTCCTTTTCCTAGCTTAGTTGTAAGCCTCCCAACTTTGCATGCACAATTTTCACTCCAAATGGGAACAAATAGGCTATATTCAAAACTGAGAATGAAAATTCATTGCAAAACCTTTCCAAGAGCTGTATTATTAAAGTTACCATCATTCAATTGGCTATTATCAAGGCAAAAAAAAAAATTAAGGTACAAATTGTGAGCACTGAATTCTCTTTTCTCACTGTGCTTGTAAATGAATGTTTTCAGCTTCCCCATCCATCTTCATTAACATTGTGAGCAATTTGTATTGGTCTTGCAATGCAGCATCTATACATTGTGCAGATGTATGTGATGTTCTGGAAATGGGCAATTTAATATGAAAAGCACACCATGTCTCAGATTTTATTTTAATTTCACAAACAGTAATTTCTGCCAGGAATTATTCCATGATTTGTGCATAATTTCATGCAGATGGTTATTTAAATATAAATGGAGAAATCTGTCATTTAATAGTGTGTCTGCCTCCACTTGGGGTGGCATTCCTACATTTTAACAGAATGCCATAAATAAAAGGTAAAAACATCTCTATGCCACATACTAGTCAGAAGATAATTGTGCCTGTCTGTTAATTGTCCTTTGGGTGACTGCCAATTAACTTTCTTAATATTTTCCAGTTTCTTTAAAAAGAAACTTAAATGCGGTCTCTTTTTTTGTGAAATGTGTTTACAGTGTAATGAAAAACCTCTTTGTTTACCTAATTAAGGCGACATTCTCCTGGTAGTAAAAACAGAACTCCTCTCTTTGGTGACCAACCCATTTTCCTCCTCTGCAAAGCTACCTTTAGACTCTAAACTAACCCGGGAGAGGTAGAAGGATGAACCTAGGTAAATAGGATGTGGGCCTGTGCAGAACATTTTATTAAATATATATATGTGCATTTTTTTTTGCCAAAATGTCACACAGTTGTTTGCATTAAGTTTTGTAATAATGAAAGGAGACAACAGGAGGGGGGGAAATATTAATACTCTGATTAACTTTTGTTTGAACAAGATCTAATTTAGTAGCAACAGGTTTGAAGTTTTAGATGCCATTACACAACATTGCTGACATCAATAACCTGTGACACTCATCAAGCAAAAACCATGAGCTTAAAAAATAGTGATGAGAATTTATAAAATGGAAAAAGAAAACATACTACTTCTGTCCAAAGTTCTGCTTGCTACCTTGCCATCCTATCTGCCATTTCCTCACCTATTCTAGTCAAAGAGTTACGAAGACTTTTTGCAGACCAACTGACCTCTATGAATGAATGTGAGTCTAACTTAGAGCAGAGAGACATTTTCCTATCCCTAAAAGATGTTTCGACAGCAAGAAGTACAAAAGTAGAAAAAGTAAAGGTGTGAGCTGGGCACAGTGGCACATGCCTGTAATCCCAGCAGCCAGGGAGGCTGAGGCAGGAGGATCATGAGTTCAAAGCCAGCCTCAGCAAAAGTGAAGCACTAAGCAATTCAGTGAGACCCTGTCTCTAAATAAAATACAAAATAGGGCTGGCGATGTGGCTTAGTTGTTGAGTGCCCCTGACTACAATCCCCAGTACCAAAAAAAAAAAAAAAAAAAAAAAAAACGGAAAGGTTTTCATTTTCAGTTTTGAATATAGCCTATTTGTTCCCATTTGGGGTGAAAATTGTGCATGTGAAGTTGGGTGGCTTACAAGTGAGCTAGGAAAAGGAATCTTACTCTATGACGAACCATCAACAGATACACTGATGACAGAATTTAAGTACCCTTTAAAGGTGTGTGTGTGTGTGTGTGTGTGTGTGTGTGTGTGTGTGTAAAGATGTGTTGGACCTCCTGATGCCAGTTCTAACATTCTGTTGACTCTCAGATCTGTATCTCTGACCTAACTCTTTTCTTCTTTTGCACTTTTAAATCTCTTAATGGTAACAGGGCAACTGTCCTCGGAAAACCAGTTTCCAATTCAAAGCAAGTATGCTGAAATTCAAGAAATTATTTTCTGTCCTTGTCTCCCTCCTCAATTCTGTTGTTGTCTTGAGATTGACTTTGAAGTTTTTTTCCTTATTGTTCATGTCAACTGGGTTACCCATTCAATCCCCAAAGCACTTTCTTTACAGCCTCAGGACACTGCAGCAATTCCTACAGCCTAGGCAGGGAGAGATGTCATCTTCTCACCTATATTTTTGCCCACTTTACTCTTTCCTAAAGCATCCTGGAGTAGTTGCTTGATGTTGAAAACTGGCAAGAGCCCTGGTTAGGAATTAGGGGATTATAGTCCCTGGTTGAGCCTCCTGAACTATTAACTTCCTTCCAGCTCTCACATCCTGTGCTTCCAGAGGTCTGCATTAGAACCCCTATCCTGGCTCCTGGGGTTCTGGGACAGTTGCTGTCCAGCTGTTATCTATATTTTCCTTCCCTCTCCTTGGGCATATGCTTCCCATGTAATAATCCTGCAAGCCTAGATGTAACTGAATATTTCAAATTCTCTTTAATTTATGAAAGGTTAGCATGATGTTGTGGTTAAAATAAACTCAAGTCAGTCTACCTGGTTTTGAATCCAGCTTCACCACTTATCACTTACCACACGACCTTGGACAAGTCATTAAACCTCCATGAATCCCAGTTTCCTGATCTATCAAAAGAAACAACCCTATTTACATAAGGTTATGAGGACTCCATGGGATGATCAGAGCAGACTTTAAAGTGAAGCCTAGGGCTGAACAGATTCTGAAGATTAAGATGAAATATCCTCTCATTTTCATATCATAGATGAATCAGTAAAGTATACAGAAACATGCAGTTCACAAGTGACTCATAGTATTATCTTTTTTCTTTTTGTAGTATTGGGGATCGAACCCAGGGCCTCCTGCATGCTAGGCAAGTGCTCTACCACTAATCTACATCCCTACCCCCCTTTTAAAAAATAACATTAGTTACAGCACCTGTCTTCACAGTTATGCCTGATAGGAACCCACGCTTTTATCACATCATAAAAAAACTTACACATGCTTATCTTATCTTCATCATAACAATGTCTACTCCTAAGAGTGGAACATCTCTTTCTTAATAGCTGTGTATACATACAGTGTCAAAAAGGCCAGTGGATTTAGTGATATAGTAAATGACATTTAGAAAAATGAAAAAAAAAATCTTGGGCCTATCTAAAAAGGCAGTTTTCAGAAATCTTAGTTGTATGCATTGAAATAAACATTTAAAAAATGTTAAACTGTAGCATTATTGTAAGTTTCAAATGCTAAGTCTCTTTTTTCCTCCCTAGTAAGAGGCCTGCGGTTTGTTAGGCTTGAGTCATACTTGACATACCCATATTTTGAACAATCTTTTTATTGTTGTTTTTGAGACAGGGTCTTGCTAAGTTGCCCAAGCTGGCCTCTAACTTTGATCCTCTTTTCTCAGCCTCCTGAGTAGCTGGGATAACAGGTGCAGGTCATTGCTCTCTACTTTTTTGTGGATTCATAGCAATCCTAAATTATTTAGCTAATAGTGTTTAATGAATATATGACACTAAACTTGATGATATATAATATTAAATCGCTCCTATATTATGGAGGTTAAACTCCAGAAGGGATTATCTGGATATGTCATCGAAAAATCAAGTAGGTTGATCCGAATAGCATACTCACCCTATGTTTACCATGTAAGAAGTATGTACAATTATTTCCAGTAGAAAATATCACACTGAAGTGATATATTGATGAAGGAAAAAGTTGAGATTAGCACACAATGTATATTGATCACAGAATTGCTTTGTTTTAAAGGTCAAAGTTGATTATTCAGAAAGATACTCTGGCTGTTTCTCTGTTTTTGGTCTTCATAAAACCCTAAAATAGAAAGTTTGTCACTAACCCCACCCCACCCCTACTCCTTTCTCTCTACCTTGTAGTTTCAGTTAATTCTTTGTCCTGTGCTGGATTCTTTTTTTTTTTTTTTAATATTTATTTTGGTTGTAGATGGATACAATACCTTCATTTTATGTATTTATTTTTATGTGGATCGAACCCAGTGCCTCACACGTGCTAGGCAAGTGTTCTACCACTGAGCCACAACCCCAGCCCTCTGCTGGATTCTTCTGGCCATGCCCTTCCTTTCCCCACCCACTCCTGACATCCTGCCACTCCAGGGTCCGGAATAAACTAAATGCAGCTTCACCACAGGTAACAAGCTGTTAGGTCCACAACAACCACCCAAAGAAACAAAATAGCAAAACCCCTCCAAGCCTCTGGAACTCACCTTTTGTTTTCCCAGCAGTGGGTATTCCGGGTTTGCCTGACATGCATTTTTCCAAATCCAACAATTTGGATTCCATATTTAAATATTATTGTCTTGACCGTGAAGATTCATGTTTGTGACTAGTCCTTTGAAAGAATGTCCAGATCTCTGATCTGTTCATGAGAAGAATCTAGCCAGTGAACTGAGCAAGTTGAAAACCAAAACACATATGTGAATAATTAGTAGCCAATGATTTGGGGACAGTAAATCACAAATTTGATTAAACTGTGTCCTTAGAAAAGAAACAGAAATATTAGGGACTTAAGACTGTTGTAAATCGTGAGCAACTGTACATGGAACTCTTTCCTTGCAAATGTTGATATTTCTGCCCACAAATAAATGTCAGAGAAAAAAATACAGATATTATAAGTTGTTAATAGTAAAACACCAGAGATTTTTTTTGAAAGTGTTGCGATGATAATTAAAGAAAATAATTAAAGACTGATATCCTAATTCACATTCTTTACAGTAATTTTATTATCCTTTCTTTTTTGCCATGTTTCTAATTCCATGCATCAACTTCCATGGAGACATAACCCATGCAAGCTAAAGTGATTTTCCCTAAATGAAGAGAACACAATTGAGTCCTCTCTCCTATCTAGGTTCAGGATTTTTTCTTTCTTTCTTTTTTTTTTTTTTTTTTTTGCCAAACCATTTTGTTTGGGGAGCAAAAACTCCAAACCAGAAACAATAAGAATATAAAGAGCTAGGCCTTGGTTCCCTAATTCCAAGGAAAAGATCAGGGAATGTCTCCCCCAGGGTCTTAAGGCTTGTGAAACTTAAAATAACCGCTGCCTATGGACCCAAGCATCCATTGCCTCTTGTGACTGTTCAAATGAGGTCATTTTAAAAGTTATAGCTACAAAGATAGGCATAGGGTGTCCTTAGGAAATGTGAAATGAAGTTGAGCTGGAATCCACGCTGGGATTCTGTGTTTTCTTTGGGAGAGGACAGTGAGACCAGGTGACAGGCCACACAGGCAGGTGGGGGGAAAAAAAAAGAAGAGAAGTATTAGCTGTTCTGATAAAGAATCCCTAAGAACACAGGCTGACAGGACAAATGTCACCTGCTAAACAAAAACATCAGCCACTTCCAGAGATGTAAAGGGAGACACATGCAGATAAGTGCTTTGACTTCAGTGAATTCTCACTTAATACTTAAAAAATATAATTTTGGAAAAAAAGATTCCTGTACCCCCTCCTCCATTCTCTCTGTGCTGCTCTAAAAGCTAGCATACCTGAAAACAGAAATAGATCCCGGCAGTCGACAATGGGTTAATTAGACAAATCTGCTTTAACGCACATGCTTTTACGTCTGTAAAAGTGGTTCAATGTACAACTTGAAGAGAGGAGAGAGAAGAATAAAAGAGACCCCAGACTTCCATTTTCTTCCTTCAGATAAACGTCTTTAACACCCACGAATTACAAGGGAAGTTTTAGGCAGCTTTAAGCAAGCCTCAGAGAATTATTCACTAATAGATCCAAAATGTACATCTTACTGCCTTCAACTTCCCAATTACATTTTTAATTACTGTCAAAGTACCTTCTTCAGAGCAAAATGTCATCGTGTGAAAAATCTCCCGTTTCCTCTTGGTTCTGCCTTGTTCAGAAAACTTTTTCTACATTTCATTTCATTCTGAATCCGATTTCCATCGGTTGAAAATTTTGAACGTGTCCGACGACACAGTATTTCCCTCTTAGAAAACCTGAGACAATGACGGGAATTCATAGTAAGTTTCCCCATTCAACCAGACATTTCTTGAGGGAATTGCAAAGGCTCTGTGTAGAAACAGTTAATATGTATATATCTCTCTGAAATTGGCAAATGCCTTTTATTTCCTCTAATATTCTAACCAGAGATCTGTGGCTCATTTTTTTTTTCTGTCCATAGGCTCAAAAAAAAAAAAAAAAAAAAAGACTGTATTCGCTAATTATACACCCTGAAAAGAATTTGGTTCAGTGTAAGATGATCCTAGTGATATGCTAATCCCTTTTTCTGCTTGGTGCTGCCTGAAGCTTCTGTCTAACATTTTTTTCAACTGTATGACAATAAAAGTTCTGGCAACAAAAGAAATAAATGGGCAGCTAAAGAAGGTATAGCTAAACACATGGCAGGCCGGTTCTCCCCTCTCCTTCTGGCTGCTCTTTTGTAGACTCCACTTTGGTATCCTCAAGTCAATAGCCGAAATCCAGCCACCTTAGCAACTTAGTATGACACCCAAGCCCTCTCTCTTTACATTCATGAATAGTCAGCACCCAGCAGACAAAATAGAACTAATCTTTTTTGACAGAATTGTTCAATTTTAGAGGAAAAGCTTTTGAGTCTTCCACACATTTGCAGAATATGAGACAACAATGGCCGCAATCAAATTTTAAAAACAACAGTGGCCAACAGGGCTGGAAAAAAGTCTCTTTGAATTAAATAGCACATTCAGTCAGTCCCAGTGGTCATAAACTTGGGGCAAACATTAATTTCAATATGTGAAAGAGGGAGATAAACAAACGGGGAGGATATCCCAGAGCCCTGTTCCGGGCTTCAAGAGTAATTCCTTCTGCTATGATACATACATTATTTTTTTCTATTTTCTTTCTTTCTTTTTTCTTTTATTTTTTCTCTTTTTTCCTTTTTCTTTTTTTTCTTTCTCTCGCTCTCTCTTTCTTTTTTCTTTTCTTCTCTTTTTTTTTTTTTGCATAGACTGATACAAATATTTATTTCCTCTCAAAAAATGATTTTCTTTGGGGGGTCCAAGGAGACTGTGTAAAATGATTTTTTTTTTTAATTCAGCTGCCTTTTGTAGTCATTTGAAAGCAATTTTACCATTTAGAAATCCTGTAATGTATCAGCCACTTACAAGTCTAACATGGACTAAAAATGATTCTTCTCTCCAATCCCTACCCCCTCCCCTCAATTTAATACAAGGCATCTCTATACCTTTGGAGACAATATGAACGAGAAGAAAAATCTACCCAGTTCATGGCAAAAACAGAAGTTAGCAACATGGTCCATGCAGCTGCAACACTGCATTTAAAATTCAGTTTCCTCATAGGAAGAGGGCTAATCCTGCCCCCGTAATTCCCTACAGCCAAAATGTGCCCCCTCCCCGCGTGACAGTGCAATGCAAAGACACTAGCACGCTTATCTTGCCTAACCAGATGGCCGACTTGGATCAATGCACACACGCCACGATCAATGGGAGAGATAAAGAATTAGGAAAACAGTGGTACATGCTCCCAGAAAGCTTGTACACTGCATAATTATTTTATGATTCTACACATGGCTACATGTGATACTGAAGTCGAGAAGGAAAGGATAATTAGAGTGCCGGGAAGAATTTTGTAGTAGACTACACTTTGTCTGTCAGCACTTCCCACTCCAGCAAACTCACTGCCCTTATCTGAAAGTGAATTTAGAAAACATGAGCAAAAATGTCAGGGAAGGTATTTCCATTTTTTTGCCAGGTCCTGTCTCATCCCAAAGTTCGGTTCAAGGCTGGAGGAGGCTGGCTGGGATTTGGATACGCCTCTCGTCATTAGCTACCCCTAGCTGCCCAGCCAAGGAAACCCCACCAGATAATGTTTGTCTGTGATGCAGACTGTAACCAGGAAGAATTCGGTCTCCGAGTGATTCAGTCAAGTTCATTCAGTAAAAGAGAGCAGGACGAAGCCTTCCTTTAATTTCTGTTTCTGATTGGCCAACCAAAGCAGTGTTTTTTTGAGCAGGTTTGTTACACACTTCACACTAAGGAAAAAAAAGATATGGACCTACATTCCCGTTTCCCATCCAGGTTATAAAAGAAAGTATACAAATGTGAAGCTGGCGCATGGCTGCTTTATTCTGAATCCAGACCAAGATCATAAACCAGAACAATAAAATGCTGCGATCCACCACTATGGTAATGTGTTCATCAGAAAGACAAAATGTTCCTTTGGCTCCTAATAAGTGGTGGGCACTTAATGAATGATTATATTATTATTGATAATAATAATAATAATGATCCTGTACTGTTCCAAAATTTTGTTCTTTTATCACCTTCTGTTAGATGCAAACACAAGTAGAATTAGGTTCTCCCTTGGATTTGAGACTCAGCCTGCATGCTAATTAAAACATTCAATGAACTTTTGCACCATTTTTTATGTAAAGAGTGATGGGAGCTGGTATCTGGAATTAGACACAGTTCTCCACCACTGTCAACCTCAAACACCCTGTGAATGAGCTGGCCATTTTAAGGAATCTTCTACACTCTAAATAGAGTGAATATTCAGCATCTCAATTATTAAAATTACTATTAATTCCTGAGGAACAATAAAATCTAGTCTGGGTAAAAATTCAGATGGGAGGGGAAAAAAAAGGAATATTGAAAATAGTGAAAAGCCATAGTCACCCTCGTTGTAAGTTATTTTTGTAGGGATAAATATGAAGCTCTGGATTTTTACGTTTTCTCCAGTCATCCTCTGAGATGTTCTCTGTGAAGTTATCTTGTTATCCCTGCCCTATTACATATCTCTCCTCAGCCTTAGCACAAAATGAATAGCTATTTATCACCGACATTTAGAATGGCTACCCATAATCAGATTTGGAGAGAGATCCTGGTTTGAGGATATGATGTATATTTCCATATCTATTTTTAGTTCAAACCCTTTAAAAAGCAGGGCTATCATTTTACTATTTAGGGCTTATTTCCCTTTTCTCTGAGATAAGATAAACATGTTTTTTTCTGGCAGTATGACGGATTCGTTGAGGGTTCCTCTTGCTGTAAAAACTGATTTTGTGTGGACCATACTTGACATCATGCAGCGGAGCTTGAAGGAAGAAAGGAAAAGCTTTCGATGTTGGCAAAGGGGAGAAATCTTTTGAGTAGACAGTGTGCAAAGTTTCTCTGAGGGCAGGACCGAGATGGGCTCAACTATGGGACTGAGGCCAGGTGAGGCCCCTGGACACCTGGAAGGAATCTGGTAGGCTCTCAGCTCAGTGGAATCCTGGCTCCCTGTGAAAGCAAGCCCAGTCCCACCAGGAGTGAACCATCATCAGGTTAGACGCCCACGTTTTCAGCGATTAAGATGAATGAAATGTAAGCTTACAGTCAGAGATCACCAATCACACAGGAAATAATCCTCTCTATAAGTGAAAGGCAGTAAAGAGGAATAAACAATAGACTTAGATCTTCTGGGTTGAAATGATCAGAATTTATCAGATACAGAATACAAAATAAATATATAAAAAAATCATTTAAAATTAAATATATATTTCACTTAAATGTGTTCACAATGAAAGACTATAAAAAATGGCAAGACAGGTTTTGCAAAGGAACCAGTAGTACTCTTTTTTTTCCCAACATATTGAGCAATAATTCACATACAATCCATTGCACCCATCTTGAATGTATAATTCAATGAGTTTTGACAATTGGTTATGCCTGAAAAGCATTACCACTAGCAACACCAGGCATTGCTCTCGATCTATATTGTTACCTGGTGCCCCTTTGCAGTTGATCTCTCCCTCTCCCACAGGTTTTAAGAAAACACGATTTGGTTAGTGTCACTATTACATACTTCACATTTTCTAGAATTGTAGTAATATAATCATATATTATGCATATTTTTGGATGTGCCTCTTTGATTCAGCATAGTGATTTTCAGGTTCATCCACTTTATTGTATGTATCAGTAGCTTGTTTCTCTTTATTAGTTATACCAATTTTTGTTTATTTATTCCCCAATTTGGATTATTTCCAGTTTGAGGATATTGTGAATAAAGATCAATAAACAGGTATGCAGAAGTCTTTATGTCGGCATATGTTGTTGTTGTTGTTGTTGTTATTATTATTATTATTATTATTTCGGTACCAGGGATACTAGGGATTGAACCCAAGGGAGCTTAACCATTGAGCCACATTCCTAGTCCCCCTTTTCATGTTTTATTTAGAGACAGGTTCTCACTAAGTTGCTTAGGGCCTCACTAAGTTGCTGAGGCTGGCTGTGAATTTGCGATCCTCCTGCTTCAACCTACCCAGTCTCTGGAATTACAGGTGAGTACCACTGCGCCCAGCTCATTGGGGTTTTAATTTGTATTTCTCAGGGATGATGTGCTTATGTACCATTCTTATATCTTATTTTGTGAGATGTTTGTTTAAATCTTTTGTGCATTTAAAAGATTGTTGTTTGGGGGCTGGGGTTATAGCTCAGTGGTAGAGCACTTGCCTCTCACATGTGAGGCACTGGGTTCGGTTCTCAGCACCACATAAAAAATAAATAAATAAAATATTTAAAAAAATTGTTGTTTTATTGATTTGCAAGAGTTCTTTTTATTCCCTGGATATGTATTTTGCTATATATAGCATCTTTTCCCAGTCTGTGGTTTGGCTTATTGTTTACCTAATGGTGTATTTTGAAGAACAAGTTTAGAATTTGGAAAAATTGCTGGGCGCAGTGTGCTCGGGAGGGTGAGACAGGAGGATCGCTAGTTCAAAGCCAGCCTCAACAAAAGCAAGGTGCTAAGCAACTCAATGAGACCCCGTCTCTAAATAAAATACAAAATAAGGCTGGGATTGTGGCTCAGTGGTTGAGTGCCCCTGAGTTCATTCCTTGATGCCAAAAATAAAATAAAATAAACAATAGACTTAGATCTTCTAGGTTGAAATGATCAGAATTTATCAGATACAGACTTATCAACTCTTTTATAACTTGTGCCTTTTTTGGGGCTTATGAAAGAAATACTTGTCTATTCCAAGTTTGCAAAGATTTCTTTTTTCCTCCTACATTTTGTTTTAGAAGTTTTATCTTTTACATTTAGGTATGTGATCCATTTTGTACTAAGTTTAGTGTACAGAATAAGTAAAATTTTTACCATTCCAGGCACTATGGTGCACACTTGTAATTCCAGCTAAATGGGATGCTGAGACAGAAGGATCATAAGTTCAAGCCCAGCCTGGACTTTGAGAACCTGTCTCAAAGTAAAAAAAAAAATTTTTAAAGGCTGGGGATGTAGATTAGTGGTATAGCACCCCGAGGTTCAGCCCCTAATACCACACACATATACAAAATTCATTTATTTTTTTCTCTTATAGGTCACCAATTGTTATAGCACCATTTATTGAAAAGATTTTTCTTTCCTTATTGGATTTTCCTGCACCTTAGTTGAGACATCAATTAATTACATGTATATATATATGTGTGTGTGTGTGTGTGTGTGTGTGTGTGTGTGTGTTTATTTCTGACTATATTCTGTTCTTTTTTTATTAGTTGACTTTTAAAAAAATTATTTACAAATATATATATATATATTTTTAGTTGTAGTTGAACACAATATCTTTAATTAATTTATTTATTTTTATGTGGTACTGAGGAGCGAAGCCAGGGCCTTTCCTGTGCTAGGCAAGCACTCAATTGCTGAGCCACAACCCCAGCTTTGATCATTAGTTGATTTTTATAATTTTACAATAAGTAGAAATCAGGCAGTGATATCCTCCCTTTTTTTTTTTTTAATAGAGTAGGTTAGGGGCTGGGATGGTGGCTCAGCAGTTGAGTGCTCGTCTAGCACGTGCAAGGCCCTGGGTTTGATCCTGAGCACCACATAAAAATAAATAAATAAAATAAAGATATTGTGCCCAACTACAACTTAAAAATAAATATTAAAAAAATAGTGTAGGCTATTACATTTTAATTTTTCTTATGCACTTTAAGATTAGCTTGGCAATTTCTATAAGATTGTCTACTAGGATTTTGATTGGCCTTGTTTTGAGCCTATAAATCAATTTGGGGATAATTGATGTCCTAACAATACTATGTCTTTCAATTTGTAACCATGGTTCTCAAGTATTTTATGGTTTGGGACTCTAGTTTATATGGAATTGACTTTTACAATTTAATTTTATGGTTGTTTGTGACTAATTATTAATATATAATTGACTTTGCCATATTTAATAATCATCTTTCTAAATTTACTTATTAGTTCTAATAGTTATGTTTTACATCCTTCAGAATTTCTTAAATTATCATGTATTCAATAAATAAGAAATTTATATTTTCTTAATATTTGTGACTTTTATATATTTGTCTTGCCTTATTGCAATGGCTAAGACCCCAGTACAATATTGGACAAGAGTGGTAAAAGCAGGCATCTTCACAATGTTCTCACTCTTAGGTCAAAAGCATTCCATTTCTTAACAATAAGTATTTTAGCTGGAGACTTTCCATGGATAAACTTTGTCAGATTGAAGAATTTCTCTTTTTCTAATTTGCTGGCAGTTTTTAAAAACATATATTATTGTTGAATCATGTTAAAGCTTTGGTGTCCTGTTATGTTGGTGCATGCCTATAATCCCAGTGGCTCTGGAGGCTGAGGCAGAAGAATCATGAGTTCAACAATTTAGGGAGGCCCTAAACAACTCAGTGTTACCATGTCTCTAAATAAAATATAAAAAAGGAGATGAGGATGTAGCTCAGTAAAATGTTGAGTGACCCTGAGTTTAATTCCCAGTACCCCCTACCCCACCAAAAAAAAAAGCTTTTGTGACTATGAAAATTACTTTATGTTTTTTCTCCTATCATACTAATATGGTGATTGTATTCATATGACTGATTTTGTACATTTAAACTACCTTGCTTTTCCTGGGGTAAACCTTTCTTAGTCATAATGTATTAATTTTTAAAATAAATTGTTGAATATCATTTATTAATATTTTGTTTAAAAATGTATTCTATGCTTATGAGGAATATTAATATCTTATTTTCCTTTTTTGTAATGTATGTTTCTGGTAGCAGAGATAGGATCATTGCATAACAGTGTACCTATCTATTAGCTCATTAATTTTAGTTTCTTGTCATATTTTATTGTTCTTCATAGCACTGATCAATATCAAATGTATATATTCACTTGTTAATTTGCTTATGGTCTGTCCTCCTCTCTAGCATATGACCATATGAAAAAGGTCTTTGCCCTTTTTTTTTCTTTTCTTGATTCTAAGCTAGGAAAGATTTGAGTAGATTTTCTCAAATGTCTAAGTTGTGGAGAAATGCCTTAGAGAAATAAGAGGACTGTCTTTCCAATTGAAATGAGACATGGAAAAGTTGTGTGCTCTGTGATAGCTAAGCTATGGAACCAACCTAGATGCCCTTCAACAGATGAATGGATTTTTAAATTTTTAAAAAATTGGCTTATATACACAATGTAATATTATTCAGCCATGAAGAAGAATGAAATTATGACATTTTTTGGTAAATGGGTGGAACTGGAGACTATCATGCGAAGCAAAATAAGCCAGTCCCAAAAAACCAAAGGCTAAATGCCTCAGATATACGGAGGCAGGAGGAGGGAAGAATAGAAGTTCAGTGGATTAGACAAAGGAAAATAAAGGGAAGGGAGGGGGAATGAGAATGGGAAAGACAGTAGAATGAACTGGACATAACTCTCCTATGTTTATATATGAACACACGACCAGTGTATCTCCACATCATGTACGACCATAAGAATGGGGCCCTAATTAGAATAAGTTACACTCCATGTATGTACAAAATGTCAAAATGCACTCTACTGTCATGTATATCTAAAAAGAACAAATAAAAAAATTTAAAAAAAAAACCTTTATGGTAACGACTTAAGTTCTAATTTTGCGAGCATGGTGAAAAACCATTTACATTTTTATATGAAGACTAAAAAACTAAAGAATTAAAATTGTAAAAACACATTTGTATATTGAGTAATAGGGGTAAAATGCGTTATCAAAAAATAAAAATGTGAAGAAGAATGGGGCAGCCTCTGGAGTCAGGCTGCCCCTATTTCCATACTGGTACTACCATTTACTACATGACCTTAGGCAAGTTACCATGTCACTTTTTGCATCAGTTTTTTAATATGTAAACTAGAATAAGAACAGTACCTACCTTGGTGAGTTGTAAGAATCAGGTGAATTGAGGTGGGCATGGTGGTATACACCTGTAATCTGAGCTACTCAGGAGGCTGAGGCCGGAGAATCATGAGTTTGAGGACAGCCTGGGTATCGTTTCAAAATAAACAAACAAAAAGGACTGGAGATGTAGCTCAGCGCTAGAGCAACCCTTTGTTTAATTGATAGATGGGAAACATTAAAAAATGCTTGTTGACAAAGGAGGTGATGTGCATGTCCTTTGGGTGGCTAGGCATCTCAGCTGAATCCTTGGAACCAGAAGTGGGGCTTCCCTACATACTATGCTTTATTTTATTTTATTTTGGGGGGATACTAGGGATCGAATTCAGGGCCTCACACATGCTAGGCAAGTTCTCTACCACTGAGTGACATCCCCAGCCCCTTTATTTTTTTAAATTTTATTTTGAAACAGGGTTTCCCTAAGCTACCTAGGCTTCCCTCCATCCTCTTGCCTCATTCTCCAGAGAAGCTGGGATTATAGGCATGGCCACCATGCCTGGTAGCACATATTCTTTTGTTTCCTGCATGGCCAGTCTTATTTGCTTGATGACTGACTCTGTGCACACCTCAGCTCCAATCAGGAACAAAGTTTCTGTTGTAACTTCATGTCTGATATGATGTTATTTTACACAGTGCCTGACTGGGTTCTCCTCAATCCAGATGACATACTGTAAGAATATCAGAATGAAATATATCTGAAAAACACTATATAAGAGACTTTATATACACAGTTACTCATAATTAACTGAAATGTACAATGGTGTCATTTCAGTATGATTTCTCCTTTCCTAGTGGTTGACAGTAGACCTATAGCCATGGGTCCTGTTCCAGTGGGTTTTCTGGTTTTCACCTGTTTTATTCTTGTCTGTCTTCATCTAGATTATCCTTTTCTGAGGTCCCATACTGTCCCAGGTAAGCAGCTGACATTTTGTGGGGGACTTTGCCTGTAGCTGTCTAGAGGTTACAGGGACTTTATTTACTTCTTCTCTGAATCAGTATGTCCAATTGTAGTATAAAAATTGACTGCTCTGCCAAGCGCAGTGGCCCATGCCTGTAATCCCAGTAGCTAGGGAGGCTGAGTCAGGAGGATCGAGAGTTCAAAGCCAGCCTCAGCAACAGTGAGGTGCTTGACAACTCAGGGAGATTTTATCTCTAGATAAAATACAAAAAAAAAAAATAGGGCTGGGGTGTGCCTCAGTGGTTGAGTGCCCCTGAATTTAATCCTTGGTCCAAAAAAAAAAAAAGTACTGCCCTATTAGCAAAAACAAAAAACTGCGTTTCTGCTGCTTTTTTTCTGCTTTTGATGTTTCTTCACCCAATACATTCTATGTGAATGCTTTTTTTAGCTTCTCATCTCCAGGACTGCTGAGTAGGAATTTCTCTTCTTCAATGCAGGAAGCAACTTAGTAAGTCCATATCAAGTACAGCATTATGAAGAATATTCTGTCTTCCAGAAAGTTAAAACAAACCTATTAGGGTTTACATAGGGAAACCTGGTCCCCCGCAAGCTCCACTATTTATGTTAATGCAGGCTTGTTTGGAGGTGAGATGATTGGATTAGTACACCCAGGTTTGAATGGACTGACTGGTGGTGGTAACTGTAGACTGGGTGGGGTGGGTCACTGGGAATATGCCCTGGAAAGGTTCATCTTCCCTGTGGTCCCTTCACCTCTTTCTGTTTCTTGGATGCTTTGAATGGAGTAGTTTCCCTTTGCCACACCCTTCGATGTTCTGCCTCACCTTGGGCTTAGAGCAATGGACCCAGCTGAACATGGACAGAAATTGTGAGCCAAAATGAATTTTCCCTTTTCTAAGTTGTTCTTGTCATGTATTTTGGTCACAGTGATGCAAAACTAACTAACCCAAAACTTTACTATGGTTTTCCATTTTGTACTTCAAAGTATCCCCTTGGATGAAACCATAGAACGAAGGTCAAAGATACCAGCAGAAACGTGCCACCTACTTATTAATGCTTTAATAAGGCTGTGTTACATTAGTATAAAAATGTCTAGGTAGAATTTATAAAAACTTAAGTCACTCAGTTTTTATTCTCATTATATCTATGAAGCAGACCCATTAGTTTTAACTAGGTTTAGGATTCTGGAGTATCCCATTCTGGGTAACTAAGATGGTCCTGACTTATCTAGTTCTTTTGAACTCCCTGCACATTTATCACTACCTTCTGGAAAACACCCAGTCTTCAAACCACCCTTGAAGATAGGGTCCACCAAAGTTCAGTTCTTCTAAGTTTGGTCCTTAAATCTTTCCAATAGCTTCAGATCTCTGAGTGGAAGAATCCAAAGGGACTGATCTGTGGCCTGGGGTTGGTATCAACATCACACTGTAGATAAAAGGTAAAATAAAATACACATAAGAAGAAAGCAAGCTCTGAATCCCAAATGTGGGATGGGCCTTTAAGGTCTTGGAGTGATAATTGCTTATTTTATGAAGGCTTATCTTTTATTCAAAAGAACAATCACAGTAATGATGCACTTCTGGATGTACTAAAATGTTATTTCCTATAAAGACGAATGAAAACAAAAATCAAATGAGAAAAACAAAGAACAGCCTTTGTTTCACTAGTCTTGGTCTCATTGCCTTGTATCTTGAAGTACTTGTACCAGACTTATCGACTGTTACCTTTCCTGGCATTGTCCCTGATTGGAGGTCATGCATTCCATGAATCTATCTCATGGCTACAGCTGATGACCAAATTCCCTGTTAGTCAAATTATTTCCAAGAGACACACAAAAAAAATTGTCGGAGCTGAAATTTGTGTGGACATAGTGGTGTCCGTGTCTTGCCATGCATAAGAAGGGCTCATGCTGCAAAGCCAGTCAATGTGGAGAAGCAGGCAAAGGGAGAAGATGCCAGAAAGAAGGGAAGAGCTCCCATAGCCCAGACTGAACAGACTTTCTCTCCTGGGGATAGTCAGTAACTACAATACCACACTCAGCTTTGTTTCTTATCATTGAGTTGTAGGAGAAACTGGACCTTTACGATAAACTGTCTTTTACGTGGAAGAGTGGTTTAATGTTACCTGCAAACCACAGGGCTCTGAAAACAGCATCTCTTTGGGTGCCTGACAGTAAGCTCAATCTCATTCAACTCTACAGATAGCCCAGAAGAACACCAGGCCCCAGGAGGGACTCAGCAAATTGGTTGACACTCACATTTTACCTTCAATCCTTCTAAGTGCTTTCAACCATACAATTTCACTCACCTTAGAGTCACTTTTGTCTTGTTGATTTTCTTTAACTATAGAAAAACAAAGTTCCAGAAGTCCACCAATCTTAGAAGTAAGAATTACTGGCCACAGTGTGATCTGAGGACATCAGGAAGGCCACCTGTTTGCACATCTCTCTTCCTTATCTCGCTAATCTCTGAAATAGTATTAGAATTATTCCTGAAGTCATTTTGGTCTTCCAAGTTGTTATCTAAAATACAAATAGGTAGGCCAGTATTTCCTAAGATGTGATCCATTAAAAGTCTCATCTCTGAAGATATCCATGGGAAAAAAAAATAAAGAGAGGGAGACAAATAAGATACTCAGCAAATTGTATTTCCATCTTGGAGGTTGACAGGACTCTGCAGCATGCCAAAGGCTCTGAGAAGTCCTGCAGTAAAGAAATCTCTTTATGCTAATTTTGGTGGAAGTAAGAATGACACAGTCATTAAAGATACTGGCTTAGAATTGTGACTGCCCCCCCACCCACCATTTTTTTTTTTTTACTTAAAAGTGGGGATAATAGTAAGTTGTGTCTCAAAGTGTTACTGTGAGAATTATATAAGATAATGAATAAAATTCATCTGATCAGCACAGAGAAGAACTTCCAAGTATAGCTGTTTTTATTATTAATGTAGCATTTTCTAAACTTATTGGCCAGTGTCTGTTGAACACAAATCACTTATTGACACTGCTCAGATTACTTACTTTGGGAGGAAGAAAGCTGCTTAAGACAGTAAGGAAGCAAGAACCACTAAAATTTAAGAGCAAAATGGACAAAGGCGACTTTGCTCATGTTATAATTATGTTTAATTAGGTGATCATAAATTTAGGTATAGCCATCTCTCCAATCCAACTTGTAACTGGACCCTGTTCATAACTATGATAGTCAGCGTTTAGCCAGCCCTGTGTGTAAGAATCATTCTAAATGCTCCTAAGTGCACTATTTCACCTAACCTTCAAAATGATCTTTCAGGAGAAGATGCATGTATAATCTCATCTTTATTGGTAAGAAATCTGAAGTTTAGAGACATTAGGTAACTGGCCCAAAGAAGTGGCCAAGGCAGGCTTTAAGCCTATATCTGGCTGATGCAAGGACCTCACTCCTGGCTACCACACCCCATGGGATCAGATAGGGGTGACTTAATTTACTGAAAACCCAATGTGCCTGGAGAGCCATCAATGTCACAAATAATTCATGTAATACTTCTTCTACTAAAAAGTTGACCATGCTCCCATTCTACAAAGAGATCAATATGACCCTCAGGCAGAGTTGGCTTCATGGAACCTGCGTTTAGAGGGGTCCTGTGTTTGTTTAGTGCTCTACTGTTGCCTTCTTGAAATATTTAAGCATCTTTGAAGAAGGGGATCCATATTTTTTTTTTCAAAATATGGGCATTGACCGCTGCACACTGATGGTCAGTCAGTGCTGCCCTCAAATATCTTCCCTTCTTTTTGTGAGTCTGAAGATTGTAGAATTCATGCTAGAGTGAGGGGGCCACTCCTTTCTATGAGGGCAGCATTAATGGCATCATATTTTCAGGATCCTAGAAATAGAAGCCCACAAATTAATATTTGCAAGTATTACCTAGTGACAGGACAGTGTTAGAAAATGAATTAAATAGTAATAGAGTTGGAGTAGGAAATAAAAACATGCATTTGTACTGCATCATAGCATTACTTTTTTTTGTGTGTGTGTACCAGGATTGAACCCAGGGGCACTTAACCACTGAACTACATCCCCGTTTTATATATATGAATATATAAACATGTGTGTGTGTGTGTGTGAGTGTGTGTGTGTGTGTATGAAAGGGGCTCCCTAAATTGCTGAGGCTGGCTTTGAACTCGCGATTCTCCTGCCCCAGGTTTTCGGGCTGCTGGGGTTACAGGCGTGTACCACCACACCCAGGGAAACTTGCTGTCTTTCCTTTTAAGTGTTCATGACAACCGCAGCATCGATCTCACTATCAGAGGATAAATACCCTGAGACATATCACACCTGGATACCACCACTCTGCACAGTAGAGTCCAGAGAAATATACCAACTAGATAATAAAGTAAATGCTTATAGCCATACTATGGTTAAGATGCTGGCTTAATTTAATATGTCTTGTCAAGTAAGAAATTGCCATTGAGTTCATTTAATGTGGGTAGGGGTACAGCACTTAATTACCATCAAACTTTGGGACAAAACACCAAGAATACCTCTAAGGAGGAGAAATTGTCAGGGGACTTTCCCCTTGTCTGTCCACATATTGGTTCTTTGCACCTATCCTTTCTTCTTGCCATAGGAAGGTTCTCTGCAAGTGACAGGGGAAACGGCTGCTGCCTACCCAAGGTTTGCATCCTTGCAGTTTGCAATCCAAAGGAAAGCGCCTCCTCACAGCAAATCATATTGAAAGGCTCGGACTGGCTCTACTTGGGAGAGATATTTATTTGTTAGACCAATCATTGTGAACAAAGGGATAGGAATCCTGTGATTGCTCAAATGTGTCACATGCCCACTTATGAAGCCAGAAGTAGGTAGCACACTGATTGAAAAAGCCACAAGAGGGTTGCCTCATTTCTTTTTATTTTGCTGTTTATCTGACATTCAAATTTAGCTGGAGGTGGGCTGGGGTTTTAGTGCAGTGGTAGAGAGCTTGCCTAGCACATGTGAGGCCCTGGGTTTAATCCTCAGCACCACATAAAAAATAAATAAATAAAATGAACATAAAATAACAAAAGTTACCTCATTTAAAAAAAATTTAGCTGGGTATTTGGTATCTTATCTGATAAACCTGCCCCCAGAATCACAGGGGTCGGAATGGAGCGATTTCTGATAGAACCAGTGGTTGTGAACCAACAACATCAACAACAACAAAAAAGAGACAGACACCAGCTCAGTGCTATTGGCTTCATATTCAGGCCCCAAAGTCTGTATGAATCTCAGTTTAAAATTCCAGGGGGAAATGAGTTTCTTCTTGCTGAGCTCTAATCCCATTTTCAGAGTCTACCCGTTTACCTGTGACATGACATCACCTCTTGATGCTCTAAATTGATTACTTTTGCCATCATTGATTTCTGTGTCCAAAAGCTATTGAAATTTTACTAAAAACTTTAAATTAATTTTTCTAGTCAAACGAACACTCATGAATCTAGACAGATTACAAATGCTTAGGCCATTTATGCATTGGGATTTACTATATTAAAAGTTCAATATAACATTTTTGTTTTAAATGGAACAAAAAGACTAGTCGTACTTTTCTTTCTTTCTCTTAACAAACCAGGGTATACTTTTTTAAAATGTTGAACAAGAAAAATAGATTTTGCTAAAGGCCTATACAGTCAAATCCTATTGCAGAAATTAATCTATTTAATTGAAAAATATTTAAGGGAACTTTAGCCATGGGCTCAGATATTGCAAACAATATCAGATAGAATTAAATTATTGTACAAAGGGAAATTTGGGTGGCCTCCTGCAATATATTGAAATGTAATTTATTCTTGGAAATCAGGCTTAAGAATTGTGACCTTGAGGTATATTTTAAAATGAAGATAAAAAATTTCTCTTTCTCCTTTTCTTAGTCTTCTGCAGTCCTCTTGCCCTCCCTCGGATCTTCATACTTGTGTAAGACATGATAAAAAATGTAGAAAAAATAATCTAGAATGGTGCTGTCCAATGGGAATATAATGTGAGTCAAATATGTAATTTAAAATTTTATAATAACTACATTTATAAAAGTAAGAAAGAGATGCTGGAGGAGTAGCTCAGCCATAGAGTGCTTGCCTAGCATCTATGAGGCCCTGGGTTCAAATTCTAGCATTGAAAAAAAAATATTTAAAAAATTAAAAGTAATAAAGAATAGGGCAAGCAATTTGAGCACTCTTTTTTATTTAACCTCTCATATCTAAACTGTCTTCATTTCGGCATGTCATGAATATAAAAATTATTGTGATATTTTATTCTTTTTTATACTCATAGCCCATCTCAATTTGGGCATTAACTTTTCATTGGAAATATTTGATCTGTAATGTAGATTTCCTAAAATTTACAGAGAAAAAAGATATTCACAGACTTACGTTGCTCTAAAAATATTGAATAACATCCCAATAACTAAATAGAGTATCAGCTTTTAAAGTGGAAATTAATTAAAGTTAAATAACATTAAAAAAAACCCAGTTCCTCAGTCATGATGGCCGCATTGACTCCCACAGGTGGGCTACTGGCCACTCTACTAGATAGCACAACACACAGGTCCCTCCGCTTCCTAGTGGAATTTCAAAAACTCATTCTAACTTTAACTGAAATGTATGGGAATGATTTCCTTGTGTTTATAAGGACTCTTACTGTTTCAGTGTTTAATTGTTACCATAACAAATCATTACAAACTAGTGCAGTTCATAAATGTATTAGTTCACAATTCTGCAAGTCAAAATCTGATACATTTCATTGGGTCATAGCTGAGGCATTGGCAGGGCTGTGTTCCTTGTGGAGGCTCCGAGGAGGGTCTTTTTCCTTTTCCCAGAGGCTGCCTGCATTAATTGTACCAAGGCCCCCTTCTCTGTCTCCAACATCCCTGTGACTCTTCTTCCACTGCCAAATCTCTTTCCTGCCATATTTTAATAGGTGTATGGTACAGTCTCATTATAGCTTCAATTTTCATTTCCCTGACCATGTGATAATTTGCTGTTTATCTTTTCTAGTGAAGCATCTGCTAAAACATTTTACCCATATTTAGAGCTTGTTTGTTTTCTTATGATTCAATTAGGAAAATTCTTGACTTGCAGTTATTACTCCTTTATGAGATATATGATTTGAAAATGCTTTCTCTGCCCACTTACCTGGTTTTTCCAATATCTTTTGAATATCTTTCAAAGAGCTGAATATTTATAGTTTGAAGTAAAATTTATCAACATGTTCTCTTTTGGAGGGTGCTTTCAATGTTAAATTTAACAAATCTAATGCCTAGTTAATGTTCTTCCAGAGGTTTGATCAAAAGGATCCTTTTGTTAATGCTTTACATGTGGTACAAGGAATGAAGCTTTTTTGTGTGTGCATGTGGACCTTCAAGTTGTCCACCATTTATTTTTAAGATTATTCTAAATTTAAACATTATTCACTGAATTTATCTGTGCCTTTACTGAAAATAAGTTGGTTCTATTTCTGAACTCTATTTTGTTCCATCTTTATGCTGATACCAACCTGTCTTGATTAACTTTAATAAAATCTTGAAATAAATTTAAGTCCTCCAATTTTGTTCTTTAAAATTAATCAGATTATTTTAGCTGCTGCTATTGAATTCTAGATCCTCTAGGTCAATTTCTGAAATAAAAAATGCTGTGGCATTTTGATTGGGTTTGAGTTGGTGTTTGGAACAAACTGACATCTTAATAATTTGTGTCTCTGAGCCATAAACATGATATTGCTGTAATATTTTAAAGATTTTGGTGTATAAGTTTTGCATGACTTTTGTCAGATTAACTCCCAAGTATTTATTTTTTTAACATTTTAAAAATTCTATTTTGATTGATTGTTGTTAGCATATGCAAATTTAACTGGTTTTAGTATATTGATCTCATATTCTTTAATCTTATTAAACTCACTCATCAATTTTAGTAAATTTTGTGGATTCCATTGCATATTCTGCATAAATAATCTATGAACAGAGACAGTTTATTATTTCCTCTTTACACCTGATACCTTTATTTTTTCTTGCTCAATTGCATTGGTGAGAACCTCTAGTATAATATTGAACAGAAGGTGTAAAAGCAGAAATATCTGCCTACTCTTGTCTTTTTTTCCTTAGTATTTGATTTTGGATCATTTTCATTGCATAAACTTCACATTCAGTATCTTTTCTTCTGCAATCTCTAATATGTTACTAATCTCCCCACCCCCACTGTATTGAAGAAGCTTACTGGGTGATTCTAACAAGCAGATAGGAAGCCCACAGAAAATAGGAAGGGGAAAGATCCTTCTCCCTAAACTAACCTGGCAGGTTCTCTTCAGTTTTTGTATTGGCAGACCCTAACATAAAATTAGCAAATAATGTAGAAATGTGGTTTTAAAAGTCTCAAATCCAGTACCACAAAGCAAAGTATAGAGGATGGATAAGGGTTGAGAAAAAAATAACTGGCATCAAATATGTGATATACTTAAACTGTGCCAGTTCAGTAAAACTGGAATTAGTTTCCCTTCTCCGCACAGTCCCAGGTTAGTAACTGTCAAAGAACGAAAAAGAAAGAAAAGGAAGGGAGGAAGGAAGGAAGGAAGGAAGAAAAGACTCTTAGTGGTGCAAGCAATTTGGAGGGCAAAGGTGAAACAGTGGCTCTGAAGGCTGGGGTGGGCAGACAGTGCTGTTGCGTGTCATATGGGTGGTGATCACCAATGTGCTGGTTAGCCAGGTTGGTAGAGTGGCAACTGGACCCACAGAGACTCCACATACTGCTGTTTTCTGTTTCAGTTTCTCTGATCTCTGGGTCAGGTGGTGAAGGCATAGCTTCAAGATAAAGTGCACCAGCTTGTCCTACAGGACATCTGCATCATTGAATCTGGAGGCTTGGAGGTGGTGGAGGAAAACATGGATTCTAGACCCTCCTCTTCGTTCCAGCTCAGCCTCATAGATTATAGCTTGTCCTTAGTTCTCTTATTTCACATCCATCTTTGCTTTTCAACTACTTGCCTTGGGCACTTGACATTCTGGCCCCAAAGAAATAACAGCATCATGGAGACTCCCACCACCTCCTATAATTTATAAGGTTACTAAATCCCTGGGGGTTTTTTTTGTTGTTGTTGTTTGTTTGTTTGTTTTGTGTGTGTGTGTGTGTGTGTGTGTGTGTGTGTGAGAGAGAGAGAGAGAGAGAGAGAGAGAGAGAGAGAGAGAGAGTTGGTGAGAGACAGAGAGAAAGAAGATATACATACCCTAGTGGTTCTGCTTTTCTTCTGATCAAACCCTTACAAAAGCAGTACAATAAAAAGGGCATTACAACATGTTTGGTATTAAAAAGCTGTTAGTCCTCTCCTAGGATTGAGGTCAACTATCTTAGGACACTCTTTGACCATTCCATATGGTCCCAACAGAAATGTCAATCATGATTCTCATCATCTCCAATTCTCTAGCTACAGTGATTGTTCATAAGGTGAATAAGTTAGCTATACCACCTTTTAATGAAATTGCATGTGTGAACATGAAGAAAGAGGATTTTCTTTCCTTTTTATCATAGGTTGCAAGTATATCTATGTGGGTTAGCCAAAGTCCTCTTTCTAGCCATTTGGAGTCAATCTATTTTGTTAGTTTCTCAGCAGAAGTGTACCAGAGTAACAGAAAAGAGGGAAAAACAAGCAAAACAGAGAGTTGGAGTGAGTGTGAGTGAGGCCCTGACACTTCACTTGAACTACTAAATCCTGCTGTGCTACTACTGTACTTCCAGTTCCATAAGCCAAAGTTCTCCCATTTTTCTTAGGCTATTTTGAACTGGGCTTTTGTCACTTGCAACAAATGATTTCTGACTAAAATATTCACAACCTCCTGTGAGCTGGGTAATTTTTTTTCATTTCGTAAACAAGGACTCAGTGGTCCAAAGAAGTTTAATGACCGATCCAGATTTTCAAATTTGTGATTTATAATGATGCACAATAAAACTTTTATTTACATTTGCAGACATTATAACCCCAGAAACAAATGCATTTTTACCTGGCAGCTGAAACAATTCTATTCCATAGACATAAAATTGCAAGTACTACCTTGATGAAGATCATTGTTTCTTATGATAGAAGAGAGTACCAACAAAAATAAAATATTACCTTCTTCAATTTTTAACATTTATAAATAATCATTGAAGTCAAGGATCAGCAAACCAGACTATAGGCCAAATCCAGCCCATCACCTATTTTTGTAAATAAAATTTTATTGGAACACAATCCTGCCCATTTATTTATGTATTGTCTATGGCTGCTTTTCATTACAATGGTATAATTGAGTAGCTGTCTGAATCCATATGCCTGGCATGAAAAATCTAAAATATTTACTATTTCACTCTACAAAAAGTTTGCTGAACTCTATCTAATCCAAGCCATTGCTGGAATTAATGTTTTTGTTCATTTAAAAATGATACCAGTAATGTGGTGCTTAGTACACCAGACAATGTATGTTCCTACAGTACACAATTCAATCCAGATTGTGGGTATACCAACACATTTCTCTCTCTTTTTTAAAAAATATTTTTATTAGTGCATCATAGTTATACATAATTTGGGGTTTATTTTGACATAGTCATGTAAGTGCTATTACCATCCAAGTTCTGTGGGGCTCTTAGGGTGACAGAAAGTTGTATGAGACAAAAGGGAGAAAATGAGAGAAAAGGAAGGATTCTTCTAATCAGCAACCAGATTCAATTGATTTTAAAAAGCTGTTTCTAGGGCTGGGGATGTGGCTCAAGCGGTAGCGCGCCAAGCGTACGGCCCGGGTTCGATCCTCAGCACCACATACAAACAAAGATGTTGTGTCCGCTGAAGAACTGGAAGAATAAATATTAAAATTCTCTCTCTGTCTCTCAAAAAAAAAAAAAAAAGCTGTTAAGCAGTGTTGGCAGAAGCAGTGGCTGTGTGGGTGATTGGTGGTAAAGGAGAGAAGCAAGAGTGTAAATAAGAAGAGAGAAATCTTCTTGTTTCCAGTTGCTTTTAGGCCTTATTTTAACTGGGCCATGTACTATAATGATGAGTGGTATCACTCAGATGCCTTGGTGGGTGTTCAAGTGGACTCCCGGTAGAAATTTTACCTAAAGGACACATAAAGCCAGTGAGCAGAAGAACTTGCCTTAATAATTCCAGAAGGTTCCTGCAAAATCAAATTCCCAGAGCTGACTCATAAACTGTTCAAATCTATCACTCAGGTAAACATGCTTTCTGCCATTAAATAGTATTCAGAAAAGAAACAAAACATCTAAGATATTCATCATAGTTTTATTTGATTTTATTTGAAAACTATTATAAATTGGACATTTCATTGGAAGTAAAGAATGCAAGTAATGGAGCAAATTCTTAGACCATTGTAAGAACACATATCATGTCTACACCTTGGATCTCATGGAAACATCTGACTCTCCTAGTGAACAAGACGTGTCTTACCCAAAGTCAGCATGTTGAGGTTCTTTTAATTTCTTTCTTGTGTTCACCAGATATCAAAAATCAAATACTACGGTGGTGATGAGGCAACAAGGCACCCCTGAGTATACAGGGTAAGCAACAGTAGATCTATGACCTTGGATTCTATTAATAATTATAGCTAACTTTTCTGAGAATTCCATGTGTCAACACTATATTAGGAAATTTGTATTGATTATGTAATGTCAGACTAGTGGAAAACCAAACTGAATGATATGTTGTTTGTAAGAAGAATCTCAAGATACAGATTTAAAGGATGGGAAGGCAACTTCAGGTGGGGAGGAGGGAAATTGTTTTTTAACCTTCATGTGTTACATTCGACATGACAATCCAGGAAGAAATTAGTTGTAATACATCTTGTAATCAGCAGAGAGATCTGGGTAAGAGATGGAGATTTATGTGTATTCAGAGGAGTAGAAGAAGATGATCAGGATACAGAGAAATATGGAGTGCATTTAAGGAGTGGCCAAAGACATGGGAGGCCAACTAGGAGATTATGGTGTCAATGAGGCTGATGGCAAGTACCATTTTAAGGATATGAATAATTTATAGTGACAATAAAGATCTCAGCTTATAAAGATGATGTAATTTGCTCATAAACCTCTCTACATCAAATAAACTGGCAACTGAGTATGGACAGCAAAAATGTTTAGAAATATAAGAACTTGATAAAATTATAGTTGCAATTTCAAAAACTTCTTTTTCTGAATTGGAAAAGCTCACTACACACACACACAAAGTAAGGACAGAGGGGAATTGAATAATATAAGCAATAAACTATATTCACAAAATCATGTGTCATTCACATCTTGCCAATACAGAGTGTGCATTTTTGTAAGGCTATAAAAAGTCCAAAACTTGAGCTCGGTGCAGTGGCACATGCCTGTAATCCCAGCAGCTCAGGATGCCAAGGCAGGAGGATCAGGAGTTCAAAGCCAGCCTCAGCAAAAGCAAGGTGCTAAGCAACTCAGTGAGACCCTGTCTTTAAATAAAATATAATGTAGGGCTGGGGATGTGGCTCAGTGGTTGAGTGCCTTTAAGCTCAATCCCTGGTACTCCCCCACAAAAAAGTTCAAACCTAGATACATTTGACTACAAAAAAAAAAAAAAAAAAGTTAAAATATAGAACATTTGCAGGCCATGAAAAAATTAGAAAAAAAGTAATAAATTGTTGACCTAAAACAACTTAATATGTTAGAAGTTAAGAAATATTCTCTTAAATAACCTTGGCATTAAGAGAAATTTAAAACTGAAATTACATGCTATGCTATCTTGAAAGTGGGTAGAGAAGACTATTTCCCATTAAGTATTTTATGTTAAAACTGTTCTATTTATATTCAGGGGAAAAAAGCGTAACCTAATTTCTCCATGTTTGAATAAAAACAAAAATAACTTAGACCATTCTTTGGGGTTGAATTTTTCTTCCCCCAACCCCAAATTCAAGTGTTGAAGTCCTAACCCCCAGCACCAGAATGCGACCATATTTGGAGATGGGACCTTTAAAGAAGTAATTAAGGTAAAGTGATCTCATATGGGTGGGTCCCAATCCAACATGGCTGTATACTTCTAAGAAGAGATTAGGACACCCACAACACAGAGACCAAGAAAGGATACCTTGAGGACACAGCAAGAAGGTGGCCGTATGCGAGTCAAGGACAGTGCTCAAAAGAAACCAAACCTGCTGACACCTTCCTCTGGGACTGCCAGCCTCCTAAACGATTAGAAAATCAATCACTGTGGTTTAAGGCACCCTGACAGAAGCATTTTGTTATTGAAGTCTTAGCAAACTAAGACTGACATATTAAGGATGAGTAAAAGAAAAACAAAATGAACCAAAGAAAGTCAGCACTAAGAATTAATAAAGAGTAAAATAAAATAAAATCAGTAAGATGGAAACACAAAATTAGAAGGGAAAACCCAAAAACTGATGCTATGAAAATGGCAATAAAATAAACTGCTATTAGTCGGAATTGAGAGAAAAAAGATAAAGAACATACAAGGTTCAGAATCAAAAGTAAGAGGCAGAAAATTAGAACCAAAAAAAAATGATAAAAATAATTATAAGAATATACTATATGAAATATTGTGGCAACACCTTGATAACTTAGAAGAAATGGACAATTTGCTAACAAAATAAGTAAAATTGACCCAAGAATAAATTAAAAATGTGAAAATAATGATTACATCAAAGGTTATAAAAGTGATTTTAATAAAATCCAGTCAATTATTCACCCTAGGGAAAAAAACAAAAAGATTTTACAAAACAGAAGGAATAGAGTCATAGTACATGGATGTGAATAAGGCTTATATAATCAAAATAATGCAATCAAATAATAAAAGTTACAATGTAATTACATTGGCAGAACAGAAGATGTGTATTTGAGGTGTGGATAGATATAGAAGAGCCAAATCTTCATCTCTACTAGGAGATGTCATTAGATGGCACCTACAACTGAAGTCTAAAACATACTTGTATTAACATAGACTGTAGAAGTGTGGATGGAAATATCAGAAAAAAGATGGAAATATCAGAAAAAAGAGCTACAAGAATTGGGAGCAGGGCTGAGGTTGTGGCCCAGAGGCAGAGCTCGCCTAGCATGTGTGAGGCACTAGATTCTGTCCTTAGTACCACATAAAAATAAAATAAAGATACTGTGTCCACTTATAACTAAAAAACAAATATTAAAAAAAAAACTTTTTGGGGGGAGTAGTGCCCCCTGGGAAGCAGGACTCATGAATGCAGAAGGGCAGGCCAGGAGATTCTTGGTTTTTATTGTGAGACTTTGTAATATAATTTGGCCATGTTTGGATCATGGTAGTGACAGGATGTTATGTTTCTTTTTAAAGTTCCACTGCCAGTTGTGTGTAAGGGGAAAGAACAGAAATGGGAAGACTTTTTAGAAAGTGTAATTGTCCAGGCAGGAGATGACAGTGTTTGAATTAGGTGTGTGTGTATTTTTTCCAGTGCTGTCAATGAAACCCAGGGCCTCATGCATGATGGGCAAGCACTCTACCACTGCCCTATGCCCAGAGTCCCAGGGATATATTTTTGAGGGAAAAAATCGATACAACTTACTGATGAGCTGAATCTGGAGAGAGAAGAACAAGTGAGTGATAGAACCGGCCTCTGTCTCCAGCAAGCAAGTGAAGAACACGAGAGTCATTGTTGAAAATAGGAGAAGTCTGGGAACTAGACGTGGCAGAGAAATCAAAAACTCAACTTTGGACATGTTGAGTTGGAGTCTAAAGCGGACTCTCTAGGTCTTCACTCCAGGTTCAGCCCTTACTAGCAGCCTGACATTGTGTAGTGTACTTACTCTCCCTGAGTGTCATTTTCCTCAGGGGTAGAGCAACAATTATATGCATCTTATTAAGTTGTTGTAAAGCTACGAAAGAAACTATTATAAAGGGAAGGCCCGTCACACCTTAAAATGTGCCACAATCATAACATGTAAACTTGTTACATGAAAAGAACTGACAGATAGTGCTACAGAGCAGAGAGTTGAAAATTGGAAAGTAATAAGAGCACCCTGGGGGCTGGGGATATAGTTCAGTTGGTAGAGTGCTTGCCTCACATGCACAAGGCCCTAGGTTCAATCCCCAAGCACCACACACACACACACACACATACACACACACACAGCACACTGGGAAAAAGTAGATTATAATAACATACAACAACAACAAAAAATAGTTAGAAAAAAAGAAAGAAAACAAGATAAGCTAAGGTATTGGAAGCAAGATATGAAGGCAAAAACAAAATAAACTGTTTTGAACAAAACATGGGCAAAGATTTTAACTCCTCTGGATATGGGGAAGGACTTAACCTAATGTTAATGCCATGGAAGAAATCAGAAAGAACAAAATGATTTTTTTTTAGAAGACAACATAGACATTTAAAACTTCTGAATATTAAAAGATAAATAAATAAAATTAAAAGGTAGTATAACACACACAAAAACACACAAAAAAGAAAACAACAAATTGGCAAAATATTTTTTAAAATATTACAGCTAAATTATTAATATGACATTACTATAATTTTTTAAGAAAAATATGAGCATGTTGATAGAAGAATTGCCAGAGGAAATAAATAGAAAATTCATGGAAGAAAAACACAAATGATCAATAAACAGATGAATAATTTCAGTCATTTAGTACTATATTAAAAACATATAACCAGGCAGAAAACCTTTTTTCTATATCAAATTGACAAGAATTTCAAAAACTATAATACTAGTATTCCCAAAGAAATAAGTGCTTTTATACTCTTGATACACTGCAGGCAAGAAACTTTCTAAAAAATTTTTAAATTTTTTAGTATCTTTTATTCCAAGGATTTCATTTTTAAGAATGTATTTTAGGAAAATTTAAATATGTCATTAAAAGTAATGATATTGATCTCTTTTTGATAATAAAGAATGTCTAACACAGATTAATCAAAATATAATGTAGGTTATAAACCAGATTTTATTGTGATCTCAATTTTGTCCAAGTGTGTCATCTTTAAGAAAGATTAAAGCCAAATATGTTGCCAGAAATGGGAGCACAGGTCTATAATCTCAACTGCTTGGGAGGCTGAGGTAGGAGAATCTCAAGTTCAAGGCCAGCGTTAACAACTTAGTAAGACCCTAAGCAACTTATCAAGAACCTATCTCAAAATAAAAAAAAAATAAAAAGGAATAGGAGTGTAGAGTATCCCTGGGTTCAATCCCCAATATCAGGAAAAAAAAATTTAAAACCCTAGATATGATCTTTTGGTGAAGAATTTGGGTCAGTCTTTATTTCAAATTTAAGCTGCATAAATCCAAATATTTTATAATGAACATATGTCATTTCATTAGTATAAAAAATTTAAACTAAAAATGCAAAACAGTACTCTTCAGAATATTTCTATTAGAAAAGCTTTTGTACTCTTGATACAATGCAGGCAAGAAAACTTTCTAGCTGGAATTTTGAAATTGCAGTTTTGTGATGGCTACCTTAGGGTTCAACAGAATATATTCTCCACTTTTGTGAAATAACTAGAGATTCAAAATTATGGCTGATGAATTTTAATATTGTAGTTGTAGTTTATTCATGAAAAAATAATGGATCTATGCAAAGGTCATCAAAGAATATTAAAGCTATTGGTGAAAATTCGGTAGGGAGTTTTATCATGGATGTATTGGCCTGGCAACATCTGGGTTGTTAGACTGACTTTAGTAGAGGTAGAACAGGTAGACAGTACAGATCTGTGATGTGACGTAATAGCAATGACATAGGACCACCCCTGGATAATATTCTTGAATGAAAGAAAGGAAAGAAGAGAAGGGGGTGGGGGAGGAAGATCTAGTCAAGTTTTCAGATCTATCAGTTTACAGAAGTAGAGGGGGAAAGAAGAATAAGCTAAACAGTGCCACCAGAAGCTGCGAGCAGAATCCAGACTGTGAGAAAATAAGATAAATGACCTGTGCTTAGGGGAAAATGAGGAGGTGGGGTGGGAGAGATACATAATATTTTTAAAGAAACATAAGAAGTATAATAACCAAGTATGATATATGGTCCTTTTTGGATCCTGATTCGAACAAACTATAAAACGTCCTTCTTTTCTAGATTAGTCAGAGGAACTTGAGTTAAGTTCCTTGATAGTAAAGCATCATTTTGTTAATTTGATTGGTAGTGATAATCACATATCATATTTAAAGTATTCTTCCCTGTTAGATATGAACACCAACGTCTTTGCAAATATAATTATAAGATGTCTGGAATTTGATTTTCAATATTCCAGAATTTAAAAGAAAACAGAAAGCTATCTATACTTGGGGGGAAATACATTGATGAAATGAAATTGGCAAAATGTTGGTAATTATTGCAGTTTTGCGATGGCTACATTAGGGTTCAATAGAACATACTCTCCACTTTTGTGTGTATTTGAAAATAACCCTAATTAAAATTTATAAGTAAACTGCTAAAATTATACCACAATATTTAAATTGAAGAAAAATGAATGTTTCTGTTCATAGTTTTAGTATCATTGAGCATTATCCAAATTTGCAAATATGAACATTATTCTTTAGAAATAGAGATCATCTCTGACCAGACAGATATTTGGGAATATTTAGCCCAACCTATAAATACATATAAATATTTGAAAATAGTAAAGATTATTAGAGTAAAAACAAATTATAAGAAGATGCTATTGGAAGAAATGCATCTGAGAAGCTAAAGAAGAAAATATAACCTGTAAGACACAACACATAGTCTTTGTAAGGTGTTTGGTAAGACTGAGACATTCAGAGTCTCTAAGAAATAAGGGTTTCCCAACTTCTTGCATGTTCAAGGGACAGCTTGGTAGGGAAAAAAAAATCATGAGTAATTTTATTTTATTTTATTTTTTGGTTTGTTTGTAGTGCTGGAAATGGGAACCCTGGGCCTTGTGAATGCTAGGCAAGTGCTCTGCCTCTATGCTACATCCTGGGAATCATGAGCATTTTTGAGGTTTCCTCATTCTCCTTCCAGTATACTGCATGTCTAAATCCTACAGAAAGATGTTCTTAGTGATTTTTGAAGTTGTAGACCCTAAAATAAACTCACATATTTCATCAGGCATGGAAAAAAACTTGCTATACACCTGTTCTGCACAACGGAGTGTCAAGAGGGACTAGGTTAATCGGTGTCTCCACCACAAACCCAGCCCCTGCCGCATTACCTGGCACATAGTAAATGCTCAGTGAATACAATTTGACTAGTTGATGGAATACCTTCCTTTTGTCTTTAAATTATTTCCCAATCCTCTCTAACCTCTTCTACATGATAAAGGTTTGATTTTATTGAGAAGTGGCAAATAAAGGCTTTAGATCCCCTGGTGATTAAATACTAAAATCCTCCTAACAATTTTTTTGTTGTTGTTCTTATAGGGCTGCATGAATTCGAAGGGCATTTATAATGCCTCATAATGCTCTAGGATGTTAGCCAAGAACTCCACCATCGCTAGGAGTTTCAAAACCTTGAGAACTTTCCTCCTGGTGTGTTTAAGAGCATTCAAGCTCATTCTGCGCAAGGAATGTACTGGCTTACGTTGACATTTTTGTCTTTGCCCACCTCCCCCCTAAGTAGCACCACAGTTTCTTTTCAGGGTCATACACGATTCCAGCTGCCTTTTTGGTGTGCAGAAGATAGCCCTACGTGCTTCCTCCAGCTCGCCCGACTCTAATAAGAGACAATCCGCACAGCACAGTACAGTTTCCCAGCAGGATAAAAGCTAGTTTCTATAAGGTAATATTTCTCTCTTGAGAAAGTATAGTTTGTAACTCTGGCACTATCAAATTTCCAGGTCATCTTTGCTTGCTGGGAAAAAGAATGCTTACCAAGAGAAGTTGCTCCCTGGAGAGAGAAGAAAGCAACAATCACCCGCCCTGAACTGACCCTTGTCCTGGAAGGATGGCTACAATGAGCCCCCCGGGAGGCCACAGAGGTTTGGGTGACCACAGAAGGGAAACGGGATGGCTTGCACAGCTCTCTGTGAAGCTCTTGCAAACTGACCAATGCGGTCATCAACCACGCTCTGATCATTTTCAAGTCATTGAAGATGCTCGGCGGATTAAAAGGATATGGCACTGACTTTCTCAAATGCACACACACACAGAATCACTGAATGCCATTTTCAAGGGCAAAAGGAAAGAGATCTGATAACTCTGCAAAGGAACAGAGACTAACAACAGCAAAAAACAGATCCGCCACCCCTACTACCAAAGGACTTTTCCTGCTCCAGACCAGCCATCTCTGGTAGTCTCCTGTCCCTGTAGCGGGGAGAACACGGAGTCTCCCACTGCATCTGCTTGGCTCTACCTCCACTGAAACCCTTCGCCAGCCCATTTCTTCTTCACCAGGTGAACCTCGGAAAAGCAGGAAAGATCTGTGCCAAGAAATGCTCACATTTCCTTTGACAGGACCCTCATTTCTTAAAGTACATACTTATATCACATTTCCAGTTTCAGCCTATCCCAGAGGACACACCAAAGCAACTTCTTTGTGGCCTTTGAAGTTTATCTTAATGTTTCCAAAATCTAGATAGACCCAGTGAAGGGACTAAAAGCAATCACTTCGTGTGACATCGCCTCTTGGATGACTGGTTCGGGTTGAGGTTTACGACATCATTATTTGGTGCTATTTACTGAATGTCTTACCTGCTCTATTATCTGTTTTTTCACATGTGTGCTCTTTTTGATGTTTAATTGCTTTTATTTACCAAATGTCTTATTCATCATATTATCTGGTTTTTCAGATGTGTTCTCTTTTCCACTGCAATGTAAAAGGAGGCTAGCCTACCAAAATTGGTGACTTGCTGAATAACCCAAGAACTGTCGAACACACTGCACAGTTGCGTTCTCAGATTCCATAGCTAGTGACCAGCATTTCCTTCTGTTTTCATCCATGCAATCAGTGCTTTTTGGTGAGAACTAAATAATTTAACTTCAAAAGGAAATTTTAAACACTGACAATTTATTTGATAAGATTCAAATATTTCCATATATCAAGTCACTTCAGTTATTCAAAAAGACTATTTCAGTGTCCTCCCTTCATCCTCTACAAACAAATAAACCTTTAGAATCTTTTATAATTTAAAGAAGTTATATTAGTGCTGAAATTTCCAAAAATACCCATATGGATACCCATATACAAATACCCACATATAGTCTAATATGTCCACAGGAGGAGTTAACAATGTAAAATATTTCTAAAAAGCATAAAATCAGCAATAGATTGAATGAACATAATGTCTTACAGTATTTTGGATGCTTATGTTGTGCATACTGCCATTTTTTTCCCCCAAGCAGTATGGGACAGAAAAAATATTTTGATTTTGCTATTTTATTCCAAGAAAGTTTAGGCTGGTAGGAGCTGGGGTCGTGGCTCAGAGGTAGAGCACGTGCCTAGCATGCGCTCTACATAAAGTAAAAAAAAAAAAAAAAAAAAAAAAGCACCACATAAAGTAAAATAAAGACATTGTTACCACCTGTAACTAAAAAATAAATAGATTTTTAAAAAAAGTTTAGGCTGCTTTACTTGGGGCCAAGCACAGACTTAACTAGAATTCTCTAATAACACAATTCACTGTATAGATTCCCATAAGCCACGGGACAGATCATGTCCAACAAAAGATCATAACCACATACAAAAAAGCTCCTCTAGCAGAAGATACGCCTCATTTTTCTTCCCAAACCAATGTATAGAGGAGAATGTATTCTCTTTTCCCTAAAGACTTTTCCTTTCTTTGTACACAATACTTTGGCCAGTTTTGTAACTTTTGAGTTTTAGTCAGATTCACAAACTACATATACTGCCTCAATCAGTTCAGGTTGCTATGACAGAATACTGTATTTTGGATGACTTAAACAACAAATATTTATTTCTCACAGTCCTGGAGGATGGAAACCCACACAAATGTGGTAGGGTTCTGGTGAGGGCCCTACTTCTGGTTAGACCCTCACATGACCTTCCTTGGGGCACACACACACAGAGTGAGCTCCTATCTCTTTTTATTATTTTTTGTTTGTTTGTTTCTGTTTGGGGTGGCAATAGGGATTGAATCCAAGGATATTTTACCACTGAGCCACATACCTGCCCTTTTTTTGTATTTTGAGGTCGGAGCTTACTAAGTTGAGTAGGCTAACCTCAAACTTGTTATTCTCCTGCCTCTGCCTCCTGAGTATATGGGATTACAGGTATGTTCCACCACACCTGGTCTCCTTCTGTTTTTATAAGGCCCTTAATCTTATCATGAGAAACCTACCCTTGTGATCTTATCTAACCCTAATTACCTTGCAAAGGCCCCATCTCCAAGGACCATCATACTGCAGACAAAGGTTTCAACATTTAAATTTGAGAGAATACAAATAATCAGTTCCTACAACTTACAAATAATTTTATGTCATCATAAATCAGTTAGGCACCTTGATGAACTCTTAACCGTGATGCAGGTATGTATGTGGGTGTGTGTGTAGACAAATTATCAGAGCTTTTTTTTAGATTTTCCTGTCTGACCTCTATTCAAGACCTGATTTTTTTTTTCAGTTACAATTATTAAGTAATAGCTTTATAAAATCAGTTTAACCAGGTAATGTTCTGAATGTTACAGATGAATCAAAAAAAAAAAAAACATTCTAAGGGGTTTTAATGTTTTTGTCCTTTTACCTTAAAGGTTTTAGGTTATAGAAGGCCCCATAGAAATCAAAAATCTACAGACTTGCCCATGTTCATGCTTAACTGATTTCACTGGGGCCAGCCCCTGTGAAAGAGGAACACAGCATGGCTCCTCTTCAAGGGACTGGTGAGCTGAGAAGAAATCAGTAGATGGAAAGCCAACTGTATAAAAAGCAAGAACCTGTCAATATAACAGAAGGCCCTCGAAGTCCACAAGAGCAAAGGATCAGGACCCTGAGAAATATGGGATAAGATGCTAGATTAACATTACTGGTTGCTTCTTAGTATCAGCGCCCCTTTGGGTGGGATTGTCAGAGACTGACTGCACCTCCATTACAGGTGTGAGTTCCCATAAGTGTAACCCACTTGGCACAATCCAAGCTCCTTTTCAAGTGCTGAATTTTCTTGATTATTTTCCTTTGGCTAGAGAGGCTGATTCAAAGAACCTAAATCTGTCCAGGCAGCCAGCAACCTACTATGTTTGTTTGAAAGAAGCCCTCTCTCCACCTCTGTCTTCTTTCCATCATGAATATTTTTTCTCTTTCTTTTTCTTTTTTTGCTACTTCCTCTCTTATCACAGACCTCTTGGTGTTTGAGGCCCATGGTTCAGTATTTAATTTTCTTCTCTTACCTGCCTACTCTTACTTCCTTAGCAGTTCATCCAGGGCTACAGCTTTAACTATTCTCTGTTTTCTATTCTGAGATATTTACCACTGGCCTAGATTTCTCCCCCAAAGGTGGATCCTAGAGCCCTCTGCCTACTTGACATCTTCACCTGCACATCTAGAAGACTTCTCACGCTCCTTATGTCCAAAGCTGAAACTCAAGTCACTCAAGTCCCTATGGCTGTCTTGTCCAACTCTTCTCTTGTTTGTCCTTCCTGTGGAATTCGTCTTCTCTGCAGAATTGATCCCACTTGCTTCTCTCTCATGCCTTCTGTTACCCCATTTTCTTGGATTTCCTGCTTTCTTTCTGGAAACTCCTCATTCCTCCATGATGGAAGAATGAACCTTTTCACAAAGGTGACTGTTCAGCAGGGCTGTATCCATGGACCCGGTCACCGTTCATTCTACCGTCTACCTGTGAGAGATCTCATCCTGTCCTGTGACTTCCCTCACATGTAGGTGCTAAGCCACTGATTCCCAGAGTTCTTTGTCCATCTCAGACCACTGACCACATCACTGACAGACTCCACACCCTATACACCGTTCCTCCAAATCTCACATAAATTGAATTCATCTATTTCAACATAAACTCTTGCTCCCAGGCTCCCTGTTCATTTGGATGACTCCATGTAATTCCTCATCTTTTTCTTTCCTTCACTTCCAGCTGGTTTTCCAGTCATTTCTCCTTAGAAGAAAGCTGTTGCTGCTTACCTGGGCTCCCAATCTTAAGTGCCATCCTCTGCCTTGTCCCCTTCACCAACTGGCCTTCGAATTGTTTCACTAACCAATATTTCCATTAAATGGTCTTTTGTACTAAGCAGCCCACCTAGGGGGCATTTTGAAAATGTGTGTGGGTGTGGGGGTATTTTGATTATATCAAAGACTAGGGGGCAGTGTGAGCATTTAATAGGGTGGAGGGAAGCTAGACACCCTATAATATCTGGGGCAGCCACACTTCCTACACACCCTCAAGAGTCTTGCAGATAGTCCCTCGTGTGCTGCTAAAGCATTTGCACATTGAAAGAAATTTCTTTTTATTTCTTTTTAAAAATTAGGGCCTTCGGTTGATTTTTTTAATGTGTACATAGGCTGCTTTGCATATGGATTTCATGTCAGTGTAAAAAAAAAAAATGACAACATAGACTATTTGCTACAAGAAGGCAGCCCTTCTCAGCTACTGCTGGGGATTACCTGTCAGTATTGCAGGTTGCCAAATGGTGGTCTATATACCTGTGTGGCCCGTATGCCTCGTGTAGTCCATAGGCATGTTTTGTTTGACTTAGGGTTGCCATAAATTTCAGATGAACAACAAGTCATATTTTAACGTAAGTACATCTCACACAATTATTGGGGTATACTTATACTAAAAATTATTCATTGTTTATCTGATAGTTCAAACTTAACAAGGTATTCTCTATTTTTATTTGCTAAATCTGGAAAAACAGGGTTTTTTTCCTCTGCCTTCTTCTCTTTCTTTTCTTTCATTCTTTTGTCAATATTTAAACTCAATAATGGCTTTTCATATTAAAATTTGAAGCTCTGAAATTCTTGGAGGGGTGGGGGGGGGCGGGGAACAACCCAAAAGGTCTAGGTTTGGTCTGCATTCAGTTGGAATAGAGTGGAGTTCTTCCCTTTGGATGGAGCCTGCTCATCAGAGGTCCCCAACCCCATACTCTACCCCAATTCTGAAGCTGAGCAAAATGCTACCACTAATCCAGCTATTTGCTATTAGTAACTGTTACAGCTAAGAGGAAAGTGAACTATTTCTTTTATTCATTTATTGTTTCTATTAAAAATAGAAAAATAAAAGAGAAATTAATAGGGCCACGTACTTCCAAAAAAGCAACAAAGAAATACATTTCTTTGAGAAAGTGAAGATTTTTTTGATGTGTTTTCTTCCCTTGGACCAGCTTAAATTCAAAGATAAATATAAGTTGAGAAAACACAACAGACATGGCAAAATCACTAGTTTAAAAAAATATTCCACACTTTTGCATTTCTTCTTTTTGTTAAAAATTTCCCCTAGCAGTGATTAAGTTGGGAGATGATGGAGAGAAGATGAAAGGGAAAGAAGAGAGTGAGTGACCTGAAAAACACAGGAGTCAGAGTCAGACATGTGTGAGGTATAAATTTTAACTGTGTGAATTTTCTTTTAATTTCTAAGACCATTTCCCGGCCAAGATATATTAGGGTGAGGGTAGAGTAATAGCCTTGTACTGCCTCAGAAAGTTGTGAATGGTCAAGAATGGCGTGAATGAATTGCCCAGCACTACTCTGGAACAAAGTAAATCTTCAAAAAGTGTGAACTGTTTCCTGTGACTCCCATTTGCCTGACATATCTGAAGGCTGCTTCCTGCTTCTGGGAGGAAGTTACAGGAGAAAATGGAGGAAACCACTCCTGCTCAAAGCAAATTACTGATGCTTCCTGTCCTAGACATTAAGCAACATTCCTTTTGCCTTCTCCTACCTTAAATGGCCCCCCTGAAATAGCTGATTAAGGACAGAATTTGGGGAGTGGACATTACCAAGGGTCTCCACTCATATCCCTGGTCCCTGTGGCCTGCGGAGGTGAGACACCCTGGAGAGTGGTTCTCTTCCTGCTGCAGGTCCCAGGGCTCTGAGGAAGGACTTGGGGCTGTTGTTTTTCCCCACCTTGACTTTTCTGTCCATATTCTGCCCCTGGGGATTCACAGTGAAGGGGATGATGGGTGAGTGTGCAATCCCTCTCACATCCCTCAGAGCTGCTTTGCCTAAATTTGTTTTAATTTGGAGACTACATAATTCTCTTTAATTCTGAATATGCAAAAAAAAAAAAAGTTCAAAAGCTACCATTCTAATTCAAATCTCACATTTTACATAAATGGAGACCAAGGACCAGAGAGGTTATGTAGGTTGAATGAGGCCACTTAGCAGAAGAATTGGGACCAGAACTCAGGCCTTCCGAACTTTCAGCCCAGTGTTCTTTCTGCTAAACATTGCCAGGGAAATGATTATGTCAGAGCAGCACCCTTGGATCAGACTGCAGCAGGACTGCAGAGCAGAGCAGGTTGTTAGTTGGTGCCATTTTGAGTTAGCCAGGGCCTCCCTTGACTGGTTCCGACCCACCAGCTGGATCAAGAATGCAACCTTGACCAATGGTCAAGGCCCCAGGGATGCTTCAGGAACTCAGGCCTGCTGTGCCTGCTGTCGAGGCAGGTGCTCTGAGCACCCTAGGCATTTTTACTGCTTACTCTGTGCACATTGCCAAGTGGTCAGGGCAGAGTTCATTTGGGGAATTTTATTTCTGAAAATTATTTCATTAATGGAACTGAAAGGAACATTGCATTTTCTAAAGAGGGCAGGGGGACAGTCTGCTGCAGTCTGACCCATAGGTGCTGCTTTGATGATCCCTGATGGTTTAGTTGAATTCAAGAGAGAACGGTCAGCACCATTGGGCACCTATCAGTGCAAGAGACATTGCAGCCTGCTTTCAGAGAACCAACTGTAACTTCATCTGTTCCATCTGATCCAAACCTCCCGCTGAGCTAGGTCTCATCTCTACGACAGAGGTGAGGACACTAAGGATCTGAGAGATAAGGCAACTTGCCCAGTGTCACATCAGTTTGTGGACTTTGCCACAGCCCTGCCTACAGCTGGATGCCCCATTACCCAGCAGCTGGCCCCATGTGGCATTTTGGCTGATGGATAAAGTCACTCATACAGACTCTTCCCTTCCCTGCCAATTATTTTATGTGTGCTGCACACACTAACTGAAAGAAAACGTTTCAAATAGTACCCTCCCTCTGAATATCCAGTAGGAACGATGGAAGGGCTTCCTGCTGAGGTAGGGGAACGCTTCCCTTGAGAAGGGCCCAGATGCATTAAGTTTTCTTTCACTTTTGTCCCTTTTCTTAAATTGTCTAGGGCCTCAGTAGGGTGGCCCCTACACAAGCAGCATGTCCATTGCCCTAGAAAAGATCATGGCACCTCACTTGGAGACCAATCTGGAGCAACTCTCCATATCCCACCTGCAGAAAGAGAAGGAATTGTTCTCTCTCTCTCTCTCTCTCTCTCTCTCTCTCTCTCTCTCTCTCTCTCCCTCTCTCCCTCCCTCCACACACACACATGCACATGCACACACATGTATATAAAAATTTTGTGGGAGCTATTAGTGCTGTTCACCAACTATTCTCAGCTCTGAGAATGTACCTTTCTGGTCCACTGTGGGAGGCGGGTAATAAGACTGGCTCTGGCCAATGAATTCCATGAGAAGTCTAATGTGTCACTTCTGGGCTGAAACTTTCACTGTTGGCATGAAACCCCTCAGAGTTCTTATCCCCTCTGCAGGTGATCAGTGTGGCTGCTCCATCACCTGGATCCATGAATTTTCACCATGAACAGACTCCACCCCACCCCATAACCTATAGTTATAGTGGCCATAGCATAAGCAAGAGCTTTTTAGCTGTTTTAAGCCCTGGAGAATAGGGCTGTTTTTTAATGTCGCATAAGCACTCCAGCCTGGCTAATAGACAATTTTAGGGCCAAAGTCTCTTTGTGCATATCCCATTTTTTTTCCCCTCCATAAAACCTAGGAGGCAAGTACTATTGTCATGCCCATTTTGTGGATGAAAAAGCCCCAGCTGAGAAAAATTAATTAACTTGTCTAAGAGGACTGCAGATGGCTGAGACAGTTTTTCCATTCCACATCTCTGTGGCTCTCCATCCTGGTCCTGATCAGCACTCTATCACTGTTCTCTCTCCTTAGGTGCTTTCTGAGCCAGGGCAAGAATAATATTTGTTACCCATGTTTCCCAAAAACATATTTTGCTTCATCGTGTCACTTAGTGATGCATGTGCACTTTCTTGTTGTAGTCACAATCCTCATGGTAAAAAAAAGGAAAATTTGGTTTTTGACAAAGAGAGCATCATAAATTATGGTTTAATGGTTGGCATTCTATTACTTTCTAGAAAATATGATCTGGCAAATATAAATCCTTCTCACAGCAAGCAGCCCTCAGCTAAGAAAATTCGTTTTATTAACCAAAAAATCATTCTTAGAATTGATGGCTGTGTAGATGACCTTTGGCCTACTGTAATACAGCAATGTGTCTACCACAGTAAAAATGCCAGGGTAAGACAGGTCCCACAGAAGGCAACAAAGAAACAGCATTCCAAAGACAAATGCACTTGAGACACTTATGACAGCCATGGGGAGTGGGGGGGGGAATCAGTTACAAGAAATGACAGTGTTTTGGCAACTTCAGTTACTTTAACTGACAGGACAAATAAAACTAATATAAATTATTTTTTTTTAAAGAGCAAGTCCTAAGAGGTCCAAATATAAATCAAAAATTATTTTGGACTTTGACTTAAATCTTCGTTTTCAATGCTCTGAGGTATGCAGTTCCCTCATACAGACAAAAACCTTTCTAGTTCTACTAATTTTTCTTTGGTTATTTGATTTAATCTGGGTTTGATTCTGCTGCTAATCCTCTCAGACTTACTTTGTCCCTCAGATAGTCTCTTTGAGGCATATCCTCATCTGGGTAGGTTTATGGCTAAATGCAAATCCTCCGTGAATTTAGTAGGGAATACACAGGGTCACCTATTAAAAGAGCCACTGTAGTTTTCCGTGCCTCCTGCTCTAATGAGATGATAAGATCTTATGACTTTTGGATATTCTACATTTGGACCCCAAAATCTGATCATGACAGTATAAACTATCTAGGTTTACGTTCATATTTTTATTTCTAGAGGCAGAAACAAAAAAGTTTTAAGCTATGTTCATATTTACTCTGTGAAAAGAAATCAAAACCCCAAATACAAAGTCTCAAAAAGTTGAAGGAATCTTCCTTTTATTTCTTTCTCAGGAAGCATATTTATTCAAATGGGTCAAATGCTAAAAATACCTCCCCTGATGATCATTCATTACCTAGCACGTCACTGCTAGAATTGGGATGAGCAGATCCTACTTTGCTGGTCAAAGACAAGGATATTGAGATTCTAGCTTAAGAACAGGACATAAATCCAGGGGCTTTTGAAGTCTTTAGTGGCTTAATGTTCAAAACTTTGCTTCCCCAAGATGAAAGTTCAGACACAATTTAGGTCAAAGGTTAAAGAAGGCTGCCACTTCAGGGTTTGGAAGGTTTCAGCTGAGGCCAGTTCCGTCCAGGCAGGAAAGATGGGGGATGAAGGAGACTTAGCTACACCTTCAGTTATCTGCTTCTGGTTTCCTTACGAACTAATGTTCATTAAATTCCTCTCTTATGATAGAGAATAAAAATTCACAACTGTAAAAAAAAAAAAATCCTACCTTTATTCTAGGAAATGAGGTCAGCATTCTCTTCTCCTGCTGTCAGTTTTCTGCATCGTGGGGCTCTCAATGAGTCCCAGTATTTATGAAACCGTGCTTCACTAAACTTTTCTTCTTCTCACATCTGAAGGCTCCAAGGTCTCTTGGTGAGGGAGAGATTGAGTTGGCAGGTGTTTCTCTTGGAAGACCCCTAAGAGAAGACAGTGGATCTGAGGTGTACCTTTGCACAATCTTGATTTGGAAAGGAAGCATCCCAAACATACATGCTGCATGCAGAGATGCCACTACCACATAAAAGCTTAGCAGCATGCAAACTTTACTTTTTTTGCAACCCGTTTTAATGAGATTGGATTCAGTGGTGTAAATTTTACTAAGCCTGCCTTTAAAAAAAAAAAGAAAAGAGAGAGAGAGATTCATTCACATTTTTTTTCGGACTTCTGGTTTTCTCCCCACATTCATCAATATTGCCACTTAGCACTTTTGTGTTAATTGTAAAGCCCAAACAAGGATTTTCTTATATAAGCTGTAAAGACAATGGTGGTCTCTGGATACAGTTCGGAGGCTACAAAGAAGAGTCATACAGACTGTAGATGTCAGTGCAAATACAAAAAAAAAGTAAATCTTTCCCTGCACAAGCAAATGAGGAGCCATTCAGGATTTCCTCCACGTGCATGGCCTCAGAGATGGAGACAGGGTTCCCAGGGCAAGATTTTTGTAAAGGAGGACTCAATAATCAGCACAAAAGATGATTTCACGTGTGTGGTCCCATTGCTAGAGCCAAGACATCAGAGCTAGGAATTCTTAGGTCCTGTGATTACATCTATTGCCAACTCACTGTGCACTGGAGCCTTAGTTTTTCTCCACCCCCATTTTTCATAACTATAAATAAATACAACTCAGTCATGGGGCAGCATAATAAACCTGTGGGAGGGGTTATGTTCCCCCTCTATGTTAGCCAGCCTCTTAGAAATGCTTTTATTTTTACCTTTTCCTGTTATCATGGATAAAACAGGGCAGGGCAGGGCCAGGCATGAAGCTGGCACCCCAGAGGGAGCAGATATTCTTCAGGTCACACAGCTGTGACCCTCGTTCCCTACTTCTCTTCTCACAGTCAGCATTGCTAGCAAAATCCTGGGTGGTATGGTGTTTTGGGTCTCTGGACCAGAGTTTGAGTAGCAAAGAAATAGAATGTACCATCCAATTGCCCCTTACTCCTTCCTAAGCCAAGAAGGAATACAATTTTGTGCTGAAGAGTGAGATCCCTAAGCAGAACTTTCTTGTTCAAGTACTGATTCCAACAATTGTCAGCCATTACAAGTGACGTTTATTTCCTGTAACTAAACTTCGGGACAGGATGCTGAGTACTGACAGAGAAATACTGAGCACTGTCTGGGAAACCAGATGAATATGATGAAGGCCTGAAATAGAACAACACTAACAGAGGTGATTCTGAACATATTTGCTCCAGGAACACTAGGGAGGTCAAGTCACCAGGATTGATCAAGGGTGGGAAGTGATTGAAAGAAAGAAGTTGAGGGCGATTCCCCAATTTCTTCTGTGGACAGCCAGGGGGAGTGTGTTCCATCCACTGAGTATAGAAGGAGTGAGTGGTAAGCGAGGAGAGGCAGGGCTGGGGAGAAGTAGTGGACACGTTTTGGGCACATTGACTTGGGATTCTAGGCTGAAGACACAGGTTTGAGAGGGCTCATGGCAGGAGACCATCAGGGTGACAGAGAAGAAGCCCCCAGGCAGACATTCACAGTCAGGGACTGAATGGCAGAACAGAATCCAAAGAAGAGACTGAAGTGTGGGCAAAGCAGAAGAACCCAGGAAAGTGTGGTACCATTCCTCTGGCAGCTTGGGAAATTGTAAGGCTGACCAAGACGGGTGGTAGGAAGGAAGAATGTTTTGGAGAGAAGTTAATACGTGCCATATTGGAAACACTGACTTTCAAGTTGTGGCACAATCAAGTAGGGTTTGGAAATATATGGTAGGAGTAACAGCAAAGCTAGGTAATAAACTTTGAGTGATAGCAGCATTTAGAAGCAATCACGAGAGACCAGAACAAAGGCGAGGGAGCAGCAACTAGAAAATATCTGGGGAAGAGGATCCCGAAAGTACATATAGAGGTTATGCATTGATGGAGGTAGAGGCTAAAACACAGTGATTGACAAACATAGGGGTCAGGGGAAGTTTCACAGCAATCTTGCAGACAATTTTCATTTTAAAACGGTGTTTTTGTTTTTAACCAGGAGTGGTGCTGCATGCCTGTAATCCCAGTGACTTGGGAGGCTGAGGCAGGAGGATTGCAAGTTTAAAGCCAGCCTCAGCAACTTAGTGAGACCCTGTCTCAAAACATAAAAAGGGTTGAGGATGTGACTCAGTGGTGAAGCGCCCCTGAGTTCAATCCTGATACCAAATAAACAAAACAAACACACAAAAAACTGTGGTTTTTGTTTTAGAAAAACTAAACAATTGACATAGTAGCACATGCATACAATCCCTGCGCCTCAGGAGGTTGAAGCAGGAGGATCAAATGTTCAAGGCCAATCTGGGCAATTTAATAAGACCTTGTCTTAATAATAATAATTGAGATCAATCCCAACTCCTGGGATCAATGTTTAGTATTTCAAAAAACAAAAGCTTCCTTCATGTAAAAATCTAAAAACTTTGAAAAAATGTTCATGCAGTATCATACGTATTAGAGATTGACAACATCCATGAAACTGGCACCGTGGCACAGGTCTCTAATTCCAACAACTTGGGAAGCTAAGGCAGGAAGATGGAAAGTTTGAGGTCAGCCTGGGCAAACTAGTGAGAGTCTCTCTCAAAATAAAAAATAAAAAGGGGTGGGAATGTAGCTCAGTGGTAAGGCACCCCTAGGTTCAACCCCATGGACCCCCAAAATTAAATAAATAAATAAAATAAAAAACCAAAAAAAAAAAAAAAAGAACCAGACAAATAAAAGCTCCATGAGAATTTAGAGAAAACATTTAAATCTGCATCTTCGTAACTCTAAAAGAACTTTCATTAATTGAAAAGTTCAATAAAGCAACTCTTTTGTAAGTGAAATAGCCAATAATTGGTCTGTATACTTTTTGACAGACCAGTGCAAATTGCTAGCTGATTTTACAAAGTCCCTGTGTGCCTGGGGCCCTAGGACTGCTGTTTTGGGTTCAGCCTAAATTTCTGCATCAGCTCGGAAGATGTGCCTCAGATTATAGCCTCAGCTACTCTCTTAACTGTCCCTCTATTGCAGTGAGCAGAAAGTCAAGATCGGCCCCTAGATCAAGAAATATTCAACTGTTTTAGTTGAATGTTTTCAACTAAAGTTGAAGAAACTAGAAGGTTTTTTCCTAATGTGATAAGGAACATAGTATGCGTTGGGGTCAAAATGAACAGGAAAACATGGGACACGACTTTGTCCTGTTCATCTTGACACCCCAGGCTGTCCCTCACCCAGAACTCAGCCCACTGGGACACTTCACCCATGTTTGTTGAGTGAAAGGCAACATGAAATACTGCATCTAGCAAGCTCTGCTCAAATCCCACTACTTCAGAGGGCTGAAGACACTTTGTACTCATGGATTTCTATGTAAGCTTTTAATCTTGCCATCTTCCAATTATTATTATTCATGTATTGTTTGTAATCATTCTCTTATTAAGTGTGTGTGTGTGTGTGTGTGTGTGTGTGTGTGTGCACGCGCGTGGATGCTTGCAAATATACACAGGCTTTCCTCCCTTGGTTCACTGTGGGTCCTCTAAGTCAGACCCTTTGCTTTAAATTCTTAGACAGGTCTAAGCGCAGCAGTACTTAAGACTATACTAGCTGATGAAATCTCTCTCCCCTCCTGGACTACACTGTTAAATATTTTAATCATTTTTCCAATAATTCTTCTGCCCCTAGTTTATATGCTTTGCTACTTCACAGGAAAATGAAAGATTAGACATATCCCAGTGCTATGATTTGGTAACAGAATGAATTTCTAAAAGGAGAAATATGTTATTCTTCTCTAGAAGCCTGGTAGAGACTCTCTGCTGCAAACTCCCATGGACAGCTGGCGGCTGTACAGTAGACGATGTACCCAGCCAGCGGGAGCTCTTCCCTGTCCCCCACACACCACACTTTAATTCTGCAGCTAGCAGGTGCAGCCATGCTCCCTGGTTTCACAAATACCAAATATGTAATGAAAAAGATCTAAAAGCCACAATCGCAGGCACTAAAAGCCTTCCTTAAGATTTATAGAAAAATAGGCACTTCCTTCATAAGGATTCGTTGAAGATGCTCTTTGGAAGAGGAAAGTTTTCCAAGTCAGAGAAGATTGAATCAGTTCTGCTAAATTTAACAAAATTTTAAAACGCTCAGTTGCCTTTAGCACTTAGGGAATTGGAAACATCAAAAATCAATCAAATCAATCTCTGTCTTAACTGTGAGAACAATAAATACAGTTTTTCAGACAATTACTAGATCTCAATGTTATTTTTTTTACTAGTTTAATATCGCATTCAATTATGTATTCATTCGACAAATATTTATTGAGCATCTACTTGTATCAGGCACTGATCTAGGTGCCAAGGATACAAGTAACAAGGAAACAAAATCCCCAACCCCAGTTAATCATTATGTATTAAACTAATACTGGCTTACAGGTGTTATATTTCTAAACTAAAAGAACTTACTAAGGCATTCATTTTTGTTTTTTTTGTTTGTTTGTTTGTTTTTGAGAATTATGGGCTGTTTAAAATTAAGAATAACATTATAATAAATTAAGAAAATAATTTTCATTTTATATAAAAACTGAAAAATAAAACCTAAGTTTTACATATGGGGCATATTGAGCCTCAAAAGAAATCCACATTTTTCCTAATTTTTAGGCCTCTAAGACAGAATCTTCAGGTCTTCTATAACATACAGTCTGATTATATACTAGATTAATTTTAAAAGATCTTTCCTGTAAGTCGTAACAAAGAATTCACTTACAAAACTTCTACAACCTACCAAAAATGACTTCCATTCCAAGCTCACCAGTTTTATGTCTGTAAAGCTCCTGGGATGAACAAAACTTGGGGTACAAAGCCTTTAACTCAAACTCAACAGATAGCTGCGTTTTGAAAAAAAGAGCTTTTGACTGATGGATTCCGTTGGCCTACACATTGACCTTGCTGTTCTGTTTCCCGAAGCTGTTCCTGTTGTGGTTATTGTATTAAAGCTCAGCTATTGAAAACCTGAAGCTACACATCATAGCCTATGCTTATTGCATGACATGTTTATTATTTTTCTTTCTGTTGGTTTTATGGTGCGTTCCCACGGTGGCGCATGAGTAACTATATATATTTGTTCTCGGGGTGTGTGAGTTGGCTCAGAGATAGACAACTGTGCCAACTTCACCTGTGGTTGTAAGCTTATTAGAATTACAAGAACCATAAAGGGCTGAAGCCCTAAGACCCTTGAGTAACATGACCTGATTTCCCTAGCTGTTGGTTGGTTAGTTTCCCTCCCTTTGTTTCAAAAAAGAATCGATGGGTTATGTTACAGAGATTGCCAAGTTCCACACTTAGTTTCTTCATCATTCCTTCGTAATTCTCCCTTTTCAAAAGAATAGATTCTTCAAAGGCATCAGTCATCCCGGTGTTTCCTTTAAAAGAAACTCCATACTTGTTGATGGATGTAAGGAGAGAAAAGCCAACTCTTTTGGTTAATATTGTTGGTTAATATTGCCTAGTTACCACACCTGGGCTACGCTGGAGGCTGAGGCAGGAGGATCACATGTTGGAGGCTAGGCTTGGGCAACTTAGCAAAGCCCTGTCCTTTTTTTTTTTTTTTTTTTTTTTAATTGTTGGTTGTTCAAAACATTACATAGTTCTTGATATATCATATTTCACAGTTTGATTCAAGTGGGTTATGAACTCCCATTTTTACCCCATATACAGATTGCAGAATCACATCAGTTACACTTCCATTGATTTACACATTGCCATTCTAGTGTCTGTTGTATTTTGCTGCCTTTCCTATCCTCTACTATCCCCCCTCCCCTCCCCTCCCCTCCACTCTTCTCTCTCTACCCCCTCTACTGTAATTCATTTCTCCCACTTGTATTATTTTTCCCTTTCCCCTCACTTCCTCTTGTATGTAATTTTGTATAACCCTGAGGGTCTCCTTCCGTTTCCATGCAATTCTTAAAACAAAGTTTTAAAAAGCAGAGATGTGGGAATATAACTTAGTATTAGGCTAGCATGTGTGAGTCCCTGGTTCCATCACTACTACTGAAAATAAATAAACTTTAAAAAGAAATTGCCCAGTTAATATAGGAACAGTTATTCTAGAGAAAAAATAGTTTTAATGTTTTCTTAAAATATATATATATTTAAAAAAAAACAGTGTGCCTCTAGTTAAAAGGCAATCTTAGATAAAACGGAAACATCTACTTGGTTAATATTTTTGAGGTCTGCTACTTTGTCACTTTTTTTTTTTTAACTGCACTTGAGACTTTGGCTTTCTCATTGGTTCTTGATTAAAATTCCTTGGATTGCCTCAAAGTACAATCCCTTAGACAAATTTAATTGCCTTTAAAAAAAATGCCAGCAATAGAAATCCCAGTAGGAAAACACGCATTATTCGAGAGAACAGCAACTCTGGAAAGACAGTTTTGTTAGTGGAAACACATTAGTCTTTCACAAACTAAGCAATGATGATATTTACAGAGCAGTTTATAAAAGGTCAAATGCTCTTCTGCCAATAAATGATGCATTTCCTTTTGGGAAAGAAAAGCAGGGACTCCAACAGGTTTTTCTAAGGGAGGTGGTGCATGGATACTTTCAGGATTCTGACACTTTTAGGGTACATAAATATTTTTAATTGTTTTACTTCAGTAACAGAAAAATGTTCCCAAAACTCTGGTAGTAAACATAGAACTTTTCTTTGCAGTGATAATCCTCAATTGCAAGATTTGGATGATAACATAAGATTTTAATTCTTTCCTACTTTTTTTTTTTTTTTAATTTCTGCATTTTAGTTGTACATACTGATGGGATTTGTTGTTATATATTCTTCCAAATACATAATACACAATACAACAATATCATTTAGCCAATATCACTCCCTGGCACTCATGATTTTAATTTTTAGGCCAGCATTTCCCAAAGTGGCCTCCACTGATGGGGGTGTGAAGATGATTCTCCCCTTTTCAGGGGGATCTGGGCATCATTCAAGTTTGCAGAAGGGGCCGGCAAAGGCAGAGGGCGCCACCGTGAGGCCCCCATTTCAACGCTTGTCATTTCAATTGTGGAGGGTTAGAGATCACAGGGAAGCAGAGCTATCTGTGGAAGAGACATCAGACAGTGTAGTAAAAAGGGTAATCCATTTATTTTTAGAGAAGTTTGCACTCTGAGATCATACACGCTGCAGATCACAGAAACACATGCAAGCATGAAATTTAATTTTTAGTAACTCTTTCCTGGGGCTTCCATAGAAAGCAACAGTGCAAGGAAAATGATAATCATGACAAGGCAATTATAGAGGGTTTGAGGAAAATGGAAAACTTTGAAAACATGGAGTTTAAAAAACGTTTTGATTTAAAAAAAATAATGCAAGCTGCAACACTTTAGCTGACAAGAGTGGACTCCACATCACAGAGACACCACTTATAAACTTTAAAATAGTCAAGAAAGAATGACGGACATGTTTTTCTCCAGTTGTGACATTTTCCCCCTAGTGATTCAGAATCTATAAATGTGATAAATATTGACTTACTAGGCTTCCAACAGATGGAATGAAACATGTAGTAAAACAAAAGCAATACATTTGTGCTTTAGGCATGAAATGAGTGGGAGATTAAGCCAGGGCTTCCCTGGATTATTAAGAGGAAGCAAAGTGGATAATGTTGTTTATGCACAACTGCATGCCATTTTCAGCAAATAAATGTAGAAAATGGAAGAAAGTGAGAGAGGAAGGAGAAGTGGGGTGGGGGGAGAAGGAAAGAAAGATGAAAGAAAGACCCAACTTTCTTTTTTCCAGGGTGATAATTCTTTCCTTTACTTTTCAATTTTTAGAATATATTACTGGGGGGGGGGGAACAAGAATAAAAGTTTCTGTCTTCTTAAAGTTTCTTGACTACCCCTCTCAATAGCATATCTTCCACTAACACTCAGTGAACATTTGTCTCAAAAGAAAATTATGGTAAGAAATAAGAAAAAAAAAATAGTAGTACAAGAAAATCCTGAGTTACTTAAATTCCCCATTACTTACTTAAACCCCTCCAGCAGAGGATGAACTTTCCAAAGCTTACACTCAAATTTTCCCTGGAGGAAAAGGGTTCAATGAAATGGAAATTCAAATTGTAGACATAGTCGTTAAAAATTAGGACCAACACTTGAGTAAATTCTCCTCCATTAACAAGCTTTGGGAGCTGGACGTAGCTCCATGGTAGTGGGCTTGCCTAGCCTGCGTGAGGCCCTGGGTTTTGTCCCCAGCACCACAAACATACATATCTCTGGAAAGAACTTTTAGGGGAAGTATAGGCTCCAATGGCAATTTTTCCTTAAAAGCACTAGATAACATAATATAGGAAGAAAGTGTGAAAATCCATTTATCGATGCTTTGGGTTTGACTGCTGCCTTTTGTGACAATGATGTCATGCTTCTAGTTCCTATGGAAAGAAGGGAAACTCAAAGAACTAAGTTCTTCCATGCCAGGTTTTCCAAACCAACACGACGGCCACAAAATAATTTGTCAAATTGTCAAAATTTACGGCCATCCTAGACTCAGGAAATTTCAACCGAGTTTGTGTCTTCGTACGGTGCTAATCTCACTCCTGGAGCTGTAAACATGATGGCCGAAGTGACAGCCTGGCTACAAATCCGTCTGGCAGCTTCATTAGACATCTCTCGCCCGACTGATTAAACTGCATTTAAGACCCACTTTTATTTTTTCAAGCCTTTTGTTTAAATTAAAAGGTCGTGTTTTCAAGCAAATGATCTGCTGCTCCCTTCAGTCCAGGACCATAATGCACAATTACATTATCACTAGTGTTACCAGAACAGCAAGAATATGATGCCCAGGCACAGCCACCAGGGGCTCCTCCCATGGGGACAGCCAGGATGCTGGGGGAGGGGAACTGTTTATTTATTTTCAATAGAACCTAGTGAGGGGGACCCGGCTGGGGAACATTCAAATTGTTGTTTACTAACAAAATCCTAATGGCCTCTCAATGGGCAAAATTGGTTCTATCCATAGGACACACCTGCCATGTCAACATCTATTCTTTAAAATTTTGGCAGTTTTTTTTTTCTTTAAGTGGACACCTTTTGATAAACCTTCATATTTTATTACTGACTGCGTTAAAATCAATCAAGAAGTCTACTTTTTCATAGCCTGGATTATTTCATTAAGAAAACAAAATGGAAACACATGCCACTCTTTAAATAGTATTTGCTAACTTTTTGCAAGAGGCTCATATTGTATATTAAACAGGGAGCCGGTCTACACTCATGAGCCCTGCTGCAAGCTTTCAAGCTGAACAAGGAAACATAGGAAACCTCCTTTACTTTTGCCTGTGATTTTCTGTGAGTGTGCACAGCAAATGCAGAAGATCTGAGCGATAAACCACCACTAAGCCATTTTAACTTCATGGGCAACTGCTGAAAGCTGTTACCCATACATTTCACAGCAGGCCCAAGAAGAAGAATCTAAAAACTGGCAACTGTGGTTGTGGGGGAAATCTCTGCCTAAATATGAGAGGGAGAAATTGTTTGCAGCCTGCTTTTGCCTCTGTTCCACATGTTTTGTGTTGTTTATGATGTCTGCCTTTATTTCATAATGTATTTACCATGCCTCAGTGTGAGGCCAATTCCTTTGTCATGAAGTTGATGAAAGAAGAGGGGTCAGGAGGATCCACACAGGTATTGGGATTGATGCTGGGAACTAAAGTCCTATTTCCTAGTGTTGATATTTTTCATTTGTTAGTTATAGAATTTTGAGCTTTTATCTGTTATTAAATTCTATGCAAAATTGATTTTTGGATTAGATTTAGTCCCTTTTTTTTTCTGTTTTCTTTTACTTTTTCAATTATAATTAAATCCTCCATAATCATCAAGGGTTGAGTAGAACTGGTGTTGGCAAACTCCTACTGAGCATCAGTAACTCAGTGTGAACAAGGTTAGTGAACCATATTAAAAGAATAGTATTGCCTTTTCATTTTCATTTCAATGAGATTCAACTTATAATAAATAAATTTGCATATTGATACTGCAAATAAAATCCAAAATTACACACACACGCATACACACACAAACACCCCCACATGTACATTTTCACCTACTTGGAATGTAAACAATTTCCATTTCTCTGAGAATATTGCTAAGCTATCTGCACCCAAAGACTATGCTCCTGAAACGCATTCACATAAGCCTGTTCCTGGGAAACTGCTCCTGTCGATGTGTGCAGAGTTACACATGGGCCCCAAGGAGAGAAGGGAATCAAGATTTTAAACTATAATCAGTAACTTTACATTCATTTCTCTAATTTTCTGATGCTCAAGAGATACGAAACAAAACAAAAAATGGTGATAGAATATGAAATTCAGATAAAGTTATCAAATTTTTTTCTTAGTGCAAATAGTATAAATTAAGTTTTAAGCACAACAATTTTTGATTCTGGTAATCAAACTTTAAATTCATAATGAATATATATCTTTGAAAGGTATAGAATTTTAAGATTGGTCCAATTGCAAATTTCATTAATTAAAAAAGTTAGAGTTTACCATTAAACAGGTTTTTTAAAATCTCCATAAAAAGTATTTTAACACATACTCTAACTTAGGATCACTTTAAATGTTACAGGAACATGTCCCTGTTATACTAGGCTATGTATATATAAGAATGCATCATAAGGAATTTTACTTTTATGTATAATTATAATGTACCCATTTAAAAAAATCCATTAAATGTCCCTAGTAGTTTTATGCAATACAAATTCCAAAGTAATTCCCAAACGTCACATTGATTTAAATTGCTTAAATAAGGAAATGTATGTAAAGTGCTTCTGTATTTCGTAAGTTACCATGTTGGTTGTTGTTGGCTATTAGAGTAGTTTTTAGATAAACATCTGACTGTTAATGACCAACATTAACTGCTAAGGATTAACATTTTACAACTTTTATTCCAGATTGAATAGTTTAATAAAATAAGCCAATTAGTACTTCTAGAATGCCAAATAGTTAATAAATTACAACAGATACTTTAACAATAGTTTTCAGATAACAAAATGTTAAAATTAAGTTAATGCCAACAATTGTAGGTATAAAAGTTTCCCCAAAATAACATTGACAAATTGGCAGAAAGAAGAGAAAACATTTTTCCAGCCTTTCCTAAGATATTTTTCCCCTGGGAGAAAAAAAAAATCTATTTTCCACTTGAAATATCTCTGCAAGTGGTATGAATCCAAATAACTTAATAATTTGATTCATTAATCACATAAGCTCTAAATATGTGTTTTTCAAAAAATATATATTAATATTGATGGGTATATTTAGCAAAACAATATCAGCTATAATACAAAAGCCATTTTGAACAGCCTTTTTAATAAGGTAGGAGATGAAATATGTGTTTTTCAAAAAAATATATATTAATATTGATGGGTATATTTAGCAAAACAATATCAGCTATAATACAAAAGCCATTTTGAACAGCCTTTTTAATAAGGTAGGAGATGAAAAATACCAGCACACAACCGTATGTGTTTAATTAGGAGGTATGCTGTACTTAGGAGCATTCTAATGAATAATAAATGATGTTTTATTTCCTGTGCCTGAGACACAAAGCCAAATAATCAAGAATCAAAGCAACTCAAAGTATTAGGTAACAATCAGTAAACTTGGGCAAGATTCTTTTTCCCTCTCAAGTTTAATTGGCTCATTGTTCCCAGGATATATAAACCATGGGGTTGGTGGCAGTGCTGAAGTCTACTTCTATAAAGGAAGATTAACATATTCTGGAACTTTACACTAATCCTTGTTTTGAGTTAACTCAAGCAGATTGGATTAGTAATTCTTACCTACCACCCACTAGAAGGGACCCCAGCTTCTTTTCTTTGACAACCGGTGGCATTGTACACCTTCTGTGCATTATCTCCCACTGAAAACATTCTCGCAGGAGAAACTGTGTTGGGGAGAAAGAAACTGTTTTACATGGGGGGTCGGGGGGTCACAAACCAGGGCTCTCGAAGCCGAAGCCAGTAGTTTGTCTATTATCAGCTTGGTGCACATTTGGTTAATTCAGGCGGTTATAGGGTGTTTGGAGGAGTTCATTAAACATTTCCTCATCAGTGAGTTGGCTTGTCCCCTCCCAGCAACTGGGAAGGGCTCTGCGGAAAGGCTGGACAAAAGCCTTCTTCCCTAGGGCCCGCCTGGAACCTTCCTACTGACTGCCCTTCTTTCTTTCCTTCTATTCCCAGAACTTTCAGATATGCACCCCAAAAAGTGAACTGAGCAATCCTCTAGGAAAATGGTTATAGTCCTGTCCTCATTAATACAATGACTTCACATACCTATTGATGTGGGATCTTCATGGAAAGGACAATGTCTAAAAAAATTCAAGTTCCTGCCAAACCCTGCAAGAAAAATGCCCTCAGCCTGCAGGTTCAGATGCCCCAGGCCTGCGTGCATCCCCATGTGCCTGAAGAATTTTTTGATTTGCCATTTATGAATAAAAGCTTTAAAATCCTTTTTTATTCCTACCTTTAATTTTCTAAAAATCTTAAACGGTGAGCCACAACGATTCACGATTCATGTCCTTTCTATAAAGAGTAATGTCATAGAAATCCACTGCTGTCCTCTTTTTCTTGGTAGCTTTTGCTACAGCACAGCCAGATGGCCCTTTTGTAATGATGGGACATAGTTAATAACTGGTTTTACTATTAAAAGTCATTAGAAATGGGAAAAAATATTCCATTTTTCTGTTGTATTAGTAAAGTCTAAATATTAACGCTTATTTTATTCCAAGTGACCAAAACAATGTAATTTGAAGCAGAAGTGCCAGTAAACTTACTGAATTAATAAAAAAAAAGTGAATTGGATGTTTAACATTACTTTACCCCCATTCCTTTAAGTGAATTCTAGCCAAATGAAAACAACTGTCAACTAGTTATTAAATGAGAAGTACTAATCTGTGATTTTGAGGAATTTGGAAGGGGCAGAGGGAGGGGTAATTACTTAGCATCTAAGTGGCCCCCAACACTGGCAATTTATATACAATCCCGCATTAAAAGGGTGGTAGTTTCCCTGTGGCACAGAAGCAGGCTCTGAGAAGGTGCTCAGGGCCAGTCGGCAAGCACAGGCCTTGACCCCCAGTTACCTGGACTTCAGGCCACCTATTGTGTCTGTTCCAAGCGCCTTCTAAGCATTAAAAAGCAAAAGACTCTGAGCAATAGTAAAAGGATGAATCTGAATGCACTCCCATGACACTCCCTGAAGGAGGGAGAAGAAGGAGAGGCAGGGCTGAGGGGTGCACCTTGAGCAAGACGCCTTTGCAGGAGGGCAAAGAGTGGGTCTCAAAAACATGCTAGGCAGCCAGGTAGCTGGAGATAACGAAATCTTGGAGACTTTTTTATGAAGAGATCTCCAAATGTGGAGGTGAGGGCTCCGACAAGGAACATCGCCTGCTTGTAAGTTATGCTGATCCTTCCTTCCCTTCCCTTCTCTTCCTCAGTCTTCCCAATACTCTTCAGGGCTGGCCTGGAACCAAGCCATCTTCCTGATCCTTATGGGAAATCCAAGAATAGCCTCAGTCCTAGACCCAGACCCTCTCACTGGGGCCTCCATTCTGTGTCACTGGCTCTGAAAGCTTGGTACCACGGCACTGTGCCCATCCTCCTTCTCTCCAGCTTCTCTGTGGTCCTCTACTGACACTAGCTTGGAGGGGCCCTTCACTGCTAGGGTCCTCCACACTGGCCTCAGATAGCAGCTCTCCAATGTGGCCTTCTGATTGGTCCTCCAGAGCCCATCCTCCGGTGCAGCCAGGCCACCCTTCCTACTCTCTCTTCCTGGGATGGGGAAGTCCTCCTTCAACCACATTCCAACTGAGGGGGACTGGGAGTCCTGAGAAGAATAACCCATCCACAGCTTTGGTGTGAGCATCAGCTGACTCTCCTCTGTTGTCTCACCCAACCTTCCCTCAGACGGGGTGGGGTCAGGGTGTGTCCTTCTCAAAACTTCCACCAGGGTTGCTGCTCCTGCTCCTTCCTCCTTCACCTTTTCACCTCCTTAGGAAAGGAAAGTGAAGAGCAGGGGAGACAAATATCAAAATGAGTTAATCTGGCCAGAGTAGAAAGGAACTCAGAGGCCCGTGGACGAAAGTGAGGAAGTAGAACAGGAAGGAGGCGGGAGGGGATCCTCCAGGTCAACTCTCTCCCTGCTAAGGACACTCAGGAATAGGAACGAGTCAGGGACATCTCCCTTGGTCTGCTTCCCTCACTCTTCAACTGCCTCAGGGGTGGCTCTAGAATCCAAGATACCCAAGTTGCTTTCCTTCTACGAAGAAAGACACGTCACAGGGAAGAGGAGGAGGTGAAGCTGCCCTTCTTTAAGTCAACCTTCTTAGGTTCTTCCTGGTCCTAAATAAGAGCATAATGGGGACAGGCAGCCCTCAGCACAGAAAAGAGATCCCCCACGCACCCACCACTTGTGCGTGGATACAGGCATCTTAGCAATTTCCTACTTCATTTCATCTCCTCTCCTGGATGTAACGTGTACACAAGTAACACAACTTGCTCACATGTATGCTCAGTAACCAGATAGGACAGTTATGATTATGCATGCATGTAAATTTATTAATGTGGCATCTGTTCTGGATTAATACTCTAAAATGCTTATCTATGGCCGATCTTCAGGGGTTTGCTTAGTTGCATGGGTGGCGGCTCATGCCTTGAAGTTAAAAGGCATATCCCTTGCATGCATGTGTGTAACAACTATCTCCTTGCTCAGGTTGTTTTCCGTGATACTTAGCGTGTGCTGAGCACCTGTATTGTTGTATTCTGTTTGGGACAGATGGTCCAGCATGAAGAAGACCTAAATCTTGTCTTGCACTTTTGTAGAAGACAACAAGATACCCAAAAAGGAAACAAAGTTGAAGGACAAAGCATTATCCAAGATAGTGCTATTAACATATGTCCATATCTTGTTCATGAGTGATTATGACCCTTTTGTTCTCATAAATGTCCATCTTTAAGTGAGAAATTATGTAGTTACTCTGTTAGATGAGCGTGCGCGCACACACACGCGCGCCTCACATATACATGTGCATGCACAGATATTACCATCAGTCAAACACTTAAGTTCTCATTAAAGAAGTGCCTTTCAAAGCAATTCTGGGCAGGGAATAAAGCTTATTGTGGAAAGGAAAGGAGTGAATAGACTGAAATCTTTCCTCATATGTCAGATGCAATGCCTGCAGTGGGGAAGAGCAAGCCAGCTAGCCTTTATGAACTACATCCTATGAGTTAGCCAAAGATAGCAAGTAGTTTTCTGTAATGTGTTGTCCCCAGCAAGTGGCAATGCCCATGGAAGCAACCTGTGGAAGATGGCAGGCCTTCGTCCATACTCCATTGCACAGAGCACCACAGTGGACCCACACGATGGGCAGTGCTGCAGGACAGAACACCGGATATTCTGCTGGCAATTTAAGCCATGGCTTCTGGGTGTGCTTTCTGGATGAAATTTCAAAACTTCAGACTTATTTAATAAACCTTGTCATTGTCATTTGGTTTGGTCCTCCATCTTCCTATTTCCCCATTATTCTTTTTGCCTCTTATTCATGGAGACAATTATCTCACATTGGAGAAACTTTTTTTAAAAAAATTTATATTGCCCTGTAAATATTTAAATCTATAGAATATTCCTTGAATATACATAGGATTCCTCTCATATATTATTCAAGGTTCACTGGGGGTGCTAGTGAAAGAAAAACATATTAAGGTAGTACAAGCCTTCTAAGGTATTTGGCTCACTCACCAAAATGAGAAGACCAAGGATACCTTCAGGCCTGGCTGAATCCAGGAGCAAATATTATCCAAACTCTCTCTCAGATTTACCTTTCACTCTTTGTGAGCCACATATATTCTCTTGTTTTGCAAATATTCTTCCCCAAAGGGCCTAGAAAAGATGGTTGTCAGCAGTTCCCAAATGTGAATGAGTATGTGTGTGTGTGTGTGTGTGTGTGTGTGTGTTCACACATTAAATGGGGAAAGGAATGTTATACATGCCAAATAACATATCATATTTCATCCATTCTAAGACTCTTTCCTTCCATCTGTTTTTCTTCTTCATTTCTTTCTTATTCCCTTACATTTTTTCAGTATTTAATCTCTGAAATCAGAAGGGATCTTAAACTTGCTGCTGCCAGGTAACAGTTGAGACATAGTTGTCTTTACCTGAACATGTGTATAAAAACCTGTTGAATGGCTTGGGGAAAAAGTCCTGGAGATGTAAAACCCTTTTCAGACATATTGCATCATTAATATTCTTTTAAAAAAATGTTTAGTTGTAGATGGACACCATACCTTTATTTTCTTTATTTATGTGGTGCTGAGGATTGAGCCCAGCACCCCCACGCATGTGAGGCAAGTGCTCTACCACTGAGCCACAACCCCAGCCCATATCATTAATATTTTTGATGGCACAGAGAACATTAGGTAGAAAAACATATACAGTAATGACTGTCAGTCCAAAACGGTAGAGAGAAGTTGAGCCCTTTATGTAAAGAAGTGTTCAAGGTACCATTAGTTTTAGTTTTGCTTACATTTTCTTCTTATGACATACACAGGTAAGATATTATAGACATTGGTATCTATAGAAGTCCAAAACATTTCCTAATGAGGCATCTTAGAGCAAATGAAATAATCGATATCTACAAACCCACATCCATTTTCCTGTGGGTTACACAGAAGTTCCAATTCTGAGCTGATAGAAGTATTACATTATGGCATTATAATATATTTGTGATCTTCATTTCATCTCTATGCATGAGGTCGTGGGTAGGGATTCAGCAGAGCTTCCTCAGGGTGGTCGAATGGAGAGAGCCCTAGCCTAGGAGGAATGAGTTCAGATTCTAATTCCAAGGCTCCCTCCAATCAGCAACCGACCAATGTCAACTCAACTGGCGGGGCTTCCTCAGCCTTATCTGCAACAGAAATAGAATAATCACTAAGATCTCTTCTGATTACAACATTTTAAATCTGGCAATGTAATACACTCCATAAACCTACTGTTCTTTTGTAAAGAACTCCATTGATAATTTTAGAATTTGTCAAGCATGACAACTGTCACAGAAAATTTAATAATTATTTAATAATTTAATAAGAATTATTAAATAGTGTGAGAATAGTGTGTTACAGCCAATCACACCCATCACTGTTTCTAAATCCATCAAAATAGCACAAAATATCAGGTTAAGTATTAATAAAATTTCCCCATAAATCTATTCATGCAAAATACAATGAAATAGCCTGGGAAGGTGGTCATAAGTTTAGCACTATGAGATCCCTCAGGGACACCAGCTCCTGGCTCTAGGTTATGCGCTCTGCAAGTAGATGGTCTATACGTAGAAAAGGTGCAGTCAATTTTTAAATTTCTTCCCAAAGAAGCAAAAGGAGGAAGTGCTGACCAGGTAAGCAGGACCACAGTTCTCTCATAGCTAAGAATCAAGAATATAAAGAAAAAATAGCATGGTGTTCAAAATTACACGAGAACCGAACCAGAAATTTCTGGTAGAGCACGATGCATGCTAAATATTTAAATTTTTTAAAAGCCTACCAACCCCAAATAATAATGAGAAAATATGTGATAGAGCTATGCTAATCTATCAACAATAAGGGCATTCTAACCAGGCGGGATGCCAAGTGTTGTATGGAATATCAAGGAAACCATCCTTTATCTTGATCCATGATCCACAAAGAAACCCCATTGTCTCAGCACTTCTGACTTCTGCAGAAATAAATAGTAAGAAGGAAGAAAAGGGAGGAAAACCCAAAAACCTTCACTAAGCCCCGGAAATCCAGTATTTGCTGAACTCATAGCAGAGCCTCCTTGGCAGTTTCTTTTCTATTAGTGAGGAAAGATTCCAGAGTCACAAAAGGAATCAGTGCCTAGAATTAGAGTAAGTTTCAAATTTCTGAGTCATTCATTAAATGCAAAATTGAGCTCTCTTTTCAACAATGCCTATACCAAGACTTCATTAGAGCAAGATCATTTTGCATAGACATAAGGGAAATTTTTCCAATATGATAATGTAAGGTAGCTGAGCATGCCAAGGAGGGAAGAGTGTGCAGCATCCATCTTTCCAAAGACAGATGCCAGCTAAGTGCTCCTTTTAAACCATCACTGCAGATGTGGTACCCTTTAAACATTTTTAGGCATGGAAATGTTTTATTCCTATCATCCTTCTGTCTCTTTCTTGTTTCCTTCAATGAACTTATGCTTCCTTTTATTATTCTGTCATATTCTCTCTCTCTCTCTCTCTCTCTCTCTCTCTCTCTCTCTCTCTCTCTCTCTCTCTCTCTCCCTCTTTCCCGGGTGCTGGAGATGGAACCCAGAGTCTTGCACATGCGTGGCTAATGCTCTACCACTGAACTACACCCCCAGCCCTCTGTCATTATGCTGTGTTTCAAAGTTCTTGATTTTGATTATTTCTAAATGCTGTGCTCCAAACTGAATGTAAAAAATGTTCTAGCCTAGAAAGAATAGAACAGTTTCTGTTAACTCCCTTTTTCTCTATACTATAGTATTAATGCAAGCAAAGCTTTTTATTTTTTGTGAACTTTTGTCTCATTTTGATGGCAGTCCAAATACTCATTCATGGGGTATTATGTCACAATATTCCCATTGCTTACTTGTTATTTTTTGGACCCAAAGTGTAGGACTTTACATTTTTCTTGTTAAATTCCTTTCTGTTAGATTTGATCTATTAAGATATTTTTAGATTCTGACTCTGCCACATAGCAAATAGCTTTTCCAATGAGCTTTAGGGCATTTGCAAATGTGATTAGCAGACTCACTACATCATCATCCAAGTTATTGATAAAAATGATCGGAGCAGACAAGAAAGCCTGGCAGCCCTGGAGTCTAAACAGCCCTTCAGGGTGACATTCTTAAGTGAGCTCCTATACCAGTCAAGATCCAACCAGGAAAACAGACACCACCTTGAGCATTTAAAACAGAGAACCTAACACAGGGAAGTTGTTTCACACAGAGTGAAAGATCTAAGAAGCAGACCAGGGAATAATAAGGCAACTAGAAAGCAGTGACATCAGAAAGCCACTGTCATTCAAGGGCTGGAGTAACCAAGGTGCCATGATTGTTAATAGAATCTACGAGAAGGTGGAGCCATGAAGAGATGCGGCCACTGCAGAACCTGCACCCAGGACCCGTCAGCCTTCACCCTGTCCAGCCTAACCCAGCTGGGAGCCAGCTGGTGCAGGAGCTTGGAAATGGATCAACTCCTGTGACTTACAGCCGAGGAGCCTAAGACGGGAGTGGACTTGAATTCATTCACAGGTACCCAGGACCAGTGATTTAATTGGTTACTCACAGGTCATTCTTGAATGATTTCTCCATGTTCATCACAAGAAAATAGGAAAAGCATTTGTTAAGAGTCCTGGTAAAGTTCAGATGGATAATATCGACCCTGTTTGACTTATACTAGTAGACCGATATTTATGAGGAAATAAGACTATTGTGCCATAACAAATTCTTAGTGATTCTTTAGTTTCTCATCTGAGTCTTCCCAAATCACTGGACTATGTGCACAGGCTAGCAAAGGACAGCTTCGGGGCCAAATCCAGCCCTCGGATTTGAGTCCTTGTATCATCTCTATAGTTTATTTAACCTGTCATACACATTCACTCAGACATTGACTATGGCAACTACATCATCATCCAAGTTATTGATAAAAATGATCGGAGCAGACAAGAAAGGCAGAGTTGAACTGCTGAGACAGAGGTTATGCAGCCTGTGAAGCCTCAAATACTTATTACTTCATCCTTTATAGAATAAAACAAAACAAAAAGCCAAAATCCAACTCCAATCTATAATTTGCAGACTTCAACTACTTCTACCCTCAAAACAGCAGACATTCCCCATCTCTGCTCTTTTTGCTCCTGTCTCATTTTCTACTTTATCTCCTACAAGGTCAGTAGTTGTTATGGACTAAATATATGCTCATGTGTCCCAAAAATTCAAATGCTGAAATCCTAACTCCTAATAGGATGGTACTAGGAACTGGGTCTCTGGGAAGTAATTAGGTCTTGGGGGTAGGGCCCTCGTGAATGGGATTAGTGTAATTATAGGAAGAGATACAAGAGAGCTTGTTTCCTCTGTCTCTGCCCTCCACCATGAAAGGATACAGCAAGATGGCTATCTTTTTAAAATTTATTTTATTTTATTTTATTGTAGTTGTAGATGGACAGCATGCCTTTATTTTACTTGTATATTTTTTTATGTGGTGCTGAGGATCGAACCCAGTGCCTCCCACATGAAAGGCAAGCACTCTGCTACTGAGCTACAGCTACAGCCCCAGCCCAAGAAGACTATCTTCCACAGGCCAGGAAGAGGGTTTTTGCCAATAACCTGACTATACAGGCAGCCTGATCTTGGACTTTCAGTCTCCAGAACTGTGAGAAAGAAATGATTATTGCTTATAGTAAATGATTATTGTCTATGGTAATTGGTTATAGAAGCCTAAACTGACTAACATAGTGATTCATCAATGTCATTTGTTCTGTCTCCCTGGGGGAATTTCAGGTGTCTCCACAAGGAGAAATTTTCCTTGTCTCCACAAGGAGCTCTAAGGTCCTACACAAATAGGTCCCTCATTACTTCTTAACTGCATGACTCTCTGACACCTTTCACTCCTGTTGAACCTCATCTCCTTTGCACGGCCTTGCTGAGGTATGTGCAGTTATGCTACCAAAAGCTTGATCCTTGTCCCTGATGCCAATTTAATAAGAGGACATGGTTTTGAGAAAAAAAGGAAAAAGAAGGTTAATTGCTTTTCTAGCAAAGGGAAAGTGCTTCCCTCCCATGATTCTTCTTTAGTAACATTACTATAATTTAAGCCTACCTGGATGTAACAAACATATCTAAGATTCTGCTCATCAGGGAGAACAGAGGGCTTTTAGAAGCTTGTCAAGGCTGCATTCCAGGTGTGCTCTGATGGTGTGTTAAAATCACTTGTTAATTTGGGAGATAGTCACTTCCTAGATCTTCTGGTGACATCTTCTTCCTGTGGTGGGTGTGTGCTCAGGGACAGATAACTCGGCCCAGGATGGAGAAAAGTTAATCTCATTTTCCACCCTACGTTAGGGAGGAGAAGAGGGAGAAGAGGAAAAGAAAAACATGGCCCTCTTTTAAAACGTGCGGTGAGAGCTATATTCAAAAGTTGAAGGGGAGCAGTCTGGCTCTGTTTCCTGCTGACTTGTAGGACACACTGGCACATCTCATTTCAAGGTCTGTGCACTTGCTTGCTCCCTTTGCCTGGTCAGCTTTACACAGAGGGCTTCTGTGCTGCAGGACACTTCTCAGTGAGCCTTCTGACTTTCCCAATCAAAGCTTCAATCATCACCCTTCTCTGCAGAATTCCCTTATTCCTTTTCTTTTCTCCAAAGCACTGACATTATTATTTGTTTCTTGTCTGTTCTTTCTCCAACCACTAGTTGAATGTAAACCTGGAGAGGGCAGAATTTATGTATTATCTGTTCACTGATGGATCCCCAGCAACTAAAATCTTATCAGACAATCACTAGGCATGCAATAAGTATTTTGTGAATGAATGAAGTTCAAGGCAGTAGCTGACTCCTCTAGAGCAAGTGACTACTCTCTTGTCATCTCTTGACCCATCTCAAGTCCTCTCTCCTGTCATTTCTGTGAGCAAACAGTCATCCCTGCAGCTGGACCAGTAAAGAAAGAACTTCAGTATGCCAAGGAGGGGGCGGGGGAATCGAATCATTAAGGTACTGTTAGAGTTTGTGTACAAGCTAATCATCAAGGAGTTTACAGTCAGCACTTTAAAAATCAACATTAAAGAAACTTGAAAGAACCGTGTCTGGGGATTCCAGGTAATGAAAAATCTATCTTTTAATTGCTGTTCCCAAGACTTCCCTCCCATGGTTCTTCTTTAGTAACATTACTATAATTTAAGCCTACATGGATGTAACAAACTTATCTGAAGAGCTCAGAGAACTTCATTAAGATTCTTTAAGCTATAGGAAGCATTCTATGTCATAAATAATATTTATCCAGTACCTCCTCCTTTTCTCAATCCACAAAGACAAAAAAAAAAAAAAACCCTCAAACTCTTCACACACAAGGGAGTCTTGTCATGGGTGGGATGAAATGTAGCTGGTCTAAATAAATTTGACGGAACAAACTATTTCTATCTCACTAAAGACCAATGTCATTGACGTTAAGACTGTTTTATTGATCAAGTTGACTTTTTAATAGTTTGAAATATGCAAATGACACAATATTGCTTTCCTCTTGGTGAAGTTTTCACTGAACATTTTAAATATTAGCCTTTGGCACAGCTGAAATTTTCCCACATCCTTACAGTCCGCATTTTGTTTTAAACAAATCCTTCTAGAATATCACTCCCTGTTCTAACACTTGCCTGTCCTTGCTGTTGCTAAATTTGTGAATCTTTTTTCATTTTTTTTTACTTTTAAAATTAACTATTTTTATTTTATTAATAGAAATGTTTTACAAGTGTTCAGATAGCTAAGGCATTGTTTAAGATCTACAAGATAATGTCATTATTCTAAAATTAACCATGAATTCATCCTGCCTAAGTGTCTTTGTGGATTCCCTGGAAGGATGAAAAGCTCACAAAAGTGAACTATGAAATGACCTCAGGTATTTCCAACCGTTCTTTAGTTTCTAACAACAGTGCTTAGGCTTCTTTTAAACTATTTTTATAGTTAATAAAAAATATAATTAAAAGAAAGGTTTAACCGTACCTGCAGTACTAACCTAAAACTGTTTCGAATGACCTCCATTTTATTATTTCACAACAGCCTTTTGTTCTGGGTTTTTCCATCTGTTTGCTAAGCATTTTTTCAATGAAAGTCTCAATTAGAAGAAGAAAGGGAGGGGGGGGACAATCATTTAATTCAAAAATTAATTTGGAGATCAGGCCACTGACTTAGACTCATGGCAGCAACTTAAGGCTTTTCAGCCTTGGCCACATGATCCAGAGGAACTGAGCAACAACTGTCTAGCTGCTTTAATCCTCCTTAATTTGAGTGCAAAGAAACTCACATGTGTTTCTAAGAACATTTTTGGAGTACAAGAAGTCCATTTCTGGAGGATGCCGTCTAATGCCCTTGTTTTGCTGATCTCGCTGTATTCTAAATTAATTTTTAAATCACACATGAGCAGAGAGTCGGGTGGGGTGAGGAGGGGGATTGCTAAAAGCCAGGCTGTGTCCAGTGTTGTTCAAACAATGGCTGAAGGAGTCTTGGGAGACATTCTTCATCCCAGGACACAGGAGTTTCCTTTACCTTGGGATAAAGCTGGGCCCACTCATGAGAAAGCAATGCAGAGTGCTCACCCTAACCCTAAAGAAGCTGGTGGAAGGTGCTGGGGAGCAGAGCTGGGCAGGCTCCTGCCTCTCTTCCTTTGTTTGGTGCCCTCTAAGTTCCTGGTCTTTAGAGGAACTTAATTAAAACTCCATGGACAATTTTCCAGGAAGTAGATTAAGCCCTTATATAATTGTGTCCTGTTAGGAGGCTTTGAGCCTCCCTGACTGTTTTACTTGGGAAGGGAAAAGCCTAAACACCAAAGTACTGGTGGGTCCCTGTGCATTTTAAGTCTGATGAGTTAATAGGTAACTGAGTTCTCAGAGCTCTTTATCTGAGGTTTACTCACCAGGATGGAACTTCAGAAACCAGCTGGGCTGGACTTCCTTGGGCAAAATTGCAGAATAGAAAGTATTTGTCTCCTCTACTCACTGCTTCTGCTTTCTTTGACCTTCTCCCCACCTTGATTCATCTCTAGCCCTTCAAAAAACCTCTGTCCCTAAAAACAATCCTTCCTTGTGGGGCTGAGTGTATAAAACTTAGTGGTAGAGTGCTAGTTTGGCATGCTCTAGCCTCTGGGTTTCATCCCTAGCACCAAAAAAGAAAAGAAAAAAAAATTTTTCTAGCCCTTCACTTACTCACTGCCAAACTTACTCTCAAGAGTTGAAACCATTTAAATGGATATTTATTAAATAGCTAATATTTTCTGATCTCTTGCTTTCTGCCAGCCACTCACTCGTCTAAACACTTTCCATGGATTTATTTAATTCTCATAACAACTTTATGAAACAGGTGTTTTCTTATCCACAGTCTATAGACTAGATGAGGATATGCCAAAATTCATGCAGCGATTCCAATCCGGAGGTGTATGGCAAAACTTGCTGTCTTGGTCATGCAGCTTGACAATTGTCATGCCCCACTGTGTGGGGTACCAGGTACTGCTACACTTCATGGACTGCTTCTCCCACGGTGGTCGTCTTTGACTAGGGGATGTAGCCTTAAATAAAGTGTAAGGCTGCAATGGTTAATATTTCTAGTCTACAGAGCCTTCTGGAAGCCACTGAAACCCCAATCCTAGGAGCAGTTGCCAATCTGGCCTTGCCGTGGACTTCGTGTATGCTAGTGAGTCAATTTCGAGATGGAATTAAATAGTATTCATAAACTTTTAATGCTGAAGTGAGAAGAAGAGAAACGATATTCAGGGAATCACAGCCCTTTTGATCTGAATCTTTGAAGTCATCAAATCCATCTTCCATCCCAAACAGGAACTCTCTTTCCAAATCCTTGAAGGATAGCCTTTAAGCCTCTTACTTCTAATGCCGGAGAGTTCACGGAGGCCTCAGCTGACTGCTCTTCACTAATTGCTAAAGTGTTCTCATTCATGTTGAGAGCGAACCTGGCTTTCCTGGGAGTCCCGTTTGTATGTAGGGTAAGATGAGTGTGGGTAAGATGTAGGGTAAGAAAAACTGTTTTCCCCTTTTTCCTCAGACTTTCCCCAATAAAATGCTATTCTCAGGAGTACAGTTATGGACCAGACAGGACACACATAGGCCCAGGATTAAAAAATCCAAGAGGCTAGACCCACTAGCAGCAGCTCTGATAAAACAGTTCAATTCTACCATTTTCTATAGCAATTGTATAGCTAGGGAGCCTAACTCTGGGAAGCAGTCCTTCAGTGTCCCCAAACCACCTGATCCTGTTTGCTCTCCATGTCACCATCCACACTCTAAATTCCCTGACGTTGACAGCATCTTCCCCCTTTATCCATCTGTCCAGTCTTGGCTTCTATCAGTGACTCACAAATCAAAGCACAATGGAGAGGAATACTAAGTTCTGGGCTGTGTCCATATTGATAATAGGGACTTAATTTTAAAGACCTAAACTATTTGACATTTCACACGATTCTTCTTCTCCTTCTTCTTCTCCTCCTCCTCCTCCTCCTCCTCCTCCTCCTTCTTCTTCTTCTTCTTCTTGATACTACAGATTGAACAACCATTGAGCCATATCCTCAGCCCTTTTTTTAATATTTTATTACAGACAGGGACTCACTGAGTTGCTTAGGGCCCTGCTAAGTTGCTGAGGCTGGGTTTGAACTCGTGATCCTCCTGCCTCAGACTCCCAAATTGCTGAGATTACAGGCATGCACCACAGCACCTGGCTCACATGTCATTATGTTTTAAAAATAATTAGTCACTTTGATAAAAACAAGTAGCAAGTCAAGCAGACACTGTCTTGAAGACTTGAATAAAGAAAAAGAAACATTCTGAAAGTGAAATTTCTGCTTCCCCACCAAAAAAAAAAAAAAAAAGTCAATGCAGTTTACTTCAAATTTAAGGGGCCAATTTCTGGAAACTGGAAAATTTTATTAAAGGAGGAAGGTCCAAGTTCTCCTGGACTTGTCATTATAAAGTCTGAGAAGGAACAAGGAGAATTCACCTCTTGACCTCCAAACTCAGACTCAGAGTTCTGCCCAGTCTAAGAGGCAGCCCTGGCCCTGGGCCAGGTATTCAGCTTTTATGTGCAAACTCAGCTGATGAAGAAGCGCCACTGAAGTAATTAAAACAGGGTAGGGGAAGAGACGGAGGGCTGGATTCTCTCCAGTGTTGCTGACAGCCAAGTTCTGGGCTGTTGCCTGGAATGGCTATCCCAAGGAAAAATCAGTGAAAAGTTCCAACACAGGCTGAAGAAAGACTGAATGGAAAGGCTCCAGGCATGTTTATCATTGCTAAAGATTTTTTTAGTCTTATCGATATTTTATCCATGTCTTAATGACTGAATGCAGAGGTGATCAGTGATGAAGACCCTGAGTTACTGGGGTTAAGGATTACAGTATGAAGGAAGAAGGAAGGAACAGGAGTCAGAAGCCAGTTCTCTGGTCTCAACTCCAGTGCTATTAGCTGTGACCTTGAACAAATCACTCAAGCCTGTGAATTTATATGAGGGAAGGACGACAAGACCTCTTGCGTTTCTTCCAATTAAATGTTTCTGTGCCACATAAAAGCACACTTCAAAAGATAGATCTGTCTGTTGATCTATCTATCTACCCATCCATTCATCCATCCATTTTTTTCATATATATTTTTCTCTACAGAGTCCAGTGGTCCCAGTTACACTGTATTTCCAAGTTGAGCCAGAAGAGGACTTTAAAGCTGAAATAGCAATGTTGAAGAGAGGGCAGAAAAGTATGATTGACCAACTGAATGGTAACTGAACGGTGGTCTTAAAAATGGTGGAAGAAGCTGGAAGAAGCAATTAAATTGTGATGTCAAGGAAAACTTAAATAGAGCAGAGGCTACATTTAATCAGGGCAGCAGCCAAGCACCAATGTGGTGTCTAGAAGTTGCACAATAAACATGACCCAATGAATGAAAACAAATGCAGGCTTTCAGGGCATGGATAGGCCTGCCCCAGTCTGGGGCTAAGATGTGGGGGAGGGGAGCACTCGTGCCATTCAAATCCTATCGGAGGACTCAGAAATATAAAATCAGATAACTACAAAGACATCTTCATAGGTGTACTGTGGAATCTATGAGAGTTCTGACCTGAAACAGAAAAGCCAGAGAGCCAGAGTGCAGCCAGGTGATTCATCAAATCAGTCTGGGAATTGCTTTGTGGAGACCTCAGGCCCAGGACAGTATGGCGGGAAGGAAGGGTGACCCAGCCAGCAGCAGAGGTGAGCTCTGGTCTTTTCCTAGCACACACGCTCTGGCAGCGGAGGGCAAGTGCTCTTCCGCCGTCGTCCGCAGGACCCAGCCTGGGCACAGTGATAAAACAGTGCTTGCCTTCTGCAATCCGGGCACTTTTATTTATTTATTTATTTTTATTTATTTATTTTATTTACTTATTTTGAGTTGGACTTGTTTTGGCAACCCTTTGATTCAGAAGTTTGGCAGTGGGAGAATGGGGAAATAATCCTTTTGAATTATTATTATTTTACTATTATGAATTAAAAATTTTATGTGAATTTATAAATATAAAAATGTACATATTCATGAGGCACTGGTGGTATTTTGATATATGTATGCTCTGGATAATGTTAAAATCAGTTTAAACATATCCGTTCAAACATTGATTTTTTGGGGAGTGGGGGGGAATGCCAGGATTGAACTCAAGGGTGCTTAACCACTGAACTCCATCCCCAGCCCTTTTTTATTTTGAGACAGCATCTCACTAGGTTGCTTACAGTCTCACTAAGTGGCAGAGGCAAGCTTTGAACCTATGATCCTCCTGCCTCAGCCTCTGGAGCCACTGGGATCACAGGCGTGAGCCACTGTGCTCGGCCAACATTTATTATTTCTTCATGGCAAAAACATTCAAAATCCTTTCTTCTAGCTCTTTGAAATATATAGTATAAAATCATCATGTATAGTTACCCTGTTGAGCAATAGCACACTTTTCCCCATGTCCCTGATCCCACTATTCTCCTCAGCCTCTGGTAAACCACCATTTTGCTCTCAACTTGTATGAGATCAACTTTCTTAGGTTCCACACATGAGCAAGATTATATGATACTTGTCTTTCTGTGCCTGGCTTATTTCACTTAGCATAATGATCTCCAGTTCCATCCATGTCATAGCAAATAGCAGGATTCTGTTCTTTTTTTTTTTTTTTTTTCAGTTGAACGGTATTCCAGTGTGTATGTGTATCACCTACACAGTGATATGTTCATTGCTGGAAGGGGATTGAGGGGCAGCAGGGAGAAAATTAGGGAGAACATGTAGGCAAGTGGAGTTTGTTTTTCCACTCATCAATTGATGGACACTTAGGTTGTTTCCATCTCTTGGCTATTGAGAATAGAGTTAAAACAAATATGGGAGAAAAAATGTCTATTTGACATACTGATTTCATTTTCTTTGGCTATGCATACCCAGTAGTGGGATTGCTGGATCATATGATAGCTTTATTTTTAATGTTGTGACTATCCATACTGTGTTCCATAGCAGGCATACTACTTTACATTCCCACCATAGAGTTATTTTTAAAAGTGACCAATAGAACAAAAAAAATCCATTCGACTAATCATACTTAACCACATACCATGTTCTTGGATGCATAGTTATCCCTCCACACACCCACAATAGTCAAAATACATTGAAAACCAGCAGTTTGGCTTCCAATTCTCTGCACCTCTGATCATATAAAATGGGAGGGCTTCCATAGCCCTTTTGGCACAGAATGTGGTTAATTCCATTTGTGTATAGAGACACAAAATCTGCTCCAAATTTTCATTCAATTATCACCTGGGTTACAAGTTGCTTACCTCCATGATTTGCATTTGAACCAGATTTTTCTGCCTTATACCCAAGCTGCTTAAGTGAGTTATGGGCCATCGTGCAAAGTAACTGCAGGACAGCAAACGGTTAATGCGCTATTCTCCAAATGCATTCCAGAAACCTAAGAACATCCTGTCCTCCTGATTGCTAAGAAGCAACACCAAAATTCCCCCAAATATTTGAATCTCCCAAATAAAAGAGCAGAATTGAGGAGGAAGACCAGACTGGAAAACAAAAGAGAGAAGGAACCTCCAGAGGGAAGTGGCAGATGGTCCACCAGGTGGACTTTGACAGTCCACAGAACTGGCCAAACTGACTGGTGGACCAGGCAATTTTTAGCAATGATTGCAGTGTGAGCCAGAGTGCACCAGCCATATGGCACGTTGCCAGTCACTCCTAGTGACATTCCAACCAGATAAGCAATACATTCATCGCTGGAAGGGGGTTGAGGGGCGGCAGGGAGGAAGCGAAGGAGAACAGGCAAGTGGATGAAGCAGACCACACTCACAGCCCGAATCTAACAGGTTCCAACATGTCTGAACAGGTAACGAGTAAGGTGGCTTAACCTTTGGTCTCTGCACCCCTGGGAACGTTGCCCTCTGAGAAAGATTTGATTTACTCAAAGAAGTAATTAAATCTGGTGGCATAGTTCTAATCAGGATAGCATTCAACCCTCGGAGCTGGAAAATTCTTTCTCTCCTCTTTGTAAATGCCCAAACCCTGGGCACCTTATTATTCAAGTTTCTAATTAAAAAGAAACAGGAGCAGTTCAATAACCTGCAGCAATCCATCATGCTCACAACCTATAAAAGAATGCAGGGTCGCGAAGACACTCTCCCCTCTACTGCACACTGTAAGACTCCACAGCAAGAAGGCAAGGCCTTGCTTGGTTCTTTACCCCTCTGCTGACTTAACTGTCTAACTGCATCGTTGCTGCTAAACTGCACGAAAGGTATTTCTAATCTCATAACGGTGACTGGAAGGGGTTGAAGGACACAAATTAAGTCTCGGAGCAGTACAGCTGTGTAAGAATGGAAGGTCAGTCAGTTGACTCTTCCCACAATTCCCTGAACAAGGCAATTATTCATGAAGGAAATTTCAAATTATTTTCATTAGACTTGTGTTTTACCAATCTAACCAAAGTGATTAATTAGGGATTAAAATATTTACTCTGCACATGCTGCCTTGGCGCAGCACTAGCATATTTAAGCATTGTGCTAAAAGGGTCAGCTGTTTCCAGTATTGTTTGGAATTCATTTCCTATTTTTCTGTGTAAAAGGGCACTGACATGCATGTCTATACCATACTTAGGGTCCCTCCAGGCACCAAAATGGAGAAGCAGAAAGAGGCTCCAGAGTTCTCAGCCCTTGACCCCATATTTCTTCCTTGTTAGATTCACTTTGTGTCAATGGTCATAGGTTTTCTGTATCCGTCTCTTTGTAACAAGGTATCCAGGATGCCTGGGGGCTAACAAGATTTCTAATCAATGACCCAAAATAGAGCAGCAGCCACAGGGAGACTCTGAAATATATCATTGCATCCATGTTGGAAGGAGACTACAAGAATGGGGGAATTTTCCAAGATTTTCCAAGGGTTCTCAGCACTATAGGATACCAAGAACAAGTGAGGACAACTATGTTCTGTGTTGAGATAACTGGCAACAAGACTGGTTATTCAAACAGGATGCGGAGTTTCACTTGTTCCAGGGATTCATTGATATGAGTTCAAATTTACTGCTGTTTCAGTGAGACTCCAAATGGAACATCAGCAATGGAGATGCACCCTGTTTATTCATGTGTTTCCAACTCTCTAAGGGATTGCTAAGATGCTGCATGGGGAGGAAGTAGAAGAACTGCCTACTCATGTTGCTGTCAGATGCCCTCCCACGAAAGCACCTCTGAAAGTTTGCAAAAGACAAAGAGATACAGAGGATGCTCGGGCGCTTTTTTAAAATTTTGCTTCTTGCCAATAATGTTAATCACATCCCTCCAACTGTTCTAAGTCTCTAAGCCTTCAGAGATAGAGAAAAATTATTATACACTCACACACACACACACACTAGCTTCTATAAAATGACGTATACAATGCAGGAATAAACCAATTAAATGCTTTAGAAGCAGAGATGATAAGTACAAGGTAGCAAATATAGAGGAGTAAATAAAACCATGATCCTCATCAGGTACAGCTGAAAAGGAAAACATTAAGTCCAAGACTTTGTCTGCAGGGACAGGCAGAGCTCAGAAGGGTGGGCTGGGGGAAGTACTACCATTAGAAGAGGAGGGAGCCTTGTATAAGGAAAACCACCAGGGTAGGGTACACTGTTGCCAAGACTGAAAAACATCCAGTGGAGAGGGACGGATCTACAGTGTCGCAAGCTGGAGACAGGTCCTGGATTGGTTGGAAGGAGGAATTTATTGACAGGAGAGCAGTAGTTTCAGTGGAGTGTGGAGGCCATGAGCCAGTTTGGCTGGAACCCAAGGGGACAGCTGGTGTGGAGACGTGGATATGGCAGCAGGTACAGCAGCTCAGCTCTGGAGTTTATCGAGGAATAATAATAATACCAATGAAAATAATTTATGGAGTCCTTTCCATGAGGCAGGTATGTTATAGGCAATATCTCACTTTTGGGATCCTCACAATAATCTTATGTCCATTTTATGCACTATTATTAAGCACCGGAGTCAGGATTGAAACCAAAGTATATCAACACAAAATACAGTCTTCATAGACAAAAAATAGTTAGGGACTAGAAGAGCCGTGAGACTTCAGATGGGAGCCTTAGTGATAGTTGTTTTGCCTTCTAGACAACGATAAGGAGAAGTCAAGGGCATCCCACACTCCAGAGCGGCAGTGAGGTCTAGAAGATTCTAGGGAACATATTCAGATTAGAAACCAGAAGGTTTGAGTTGTAACCTTCACTTAGGTCCTCAAAAGCCTTGTGACTTTAGGAAAGCCACTCAAGTTTTGTGTCTTTGATTCTTCACCCATTAAACAAAAACCTAGGGAAGGGGTGAATATGATCAAAGCATGTTATTTGCACATAAGAATATGCCACTGTGGAGCCCATTATCCTATATAATTAAAATTAACTCATAAGGGATAGAAATACTGCTTAACTTTGTCCATTTTAAGAGGCTGTTGCAAAACTTCCATGCAGAAATTAGTTAATTAAAATGGTGTGGGCTAGTACTTTGCTAAATAATTCACATGCATTCTGTCAATCAGTCCTCATGATGACCCCAGCCTAGATGCTATTACTGCCATGAGATATGAGATAAAACAAACAATTCATATAGTTCAAAGAACCACAGGCATGTAAGGTTTTAGGATTAAAGTTTTATAGAAAGCAGTAGCATCCAGCTTAAAGGAGAGGAAAAACAAAAACCTCTGAACATTCTAGAAAAAGAGAATGAGATGAGGCATACATAGGTATTTAATTAGAAATCATGTAAAATAAGTGCAGTCACAGCTACATGGGAAATTCTATAGAAGCAAAGGTAGCTACCTGAAATGATGAATATCTGAATTTAGGAAAATCTTAACTCTATTTCTAAGAGAACACGTATCCAATATAAAATAAATTGATGTTGGCTAAGACAGCTTTGAAACATTATCTGTCTCTAGAAGTTGGACATTTCAGGGCATTTTAAGTCCCAAGGAAGTTCTATTTTTCCTTTACCTTACATCTAACTTCTATAGCCACTGCAACCTCACCAAGATGAAAAAGATGCATAACCGGATTTGCATTCCTTACCGGAATAGGACTGCTGCAAGCAAACAGTCCAGAACTTACTTGTTAGCAATATTATTAGAAGTCTCAATCGTTTTCCTCACAGGGCAAAATGCCCAGAGGGGAAAGAAGTCACCTGTCACTTTCTAATGTTATTTAATCTTTTTAGTCTGTCTGAGCTGTAAACTGTCAATCATGGTTAATGTTTAGTCACCTTGAATGCTGTTTAATCAGTAGAATGCTTTGTATATCTATAAATACCTGATGACACAGGAATTAAGTCTTCACAATAATTAGCCCACTACATCACTTGACATCATTTCTCACAGGCCAGGCCAAACCCATTTTTAATCTCTCGTGGTTTTTCAGTAAGAAATGTTTTATTATTGCTCCATAACCGGAATGGTTATTTCACATGGGGGAAAAAAAAAGGAGTAACTAAAATCTGCACATTGGGCTATTTCTAATGTCTGAAGGGCCCCATCTGTCTTTAACTGCTGCTGATGACAGGATAATGATGATGATGTGAATTGATTGCCAAGTGAATGTAGCAAGAAAAAGGCACAACTCTGGCTCAGTATTTGAGAATGAATGAATGCTGTGTGCACTGAGGTCTATGTTACTGTATTCAACTTATGCAGGGCACTGAATAGGGACATTTCTTTAAACATAAGGAAGAAGGATTGCAGATCATGCACTGTGTGTTGATTGCTTATGCCTCTGTCATTTCCAACTTCTATCCTTAATCTTTCACTCTTTTTTCTTTACCCCGTTTCCATTTATACTGACTTTATACTGTTTTATAAAAAGAAAAATACAAACGTATTTATAAATTCACATTAAAATATATCCATTTGGTAATATGACATAAAAATAAAAACACACTTGCCTTAAAATACTTTTGTGTTAAATCGAGCAAGACTAGCTTCAAGTGTTTCTTTGCTATGGGTCTTGGAATACTGGTGAGTGGACCCCAATCTTCTCCAGCCACCTCTGTCAGCATGATTATTGGGATGGTTTCAGGTTTGAGGGCTACAGAAATGCTGGTTAGTAATGGTGCAGAATATTTTCTGTTACATTACGAAGTCATCACTGTCAATCTCTCTTTCTCTCTCTCTCTCTTTGTCATGTATGGTGTCCTTTAAAGGGCAGGTCTTTGAAGGATAAGGGAGTGAACTTTTAGTTCAGAATGAAGCAGATTCCATAGGACCACGATGACTGAGTTCCCCCACCCACCCCAGGGACATCTTTGGAGATGTGCAGGTCCTTGTAGACTGGCTTGGACTCCTTCTTGCTCCTGTAGCCCTTTCACCTTCTCCAGTACACTGCTGCAGCACCTACTGAAGGCCTCCCAGAGGACCAGGAGCTTCTTGCTGTTGGTGGCAGTCAGTGAGTTCTTGGCTGTCACAGTTCTTTTTTTTTTTTTTAAACTTTTTTTTTTTTTTAAAGAGAGAGTGAGAGAGAGAGAGAATTTTTAATATTTATTTTTTAGTTCTTGGCGGACACAACATCTTTGTTGGTATGTGGTGCTGAGGATCGAACCCGGGTCGCACGCATGCCAGGCGAGCGCGCTACCGCTTGAGCCACATCCCCAGCCCTGTCACAGTTCTTAAGTGACTTTCTGAGCACAGAGCAAGATCCAGGTTAACGCCTCTGCTTTTGCAGCCTCTCTCGGGACATCATACCCTTGGGTTTGCTGGGGAGGCTCAGGGTGGCGACTGCATACTCAGGTTGCTCCTGTCTCCCCCACATTGCTTATTCTGTGGCTTGCTTTATAAAATGCAGTTTAAAACTTGGATTTGCCTCTCTGGTTTAAAAGGAGTGCATTCATTCTTTCATTCCACAACTGTTGTTCTAGATGCTGACATATTGCAGGGAACAAAACACGAAAAGAATCTCTTTCTATATTGAGCTAAATGCTGGGGAGTGAAGATAAAAAACACAAGGCACTTTAATCAAATAGTGTGTAGGCTGATGATAACTGTTATGAGAAAGAAATGAAAAGGAAGGGAGAGAATTGAGTATGTGCAGAGGGATTGCTACTTAAACGAATGGCTAAGGAAATCTCACTGATAGGGTGATTAGAGAGTCAAGGAGATGAGGGATGGCAGCTCTGGGAATGTCAAAGAGGAGCAGCAAGGACCCCAGCGTGGCAGGATTATCCAGACCGAGTTTTATAGGAAATGTGGTCAAAGAGGTAGCAAGGGCTGCTCCTGGAGGACCTTATGGGCCCCTAGATTTCTTCAGAGTGGGAGGCAAAGATGTGCAGATTTTGAGCAGAAGAGTGACATGATCTGATTTTGGTGACCATATTAAGAACAGGCAGGAAAGGACAAAGGCAGAAGCAGAGAGAATGGAGGAGGCCATTGCCGAATTCCAGGTGTGGATATCAGGGAAGGAGACAGGGGCTACGGATTGTGCTGGAAGAGCTAGTGGGGATGTAATAACCGACCAGTTGTGGAGTCCAAGGATTTTTTTTCCCCTGAGTAATCAAAATACTGGGGCTTACAAAAATATAGATGGTATTTTTAAAACTATCTGGGAGTAAATCAGTTTTTGAATGGATAAAGTCACAAAGAAAAGGGTATAGAAGAAGAAGAGATCTAAGACGGAACCCTGGTCATTCGATGTTAAAGGACAGGGAGCCAAGGAGTGAATTTGTTCAGGTAATACTATTGCTGTCACACACACACAAAAAAAAAGCCAAAAATAAATAATAGTTCAAATTTAGTAGTTTATTTCTCACTAACATCGAGTACAAAATGGGTGTCTGGATTGATGAGTGACTCTCCTCCTATCTTGTAGCTTCTCCATCTTTACCCCATGGCTTCCAATGTCATCATAAACATCTGTATCGTGAGCAGAAAGAGAAAGAAGGTGAAGAGTGGTGCATAGGAGGAGTGAGGAACCACAGCTGGAAGTGGCAACTGTGGCCCCTCTAAACTGCTAGAGAGATTCACAAATGCAGTCTGAGTGTCTACAAAAAAAACAGAAAGTGCCTATGAAAAACAGACAGCTCCGTCACACAAGAAGGATCCAACCAAAGAGACCAAGAAGTTTGGCTAATGAGATGTTAGAAATGTCAACAGAATGGGATGTCTATCAAGTCATGCAAAGAGAAAATTTCAAGAAGGAAATGGCTACTTGTGCTCAATGAAGCTGAAAGATCAAGTCAGATGAGACCTGACCATTAGGTTACCATTAGTTATTGATTTTGGTGACTTTGACAAGGGCAGAGTGGTAGAGCAATAAGACCAATGACTTGTTGGAATGAGTTCAAGATGGAAACAAAGAAAAAATTAAACTGGGCATGGATAACTCTTTCTGGAACCTGATAAACATAGATCAACACAAAGACTTGTCTGCTGACTTCCCTATTATTGTTGTGGTAGGAAACAGAATTCACTCCAGGTGAATCAAATGAAGAAATTTACGGAAGCATTCCTTATAGAGATATGGGCTGGCTGGGTTGAGAGATTGAACAACAGATGTTGAGATGCCCAGACACCAGCTACAGTAGAAAGTTGCTACCACCTCTAGACCGAAAGGACAAAGAGAAAGAAATGTAGTTATTGAACACAATGAGGGGTGAATCAGCAGAAAAGGGTCCTCAGTGGGAGTTGTGGTACCAGAAAGAAATAGCTGTTGTCTGAGATAGAGCATGGAAAGAAGAGAAGAGCCCCAAACCTTTATTCACACCCTCTGACTTCTAAAGAGCAGCTAAATACAATCAGAAATTCAGGAGCTGGGAAGCTCAAGAGATGTGCTCCAAAGGGGTCATCTTCCTATGCCACAAAGGAAGGCAGAAAAATGTGGGAAGGGAAAGGACAGAAAATAACTAGCTTAGAGGGGTTGCTTGACTTGAATTTCAGAAGTGGAAGGAAGTTTGTTACCTCTTATAAAGGATGTATCTTTTGTTTAATTGAATGTTCACAGGACAATCACCATATCTTCCCTGTTGACAATCACATTGTATAAAGAAATACAGTTATTCTAAATAACATTGAATATATTCAGTATAGGACATCATACTTGTGGAAATTAGCACACTGTATTAGAGTTCTCCAGATAGAATCAAAAATCAATAAGGTATCTATCTCTGTATGTGGATCTATCTATATATCCATCTTCATATCCATATAAATATATAGATCGGTGGATATAGATATCCTGCATGTTATGAGGGAGAGTCAGTGGGATTTATCAATAGATGATAGACATATAGATAGATCACAGATGAAAAGGGATTTGAGTAATTGTTTCACATAATTATGGAGCACGAAAAGCCCGACAATAGGCTGTTTGCAAGCCAAAGAAACAGGAAGGACAGTCCAAGCCAGAAGGTCTCAGACCCAGGGAAGCCTATAGTGTGACTCTCAATCCAATGCCAGAGGCAAAAGCACTTGGGGGACTACTAGTCCAGGTCCTCCAGTCCAAACGCTGGAAAACTTGGAGTCCTGATGACCAATTTCAGGAGAATCAAGGTGTCCCAGTTTCATGAGGGAGAGAGAAACCACCTTCCCTATTCTTATTCTATACAGGCCCTCAGCCAACTGGCTGGGGTCCACCCACTTTGAGGGCAGATCTTCTCTACTCATTTCCCTGATTCACACACCCGTCTCCTCTGCAAAGAGCCTCACAGACATACTTAGAAAGAATGCTTTGCTAGTTATCTAGGTATCCCTTAATCCAGTCAAGCTGATACCTGAAATAAACCATCCACACATACAATGTTTACCTAAAATGGGAAACAAATATTTGACTAATCTTCCAAAAACTGGTTAATCATAGCAACCATCCCACAAGAAGGGATATTAAGTCCCATGATGTTCTAAGGCAGCAACTTGTGTGTATAGCTAAAATCAAGTGGGTTTACTGAATATCCAAAGCTATTTGTATTTCACTGAGAAGGAAGTAGCAAATTTGTACTGGTAATCCACATGCAAAGTATAGTTTGTGATTATAAAGTCAAAGAATGTTATACAATTAGGTCACGTGTGTGTGCGCGTGCGAGTGCACAAATACCATTCACAGAAAGGAATTAAAGAGGGATTCAAGAGTGTACCAAAGTCAGCATAACCACTCTGCCCCCCACCCCTGCCCCCAGCTCCTCCTCTTCTGACTTTGTATAATACAAGTGCATCCAGGAACCATCTCCCTTTTGTGGAAGGGATAACAGCTTTATACAATATTCATGTTTTCAATAATATCCCATGCAGAACACACTGGAGGTTTCTTTTATAACTTTCCTAATCATCTTTCACCCAATACAATTAGCATTATCTAAATTAGTTATCAGTTTACCAAATTGTCTCCTCCTTTTTAAAAAAGTCATATTGCAAAATTATAGGTATAGCCATAGACAGAACCAGTATTGTATGCTTTCAGACATTTGGAGAGAGATAATGTTCTTAATCCTAATTAGAATTCTTTCCCTTTCCTATATGAACTTCTCAGAATCAGGGGTGACCTTATTTTCATTTGGATGGAGGCATGGTAAATCAACCGACTTTCATTTGTCTTACAACACACCAATTCCTATTCAAATGTGTTTACTTAAGCTCTGAGCCTTTTTACTATCTTTCTACATTACTGTGTCTTTTAAAAATATTCATTTGGAATAGATTGCATTCTATTCCCCTCTTTCTGCAGTATGATCTTTTGTACATTTTAAGCATTGTTTGAGCCATGGAGTCCAAGGTCAGCATTACAGTGTTTCTATTTGAGTATCCTGCAAAGATCAGAAGACTTCTGGTTGACCATTGATATCTGTTCTCCCTTTCTGTCTTAGTTCTAGGGTTTAAACTGGGCATGTGGACACCCAGCCAGACACTGTATTGTCCACTTCCCTTTAATCTGAATGTCGCTATGTGAGCAAATACAGATGGAGGGGACGTGTACAACTTCTGGGACTTCCAACATGGAAGATAATCTACTTGCTCCAGTACACCTCTCTTTCCCAGGCCCCTAGCTGGAGCGTGGAAACAACCACAAGCCAGCTTTGATCATGGAGACAAGAACGTTGCTCCAAGTGATGGTAGAACAAGATGTATTCCTGTATGACTACTTTGGGACTAGAACTATCCCAACACCCAAATACTCTGCCAAATATTATCTTCTTTAAGCCACTGTATTTAAAGTTTCTTCATTAACTTAACTTTCATGCTAATTACCAGTTGTCAAAATGGGCTGAACTTTTCAAACTCATCAGAAAAGATGAGGTTCTATAATTGTAAAACTATTTAAGCTATAATATCACTTTTTATGGACTTATCCAGAATGTCCTCCTCCCTAACCAGGAAGATGAAGTCTAATTTACAACTCTTACTCTCAACGTGCCAACATCTGGTCTTTTTTCAAAGATTGTTTATTCAAACTGGAATCTGAATAAAGTAATTATTTCTAAATAACACGTATTATTGAGTAAATTAAAATAAGATCAATTACCAGAAACAATACTTTATTTTCAAAAATGCTTTCTTCATTGATGCTTTCAAATTCAGGTTCCAATGGCATTAGACACATCAGCAGAGCAAAATAAAATTTTTAAATAATAAAATGAAATAAACCTATCCAATCCAAAAGAGAGACCGACAGACAGAGAGAAATGCAGATCTTGCTCCTTTTTGATTTTCCTGTGGGTGTATCTCAGTATCCATCTGTTTGGTTGCTACAGTGAGCAGGAGTGTTTGTTGGTGTAATTACGAGTTGTCATTCAAAACAAAACAAAAAAAGTCTTCTCCAAAGAAAGTTGACTTCTAAAAACATTATGATATATAGAAATGCATAAGATTTCTTTGTATGTTTTTACATAAAGTGTTCTGCATCTTGCTAATACTAGACAGCGCTTATGATGTGTCATTTGCTGTGATAATGAGGCATTTTTTCCTAAGTAACAGAACTTTATCAGCATGAAAGGTTTTTCTGGCCCTGAGGTTGTGGCAGCAATAGATGCATTTTTTAATCTTTCTAAATATTCACGTGATTTGATGTGAATATTCCTTTAAACTGTCCCCTTCCTTTCAGACGTTGTGGTCAAGGCCGTGGGTAGGTGGGCACACGAGGATCCCTGCAGCAGGAACCCACCCAACACTCAGGACTGGGCTGCGCGGCTGGCCCTGCGTGCCCATCACGAGATCCGGCTTCAGGGTCTTGTACGGGACATTTTAAAAAGCAGAAATTCCATCATTGTGACAACCAAGGCAAGAAACTAAATCCCAAACATGTGACCTCAGCCTTGAAGCTTAATATTTAAGTTTTCTACGGCTCCTAGGTTCGAGGGTGCAGCCACTGAACGAGTTTGGCGGTTGGCCAAGAGCGCAGCCATCAGCACAGACCCAGCCGGCGCAGGCGTCCCTCGCTCTGCCGCCCTGCTCTCCCTAATCGGCTTCTCCAGCATCGGACCCTCCTCCTCCTCAGGCCCTTTTGCTAGTTCTTCTACCTCTTAACCATTTTCTACACCTCCTCCCCTGTGCTCCAGTCATAAATGCCAGTGTTTTTAAGGACTGGGAGCGTTCTGCTGCACATCCATCTGCCTCTGGGGGATTTCATTCATGACCATAACCGACATATAAACCTGTCACTTGGTTATTTGCGGCTGGACATCCCACAGAAATCTTTAAGTAGAGTTGATGAAAACACAGTTTCAAAAACTGCCTTTGAAAATGCTCCTTCTCTCTATTTCCCATTTTAGTGAATAATTCCCTTATTTACCTGTGCCAGAAACCCAGGAAGAAGCCTTCATTTCTTCTCCCTAGAGCAAAGCCTAATACTCTCAGCAAGGCGCATGCGCCTTCCAGGGGCTCAGCTTGTCATTGCTGGAAACAGTTCACCCAGGCTCCCTCAGATAGTCCCGAGAGTGAGCGGCAGACTTGGTGTCTCGAGTACTGGTGGCTTTGCACACCCATCGCCAGGAGTGTCCATGGGCTTTGTGCATGAACTGGCTCAAGCTCTCCTGCTTCTTGGCTGTCCTGCCTGAGTCTTTCCAGACAGAGCTAGTCACACACTCTCTCTAATCACTGCTGTCCTTTGCACATGTCTTTACGGTGCTTACATCACTATAAAACAGTTATATCTGCATATGGCTTTCTGTTTCTCCTGACCGAATTCCTTAAAGATTGGGATTATTTCTGAATCATCTTTGAGCTCAGATCTATTCCAGAAACTGGCACATAGCAGGCTCAATGAACGTTTAATGAGTGAATGAAAGAATGAGCAGACATGCTTGCTCCCAGTGGCCACTGAGACTAGGACTTTTTCTCTATGTCAAATATATGGTCCAAGAAGTTCCTCGAAGACAATCTTTTAGTCAGCTTTTTCACTGCTGTGGCTACAAGATCTAACCAGAACATTTATAGAGAAGGAAAAGTTTATTTGAGGGTTCACAGTTTCACAGGTGTCGGTCCACAGACAGCAAGCAGTTGGCTCCATTTGGGGCTTGAGGTGAGGCTGAACATCATGGCAGAAGAGTGTGGCAGAGGGAGGCAGCTCACATGATGATCAGAAAGGAGAGAGACAGAGAGAGAGAGACTGACTCCACTCGCCAGATACAAAATGTACACCCCAAATGCTCACCTCCTCCAGCCACACCCTCCCTGCCTTCAGTTACCACCCAGTTGATCCCAGTAGGGGGTTATTTTATTAATTGGGTTGAGAATTATAACCCAGTCATTTCTCCTCCTTCATGCATCGTTTCAAATATGAGCTTTTGGGGGACAGCTAATATCTATTCCATAACAGATAGTTTCAAGACTGAATTTTTCTTTCTAATTTTTATATAGAAGACAAAATTTTAAAATACAACTCTGAGAAAAACCAGTATGTGTTTGCTAGATTAAATAAAGGTCACATTTTACAAATGGACTGCTTTCTTTCTCAGACGAGGACCACAGTTAAATTGAGGAAGAGAAGTTAAAGTCAACATTTTTGCACATATTTTCTCTGCATGTTTTCATTTCTTTCCTGGATGTAATCATGTCATTAGTTAATATTAAGACCTTAGATCAGCTACAGCACCTGAATGTTTTGAATAATAGAAACCTAACTGAAAGTTTATGTAGATTTTCATTTTCTTTAGGCTTCTATGTTTTCAGTGACTCTGCAAAAATTTGCCCAAGAAAATTATGCGGAAAGAAGTTCTGAAGGCATTATAGATAAAGTATTGATAAAATCAATAGGAGTCCAGACTTTAACAGAATAAAGCAGGCATTTTGATGATCTTGATATTTAAAAAAATATATCTTTGACGTTAGTTTAAAAGGTAAATTGAATGTAATTTTAGAAGTGTAGTATATTATGTTTTCCTTACAAACACTCTTATCTGTCACCAAATGAAAGAAAAATTATTGACATTTGTGTATGAGAAAACATATATGGGCTTGTCTTCTGTCTACATCTTCTAGCTCTGAAAATTGCAATATAGAAAAACTTTTTTAAAAATTTTTAGTTGTAGATGGACACAGTACCTTTATTTTATTCATTTATTTTTATTTGGTGCTAAGAATTGAACCCATTTCTTCACACATGCCAGGCAAGTGCTCTACCACTGAGCCACAATCCTAGCCCTAAAAGACTTTTTTTTTTTAAAGGCACTATATCTGTACAATTTTATCTTCTTTTTTTTTTTTTTTTTAAGAGAGAGAGAGAATTTTTTTTAATATTTATTTTTTCAGTTTTCGGCAGACAACATCTTAGTTTTATTTTTTTATGTGGTGCCGAGGATCGAACCCAGAGCCCCGCGCTTGCCAGGCGAGCACGTTACTGCTTGAGCCACATCCCCAGCCCTACATATATTTTTCTGAATGAATCACTTACAGGCAACTAATTATCAATAGAAAATGTTTGAATTTTTTAAAACATGAAGAGAGGAGGTTTTAAAGTAAGTGCTCATAAAATGGATTCTTATTTGAATAATCAGTATTACTTCATAATTGGATCACATACAACAACAGGAGACTGGTCATTTTCTTTAATGTTAAAAATTTAGGATGTAACATTAATTTATACACAGCTATTTACACTTAACTGCCGGGTTTCTGTTCTCTCGACTAAAAGGCTCAGGGGTCACTCTAGTTAAACTGGGCTAACTGGGCTGCACGAAATAACCACACAAGGGACACAAATTCCTTTATCTTTAGGGTTGCTGTGACGGCTCCTCTGACCTTAAGGGTCCACAGAAAGAGAGAGCGAGAGAGCACTCGCTGACCCCTTTTATTGAGGAGAAGCTATTCAAATGAGGCAAGGGGTCAGGTTTCAGGGGGCTGAGTCTATCTTCATGATGTCCACTGTCAGCAGGTTGACTGGCATCTGGGTGAGCCACACCCAAGGACACAGTAAGAGAAGGGGACACACAAGGCACTTCCATGGAAGATTCTATCCTAAACAGGGCAAGGGGTTATATTACAAAGGAACAGGTGAGCATAGCTCCACCCATGGGGCTGTAGCAAGACACACCCATTTCTGTGACTGAGCGCCTCAGCACCCAGCTGGGGAGTGTAACTCAGTCACCCGTAAGGTTGGCCTCCCACACTTAACCATATTTTAAAAAAATTCATTCGATGAATTTAAAAACATACAAATTTTAAAAGTTCCTTTTTTAAAAAGTTCTGAAGGGTGAAAAGAAAAAAAGGCCTTGGTAACTTTATACTATAGAGAACTGAAAATAAAGCAGAGAACTCAGGTCTGCAGAAGTAGCCTTGAGTTCTGGGTTAACTCCTCCATGAACTTCCACGTGATGCAAGGCAAGCCACAGGACCCCTCTGCTTCATCCAGCAATTCTTCACTGTTAAATGAGGGACAAGCTCTACAATGTTTCCTCTTCAAATGGTTTGCCATCCTGGCCTCCCAGTTTGATTTTCATAGTGAGCAACAGGTCCATCCAGGATGTCAGACCAAGGAGCTGACATGCTCTTCCTGAAACTTCCAGACTCCTGGGGACTGCTTGCTCCAGAAATTGCGTGGGAAATATGGTAGGAAAACATGTACATTATTTGAGTCACTGTCCATAACCAAGATTCCCAAACACCTGATTTGTATTGTTAATCCCTACTGCATAAGAACAATGAACTTCAGGTCTCACTCTCAGATATTCAATGATTTAAGTGTGATCACAGAACCAATATTTTTAATAAGTTTCTTCATATGATCCTGGATAACTCTATGTTTAAAACCATGGGTCAAGAAAACTACCTTCTCCTTCTGATGTGTTTAAGATGACTAGATTAACATTTTTATTTTGGGCAGTTTTATCCATCACTGCATTTCAAATGTTCTATTCAACAGCTAAGTGAGTTAAATGCAAGAATAACTCAATATGTGTGACCTTTATCATAAATATATGATGAGTAGAAAATAAAGCATAGTCTACTGTAGTGAAAGCTGCTCACATTTTTTCAAAAATTTGTCTTAAAATTTTCAAACAGAAAAGTTAAAAGGATTATAAATTGATATATACACATATATACATAGATATGAACTTAAATGTAGTTATCTCTAGTTATATACAGTTATATAGTTTTATGCAGTCATATATATATATATATTTATCTCTACCAAGATTCCATGATTAACATGCTACTACTACATTTCCTTTATCATGTAACTATTTATCCATCCATCCATCCATTCATCTTAATTCGGGAATGTTTTTCAAGTAAGTTGCAGACATTATTATACTTCTCAACTACTGAGAGCCACAGCCCAGTCGGAATGGCCCCTGGCATTTTGCCAGAAGGGTTGAGAGGTGAGCCATTAAAATGATGCTGGATTGATTCAATTGTATATTAGACCTTTACACCAGTAATAGGGCGGCTCTTGCTGCCTCCTGCGACCGCTACTTTGGAGTTCCTGTTGAGTTCTCGCTCTGGGTTCCGAGAGTGAATGCACGCACAGCCAGCCAAGTGGAGAGAGTTCTGGTTGGTGTGTGGTGTTCCTGGAGGCCGCGTGGGTGGTGTTCGGGAGAGTTCTCGAGGAGTGTTCGTGGAGTGCTGGTGGAGTTCGGGCAATAAAGTTTCCTGTTTGAAGATACAAGTGCTTTGTGGCGGCTCGGTGATTTGTGCCCAGCCAGACTTCGGAACTCAACAATTCAGCATGCATATTACACAACAGGGTAAGCATTTGTTAATGATGTCTTCATTTGTGGTAAAAAATTTTCACACTCTTAAATGATCTTAAGTGATCTTAAGTATATTCGGGTAGCCTAAACCCCATCTAAATATACATTATCTGTGGCACCCCCAAAATACTAAAGGTTAGTTTTGTCTGTTCTAGAACTTCATATGTATGGAATCATATAATATGGATTCTTTAGTGTCTGTCTTCTTTCATTCAGCATAATGCTTTTGAAATTCACCCATGTTACCTATTTCAGTAGTCTTTTTTTTTAAAAAATGCTGAGTAGCATGACATTGGATACATTTATCACAGCTTATCTTTTTCTGTTGATGGACACTAGGATTGTTTCTGCTTTTGGATTGTTACAAACAATACTGCTACAAATGTCTTACCACAAACTGTTAAAGATATTTTAATTTTTCTTAGTTAAATACCAAGAAGTGAAATTGTTGGGTCATAAAATAGACTTTAGTATATTCATTTTATAAGAAATTGACAGGCTGCTTTTCAAAGTGATTGTATAATTTTATATCCCCATTGACAATGTGTAAGAGTCCCAGTAGCTCCATTTTCTCACCATTATTTGATGTCAGTCTTTAAATTTTAGCCATTCTGAGGAGGCATCACAATACCAGGCTTTAAATTATACTACAGAGCTATAGTAACAAAATCAGCATGGTATTGGCACCAAAAGAGACATGAAGACCAATGGTACAGAATAAAAGACACAGAGACAAACCCACATAAATACACTTATCTCATACTAGACAAGGGTGCCATAAACATACATTGGAGAAAAGATAGCCTCTTCAACAAATGTGCTGGGAAAACTGGAAATCCCTATGTAACAAAATGAAATTAGACCCCTATCTCTCACCCTGCTCAAAAATTCAACTCAAAGTGGACTAAGAACCTAGATATTAGACCAGAGACCCTACCCTTCTAGAAGAAAAAGTAGACCCAACTCTTCATCATGTTGGCTTAGGAACCAAATTCCTCAACAAGACTCCTAAAATGCAAGAAGTAAAATAAAGAATCAATAAATAGAATGGAATCAAACTAAAAGGCTTCTTCACAGCAAAGGAAACAAACAAGAATGTGAAGAGAGCACCTAAAGAATGGAGAAAATCTTAGCCACCTGCACCTCAGATAGATAGAGCATTAATCTCCAGGATATATAAAGACTCCAAAAACACCCAAAAAAGGGTGTGGGGCGGGAGAGTGCAAAAGAACTGACCAGACACTTCACAGAAGAAATACAATCCGTCAACAAATGTATAAAAAATGTTCAACACCACTAGCAATTAGAGAAATGCAAATTAAAACTACACTGAGATTCCATCTCACTCCAGTCAGAATGGCAATTTTCAAGACAATAAGTAACACTAACTGCTGGTGAGGATGTGATGGGAAAAGGTACACTCATACATTGCAAATTGTGCAACCTCTATGGAAAGCAGTACGGAGATTCCTCAGAAAACTTGGAATAGAACCACCATTTGAACTAATTATCCCACTTGTTGGCATAAAATCAAAAGACCCTAAATCAGCATTCTGTAGTGTCACAGCCACAGCAATGTTTATAGCAGCTCAATTCACAATAGCCAAGTTATGGAACCAATCCAGGTATCCTTCAATAGATGAATCGATAAAGAAAATGTGGTATATAAACACAATGGAATATTATTCAACCATAAAGAAGAATGAAATTATGGCATTTTCCAGTAAATAGATGGAAATAGAGACCATCATGCTAAGTGAAATAAGCCAATCCGACAAAATCAAAGGTCAAATGTTCTCTCTGATATGCAAATGCTGACTCACAAGAGGGGGGGGAATGGGGGAGGGAGAAAGGGAGGTTTACCAATTGCACAGGGCAGAGTGGGAGAAGGAAGTGGGGACTGGAATGGGAAAGAAAGTAGGATGTATCAGACATAATTTTCCTATGTTCATGTGTGATACGCAACCAGTGTAACTTCACATCATGTATAACCACAAAAATGGGAAGTTATATTCCATGTATATATGATATGTCAAAATTCATTCTACTGTCATGTATAACTAAAAAGAATAACTAATGTGTGTGTAATGGTATTTCAATATGATTTAAATTGACATTTCCTTTATGAATAATGATTTGAGCCCTTTTGTATATGTGTGTATTTGGCCATTTGTATATTTTTCTTTGTGAAGCTACTGTTCAAATCATTTTCCAATTTTAAATAGGGATGTTAATTTTTATACTTTGAGTTGCATATGTTCTATAATACTCTAACATATTTATCAGATAATATTTTATTTATTTATCTGAAAATGTCAGATACATATTTTCTCCTTATTTATAGCTTACCTATTCCTTTTCTTAATATCTTTTCATGAGCAAGAGTTTTAAATTTTGATAAAATCTAATTTGTCACACTTTCCTCTTTTATTTTTATGATTTCTATGTTCTCACTAAGAAACTTTTGCCTACCCTCAGGTTGCAAAAATATTACCCTGTACTTATTAAAATATTTTAATATTCCAACTCTTCCATTTACTCTATGATCCATCTTGAATTGATTTTTGTGGGTAATGTGGAATTGAGTTTTATTTTTCCCCCATTCAGATATCCCATTGCTTCAGCTCCACTAGTTGAAAAGATTTTCTTCCCCTTTGGTACTGCTTTGGTGCCTCTATCAAAAACCAAATGGCCACAAATAGGGGACTCTCTATTCTGATCCATAATCTATTTAGCTTTCTGTAAACAGTACCATATTGCCTTGATTACTGTAGCTTTATTGTAAGTCATAAAATCAAATAGCAAAGTCCTTCAAATTTTGTGCTTACTTTTCAAGATTCTGGTAGATATTCTAGGTGCTTTGTCATACAAATTTTAGAGTCAAAATTTATTAGTATGCTCCCAAATGTTTCGATATAGTTGTGTATGTGAGAAGAATTCCAAGCGTCCAACCAGTGTCTTATGCATTAATGTTCCTATGCATAAGGGACATTATGATGAGGTACTAACATCTTGGGATCATTTATCTCATCATGGGAGTCATTTTTTTTTTTTCACATTTGTACAACTACTCCCAAATCCTGTGGTACATTGTCTCTACCATGAGCTATTTGACCTTACCTGGTAGCTCTGAACTCATAGGACTGCATAACTCACCAAATGCTATATCATACCATAAAAAATGTCTTATTGCTTATTTTGACTAAGACAAAGTGAACTCCACTGTCAAAATTTTATCTGATGCATTAAAAAAAATGTCACTTGTTTATTTCAAATAAATGTTATTGAGCAAGTTCAAACAGAATTTGCAATTTCTGAAACATTCAGGAACGTCAATTAAATTATTCTCAAACTAAACTTAAAGAAAGCATTTCATTCAGATTGCCACACTAAGTTTTAAATAAAGATTTCTAGAAAGAACAGCTTATCATGTTTTAAATATTCTTTCTGCAGGGTATCATAGGGTAATACTTCCCAAAGCCGAGTTATTTTATCCATCATATGGTAATTAATAACAACGGGGTAGCGGGACATCTCTTTTGAAACTCCAGTCAATTCTACCCTTTCCCAAAGATTTTTTCCTATCTTGAAAAAATGTTTTTTGGAAAAAAGAATGACAAGTGAAAGGGGAAAGGGCAAAAGAAGTCTTTCATATAAAATTAAATCTTCTTTAGCAGAGACTGGCATGTTCTTAACGAATTCACAGACGTCTCCCCTCCAGTTATGTTGCAAAAGCCATGCAAATAATAATTGTGGCTAAGTGCGCTGCATTGACAGTCAATATTGTATTTTCCAAGCTTGTACTCATTATTCTTTATAGTATTCATGCATTTTGTGAAAGATCAAAAGATTTACATATCATATGGAGTGCTTTAGGGAATAACTTGCTGAGTACTTTAAATGCACAATGTTCCACAGCCTTTTAAATACGGATTTCACTTCTTTCTTCTTTGTGATAAAGAAATAACAAGATAGAGCTAGATGTTTTTTTCTTAATATAATAAAGTGTCTATTTTTAAATATAAGATAAAAGTGTGATATTTTTATCTTTAATTCCAAACACAATTTTGTAATTCAAAATAATAAATTGTAGCTTTCCTTTAATATGTGTGTTGAAAAAAAAATCCATATAACTCAGCTACAACAGTTTCTCAGGCAATCTACACAAATATTCCACAACTTTCATTGGAGTTATTAAGTAATAGAACTGATACATCTGCCTAAAGATCCTGGTAGTGTAGGCTTTCTGGAAACTGAGAATTGGACTTCATTCTACAAAGGTTTACAATAAAGTATGGGAGTAGGAGCTAGCAACAGACATTTTTATTAGTGAATATTGATCTAAAAACATAATGGAGAACATTCTTAGGATTAAAAAAAAATCTGATTATTGGCTCCAAATTTCCTTTATCTAAGATGGACCAAATAGGAGGTTGAAAGGACCTTTACGTAAGTTGATTGACACTTCCTCTTCTTTAAGGACATTATTAACAATAACATCAACAGGTGGTTATTGACAGGAACAAAACCAATTAAAAGACATTGTTCCTCCCACAGCTGTTTTTAAGAAGAAAAAGATGAAAAAATTTTAAAATAAACTGTGTCCATGTGAAACATCAGGAAGAAAGGTTCTCCAATACTCTCAAAAGTATTGTGATTAAATACTTTAGGAACACTTCTTTACAGGTTTTTTTGTTTGTTTGTTTGTTTTGGTGTACGTCTGACCATTGACACCAGTTTTTGGTACCAACGCAACTTCTATATATCAATAAGTTCAATATCCAACTTTTTGTTGTTGTTACAGACTCTTTACACCTGATGTTCTGTATATCATGCATACTCAACCAAGAAGTAAGTAGGAGGCAATTGAAGCAGAAGAAGGAAAGAAAGACCCTAGGATGTGTGAGGACAGGAGTCTTGGCTCCCTATTGCCATGGAATACTGTAAGATGGACTGTGCTTTTATACTTTCTAATCCAATCAAATGCCCAAATACATCTGCAATAAAGTGCACAAGGTGGAAGTTGAACTTCGAATGGCCAGTCCAAACATGCTTGGGCAGTAGCTGAAATCATGTCACTCCTATTTAGCTTCTTGGCACAGATGTGGACACACACCACTGTGTTCCATTGCATTTGAGCCACAGTGCTTTCCTGCCACAGACAAAATTCTGGGAGAGGAGCGTGGATAATAGGCTGGACTCCTCATGGAGCCCTTCTTCTTAAGAAGCCCTTGTCTTTCTACTGTGGATAAAAATGCTGGGAAAACCAAAGAGTGTTTATTTGGGGCATGCCACTTTACTCCAGAACAAATGGAATGAAAACTGTTCTTTTAAAATTTTTTCCAGTGCTGGGGGTGCTGGGGATGGAACCCAGGGCCTCCCACATACTAGGCAAATGCTCTACTGCTGAGTTATACCCCTATCCCGGAAAGCAGTGGTTTAAATGAAGCAGAACGGTGTAAAGAATTCTGCTTAAATATTTGCTCAGATAATATTTTCTTACTCTGAAGCTATGAATCTGGCAACAGAGACAGATTAATAAAAGCTCTACGGTTGTTTGAAGAGAGACTCCATGTATCCAAAGGTAGCAATCAAAAAGCTCTGATAACTGGTAGCACAGAACCACATACAGATTGCCAGGGGCTGTCCTCCATGACCTGGGAGTTCAAGGCTGTGACACTGCCTTCTGCTTCCCATTACAAATGATATAGATAATACAAATGCACATGAGATGAGCTGTCGGACTCAGCTTCAGCTTCAGAAATAATATTTCAAAACACTTGAATAATAACTGCAACTCTCCTCCTGTTATGGTTTAGATCGGAAGGATCCCCATAAAGTAAAGCTCATGAGTGAGACAATACAAGAAGGTTTGGTGAATAAATGATCAGTTATGAGAGCCTTAACCTAGTCAGTGTATTAATCCCCGATGGGATTAACTGAGTGGTTGCTGAAGGCGGGTAGGTAGGGTGTGGCAGGAGGAAGTGGGTCCCTGGGGGCGTGCCTTTGGGGTATATATTTTGTGAGTTGAGTTTAGCTCACTCTACTTCTTGGTGGCCATGTCTGAACCTCCTTTTCTTGCCATGATGTTCTGTTTCACCTCAAGCCCCAAGGAATAGAGTCGATCATCCATCTGTGGACTGAGACCTCTGAAACCATGAGTCCCCAAATAAGCTTTTCCTCCTTTAAAATTGTTCTTGTCAGATCTTTTAGTCACAGCGATGAAAAAGCTGACTAAAACATCCCTACTAGCTGGCATTGGGGATTGAATCCAGGGTACTCTGCTGCTGAGCCACATCCCCAGCTCTTTTTATTTTTTACTTTGAGGCAGGGTCTTGCTAAGTTGCCCTGGCTGGCCTGGTGTTTGCAATCCTCTTACCTCAGTCTCCTGAGTCACTGGGACAGTGATTTTAAACCTATATCTACATTGAATATCATAATAAAGAACTAATGTGGGTAACAGTCCTAAACTAAAGAAACCAAAAAATGATAATGGTCACCTTTAGGGAGAATATAAGTAAAGAAATAGTTTTCTTTACTTATATTGGAAAAGAGGAAGAGAGGGAAAAAAAGAGCAAAGCAAGTGAAATTCTGATTTTCGGGATGAGATTACATCTGGTGTTGTTGCAAATAATGGCATTGACATAGCTGCTGGTGACCTTGGAAACAGGTAAAATCTTTGTAGAGGGCAATCTGGCAACACATATCAAAAGTAGACTTAGAAATTTCTACTTTGTTATGCTAAATAAGTAAATAAATAAAAACCCAAACATGTGTGTGGGGGGGAACAGTTCCTTTTGGCTTTTTTATAACTGCTGAAAATTAGAAGAAACAAGCCAAACATTCAAAATAGGGGATGAACTGCAAATATGAGTGCTTTTTCAAAATATCAGGTGAAAAGCATATAATAGAGCACTATTTTTGTGTTCTTCATTTTATAAAGTATGTGTTATATATGTCCAGGTACAGAAAAAAAAAAGTGGAGATTATCTCAGGAAAAAGGTTTATAGCCAGGTGTGGTGACGAATGCCTATAGTCACAACTACTCAGGAGGCTAAGACAGGAGGATCACAAGTTCAAGGTTAGCCTAGGCAATTTAGCAGGACTCTATCACATATTTTTCCCTTTATCTTTTAACATGTGGATAGATGTATCAAGTTTCACTGGAAATGATGGTGATTTACTGTCCTTTCCACCTTCTCTGCTAAAAAAAAAAATAATTTCCCTTTGAGACTCTACCCAAATACCAACTCCTCTGAGAAGGCTTTCCAAATCTCTTGTCAGAACTTTATTCTTACTTTCATTCTTTATCTTGCTACTGTGGAAGATTTCATATAGTGTTCTGTAAGGAATTTAATACTTGACACCTGCCTCTGTTCTGCAAAAAAAGGAAATTGTGAGCTAAAATATGCATGTGTGCGTGTACACACAGAAAGATATCAAAAAATGTTCATCTAATATAATCTTTTTCTCAGTGATGGAATTTGAAGCTATTTTCAAATATTCAGCATTATTCTTCAAAGTCTGGTTCTTTCCCAAGTACACATTTGATTTCTTATAAAAAGAATGACCTTTTTCTATTTAAAAATATGTATAGCAAATATTCTACTAAGTCCATAGTTGTTTTTTTCTAAGTGATGAAGTTTTCTTTCTTTCTTTTTTTCTTCATTGTACTTTAAGATGCATATGATTTTAATCTTAAAAAACATAAGACATAAGAGCCAGGGCAGGAATGGGAGGATTAGATGAACTCTAGAAAGATGGTGGAATGAGATGGACATCATTACCCTAAGTTCATATATGAAGATACAAATGGTGTGACTCTATTTTGTGTACAGAGATGTGAAAAATTGTGCTGTATATGTATATTATGAACTATAATGGATTCTGCTATCATATATAACAAATTAAAATAAATAAAAAATAAATGTGAAAGCCAAACTAGGAAGTAAGGGAAGACTTCTAATATTTGATATTTAGTATTGAATTTAGGACTAGATAAGGAACAACAGCTCAGGAGGACCAAAAGATCAAGAAGCACTAGGATTCATTTTAAGGTTGCTTCTATTCACCACTCCAAGTCCCATAACACTTTCATTTCTTAATAGTCCATCTGCATGCTGACAGATTGCCACACGATCACCTTCTCAATGATCTGGATTTTCAACAAATGATGTTTTGTTGAATGGATATCTGTAAGTGTGTCAGGTCACATGATGTGATAATCAGCTTCCTGTCACTGACATGAAATACCTGAGACACTCAAGTTATAAGAAAACAAGGTTTATTTTGGATCACAGTTGCAAAGATATAGCCCATGTTTGCTTGGCACCATAGCTTTTGGTCCTCTGGTGGCATGGTTCCTCATGGTGGGAGCAAGTGGCAGAGGAGGCCTATTTACCTCATGATCAGTGTGAAAAGAGAGCAAGAAACACATCCAATAGTTCCCTTTACGGGTACATCCACCATGTCCCAAGACTTCCCACTAGGCCCCACCTCCCAAGGGTTTGATTACCTCCCCAAAGTGTCAAGTTGAGAACCAAGCCTTTAACAAATGGATCTTTGCAGGATATTCCAAATCCAAATTGTTGCATAGAGCATCATTAGATGTTCTGGGAAAACACTAGACAGGTCTCCCATTCAAGGAAATGCCTGCCTCTCCAAGACTGGGAAATAAGCAAAAAAAAAAAAAAAAAAAAAAAAAAAACAAGAGGGTGTGGAACAAGTTGAAATTATCATGACATCTTAGTAGAGAAATATGATTAGAGGGTATGATTCAGAATGAGAAGTTGACACCTAAGAGAAGTAGACATCACAGCCCCTTGGTGTACAATGCTCTGATTTCTAAGAAATTCCTATGGTTTGAAACTTAAACATTACATTACTATGAGTACAAAGCTGTTGCTATTCAAACACAATCCACTTGTAAGATTTGCTGTTTGAAAGTACTTCCCAAAATGCTACCTTTACATTAGCTCACACTCATTTGCAGATTTCTCTAGGTTCTACTAGTTAAAAGTGGAAAGAATCAGGGGCTTGGCCAAATATAGCCAACATCACTAGGAGGTACACCTTGTATGACCTGTATCCATGTGCGAAGAGGGCCAGAGTCAGAGAGCAGAGCTGTCCTTTCTGGGAATCAAATTATGGCTTACAGGAGCATCTGCTAATCAGAACTGCTAACATTTATTGAGTACTTAATGTGGACCTGGAACTGTACTAAATATTTAACATTCATTATCTTACTTAATCCTCATGATCTCTATTATCTTCATTTTATAGATGAGGAAATTGAGGATTAGAGAAGTCAAAAAACTTGCCCAAGGTCACGTGGTCACATAGCTGGAAAGCAAGGGATCTAAACCCAGTCATGACTGCCCTGTGCATCCTTATTGATAAATGCTGCTGGGAGGGAGGCTAAGTAAAACTAGTGGGAGCCATAGATCTGGCAAACTTCAATAATGGAAGGCAGAATGTCTTTTGGTTTTAAACCCCAGGACAACTTCCTTTATATATTATAGTCAAATGTAATAATATCAAATGTGAAACTAAATTGAAAATAACAATAAAGATAATGCCTATTATAAATCCACATATAGCCACTTTAAAACCTCTGGATTTACCCAAATTCAATGAAAAGAATGCATTTTATAAATGCATAAAATATACCAGGCCAGTCAATTTCTCTATGAGACAAGGCTATTTATCAAGTCATGGGTATTTGGGATCTATTTAGAAATATTACTTCTTCATAATGAATGCAATTTTAAGCAGATGGTAATGATTTCTATTTAAGGACAGCAGATAGTGGCTAATGCAAAAACCACTTTTGTTCTGTTTCAGTGTATAGTTTGCTATTTTTGAGCTGCAAATTTACCATCCTAGTCTATGTTGCTTACTCAGACTAGCAAATCAGTTTGTTTTTCTTAAGTATAAACCAACTAAGTAAGTTGTAGAGTGTTTAAATGTTGAAAAGAAGTAAGAATGTCCCAAGTGGCAATAAATGCACATTTCCTGCATGAATGATCTGGTGCAGAAAACTGGACTTGGAACTCTTGGAGGATGCTGAAGAGATCCCTTACCATCATGGAATTTGTTGTCTATCTATACAGATACCATATGCATATATTAGACACCTCACATTTTTGAAGCAACACATTATTTAAAGAAAAACTGATAAGATGTATAATGTAATTAAATGCAATTTTTAAAGAATATGCAAAGAATAGAATGATTCAAATAAAGATATAACTAATAAGTGAAGATTTTTGAGCAAGCTTTATATGAAGCCCTCCCAGGATGGAAAACTTCTGAAAGATAATCCTTAACATCTAGTCTAAGTTAAGTCAAGGATGGTACTTGATCTTTTTTCATGTTAAATATGCAAGAGACATACTAGGTTTTTTATCAGCAGAGTTCCAAAGTGAACTCTTCTTTTCCTTTAATAGGCAGGAAAGACTTAAGTTCTTGGTTTCTCTTTGTGAAATAATATGTCATTGTTTTTCTTAGATATTGAACATTAATAATGCCAGATGTAAATTGCCTTTCACTCTGTGTACATTTTAATTTTTTTGAGCAGAGGAACATGGACATTAAAATCTTTATTTAATATACATTTTAGGATAAATGGCTATTAATTCTATTGTACCAAAGTAAGAAGTTGGATGACTCATGACCAATAAGGAAAATGTCACTATATAATAAAAGACACACATAAAATTAAAATGTTATGGTTTAGATATTAAATCCTCCTCTTCTACCCCTCACAAAGGAGTGTGTATTGAAGGCTTGGTACCCAGATGACAGTGCTATTGGGGAGTGGCAGAGTCTTTAGGAGGTGGGGCCTAGTGGAAGAAAGTTAGGTCTCTGGGGGCATGTCTTTGAAGGGGGTATTGGGACCTACCCCTTTCTTTCTCTTTCTGTGCCTCCTGGAAGTCATGAGGTGATTAGATCTTCTCTTCCACATGCTTCCACCATGACAAACTGCCTCAGCACTGCCCAAACACAATGGATCCAAGTGACCAGGAACCAAAACTTCAGAAACTGTGAGCCAAAGTACTTTCCTCTTTATAAGTTGATTTGCTCAGGTATTTTTTTCAGTGATGGAAAACTAACACATGAAAATACTAGATAAAATAAATTGTTTTAGCTAAGAAGAAACAAGATATTAATGTTCTTTTCAATATAGAGTGGCTTTCATGTCACCTTTTACACAGAAGTTCAGGAATTAACTACTTTTACAATGTGAGGGGTTTTTTGTTGTTGGTGTTGTTTTGTTTTTGTTTTTGTTTTTCTGTAAACATGTCTCTCAGCTCAGCCATCACTAGTTCTCTTATTATATTTTCTACGGTAAATGTCTTCAAATCCCAAACTTTGTAATCCTGGTATAACTCATAATGACCAGATAGAAGTAAAGGAAATTCTACAGGACCTGTTTCTGTCTCCTGGTACACATAACTATGCAAGACACAAAGGTGGATCTAACTTCTCACTGTAGTTCAACCTTAGCATAGGAATCACACGTCATGAGAATACTAAGCTGATTTCACTGGGCATTAATAGAAAGTTTCACAAGTGAGCTATGGGGAAAGTTGAGCCCAGTAAGCTGGAATCCATACCCATTAAACACACACACACACACACACACACACACACACACACACATGCATGCCCCCTCACTTCAGCTCTACTGCTGACTTTTAAACACATACTATTTCTTTGAATAAAGTATTTTTTCACTTGAAAAACATATTTTTAAGACCATTATCCTGAAAGATGGGGTCTTAGAAGCATCATAACTTAAAACCACTGCATTTAAGATCAAAATCTCAGGAAAAAAATTATGTATATCGAGAGAGAGAGAGAGAGAGAGAGAAGATATCAGGAGTGATTTAGCAAATAAGATGCAAAACAAATGAAATAAAAGAATGGAATTTAATGGGTCATAAATCTTAATGTTTTATTTCTGAGAAATAAGAAATATGATCCATAAATCTTAATGTTTTATTTCTGAGAAATAAGAAATATGATCCAGGGTCTCTACTTACATCTGAGTCAATTTGTCTGTATCAAAATTCTTTGCATGAATTTAAGATGCTGTAAGTATAAAAATCATCATCTCATTTGTGCTTTCCAGGATCCTGCTCTTGTGCACAGAGAAATCTACCAAAATGAACTCAGTCCTGTGTCAAAGTGTTGTCTCTTTTACACATTTGTGTTGTGTTTCATTTTCCAGCTCACTCTAATTAGATGTGGCCATAGCATCAGGCCTCTTTGTGGAAGATCATGGTCAACTGCAAACACATTAGTTAACCTGAAAATCTGAAGTCTTTCATTCTAAACATTGTAGAGAAATCAGATTCAGCAGCAAAACTCCAAAACAAAATCCATTTTATTTTTTACACAAAATGCATATGATAGTCAATAAAATAACTCATAGAGCATTATAGCTTCAAGTGCTCTTTCAGGAGCCATCATTCACTTGGTAAGCTCCCCTGTGCCATAGTTAACATTCAATTGTATGAGAGCTGAGACTAACAGGAAGCTGGTTTGACAGAAACTCAGATTTTCTACTTCCAAGTCACCCATAAGGAACAGGCTAATCTATGGTTTAAAATTCCACCTTCTTTGATTCAAGGTCAGTATCAGAATATTGATATCTTGTTAATTCTATAGGCAAAAATTCCTCCTTTCTCAATGTATTTGCTTGCTCTCTATGGAAGAGGAATGGGGTGAGGGGAGAGAAGAGAAAGTGGTTTGATAGGAAGCGGTATATGAAAATTTCAAGCATGTTCTTGAGTCCATGATAAATCTCACAATTCCTCCCATTATTTATAATAAACAGAACTACATGAATGTGTGTGTGTGTGTGTGTGTGTGTGTGTATGTATACACCACTGCAACCTCAATACATACTTTCAAAATTTAGAAAAAGGGCTTGAGGATTCAAATGCTGTTATAGAATTGTGGCCATTAAGTCCTTAAAAGCAATCTTACTTAATTCACCATGAGAAACAATTTATCTGAGTTGATTTATACTGCTGAGTAAGGAAAAGAATTTCATTTTTTAAATTTTTTTCTTGGTAGTTATACACGACAGTAGAGTATATTTGACATATTTATACAAACATGGAGTACATCTTATTTATACTCAAAAGGGATCTTTTCACTACATCGACTCATGTTTTCTAATTAGTCACTAGCCAGTCAAAATCAATTAACCAAGTTACTAATCTGTGATAATGGTCAAAGTAGTTGCACATGACATCATATCCATGATTTAAAACAAAAAGAACTTAGAAATAAGATTGCTAGTATTTGGTTGAGAGTTTAGAAATAAATTTATTTTTATTACCTGATCTTTTTTTTGTCCTTTTGAAAATGTGACACATGTATGTGGTAATAAAAAATTCAGGATCTGGGGTTGTGGCTCAGTGGTAGAGTGCTTGCCTAGCATGTGTGAGACACTGGGTTCAATCCTCAGCACCACGTAAAAATAAATAAATAAGATTAAAAAAAAAACAGGCAAAAAGAGTCACAATAAAAATATTGATCTCCCACTTCCAATCAACTACCTTCTGTTCCCAGAGTTGATGACTGGTAGATGTCTCTTGTTCATCCTTCCAAAGATAGTCTATGTAAAGATAAACATATAACCTACATAGACCTCCATTAGGTACAACTTTTGTGTATCACTTAAAGATATACACATAAGTAAGATTTTTAAAAGATAAGCATAAATATGATAACTATGCATATGTGTATATATTATTTTTTATACATATAATAGCATACTGTACACATTATTCTACACCTTACTTTTTTCCTTTAATATATCTTGGAGGTTAGTCCATGACCATGGGCATGATGCCAACTTAATAATTGCATAGCATTCTTCTTCTTCTTCTCCTCCCTCCTTCCTCGCCTCATCCCGCCCCCTTCTTCCTCTTCTTTTTGGTTCTGGGGATTTAACCCAGGGATGCTGTACCACTGAGTTAAATCCCCAGCCCTTTTTAGGTCTATTTATTTGTTTGTTTGTTTAGGGGTTTTGTTTGTTTGTTTTGAGACAGGGTCTTGCTAAGTTGTCCAGGCTAGCCTTGAACTTGTGATCCTCCTGCCTCCGTCTCTAGAGTTGCTAGGATTACAGGGCCTGTGCCACAGTGCCTGGCAGTTGCATAGTATTTTTATGGATGTATTGTCAGTGCACATGCCCTGAATCTAACTGAATGGGTCTCTAGGTTTTTTTCAATATTTTGCAGTAGTGCCTTGGAAAAACATACTGTAGTGAATATTTGTAAGATAAATTTCTAAAATAAATTTTTTTTTTGCTCAAAACATGTTCTTTACAGAATTACTGTATTATATATTTAAAAAAATGTTTACAATTATTCAGAGAAAAACGAATCAAGAGTTATCTTCCTTTACAAATACCACACGGAAATGAAATAAAAGCCTTTTCCGAGACATACAGTTTTTTGTTTTTTGGATTTTTGGGTGGGCAATGTTGGAGTGTCAGAAAGAAGAGTGGGACAATCTCTGTCATTGAGGCCTAGTCACTCATGAAGATCTCTGGGAGAAGGGCTATCAAAATAGTAATCCAGAAAGCATCTCTCTTCCTTAAGGCTTTTTGTCTCTTACCACCTCTACTTCATGCTGGCTGAAATGATATATGCTATAAATATATTATATATATATATATATATATCTTTCTTTTCTAAATCACAAATATTGGTCTGTGCAGAGAAAAACTCCCTCATCCAGATCTGAGACTTCTTATTCCTCAAGGGCCTCCCTGGAGCCTAGAGAAAAGATAAGAAGAAATTAGACATATCTGCCACTTCTCCATCTTAGGAAGCAATTTTGCAGGCAGAACCAACTTCCCCTCTAATATCCACTGCCATTATGAAACTCTCCCGGCTTAGCTGAGAATCCCCTAAATTTCAAGTTACTCAAATAAAAGAAGGGTCTGGGTGAGAATAATGTTTGCGTGAGATAAAATGTAAAACCTCATCTATTCTTTCTTTACACACACACACTCACACACACACACACACACACACACACACAGGCATACAAAATTAAAATTACCTAGCATATTTTTCTAAGCCACTGCCAAAACCTTAGATGGAGTTTTTTGTCTTGCTCTCAACTGCTGGTGCTGGCTTCCTTCAAGGCAATTCAGGACAGCATCTGGCTTACCTCATGTTTCACTGAAATACAGGTTCTGAAAAGCAGCCTGAAGATGACATTCTGGGATGAGGACCGATGTTCTGTGCAGCATGGGAGGGACGGGGAGGCAGGAGCAGGGGGAGGTGGCTGAGTGGTGTTAATGCAAATGTATTCCCTGGGTTTATTCGCTGGCAAACCGAGTGGACACCCAGCCATCTGAATCTGGGCCAGCCAGTTTGGCACATCTTCTGCTGGCAAAGCACGAGCCCAGCACAGCATCCTGCTGCTGTTGGCATGTATACAGCTGTCTTTCTTCATCTGACTCTCTCTGCCACTGCCGCACACTCAACAGGTGTTGCCAGGGACACAGTGTGTTTGGCAGCTGTCAACTTTCAATAATCATCTCTGTTGCATATCCCTTTCTATTCTCCCACCCCAGCTCTGCCTCCTCCCCACCCCCTTCCAAAACCCCACAATCATTTGGGCCTTTGCAAAGGGCAGAGTTAGGTTAAGATGCTGATGAAGGCATCTTATGGTCATCTGGAGGGACTCATTCTGCAGGGCCTCAGCCTAAGCGTGACTAGGATTTCTACAAGTTACAAGCCTTCAGAGTTGATCCAACTTTTTTTTTTTTTAAATTCTCCCTTCTGAGTTCAACTGTTTTTACATGATTTTGGGGGGTACAGGGGATTGGCTTAAGTCAATATTCCTAGAGGTTTATTTTATGTGCAGCCAAACACGGTGCATGGAGATAACAGATTTTCTTTCACAGAGTGAAAATTGCATTAACCATCGTTATCATCCTCACCTCTGTCTATGGCCTGGCCCGGCCCCAGGATATCCACATTTGTGTTCTTTTTTGGGAAGAGGGAATAATGGAAATTATCATTATTATCATTTTTATATTTAACTGATGAGTAAAAATTATATATATATATATTTTTTTGGAGTGCAACATGATGTTTTGAAATACGCATATGTTATAGAATGGCTAAATCAAACTAATTGACATAAGTTTTACCTCTGAGGTAAACTGCTAACCCATTTTTCTTGACCTTTTCTCTTTTGATTTTTTTTTTTTTTTTAGTATTTTTGAAATAGAACTACAAAATAGCAACTTTCCTGTTTCTAACAACCACGCAAACTGTTTTTTAAGACACAGGCACAGAAAGTGACCTTGAGAACTGAGTAGAACCTGAAGTCTCCAAGGAGTGGGATCTGAGGACCTGGTTTCTCAAGTCTACTCAAGGACCTGGATTAGAAGTGAGGGTGGCTATCAGTACTTGCAGGATGGGCCACAATAACTATGATACCAGAAACTCCCTAATTACAAGTTCCACCTGGTCCTGCCTACCCACTGGACCAGACCATTTCAGGGTTCCTGGCTACAACTCAGCCCTGTAGCTTTCCTTACCCGGGGCCCATACATTCCTTCACTACAGGCCCATCAGGAGACAGGTATGAGTACAATCCCATCTCTTTTTTAGTTGACCTGCAATAGAGTTTTCTTTTTGCAAAAACTGGTGCCATATGTTGGCTTCTATGCATTATGGTAGTGAGGGCTTCCTTGGTAATATCTGCAGTTCTCTCTCCTCCTCTCAGAGTCTAAGTGTTCTTTAATTTTTTCAAGTCTCAGTTTCCTCATCTGAAAACTGAAGATAATAAAATTTGCCATCCCTATGCAATAAAGTAGATGAAATATTTAACACTAAGTGTCTAGTGTGCATTAATGATTCCCTTTCCCCACCACTCCCTTCAAGCTTCATTCTTAAAAGCTGGAAGCTTATACTACTGCCTTGGAACTCCTAAATAAGTGAGGCCCTGCTCACCTTCAGCCTTTGCAGTGCACTTGGGATGGTTCTGCCTTGGGGCTTCCTGCCATTCATCAAAGTCAGAACCAGAAAACATGGTGGCCCCTGCAGATCTGGAGGAGAGGTCAATAGATATTTTTAAAAGATAAGGATCTACAGTTATTTATTTCACCTGTGGTTATAATTTCAAATATTGGAAACTCCTAAATGTACATCCATGGAGAAATAGATGAAGAAATACTTATTCGATGGTATTCTATGTAGTATGTAAAATTAGCAAACTAGGTTATGTAAGCACATTTAGCCTTTACTATTTGCCTGATTCTTTATATATAAATATTTACTCATTCCAACCTCTTAATAGCCCAATATGGTAGACAACATTGTTCTCATATTTACCGATAAGGAAACTGAGGCATGCAGAAGCAGAGCTCCTTTTACTTGTTCAACAAAGCTTTCACAATTGAGTAATATATGGAGCATATGGCAGAGTAGTATACATAAAGTTCAAAAATACACAAGGAAATATTTTTCATGGGAACACATGTGTAGTAAAATTATAAAAAAATAAAGGTAGAAAGAGAACACAAGTTCATGTTATCATTGCTTCAAATGAGTAGAAAGGAGGGTGGGACTGAGCATACACAGAGGAGAATTCATGTCATCAGTAGGATCTCAATTGATTTATATTTAAAAGAACAACATATTAAAATTAGATCATTCTGGAAAATGCATATGCTATTTTAAAGTATACTTTTCTCTGTACTTTTTTGTATTTTTAAATTGTAAAACAATGCACATGTAGAAAAGGGCATAAAATATATTTGTGCTATTTCCCAAACAATCATAAAGTAAACACCATGTAATCACCATCCAGGTTAGCAAAGAGAACAAGTGTGCAAATTTTGCTATATTGTGGGACTTCCTCAATCCTAATGGTTTTCTGCCTCCTTCCTAGAGGTAAGCTCCACTTTGATTCCTGTGACACCTGCTGCCTTATTTCTCCCCAGATTTTTACTACTTATGTCTATATACTAAGCAATAGAGTTGTCCATTGTCCTAGCTTCTGAATCATCTGGTGTGTGTTCTTTTATGTCTTTCTTTGCTCAACGTTGTATTTGTGACTCATCTGTGTTGTTCCTTGCTCGCTTTCAATACAGAATAACTTTCCCCATTTAGTTGTCTTTTTCACTAATGATTGACATTTGTGTTGTCTTCTCTAAAATTTTCACAGGTAAAATAAGAGGCAGACGTTTTGTTCAGCAGAACAAATATCTTCACGTGCCTCCCTAGCTCATCCTTCAAAAAAAAAAGACATGAACAGCCTTAATTTTTAACTATGAAAGATGTTTCCCTTTGGACTTTGATTTACTTTTTTTAATCTCCCTTAGTCCCCAGGTTGCTTTTCTTTGCTGCTTCATTTGCCTTTCCATCGTGAAGGGTCATGAGCCAGTAAGGGATCATTGAGGTCCCCATCCAGTCCACACGCTTGGTCTTACAAATGGGGAAACATTTATTGTGTCTTGAACAATTTCAAAACTGTCATTTTAAAAATACAGTGTTGTATCCCTGAGACTCGTAGATGGTAACTTGGGCACCGGACTAGGAGTTTGAAATGTTTCATTGTCTCTGGCAGCTGGTTAATCGTGTGTTCAAGAATAAAGCGTTGGCAGTGTTTCTCTGCAGGGCGAATCTACTCTACAGGAGATCCACACGAGTGTCACAAAGATGTTGCCAAACATCTAAATAAAAATTTCTGCTCTTCATTATTAATCTCTATGTAGCATTGCTTTAAAAAAGTAAGAAATAAAAAAACACCCCAGGCTCCAGTACTAGGAAGGGAAGAGCCCACAAAACAGTGTTATTCTCCCCAGCACATACCAGTAATTGGACCAGGCAGCAGAGGCATTTCTGTATTGTAAGGACCTCAGTGATGCTGTAAAAGGCATCTTCCCACTCTCCAATGTTGCCATTAATATGTAAAAGCTTAAGCTTGCTAAAGGGATTATTGCACATCCTATCTGATGGTAAACTGGCATTGCAATGATTACATGTATCATTTTGTCATTTTCTCATAAAACATCTTACTCTCGAACAGTATAATTGGCCTCTTACTAATGTTAATGATTAAATTGGCATAAATATAACATATTGCTTTAAATGAAAGGCATATTTGCAGTCTCCAGGGTCTTGAATGTATGCTTTCCACCATGACTATTTTGTCAATTATAAATATACATATATATGAATAGAATTTATATACCTGTATGTGATAGATTACGGTAACAAGAAGCATGAATTCCACAAGTGGGTTTTTGAGTGTATTAAAGGAGGTGTTTGAACCTTTGCCCTTACTTTAGAGATCAAGTTCCATGTATGAGCCACTGGTCTGCTGCATACACCACTTCTAGGAAGACACTGTCACAATCAATGCAAAATGTTATCTCCAGCAGTGATCCTCTTAGCTGAATTTTCAACAGACTGTTCTGCCATTTAATCCCATAGGCTACCTCTATATTTCTAGGTGATGGAAATCCCGTGGTCATGAGTCTATCCAGCATCTCTCTTGTCATAAAATGTTATCTCTTGGCCTGAGGCAATTTGTGGGAGAAATAACGTTGGTGGGTCAGATGGTGGAACTGTAGGCAAGACCAACCCATATCCACTGCTGATTTCAACATGGATAAATTCTACCCCTTCTAGGCAGAAAGGGTCGGTGGTAGCTGTTTACCACGGTGGCTGGCAGGTTTCCCTGGGGGACTGGTGGCAGCGTGAGGCCTCAGTGTCCATTTCTGTTGCTGGTAGGTTGGACTTCCTAGAGGCAGGAGATAGATTAGACATAATGAGAGGGACCTATAGTACTGGGCCAGGAATAGCCCTAATGTCTCTTACAAAGGCCCCTATATCAATGGGCCCATTAAACAATATGATAGCTAAGCGGGAAGACAAGCAGTCATCCACAAGATGTGTAGGACTCTTCCCCTGTTTAAGAGCCTCGTCTCTCACAGTGCCCTCAGGATGTCATTGCCATGTACTCAAATGTGCACATGCTTGAGTCACTCCCACAAAGATTTCATATATTTTGTCTCCAGACTGCTTTAACAATTGTCTTCCAGCTCTGTTCCTTCTAACCCCTCACTAACCAACCAATTTGACATTGCCTGGAAGCCCATGCACTTACCATATATATGTCAGGCCGCTTTTCTCTCCACATGGAGTGAACATTCAAACATAATTAGAAGACCACGAGTAATACTCATCATTCCCCTCCTATCCCACCTTCTTTCAGTTCCCCATACTTTCAATTAGCAACTCTTCAATTAGCAAGTTTAGGTGGCTTATCCAGTGGATTGATCTAGACTGCCATTTCTAAGGCCATGGCTATTATACTTGTCCCTTTATTGCTAAAATTGGGCATGGAAGCACTACCAAAAGACACAATAATGGGTATACTGAGCACCAATCGTATTCTTCCTGGCCCCATTGTGTAAGAGCAGAGCCACTAGCTCCTGCTAATTAACTATCTCAGAGCTCCCTGCAGGCTGGATCTCCCCTGGTGCTACTCTGACCTTGTTTCCAATTGAAGCAATTATACCTACCTTGCTTCTGATGTTTAAGAACTGTCAACTATCATCTCATTGCTCTTAGAGAGCCCAGTTCTGTGATAGCATCTCCACCATCATTCCTGACCTAAGCTAGGGAAGAGGCTAGCCATAACTCAATATCTCCATGATGTTGATGTCCCTTATCTTCCTGCAGTAGGTGGAACATACCTGGTTAGTGGGAGGTTTTAGAGTCATATTCATTTTCACATGCTCACTTATTTCTATCTTTGATCTCTCCTCTCCCACCTGCCATTGCTGCTCTGGTACGTCTTCGCTCAGTGTGGTCATCTCATTTTCCACGCTTCTGAAAGTTCTAGACTGTCTTTGATGTCTCTGACAGGTTATCAAACCCCGTACCACAAAAGATTACTGCCATTTCAATAAACTCTGCCTTATTGAATTTTGTGTTCTACCTCCTTGATTTATCACCCTTAGAAACCAGTCCAAAGCATGCTCCCTGGCTGTAACTCATTCTACATTCAGTATCTCCTCCTTAGCCAGCCTAGCACATTCCCACTTGGTCTTTGGTACTGGTCTGGTTCTGGGAGGGGAGATGAGAGGTGAGCAGGGAGATAAGAGGGAGATGAGCATGGTCTTTTAAGACAACTTTATCTTCAATAACGGTGTTCCACTATATTCTGACAAAGAGGATGGCCCCCTTCTGCAGATCCAGTGTCCTCAGAGAATTTGAGAGTTCAAAGTTTTCAAATATATCCATTGAGTCCCATCCCAAAAGGCAAGGTCCCACACTGAACTCGTCATGAAACTCCACTACTTTTATGATTAAGTCTTGCTTTCAGGTCCCCCATTCTGCTATGCTTTGGCTACAAGTCATTAAGGTCCCTTTAAATGTTATCAAGCAGTCCTCCACTTGGACTTTTTGCCTTGAATTGATATTAATCACAAGAGCCTGAAGCTTTCTTCAGATAAGCAATGGCACTTAACAACAGGCACACAATTCCGATGTCCTCAGAGAATCCTTTCCCTCATACCCATTAAGCAATAGAGCTATTGCACCAGACAGTTCACCTCCTCCCACCAGCCTCCCATGCCTGTGCACTTCTGGTGAAATTTTGACAACTGCATGGTGACAGTGTGTTAGAACCAAATAGTCCACCTACGGTCTGTGATGGTGTGCTTATTGCCAGTCAATTGGTAAGTGATCCAGATCCAAAATTCCATTTTAGATTCTAGTTCTCTGGACACTTGTTGTTCCAACTATCTTTGATTTAGTTCCTTGGAAGTAAACTCTGAGATGAAAAGCTGCATGCAGAGGGCTTAATGGGGAGTACTTTCAGAAGCTCCATCTAAGGGAAGTGAAGAGGGAAAAACTGGTCAAAAGACAAAACCAATTCACAGTGCAGTTGTCACAGAGGCCTTAATTGATGCAGCAGAAAACTTGAAGACCAGGAGAGCCCCCATAATTGTTCAGAATTAAGGCAATGTGTCCAGTTCTTTGTATGTCCACAGCTTCCAGTTGTTAAGAAAGGTTTCCTGGGAATGGGCCTAATCTTGGATGGCCCCAATCTATGACTTGTTAACAGATATATTCTGTTATGGTTTGGATGTGAGGTGTCCTCCAAAAGTTCCTATGTGAGACAATGCAAGAAGGTTCAGAGGAGAAATGAATGGGTTGTAAATCTTAACCCAATCGGCGATTTAATCCCCTGATTAGGATTAACTGAGTGGTAAAGAAGTGGTAGGGGGTGGCTATGGTGTATATATTTGTATCTGGAAAGTGGACACTTTCTCTCTGCTTTTTGATCACCATGACGTGAACTGCTTCACTCTGCCACACACTCTGCCATGATGTTCTGCTTCACTTCAATCCCTGAGAAATGGAGCCGGCCTTCTATGGACTGAGACGTCTGAAACTATGAGCCCTCAAATAAACTTTTCCTCCTCTACAGTTGTTTTGATCAGATCCTTTAGTCTCAGCACTGAAAAAGCTGACTAAAACAAATTCCCAGCAGTAGGGTGCCTTGGCCCTGACAAGGGATCTGGACAGAGTACCATGGTATCCATCATGTACAGTTCAGTTTCCATGCATTCTCTGCTATTAACCCTATTTCGTAGTGGGGAACCCAGTTCCAAGGCAGTATTCCTCACTCTGAACCCTGGCTTATATAAGACAGCTAATATCAACTTTATTTTAAGACAAAAATGAGTACACCCCTTTCTAGTGCATTTCTTCTTGCTGAAATGAAAAGAGCATCCTCACCTGAGCTCTTCTAGGGGAATACAGTCAGGTGGTGGGTTGTAAGTTTATACCTCATAAATCTGTTCTAACATTCTCACACCCTTGAATGTGTTTTCTGTGCCAAGGAAATTTTGACATTTCTAACATATTTCAGAGGCTATATTCAACCCCAGGTGTTAAAGAACCACCCCAGCAAACTTTTAGATTAGCCCCACAAGTATTTGACATAATATGGAGTCCAGGGTCCAAGCTGAATATCCCCATGTGAGTGGGGGAGCCTTATATCCCACCCACTATTCTATAGACCTACAAATCTTTTCTGCTTGTGTCCTTCTTATTTTATTTAATTAATTTATTTTATTTTATTATGTATTTATTTATTTTATTATTCCTTTAAAGATATTAGAGGAACTAAGCTGTTGTGAAGTTATTGAGACTAGGAATCACTCACGGAAAACTTAAAGAATACTGCAGTCCTTAGAATTGAGGACCAGGTGGGGATTTGGTCATAAGAAAAAGGAAGAAACAGAAGCTGAAGTGTAGCTATATTTTACCAGTGAGATAGGAAACACCTACATATGTTACCACCGTGGAAACCTTCTTTGCAAGCGCAAAGACTCCCGTTTAACACATGTTCTCATCAGTCCAGGTCCCCCTGATGGCTTCTCAGTTACATCACTGGGCAGAAATCCATTTAGTGTGACTCAAGCATAAGCACAGAGCTGCTTCAGCAACAAGAGTGACTTTGGATGATGAACTAGAGCTTCTTAATCTTCTCCAACTCAGAACTGGTTGACTCCAAGGCCAAAGGATTGACTGAACCCAGCGGTGGGAAATGTAGGGACTTAGAGGTGTGATAAAGGATGGTTAGAAACCTGGGATGAGAAGTAAGATAAGGCCTCAGTTCGGTTCTCAGCTCCTCTACTTAGTAGTTGAGTATCCTTTGGGAAGCTACTCAGCTTCTCTAAGTTTAATTAACCATAGTCATTTGTGAATTGGGGATGATAACACCTATCTTAGTGGGTTGCAGTGAGGTTTAAATGAAGTGTTAAATATGGAGTAGGGAGACTCACTCCCAGCCCAGAACTATAGCTCAGTAAGTAGTAAACAGCAGCAGCAGCAATAGTTTTTGTTCTAACTATCAGTGGTAAGGACAGAAGAGTTGGGAGAAGAGAACCAAACTGTTAATTATAACTGCCAAGATAACTGTATTTTATGGCTGAAAAAAAGGGATTTACAGGCCAATGCCTAGGGAACTTGGGAAGAGCCATAAATGTTCCAGAGACATTGAAGACCCTGACAATTCCCTAGCGAGAAGATAGTATGGCAGTCGAGTGATCAGCACACCACACCATGTACCAGATGTCAGGAATCCCAGTAAAGCAACTTCAATTCTATGACACCTGCTGCCTATAAATATTAAAATTTGTAAGAGGTGAATAAAATTCGTAATACATCATAGAAGTGTAAATTGATATTATCCACTGCAAATCAGTTGGGTAATCTATTAAGAGTCTTAAAATGCTCATGACTCAACAGACTTACTTCTGAGAATCCAACCTAATAAAATAATCCCAAATATGGTAAAACCCCTATACATTTAAATCAATTACATCATAATCATAACACATTATTTATAATAATGAATAATCAAAAGAAAAACAAATGTTCAGAATAAAGAAATAGTTAAACAAATAATAATATCAATTATATGAAGTATAATGCATGCATTTAACATTACATGTATCACCCTTCAAATAATAAAGTATAGTTTTTATGTGAAATTAAAATTTGTGCATATATTATGCCCACAACTATGAAAAGAGGAAACAAAAACTTTAGTTAGAATAAACACTGAATGAAAAATGTACACATCCTGTGAAGCTTCTTTGTAGCTGTGTGACTAGATATGTAACTAAACAGATGCAGATGAAGAACTTAATGGGTTAAAATTAGAGTAGAAAATGGGTCTGTTCTCTTGCCTCAGCAGGAAAAGATGGATAGGGGCTCCATAGACCACTGTCTTGGGTCTGGTCTCTGCTGGTAAGAAGAGCAAGATGCATCCATATTGTCTACCATCAGCAAATTAGGGGCAGTGGCACTAATTGCTTAGAATATTTGACATTCCTGGATGTCACTCCTTTTTCAGATAATAATTATAGCATGAGAAATTTGGGTAAGTGGTAAGGAGACCCCTGTACTGAGAAGAAAACAGAAACAAATGACCTTGGAGGTTTCTTCCAAACCCAAGTGTTGCAAGTTGAAGTTATTTCAGACTCTCACAAGGTTAGCAAGGGAGATGTTCTGAAGAAACTGGGAGCAAAAAAAGAACTCACAATGCAGCTGCTTACTCCATAGACTTGGTCCACAGGTCATCCGAACAGAACACCACGATTATTGACTTACCACTCAGTTCATCATCCCAAAAGGAAAGGAGATAACAGCAATTTCATACAACAGTTTTGAAGAACAATTTGTAAAGATTATGCCCGGAGTCTCCCTATCAAATTGCAGGAGTATCCAGATGTCAGGTTTCATGGCCTCCTGACTGGGTAGTAATCATCTTGTACACTTGACCCAGCCTGAGAGTTTCTGAAAGCAGAGCCCTCTAGCATCATTCAAATTATTCACATGTCATTGATATTCTCCCCACTCTTGTCAACGTCAAGTTACTCAGTTGAGTGCAAATTTTTCCCTCTAAGTTCAGGCAAAGGTTAACTTCTTCAAAGGAAGCTGTCAAAACCTGACATCATGTTTGGTTTGCAATGCAGTTGTAACACTAAACGTACAAATGTGCCCTTCCACTAAGTCTGCATGTCATGAGGGAATCAACACGTGTTTGGGTTTTGAGCAAAAGCTAGCCTGTGGCAGCTTGCATGGGAAGCGAAGCTCACTCAGCAGGTAAAAAATAACAACAACAAAAAAATTGACTTAAAATAATTAGCACCCATGCAGAGCAATTCATGCAGAGTGTTTTCCTAGATGAGTAGTGTGAAGCTTTTTTTTTAGATAAAGAAATAGGCTGATGGGCAGGGAGGGGAGATTTAAAGTACAGGTTAAGGAAGAAAGCTGGAATTTTCAGACTTATAATAACACAGGGCTAAGAAAAGCAAAAGTTAGCCTCAAGATTCAGGGACACTGAAAAGCCATGCAAAGTCCCAACTTCCTCTGAGTAGTTAATATTTTTCTGTCCGTCTGAGTATCTATTAGTGGTCCAATCCTCTTCCATTTCCATTGAGAATTTTGTTTCATTTGCCAGTGTTCTTCAATTGGAAAAGCTTGCTGTGGTCTTCTTACTAAAGTCAATGTTTGTTTTGGTACTAAGAATAAAGAAAGCTTTGGCAAATTTTCCCAGCCCAGGAGCTCTTGGAGGATTTTAGTTTTTGCCAATTGAGTTTATTTGCCAGAAACATTTGGGTGGGTGGGATAGTTGAAGCAACATAGGCACATTTGGAGAAAGGAATGCCACTTTTTAAAAAATATATATATCCCAATCTAGCTATCTATTTATGACTATTGTGACTATATTAAAAATTAGTCTTTTGATTTTTTTGTTTTTGCTTTCAAACACACTTAAAATATAGAAACAGAATTAATCTAGGTTTCTCTTTTTCATTTACCAGACCTTGGGAGCCCTGATATCCATTCAATTAATTAATAGCAGAAGAAGAGTCAAAATATTAGACATTTCTAAAAGCTCTTCAGCATGGCGAACAGAGGAAGATAAGCATTTCATTAGTGCAATGACCACTTGCGCCTAATTCTTTGATGTGCCCTAGATAAGCAACTCTAAATGTAATTACAAGGGCATACTTGGGAGATAGTTTCCAGCTGTCATAAATAGAAATGGCTCTCATGGGTTTTTAAATTCTAATAGCTTAATTCAAATAGATTCTTACTGAATTGACTGCATTTTCAAATAGGAGAATATTTAGAAGCCGATTAGCAACAATTATGTGTCAGATAAATTTCATCAACTACCTTGTTGCCCCAAAGTTAAAGTAGTCAGAATTTTATAAGCCAGGTGTTTGTCAACAGATAAATGAATAAAGAAAATGTGGCATATTTACACAATGGAGTTTGGCGGGAGGTTCTTTTTGTTGTTGTTGTTGGTTTGTTTTTTAGCCATAAAAGAAGAATGAAACCATGTCATTTGCAGGAAAATGAATAGAATATGAGAACATAACTTTCAGCAAAATAAGTCAGACTCAGAGAAAAGCATCATATGTTTTCTCACATATGATGTGAGAAATTAGAGGGAAAAAAGGGAAGACAGGACGGCGTGAACTGGAAGGGAGACCATTAAGGTAGAAGAAAGGGATCCAGGGAGGAGCGGATGGGGGAAGTATTGGGGAGTGAAATTGATCAAGTAACGTTTATATATATGAATATGATACAATGGAACCTATTATTCTGTATAATATGCACCAATAAAAAAGAATTTCATGAACCCAAACTTGTTTTTTTTTTTTATTCTTTGATTACAGAAAATTTCACAAAACTTGGAAGAACAGAAAATGATTGATTCCACTCTACATTCCAACCCAGTCAGTGCTTGGTTCTACTTTATTGTCTCCCCAACAAGAGTTTCTGCTTTCCAAGGCCTCCAACAGTGGGCAGCATGACACAGCCTCTAAAATTATGTATTCTGTTTTGGAGAGTTATAACTTTTAGAGAATACACACACATACACACACACACATATACACACAAACACACACACAGTTTTACATATATATATTACATATATATTATATATATAATATATATGAAATATATATACTACAGTTATATTTATAACTACATATGTATAATAGTTATATACAATATATATATGTATCTTATATATATATATATATACACATATATATACACACACATATATGTAATTTCTACCAAAATTGCACTATCTTCTGGGATCACAGTGAATGAGTGTATTGAAATCCCCATTTCCTAGGACAATCATCCATAACACCTTCACCTTATCCTCATAGTTTCTCTTTTCAAGACCCCCTATTCCCATCATTCTCTTTGGGTTCAAACCCTAGCTTTCCACCTCAAGTATGTATGTTCTCAATGAATGTTTATTTTCCTTTACAGTGAAGCACCCACAACCAAAGGGGGCAAAGTTTAGTGTTTGGACCATCATCCTTATACTGATGTATATACTAGTGTATTGTATCAATGTCTTAAATGTGGATCAGTGTTTTTGCATCAATGTCACCCTAATAGAAAATGTTGCGTATTATAAGCTGCATTGTATCCATCTCCATAAAATGAAGGGCTAACACCCAGTGTGACTGATTTGGAGATAGGGCCTAACAGAGCTAATTGAAGCTAACTTAGGTCATAAGGTCAGGACCCTAATCAATAGATTGGTTTCTTATAAAGGGAGAAAAAGAGATGAGAACTTTCTCTTTCTCCACATGTACTTAGAGGACTCAGCAAGAAGGTGGACATCTTCAAGCCAGGAAGGGAGATATCTTCAGAAACAAAATCTTCTGGCACTTTAATCTTGGACTTCTAGCCCCTAACAGGCTAAGATGCAAAGTGGAGGAACTAATGTAACAAATAATTAACATCATGGAAGTGACTTTGGAACTAACTGGACCATAGGAATAAGAAAAGGGTAGACCAATTTGCAGTCCCACCAGCAATGTATGAGTGTACCTTTTTCCCCACAGCCTCCCCAACACCTTATTGTTTGGCTTCATAATGGCTGCCATTCTGACTGGAGTGAGATGATATCTTAGAGTAGTTTTGATTCGCATTTCTCTGATTACTAGAGATGATGAGTATTTTTTTCATATATTTGTTGATTGATTGTATATTCTCTTCTGAGAAGTGTCTGTTCAGGTCCTTGGCCCATTTGTTGATTGGGTTATTTGGGGTTTTTTTGGTGTTTAGCTTTTTGAGTTCTTCATATACCCTAGAGATTAGTGCTCTATCTGATGTGTGAGGGGTAAAAATTTGCTCCCAAGAGGTAGGCTCTCTATTCACCTCACAGATTGTTTCTTTTACTGAGAAGAAACTTTTTAGTTTGATTCCATTCCATTTATTGATTCTTGGTTTTAATTCTTGCGCTATAGGAGTCTTATTAAGAAAATTGGAGCCTAATCCCACATGATGAAAATTAGGGCCTACTTTTTCTTCTATTAGACGCAGAGTCTCTGGTTTAATTCCTAGGTCCTTGATCCATTTTGTGTTAAGTTTTGTGCATGGTGAGAGATAGGGGTTTAATTTCATTTTGTTGCATATGGATTTCCAGTTTTCCCAGCACCATTTGTTGAAAATGCTATCTTTTCTCCAGTGCATGTTTTGGAAAGCAGTGTGGAGATTCCTTGCAAATATGGGAATGGAACCACCATTTTACCCAGCTATTCCTCTCCTTGGACTATACCCAAAGGACTTACAAACAGCATACTGCAGGGACACATCCTCATCAATGTTTGTAGCAGCACAATTCATAATAGCTAAATTGTGGAGCCAACATGGATGTCCTTCAGTAGATGAATGGATAAAAACAATGTGGCATATATACACAATGGAATTTTACTCAGCATTAAAAAAGAACAAAATCATGGCATTTTCAGGTAAATGGATGGTGTTGAAGAAGATAATGCTAAATGAAGTTAGCCAATCCCCAAAACACAAATGCCGAATGTTTTTTTCTGTTATAAGGAGGTTGACTCATAGGTAGGGAGGGAGAGCATGGGAGGATTAGATGAATTCTAGATAGGGAAGAGGGGTGGGAGGGAAAAGGAGGGGGCAGGGGATTAGCAAGGATGGTGGAATGTGATGAACATCATTATACAAAGTACATGTATGAAGACTTGAATGGGTGTCAACCTACTTTATGTACAGAGATATGAAAAATTGTGGTGTATATGTGTATTAAGAATTGTAATGCAAAATATAAACCAAAATACATGTATAAAGGCATAAATTGGTGTGAATATACTTTATATACACAGATATGAAAAATTGTGTTCTATGTGTGTAATAAGAATTACAATGCATTCTACTGCTGCCGTGTATTTAAAAAAAAATAAAATCAATAAAAGATTTTTTAAAAAAGAAAAGAAAAGGGTAGATGCCTTGAAGGGACTGTTCATAGAAATACAGATGTTCAAGGAGATTCTGGTGAGGGAGAGGAAAGGAGAACTAAAGGAAATGCCTCTGTTTTCTTGAAGAATACACATATTATCAGGAACCAAATGGCAGCAGAAATATGGATGTTAACGACCATTGTGGTCTCAGACATAAATAAACAGTAGGTTATTAGGACCTGGAGGAAAAGTGACTTTTGTTATAAATTAGAAAAGAACGTGACTGCATTGTGTTCTAGTGTTTCGTGAAAGGTAGAACTTGTAGATATTTAACTAAGGAGATGTTCATGCAGAGTGTTGAAAGAACAGCTTGGTTTCTCCTACTGCTTAGAGTAAAATGTAAGATAAGAGATATAAAGTGAAGGAATTATTAAGAAAAAGGAAATACAATGTGAAGATTTAGAAAATTCTTGGCCTAGCCTTACTACAAAACAAAACAAAACAAAAAAAGAAGCAGTGTGTTCCGAAGAAAATATTAAGGATGTGGCTAACAACAGTTTGATAAAAAGATTAGCATGGGTGTGAACTACAGATTTAATCAGTCGTCTCAGCAGAAGCCAGAAATTGAGATAGGATTATATTAGCAGAAATACTGCCAACTCCCATGCCAACACCTGGGTCATGGACTTCTAGAAGTATAAGAAAATAAATGTCTTGTTTAAGCCATCCAGTCTGAGATTTTTTTTCTTTTAACAGCAGCCCCAAGCAGACTAATCATTGTGCCTGGTGTCAATCAAAATACCTACTTCTTTCCTCTTTCTATACTGCTAAGACATGTCTACATAACATACCTAATGTTATGTGAGAAAAAGAGAGGAGACTTGCTCTTTGTGAATGCAAGTGCTCGACGCTGACTTTTTAATGACTCACAAATAACTCTTTGAAGCAACCATACTAGAATTTTTTGCCTAATCTTTACACAATGGAGTACTATGCAGCAATAAAAAATGACAAAATCATAGAATTTGCAGGGAAATGGATGGCACTAGAGCAGATTATGCTTAGTGAAGCTAGTCAATCCCTAAAAAACAAATACCAAATGTCTTCTTTGATATAATGAGAGCAACCATGAACAGAGCAAGGAGGAAGAGCAGGAAGAAAAGACTAACATTTAACAGAGTCATGAGATGGGAGGGAAAGGGAGAGAAAAGGGAAATTGCATGGAAATGAAGGGAGACCCTCATTGCTATACAAAATTACATATAAGAGGTTATGAGCGGAATGGGAAAATAAACAAGGAGAGTAATGAATTACAGTAGATGGGGTAGAGAGAGAAGAAGGGAGGGGAGGGGAGGGGGGATAGTACGGGATAGGAAAGGTAGCAGAATACAACAATTACTAATTGGGCATTATGTAAAACTGTGGATGTATAACCGATGTGATTCTGCATTTGGGGGAAAATTGGGAGTTCATAACCCACTTCAATCTAATGTATGAAAATATGATATGTCAAGAGCTTTGTAATGTTGTGAACAACCAATAAAAAAAAAAAAAAAAAAAGAAAAAAAAAAGTAGAAAAAAAAAAAAAAAAAAAAAAAAAAAAAGAATTTTTTGCCTAGTATCTATGTCAGCTCATCAGAATACAGTTGGTAGAATCATATGATTATAAAACTTGGAATTAAATTTGCTCATCTCCATGCATCTGGAACCACTCCCTGCCTCTCCTTTTGTTTTCTCAATAATGATAGGAATAGTAGCCATCACTAGTTGCCCTGATAAGAGTTCTAGATGAACTAATTAACTTAATCTCTTCGTGCCTCAAGGTTCTTAGCTATAAAATTTGGATGAATAATAATAGCCCCTACCTTATAAGGTAATTGTAAAGGTTGAGGAACTTAACCAAAGTCACATAGCTAATGAGTGAATGGTCCAGATTCAAACTACCTCTATTCCTTAAACAAGTTACTTGACCTCTCTGTGTCTCAGTTTTCTTATCTATAAATTACTTATTACTTGAGCAAGAGGTAATACTTATCACATATAACTATTCCAAGGATTAAATGACTTACTACATGTGAAATGCTTAAAACATACACACTATACTATACATCACCAAATCTGGGCCTGATCCCAAAGCCTGGAATAGTTACTTGAGGGTAGAGAACTGTGTCTTGTCTCTCTGTTCCTGCTTCTAGTGGATCAGAGCACCTGGCATACAACTATCACTGTTTGGATATTTGTCAAATGAGCCAAAGTCAGGTAATTTGAAGCTATGAAAGAAAGGTCAAGAACACGAAACCAGAGTTTATAGAAGATCTCAGAGGAGTTTTACCTTATCTATGGTCCAGTTTTTCTCCCAGCTTATTTTCATTATATAGGTCAAACATTGCTCCTGAGAAATTCTCCCTCACCTGGGCGGGGAGCTGCAGTAGTCCCAGCTGTGTGCTCCCATGGCTTCCCAAACTTCCTTATCAAGGCACCTGTCAAACCACATTGCAATCATCTTTTTAACTCTTATATATTTATTTATTTTTGAGACAACCTCTCACTATGTTTGTCCCATGCTGGCCTTGAACTTCCACTAATATATATAATAACCATTAACTATGTGCATATGTATGAGGTATATATATGTGTGTGTATATATATATACACACACACACACACACACAGATATGTGTTAATGTGTATTTGTGTAATGGTTGTGTTTTACAACAAGACAATTATTATGATCATTTTATAAGATGAAGCCATGTCACAGAGGAGTGAGGCAATTAATTCCCTCATAGCCACTGGTGCATAAGTGGCAGAGCCAGGATATAGAGAGTGCAGACTCTGAAGCCAGATACGTTACAAAATATAAAACTGAAACTTCAAGGTCAGGGGGTTTATATTGGAAGACTGGGAGAAGCAGGAAAAGTTGTTACCACAAAATAAGGGTAAGAGGTGGTAGGTGAAAGGGGTGGATGTTTATTGAATGTCCCACTGACCTCAAATTCCATGTTCCTTCTAACCTCTGACACAGAGACAGAAGTACTGACTGGAATTCTCTATCTTCTTTCCAGGTTGCGGAAACTTGCCAATTATATGCCTATTTATCTAGAGAAAGAAAACAAAACAAAGAAAATGATACCTGTGGAGACGCTTGGAGGCACTGACATATCTTCTCACCCATCAGAACAAGCTGTGCTTCAGACCTGTACAATGAGAAGTTTTAAGAACCAAGCTCTTTTTCTCCTTGGTACTCTTCAGCTAGTCACAGCTAGTTCTAATGAACAAGGTCCTGCTCTTTTCTCATTTAATGAATTCGGAATATAAACAGACAGAAGAACCTATCTAGATGGTGTCAACCTTTAACACGGAGGTCTTCTTCAAAAATTGTCCAACTTATAGAACAACGATAGGGAGTTTGGTTATGTCTAAGCAAAGATCTGAACTAGACGCTGTGATGTGCTGGCCCACATCCTGCTTCAGGACCAAAGAATCTCTGGCCCCAGCAGCTTGGAGTGTTGTTGGCATGCTGCTCTTTGCTGTTAGCTGCTCTGGGAATTATCCTGGCTGTAGTGAAGTTCTTCACATAGGGCAACATCATATCCAGTGACTGACTGACTTAATTAGGCTCTGTCCTAATTAAGGACAACACTGAAAGACCATCCATGCTCCAAAGCTCCTTGTAGATCAAATGGGACTTACATTAAAAGTATACCACCACCCAACATCTCCCTCCGCCCAATCTGACCCTTCCCTTCCACAGCTGTTCCCAGGAGCACACTGAATAAACATCCTACATGCTCACCTCCATTTCAGAGTCTGCTCCCCAGGGAACTCGGCTTATGATGGGATCTGATCACATCATCTTGAGAAGTGAAGCCACGTTTAGTTGTCTTTTCACTCCCACTCCCTGGAAAAAGTAGCACATCTCTAAATGTGTTTCAGAAGAAATATTTGGAAACTGGGGAGAAATCTAATTGCTAGCTTACCCTAATAAAAATATACCTTGCTTTTATTTTTTTTCTTAACATACCTCTGGTTCTTGTGCCTTTTTATTCTATTGTACTGTGCATTGCTGAAGGGCAGAGCCATTTCTTACTCATCTCTGAGGCACCTATGGGGCCTAGCAGAGATCATGAGGGTCCAATACCAGACTTAGCACCTATCATGTCCTCTCACCTTCACTAAACCTTAAATGCATTCAGGTCTGACTCCCACCTCTTTCCAAAAGCTCCTCATGAGTAAACTACAAGCTAAGGTGATTTGGAAGTGAATTATACAACAATCATTTACATATGATTTTATTAACTAAACACAGAACTCATGGGACAGAGATTAGACATGGTGAATGGAAAGGTGGCCCTACACCTATCCATGTCCAAATCCCTGGAACCTGAAAATCTACTTTTTTTTTGCAAAATGGATCTTTGGTGCAATTAAGGTAAAAATCTCAAAATGAGATTATCCTTGATTACCAGGATGGGCCCTAAATCCAGTGATATGTGTTCTTATAAGAGAAAGAAAAGGAAAAAACACAAAGAGACAGAAGAGGAAGCAGCTATGGGACCACGGAGACAGAGGTTGGAGTGATCTAACTGTGAGCAAAGGAATGCCTTGAGCCACCAAAACCTGGGAGAGACAAGGACGGGAATCTCTCCTGGAGCCTTTAAAGAAAACAATGCACTATTGTCACCTTGATTTTAGATTTTTGGCCTCTGCAACTATAAGAAAAATTTCTGTTGTTTTATGTCTCCCAGTTTGTGGAAATTTACCAGTAGCTCTAGGAAACTTAGATTGTAGGTCTGAGAAACTGGAAAATCCATAGAGTGGGTCCTGCCTATACTACGAGATCCATAGGTTGGGACTTGGATTTCTACTCCAACAATCCCAGGCCACCATGTGTCTCTTCCATTGGAGATGACCTCTGCACACATTGAGGCATCAAGGTCACCCAGGAAATTTGCAATAGTGACTCTGTAGCCACTGACACAGCACTGGCTGCACCAGGGTCTAAAGAAAGACCAGAACCCCAGACAGACCAGACCAGAGGAGGAAGCTAGAACCTTACCTGAGCAATTTTCCCAACACTTAGTAAAGGTTTCCTTGAATGAATAATAAAAATGCTCAAAAACCCTCTAGAAAATTCAGTACTGTTAGATAATGAATCACAGGATGTGTTGCAGTAGAAAAGACTTCTTTTTAGCAATCACAGATCAACATTCCTTCAGATGAGAAAATAGGCAGCCATTTATGGATGGCCTCAGGTCAAACATCATGGTGGTAGCAGAGCCTGAACTTGGGACATTCTCCCACCAAGCCAAACCAATGTGCTTTCTTGGACCATCTCTCTTTTCAGTTGTCTTAATATTTATAAAGTACCAAAGAGAATCGCTTATCTATATATTTCAAATGAGACATATGAAAGTCAAGTATTAGCTCTAATTATTTTAAAAAATGCTGTGTTTTGGACACATGTTTAGAATTCCAAAACTGTTTGCATCCTGGTGAATTCAGATTGATGGAAACAGAAGCAAACAAACAAAAGAAAGGCTTAGAAAACCGACCTCCCAGCTGCACGGAAAAATGGCTTTGAGGCAGTTAACCCCAGCTAGGAAGGGCCACGGCGAGACAGCGTGTCTACACCGTACACATACATATTCAGACGCTTTGTCAAAAAAGCCCAGTGCTGGAGCATTTCAATTAACAAAGTGGGATGGTTTACCTGATAAAATGCTCCCTGTGTGAGTGTAATTACATATTTATACCCCACCGAGATTTTTTAATTTCTGTTTGGTTTGTTTGCCTTGAAAGTGTTTGTCACCGGGAGTGTTCTTGATGTGCAATTTTAAAGCAGTGTTGGCCAACTGTGGGCTTGTTTTCATTTTAGATTCATTACAATTTGAAGATGATGCTTTTCCCCCTGTACACACACAATATTGATACTTCCCCAAGAAGACAATGCATCAAGGGACAGGAAAAGCATTAAAGGAATGCTTCAAGTACCTGTCTTTGGCTTCTCCCCCAGCAGTTTTCTCTTTCTTAACCTACACCAGAGGCTATTAATTGAATCTGAAATGCTCAAAAATAAGTTTGCTTTATCTTTGAAAGTTCACTTGCTTCTCATCTTCTGCACCTAAAGCTTTTCCTTCACCCCAATCATCCCCCATCAGTATGGCAAATAGAGTTGAAGGAATTGAGGTCCTTTCTGTGGTTCTCAGCCCCTCCCCTCCCTGGTGAATACACAAGCATGTGGATATGGGTTGTTGATTAGTTGGGGTTGCTTTCATTCTGTCAATATACATCAGAGCCCCTGCTATGTCTTGGGTACCGCTGCTTGGCTTTGGGTAGACAGAGATAAGTTGCAGTTCCAGGTCTCACAGTGCTGTGTGCTAGCAGAGGCCAAGCATGGAGAGAAGCAATTGCAGTCTAGCATAGCAGGTGCTGTAACTGACGTGTATGTGAGGTGAGTTATAGACGTGGCATCGTGGAGGAGGAATTCAATTTTGCCTAAAGCAGAATTGGCCTCACGGAGGAGGAGGTGGGCCTTAAAGCGTTCACCCCACAGTCCTGAGAGCTCACCAATTGCTCAGACCAGATACAACACCCTGGATAAGACTAACATCATTCCTGCATTCATGCTTTAAGGAGGAAGCAAACATGAATAAAGAAAAAACTTGCAGATGGTGATCAGTACTGTGCAGGGGTAAATACTGGAGATGAAAGAGGGTAGGAAGCTCCTTTATGTGGCCGGTCAGGGAATGCTTCTCTGAGGAGGTGACATTTGAGCTGAGACCAGAAGGAAAAACAAGGAGCTGGTCATGTACATACAAAGCTAAGGGAATAGCAAGTGCCAGGTCTGGGAAGGGCTGGAGTGGGCATAGAGCAGGAGTGAGTTCAACTGTACCTGGAGCCTGGAAGGCCTCGAGGGCCATAGTAAATGCTAAAATTTTATTTCCAGAAAAACAAAAAAAAATCATTGAAGGGTTTAAGCAAGGGAAAGGTATGATTTGATACATTTTTAAAAGATCAGATTGGTTCCAAAGGTGAATAAGTAGGCAAGGGGAGTGAAAGTGGAAATGATAACAAAGTTGAGAAAGACATTTGCAAAAGTCTTTGATTAAAATTCTCTACAATCAATTGTAAGCTCCATGAGGAGCAATGTCTATTTTCCTTACCACTGTAGTAACAACGCATACTGTGTGCCTCAAGGTAGAAACTCAAGAAACAATTACTGTGTGAATGAAGGGCATTCTGGGTCAGACCAGCCTATGCACAACTGGGAGGATTGCTCCCTTTGTAGATTGTCACAGGCCAGAACACCTTCTATTCCAAGGGACAAAATCTGCAATGGGTCCAGGAAGTGGCATTCCTACACATGTCCCAGAGACAAAAATCTTCTCTGTGCTCCCCTCGTTAGGGTTTACCCCAATCACCCCCATTCATCAGTAGGCTCAGGGGATAGGGTGGGGGAAGGATGTAACTGGCCCCACTCACATATTCATTCTTAGACTATGGGGAGTAGGTATGAAGCAAGAAGAAGCAATCAACAGCTGGGTGCGATGGAGCACACCTGCAATCCCAGCGGCTCAGGAGGCTGAAGCAGGAGAATTGCAAGTTCAAAGCCAGCATTAGCAAAAGTGAGGTGCTAAACAACTGTCTCTAAATAAAATCCAAAATAGGACTGGGGATGTGGCTCAGTGATCGAGTGCCCTTGAGTTCAATCCCTGGTACCAAAAAAAAAAAAAAAAAAAAGGAGGATGAGAAGCAATCAACAGAATGAGTCATTCTGGGTTTAAGAAAAACAGTAGTTAGGGCCACTGAAGTGGCTTACCCCTCTGTACTGGGGGCTGTCGTTTGTTTGCATTCATCTCTCCTTTGCTTGACCGAGCTCTTTGCAAATCACCATTGTGTTGTTTCTTTTTATATTTTCAGAAAAATAAAAAATTGCCAATTCAGTTTACACAAGACTTGTGACTTTCCAGCATTACACACACACACACACACACACACACACACACACACACACACCTTTTTTTCATGTCTAGAAGAGTCACATCTGCTGGACATCCAACAGCAGCCCTTTCCCAGATAATCTGAATATCTAGTTACTTGAGTTACTTGCTTCTTAGAGAATCACCTTTAAGAACAAGGGTGCCGACTGTTTTCTGATAGTTACGCCTGCTGTGGTGGAGGTCTTGTGGGACCCAGTGTCTAGAGTCTGACATGGATGTCCTTGTGTTCTTGAACAAATTACCCTCCATTGTGTGGTTCCTGCTCCTCTAATTTTCCTAATCTGACTTTTAAACTCTCAATTTCCCTCACAATACAGTGAACCATTGGATGCTCCAATAAGTCCAGGCTGGATCCAAGGGAATGGAATCAAAGATTTCATCCTTATTTGGTGTCCACTGGACATAAAACTTGCAGGAAAAATAAAAATGTAAGCCAAAGAATAAAGTGTTTAACTTGGAGTGTGCTGGCAACTAAGCAAGGAGCTCCTTTTAATGGGATCTTTATAGGGTAGCTTCAAGATTTACTTTGAATTCTGATGCTGTGGATATGTACAGTACACACAGAAGCACCACCTGATACCAATTACAAGTGATTTGAGAGGCACCTATCCTTCTACTTCCTCCTCATGTCTCTTCAGCTTTAGTGTTACTTTCAAGATTTCACCCTATGTGGCTTTGTTTTAATTTCTTAATCATATCCAGTCAGGTCACTCGGTCATTTTGCATGGTGATGCTCCTGTATTCCCAATACCAGGTGCTGGCCGATCCAAAGGTGAGGGGGAAAAGAATTATCTAAGTAAGAAAGGGCTGGCAGGAAGGGTAGCAGTGCAGAAATGAACCCCCACAGGCTGGCAGTTTGCCCAGAACCCCAGGAGGGTGAGTTACTCAGGGAAGAAAAGAACCCATGTCCTAAAACTTGAGGAAGATGGTGTTGGGGACAAACAAAACCAGATCCCCGCCTTCTCACCCTGAACAAAAGTCAACTCATCGAAGACCTAGGAATTAGACCAGAAACACCGAAAGTGCAAGAAGAAAACACTCCAACATGTTGACAGTCAAAACTCCAACATGTTGGCAGAGTTTCACCAGCTTCCTAAAAAGATTCCTACATGTACAAGAAATAAAGCCAAGAATCAGTAAGTGGGAGGGCATTGAATTTAAAATCTGCACAGCAAAGGAAACAATTAGGAATGTGAAGAGAGAGCCTATAGTTGGGAAAAAAAAATTCTTTGCTAGCAACTCTTTTTGACAATGGATTAATATTGAGAATATATAAAGAACCAAAAAATGTAATACCAAAAACCAAATAGCCCAATCAATAAATGGGCAAGTGAACTAAACAGACATTTCTCAAAAGAGGAAATACAGATGGCCAATAAATACATGAAAAAATGTTCAACGTGTTTAGCAATCAGGTAAGTACAAATCAAAACTATACTGAGATTTCATCTCTCTTTAAAGAAAACGACTGTTATCTAGAATACAAATAAGAGTAACTGCTGGTGAGGATGTGGAAGAATGTACACTTACACATTGTTAGTGGGTTGGGAAGTCACTAGGAACGGAACCACCATTGACGCAGCTATTGCTTTCTTGGTATTTATCCAAAAGAACTAAAATCAGCATACTATAGTGATACGTGAATACAGATGTTTATAGCACCTCATTTCACAATAGCCAAGTTATAGAACCAGCCCAGGTGCCATTCAACAGATGATGAATTAAAGAAAATGTGGTAATATATATCCAATGAAGTTTTACCCAGCCATTAAGAAGAATGAAATGATGTCATTTGCCAGTAAATGAATAGTGCTAGAGAACATTGTGCTAAATGAAATAAGCCAGACCCAGAAAGTTAAGAGTTGACTAACAAGAGAGAGAGGAAAAGGTGGGAGGGAAGGGGAAAGAGGAAAGAGGAATTTAGAAAGGTGATCCCATAGCTGGGAGCAATGGCACATTGCCAATAATCTCAGCAGCTCCAGAGGCTGAAGCAAATGGATCATAAGTTCAAAGCCAGTCTCAGAAACTTAGGGAGGCCCTAAGCAAGTTAATAAGAAACTGTCCCAAAATAAAAAATAAATTAAATTTAAAAAATGGACTGGGGATATGCTCAGTAGTTAAATGCCCCTGGGTTAAATCCTTGATATGAAAATACAGGTGATCACATGAAAACAGAAGGGAAACCAATAGAGTAGAGAAAGGGGATCAAGAAAGAGGGAAGGAGAAGGTACAGGGGAATGAGATTGATCAAATTTGCTTACTTTAGGTCTATAATATGCATGCACAAATAGGCCATAATGAATCCCATTCTTATGTATAACTATAATGCACCAGTAATTCTTTTTAAATGTGAAGACCAACATCCAGCAAGCTCAGGGCTATGGATCTTCTGACCCTGGGGCTTTGGGTGGCTGTGTGGAGAATACCTATGGGAAGAGAGAATGGCGGGTTCAAGGGGCAGGACAGAATAAAGTACAGTAAGGTTGGAACAATGTAATTCCACAGGCTATTAGAATTCTTACTTTTTAATGGATTCTTGATTATTTGATCTAAATCGAGGTTAAATGGTGCCAAGTGATAGCTAAAATTTACTGTTCATTAACCATGTACTCTGCATTGTTTGAAATATTATACACACATTAATTTATTTCTCCTCACAGAAGCTCTGTGAGGTATGTGCTAATTTCCCCACCTAAAAAAAAATGGGGAAAATAAGCTAGACGAGGTGGCGCACACCTGTAATCTCAGCTACTCAGGAGGCTGAAGAAAAATCGCAAGTTCAAAGCCAGTCTCAGCAAAAGTGACTAAGCAACTCAGTGAGATCCTGTCTCCAAATAAAATACAAAAATAGAGCTAGGGATGTGGCTCAGTGGTCAAGTGCCCCTGAGTTCAATCCCTGGCACTCCACACCCCCCAAAAATGGGGAAAGTGAGGTACAGAGACGTTTAGTGACTTGTTCAAAGACCACACAGTCAGTAATGAAACAGATTTGAAACCCATACTGAACCACACTGTTGCTCCCTGACATGATGGGATGATGTAATTATACATAGCTGCCCATAATCCATTCCTCTCCTTCACATTTTGCTCACTCTAGGTCTTCATTTTAGGAATATGATTGATGTTTTCTAAGGAAAAATACTATCTATATTATTATTATTTATTATTTTTGGTACCAGGGATTGAAGATTGAACCCACTGAGGCAGCCCTTTTAAATATTTTATTTAGAGACAGGTTCTTGCTGAATTGCTTAGGGCCTCCCTAAATTACTGTGGCTGGCTTTGCACTCACAATCTTCCTGCCTCAGCCTCCTGAGTCACTGGAATTACAAGTGTGCACTACCGCGCCCAGCTACACTACTCTCTTTTCCCTCACACAGGTGTGAAATTAGAAACCCATCACCTTCCTCAGAAATAAATAAAAGTCTACATTCCATGAATGTGCGTTCCTTTTGAATTTTCACTGGCTCCAAGTCTAGGATTTTCCCCAGTGACTCTGATTTAAAGAGATGCTCAATCATCCACCAGCTTAAGGTCTCTTCTATTGGTATGCAGGCAATGATGTCATTTTCTTGGAAGTGGGTAAAGTTCGAGCGTTTGGGAAAGTTTACAGTATACATCAATAAATAATAATAGTAATTGCATATTTATCCACCGGGCTACCTGGAATATAGTCGTGTGATTTTACTCAGCATTCAGGGAAATGCAAGGTTCTCATTTTCTCTCCTTTTTGGAAGGAAGCATACTGCTGAGATTATTAGAGAAAATGCAAATCTCCTGGCTATTTGGGAAGGCTCCAAAAGAATGTAAGTGAGCAGTTGTTACCAGCAGTGTTTGGATGAAAATGTAAAATCTTTGTCTTTAAAAGTGTTTATTTAACTGCAGAGAGTTTACACAGCTTGTGGAGAATTATAGTGGAAGAAATTACATTTTCCTTCTACCATCATCGGTCTTCTTCACCTGCCAATTGTTCCCACTTCAGTTTGCTGGGGCATTAGTGATACTTAAAATGATCAGAAAGAAATACCAACATTTTTTATTAAGATGGGGGAAGAATGCAACTGGCTCAGAATAAGGAGTTTGCATCCCTCCCAGCCCCCACACATTCGGGACAATTTCTTCTCAAACAAGTTTGCCTGTCAGATGCATGATCCACTTTCTACCCTCCTTGCTAACGAATAAGGAAGAGCAAGTTCCTAGACCCACTGACCCCTTGGTGAGCACACAGCTTTGTTCCCGGTAAAGGCTCTCTAAATATTTGTTGAGTGAGTTTTTTAAAAATAAATTATTGCATGCATTCGTGATCAGTTGGTGACTAATGAACCATTCATTAAAAGATTTGTTGAAGTTCTTTTGGGGAAAATCCCATTGGCGGCAGACATAAGAGAATGAATATTTAGGTTTCTTCATTACATTCTCTTATCTCCTTCTTCCTAATTTTTCCCTCCTTTGAGCCAACCCCAAAAATTAGTACCACAGATGCTGCCGATTAACAGCGGGCTAGCCAAAGAGCACCAGAATCGCCCCTTGGTTCTGAGTGATCCAAATCAAAGTCATAAAATCCCCATTACCACTTTGTTTTGCTGTGAATCCCAGAAAAGCATGTCTACTCTTCATCCTGTTGAGATGATAATGTGGCCAAAAGGAAGGACACCAACATAAAAAGGACAGTATAATGGCAGTTCCTAAAACAGATCATAAGATTCACATGGGGAACACTAAAAAAAAGTTCATGGCTCACCCTTAAAAATATTCAAAGTGAGTCTTGATGAGTCCTGGGAATTGATGTTATTAAGACCCTTCCCCAAGTGATTTTTGGAATCTGTCACACCTTGGCAACTATTTCTTCACACTGCAACTGTGTGGTCTCTAAGCAGCATTCAAGCACATGTGATATTTAGATTCCAAACATGAATGCAGGAGATATGGATGTGTTATAAAGAATATATGTAGTTTTCTGTGGAGCAGATGCCTGGCTGACTAAAACTCTGATGATGGGATTCTTGATTTCATTCATCTTATGTTGATTGTTCTGCAGTGGCCTGGAAAATAACGGAGTTGTTTTGAAATAAGCACCTTTATACTCTATCAAGGTCAAACCTTTTACTTGATGTACTTAACTAACCATGTAAAATATTACATCAGCAAGCCTACGAGGCACTTAGAGATATATTCACATTTGCATAATGTCCTCTGTAAGTTAGTCTTTGGTCCTTAAGGGTGTTTAGAATAACTGCATGCAAGAATATACTTAATCCAATCTCATTTTAGCTTTTGCTCTTTTAAGATTTCAAAATTAATAAATCCTCCTGATACTCCAAATTACCATGAGCTTTTATAAGCATAACTTTGTAACTTTAACCCATTTATGAACATACCCCACAGGCAAATGTACTAATGAATAAGAAATAACATTAGAAGTTTAAAAGATGGTCTCTTTATGAAGTAATGTAAGAAAATCCTGTTAGCTGGATCAAGTACAAAAGTGCGATTTCTTAAAAAATAGAAAATCCGTCACAAAATTACATGTAATTACAATAACCAAAGGATAGAAAGTAAGAATAGTTGAAGTACCATGCATTATTTAACTTAGTACATGTTATCACTTGCTTGCATATGGATGAAAGCAGGAAAAAAAAAAAAAAGAAATTGACACAAACTCCCGCCTGTGGCTAAAGAAATTGTGATATTTTGTACCTGACTTCCTTGTATGTGAATTCTTGACCAAACCTATCAACTCACCTGATGGGTAGGCTATGCTTCAAGCTCCTTCAGTCATTACCAACTGGCCCCTTCTCTTCTTTCACCTGCGTCTCACTGCCTACCTTATTCTAAGCTAGCTCTAAAATAAATCTGTGTAAGCAGTCTCCTTCAGAGCTGAGGGAAATATTAAAATTAGTTGGGTCTACAAAGTAGACCTCCTCCTTAGCCAGGACAACAAAATTATGAGTCATTATCCTGTATACACTTAGATGTGAATTTCTATCTTCCAAATTATTTTGTAGTGATTTTATTCAATCTGTTGCCACTAAATGCTACATTGCAAAAAGTCCTATCATATATACCTCTAATTTACTGACTAGGATGGTGTGTTCGTGTGTGTGTGTGTGTGTGTGTGTGTGTGTGTGTGTGTGTGTGTATGTTTTCAGGACTGGGGATTGGACTCAAGACTTTGCCCGTGCAAAGTAAAGTATTCGACCACTGCGCTACAGACTACATGCCCAGCCCTGGATTTTTATAACTTTAAACCTTTAGATTATAACATCTATGGGTCACTATTTTAGTCTGACTTGGGCCTCTCAAATGATATGGACAATCTTGGATTCAATATGCATTAAATAGAAAATCTACTTAGGACATGGGGAGCAAAGGGAATGGAGATGTTAAAGGTAAACATGATTATAAATCATGTGATCCTGCTGAGTAGCGGAAGGAAGCTGGAGAGGGCAGCTTGTCCATTACGCTGATGAGTATAAGTGACTGTAATCAATCATAAACCTAAAGGAATTCAGAATTCATACCATGAGTCAGGAATGATGGGAGGATGAACTTGGCATCTCCGAGCATTGCCTCTGGGCCCTCCTAGTGGGGGCACCACGTGTGGACAGTCCCTGAAGAGCAGTGGTGGAGTGAACAGCTGCTCTGTTGGGTGGAATCAGGTTTAGGTATTACTACCATGGACAATCCCAGAGGGATTCTTGAACCGAGATTTCAGAAATATAGTCATTATTTCAGAATAACCAATTCACACCATGGGTTGTTAGAAGCAAATATTATTAAGGAGAATCTCTGGATCTGTTCTCTGAAAACCACTCCCTTTTCTCTTGGCTAGCCTACATACCTAGACATTGTCCTATGCTATGTGGACCTGAGTTGACTTCATCTTCATTTCCTTATGTTTTGTGTCTATGCTACATTTTTCCTCTTAGGTTATTCAATACTTAAGACAAAGGGACCAACTACTCTATTTGGCCTCATATCTATGACTCAAATAGTCATTTTTCCTCCCTCATCATAGTCACGGGGTGTCATAGCCAATGGCTACCATGGCAGTTCACTGACTTTCCAATGGCCTCAGTTCTACTGGTCTTCCTGGTCTCTGTCTCTTTCAGCTCTGCCCTACATGAGCCCAGTCTGGATATTGGGTTAGCCTGCTTTCTGTCACTGTGACAAAATACTTGAGATGCTCAGTTTATGAGAAATAAAAGTTTATTTTGGCCCATTTGGAATCAGAGATTCCAGCCCATCATCACTGAGCCCTTTTGTTTCGGGGCAGCACAGTAGTACATCATTATGGGAGTACGTGGCAGAGGAGGCCTGTTCATCTCATGGCAGCCAAGAAGCACAAGTTCCCATTTCCCCTTCAAGGCCAGGCCCTTGAAGACCAACTTTCTTTCATTAGGACTTCCCTCCTAAAGTTTCTAGCACCTCCTAATAGCATCATGCATGGACTAGGGACTAAGCCTTTTGCCCATGCTACTTCAGGGGACACATGGGACTTGGGGGTATGCCTTAGATCTAAATTATAGTATATGTGGTACCTGCAGATTTGAGTGAAAAAAAATGGAGAAGATCTTAGCAAAGAACTATGAGGAAGACCATCCCCACCCCAACATATAATTTAGCCTTTTCCTTCCTTCCCAATTCCTCCCCACCCCAACCCCAGCTACTGCCTGCATCTCAGTCCTTAGGAATCTTCTGGGGTTGAAGCAATGCTTTCTGTAACTCTGACTCTCAGGGGACCTTCTCCCAGTGTTTTTAACCCATGAATAGATAGATGGCTCTTCTCATGATATGAGGCTAAGGTATAGCATTCCTACCCCTTACCACATTCAATTTGTTGTTTGAAAAATTCAGTTTAAATTAAATAATCACGTCTGGGCTGAGGCTTATTAATGTAAATATTCCCAATCTCCACCTCCAGTCACACTCCCTCCCCTAGCTAAAAGCACATTGTTCATTACTCCCCACTTTCTCATTCTCTAAGCATATTTTGGCCTTTTCCTAACCTGTCTGGGATCTCTGTGAAACAGAATTCAAGAAACAAGAAGACCAGAAATGGACCAGAGAGAAAGAGGAAAATGGACAAGAACCTTGCTAACGGGAATCTTGTTTCCGTCACCTTCCTTTGCTGTTAAAAATTTAGGTGCTGAGTAAGACTAAAAAGAAATTTTTAAAAAAGAAGGCTGAGCTATTTAATTGGTCTATACAATAAAGAACAGCGCTAAAGGGGAGGAAAGGGCAGAGAGAGAGAAAAAACAGTGCTAAATACGAAGAAGATTATTTTGGAGAAGGGTTGGTAACCTAGAAACAGATGCAAAGTAGGGAAGAGGTGAGAGGAAAAGAGGATTTTTGTCACATGTGAAACATACCCCGGAAATGTCCTTTAAGTGACACAGGAAAAAATTGAACTTCCCTTCATTTCTTGTGATGGCTGGACTTCTGAAAATGGAATTTGACAGAGAGACTGGGCCTCTTCGGCCTCAGTTTGTATTTAAGTTGAATGATGAGGTAGGCCTTTGATGGGAAGGTATCATCAAGAGACATCTGACATTCCACAGGGGAAGGCTCTTCAAACAGAGGGAAGGTCAGGGACAAGGGCACAGAAGTGGGTCTGGCAACAGTGAACATCTGCTTTGGCCTAAAGATGTGTTGTCAGCCCCACTGACAAGCTCACCTTCCTTTTCCTGTTAGGGATCTTTCAGAGCTCACTTTAAATGTTCATTTCTTACTTATCCAAAAGGAAAGACAGAATTTTAGAAAGATCCTCCTTTCCTATCTGAATGTTCTCTAAGAGAGCTTGCAGCATTCTATTTCATGGCCCAGTGGTGGATCTACATGTGTTTTTTTTTTTTTGACTAATCAATGTGCTGATTTTTTTTAAAACATTGCATTTTTCCAATGTATAGGGATATTTCATAATTAAAGAGTTAAAAATTGAAAGCATTTATTTCTGGTGTGTTCACAAATAACTGATATTCAAAGTGGTGGGAAAAGAACTGGGCACAGTGGCACACACCTGTAACCCCAGTGGTTTGGGAGGCTGAGGCAGGAGGATGGCAAGTTCAAAGTCAGCCTCAGCAAGAGCAACTCAGTGAAACCCTGTCTCTAAAAAAAAAAAAAAATACAAAATAGGGCTGAGGATGTGGCTGAGTGCCTGAGTGCCCCTGAGTTCAATACACCCCACCAAAAAATTTTTTTAAATGGTGGAAAAAGTGAAAGCGATCTTTTCTTGATCATCTCAGAATTGGGGAATGGCTTCTAAATTGGGAGACATCTAGGTTTTCATATTCACTACCCCTTTCTCACTCAGTAAGGAACATTTAGAAAAAGACTGGTTCAAATTTAAAACTACTCTTCATACATTTAATTTAAGAAAACTCTGGAAATAATTTATCAAATACTATCCAGTTTCATTTTTCTGATTTTACTATTGAGATGCATTTACACACACACACACACACACACACACACATACATCCCTAGCCCCTTTTTTTAAAAATTATTTTGAAACAAGCTCTCAGTACGTTGCTCAGGGCCTTACTAAATTACTGAGGTTGGCTTTGAACTGCGATCCTCCTGCCTCAGCCTCCTGAGCTGCTGGGATTACAGGAGAAGATACATTTCATATTTTAAAATAACATGGCCTACATATTTGCTTATAGTTGTGCCATGTTTATTATTTTAAGAAGTATGTCTTTCTATACATCAGAGAGCTTGAGATCTGATTCCAAAACAAGGGTCCTGACTCTGAACAAGAACTCATCAGTTTTCATGAGGATGTAATCCCTCCCTAGAAGTAGCCCTGGTTTAAGTATGCCAGATTTAGGGATAAACTCCTTTTTGGTCAGTGGAGAGGGTTGAAATTTTAATCAACTCTTTTCTAGCTCATAGAATCCCATATGGTGTGGGGTCATTTTGGACATGGGAATGCTTTGACACTGCACATCACTTTTATTTCTCCCCCCTGCCCCCCAAAGGAAACCCACAACATTGCCTGTTTGGGGAGCAGCTTTTGGTGGAAGCTGCTCCCAAGAGCCAGTTGATATCTGCTGGCAAAGCCACCCGAGCAAGTCACGCGTGAGTAGTCTTCTTGCTAATGTTTTGGCATGTCATGATTATGCACCGCTAAGTCTTTGTCAGGAATAAACCTGTTGCCAATGTTTGTTGTTCATGCCTGTTGTTATTAATTTTCTTTCTCCCCCACCCCTATAGCAATCAGGCAGTGTCGTAAATGGGAAGGAGAAAGAGTAAGGGAGCTGTCCTTCCCATGTGCTCGCAAGACCAAAGGGCAGTGAGGAGCTGGAGAAGGGGAGAAAGCTCTTACGAACCACCTCTGAATGAGAAGATCATTGGCATGAATTCTAAGTCCAATGCTGTTGTCCTCTACCACGGCTGCATTGATATCACCAGGGGAGATGTATAAAGACCGATCTGGGCTCCTCTCCCACGTTTAAATACGTCTAGGGATTAACTGAAGCATCAAAAGGTTTTTAAATTTCCTGAGGTGATGCTGTTGTGGAATCAAGATGGAGAACCACTGTCTTGACTCAGTGAACCAGTCTGATTGGTGTCCACTCTTTAATCATTCCCTATCGTCCCCTCAGGCTCACTGAATCGTCCCCTCTCAGATGTCTTAGGATCATATGACTTTAGAGCCAAACAGGGCCGGCAAGATCAGCTCGTCATATCCTCCTAGAAGGCCAAGATGTGACACAAAGAGCACCGGATCTAAGTCCAAGGAGTACAGTCTCCTGCTTGTTAGATGAACTATGGCCAGTCATGACATATCTCCTAATCTCCTTTTTCTAAGTTACTGGGTTTTTGAGAAATCCCATTATGCCCATTATGAAAGGTACTATCTCAGTTTCAGGCATATGGTAATGCACAGTAGCTTGGTATGCATTTTTTTTCTTTGTTTCTGTTTGTAAGGACCACTGCTCCCCCAAAGTGGTTAAATAATTTCCCAGAGCCCTTTTATCATATTTGATACTGTCAGCTGTTTTTTTGTTTTTTTTAACTTGGGTGTTGTTGGGTTTTAAAATCGGATCAGTTGAAACACATCATTTTAACTCTATTCATTGGTTTATTTTTTGTTCACCATTACCATGTAAACACAGATACAAACTTGGTTTACGAAGATCTATAATAAAGAAAAAAGCAGAAATATCAATGCTGTCTCAGGATTCTGAGGCTGGGACTGCTCACTAAATTCCAGGTTTGAAAACGTCTCACTTTAGAGTCCCAGACAATCTACCTACATCTCCTCTACTATCTCTTCCATCGACAAAATGGAAAAATTCCACCAGAGATTAATTCTTGCCTGCATGGCACTTTAAAGATTAAATTGCACTACATGAAAAAGCAAAGCATTAGCCATAGGGAGGAATAGGAAAATCACCAAGAGAAGAGGTAATAACAGGTGAATCAACCAGAAGGTAAGCATTTACTAAAAATGAGCTGGAACTTAGATTTTCTGTCTTGATCCCTGGAGTATCTGTAGTTTGCCTGATTGAGACTTAACTAAAATTAAAATTCCAGGCAAAGCTGTTATGTTTATGTGAAAGGGCCAGCCCATTTTAAAAATTTGAAAATCAAAGGTAAGTTCTTAGGTGAACATTGGGCTGTCTCTCTGTCTTCCATCTCTCAGTTTTTGATTTTCACATTTAAATATGTTATAGTTGACAATGTCCTGAGTCATGCATGAATACAGATAAATGCCTACCTGTGGAAAGCGCTTTTTCTTAATCATCCAAAATGCTCCCGAGCCAATAAGTAGTTTAAAAACAGAAAGTACTAGCCAGGCATGGTGGCACACGACTATAATCCCAGTAACATGGGAGACTGAGACAGGAGGAGCACAAGTCTGAGGCTAGCCACAGCAACTTAGTGAGATGCTGTCTCAAAAATAAAATAAAATAAAAGGGCTGGGAATTAAGCACTCCTGGGTTTAATCCCCAGTAAACCCCCGCCCCCCATACACACACACACATAAACACAAATGGAAAACCTATTAGGTGCCATTCTAGACTTTTGTCCTTTGCTGCCACCCAAAAAGATCCCAAAGTTCCCCAAAGCGTATCCTATTTAGGTCAAATACTTGTTAAATCAAGTACATGTTTTCTGGAAAACTACAAAATCAGGTAGGACAATGTTCTTTACTGGTATTATAAAGTTGTCTTTCCTAAAATACCTTTTCTTTCCCTTCGAGACAATGAAATGTCACATTTCCTCAAGGCCTAAGCCTAACATTTTTCAAAACACGTTTGCTGCTACACCCTACACTGGACAACTCTCTCCAATTTTGAAAAGTTTTAAAACAAAGTGGTAAAAAGCAAACTTGGACATGACAAAATGAATGATTGGCTACCGTGGTCTGCAAATGCCATTGCTAAACATCAGTGGGTGGGAAGGAGGGATGCTTGGAAGGGAAAGGGGAACCTGTGAGGTGGTTCCACCAGAAAGTAGGGAAGCCAAGGGCCATCCCCACATCCCAGTTGCCCTGGGTCAAGCTAATGAAATGCGGGCCAACCATCTGGGAGATTCCTGGAATCACCTCAGCTTTCCTGGATTCCCACCCGCTGCAGGTCCCAGAATCCTCCCCTGTATATTTAAGCTGAAGTAGACAGCTGTCACCAGGTGGCACCACACTGTAGCCAGGACCTGGATGGATTTAGATGGCTCAGACCCCTGGAACTCCCAGATGGGTGGCGAGTTGAGCAAACTCACTGTGGTCGCTTTATTAATCTTGTACTGTGACATCAGATTTTAAGGAAGTGGATTTTTTTGGCCTTGGCTTTTCCTATGATGAAAATGTTTTGTTCTGCCTCTCATTGTTCTCAACTCCATTCAGTATTATTTTTGAGTTTGCTTATCTCAGAGTCCAGCAAATTGCAAATCCCTGAGAAGAGCAATCATGTTGTCTGTGGCTTGTGTACCCACAGAATCCAGTGTGATATGGACAAAGGGTGGACAGTCAGCAACTCCTGGTTTCGTGGCAAGAAGCTTTAATACAGAATGAATGTCTCAACATTGATTTCTCAACTGCCTGGAAACAAACCTGTCTGGCCAAGTCAGCTCCTCACACACAGGAGGCTCCTGCATTTGGCTCTATCATTAGCCAGACTTTCAAGATACAAAAAGTATATTCCTTTACCTGCCCCCCCCAAAAAAAAGGAACAAAAAAATCTTTGTTAAAAACATTTTTATGATTCCATTGCTTGGTTATAAACACAACTTTCTACTTTTTCTGGTTTTCTAGTTTTCCACATAGCTAATCATTAACCCTCTATTTTTCCTCCTGATGCTAAGTGATTAAGGAAATAGAAACCATACACACACACACATACACACACACACACACACACACACACAAACACACACACCCTAGTAGTGTGTCCTTCCCAGGAGGAGTCACCAGCCTAAAAGTCTGGAATGTGCTTGGCTCTGCACCCATCACAGCAAGGCATTAGGAATATTGGATTTAGTGTTGTGCGTCCACAGATATAAAATTAGGCCGACAGAAGTCTGGACCTGGGCCTCGCTCCATACTGATCACTTGTAGAGCGCCGGTAGCCAAAAGGGTTTGGAACGGTTGTCTCTCTACAGATGCTGCCATTCATTTCTGTGGGAACAGGACCACTTACATCTAATTACAGTTTCTGCTTAAATTAACAGGACAGATATGACAGCAAAAACTTCTTCAGACTAAGTGGTGGGGAGACCTTTCGCTGACACAGCTTATGAAGTAGTTGGCTTGCAGCAAAGTAATGTCAATTTTTAAAAGTGATTTAGCATTCGTATGATTCCATCCAGCAATTTGTGGCAGCCAGAGAAAAATATGTAGGGTGGGGGCTGGGGCCGTGGGGTGAGCTCGTAGGCACATGTAGCATTCTGGAAAGAAGAACAGATTGTAGGAACAGAGGAGACAATTGTAGAAAACTTTGGTTATTTTACACAGCACCATCTCACAGCTCGAAGGTGCTGGAACTAGCACTGAACCCTGATGGCTGAATCTCAGAGCACTTTGTCACTTTCAACCTTGATTGTCTCCAAGGGATCCCACAACCCCTAACTCAGGTGGAAAATGTCACTACAGAAAAGATTCTGTGCTTAATACAGGTTTGATGGCAGTTCCATTGGCCTTCCTTCTAGCCAGTTGACTTATGCTCTGGGATCCAAATGAATTGACCCCTCAGGATCCTACAGATCCCCTAAACTGGGTCACTGCATAACACACAGGATTTAGTCATTATAAAAGTCTGCCTCCAGCCAGGATATGGGGCTGGGCTGCCTTTGAGAAGATGTGAAAGATGCCCAGAAGATGTGAAATTCAGGGTTCACAGAATTTGCCTCTGAGCTGCCGTCTCATCTGTGTTTATACCGTGTTCCATTGCTCTTTCAGTTTACAAAACCTCTGCTGTCCATTCACCTGGCCTGTCAGTTTGACAGAGCTTATCAAATTCCAGCCCTTGCCTTAGTGACCTGGGGTCTGATTACATCTCTTCATGTGGATGGAGTAACGTAGTGAACAACCACTTTGGCAGGGACATTCTAAAGCCAAGGGTGCCCACATCCTGCTCCTGTGAACCTGCCCTCACTTGGAGCAGACCAACCCCGAGTCACAGACAGACACATGGTGGATCTGGGATGTTTGTTCTAGTTGGAGTCTATCAAAGGACAAAAGGGGAATCGGTCACATTATTGATGAAAGTAGCCACTGAAAACAAAGTTTGAAAAAGTCACTGTAGGGTTTCGTGGCAGATTATCCGTGGGTTCTGCATGTTTGGATTCAACCAGTTATGGACAAAAAAAATTTGGAAAAAAAATATTGCATCTGTACTGAATATGTAGAGGGTTTTTTTCTTGTCATTTTCCCCCTACTAGTACATATAGAAACTGATTTATACAGAATTTATTTACATTATATTAGGTATTACAAGTAATCTAGAGATAATTTGAAGTATTCAGGAGGATGTATGTGGGTTATATGCAAATACTATGCCAATTTGAATTTTGGTAACCATGGAGTTTTAGAACCAATCCCCCACAGATACTGAGGCACCATCACATAGATATAGATACTTTAGATTTATGGATAAAATATAAAATGGAGATATATATGTAAATGTGTACTTAGGTAAATGCATTTTTTGTTTTGAGGAACATTCCCCATTTAGAAGTTGTATTTTAAAAGGAACACTTAAAATTTCTCTTAATCACTCATTCTAATTCCCAATTTGAGGGCAGAGAATCCCCTTCTAAAGGTATAGTTTTGAAGATTGGATCATAGGAGTTGAAATTGTGGAGTGATCATTTCTTATCTATAGCTAATTAGCCTTTTTATTATTTTTTTCAAATATATATTTTTTCACAGTCCAGAAAAACAACAAGAAGCTCTTAGATCAGGAGTCAGCAATCCATGACCCAAGAGCCAAAATGTGGCCCACTGCCTGTCTTTGTAAATAAAGTTTTATTGGCATACAGCCATGGAGATTTGTTTACATATCATCTATAGCTACTTTTGCAGTACAACAGCTGAGCTGAGCAGTTGTGACCAAGAACTCTTGGTACCCCAGTAACACCACCAAAAAACTAATGTATTTACTTTCTGACCCTTTATAAAAAAAAAAATTGACAATCCCACTGTAGATAAATAATATGGCACAGCTTGCAACAGATTTTAACCACCCCAAAGAAGTTTCTTGATAGGTCTATTTCAAGGCTGGCAGAAACACTGTGCCTGATGTGTAGAATTCAGGACAGACTCTTCCTAACTTTGTATACATATGCTACAGTGAAATCATTGAGAACTCAATCTCAAATTCAAATACTATGACATTTTACCGGTTAACTCTCTCCAGAAAATACTCAAAGTGTTAAATAAAGTCATTCTCTTGTCATTGTCTAAGACTAGCAAGGACTGGTTGATTTTAATAATGAAAAAGAACTGAAAACCGCTCCTAAGGTGAATTGAATATCTGCATGTTTTTGAGGGTGAAGAAAGAGGAGTTGGGGGGAAAACAATGATAACAATTTATTTTTCTTTAGAGAAAAAAATATTGCTTCCAACTAATTTCAATAATTGCTCATATAAATAGCTTTTGTCTGGCTAATAATGAGACAGATCTATAAATTAGTGGTTTCTGCTTCTTCAAAATTTCTTCTACATCTGGAAATTAATTTTGAAACAAACATAATGAACAAAATAAAGCACACGTTTGCCTGTAAATTTGAGGAGGATTAAAAAGGGGAAGCTTTCAAGTCCATACTGTGCCAGTGTTGAAGAAGTTAATAAAGAAAGTGCTTGGCTCAAGACTATGAATAAAACCAGCTCTGAAGGCTGGAGCATGTACAAATCTATCCTCTTTTGCATCCAATTCTCATTTGTTCATTTTACTCTTTTTTTAACAGGTGTTATTTATTAATGCTAGAGCATTGTTTGACCTACTCTTTTGTCATAGGAGTGAGAGAGCAGTTCCTCTATTAAGGAACTATGTGCTATCTGATTCCTTGCTTCAAGGTACAGGTGGGGAAGAAATTGGGCTAGAAATCACAAGCAGCTATTCAGGTCTCATCTCCACTACTGTTTTGCTGTGTGATCTGGGACCAGCCATTTGCCTACTCTGCACCTTAGCTTTCTTCTCTGGAAAAAAGAAAAAAAAAAAGTAGATCATGAAAGAAACCCAACACCTACCATAATGTAAAGCTGCGGCAACAAATTAGGTAGAGCATGAAGTTAAAGGTTTAATTTAACATTTTCTCCCAGGAGAGTGTTACCTGTTTTCAATTCACCAGACATAAATTGAGTGTCTTCCTATTTTGTGCAGCAGTTTCACTAGAGAAGACCCTGAATGGTTGGGACATACGGAGATTGGCATTTGGCTCCTGTCCCTTCCCAGCTCTGATGCTCAGATGGGGCTGCTCCAAGTTCTTATATTCTGTAGTGGGAACAACTGAGGCTTCAGGGAAAAACAGTGGAGGTTGGGAAGAAGGGAGGCCACATCCCAGTAGCCTCCAATCCAGTCTCCCCCATGGGGCCAAAGAAAAAAGAGGCAATTATCTGGGTGAATTTCAGAATTATTGTCACTGTCCTGTAAATTCCAGACAGTCCCCAGACCCAGAATCATCTCTTTTGATATGTGAGACAGAGTGAAAAAGTCACCAAGGTGGTGCCAACAGAAGCTGGCCAAAAGGATGAGTTTGCTGGTTCATGTTTACCCAGTACACAGCAGCGAGGTGATCAAGCCTGCTCTGGTCCTTTGCTTGAGACCCCGTGACCATATTTCAGTCAATATTTTCAGCCCTCACTTATCAAATTTCATGGGCAATGGTGACAGAAGAAAGGCTAAAATGAAGCAAAAGCCACAGATCACTGTCTCCTTGCTTTAAGCATGTTTATTTTAGCATTCAAACTTTGGAAAGGGCTGATTGCCACACAGTAGAATCTTGAATTCACAATTAACTAAAAAGGGATCTTAGTCTTGGAATTACAGAATCTTAGAGATGAATTACATTTAGAAACCACCTCTGAAATTACAATTCCTGAATGTCTGTAGCCATATCAATTAGAGCCTGACAAATAATGTTTTTGGACTTAAAAAAAGGAAAATATTTTTCTCATGCCTCCCTAATGTGACTTCTCAGATATTAATATCAGAGTGGTGATCACAAGCAAAATAAAGAGAATATCCGTTACAAGCTCTTGGTTAAACAGTGCCATGTCACCCAGCTCCCCAGCACATTTTGAAAGCAAAAAGTGACACAGAACCCTACTTAGTGAATATGGCCAACAGTCCTTCAGATAGCCACTCCACTGGGTAAAGAAAAAGTGATAGAAATGGAAATTTTAGCCGTCAGCACACTGGTACTATCCTCCTTCAGGCCACCAATATGCGTTATGATCAAAGGAAAGGCAATTTAAATTTGTTGGGCAGAATTTTTTTTTCCCTTCAGCCTATGGGCAAGGCTGTTTTATTTGCTTGACCCTCTCTAGTCCTAAAACTATTTATGGTCAGATATTACCAAACGTGTGAAGAGCCACAGAACAAAATTACATTTCTTTTAACCAAGGGTAGGGGAAATAAGTTAATTTCATGCTCTTTCTTGAGGTCAGATAACAAAATGCACATTTACCCAGGAAGAGAAATCATAGGCTTTTCTTTCCAAAGTTATGAGTCCTGAAAGTAAAAGCAGCTGAATCCAGGAAGTTGATGAAGCAAAGCTCAGAGAGGACAGCTGCCCAGGAGCCTCTGCAGCCAGTCAGGATGCTTTCAGAGCACAGAGCCAGAAACTACAGCAACTAGCAACTTCATTGGCCATTAGGGCTCCTGCAGCCATCCTGTGTGTGGCTCCAAGACTGTGGCCTGCAGCTGCTGGACCAGTAAAGGCTGCTGAGATGAGGCCAGCCCTCAGGACAGCACGCAGCACTGGCGACCCTTTGCATTCCCTTCCCCACATTTTAAACATCATTCCTTGCAGGAAAAGGGAAAGGGAGGAAAAGTGGGGTGAGATGGTTTATGACATCAAGAAGGAAGTAAACAACTGAAATCATCATGGGTGCTATTGAGATGTGGAGGAATTAATCCATTTCAGAGTTGGGAGAGAGACCTGAGGGAATATGTAGTCAAACCATTTTTTACAGTTGTGGGAACAAAGATCCAGAGGGTTGACTTGCCCAGGACATAAAGCGAATTGGTGGCAAGGCAGGACTCAAACATGTGGCTTTGCCCATAAGTCAGTCCTCTTTCTACTAAACTGCATTGTACCGAGTTCAGGAAGGAAAGAAGGGAAAGGCTTTCCACATAAATAATATTCCAATTAGAAACAAAATTTAATTAGGTGGACCATTTCTGATCTCTGCCCTTTATATGGTTCCCTCATGTCTAAACCTCTGAATGGAATCCAAATTATGAATCTATTGATGGGAATATAAATCAGTATAGCCATAATGAAAAGCTGGAAGTTTCTCAAAAAATTAAAAAGAAAATTATCATACTATCCAGCAGTCCCACTTCTGGGAATTTACCCAAAAGGTTTTAAATGAGTATGTTCACAAGATACCTGCACATTCCCAAGTTCCTTGCAGCACACTTCAGAATAACCAAGTTATGGAATCATAGCCCATCGACAGATGAACGGTTAAAGAAAATATGTTATACACACCCAGTTGAATACCATCAGCCTTAAAAAAAGATAATTTCTGTCACTTGTGAAAATATGGATGGAATTGGAGAAAATTTTGCTAGTAAGTCAGGCACAGAAAGAGAAATACCAAATATCCTCACTTATATTAGGAAGCTAAAATGAACTTCTAGAAGCAGAGTTAAATGGTGATGACAAAGGCTGGGGCTGGAGGGAATGGGGAGATGACAGTTGGAGAGTACAGGGTCTCTGGCAGCAAAAATAGGTTGTTTTTTTTTGTGTGTGTGTGTGTGAGACCTATTTTATAGCATTGTAAATATAGTTAATCATAATGTACATTTCAAAATTGATGAGGGTAAATTCTGAATTTTGCAGCCACAAAAATAAGTATTTGAAGTGATGGATGTGTTAATTAGTATGATTTAACTCCATAACGAAATCATAAATCATAACATCACTTTGTACTTCATAAATATGTACAATTATACTTACCAATTTATAATAAAGATAAATTAAATTAACTAATTTTATAAACATGATTCATCAAATCCATCTGTAACATCCAAGGATCCAGGTAAACAGGACCCACAACTTGTCACTGCTTCTCTGGCATCCCAGCCATCTTCTTGGGAGTAGATTCTATTCCTGAACTGCAGAATTCCAGAGAATGCCTCACTTTTTGTCCTACTCTTGTCTTCCAAATAAGGCTCAATTCTCCAATCGATGACGACAGTGAAGTTACTTAAGAGAACACCTGGAGATCATCTGTACTTCTCAGGAACCCAAGAGAGAACACAGGTGGCCACAGCTTGCAAGGTAGCTGACTTGGGAGATCAGTGAGCATCAGAATTCCCTGGGGGAATTGAAGAATACAGATGGCTGGACCCTTCTCCCAGAATTTATATCTTGGGAGTTCTAGAAGTGAGTCTATTTATTTATTTGCATTTTTAACAAGATCCCTAGAAGATTTTGATGCTGATAATCTGGGGAATCACACTTTGAGAATGGCCGTCTAGATCCAGACTAGGGAAGTCTCAGAGCAGAAAAGGACAAACAACCTCTATATTTCCTCTTGAACAGTTTTTATACATGAGATTCCATTACAGAGTACTGAGCCAATACAGCTCTGGCTCAGAGTTGCCTTGGATTGATGCTTTAGGAGACTCACACATCCCCAGGGAGTTTTGGATCAAGAAAGGGTACTTGAAGGGCAGAGATGTTGGTGGATGTACCAGTAAGATGATGATCTCAAGAGGAAACTCTGGTCCTATATTCTCAAAAGCCACACGGCTTTCTCTGATTATCAGAGGCAGAAATGACTTACTCTAAAGCCTCCTACCCACAAGGACAAAGGCCCCAACCCAACAATTAAAAAAAAAAAAATCTGTCTAATGTCAGATTCTGAGGCACAGCATCCAATAAATGAGGTTCCCAGAGGCTGGTGAAGATGACCTTTGAGCTATGGCCTCAGGCAGGCCAGAGGATGATTTTAGCACATCCCGCTGAAGTAATGAGCAAACCAAAGAGGCCAACCCTTTTTCATGCTACACCAAAGAGCTTTACAGACCTTTCCTGTGGACTGGATCGACGATGAAGGAGGAGAACCCCTTGCACAGCACATGATAGTTGACAGAGCAATAACTTTTACATGTACTCACATTCCGTAGCATTAGTATGGTTCCCATTTTACAGATGAGGAAATGAGATTTCCCCAAGGTCAAAGAAAACCCAGGTCACACACTCAATGCACGATGCCACAGCGCCTCTCAGAGGCCATGGAGCAGAGGCACAGCAGCAGCAACCTGGAAAAAAACGGTTCTGAGCAGGAGTCAGAACCACTAAGAAAACTAATTAAGATTCTTCATGCCAAGCAAAGCAGCAAAAGAGCAGGGCAAGGGGCAAGCTGTTTGGCCAGCAGATGGTGAAGAAGCAAACAGAAACAAGATAAAATTGGATTTAAAAAACACATTTACACAGTGATTTCACAATATCAGATTAAAACATTTCTTTGAGAGTATTCTTGAAAGATCTTACATAAATTATCCTGCAGGATCCTAAAGCAGACCCCTCCCTTGCCACTGTCCCATAGGCATATTTTAAGACTCAATTTTGCTAAGGTTTTTATTTTAGGGTTATCCTAGAAGAACCATGACTCCTGGACCCTCAATAGCTTTGGGAAAGGTGGTCAAGTTCTGAAACCCAGTGATGTTGAGAATGCTTATTGAGACAGCTTTAAATATGTATTCATGAAGATGCACTTTTCGCATAAGCTCATTCTCCTCCTTGCTTCTTATCTCTCTTGTGTCCTGGGTCAGGGCCAGCCTTAGGCAAACAGAGAAATTTATTTTCAAAACCGCCCCCCACCCTCGTTCCTAATCTGCACTCCCCCCTCCCTGCCATGTTCCTATAACAACCCCAGGTATTTCTTCCCACCTCCCTTCCACCAAGGACTCAGATTTCTGTCCCTTCCAATCAAAATCTGCCCTCCAGAAAGGATATGATCAAATTTTTCACACTCTAGACCAATGGATCCCAACTTCGGCTGCACATTAAAGTTGGCTTTCAGTTTTTTAAAAATATGTGAACATCCTAGGCCAATTGAATCAGAATCTCTAATAGTGGAGCTCAATATCAATTATTTACAAACAAAACACTTCTTCTAGTGATTCTAATGTGCAGCCAGGGTTGAAAAATCACTGTGCCTACATTAATGGAAAGGTTTATGTTACCCTTTCTGAAAACATCTATATTTTATATCATAAAACAAAGCCTGGGATTTTTAGGCAGGCCATAAGATTAATGCAGCATACAGGAAGTGTTGGGGGAGAAGAAAAAACCCCTGCGTAGAGACTTCTCCTTGGAGAGGTGGGTATCCTAGGCTCTTCATCTTCCTTAGTGACCTTCGTGGGTCCAGCAATCAAAGGGTCCTTCAGACACCTGCATTTGACTTAAAATCATTCCAACTAATGATTTGCTTCTCAGATACCATGCTGACAGATTATTTTCCTTCTTACACCCGATTCCATGATTTTTAGCATTCATTTAAGGTATTAAGGTGCCCTGATTTTTTAATAGGGTGTCTGGGAGTGATTCCCAGGTCATCCTGTAGAAGAGATGGATGAAAGATGGCTGTTTCTTTGTGGACAAGGATCATGGAGTGGCAGCTTGGTAGGATCACCAAGGATGCAGGGCCTGGTTCTCAGCTTTATGGGCTCTGAGAGTGAACAGGCCGTCATGCAATGGCTCAGACTAATCATAACCAATGTACTCAGGTTTATTGAGATCTTTGCTAAATGGACTATTTTATTGACCAGCCTATATCTTAGTTCAGGAAATTAAATTAAGATCAGGAGCTTTCTGAGCAAGAATAAAGTTAGAGAAAAGGTACATATCCAAGAAGTGCTTCTTCTATAAAATGCTTTCAGAGATCCCATCTAGAGCTTCTAGAAAACCAGAGGCTCCTATATGTTAGTCATTCTGCCCACAGCCTTTCCTCCTTGGCTTCGAAACAGAGGCCTGCTTCTGAGATTTAGACTTTGGGAGTGGCAGAAGATCAGGCCAAGAGGACATCTTCGTTGAAGGGATTTTGTCAAAGAGAGTCTTGTGTAGTCTCTTCAACCAGAACAATGGTCCTCAAAATCTTCTACAGGTTCGAACCTCCTGGGGGCTTTCAAAAAGCCTGACACCACTGGGCTTGGTGGCACACACCTGTAATCCCAGCAAATCAGGAGGCTGAGGCAGGAGGATCACAAGCTCAAAGTCAGTCTCAGCAATTTAGCAAGGTTCCAAGAAACTTGGCAAAACCCTGTCTCAAAATAAAAAATAAAATAAGGTTGTGGATGTGGCTCAGTTGTTAAGCGCCACTGGGTTCAATCCCTAGAACACCCTGCACCAAAAAAAAAAAAAAAAAAAAAAGCCTAACACCTAAGCCACAGCCCAGACCAATTATATCAGAATTCCTAGGGGTAGAAGCCCATGGCATCAATATATCAGGGGTGCTAAAATACCACAGAAATGTGTCACCAGTGACCTCATAGAAACGTGTCACCAGTGACTTCACAGAAATGTGTCATCAGTGACCTCAGATTATTTTTTAAACTCTCCCAGGAGATTTTTATGAACCATGGAACCATGTCTGTGAAATTATTAGAATATCCACAGATTTCCTTCTTCCTACATGGGCTAAAAGAAATCCCCCACGTGTGTCATTCCATTACTAGGAGGTTTCAAGAAGAGGAAACTTTATATTTATATGTCAGACACTGAAGAGGCCTTTTATATATTTTGTCTCCTTGGTTCTGAACATGGGCTACCCCATCCCAATCCACAGGGCTGAGCTTCTTAATATGTGTCAACCACAACCAGATGTCCTTAATTAGAAATTCAGAGATCGAGTGCTGAGAATACGGAGATTTTTAAAACTCCTCAAATGAGGTGATTCAAAACTGGGGCTGAGAACCACTGAGTCACATAAACCATCTGGCACTTGCGACATCGTTTGGCACTTGTCATAATAATATTGCACTTTATACATGTCAGATTTCAGAGTGACCAATCAGACAAATGCCTATGGCACTAATACATTTGAAATGTTAAAAAATACATGGAAATGTGATGCCAGTGAACTCGGTCTTGATACTGGCACTTTACAATAAAGGACAAAATGTAACATGGTCCCATTTCCACCAAAGTAGATGATCTTTCAAAATAAAGTTGAAAAAAGGGGAAAGAAAAGACAGCATCCTTGCCAGTATGACGCCTTCCCATTAAACAAATGTTAAAACCACTACTTTCAATACTCCCAGTGATCACCTGTTTTAACTCTGTTCTAATATGTGATTGGATTTTAATTGATACTATTTGTGTTGCTTGTTTTCTGGCAGACTAAAATAAAATAAAGCCAATATTCAATATCTAATAAAGTACCATTTATTGAGCACTTACTATGTATCTGGTGACGTTCGCTATAATTTTTATTATAGCTTCTCTCATATAGGAAGAACATTCATTCATTATTTCAACAAGTATTGACTGCCTGCTGCAAAAGAAAGAAAGAAAGAAAGAAAGGAAGGAAGGAAGGAAGGAAGGAAGGAAGGAAGGAAGGAAGGAAGGAAGGAAGGAAGGAAAGGGCATTATTTGATATTGGTAAGTACACAGTTTGGAATGAGATGGCATGAATTTGAATGCCCTGTGAGCTATTGATCATATGCTTTTGGATAAGTGATTTAGTCCTTAACTTCAGAGTTGTATCCTCTATAAAATATGGATAATAATAAGATCATCATATACAAATAATTCACTGAAGCATTGGATGCAACCTCTGATAACTATTCAGTAAGAGGAATAAGCATCAAAGAGTGTTATTGCTCCAATATGTACTATGTGCTAGGTGCTCTCATGAGCAAATTCATCCATCCATTTGTTTATTCATCTATTTAGTAAGTCTATCAGTCAATAAACCATTTTTTAATGCTGTGCTAGGCTGTGGGAGCTCACAGGTAAAAGGGAGACAGAGTAAACAATTAATGGAAGCTAGAGGTAGTGAGAGCTGCAGTGCAGAGGGTGTCTCTGTGTGTGTGTGTGTGTGTGTGTGTGTGTGTGTGTGTACCCGTGTATGCAGGCAAAGGTTCTACAGCACAGGAGACCTTTGAGTCACATCTTTTTATTTTCATTTTTTCCTTGGGTGCTAGGGATGGAACCCAGGGCCTCCTGTATGCTAGACAAGCACTGTAGTGTTGAGCTACAGCCAATGTCAGAGTGGAAGATGAGGAGAGAAAGAACCTTCTACACAGAGGGAAAAAAATCATGTGACAAACCTGTGACAGCATAGGTTTCTAGGATGATGGCCATTGCTAACTGGAGAGGGAGTGTCTTGACTTTTCCCTGGATTTGACAGTCTAAGGAGCTGGGATTTAATTCTTGAGCCTGTAGACTTAGATCCACTTACTATACGTCTCAGAAAATCCTTGTTAAGATTTGATGTGTTACCAAGCAGTTCTTACGAATCAATTCAACAGAGCTGTAGGCAAGTAGTGTTTTCACTGCAGCAATCAGTCAATCATCTATGACCAAAACCTGTAAGCCCAAAGGCAAAAAGGAAATTTGAGTTTAATCACTGTTTTGCAATGGATATGCAGATAGGATTTTCCTACTATCTTTCTATCACTTGGATTTGTTTTATTAGCCTTTTAATATCAAATGCATGCCTCTGCAGCAAAAATGGGCTTTGGAAATGTTAACAGAAAGAGATATTATTAATATTAATCATTAGGTTAGAATATATTCCAAATACAAAAGGATCCCACTGCTGGGGTTTCTATAGGCAGAAAGCTCTGCTCACATGACTATGAAACACAGGCCCAAACTGGAGCTCCTGGTGACACTCACCTCCTCACTCAGAAGCTGTAAGGCACATTTTTGATCACTTCTGTACACTCTTAGCAGAATGTCTCCAGGGAAGCATATTTGAGCCCTTAAATATGGATCCTTGCAGCACAATAAGGAAAAATAAAGAGATCCAGAATGGCATTTATTTTCTTATAATACTTTCCTGTGTTTTCCAAATTTTTTCTAATACTTTTACTTCTTAGAATTTTTCAAAAAACTACATAATTTAAAATGCCAGGCAAGCACAGAGCAAGCTCTATATCACTTGGGCTTGACATAATCCCCGTCTCACTTCTCATAAACCCATTTCCCTTTATTTGGTGCAACTGTGGCAGAAACAGTACCGCCGATGCTCAAGTGCCTCAAAGGATATCCCTCTTTTGTCACTATAGTAAAATTCACCCGTTAAGTTTCATTCCTGTGCATTTTCTTTTCTTGGCTATATCTTGTTTTGGAGTTCATGATTCAACTAATTATATTTTAATAATGTGTGCTTTTAAGTCAAATTATTGTGCCAGCTGATAAAAATAACAGGCATACAATTCTGAACATTGATCTAGTCCTTAGAAAAGCTTCACTAGAAACCTCAGAGGCTTGAAAATAATTCACTAAAATTTTTTCCAAAGCACTTATAACAAACTGTACAAAGCCAGTAATGACAATAATTTAATCATTTACAAATACCAACAGCTAATATTATATTTTGATAATTAAATTAGTATTAATATAATCTTACAGACTGCTACTTTTCTCAAGAAATTAAATTATAGGGGGAAAACGTCATCTCCTGGTCATACTCTTACACAGCAAAAAAACATTTTAATTGTAAATGTGCCTTTCAGAACCTTTAAATTTCAAAAAGATGAGAAGGATGGATCCTGTGTACTTACTAATCTGTAAATAGAGTACCAGGCCAAGAATCAATTCTGAAATGTGGCATCAATTGCACAGGCTTCCACTTAGTTTTAGTTGAATAAAAGCCCTACTAGATACGCAAATAACATCAAACTTGCCGGATTAAAGAGAGGCCCCTCATACTCTAAATCATGATTGTCAATCATCACCCAGGATTAAGGGATATATTTTAAAAACCTAAAAGCAAGCGCTTCCTTTTAACTTCTGCCTACTGCGCATTTTGGATTATCGCCCAGAAATAGTATTACTTGAAACAAGACTGCCTCCCTCCTACCATCTATGAGAAGTGCATTGTTACCATCTGCTGTCGCCTATTTGGAATAAAACTCAGCAAGGCATGCGGCTTAATGTTCAGAGCCCTTCAGCAGCCTGTGCTGTGTTTAGAACGCAGCTTCCCATTTAAATGGAGCTGATTTTCAGTTTAGTCAGTGTTTTCTCAACATTGCTGTCCTCCCCAGCAGAAAGAAGCAAATTAGTCTAAGAACTAAGACGGCCACAACACATTCACATTGTAAAGTGGAAACTTCCTTTAAACCCTGCAGTGACCAGCGAAGCTTTACTTGCAGACTCTCTAGGTTTATTCAGGTGAATAATTTCCCCATTTTGCATTTTCTCATTAGCATTACCCACTTGAGGCATGTACATTAAGTTCACTATTACAAAACATTCTCTTAAAGAGCACATGTTGCAAATTAAACTTAAAAGATGTAATCATCAAAGGGCCTTGAAATATTTTATATGAGTGTGATAGGCCTCACAAATTCATAGATTGTGTGAATTTGTATGAAAGAGAAGTTAGTATGTGCAAATAATATTGCTAAAGTGTCCATAAGAAACTGATAACAGGTTTCTTCAGTTTGGAATAAGAGACTGAAAGTCTGAGGGGGAAAGACATTTACTTAGGTCTGTATTATTTTGTGCTTTTTTAAACGTGAATGTATTCACATTTCTAAATATATTAAACATTTTTCAGCTATAACCAATAATGTATTTATTTTAAATTGTGAAAAAGAAACTACTGGTTCCTTACATTAAAAAAAATCACATTCCAGAACTAATCTTATAAAAAAAATAACCTTTTAATAAGATTATTAAAACAAAGTGTTAATTTATGAAAAGTTCAGCATTCTATTAAAATGCTAACAAAACACTGAATTACAACCCAACAGGTTGCTCCATTAAATTCATTCATCCACTCCTGGCACAGACATTCCAAATTTGAACTTAATTAATATTCCTTCTTTTGGTTTCCATAGTTTCTTTTTAAACATGAGTACCAGCAGAAACTGGCAGTAACTTTACCCATATTCTCAATAATAACCCCCTCTGGCTGTCAATACATATGAAAAGGGAATTTTTTTTCCATACCCAAAAGAGCCGCCATTTTCATGTCTTTTGTTTAAAAATATGCTGATAACATTTCTTTTCCCCTGTGTTTTATTTGAGCATGCAGTTTGACATATTTAACCCTTTTTCCGCTTGTAGTTCACTTAATGCTCAGCTGAAAATGAATATTCAAGTATAGTATTATCATTCCTGGATTCAAACAAAAGCCTTCTATTTACCTTCACATAACCTCAAATCTACAAGGGTCTACACAAAATTAAGTGTCCTAAAAATTTTTAAAAATAAAAAATAATAAATTGTCCTGGTAGGAATAATGGCTTGTAAGTTTTAGTTAAATGCAAAGATTCTCATTTCTGTTCAATTTTAACACACATATGAAGATCTTCTAGGTCACTGTAAGCAACAAATAAATAAGAAACAACCTCAGTGTTATGGTTTGGATCCCAGAGTCTCATGCACTAAAGGCTTGGTTCCCAGTGCAGAAACATTCAGAGATAGGGTCTTGGGGAAGTGATTGGATCCTGAGGATTCTGACCTCATCTGTGGATTAATCCAGTGATCACTGAATGAACTACTGGGAGATGATGGAGGCTGAGAGGTAGGACCTGGTTGAAGGGGCTGGGTTCTTGGGGAATGTCTCCTTGGGGCCCCTGGCCCCTCCCTGCCCCCAATTCCTGACTACCATGAACTGAACAGCTTTCCTCTGCCACACCCTTCCACCATGATGTTTCTTCTCCGAGACAGCCAACTATGAACTGAAACCTCTGAAACCATCAGCCAAAAGAAATGTTTCCTCCTCTTAGTTGTTTTTCTCATGTATTTGTCACAGCAATGAAAAGCTTACACGTTCTATTTGAAAAAAAAAAAATGACACGTAGGCCCACTAAAATGGTTGGACTGAGATACAACTAATTCACTATAGTCTAGTTTCTCAAAGGCAAGGTATTTTCTTCTAGTCCAGGGTGCATAGAATCACAGTCCTAGATTCAGTCTTGTCCCACTTCTGCCACACCTACTCCTGTGTGTGTGCTTAGCCTTGATAGTCTGAAACCCTTCCATAAGTCACCACGTTTCCTGCAAAATGCTGGTAGGAAGTGGCAGCATACCAAACACCTCTGTATCCACTTCATTTTAGTCTAGAATGTCCATGCCTTTTTTTCCATGAAGCTATTGCTCGTACTTTTCGTCTAGCTTCTCCATCTCTGAGTACTGGCCCATTCCATTCTGCTGACTATGTCTGTTATAGTTTTTGATAAAGTTGAAAACCTTATTGAACTGGCATGAAAACCATTACCTCTGTGTTATATAAATCAGGCCTGGACCACACATCACATTGCCACTGAGGAGGTATGAGGAATGCTGGAAACGAGGACTTCAACTTAGGATGAGGGAGTTGACATGGGTTGGAATTCTGTATTGACATCATATTAACCATGAAACTGTTATAATCTGGAAGATACAAATTTGCTAAGAACTTAAGAAGTATGTAAACAAAGGTCCTAATTGTGGTTACATCCAGGGGAGTTTAGGCAAGTATTTTAAGAGCTAATCAACAGAGGAAGAGCCCCTTACAAATGGAAATTTATTTTACAAAGACTTAGGAAGATCATATTTTTAAAAATTCGCTAGTTGATAAGTTCTTCGGACCTAACTCATTTTCTAATCAGATAGAGCTCCTCAGTGAATAGGGCAAAAAGTAGTTTCTATGCCCACCTAACCTGGAAATTTTCTTTGAGCTTTCCAAACCTTTTAAAATCTATGCTCAATGCTGTTGTTAGAGGATTTTCTGTTGGCTGGAGCAAAAGTCAATGCTAGGGCTTTTAGGGATTTGTTTACAGAGAGTTTCCAATGGGCCAGATATTTCTTTTCATCAAGAAGCAGAAAAAAAAGTATCTTGTGGGAGAAGAAAAGGAAAAGAGATAGACAAAGACAGGTTTTTAGGTTTTGGTTGTTTTTTTTAAGTTTGTTTAGAATAGGTATTGGATCCTTAGAGTTTGGAACAAGAGAATTACAGATGAGTAATAAACAAAGCACATACCATATTTAGAGTTTCAGAAACAGAAACAAAGCCCACAGGATTTTAGATACCATGACAAAGATCACTGTAGTAGTTTAATCAGTTCATAATCCAAAGTAGAGTTTCTGAAATCAAAACAAAGCCTGTCACAGATGTCTATCATGGGACACAGTAAGCAATAGGGATGAAAGAAAGATTACAGAATAAAGGACACAGACATGGGAGGCCTGTACAGTTGGGAATATTTGGGGAAGAGTCTACCAATCATGGTTGGCACTGAAGCAACTGTTCGGGAGGCTATTTGTCATCCATGAGAAAGAACTTCATGGATCTTCACTGCTGTTCACCCCTGCCTTAGGGCCTTCAAAAGGGGAAAATCCCCTACTCTTTTCTCTTTTACTCCCAAGTGAATTTGAGAGTTAGCCCTTAAATAAGTGATTGAGATATAGTTTTCTTCAAAGGATAGCAGGGAGGAAAAGAAAAAGTCAGAACTCTACTTTTTCTTCTTATTTCCTGAACAAGTCAAGCTGAAATACTGTGTCAAAATTCAGAGTCCTATTTTATGTCACGCTTTTTAACTCTCTGATTTATACTGGGGCCAGGCCATGTTATAGGGGGTGGGGTTAGGTGGATGGGTGGGTGGGACGACTATTTTTCTTTAAATCCTGTCTTAAGGGGCTGAGGATGTGACTCAAGCGATAGCGCGCTCGCCTGGCATGCGTTCGGCCTGGGTTCAATCCTCAGCACCACATACAAACAAAGATGTGTCCGCCGAGAACTAAAAAAGAAATAAATATTAAAAAAATTCTCTCTCTCTTTAAAAAAAAATCCTGTCTTAAAATAATCCCAGTTGTTTATTATGTACCTAGGGATGAGTTCCCAGGGACAGACATAACCTTGTAATTTGCATACTTCAAAGATTTTCTTGTTTTTCTGAAAAGAAACAAACAACATGATAAAAATTTCAGTGTACCTTGTGAATCTCTATCAGAATTGAACTTTTAGTCTGTTCCTATACTGTATCCCCATGGTACTCTCTGAACCCTTATTGGGATTCGACATTTATTATGTTCCAAAGTATATCCACTATACCCTGATTTTTAGTTCACCCTAAAGCATTTATCATTTCTTCTAATCTGCCCAGAGTTTTAATAAACAATTGTTCTAAGAAAGTCTGAGACACATAACAGAGGGCTAACATGTTATATTTACTATTCTTATTATTGTCACAATTTTTGAACATAAGAATAGAAAATAGTGTTGTTTGCCAGAAAAATCTATGTGAATGAATAAATGGGAGAAATAATTTTTTAAACTGGTTCTGATATTTTATAGTCACTTGAATATTAAATTGTGAGAAACATATTGATATAGCATTTAATCATTTCTTAATGCATTATAAATTTATTTAGTGATTATATTGATTGGCTTTCAGCTACTAGAATGCAAGTTCAATGATGTCTGTGACTTTATCCATGTGCGTGGAGTAGTGCCTGGCACATAGTAGGTGCTTAATATTTCTTAAATTAAATGCTTGAGAAAATAAAACCTTAAATTAGTAAACTTTTTACTAATTTACTAAACCTTAAATTAGTAAACCTTTTACTAATTTACCCTAGATTAGTAAAATCCCATGAGAAGTTTGGAATGACTCTTCTCTGGAAACATGCTGCATTGACTCCTGAATTTTGGGCACTCTTCTGTGGAGACCAAAGAAGACAGACATCAAAGGGCTCTCTATGCACTAATATTGCTACCATTAGCTAGTTTGTTAGTTCTAGGGGAAACAGTAAATTTAAAATGGGCTTGAATTGTTTTCATTGGTCATCTTTGAAGCTGGATAATGCTTTGAAATCTGGCAAGTCAATAAAGCCAGCTTTGGACCAGGCTCTGGGGCTAGTGTAGCCCCAGAATTTCAACTGACCCTTGAATTCTTACCTACAGGTTCAGCATGACAAAGAAAAACCTCACTCACCAGGCTCTACATGTTGGTTCAGGTATTTGCAACCTCTTTTCATGCTCTGAAAAGCCACATCACTATTGAACGTACAGCATAATTTAAACATGAAAAGTATTGATTTTTCAAGATTAAGAACAAGTGTCAGAAACTAGGCCAATCAAATTCCATGGCATGATCAACAGGCTTCCGCTGCAAGAAGTAGATTATTGGGCCTTTTCAATTAAAAAAATTTAAATGAAATAACCACTTTTTGGCAGGGGGTATTGTATAATTTTGAGAAATTCCCTTTGGGGAAAATTATCAAGAGACGCTCTTTTGTAACACAAAATGAACGCAAGAGTTTATCTGTTAATCTTGGAGGAACTTGTAAATCATCAAAAATACAAAGCCAAATATTATCATTTGACCAACTAATTTTGCAAGAAATATACCATTAGTGTTTAATAGTACAAGTGCCCATGTTCAATCCTGACTTTCCCTTTCCTTCCCAGGATGGATTTAGGATTTCTCCCTGCTTTAATTATTTTATCCATAAAATAGTAATTATAACAATAGTAGCTACCCCATAGTTCTTGTGTGGATTGAATATGAAATCATTAAAATAGTATCTGGCACAGAGCAAGTGCTCAATGAGTGTTAGCTAGTATTATTAGGAGTTCTATATCATAACAAAATGTTGTGATTGGCTGTGTTGGGCCACTGAAGCATCTAAGAACTGTTTTCCTAGGTATAGATTTAGTTAGGGATCTCAGTGCTTTTATATGGTGTTGTTAAAATGCAATAACTTGAGATTTAAGAACCTACTCTCCTTCTGGTCTCATCTTTAATTATTTTAAAGCAGCAAAATGGACCTTGAAATCAGGATTGAGAGTAGGGCAGAGAGTGCCTCTTTTAGACTGGATTTGGAGTACAGAAATTCTTGGAGAGTTTTATTAATGGATGTTAAATTGACCTCAATATCTGGAGCCTGATAAAAACTCCACTGGGTCCTCGGTACTGAATCTGGGGCTCATGCACATGAGAAAAATCACTGCTAATGGCAAAGTATTTTTGGAGCTGTTCTTTGTTTCTAGCTCAAGCATCCATAAACATAGCATTATTAATTGCTATGATCTTAGGTTTGGTGTTGGATTCACTATGTTGGATTGGAGTTATAATTGTAATATTTCTAAAATAACAACCATTTTTAGCCCAAGCAGATAAAAGCAAACGTATACAGCACTAATATTTCTTCTTAAACTACATTGTGTGTTTCTATGTTTGGAGTATTTATAACATGTATATGTTAGTTTAGAGATGAGAAAAGGATGGATTATAAATGTGTATTCATCCTTCTAACAAAAATTACTACAAGAGTCTTATCCTTTGAGGTCAAATGATGTTAATTATTTAACAAACACAAGCTGGAAGTTGTATTATATCCAGAAAGTTCTAGATTCTATCATTTTAAAAATAGCATCATTAATGGCAATGAATAAAAAAATGGAAGTAGTTACATTTTACTCAATTACTTTAATATAATGTTTTATCAGAATATATAACTTAAATTTTGAAATGTACAAATTGTAAATGTACTCTCAATGAATTATTAAAGTGAATACACTCACATAGTTGTTCTCAGGTCAAAAAATAAAACAACATATTAGAAGCTACTCTCTTGCCCTCCTCAGATGCTACCTTTCCTTCTCAAAGGTAAGAATAGAATTTCTGGGTATACATATGCAGTAGTAAAAAGAAAAGTTATCCAGATAGTAGTATTAACTATTCCCACCAGAAATATATGAGTTCCACTTGCTTCACAATTGCCAACAGATGGAACTGTCAGGATTTCTTTTCCTCCTCCTTTTTTTAATTTTAATGTATGAATTTTATTTATTTATTACTAGAGCATTATAGTTATACATGGTAGTTGGGTTCATTTGACAAAATCATACATGCAAGAAACTTGATTTCAGTCCCCATTCTTCTGTTTTCCTTCCCTCCTCCCTCTCTTTTCTCTCCCTTCTATTCTACTGATCTTCCTTTCACTCCTTCAATTATTGATTTTTGATTGGTAGCTTCTACATATACATAAAGGTGAAATTCCCTTTGGCACATTTATATATGCACATAACATGATTTTGTTAAATTCATTTCATGTTTCATCCCCTTTCCCTTCTGTCCTCCCTCTCATTTTCCTCTATTCCACTGATATTTTCTATATATTTATGATATCTGTTCCTCATCCCCTCCCATTTTCTTTCCCTTATTTTGCTTTAGCTTCCACATGAAAGAAAACATTCAACCTTTGATTTCCTGGGTCTGGCTTGGTGTTCTCCATTTCCATCCATATATTGGCAAATGCCATTATTTCCTTTTTCCCCATGACTGAGTAAAACTCCATTGTGTATGTATACCACATGTTCTTGATCCATTTGTCTATTGATGGGCATCTGGGATGATTCAATAATTTTTGCTATTGTGAATGGTGCTGCTGTAAACACTGAAGTGGCTATATCGATATAATATGCTGATTTCAGTTCTTCTGGATAAATACCAAGGAGTGAGATAGCTGGGTCATATAGTAGTTGCAGGAATAGAATCCAGGGCCTCAGTACTCTGCTACTGAGCTACCCCTAGCCCCAGGATTTATGTGGGATGTGTAATGGTACTCATTGTGGGTTTTAACTCTGATGAGCTATGAGGTTGATCACCTTTTCATGTCTATTGGGTACTGAATATCCTCGTTGTGGATCATGTTTTAGCTTAAAATTTTCTTTATTTTTGCCCATTTTATTGTTTTTCTCTTAATAATATGTAGAGGTTCTTCATATACTTCGGATGCAAATCATTTGTCAATTATTGATATTATAAAGACTTTTTTCCCACTATTTTTTAATTAAAGATATTTTTTTTCAATATCTTTAACAAAACTTTTCAAGAACTTTCATACCTCTAAATCCAGTTCCCCAATCTCTTGACCCCAGGGATTCAGGCTCTTTCTTCCTCACCTTCTCATTCCTAATTCCACAGACCATGTATTTTCTGCCTTATCATCAATGAGAATAGGAACTTCCTTTTTTCCTCCTTCCAGATGAAAGCTTCTGTCCAACCCATTGGATGAGCTGATTCCCACAGTCCAAAAGAATGGATTCCTCAAAGCTCAGGTGAGTCAACAAAATGACTAATGTTTAAGTGTAACTTAGCAATTACATTTCAGTGTAACCCTATTTAAGGGTCTTTTCATGACCTGCAAAGATATTTTTGAAAACACCATAATGGAGTCATTTGTTTATGTTACCTTCTAGAAGATTTATTGTCTTTCACAATTGGGTGCATGATTCACCTAGAATTTTTTATGCATGACATTCAGGAGAGGGTCAAAATTCATTTGATATATGACAGCTGACCATTTATGCCCTTTTCCCCACTGCATTGTGTGTCATTTTTTATCAAAAAGCAAGTGTCTGTATATTTGTAAGTCTATTTTCCTTTCCTTTTATCAATGTCACACTATCTTTTCTTCCTCAAGAATATCCTATTATTGGTCTATTGCATTTCCATATAAATTTTAGAATCACCTTGTCAATTTCTACAACAAACTTGCTGATTTTGGTCAGGGTTTTATTACATGTAGATATCACTTGTGGAGAACTGACTTACAATATTCAGTCCTTTGATTCATGAACATAGCCTTTCATTTAATTCCACTTAGTAATGTTTTAAAGTCTTAGGCACAGATGTCTTGCATGTATTTTGCTATCTTTCTTAGACTTTTGATGTTTTTATAACTGCTTTTTATGTTTTAAAATTTTACTTTCAAGTTGCTTGTTGCTGGTGTAAGGACATATGGCTAATCTCTTTTTAAAATATACTTAAAATACGTTGACGCACCTTTATTTTATTCATTTATTTATATGTGGTGCTGAGAATTGAACCAGAGTCTCACACATGCTAGGCAAGCACGCTATCACTGAGCCACAACCCTAGCCTCATGGCTAACCTTTCATACATTGCTTTTTATATTGCAACCTTGCTAAATTCATTTATTACTACAGTATTCTGTGAACTTTCTATGTACACATATCTACAAATAATGCAATTTTATTTTTGCTTTATGCCCTATTGCATTGGTGAAGATCTTAAGTATAATGTTTAAAGAGAAGTGACAGCAAGTTTCCTAGCCTTGTTAGATTTTAGGGAGAAAGCTTTAAATATTTCACTATTATTTTCTCTATAAATCTTTATTTAGGGTATTATACTTTGTGATAACTTTTAATGATGTCCAACTCATTCCACTCTTTTCTACCCTGGTGCCCCCACATCTCCTCCCTCCTCTTTGCACTATCTAAAGTTTGTCTATTCTTCTCATGCTCCTCACCATTTCCATTATGAATCAGCATCCTTATATCAGAGAAGACATTCGGCATTTTTGGGGGGGGGGATTGGTTTCTTTACTTAGCAAAATATTCTCCAACTCTATCCATTTATCTTCAAATGCCATGATCTCATTCTCTTTTAATGCTGAGTAATATTCCATTGTGTATATATACAAGTTTCTTTACCATCTACTGAAGAGTATTCTAGGTTAGATTCACATTTAGCTTCTGTGAATTGTGCTGCTATAAACATAGATGTGGCTGTGTCCCTGTAGTATGCTGTTTTTAAATCCTTTGGGTTTAGACCGAGGAGTTAGATAGCTGGGTTAAATGGTGGTTCCATTCCCACTTTTCCATGGATTCTCCATACTGCTTTTCAGATTGGTTGCACCAATTTGCAGTCCCACTGGCAATGTAAGAGTGTGCCCTTTTCCCCACATTCTTGCCAACACTTATTATTGTTTGTATTCTTAATAGCTGTCATTCTGACTGGAGTTGAGATGAAATCTTAAGAGTAGTTTTGATTTGCATTTCTCTAATTGCTAGAGATACTGAACATTTATTTCACTATTATTATGTCTGTCACATACTTTTTTTAAAAGATACTCTTAAGGAATTCCTTTTGATTCCTAATTTGCTAAGTTTTAAAAAAAATCATCAATGGGTATTGAATTTCTTTAACAGTTTTATCCTATTGAAATAATTTCCCCTTAATTCAGTAAATATGGTAAATTCCATTAATTTTTAAATGATTAACCTTTTCTTGAAATAAATCTGATAATATTTTCCTTTTTATGTATCATTGGGTTTGGATCGCTAATATTTGGTTTAGGATTTTTGCATCCAAGTTTATGAGAAAAGTTTTGTAATCTTCCTTTCTTGCAGTGTCTTTGTTAGTTTTTGGCATTAAGGTTATGTTGGTTGCATAAAGTGTGTTAGGGAATTCTCTCTACTATTCTTTGGAAGAGTTTCAATGAAATTAGTATCATTTCTCCCTATAATGTCTGGAGAAATTTTTATTGTATTTTTTCTCTTTTGCTTAAGTCTTGCCAGAGGTTTATCAGTTTTTTTAATCTGTTTTACTATCCTTTGATCTAATTTTTATAATTTTCTTCATTGATATTTAATTTAAAGCTTTCTTCTACCTTTTGGAAATAAATATTTAAGTAATTGTTTTCAACTTTCCTTGTTTCCTAATATACATGCTTAAGGCTTTAAATGTTTGTATGCATTACTTTAGCTGCTTCCCACATTTTGAGAAATTGTGTTTTTAAGATTCTCTTCAAATATTTTCTAATTTTCATTGTAATTTTTTGACTCCTGGGTTATTTAGAATTTCATTATTTAATTTTCAGATGCATAAAACATTTTTAGTAAACTTTTGTTAATTCAACTGTAGTCATAGCATACAGTGAGTTAAGTTCAGTTTTTGAAAATTATTGAAACATTATGGTTTAGCACATGTCAATTTTGTAAGATTTTCATGTGCACTTGAAATGAATTATTCTGTGGTTGTTACATGTGACTTTCATTAAGTCTTATATAATCTCATCAAAAAATAAAGAATTAAAATATCTTGGAAGTCATAATTCTCTTTATTATTGAAACTTAAATATGCATTAAAATTTTATTAAATGCAATTTCAGAATTTTATTGAAATTTGTATCTATAATTTTCAGGGCTATTAAAACATTCAGTATTCTGTACATGCTATTTTGATCAAAGCCATTAGTAATCGACTGAAAACCACTTTTTTGTTAATAAAATTCTTATAGAATTAGAAAACACTTATAATATAAAGATGACAATGTATTTTCCCCACTAGATTCAGAAATAAAATTACCTTCAAATTTTCTAATCCTTTGGTTAGCTAGTAGGCTACTTTAAACACTTTGTTATGTTGAATTTCCAAATGATAAAAAAAAAAAAAGACGCTTTCAAAATACTGTCTGAAATCCATTAAATCAAAGAAAACTAGTTTGTGGTATATCTAGCTATAATTTGTAATTACACATTCCACATATTTCTGCCAAGGAATACCTCTGTTGACTTTATTAAGATAAACATGTAACTTTCTTTGAGATTATAGTTAAAATATAATGGCAGAAATTGTGTTATAGATGTGCAGTACTTTTCCAGAAGGTAAAGCTCCACATCCTGGATGTTAAAGTGAAAGATTCTGGATTAGAATCTGGGAATGTAAAGTATTTCTAGAATATATGAACATTGTTCAGCTAGAAGGTGTATTGTTTAGAATTCCCAGTTGACACTTTCTAAAAGATTGACTTCAAGGACAACTGGTATTACTACATTTGAGGCTACCCATTACATCCAGGCACAGAAATGCTAGGAAGCTTTTTTTAAGTAAAAAAAAGTTACAACAATTACACATTTATGAAATGATGTTACTAAAATCTCAAGATCAGTCCCCTATGTTTTAAACTATAGAAGAAATGATTTTTCTCCTGCCACAAGTTTTTAGTATTTCTGTTAAAAAAAAAAAGTTGTTTTTTTTTTTGCATAACCTAAACCAAGTACTGATGTAAGGATAGATATTCTTTCAGCACTGATAGATTCCTCCTAAACCTATTTTTCCTAATGGATATAAGACAAAAATGTTAGCAATTCTTCAAGATAAGTTGGTTAGGAATCTTGGAATCATCTTCAATTTCTTCTTTTGCTCATCCTCCACCGTGAATAAAGCAAAAAGAGATAAGTCCTACTGGCTTAATCTTTTAAATGTTCCCTGAATCCATGACCTCATTTTCAGTCTTGCACTATCCCCCAGGTTAGTCCTTCACCATTGACACCAAAGTAGTAGCTTGGTTTCTGCTCTCCTCTAATCCACTGCATACATTCCTACCACTTGTCTTTTTCTAAAACACAGATTTTTTGTGTCATTAGCCTACTTAAGTCTTCAGAGGCTTCCTATTGTCTTTTTAATAAGTTGTATTCCTCAACTCAGCTTTACTAATTTGCTTGCTACTGTTAAAAAAAAAAAGCAAAAGATAGTAGTTTCACAGTGACAAAATTGAGTAATTTTAAAATTTAGAACTTTGAATCTTTACATGATTTCTGCAATAGCCATTATCATTCCCCCAATTTGGTCCTAAAGCCAAACTTCAGTAGCTGAGCAGGATGAAGAGGAAAACCCAGTATGGATACTGAAGCTCAAGTACAGTGATAAAGGTATCACACAGGGATGGGAATATCTTTATACATTTAAAATATGCATGTGGGCTGGGGCTGCAGCTCAGTGGTAGAGTGCTTGCCTCGAAGGTGTGAGGCCCTGGGTTCAATGCTCAGCACCACATAAAAATAAACAAACAAATAAAGATATTGTGTCCATCTACAACTAAAAAAATATTTTAAAAATATGCATGTGTATGAGTTACACACATAAAGCACTCTAGCTCCATCCAACAATAAATGGGAGCAATAACATCTCAATCAAAATAAGCGCTTACGTACAAAAATCTTGGCTTCTAATTACCAATTTCCACGAAATGTGAAGGGATGATTCTAGAGCTGTGGCAAGACCAAATAAACTTGGAAAATCTTGTTATGCTGAAAGTAAGACAGTGCTTTAAAAATGATGGGAACATGTCAAAAGAAAACTGGAGCAACCCAAAGAGGCTCCCACTGACCAAAGTTGGGACAACATGATATCCAGAAAAATAAATTATAAACCACTGAATAGAAAACCATGAATCCATACTGGTATCAATAAATTGAAATTTCAATTAGGAGGATATATACAATAGCTTCAAAGTACCTCCCCACGAAAAATTTACAAAGGGAAAAAAATAGCAGTTTTATGGTGGAGAAGGCTGTAAACAAGTGATAACTTAAACAAGACATCAAAATGAATACCATCAGAAATGGGGCAAACTGAAATCATGCACTACCTGATAGGATGTAATGAGAACACAGACTAGCATCTGCAATACTCCTGCCAAAGCACTAGTGGACTCTAATCATGGTCAAATAGAAACCCAAATGTGGGGACAAAATAACTTGCCTAAAATCAACAAGAGTGCCAAGGGTTACAGAATTCGAGGAAAGACTGAGGAACTGGTTCTGGAGTAAAAGAGAATAAAGACACTACAACCTAAAGCAATATGACTTCTCAGCTGGATGCTAATAATACATTATTGGAATAACTTGTAAAACTTGAGTGAAGTCTGAGGATTAGACAGTAGTAAAATGTCAACATTAACTTCCTAATTTGATGGTTGTATTTTGGTTACAGAGGGAAACCACCTCTTCTTGTAAATATAAAAGTATTGCTGGGTGATGCACATCACAGCAGCAACTTACTCTTAAAGGGAATTTTTTTTTGTATGTATAGTATTGACAATCCTTCTGTAGTTTGTTTCAAAAGCTTTTCTTTAATAAGTAAAATGCAGAAAACTAATCAATAGATTCTTATTATTCTTAGAGTTGATAAAGTAATTCAATGTGACATGCAACTATAAAAAACACAATTTTAATTATGAACTTTGATTCCATGTTTTAGTTTTGTGTCTTTAATTCTCCCAGAATTCTCATTTATGACTTTCATAATCTTATTTAAATTCACACACATCCCTACAATTATGAGACACAAGTTCGTAGAGTGCTGTTCAATAGAGAATAGTTATATGAATTCTATTTTTAAAATTAAACAAAAATATATATATTACTATAAAAATAATGTCTCCCCCTTGTGGTAAAAATTGAAAATACATTCTACTGGAAAACACTAATAGGCACTTCGTATTTTTTCTTATAAATTATTTTCAGATTATTTCATGTGAGTCTCTTATGCTACCCTCTAAATAATATACTATATTTGCAAACAATATACTAGGAGGTAGTTTCAGGTTTTGTTTTTTTTTAGGTCAGCATTGTCCAGATTCAATTTGGATAATATCCTCTACAGCAAAAAGCTCTGATAAAATTGTCACAACAAAAGACCAGAGTTCAAAGGAATCAATGTAACCCACAGTATAAAGATTAACATGACAGGTAGACAAGAAGAGATGTCCTCATTTAAAGACATCTACCTATATGAGATTATAGGGACATAATTAAGGTTTCCTACCTCTTAAAGTTTATTTTAAAAATTTGAAAGTCCACCTTCAGAAATTAATTTCTTTGAACTGGTTCTATCCAATTTTCACTTAGCTTATTAATATAAAGATATACTGGGAAGAACATTTTCTTCATTTGAGATTTCCAGTGGTGAAAACAAAGGAAGTCACTCATCTGAGTTATGAATTCAACGTAGCTTCCTCATTCCAGGTTCCTATTCCCATTCTTAACCTTCCATATTTCTTCCTATTAAGTCACCAGGCAATGATAATTCCATGTTTCACTGACCTTTCAGTGATTATAAAATAATGTAAGTGGTTTTTGAAAGTAAACTTAATTCCATTTTCAGACTTTTAAATTAAAAGTGGCTCAGTTGGATACTGTCTCTTAAACACAGTAATATAAATATTAGTATCTTGGCTAAAATGAATTATTGACGATTTTAATACATGTTGCACAGTACATATTAATATAGAAAAATACATGTTATCAGCAGCATAATGTTGACCATGTTCTAATCCATTCCACCTGCTCAAATATTAGTGCAAATAATTATATATTTGTAATGCATCACTGCTGTCTAGCGCAAATCTATGCCGTCTGAATAAATGACTTTCCTGAGGTTGTTTGCTATTTGGAGTATGATGTGATATATTCCTATTTAAATTGGCTTTGAATGGTGATGCAGACTGCAACTCTCTAAAACCACTTAGAAAACAAATAAGGTGGTATTTAATTACTTGTCTCCTTCCTACCCCCCTCCCAAAAGATATCTAATCCTAAGAACTTAAGTTTCCCAGTACCCACCAAATAATAATGATAAAATATACAGAGCCTAGTTTAAAAATTAGTTTTGTTAAGCCCAGGGTTATCAGCCTAACTACTCCAATTCACCAATTAAAATTCTTAACCTCTAATGTGTCAAGTTTCTGTCCTATACATACTTGAAAAGTTATTTCCTCTCTAAATTTAGAAAGAGAAATTATAGTAGCAACAAAGGGTAGAGTTAAAGCAATTTTTAAAAAACTTAACATATAATAATTTTGATTACCTAAAAATGACTTCTGATTGCTAAAACACTAAATATTTTTTGCCCTACATTAACCATTAAAAAACTACCAGTGCACTAAACAGCTAAGAGAAATAGCAAGCTTATGACATTCAAAGTAGCCTGCTTTTAAACATAGAATACTGACTTCCTCTTATCTTTCAAGAAAAGCTGTTATTTTCTCTCATGTTTCAAAAAATGGTACAAAATACTTGGACTCTATATATTATAGAAATTACTAAGCAAAAACACTGTCATGGTTATAAAAAATAATACTAAGGAAAACGTTGGGATAGACAGATTTCTGTTAGGTAAAAACTTAAGATTATATTAAAATTTCATGACTACTTTAAAAAACTCATTGAATAAGTATGACCACGGGGGCTGGGGATGTGGCTCAAGCGGTAGCGCTCGCCTGGCATGCGTGCAGCCCAGGTTCGATCCTCAGCACCACATACCAACAAAGATGTTGTGTCTGCCGAGAACTAAAAAAAAAAATTAAATAAATATTAAAAATTCTCTCTCTCTCTCTCTCTTCTCTCACTCTATCTTTAAAAAACAAAAAAGAAAAGAAAAAGTATGACCACATGTTGAACATATAAAAAAAAAAAAACAGTAGTGGGCTGGGGTTGTAGCTCATGGTAGAGCACTTGCCTAGTATGTCTGAGGCACTGAGTTTGAACCTCAACACCACATACAAATAAATAAAATAAAGGTTAAATTCTTTAAAAAACAAAACTCAGTAGTAATTTAGATACTGATCTTGGATTCAATTTCATAATCTATACTTCAGAATGAGAGTCAAATACTGGATGAAGAGAAAATTAGATTAAGCAAAAATCATCATTAATAAGTCACCATATTAAAGAACTTATTTAATATTCCATAAGAAAAATAATACATAGAATATAACAGTAAAAAAGACTTAAGATTTAAATCTGAGCCTTTTAACAGTCTTAGACCTTGATAGTTTTTATGCCTCAAGTTTTTCACCTACCAAATGGAAACAGTACCCAAATCCTAGGGTTATTTTGGAATCAAATATATACAAAAGATATAGCATTGTGCATAGGACTTAAGTCCAATAACGTAGCAATAAATATCTTCATTATGCATTAAAAATTTTTAAATTGCTACATTCACTTCATATAGAATTATTTAGTCTAACAATATGGACTGGTCTTTTCTTCCAAAATAGACAATGTAACACAGATAAGCCTTCTCAAAGAGAGAGAAATAGTACAGAAACTGAAAATAGTTAATCTAATTGTATGAAAGCATCAACTGCTTTCTTTGTGTATGTCAAATTCTCCATTAGAAATCAGAATTCAGTATGCTTCTGGAAAATAAATATACTGTGGGCAATGACAGAATACTTTTGCCTTAAAAACATGTTAATCTCCAGATGTGAGCTTCTATATAGTCACATGCCCTGAGTGAACCTTGCTGTGTCCAACATACAGTTCCACTAGGCATGCCTTATTTGTTTTAAGGATTTTGTGACATTACAGGAAGCAATATCACTTTATCTGGATAAAAATATTCACTCTCACAGGTGAGAGAAATGCATCATAAGGAATCAGTAAATTCTCCAATTGGAATCAATCTACTGGTTGTTAATCAAAATTGTTTCACTGTGAGCCAAAAGGCCAGTAATCAAAAAGTAAAATATTTAGAAGTGAAAGAAGAAAAATGATTCAAAATATAAATTAATCTGCTTTAAATTAAAATTTTACTGAATCTTTAAATTAACCTACTTTAGCAGCTTTTTTTTTTTTTTTTTTAACAACAAAGAAGATCATAAGGACTTGGAATCATGATGATTCTCAAAATGAGACCAATAATTGTCTTGGAATGGCCAAACGGTCACTAAAGATCCATCTAGTTGCCAGCTTGGAAAGCTGAACCAGGAGGACCAAGAGTTCAAAACAGCCTCATCAACAGTGAGGCACTAAGCAACTCGGTGAAACCCTGTCTCTAAATAAAATACAAAAAAGGGCTGAGGATGTGGCTCAGTGGTTGAGTGCTCCCGAGTTCAATCTCCAGTACCCTCCTCCCACAAAAAAATAGAAAAAAAAAATTCATCTAGCTGTTGTAATTCTTCATAAGGACTCTCTATCTACTCTAGTTGACTGTCATTTGCAATATCATAATTTTACAGAGGCTAGACTTCCTACTTCTTCCTTAATTTTGTGTACCGTACTTTATAAAACATGTTTAAAAAAAATTTGCTGTGTTTTAGAGTATATTTTCAACTTTGATACATTACCTAGATAACACATACAGCTCATGTGAAACTGGAATACTGCAGGATTCGCCTCATTTAAGTGTTGGTAAAAGTTATTAAGTTTAATTATCTCTACCTAAAATTTTACTGTGTGTATATAAAACATTTTATTTATTAATCATTTCTTCTGAGTCATAAATTTTGGACTATGATTATTTTGGTGATCATTATACATGAAAATACTTTAAAGATCAGAACACAAATTGCTTCACACAAAATCTTTTTTTTCTTCTTCTTCTTCTTAGAGAAAGAACTTATGTTTAGGCTAAATTTCTAATCTTGGTTATATAGTCAAGTTTTTTTCTGCTTTAAGAAAAAAAAAAGAGGGGGGGATGAGAAGACTTAAGCTATGAAAAATAAGGTATACCTTAAAATTTTAAATTAAAAAATAATTTATCAAATTCAGTATGGATATCCTTAAAATATATAGTGAAATGAAATAAACAATCACAGGGAATTTGTTTATTGAGCATTAATGTTAACACTTCTAAATTAAGTATTCACTCATGAGTTTTGTCACTGTCCTCTCAATGGACATAATGGAAAATATTGCACAGAACTCAAGCAAGGAAATGATAATTAACAAAATATCTAAGCAACAAGTATATGCTTTACATTTTAAAAATTAATTCAAACAAAATAATCTGAAGTGCTTCAGACTCGGAAGTCTTAAAGTGTTATCTCGTGTTTTATTTGAGATTTTTTTTCTTTTCTCTTTTTTTACAAATTGACACTGTACAAAGAGTTCAAATGGCCAGTAAAACTACTGCCTTAAAAGTTGGCTTTAAGTAACAGAGGTATAATTGGAATTCACATCAGAGCTTTCTAAAGTGGCAACAGTACAAGCATATGACTTTTTCTGGTATCCAAAACCTCTTTTGGCTCTCCCTTGGCTAAGGAATAGAAATCTGGAAAGCCTTTTAAAGTTACCACAATGTCCTAAAATGCTTTAATGAAAGTTGGCATACCGCATTTTCCTTGCTTACCTTGATAACACTGGGCTAAATAGAAAATGAAGAAAATTCAGTCAATAGTAACTTAAATAGTAGTTAGCTCTGGGCCTGGGAGGTTTGGTAAAGTTGACCATTCAAAATTAAGTTCTTAGAAGAAAAGCAGTTTTTCAAAATTAGGCCAAAAAGCCTATATGAAAGAAAAAAAAATGTTAAGAACGAATTGAACATTAAAATTTATATGGTTTCTAGAAGACTATAAACATCAGAATGGAAGCTGAAACACTACATATAATTAGAATGCATTCTCACAGAGCAAGTTTTAAGGCTTATAAAGTAATGGTCTAAATTTATGCTTGATCTTTAAAATTTTGTAAGTGATTTATTATGTCACCATATTAAGCCAATTTGAGTAATCATATCTAAGTAGGAATAACTTCAGAAATGCCTTGAAAAAGGACAATGAAAAAACCTAGAGACCTGAAAAGTAAACAGTATTTGTAAAGCTTGTCTTCAGACTTACAGTATATAATGTTATCAACTCCCAATTCCTCTTAAAGTAGACTACTTGCATGTTTATCCCATCTTATTCAAGTTTAGCATTAGAGAGAAATCTTAAAGGATTGCAGTGTTTGCTAAACATTGTCAATATTTCTCATATGCACCATTTTCACTACATCTCACTTTTTTACTTCCATTATAATATTAAAATAATGAATAAATATGGTCCTTTAGTTAAGGTCTTCAACCTTAAGTGAAATATAAAATAAGGTAGTTTTATTAATTTCTTGCTAGAATTGGCTTAAGATTTATTTACCAAATAAGAAATAGTAAACTTTACTTTTACCCAGAAAGCAGATGTATTCTGGTCCACTAGGTCTACATAAAACATTTCATTATTTTAGTTTAGTTTATAACATTTTTCTTGGAATAGTACTGATGCTGTATCTTAGAAAACACTCCAATCAACCAACTACAGAAATTATGCTTAATTGTTAAACTTTCAAAAAAGGCAAAAGATTCTTTAGGAAAACCTAAAATAATTTGGTTAACAATTGCTGAAAAGGCCAATAAAAATTGGTGAATAAATAAATGTGATTTTGTTGTATTTCACCCATTCTTAATGAAAAATGGGATGGTAAATTTTCAAAATGGAATATGTTAAAGAACCCGAACAGGAACACTGGTAAATTTTGTTTGCCTTCTGACACCAACATTTTCTAGGATGAAAACAGTGACATAGTTTTACAGAATTTGAAAGTTATAAAATAAAGAATGGAATTAAAATTCAACTTAACAAGAAAAAAAGCAAAATACAGCTAGGGGTGTCCAAATTTCAAATAAAACTTCAAAGGTCAGTATGGCTGCTGTTTTCTTCCAGTCATTTTTTCCATAAAATGTTGGCTGTGTCATAAGGAATCTCCTGTGCTTTCTATCAACCGAGGCCTGATGAAGTACAACACACTTTGTTTGTGAATTCAACCTCAGCTGAAGTGTCGAGCAAGGCGGGCAGATCTATAGTCAGCACGAAGTTGTACGAAGGAGTGAAGTATGTTCTTGTCCAGATTAGCAAGTTGTTCTCCTGAGCAGACTTGCTTTAAATTATCTGGGGCAACTACCAGAAGATTGCAAAGTGCATGCAGAGTATCAAAAAGATGTAATACCATTGGAATCTGAAATGAGAGAAGGAAAAAAAATAACAGTGACAAAACAATTTCCCATTTTATAATGAGTTTTGCAAATTCTTCTTATATACAGTTTTGTCAGGACTTAGGATTATGGAAGTTCAAAATATTAGATTTTTTAAGCCTCCTAAAGAGTTAAAATATTTCAGAAGTTACAAAAGCTCTACAAACTTGTGAAAGGATTTATGTCAGTTTTCTCATACTATGTAATTTGATAGACTACAACTAGTTATCAATAATATAGCATTTTAAAAAATAATTTAAATTTTTAAAATTTAGGGAAAAATGATCTGAGAGACATACATGAAAATAAAATATATTATTTTCTTGATATGTAACAGACACAGCAGTAGTCATGGCTGTCAATAAGACCATTTGAACTATGCAACTGAAATATGACATTGTCTAAAATAAAACACACACAAAAAATATCAACATTGCAAATATGATTGGAACTATTTTCAGGCAGAAAGTGATGGATCTCATCCATTATAATTCAACAAACATTATAAATTTCTTAATAATCATTACAATAAGATTTAAATGGCCTGACTTATGTTCCTAACCTCATTTACAAGTTTAGTATTTGTGTATACATACCTTGAAGTCTTTGGCACACTTTCTATATTCAGCTACATCACAAATTGCTAACATGCCACCCATACAACTGTAGGAATATTGTTGAAGATGCTCATAAATAAGTCGATGAAAACGTACACCGAGTTCCATTAAAACTGTATCCACATTTTTCCCATCCATGGAATTTTTGATCTTCTCCACTTGTTTTCTTACATACGTACAGACTTTTACACAGGCCTGTAAAAGTTTTACTACACTTATTATGTAGTTTATGTGCATCAGTTTAATTAAGGAGAAAATACACATTGCTTTTCATTAATTTCTAAGTATAAAAAAAAAACTTCAGGCGTAGTAAGACACACTGATAAAAATGTTAAATAATTAACAAAACAGATACTTTTTATTAACAAATTGAACAGTTCTACTCACATTAGTATACTGTATCAAAACATTGTTTTCATCTTCTGGTTTAAAATCTGTTTTCTTTTGTTCTGCAGCCAAGATATGCTTCATTTGTCCAATCATACAATTTAATGTCCTAGAGAATTGAAAACACAACATATTTGATCCATTTAATTTATTTAATATTGACTTTTATTTATGTTATCCGTACTAAATTTTTTCATATCACCATAAAACTACTTTGTAATTGGTAAAGTTTAGATTTTAAAAAAAGTCAATCTAGGTCTTGATATCAAAAAGCTCATTATTTTACTGACTCCCTGCCCCAAACAGGGAAAAAAATTCTTTGCCGAATGCTTTATTTAAGGAAGTCTTTAAGACCTTAGAAATCTGTCGCTGACTTATTTCCTCACTACTAGAGATCTTCAAAGGCAAAATGAGACAGAGAGAATGTTTAAGAAAGTGGAAAGAATGACTAAGGTCAAAGAGAGCAAGTGGAGAACATGAGTCTCATAATCTAGGGATAATCAGGAAGATGAAGAAATTCTACTAAAGGTCCAACTGAGAAACGAGGGCATGAATTTCTAACAGTACTAGTGACCTATTAATTATGTGATATTCTCCAACAGCAAATAGCCATCCAATTATAGGAATAAAAGAGACCAGAATGATCCAGAATTTAGGGTCTGTGTGACAGTCATGGTTGAAGGAAGTAGATTTAGAGTAAATATAAGGCAGCAATTTAAGAGATGGACCATATGATTTGGGCACAATAATGAATGAAGTAAAGTTAGGAAAAGGATAAGAAGAATGACCCAAAATGAAAAGATTAAAGGACAGAGGTCCTGCTGAGGTCAGAAAACAGGCATGAGGAGAATTAAAATGTTGGTAAAATAGGAGGTTTGAAGTTGGTATTAAAAAAAAAAAAAAGAAGTAGGTGTAGAGTAGCGCATTTGGGTTTAAGGTTTTTATTACCAATGATAACAATCCAGTGAGGCATATGAGTAGATGTTTAAGTGAAGATGATTGATAAGATGAATGGTTTATACACAGAGACATAAAAAGAACCTGATTTAAGGTAAAAAGAAAAATTATGAGACAGATGCCCCAAATTCTCAGTAAATGTACAGCATTCAAATAAAAGACTGAAAAATGAAGCAACAAGAAAGGAAAGATATGAGCTTCAAAGGCAAGATACGTTCATTTAGGCTTAATGGATAGATTTTGCTTTAAAATTATCATTAGGAATTTAAAGGAATACTAAGCCTATATTTAGGGTCACACTTGAGAGACCTTCACAGACCACTATGCCTTTAATGTATTAAGTAATAAAAACACCAAGATTATGACTTATATGGAAAGACAAAAGAGAATATTTCATGTATTGATAAGACAGGAAATATATATTTCATACACTTTTGAAAACTTAACATATATCTAACCTCCCCACTTTCCAAAAGTGATTTTTTTTTTTTTTTTAGGTATTCTGAGGCAAAGCAAGCAGAAACAAATTAATGCAAAGGGTTTAGGTTAGGAAAATACATACTTGTCAAAAGTAATGTTTGTAACATCTATAATATATATGTATACATATTATAATGATAGTGAATGAAGTTCTATTTATGTATAACCTGATGTGATCTTGACTAGAAACAAAAGATTATTATATACTAACAAATTAAAGAAATAGGTAAATTTGTAGAAACATGTAACCTACTAAAAACAAATGATGAAGAAATTAGAAAATCTGAACAGACAGTAATGAAAAAGGAGATTAAACTGGCAGTCAAAGACCTCTCAACAAAGATAAGCCCATGACCAGATGGCTTCACTGGTGAATGTTACCAACCATTTAAAGAATTAACACCAATCCTTCTCAAACTCTTCCAAAAAAAATGGGAGCAGTAAACACTTCCAAGCTCATTTTACAAGGCCAGCAAACTCTGATACTGAAGCTAGACAAAGACACTAGAGGAAAATTACAGGCCAATATCCCTGATGAACTTTGCTTAAAAAAAAAAAAGCCTAGCAAACTGAATTCAAAAGCACACTGAAAGAATCATACACCATGCTGAAAGAACCATACACCATGATCAAGCAGGATTTATCCCTGGGATGCAAGAATGAGTCAATATAAGCAAATCAATAGCTATGATATACCAAATAAACAGAATGAAGAATGACATTATGATATTTTGAAGAGATACAAAAAGCAGTTCGTAAAATTCAACATCATTTCATGACAAAAATTCTTAACAAACTTAAGTATAGAATGAATATACCTCAACATAATATAAGACATATATGATGAACCCATAGACAATATAATTGTTAACAGTGAAAATCTAGCTTTTCCTCTGAGATCAGAAAAAAAGACAAGGATATCCACTTTTACCATTTCTATTCACTGTAGTAGTGGAAGTCCTAGCCTAAGCAATTTAGGCTAGAAAAAGAAATAAAAGACACCTAAACTGGAAAGGGAGAAGTGAAATTGCCTCTTCAGTGACATGTTACTATATACAGAAAACCCTAAAGACTCCATCAAAAAACTGCCAGAACCTGAATTCAGTAAAGTTACAAGATGAAAGTCAATATACAAAAATCAGTTGTGTTTCTATACACTATTGATGAATTATCCAAAAAGGAAATTAAGGAAACAATCCCATTTATAATAGTATTAAAAAGAATAAAATACTCAGGAATTAAGTTAACTACAGAAGTAAAAGACTTGTACTAGGAAAACTATAAAACTTTCCTGAAAGAAAAATAGATAAATAAATGAAAACACATCTCATGTTCATGGCTTGTAAGAATTAATATCATTAAAATGTCTGTACTGTCCAAACTGATATATAGGTTCAATATATTTCCTATCAAAATTCCAGTGACACTTTTCAGAAACAGAAAAAAAAAAAACTCAAAAATTCATATGGAATCACAAAAATCCTGAATAGCCAAAGCCATCTTGAGCAAGAAGAAGAAAACTAGAGACATCACACTTCCTGAATTCAACTCATCTTTGAGATAAGGGTGCCAAAGATATACAACAGGGAAAGAATAGCCTCTTTGTTTTATGGTACTGTAAAAACTGGTTGTCCACATACAGAAGAATAAAACTGGAACTTTATCTTCCCATATACAAAAAATCAATTCAAAATGGAGACTTTAACATAAGACCTTAAGATGTAAAACTACCAGAAGAAAACATAGGTAAAAACTCCTTGACATTGGTTCTAGCAATGATTTTTTGTTAGGCCACCAGAAACACAGACAATAAAGCAAAACTATATAAGTAAGAGTGCATCAAACTAAAGAGCTTCTTTTTAGCAAAGAAAATAACTAACATAGTGAAGACACAAGCTACAGATAGGGGAAAATACATTCAAAGACATATATCTTGTAAAGGTATCCAGAATATATTATATAAAGAATTCAAACAACTCAATAGGAGAAAAAAATCAAATAACACAAATTTTAAAAGGGCGAAGGACCTCAATAAATATTTTTCAAAAGAAGACATACAAATGGCCAAGAGATATATGAAATGCCTCAACATTACTAGTCATCAGAAAAATGAAAATAAAAAACACAATGAGATATCACTTTATACATGCCAGGATGGCTTAGACAAGAGATGCTAAGTGTTGGCTAGGATGTGAAGAAAATGAAACTTCTGCATGCTAAAGTGGGAATGTAAACTGATACAGCCATCATGGAAAAATAGTATGGCAATTCCTCAAAAAATTAAAAGTACAACTACTTTACTATATTATCCAGCAAACTCACTACTGGGTATATATTCAACAGAAATGAAATCAATATCTTGAAGACATATGTGCTCTCCCAGGTTAACTGTAGCATTATTCCCAATAGGTAAAATATGGAAACAACCTAAATTTCCAGTGAAAAATGAATGAACAAAGAAAACGTGTATACTTATACACAAAGTACTAATGAGCCATAAAAAATAAAGAAATCCTGCCATTTGTGACAACATGGATGAACCTGGAGGACATTAAACTAAATAAAATAAGTCAAATACAGAATGACAAATACTACATGATCTCATATGTGGAATTAAAAAAAAAAAATCAAACCCATAGAAGTACAGAGTAGAATGGTGGATGCCAAGAACTGTGAGGGAGAGAGTGGTAGAGGATATAAGGAGTCAGAATACAAAGTTTCAGTTGGGCAGAATTTAATACGTTCTGGAGAACTAAAGTATAGTATGGTGACTATAACTAATAATACTATTTTCATACTTTGCTGAAAGAGTAGATCATATGCCTTTTCATCACAAGAAAAAAATGGTAACCATGTACTGATGGAAATGTTTAATTAGCTTTCTTGTGATAATCATTTTTTAAAAAATGTTTTTTTTTTAGTTGTAGTGGACACAATATCTTTATTTTATGTATTTTTATGTGGTGCCGAGGATTGAATCCAGTGCCTCAGCTCTATCACTAAGCCACAACCCCAACCCCTGTGGTAATCATTTTACAAAGTGCAAATATGTCAAAACTTATTATACACTTTACATGTAAACAAATTTCATCTGTCAATTAAACTTCAGTAAAGCTGGGAAAAACAGTAAGACAAATTTTCAAGATTCTTTTAAACCTATTCTTCAGTAAACTACTCTGAATGATTTTATAACACCCTTTCTTTTTCCAACTTTTTATTCTATTTTTTCTTCCCCTTTATTATCACATATCATATAGTCAACAGTTCTCAGTCTTAGTGTGAAGGTCAATTGCAAGTGAACTGCAAGGTGAGTTGCAAGTAATTTCTTATTATACATAAAGTAAAAATGTTCGATATTTGCATAAGTTAGATTCTCAGTTATCTTTTAAATAAGGCTATTAAAAATCTACATTCAAATATGCTTTACTGAACAAGAGAAAGTAGAATTACCGAAATATAAATCTATACCCAAATCTTAGTACCATGGGTTTTAAAGAGTTCCAGCTCTACCATCATTATCTGTGTGGTTTTGAGCAAATTTATTAAAGTCTCCATTTCCTCATCTGTAAAATGGAAACAGTAGTTCCTACCTAATACATGAAATAATATAGGTAAAGGCCCTTATACTGTGCTTGGCATATAGCAAATGCTTGATAATCGGTAGATACTATCATCATCAATAAATATATGAACATCATCCCCAAAACAGATAGACTAATGTACCAATAAAAAATATAGAGAATTGAAAAGAAAAAAACTTAGACAGATCCCTTGGGCTCTGTACTATGAGCAGGTAATTATCTTCAACAGATATTAGAAGTACTTTTAGAAAATTACTGTATTTATTTAAAAGATTTCATATATAAGCCTAGAAGTTCTAAATAAATATAATACTATATATTACACACCATTTTTAATGGATTTTGTAGTTTGTATCTAGAGTGGAGATGGGGTGCTTACAAAAAATGGTTTTTAATGAAATCTAGTTTAAAAGTATATCTAAATATACTTTCTGAAATAAAATATCTTGGGAGTTCAATTAACATTCTAATAAGGTTAAAAGTCGTTCACAAAAATAACATCAAATGTTACAGCAAGACAGTGGAATTCAAATAAGTTTCTCTAAAAACTTTTTTTGCTGCTATAATATTTATATAATTTTTAAAAATTCCAAAGAAAAACAGCAACTTGCCTATCAATGCCAGTATCCAATTTCATCTCCATTTGCTCAATTATTTCTTTTTTTTTCTGAAGGCATTCAGATAATTTAGGAGAAGAGCTATTGTAGATTTAAAGGAGGAAAAAAATGCATTAATAGCCTAATCTCTAAGTTTTTCATATTAATATGTATACAATACCAACAGATCATAAATCCAAGAAGTACAAAATAATTATTTATGTTCATATGCCCAGTTTATTACAGTAGTCACACAAGAAAACAATTATCCACTAAAAGGAAAGGAAGAAGAGTTAAATTTGCTATTCTCATCTCTGAGGAAACAGCCCTTAAGAATACAAACATGTTTAATTTTGGAACTATATGGTTTAATTTATAAGTAAATAGTTGGTAAAACACTCAGAAAATTCACAAGGTATCACTAGACTCTTAAGAATATAGTAAATCATTAACAATAATTTGGAGAGAAACAGTTGTATTTATTGTCCCTAAAGTAAAATAAGCAACAATAATAAAAAGCCCTGACAATTATATTTGCCTTCTGAATGCTGCCAAAATATTAAAAACACCTGAAATATTAAAGAATAAGCAACCTAAACACCATGTGAGTTTTTTGCTATGTGGCAACAGCTCTTTAAAAAGCAAATTCCCTTCAAAGTATGATTCATGGATCACAAGTGACTTCACTCTTGAAATTGTTTCTGAGGCAGTCTTGGTATATCAATGTTTATAACAACACATCTAAAATTTTTCTAAGAATAGTTTCTCTTGTCAATAATGGTACTACATAAAAATCGGTAAAACATATTCACATAATACATATTTCTTATTTCTCATATTCTTTAAAGGTTCATAAAATTGATATAAAGATATAAACCAGATATTAGTGTTTCATCAAAATTTGTCCTATTAATCTCATAAATTATTTTGTACATCTTTATATAACAAGCAGCTACAGGTGGATTGTGTCTATTAGACCCTTGGAAGGAGTAAATATGCTAAATTGCATTAAGCTGTAGGGCCTCTTTAACATTAGATTTCAATTTTAGATTTAGGACAGATTAAGTCTTTTCAAATGCAACAAAACTTAATAGCACAGTAGAAAGAGAAAATAAGAATGCAAGGAAGAAGGAAAAGATCTTTTCATTTCATACCTCCATCCTATTTGATGCTTTCATGAATATGTATTTTTAAAATTTAATAAAACTATTCTAAAATATCCTTTGAAATACCAATAAAAATATGACAACGTAACTTACCTTATTAGTGGCATAAGGTGATCATTAAACTGCTTGTCAAAAAGATGGAAAATAGTATTGGCCTGTTGCACAACATCCAAAAAATAGAGATTTGCATTCCTAGAATCTGAGGATGGAATTCCTAAAATTGAAAGACACAGATAAATGAAAATTATCTTTAAAAAAATTCATCTTAGCAATAGAAAAAAGATGTGGTTTTATATATACAATATGAATAAAAGTAACTGTTATTTTAATAAACTGGCAATGACTTTTACAAAGGAAAACTAAGCTTGTTAATAGCTTAAAATTCACCCAAAGTTAAATTTTATGCCCAAATGACCATCATATTCATGATTTGCTTAGATAAACCTAAAAATAAATCAATTAACAATTCTTCTTGAGTTCTACCTTCTCCTTACTTTTCCTAGCTCTCTGGTGCCCCATGATTCACATGTGATATGAATATATTCCCACCATTTTCTTTTCTTTTTGTTCTTTGGTGATATTGGGGATGGAAACCAGAGCCTTGTACATGCTAGACAAGTATGCTATCACATCCCTAGTCTTTTTTCTTTTCCTTTAATTTTGAGACAGGCTCTTACTAAGTTGCCCAGGTTTGCCTGGAACTTGCATCAGTTTCCTTAGCAGCTAGGATTACAGATGTGCACCACTGCACCCAGCTTTCCATAATTAAAAAAAAAAAAAAAAAAAAAAACAAATTTCTTTATCACTGATAATAGTTAAAATACTTTTTTTATTGATCTTTCTTGTTCAAGCCTCTTTTTTTTATTGTCTATCCTATATAATGCTGTCAGTAATGTGCCTAAAATTAACATTTGACTCGTTTTTTCTACTATTTCCTCAAAAATACTCAAAACCTCCAATCTCAGCAAATTCCTAATATTCAGAATGATAATCAAGCCAGTCCACTGATAAAGCAGCAGATAAAAAAGTCAGCTTGTCCTCTATGGATTTCAGTTTCCTCCTTTCTTTAAAGAATAACTGATGAATTTCAAGGTCCCTATTGTTTGTTCTTCTAGTAAACTTAAAAAGAAAATAGAGACTAAGAAAAATATCCATAGCTGACAATATGAAGCTTAATATATAGAAGTCTTTATAGGACAATGATCTTTTCAGTTTTAATAATGAAAAATAAAAGTGTTTTTCTCCCTGACCAAAAAAAAATAAATAAATAATGAAAAATAAAAGTGTTTTTCTCCCTGACCAAAAAAAAAAAAAAAAATCAATTGTTAAGAAAGCTACAGGCTTCGACACAAACTTTTGAGAAAAAAAAACAAAAAAAACCCAACAACAGAAGTAGGAAATATCCTTTATTATAAGACAAGAAAATTAAGGCAATATTGATGTATGTTTCCAATCCCTAAATTATTGAAGCTTTTAAGAAATATTGAATAATGAATGGAAAAACTGGCACATGCATATAGGTTGGTAGCAGTATAAGTATGGTTAAGAAAAAAATCTTCAGGAAAACAGTTTATATCAAAATTAAAAGGTAAAAAATTTTGTATCAAAATTTAGAAAAATGAATAAACAAAACATGTTTTGATCCAGTAATTTCATGTTTGTGTTTTATGAAAAAAAATAGTTCAATATTAGGAAAATGAACTCTGGAAGGTTAATTTCAGCATTATTATACTACAAAATGGAAACGATGCAAAATAAGATACAGTAACCTTATATGTGCTCCACAGAATTTTATGCAATCGTTAGAAATAATAGCAGTTGAGTATTAACTAGATGCATGAGAAACACTTATGCATATGAGGAATCTTCCCATTTTACAAGAAAATTTCCATTCCAAAATAAGAATATTGCCATTAAAATGAAGATGCTAGGTTTCCATACTTGCTGAATAAGAAATCCTTCATATAAGACAGATTCAAATTCATGTTACTTTTTTCATTATTTTCTTTATTCTTCATCTTTGAGGTATTACTATCCCAACAAAAATTATTACACTGAGTCATTTGCAAGTGACAAGGGTTAAATATTTGATGCCAAAGGCCTATCATAATTAAGTTAAAAAAATGCTTTTATATATAAGAAAGGATAGGATAACATAAAGATAAAGGCAAGGCCAGTAATGTAGTAGGTGACTGAGAGGAAGAGTGAAGGGGTAGGTAAAGGAAGGTAATGCAGAATGAATTCTTAAAAAATCATATTATGTGCATATATAAATGTACTACAGGGAACTTCACCTTTATACATAGGTAAAACCAATCAAAGACAAATAAATAGACAAGTGAAAGGAAGTCTAGTAGAGAAGAGGAAGGAATATGGGGACAAGGGAGAAAGGATGGGAAGGAAAAAGGGGGATAGATAAGGGGGGATCATGAACTGAAATCAAACTCCATGCACTTATGAGATTGTCAGGATGAACACAGCTACTATGTATAACTATAAAGCTGTAATTTAAAAAATGCTTTTTTTACATCATAAGAGTAACAACATGAAAAAATGGAAAATGATAAAGCAGAGTGAACCCAAAGTGACTGAATTATGGCTAATTTGGTTCATAGTTAAATCTTTACAGAATGTCATTTTATACAGCCTATACAGATTTTCTGAGCATCTATGTAGTTTCTGGATGCTAAGGTACAACACTAGATAAAAGAAAGGTTCCTAATGTTATTTCTACCTAGAATGTTCTATCTTATTAGTATACTCTATCACTTCATTAAGCTCTCATCTTCTCAGAGATACCTTTTTAAATCACCCTTTCAGAAAAAAAAAAAAAACTTCAAATTACACTGTTCACCCTACCTTTCCATTACTATCTCTCTTACTCAGTTTCATTTCCCTTCATTGCACTTCCTAATCATTTTTCTATCTTTCCACAAGAATATAAACTACATGGGTCTGGCAGTAGTCATATAAGTGTTAAGTGAATAAATTCTGAAGTAGAGGCAAACACTAACATTTAAAAATTTCACTGTGATAAATGTTACTTTAAAAAGCTAATTCTATCTGGTTGTAGTTGTTCCTGCCTGTAATCCCATGACTTGGGAGGCTGAGGCAGGAAAATTGCAAAGTGTGAGGACAGCCTGGGCAACTGAGTGAGACCCTGTTTCAAAATTTAAAAAATAAAATAAAAGATAGGAATGTATAGCTCAATGGCCCCTGAGTTCAATCCCCAGTTTAAAATACAGTTAATTCAATGATGAGACAATTCAATAAGCAAGACAGTAGTACTACTTCAGTTAGGGTGATCAGTAAAGGCCTGAGAAGGTGACATCTTAGTTGAGATCAAATGGTTGAAGAGCCAGCCATGAGATGAGCTGAGGAAAAAAGTTTTTTGCGATGGGAAACACCAAGTTTCCCATTCCCATCCCTTAAATGTTAACTTAGGCAAAGAGCCTAAGTTAGGAAAAAGAATGAAGACCAGAGTGTCTGGAATAGTGTGGGGAAATGCAGTATGTGGAAAAGGATGAATACATAAGAGGCAGATCAAAAGTCAGGCTTCTTAAAGAGTTTGTTATTGTTTTCCCTCTAAGAGTAATAAGCCACTAAAGGATCTTAAACAAGGAAATGATAATTAAACTGGCTATAATATAAAGTCAGTAACTTGGAAAGGCAAGAGTGAACACAGAAAACCAGTGATGACAAGTTGAACTAGGGTGGCAACAGTGGAGATAGAAAAAAGTAAATGAACTTTTACTATTTTTTGGAAAGATACTGACAGGATTTGCTGATAGGTTGACTATCAGCGTTGATAAAAAGGAAGAATTAGGGCAACTCCTTGGTTTGGGACTTGAGCCACAGGTGAACAGCAATGCTTTTAAGGACATGTGAGAGTAACAAGTTTAGGAGAAAGATAAAGAGTTTTGTTGTGGATATGCTAAATTTGAGATGACCATTGAAAATGTGGTGAGGTCAGGAGGGCAACTAGATTAATGAGGCTGTAATACAGGGAAGAAGTCATTATTACACTATTTATACTAACCAGTAAGCTCAAAAGATCAAAAGTAAAAGAAAAAAGTTAATGTCAATCTATCCTCTTACAGACTTATTTTTAAAATTTTTTCCCTTCTAAACCTTACACCAGTTTCCCAGTCAGAATGGTTCTCTTTTGTTTCTGTTCCTTGAAATTTTACAATATATAACAAAGCAATCTACTCTGCCATACATTGTAGTGACTTATGTGGCCTATTACCTTACTTCACTGGATGTAAACAATAGGAGAGAACCATGTCTTTGCATGGTTTGCAGCACTTGGCAAATCCTTGCACTGTAGAAGCTCAAAATTCACTGCACTTAACCAAATTCAATGTACAGAGATGATTATACATGAAGCAACATTATATATACAGTTTAAGCAGGATTAAAGGAATTTAGCAGAAAGTTTAATACAAATATACTCACCAGCAAGTCCTGTTTCCAAAGCATAATCAATATGCTCGATACATAAAAATTCCACCAGAATGGTAAAAATTCTAAAGGCATTCCTCGGTAAATCAGAAGGGTCAGAGAGCTTTTAAACAAAATAAAACAAAAATTACTCCTCAGATCTATCTTTTAAAAAAGCCAACTCCTTTTTTTTTTTAGTGATTTTTTTCTTAACTATCAAAGACACAGTATGATTCGTATTCCACCTCCCAATGTCCACACACAATAGCAATGTACCCTTGATCTATAATTCTCCTGCCTTAGAGAAATGTTTTTTAAACTTGGATTGCAATGTATTAGTGAAATCCAATTGTACTTTTAAGAAATACATGCATATACACCTTATACCATTTATGTGTGTGTGTGTATGCACACAAATAAAAAAAAACATATAGTGGGATAACATGTAAAATGTATTTCTTGTTATAATGGGTCAAGGTCAAAGAGGTTTGAGAGTCATTGAACAAGGGCTACTTAGTAACATTCAGAACAAAAGGATTTTTTATTTATGGAAAATAAATTAATAGGGCTGGGGATGTGGCTCAAGCGGTAGCGCGTTCGCCTGGCATGCGTGTGACCCGGGTTCGATCCTCAGCACCACATACCAACAAAGATGTTGTGTCTGCCGAGAACTAAAAAATAAATATTAAAAATTCTTTCTCTCTCTCTAAAAAAAAAAAAAAGAAAATATGTATAAAATAATTCCATAATTTCCTGGTTTAGTGAACCTTTAAAATTTAACCTCACTAACCCTCAATTTAAAATTTAACTTCACCAACTCTAAGTTTTTTCATTTGTAAGATGGAAATAATATTAATAGTACTCACTTTCTAGTTTTAAGGTTAGAATAAAACATGAAAAGTATTGTGTTTTTAACACAGCTAACATACAGTAAGCTGAAAATTTTCATTTTCATGCTGCTCATAAACTAGTAAAAAAAATTAGTAGTTACTCTGACAAAATGAAATCTAACCTTTAAAAACTTAGAAAAGTACTCTTAACTTCTTTTAACTGCTTTCTCAAATTATTATAAATTCATTTCTACCTTTGTCAAGCTGTTTCATGTGACCTCTCAGGGTAATGCTTATTGCAAGCTAAGCAGCCCTTCTCTGAAATGCTTGGACTAGAACTATTTGGGATTTAGGAATTTTTTGGATTTTAGGGAAAAAAAGTGAGAGTGAGTGAGTGTGTGTGTGGGTGTGTGTGTGTAAGAGAGACACACACAGGCACATACATACATGAGAGAAAGACACAGATACACACATCTTGGGAATAGAACTAGAAGTTTAAACATGAATATTTTTAGTGTGCCTGCATTTTTAAAAAATTTCTTATTTGTTCTTTATATATGTGTGTGTGCGTATATGTCATATATATGACAACAGACTGTGTTTTGACTTATTATACATATGTGGAGTGTAACTTATTCTAATTAGGAACCCATTCTTATGGGTGTACATGACGTGAAGTTATACTGGTTGCATATTCATGTATGAACATAGCCAAGTTATATCCTATTCATTCTACTGTCTTTCCTATTTCCATCCTCCCTCGCTTCCCTTCATTCCCCTTTATCTAATCTAATAAACCTCTATTCTTCTCCCCACATCCCTTATTGTGTGTTAGCATCCACTTATCAGAGAGAAAATTCAGCCTTTAGTTTTGGGGATTGGCTTATTTCACTTAGCATGACAATCTCCAGATCCATCCATTTACCAACAAAAGTCATGAAGTCATTTTTTTTATATTTTTTAGTTATAGATGGACACAATACCTTTATTTTTTTAATATGGTGCTGAGAATTGAACCAAGTGCCTCACATGTGCCAGGCAAGAACTCTACCACTGAGCTACAACCCCAGCCCATGAAGTCATTCTTTTTCATGAGTGTGCCTTCATTTTGACTGAGACCTACCTGTCCTCTCGAAACAAGTATGGAATTTTTCACTGTGGTGTCACATTGGTACACAAAAATTGCAGATCTGGAGTCTTTCAGATTTTTGCATTTTTAGATTAGGGATGCTGAACCCTAATATAAGGTCTACTTAATAACTACCCAACTTTTACCCCTCATTTGTCTTTCTACCTCCATGCTTAACTTCATAAATAACAGTGAAAGACGAAATGCTTTACTCTTAAGAACAGGAAAAATGGAAAGTATTTGTTTTCCCCATCTCTATTCAAAATCATACAAGTTGGGCCAGGGAATAAGGCAAAAGAACAAAATAAAAGTATCTATAACAGAAAAGTGTAAAATTGTCCTTATGTGCAGAAACATGATAGTCTATATAAAAACTTTAGTGGAGTCTATTAGAATTACAAAAGTAAGTTTAGTTAGGTTGCAGGGTGTAAGATGAATATATACTAACAACCAAGTTAAACCACAAATTTTAAGAACACCATTTATAGTACATTATGATCAAAATATATTAAATGGAACAGAGTAGTCCAGAAACAGACCCACAAACAAGTGGTCAACTAATTTTTGACAAAAAGCTCAAAGCAATTCAGTGGAGAAAGAACAGTTTTTTTAAATGAATAATGATGAAAAATCTGGATAATTTTAAAACTGAGCTGCAATCTATATTTTATATTTTGTATAAAAGTTAACTATGAACTGATTATTGACCTAAATGTAAAATCTCAAATTAAGAATACTAAAAGAAAACCTAAGAAGTAATCTGTATGACATTTAGATAAATATGTATGATATAAAAAATACCACCCATAACAGAAAAATTAGATTTTATCAAAGTTAAAAATTTCTATCCTTTAAAATATTGTTGAGAAATTAAATGTACAGGCTATAAACTGAAAAGAAAAAAAATCTCCAATCACATAGCTAATAAAGTGTAACGAGAATATAGAACTCCACTCCCCCCCCCAAAAAAACCCAAATTGTATGAAAGATATGAATGAACACTTCATCTAGGAGTAAATACGGAAGGCAAATATATACACGAAAAGATGTTCTACATTGATCATTTCATTAGGAAAATTAAAACTAAAACCATAAGATATCACTATCCACACTATTTGATAGTTTCTTTGAAAATATTCTATGATTCTGTCATATCACTATCAAATATTTTTGAGATCTATTCATGCTGATACAGGTAACTCCACTTGACTCATTTAAATTGTTGTTTTTCTAGGGTATGAACAGTGCCAGTTTTCCAATTTCTCTTTTTCACTGAATTGCTTCTAATTTTTTATAATGCAAACAATACTGTTATATTAGATATATCACTTGCACATATGAGCTTTTCTAAGGAATTCCCAAATTACTCTTCAAAGTAACTATAGAAATTTTTACTCACATTAGCAGTGTGTGACAATTCCTGTTGCCTTACTTTGTCACCAATACTTGGCATCAGACTTATTAATTTATGTCAACTTAATGAAAACAAGATGGCATTTCTCCTAAGTTTCATTTCCCAATTAAAGAGACTGAATATTATATTAATATTTTACATTTCCTTTTCTGTAAATTGCTCATGTATATTCTTTGACTTGATTTCTATTGATTTGTATTCATAAGTGCATAATTTATGACCCTCAAAATAAATTCATACGTTATACACATCAATATAAATAAAGTTCACATTGCCTCAATTCTTAATTCTACTTAAGAATCATGTCTATTTCTTCATCTATAAATAGGATTATTATGATGATAATTATGATGATTAATTAAAAATACTCTCTCTCTCTCTCTTAAAGTGCTTAGACTAGTGTCTGGACCATGATCTGAAATCCAGGGGTAAGCAGTGCCCCATTGCCCCTAGTCCTAGACCAGTGCCTGTGGATGGAGCCTCTGGACTGCCTTGGAGTCAGGAAGAAACCTGCAAACAGAGTTGTGTTCAGGCACATACCTCAACCTCAAGCAATAGAGGATAGAGACAGACTTCATCTGCTAGAAGGTAGGACAGGGAAATAAGCATAGGACTATGTCTTAGAACTCAGTAGTGGGTCTGCATGGTGAAACTCAACACTAGAAAGAATCCAATGGCCTCTATTTCCAGGCAAAGTCCACAAATAGAAACTCTAAATCTACTCCATTTCCAGGTAGAACTGTAGACTGAGTGGCACAGCCTAATTTTGGACCATAAAACATCCAATCCACTATGGTGGTATTGGACCACAGACCACAGCACCTAGCAGGCCACAGCACTGTTCGTCCTGCATATAGGATGCACCTGTCTTAATGAGCTGTGAACTCTGGATGAGATCCAACCTCACAGTAGCCATGATAACTACAAGACTGCCTCCCTGTCCTTGACCTATCCCCAGACAGCACAACACAGTCACTGTTTGGACCGAAGAAGAGGAAAGTGGGTTAAGTTGTGGCTTCAGGGTTAAAGGACAGACATGGTGAGGCCCTGTGCTCAACCATGGTCCAACAATTTGGTGTACATCTGAGACCACCCTGATCCCAAATGGAGACTTTCAGGACCATCAGGGATGGACTACCTTTTTAAAGTACTCCCCTAGTTCACCCTTAAATAACACACTCATTGTGAATCTGGAACAAACTTGTGCTTCATGTGCCCTCTAGTGCTAAAACAATGGTAGTAACCACAATCTCAGTAAAAAATAACATAGAGCCTGCTTAGGTAGTCTAGAAGGAGGTATACAAACAAAGACCAATTAAATATCTGAACTTTCAATATAGAGATAGTGCTGTATACATCAAAAACTTACAAGGAAACTTGACCCCCCACAAACACATACAATGAACAAAATAAGGCACCAGAAACCACCCCAGTGACTATGTATGATCTCTTAGATAAAACTAAAATAGATATTGTAAGAAAACTCAGCCAACTTCAAGAAAATACAAAGAAACAATTCAGTAGTTTATCAGAGAAACTTAATAAATATGTTGAAATATTAAAAAAAAGAGCTGGGGTTGTGGCTTAGTGGTAGAGCGCTCGCCTAGCACATCTGAGGCACTGGGTTCAATCCTTGGTACCACATAAAAATAAATAAATAAAATAAAGTCATTATGTCCATCTACAACTAAAGAAAAATATTTAAAAAAAATAAATATCTTGGAGCTGAAAACTACAATAAATAGAATGAAAAATGTGATAGAAGGCATCAATGATAAAATCACTAGCAAATCAATTAAAGCAAACAGTCAGTGAACTTGAAACAGGCTATTTGAATATAATCAATCAAGAGAGAAAAAGAAGAATGAACAAAGCTTATAGGATAGCATTAAATGAAAACAATATTCATGTTACTGGGGTTCAAGAGGACTCAAGAATGCCAAGAATATGGGGCTGGGGACTTGGCTCAAGTGGTAGCGTGCTCGCCTGGCATGTGTGCGGCCCAGGTTCAATCCTCAGCACCACATACAAACAAAGATGTTGTATCTGCCGAAACTAAAAAACTAAAAAAAATAAGTATTTAAAAAATTCTAAAAAAAAAAAAAAAAAAAAACACGAATGCCAAGAATAGAAAGCCTATTCAAAGAGAATTCTCAGAAAATTCCCTAAACTCAGGGAAGTATACAAATGTCCAGGTGTAAGAAGGTCAAAGGTCAACCTTCACATTCAACCCAATCAAGTTACATTATAACCAAGCTTCCAAAGATTAAAAACAAAGGATTCTAAAAGCAGCAAGAAAAACAAAATAACACATATAAGTCTTCCAGTCTGCCTGATATCAGACTTCTCTGCAGAAACCTAACATTTAAGATGGAAATAGGATGAGATATTCAGTTAAAGGGCAGGGGGGATTGTCAGCCAGGATTACTGTACTCAGCAAAACTGTGCTTTAGCAGTGAAGAGAGAGAAAAACCATTTCTAGACAAAAAGAGTTCAGAGAATTTATCACCATGACATCTCTATTACAAAAAATGCTGAAGGGAATTCTTCAAATTGAAGGAAAGCAATGCCAATAAGTAAGAAGAAAATGCTCTAATGTTTAAAACCCATTAGTAAGAGTAAATACACAAAGAAATTCAGAATGCTCTAATATTGTAAATTGGTGCATAAACCATTCATATCATTAGTATGAAATCTAAAAAACAAAACAAAAATGATAAAAGACACATTAAGGGGCTGGGAATATAGCTCAGTTGGTAGAGTGCTTGCCTTACATTTACAAAGCCCTGGATTCAATCCCCTGCACCAAAAAAAAAAAAACCATTAATATGTTAAAAGATAAACTGGGTGCAGTGGTACATGCCTGTAATCCCAGCGGCAGGTGAGAGTGAGGCAGGAGGACTCCAAGATTGAAGCCACCCTCAGGACTGTCTCAAAATAAAAAATAAATAAATAAAATAAAAACTTAGGGTTGAGTGTCCCTGGGGTTCAATCCTTGAGACCAAAAGAAAAAAAATGTAATACAAAATGCAAAATAGGTCAAAAATTCAAAATATAGGAAGTATAGAGTTTTTAAATTACTATTTTTCTTTCTTTTCCTATCTTAACAATCAAAATTAAGTTCTCAGTTCAAAATAGCTTCTAATAATCAAAAGAGATTTTCATAAGCCTCACTGTAACCACAAAAGAAAAACCTGTAATCAGATACACCAAAAATAATATGCAAAGAATGAAAACATTTCACAACAAAGGAAGGCTATAAAAGGGGGAGAAAGAAAAAGACTATTGAAAAACTAGAAAACAAGTAATAAAATGGCAGTAATAGGACTTTACCTATTGATGATCATCTTAAATATAAATAGATTAAATTATCCAATTAAAAGAGTGAATGAATTAAAAAATAAGACTTAACTATATAGTGTATACAAAAAAATTCATTCATTTCTAAGAACGAACATAGTCAATAGTGGAGGGATGGAAAAAAATATCCCATACAAATGGAATCCAAAAGAAAGTAAGGTCATACTTAGATAAAGTAGACTTTAAATCAAAAGCAATTAAAACAAAGTCATTATATGATGGATTCAATTCAGCAAAAGAAAATAATAATTACAAATATATATGCACCCAATATCAGAGTACTCAGATATTTAAAGCAAATAGAAAAGGAGAGCTAGAATCCAATACAATAATAGTATAGACTTTAACACCCCATTTTCAGCAAAGAACAGATCATCCAGATAGAAAATTAACACAGTAACAAATAGTAAACTGTACTCTAGACCAATGAACCTAATAAACATTTACAGAACATTCCACGCAAAAGCTACAGAATACATATTCTTTTTAAAAGTACATGGAACATTCTCCATGACAGATCATATGGTAGGCCAAAGAACAAGTCTCAACAAATTTTGAAAAACTAAAAAACACATTGAGTATTTTTTTTATAACTACAGTGTAATAAAACTAGAAAATAACAACAAGAAAGACTTTGGTAACTACTCAAATGCATGAATATTAAATAAATGACTTCTGAATCACCAATTGATCCATAAAGAAATATAGAAAAAAAATTTAAAAAACATCTTGAGACAAATGATAATGGAAACGCCAATATTTATGGGACAGCAAAAACAAAACAGAGAAGTTTATAACAGTCAATGCCAATGTCAAAAAAGTAGGAAAATCTCAAAAACAATTTATTATTGAGTCTCAAGGAAATAGAAAAACAGAACAAACCATACTCAAAATTAGTAGAAGATTTAGAAGGATGAGCAAAAATAAAGTGCACACACACACAAAAATCAGCAAAATGATGAGTTAAAAAAAAAAAAAACCTTACCTACACTAAGAAAATGTCTATATATAAATAAATCAGAGATAAAAATGGAGACACTGTAACTGACATCACAGACATACAAAGGATCTTAGAGATTATCACAAACAACTGCATACTAAGAGTCGATATTTTGTAAGAAATAGGTAAATTCCTGAACACATACATCTCACAAAGATAGAATCATGAAGAAATAGAAAAATCTTAACAGATCAATAATGAATAATGAGATTAAATCAGTAATAAAATGCCTCCCATAAAAGGAAAGTCCAGAGAGCCAGATGGTTTCAATTCTGAATTCTACCAAATATGTAAAAAAATGAATACGAACATTGCCCAAATAATTCCAAATCCTAGAATTCTTCCAAACACATTATTTGAGGCCAGCATTATTCTGATACCAAGGCCAAACAAGGGCACAACAACAACAAAAAGAAAGCTATAGGCCAATATCCCTGTTGAAAACAGATGCAAAATCCTCAACAAAGTACTAGCCATCTGAATCCAACAGCATATCTAACAGATTATCCATCTAACCAAGGGAATTCATCTAAGAGATGCTTTGACGCACATAAATCAGTAAATATGACACAACACGTCAAGTGAATGAAGGATAAAAACTATATGATCATCTCAGTAGATGCAGAAAAAGCATTTGATAAAATCCAATCTCTCTTCAAGATTAAAAACTCTGAACAAATTAGACAAGGTCAGAATATAATTCATCATCATAAAAGCCATATGTAAGAAGTACACAGTTAATTTCATAATAAACAGGGAAAAGTTGAAAACTTTCTAAGATCTGGAACAAAGCATGGATTCAGACTTTCACCACTTTTATTCAACACAGTAGTTAAGTTTGAAAAATTGAAAAATACAAATCCTCACAGTTCGCCAACAACATGGTCTTAAACTTAGTAAATCCAAAGAATCCACCAAAATATTATTAGAACAAATAAGCAAATTCAGCAGTCAGAAGATTAAAAAAAAAAAAAAAAGAAAGAAAAGAAAAACATCAATAGCATTTCTATATGACCAAAAGTAAATTCCCCAAAAAGAAAACAACAAAGCAATCCCACTTACAATAGCTACAAAATAATAAATATCTAGGAATAAATGTAACCAAAAAGATGAAGGATATCTTTAATGAAAACTATAAAACACTGATCAAAGAAACTAAAGAGGACATACAAAAATGGAAAGATAGCCCATGTTCATAGACTGGAAGAATCAATATTGTTAAAACGTCCATAGTACCCAACTAAACTACAGATTCAATATGATCCCCATCAGACTACCAATTACATTCTTCACAGCGCTAGAAAAAAACAATGTTAAAATTCTTATGGAACCACTAAAACTCCAAAGGACAAAAGCAAGCTTAAATAAAACGAAAAATTAGGACACTTAACAATACCTGATTTCAAAATATACTACCAAGTTTTATCAAAACAGCATGGTGTTGGCATAAGAGCAGACACTAAGACCAATGGAACCTAGAAGTAAACCCACACATAGCCAACTATCTTTGACAACGGTATTATGAGCACATGTTGGTAAAAGGACAAATCATTCAATAAATGGTGCTGGAAAAAATGGTTACTCACATTTAAAAAAGAACATACACAAATCAACTCAAAATTAATTAAAGACTTAAGTGTAAGCCTGACACTATAACAATTCTAACAGAAAATACAGGGGAAATACTTCATGACATTTGAGTGGGCAAAGATTTTTTTGGATTAGACCCTGAAAGCATAGGGATTAAAAAAAGGGACAAAACAGGATTAATCAAACTAAACAGCTTCTACACAGCAAAAGAAATAATCAAGAGTGAAGAGACAATCTACAGGAGAAAATATTTGCAAATTATATATCTGATAAGAGGTTAATGTCTAGAACATATAAAGATCCAAAATAACAAAATAGCAAAAATAAATAAATAAAATTAAAAATGGTCAATAGGCCAAACAGACTTATATAAATGGCTAACAAATATATGAAAAAATGCTGACCATCACTAATTATCAGAGAAATGCAAATAAAAACCACAATGAGATCATCTTTCTCAAATTAGAATAGTTATTATAAAAAAAATTATAAGTGTTGTCAATAATGTGGAGAAAAAGGAACCCACCATGCACACTATTAGTGGTAATAGAAATCAATATAGCCATTATGGAAAACAGATAGGGAGGTTCCTTAAAAAATTAAAATTAGAATTGCCATATGATCCATTACCAAGTATACATACAAAGGAAATGAAATCAGCACACTGAGGAGACATCTGCACTCCCATATTTCTTGCAGCATTATCCATAATGGCCAAGAAATGAAATCAATCTAAGTGTACATCAACTGATGAACAGATAAAGAAAAGGTAGTATATATAAACAGGGAAATAATATTCAGCCATAAAAGGATGAAATCCTGTCATTTGCAACCATGGGACAGAACTGAAAGACATTATGTTAAGTGAAATAAGCCAGGAATGATCTCACTCTAAAAAGGAGATCTCAAAGAAATTAAGAGTAGAACAGTGGTTACCACAAGCTGAGGGGGTGGTAAGGAGAAAGGCACGGGAAAAGGTTGGTCAACAGGTATTATGTTATAGTTAGATAAAAGATAACCCATTTCTGGTGTTCTGTTGCATCCATTGCAATTATTAGGGTGACTACAGGTAATAAAAATAATCTTTCTACTTCAAAAAAACTAGAAGAATGGCTTTTGAATGTTTTCATTACCAAAAAAAAAAAAAAAAAACAGAAAGAAAGAAATGTTTGAGGGGATATATATGCTTACCCTGATTTGAACATTTCTCAAAGTAGACATGTATCAAAATATCACATGGTACCCCATAAGTATGTACAATTTTTACATGTCAATTAAAAAATTTTAAAAAGCAAAGAAAAAATAGTTGCTTCTAATCAGAGAATAGATTTTATCTTTGTATCAACAAGGTAAAACTTAAAATAGATACACCAATCATGAGTAAAATAAATTTTACCAATCATGAGTAAAATAAATCAATCTTACCCTATGACATCTTTCAAAGGCTTGTTTGGTTTCTTGTAAAAGATTAACCACCACTTCTTGGGATAGGAAAGTTTCCCCATGAGTATCAATACTTGGCCCCAGTGGTAAGTTGGTACGTTGTCTAATTCTTTCTTTCAAATCTTGAATACTAGTATGGACAAATGAAAAAAGAACATGTGGATTTTAACTTCAAGTATTCTCAAACTTAGTATACATCATCAACAACAACAAAATCAATAACCGAAAAATCTAAATTCTAATTCCAAAAATAGTTCTGTGAAAAACTTCATCTGAAAATGAGACTTGAAATTAGGATCTCTAAAATCCTATTCAGCTTTATAATTCTAAATCAACCAGGAAGCAAGCTATTCCAAATAAGTAAACGTAAAAGATAAATAGTCCTGTTTAAAAATAAAACTTCCAAAATTTTAATGACTTTTAATATATTCAACCATTTAAAGATTTGACACATTTCTTCACTACATTAAACAGATCCATTAAACATAATTTAGCTTCTCTTAGTGATCAAGGATTACCTGGAACATTTATTATATGGGGTATCTCTCTTTTTTTTCATCCTAAACTATATATAGCTCCGGTGAACTTATTTTTTTTAAAAAATGTCTTATGACTGTTCATCAGTTGTTCTCTTCTGCCTTTCAGATTATGCCTCTTCTTCCTAGTTATACTTCTCTCTGGTCATTATTTAATACAAAAACTGAGAAACATGAAAATGATATAGGTGTATAGAGTGTGGACTCTCAACTCTGATTGTATGGCAACCCAGAAGTCATTCTGCCTCCTTCTAGAATCAACTAGGTTCGAGGTAGTTAAGGTATGGACAACTGAGATGCCACCTACTCAAGTCATTTTCTTCTAGTATGTAAAGAGCTGCAGGCTCTACAATATTAATTTAATAGTTTTATACTCAAGTGATCCCCAAACTTATCAATTCAGGACCAACTAAATTGTAAACTATTTGTTTTTCGTTCTCCATCTGCAACAATAACAATAACAAAAATGATGTGATTCTTAGTCAATGACCTAAAATAATTTACTCTGGGAAAAAGAGAAAAAAAGAAAAGTCAGGTATAGTGGCACCTGCTGTAATCTCAGTGTTTTGGAAGGCTGAGACAAGACTATATCAAGTTTTAGGTCAGCCCAGGGAACTAAGCAAGACACTGTCTCAAAATAAAAAAGGCTGGAGATGTAGCTCAGTGGTAGAATTACCCAATCCTCACCACTGGGGGAAAAAATAAAACCAGAACTCTTGATATCACTGATAGTTTTACATTAAAATGTTTTCAAATGTTATTTTATTGGTTCTTCTTAGTTATACATGACAATAGAAACCATTCTGATAAAATTATACAAGCATAGGATATACCTTATTCTACTTATGACCTCATCTTGTGGGTAGGCACAATGGTGGTGCTCACGGTATTTGCATATATGTTCATAGAATTATTTTAGATTTACTGTCTTTCCTATTCCTACCACCCACTTCCTTTTGTTCCCCTTTGTTTAATCTACAGAACTTCTCTTCTTCCACTCCCCTCTTTACTGTGGTTTAGCGTCTACATATCAGCAAAAACATTTGACCTTTGGTTTTTTGGGACTGGCTTATTTCTCTTAGCATGATAGTCTTCAGATCTACACATTTACTAGCAAATGTCATAAAATCATTCCTTTTAATGGCAAAATTATGTTCCATTGTGTATATATACAATTTCTTTCTAATCTGTTGATAGGCATCCAAGTTAATTCCATAGCTTAACCAATATATGGAAGTATTGGGCCTACCTTTTCTTCTAGTAGATGCAGGGTTTCTGGTCTAATTCCTAGGTCTTTGATACACATTTTTTTAATTGTCAAGTGTCTGTTTTACATATTTTAATCACGTTAGGTTTTTTTTTTCCCCCCCAAAACATGGTTCAAGAGCAGGATTTGGTCAGTAGTACAAACAATGTGGGTTAAAAGAGTTCTTTGGAGAAAATATTTGTGACAGTCAATATTTGTTAAGTTTGCCCAAATGTAATAATGTTCTTAAATATCTTCAGTTTTAGGAGATGAAAGACCTTTACAATGAAAGTATAGAATACTGAAGTAAGAAATTAGAGAAGACCTCCCATGTTCATGGAGAGGCAGAATTAATATTGTTAAATATGGCCATACTACCAAAAGCAATATACAGATTCAATGCAATCCCCATCAAAATACCAATGACATTATTCACAGAACTAGAAAAACCAGTCCTAAAATTCATTTGGAAGAATAAAACACTCAGAGTATCCCAAACAATTTTAAGCTAAAAGAGCAATACTAGTGGCATCAAGATACCTGACTTCAAATTATACTACAGAGCTATAATAACAAAAACTGCAATGGTGTTGGCATAAAAACAGACACATAGATCAATGGTACAGAATAGAAGTCACAAAGACAAACCCACATATCCACAGTCATCTGATCCTTGACAAAGGTACTAAAAACATACATTGGAGAAAAGACAGACCTTTTTAAATATATATATATATATATATATATTTTAGTTGTATATGGACACAATGCCTTTACTTGACTTATCTTTATGTAGTGCTGAGGATGGAACCTGGTGTGTCATACATGCTAAGCAAGCGCTCTACCATTAAGCTACAACTCCAGCCCCAAAAGACAGCCTTTTTAATAAATGGTGCTGGGAAAACTTGTTATCCATATGTAGAAGAATAAAGCTAGACCCTTATCATTCACCCTGCACAAAAATCAACTCAAAATGGATCAAAGATCTATGAATTAGGCCAGAAACCATGCAACTCTTAGAAGAAAACGTAGGTGAATGCCCTAATTATAGGCACAGGCAATGACTTTCTCAATAAGATGCATAAATCTCAGGAAATAATGCCAAGAGTTAATAAATGGAATAGCATCAAATGTAAAAAGCTTCTTCACAGCAAAGTAAACAATTAGGAATGTGAAGAGAAAACCTATAGAATGGGAGAAAATCTTTGCTAGCCTCTCTTCTAACATAGGATTAATATCTAAAATGCATAAAAACCTCAAAAAGCCAAATAATCCAAACTCTAAACAACTTAAATGTCTACTCAACATGTATCATATATCCATATAATGCAATATTATTTAGCAATAAAAAGAAATGCTTATTGGCATCTGAAATGAAAAAAAAAGTCTTTAGTTTCAATATAATATTTAACTTTAAAAACTCACCCTCCTGTACCAATGGATCTCTTTTGATGGTTTTTTGAATCATAATAGCGCTGTAGGATCATAGCACTTCTGCTTTTCAAATATCCAGTCTCCACCTCAATATAATTCTCCAAATAGGAAATGAAAATGGATTTGATAAGCTTAGACAAGAAAGTCTGTTTATCAGTACCTAAGTTAAACTCCATCAACTTGCTGGAAAGATTGGTGGTTCTTTTCAATGGAAAAGGGGGAGAAAAAGATTAATGTATATTTTAGGTATAACAACAATGTTAAGGAATAAATATTTTACAATGTGATTTTTTTTTAAAACTTATATTAAACCACCGTTTCTTAAATCTTGGAAGAGTACTTAGAATGCAGAGTTAGGTAAAATGGAATATTGCAAAGAAACATTATGGTTTTCAGAACTGTCAGAAACTCTAGAAAAAACTATGAGACAAATAACCAGTCCAGAAATGGCAATGGTGACAGAATGGATCCAGGAATGCTTTAATGCCATTCATCACAAGGTACCCAAAACAAAATACTGGGACGTCAACTCTCTCTGTTTACCCTGTTTTGTCTATGTCCATTTAACTTTCCTCTCATTTTTCATTTCCTATTGTTGAAGATAGTATTTTTGAGATGAAATTTGTTATGGTAACTTTTAAAAACCTCCTTAAATAAAGAGACTAAAGGATGGCAACAGAGTTGGGAAATAAAGCTTCTGAAATAATGACTTTAAGAGCAATACTACCATCACAAAAGCACAAGACAAACTCTCAAATCAGACTTAAGGCTGAAATTATCATTTGTTAAGAATATGTCACTTCCTATTGTAAAGTTTAACTGAGATAAATGTAATTAAACTCATTCTTAGAGAAAAAAGTTAAGAAGTGAAATAGTTTACAATTAAAATCAGAAGCGAAATCCTTTAGGATTAGTTTAAAAACAGAAGGTTTTATGGTTCTTAGTACATCAGGATAAAGCAGAACATCTAATTCCTCAAAATAATAAGAATGCTGCTCTTGCACAAGTCTAGTCCACACAGCCAAGTATTTAATACTGTATACGCTATCTGGTAGGCTATTACTCAAAAAATGCTGAATATTTCCCCTTTTTCCATTAAAAAAATAAAGTTGAATATTATTTTTTAATAATTAAAAATGTACCTTGTATACAGATCATAGAGACTTTTGAGATATTGCTCTGCATCTGATTTTCTACATTCTTCTAACTGATCTTTCACAAAACTCTAAAAAAAGAAAGTTAACATTCTATTAAACAAACATTAAATCTTAAATTCTCAAAATATTTTTCCTCTAAAGTTAGTTTTAAGTTCTGACTTAAGTCTAATCAACAAGGCAGTGCATAGAAATAGACCAAATCATAAAAAAAAATTTAAAACAGGTTTCTAAATTTTACTGTTTCATATATTTGCCTATAAACAATCTATATAAATCTTGGGAATAAGTATTAAGAATTTAGTATACCTTTTCTTTTGAAACACCATTAGAGTCAATTCTTTAGAACAGCTTCTCAAACTGGTCTAACAAACAATAATGTCCTTTGAGAAATTAATAAGCATTTGTCTAAAATCAGGTTCTTTGGTCAGTAAATGTGGGAAATGTTGTACTTTATACTCTTACTTCTAGAGAACCACAACACATATTAGCAACTTTAAAGGCTACAAAGGTGTATTTAAAAAACAAACACTACTGAACAATGCTTAATGCAGAGGTAAACATAGTTTAGGAAATATCTGAAAGTATAATGTTATGAAGAGTAAGATTATAAATTAAGTTTCCATTTTTCCTTTTTATGATATTACCACAAGTATTTAATACTGTATACTGCTATACAGTATTAAATACTTGTTATTATTAGTTGTGGTGAACACCAAAACCCAAATCAAAACAAAACATTAAGCTACCTTAATGCATTATATTACTACTACTATTGCTGTAACAAATTTGAAGAACATGCTGTGATAATACTAAGTGATCAACATCTTTTCCTTCATGAATAACAAACCATTTTTTAAAAAGCATAATACTGACATTCCTTTCCCCTTAAGTAAATAGATTACTATTTCTAAGGCGATCATATAAGTAAACTAAATTAAAAATGAAATTTCTAAAATATAAAAAAAATCACATATTTTCTTAAGAATTATTTTATTTGTTACTATTTAAAATTACCTGTAGTTTGATTTCAAATACATTTTGAATAAGTTTAGCCAGTACTGTTTCTGGATTACTAAAAATATCTCCAACTTGCTTGTTTACTCGTTGACAAAGTATCGCCGCATCTTCAAATATATCATTTCTCAAGTAGGCACCCTAAATAGAAGCATTTAACATAATATTTTTAATGGTTTTAAAATACAAATCAGCATAAAATAAAATTCAATAAAGTATATTGTTATGTTACCTCCTGGCACTGCTTTATATAAACATCAACACAGTGGGAATAGCCCTACAAAGAAGAAATACATTGTTAACATTGTTTGGGTTCCATTACAATAATTTCAATAAAAGAAGTGTTATAGGAATAAAGTTATGTTTTATGTCCTAGCAAATGGCTAACAGTTGTTAGAATTCAATCAAAGTAACTGTAAATTGGTGTGTTTCAATCAAAGTAACTTAATATGGGTATGCTTTCCCCCTTACTATGATGAAGCTGAACAGCTATTATATAACTTTTTTGGACTTTAGATGAAAGAAGAAAGCTGAGGTAAGCTAAGTTCTTTTCAATGATCACACACACATACACACATTTTGGCAGTACTAGGGATTGAAACCAAGGCCTCACACATGCTAGGCAAGCAATCTACCACTGAGCCACATTCCCAGCCTGGTAATTTTTGCCTTATGACCATCTAGCCATCTCTTTCAACTCCAATACACATGTATGCACACGTATGCACACGCACGCGCGCGAACACACACACACAGACTCAGTACTTGAAAGAAAGTATGTGTGTGTATACATATATGTGTATACTCTTCTATCTTAGTACATTAGAATAAAGCATAATATCCAGTTCCCCAAGTTAAAGTACTAAGAATGTTGCTTGCATAATTCTAGTACAAAATCTAATATTAAAAGATATCTTCTTTCCTGTCTTGGATTCAAATCTTTTCCTTTCTCTTGCAAGCGTCAGATATGGCCATAAGCCATCGGTCTGGAAATCAAAGTAACTTAATATGGGTATGCTTCCATATTAAATAAAAGTGTATTTTTAAAACTTAACCTACTACAATAAAATGTGTTTAAAACAAATCAACACAATGAGATTTTTGCCTATTAATAAATTACACATTAAAACAAGTAAGGTAATAAATCATATGGTAGAAAAAGTAAGGTAATCAATATAAAGTATTCTGTTGTCTTAAAAGCCATTCTCAAGTCAGGCACAGTAATGCATGCCTATAATCCCAGTGACTTGGGAGGCTGAAGTAGAAAGATTGCAAATTCAAAGCCAGATTCAGCAATTTAGCAAGAATTTGTCTCAAAATAAAAAGAACTGAGATGTACCTCAGTGGTAAAGTGCCCTTGAGTTTACTCTCCACAAGACCCTTCCCCACAAAAGAACAACAACAAAAAAGCCACTCTCAGTACTCATTTAGATATTACAAAAATGAAAAGCCCAACAGATAGGTTATATTTTTAACATCTGATGCAATGAAGAAACAAAATGAAGGAAGAAAAATATTATTTAAGCACCTTTTTGCAGAGATACAGTCCCATGCTCTCTCTCCAATTCAAATTCCAGAAAGACAACTACATAAAACATTCCTTTATATTAACACTAAAACCTCGGTAGGTGGATTTCTTTTTCTATGTAATATGTCATCTACTCTTTGTTTCCTACATTCCAGTATATATTCACGGTCATGTTTTCTTGCTTTGAATTAATTCCTTTTTTTTTTTTTTTAAAGAGAGAGCGAGAGCGAGAGAGACAGAGAAAGAATTTTTTTTTTAATATTTATTTTTTAGTTTTCGGCGGACACAACATCTTTGTTTGTATGTGGTGCTGAGGATCGAACCTGGGCCGCACGCATGCCAGGCGAGCATGCTACCACTTGAGCCACATCCCCAGCTCTGAATTAATTTCTTAACATGTTTGATTGAAAAAGATTTATTAAAAAACAAGAAGGTAAACTATAAGATATTGGCATCTATACACAATGGAGTATTATGCAGCACTAAAAAATGACAAAATCATAGAATTTGCAGGGAAATGGATGGCATTAGAACAGTTTATGCTAAGCGAAGCTAGCCAATCCTTAAAAAACAAATGCCAAATGTCTTCTTTGATATAAAGAGAGCAACTAAGAACAGGACAGGGAGGAAGAGCATGAGGAAAAGATTAACACTAAACACAGATGAGTTGGGGGAGAGAAAGGGAGAGAGAAGGGAAAGCATATGGAAATGGTAGGAGACCCTCAATGTTACACAAAATTACATATAAGAGGTTGTGAGGGGAAAGGGGGGGAACAAGGGAGAGAATTGAACAACAGCAGATGAGGCAGAGAGGGAAGATGAGAGGGGAGGAGAGGGGGGATAGTAGGGGATAGGAAAGGTAGCAGAATACAACAATCACTAATATGCCATTACGTAAAAACGTGAGTATGTAACCAATGTGATACTGCAATTTGCATTTGGGGTAAAAATGGGAGTTCATAACCTAAATGAGTCAAATGTATGAAAGATGATATATCATGAGCTTTGTAATGTTTTGAACAACCAATAAATAAATAAATAAAAATAAAAATAAATTTAAAAATAAAAAATAAAAACCAAGAAGGTAAACTATAAGATATTCTTTATCTTTATCAAACTATATGAAAACTTGATGTATTAATATTACTAAATATAAAATCCTTATTGAAATATTAAATTCTAATGTTTAACATTTTTATAGAGAAATATATAAAACATACAAATTAATGAAAATTATTACATTTTTTACATTTTGATGTAATTTAGTTATACAACTAATAGGGGAACATCAGAAATAATAACACTGATTTTGTAAACTCTTCAAAACTTTTAAGACTGATCTACATTTTAAATTTTTAATATTTACCTTAAAATGAAGTAAAACTGCTGCTACTTCCCTCATTCTGGAGATTTCACCTCTTCTTTGAGCACTGGTAAACTCCTGAATTAGTTGGCATTCTAAATCATGATATTTACCTAAAAATAAAAATAAAGTCATCCGGCTATCCTGAGGCTCTAAAAGTATCAAAATTATGGCAAGCATCTAAATTATTTACAAATATAATGTCTATGGATCTGCCTTCTTTTTGGAAGAATTACAAAAACAACATGACAATTGAAAATATAGGTAGGTCTCTGAACTTTCAATGAACTGGCATAACAAACAGGTAGCCAGGTTATTATAAATGGAACTTGAAAATAAACTGATTTTTTTCCAGAAACCTAGAATGACCTAGTCTAATCTATTGGCAAAAATTAAACTATTAAGGTAAGGAGATGAACAGTTATTGCAATACTCATCGTATCAGTGTTAAAAAGAAAAAAGAGCTATATTCACATATATCTCCAAAACATACTGTTAAATTAAAAACACAAGGCCTAAAAGCTACCAACCATTTAAAAAAAAATGTGTGTGCATGTAAGTGTATGTATGTATGCATGTGTGTATATATAAATTATATATAAAATCTATACATAAATTATATAAAATTATATATAAAATAATTGGGAAGGGGGAAGTCTTATGCTGTTCATATATCCACACAGTACTCTTGAAGAATACCCAGGGATGGGGTAGGAGAATGGTATGTTTCACCTCTCCCCTTTTGCTATTTTCTTCTATACAATAGTTATTGTCTTCACTCAAAAAAAAGTTAATTTAATAGACTCCACTTACTTGCAATTTTTGATTTTACTTCTGAAAATCTGAAAGATAAAAAACAATGATGATTCATTAGTTGTGACAAACATACCACGCTAATATGTTAAAAAAGGGGGAAATGAATGCAGGGGTACATGGGAACCTTCTGTATAATCTTTCAAGTTTCTGAAAATCTAAAACAATTATGAAACAAAGGTTATTATAAAAAATAAAAAGATAAAGCCAGAGGGTAGAGAGAATAATGACAGAAAGCACTCCTGGTAACAAAACTGAATGTAGGAAATTCAGATGGGGTATGTAATTATCATTTAGGAAACTCATACTGAAATCCAAGAGGCACTAACCCAGCCAGTCGCAAAATAAGTTATTGTTCCTATTCACATTCAATGGCATTTTAAAGTCACTGGATTATAATATTGATTGTAATAATAATTACAATAATCTGCTCCCTACTGGGATTTTTAAAATAAAGTTTTAAATTCTTATGTAAAAGAAAACACAATGATAAAATGATATATTAACGATAAATGATATAATAATCAATACACACCAAAGATGACTAATATAAGACTGCAGATACAGCTCAATTGGTAGAGTGCTTGCCTGGCATGCACAAGGCCCTGGGTTCAATCCCCAGCATCACACACACTCACTCTCTCTCTCTCTCTCTCTCTCTCTCTCACACACACACACACACACACACACACACACATAATTATTTTAAAACTAAAAAAAATAAAAAGAGCTTTATGAAGAATCCAGCAATGTGTCTAGGAGAACAACCATTCCATCTTTACAAATTCAAAAACTAAAATACCATTCCCTAGAATCTCCAAATCTCTTAATATCAAGAGAGAATATCTAGCACAGAAAACTGACTTTGAGACTCTATGCAATTATTTGAAGAAAAAAAAGAATGATTGGCAAGAGATGCCAAACACAGACGGAAAAAGAAAGAAAAGTTTAGATAGTTATTAAAAAAAAAAAAAGATAAAACCAAGTCATGGTAGGTGACAAAACACATATAAGGCTGTATTGATGTGTGTGGAAAAAACTAAGTATGATTAAGCCTCTAAGGCTTCTTAGAGAGGTTAAAAGAAAACTGTAAGAGAAAGTTGGCATATAGCTCAGTAATGGAGGGCTTGCTTAGCATGTGTGAGGCCCTGGATTGGATCCCTAGCACTGAAATAAAACAAAACAAACTATAAGAGGAGTATAAACTTGAGAGTTGTAGACAATGACAATGCAAATGTGTTCTGGAAGGAAAAAATACAATAAAGGGAGAGGAATGAGGGCTATAGCTAACTATTATATTGTACCTATTTTGAGCTAAACATGTTACCCATTTAAGTAAATGGTCCAACTCTGAAATGGGATAAAGTTATAGAAGTTTTGGTAGATGATTTAAAAAATTATTACTGCTTATCTTTTATGATGATACAAAGTTGAGAATAAAATGAATGTGTGAGTGGGATTCACTATGGCTGGAACATAATGGTCATATTTTAAGCACAGCAATATACCTATATTCTATCTGTACCTGAAAACCTTCAAGTATCAACAAAAGAATAACAGATATAGTATCTGTTAAACAAAATTGTATTTCTTTCAGTCACATGGAGGAACTATTATTGCCACATTTTATTAAAAAGTTTGATATTCCATGGACTAATGAAAATCATGAAAAAAAAAAATTCCTTCTCAGAAGGCATTTTATTTTAGGATGAAATTTAAGTTAGTGATGACCCTGGGATTTGTATTTAAAATAAGAATTCATACCCCATTTGAATCAAATGTATGATACATGATATGTCAAGATTAATGTAATGTTTTGAGCAACGAATAAATTTCTGATGTTTAAAATAAATAAATAAATAAAACAAGGTTCAGAACCCAAAGTCTCTTGGAAAATTTTTATGGGTAAAGAGTTTAAATACCCTAAAATTATATATGATAATCTGTGTATATCTTAATTTTTTGAAGAAACTCTATTATATCTTTTACTAGCATTTCAAAGGTGCCCAAGACCCCCAAAAAACTTAAGATCTTTCATCTAGAATTAGAAAAAAGCAACTGAGTAGCCTTATGGTTGAACTCTTGTCTCTTATCACCCTGGTTCTCAAAATCCAAGATAGGAAAACTCAAAATTTTACTTCGGTCAACTTCAAAAATCTCCATCAATATTTTTTAAAAGACAAGAGATTGAAAGTATACAATTAAATTTAGATATTAAAGTACACTATTTTTTCAATGAACTATTCTATACCGTATCTTGTATGAAAGAAACATGCAAAATATTCTTGTTGACTTAGTGGGCAAAGAAAATCATCCAGGGACAAAACTTCCAATTTTTTTCTATGAATTATACATTTCCAAATTAGTTCTTGAGAAATAAACTTGCCTATCAAAAGGTAACTCCTGGGCGATTAGGTGCAACTTCTGAATGATGTCTGCTGCCTCCTTTATCTATTAAAAATAAATAGAAGCAATAATTTTAAAACCCAAGCAATACTGGTATATTGTGTGATTGTACAAACATGTAACAACGAATCTCACCATTAGTTACAACTAAAATATACCAATAAAAATATGGAAAAAATAAGTAAATAATTCATGATATAAACACATCAATATATTTGGAAATAGTATTATCTTCCTATATATGTTCAAATCCCCTCCCTCAAATAATTTTCTTTAAAAACACACAACAAATAAAATTTTGTGACCAACAAGAATACATTTGGGGTATCACCACAATGAGCCAAAACCCAAAGATTTGTCTTTCTGGTACTAAAATTTTTATATATATTGTATGTACTTTTTTCCTTGATGCCATAACACCTTCCTAATGAAATCTGTTGTCCAAGTTTACTATAAAGAAGTTAAAATCATTGCTTGCTGAAAGCAAAGTGTAAATATCCTCTAAGTTTATAAACCCAAAAAGGATAAAGATTTAAAAAATGACTCAGAACATATTGCTTCATATACATACTTTACTCTAAATGAATAAAACAGTAACAAAAATTCCTGTCATTTAGTAAGCATATAAATTTATAACACTTGTTCTAAAAGCAAAGATAAAAGTTTAACATAAAGTTACCTGAATAAAACATAGAAACATGTATAGTTTGTCAAGTTGTAAAATGAAGGCACTTAGGCAAGGGCCTCAAATGCAGATTCTGTGTTTATTTATACAACATTTTAAAGGGGAGTTATATCATGTTCACTTTTTCTTTAAATTTCAAAATACTACTGATTTTTAACCTGGCATAACTTTAATAACTGCTTTGTGATAATTCACTTTCCCATACATTAAAAGAGAGAGACAAAAAAACATGAAGGAAGAGCTAAAAACATTAGTATAAATTTTTCTGAGTATTTATGTGAAGACTAGCAAACAACTGTGGATAACAACAGGGCTTGTTTCTACTTGTTACTCCAAATGATAGTGAATATAGCATTTCTGCTTCAATATCTCTCCTCTACTATTCAGCAGGTCACTGTTATTTTCAGCCACAACTCACTCACTCTACCCTGCTGAACACAGGTACAGGTATTACTACAGTATCACGCCTCATCATGCCATTTAGTTGCAGTAGCAGTCTATTATTTTCTCCTTTCCAGTATCCCTTCAGAAACAAAATAGCTGGTAAAGAGCAAGTTCAGTTTCCATCAGGACTTAGTATTTGTTCTTTTAAGAGACATAAGCATGCTGTTTGCAAACTTCGCTTAATGTAGTATGTAATAGAAAGAGTGTTTGGTTTTACTGAATTCTCAAAGCTAATTATTTTATTAAAATTAGAGCACAAGTAATCCTTAAAGTTGTAATGTATTATAGTTTAAATATGCAAAAGGCGTCAAAACCACTATCTAATAATATACTTAACGTCTGTTATTGATTACAGAGTGAACTGAGAGACTACTCAGTTTTAAAGATAATCAGAGTCATCAAGCATTGTCTACTGAACAACAATAAGCTATAATTCTAAGATAAATGAGCGACATGCATATAAGGACAAGGGTAAATATAAAAAAGTGCTTTTTAACTTTTACATTTTATTGTTGTTTGGGGTTTTTTTCTTTTTAAAGAAAATAATAAGAGAAGATTGTGAAAAACAAGGATAAAAAAACAAAAATAACTAGGGAGCAAGAAAAAAGAACCTGTGTTGGCATCTTATCCCATTTTATTTCCTCTCATAATTACATCTCTCTAGATTCATGGCTGATTTTCCTTTTCTTTGAGAAAGGAGCTGCCACAGAATCCATAAATTGAGATAACTAGAAGCTTATCTTATAATAGGCAATCAAATAAGACATATGAGTACTTAAGTGTACTTAACTGCAGTAGTATCAGGCCTAAAAGGATTCTTTTTTTTTAAAATTGATTTTATTTTTTAAATACATGACAGTGGAATGCATTATAATTCTTATTACACATATAGGGCACATTTTTTCATCTCTGTTTGTATATAAAGTATGTTCACACCAATTCATGTCTTCATACATGTACTTTGGATAATGATGTCCATCACAGTACACCATCATTGCTAACCCCCTGGCCCCTCTCTTCCCCTCCCACCCTTCTGCCCTATCGAGAGTTCATCTATTCCTCCCATGTTCTCCCTCCCTAACCCACAATGAGTCAGTCACCTTATATCAGAGAAAAGGTTTGGAATTTGCTTTTTGGGGATTGGTAAATTCACTTAGCATTATCTTCTCCAACTCCATCCACTTACCTGCAAACGCCATGATTTTATTCTCTTTTATTGCTGGTAATTTGAGTTATCTCTCCTCCTCTTCATTAGCGTGGCTAAGAGTCTATCAATTTTATTTATTTTTTTCAAACAACCAACTTTTTGTTTTGTCTACTTTTTCAATTTTTTTTGTTTCGATTTCATCTCATAATTATTTCCTGTCTTCTACTACTTTTGCTGTTGACTTGTTCTTTTTCTAGGGCTTTGAGATATAATGTGAGATCATTTATTTGTTGACTTTCTCTCCTTTTAAAGAATGAACTCCATGCAATAAACTTTTCTCTTAGTACTGCTTTCATAGTGTCCCAGAGATTTTAATATGTTGTGTCTATGTTCTCTAAGAATTTTTTAATCTCCTCCTTGATGTCTTCTGCAACCCACTGTTCATTCGGTAGCATATTGTTTAGTCTCCAGGTGTTGGAGTAATTTTTGTTTTTAATTTTGTCATTGATTTCTAATTTCATTCTATCGTGATCTGATAAAATGCATGGTAGTATCTCTACTTTTTTGTATATGCTAAGAGTTTCTTTGTAGCATATTATATGGTCTATTTTAGAGAAGGATTCATGTGCTGCTAAGAAACTATCTGCATGATGCAGGTTCAAATATTCTCTATATGTCAGTTAAGTCTAAGTTATTGATTGTATTATTGAGTTCCATATTCAATGTTTGTTTGGAAGATGTATCCAGTGGTGACAGAGGTGTGTTAAAGTTAACCAAGATTATTGTGTTGTGATCAATTTTACTCTTGAACTTGAGAAGAATTTGTCTGATGAGCATAGCTGCACCATTGTTTGGGGAATATATATTTATGATTGTTATGTCCTGCTGGTGGTGTATGGTTCCCTTGAGTAGTATGTAATGTCCATCTTTATCCCTTTTGATTACCTTCGGCTTGATGTCTACTCTGTTTGATACTAGGATGGAAACCCCTGCTTGCTTCTACAGTTCATGTGAGTGGTATAACTTTTCCCAACCTTTCACCTTCAGTCTCTGTTTTTGTTATCAGTTGAGTCTCCTGGAGGCAACATATTGTTGGGTCTTTTTTTTTTTAATCCAATCTCCTAGCCTATGTCTTTTGATTGGTGAGTTTAAGTCCTTAACATTTTGGGTTATTATTGAGACATGGTTTGTATTCCCAGCCATACTCTATTTTTATTATTTAACTTGATATTCTTCTTTGATTAGTTTTTCCTTTAGGGTACTGCCTTCCTCTGCTGATTTTCATTGTTGTTTTTTGTTTTCTCCTTATGGAATATTTTTCCAAGGATGTCTGTAGTGCCAGTTTTCTAGTTATAAATTCTTTTAACTTTTGCTTATTATGGAAAGTTTTTATTTCATCTTCAAATCTAAAGCTTAATTTTGCTGGATACAAGATTCTTGGTTGGTACGCATTTTCTTTCAGAGCTTGATACATGTTATTCCAGGATCTTCTAGCTTTTAGGGACTATATTGAAAAGTCTGCTGTTATCCTAATTGGTTTTCCCCTATATGCAATCTGATTCCTTTCTATCATGGCTTTTCCTAAAAGGATGCTTATTAGGCAAGCAATAACCCAGAACTTATAGAAGAGATGAGAGAAAAAGAAGTCAACTGAAAATGGAGGAATAAAGTATAAGAAAATAAGAAACAAAGAAGTTAAAAGAAAAAGGGGGAGTGTCAGTGCAGGACTCCTGGCTACTGATCCAAGCAGGTCCTCCAAGTGCCCGAGTAGGACCATCAGCATTCGCACCCATGCAGGACACCTGGCTGCAGCCCACCTACAGGATCCAGCTGCCATTCCCATGTGGACCCCCCATCTACCAAAGTGGGGCTTCCCCAGTGGCCTTCATCTTGGGGCACTGCAACCACTGCCACAGTCCCCTACATGAAGTAGCCTTTACCTGGGGACACTGCACTGGGTCTGGTGACAGCCACAAGACTGCATGCCACAAAGCTGTATCTCTGAACACGCGTCTCAATGCCACCACCTGGCCCCACCCCACCTGACCCAACACCCCATTGCTAAAAGCAGCCGCCTACATCTTGGGACACCATTCTTGCCATCTTTAATTGGGGCAACCCCCAGCTTGGAACACGGGCTGGAGCTTAGAAACAATATCAAGGTACCCCAAAATTGTACCGCTAACCCGGCACAGTTCCTGCAGCTAGTGGCCATTTGGTAGCTCGCAAAACTGGGTGGCAAAACCAGGTCCTGAACTGCCCAATATAAAACAGCTCTCCAAAGGAGATCCTGGGTCCAATAAGTGGTATACCCTACCTCCAGGAGCTACGCTCCTGACACCAACACTCCCACCCTAGTAACCTTCACCATCCTGAGGGTAGAGATACCAGCAAACACAGACAACCCTATTAGATGAGAAGAGAAGTTGGAAAGAGACTGATCTCCAACAAAAACAATCTTTATATCTATCTTCGAAACTTTTTTCCTCTCTTTTCACATCCCCAACATTTGTGAAACCAAATACTTTTCATGAATTAGGCTACTGAGGACTGGGATATCTGAAAAGTACATTACAGTGATATTGTATATTCTTTTACCTCCTATTTTTACATTTTTATTTTTCTTAATATTTAAGTTTCTTTGTTTTTTGCACTCTACTGTCTTCCCACTTACTTGTCTCCCCCAAAACATCACATTCTGTCTCTTCTCCTGCTACTAAACAACCTCTTTAGATTCCTCTTGCACTTTCTAAGATTTAATAACTATATCCTCACCTCCTACTCCCAGCATCTCATCCTACACCTCACCTCCAGTTCTTTGTTCAACATCAGAAACGGTAGGCCCTTTTACAAACCTACTATTTATAATATAGATGATAATTCAACTTACTATTTCTGTATATTGTGACAAAATCATAAACATATTAATAGCAGCTACTTGATTTAAGGCTGTATATTGTTTATATTGGGATCTGTTTACATCATTCTCCCCATTAAAGGAGAGTTCCTAGAAACCTGCAGGGACACTGTAAGCCTATAAGATAAAAACTGTAATGCTTTGGATCCCCAGTCCTAGAAGAGAATACACATGAACAACATGAAAAAACAAGGGAAGAAAGTGCCCCCACCAAACTAAGATATTATATTATTAGAATCCATGGCCAGCAAAACAGAAGAAATGACAGAGAAATGCAGTTCAGGATGCACATAATTAAAATGTTCTGTGAATTAAAGGATGATACAAGAGAGCAAATACAGGCAGTAAAAGATCATTTTGATAAAGAGCTACAGAAGCAAACACAGGAAGCAAAAATTACTTCAGTAAGGAGACAAGAGATTCTGGAAAAAAAACAACAAACAGAAATCCTTGAAATGAAAGGAACAATAAACCAAATTTAAAACTCAACAGAAAGCATCACCAACAGATTAGATCACTTGGAAGACAGGATCTCAGACAATGAAGACAAAACATACAATCTTGAAAAGAATGTTGAACACACAGCGGAGATGGTAAGAAACCATGAGTAGAACATTAAAGAATTATGAGATAACATAAAAAGACCAAATTTCAGAATTATTGGGCTAGAGGAAGGCATAGAATTCCAAACCAAATGAATGAACAATCTATTCAATGAAATAATATCAGAAAATTTTCCAAATACAAAGAATGAATTGGAAAAATCAAATAAGAGGCTTACAGGAAACCAAATATCAAAATCACAACAGATCCACACCAAGGCACATTATAATGAACATGCCTAGCATACAGAAAAGGACAGAATTTTAAAAGCCACAAGAGAAAATAATCAGATTACATATAGGTAGAAACCAAATAGGTAGAAACCAAATAAGATTTTTCAACTCAGACCTTGAAAGTAGAAGATCCTGGAACAACATATACTAAGCTTTGAAGAAAAATGGATGCGAACCAAAAATCTTACATCCAGCAAAATTGATCTTTAGATTTAATGACAAAATAAAAACCTTCCATGATGAACAAAAGTTAAAAGAATTTACAACTAGAAAGCCTTCACTATAGGCATCCTTAGCAAAATATTCTGAGGAGGAAATGAAAACAACAATGAAAATCAGCAAGGGGAGGTATTACACTAAAGGAAATAAATCAAAGGAGAAACCAAGTGAAGTTAAATACCAAAAATAAACAAATATGTGCGGGGGTTGTGCTCAGTGGCAGAGCTCTTGCCTAGCATGTGTGAGGCACTGGGTTCGATTGTCGGCACCACATATAAACCTAAATGTCAAACTCACCAATTAAAAGACATAGATTGGATTTTTAAAAAAGACTCAACAATATGCTACCTCCAAGACACTCATCTCATAGAAAAAGACATCCACAGGCTGAAGGTGAAAGACTGGGAAAAAACACACCACTCACATGGACTGCAGAAACAAACAATTATTCCATTCTCAGTTAATCAAAAGGAATAAAGATGGACTTTTCATACTGCTTAAGGGAACCATACATCAACAAGGCATAACAATTATAAATATATGTACCCCAAACAAGGGAGCATCTACATTCATCAAAGAAACTCTTCTTATGTTCAAGAGTCAAATAGACCTCAACACAATAGTTCTGGGTGACTTTAACACACCTCTTCACCCCTGGATAGATCTTCCAAACTAAACAAAGAAACTACAGAACTCAATAATACAATCAATGACTTAGACTTAACAGACACATATACAATATTCATCCATCAAAATACACTTTTTTTCTCAGCAGCACTTGGATACTTCTCTAAAATAGACCATATGTTATGGCACAAAGCAACTCTTAGCAAATACAAAAAAACAAAGCTACTACCCTGAATTCTATCAGATCATAATTAAATAAAATCTGAAGTCAATTACAAAATAAAAAATAGAAGCAACTCCAACACCTGGAGACTAAATAATATGTTATTGAGTAAACAATGGGTTGCAAAAGACATCAAAGAGGAGATTAAAAATTTCTTAGAGGTAATTGAGAACACTTATACAACATATCGAAAACTCTGGAACACTATGAAGGCTGTTCATTACATGGAGTTTACTCCTTAAAAGAAAAAGTCAACAAATAAACAACTTAACATTGCATCTCAAAACCCTAGAAAAAGAAGAATAAATCAACAGCAAAAGCAGAACACAGGAAATAATTAAAATCAGGGCTGAAATCAATAAAACTGAAACAAAAGATTCAATGGAAAAAATTAACAAAAAGTTGGTTCTTTGAAAAAATAAATAAAAGTAACAAACCTTTAGACATGATAACAAATAGAAGGAGAGAGAAAACTCAAATTACTAACATCCATGATGGAAAAGGAAACACCATGACAGACACTAAAGAAATAGAAAAGATAATTAGAAATTATTTTGAAAATTTATACTCCAATAAAATAGAAAATATCAAAGGTATTGACAAATTTCTAGAGTCTCATGATTTGCCCAAACTGAATCAGGATGATATACTACAAGTTAAATAGATCAATTTCAAGCAATAAAATAGAAGTTGCCATCAGAAGCCTACCAACCAACAAAAGCCCAGGACCAGATGGATACACAGCTGAGTTTTTTACAAGACCTTCAAAAAAGAACTAATACCAATACTCCTCAAATTATTCCATGAAATAGAAAAAGGAACACTTACAAACTCATTCTACGAGGCCAATATCACCCTGATAACAAAACTAGGCAAAGGCATATCAAAGAAAGAAAACTTCATACCAATATCTCTAATGAACATAGATAAAAAAATTCTCAATAAAATCCTGGTAAATAGAATACAAAAACATATCAAATAGATAGTGCACCATAATCAAGTGAGGTTCATCGCAGGGATGCAAGGTTGATTCAATATACAGAAATCAATAAATGTAATTCATGACATCATTAGACTTAAAAGTAAGAATCATGATCATCTCAATAAACGCAGAAAAAAAAACACTTGACAAAACACAGCATCCCTTCGTGTTCAAAATACTAGAAAAACTAGGGATAATAGGAACATATCTCAACATCATAAAGGCTATCTATGCTAATAAGCCTCAGGCCAACATCTTTCCAAAAGGAGAAAAATTCAAAGCATTCCCTCTAAAAACTGGAATAAGACAGGGTTGCCCTCTTTCACCACTTCTATTTAACATAGTTCTTGAAACTCTTTTGTCAGAGCAATTACACTGGTGAAAGACATTAAAGGGATATGGATAGGAAAAGAAGAACTCAAATTAGCACTATTTGCAAATGTTTATTCTATGCCTAGAAGATCCAAAATATTCCACCAGAACACTTTTAGAATTAATAAATGAATGCAGCAAAGTAGGATATAAAATCAACACCCATAAATCAAAGGCATTTCTGTATATCAGTGACAAGTTCTTTGAAAGAGAAATTAGGAAAACTACTCCATTTACAATAGCCTCAAAAAAAAGAAATGTGAATCAACAAGAAAGGAGAAAGACCTCTTCAACAAAAACTACAGAATGCTAAAGAAAGAAATTAAAGAAGACTTTAGAAGATGAAAATATCTACCTTGTTCTTGGATAGGCAGTATTAATATTGTCAAAATGATCATACTACTTAAAGCACTATACAGATTGAATGCAATTCCAAAAGCCCATCGACATTCCTCACAGAAATAGAAAAAGCAATCATGAAATTCATCTGGAAAAGTAAGAGATCCAAAATAGCTAAAGCAATCCTTAGCAAGAAGCATGAAGCAGGTGACATCACTATACCAGACATTAAACTGTACTACAGAGCAACTGTAACAAAAATGGCACGCTATTAGCACCAAAATCAACTTGTAGACCAATGGTACAGAATAGAGGACACAGAGACAAACCTACACTTATCTTGGGCTAAGGCTGTACCTCATTGGTAGAGTGCCTGCCTTGCATTTGTGAGGCACTGGGTTAGATCCTCAGCACCACATAAAAATAAAGATATTGTGTCCAACTACAACTAAAAAAAGCTTTAAAAAAATACACTTATCTCAGACAAGACACCAAAAACATATTGGATAGCCTATTCAAAATATGGTGCTGAGAAAACTGGAAATCCATATGCAACAAAATGAAATTAAGCCCCGATCTCTCATCATGCACAAAACTCAATTCAAAGTCAATCAAGGACCTAGGAATTAAACCAGAGACCACGCGCCTAAGATAAGAAAAAGTAGGCCCAAATCTTCAGCATGTCGAATTAGGCCCCGACTTCCTTAATAAGATTCCTATAGTGCAAGAAATAAAATCAAGAATCAATAAATAGGATAGAGTAAAACTAAAAAGCTTCTTCTCAGCAAAAGAAACAATCAGTGAGGTAAATAGACAGCCTACAGAATGGGAGAAAAATTTTATTACATGAACATCAGATACAGCACTAATCTCTAGAATATATAAAGAACAAAAAAATCCCAACACCCAAAAAACAAATAATCCAATCAATAAAATAGATAACCCAATCAATAAATGGGCCAAGGACCTGAACAGACACTTCTCAGAAGATGACATACAATCAATCAACAAATATATGAAAAATGTTCAACATCTCTTGTAATTAGAGAAACACAAATCAAAACTACTCTGATTTCATTTCACTCCAAACAACAAAGAGTGTAGGCGATGATATGGGTAGAAAGGCACACTCATACGCTGCTGGTGGGACTGCAAATTATCCAACAAATATGGATAGCAGTATAGAGATTCCTTAGAAAACTTGGAATGGAACCACCATTTGACCCAGCTATCCTACTCCAAAGGACTTAAAAGGACTTAAAAACAGCAAACTAAAGTGTAACAGCCACATCAACGTTTATAGCAGCACAATTCACAATAGCTAAATTGTGGAACCAACCTAGATACCCTTCAATAGATGAATGGATAAAGAAACTGTGGTATATAAACACAATGGAATATTACTCAGCATTAAAAAATAAAATCACGGCATTTAAAGGTAAATAGATGAAGTTGGAAAATATTATGCTAAGTGAAGCAAGCCAATTCCCACCCCCTCCAAAAAAAAATGCCAAATGTTTTCTCTGATATGAGGATGCTGATCCATAATAGGGATGGGCAGGGGTAGCATAGGAAAAATAAAGGAACTTTAGATAGGGTAAAGGGGAGGGAGTGAAAGGGAGTGGACAGGGAGGTAAGAAAGATGGTGGAATGCAATAGACATCATTACCCCAAGTATATGTATGAAGACACGAATGGTGTAACTCTACAACCAGAGACAAGAAAAATTGTGCTCTATATGTGAACTATGAATTGAAATAAATAAAAGATGAGAAAAAAACTTAAAAATTCTTGAGTCTGTTTGCCCCTCCAATATTGCAGATGTCTATGTAACTAAGTGAATGAACTAGCAAGTATAATTAAGACATTTTTCTTTCAATTAGGATGTGAAAAATTGAGAGACAGCAGTAACATCAAGAATTACCTAATTACCTGAGGGTAATTTAAAAATTTAAAGTAAAAAAGTTTAAAGTATAAACATAGAAATAATATAAATCATGTTAAAAATAAATAAAATCAATCTAAAAACATGTGCTTTTCTCTAGATTTTAAATGACCACCTTCAGCTACATTCAAATAAATACACTAACTCACAGTAGGTATGATTATCTGAATTTTGTATATAACAGGGCATAACTACACTACACCATCCAGATTTAATGCAAAGTAATCTAAAGTACCCAGGGTTTAATTATATCCAATTTTTAATATGTAAACAGAATTGTTTTTTGGTGGGGGTATCAGGGATTGAACTCAGGGGCACCCAACCACTGAGCCACATCCCCAGCCCTATTCTGTATTTTATTTAGAGACAGGGTCTCACTGAATTGCTTAGCACCTCGCTGTTGCTGATGCTGGCTCTGAACTCACAATCTTCCTGTTTCAGCCTCCAGAGTTGCTGGGATTACAAGAATGAGCCACCATGCCTGGCTTGTAAACAGAATTTGGATAATATATTCTACAAGCAAGCACTTTCATAATATATGATAAATGTATATTTATAACTGGAAAACAAAAAGTAAAATATTCCATAAACTATCCAAAACTCACACCGGTGTTCCATTTCTACATATGTTCTTATAAATAAAACCATATATAAATACAAAAGATTCTGCAAGTATTTTTCAAATTCTTAAGTATCACATTTTTCTGGACATTAATTTTAGTAGTGTTAAATTCTACCAAAAATACAATTCTTAAAAGTCATTCTTTAAAATAATCTTTGAGAAATTTTTTCTACCTTCATATAACCATTTTTCAAAAATCTCTAAAAATTATAAGTTCTATAACCATACAGAATCTAACTTATACACACAAAAAATGTGTTGCTTAATTCAAAGTGATAATACTTAGCTTCAATAATACTTAGCTTTTAATATTCTGTTATCTGATACTTCACAGAGTAAATGTAGAACAAGTCAGAAAGATTGTATTTAATATGAATGAGCATATATGATCTATAAAAATGTCCATTTTTCATGCATTTCAAATTTTTCCCCTCAAGAAAAGAAAGCAAGCTAAATTACCTTCTTTTAAAATTATACAATAGCCAATACCAGATACTCTAAGACTAGGATTAAATGATTATTGCTATAAAAGGGAATAATATACACAATGCAGATTTTTTCAATTCTCCTTGATCCAAACTGCTTTAATTCTTTATAAGAGATCTTTATTCCAGCAATAAAAATTAGAAGTTCTGAATTCTTTTACAAAAGATATTTCAGTTTATCAACAATTTAGGTCAGATCACTAGCTCATAATTACAGCATTGTAACTAATGTGGTGATGTGCTTTTATCCTCTGATAGTGCTTACCTTTTCAGAATTTGTAAAAACATCAGATTTCAATTCTCCATCTAGAAACTCATTAAAATATTTCATCAATTTCTGAGCTTCCACTGCTCGTTGTCTAGGCGTGTTTACCCCCTCCAACTGGTCTCCAAGGTGACACACTTTGGTTGCTACATAGCTAATGTGCTCATCTAGTTCTTGGAAATGTTGGAAGGCAACCTAGGAAAAAATGTGCATAAGCATAAAATACAATCAGAGAACTCACTTTATAAGTTAAGACATATCAAAAGTAAACTACCAGCTAATGGCATAATGGTAAGAGTATTTGCCTGGATAGTGCAAAGTCCTGGGTTTGATCCTCACCACAGTAAATAAATAAATTTTTATTTATAAAAATAAAACCAAGGAAAATTAAATTAACAATAAATAATATAAATCATGTATTGATTATATAAATATAATTTACAATTTATGAACTTATTTATAAAAATAAAGCCAACAAAAACTAAATTATCGATCTCACCACTACTCTTTAACTTATGTAACTAAAGATAACATAAAAATTATGAAGTCTACAAAACCAATTCATACTCATTATCATGACATGATTTGAAAACCTTGTTTTTTTTAACCATGTTGCAAACTTTTACCCTTTTACTATTATAATAACCATATTTATTATAAATATACTAGTTAATTAACAAAAGCAAATCCACTTATTCATCCTGTTTTAACAGAGCACCTGATATCATATAAAGCTATCAAGTAATGATTTTGAGAAAAAAGAACCGAGTACAAAAGGGAACAGATGTTTGAAAAAACCCTCTTGAAAAGATTAAAAAATATGTCAGAGGTAAAAGATATTGGTTAAAAATAAAATATTTAGGGGCTGGGTTTTGAGGATTAAATAAATAAATACATGTAGTATACTTAGAATAGTATCTAATGCAGAGAAAGTCCTCAGTAAATGTTTAAAGCTTTTTTCCCTTGAATGTTAGCCTACAAATGAATAGTTCAGCTGGTAGATCACTTGCCTCGCATGAATAAGGCCCTGGGTTCAATCTCCAGCACCACCAAAAATAAATAAATAAATAAATATTTAACACCTAACTTTAAATATTTAAAAAAGTGATACTAATATCTATAGTAAAATTGTCCTTTTCAGTTCTGAAAACATGAAAGACTATAGCAATTACTTTAAGGCAAAGGTAAATTACTTCCCAGGATATTGAGTCCCTTCTCCCCAGGGTACACTGATTGTCCTGTGGCAGATGAAAACTATGTGCAATGAATGTCTTTAAACTGCCAAAAGTAGAATTGTTGATAACTCAATGTGGTACTTTTATTTGTAGGCTAACATTCAAGGGAAAAAAGCTTTAAACATTTACTGAGGACTTTCTCTGTATTAGATACTATTCTAAGTATACTACATGTATTTATTTATTTAATCCTCAAAACACAGTTTACAAATGGAAAATGGAGGGACACAGAAACTAAAATGCTTTCTTGAGATTACACAGCTAAGTATCAAGGCTGCAACTGAGACTGGTTACAAAATTGTGTGCTTTATTAAAACTATTTCAATTACCAAAGGAAAACTACATTAAGAATATTTGGAAATTGCCACCAAAACTACTTAAAAACACATTTCCTATCTTATTTAAGTTACTGACTTTATTAATTATTTTCTCACAGCCATATATACATAAGTGATAGAATCTAAATAAATGAAATTTTACCAGAAATCAGTTTGCTAATCCCAACGCCCAAACGACCCCTGGGAGGCAGCAAAGTTCAACAATGTTCCTCAAAATGCACTTGGAAAAGAAAATCGAATTCCAAATTAGGCCCAGCTTTTAAAGGGATTCAGAGATTTCATATTATTAATTCAAAGGCCTAAGAGTGATTAAGACGCTTGACTGGGCGCAGTGATGCCTCAGCAGCTCAGGAGGCTGAGGCAGGAGGATTACAAGTTCAAAGCTAGCCTCAGCAACTTAGTGAAGCTCGGAGCAACTTAGGGAGACCCTATCTCCAAATAAAAAATTAAAAGGGCTGGGTATGTGGAACAGTGGTTAAGTGCCCCTGGGTTTAATTCCTGGTACTCCCCCAAAAAGATGCAACTTGGCTTCCTCAACCCTAAGGCCAGTCTAGTGCTTTGGTTTTATTCCAAAATGGATAGAGGAAAAGTTTTCCACCCACCCCCTTCTCCCATAATTACTCCAATGAATTCTCACTGAGGAATACACTTCATTATTTTTGTGATACTTCCTAGACCGGGTTTCTACAGGGAAAAACCTGATCCAGGCCTGATATTTGTTTGATGGTATTACTTTGGTTTGCAATTAAAGAGAACAGAAATGACTACCTAAATATCCATTCTAAGAGTCTCCAAAAGTACAGGTCTACTAAGAAGTAATTCTTGATTACATTATCAAAGGTAGAGCAAGGGAGTACACTAAACTGTATACCACTCCATCTTGAAAAGGGAGTACCGTGATCCCAAACCAACATTCAGTAGCAAGCCAATGTCAAGAGTATATGATAACAATTCATGAATATTTTACCCAGTGGGACCACACAGGTAGAGAGAAACATCAACGGTTGTTATAATTCAACTTGACTTGTTTAAGAGCTTAGAGCTGAAAGGAAATAAAGATTTTTGTGCTAAATAAATGATTCATTGTGTAGCTAAATGTTTACCTGATTGCTTTTCTGGAGTTCTTGTACCTTCTTGGCAAACTCCTTTGCTTCCTTCTGACACTGCTGCTCTAATTTCTCTACTTTCCTTTGAATCCTTTCATCCATTATCTGGAGTTCTTGAATATGATTTACAAATTCTTCTAATAATCTAATAGAGAAAATTAGAACATGAATCAATCTACTATTATCAATCAAGAGGAAATGACTGATTCGTTTATAATTTTAAGGAAAATTTTAGAGTTTTTTGACAGGAATGATCATGTTAATTTTCTCTTAACATATCTTGGTAGGAATTTCTTCAATCTATAGATGGAGTCTTCCTGCAATGTCATAACTTCTTCTTTGCTTTATCTAGGTCACATAACTTTCCAAAAAACAAGACATTTGAAAATATGGCCAGTTTTTATTAACTTTTCAATGAGGTGAATGAAAACCTTACTCAGATCCCTGTTAAGCTTTCAGAACAGAAACAAATTTTATAGCTTATTTACAACATCCAAGAAGGTAATTGCACAATACTATTATTCATTCCAGAGTTCAGTTACTTTGTTTCTCCAATTTACTTAAAAGAACATGTTGATCATGTTTTTATTTGTAAATAAAAATAAAACAATCCTTTCTAATTTATTACTAATTAAAGAAAATATTAAATTTGTATTCTCAATAAAATTCCTTCCCTTATGAGAGTTAAAGTACTTCCCTAAAATAAAAGGAACATAAAAATTTGAAAAACACAATTTCAATTTCTGATGTATCTTTTGGAGGCCAATTTTTTTGTTGTTGTTGTGGTGGTGGTGGTACTACAGATTGAATCTAGAGACACTCTACCAATGAGTTATATCCCTCTGTTCTTTCTAATCTTTATTTTGAAACAGGATCTCACTAAGTTGCCCAGGCTGGCCTGAAACTTGCATTCCTCTTGACTCAGCCTCGCAAGGAGCTAGGATTACAGACATGCACTACCAGCATAACAAATTCTTTGTCAAAATGTATTATTTTTAGCAAAGAATGGTAGGGGCATCTTTTAACTAATATCTTTTTATATAAGTGCTGAATTCCAAGAGTCATCTCTATCTAAATACAAATTTGTAGTAATTGGGGCTATGCAAAAAAGAAAAACACTTTTTTTATTTCACCTCTTAGGATCAAAAGCTTCAGGTCCACCTCTAGAACCTCCGCCTGGGGTTCTCCATACAAGACGTTCAATATACTCATCTGCCACGAAAGGCTCCTGGTTTATAAAATAAATATGTTTTAATAAAGTTTCATAGAAAATGACAATATTATTTACACATACTAAAAAAGACTCCACTATGTTAGAACTTAAAATTATAAAAATGCACTAAGTTCTTTTAATTAAAAAAAATCTTCAACAATTAGAATAAATTACTTACTGAAAATTAAAATATTAAAATATTAGAGCAATATTAACAATCAATTGGAACAACCCAACAGAAGATAAGCAAAGGACATAAACAGGCAATTTTATAGACCAAAAAATGAAATATGCAACTTTACTAATAATCAATAAGGTCAAACATCACTTTTTTTAAACCTCACTTTTAACATTATACAATGCAGGAAAAGATGAACTGAAATCAGTACTCTCATTATTATTAGAAATGTCAACAGGTATAATCTTTTTGGAGGACTATTAGTATTTGGTAATATTATCAGTGCTAAGAATGACAAGCAAGTTTGCTTTTAAAATTCTAAGGGAAAAGCATATATGAAAAAAAGTCTTTGGTAAGTTGTTCATTGTACATTATTATATGTAATACTAAAAAACTGTTTACATAAATATTCAACAAAGCCATTATTGGCAAACCTCTTGGAAGAAAAACTATGCTAATAAAATCATGTAAAATAACATTTAATGAAATAAGAAAAAAATCCTAACACAATATCTGATGAAAAAAGCAGAATACTCAATATTTTAATAAACATGTATTATTTTTAGCAAAAAATATTAGAGCAGAAGGCACAGTCAAAAAGTAAACACTCTAATTTTTATTATTAGCAGACAACAATTTTTAGACTATTCCACATTAACTTATACACTTTCACACTACCTTTTTCATGAAAATATCATATATTGCTTCCCCTTTAGCATATAACTTAAACTTGTAGCAGTAGATAGTATCTGTAAAATTTTTCATTTTTAAAATATTTTTTGGTTGTACATGGACACAATAGCTTTATTTTTATTTATTTCTTTTTATATGGTGCTGAGGATCAAACCTAGTGCCTCACACATGCTATGCAAGTGCTCTACTACTGAGTCACAACTCTAACCCCTAAATATTTCATTTTTAAATTGTACTTTAAATTTCATTGTTTTAAATAAAATGTTTTAAATAAAAACATTTTCACTGATAAGCATTTATTAAACAAAAAAATTTCCTATGCCGAGCATTCTGTCAGGCTTTAGAATAAAAAGATATATAAAACACAGAATGTACCCTGAGGAAACTAACTCATGGCCTAATTGGAGAAAGAAATGTAAAGAATGAAATAATGAATGATAAATAAAATGTTTATAAACTTTAGTATTAATACCCCTAAATGAATTATTAGCTCAATAGGGAGATTGGGGGTAGAAGCAAGTTGTTCATTAATTTCACAAACATTTACTAAACACAAGATGCTGGCACTGAGAATACAGATATGAATTCAATAGCCAGGATACCCTACAAAGCCCTATGGAAATGATCTAAGCAGGAATGCCAACTAAACAAGCAATCACAGAAGTAACACAGAAGAAACTAGGATAAAAATCATGGCTAGAAAAGTGCTGAATGCTGTAACAGAATATAAAAGAGGAACAGAGGTAATGAGACTATGGGGAAGGACCAAAGAAGATTGGCCAGAAAAGGTGTTACGACAGGCAAACTCTGAGGAAGTCATGTTTAAACTGAGACATGAAATAAAAAGAAAAATCAGCCAGACAAACTTGGAACAAATAGTTTTCTAGAACATTGAGAAAAAAGAAAAAGTAAGACAGTTCAACTCATTAGAGGAACTAAGAAGTAAACACAGACTAGATCACTGGTAAAATTAAGATGAATAGATTACAATCATGTTCTTACCATCATCACCCTGGAACTTGAGAGAATAGTTAGCAGTTTGATGTGATAAGAAGGAATAAGAGGATGAACTTCAGTTAGAATAAGAATAACCATCAGAATAAGATAGAAATGATATAAGAATAACCATTCACATCCATTGTCTTTTCCCCCAACTATGATGGTATTGGAGGTGTAACCCAGCATTATCTCATTTACTATTTTCAATAGGACTTGTAAGAAATGTCTTATTTTATCCCCACTTTATGATGAGGAAACTGAGATTTTGAGAGGTTAAATACTTGACCAATGGGCTGGGGATGTGGCTCAAGCAGTAGCGCGCTCGCCTGGCATGCGTGCGGCCCGGGTTCCATCCTCAGCACCACATACAAACAAAGATGTTGTACCCGCCGAAAACTAAAAAATAAATATTAAAAAATTCTCTCTCTCTCTTTAAAAAAAAAAAAAGATTTAAGACCAAGAAAACCCACACTGTATGTTGCAAACATATGGTGAGATTTAAAAATCATTGTGCTCTAGTATTATTGGGTAAACTAAATGGCAAATTTGGTAAACTATAATTAGCTAATTGCACCTAGAAAGCTAGGTCAGTGAGAATAAGTGGTGAAGCTAAAATGATGGAAACTGCTATATGAAGGCATATACACATTACTGATTTTGCCTTTAACATTTTCTACTTACATTAATCAATATTAATCATATGTGAAATCCATAATGCAAACCAGTAATTTTCCAGACATCTGATAAAGTGTTACATTCTGTTAGAAAACCATATTACCTTTATGACTATTCATATCATCAATCAGTAGAAAAATAGGCAACAACCCCCCTCAAAAAACAGAAATCAATATAAGATACTAAAATTTTTAAGGTTTTTAAAATTTACTATAAAAGCCTTTTTTCAGAGTTGTCAAATAATTGAAAATGAATAGTCATATTAATCCAGTTATCTCAAAAGAATTTCATTATAGGAAAACTATCTGTTACAGTTTGGATGTGAAGTGTCCCCCAAAAGCTCACATGTGAGACAATGCAAGAAGGTTTGGAGGAGAAATGATCGGGGAACATCCTGAACCTAATCAGTGAATCAATTCCTGATGGGATTAACTGAGTTGTGGCTGGAGGGGGTGGCACTGGAGAAAGTGACCCATTAGGGGTGTAGCTATGGGGTAAATATTTTGGATCTGGAGAGTAAAATCTCTCTCCACTTTCAGATCGCCATGTGAGCTGCTTCCCTCAAGCCACACTCTTCCATCATGAGATTCAGCCTCACCTGCAGTCCCTGGGAAATGTAGCTGGCCTTCTATGAACTAAGACCTCTGAAACAGTGAGCCTTTATATAAACTTTTCCTCCTCTAATATTGTTCTTGTTGGTTGTTGTAGTCACAGCAGTGAAAAAGCTGACCAAAACACTATCTGATATAATCAAGACATAACCTGTAAACAAAATTACTAGCTACTTTAAAAATAAAAATTCAATTTATCTGTAAGTATTGACATGCTTAAAAATGATAATGAATTAATAAGATTAATTAATGAGAATGAATTAGATATCCAACCAAAATAAAATTTTTGATATCTTAAATTAAAATGACCTTATTTAGGAAACATATAATCATTTAGATAATCACACTTCTTGCTTACCTTACTTCTCCTGAAGTCAAAAATTTGATGTGTGTATAACAATCTTTATTTTGCATATATAAATTGAGAAGTATTAACTCAGAATAAAGGAATTTATGTTTAAAGCTACTCAGAACTTTAGAAAGTAAGCTAATCAAAAAATTTCAGAAAAACCTGTCTGGGCACACACCTGTAATGTCAGCAACTCTGGAGGCTGAGGCAGGAGGATTACAAGTTTGAGGCGTGCCATAGCTAATTTGAGATTCTGTCTCAAATTTAAAAATAAAAATAACTGGGGATATAGCTCAGTGGTAGAGTACTCCGAAGATAAATCCCCAGTACACACACAAAAAAAATAATTTTAGAAAACCTTAACAGCACATAAAACACAGTGATGATAAAATGATAATGAAAGCTCAAATTTTTAAGTGCTTACTATGTGCTGGGCATGTGCTTAGTACTTACACACTATATAGCATTCAATACCATGATAAGTATAAGTCCTACTAATACTGATTATTTTATAACTGTGATACAAAAAAGTAATTTAATACAAAACCACTGTGACTTACCAGATTCCAAGGCCCAAATCTTAACTATAGGCAAAATGAAGAGCTTTTTCTTTAAAAGAAGCTAAACTACTTTAGGAAGTAGTCAGTTCTTCCAAAAGTCCACAATACTTCCATTAAAAAACTTCATATAATAATCGTGCTCTTGGGGCTGGGGATGTGGCTCAAGCATGCGTGGGGCATGCCCTGGCATATGCAGGGCACTGGGTTCGATCCTCAGCACCACAGAAAAAATAAAAAATAAATATTAAAAAATTTTCTCTCTCTCTCAAAAAAAAAAATCATGATCTTTTGCCCTATCTTTTCCTGGTTATAATTTTTTGTATCAATACTTACTAATTTTACCCAGGGGCACTTTACCACTGAGCTATATCCCCAAACCTTTTTATGTGTTATTTCTTTTTTAATTTTGTTTTTCGTTGTACATGGACACAATACCTTTACTTTATGTATGTATGTATTTTTATGCAGTGCTGAGGATAGAAACCTCCTACGTGCTGGGCAAGCACTCCACCCTGAGCTACCACTGCAGCCTTTATATTTTATTTTGAAACAGGATCTCTCTAAATTAAGTTCTCATTAAGTTGCTGAGGCTGGCTTCGAACTTGTAATCCTCCTACCTCAGCTTTCCAAGTTGCTGGTATTATAGGCATATGCCACTGAGTCTAGCTAATCTAAGTTCTTATGCATTATTAATTTTATATTATTGAGTAGTTACAGTTCAATTAAACAAATTTATACTATTCATCCATTTTGTGTCAGTTTTATTAAATGATATACACCCCAAAACTTATAAATCAACAAATGTTACTGACAGCAAAAAATGATATTTTATCATAAATACTTTGAAGTCTCTTGAATAAAGTAGTTCTTCATTCAATAAATGTTAAGAGCCTATTATATGTCAGAGACTATTCTAGATACCTGGAAAATGGTAGAGAAGGACAGAAAATTTCTGTTCCTAGTGGAAGATAGCCACAAACGAACAGAAAAATGATAAGGCAATAAGAACCATGAAGAAAACTAAAAGGGACACAGAATGATGGATAAGCATGGGATTATTTTTGCTAGAAATATCAAGGAAAAAATTTATAGGAAAATAAATTTTGAACAAAAGCTTGTATGCAGCTAAGAAAGAAGCCATCAAGGGAAGAATACACCATATACAGGAGTATGCAAGAAATGACAAACAGCCTGTGTGATTAAAACTGAGTGATTGAAGGGGAGAAGAGGTGTGAATGACATCAAGAGCTAGGGTCCAGAGTTTGTACTAAGATCTTAGGATATCCTATGATATATTCTCTGTTGTTAAATGGAGAAAAGTCCAGATTATGAAGAGAAAGAATCCTGAAATATGTTGGCAAATATACACAGTAATGATTTTTCTATTCTTTCTCCCAAAGGGAGTTACAATCATTTACTCTAGTACACCAGGGAATGGGAAAATGAACATTTTGAGGTATGCTGGATTCAGTGGCCAGGTGGATAATAATACTTGATTGACCTAAAGCATCATGGATCTTGTTTGAGTGAGGACACACAGATACTAAGTAATAAGAAGATTCCTGACCAAGGTTGAACAGTCCATTGGTCAGACAGGCCCATGACCCACCTACAGACCATTTTCCCAATCTCCAAATGTATAACAGGAATAGATATATTGGATGGCTGATGCAACTCTAACAGTGTGTACTTGGTCTATACAGTAAGAGTTATTATAGTGAGAAAGCTGAAGTCAAAGTCCATACACTGTCTCTCTCCAGCAAAAGTAGTTAATTAAATTGTCCTGCAGAAATTAATGCTACCCTTAAGGATCTAATGCACAAATTAACACATTTTTCTTAAAGGACCAGAGAGTAAATACTTTTAAGATTGTGGACCACACTGTCTGTTACAATCATTAATCTCTGCCATGGTGGTATAAATGCAATCATAGTCAACACATAAACAAACACGCATGAATATGTCCCGTTACCACTTTACAAGGAAAGAGGTTCCTGGGAAGATAGTGGAATAGGAAACAAGAGAAATATGTTTCCATACATAGACAAGAAATATACTGTCAGAATCTGTCTGGTGCTATTTTAGAACTCAGGAGGAGACTATTGAAGGCTTATAACTTCCCAAGAGAAAGTTCAGACAGCAAAATATGGTTAATTTCTGTAAGTTTGGCTTCTTGGCACAGTAGTAGCTCCACCTTCAGGCCCTTGGGAGATAGCTGTGCACTATACTGCTAAACAACCCACACTCAGTTGCAGAAGCCAGAGCGGACACAAAAAGCCATCCAATCTCTGACTATAGCTTCTGATCAAAGAGGTACACAAGAGCTTGTGGCCTTTATTTTTGTTACACCTCTGCACACTTCTGCAAGCCCTTCTCCCACGGGATGGAGTGACTTCCAGAGGATTTAAATGGCTGACACCCTTTTTAAAATTCCTTTCTTTATCTTTCTCTTTCTCTCCTTTGTGGAGTCAGACATAGTCACAAGGCAGCCATGGGCTGTGTGTGTAAGCTGTGGGCATTTTGAGCACATGAGCGGACTGGGCTGACGTTGCTGCTCTGTTTGGGCTGTGCACGTATGTGTCCTTTTGGCTCACTCTGCCTTTTGATCCCACACAGCACCTGAGATAGGTGTGACTTGCCAAGATGTCAATCATTCTACTGACCACAAAAAATCATTCTACTGACCACAAAGCTAGACTCAACCCCCTGAAACCTGACCCTTTGCCTTATTTGGAAAGAACATTCCATCAAACCCTCCCTTTGTATGCCCCCTATAAAAATAAAGAATCCCCATGCAAGCTCTCTCTTTCCAACAGACCCCTAAGGTCGAGAGCTGTCACTGGACCCTAAGAAAAAGGTACTCTCTGTGTCTGTAATTATTTCGTGCCAACCCAAACTGACCTGGAGTGAGCCTGAATGACTTAGTCATGTTGCAGCAAGACATTAAGGAGCAAGACATTCAAAAACAACTACACTTACAAGGGAAATTAGAAAATGTTCCCAGGGAAAAGTACATGAAGAGAAAATCTAAGAAGATCTTAAGTTTTTATCTCAGGCTGACCTTCACAAGCTACAATAATTAAAACAAACAAACAAAAACAACTATGTAACAAGGACCAGCAAAACTGGGAAAGGTGAGGACTGTTATTTCCAGAGTTATTAGACTAGTAGATTCAAATGTCCAGTTTTAAACAAAATAATCACAAGGCATACAAAGTAATAGAAAAACAAGGCCTTTTCAAAGAAAAAAGATACCAACAAATACTGTCCTTGAGAAAGACCCAACGACAAATCTGCTAGTCAAAAACTCTGAAACAATTGTCTTAAAGATATTCAAGGAAATGAGGACAAATGTGGAGAAAGTCAAAAAATGATACATAAACAAAATCCCAATAGATTAACAAAAACAAAAACTAAAAAGAAATTCTGAGGCTAAAGAGTATAACTGAAATGAAAAATTAAGTAGAGGAACCTAAAGCCAGATTTCAGCAAGCAAAGGAAAGAATCAGGGAACCTGAAGATAGTACAATGGAAATTACTGAGTCTGAGAAACAAAAAGAAAAAAAGACTGAAGAAAAGTGAACAAACCCCATCAAGTGGACCTATATACACATTGTGGAAGTTTCAGGAGAAGAGATGAAGAACGGGGTCAAGAAAATATTTGAAGAAATAATGGCTGAAGATTTCTCAATTAAAAGACATTAATATAAACACACAAGAAGTTTAATGAACTATGTAAGATGAAATCATAGAGATCCACATCAAGACAGATTACAATCAATCTTTCAAAAGAAAAAAGGTGGCACACACCTGTAATTCCAGCAACTTAGGAGGCTGAGACAGTAGGATAATAAGGCCAGCCTCAGCAATTTAGTGAGTGCCTAAGCAACTTGGCAAGAGCCTGTCTCAAAAGAAAAAAAATTTAAAAAGGGCTAGGATGTAGCTCAGTGGTAAAGTGCCTCTTAGTTCAATCCCTAATACCAAAAAAAAAAAAAAAAAGAAGAAGAAGAACACCACCACCACACTCAGGAAAGCAGCATAAAATAAGTGACTTGTCATATAATAGGGATCCTCTATAAGATTATTAGCAGATTTCTCTTCAGAAACACTCAAGGCTAGAGGGTTAATAAATTCAAAGTGCTAAAAGAAAAGAAGAAAGTGAACCATGAATCCTATATTCACAAAAATCATATTTCAAAAGCAAGGAGAAACTAAGGTATTCGCAGAAAGAAAAAGCTGAGAAAATTCATTATCATTAGACCTACCTTATAAGACATGTTCAAGGAAGTAGTACAGGGTAAAATGAATGTACACAACATAGTAACTCAAAGCCATATCATGAAATAAAGATTTTAATAAAGGGAAATAAACAGGCAATTATAAAAGCTAATATTGTAACAATGTTTTTTAACTATACTTTCCCCCCTACATTATTTAAGAGAATAACTCTTAAAAATTATTAGTCTAAAAGCTAGTAGTACTGTAACTTTGTTTTCTAACTCCAGATTTTGTACATGATTTAAAATGATAATGTATTTTTAAAAACTATCAGTTTATGCTATGGAGCATACAATGTATGAAGATGAAACTTAGTGCTAGCAACAAGCAAAAGAATGGAGTAGAAGAGCAGTTTTACAAGATATTAAAGTTAAGCTGTTATAAATTCAAGTTAGAGTGTTATAAATTAAGTTATGGAATTAGAGTGTTATAATACAATCCCCATGGTAACAACAAAAGGAAATAAGAAAGGAATTTAAATGTTCACTACAAAAATAAATAAAATAAAATAAAGAAAGAACAACACAAAAGAACAAAGTAATGCAAGAAATAAAGTATAAACATTTCGCTTCTTGGCACAGCAACTGCCCAAGCTCCATCTCCAAGCCCTTGGGAGACAGCTGTGCATTTACTGCTAAACAACCCACTCTCAGTTGCAGAAGCCAGAGTGGACACAAAAAACACCATCCAATCTCTGACTATAGCTTCTGATCAAAGAGGTAGGCAGAGCTTGGTGGCCATCATTTTTGTTACACCTCTGCACACTTCTGCAAGCCCTTCTCCCATGGGATGTAATGCACCCAATAAGAGACCATCCAAATATATGGCCAACTATCAAAACTAAATGGACATACAGTCCTAGAACAACAGAGACTTCAAAACCTAACTCTCAAGAATGGATAGAATAAGAGACAGAAAATAAATAAGAAAATAGAAGACTTAACATAGTAAAATAACTAGATCTATGTTGAAGATATAGCTGAAGCAGCAGTTCAGAGGCGGTACTCTATAAAGTTGAAGCACTATCTTCCAAGATACAGTGTAAATTCTCACCTTAAAAACCTTTATATGATGTTGTGTCCACTACAGGAAAAACACAAGTCAGAAATAAGGAGTAAAAGCAGAATAGACTCACTTATCATGATGCCTAACTTGTGCATACTCTCCCTGCAACTTTTGAAGTCTGTAGTGAAAGAGATGTTGGTCAACCGAAGGGGAACATTTTTGTGTAGGCACACATAAAAGTCCCTTTAACCTAAAACTACCAATACTTCCTGGTCACAGTGGCCACTTATATCCACGGAATAAAAAGTAAAAAGAATGACTATCTTTGGTAAAGGACAACTGACCTTGAACATCACGAGGCAATGCTACTATTACATAGCAGGGGCAAAGAACAGTATGTCTGGCACACAAGAGATCTTGGGAGATCAACTCCACAATCAACTCTTGAAAATACAGATAAACACTGCAACTAGCTGAAGGTAAGGTACAATTAGAATGGATAGTATAGGAGGGAGACAGTATCAACTTCAACCCTGAGGGCAGTTATAGGACTGGGAGCCATAATTCATTCCACTAATATTCTAATTTTCCTCTAAGATGAAACCCAACTTACTATAGTTAAGTAAAAACAAAAATTACCAAAACTGATACAAACTATGCACTAATTGGCCTTTACATACTAGGTTACTGCGTTGATGTGTCAAACTGTTTTTACTTCTTTGTAAATGTTACCAACTGTAAGATAAAACATGGTGTTTGTGGTCATTCCCACTGAAAATCTCTTGGACATCAATTCTTTGGACAAGAACATAAATTCCTAATTTAATATAGTTTCTGAGAAAATTTCAACTAACTTTTTATATTTTCCTATAGTTATTCCCCAAAATACATCCAAAACAATGTGTTAGAACCACCCACAAACTCAAAGAACCTACAATATTTTCACCAGTCAAGGAAAAAGAATAAAACTTAGGGAATTTCAGAGAGGTGTTCTGTATCCCATTAAACCAAATGAACCATAGGTTCTAGCACTATCTATAAGGTATTTCCCTTTATTAGGAATATTGTCAAAAACTCTTCAGTTAGAAACTTCCCTATGCAATTCCTACATTACCAAGTTCACACTCCATATGTGACATATATATATATATATATATATATATATATATGTCATAAGGTTCTTATCTTGCTCTACCTACCTCAAGTTTTCTGTACCCTAATATAAACAGCCACACTTCCATCAGCCTATTCCAGTATACTCTCCAAATACATGCTATTCCTGCTTCATAGCCTATGATCACAAAACTCACCCTACAGAATACCTTTTCTCCTCCAACAAATCCAAATACCACTTGCTACTGGCTTGAGTATATTCGCCCAAAAGCATGTATTAAAAATTAATGTGTTGTGACTCATAACAGCTCCAGGGTAGTGGGTGGAGGATCACCAGATTGGACAGCAGGGGAATGGAGAAGTAAGGACAGATGGGAATAGAAAAGACAGTGGAATGAATCGGACACAACTTTTCTATGTGAACATGAATACACAACCAGTGTAACTCCACATCATGTTCAACCACAAGAATGGGAAGTTATACTACCTGTACGTATATCAAAATACATTATATCATGTATAACTAAAAAAATAAAATAAATTAATTCCACAACGTAAGTGTTGGGTGGTTCCAGCTCAATGGGAGATGTTTAGGTCACAAAAATTTCATAACTAGATTAATGCCAATTAAAAGGGGCTGAGACTGAGTTCCTTGCATCAAGGAAGGATGTCCCCTCCACCTCTTGCTTTCTACCATGGGATGCTGTAGCTAAAAGACCCCCTAGAACCCAAATGATTCTAGCACCTTGGTATTGAATTCCTCAACCCCTGCTCCCAAACTATGTGAAATAAATTTATTTTCCTTATAAATAACCCATTCTGTGGTGTTCTGGACAATAATACAAGAGAGACAAGGATACCACTGTACCATTACTCCAAGCCTGGTTCAGTTCTTTCTTAAAGAGTTCCTTCTCTATATCATCTCTACTGATTTCTCCCCACTATGAACTTTCAAAGTTCATATCCCTATGCAAAGCAATATATCCCTAATTGTCACTTATTGTTTTATAATAATTTCTGTAAGTTTCACACTTTTCTCCACACTTTAACTGAAAATCAGGGCAAACTGTCCTAGGTTGCTCTTGCTTTCCAACTATGATGAAGAGACCAATGCTTCGCAAAACACAATACTAACAGCTGGGGATATGGCTGAATCCCTTGAAAAAATTCTTGAAACATCATGCCTTGATTCACATATCTAAAACCAAAAAGCCAAGACCACCACCCATAACCCAAAAATAAAAAATAGGCATTACACAGTGCTATTAAGCTGAGATTCTAACAGAAACCATATAGTACTGAAAATAAATAAATTTGTCCTCTCCTTTTAGCCATATTTGATTTGATAATGAGATTCTTTTGTGTTTCCTATAAGTCAATAAATAAATTATAATTATTGACTTGATTTTTTTTATAAAACACTACTAAATCTTTTGTCTCAAGCCAGCAAAATTGATATTAAATTTTCCCTGGAAATAGAAAGATAAAGCATATTGAAACTAAAACAAACTTGGAAAAGTATCTGGGAAAACTACCTGCAACAGTACAAGATGAATAATTTTACTCTTTTTAAAATTAAAGGCTGAGCACAAGTCTGGTGGCACAAGTCTGAAAGTAATCCCAGCAGCTCTGAAGACTCAGAAAGGAAGATCTCAAGTTCAAAGCCAGCTTCAGCAAAAGCAAGGTTCTAAGCAACTCAGTGAGACCCTGTCTCTAAAAATACAAAATAGGGATGCAGATGTGGCTCAGGGGTTGAATGTACCTGAGTTCAATCCCCGTGTCCCCGCCCCAAAACAATAAATAAAATAAAGGCTATTTTAAAATGTGATCCTGAAGGAAATGTTGATTCTTTAAACTGAGATAATTAGCCAATAAGTCTTCATATTATTAGAACTATTTTGAACATGATCTCAATACGTACTTTAGAATATTCTTCTTTCATTTTTCCCACAGAAAATATCTAATTTCTGACAATAAATATCTGATTTCTATGCCTCAAAGAGATAATGGTATGTTATAGTAACTTGCATAAGATTCAGAAATAACAGAATTAAATTTCAAAAATTTTTTTAGAGAGAGAGAGAAAGAGAGAGAGAATGAATCTTTTTTTTTTGTGTAGATGAACACAACACAATGCCTTTATTTTTATATGGTGCTGAGAATCGAACCCAGGTCTGCCTGTGCTCTACCACTGAGCCACAATCCCAGCCCAAATTTCAAAATTTTTAAAGCAAGAATGGCCTTTAGTTATCATCTTATTTTCAACATTTGAAGAAAATAAAGCAATGCAATTTGTCAAAGTACTAAACCAGCATTCTAACACAAAGTTTTTCTCACTCTACTATGATGTGTTTTAAAATAAAACCTATGAATGATTATTTAGATCTGGGAATGAATGACATTTCTCAGTTCTATCTCCCAGTAGTTGTGTGGTTCTGGGCAAATTAACATCTTTATGTTCCAGTTTTCTTATTTGTAATGTGGGGAAAATTAAGTTTTTTAGCTCAGAAGGTTAATTTGAAGATTACCTTAAGTTGATAAAGTGCTTAGAAGTGGTTACTGAAAATGTCTAATAAAATCTATCATTAGTATTTCAAAAATCAAATGTATTTCCAAATTAAGACATTAAATACATTTACATGCACTTAATAATGCCTCTGGGATGAAATTAAACAAGTGAATTCAAAGAACATTAATTTCTTTGGATGTTCCTGTACAATACATTTTATTGTATCCAGAGTAAGCAAGTGTGTATGTGTGTTGTGTATGTATGCATGTACATATGTGTATGTACCTATATGCATATATATAAAACTATTCTCTCTTTTCATATTGCAATTCCAAGAAAAGAAAACAGCATCTGAAAAGTTAGGTCAGGTTTTCAAATACTTTTTACCTAAACTTTTTTTTTGGTACCAGGGATTGAACACAGGAGTACCTAACCACTGAGCCACATTCCCAGCCCTACTTAGTATTTTATTTAGACAGGGTCTCACTGAGTTGCTTAGCACCTCACTGTTGCTGAGGCTGGCTCTGAACTCATGATTTTCCTGTCTCAGCTTCCCTGCTAGGATTATAAGCCTACCACTCGGCTTACATAAATTTTTAACAATAAAAACTTAACTTAAACCCATTACTCTTAATCATCTACCTCTGCTTCTACCATTCTTAATATTAAAAGTGGTTGAAGCCTATTAATGATGTAGTCTCTGTTCCAATTATCTATTGCTATGTAACAACCATCCCCATACTTAGTGACAAAAAAGCAATAATATTTTGTTGACAAATCTGCAATTTGGGCAGGGCTCAGTAAGGAAACATAGTCTCTACTCCATGTGACATCAGCTGAGGCTGCTCAACTTAGGATGGCAAAACTGGTATTTACTGTCAGCTGGGAGTTCAGCCAGAGTTGAGGGCCAAGGGCCTTGGTTCTTTGAAAGGGCTGCTTTGGCTTTTACTTGGAACAGCTGCTATATTTCAAAAGAGTATTAAAAGAGAACCAGGATACTACCTTGGAAATCACTATGTAGTATCACTTCTACTGGTCAGGTTCAAGAAATAAATACCCTTCTTCTCTAGGAGATGAGTGTCAGTCACACTGTAGAATGGCAGATCTTGTTGTGGGCATCCAGTCTCATTTTGTAATTCTCTCCTAGCATAATCTCCTATCTTTTGTATCGTTTTCTTCTCAGTTTGCACTGAAAGACTTTTCCTCTCTGATAGATGTCATTTTCTTAATCCACCTAAATTGAAAGTGACTACTACTTAATTTTAAAAATTAAATTGAGAATGTTTTAATTGAGATTTATCTAAGTAAAATAACTCTCTAGGTGGAAACTATTTTTCCCTACTTTACAAACACAAAAACTGAGGCATAAAGATGTTAGGTAACTTGCTCAAGACCACATAACTACTAAAAAGTAGATCTAAGAGATGTCATTCATTCCCAGATCTAAATAACCATCCAATTAAAATAGTAATTCCTAAACTCCTAACTAGCTATGCCCTCTTTTCGAGTAACCAATTCATATTTAAAATTGCCTTCTTGACTTCTTCACCAAAATACTTTAATAAAAACTCAAAATTTTATATATATATATATACACACACACACACACACACACACACACACACACACACACACACACACTTTTTTTTTAATGAATACATTATTCCTTACCCCTGAAGGGTTCTTCCAATTTCTGTGTCACAGTTAGTACATCATCAACCACCTACTTTCTAAAGTTCATAAACTTGGAATTAACTCCTCATTAACTGAACTCTTTTGATTCTTCCTCCAACACATCTTTCCAGATTTCTTGGCTTCTGTGTTTCCATTAAATTATGCTAAAATTTTCCCTGCCTTGATTAATCAATCAACAGACAATTGTGAAATAATTCAAATGATAAGAACTAAGGCAGATTGCCCATGACCCCTGTTTTCCTAGCTAAAAATCTCTTATCCATTGAAGGCCATTCTTCATATGAACATTAAAATTCCCTGCCTCCCCCGACATCCCCTTTTTAAAAAAGCATATCAGGCCAGGCACAGTGGCACACACCTATAATTCCAGCACTCTGGGAGGTTGAGACAGGAAGATTACAAATTCAGGCCTGCATCAGCAATTTAGGGTGATCCTATGTAAAAATAAAAAGTGCTGGAAGGGTTAAGGATGTAGGTCAGTGGTAAACTACCCCTGGGTTCAATCCCTAGTACTGAAGAAAAGGAGATGGGTGCGGGGAGGGGAGTCAGCTCAGCCCCTTAAATATGGTCTACAAAAAGCTTTCTCAAATCTTCCTCAAACCCCCATGGTCTCAATTTCAATATCTTACTATGAATCACCAGCCACAACACTCCCTATTTCTAAACCATGCACAGACACACCTTGTCTCATTTCAATATTCCCTAAACACACACCCCCTTACAAATTGGAGTTACCGTCTATGTCTGCCCTGAAATGTCATTACTATATGAAAACATTCCTAATCATCCCAGGAAAAGATCCTGGACTCCATGCACCATATTAACACATTTTTCTACCCCAACTACAATTTTTTTTTTTTAAAGAGAGAGTGAGAGAGAGAGAGAGAATTTTAATATTTATTTATTTTTTCTTAGTTCTCGGCGGACACAACATCTTTGTATGTGGTGCTGAGGATCAAACCCGGGTCGCACACTAGGCGAGCTCGCTACCGCTTGAGCCACATCCCCAGCGCCCCCAACTATAATTTTAACTCACCGTCTTTTTTCTTTTCTACTCTTTTCTTTTTTGTTGGGGTGGGGGTGGGAGTTGTACTAGGGATTGAACCCAGAGGCACTTTACCACTGAGCTACATCTCAGCCTTTTTTTTTTTTTTTTTTTTTAATTTGTTATGTTGAGACAGGATCCCACTAAGTTGTTCAGGGCCTTGATAAATTGCTGAGGCTGCTCTAGAACTTGCAATCCTCCTGTCTCAGCCTCCCAAGTTGCTGGGATCATCTTTTACCTCTAATCCCTGGAGATGGTGAGTTAAAGTAAAATGCTCAATAAATATTTGCAAAATGAATAAATGAATAAATTAATATTTCTAGGGCATGCCCTTTGAGACATATAGCCTCATTAATCTTTTTTTTTAATATTTATTTTTTAGTTTTCAGCGGACACAACATCTTTCTTTGTATGTGGTGCTGAGGATCGAACCCGGGCCAAACGCATGCCAGGCGAGGGCGCTTGAGCCACATCCCCAGCCCCCCTCATTAATCTTGATACTGTGAATTGAACTTAATAGGTACTAAAAAAAAGTATTTTATTGAATGAATGAGTAATTGACCATAGTTCTAACAAAAAATCCTCCCATAAAGGTAGCCTGCCCAGAGACAAGACTCTAGAAGAATGATATGAGAGAAAATTAGCAAATGAGAAGAGAGAAAATATACTCAGTAGTGCAATAAAAGAGGAACATCTGCAACAACAGAAAAAGAATTTACCACTCCAGTCATTATTTATGTGTAGAATACATAATGAATCCAAACCACAGAGGAATCTTGTTCAGAAAGTTCATCCTGAGGTGATCATTTAAAAACACTCAGATGATACCTTCAGAAAGATCTGTCAACAAGGGTTGAAACTGGGAGATTTCTATGATATACATTATAACAATAAATGAATCATCTATTAATAAATCATTTCTGCCAACTGAGGAAATATCCTGCAGTTTGACTTTGTTGCATAACGTTTTCTTTGTTTAAAAGGGAAAAGTCAGAGATTTATTTTTTAAAAGCACAGTTAACAGTTTAATGTTGTTTCCTTTTATAATCTCTTCAATGTGGAAAATGAAAGCACAATTCTATTTAACAGTACATGAAAACCAGGATGCATAAAAACAAAATATCCTTGACTACATCCTGCCCTGTTTTCCACAGTTCCCCAGTTGTGACTAAGAAAGGGAAGCAGGAGAAAAAGACACTCCCTGATTTATTCTGCAACCTAGATCAATGGTAGTAACAGCAGGAAATGGCAGAAGTGACTGAGGGTTTTTTCTTTCTTCTCCCTCTAAAATCTTAAGAGGTCAACTTTTCTCTTGAGAATGAAAACTTCCTCAACAGCAGAGTCCACTGTAGAGCTACACTCATAGGCATCCAGGAAAAGATAAATATACTTCTTAATTACATTTAACTAATAATTATAATTATTATTACAACATGCCTTTGATTTTGATGATGCAACAGCTACATATATCCAGGGAAAAGTCACTTGAGTTAAGACCTATAAATATGTTTAAGTTTGGTCTAAGAACCCTCTGGTCAGAGGTTCTGTCTCTGTCACCACCACTAAATCTCACCAGCTACCATGTAACTGGAGACAATAAGATAAGGTAAACCCTAATTTGGCTTAACTACTTTACTAAATGGCAAGACCCTAGAGAACAAAATATATATTTCACCACAACCCCCTTTTTTCCCCCTGGGGAAGAAGGTAGTACTCAAATATATTTTCAAGTAAGTTACGGAACTCATGTGGTCACTCATCTAAAGAAAAGATGTATTTAAAATATGATTCAAGACACAACTGAGAATGTCAAGGAGGATCCATTAATTCAAAAGTGTCTTATGAACTGTAGGACAATATAACAGATTTTTGTTAACAGCTGGTTTGTCACAAAATACATTAATTAAAAATCTCAAACACCTTCACAAAATTTTGTAAGATGTGAAAAAGAAAACAAGGAACTACAGAACTACCTAGTATTCTGCCCAGGTACACAGTAAAAGTTCTCAGCAAGAATGTCTCCTTGCTCTGGTGTCAAAAGGCAGATGGCACAATTTTATAATTGGACAAACTGATGTAATGTATCCTCTAACAATTAAATTTGAGAAAGCACAATTAATACTTCTTAAATCTCATCTAATTATAATGCTTCACTCAAAATTTGCTGTTTTATTAAATTCATTATAATATTATGTCATCCCCCTCAAAAAAAGCGTTATCTATGCAAGGGACGACTGAAGGCCAAGACATAATACTCACAAAAGTAATAATGAAAAGTTCCAATTGTAACAAAAACTGTGTCATCTAAATTTTAAGCCACACAAACTGCTGAATCTCAGGCAGAAAAAGGATACAATTTTCCCTGGTGAGAAATTCTCAATTGTGAATGGCAGTGTGCTCTACTGCTTATACTTCTGTAACTCAATAAAGAATAGCCACACCAAATAAGGGTCTTTCCTTTCTTTTCCCTCATATCTCCGCTTTCTTTCACACAAGGAAATATTTTATACGTTTCATTGTTTCGTGGTTCAGTTGCGGCTTTCCTATCCTTTCAAACAAGACACACTTTTACACTGGACTTCAAAAAGTTAAATTTTCAGGCTTAGGAGACTGAATATATTCAAGGAAATACATTAGAATGCACACTGTCAAGCGCACGTTCACGATGCTCCAGCTCGTAGTTAGGTGGTTTTTATAACACCCTTAAATTTCCTAAGATTCCAACACATGATCATTTCAGTTTTGATTCCCTTCAATTGTAGGCTAAACAGGCCTTTACTGTCCAAAAAAAAAAAAAGACTCACAGCTTTACCAAATGTTAAGAGTAAGCACATGAGTGCCACTTCTGGTATTACTAATGGCGCAATGAGAAGCCCCCAAGAGTCGCAGTCTCAGGTGGTCCCCTTGGAATACTGTCACGAAGAGCCACGCGACAAGACAAGGCTCGCCCCACCAGGAGCTGCCGGCTCCTCTACTCGCCTCCGGAGTCAGCCCTTCCCACGACTTATTCCAAATGGACATCGTCCCTCACTAGGAGGGACCTCCGAGACACCCCTCACACCCCGCGGACCAAGCCAACCCTCTCCTGGGACAACCAGCTAGCGCTAGTGACCGACCGGCCCCCCGCGGCCCCAAACCTCCCCTCCCCCACCGCACGCTCCGCCCGTGCGCCGCCGAAGCCGCCACCCCACCCTGGCTTTAGCACCTTCCTTCCCAGGGCTTCTTCCGGACCGCGGGAGAACGCCCGCTTCTCCGCCCGCCCACCTCGCGGCCCGCACCCCCCGGGCCTGCCACTCCCCGAAGAGACGCGGGACCCACCTCGAACAGCTCGGCCGTCGTGGCCATCCCGGCCGGCTGAGAGGCTCGCCCCGCGCTGGATGCCGTCTCCTCTTCACATGCTGCGCCTCAGTGGCGCTGCGCACAGGTCCCTGCTTGGCTGGTCAGCTCCAACTCCGAGCCGCCGCGGGCTTTCCCAGTCCTTACAGAAACCAGGCTGAGCGAGAGAACGGCCATGAAGCGGAGCCGCAGACGCCTGTCAGCTGCCTCCCGGCGCCGCCCGCGCCGCTCCCATTGTCACCGCCTCATACGCCGGAAGTGGAGCTGCGCGCGCCCGAAAGGAATCGGGAGGGGCAGGCGAGGGAAGCTAGCGGCTGGCGAACCGAAGAGAGGCTGGGTGCTTGGGCAAGTGAGGAACCTTGATCCTTGCGGGCCACCATCCCGGAAGTGGAAATTAGAGGAAGAAAATACTGGGTTTGCTGGGGATAAGTTTCTCAAGATTCTAGGTGCGGATTTTTAGAACTTTTTGTGGTATGTTTTGACCAGGATAGAATCAGAGGTTTTTTTCGCCTCCCTTGAAAGAGCCAGCATCTCTAGTGAGTTTGTGTGTGGCGCAGGGCGAATCTCGGGACTTCAGTTAAGAATCCCGCGGAGAAAGCCGGTCTGCGCTGTTACTTGGTGGTGACTGAGCTTATGCTTTAGTGGCTTACTATGGCCCAGCGAGCAGTGTGGCTTATACGCCACGAACCAGGAACTCCACTTCGTGGCACCGTGAGATTCTCCAGGTAAATGCAAATCTGAATCCCCAGGAATGATCAATCGAAGATTCATTGATGTAGCATTGTTTTGTGATGCATTGTATCCCAGATCTGCCACGAATGATCTTGGTCAAGTTACTTAACCTCTGTTTTGCCTATTAAGTGAATATTTTATACTGTTGTAAAAATAAAACGAATTGTTGCCTGACAGATTATTACATGCGTTTTCTAGTATAAATATTATTGCATCTTAAAATTAACTCCATCTGCTTAGGATTGATACAGAGATGATAAAGGAAAAAGGAAAAAAACAGTATAAACACGTTTCAAAAGTTTCGACTCATTGATAAAATCAAGGACATTTTAACTCATTAGAAAAAATCCTTGCTAAGCAGTATGACTTATTTTCATCTTATTTTGTGTCATTGCTAAACACATCGCTAGTTCCCGGTTGGTGAAGAAAAGGAAGTATGAAGAATTGCATTCACTTTTTTCTTAGATCGTGTAAGCGATCTGGTCCCACTTTTACAACTCTCCATATTTTATCAAGATAGTTTTATGAAGAGAACTGTATACAATAATTCGTTGTAAAATGTTAGGGAAACTAATCTGTTTCACCTTTTATTCTCAGTGACCACTTAGAGTTCTTTTTTGCTATTTATTCATTCTTCCGTCTATAGTGACATAGCCTGATGGAAATGAGATTGAGCCAGATAAAGAAGGATGTAATTTTAAAGTAATTGGCAATGTAGATATGAGACATTGCTTTTGCAGCCTAAACAATTTTTGTTACAGAGGGCATCAGAGTTGGAGTTTACCATTTTCTTTCAGAACACTTGGCTTACATTTATTGTTGTTGGACCTCAAACACAAGAAATTAGTATTATTCTTTGGTCCATGGTTCATCAGCCTCATTATTCATCCAGGATATCTTCATTTTACTAATATATTCCCTTTGGTTACCTGTTTCTAACTGCCATTCTCCTGTTCCAGCAGGTAACTCTTACATGTTCTTATTATCTTTTTGTTTATATGTATTTGTCAAATTATGTAATTAATTGTGCTTTAGATTTCCTTTTGTTGCATTTGTCAGACTTTCCAGTGCTCTTAGAAACATATTACTTTGTGTTCATTTAGAGCTGCGCTATCCTACAGAATTTTTCTACTATTGATGGAAAGGGGAAATGTTCTAAACCTGTGTTGGCTAATATAGCCATATGCATGTGTAGGTATTGAGCTTTTGAACTGTGGCTGATCTGAGAAACTCACTTGTTAATTTTGCTTAGTTTTAATATAAGTTTAAATAACTTCATGTGTTTAGTGTCTCTATTGTACCCTAGATTTAGGCTGTTGCTTCTACTTGCTCTGTAGTACTCGTTTACCTCCACATTTTACCTATCTCCTTTCCCTAGTGATAATCTGCAAAGTGGCTTCCAATTCATAGCCATCTGAACAATTCTCAAGTAGACATCATCAAACAGGTCCATAGTGCATACATATGCTGATTTTGAATAAATATTTCCAAATAATTAATTTGCTTCTCAAAATGCTAATTGCACCCATCGAGACTCACCAGTGATTAGTGAGGGTTCCTATATCTGTTCTTTCCTGACATGTGTTCTAATTGATTGACATTTCTCTGTGTAGCAATAATGGTTAGTCCTTTGGGTTTCCTCTTCTGTGAATAGCCTCATATATATCCCCTGTCCTTTTTTTCTTTGAAAGTTACTGGTTTTTTCCTGTTGATTTGTAGGAGTTTGCTATGTATTCTTTATACTAATTCATGTCATTGTTAGTATAGATTTTTAAATTTATCTTTTGTCAATTTAATGTTGTTCTTGGTTAAACAGATCACTAATTTTAATGCAATTGGAGTAGTAAGCTCCTCAGGAATTTTTTGAACTATTTGTCTACCCTTATTTCCCAAAGATATCATTCCACATTATCTCCTCTGAATTTTGCAATTTTATCTCTTATATTTAGAAGTTTAATCCATCTGTAGAACATCTTTAGAGATGGCAGGAATCCCATTTTATTTCTTTCTTATCATGGACCAGTTTTCCTAACATCTTCAAAGCAGTATATCTTTTATTTGTTGAGTGAGGAAATTACTAATAATAGTTATTATGTTCCCCCATAAAAACATTGTTCTATCTCAGTTCTTTTTGTCTTTCTTGTTCCAGTACCATACTGTTTTTATGTCTGTGGCTTTGTAGTGTATTTTAATATAGAAGTGAAAGTTTTTACTGCTTAAGAAAATATGTTCCTTGAAGAAGTCATGCAAAAAATGTTTTCTCAGTGTGCTCAGAATACTATTTTAGAAGAAACCTCAGATATATTTGATTGAGCTTCTCAACAACTCCTTGGAAGCAGCAAAGTGACCAAATAATACATCTGTGACTTTAGTTCTCTATTATTTGAATGAATTGGTAATGTTTTATTATTCAGATTCCTGATCTGTTGGGATTACTGTTAGGACTAAAGAGATATGCTTTGGCATATTATTAATTAGTACAACAAAGGATAATAACTGTTGTTTAAGATTTAATAAGAAAAGTGACTTTTCCTCTATCTAACCATTTATTTCCCACAGCAAAAATTAGTTTTGATTCTGGAAAGGTTTGCTGTCCAGATAATAATTGTATCAGCTTAAGTCTGGCTTCAGTTGTTATTGTATTCCTAATTTTAGGGCCAATTAAGGTTTGAGTCATGTTTTACAAATAGCTCAGAATAAATTTGAAATGACAGGTCAAATAACCCAACAAAGTATTTATTGAACACATAGAGAGACATGTGTAAGATCCCATATTAACCATCTTTACATTCAGTCATGAAATTTTTACACTTAAAAACTTTGTCCTCTAGGTAAACAGAGAATAAGATGCATCACAAATGATATGCTGGCTGAATCTTCCCCTTCCTCAGTCAAGAAAATACATTATAATTTTAAAAAGTGAGGTTTGTTCATAAATGGTTAACTTTGAATGTAACCTTATTTTTCTTTTAAAAATTATTAGCAACATCAGAATTTTATTAGTGGAAAAAACTTTTATATAAGTATGTTTTTGACTCTTGATTAAAAACTACTGATATTTGTCACCCTTTTATTTTTCTTGCTGGATTGAACCCAGGGCCTCACACTAGCATGTGATCTTCCACTGAGCTACACCCCCAAGCCTCCCATTTACTTTATAAATAAGAAAATAGGCATAGGAAAGTTAGATGATTTACTCAAAAGTCAGTAGCTAACAGCTTCATTCTAGACTTTGAAGTGGAGCAGGAAAGAACAGGGAAAAAATACATTTTTTTTAAACTAAGAAAATTTGACTAACAGATTTCTATAAATGAGCAAAAACATCTTTTGTTCTGTTTCCTGAAAGAAGGAAAAACAAAATAAATTACTAACTTACCATTTAACCCAGACATGCAAACCATAAAGGAATATTCAGACTTCTTTTTTTAATAGTGTTTTCCAGAGCCATAGAGTTAAACTATTATTAATAAAACAATGTTCCATATTTTTAAAAAGTTTAGCAAATAGACTCAGGGTGTTATTCACTATAGACTAAGTAGAATAGAACATTTCTTTAATCATATCATCTTAACTAGTGGATCCAAAATTTCAGAGGGTAAATTGAATCACTTCTTTAGTCCTACTCCTCTAGGAAGGAATAAAAAAAAAAAAATCCTATGAATGCCTAGAATGGTCTAGGTATATATACTCTGTCTACCAAGAAGGAATCTGAGTGCCTGACAATTTTTTGAATTAGAATTGGTGTACTTTACCTATTTAAAAAATTAAATAACTAAGCATTTTCAGTAATAGATGACACTTTATCATTTGGAACAACCTCAAATATAAAACAGTTATTCTGATAGGAATTTAACATATATTTTGGGGATTTTGGCTTTTATGGGTATGTATATTTGTTATTTTATGTTTTATTGTTATTCCTGTTTGCCTTGTGTTCTAGGGTTTTTTCTTAATTTCTCCATTTTTATTTTATTTGAAAGAATCATTTATAATGTTTCTTGTTTTCCTAATGCAGACGTTATCCAACCGTTGAAAAGAGAGCCAAAGTATTCAATGGAGCAAGTTATGTGCCTATTCCTGAAGATGGTCCCTTTCTTAAAGCACTCCTTTTTGAACTTAGATTATTGGATGATGATAAGGACTTCGTAGAGCGTCGTGATAGCTGTACACACATCAATAAAACAACCATATATAGACTTTCAGTAGGAGGTGAAGAACTCTGGCCAGTGGTTGCTTTTCTGAAGAATGGCATGATATATGCTAGTGTTCCACTTGTTGAACAAACTCTCTCCCCTCGTCCACCATTAATTAGCATCAGTGGAATTTCACAAGGCTTGGAACTTCTTTTTGGTATACAGGATTTTCTTTATTCTAGTCAAAAAAATGATACTGAACTAAATACAAAATTGAGCCAGTTGCCTAATTTGCTTCTTCAGGCTTGTCCATTTGGTACTTTATTAGATGCCAACTTACAGAATTCGTTGGATAATATTAATTTTGCTTCTGTGTCTCAGCCACAGAAACAGCCAGCTTGGAAAGCTGGAACATACAAAGGAAAACCACAGGTTTCTGTTTCTATTACTGAAAAGGTAAAATCCATGCAATATGATAAACAGGATATAGCAGATACATGGCAAGTTGTTGGAGCAGTCATTTGCAAGGTGAGATTTTCTTGGGTATTTGCTTTATCATACCATTTAACATATATGGAGAAAATAAAATTCTATTACTTGTATTTTACATTGTTAAGTGGTATCTTTGTTTTTTTTTTTAATCTTTAGGGTATAATTAAATTATAGACATAACTATGTGATGAATTGCCCCATTATTATCCTCATAGTTCCTGTGGGTCATAACTTCAGGAGTAGCTTAGCTGGGAACTTCTGTTTTGTTTTTTTTTGTTTTGTGGTGTTGGGAATTAGCTGGGAACTTCTAATGTAGAAGAAGTCAAGAGGTAAGGGTCGAGATTTTGGTTGGGTCTATAGTCATTTGAAAGCTGGAACATGCAAGATGACTCACTCATTTGGCTGGCAAATTAGAGCTGGTTATTGGAGGGAGGCTTCATTTCCTTTACATGTGAACCTTTAAACAGGCTGCTTAAGTGTCCTCACAATTTGGGGACTGGCTCCCCTTGAATCAAATGATATGAGAGAAAAAGATTGAATCAGAAGATAATTATTTTTATTACTTAGACTAGAAGATCACATGGTATCACTTCCACTATTTTCTGTTTGTTTAAAAGCAAGTCACTAAATCTGATCATAAGAGGTAGGGATTTGTTCCACTTTTTGGAACAAAGAATTTGTGAACATATTTTAAAATTACCCTATTTTCCATTTTCTCTAACACATGAAATTGACTAATTCTCTGATATGATAGCTAAAATCATTTTGAAGTGCTCTTTTTTTATTTAAACAAGTAACAGATCAGTATCAGATTCTGTGGTTTAAAGTTAGAAGATGGGGAAAGAATGGAAATATTAATAGAGTTAGCAAGTGGTTAATGCCATGTTGAATAATGACCAAAAATAAAAATCCTCCAAGTAAACTCTTATCAGTATGTATTAATAATTTTCTCAGACGTCTTTATTTTTCCATCATCCTTTAATGTTAAGTGGCTAGGTAGATCCTGTGGATAAAAGTAGATTTCAAGAACAGAGAATCAGAATAGTCCTGACAGGGAAATTGGGTATTTCTTTTCAGTTCCCTTTTAATCATAATGAAAGTAGCTCAGGAGAGTAAGACAGAGGGATTGCAAGTTCCAGATCATCCTCAGCAACTTAGTGAGGCCCTGAGCAACTTAGTGAGCAAGACCCTGTCTCAGAGTGAAAAATAAAAAGACTGGAAATGTAGCTCAGTAGTAAAAGTGTCCCTGGGTTAAATCCCCAGGACCAAAAAAAAAAAAAAGTGACTGAAAACTTTTGTCTATGTTAAATGTACTTCTATCAAGGTCAAAATATATTCATTCTATTAGAAAGAACTATTAGTCCTAAAATCATGGACTATGTCATTCATGAATCTTAAAGTAGTCAAAAATCTTTTTTTTTTCTTTTTTTTGGTTAGTTTGGTATAATGAAAATAGGATAATTCACCATTTCTGTTTTTTTCATCCTGTTTCAATAAACAAGGAATAAATTGTATATAATGAAATGCTAATTAATATAATAATTAAATGTCTCCACTGATTGATAAGCTGACCCTAGTAGATTGCTTATGGGGAAGTTTAAAGAAATATTTAAAGGAAGATTTTTATTATGAAGTCCATTATAAATGGAAATAACTATACTCGTTTTAACTTAGTCTAGTAGAAAACCTGATGCACTGAAAGCCTGTAGTTCTAATTCTTAATTAGAACTAATTAAGTTCTAATTCTGAAGTTCTAATTCTTAGTCTGCCACTATTTTTCTATGTATCTTCAGAAACGTCACACAGTTTTGTGAATCATTTGTCATTTTTAAAATGAGACAAGCACTTAGATGCCTTCTGTTTTTAAAACATGTATTTTTAAAATTCACATTTATATAAGCCTGACTGATTTAAAGGGTAGTACACACATCCCTTTTAGAATAGACATCCTGTGGGGGATATAGCTCAGTTGGTAAAGTGCTTGCCTCACATGCACAAGGCCCTGGGTTCAATCCCCAGTACCACCACCAAAAAAAAAAAAAAAAAAAAAAGATGTTCAGTTAGAATGGACATCCTCATCCTATAGTAAATGACTGATAATCTGGTCTTTTGAGTGCTTGAAGAGTGGATAATTCGTTGGAGGTTTTTATAAGATGCTGGTTCTTTGACCTCTTTAAGGGTGTTAGACTGCTACAGGATAATTTAATAATCAAAAACTGAACATAATTTTAATAGTACTTTTTATCAAATTTTTTTTTATTATCTTCATAAATATCCATCAAAAACCACAACTACTTTTTGTTCTTATTAACTTACATATAGAGAATAAAGAAGCAGATAATTTCAAAGTGAAAACACTGGAGAGACTGAGTTGTATCAGTGGTAGAGCACTTGCCTAGCATGCATGAGGCCCTGGATTCAAGCCCCAGCACTAAAGGAGGAAAAAAAATTAAAACAGTAACATATTTTTAAGCATTTTAGTAAGATTATTTAGCATTTCTGTTTTTAATTGAGTTTGACATAATTGTAATTTTTACCAAAAGACCTTTATAAGGCACTCATTCTATCTAATACTATTCATAATGCCTGCTTTCTCTCTTAAGTAAAATACTTAAATATAACAGGTACATTAATGAATTCACTTATTGTTAGGTATAGCATTAGAAAAGAAATATATTAGTATTTTGTAAAGTAGGGTCAATAATTAGAAAAAGATATAAACTCATAAACATTTTTTAGTATTTTCTATGCATAGTAGTGGGGTTGGCACTAGAGATAAAAATATTATTTTCAAAGAACTAGCTTCAAAGGGGAAACAGAGGTACAGAGAAATACCTATTGTCGGTAGATAATTAATACATGGTGCAGATGGTGTATATGATAGTGCATTTGGAACTAAGCATTTTGCCTGCTGAGTTCCACTAACTCTCAAAATATTGTGTACATCTAGCCAAAAAAAGATATTAATATGGCCTTTCCCCCCCGCCCCCATATCAGGGATTGAACCCAGGGGCACTTAATGCTGAGCTACATCTCTAGCCCTTTTTATTTTTTACTTTGGGACAGAGTCTCAGTAAGTTGCTTAGGGCCTCCCTAAGTTGCTGAGGCTGGCTTGGAACTTGTGATCCTCTTGCGTCAGTGTCCAGAGGCTCTGGGATAATAGGTATGTGCTGTGCCACTGTGCCTGGCTCAATATGGTTTAATTAGCCAGTGTGTACTATAAGATATCTAGAAATACAGATATTAGTGCTTATTCAACTATGAGAGGAGCTTGAGAAATACAAGTCTTCCTCTGGTTGCAACCTTCCAGAAAGAGTAACAGTTTCATTCTGGAGATTAGAATAAGTAGATAAACCAGAATTCACAGAGAAGTCTTAGAGCTGCCATGTCACAATCTGTTACAACCACAAAATGGAATTCTTGAAAAGATCTGTGAATGTGCTACAGCTGGTGTTCAGGGAGAGATCTGTGAAACTGTCATATCTGGTTTCCATGACCTCCTAAGAATAATGGCTTTCCTTTCCCTTCTTTCTTCTGTGTGTCTCATTACTAACTCCCACTGATAGTCTAACCCAAGTCATCTATGGAAGAAGGTTCTAGGCATCCACATGGCAGAGGTGGGCTGTAGACGTGATGAATCAGAATGTAAGGCATCATACAAAATATGAAATGAGCTAGACATGAAGAATTAAAGTTTATAGTAAGAAAAAAAAACATTTTAACTGAAGGAAACAGCACATGCAATGGTACATATGAAGGTATGACAATATGAATTATTCAGGAAAATGCAAGAATCCTCTATGTCTACAACAGAGTTCATAGGGTGGAAAATGATTAAAGAGTTAGACAGGGACCAAACAATGAAACATTTTGAGCATGGATGCAATATAATAAAAATTGTGGTTCATTAAGATAGCTCTGACATTAATGGAAGATGGATCGATGACAGGAAAACAAATGGATATATTTTTAGAAGTATAACAAATTGAAGCCCTGAACAAATATGATTACAAAAGGAATGTAGAGTAGTGAATAGATTCAACATTTTTCCCCATACCTGGAAAGGCATCCAGGGCTTTGTGCATGATGTTAAGCAAGTATTCTACATCCCCATCCTTTTAACATTTCTTTCTCAGAGATATAGTGATAAACAGAGGGGTATATGAAGGCTCTCTTGGTACCTGACTATAGCATCTTACAAGTATCAGAAAACAGAAAGCAAATAGATTAGTTCCTGCAGAAAAAAAAAGTTCAGTTGGGGGAAATTACTTTGATAAATTCAGAAAAGCCTCAAATAGAAGGTGTATGTTTCCAATATCTTGATAATATCCATTTCTGCTTGTATTACAGTGTGATTTAGAAGGAATCATGCCAAATGTCACCATCAGCTTGAACCTCCCCACCAATGGATCTCCACTTCAAGATATTCTAGTTCATCCTTGTGTGACTTCTCTTGATTCTGCCATTCTGACCTCTAGCAGCATTGATGCAGTGGATGATTCTGCATTTAGTGGGCCTTATAAATTTCCATTCACTCCACCTTTAGAGTCATTCAATTTATGCTACTATACTTCCCAGGTAAATAATCTTGGAAAAGTTTGAGACTTTCCTGATCTTTTTAAATATTATTGATAAGCAATCATTTGTACACTTGGTCCAAACAAGAATTTTTCAGAAGTTATTTACCAGACAATATTTGAGAGATGAAGATGAAGATTCATTTCTTCAAATAGACTACCTGTTAATCTCTGGTGTCTGTAACAACATTAAAAAGCTTTCAAAGTCAACAATTTTTTACTTTTTTAGTAAGTTCTAATTAGTTATATGTGACAGTAGAATGCATTTTGACACAACATATATAAATAGAATATAACTTCTCATTTTTCTGGTAGTACATAATGTGGAATTACACTGGTCATGTAGTCATATATGCACATAGGTAATAATGTCCAATTCATTCTACTGTTCTTCTTACCTCCATTCCCCCGCCCCCATTTACTCCCCTCTGCTTAATCCCTAGCTACCTCACCTTTATTGTGAATTAGCATTCACATCTCAATACATTAAGCCTTTGGTTTGTGGGGATTAGCTTAACTTTGCTTAACGTGATATTCTCCATTTACCTGCAAATGCCACAATTACATTCTTCTTGTAAGAAGCCACATTTTCTTTATCCATTCTTCTGTTGACGGGGAAATTTTTTTATTATTATTCCTAAGAGGAAGTCCACACTCACAGAATAGATTTTGATATGATTTAGTCATGTTTTACATGTAACTGATAAATGGCAGAACTTTAATTTAAACCCAGATTTTTCAGAATCCCAAAGTCCAACCTGTTTTTTACTATAATGTGCCATTTGTTTCTGCCCTAGTTATCAATCAGTATGTTAGTAGACCTTAGTTAGGATAAATTATTTTGAGAAGACAATAGGCAGTCTTCATTGTCATTCAAGAAAAGAGGTAGACCCAGACCATATTGGATATGAAAAATTAAAATCACTTAATACCAAAAGTCCACATTGTCTTATCTCTGCTTCTGTCTCCTCTTTCAACTTTCTATGCTTGCATAAGATTTAAAGCTCTAGGATCTACATTATATAAGCAGAGTCTCTATGTCTTATTTCTGATCTACTAATAGGAATGATTGGCTTACCCCAGGCTACAAAATTTTTCCCCTTTAGTCAGTTATTGATGACCAGTCAAGCTACTTCTGCGTTACTCCTGAGTTGAGGAACGTGGGAAGAATGCAGTTACAGAATACAGATGGAACATCAGGAACTATGGGCAGGGCAGCACTTATCAGTATGTCTAGTACATGTTCTGTGCTCTAGGTCAAATAATTTGGAGAGGAGAATATGGAAGAGCAAGAGAGGAAGAATATATTGTACCCCTTTATAAGGCATCTTTTCTCGTCTGGGAACAGAAAGGGGTAGAAGAATCTCTGTCCTTTTATAGACCCATTATTGCTATTGTCAAAACAGTTGGAGTAACTCACTCTGTATCATAGACAGATCTGTATATAATGATTAGGTTTGTATATGTGTGTGTATATATGCACATTCACATAATGTAATGTGTATAATATACACAAGAACTCCCTCCCCCATTACCATTAGTATTTTAGACCCATTAACCTGAGAATTTCATAAAAATTTATGTTTGTTTTCAGGTTCCTGTACCACCAATTTTGGGTTTCTATCAAATGAAAGAAGAAGAAATACAACTAAAAATAAAAGTTAATTTAAAACTTCATGAAAGTGTGAAAAATAATTTTGAATTCTGTGAAGCTCATATACCTTTTTACAATAGGTAGGGATAAATAACATGATGTTGTGATGTCTGCCTTCTGTAGTAGATTCCCACTGTCCCCTAATTGTATTTAGCAAATTGTATTTGCTTTTTACCTTATTTTTTCAAGAACTAAATAATTTTGTTACTCAAATGAATGCTGATTCTGAACCAAAACATAATCATAAAAATAGATACCTTTAAATGTGTCTTTACTTTTGTAGTTAAACTTGTTAGTTATTATAAAGAAACCAGTTAACCCCCGTGAAGATTATTTACTACTGGCTTTATTTCTAGCAATTTCACTGAACTTTGCATACAAGTCAATAGCAATGAAATGTATATCATGAAATATGAAATATATGCAGTTTCTAGTATTTTCTGAGGTACTTATTATTCTGTTTTATTCTACAAATTTGAATTCATATCTGCCTTTTTGCTGTCTTTGTATTAAGTAACAGTAACAAGATTTGATTTAAAGCTGTTATATTTGTGATCTTTTTTTTTTTTTCAATTTTCTCTTTGTAAAGAGGTCCAATTACACAATTAGAATACAAAGTTAGTTTTGGCCAGCTTGAAGTATTTCGAGAGAAAAGCTTACTGATCTGGATTATTGGTGAGCAAGATTTTGTTTGTTGATCTTTTTTCCCTTTCATTTGCTATAGGCTCTACTTTTTTAAAAAATAGTTGATTTGTGTTTTTAGGCCAGAAGTTCCCCAAATCAATGGAAATTAGTCTTTCTGGGACTATAACCTTTGGAGCCAAGAGCCATGACAAACAACCATTTGACCAGATTTGTATTGGAGATACAGCATATGTAAAGGTAAACATATTTGCATGGTTCACTACATCAGAACTTCTTCCTTTGTTTCTAAATTGCATTTACCTAGTTGATTTTTAATGTTTTACAGCAAATTGTTTTTAATTCTGTGCTTTTTGACTGCCTACGTGCTTTTTTAGATTCTGTTTTATTCTTTTTGGTTAGTACTAGTCATTTTTCTATTTTGATTAATATAAATTTTAAGGGAGAACATTAAATATACTTAAATACCCCAACTAAGATCATTAAATACATCTAAATAACCCAACTTAAACTACCCAGCATTTAATCATCAAATTAAAAATTTATTTATGAAAAATGTCAAATGTAGTCTTTACTCTCTGGATTTTTCAATAATGCACATCAATTAACTGCTTTTGGTGTTTGAAGGAAGAAGTGAGCCTTTCTGGCCAAGGTGGTCAAGGGAAAGTAGAGTTAAAGCAAACTCTGAGGCCTAGTTAAGCATGAATAAGGAGACTTGAAGATTGACTGTATTTATTTAATTTAAAAAGACTTAAAGGGGTGAAGAATAAGCAAGACACACTTAGGATCAAGTGCTAAAAAGTGTCATACTGTATAAGACTGACTGCATAATTTAGATTTGAAATGTAGAAGGTGTGACTCTTTTATAAAAACTTTGGATATTTTTTTTAATAGAGGAGTGGTTTGTACAAAGTGATACTTTGTGAATATTAATCTGCAATGAATGTGAAGGAAATAAGTGAGAAAAAATAAGGACATCAAAAATATTTTATAGCTACATTAATGTGGCACAACGAAAGGTACTAAGTTGATGTTGAACTAGTGTTGTATCAGTAGAAAGAAAAAGAATGGGCTACTCTAAGCCATACTGATTATAAAATCTCAGTCACTAATATAGAGACAAGAAAAAATAACAAGTCAAAAGATGGTGTTATGGGCTGGGACTGTGGCTCAGCGGTAGCTCACTTGCCTGGCATGTGTGAGGCACTGGGTTCAATTCTCAGCACCACGTATAAATAAATTTAAAAAATAAATAAAGATCTATCAACAACTAAGAAAAAAAATTTTAAAAAAAAGATGGTGTTATTCAAAAAAGTATGTCATTTAAACCAGACTTGAACCTTCAAGAGGGCAGTGACTATATGAATTTCATTTATCCATTGTTTTATCCCTAAGACCTAATCCATTATCTACCAATAAATATTTCTGAATGGGTGAATATACATGAACTAAAGTATTGATATTGAAAACATTGGGAAAGAGTGAGCTTTATATATATGATACTGAATAATAGCAACATATCTTAATTCAAGTGTCCAGTGGATAGCTAAAAACCTAAAACTTGATTTCTCAAGGAAAAGCTCAGCTGCATATAAGGATTTAGGAGTTACCTGCAGAGAAGAAATAGTTGAAGTAGTGGAAATGATTAAGATTAGAAAAAAATAAGAAAAATGGTAAAGATTCAGAAAAACCATTGAGGAAAATTAATGGAGTGATTAAAAAGGTAACAAGAAAGTAAAATGCTATCAAAGGAGATTGAAATCTGACCATAAAGGCAATTAGAGGAATTGGTGATGAAATCAGAAATATATTGGCAATAATTTGGGTTTTTTCCCCCATGTTGTCTTCAACTACATCTATTAGCATTGTTTCAAAGATTATTATAAAAGGTCCTAATTTTTCAGAAAAAAATATGTGGAGTATTACCACATTGCATGTTCTTCAAAGGTAGATATTATCATTTTTCTGTTAATTTCCATCACTTAACCACTTTCCAATTCATATTTATTTTCAGTGAATGAACTGAATGTGTTTTATGTTATCTTAGTCATGTGGAAGTCAACCTTGTCATACATAACTTCCAGCATTCAGAATTACACTGAACAAGCAAGCATAAACCCCGTATTATCAAAAATTATTTGAGGGGCTGGGGTTGTGGGCTCAGTGGTAGAGCGCTCACCTCGCATGTGAGAGGCCCTGGGATCGATCCTCAGCACCACATAAATAAATTATTAAAATAGAGATATTGTGTTCAATTACAACTAAAAAATACATATAAAAAATTATTTGAGTTGCAGCAGGAATAATATGTTAAGATTTAAAAATAACATCCTATGCATGTGATCAATAAGTCCAGCAATTAAAGAAGAAACTTGAAAAATGGGAGAAATTTACAGGGAAGAAAGGAAAAAAAATCAATATAAGGTAGAGCTTTTGCCTATCACACATGAGATCCTGGGTTTGATCCCCAGCACTGCCAAAAATAAAAGCATAGAAAAGATAACATGGTATTGCAAAATCAGGATCATTTAACAGCAGAGATGAAGAGAACCACAGCAAAAGGAGACTAGAACTATGTAAGATATAAACTTTTTCCTGTGAATGTGATTTTGATTCAGGCATCCTATCTTCAAAGAAGCTACTGCCTCACTCTATTATAGGACAGTATAATAATTGGCATTTACAGTGATAACCTCACATTATCAATGAAATTAGGAACTATTGATTACATTTTGTAAGTTTTTTTATGTGAGGGAAGGGAAAATTTCTAAGCTCAATTCTGTAAGAGTTAAATTTCAGTTTCTTAGAAAATTAAGTAGTGCAGCCCATTCTCTCCAAAGATCAGATAAGCTAATGTTTCTGTTTTAGTAATTACATTCTTATTTCACTAAAAGGTATATATATTCCCACCTATAAAAGAATTATGATGTAAAATATATCACAATCACATAGCCCTTGGGATAGAAGAGAGTATGTAGTTTATTAGACAACCTAGCAGAAGGAACATCTGCTTTTGTAGTCAGCCATGTCTGAGGTCAGATGCCAGTTCTGCTGCTTACATATTGGGATATTAATTGCTTTCATCTCAGAACCTCAGTTCCCTTATTTGTAAAATGATACTGTATGGATTAGAGTCCATATTGGTGAAGTGCCTGGTTTGTGTTAAGCACTTTATAATGGAAGCCTTACAAAGAAATGGCTTCAGAGCAAAGGAAAGAGAGTATGTGTGTACATATTTAAACATACGTATACTCATAATTGAAGTTCAATATTTTATGATTTTTATTTTATGAACTGTGTGAGATGAATTTTTTTAAGTTATATCAAGAGAAAAAAATGTGATCATCATTTTTACCAACTAATCACTTCAGTTTAGTACATTTCTCTTTCTAGCTTCATTTTAGCATCTTAGATTACACACTTACCGGATGTTATGCGGATCAACATTCAGTTCAAGTTTTTGCATCAGGAAAACCAAAAATAAGTTCATGTAAGTTGTACAGATTCAAACTAACTTAATGAGATTTAAATGGTGGTGTGTTGTTATTAAGGTAAAATTAAAATACAACAGAATTTAGAAATTGGAGAATAATCCCAATTTGTAAAAATTTTGACTTTATCCACCCCAGCATAACACTTTCTGAACTTTGTATGGCCCTCAGTCTTTTCCAGTTTAAAATAGGATCTGGAATAGCAAGGATTAAGATGGGATGGGCTTTATTATAAAATCAGATTTGCTTTGTTCTGGTTATAATAAACTCTTATTTAAAGGTGGTTCACAAGGTTACATACTTTGGTATTGGACAAACAAGGATTCAAGCTATGGCTCCAACATTTTATTGACTGTGTTGCTTCAGTGAACTTCCTGAAGTTTTCGTTTCCTTATCTTTAAAGTGGAAATAAATTACTTTAGAATTGTTATGAGGTTTAAGTAAGATTATACTGATCAAGCACTTAGCATATAATATAGATTCAATAGATGGTAAGTATGATTATTACTTAAAAACTTAAGTAATTTTTAGCAAATATTATAATCAATAAACACTATTTCCCACCTTCTCTAGTCTACCACTAGGCAAGTTGTAAAGATGATTTCCTGTCTTCAATGGATTTACTGGTTGTGAAATATATATATGTATATATATCTTATACATACATATATGTATACTTTATATGAAAACATAGCTAGACAAAAAGAAATTTATAAATGAATTCAAAATTATTTCATTCAGATCAAATACACATGGCTGATATAGAAAAGTAGCTAGAATGAGGTATAATTAGATAAAGTTAAGGAGAACCTTTTGCCTTATAGATTGAAGAGAATAAAGCTATCATATGTATATATTTAGATAACAATGATGCTAATTTATAAAAATTATTTCTGTATTTAAATAAACATTTTTTAAACTAAGAATTAAGGTCCCTAAAATAAAAAGAATAGGACAAGACTTTGTATTTGAATATTTCAAAAGAATTAAAGAACTTGGAACTATGGAATCTAAGCAATTTCTTGTGAATTTCAGAAACATATTCTATCTAGTAAAACCAGAAAAAGCTCATTTCTCACCTCCCTGGGGTTTCCCTCATTTTTTCATCAGTTTTGTTGTTGTTTGTATTTTTTAAATGAATTTATAGAAGAGTATTCATAGTGCATTTATGTTTTATGAAAGCATAATATTGGACAATCAGTATCTTTGTCTAAGTACAAACAGACCGATGTTTTAAAATATTTATGAGAAATATATTGTCTTTTAATAATTAGAACATTTGAAGTATTTTGTCAGTATTAACTAAACATGTAACTTTCAGAGAGCATAATACAGAATAAGTTTCACTTATACACCTGCTTATTAATGCAAAATATTGAAAGAGCTCATTTTAAATGGATCATTACAACTAGTCTTTATTTCCTAACTCTGGTTATTTCAGACAGTGACAGCCAATTTGTGCAGCCATGTGAAACCTTTATTTTGCCATCATCTTGGCAATAAAGTCTATATTCAAAATTAACAGCTTTGTTCTGAAAATAGTATAGTAATAATGCTAATTTCATTAATAGCTAATATTTTTTATTTACTAGGTGCTCAGCATAGTTTCTATTTTATGTGTACTAACTCATTACTCCTCACAGCATCCTATATTGAGTTATCTCCATTTTACAGATAAGGACACTGATGAAACAGAGGGTCACATAGCTAGTAATGATGGCAGAACTGAGGATCAAACTATTCTTTGCAATATTAAGAAGAAAGGTAGAAAAGGCTGAATTAAATAATTAGTGATATACATATACACAATAATAATAATTTGCCTGAGACTAAATCCAAAGAAGCATTACTATCTCAATTCCACACATCAGCAAAGTTTAGTTCAAAGAAATTGCCATTTGACTAAAGTTGCAAAGCTATTTACATTTGATCAGAACTATAATGAAAACCCAGCAAAGCCACTTTTTTTTATCATGTTGCTAGAAAGTTGATTGTTGGTTTACATCTTTGACACTTTGAATGAATAAAGAATAAGATGACCAGAATCAGGACAGTGGTGAAGAAGTTAGAGAAGGGAAACCAACAAAAAAATTAAATATTTTACAATTAATGATTCATAAGAAATAGTATTTAGGAGAAATGTGAGGAAAAAATTTACAGACTTGGCATCAATAAGAGATATTTTATGTAAGCTCAAAGATGGATTGTTCAAAGATTTAAAGAGCTTACATTTTTTAAGTGGTAAAAATAAATAATAAAGCCTTGATAAAATAAAATTAAAATGAATATTTCAAAGGATTGCCATGAAATGATTGCACTCAACAATGTCAAAAAATCATGACTTTGCTCTCCTGTTTTTTTGCTAAGATGAAATACTTTATTTATTTATTTATTTATTTATTTATTTATTTATTTCCCTTTTTTAGACCGGAAACTAGTGTCTTCTGATTATTACATCTGGAATTCTAAAGCCCCTGCTCCAGTAACCTATGGATCACTATTACTGTGATTTTTTTAATATTTAAATGGGATTTATACAATAGTAACACAGCATAAATGAAATCATAGTTTTTATATCTATTGTGTATTCATATAACCTGTAAGTGAAAAAATTTGAAGGATTTTAATTATAAAATATTCATATTTGACATTTTTTAATCTGATATAGTTTGAAAGAATGTCAATATATTATGATATTTTTGTCATAACATTATTGTAATATATTGCATATTATGTTATATATCATAGCATTAATATATAATTATATATTTTATTGTAGTATATCATTATTGTTATATAATATTATTGTTGTAAAGGCTAATATCTCCTGTGTTTGTTACCCTTTCAAATTTTCTGTCACTGTGATTCAGAATACAAAGAATTCGTGATTCACTCTGACTTATTGAAGACTCATCCTGGGTCAACATGCCGTACATGTTCCTTCCCACCCCTATAGCAGATAACTGCTAATCAATCACAACCCTCTTCCTACTGTGAGCCTTCCTGGGTAAGACCTCAGGCTTCTCAGTGCAGAGCTTCAGGCAGCTATTCCAATGGTTTGTACCTGACATGCAAGACAACTATTTGTTCTTTCAAACCTAAGTACTAAACCAGGCATGGTGGTACTCACCTGTAATCCCAAAGACTTGAGAGACTGAGGCAAGAGGATCATGAGTTTGAGTCCAGTCTTAGCAATCTACAGCAACTCTGTCTTAAAATAAAACAGAATGGGGATGTAGCTCAGTAGTAGAGTGTCCCTGGGTTCGATCCCCAATACAAAAAAAAAATACTTATCTCCCAGTACATTGTGCTGGTATAGAATATCAGCAACCAAATTAGAAACAACTATAAATCTCTTGAAAAATCAGCCAATGTAGACAAAGGAGACTTGCTTAAATAGTAACCGGTTCTTAATCAGAACTATCCCATTGACTAATAAAGAATCTGCATAATTCTATTTATTTTAAGTAAGCTTGTTAATCTGCCATAATAACATTTTGCTTTGGATATCTATAGGCATATTTTAAAAAATAAAGATGTGTGGGATACCTGCAGAATAATGTAATGTTTTGCAATTATATAATGTCTTCAGCCAATTTCTGAAGATAAAGGTAGATATAATATTGCTTTTTCCTTATTTTACTAAATTAAAATCCATTAATGAATAAATTCATGTAAAAACTCAAAAACCTTTCTGTGGGTAGAGTATCATTTACTCTTATTCTTACATAATAGTGTATTTTCTTTAAATTTGTCTTTCTAATTTTCTTATTATATTTTTTTTTATTTTTTCAGAAACCATTAGCCATATTCTTTATTCTCTACCTGTTTCTATAATTAGATGTCACATTCTGTTTTCAGAGCAGTTCATTGTCAAGTTGGACTCCAAGTGACCAAGAAAAAAGTAATCTCAAGATCCTAAGAACTTAGTTCATGTCAAAGTTCTTTTACAGAATAGAATTTAAAAGCATTATAAAAAATATGCATTACAGATTAATATTCAATTCAACTATATTCTGGGTTCTGTTTTTTAATGAATCTTCTCAGAAAAGGCTTAGAAAAAGCTGCTAACTCCTCAAAAGAGAGCTATAATAATTTGAAGGGATAGTGCATATGAACTTAGGATTTGAAGTTTGATTTTTTAATTAAGGTCAATCCTACTCATTATAAACCCTCATTTTCTGCAAAGCATTATCATACATAAAGTTCTATGTTCAAAATTATCCCAAGTAACAAAGAAGAATAACTGTCTGACCAGGACTTTAACTTATTATTGTAGCTTAATCATAGATAATCAGTAGTAAAAACTTTCCTTTTGAAAGAACATTTCCCCATAAGTTATTTATGTCTCTTCAACTCAAGGCTTAATGTTGTACTTGTGCTAATAGAGCCATTTGGAAATTTCGATTATTCAAATGCTTATTAGCAAAGTACACTAAGGTAGGCAAGAGGCATTTATCTAGTGAGTAGGCAGAGATTCAACATAATAATTCCTTAAGCAAAACTTTCTTCGTGAACAAATTAGAAAAACCAATAGACTTTGATTTGACATTTATAGAAAACTAAGGAAAATCTGAGGAGTACTGGAAAAGTATAGAGATGATGGAGAACCCCATGCCATCTGTTGCCATTCCATTCCAGCAAGACTACAGAACTAAACCAACTCATGTTTTCATCCCTTCAAGATCAGCTGGGCACACTATGATGCTTTTGATTTTGTCTAGGAACCTGTCACTTCAGGATAATTTCTGAAGACAAAGTCTGTTTCCCGTTTGGTAGGTGACCTGTTTAATGTTTTCCCTGTGTCTGGGAACTCCTTAGTGTAATTAGCGACCTTTGAACTCCGCAACTAATCCTGAGCTATTTTGTATTCCTTACTCATCTTTAAGGCTGGACCTTTCTTTTCTTCAGAGTCCGCTGCCACAATTAAAGAAGAAACAGCTGCATTTCAAAGGGATTCCGATTCCAGAAGCTTAATCGTGATTGACATGTTCTTATTCTAAGCTATAAGACACTCTAAGAGTCCTTTCTTGGGTTAAAACTTCAATCATTTTCTAAAAAATTATCTCACTACGGATTTTATTCATTTTCTTTGATAACTATTCTTTGCATTTTTTAACTCGAAAGATGCTTTGCATTTGCAGTGAATATGAGCAACTACTTCTAGTGAAAGATTTGGATGGTGTCAGTCCTGCTCTAGATGGAAAATTTCTAAATTCCCTTTTAGTGCCAAAATATGATTATGAAATTTGATGTCTATCATATGGGTAATTATTCTTCCCTAAATCCCAAAGGCAAAAGGAAAAATAGCTAAATTTCTGAAAATGAACTCCAGAAAAGATGGTTCGTGATTTTGGTAAAAACTTTTCTTACTAAACAATATTTTAAAACTTTTTAAAGTCAGCAATATTGAAATTAGGCAATATCTTGGTGGTATACTTTTAAAATAATCAACTCAAGTTTGAAGTAAATAGGCTCATCAGGAATTCTTATGAGAATGTTTTTTTATTTTTATTAAACTTTCTGCCTAATAAAATATTTAAAATTTTTCATGACAACTCAATACTTTCACTATATTTAAATTATTATAGTTTTATTCATTGTGTGATTTAAGATTTTTAACAGCAGACATTGTGCATAGTAAAAAAGTGTTAATATTTGTCTTCTCATTTTGGTTTTAATATTTTTAATACTTCATATACATTCATAGATTTCTCTGCTACCACTGGGAAGTAGGTAGGTGGAATTATCCAAAACCTTCAGGGACTGCTGCCACAGCAGAATAGTTGTTCCTAAGACAAAGGTCAAAAAAGGGATGTTAATAAACAGTCCTCAGGTTTAAGGGACTTTTTTAGGATTACATCTTAAATTCCAACAAATCAGATTTAGGAGTTACTGAAAGTGAAATTGATCCATCCCTCATCCAAACTTTGCAATACTTTCCTGTTCTGACATCATTTAGATAGTTAGCTGTATTATCAGATTAGAAACCATTGTACCAGGCTGCTGAAAGGAAAAGGAGGCAAAAAGCTAAACATGGGATGAATTCTGAACCTTTTAACCTGGCTGAAGTACGTTGGTCCCTGTTATGCAAATACCTTCAATCCTCTGCTAAGTTCAGTGGAAATAATTTTCTTGAATGACAGGTTTATTCAGCAAGGATTCAGTTGGTGATTAATCCCCCTTTGATCTAGGGTATTTCACTTAACTACCAGTTACCTCGTTCTGACAAAGTGCAACTGAGATTAGGGAGATCACTAGAACACTACCAGGGTGTGCGTTTATTCTCTATAACCTTTTAAAGCAAGGGCCAAGAATGCAATTTATTTTCAGTATTTGAAGATGTAAAGTCCTGTCTGCTAAGTTAGAAAGTCAATTGAATACCAAATGAAGTTTATTTCTTACGTAATAGAACAAACATTTCTTTTTGCTTTACCTAACAATGATATTAGGAAGCATAGGCTTTGAAGAAAGAAGAAACAAAGAATACATTCCAAGTATAGCTTTTTATTTTGTTTCATGTATTAAGAGTGTATACTTACTGGCCCTGAGATAACTTAAAAATCAAAGGAGTGGCAACAACTGCAGTTGGGAAAATGCTTCTTTTTCCTTAAACTGCATAGTTTCTCACCCCTCCCATCACCTCCACCACCACTAGAAAATGTCATGGTATGTGGTGAAGAAATCCAGTTGGGGAAAACATGTTGTAATACATAGATCCATCTTAAGACTGCTGATTTGAAAGCTATCCTTATTAAATTTTCCTTTCTTTAGGAGAGTTTGTTATATTCCCATTTAAAAAATTGCATTCATTTTCAGAATGATTTTTTTCAAAAAGAAAGGTAAATAATATTGCCAAAATACTATAAATTATTTTAAATGTTTTCTGCCTTTTTCTCATTTTTCTGGACACCTCTTCTCTCACAAATGTAAACTTTGAAATATTCTCTGAAATTTGACAAAAAAGTGTCAGATTTTTCATGCTATGTTTCTCAATTCACTTTTTTTAATTATTATTAACATTAGTAATTTTTTGCAAGATGTTAAATTAGAGGATTTACCGAAGTATATTACAAGACCTTTAAATGTATTTATGTATTTTGTAACAAATTTATTTTTAAGGATTAAATTTTTACTAATGATAAATTTTGTTTTTATAAATAAAGCAGTTTTAGAAATGTTTTATAATTGCTCATCATTCTAATAGCAATTTGCAATACAAGTTGTATTCAGACCGCTTCTTAACACTTTTTTTTTTTTTTGGTTTAAACCTTTTTGTGTTCTAATTTATAAATTGAAATGATGCAAGAAAAAAATCTATATCTAAGTTTATGCCAAACCAACCTTCTCTAGTTTCAACTTAATAACCAGTTTCTAAATACCTTTTGGTAGCAAGTTATTGAATCACAACAAAATTGGGGATGAGAAAAAAATAATAAGATGGCATTAGGAATACAGGATCCCATGGCTTTGTTTCTGAGAAACAAGCGTTTTTAATAATTAACTATTTCATGCTCTAAGTATCTAGTTAATAAAATGTTGCAGTGTATTTTAAAATATGCCTTCATAGAATATATTTATGTACACATATATGTATGAGTGTATGTATTTATATAATGCATTCAATGCTAGTGTGTCTGAGTTGGCAGGTTTCCCTGTGAAACATTTCAATGTTATGTCAGAAGAAGAAACATATTTTAAAGTAAAATATCTAAATATCTTCCCAAACACAATTTTAGTTAATTAATGAAGGGATTTCATTAATTAACTAAAATTTCATTAAAATGAAAATTGTCAAGGATCTCATGAGATTAGTCTTACAAATTGGTTAAAACTCTTAAGAGCTAAAAGCTTTTCAACTAGCTTCTAATTTTCCTCATCAACTGTTTTATAGAGTTAATATTATTGTCCACATATTGCTTGGAGCAAAAAAATTGGCATGAGTATCTCACTGGTGTCCTGCCTTGTAAGCAGGTTACTTTGGAATCCAGGTTGATATCTCTAAGGACCTGTCTAATCTATGTAATTGACGTCAGTGTAGTGGCAGAACACATGCACAAGCATTTACGGATTGATGAATGTGCACAAATGGAAACTACCTGCTGCCATTTTTCCAGTAGGAAGTGAAAATCTGCATGTTGAATAATGCATTAAGCATTTAAATGCTGGGGCTGTGGCTCAGGCTCAGTGATAGAGCGCTTGCCTAGCATTCATGAAGCACTGGGTTCAAGCCTCAGAACCATGTAAAAATAAAACAAAGCCATTCTGTCCATCTACAACTAGAAAAAAATTTTTAAAAAATTTTAAAGTCAAACTGTATGCTTCCTTTATATGACCTTCTTTTAAATGATGGTTTCTCTAAAAAATTATTTAGTAAATACATAATGATGAAAATGTTCAAATTATTATTATCCCTCTTAAAATGTTTACCTTTTCCTTCAAGGGACTTGAGTGCCCTCTGCAGGTTATAAAGAGATAATTAATGACTATATCTATTTTTGAGCCTGTGATTTTTTTCCCTTTCAAAATTGCAGAGCCCATTATGTCTAATCTCAAAGCAAGCATGATCCAATTTATATTGTTAACCCTTAATTTGCCAGGGATTGAAGGAGGAGTTTCTTTTCTGTACATGTTGTGTTTAGTGTAAACGTGATTCTTGTGAGCTTTCCATGTCACTTAACTAGGGTCCTATAAATATTTGATGATAAAACATATTCTCTCACAGAAAGAAGATTGGGAAAATATTTAGGTACTTTGAAATGTTTTAAAGATTTTGAGGCTAGTTTATTTCTTGTTGCATTTGGAATAGTGTACATTGGAATAAGCCTTGCTTTGTCCACATGCATCATATAAAATTATGTGAGACTTCAGTTTCTTGATTGGGTTTATGAGTGATGATTGTGTTCAGGCTTAAAAAAGCACCTTAAAACATCTTATTTTTTTAAAAGGATGGAACAGATAGCACTTCAGTATTATTGTTGGTATTATTGTCCACCAACTAGAAAGAATATTTATATTTGAAGAGCAAAAAGCAACATTTTCATCGCCATAGTGTGGAAGTACATGAGTCATTCATGTCTGAAACCCATACTTTCTCAATGGGAGTAGCAGATTTGTTTCTAAAGGACATAGAAATTCATTTGTATACAAAACTAGAACTGGAGTGCTGGTGGCACTTCTGATTCAATTAACTTACTTGGTGAAGCTGCCAGGGAAACTAAATATGATGAGAACAAGAGGAATGACTGGATCAAATTAATAGAAATAGATCTTTTTGCAAGCAGTGTAATGATTCTGATCATCAACCTTGAAAAGTAAATTAGAACAAGCAAATTACTGTTGAAAAATTCTTTTAGCACTCTGCTGTTGCTACACAGCTAGTCATGGCTCAGCCTGGGGCAGGGAAAAAATGCACTCAGTTTTGGTTGACAAAGGAAACATTATTAAAGTGAGTGTTTACATTGTGTTTATTGAAGTGTTCAAAGAATATTTGTGGCATCTTCAAGCAACCTGCTGCTCTCCAGACTATTATAGTGCATGAGTAATAATAAAAATGAGTCACTTGTACACTTTAAATAAGTGCCTTAAACTTGTTTTTCAACTATCTCCAAAATATTTTAAGTTTCAAACTAAATAGTGCTTTCTCTTCTAAAGATTTATTTTTTAATTTTTTAAATTTATTTTTTAGTTTTCAGCGGACACAACATCTTTGTTTGTATGCGGTGCAGAGGATCGAACCTGGGCCGCACGCATGCCAGGCGAGCGCACTACCACTTGAGCCATATCCCCAGCCCCTCTAAAGATTTTTTTTTCTCTAGAAATTGAGCCAATTTTTTAAAAATACTCATTTCTTTGAATTTTTCTTGAATATACCTTCCAGTTACTTCTACATCCTTTGTGTAACTTTTCTCCCAGGATCTGCAATGCATAAGAAATAATCCTATTCCTTAATATGCTAAGAATTACAAAAACTAAAAGCAATTGTGAAATTACTGACTAGTGTCCAATTGAGTATATAATATGTGCATTAAAAAGATCTGATTAGGGTTATAACTTTTGAGAGCTACAATTACCTTAATCTACTCAAAAAGATTAAATTGAGAATGGAAAAGATAGTTACTAACAAGACTGCCCATCTGACATTTAAAAGTTTTTTAAAATATATATTAGTTTTCAGTGGACACAACATCTTTATTTTATTTTTATGTGGTGCTGAGGATCGAACCCTGGCCGCATGCATGCCACGCGAGCGTGCTACCACTTGAGGCACATCCCCAGCCCTTAAAAGTTTAATAGGTCTTTATTATTTATACTGGGAAAATAGGAAAGTAATTAAAAACTTAGAAAGAATTTTAGTTTTTATCTTTCTAAAGAGATCCATTGAAATCATTTTTATATTTTAGAAATAGTAGAAGCATGGTACTTAACAGGGATTAAAGTACTTTATTTTTATTGACCAGCAGCCCCCAGTACAAAAAAAGTTAATCTTAGGTATTATTGAATATAAGTTAAGTGTTCTGAATTCCCTTATGAGCTAATTTTTGAGAAACTATTTTCTTATATTCACCATGGGACAAGTTGTCATTCTTCTTTATTTTAGCTGCTTATCACAGTTACCAAAGATTATCCCACACTATAAATTCTTAAGAACTTCCTAATCAGATATTTAATTATATGCCATTTCTATAATGTAGTTTCAGGGCATCTTATATTTATTATTTTGATGTCCAGAATCAATAAAAAATATTTCTTTATCCATAATCATCTAAGAAAAATCTTTTTCGAATCTAAAAGTACATGCCAGTCCTCTGCTTTTGCTAAGGCAATAACCAGTCGAAGTGGTCAACAATGTTTATACCTTCTTAACTGATATTAATCAGTTTGGATTTTGTTGTTGTTGTTCTGTTTGTTTGTTTGTTTTAGTGGGGGTACGGGAGTGCTGAGAATCAAACCCAGGGCCTTGCACCTGCTAAGCATGTGCTCTACCACTGAGCTATACTCCCAGCCCAGAGAATTAAGGTATTAAGGGCATATTGCTAGTGATAAATTAATCAAAAATAAATTAATTCCCTTATGCATATTTAAAGAGCACATGCCACTTATAGTATTTAATATAGAAGGCCCAAACAAGTTATGGCTTAGAATTAAAACTGCTGATCTAGTTGAAATGGAGGTCTTAATTTAGTCATTAAAAATTCATAATGTTATACTTTTGTTGTGCTATTATTATATACCACTCCAGAACTAGACACAAAGACAAAAAAATAGTCCCAAATTTTGAACAATATATTATAACTTCTGCAGTGTATTGGCATTGTAATAATGGAAAACTACTTCTCTTCATTAATACACAAACTGTCCAAAGAGGTGATGATTGAAGCTTTATACCAAGTAGATGAAGGACATCTCAGGTCAACATATCTATAGATACCACTGACAAACAGAATCACAGAAAGCTGAACATCTGGTGTAACAGAACAACAAAAGAGGTTATGTTTACTCAAAACCCTTTTGCCTCCAAGTATTCGGGGTTTGGATATATAAGAAGAATATATATTTCTAAGGAAAGCAAGTATATTTAACTTAGTGGCAAATACAAAAATATTCCTACATAGTGAATATGCATTCCCCTATTATCTCCACCATTTACCTCCCTTGCTAATTCTGAGTGAATTTTGTGTGTTCACATGTGCTAGTATATTTACCTCTTCACTAGCAATGAAGAAGATATAATGGTGTATGTATAGAACTATAAGGAAAATATTCATGAGAAAATATTAATATAACCCATTGATATGATAATGTATATTGTATTAATTGACATGCTAAATTTTATTAGGGTGTTCACATCCACTATAACATCTCCCTTAGAACATATTCTTTGCCTGTTTCCTTCGAGTATAGATAGACACACTTAGAGATATCCATGTGTGTGTAAGAAAACAAGAAAAATATAAACTCTATAGAGTAACAGCCTCAGATGGATTCATATTAGTATTCAAATCTTTAACTCCCACCCAAAATTTTAAACTTGGCTATCACAGTCATCTTCACATTTTTTTGTATTCCCAGTGCCACCAGAAACACAAAGGAAACTTAGTGTTGATTTAATGAAGTAGCAAAATGTTAGGTACATAACAAAGCAGATTGTCCTCCCACCTAAAACAAATCAGTGATGTTTAAGTAAGTGATTTTGGTTTTTGCATGTGTGTATAAAAATTTGATTGCTCAAATAGTGGTTCAATTTGCATTCTGCACCAGTGAAATCTGCCCTGCAATTGCCATCTCTAGCACTATTCAGAGAATTTCTTGCCATTGTGACTGCTCTTTAGACACACTAGACAGCCTTGGCCCAACCTGTTAAACTGCAGCTGCTGGGGCTGCCCATCCCAGGACACATTGCTTCCAATCATGCTTCAGTGAACCTTAAAACATTTGGCACTCCCATCTTAGAAATTCTCTTCTGGGACTCCATGTACTACAGCTTTGTAAGCTCCCCATTATTTACCAGAGTAAAACTTGTTTGGGGTTGGTATCAACCTGATAGGCCATGATTCCCTTCATCCAATAAAGCACAGCTTTCCTTGATCCCTATATACTGATGAAATGAATTGGATTTGCCAGTATCTAAGAAATCAAGTGATTACTTTGTTTTGTTTGTTTGTTGCAGGGGTAGGGATAGAACCTAGGGCCTCACACATGCTGGACAGGCACTCTACCATTGACTATTTTCCCAACCTCGAAGTGATTATTTTTAACATTTCCATTAACCATACAAGCAGAGTGGTAAAGAGAAAATAATAGTCTTTGAAGTTCACAAAGGCCTGGTTTCAAATCCCAGCTCGATGTTTACAAGCTGGGTGGTCTCAGAGACGTACTTAACCTTTGTGGTCTTTGGTTTCCTCCCAGTTCCTTGGGGTTTCTATGAGTATTGAAAGATACCAAGTTCTAAGTGCAAAGATATTCGGTGTTCATTCCTTTCTATATTGAAGATTTATAATGGCCTTTTCATAGAACTGACTATAATTAGGTGGCTATGCCTTTAGATTTCAAAATTACATTAATTGCCTATTTGCCTCTGATTTTGAATGTTCAGCTGTTATATTACAGAAACACCTACCTACTCAGTTGCTTCCATAGGTCCTTGGAGTAAATAAAATGACTGTAGAATAGAGTGGGTGTAGATGTTGTAAAGTTTGCTTAAGTTTAACATTTCATTATTCATGGGGAGACACTGACTCAAAATTCACACATTAGAAAAACAGCCATATTCTACCAATAGTAGGGTTGAGTGAAAATAAAATTTGTCCACAGGAACATTGAACAAATTTTATTTGTTTGTTTATTGTGTGTTTATTGTTAGTGTGGAAATCATCTGTTCTTAAGATGAATCACAATTAAACCTGAGTTGGACATCTGGGGAAAAAAAATGTAAAATTAGGTAGGCTGTGCATGCTTTCCCCAGAATTTACAATCTGAAAGATATAGAAATGCTTCAAGGTACCAGCTATTACTTTTGGGGTTTCTTGCTTTTTATAAAAAATAATTTTTAAATTATTTGACAATTTTTCAAAATATCATATTGCTTGATTTATTGATTTGATGTAACATTATTTGAATTGTCAAATTTAGTTTCTGAAAATCTGAATTTTCATAACAAGGGCATTTATATCTTACTAATGCCAAAAAGAGTAGAAAATTATTCTCAGAGTAAAGGAACATTTTATTTTATTCTATGAGCACTTTTGCCCAAATTAGTACTATTGAATAAGTTACTTCTGGCAGCAGCTACAGATTTCTTAAGGCAGTAAACATATTTCTTCATGTTCTCTAGGGCTGTCTCTCTGCTACAGTGCCAAGTTTCTCTGTTGTCTGAATGTGAGAAAGGGCATCATGTGATATTGTGGCTTAACTGTGACCCTCAGGAACTGCCACTGAAAACCATTCTCTTCCACCCAAGGAGCTTCCTGACTTTAGGTCTGACATAGAAGGGTCCCCCTTGTCCTCTCCCCTGCTGCCCTGGAATGTACAGTTGGTGCCTGAGAGCTTTGTAGGAGCTGTGTGTACTCACATTTTTTTTATAATTATTTCTCTTCATATTTTATTTTTCTCTCTGGCAGGCACACTGGCTTTATATTTTTAATAATAATATGAAATCCTTAAATTTTGAGTTGATTTCATATAAAGAAAAAATATTGAGTAAATAATAATTCAGGTGGTAAATGGCTAAATACAAAGGATGAAACTCAGTGCATAAAAGTAGTCTTGGGCCTTAATGAAAATCAAAGTTTGATGTTTAGAGAATTTAAAAGAGGTAACTCTTATATTCTACTTAAGATAGTTTTCAGGAAATCCTAGGAGGAGTTAGTAAGTAGTGTTATCAGTGGAGAATATACTGTGGCTCTATGGTTAGGCATAGTACAGTCCAAACGTCATTTGTCTTTAAGGAGACCTTGTACCCAGAGTCCTCATTTGTAAAAAGTAAGATTGGTTCCTGAATTAAATGAGCTAGCATATCAAGAGAATGGTACAAAGTTAGCACTAGTTCATTGTTGGACTTCCTTTAATGCCTTATGAGCTGAACATAGATTATAGCTTTGTATATCCATATTTTTTGTAATGTTATAGTAAACCAGAGGAAAATCAAGGATTAAATACCCATTTTTTACTGCTGCACAAATCAATTAAAGTTTGTGTCAATAGCAAAGTCAGGTTTAGTATTTCATCTAGGTAAGCTAACCCGCACTTAGAATTCACATACATACATATCCTTATAACATCATTTTCCTCTCTGCTTTAGTAACTAGGAAACTGAAAGCTGAAATTCTTTTATTAAAGGTGTGCAGAACTTTTTTATATACTTGTTTGTTTAATAAGTTTGCATTGCTTTCACTTTTCTTATTTTTCTCTTGCTTCAGTTATTTTATCCTACTGCATTCTATTATACTGTTTATTAATGTTGTAACACTATATTCTTTATTTTTAGTATCCTTATATTTTTGGAATAAGACTGAAAATAATTATTTTTGCAAAATGATATCATTGCATTGCTGAATAATGTTCCAAACAAAATTTAAGAGAGAAAGGTTGCAGAAAATGTAACATGATCCTAAAACTGTCTGTCAGCCAGTTCCCTTGTAAATTCTAACATTATGCGTTTCATTCTTGCCCCAAAACAGCCATGTTCTGTCACCAATCATTGCTTTACATCAGAAGCCATTAGAATCTGTTTGACTATTAAGGGTTGGGGACATAATTAACAGTCCTACCATTTCATGTCTTCAAATACATGTTGTCTTTCAAATGTGTCTTCTCTAGAGATGATTCCAATGAAGCTCTTAGCTAGAAGAGTATCTAAGGGACTTCTCTATGCAAAAGCCAGCAAAGTTGATTTTGAAGCTGCAGAAGAAAAATGAACTTTATAATTTCCTCTTTTTAAATAAAACTCTCTTATTTACCTTAATCAATCACCTTATATTCATGAGGCTAAAGAAATCACCAATGTTTGGGGCTGAGGGTGTAACTCAGTGTGAGACCCTAGGTTCAAGCCCCAGCATTGCAAAAAATAAAAGAATATGACACAAGGCTTGAAGGCCATTAACAAAGAAAGGAATGCCCAGAAAAGATCTGGCACAATGTCAGAATGATTGGCAAACTATATAGTTAACCAGAGAGATTACTTTAAAGATCAGTTGCAGATTCTGGTATGTTTATTTTTAAAAGAATCTCAATAATAGGCATACCCCATACAGCAAAATTTTACATGTTTCTAGAAAGCCAAAATATTTTCAATATTAGGATTTATTTGGTTTCTATTTGTACAAAGCATAAAGATAAATTATAAAAATAAAAATAATAATTTGAGGGTCTTTTAAAGCAAATATCTATTTTGACAGGAAAATTACAGCAATTGTACCTGTAGTGCATAGGCTAGGACTGAGACTGCTTAAAGTGAAGAGAAAATAAAAGTGTTTTTACATGTGTTTTCTTATTCTAATTTGACTACTCTACCAAAGGAAACTAAAAATTATTTTACAGATCATTGTCATTCTTATGACAATCTTGTGATTATTTGTACTTAATGTTAAATATTTCCTGACATTTTTACTTCAATTATTTTTAGCTATTCACCCACAAATACAGTACAGCTGACATAATTACCCCCCTTTTAATTCACAAAAGACATGTATTTACCTATTTGTTATAATGCTTTTCATGCTAGCATGCTGTTTCTGTGACAAGACTACTTTGAACACACACTAGGTAAAATAATATTGTATATTGCACAGCAACCCCAATAACTGAATGTTAATTTAACCAGTGAAGACAAAGTAATTATAATAATAAGAATTCTTATCTTTTAATGGAGTTAAAAATGGAACTCAAATTGGTCTTATTGTAGCTCATTGGCTTAGTAATCACTAGAAAAATCAACCAGTCAAGGTGCAAAACATTTGCAAGGCTGCAAGTAGTTAATAGAGATCCTAGCAGATCTCAGTGTACTATCAGGGTATTAGTGGCACACCTAGAATATTTGACACCTGTCAACCTCCACGTAACAAATTTATTTTCAGTAGTAATGAAAAGAACAAGTGTGATGGCCAGAAAAAGATGTGTAGATAGTGAAAATTGCTTTTTACTGAATATATATGTGTGTATTCATAATAATAATGCTGGTAAAAAAAATAAAAAGGAATATATTACAGAATTTAAAAAACTGACCATTTTAAATTATATAAATGTATCTTCAGTGAGGGTTTATACCTAAATATTGGTCTGTTGTAATTACATTAACCAGTAAGTGAGGTTGTTTTTCCCCCAGTACTGGGGATCAAATCCAGGATCTAGCACATGCTAGGCAAGTGCACTACCATTGAGCTGCATCCCTAGACTCTGTTTTTTTTCTTTTTTAATTTTAATTTTGTGACAGGGTCTCACTAAGTTGTCCAGGCTGCTCTCAAGCTTGGAATCCTCCTTGCCTCAACCTCTCAAGTAGCTGGGATTACAGATGTGCACCACCATGCCCAGGTATGTATTTTTTTTAATATTTTTTTAATTGTCAATGGACCTTTATTTTATTTATTTATATGTGGTGCTGAGAATCAATCCCAGTGTCTCACACATGCTAGGCAAGTGCTCTACAACTGAGCCACAACCCCTCCAGCTGTGTATTTTAATGAACCAAAATATCTTGCAGAATGTAGATACAATTTAAACAAATAAATTATACTACCAATGCACTCTTGTTTTCTTGAATTATATTTAGTTTAAAGCAAATAGTTAACAATAAAAAGAAGTATTATTCACATTTGGTAAGACTTGATGTTTGAAATAAAATCTGTACTTCTCATGAGCTGGAGTTATAGTTCAGTGGTAGAGCGCTTGCCTCACCCTGGGTTCAATCCTCAGCACCACATAAAAGTAAATAAATAAAAATAAAGATATTGTGTTCATCTACAACTAAAAAATTTTTTTAAAAATCTGCACTTCTCAAAAACAATACTCCATAGAGTTGGCACGCTATCTTGTCTTTATTACAAAAACTTCATAGAATAACTTGGGTTGTTTTTCCTCTTCAAAATCACTGTTGTTAATTTCAAATATACTGTTTAAAAACAGAATTATGTAATACAAAGTTTGGAGATAAAAATTGCTTTCAAAGCAGGTTTCATTGTTTCTCAGTGTGTTTCCTGAAAGGAGTGGGTACAGCAGAGTTTATATGTGGAAGCTTAACTGTACAATTGGGAATTCTCCAAATTAATGTTTCTTAAAGGATAAATTATCAAATTGTGCTAACTAAAACTTTGATGTGTTTTATTTCAACTCAACAATAATAATCAGAGGAATTGTTTAGAATTTAGATAGTTTCGGGGGGGATTATTTTATCACTAGCATTGTTTAGAATTGTTGGCACATGGTGGTGATAAAAAACAGCCAAATCTGGTTAGTATTGTTGTTGTGTTTAACTACTATATAGTGTGTCCCCTACATCAGCAGGGGATTCTCTATCCCTCAACACATTACTGAATACACTTATTTCTTCTAACCCATAAAACATGCTTTGTACCGTTTCATTTACAACACATACTAGATACATCCAACTGCAGAAAATATTCAGAGAAGTGCTGCACCACTCTGAAACCTATGTGTTCATAAATAATCACAGAAGGAGATCAAGAGTACTATTAGTAAATTAATAATTGTTGAATAACTTCATGTCAGTCATATGCTTCCCAGTACCTTCATACATGATTAGTTCTGCATCATCGTATCCCACCATTAACACTATAAAGGCGCTTTTTTTTAGCTCATTTAACTGTGGAAGAAACTCAGAGCTGGCCTTAAGTGTTCAGTTGACCCACAGCATTTTTGCCTCCTCTTAAGTACACTCCTAGAATCCCCTTTGCTATTTCCCCAGTCCCAGATGCTCAGTGCTTCTGTGCTCCTGGATTTCTAGGATCCCTTCAAAGTCTCTGTGTCCCCCACTAAAGTATTAGGAACCTTTTGTGTTCCAACATTCAGAGGATTTGCTTTTCAAATAGGATTGCAGAGTGAGTAAAGCTTAGCACAAAAGCCAATGGTGTGGTTTTTGATATTGGGAGTATACTATATTGTGGGTTATAGGGTCTCCATACTACCTCTCAAAACACAGTAAGTACATCACCATCCTACTTGCATGGTCCACCCTGATACTGTGACATAGCCAAAATCATTGCCTATGATCTCAGACACGAACATAGGGCTCATAAGCTTTGGGGAGCTTCTATGCTGATGAGGACAGGTTATCAAATCTTTTTATAAAGTCACAGGTTTTTTCTATCTTAAAACAAAACCCTTCAGATTCAGACAATGAAGCTAAGAGCTGCAATGAGAACAGAGGATTTTTGTTTATTCTTTACCTAATCCCCTCAGAACTAAATGATCTGCTGTCACTTTCCACATCTCAAAAAATATGGGAGCAGGGAAAAATAACTAGATCATCTCTTAGTCTCTTTTTTTTTAAAAAAAAGTCCTCTTTTATAAGATATAGATATCAAATTTTATCATTTGTAGCCACCTAATTTTGGGAGAAGAGTCAATAATAAAAAAGTATTGGTAGTGATGATGATAGAGCTTATTGTTAGGAAAGAAAGTTTGTAGAGTTATAAAAATCTTTCCCATCTATAATCTTGATAATTTATCCTTTAATAAATATGAAGTTGGGTCATGATTTAAATGTTTAAAATAAATTCTACCAAGAGATAACTATTGAGAAACTAAGTGCCAAGCATTGTTCTGAGGAGATTAGGTAAAGAATAAACAAAAATCCCCTGTTTTCATGCAGCTCTTAGCTATAGTTAAGAGAGGGCAGAAAATAGAAACATGAATAAGTAAAATATGTAGTATGTGAGATGATGATAAATTCTTTGGAAGTAATGAAGGGAAAAGGAATAATGAGCTCTGGAAATGGGGTGCAGTTTTTACAACATATGCATAATGGTCACAGAAATTGGAGGGCAGAAGGCATAATGAACCCTTTGTAAATAGGAAAGGAGTAGCAAGTGCTGTAAAAGGTATCAACACACTTCATGCAGGAGAGGTGACCCACTACCTGATTGATGCAGGACAGCAGCCATCGCAGGACAGGTGAACATGAAGTACTTCCATTTCTCAAACCAATATCTTGATACAATTAAAAGATCTTAACTGCTGTACTTTCACAAACACCAAAAGTCTAATTGCCATTGCAAACCCCCTTCTGAAGCACCAATAAAATCCACAGACAGGAAGAATAATTTTTTTTTAAAAGAGAGAGAATTTTTTAATCTTTATTTTTTTTTTTAGTTTTCAGTGGATACAACACCTTTATTTTATTTTTATATGGTGCTGAGGATCAAACCCAGCGCCCCTCACATGCCAGGCCAGCACGCTACTGCTTGAGCCACATCCCCAGCCCAGGAAGATTAATATTTGTTGAAATATTATATCCTAGGTAATACTATTTCTTCATAAGACAAAGTCTGCTATTTGACTTGCTTTTATTTACTTATTTTCAGATTTCTATTTATTTATTTCCAGTAACTTTAACTAGAAGTTGGAAGTTAGAAATGCAATCCAGGAAGCCCCTTTGAGGGTGTTTTAAGGGAAGGATGGGAGAGCGTTCTGGGTTTTTGAGGGAGCTGAGATTTGAACCAGTCCTGATTCTGGTGAACTAGTGAGCTGGAGGATATGGGGTACAATACAGAAAAGGATATCATGAGAGGTTCACCTTTGGTCAAATTCATCTCCAAGGAAGAGGGGTAGAGCTTCTAAGAACTGTTTTGTTCTTCCCAGAGAAGGGAACAGGAGAACATCCACTTTTCAACAGTGACTCCATGCGGTAATCAGAAGCAACAGCAGTAGTGCACAGGCATGATGGACCTCAGGATTCCACTTGATAGAGTACAAAAGTTGGACCAAACAAAAGTCTCTTGTGCTTTTGACAATGTAGTATGTGTGGGTGGGGAGGGGGATCCACTAGTTGTCCATATTTATCCATTTATTTATGCACAATTTGTAGAGCATTCAAATGTATATCTCCAAATTGCATAAATATCCTTCCTTTTAAATTGAGAGGAAACCAAGTAAACTATCTATGCACTACCACCTAAAATAAAGTTTGAATTATGATATCCAGGAGGAAATTTTGATAGTACTCAATTTCACACAAAAATTTACTTATACTATACAAATGTGCAACATTCTAGGCTGAGTATGAACAAAAATAATAACTAACATTTGTTGAGCACGATTGGTTGATCCTTATACATTTTCTCTTTTAATCCTCCCAATAATCCATGAAAGTTTGCTTTATTAGCACCTCCATGTTGCAAAGGAGAAAAATTGAGACCTGGAGAGATTAAATGGTAGAGCTAGAATCTGAGCCCAGGGCAGCCTGTCTCAGAAGACTTCTTTCTTCCCTTTCCAATACAACATCTTCCAGGAGGCAAACCTGATTCTCTTTGCCCTTTGCAAAGTGAAGCCTACATCTCTCTTTTTTTCTTTCAGTGGTCTTCTTCCTAACACAGAAGCTAAATAACTGACATTTATCCAAGTCCATCTTTTTCCCTAATTAGGTTGTGTGAACATTTCTCTGCAGATCTTTCCTCTTTCTTAACCTTTCCTTTTATAGACAGGGGCATTCAGATGACCTGTGCTCTCCGCAAAACTGCCAACATGATGCTTTGCACTCATCCGTAAAATAAACTTTTCACTCTTACTTCCTCCATTTCCACAAGCAAATGACTTATTCAAATTTTATAGGCAAGAGGTGAGAAAAATGTAAATGTGATTCTTTGAAATGTCTCCTTTGAGTACAGAGACCGTACATTGTAGGGGCTAATTGTCAGAAAAGTTTAATTGTTACCCGCAACTCAAGCTTCCCTCGTGTGCAGGGGCACACCATAGGTGCTAATAGTGAGAAAATTTGACTGTGACTCCACCATGCTCTCTTCATTAAGCTAATGGAACATTTTCCTCTCATTTTCTCCCTAGGGAGGCTGTAGGAGTACAACCTTATAATTGTTGCTCTTACTGTAATTGGAGGTAGTAGGAGTATATATAATCTTATTGTCTTTTCTATGTGGTGGTAGTTTATTTATGACCTATTGATAATTCCCAGCCAGCAGCAGAAAACTCAGTGAGTATTACATTAGCATTGCCTCCTAGGAGAGCAACTACTAAACAAAGACTATTATTAACCAGAAAGAACACCTACTAAGGATGGCCCGTCATACCAAATATAAACTTCATTACTGCAAAGATTGACCCCTCTGGATACCATGGGTGTTTTATTTTTTGCACTAGAATTTATTGTCTTAATATGTACCTTTGTTTAGACATGAGGTCTGTGCTTCATGAACCTTTTGGGAAAGTTCTCAAAGACTACCACACATCTTCTTCAAAGCAATGGAGCATCCTATTTAGCCACTGAAGTTGTTGGAGTGCAATAGGGCAGGAGAAAAACATTAAAAGCCAGCCTTCATCTACTGGTTTAGAGCCACTGGACTGTGCTGAATGTGGTTTGGACCAGCAAGATCCTCCCCTCAAAAAAGACCCTGAGATGCCCTTGGGAACTGTTAACCCAAACACAGGTACTCACACCTTGACCTCCTGCAACCTCCTGTCATTCTTGATAAGCTAATCCTTTGGCACCATCTACAAGATGTAACATTATTTAGGGCATTGAGTGTTCTTTGAAATTTTCCCACAGTTCATGGGTTGCTTTTGGTCTTCATTAAACAGTAATGGAAGAAAATTTGTATGTTGGATGTTTTGCTGCTTAAAATAGCTCCAAATACTGCCTTATTTTTGGATAGAAAAAATCTTTTCTAAGGAAAAATTCATAAATGTAAAAATATAAGGAGACATTTACAAGAATGTACCATTGTATACTCTGCCTTACAGGACATTGAATATTTTAATACTAGAGTGCATGATCAAACATCTGAACTGTTAAAACTTACAAGCTGCAAATTGGCATTGATCTAGCATCTATTATGTGACAAGCACAGTGCTAAGAACTTTCATAGATATTTCATTTTATATTCCTAGAGTAGGCAAAATAATGGCCTCCCAAAGTTGTCCATGTTCTAATTGCCAAAACTTATGGATATGCTGCTTATATGGGAAGGAACTTTGCAGATATTATTAAGTTAATAATCTTGACATTGAAAGATTATTCTGGATTATCTTCCATTTATCCAAATAATTATAAGAGGGAGGTAAAAAGATCAGAGTTGGAAAAGAAGACATAACCATGGAAGCAGACGTCAGTGTTTTAGGGACCACAAATCAAGTCAAGATGGCGCCTGGCAGTTTGCCAGGAGGAGTGGTTTGTGAGGCAACACCACCGAGCCATTAAGATGGTGGGGATTCCTTATTAGCTGACTGCTGTATCTAGATGATGCTAATTGAGTCAACCTGTGTGTAATCAGTTAGGAATATATACCTCTGCTAACCCTAACCCTAACCCTAACCTCCCCCACCCTGCACCCTGCCCCGAAATAAAGTAGTTCCTGCTTCAACCTTCAAGTTGCTTGTCACCTCCCCACCTCCCGGTTATTTTGCCCAGCCGGACTGTGGCATCAGTGTGATAAGGCCATGAGCTAATAACTAGAAAGAGCAAGAAAATTAAATTCTCCTCTAGAGATTCTGGAACTAATGAAGTTCTATTCACCCATTTTGGACTTCTGACCTGCATAACTGTAGATAATAAATTAATGTTGTTTTATATCATTAAGTTTGTAGTAATTTGGTACAGCAGCAGTTGTATACTGTCTTGGTCCATTTGAACTGCTATGATAAAATACCATAGACTGGGTGGCTTATAAACAGCCCAGATTTCTTTCTGAAAGTTCTGGAGGCTGTGAAGCCCAAGATCAAGGTGCCAGTGCTGCTGTTTGATGAGAGCCCACTTCCCAGATTTTAGAACTTAACAGTCTTTGAACTATCACTTCACATGGCAGAAAGGGAAGGGAGCTCCCTGGGGTTCCTTTTACAAGGGAATTAATTCCATTCATGAGGACTCTGCTACCATTATCTAAACACATCCTAATGACTCCATCTCTCAACACTAGCACATTGAGGGTTAAAATTTCATTGTATGAATTTGGGAGAGAAAGAGAATAACCATTCTGTCTCTAGTGGATACTATGCAACTCCCAATAATTTTGTAAAACAAAGCTCTCATCTCCATTTACAGATGGGGAAACTGATATTTGGAAGAATTGCAGGGGTTTATTTCACCCTGCTTCTTTTCACAATGTTTAATAAGGTAGAGTTGTTTTTGAGTGAACCTGCATTCTCTCCTGAAGCATACTGGGTTCTCCTCAAAAACTGAAAAAGCTTCAAAATGCACAAGTTAGCTAACTCGCTAATCAGAAACCCACTTTTTGACTTCAGTCATTGGGTTAGATGACTTTATATTGAACTTCATTGAGTTTTTTATCTTCTAAAAATTTGACAGGTTTGTAAAGTTTAGTTCAGTATTTCTGAAACTGAAGCTTTTTGCCTTGCTCCTTCTTTTTGTACACATTTTCTTTTGTCTCATCATGTTAATCTAGACTTTGAAATTATTTATACCAAGAGGAAACTAGCAGTCTGTAATAGAGAGGGGCTTGATGTGTTTCTAGTTTTATAAAATAACAACTTCAAAGGGTTCTAGAAGAAGATGTCATATTCTAGTGTCAGCTTTCAAACTCACATAAATGGAGAGCAGAATTTTGGGTAGTTGATGGTCATTTTCCATGTCCCTAGCACCATGAAGTATACCGAATTCTGTAGTAGGTCTAGATAAAAATGTCTGACTCATGAGATTTAAAAAGATTGTTGGAGTTTTTAAAGCGTTTTATTTTATAGTAGGTAATGTGTTGATTACCATCAACCCTAGCTTGAGGGATTACTCCTCCCCTTTCTGTACAGTGCAAGTGAGGACAACCTCAACATCTCCATATGACCTATACTTAGCCAATCAGAGTACTCTACCCCTGACCACAGTGATTGCTTCGGGATCAGGGATGGGTATGTGACCCAAGACAGTCGAAGACTCCTTCTTGGGACTTCCCTGCCAGAGAAGAAAATATGTTTTATTTCTCTTTGGCAAGCTATAGGAACATGTGGTTCATGTAGCTTGTGACCATTTTTCCAGAACATTGAGGGGCAATCACATGCTGCAAGAAGAATTGCAGATAAGAGTTGAGTGTGAGGAGTTATAAAGGAACAGAGAAGTAGAAAGCAAGGAAGTCCTAATTTACTCAGCCATGTCTTATGCTTATGCTGCTGCCCCTGAACTCTTTCAGCACATAAGCTAAAATATCCTTTTCAAACTTAGGTTAGTTTGATACGGATTTGTGATTAAAATGGAATAAGATTTTAATTTAATTGTTTGAAAAGGTGGTATCATAACTCAAGAAAAACATATATAGCAAAGACCTCTCCAGATTGTCCTCCCCTACACAGTTCCTACCCCAGAGGTCATTATTAAATCTTTTTATGAAATTTAAAAATTTTTCTTCATGCATAGACAAGCAAATATAAAAATATGCTTCTATTTTAACATAAAAGTTAACATATTAAACATATTGTTCTTCACTTAGTTTTTTTTAACAATAATGTATCTTTAGCAGTTTTCTTCCTTCCTCTTATTAAAAAAAGTGAATGTATTTTTAGTTGTTGATAAGCTTTATTTTATTCATTTATTTATATGAGGTGCTGAGAATAAAACCCAGTGCCTCACACATGCTGGGCAAGCGCTCTACCACTGAGCCACAACCTCAGCCACCCTTCCTTTTTAAAGCTGAGAAATGGCATCAAAATAGTGTTGCTCCATGGCCAAGAGCACATAGAATTTTTAAATCTCCTTTCTTCGATCTTAATAAGCTTAATATTTCCCAGAGATAAATGTCAACCTCAAAAACTACTTTTGCCATAACAATTATGAATGACCCTGTGCAATCTTGAAATAGGAACCAGGATAAATAGGACACTATGGCATGGATTATAAAATGGACATTGCAACTCAATTTGGTTCACAAATATGTTTTCCTTGGCCTGAATAGTATTTATCATTTTTGAACTACTTGTCAATGTTTAAAATTATTTAAATGGCTTCATGTTAATATTGTAATATTTCATTTTAATATCTTTGAATAATTTCATCTTAAAAGCGTATTTCTAGTTTCTCTTGATAATGTATATTGCTCATTTCCACAAGTTACTAATAGGTTAAAGTTCATTAGTAAGAAACCACTGTAAATAGAGCATTCACCTTCAAGTTACCCATAATTTCCTCATGTTTTCTGTGGTATCCCCAACCCTAAGGTCAAAGGCCTTTTGCCATATATTATATTTCATGTTCTATTTTGCCATATGTTATATCTCATGCTCTATTTGCCATATATCTCATTTATACCTATGTGGTTCCTATGGGTACACATTTGCTTCTGTAACCTTCAGATGATTGCTATTGAATCCTTCAGGACTTTAAGGCCTCTTCAGAGAAGAGTTATTTTCCCAAGACTATATGAAAGGTGCTCAGCAAAAAGAAATAGTTTCTCTTTTTTTCTATCTACTTAATTAATTTTCTTTGATCTAATAGTGAAAGAAAAGAAGAAAAATCTTACTGCATATATACTTACAACACTTACCAGAAGTTTGCCTTATTCATTCCAACTGGCACAATGGTTCCAGCAATCAGCATCCTTTCATCTCTCAATCATAGGAATGATTGAGCATCTTGATTACTCAGTTCTTGCTAGGGCCAACTCTAGATTTCAGATTAAAGCTGAGACTTCACAATGATTCTATTGCATGACTCAAGAGAACATCGTGTCTCGGTTTTTCTACTGAATTTCCATCTAACAATGGCAAGTAAAACACATAACTTTCTTCATACATATATACACACAAACAATAATAAAGGGTTTTTCAAAAAAAGAGGCAAAAAATATTAAGACAAAGAAAATGAGAAGGGAGGTGATAGCAACAACCTGTTGACAGGTGGAAGCAGGACAGCCGGCACCTCACCTGGTAAAGAGGTCAAAAGTCCTGAGGTGAGGGGGAGGGGATAGAATGATTCTAGGGATTGAATCCTAAAGGCTTGGGGATTGATGGTCCTAGTATTTATGATATGAAGACAATGTTAAAAACAGGAAAAATGGTAGAAAGCTTGTTGAAGATGTAATGGGACTTCCATCACTTCTCCTACCTGGTGGCAAACTGGTACCTGATTCTTGTAGAGAGGTAATAAGAGGACATCTGGACTGGAGTAGGGGTAGATTGGGGGGGAGGGTCTAGAAACAGTTAATGATGTGTACATTATCTTGAAATGAAGATTAAGCTAAATATGCTCACTTATTAAATATTGAAGCCACTGCCAACATCTCTTCCTCCACTTTGCTCTCCTAAAGTAGATGATGAGATCTACATCCCCTACCAAAGTGATAGTTTCATCTTTGAAAATCAGGCCAGCCAAGAGGAAAGATCTAGAAACTCTAATAAGGGATGGGAATTTCCATAAACAAACCAGCTCAATCATTCTACCCCCATAGTCATCAAGCTTCCCATTCGAAGCATAGAATTTTGCCTGAATTTTTTGTGATATACTCGTTTTTTTTGTTTTTTGTTTTTTTGTTTTTTCTTGTGTGTTAATGGGGATTGAACCCAGGGGTGTTCTACCACTGAGCTACATCCTCAGCACTTTTTTTTTTTCTTTTGAGACAGGATCTCACTAAGTTGTCCAGGCTGGCCATAAATCTGCTTCAACCCCTAGGCTGCTGGGATCACAGATGTGGCCCACTGTATCCAGCAATCCACTCTTAATTATTACAAACCAGGTAAGAATCCCTAGATATCTAAAGGAGAAACTCCAACATACACATGACAACAAAACAAAACTACAGAAAGAACAAATAAGTTGCAGCTTAGAGGAGACAAAAGACTAGAGGGAGATAAAAATATAGAAAAGAAAAAGTTATTATCAAAATGTTTCAAGAAATAAGTTTCCTGAAATGGGAGATTCTATTAAAAATGAACCTCTCAGAAAAATGTAAAAATAAAGAATTATTGGAAATTAAAAGCATGAGGATTGGAAAAGAGAAATTCAATAAGTAGATTAGCAGATAAATTGATAAACTATCTTAAATTATATCAAAGGATAAATAGAAATATAAGCATAGTAATTTAAAAATTAGAGGAGAAACACAGAAGAACCAAATACTATGTCAGGGAAAGTGGAGGAGTGGAAGTCAACAACAAAACCATTTATGAGAATTTCCCACAAAAAAATGAAGAATTTAAAGGGCCTAGGCTGTGTCCAGTACAATAAATAAAAATAGACTTATACAAGTTTCATAATTATGACATTTCAGAACACAGAAGACAATGCAAAGATCTATAAAGCTTTCAAAGGGAGAAAACAGATTTGATATAAACAATTAAGATTCAGAACTGAATTAGACTGGCTGGTCACAGTGGCCCACATCTGTAACCCCAGCAACTTGGGAGGCTGAGGCAGGAGGGTTGCAAGTTCAAGGCCTACATCAGCAACTTATGGAGACCATATGGAAAAACAGAATTAAAAATGGGCTGGCCGTGCAGCTCTGTAGTAAAACACCCCTGGGTTTCATCAGACTTCTTAAAAAAGAGAAGAAGAAGCTGGAAGAAAGTGGAGTGATGCCTACCAACTTTTGAGGGAAGGTCATTTGCATTTTGGAATTCTAGACCCAAAATATCATTTAAGACATTTAGAGATTCAAGTTTCCCAAACCTTATTTATGTATAGTTTTTCATTAAACTAATGGAGAAGATTCTTCCTTGTTTCCCCCCAACCCCCCAGAAAGGAAGGGGAAGCCAATTAGGAAAAACAGAATCCAGTGGACCAGGGATTCTACACAGTGGAGAGGCAAAGGGAGTCCCAGAACAGTGGTTCTTAAAAGATACCACTCCAAGTTATGTTAAAACCACAGTGCCAATTCATATGATCAGGCACGTCTGTCACATTAACCATTAGCTACATACAAAACATGAACTTCTTCCAACCCAATTGACATCATGATTACTAATATCCAGAAAGGTGAATGTGTGGGTGGAGGAGGGGAGCGGTTCCCACACATCATTCATGCTTCTCCTCTTTCCCCACCCACAACTTCTTCCCCAAACTATTAAGACCAGTGGAACAGAAATGAATCTTAAGTACCCTTTCTTAAAAAAATAACTTTTAATATTAGAATAGTTTTAAACTTAATGAAAAGCTGTAAAGTTAAGTCCTTTATGCTCATCACCACTTCTCTTGGTTCATTTGTCACAATTAGGAAGCCAATATGGGTACATGACTGTTATCTAAATTCCTCAGTTTATTCTGTTTCACAGTTTTTCCCAGTACCAGGACTGTATTCCGGAATATCACATTGCATTTAGTCATGAAGTCTCCTTAACTTCATGAGTGGAGTCTCCTCCACTCATGACAATTTCTCAAGTTATCCTTATTTTCCATGAACTGTATTGTTCTAGGGAGTGCTGGTCAGGTATTTCATAAAATGTTCTTCAGTTGTGGGTTTGTCTGATTGCTTCTCACCATGGTTCAGCTAGGGATAGGGTATTTGGGAGTAAGACATACCATCAACATGACATTTTACCGATTTTATTAATGCTGCCCATAGATCGTATTGGCCACGTTTCTCCACCATAGTTATTTACTTCCCCTTTCCACACTCTGCTCATCAGAAGTCAGTGGTTAAGCACAGCTCACCCTTGAGGGATGGAGAGCAAAGCCCTACCAACTTTAAGAGTGGTGGTGAGTATCTACATAAATTATTTGGAATTCTTCCATATGGAAGATTTAATTCTTCTCCCTATTAATTTATTTATTCAATCATGAACTTATGAATGTTGATTTTATACTTTGGGATATAATTTAATACCACCTTATTTATTTTGTTTTTTTTTTTTTAGAGAGAGTGAGAGAGGGGAGAGAGAGAGAGAGAGAGAGAGAGAGAGAGAGAGAGAGAGAGAGAGAGAATTTTTAATATTTATTTTTTAGTTCTCGGCGGACACAACATCTTTGTTGGTATGTGGTGCTGAGGATCGAACCCGGGCGGCACGCATGCCAGGCAAGCACGCTACCGCTTGAGCCACATCCCCAGCCCACCTTATTTATTTTGTTACTCAAATTTCCAGGTTTGTTCACTGGGGGCTTTTAGGTTAGTTCCTATGACCCCTTTTAATGCCTCATTTGCCTGTTTGTGTGTGTGTGTGTGTGTGTGTGTGTGTGTGTGTGTGTGTGTGTTTAGCACTTCCTCACTCTCAGCACTACCAGAAGCTCTAGACACAGCTGTGTATTCCCAGCCTTATACCTGCAATCTGCCATCTTTCTGAGGAGCCTCTTTCCTTTTATGGGGAATACCATGTGCCCTTTCTTTACTGGCATGAATATTCTTCTCTTTCTCCTTTTTTAAAAATTTTTACGACTCTACCCACCCCATCCCACCACTACCCCATCAAGTTAAGACCTATTTGGAATATCAAGAAAATACATTGATAATTTGCCTCATAATTAGCATTCAGAAGTTTATGTTTTGTATATAGCTAATTGATTCAGAAGTTTTCACTAAATATTTGGAGTGTATTTTTATTTAAGAAAGCTAAAATTTTGTGATACTTATTGACATGAAAAAAAGAGATAGCTGGTTATGTAATTACCTTAATTACACTTCCTTGAAGTTGCCCAGTGCCCAAAATTGTTTCTAACCATAACAGAGAATATGTTTCTGAGGGTGTTTTGATCTGACACCCCAAAAGGCACTTTAGCTTTCTGCAAGACAGACACCATATTAGTTGTCCCATATCCTAGAAAAATATTACTAGCGATTGGAACCCTTAGAAATATTAATTGATGTTTTACGGTCCATTTGAAGAATGCTAAACAGGTATTACAAGAATTAGAATACATGATACTAAGTATCTTAAAAGTAGGAGCCACCCCAACATATAGGATAATTAATATTATTAATCCTTGCAGTTTTATTAGGAATATCTACAGATTTTACAGATCCTATACCTTGAGTCATTTAGCATAATTATCTTTTTTTAATCTTAAAAAAACTGTTTTGCTCTACACATAAAATGAATAACCAATACCAGATCTTAAAAATTAATTAAGAAAAGAATGGTTGAGATAAATTAATCTGAAATCTATGCTATATAAATGTGAATTCAATGTTAATTATGTTTGCTTCCAAAAGGCTACATTTGCACTTAAAGGCAGAGGGCTCAACTCAACTGTTCTGTGTCAAATGGTACCAGATGGTTATTAGACTTACTGAGACTTCAACATTTTAGTGAGAGAGGAAACAATAAAATATTCTTTTGTTTAAATTAAGTTTACAATCCAAAGGATTTGTTCCTTTGGGCCTCAGAGTTCTACTTTTCAACATGAGAGAGTCTTGAACATAATATCTTTGCTTCAAAGCCTTTTGCTTTCAAATCTAACTTTTACTTTGAAACTAACTGAAAAGAAACTAAGTGTGTCAGAACCATACCTAATCCCCTAGGAGTCAGCATTGCATCAAGTTTATTAAAATTAAACACTTCTCTTTTTTTTTCTCTCATCCTCAAATAGGCACCTGGTAATAAAAGGCAAATGAGCTGGGTTAGGATAAAACAAGCAATGTTTTTTCTTCACTAGTTCATTTGGAAAAGTCGCTTTGCTAATTGAGAAAAATTTAATGAATTTTACTTGTATTAAAATAAGAGTAATTGCTTCACGGCAACAATGTACTCATTTGAGAAAGTCATTACATTTATGTATTGTGTTTTCATGTAAATACTTTTGCCAAAATGTATTAGCAAGGAATATAATATTATGGTTCATGGTTCATGTAGTATCTGAAAAGAATAATTGTATAAGTAATCAGTGAAAACAAAGCAAATGTTCCTCTTGGGTTTGTACAATAAAAATGGAATTAAAATTATTCAGGCTCAAAAATGCAAATATAATGCATCTCCACCAGCTGAAAAATAAAATTTTCTAGGCAAGACTTGTATATTCTTAAGTATACAAGTTTGATTCCAGAATACAAACAATTCACATCATGCATTTTTTGAAGTAATCAAATATTTAATTGTTTTTAAAACAATAAAATCATCAATTATTTTCCTGATATTCAGAACACATTCTGGGGAAAATTCATGCAGTGAAGCAGCAGCAGCAACCAAAATCGCACTTTCATGTATTAAACAGTAACAGATTAAATTCACAGTAAACTTAAGAGCAAATAACCAATATCAATTTAAACAGATTAAATCTTGGGAAAGGGCAAAGTTTAGAAATGATCTGAAGCGATAACCAAATTCTGAGAACAATAGGCTGTTGTATTAGACAACAGCACCCCCTACTGGAAGCTTGAGGCTGCTTGGACTGGCATTCTTGGAGGCGTCAGAGAAGGATGTAGGGTAGAGGGCAGGGAATCTGGATGATGGGGAGACACCCACCATGGGATTCAAGGGCATTATCAGTTCCAGAAATTTTTTTTCCTATTGTGTAATCACAAACTTAAGGTTCTAGAATATTTATTATTCTTCATCAATAAGCAAACAAGAAATTGATTCAGATGTTTTCAATAAATAATTGGAGTGTCTTTTTTATTTAAGAAAGCTAAAATTTTGTGATACTATGTGATGTGAAAAAAAGAGATAGCTGGTTATTTAATTACCTTAATTATACTGCCTTGGAATTGCCCAGTGCCCAAAATTGTTTCTGACCATAACAGAGAATATGTTTCTGAGGGTGTTTTGATCTGACACCCAACAGGCATACATTATGGCTATACTTACACATTTATGTGCAAATATTATACTCATACACAGAGACATACATATAAACACACACACCACATGTACACACAACAATGTTATTCGATCTATGATTCAAAGCAAAACCCAGTAGCCTAGAAGTCTCAGTAAGATGTCCCCTTGTTCATGTTTTGGTTTTTTTTTTTTTCTTTTTTTTCTGTTATTCTTTGGGTAAGTAAACATCCTTAGCAGTCAGAGACAGGAAGAAACATGAAAACCTCAAAGGGTGATGAAAGGCAATATTTGACTAACAGCCGTCTATAAAATATTCTCTTATAAACATTAATGCAATTCAAATAAATCAAATATCTAATAAACTTGTCTTTGTCTGATCTAATAGGAAACCTCAGTCAAACTAACTTGCTAAATATATGTAAATGCCATAAGCAATAAGTACAGTGATCACAAAAACTAAAGGAAAAATCAGGAGGGATGATTTTAATAGATATGGCAGATACAAAGAGAATTTGGGGGGGGAATAGAAGTAAGCATGAAAATCAGGTAAGTCTTAAAATTAAGTCCAGGTTTCTATGAAAAAAAAAAGATGAAAATGGCTCTCACCTTTGCATCTTACTTCATGAACACCCACTCCATCACCTCCAGCACCAAATGCTTTAGTTTTATGACTAACATGTGAATATTTTTGTTTTTTTTTTTTTGTTTTTTCAAACCCACAAGGAAGGAACATTGTCTGAGCAAGTGGATCCCATTTCAGAAGCCAAGTTCCCCTCACAGCCTGGGGAGGGGAGAAGTTCAGCTTCTCCTTCCTTGGCATTTCTGAAGTATGCGGAGGTGAAGGGAAGCCAAATTGGAGGCACCCTGTTTAATTCCCCAGCCCTGAAATACCCAAGGAAGACAATTCAGACAGGGGTTAAATATACACTTGGAGCTATCTGCAGATGGGAGTGTTCCCTTCCTAAGGCTAGAAGCACACAAAAATGCTTTCCTTAAAAACAAGATCAAAAGTATTTACATTTTCAGGTGCTTGAGAGAGTGGATAAAGCACCAAATCAGAACATAGGAACCCAAAGATGCATCCCAGCTGGCCCAATAGTGTGCTTCTGGGTGTCATTTAATTTGTTCGTGCCTGAGTTTCTTCATCTGTAAAAATGAAGTCATTTGACTGTTGTGTGTTTCGTTTGTTAGTTTAGTTGGTTTTTGGTTTTTTCCCAGATTAACCTTTGATGGCAAAGAAATTTTGATGAGGATTTAATATTTAGAAAGACATGATCTAACAGTGCTTCAAAGAATAATCATTACACATGAAGGAAATGGGTTCCAAAAATCAAGAACTATAGTGAGTGATGTATCTTCCCTGAATGCACTCATTCATTTATTTATCCTTCAGTTGGTGTTGATTAGGACCTAGTGTATGTTAGAGTCAAAACAGGCAATGGAATTCAAATTTGAGTAAGACTCAAATCTCTTCCCTCAAAGAACTTGCAGCTTAGTGAGGAAGTGAGACAAATGATCTGTAATCACAAGATAGGGCGGCAAGTCCTCTGCTAGCATAGTTCTCGGTGCTGTGGGAGTGCACATGTCCAGGGAGGTTAATGTGAAAGCTGTCATCAAAGGATACCTGGAGAAGGCTCTACTCAAGTCCCATTTTCAGGCATAAACAGGAAGAAAAAATAAAGAGGAATTTAAGGCAAAAGGAGCAGCCTTTGAGCTCAAGTCTGGAACATGAAAGAATGGAAGGATTCTGGCAGCAGCAACTGGAGGACAAGGGTGCATCCAAGGAAGTGGTGCCAGGGAGAGCAGGAATGGAACCTTGAAGTTAAAGGGAAAAGTTTCTTCTATCCAGGAGGCTGTGTGGGGAGGTGGAGATTAGACAGAATAGACTGGAGCTTTTTAAGACAAGAGACAAGAAGACAAGTGAAGAGCCTGTGGTAAAAGTCTGTACCAAGGCCAAAAAACATTGGAAATTGAGAGAAGAAATTTGCAAATGTTGATAAAGTATAACAGGATTCAGTGATTGTGTTTAGGCTGAGGCAGCGGGGGATGCGGAGGACCACTTACTTCTACACTCTAATTTAGGTGGCCAGTGCACTGACAGCAATGGAGATCAGGTTGGGTGGGGGCAGATGAAGAACTCCATCTGGGCCAGAGATTAATGAGGTATTCAGATGGAGATGTCTGCAGGGTTTCTGAAGGACAAAGGAGAATGTAGCATTGGAAATATGAATTTGGGAGTATTGGGGTACAGAAAACGATACTTCAACATCTGTCTTAAAACTTAGAGTACCTGAGGAGAAGCAAGTGAAGCAGGAGGCATCCTCTGAAGGTCCCACAGACTGCATCTACCAAAGAGGAACATAGTTTCTTCCAGTTGTCTTACTGAAATGTCATTGTCCAAGGAAGATGAAACTTACATCACAGAGGAAGAGACTAAAAATCAAACACCACATCTAGAGCCCAAAGGAATTTTGCCCCAGGCCAGTATCTGTTTGGGGGGTGCACTTATTGCCTACTAAAATTCATTTATTCCCCTGCCCAAACTGTCTTCATCCCCCATTTTCCTCTGCCCCAAGAAGATGGTGGTTAAGCCTTAATCTTCTGGCCCTTCTCTGAATTTCATATTTGTGTGGCTCCCATGCACTTAGGCATTGTTATGGTTTACACATGAGGTGTCCCCCCAAAAAACTCATGTGTAAAACATTGCAAGAAAGTTGACAGGTGAAATGATTGGGTTACGAGAGCCTTAACCCAATCAGTACAACCCTGATAGGGACCACTTGGGTGGTAACAGCAGGTAGGATGGATGTGGCTGGAGGAGGTGGGTCATTGAGGATGTGCCATTGGGGTTGATATTTTGTGAGTGTTGAGGGGAGTTCTCTGTCTGCTTCCTTGTTGTCATGTCCTGAGCTGCTTTCCTCTGTCATGCCCTTCTACCTTAGTGTTCTGCCTTGCCCAGGGCCCAGAGCAATGAAGTCAGTTATCTATTAACTGAGACCTCCAAAGCTGTGAGCTTCAAATGAACTTTTCCTCCTCTAAAGTTGTTCTTGTCTGGTCTTTTGGTGATTGCAGTATAAAAGGTAACTAAGGTATGTTAATAAATGTGTATACCTTTTCTGTTAGTCTGCCTACTGTCTGTCAGTTTGAGCTGGCAGACTCAATCACTGAGCCTTTAGAAGGAAAGCTTGCCCTCAAGAGAGTCAGATTCTCACACTTCAGTCCTCAGTGAGGCTATCCTTCTTTTCTCTACCACCTGTTTCCCCAAGTATTGAAAAATCCTGTGGAGGAATTCTGATTGGCTTGGATGATACATCAACTCCTGTGGCCAAGAGGATATATAGACTCTTCTAGAACCATTTACTTTGAAGGATTATTTCCCAAAAGTTAAAAGACTGCTTATGAATAAGAACTCATACACATGACCACATCCTAAAAATTTCTAACGCTAGAACTCCTTTACCGTTCTTAAAAAAATTTAGCTCTCTAGTCATGGCCATCTCTCCTCTTACAACCGACTCTACCACTCCCACTCTCATACTTACACTTAACCTAATCTTTTGCTTCACCCAGGACTCCAGTCTACAATCTACCCATTGTTTCAGTATACCAGCCTCCTCCCAGCTTTGCTTTCTTCTCTGTCCAATCTGGACCAAATAAGTAACATTACCTGGTCTAGTTTTGGGACCACCTAGGATCACAAGAAATTCACAGAAGGAACTGACCAGCCTGAGGGTGGGGCCATGACCATCCTGACTGGTCTTAGACTCAGACTCAAACATTCACGTGATACCTGACTTATCTTCCCAGGAGACCCTTGATCATATGATTCTCAGCTGACTTCCACATAATTACTTCCGCATAGTCCCACACCAAATGTGTTTTAAAGTGGCTCCAAGTTGAGTTTCTGAGCCAAGTCCTCTCCCCTTAGGAAATCCAGAAGATGCGAGTGAAGCTCACTATAGCTTTAAAATTGCAGTTCTAATGGTTTAGAGAAATCTCAGTCCTGGGGCTTGATGAGTTACTCCATTTATTTTTTCAGTAAGTACTTGAGAAATATTTGTTAAGCAAATGATATTTTCAAGTTATGCCTGAAATCTTTAACATTTTATTCTATAAACTTTTAACAAAACAGACTGAAACCTTTTAAAGCTATCTGTGGAAATGTTCAATCCAACAGAGACCATTGAAGTACTACATAGTGTTAAAGAAAAACAAGCTGGCCTCGTTACCCCAAGAGTTAAAGTAGTGACATCAACAAATGATGAACCACAACAGACATCTGAGGAAATAAGTCAAGAATTTGCCTATACATATGTGACTTAAACCTCTACAATCAGGACCTCCCACAATTGTGTTTAGAAAGGGAAAACATATGTAGTTAATTATATGGTACCAAGACTAGATAGACTATATGAACTGTCTAGGAAAGACAGCAGCCTATCTGGTTGACATATACATTTAAATCCTGATTCTGTTTGTTGATAACCTGATTTTCTTTTTGGTAGTTGTTGTTGAACAACAAAAAGAAGATATATTTGTATAATAGATAGAAATGCACCATCTTCCTGGCAGTTAAATTTCTTAATGCCACAATTAATAAATTTGTATAAATTCAGCCATCTCTGTGGGGTTTAGTTATATGAGTTGACATTTCTAAATCTTGACTAAGTAGTTAGATGTATGTTCCTTATACTCTAATATTTTTCCTATGAAAGTCACAGAAAAGTAAGTGCCTCCTTCTGAACCCCTTTGGCAGGCTTGCCATCCCTTTCAGTGATCTACCTCAATGTGACCCCTGCTGGGTAACTTCTGTAATATTTGAACAGCTACCCCAATGGATAAGTGAGCAAATAATTATCGACAATGCCACACTTATGTGTGGTTGTTAATGATCAAGATAATTCCTATGTATTGGGTAACTACAATATATCAGGGATAGCTAGGTATTTTAAGAGGTGCAACACAAAGTATGTTTACAGGATCATGAATCTTTTTTTAGCATCTGCTTTGTTCTTTTATACATTTAAATTTTTTTCTACAGTGAACATGTGCTTTGTAATTGTAAAGTTTTTATTCATTTTTTAAATGCACAAAAACAAGCTCAAAATTTATTACTAAATCTTTGGAATTTTCTTTAAGATTTTATTTCAATAAAATGTGGGAATTTTTATGGAGATGATACAGAATTTAGATGAAGTACAATTAGACTGTTCTTTTGATTTACCAAAGACTTAATTTGCCATTCTATGTGCACATATTTGGTCCTTCATTCAAAACAGACTCATAAAGCACTATCAGCCCAATTTTGCTTCATTACCATAGCAACATAATAGTGACAAAGGCACACAGCTCCTTCCCTCCTTCTCCCACACATGCCTGCTACCGTTTTACTTGTCATTCATCGCCATCTTCCTGCATCCATTTTTTTTCATCCTTTAGAAAGGATGTTTTCCTCTTCTCCCGAAAACTGCTTTCCTCTTCCCCAAAAAATTTCATATGTAGCAAAACAAAGCTACGTATGTGAATAACCAAAACACCCTAAATTCTATATATCAATTTATTTTTTTTCTGTTTTATACTCTTTAGGATTCTTCCTAGTTGATCATAGGTAAGGAACAGTTATAGTTTTCCTGGTAAACTCATCAATTCAACACTTTTGACTCCGAAAAATTTCAATGTTCCAGATTTAATTAATTTCATTAATCCAAATGAGGTAGGAGAGAATTCATCCTAGGGGAGCCACTAGCAGTTACTGGGTTTTTGAGAGAGGAGGAGGCTTTGTCTCACTCCCCTTTCCTCATCTTCTCAATGTGTACAGAATATGTCCATTATTGATTTCAGCAGTTGTGGAGATGTGGGATTATAATAAGAGCAGCACAGATCAACATTTCAAATTCACTTGATGAAATCAAGGAACTGGACACTGCTATACTCCATTCAAAGGAGTACAGGTGAGCTTTCTCAACAAATCTGCTCTGGAACCCTCCTTTTGCTATACCCTTTCTTTCTTCCTAAGAATTCTGATTTCACTTAGGCATCTGCCTTACTGGGAAGCCAAGACTTTCAGGAGAAGATAGTCCAACTCCAGAAGGTGAGTTGGATGGAAGTTACTATGGCAACACCCTTTATTTACTAGGGTTGGTCTGGGCATGGCTGGTAATACTCTTCTGGCCAATAAGAAATAAGAAGAAGTCTGCTGTTGGCTTCGGGGAAAGGTTGTTGAAGAGTACAAGAATGGGGCCCCCCAACTAGGCATGCTCCACTTACTTATTATACCGCAGTATAAAGTTTAGCCAGGCACATAGAATCCAGAATAAATAACACATTTCTCAGCATCCTTTGTAGCCCATTGTTCTGGCCAATGGAATAAAAGCAAACACAGAGAGTGGCATCTCCTGGGAATGTTCCTCTGTGTATGTTCTGTCAAGGGCTCTTTGTCTACTCCTTTCTTTATTCTGCCTTGTGGCATATGGGTATGATAGCTGGAGGTAGAACAAACAACTCTTTGGACCACAGATAACCTCAGGAATGGAGACCATGCATGGCAGAACAGAAAAGAAGCCACACTTAAGTCACTACTATTTTAGGTTTTCTGTCATTTATAATTAAACCTAATACTAAGTAATACAAAGAGAAAGAGGACATATTTTCAGTCTCTAGATGTTGCTGCATCAAGGAGTCAGTCTAGAACTACTGCAGCCTTTGTGCAACCCTGAGGACCAAGGCCAAGCCTAAGGATGGCAGGTGAGGGTGTGAAGTCAACCAACTGCAACGGTTTTTCTGTGTATTTTTTATTATGTGATAAAATATACTATGTTATTGCTAAAGCCACTGAATTGGTGATTTCTGTATCTTGTAGCTGAAAGTAGCTCTTACAGGATTTAATGGTTTCTAAACGTTGTAAAAACTCATGCACCTTCAAAAGAGATGGAGCTAATCAAAGATTTAGAAGATGCAGCATTAAATATGAAGGGTGTGTTACAAACCATTTAGAAATTAGAAGACAAAGGGGAAAAACATAAACCCACAAGTCCACAATAGCCATGATGATCACTTTGGCCTTATGGTATTTTTTTAAATATCATACATAACTACATATATTTTTCCATATACATAATCAATCACACTGTGAGTTTGACTTTTTCTGTCCCACTGAATATAAATAAAAATGCTGTAAAAAAAAAAAAAAGAAAGAACTACCTGGTAATTTAAGAAAATAAATTTAAAAATAAGTTTGAAACAGAAATTTAAAACTCAAAGAACAAGCACATTGGTGGAAATGATTTTTGGTCAATTTTTTTTTATTTTGAGCACTTTTGCATCTTTATCTTTGTGGTTTTACTGCAGGGTGGGCCAAATCAGGGAACTGTTCAGCAAATGTGAACAAGGAGAGCTTTCTGGCCAGAGGAGCAGAATGAGAAGCCATTACCATTGAAAAGTGTGGGAGTAGTCCTATTTTCCCTTTTTCTTCTCTTTCTCTCTCTGACATGAGGCCGATCATAGCTTGGCATTGGCATGGCAGTAAAAGAGGTTCCAGTAGGAAAGGGGTGGAGGGATCCGGAGTGTAGTTCTCCTTCACTTGTTTTCCAGTGCTGGGTGGGGGTGGAACCCAGGCCTCCTACATGCTAAGTGTATGCTCTACCACTGAGCATCACCCCCAACTCTCTTTCTAATTTTTCTATCATTGATTCACCCTGAGTGTGGGTCTAGATATTTGGTATAGGGGGCTTCTTTAGCACACAAGACTAAAACTTTAAAAGAACCCCATATTTCTGACCAGAAAAACCAGTAATCGAGGCATTTGGGAGTGTGGGAAGATTGGAATCTGTGAGAGGAGAGATTTTGAGAATGACCTACTCAAACCTAAAAGTAAACTGATCCAAGTCCCAGGATTACCTCCAAGTTGTACAAGAAAGAATAAACAAACAAACAAAATGTGTAATGAAGACAGAAAACTGAACCAACACTGGATATTCTGCTCAAAGAGGGAAGACAGAATTTATGGATTAAACCTTCGCAGGCTTTTGCCTGCTAAAACAAACAACAACCACAACAAAAAATCAACTTCTCCCAGAAGTAAGCAACTAATGCCAACCCTGAGATGAACCAGATGTTGGAATTATAAAATTAAAAGCAACTTTGTATAACAGGTCTTCATGAGGTAGATTTGAAGACTCTTGAAACAGATTGGGTAATTGAAGTTTTACACAGAGAAATAGAATATATTTTTAAAAACTCATTTAAAAATGGAAATTTTAAAACTGAAAAACATAGTATCTGAAATAAAAATTCCCTGGATGAACTCAGTAGCAGAATAGACAGGACAGAGGAAAGTGTCAATAAACTTGAAGATAAATCAATATAAATTATCCTGTGGGAATGAATGGATAAAGAAAATATGTTATATATATATATATGTGTGTGTGTGTGTGTGTGTGTGTGTGTGTGTACATATACACATACACATATATGTAATGGAATATTACTCAGTCATAAAGAAGAATGAAATTATGGCATTTGCCAGTAAGTGCATGGAACTGGAGACTATCACACTAAATGAAATAAGCCAATCCCCCAAAAATCAAAGGCCAAATGTTCTCTCTGATATGTGGATGCTAACCCACAATAAGGGAGAGTATGGAGGGGAAAAAAATAGAAGTTCATTGGATTAGACAAAGGGGAATGAAGGGAACGGAGTGGGGATAGTAGAATGAATAGGACATAATTTTCCTTTGCTTATTTATGAACACATGACCTGTGTAACTCCACAATATGTACAAGGATGGGATCCTAATTGGAATGGGTTGTACTCCATGTATGTATAATATGTCAAAATACACTCCACTCACCTACAGTCATACCACCCTGAATGTGCCCAAACTTGTCTGATCCAATATGCACTCTGCTGTCATATCTAAAGACAAAAAATAAAAAACAATTTTTTTTTAATTGTCCTGTGGAAAGAAAGAGAAGAAACAAAGCAGAACAGAGCTTCAGGGATCTGAGAGGCAACATCCAAACACATACACTTATGTTATTGGAGTCTCTAAAGAAGAGGAGGAAATAATGGGTGAGGAAAAATTATTTGAAAAGTTCCCAGGTTTGGAGAAAGACATACATTTACAGACCCAAGAAGCTCAGTGAATACTAAAGAAAGAATACTCAAAGAAATCATGTAGAGACATAATAAGATTGTTGAAAACCAAAAGGTAAAGATGGCTAGAGAGGCCACATGGGAAAGGGATTTCAATAGCTGAGTGCCTGTGTCTACACAGAGGGATGGTGTTCATGAGTGGATTTGTATTTTGGGTTTTGTATCTTTGCTGTTTATGTGGCTTTAAAAATAATCATTTTAGGGGCTGGGGATGTGGCTCAAGCGGTAGCGGGTCGCCTGTCATGTGCGGGGGAACTGGGTTCGATCCTCAGCACCACATAAAAATAAAGATGTTGTGTCCACCGAAAACTAAAAAATGAATATTAAAAAATTCTCTCTCTTTATAAAAAATAATAATCATTTTATCTATAATATGGCAATTCAGAAAATTCTGATGTTTAAATAATTCATGCTCCTTTATAATTCAATATTTGTAAGGCATTATTCTATTAAAAAGTACAAAACATTTTCTGAAAACACCAAGTATAATTTTTAGAAGTGTAGTTGTCTCAAATGATACCTGTCCAAACAGTATTAAACTGCATACCCATGATATAGGCATGTACGTGCAGATATTTGAACTATTTATAAATATCAAATATAGCAAACTGAAGATTATCCAAGTTTTTGAAAAGATTATTTTCAACCTGATACAGTTTGAAAAGTTATAGCCTTGTGTCTAGCAGAAATGTCTCTCCTAATTTACTAGAATAGGCAGAAAACGTTCACAAATAAATAAAAATAAAGAATCCCAGGCAAGAATAAAAACTGAAAAAGAATAGACTCTGTTTAAAACCTTTACTTTTGTGTTCACGCTGACAAACTCTAACAAAGTACTTGAAATGTTTGTTGTGATCAAGAAATTGCGTGTACATGAAAAGCCAGGAAGGTAAATGGAGATGGCTTAGCTGCACTACAATAGGAAGAGGAAGCTTTGGATCCTGTGCAAAGAGGCGGCGTGCAGGGCAGAAGGGCAGGAAGCCCAAGGGAGGGTGCACTCAGGAACACTGAGTTGTCACCTCCGAGAAGCATCCATCTCCCTTATTACCCCACGGTGCTTTTCTGCCGCACATCAAACAACAGATGGACAGCCAGCTGTCAGAAAACGTTGTCAGCTCGCCTCCTCGATGGCAGTGTAGTGTGTAGAAGGTACCGTTTTAGAGACTTGTACTTTCATGTGAGAAGTGCTTGTAAGGCAGCAGGAGCTCAGGGCAGGGGTTGCGTGTTGCAAAAATGTCCAGAAACATCAAACGCTAGGCTCTCTGCAGAAAGGTAGGCTCCGGCTTTAGCTGCTGATTCTTTTGGCTCAAGCTGAGTTGAACAGTACACAAAGAATAGACAAAAGCCTGCACGCAACTGGCAGTCACCACGGGGGACGCCAAACCAATGCCGACTCACTCCGGACATTGTTCTCGCCCTGTGGAAGAGCAGCTGCACCTGCGGCCAGTTGAAGCTTGGCCATGTCTCCTCCTCCAGACTTCTGGAAAAGTCTCCAGGGCAGGATAACAGGGCTCTGCCCATCGAAGGCCCCTATTTCTGTACATGTTTGGTACTTATTCATATGAAGATCTGTATCCCTTGGTCTTCAATGATTTTAATCTTGAAAATTTTTAAAAATGAACCATGAAATGAAGCATGATACAACTGTCAAAAATAACTTCTCCTTCAATGACTCAGCCAAGTGCAATTTCTCTTTTCTGAGAGATTATGGAATTAGCCACATGTCTCTAATATTAGCTCCTATGTCCCTAACCCAATCCTTGGAAACCTCACACTAATCACTCTTTTCAATTATCCATTTTCTGTTTAATACTAATTCTCACAGATGACTTTCTGGAGTGTCTTCTGCCAGTTGTTATGGTCTATCAGCATTTTCAAAATAGTTACTTTTTTCTTCAAGAAGAAAATAAAACTAAAAAGCGTTTTCTTTCATTTGAAATGATGGATGTCAAAAATAATAATATCTCTATGGCATTTAAGAACTGCTTGCTGGGGTGGTGGTGCATGCCTGTAATCCCAGTGGCTCTGGAGGCTGAAGTAGGAAGATCACAAGTTCAAAGCTAGCCTCAGCAATGTAGCAAGGCGCTAAGCAACTCAGTCTCAGTGAGACCCTGTCTCTAAATAAAATACAAAAAAAGGCTGGGGATGTGGCTCAGTGGTTGAGTGCCCCTGAGTTCAATCCCCAGTAACAACAACAACAACAACAACAAAAAAGGATCTATCTGCTCTAGGGTTCATGTCTTCAATGAATATTTCTTAAATATGTACAAAACATCCTATTATGCAACCTATTGTTCATTCCATTGTATAAAAAAGGAAATTTTAGGAATACCACCAAATAAAAATTTTTAACCACAATTACGTTGTCATTCATCAGTTTAGGAACAACATCAAGAAATCTGCATATTTCAGTTCTTTATGGGATGCAAAGTGGGGGAAAGAAAAATACTTCTTTCAACACAACAGTAGGGTAGGGTTGCTAACCAGTGTTTGAAGCTTCAGTGGGATCCTGTGCATCTCTAAGATAGGGTTTCCCTGAGCAGGAAATGTCTAGGGGTGGCTAAAGGCCTGGGCACACTGAAGAAAAGACAGATCTGAAGATAACTGGTGTCTTGTTCTGGGCTTTCTTTCCTATTTAGAGTTATGTGATTGAAAGATCCTTATTTTAGCCAAATATTTATCTCCTTTCACACAAGGACATGCCTATTTTTATGTTCACAAAACAGTCTCTTCAAAGGTTGACCTTCAAATATCCTTGAAGGTAGAAAGGCAAACAAATGTGCCATTGTTCCCCTAGATGACACAGGGCACCTCCGTGTTGGCTCTAATCTGCTAATACCCTGTGGCAGGTGGAAACAGTAAAAAGAATTCCCACAAGAACCATTTTCTCGGTTGAACAAGATGGAAATGGCACTGGATTAAGTTCAAATATCGTCTGTGACTGTAGCATATAAAGACATTAAAGAAGTTTATAATACTGTGACGACTACTCATACAACTATTACTATCTCTTAAAATCCATCCCTGTAGCCTTTCCCTACAACTTAAGAAAATACAGTGTGACAGGGTCAACAACATAGCTATTTCACAGTAGATTTAGTAATCCACATGTTTTAGTAATTCATTACAGAGTCCAATTTTTAAAAATTAAGCAGGTAAAAATAACACTGTGATCATTTAACTCATAGTCAATCACATAATCCCCCAGGATGGGCCATCCACAAGGGAAACAAAAATCTCTAGAAGATACAAATCAATCACTTGCTGCAAGTAATTTCTATGGAAATCCACAACTGGATGATTACTACAGAAGATGATTTCAAGCATACAATAGTAGATAATCTGATTTTTTAGTATGACTAATCAACTAATCATATAAATAGAGAACGCACAAATCTAGAACAACAGAAGTCAGTACTGATGGGATTATAAATTTTTTATGATTTATATAGCCAGACAGGCCTAAAGATATCTTAAGGTTTTAGTAAACCAGTAATTTTGAAGTAACTGACACTGCTGTTTCCGTAAAAACATCACAAAAATAAATTAGCTTTGGCAGAGGGGCAAAGGAAAAAGTTAAATAAAGAATCACTAAAATAAGACAGTATCATCTTGGAAAGTCTCTGGTTTCATGTAAACTAATGAAAATAATTCATTTTAATGACATTGCAGAAGATAGTGTTTTCATGTTTCTATGAGAGATGCAAAGAGTTATAGATAAGCTTATGTGCTTATGCATTTATAGCTATTCAACCAAAAAAATAGTTGAACATAACCTAAAAAAGAAATTCAACTATATAAAAATATAGACATAAAGAGGAAAGAAAGAAAACACATTAATATTTTGTAAATTGTCATGGGGAAAAAAATTACAATTCTTACATTAATACTCCATTGTGGTAAAAAAATTACCATGCATTCAATGACGTAAAAGAAGACATGTATTTTCCTCACATTTTCTATGGTCAGGAATATGTCCATAGCTTTTTTGGGGGGGTCGGGAGGGGTACCAGGATTTGAACTCAGGGGCACTCAACCACTGAGCCACATACCCAGCCCAATTTTGTATTTTATTTAGAGACAGGGTCTCACCCAGTTGCTTAGCGCCTTGCCATTGCTGAGGCTGGCTTTAAACATGAGATCCTCCTGTCTGAGCCTCCCAAGCTGCTGGGGTTACAGGCATACACCACTGTGTCCAGCTGGGCACAGCTTTTGTATGTCCTCAGATCAGGGTTTCTCAAGGCTGCAATATATGTATCAACTGGGCTGTATTCTCTTCTGAGGCTCACACTTCCAAACTTCCTCAGGTTGTTGGAAGAATTCATTTTTGTTTCATCTGAGGGACTGAAAGCCCCAGCTTCTTATCTGCTTTTAAGTGGAAGCCACTCTGAATCCTAGAGGCCACATACAGAGATTCACTACACCCTCTCATATGCCCACTCACAAAATGGCAGCTAACTTTCTCAAGGCCAGTGGGAGAATCTCTGTCACTGGCCTGCTGGGACTTAAATAATGAAATCAGTGTTGCATCTCCTCACTTAGTAACATTCATGTGCTCTTGCTTAGGAGCAACTCCCAGGTTCCTGCATACACTCAAGAGGGGATTATGCAAAGGTGAGACTCACCAGGATCAATGGGTGTAAATCCTTTGTACCAGCATTTATCATGAATGCCTCCTTTCTGCAGGGGGCATTGTCCCTAGATGATGATCTTTCTACCATTCTCTGGAATAAATGTAAAATTTAGAAGTCCCCATGTCTACTTCTGAAAGAAGAAAATACAAGTTTAATTAATCAACACACGTGTGTGTGCGCACACACACACACAAACATAAATAGTAGTTAGATCCCAGAACTGAAAAACCAGCCTCTATCTCAGAGCAAAGCCTGTCCAAGGAAGGGACATGGCCTTTGTCCTTGGAAAAACCCACAGAGCACCCCTAAGCACATTCCCACCCTGCTGAGTTGTTTATCTACAAATAACAGGAGAGATCTGCCTCGCCAGTTGTCTCAGACTCAGTCAGGCTAGGTGGAGATCCATAGTAACCCCCTAGCAGCCACCAATCAGCATGAGACAGGGAAATACCTGGGATACCAGATAACCCTCCCAGTAGTTTATGGTGGTTGATAACAAGTCGGGAAACCATGTAGTTCAGCACGTACATCCCTCTTGGCTTAAACCAATGGGTTCAAATGAATACCCCTTTTGTACTGACCAATCACCCCTACCCGACTTGTTCCTGCCAGTGAATGTGCTAATCATGTTTTAGAGTTGTTATTTGATTTTCCCGAGGTGTGTGATGATTTGCTAAAAGAGGCAATAATGTATGTGAAGTTCCTGCCCTCTTCAAAGAATGTATAAAAATTCTGCAAACCCTGGGCTCGGGGCCTCTCAGCGTCACCAGTTGCTGTGTGTGTGCGCGGAGGACCCAGCTAGCTCACAATAAACACCTCTTTGCTGCTTACATCGATCTTGGGTCTCTGGTAGTCTTTGGGGGTCACGAATTCGAGCACAACAGAACATGAGAGAGAAATATGCTTCACATTGCACTTGTCCATGGTGAAGTGAAGAAAGGACATATATAGTCAAAGAAAGAGAAACTTTGAAGTGAACGAAAATAAAGCTCAAAGAAATAGGCTATTTGAAAGAAATGTCCAGAAGAAGTTTAATCTTGTAAAATAGAATATAAAGGATTTCAAATTGAAAAGAACCTTACAAATTTAAGAAAAACTGAGACAAAACAAATGATGGAAGTTAGAAAATGTATATAATACCAAACCTAAAAAGAAAAAAAAAAACCTTGACTGAAACGAGCATAAATTTTTCCAGGTTTAGAGAGAAAGCACCATTTCAAGAAAGAAGAGTATAAAAAATTTTAGAAAAGATATTTGGAGTCTGGTAACCAAGAATTTGACCCCTAAGGAAGGAGAGCCTTTGTCACCTAGGAAGATGTTATGTGACCCTATTTAATGGGAAAAGTAAAAAAAAAAAAAAAAAGAATCTTGATCATGAAGTCAAAGATTTCCTAAAACCAGCAAATTTGAAAAACAAAGGTTGAAAAAAAAATTTTTTTTTCTTTAGTGGAGACCTGTCTCAAAATTAAAATAAAAATAGAAAAGGGCTGGGGTTGTAACTCAGTAGTAAAGCATCCCTGGGTTCAGACCCCAGTACCCTCCCCCCCCCAAAAAAAAAAAAAACCAATAGAATGATATAATAAATATGAGAACACTTTGAAAAACAAAAAGAACTATAACTGCAAGGTATATTACCATGGTTTGCATTAAGATATTTGTCTTATTAATTATATTGTCCATAATCACGTGATGATGTGGGTTATTGAAATAATAAGTTAGGCATATCTAAATATATGTTTATGGTAGGGCACCGTGGTGCATACCTGTAATCCCAGTGGCTCAGGAGGCCAAGGCAGGAAGATTGCGGGTTCAAAGCCAACCTCAGCAAAAGCCAGGTGCTAAGCAACTCAGTGGGACCCTGTCTCTAAATAAAATACAAAATAGGGCTGAGGATGTGGCTCAAAGTTCCTGTGCCCCTGCGTTCAACCCCTATTACGTCCCCCCCCAAAAAAAAGAAAAAAAATGAAAAAAAATGTTTACCACTTGTATTGAAGTCAATATAAATGATATAATTTAGTATTTAAATTCAGTATTTAAAAATTCAGCTAACCAGGTTTACCTGAGAAAGACACAGACTTTTGTTTTGTTTTTGTTTGTTTGTTGTTTTTAATTTTTGAAGCTAGTCAATATCATTACACGTGTCACCTCTTTGAGAATTCATTATTTCTTTGCCATGCTATTTCTCTAAACAATAAAAATATAAGGATTCTATATATGAATATATCTTAAGTTTCTTATTTTGACTCCACACTAAACCCCCATCTTATCATTTTTTAAAAAATTATGAAAATACAGACACCATACTACCAAAATATACTATTTCAACACATTTACACATGCTTTTATTTCCAGGTGAGAAATGAAACAGTATTGCTGAGAAAATTATTAGAAATATGAACCACATCTCAGTTGTGATTGCCTTAAAATCAATATCCTTTTATTTGAACAAGCAGCAGCAAAAATCATTAAGATAGGACCCTAGCAATTCAGGTTAAATTACAGCTCAATCATGAATTTGTTAGATCATTTGGACAAATTGTTTCAACAATTTCCATTTCTGCCTCTTGTAAGTATAATAAGCATAATCATCCTTGCTGGATGCTATGATTTTGAAGAACATGTTTTCGGAAAAACTTTCAAGATTTTTAGGTATCTAATATGAGAGGAAAGATACTATTTCAAAGAGGTTTTTTATTATATATACTTGAAACCATGTCCTTATTTATTCCTATCTGGGTAGCATGTGTATTCACATACAACTGTAGAGTAACACAGTACTTTATGAAATAAAATCCAGAACTGGCTTTTAAAAATAATCATGAGCCAAAAGAATAAAGCAGGTGAATGAGTTTAAATGCCTGAATCTTGAGAACTCTTTTCATTCATTCCTCATAGCATCCAAAACATATCAATGTCATAGATGCTTTTGCTGATGTTAAATTTTTTTTTTCCTGTGTGGAAAACATACTAAAGAAGCAAAATTCAATTTAGAACTGACTTCTGAGACAGCCATGGACGTGACCGGTCATGTTAAAACTCCAGCCAGCTTCCACCTGCATGTTGAGGCCATCTGAACAGCCCCTCATCCAGTTGTCCTGGGGACAGTGTTTCCATGGCTATCATCTGCCACTTCTCTATTCTTGCAGCATGTTAGACAAAAACCCTCTGCTGGTTCTGACTAATAGAGTGCTTACAGAGTCACACAATTATCTTTTGTAGCTCTGATTTCCAAGGATTTGACCACTAACTAAAACAGCCATATACCTAACTGTTTTCAGATTTTCCATTTTATCATTTTTAATGGCTTTTCATATTCTTACAGCTGCCACCTCTTCCTCCACGATGCCTAAGCTATTCCCATTAGCGTTTATCTTAAGTCTGCCTTAAATCTCAGCTAACAAGATCTCAAATATATAACTAGCCATTCCTTTTCTTCGAATTTTCTTTAAAACAGAAGAATCCCTGCGAAGACACACAGCTGGCTAAAGTACACCATCATGTGATCATACCACAGGCAGCAATTGCTGAGAAATACCAGAGGTTAAAGGGAAATTCTGCTTTTCAGAACCAATAAGTAGGAAGTATATTAAAACAGCATAGCATTAGCAGATGGTAAGCTTGTGTGTTTTGCTGGAGGATGGATTCCTAATCAGTGACCTGGTGAGCTCATTACGTTGGCCAGTATATCTTGGTCTTTCCATTCTGACTGGTGCATCCCCAGGAAAAGGGATTCATTTAAGTTACAGTTTGAAACTAAAAGAAATTTGTTCATTCACAACACTTTTCCTGTGTCTAAGACAAATTTCCTTTAGTTCTAAACATTTTTATTTTGAATGTTCAGCAAAGTTAAATATGTCTTTTTGAAAAATCAGGTCTTCTTTTTAAAAGGGCAATATGAAAATTGTTAATTATCAGTGTCCTTTTAAAATTAAAATATTTCTTCTTTTTCTCTATTGTAAGTATAAAAAACTAAAGATTTTTAACATGTGCCTTTAGCTCTTCCTGTTGCACTAATTTAAACTGCATTAGTAAGTCATTTCTATTTTCCAGGTATTATAAACTGTCATGCCCCTAACAGGCTATTTTTATGTCACAGAAAATGAAATTTCCAATTTGCCATAAGTAGCTTCTTTTCTCAAGCCCAGAGTCAAATCCTCCTTATAAAGATGTGTAAGCAGGACTTTTTCAGTCATGTTGGATTATACATTGACATAAATAACATTAGAGAGTGAGCAATAACATTTCCTGATTTATATAATAGTCTCTTAATATTTATGGAGAGTAAAACTAGTTTTGTGAGGAGGAGGAGTGAGACACAATTTACCTGGAAGCAAGTAACTTATTAATAATATACCATAATCCAGATATCTCAGGAGTGTCTGCTAAGTATTGTTACTTTTCCTTCTTTTAAATTCCTAATGAGGAGGGAAAGAAAACTCAAGACTTTTTGATGTGCTTGAGGGATATCACTGGGTCCTTTATGAAGGCTATCAGTACATATGTTTTGAGTGCCTACTACATACCAGGCATTGTGTTAAGCTCTAGGAATAGAGCAGTGAACTAAATATTCACTTAATTCTTATAACAATGCTACAATGTAGATACTATTAATTCACACATGACAAAGTGGTGCTATCCAAGTCTTTTAAAACTTGTATTAAAAATATTAAAAATTTAATGTTCTTAGAAAACAGAAGTCTAGCAAGTATATCTTTTTTTATGATAGAAAAAATAAGATTTGGACTTTTTCCTTATTAAAAATCTGATAGTAATTATCTTTTATTTTTAAATATTGATAATCTATGGATCTGGATTTTGATAAACTTACACAAAGGAACCAATCAAAAGACAATACCATTAGTAAAAAATTGGCAAAGAATTTGGATTGACATTTCTCCAAAGAACATATGCAAATGACATGAAAAATCCTCAATATCACTCCCTAGTATCAGGGAAATCCAAGTCAAAACCACAATGAGATATTTTTTGACATCCACCAGGATTTCTGTTATAAAAAAGGTAGACAATATTAAGTGTCTGTGAGGATGCAGAGAATGTGAAAACTTCATATATTGTTGGTGTTGATATAAGAGATGCAGCCCTTGTGGAAGGCAGTTTAGCAATTCCTCAAAATAGTAAACATAGAATTGCCATATAATCCAGCAATTTCACTTGTAGGTTTATATCCCACAGAACCGAAAACAGGTACTCAAAGAAATACTTGCACAGGAATATTCATAGCAGCACTTTCATAATAGTCAAGAGGTGAAAACATATCTATCAATGTATGAATGGATAAAAAAGATGTGATATACCTATACAATAAAGTATGATTTGGCTGTGGAAGAAAAAAAGTACTGATATCTGCCACAATATGGATAAGCCTTGAAAATATTTTTAGTAAAAGAAGCCAGTCATCAAAGGCCCATGATTCCACTTACATGAAATGTCCAGAACAGGCAATTCTACATATATATAGAGAGAGAAAGCAGATTGGTTGCTGCAAGGGACAGGAGAGAGGGGGAAAGTGACTGCTAATTGATTTATCACCCATTTATTATTTGGGTGATAAAAATGTTTTAGAATTAGTGGTGATGGTGACACAACACAATATTCTAAAATCCATTGAATTGTATACAGTAAAATCGTGAATTATGTGTGAATTACATGTCAATTTTTAAAAGAAAAAAATAGAGTATAGAATAGTTGTCTGAATAAAACCTTAAAGAGAGATAATATGGTTCCTGTTTCTCTTGATCCCAAACACACCATTGGCCTCAGAGGAATAAGGGAGGGTGACAGCCATGTGTAGCTTCGCAATGACTCAGCTTGTTTGAGAAACCATTTCAGGGTGAAGTTCTGAGTTTGGAATTTTGAACAAAGGCAGAGAAATGTAAGAATTGGATTGTGCAACCACCTTGTGGTTTGAACTTATGGATTCCTTGGAAACAACAGCTCGTATGACTTATGACAGTGATATTTTATATTTTGTATGCCAGTTCTTACAGACACAAATTAAGTTAGCTGTTTGAAAATGACTACCATTTTGCAGATGAGTAAAAATATTGCTCAAGATAGTTTTACGCAAGTCAAACGAGAAATGTCTTGCAATTTTAGTTTTATTCAAAAACTGTGGATATGTGAGTGTACACACATGCATAATAGAGAGACTTAGAATTTCTTAAGGCTTCACTGGTCTTCCAGTGAATTTTAAGTAAAATTTTACGTGAATATCCCAAGCCAATCTCTAGTCTTTTTGGCATTTTACAGAATCTAGTCCTGTGTGAAGTGAATTTCAAAGGGGATAATTTTTTTGACATTTCTTCATTAGAAGTTATCATATAATCTTTGACTTATAAAAGGCTTTCAAGTCTCCAGGAGTAAAGAATTGGGTTAGGAATTAGTGTAGAGATCCAAGAGATGAACCAGTTCTTGAAACTTGCAGCACCTGTGTCATCCACAAACATCCCTGCTTCTGTGCCCTAGAATTCCTTATCATTCCCAGCTGTCTACTTATGTCTGACACCAATTCAAGTGAAAGTTCAGAAATCTTAGGCGCAAGTCATGCCTTTTATTGATCCAGCTCAACTGAAAATAGTCCTTGGACTTGTATCCTATTAAGAAATTTGAAGCTGGAAGGGATGGCAGATGCCCATGGTTTCAGTTACTCAGGATGCTGAGGTGAGAGGATCACTTGAGCCCGGGAGTTCAAGACTAGCCTGGGCGGGCAACATAATGACATCCAGTCCCAAGAAAATAAACTAATACATAAAATGAAAAGAAAAATGAAGCCTAGTTCTCTCAGGAAATTCGTGTGGTTTGAAGCAAACTGTTAAGATAATTCTTTGTAGTTCTGAACTCAAAGTGAAACACTCCATCTGTCAGATCAGCCCAGCGAGGCTTTATTGAGATATCACTCCCAGGTGGAACTCCATCAGACCAACAGAGGGGACAGGAGAAGGGTCTGAGGAGAAACCGGGTGGAAGCTTGACGGAACTGGACTTTTATGGGGCTTACAGCAGGAAGGGAAGGGCTTGAGACAGGAAAAGGTGTTCTAAGGGTCCCTTGTCCCATGTGAGTTGGTCAGGGGAGTTGGCTGAACTCCAGGATTGGCCAGGGGGTCCTGTTGATTGACAGGCATTCCCACCCACCTCCCCCCACCCCCGCACCTGATTCATGTTCCTTTCCCTCACAGGCTGATTTGTTCTAAGTCGCCACCGACCTAACACCATCCTTTCCTTCTCATATATTCAAAACAAAAAGAAAGGAAAGGAAGGCTTGAATTACTATTGAGTTCTACTCTCCTTTTTGTAAACCTGCTTCCTCTATGAAGCTCAATGGCTGTATACTCAGAGAAATCCTTAAGACAAGAAGAACTAAGTATGCATACAAGAAGAACCCAGACTCCTTGATCAGTGGTACAATCCCTGGTTCCTTCCTTCGCATCCTGTTCGAAGCCACTCAAAGACTAAACAAAGTGTAGATGAAAATTGCTATTCCTAGAAGAGAGTGGCTTAGCATGTTGGAGTTTTGCTTTTTGTTTTGCCCGGTATCAAAAACTTCTTAAAGTTCTGAGACCTTCACTCAGGAGGAAAGCCGAGGAACTATTGGTACTTCTGGGATGTCAGTCATCATGATACTCACGGCCTAACTGATACTAACACTGTGTCCTAGATTTGTCTTCAGAATCCTTTCATCATAATATTTGGGCAGCCACTCATTTTCAGCTGGATTTGCCCCAAGAGACAAAGTCCATTGAATATGATCTGTTCAAGGGAGAGAAAAGTGGGGGAGTGGGATAGAATGACTCTTTAAGAAGAGGGCTAAGGCTGAGGCAGGAGGAGTCCTACAGTGACAAAGGATGCTAAATATAAGAAGAACAAAGAGTTTATCAAATCCAGTGGCCTCCCTCCTTTCATAGGTACACACCCAACACCATATATGGCTTGCTCAAGAATGCAAGTGTGGAGTTTGAGAGTGTAGCTCAGTTGTAGAGCCCAGTGGTAAGAGTGGGGTCTGGAAGGGCACAAGGCCCTGGGCTCAATCCCCAGCACGTGAGCGCGCGCGCGCACACACACACACACACAAATGAATGTTAAGTATTATTATGATTTAAAAATACAATAGAGTTTAATTCAGGAAACTGGATGCAATTTCTTCTTTACCTCAATCAACCACCTTTGGCACTTTGTTTTGCGTTTTCAAACATGTATTCATTATATATTTTAAAATATATGTCTGTGTACATGTTTATGTTTCTGCCAACAAAAGCAATTTGTTCTTATTTTGAAAGTCCTCCTATTAGTAAAATACACAATAGAGATGATAACTAATTACCTCCTATCATACCTCTGCTAGAGAAATGACTACTGAGTGGTCTGTGTCTCTTCCTTCATGTTTTTTTCATGCATACTTAGTTTAGTCTTTTAAACAATTGTATAATATTCTTTTAGCCAAATGCATCACATTTTATTTAATTTAACCAGTCTCTTACTGATGGAATTTTAAGTTGGGGACAGTACTATTCCATTATAAGCAGTGATGCAGTAACATCCTAACATATAGGTTTGTGACATCCTAAGAAGTGAAATGTTAAAATTAGAGGCATCCATATTTAAAATATTAATAAAAATTGAGGGCTGGAGGTGTAGCTTAGTGGTAGAGCACTTGCCCTGCATGTGCAAGGCCTTTCCTGAACTTGATCCCCAGCTCTACAAAATTAAAAAAAAATGTTTTAATAAAAATAAAATTGGCCTCCAAATATATCATCAATTTTTACTCTTGCCATTAATATATTAGACTTCATATTCCTGGTTTGTTTTTTTAAAGGAACACAAAACAATGAGAAACGTTTGAAGATTATGCTTATATAGTCTTAGGCCCCAGTATATAATAGGCAGGAAAAAAAATTATGTATCCAAGGGGAGTAAAATTACAGCTGCTGGTTGTTAGGACATCACAACTAGCAACAAATATCACATATATATCTTCTTGTATGTTTTATTTATCTCTAATATTCCTCAGTATTATTAGAATAGAAAATTAGAATACTCTACGGCTTCACATTAGAGGAGCCATAAAAGGACAGAGTTAAAATGTATTGTTAATCCTATAATTATAACTTGCTTCATCTTCAGTTCCAACATTTTCCTCTCAAGATCAGGACAGCAAGAATAATGTAATATAGAAAATGATATTTTTACAAGTGACAGTCTATTTTTTCCAACAAATATTAGTGTCTGGGAAAAATGATTCAGTAACAAATTTGGATGTGCCTTTTAAAAGTACTCCTGGGTTGGGAACATAGGTCAGTCCTAAAGGACTTTCCTGGCATGTGTGAGGTCCTGGATTTAGTCCCTAACACTACAAAAAACAAAAAATAAAAATAACTTTAAAAAAATAAAAATTGCTTCTTGTTAAACACAGTCTAGCTTTATGTAATTTTTGTACTAAACACTGAGCCAGTGCATCTTAGTGGATAAGAGACGAATTAATAACTAGTACTAATAACTACTATCATTTGTAAATACTAACACAGGCACTATTTTACATGCTTTATAAGCATTATCTCATGTGATCTTCATTATTTATTGTGAGATCAGTACTATTATTATCTTCATTTCATCCAACATAGAGTATTTTTCCCTGGTGAAACACTTTAGTTACCAATATAGATGCTTCAGACAAGTGATTGACGATGCTGAAAAGTGCCTTCAAGCTCATCTTCCTCTGACTCATTTCTCTCTGGGAAGGGGATATTGATTGATTACACCTTTACCCTTCCTGCCTTGGGTATTGTGAGGATTAAACATTTGCACACAAATAACGTGATCTATTATGAATTTACTTGAGAATAAAAAGGAGAATTCTAAACTTGGTGGTGGATTCATTCAGCTGGGTTGAGCAGGACTCTGACCCAACCTCAGAAGCTGGAATCCCACCCATAGCGTGGCCTTGCTTCACCTCCTAGCTAATACCTAGGTGGGCAGAATATGCTCTGCTCTTCAAAAGCTTTTTTCAACACAGGAGAGTGTCTCATGCCAGCCCTAAATAAACAGTAGGAATAGCTCTTTGGTGCTCAAGGATAAACCATCACGAGGGCAATTTACCTTGCTGATGAACTACTGTTGAACGATTGATGAGTTGCATTGTAATGTGAGAGTGTGGGAGAAGAAAGCCCCAATGTACAGTAAAATCAAAATTACTTTTGGCAGGGAAGGGATCTATGTAGAAAAGGAAGCCTGCAAATCTTAGCAGGTACGTGCTGGGCACAGCATGGGCGATAACTTTTGAGGTTTGTAGAAGAAAAAATGGCATCACTGAGACAAAGGAAGAAAAGAGAGAAATTGATGTGAATGCACAAAGGGGGATTAGCTTCGTTCCACTTCAATACAAAAGTATATTGTGTTTGTATTGAAATATCAATTCCAAACAATACTTTCTCTGCATCCCCGTCTATTTGTAATAAAGATGTCCTCCTTGAAGCATATTTAAGAAATCTCAGAAAGTTAGCAGTTAGGGGGAAGATGAGAATGAATCAGTCTTGATAAAACTTGATCAAAAGTAAGGAAACAGGGTTGTTCTTTGTGCATGAAAGCCTTCAGGACAGAGTAACAGTTATTACTGGTACCTTTGGTATTTAATGAATTCACAAATTATAACCCCTCTATGTCAGCCATTCTTCATCCACTTGAATATTTTTAGTTTATTAAAATCCATTCCTGAAAAAAAATTAAAGAGTGCCCAGTCATGCTTTATTCTGAGAAAAGATTCCCTGAGAAAGAAATACTTTGGAAATGAATCTCTGAGATTTAAGTTTCAAACTATCATCCCTTTCAAGGCCTTTAATTGCTTTCTGTCAAACTGGGAAGTTAATCTGGAACATTTTCAGGATGCTCAAGTTCTTGCAAGCTTTATTCCTAAAGCAGATTCACAGCTGTGCAGAGAACAACCTTTGAAGTTACCATGCTTTGCTAGTCTCTCAAATGTTTTGCTTTGATCTGCAGGTACCATTTTTTTTTCTAGGAAATTTTCCTGTGCTTGTTGTATTTCCTGTCACTGACCATTTTTATTCTATAATGCCCACATTTCTTATGAACCAAGGTTGACGTGTAAGGGCAAATACTTTAGCAGTTGTGTTGGCTTTGATGAAACCGAGGTAATAGAAACAATATCGTGATTTCTTTTACATTCACATTATGATTTATTTTGATTAAGTAGTAATTTTATATTTTTCCTTTAATGTTAGCATGATGGTATTTGTCAAAAAAGGATGAAGTCATTTGTCTGCAAAGTGAGAAAGAGACAGAAAAAAGTCAAATTCAGTCCTTAATGAGTTTTATTTTTTTAATTATTACAGACAGGAGTTTTAAGAAGTTTTCTATAAAATATCTAATAACTATATTAAATATATTTAACATATATTTAATACTTAATGAAATATTTATGAATCATGTTACATTTGAAGTTATAATTATAAAATATGATGGGAAAAGAGAAAAGAGATGAGGGGAAAAGAAAAGAAGGAAGAAAAGGAAAAAAATTAACAGAAAATGGAAGCAAAAGGAAAATCAACTAGAATTTAAAATAGAACAGGAAAGGAAGTAGATCAAAGAAAAAAAGGGAGGCAAAAAGGAAAAATAGAGGTCAAACATGAAGTGATTATTTTCTACAAATCCTACTACAGTTGTTGATCTCTATATATCTCCACTTCTTTAAATAAACGCCTTTATTCCCTGCGTACACATAATACAAAGAAAAGGTAGTCTCAAATGCCTTTCTTTCCTGTTACTCTATTTTAAGGAAAAGAGGCTTTTAAAAGTGATCTTCACTTCTCAATGTTCTTGTGTGCAAGAATAATACAGCATGGTTATTATTTATGGTGAGAAAAAGCATTACTTGTGTAGCTTTTCCACCCTGATGTTTGCTGCTAAAGTGTTCATATGTTCATTTATTCTAAAAGATAATTCAATGCCTATGGGATATTTTAGCTCCTGCCAATGAAAGGTTCCGACAATGTGGAATAAATGAATTAACTGTAGAGTCATGTCTATAGCAGCCATTTTGATCTTGGAGTCAAATCACTCTCTGAAAACTCTCTTCCAGAGAGTAAATGCTAGAATGTATAACATCACATTAAGAAAATGTAAGATCATTTGGAGTCTTTATCGTGATTTAAAACATTTTTAGTTTAGTTTTTACCTTTTGAACTCAATTATGCTTCCAGGACCACCTGGTAACTCTCAATGCTCTTTTATCAGTTAGCTCTCAGCCTGCTGCTTTCCCTTCAGCGCTTTGTGGTCTGCTGTATACCTTGAGCACAAACTTCTGCTATAATGTGTAACAAGTGCCGTGTTTGACACAGCACATGCAGTACTTTCAAAGCAACTATTAGCACTGGGATTTGGATTTGAACATTAGTTGCCTTCTCAAGGTTTTTTCTTTATAGGAAGGTGGTGTTTTGAGTATCAGCTAGCTACCTGCATAACTAGACATTCAGGCTAACCCACCCATTTACAATGCTTTGCTTCTTGTTTCCTATCAGTATCTTGGTACATTGTGTTATGTGCATGCAGCAGAAGTAGCTGGCTACACAGTATTGAAAGTCAATTGCAGTTTTAGTCAGCTTTTCTGTGAACAAAAGACCCAACAAGAACAACTTAAAGATGATTCCTGTGTACCCATGATTATTTATCACAGCACAATTTGCAATAGCCAAACTATGAAACTAGCCTAGGTGTCCATCATTGAATGAATTGATAAAGAAATATATACACAATGGAGATTTATTCAGCCATAAAAATGAAATTATGTCATTGCAGGAAAATGGATGGAACTAGAGACCACTATGTTAAGTGAAATAAACCAAACTCATTGAGTCAAGTGTTTTATGTTTTCTCTCATATGTGGAAGCTAGAGAAGAAAAAGGAAAATAAAGTTGTATGTTGCTGCAGTCTGGCTGGGCACAAATCACCGAGCCGCCACAAAGCACTTGTATGTTCAAGCAGGAAACTTTATTGCCTGAACTCCAACAGCACTCCACGCACACTCCCAGGGAACTCTCCCAAACGCCACCCAGAGGCCCCTCTCTGGCACACCACACCAACCGGAACTCCCTCCACCGGAACTTTACCAACCAACTGGAACTCCCCAGGAAATCCCCTCGAGTAGTGGGCGCCCAAACAGCAGGGGTCTATATACAATTGAATCAATCCAGCATCATCTTAATGGCTCCCCTCTCAACCATTACTTCTGGCAAAATGCCAGGGGCCATTCCGACTGGCTGTGGCTCTCAACAGTATGTGGGTCAGGATCTCATGAAAATCAAAGGGAAATCAGTAGAGGAAAGGCACCAGGGAATGGCAAGAGAAGGGATACTTTAGCTCCTGCCAATGAAAGGTGCCGACAATGTGGAATAAAGAGGGAAAGAGGGAAATGCTAGAGAGTGATATTGGCCAAATTATATTGTTCTATTGTATGAATGTATGAATATGTAACAACAAATCCTGCCCTTATGTACAGCTATAATGCACCAATAAAAAATGAAAACAGAAAAACTTAAAGGTGGAAAAGTTAATTTGGGGCTCAGTTTCAGAGGTTCAGTCTATGCTTGGCCAACTCCCGAGCCTGGGTCCAAGACGATGCAGAACATTATGGCGGAAGAGTATACATAGGAAAGTAACTCAGGACATGTTAATCAGGAAGCAGACACTCTCCTCTCCAGAGACAAAATATATACTCCAAAGGTACACCCTCAGTGACTTACCTACTCCAGCCACACCCTACCTGCTTACAGTTCCCACCCTGTTAATCCCTATCAGTGGATTAATCCGATGATTAGGTTAAGGCTCTCATAATCTCATAATTTGACCTCTGAATATTCTTGCATTTTCTCATGCATGAGCTTTTAGGAGACACCTTATATCCAAACTACAAATATTGCTGAGAAAGATGAAGCCAACTAGTTTTCTCTGTAAAGAAGAGCCAAGGAGATTCCGAGTTTATTCCAGGATCTCAAGAGAAATAATCCCAGAGAGGAACACTGCTCAGTCTTAAGAATATGGCCGATACAGAACATGTACCTAGCTCCTCTTCTCTACAGAGCAGAAAACAGGACATTTTGAAATGTGCACCACCCCTGATCCTAAATACAATGGTACCTTTCATCTATTTCTGGGGACTTTTATTTTCTTTTGTTGCTGGATCTCCTACATAATTGTAAGCACATCGCAGGCAAGCACAATGGTAAACTGCAGGTGGACGCTTCCTCCGCAGATGCAGACAATATCTGCCTGGCTGGCACTGCTTAATTCAGCCATTAACCCACTTTTATACGCTCTTTTAAGCAAAAGGTGCAGAAAAGCTCTTAAGAACTTAAAGGAGAAGATGTTTTTCAAATTTAATTTTCTAGTTCAAGATGTTTTGGCGAGTCAGCCTGAAAATACTAAGGAAAAAAAGCAGAAAGACTTTCCCAAGAATGATAAACAACCTCCACATCTTCTTTAGAGTGAGCAACACACATAACCTTTGGCAATATGCAACACTGAGACTCATAAAGCAACCCAGTCAGATGGAGAAGTATAAGGGTCTATTTCAAGCAATTTCTCTGATGGGGAGGAAAGATCCATCTGGAATGCGGGTATTTAGAAATCATAAGCAAGCAGCCTTTTCCTACACAAGTTGTAGAGGGTCTGAGGATGAGTGCAGATGCCCTTAATCCATGGTATCTAAAAGTTCAAGGTTTGCTGTCTGACCTCTTTAGAACAGTCACAATAGTTCTCTCTGGTCTTTCTGCCTCCACTGGTTTCCCTATCCAGTCCATCCTCCAAATGGCTGCAGAGTAGTCTCCTTAAGACATCAATGATAGTACTGAGTCCTCCTTGATTGAATACTTCAGTGGCTGCTTATTCTTTGGAGAGCAGCTGGGTGGGCACAAGACTCCCATCACTACTCATTTGCAACACACTCTCGCAGAATTGGACAAAGCGTTTGATGCTTTCTCAATATGCCATGTACATTCTACTGACAAGTCTTTTACTGTCTTCTTCTCTTTTATGATGCCTACCGATTCTCTTCTGAAATAATCTGCACCATTGTTATGGGTTGAATTGTATCCCTTCAAAAGATAATGTTCAAGTCTTAACCCACAACATGTATTTATTTGAAAATAGGGTCTTTGCATATGATCAAGTTACGATAAGGTCATTAGAGTTGGTTCAAATCTAATATGACTGTATCCTTATACAAAGGGAGTCATTAGACACAGGCACTCTTATGATTTGGATGTTATTTGTATCTCCCAATGGTTCATGTGTTAGAGATTTGTTCTTCAGAGTAGTGGTAGAAGGTGGTCAAACTTTAAGAGGTACAGCCTAGTGGGAGATATTTAGATAATTGGGGAAGTGTCCTGGGAAGGGACTATACAACCCCAGTCATTCTTGCTTGGAACCCTGCGACCTCTCCCTCCCCCCCACACACCTGCTGTTGTGACACAATTGCCCAGGAGGTTCTCACCAGAGCAGAGCCAGTACAAGCATCTTGCCCATGAATCCTCAAAACTAAGCTGTCCTAATGAACCTCTTACCTTTACAAATTAACCTACTTCAAGTACATCATTATGTAACAAAACATGGATTTCACCTCTTCTATGGTGAAGAATGTATAACATAATTTACATTATACATATGCTTATGGATCATATAATTGTTTGTAATGATATGTGAAAACTAATAATTGCATTTAACTTTTAGAGAAAGACTGATAATCTTAGAGAAAGATAACTTTTAATTATTTAATAATTTATGCTTTTGGAAGTTTTACCAGATATACATTCATAAATATTTTTTATTTTAAAATTTAATAAAATTTTTTGAAAAGAAGGTAATAAAATATTATTTGTGATATTAATTAGATTCATTCTGTTAATGACATTAAATGATCCATCTAACATGACTTAATTAACTTGAAGTTAATTTTTACAGTAGTCCCCCCCTATCTGCAGAGGGATACTGATTTTTCTAAGTATATATACCTAAGATAAAGTTTAATTTATAAATTAGCACAGTAAGAGATTAAGAGATTAATGACTCATTTTAAAATAGAACAATTGGAACACATTTCTGTTCATCTTCCCCCCAACAAATTTAATACTTTTACCATCTTAACTAGGTACTTATACTGTGGCCATTTCTTTTGCAGTTTGAGGTGTAAAATGAAACTAGCATGAATTTCTTCTGTTTCTTTACAATTTCATGAAAAGACAATTCATTCTTGCAGCAGATTTTAGCAATCTCATCATACCTTTTTTTCTTTCCCTCATTAAGTCAAGAACTTTCACCTTTAACTTAAAGAAAGTATTTATGTTTTCTCTTTGGCATATTGCCAGCATTATTGCTCTAGTGCTTCGGAGCTACTATTAAGCAAAATTAGGGTTACTTGAACACAAGCACTGTGATACAAGGACAGTCGTTCTGGTAACTGAGATGGCTACTAAATGATTAAGGAACAGGTAGCATATATAGTGTGGATACACTGGACACAGGGATAATCCAAGTCCTAGACCAGACAGAGAGGGTGTATGAGAGACTTTATCATGCTATTCAGCATGGTGAGTAGTTTAAAATTTGTAAGTTATTTCTGGAATTTTCTATTTAATATTTTCAGACTGTGCATTGACTTGGTAACAGAAACAGTGGAAAGAAAACTACAGATTAGAAGGGAACACTTCATACCTGTTGAACTTTGTAATATGCAAGTGCATTTAAGTACCTGTTTTAGGATCAGACATTCAAAAGAACTTTCACAATTTTATCACAAAAGCAATACATGACCACTGAAGAAAAATTAGAAAACAAAGACAAAAATAACAAGTTACCACTTTTCTTTTTTTATATACAATTTTTTTTTTGTTTTAGAGAGAGAGCGAGAATTTTTAATATTTATTTTTTAGTTACTGGCAGACACAACATCTTTGTTTGTATGTGGGGCTGAGGATCGAACCCGGGCTGCACACATGCCAGGCGAGCGCGCTAACGCTTGAGCCACATCCCTAGCCCACCACTTTTCAACTACTAAATAAAAATCCAAGTTTGATCATATGTCACAAATTATCATGTAAAAATTCAATGAACATCTTTCCAAGACCTTTTCTATGTTAAAATATCTAAGTACTAAAACTTACATGTAATTATAATTTTAATTAATAATATATCACTAACATATTGTTATGTTTATGTACAGAATTGGATTTTTAGAGCTAGAAGAAACTGTAAAATGCTTTAGGACAGGATAACCAAAATATGGCGCCCCTTCGTATACATGTCCTTGTCAGATAGGGCTAAGTGACCTAGTTATAGAGCTCACATGGAGCCTTGCAATTCTCCTCAACACAGAACTACACAACCCTTCAAACCAAAAGAATAATGTCATGGAAGTTGGAACTAATTATTTTTTACTAATAGTAACCAATAATGTGGAGTCAAATATTTCTAGACTAAAATCACATAATTAGCAATGGAACCGAGGTAGAAACTTTCAGTCCACAATGTCCATCAGATGTCTTGGGAATTATCCTGCCATAGATCTCTGAACTCTGAAGTCAGGATGGCCAGTTAGGCAAATGGTGAATTTTAAGAGCCTCTTCCATATTAAGGACAATAAATATCACCTTGTAGGTATGACTTGAAATAGCTTTCTTTAAAAATTTTTTTTATTCATTTTAGTTATAGGTGATTGTAGAACATATTTTGACATATTATATACATGGAGTATAGCTTCCCATTTTTGTGGTGGGACATGATGTGGAGTTACACTGGTCATGTATTCATATATGAACATAGGAATCTTATGTCTGATCATTCTACTGTCTTTCCCATTCTGATACCCCCTCTTTTGCTTCCACTCCCCCCTGTTCAATCTGGTGAACTTCCATTGCTTCTTTCCCAGTGCTTATTGTGAGTCAGCAAATACATATCAGAGAGAATATTCAGCCTTTGATTTTTTTTTGAGATTGGCTTATTTCATTTAGCATGATAGTCTCCAGTTCCATCCATTTACTAACAAATGCCATAATTTCATTCTTCTTTATGGGTGAATATTATTCCATTGTGTATATGTACCACAGTTTCTTTATTCATTCATCTGCTGAAGTGCACCTAGACTGGTTCCGTAGTTTAGTTATTGTGAATTGAGCTGCTATAAACATCGATGTGGCTGCATCACTGTAGAATAAAGATTTTAAGTCATTTGGGTATATACCAAAGAGTGGGATAAATGGGTTAAATGGTGGTTCTATTTCAAGTTTTCTGAGGAATCTCTATACTGCTTTCCAGAGTGGTTGCACCAATTTGCAGTCCCACCAGCAATGTATGAATGTGCCTGTTCCCTGCACATACTTGCCAACATTTATTGTTATTTGTATTCTTGCCATTCTGACTGGAGTGAGATAAAATCTCAGTATAGTTTTAATTTGCATTTCTCTTAATTGCTAGTGATATTGAACATTTTTCATGTTTGTTGATTGATTATATTTCTTCTTCTGTGAAGTGTCTGTTCAGTTCCTTTGCCCATTTATTGATTCAGTTATTTGTAGGGTTTTGTTTTTGTTTGTTTTTGGTGTTAAGTACTTTTAGTTCTTTATATATCCTGGAGATTAATGCTGTACTTGAAGTTCAAGTAGCAAAGATTTTCTCCAATTCTGTAGGATCTTTCTTCACATTCTTGATTGTTTCCTTGGCTATGAAGAAGCTTTTTAGTTTGATACCATCCCATTTATTGATTCTTGATTTTGTTTCTTATGCTTTAGTACCTCATGTAAGTAAAATCATATGTTTGCCTTTTTGTCTCTGGCTTATTTTCACTTAACCTTTATCTTCAAGGTTCATTCATGTTGTAGCTTGTATCAGAACTTGAATAATATTCCATTGCATGTACATATCACATTTTGTTTATCCATTTATCTGTTCGTGGACATCTGGGGTGTTTCTACTTCTTGGCTATTATGAATAATGTTACTATAAACTTATATACCGCTGATGGGGAGCTATTTATACTAAAGGCACAGACCTTTGAAGAGAGCATACGTTAACTTCCTAAAGGTCTATTTTGTTTTTGCCATGAGTTTGTAGAGGGTACTAGGAACCCACAAATTCAAAAACCTTGACTATCAGTATTAACACATAGTGAAAAGACAGAACTATTCTAGGCTGAAAGAGCTCCTTATATATACCACGATATGTAGATTAGTTTATTTAAGAAAAAATGTCAACAATTGGAAGTGGTTTTGTATAAGTGTAGAAAAAAGTGAAAGTTAAAGATGTAATTTGAAGTTGCAGAACCTGATAAGTAGATTATACCCAATAACTAAAAACCTGATAAGTGAATTATAAAAGATTATAGAATGGACAAATCCATTATAGAGATAGAAACAGAGAATTATTACAGTATGAAAACACATGTTTAACTAAACAAAAGGCCAAATTATAAACTTTAAAAAATTATTTTTCATAATCTACAAATGGTCATGCCCAATCACTTGCTCTATACCTCCCAGAACTCTTTTTTACTTGAGTTAGTAATAGTAGCACAAGTAATTGCTTCTCTCCCTCAAGCTCAGTGAGAATAGGGATTGTTTGTCTTTTGAAGAGATCATGAGATAGATAGATAGATAGATAGATAGATAGATAGATAGATAGATAGATATGAGTCTTTTGTAAATTTGGTTAGTGTGATCCACTTAGATCAGGCCTGGAAATTAAATGCCAAAATGAGGAAAGTTGAAACTGTAGATTTTAGGTAATTCACCAAGTGTTATGGTTTAAACTTTTCTCCCAAAAGCTCATGTGTGAGACAATGCAAGAATATTCAGAAGTAAAATTATTAGATTATGAGAGCCCTAACAGTGAATTGATCCCCTCAGAGGGATTAACTGAGTGGTAACTGAAGGCAGATGGGGTGTGGATGGAGGAGGTGGGCACTGGGGATATGCATTTGGGTACATATTTTTGTGTCTGGTGAGTGAAGTCCTCTCTGCTTCCTGGTGCGATGTCTTGAGCTGCTTTCCTCCACCACACTCTTCTTCCCTGATATTCAGCCTCGCCTCAAGCCCCAAGGAATGGAGTCCCGCCATCTATGGACTGAGACCTCTGAAACTGTGAGCCCCCAAATAAACTTTTCCTCCCCTGAAATTGTCCTTGTCAAGTCTTTTAATCACAGCAGTAAAACAATTGACACAAAGATAAAATTACATTATAATAAAGTCAACCAGACAGACTGCCCTAGCAAAAGTCTTCCAACACCTTGGGCTGTTTTCAGGCCCCCAACAGAACTTAGGATTGTTCAAGTGCTACAACAATAAGGCATTTTTATTGATATTCTAAAATGATCTCAGTAGAAATGTTCACAAGCGCTTAACTTGCTATTATCATTTCTAAGTGGAAAATACAATACTCATGGACTAATGCAAAGAAAGTGTACAATATAGTTAATAGTTTTCAATCTTTCTATTATTTTTTTCCAGTGCTGGAGATTAAACCTGGAGCCTTGTACATACTCAGCAAGTATTCTACTACCAAGCTATATTCCCAGCCCACAATGTAGTTAATAGTTTCTTAATAACTCATTCATCTTTTCTCTCATATTTTTTTAAGCAACTTAGAATCCATGATAATGGGAATGAGAAACTCATCCAAAGAACAAACAGAATGATGGAGAACCCTTTGCGATGACAGTGGTAGGAATAAAGCTTGTGTGCCCTGGGTTTCCAATATCAGGGATTTTCTTTCCCCAAAAGAGACTATTTTGTGATTATGAACATGACATGAATGACTATCCTCCCCTGCAAGTCATATTGCATATGTCAGAAATAAGTTATATGTCTTGTTAAAGAAACTTCCTCTATCATTTGCCCTTTCGGAAAAGTCATATTCTAACTCCACTGTTCAAATAATACCCGCCAGTTTGCATCTTGTCAGTAACAGTACTGAACTTTGAGGACTCTTTAAAAAAGAGTTTTTAGAGGATTAAACAAAAGTTCTTTGGAATAACTGAAGATTCCTCATAAAAGGAGAAACAGGTATGGTTTTCTACACAGTGAACATGAGCAAAACTCTGTTAAAATTTATTAATTTGCTGTTGCTAATTTCCCATTTTTTCTCCCTGGGAACTTGGGGAAAACATTAGTTGAGTGTATTGCTTAAAAAATGGTTATAATCTGAATCTATATTCTTTTAGAACCTTCTATTTAGCCTCTTCTGCATGTCCAAAAGGATATTTGTCTATATTTGGTATTATTATATATGCATTCTACTTCCTTTAGTGATTTTCTTAGGTTCCCTTGCATAAGAGCAAATACCAGTAATGCTTATTTTGTACCAGACACTGACCTAAGCCCTTATATATTTATTGAAGTCTCATGACAATCTTTATGAGGTGGATTCCATTATTACTGCATTACACACATCAGGAAAATAAGGCACAGAGAAGAAACTTGCCAAAAGTCCCACAGTTAGTTAGTATATGGTAGAGACTGAGAATTCAAATTCCAAACAACTACTATGCTATATTGCTTTTCTTAGTATCAGGTACTTCATCACAGAACTCTTAGGGCTTCTTTCCATTCATTAGTGTGCTAAGAAAAACACCTACTTTACTTCCTTTTTTTTTCCTTCTATGCAGTTTGGCACAGAAATAATTTGAGTTGGGGGAGGACAGCGCGGATGCGATTGTATGAAAACTAGCTCTGCATTTGTTTTATGGATGAAATCAAGGTCTGGGAGAATTTGTACATACAAAATGTGTGCAATTGTCTTAAACCTCCTTTTTCTTTGTGCCATTGATTTTCTAGTGAACTAACTACAATTACAGTTCTATGTAAGTGTAAGGAAATAAAATAACTAAAATATCATTTGTCTACCATGATCTAATCAGTAGACAGTGCTCTTCCTTTAGCAATTCATTAATTTTTTTAAAAAAATAGTCTCATTCACTGAGGTTTAAGGGATCATATGTTCTTAATTAGAAAAAGAATGAAGGGCTGGGGATGTGGCTCAAGCGGTAGCCGCTCGCCTGGCATGCGTGCGGCCGGGTTGGATCCTCAGCACCACATACCAACAAAGATGTTGTGTCCGCCGAGAACTAAAAAATAAATATTAAAAAAAAATTCTCTCTCTCCTCTCTCTCTCCTCTCTCACTCTCTCTTTAAAAAAAAAAGAAAAATGGGCTGGGGATGTGGCTCAAGCGGTAGCGCGCTCGCCTGGCATGCGTGCGACCCGGGTTCGATCCTCAGCACCACATACCAACAAAGATGTTGTGTCTGCCGAGAACTGAAAAATAAATATTAAAAAAATTCTCTCTCTCTCCTCTCTCTTAAAAGAAAGAAAAAGAATGAAGCTGTTTTTATTTTGAAAAATATAGTAAATCTACTAGGAAAAAAATATTTTTAGGTGTATCATATATCAGATCTTATATTTCCTTGCTTTTCTACAAATTGAAACCAGAAAATATATATAGTAGCTAATGAAAGATAGATTTACTTCTTTCAAAAAAAAAAAGTACAACTCAAATGCGTGCAAAATTTGTTGTATGGATGTCAACTCTAAATTTCCTTTCAAAAATTACTTTATAAAATTAACTTTTATAAAACAGTTAATAAAATGACAATATATACCACAAGACCTTAAATGTCTTCTATTGAAAAAAAAATCATAGTTGACTAAAAATGTGAACTTATTTCTTATCCTATGCAAAGATATTTTATTGCTGTGCAAGATTGCCCTCTTGTGTTTTCTCTAGTTAAGTCATTATAATTTGTATTGATTTAATATTCAGCCTTTAACTTTTCCCATCTAAAATTAATTTGCTACAAAATGAACTTCAAAGGCATATACCCAAATTACACAGATCATAAACTAATGTTAATACTGCTATGGTTTGTAATATACTGTATCCTTTCAAATCTCTAATCTCATTTATGAAATACTGTGGCCTAAAGTTAAGAAAAAGCAGTCAAGCAGAAATAGAAACACAAAGACAATTTTCAAATAATTTAAAGGAATTCTAAAACCCTTACACTAACTTCCTATATTACCAAGTTATAGAAGATGCAGTCAATTAGTCTATGAGTGTAGGTCTGTCTTGATGTCCCTATAGTTAGTTTCTCCTTTTTGCTTACTTAGTTACTATGGGCATATAAAAACAACATTGACATTCTTTAATATTTTATTTTTTCCCTTGAGTATCAAATTAACTGAGTTTTTAATGTTGCCTAATTAAAACAGGTACTCTTATATTGCAAGTGAAAATATAAACTGGGCACATCACTTTTTGTAAATCAAATCGAGCAATATGTATTAAGAGCCTTAAAAAAGAATCATTAGGTTTGCTTCTAAGAATTATTCTAAGGGCACAATCCTAAGCACCCCCAAAATTTTATGCTCAAACTGCTTATCACATCAGTTTATAGTGCAAACATTCGTGCCACCATAAGCATTGTCCTGTATTGCATTAGATTGAAATCTGTTGCATTACTTAACATTTTTATTGTAATATTTAAAAGAGCATGCATTTTTTCTATGATGAATTTATGATGTTGAGTTTAGAAAAATCAAGTATATAAATTTATATTTGTGTGTGTGGGAAGGTATATCACAGGAACCTGAGAGCAATCCTCCTGGAACTGTACACAGACTAAAATAGAGGACTGGGGATGCAGGTCAGTGACAGAGTGCTTTCCTAGCATGTGTGAAGCCCTGGGTTGATACCCAACACTGCAAAAGTAAAAAGAAAGGTTAAAATGGAATACTTCAAAATATTAACAGTTATTTTTTGGTGGCTCTACAGTCGTTTTTTTTTCATTCGTCTATATTTCCATGTTTTTAGGTCCAAGATGTATTAGTGTTTTAATGGAGGAGACCTCCATGTTCCTTATACTGCTAGAATTGAGATATTTCCACTTTTTATACACATCAGTAATTTTGTGGGCTGTGCAAGCTTAGAAAGCTTTTCTAAAGAAAACTAAGATGTTGGCAACTAGCTCAGTATTAGGCATCTCATTGAATGAATTTAGGAAAGCTGGGGACCTCTGTACCATTAAAAAAGAGTGAGGAAGTTTCTTAGGATGGATACTTTTCCTGCTCATACTTTATTCTTTGGAGAAACAGGAAAATAGTGTCAGATGATGGATTCCTTCTCCAGACATAGAAAAGAGCAAACAAAGCAAAAACCATTTATTAATGTTCTTAATACATGCTAGGTTGGTTGAATAGGACCAGAAGCTAAATGTAATAAATGACTGACTGGAATGAAGAATGGTTACAGAATTCACCTCCGGCATCTTCTGTAGGATTTCCTCAGCAAGGTTGCAGCTGAAGAGCTGGTTTTACTGCTTAAAGTTTTGCAATAACCCCTGTCTCTCTTATCTCCCCCAACCACACACACGCTGTCAATCCCAGTCTGTTTTCCAGAGTGCAGTATGAGTGAGATTTTTCAAAGAGAAATCTTCAACAGATTCCTAGTGCACCTCATACTAAATCCTAAAACGTTCTGGTAGCTGAGAAGGCCAGTGGTGATTGGTTTCCGCTTCTCCACTTCTCTAGGTTTCTCTACTGTTGCCTCACTTGCCTACTAGGCATTCTACTTTTCACCAGGCTTCACCTCAGGTGTTCTCTTGTTAAAATAGACCCACCCATTCTCTTTTGTCTAACAAATTCCTACATTACCCTCCAAATCTCTGACTAAATGTTGCTATGTTGGCAAACCTTAGGTGCCCTTGCTGTGTGCACTCCTACTAGTCACCACTTTCCCTACTGTAATCTTTTTCTGGATGTTATAGAAACTGCTGGCTTAATTACTCTTCTCCCTGTCTACATTGTAGGCTCTATGACAACAAGGGTGAAATGGTCCTATTTGCCTTGGTTCTTATATAATGCCTAGCGGAGAGTAACAGATGCTCATGGAATGAACAAATAAGTGGATGAATAATTGAGATAACTTGATAATGTCTGACCTCCCTAAAACTCTAAAGAGGTACCCCCATTGAAGTTAGTGAATACTAAAATAAAGATGATAAACATGTAGCTATGGTGGTGGTCCTGGGGATACTGTGAGCATTAACCTAGCATAAAGTCCTAAATTAAATCCTTTTGGGCTGAGGATGTGGCTCAAGCGGTAGCACGCTCGCCTGGCATGCGTGCGGCCCGGGTTCAATCCTCAGCACCACATACAAACAAAGATGTTGTGTCCGCCAAAAACTAAAAAATAAATAAAATATTTTTAAAAAAATAAAAATAAAAAAATAAATCCTTTCCTTAGTATGTGTGTGTGTGTGTGTGTGTGTATTTTTTAAGAGGTTTTCAAATTAATTTTTCAAGCCCTCTGTGGGGGAAAAACTCCATTCTAAGACCCTGGCTGTGGGCTGGGGATGTGGCTCAAGCGGTAGCGCGCTCGCCTGGCATGCGTGCGGCCCAGGTTCGATCCTCAGCACCACATACCAACAAAGATGTTGTGTCTGCCGAGAACTAAAAAATAAATATTAAAAATTCTCTCTCTCTCTCTCTCCTCTCTCACTCTCTCTTTAAAAATAAGAGTTCTGTGTCTAAAAAAAAAAAAATAAGACCCTGGCTGTTTCTAAAAAATAAAATATCTCTATCCAACCATAGGGGGAGTAAATAAATGATTCATAAAATGTTTATAAATAATCTTTAAAGACATGAGAAAAATATTCACATGACATTGTTCTTGAAGTATACAAATTGCAAATGTAAAATAAGCTGGTCTCTCTCAGATGCTTACATAATACAAAGATTGAAAGGAAATGTATCAAAATGTATACTGTGATTATCTCTGAGGATCATCATCATGTATAAAAAAACTTTTCCTCCTTACAGTTTTCAGTATTTATCTGAATAAGCACGTATTATTTTCATTAAAATACCCCCCAAAGTTTTAAAGATCTTTATAAGATGAATTTCTTTTTATGTAAGCAATTGTTTCAAAGAATGTTTTAAAACTGAAGGACAGACCAGCAGCAATTAGCCAATGGGAAAGCTACTGGAAGTGGATTAGGCTAGATGCAAAAAGGCTGCACCATCTAATTACTTCTGGAAAGTGGCAGTTCAGTCCCAGAAAAGTCCTTCACCTGCACTACCTATCTCAATAAAGCTAGGAAGTTGCTTTTTCTTTTGCTTAACAATAGGTCTCACTGATAAGCAAAACTACCCTCCTTCAAAACTCCCTAAAGTGCAAAAAAGACTGAGAAGATCAAAGGAGCCCTCGGCCACTCCCTGAACTTCAAAGGTTGCTCCTATGGGAATTCTGAGAAGCAGCTGCATGTTTATACATTACTTAGAGATCTCCATTACTGTGTATAAATATAACTTTACAAATATCTTGGTTATCATATCCCTCTGTTTCCTCACTATGGTTGCATTTTAGGTTTGACAGTTTCTTATATGTATCAAAATGAGTAACAAATCAAAATATTTTAGGAATCCAGTCCTCCCCACCCCCAATGAGCACACTGTACTATTATTAGCCTTAGGCTTTTTGTCCTTTCTAAACCTAGCTTTAATGTCTTGTTTCTATATTTTCTCATGCAGAAAAAAAAGTGATGAAGGAAGTATTATATTTCAAATAATTTGTGTTTTAACACAACATTTGAACAGTTATCAAAATCACTTATCTTTTCTGGATTGGTTTCACAGATTCAAGTCCCCACTATGATAAAAAAATATACCTTCACTGAAACATTTCATGCATGTTAGGGTAACCTAAAGCCAAAATAATTCAGTCAACCTTATAAACATAAACTGTTGTGCTGTCATTAAGCATTTTGCCCCCAAGCATTCATTTTAATAATAAAAATGCATCTATAAGTGATTATGTTAAGCAATCTTATGCCCCAAGCATGCCATAAGAGAAGTGATAAGAGGAGTCCTATATAATTAAACCTGGTTAAAGGTATTTACACTAAGAGAGAGATTTATATTCTGAAAGGGTGTAGAGCCAGGTCAATCCTTTATTCATGCCATTATATTATGCATATAGCAGTAGAAAGAAGAATATTACATAATTTCTATCCTTAAGAATTCTGTTGTAGAAGCCACAGACAAGCAAAGAAATGCTGTGAATAAGTTCAGTCACAGAAGTCCAAAACACTCAGGGTGGGGAGAGATTAATTTTTTGAGTATAGACACAGAGGCTAGAAATCATTTTGGCTATATTTTGGGAACAGCAAGCAGTTCAGTTCCAAGTTTGTTCATTCATATATACAATAATCATTAACTGAAAGTTGTAAATAGCAGGAAATATAGAAAGCTGATTAACACACCAAGGGAAGAGTTTATAGATAGAAAGGCAAGAATAAATGCCATAGAGTAATAAAGTAACTAGAGAACTGAAGAGTCTAATGTCTACCCTTTGGGTCTTTTTTTTTTTTTTGAGAATTGTTTAATATTTATATTTTAGTTTTCGGCGGACACAACATCTTTGTTTGTATGTGGTGCTGAGGCTCGAATGCCAGGTGAGCGCGCTACCGCTTGAGCCACATCCCCAGCCCAACCCTTTGGGTCTTAACAGGTGACTCTTGACATAGTGGTATTAGAGAAAGGGTTAAGCAAGAAGCTAATCCACTGGATGAAGAATTAATCTGCACATGGTGGAGACAGTGGCTTGTTATCACAGACCAGCAATTCATGATAGAAAGTGTAGGGACAGGATGGTAATAGGAAAAGTCTCCAATGAGGAACATTTTTCAAACTCCAAGGCAGTAGCTAGCAAGAGTAACACGGGAAATTCAGGAGAAAGAAATGATGATCCAAAATGCTGAAAGAGATGGCATCAAGCTCACAGCTAGAGAGAGGCATTAGTTGGGAGGAACTGGGTGGGCCATCTATCACCCTCTAAGACTAGGGGGAAGGAGGCAAGGATAAATTCAGATATGAATTAATTTATAGGCCTGGAGAGGAAAGTGGGGGTGTGCACTAATGGAACAGTTCTCTTCTCTCAGTGAAATGCCAGCAGAGTTAATGCTAAGGAAGTAAGAAGCAAGTTGTGGTAGAGGATAGGTGCTGTTTGATGAAGCTGGCCTAGGAGACAGGTAAAGCAATTCTAGAGTACTGATAGCTGAGGGCAAAGCTAAAGTGGAGACCAAGAATTCTCAATAGCTTTAATATTGAAGGAACAGATGATTCTCTACAACACTTCTCAGCAGCCCCCAAGTGTATGAGAACAACCTTTCCATGTCTTCAGGCAATTAGTATGAAAAGTTCATATGAAAAGTTAGTATCAGGTTGAAAGTAATGGAAATGGGAACCATTTAACCATAACCCTCTCTGGTTCTTCATTCTCCGGTAAGACCTCAGTTCTACAAACAAAATCTGTGCCTATAACTGGAACTGCCAACCACCGTTCTAAAAGGGAGACAGGATTAATAACAAACTGTCATCCTTCAAATCCTAAGGAAGAACCAAATTGTTAATTAAAATACCTAGGAATCATAGAGTGTTTCAGGATTACAGGTAGTAAAACAATATACTAATACTCCTCCTTTGATTAAATTCTATAGCCCTCAAATTTGATGTATGCCTTTTATTTAAAATGAAACAAAGTTAAGGACACACACATTCAGGGATTTATGTATAATAGATAGGATTAGTAGGATTAAGAACCAAATGACATGTAAAATAAAATGACAGAAATATTTATTCATAAATTATATGTAGTTTAAATGCCATTATATGACATTGAATGTCATATAATGGCATTTAATATCATCCTGCTGAGAATTAAAATATCTTTTCATTATTAATGTCTTCTTTCCCAGTTATCCTATAGATACATATGTAGCTAGGTTTCCTCTCTAAATCTAGCCAATAAAAGAAAAATGTCTTTTTTTTTTTTTCTTTTGTATCAAGCATTGAGCCCAGGGGTACTTAACCACTGAGCCACATCCCCAGCCATTGTGCACCGCCCTCCCCCCCGCCTTTTTTTAGAGACTTAGGGCCTTGTTAAATTGTGAGGCTGGCTTTGAACTCTGCATCCTCCTGTCTCAGCCTCCTGAGCTGCTGGGATTACAGGCATGTGCCACCACATCTGGCACAAATGTCTTTTTGTTAGAATTAGGAATTTTTCTATTTCCAAGTTAATTTCAGGAAGTTACTTTAGGACTTTGTTTTGAAACTGCTATGGGGCTTTAGTCATGAATTTCTTCTTTAAAAAATAAAGATGTATCCTTTTGTTGTTCAAAAAAGAACAAAAACAATAGTAAAAACAAGTGACCTTTGTATTATTATAAAGCATGAAAATTTCAATTACTCAGGGAGAAGAGGATCACTGATTATACTTGCCCTGTTCTGAGAACATTTCTTTTCATATGATGTCACTGTTCATGGAGGTAGCTGACTTTTTAGTCTTATACTAGGCAAATAAACCTCATGCATCAGAGTGAACTAATTCTATTTCTATGACTAATTTTATCATCATATCAAGTAAACAAGAGTAGGAAGAATTTCATAGTAAAAAGAGATTTCTTAGAGAGGTCATCTGATTAATAAGGCCATCATTAGGATTTTGATACCAGGATATAAAAAGAAGCCACTAGAACTTAAGATTCCAAAAAATTCACTAGCTTATTGATTATCAAGGGGTCCAGGATTTATTTCATCATTCTAGGCATCCTGAATTACTAAATAAGAGTGCCAAAAGGCTTAAGAAAAGTTCCCCTTTGTGTGTTTATTATGGGAACACAAACTGAGTAACACTTAAGTCCCTGACCTAAAAGAAATGTTTACAATTCTCAGCCTTCTGAAATTAACTGAGACAATATCCAGTCAGTGGCCAAGTGGGCAAGCTCAGTGGCCAAGTTCCAATATGGAAAGGACACGAAGACTAGCTGCCACTCTTTCATTCCAGTGGAGTTACATGTATTTTAGGAGGGGTTTATAATCCAAAGTGAATAACTGAGAGACATTATTCTAAGTAAATTACCCTTAAACATGTTTTTCTTGAGAATCAGGCCATTGGGGCCAGTTTTTCAGCCATGATTTGAACAAATCATTGTTTGGCTGAACAAACTTAAAATCTATGTATTTTTGAAAAATATATCTTTAAACAATGTATGCAGATTTGGGGATATAGTTTTCTATAAAACAAGAAACAAATGGAATCACACATATTTATTATACATCTTGTATATCCCCGCCCCCCCGTAAGTATTTAGGAGGTCTTTGAATGTAAGTGCTTGTGGGAAGTTGTATTTTCCAAAAACAAAACAAAACAACAACAACAACAAAACCCACCCACCCAAACAAACAAATGACCACAGCAATGTTTCTGTTCCTACCTTGCCTTTGGGAAACTTGTCTCTTCCCATCAAGAGATAGGGTTTATTTCCCTTTCCCTTGAACTTGGATGCAACTTTGTTACTGTCTGTATAAATACAATGCAACAGAACTGACATTCCAGGACTTCTAAGGGTAGGCAAGAAAAGGTGAAATGCTTCTGCCTGGTTTTCTCTCTTGGGATACTTGTCCCAGGAACCCAATCAAGAGGCTTTAAAGAAGCCCAAACCAATTCATGCTAAAAGACCACATGGAGAGGACTATAAGGATAAAACTTGAGACCTTCAGCCTCAATCATCATCAGCCTTAGAGTGAAAAATCACAGATGATTCTAGTTTCTCAACCTTTGACTCTTCCACTGAGGTCATATCATAATGAAGCAGAGAAAAGCTATTTCCTGAGTCATAGAATATGTAAGCATAATAAGTAGTTATTTTATACTGCTAAATTATGGCAGTAATTTACAAAGCAGTCATAGTAATGGAAAGAGTACCTACACATATTTCAATCTTTTTAAACAAGAGCATAACTAACAGTAATATCCTACAGTATTTATGCATTGTAAGTTCAATCATTCTTGTATATACAGACACTTTCTTAGTTTGGAATTATTTTTTCCTTTAAAGATGAGGTTGAAATCAACAAACTTCTATAACACTATTTGTACACAACTGTCAATATTTCTTCAGGACACAAATCTGTTAAATGAGTTAATAAATACATACCAGACAGTACAGTGCCTAGCACATTGTAACAAAATTTACTATTATTATTATACTTATACCTTGAATCTCTCAGTGAAAGGTAATATTTTTCTTTAACATCGTGACAAGAACTCTAATACTTGTATCTAACATACATGCTACAGTGTATCCTGCTTTTTACAGAGTTTAGATTATGGCAGAAAGTAAAAAATACGTTCAGTCATTGAATTATATGCCTGAATCGTCCACCTTGAGCACCCCTGACCAGTTCTACCATACAGTTTTTTTAAAAAAATGTATTTGCACAGTGTGTAGGCGAGTTACATAGTGTGCTAGCCTCTCAGCTCAGACTTGCAGAAAATCATCAATTGTGGACAAGAACAGAAAGAGCCAATCCACACACTCAAGTGTATGCTGCTGTTCTATGCCTTCTGCACCCCTTGGAAGGATCAAGACACTTCTCTACCGGTGCTTCATAATCAGAGTTCTTGTCAAAAACCAGGAACGTGCTTCTAGGCCGTTTTCACTCTCTTTCGCTCACTATCTGTCACTCCTTCCCCAGGCGTGTTTGCAATAGCCCAATACCAGTTAGTCCCCTTTACCTCCAGTTTTCTTTAGCGGAGGCGGGGGCGGGGCGGGGTGGGGGTGGGGAGAAGGGAGCGAAGGAAGTGGGAAAGGAAGAGGACTACCTGTTCTCTCATCTCAAAGGGATAAAGAAGCTCATTCACATTGTAAATGCTCAGGTTTCTACAGCCATCCTCATATTTTCACAATTCAAAGCTTTAAATTTCCCCTCTTTTTCAAGTTGATTCCCTGATTCGCTCCATTTTTAACCGCTTCTCACTTCCTCATGCCCCTGATCAGGGCAAAAGTTACACGTTGTGCAGCTGCGAAAAGCACTTTTAGGTGACTTGGGAGGGGCCAGGTCCACAGGCCCCGAGCTGGGAGGATTCACAGTAGCTGGGTGGGCGCAACCGACTAGAGCGGGCAATGCCTCCCGGGCCCGCCCCTCCCCTTTCCTCCCCGCCCCGGAGCTGCAGCTCGCACCGCCGAGGAGTCCCAAAACAGGAGAGGGGGTTGGGAGCCGGTGACTCCAAAGCCCTGGATAACTTCCCCGCCCACAGTCCCATCCAGCAGCACTCGGCCTCCCGCAAACCCCGCGGGAGACACCTTCGGCCCCGCCCCTCCACAGGTCACCTCCCTCCACGCCCCTTTCCCTTGGCTCCGGCAGCCGGCAGGCAGGGAAGTGTCGTAAAGCCAGGCCCAGGAAACTTTACCCGGGGTAACAGCCGAGGCGCTTTACGGCGACGGCGGCTGGGTGAGATCCTTGGCGGCGGTGGAGGCGGCCGCGGCGGGGAAGGAGGCGGCGGCGGTGGCTGAGGAAGAGGAGTGGCGGCACCGGCGGCGGGGACCAGTGCCGGGTGAGCGGCAGGGAGAGGGAGGGAAGGTGCCGCGGGTGACAGGGCCGGCGGATGGGCCCGGGTGGACCGGGACGGTGGCCGGCTGAGCAGCTGGGCGGCGCTGACGAGCTGGGGGGGTCGGCAAGGAATTGGGGGGCAGCTCCGTGAGGGACGATTTCTGCCTTTGTTCCCCCCTCGTCCGCCGCTCCCCGCCCGCTGCCCCCTCTGTTCGGCGCTCGTCGGTCGTGTCTCATGGCCTCCTCTCTCGGTCTCTGTCGCTCCTAGGATGGCGGAGGTACCGCCTGGGCCTAGCAGCCTCCTCCCACCACCAGCACCTCCGGCCCCGGCGGCAGCGGAGCCCCGTTGCCCCTTCCCGGCGGGGGCTGCCCTCGCCTGCTGCAGCGAGGACGAGGAGGACGACGAGGAGCATGAAGGCGTTGGCGGCAGGAGCCGGGCGGGCGGCGAGGCGACGGCGGCGGCCAAGAGGCATCCGTGCCTCCGCTGCCCGGAGCCGCCGCAGGAGCAGCAGCAGCTCAACGGATTGATCAGCCCCGAACTGCGACACCTCCGGGCGGCCGCTTCCCTCAAGAGCAAGGTCCTGAGTGCAACTGAGGCGGCCACGAGCACGGCCAACCCCGACGGGGGCCCCAAAGCGACTGCAACAAAGGGAGCCGGGGTACACTCGGGCGAGAGACCCCTTCACTCCCTCCCCAATAATGCAAGAACTGCGCTCCCCAGCCTGGCAGAGGCAGCGGCTGCGAGCGACCCCGCGGCGGCCCGCAATGGACTGGCCGAGGGCACGGAGGAGGAGGAAGACGAGCAGGTGCGGCTGCTGTCTTCGTCCCTGACCGCTGGTTGCAGTTTAAGAAGTCCCTCGGGCCGGGAGGTCGAGCCTGGCGAGGATCGGACGATACGATATGTCCGATATGAATCCGAGCTACAAATGCCCGATATCATGAGACTGATCACCAAAGATCTGTCTGAACCCTACTCCATTTATACGTATAGATATTTTATCCACAACTGGCCACAGCTGTGCTTCTTGGTAAGTGGATGGAATGAAAAGAGGGTGAGCCCAACTGAGATCCAGGCCACGCAGGACAGGGAGCTTGAGGGCCGAGAATGTGGCCGTGGAGGTATCCTTGTGCTTTTCAGATGTATGTTACATGATGTAAAATGTGTGTACACATTCCTAGTTATTTAATGAAACTGTTCTGAAGGTAAGACTCAATGATTTGGGTTAACTTGATACTGATGAAAGTGCAGCAAGCCTTATGATGCATGTTTCACTGGGGTGGGGGTGGGGGGGTCTTGTGTCCTGTTTACATTAGCTTAGAGTCATGTTTAACCATCTTTAATTACCTTCCCTCATCTTCAGAGCACTTTTCAGTCATTTAATTTGAACTTGGTTCTGTTCAGATACAGGCCTTATTAATCTCGATTACAGCATAATCAGGGAAGAGTGTATTCATAAACATGTTTTGGTGAACATGATTGTCAGTAAACTTTCTGTGGCTACATTGGAGAATTAAATCTTACAAGTGTGTTCAGTAATTATGGAGATTGTTTCTTTTTACTCCAACAGGACAATTAAGAGTTGTAGCCAGTCTGCTTTTTCTAGAGGGTGCCACTAACACTTCTGGTGACTGAAAGACTCCTGAAACTTGAGCAAAATATTCTTTCGTGGAAACTTACCTATGAATTTGTTACTAATCTTTTTTTTAAAAAAAGAAATTGGTCAGAGATATGTTTAAACACTGGTACTTGGCTTGTGTAGGGTGTAGTTGACAAAAGTTTTTTATTTACATGTAAGTCCAAAAGACTATTGAATAAGCTGAATAATTTTTTTCAACTTACATACTATTGGCAGTACCAGTAATTTCTTTATAGTAATATTGACCCAATTTCAGTCTGTGTGAAACTTTTAACACAAATGTTGACTGCAGATCAGGATGTTTTGTATCACTGTACATAACATATTATTTCCATTGAATTATATGAATGGTGACATGCTTTTAAGGAACATTTTATTACATGTGAAGCTAAAAGCTACCATTACTATTTATTGTTCTAACATTTGCTTGGTTATACTTAATAGTTCATGCATTATGTTTTGACAATACTTTGAAAGTCTTTTTGATTCTATAGTTTGGTGGTAATCTGAAAATATAATCTGAGTATTGTAGATAATGTTTGTTTTGTTATTTTCTGCATTAATTTTGCTTAAACTTCAATTTAATACATTTGTTTAAGCTGTAGGTACTATTTTATGATGTAGAAAATTTCTCTTTTAGGTTTGTTAGCATTGTATCAAAGGTCTAAGACATGTCTGTGTTGGTGAACATGGGAAGATGATTTACAACACTATTACAAATGTCATATCAGATGCTATTATATTTGCTAAATATTTAAATTGATTTAATTGTAAGTTAACCCACAGTACTATATATTTGAGTCACATATTAAATTGAAATAGATGTTTTTCTGTCAGTTCCAGAAACTGGTTGTGCATTTAAGATATTTAGTCAACTTTGAGTCCTGATAGTATGTAGGCCTCCCAACTTGGCTGCCATTTTAGACTCTGGTAAATGTGATATTAGTAAACTTTAGTCTTGATTTTATATAGACCCCTCTTAATTCACCAGCTAATTTGTACTTTAGCCTTTAATAGCCAAAGTTTATATTAAATTCTGAATACCTGGAAATTGAGATGCACAAGTGGTTGTCCTGTAAGATTCACTAGTGCAAGCACGAATCTGGATGTATTGAATAATAAAACAGTAGTTAAATAACAGAGGCCCACTTAAGACTGGAATTTATGTTGGCATGTTTTAAATTTGAATTTTCCTTAAGAACTGCTTTTTTAAAAAATGCAAGTGTTTATTTTAAGTTATTTCTGTAAGGATCCTAGAGAGAGAATTATGGCCCAACTTTTAATTTTTTCCACTTTTCATGAAAAAAATAAAGATCTGAGTGACTTAATGTTTAATTATCCAGATATTTAGTATCAGAAAGGTAAAGGTAGAACCTAGGTGTCTGGCCTCTCATTATGGTAACAAGAACCTGGAAAAATGGCATACCCTTGATTCATTTTGTACAATTCATTATGTCACAAAGTTGTCTTCATTAAGGGATAGTTGTCCTTAAAAATATTGTTCTCAAAAGATTAGAAACCTCCAAATGTTCATGATTTCCATGGGTAACCTGTAAATGGGTCAAATGGAATATATGGGGTTGAACCATATTTGATTGGCTAACAAGAATGACAAGTTTCTTATAATTTTTTTTTCAAATAACGTAACAGATGTAAAAATACAAGAGTACAAATGTGAGGCACTGTCAGTTACTCTGTATTTTACCTGTTAGTGTTCATGGTATTTTGGTTGTTGATACCTTTTAGAAGTTCTTAAATTTACTACTAACAGTGTAATATAGTACTTCCGTTTATTTGTTCTAAATTTAACTTTCTGGCTTCCTTCAGTTTTCTATTTGTAGTGTTCTGGAATTTTGTAATCTCTGTTTCACACAATTTATGTTTTTCATAATTTTATTGACTCACAAACCTTTGTCCTTATAGAGTTAAATCTTAATCTTGCCAGTGATTTTTGAATTCCAGTACTTGAAAAAACACATTTTAATAGCATGAGTCTTAAAAGTATGTGCAGAAGCTTTTTATTTGAAAATATCATAAAGCAGTTTAGTGATTGTTGTAAATGTATATTTATCAACAATTTATCATGAAAGAATGCAGTATCTATCTTTACCAACAACTTTTTTATTAATAGGGTATCGTACATTGGGCTTTTATTTTTAGATGAAATGTACAACTTGATTTTTGCTTCTCTAGATTCTTAAATAGGAAAATATTCAATCTTGTCTAAGAATGAAATTATATTATTTTGTTATAGTATTTTGTTTGCTTTTTACTTTCTTGAGCAAAGAACAAAGATATGTTCGAAATTCCTGTTTAATTTGAAAGTATTGTTTAGTTGTAGTCAGTGATTTTAATTTTTTCTTGATTGAATGGCTTTAATGTCTGTAAGGTGTAGCTGTCCTTTATTTTTGTGTCAGAGGTTAATATAGACTTTCTTTCATGTCACGTGAGCTTAGTTTATGAGGTCAGGTCACAATTTTTTTCTAGCCCTTTTAAAGTATCATTTGATCTGATGAGTTTACATGTGAATATTTGTGTTTGAAGTGAGTTATTCAGAAAATGCTGTCATGAGGACTGTGGGGGTATAGCTCAGTGGTTGCATGCTGGGTTCAATCTCTAGCACCAAAAAGAAAAGGTGAAAAAAAAAATGCTGTCAGTGGCTGAGCATGTAGCTCAGTAGTAGATGGCATATAGGGACCCTGAGTTCAATCCCTAGCACCAAAAAGAAAAAAAAGTCAGAGACTTGTTTGATCAAATAACTTTTCTGTGTATTTCAGGCCTTAATGCCAAAAGAACATTTAATTTTCAAAAGAATTAAAGCACATTGATTTATTGTAAATGAAAAAAAAATGGAAATAATTTTAGAGGTTTATTGACCCAATATAATTTTGGAGTGTATGATAAAACAGAAATGAACTAGTGTGGGTTGTTGAATTTAATATCCCTTCAAAGGGATTTTTCTGACCTATTTTAGGTTTGTGTGAAATGGATTAGAATTATCTTGCCTAAAAAAGATTTCTCCACAGTTTATTTTTTAAAAAAAGAGTGAGCCTTTAATCAATTTATAGAATAAATTATTAAATTTATAGAATGACAGACTAAAAAAATGTTATGACAAATAAAGTTAAAATATGTCTTAGGTATAAATTGAGCTTTGTTATTAACTTTTAACTCAACCTATTTTTGTTGTTGAAATTGTTTCTTCTGCCAAGGTAATTTACCGAAAAGAAGTACTGCTTGCTGACACATTATTAAACAGTTAGAGATATTACCCTGTTTTATATTCATCAGAATATAATAATAGAACTTTTTTTTAATCAGTTTTGGGATTTTTAAAATATGTTTGCAGTGATGACACTGGAAATGTTAATGAAAATGGGGGATTATTAGCATTTATTTAACATGTAGCCTCTAACACTTTGAGAAGCTGACAAAATAGAAACTGGCAAAATAATTAATCATATTCATTAATGTAAATCTCTGATTTTGAGCTATAGAGAGCTTTATGACAATGACCTGTAATCAGGAGTATTCTAAAATTAAGACCATCATTCACTTAGTCTTCGGAATACTTCAATAACAAAATCTCGAATCTAAGCAATATTTTACAAATAATAATCCTTTTCCTGAAAATTTATATACTTTTTTCTTGATCAAAATCTTATTATTCAGGTATAAATGTTATGTAATATTGTTCATTAAAACTTTATTATAAAAACTTATAATATTCTGCTGATGGGAAAATTGTATAATGTTTCATCTTATACTTATGAATACATTTTTTCTTTAAAAAACTTTGCTCACCTGTTCCCCCTTTCCAAAACTTAAGTAGGTCTTTATTGCATGTAATTGTAATTTTAAGTTCCTCACGTATAATCTTATAAAGTACTTGATTGTTTACTTTGTGAAAAATCTTTTTCCTCCAGGCTTTAATAAGCATGAGAAATTCATGTTCTAAAAATATTGAGAGACTTTTAAAAACTGGAACATTTGAAGGAGTTTTGGGATTCAGATTTCTGAAACTTTTGTGGTTGCTGTCATTATCTCTTCCTCTTTCAAAAATGCTGACCAATGGTTGGTTGCTGTTTTCCCTGGGTAACTGTGCAGTACCTTTTAGCAATGTATTCTTCATAACTGTTTGTTTATTTTTAAGGCCATGGTAGGGGAGGAGTGTGTAGGTGCCATCGTTTGCAAGTTGGATATGCACAAAAAGATGTTCCGCAGAGGTTATATAGCCATGTTAGCTGTGGATTCCAAATACAGGAGAAATGGCATTGGTAAGATAAATATTATTTCAATAAAAGGGTGACTTAAGTTATTTTCATTTTTTTGTGTTTTAAAACAAAAGATTTAAATGTAAAATATAGAAATGAAGGTAAAGGAAGAAAATTAAAAGTTGTTTTTATTTTAAAGTAATATATTCAGAAAGCCCTTAAAATGAATTTCTTTTCTTGTTAATGATTTTAGAGATTTCTTTTGGGGGTAGTAATGGGGATTGAACCCAGTGGTGCTCTATCACTGATCTGTATCTCCAGCCCCTTTTATTTATTTAATTTTATTTTGAGACAGGTTCTTACTAAATTGTTCAGGCCAACCTTGAACTTGCAATCAATCTTCCTGCCTCAGGAATTCCAAATAGCTGGGATTAAAGATGTGCACCACTCTTGCCTGCTAGAGAATTATTATTATTTTGGGGGTACTGGGGATTGAACTAAGGAGCACTCAACCAATGAGCTACATCCCCAGCACTATTTTGTTTTTTATTTAGAGACAGGTTCTCACTGAGTTGCTTATGCCTCACTTTTTCCGAGGCGGGCTTTGAACTCACCATCCTCCTATCTCAGCCTCCCAAGCCTCTGGGATTACAGGTATGCACAATTAGACCTGGCTAGAGATTTTTTTTTTTTTTTTTTAAACAAGTAGAAGGTGATCAGTTCACATCTTCAAACCTTTTTTCTTTCTGATCACATTCAAAATGCTCTGCATTATATTAAGTACAAGAGATGCTGCAGTTTTTAATAGCATTATCCTATCCCTGAAGAAACTGTTCATCCTTGGGGGGTTACGTGGATCTGAATCAAGCCAAAAGTATGAAATAATTGTTATTGTTACTTTGTGCTAGTTGTCAAACATTTCAACTTAAGGGAGGCCCAGGAAAGGAGAATTGATTATTTCTTACTAGTTCCAAATTCCTCTCTTTGGGGGTCTACCTTTCCCAGCATGTTTAATTAATCTTATGCTCATGGTTTATAATGGTGGTTAAAACCACCTGGGTGATTTAAAAGCAAGTGTTTTGACCTTTTTCCCTGGAATCCTGTTTATCCTGTCAGGTAGGAGTAAAGCTTCCCCCAGTGACTGAAGTAAGCCTACTTAAAAACCATGCTGGGCTAGTGGCTCACTCCTATAATCTCCATGTCTCTAGAGGCTGAGGCAGTTTCAAGGCCAGCCTCAAAAACTTAGAACCTGTCTCAAAAATAAATAAATAAGTCTGGAGGTACAGCACATTGGGTCCCTGGGTTCAATCTACAGTACAAAAGACAGTACAAAAGAGAGGAGAAAAAAAACCACTGTTCTAGTTCTAGTGTCTACTGGCTCCCCCCACCCCATGATGGAAGATTGGAAGCTTAGGTAAGCAAACATTTGTCTAAATCTTGCCAAATTGTGGGATGTACTTAAGCAAGTATTCATGAAATAATACTTGATATCTGTACCAATATTTAATTATTAGCATTTTTGTTACTTGCAGCTTTTTGAAATAGTAAATGAACATTATTGTCTTAACATGAGACTATTTCATATAGTATCTGATGTCATGAGAAATTATTATAAATAGGTTTACTTAATGTTAAGGTGTTTTTGTTTGTTTGTTCTTTTTTTGAGACAGTCTCACTAAGTTGCCTAGGCTGGCCTTGAATTCCTGGGCTCAAAAGATCCTGCTTCAGCTTCCCAAGTAGCCGTGACTATAGGCATGTGCCACTGTGCCTGCCAATATGTTAGGTTTAACTTTTTTTTTTTTAATAGTATTGTAGTTTCCATTAAAAATTTTTAATTAGACTTGTTTTGTAGACCAAGTTTAATTTTCAGTGGATTGAAAAGAGCTGATAGGACTTGTGAAAAATGATAGGGAGTTGTTTGGCTAGTTCATAGGGCAGAAACCAGTTGCTTTAGGGTTACATTCTGGCCTTCAGATACGATTTGTGTGTCCCATGAAATGAATACATACTAGTATGCATGATTTGAAAACTAAGAGGTTTTTAAACTGAAATTTGTCTTTTTGTCTTAAAATCATTTGGAAGTTTTTTCTTTCAGTGTGTTAGGTATTTCTGATCCAAAGTAGGATACATTTGCTAGACATTTATAGACAACACCACTGACATCATTAAGAATGCCAAACTTAGTTGCACCTAGGGTCACTGTAAGATTTGTAGGAACTGAGTGTCTTGGCCTGGTGTGGGCACAGCAGTTCCTGTGAAGCTGCCTTGTGCCTTGCTCAGGTCATGCAGTAAGTTCTGGCTAGCACATGGTAGTCATGGATTGCTCTGGCCATATCACATCATGCTTGCTCTGGCCATCTCTTTTTCCTTTCTTCCTACAATAAAACAAACTCCTGCTTGGGGCAAATAATTACATCTTAGAAAAAAGAATGTATCAGGAGATAATTCTTTCAACAGGAACCTTAAATTGTTTGTGTCTAAATTCCCTTTGGTTCCTCTCAGCTTATATCTAAATTATTTTTTCGCACTTAATCTGAGGCGATCAGCATATCTGCATTCATGATAGAGTCTAACATTTTACATATCTGTGCTTATTATGAATATGACAAGTTAGGTTCTTTAATAAATTAATAATATTTTTCCTTCATTAATGCTCAGATCTATATTCTAGGTACTAACTTGGTTAAGAAAGCTATATATGCCATGGTTGAAGGAGACTGTGATGAGGTAAGTTTTTCTTAATGTTTAATGCCTTTATCCTAGGCAATATTATACTGAGTATTTTATAAATATTCTATAATAAAAGTAACATTTCACTTGGAAGCTTATTACACAAATTCAGCGAGAATTACATTCTATTTAAAAACATAAATTGTGACATAGAATAAATTTTAAGATAATGGAGCTAAAAAATCTTCAAAATGTAAAGGTGAAATCTTAGACATTTTTGGTAAATAACTGGTTTTTATAACTTTTTTATCAGTTAAGTCATTTAAGGTAGGTCTTACTACAAACCCAATTTTAATTTGTTTAAGAATTCACCTTAGTATTAGTGTCTAATATCTTTTTCTTTTTAAACTATGGGAAAAGTATCAGTCCATGTTAAGGATATTTCACACTTGAAAAAAATCTCTAAGCATTAAGCATAAATGATAAGGGTGTCAGGGAATGACTTTTTAAGTGTAAAACCTTCTGTATATTAATTTAAGGGAATCTTCTCTTTTCAACTTATTTTTAAGGCCTAATGGCAGATATAATTTGTTAATATCTTACAACATTGTGCTTTTCGTATGTACTCAGTAAACATCAGTGATGATTGGGATGTTAACATTTACTGTTGTACAGTGTGGAAGGGAACAAACTCAAACTAGAGAAGTACAGATGTCTTTACTATGACAGTGGTAACCAAGGAGGAGAAAAGTTGTATTGTACTTCTCAAGACAGTTGTCTTTGGGGGGGGGGGGCGCAAATGTGCCTTAGAAAGTTCTCAAAGTACATGAAATTAGATAATTTTTTCAACAGATTATAAATAATTCGTTTTCGTGACTTTTTTTTTTTTTAAAAGCAGGGTTTTTTTTTTAGGTCTAAAATTTATATAGATATTAATTATGTATTTTGTTTACAAAATCACCATCCACCATCTTCACACTTTTCTCTCTCTCTTTTTTTTTTTTTTTTTTTTTTGGTACCCCCCAAAAAAACCCAGGGGTGTTTAACTACTGAGCCAGCCTTTTCTTTTTATTTTGAGACTGGGCCTTGCTAGGTTACTTAGAGCCTTGAGAGGTTGCTGAGGCTGGTTTTGAGCTAGTCATACTCCTGTCTCAGCCTCCCAATTACTGGGATTACAGACATGCCCTACCATGCCTAGCAACACTCTTTTAATTCTTTTTTTTTTTTTTAAGTTTTTTTTATTTGTAGAAATACCTTTATTTGATTTATTTACTTTTTATGTGGTGCTGAGGATTGAACCCAGTGCCTCACAAGTGTGAGGCAAGTGCTCTACCACTGAACCGCAAACTCAGCCCCTCTTTAATTCTTTATCCTTCTTTCCACCTATAGCTAATAAGCATCCTTCCATTTTCTAGGTATACCTTTATGTAAGTGTGTAACTTTTTTGTACAAATGAAATCATTCTTGTGCAGTAATAATTGTTTTTATTTAACACCATCTCAATGTGTTTTCATGTTAAAACAGAGATTTACTGCAGAGTATTTTCAAGCTCCTGGTTCACCTTAGTCAATACTTCTAATCACACTAAATAATGGTTATATGATATATGGCCTATAGACATTGGGTAGCACAGTGAAGTCATTTTAGGATTTAAAGATATTTCATTTTACTCTTAATGGATAGCTCTTGGTTGGTGAAGGAACTCACATCATTTATGATAGCTTTCAGTATCCAAAAGTAAAATATCAGAAATCCAAGCCATTTACATGGCTGGTAACTAAATTTGCAGGAGGTAATTGAACTGGATGAGTTCATGAATGTAGGTCTCTATGTTTGGACCACTGCCATGCTAGCTTAGCTCATCAAGAAGAAAAGTCAGGCTTTATAAAACGTTACTTAGCAGTTTGGAGAATTCTTTGGGTTTGATAGACTGTTTTGATTTTCTGTTGAATAGAGTCATTTCTGGTGGGAAGGTTAGAGGCAGGGAGTATTCTGTTTCTATGGTTAAGCCTTTTATGAATTATCCTGAGGCTGTGTACTTTACCTTAATTGATCACATTTATATTAATATAGTATTGGCTTTTCTTTGAAAGTTCTAAGGTATGATACAGAGAATTTGATGCTAATGTTTAGTCTCAAGGTTAAATTCTAAGTTAGTGATATACTTTAGGATAGAACAGTCTTTTCATTGTGGGCCTGAAAATCTAATGCTGGTTCATTTTTCTTCCTTTTAAAGCAATGAATATTGCTTAATGTTAGGTTTAATGTTCATGGCAATGGTTTCTCCATGAACTTTTTCATCTTACATGATTTATCTTGCAATTGAGTATCTTTGCTTCAGAATTAGAGAACTTTTCCTTGATTTTTTTTTTAATTGCTTATCTGTGTCCCACATTGCTCAGATAATTTACTGTATGAAGGGACAGAACTCTTGTTTATGTTTTCACTCCCCTTTCCTTTAGTTTTAAACCAGAACAGCAACACTTTTTCACTTTTAATTTTTGATAGTATAGTGTATGTTGCTTTTGTTTCCTTATCATTTTATCCATTTGGTTTGGTTTCTGCCCTTCCACTATTGTAAAACTGCTTTTTCAATGATGTATCTTCTAGATCCAGTAGCTTCTTGGTTTTTTCCTGCTTATTAAAATATTTCTCAGTCTTTTAAGACCCAATTTAATACCAACAGTAGTACCTAGTTTTTCTTAATTTTTTGAACAGATCAGTTACACCTTCTGTGTTTTTCTTGACTTTTTTTTTTTTTTTAATACTTTCTGCACTTACATTCACTTTCAGTGTCTGTGCCTTAACCACTGAAGGACAGAGATGCCTTATCATGTTATTGCTATATTCTAAGTACTTAGGTTGCATTTGTGATAGAGTAAACGGTTCATAAATATTTGTTGAGTCATTAGTTCTGTGTTGCTAGCATTGTGTTTATACCTCTATTTTAAGGAGCACATTTGAATTTTGGCTTATATGAGTTTTTAACTTGTCTTTTTTTTTTTTTTAACTTTATGGAAGCTTTCTAAGAACAGCAATTGCCTTTTTTTTTTGTATACAATGCCTAACATTTAAAAAGCAAAAGGCTTCTGCAGAATTAGCCAAGTTGTTAAAAAATGTTTTGGTTAAAAAATAAATAAATAAAATGTGCTAGGTGCAGTGGCTCATGCCTTTAATCAGAGTGACTCAGGAGGCTGAGGTAGGGAGGATTGCAAATTTGAGGCCAGCCTTAGCAACTTAGACCCTCAGCAATTTAGTGAGACCCTTGTCTCAGAAAAAAAAATAAAAGGGGCTGGGAATGTGACTTAGTGGTAAAATGTTCCTGGGTTCTATCCCTAGTGCCAAAAAAAAAAAAAAAAAGAAAGAAAGAAAGAAAGAAAGAAAGTAAAGAGGGGCTGGGGATGTGGCTCAAGCGGTAGCGCGCTCGCCTAGCATGCGTGCGGCCCCGGTTCGATCCTCAGCAGCACCACATACCAACAAAGATGTTGTGTCCACCGAGAACTAAGAAAAGATAAATAAATGTTAAAATTCTCTCTCTCTCTCTCTCTCTCTGTCCCCCTCTCTCTCACTCTCTCTTTAAAAAAAAAAAAAAAGAAAGTAAAGAAATTGCTCTTTATTGTTTTGAGGAAAAATTTGAAATTTTAATTCTCTAAGAATATAGTGATCAGTTATCAAACATTAAACATGTGATTTTACTTTCATTAAATTAGGCCAAGCTTCCTTTCTTTTAAAGGGTCAAGAAATAATAGCTTATCTGAAAACCTATCTTTGTTTGTTTTTGTTATTATGATGCCTGGGATTCAACCCAGGGCCTTGAGTATGCAAAGCAGGCTCTCCACTATTGAACTACACTTCCAGCCCTAAGAATTTTAAATTACTTCCTTTTCTCTCCTTTCCCTCTTTCCTTTTTTCCTCCCCCCCTTCCCACCCCCTTCTCTTTTTCCCTTTCTTAAAACCTTGGGCTGCATGTATGTAGTTCTACCACTGAGCTGCATCCCTAGCCCTTAAATTACATTTTCTGTAACTTAGATTGTGCTGCTGTTTCTAATATTCTTAACAAAGATATTTTTAACCCTGTGGACCTATTAACAGATAAATGCACATCCTATCAATTTATATTTTCTCTTTACTGAATATGTGACTTTAATGTTTATATTGTCTACTAGCCATTTTAATTTCAGAATTTAAAAAGCAAAAGTTAGTAAATAGAGTTGAAATATAGATCATGTGGTTGCCCAAATAATAATTCTACTTTATTCTGGCTCAGTAGATATCTTCACTTTGCCTTACTGTGATTTTGCCAACATTTTATATCAAAATTAAACATGTTAAAACAGCAGAGCTATTTTTCACTTCTTTACATTTGGCATACCAACCAAAAAAATTATAGCATCATAAAAAAGAAATAAATAGGGCGGAGGTTGTGTCTCAGTGGCAGTGCACTTTCCTTGCAGATGTGAGGCACTAGGTTTGATCCTCAGTGCCATATAAAAATAAATAAACAAAATAAAAATATTGTGTCTATAACTTAAAAAAAATTAAAAAAAAAAGTGGATTTGTTGTTTCATGACTAAAAAGTGCAGTATCCATATGCTGATCTCCTTTAGCTTGAATTTGGTTACACCCCCATGCTCTGGCTGCCATATGTATAGCAGCTAAGACAAGTATCAGGTTTGTGTTTCACATTAAAGGGTAAGATAAATACAGATTACTTGAGTGAGTTCCTAAAATATGATTTTATAAGTAAAATCTGTAAACCTAATTATAGTATATCTTCATGGTAACTATTTTTTGTATTTTTTTCTGAAATAAATTAGTATATGTACATGTAATTGATCAGTCTAGTTAACAGGACTTTTACTGTTTTAAACTATAGCTATCCTTGGAAAAAAAATTTTTTTAAGATTCAAGATATGATTATTATATTAATATCCAGAAGGAAATATGATCATAATACAATAGAATCAGAATTTCTTTTTAAAAAATATTTTAATAGTTGTTGATGGACCTTTATTTATTTATATGTGGTGCTGAGAATTGAACCCAGTTTATCACAAATGCTAGGCAAGCGTTCTACCTCTGAGCCGCAACTCCAGCCCCTAGAATTTCTTAATGGAACTTAAATGTGTAGTATATAACCTTAAAATGTTTTTGGTTGAAAATCATGTCCTTTCCCTGCCCTGTTCTTAGGATTGAACCTGAGGCCTTGTGCATTTCTCCCTTTTCTGTAATGTTTAGTACAGAAAACTTGGAAAATATAAAAAATCTACTGCCTACCTTTCTAATATATACATTTTGGTATTGCCATTTCTTAAAATGCACATGTTTAGTTTTAATAGGTAGTTTCTCTTTTGTGTAAATAATATCTCTGTAACTTATTGTATATTGTTTACAATTTGCTTTTAAACCCAAGACTTCCCCTACAGCTTAATTCTTTTTTCCTAATGCTTATTTCTAGCAATATACAAGTAATACACATGACATTTTGGTAAATTCTAGATGTGTAATGGTCTACTGTATTTTATACTATTAAAAGTATAAAATATATTAGCAATAATTACTAAACTAGATTAAGTTATTTTTTGGTTAGAATAAATACATGTAAGGGTAGGAAGATCCAATCATTCATTTTTTTTTCACCCTGATAGTGTAACTGACTTCTTAGCACTTTAATTATATATTTATCATTACATTTTTAAATGTGTTTAATAATTATATGTTTATAATGTTTAACATTATAAACATACAAATTATATGTTTATATGTTTATAACATTTTTATTTCATTAGAAATGTATTTTTGGCTTGGTTATATAGTCTGCTGGGTAAATAATAGAATAAAATGGAGTTATTAAAATGTAAGGATTTGGCCGGGCACAGTGGCACACACCTGTAATCCCATCTGCTTGGAAGGCAAGAGGATTGCGAGTTCAAAGCAAGGCGCTAAGCAACTCAGTGAGACCCTGTCTCTAAATAAAATACAAAATAGATCTGGGGATATGGCTCAGTGGCTGAGTGCCCCTGAGTTTAATCTCTGCTACCCTCCTTCCCCCACCCCACACACATACACAAAAAGGATTTGGCATAAATAGTTTGGCCTAATTAAAGAACTGGCCACTTAGCATCTGTGTGATTATAAGAAAATCATTTAACTTTTTCTACCATCACTTTGCAATATGATGGTAATTCTGATCATAGTAGGATGTTGTTAAAAGCAATAATTAGTTGTTCAACAAATACCAGTGGAAGGTCTGCTAGTTGACATACAGTATGCCAGTGGACATGCCTGCTCTCTAGAATCTTCCAGCTTAGAATATTGAAAAATACTGATCTAAATCATAGACATTTGGCTTGCCCTGATAATGGTTGTTGCTGAGAGAATCAGTGGAATATCATAGTAACTCCTTTTCTCTGTTAAATAGGATTCAACTTTGTCATGTTTCTTTATGATCAAAAAAATCCTCAATTATTCTTTGGTTTCTTATGTAATACTTCCATGTTGAAGAGTAAGAGAAGCTTTAAGTAAATTTCCAGTGTAAACCCAAATTTTCTTTTAACATAAAAATTTAAGTAGTTAAGTATTTAAAAGTAGTTATCTTTTCCTAGCATTTTCAGTTGTGTCAAATAATATATGGTATCTTTATTTAGAAAATGTGAGTGTGCTAAGGGAATCTTTACATTTTAATTAGAGTAGCCTTTTATGTAATTTTTTTCTGTGTAATTGGGCTTTATTTTATTAATCTGTTAAGATGATGATAAACCAGAATTAAATTCCTAACCACACCTCAATTGTGTTTGTGTAGCTATAGTGAGCCTTTGATGTGTTCTGAATATTTTTAGATGGCTGAATATAAACGAAGGTGGACTTAGATCCCCTTTATCCTGTCCTTTGTAGGTTTGATCTCCTTTTTGCTGCTTTATTTTATTCTGGGAAACAATTGGGGAAAGTACAGAAGATTGGTTACTACTAAGCTCTGGTTCATATTTGGACTCTGGTTTGTCCTTACTCTACTGGTTGTCTTAAGTTTCATTCATCTGTAAAATAGAGGTAGCCATATGTTCTTCATAGATTTGCTGTAAAAATAAAAATGACATAATTCTTTTTATTTTTATGAAGTCAATTACAAATTTTACATTGTTACAGCTTTAGTGGTTCTCATATACATGGCCTTGATTTAACATTTTAGCAATAATTAGTGCTGACCTAATAACAGAATTCCAGGAATTACCCAACAGAATTGTTCAAAACCAAAAACTTGCATTAATCAGACAGGAATGTTTCAAATTGTAGCATGACATACTAGAAATTGAATTGTGTGTGTGTGTTTAAGAGCAGAGAGAAATTGAATTTTAATTCTTTAATTTATTTGCTGTATAAAAGTCTTCCTAAGAATATTTTCACTTGATCCTGAACTGTCAATTACTTGCTTTTTAAAAATCTTTCAAAGGTTTGGATTTAGCATGCTATTTGCTTTTATGGGTTAATTGCATTGGTAATTGCTTTCAGAAGATGCTTTTGCTTTATATTCTCTAATCATTTAAAAGCATGGCAATACCTTTTTTGTAATATTCATGTAATGTATATCATACAATGAAAGATGCTAAGGACATATTTTATTAACAAATATTTAAGAGATTTCAGTGTGGTAGACAGTATGGTACAGAGGAAACAGGTGTGAAGGTGGTTTGCATTGTCCCTGCCCATTAGGCTCACCATCTAGGAAAGGTGACACATGTATTGAATGTTTCATTGGAGCAGTCCAGTGGTTGTAGGATTAGTATAAAAGGAAATGAGTATTCCCTCTAATCTGAAAGGGAAGGCCAAGGCCCAAAACAATGGGGATAGAAGGAATAGTCTTTTCATGGTAGGTTCCAGAGACTGAAAATTCAGTGTTGAATATAAAAACAGTAGGAGAGAAACTTAAAGCAAAGTTGGAAACATTGAGGCCATATTAATGTAAATTTTAGGATTCTAGATTATTTTTAGATTGTGGATTTCATCTTGAGGATAAAAGAGTCAGTAAATTATTATAAGTAGGGTGTTAAGAACATCACTACTTGTAGATGGTGGGAGACCTCTTGAGTTAGGGAACTCTTAAAATTACAATAAGATTTGATGGGAGCTTGGACTAGAGTGGTATGAGTGGGAATGGAAAGAGAACCAATTTGAGACAATAGTTTTTGAGGGAATTGACAGTATTCACTGGATGTTTGTAGGTGGGTGGAGAGTAAAGTTTCAAAGATGATCCTGAGTTGCAGATCTGAAGCTTTGGTGTGGTGTTATGGAAATCCTATTTACAGAGATATAGAATTATAGAGAAAGATCAGGCCATGAATTCAATTTTGGATATGATAAGTCAAAGGGTACTGCCTTTTCTCTATTTACATCTGTTATTTTAATTCTTGCCTTGATAGTTTGAGATAGCACAGGAATAGCTTCATATGCTTTACTTGGACCTTTGTTTTATTGTACTTTGCCATTTTTTCTTTCCACTCTATAAATACCTAAGTGTTATGACACCATAATAGTAACTGTAGCTCACTGTATTGATAATTCTTCAGTGAGGTAGGTGAGAATCAATAGAAAAGGCAAATAGAATTATGTTTATTTATGTAATGATATCTATTTTAACCTACCCTAAAGTTTGAGTATCACTGATCTGAATTATCAGACTTTATCTGCAAAAGGCCAGGTATTAAATATTTATAGGCTTTGTGGACCATAGCTTTGTGTGGCAACTGCTCAGCTCTGCCCTGTGCCAAGAAAGCATTCATAGGCATGTAAACAACTGGGTATGGCTATATTCCAGTAAAACTTTATTTACAGAACCCAGCAGCAGGCACATTTGGCTCAAAGTCTGTAGTTTGCAGACTCTGGTCTAGACTCTAGATAAATGTGGTAGTTGTTACCAGGATGAACGATGACATGTAATGAAAATAGAGGAACAAGAGGTCAAACTGAATAGTTTTAAGTACTGGTTTACTTTTTAAACCTTTGATGATTTTTCTTTCTTTTCCCCTTCATCTTTTGTCACCTAAATTTTTCTCTATAGGGAAACAGTTCATCTTTGTTTTAGTTTAAGAGATGTATTCTCATTTTAAAAGATTTCAAATGTCACAAAAATCAGTGGAACAGAAAATAAGCCCCAGGGATTCATCCCCTCCTTGACTCAAAGATAATTACTGTTAACATTTTGATGACTTTTTTCTATGTATCATTAATATTGTTTTCACCATTGGTTTTTAAATCAATTTAAAAGTATATATTTTTTAAATATTTAATCTGATTATATCTTTTAAGTTTTCCAAATTATGAGATTTTAACTTAATTCTCTCATTTCTTTAAAGGTTGTTTTGGAAACAGAAATAACAAATAAGTCTGCTTTGAAACTTTATGAAAATCTTGGTTTTGTTCGAGATAAGAGGCTGTTCAGATACTATTTAAATGGAGTTGATGCACTGCGACTTAAACTGTGGCTGCGTTGAGAAATTGACATCAAGGAACAACTTCCAACAACACAGAATCGACATTTGCATGCAATGCAATTTGTACAGAATTGCTTTGCAGGTGGATTTAGTAATTTCCATGCAGCTCTTACCTGTCAGTGTCTCATTGAGTGTCGCACAATATTTGTTGCACTTTGGCATGGCGCATTTGTTCTGAATTAAAAGAGATTGTTTTAAACTTCAAGAGTTCTTTTGGTACCAACAAGATGTGCCAGTTGATAGCCAAGATTTGTTCATTTTCAGAGTCTGCTGACAATGTTATTTGCATAGTGATCATTTTATCACAGAACCAGTAAATGGAACATGATTTTTGTTCCTTAAAAAAGCCAATGTAGATTGTAAAAGTCTCTAAGTATACTAACATTTCACACAAAACCTGCCATAGTTTTCTGAAAGGGGTGAGGGAAAAGCTTCAATTTTAGGTTTTATTTTTTTCAATATTAAATTTTCCATTCTTGAATATTGGTACCTCAGTGATTAGTGAATGAAAAAAAATGTAGGATGGGGTATTGTTTTACAATAAGTAAAGATAACAATTAAATTTCGTCTGCCAGTGCCTGTGTAGATAAGTAAATTTGTCTTCATCTCTAGGTTTTGAATGCATGCTGTCTTTTCCTTTTCTTTAAGGCTTTTACAAGAAAACTTTGTTTTTATTTAAATTCTAAATTTGATAATAAATTATTTCAGATTTTTATAATTTGGATACTTTTTCCAGGTGAGTGACAGAGTGGTTTACTTTAGAAGTCCCTTCTTTCTTTACAGTAAGAGGTTGAAATCTATTTGGAAAACCTTAGAGGAATGGCTCAAAAGGGATGAGAAAAGTTGAGAGAGCAGGGAATTGCTGGGTTTTGGATGCACTTTTTTGTTTTGTTTTGCTTTGTTTTTTTGGAGAGGGAATTTTTGGAAAAGAACAGAAAATTAATGTAAATTGGTGTGATTTTATTTAATCAAAATTATTGCTAAGCTGTGAAGAACAGCTTTTATAAAGTAGCTGGAATTTTTTTCCCACTTAACTTGGATTCATGTTGCTTTTGTTTCTTAAAATGCTTCACTTTTGATTCTTCATCTTGGAAATAAATTTCAAGGTGCATTGTATCCATTTTAAGCTGCTTTTATTTTCTTTTCACTTGTCTGAGCAGATTGTCGGGGGAGCTTTGCTTTGTTCCTCCAGAAACACACAAAAGGGAGAAATGAAAATCTTTTTTTAATGAGTTCTTTGGGTTTTCTGAACAGCTACCATGTTTATTAATTACATTGTGTTTTGGCTAATCAGTGCAATGTAACGAATTTTCAAGTTAATTGCTTTCAGTTGAGTCGGTAAATCTGTGATGGATAATTTATTTAACTGGAAAACCTAGGTACCCATAAGAAAAAAAAGATTCATTCTCTGTGAAAACTCTTTTGTAGGAATCTATGTTGTCATTTTCATTTGGATATACTTCTGCTCTAGGATTTGGTTTGAATATTTTATGAGTATAATTACTGTATTTTTAAAACCCTACCTCCATTAACAGTTGGTAAAGGCCCCTTTTCAGGAAAGTTTGTTGCTTTTTTTTTTTTTTTTTTTAAGGAAAGCTGCTCTTTGCTCAGTATAGTGTTTTCAAAGTGAACATGATTACAAGGATTTTTAAAATAAATAATTTATATTTGATGAAAACTAAAGTTCCTCCTGGTGGGATCATTTATAATTCCTTATTTTAAAGAAAACATTTCCATTTTACATTTTATTTAAAAGCTTAATGTTAATGGGCAGAATATTGGTTCTATCAACAAATATCACCACCATAGTATTCAACTTTTCAGCTGACCAGTTTGAGTCTGTTTTTGATTAAACTTCATTTGGGCTCTAGCATTTAGAAGAATGCCAGTCATATCAATGCTTCTGTTATTATTTGTTAATAAGAAGGAAACTAGCTGAAACAGTGTTACGTGTGTCATCAAGTTATATTTCATAGCCTTATATTTGGTTCTTAGGTAATGATTGTTGTTGAACGTACATTTGATTGACTCAAATAATGGGGACAGTTGTAAAGTAGATACATGCTAATTATCAGTTCAACCATTTTTTAATGTTTTTGCCAGAATGTTAAGGAAACCCTAACTACTGACCTTTAACCCCAGAATTGCTGAATTAACTAAATTGATTGCTTGGGCATTTGTAAACATGACCTTAACCATGTGACTAAAAAGTGAAATGGATGCCATATTGTTCAGCTGGTGTATGTTTAATATCAGTGTACCTTATGTCTTTAATTAGGTGCGCAAAAATTGTTCACCTAAAATTTTAATCTCTAGCATGATAATCCAGCAGCAAAATTAAAAGTCTCTCTTCCATTTGAAATAGCATCAAACATTCACTTACTTTGATAACAGACTTACATTTTTCTCATATCAGCTTGAAACAGTTCCATTTATAATTGATAGAGTGGGTTCACTTGGCTAAAACTGAGCAAAATTGGTGCAACTTTCTTTTAATGGGGTGCTGCCTCTTTAAGACTGACTGTACTTTATCCACTGACACTGGTTTAGCAGTTGGGACTGCTGAACATTTTTATACATGCTACCATGAAGCTATATATGTTAGTGTTAAAGAAGCTAACGGGTATACTATCATTTTTGGTATGTGGGCTATTATTTCCCTTACCTTGGGATGAAGCTACTTACTCTAGAGAAGTCCACAGATCAGAAACCAGACAGTAGTTTTTGAAGTTGAAGCCAGCAAAATAAGAAAAAAGTACTATTAAAAAATTGGTTTTGATATTTTCTGCCTCTCTCTTCTCCAAATTACCCTCCCCCCTTGCTCGACAAATCTATGTAAAGGAGTTTGTTTGTCACGTTTCAACTTTACCTTGCCCTGTGTTATGATGTTGGCTGACATGTATAAGACTGGATGTGTATATTTATTATGGTGTCTAAAAAATCATGAAGTTCATCACTTTGGAGGAGCGTAGATAAAATCAAATTAGTAGCGCATCAGAGTTATTTTTCAGTGCACCATGACATCATTAAAATGAGTGCTATAATGTTACAGGGCTTTCAGGTTTGTAAAAACATAACCATAAATTATATTGACGTCAGATATGAGTTGAGTATCTATAAAATATCACGTGTATCTCAAAATATTGGACTGCTGTTTGATGACTGGATATTGCTGCATAATTTTCTCTTATTGTCCCATATTCTTTTGGAGAGAGAGATTTAATGGGATTTGAAATGTGCAAGCTGTCTAAATAAGATGCAGTCAAATAAAGTATGGTTAAGTTGTGTTTGCATTTTTCTTTAAGATACAGCTGTGTGCATTTGTGATTTTTTTTTTTTTTTTGGTTTGTTTTTTGCTTTTACTCAGAGAAACAAGAAGCAATCTATAATGTTCCCACTTCCTGCCTCCCATCCAAGAGTTATTTGGAAGCAGTAATAAACAGTTGTGTTTGTTCTACTTTGTGTTCTGACAAAGTAAATTTGAAAGTAACATGAACTTGATTTTTCTAAAAGTACTCAGTTCATATGTCAGATATCAGTACACATGAGAGTTTTTTGCGTGCATTAAACTGAAAGTTATTTATTCCATAGCAGTTTATTTCTGAGAATTTTTATTTTAGTTTACTATTTTTCGTATAGTGCCTCCTTGTGTTAGTAATATTTTTCCCTTTTTCTAAGACACAAAGGTAAAATAGAGCACTATTTTAATAGAGCACTGAGGTAGAAAAGGGCTTTTTGCCCTATTCTTGCGGAAACTTTAAATTAGTAGTTATGCATGCTTTCATAATTTCAAGATTTTTGGATATCAGTAGGATTAGATGATCTGTTTTTGTCATATGACTCCTACATTTTTATTGTGCATGACAAATATTCATTTGTTCTTTATGGTAATGTGAAAATATCTAATTCATGATTTACTTGGGTCTTATGTGAACTCAAAATATAAATATTCACTCTTAAACACCAATTGATGCAGTTGGTTTATACCTTGACTCAGATTAGGTTTAACCTGTAGCCAGAGGTATAGTGATGTTCAATAAACTTAAAAATAGGGGTTAAAAAAAAATCTCATGAGCATATAGAGCAGCTGCACTTTTTTCAGATCAGTTCTCTGAAGATGGAAATGCTCCTTGCACTCTTCAGTATGGTAGCCACTAGTCACAAATAGCTACTGAGCCCTTAGTTGTGACTACTGTGAATGAAGTACTGAATTTTTAATTTTATTAATTGAAATTAGTCACATGTGGTCAGTGGCAAATGTATTGGTCAGCACAGCTTTAGATAATATGTAAGTAATAACAGAAAAGCATATTTTACATTTTCTAATTTATTAAAATATGAAATAAAAAGATCACAAATTGCCTCTGGGCAAAAGAATACACTGCCCACGGATGATGTGGTTTTCTGAGAAATGCAGCTCTTTCAGTTTTGTTCTTAGAACTTTAAGGTGCAGAGGTGCACAGATTCAAGTGTCAAAAATTGGTTTCTGATGAGACTCTCCTATCCTTTTAGCCTTAAAGCATGATTTGTAGTTAGGCCTAACAGTTTCTCATTTTAGATGAATTTAAAAATCATTTCATTTCTAAATGAAATTGATCTTTATATTTCACCAGTGATCTACTTGGAACATGGAGGTTTGTAACATTTACACTTTTAAATTCTGAAAAATCACTCATGGTCATGAGGCCAAAGGCTGTGTTTTTGTTTCTGAGCAAACCAGGTTAAGCAAAGTATTACCCTAACCCTAGCTGGTCATCTGGTAATTTGTAATTAGTCAAAAGGCAGGAGGAGTGGGGGTGGTAAATACCTGGCCAAAGAAGGCCTGGCTTAGCACATCTTGTTAGGAGATCAAAACCCCTGTTGGTAGCAACTCAGTGTTATAATCTTCATGAGAGAAAGACTAGAAATAAAGACCATGGATGTGCCAAAACTTAATCTAATAATTTATACAATGCAGGGGTTATAATGAGTTTTCAGTCTAATTATAATTTTGAGGTTTTTATAAAACTGAAAATAAGCTTTAGTTATTATTTCATGAACACCTAATTGCTGTATGAATCTTTATCAATTTTCTTAACAGTTTGCTGAGATTATGTACAATTTGGTAAATAACTTAACCATATGGATTCAGACCTGGCTTTTAAAGATTGTTTAAAGATATTTGTTACTGGATTTGTTACATAGTGAATTGATTTGAAATTTCTTAGAAACATTTATAAACTTTTCTAGTGCCCTTGACATGTAGGGTTTTTTAGTAAACACTCTTATTTAGTGAGATTTGTATTTCAGAAAGTGTGTACCCTCATTTGTTCGTTTACAACTGCAAAGTTTGTATGTCTCCTGTTTTCCTTTCATGCCAAAGAAACCCTTTTTAAAAGCCAGCAGGTTTAATGAACTGAAAAACATGTTTTGCCCCTTGAATAGGCATTCTTAAGTTTTATTTTCTGGAGTTTAAATATTTTAGAGTTAAAGCCAGTAGTAATTACTTATAAGAATGCATGTATTTTTTTAATTTTAGAAATCTAGTTCCACTTTAAAAAAAGATTGATGTTTTTAAGGAACTGCTGCATTAAAATGCACAGATGTATGAAACTTCTTAAAAGTTATAATTGCTAAATTGGTTTATTTATATTTACTATTCAATTCCCTAATATATGTAGGAGATTGATCATTATCATCTGTAGGGCCAGATTTCCCATGATTGCACATAACTATTTATCATTTTAAGGGGGCTGAACCCACTGCCTTAAAAACCTGCTGCCTTTAAACTGGATATCTGCCTTCCTCCAAATTGTGCTGTAAATTGTGACTGCACAGTCAGCTAGTATTATACTTGATTTTATTGTGAGTGCAAATAAAATTTGTAAGTCCATCAAGTATTGACTTAACTAGGTAAATGTAAACCGATTTCAAATTTGTTTTTGGCCAAGTCTATTTAATAGCTTTAATTTGAAAATGAAGTACATCAATATGGATGTGAGCATTGTTTTGAATTTTTATATTTATTTTCTTCACATTAGGAACCAATAATCATTATTCAAAATGTTTATTTTCATCCTGATGATGTTTGGGCAAGTTTCTTAACCTGAGTGTTTAGTGATTACTACCTGAAATACTTGTTGTGAAGAATAAACCAGATAATTTATGGAACTCACCTGAACAGTGCCTAGTAGCCAAGTATGAAGTAAATAATAAATTGTAGCTATTATTAATATATATAATATAGTAACATAATTTTTAATTTTTTCGGGGTTCAGTACCAGGAATTGAACCTAGGGACACTCAGTCCCTAGCTCTTTTTAGTTTTTATTTTGAAACAGGGTCTTGTGGCCTTGATAAATTGCTGAGGCTGGCTTTGAATTTGTAATCCTCCCACCTTAGTTTCCTGAGCCACTGGGATTACAGGGGTGCAACAACAAGCTCAACTTAATTTTGAATTTTGGTATCAAATTTTGTTGCACCATTTATTTATTTTTTGTTATTACACCACTTAAATGGCAAAATTAAATGTTATATTAGATCTTATGAACTTATATAACCCAGACTATAGCAAATGAAAAAACAAGCTTTTTGCATTTCTGTCATGGAGAATATTAAACAAGATAATGAACTATCAATATACTTATCAATAAGGCCTAACACTATGGTCAATCTGTCCCCACTCTCATACTGTTTCAAAACAAAGATTATATGTAACAGATTATATCCACAAATATTTTGGTACTTACCTCAAATGGTACAATTTCATTTTTAGAAGCAAATGTCTCTATCCCACACACTAATCCTTAATCATATAACCAAGTTTCTAGGAAATTATTTTTAATAGCAGCATGGGAATGTATAAGAAGTTGAGAGAAATATAATGTAGAGAAGGTTACTCTCAACGTCAAAAGATTTGTTTCAAGAATAGTAGATGCCTAAATACATATGTTTAGAGGTACAAATATTAAATGATCAAACGGAAAGGTAGAGGTCAGGTTTCATATCCCAAGTACTTAATGCTTTCCAGTGGACACTGGAAGATAAATATATTTATTGAGAGAAAAATAGAGTTGATCTAATAAGTTTTAGCAGAAGGGGTTAAGTTTTAGAAATATGATCAGCTAAATATACTTAAAAAGAAGAAGAAAAAGAAAACCTGGCAAGCAGGAGAGAAAAATAGGTGGTAATATTTGCACCAGATTTTAATAGAGATGATTAAATAAGTGAAGACAGTTTAGCTGAAAACCTAAGGTGAAGTAAAAATAAGGACCAATCAAAAACTCCAATATATCCAAAAGGGGATCAGTGGAGGATAATTTAGGATAAATTTATTATAGTCATTTAATCAGTTTAAAAAGAAACCCTGAACCACATGGCTGACTAGAGATGCTAGAAATGCGTAAAATTAGAAGAGTTGTACTACAGCTACACTACAGGTCAAGTAAGAGCTGCAGAGCTGTGGCTCCCAAACCAATGAAGGTGCAGAACATTTGGATACTTTGGCACAATCTAATACTGAGGAGATTACTGGTCTGGCCTGATGATGACATCCTTGGGAGTGTTGGGATGTGATCACCTCATTTTGTGGTGGAGAGATCTGGTTAATGTTCTTTCCATTGCTAGGAAAGCAGTTGAGTAATAAATGGTAACAAATATCATGCCAAGAAATTGCTGCTTTATCATTTTCAAAGCACTTTCCCCCTCCTTTGAGGGAGATCTTTTGAGATGGAAAGATTTTTCATTTTGCAAGTGAAACCAATGCCTAAATGACAACTTAAAGGTTATGCAACAGTCATGCACTGGAACCTGGGCCTCTTCAGTGTCTAGTTTTTTTCCACTATACATAGTGCTTTATGAAACCTAGAGGATAGAACTGAATGTACTTCACTTTGTTGGATAAATTAAGACTTTAGTGAATCCTACTAAATTATTTGTATACAATTGTTTTATTCAGCATAAAATTTAAATGCTCTCAAAATGTTTAATAGGTCTAATTTGTAAAATCCATGAAAGGATTTTGGATTAAGTGGGTTTTCTTAAGACCTAATTGGTTTCCAATATAAAACTGTAATCAAGGAAACTGGGATTTGTTTTCTATCAAAACAAACTTTCCTTATGTACTGTCCTATGAAAATTGATCGTAAATGAATGAACTTACTAAAAAATTCATTGGTTTTTTTTTTTAATATTTATTTTTTAGTTTTCGGTGGACACAACATCTTTATTTTATTTTTATGTGGTGCTGAGTATCGAACCCAGCGCCACGCGCATGCCAGGCAAGCGCGTTACCGCTTGAGCCACATCCCCAGCCCCCAAATTCATTGGTATTTAAGTTTAAAATTTCTAAATATTGTGCATGAAACTCTTTTAACATAGTTCCAGTAAAATTTTACTTTGTTAAGTTTCAAGTTTTTCCCATCATTTTTTTTTTGGGGGGGGGTAGTGGTACTGAGGATGATTAGCGCTTCGTGTATGCTACAGAAGCACTGTACCACTGAGCTACATAAAGATAGCCTTTTTAAAAGACAGTCTCACAAAATTGCCCAAGCTGACCTTAAACTTGCAATCCTTTTGCTTCAGTTTCCCATTTCACTAAGATTACAGGTATGTAGCACTACCCCCAGCTGAAAACCTTTTAATAAGGGGAGGAAAAAGGAATCCCTGGGGAAACAACTACTTTGATGATTAAACAAGTATGAAATCTAATTAAAATATGTATCAATATTTTACTCTGTGAAGTCAGGTCATACTATTTTCTTTATAGTATTAGGCCCACAAAAGTTTTAATGGACCCTTTTCCTTGTGGGAAAAAATCTTGCTTGAGTATCAGCTTTGGGTTATATAATGCTGAATGATAGGGCTAATACACAAAGCTCGCTTCAGATACATTAAGGTGCTAACGTGCAAAGCCTGTGCCACTTAAGTACTGGTTAAACCAACAATCTCAAGCATACTATAAAAACAACAACAACAACAAAAAAACCCTTATCATTTCCCTACTCATGAGAATGAGGATATTTATCTTTCAGGATAGTTACGTGGACTCACTGGAGTATACCTCTATGACGGTAGGGAATTAGTTCATAGCTGGATTTGTTTTCTATTCAGAACAGTGCCTAGAAAAACTAAATTGTGCCAGAGTCATAAAAGAAACCCTTGATAGAGAAATGAATTAATTGATACAGAATCCTTTGAAGGTACACAACAGAAATGAGTTCTCAGATTTGAAAGCCTCTGAAGTATCAGGGCAGACAATCTGTTTATTTTTCTCTCCCCACAACTGATCTTATCCCTTAACATCCTACATGAGAGTATGCATCCTCTACCTAAAAGGTCATAAAAAATTATTTTTTGCCCTGACCCAGTAGCTTTGTTCCATCATTCACTGAACAATGATTAAAGACCTCCTCTGAATGAAGCATCTGTGCTAGACATGGAGAAAATAGAACCACTCAAATAGCTCTTGTGGGGTTCACAGATCTACCTTGAAAGATAGGTAGCTTATTTGGTAAATTTAGTTTACCAAGGGGGAATATGGTTGTTATGTATTTGACTTTTAAATGTGAAGTATTGGGGCTGGGGATGTGACTCAAGCGGTATCGCGCTCGCCTGGCATGCGTGCGGCCTGGGTTCGATCCTCAGCACCACATACAAAGATGTTGTGTCCGCTGAAAACTAGAAAATAAAAAATATGAAAAAAAATAAATAAATGTGAAGTATTGAACTCTTAGACAGTTATGTAACATGTGTAAGCCTTGCCTTTTTTTTTTTTTAATTAGCCTCAAGGGCTTAACCAAATTAACTACCAGCTATGTATTTCTATACCTGGGCAGAAGGGTGCCTGGGATGTAATCTTTTTGGTACCAAGTCTGTGCATTTCTCTTGGAAAATGGGTTTGTACATTGGGCCGACAGTTGTAAGCCCTGTAGTGCAAACACTGGGAGCAATGGAAATGTTTGCCAGCATCAAAGGGGATGTTTGAATATCTAGTAGAACACACTTAAGCTTTCACTATGAGCCAGACATTGTAATAGGCACTACAAAAGAACAGACACTCCACCTCTGTGGCATCATATAATTTCTGAGGTCTAAGGTAGCAGAAGTCTGAGGAAAGAAAGAAAAAGGCCTTTGGGGCCCTGCAGGTTATCTGTATTTGAGCAGGCTGCAGTCTCAAAATTATACTGGGAATCTTGGGAACACTTAAATAAGTATTCCAGTGTATAGCGAGTCAGAAATATGGTAGGCAAATTTTAAGATTGATTACGAAAAGGGATGAAGTCTTCTTCCTAGAGAGCAGTTTAAAACTGAACAATGAAAGTAATGTCAATGTGACTATTACTTCAGCAGCCTAGTTTTCTCTTTCAGATCATAGTCAGCATTTTGTACTATCACTGTGTCCCTCTTTTAAAAAAAAAATCCTTGGTCTGGGGTTGTAGCTCAGTGGTTGAGCGCTTGCCTTGCATATGTGAGGCACTGGGTTCAATCCTCAGACCACATAAAAAAATAAAAGATATTCTGTCCATTGACAACTAAAAAAATATTTAAAATTTTTTTTAAAGCTTAAGGATTTTAGTGTGTGCTTGTGTGTCTGTGTGTGTCTGTTTTGGGGAGGTAACACACAAACAGAAAAAAAAAAAAAAAAGGATCCTCTGAAATAGTCCAGTCTCTCTTTGGAAATGAAGGCCTTAATCCTGCCTTTTGCTTGGAGTGCTGCTAGCGAATAGTCCTGAGCCATCAGCAGAGAAGGGTTGGTGTGTCGGATGTTATACGCCTCCTGTGAGAAGCCTGTACCCAAGGCTGGTTGATGCGGAATGTACAGTCTCAGCTGTAGTACCCCAATTCTGAAGAACCATCCCAGTGCCAGAACTCCCTAGGTTTCAGCCCAGCTTTCATTGACACTGCATCTCGGCTCAGCTTCCCTCTCTGCTCAACCTGCCTCCTAGGAATACTTCATAATTCACTTCCTACATTCTGGTCTCCATTTCAGGTCTGCTTCCTGAGGATCCTGGTTGGAACACAGGGTAGAACTAAAGGAGTTAGAGATTTGTAGAGACAAAGGAACTTCTTCACAAATAGCTTTAAAATAGCCATCTTTATTTCTTGACATCTGGGACTGATGGGATACAGGAGGTCTGTCGCAGGAACACCAGAGCCACCACCAGGGTCTAGGCAGAGGAGAAGGGCAATTAAAGGTCTTTTCTTGTGGTTAAAAGCACTGCTTGCAGAATCAGATTTGGGTTCAAATCATGTCTGACTTTGGATAAGTTCTTTACATATTTTCAACCTTATGATGACAATCTCATAGGCCAGTGAAATGGCATTGCTTCCACTTGCTGTTTGGGGGGATTCTGGGAGCACAGAAGGGATTTTAAGAATATCTGCCAACATACTCAGTTCCCCTCATGATCCCTGTGTCACAGCTGATAAGGGAGAGATCCAGGCTTTAGGTGTGAATTCTTGGGCTGGAGTAATTTCTCACAGATTTCTTTACCTCCACCTTCCTTCTCTCAGATCAACTGAGTAGGGTCCTGGGTAAAATAAAATATTTGCAAGGGAAGTAGAGGGAAAAAGTCCTAGTAGGAAGCAATAATCAAATTTAACCTAGAATGTATGCAAATAACATACATATCCTATTTATAGGTACTTGTGACTTACTATTGATAATTGATACATAAACATTCACAACAAAATGGTATTCTTTTTTTTTAATTTAGAGTTAATGGCATGCCTATAATGTCAGTGTTGCACATATTTTGATTGTGATATAATTTTCTGCTGCTCCTGACCGACGGGGGCAGCTGAACTTAAGGTCATTGTGTGAATTAACAGGAACACTAAATAAAACACAGACACACTCTTTACCTTATCTCGGCCTTAAGCTCTCCAAACAGGAGCGCGCGAGGGATACTTATCAGAGGCTGGTGAGAGAGAGAAAGCACAGTGGGAAGTGCGCTTTTATTGGGAGGACCCTCCATCTTAGAAAGTTCCATCCAAAAAAGGTAAGAATGGGTGGAGCTACAATAGATATATGAGTGTAATTCGACCCAATGGTTGTAGGGCCATGCCCAAGCCTGAAGACACACCCTCAAACTTCCGGGATGGGGTAATGTGCAAGTCACTAGGAGGTATAGCGAGGGTCAAAGCCTTCATCATTCAGGGCAGCTCGCCACAGTTTCCTATGTGAAAGAAATGAATAAGGTTTCCGTAGTTCCTCCAGGATGTTGTAAGTAAGTATGTCACACCAGGAGGATGATCCCTAGAATACTGAAACAGAAAAAAGTTTGGGAGCCTAATACCTGGGACTGAATTAGGATTAGAGGTCTTCTAATTTGCTCCTGGCTTTTGGATGGTACTGCTTTATTTTTGCAGATACTGTTCAGGAGTAATTATTTTATACATTTAAAAATTCAACTAAGGGCTGAGAGTGCTGATCAGTGGTAGAGCTAGCATGCCCAAGGCCTTGGAAAGAAACAAAACAAAATAGAAAAGGGGAAAAACAAAACAAGCAAACAAAAAAAAAACAACACAAACCCACAAATTAAACCAAAACCCACAAAATTACACACTCAAATAAAAAAGAACTGTGGAAGAAAATACCTTGAGGCAAGAATGTTTAAAAAGAACATAAAAGGAAAATAAAAATTGGAGATGAGTATTTTTTTAATGGTATTTTCTAAACAACCTTTTCACCCTGCCCTTGATTTAACCAAAGGAACAAGTGAAGATAACTAAATACCAGTTTGCCCTGGGGGTGAGTCATCAAGGACATTCAGCTATTTGATGTGAGTTGGAACTATGATCTAAGATGTCTCTGATATGCAGAACAATTCTGCTCCTTGTTTGTGTTTACATGGCTACTATAAATTTTTTTCCATTTGTACATCTCAGGATTAGAACATACAACAATAACAATAACAACAACAACAACAACAAAAAACTGGAGATGGTGTATTTGTCACAGATTTCTACCCTAAATTATTACTAAGCCAGAATCTAGAGGGACCCACAAAATGCTCATGCTTAGTACAGCATCTTACATAGTGGTTAATTACATAGGCTTTGGCATTAGAAAGCCTAGATTCAAACCACTTACCAGCTTCATGATCCTGGAGAGTTTGGCCTGCAGAGTATCAGTTTCTTTATCTATGAAAGTAGAAGAATAATTGATCTTCAAAGGGAAAGGAAGATGATTAAATAAAACAGTGCAAGTAACATTTAGGAGAGGGCTAGAGTGTTTAATAATATTGAGTTGCTTTTATTATTATTACTGGAACATATAAGCACTTCTATTTTGCAAAATTAAAAATACCTCGCTACTTTAACTTGACAATCTGAACAGTGTGCTGACTTCTAAGACAGGAAGGACACAAAGTCATCTTTGCAGAAGTTGTACCTCAGAAAGCTGTTGAAAGAGCCCTCAGCTGACAAGGTTGCGTCCACACCCAGCCTGAGTGCTGCATGTGCCAGGAAGGGCTACATTTCTTGAAGAGCTCTAAGGATCTTGGATAATACCTTCGCTTCACCTGGATTGAGTTACTAATGTTCCTTACAGGACCCTTTTCCCCAAGCTAGATGCTTACTACTCACTTATTTATGGGAACTAAATCCTTCCTTTTACATTTAATCCACCTCTTGGAGTTGGCACTCTTTAATAAAGCATATGGTTGGCAATTGAATTTTTAAAATTAAAATTCCAACTCATGAGGATGGAGTGTGTACTTTTAAAACCTTTTAATTTTGAAGTAATTTCAAATTTACAGAAAATTTGCAAAAAAAAAAAAAAAGAAAGAAAGAAACCACTAGGATTTCTAAATTGCTAACATTTTGCCATTTTTGCCTTATTTTTTCTGAATCATTTGAAAGTTATAGACACTACAGCCCACTGTGTTTTCATACTGCAATGCCTATAATTAATGTTGAACAATACTATCACCTAATCTGTATACATCAATCCCCATTAAACTTTTGCCTAAGTTTCAGTAATATCCTTTATATGTCCAGAATCTGATCTGAGATCATGGGTTAGTTGTCATTTCTTCTTAGTCCCCCTCATTGACAGTTATGTACATACTTTTAAATAAGAAATGGATACATATTTGTGGCAAAATGCTTTGAGATTATGTAAATATCCTTATCTTATTTTCACCTATTAGTTTACTATTCATTGATGATTCATGACTGAATCAGTTATTACCATGATAGCTGCCAAATGGTAAATTTCCAATGTCATCATTTATTTATTATTTGGCATTTTCTTGTAAAGTAGAGCTTCCCTTGTCCTATATTTATGTATACATTTATTCATTCACTTATGTAAATGTGAACTCATTGATTTCTATTTTATTAAATGTGTTATTACCTGTTTCTATTATTATTTATTTCTTTAAGAGGGTCCTCCTATCCTTTTGACATGTTTCCATGATTCTTTGAGCACTCCTTTTGTAGTACAACAATGCTCCAGTCTCATCTGCTTTTTCTCTGCCACATCCCTGGAATTGGTTGTTTCTTCGGAGTCCTGATTCCTTTCATTGGAGAACGCTATTTAGAAACCATGAACTTGGTGCTCATTGCTGTTGGGTCTCATTGCTTTTAGGCTTTCTTGGCGGACCAGGAAACATGTTTGTAGAGAAACACAAGAGACACACACACTTAGGTATGTACCCTGATGCACATCTTCTCTCCCCCCCCCTCATGTCTCTCATCTATTCTAGAAACCATGAATTCACAGTGACATCTTCAATTCAAATCCAGTTTCTCAGGGCTTATCCTAGCCACTGTTATCTACTTGTAACTTTCTTCTCCAATACTAAAATCTCTGGCTCTCATTGGCTTTAATATATTTACTTGGATGACCAAAAGTTCTTTCTGCAACCAGTGTCCTGACCATACAGGCTGCCTCTTTGCCCCTATCCCTGTTGACTACAGCAGCCAAAGTCTTGGCCCTGATCAAGAGAAATGGAAGTGGAAGGAACAGTATAGATTTTTTCTTTCTTTTTTTTTTTTTTAACTTTTTTTTAACTTTTTTGTTTCACTTTGTTTAATTTGTTTATGTGGTGCTAAGAATCAAACCCAGTGCCTCACACATGCCAGGCAAGCGCTCTACAACTGAGCTACAACCCCAGCCCTAGATTTTTTTCTTTAAGCCTGATATGCAAGTTCTGAAAAATGCAACATAAAGTGTTTTTCCTTCATAACTCCAATTCCAAAGTCCAAAAGAGGCAAGTAGAAAACCAAAGTGAGAGGTTCAGATTCAATAGTCACAGCTAGAGTTTGACTTGGCAAGTGATTATCTCTTGTACTTATTCTTATTATCAGAGACTGATGAAATACCCTAGTTAGGCCATTGGAGTCAACCACTTTATTGCATAATGGACAAACCTGCCCATTTTAATGAAAAACGTGCTTGATTAAGGTGGTAGAAATTGAAGATCAGATGTTAAGGTCCTTTGCCACTCATTTTACATTTCCTAGTTTGCATTCTTTTTTTAAGATCATAACCAATATTTGGGAATTTATTATTTCAATTTACTTAAATGTTATCCTGGATGGAGGTATTATCTATTGCATATAGTCCTTGAAGCCTTAGTACTGTGGATGATAACCTTGAGTTTGCTTGATCAGTCCTCATACTTCTTTGTGAGCATCAAAACTTTCTTGTTAACAGTGCTGATCTCTTGAGTCCTTGGCCAGAGATTCTGATTTAGTAACTTTGGGGAATGTTTACATTTTAATGAGATTCCCCAGGAGGTTCAGGTGGTATAGGGATGACTGTGAGAAACACTGGATTACATGTTTCCATTAAAATCTAGAAGAGTCCTAAAGCTATAGTCAATCATTCCTGGTGATATGCAAGGTTGAATTGGCTATTAGGACTCATCAAAACTTTCATAAGCAAGACAATTGGTATGATGACACTTGACTGCAATTATAGCACAGATGTATCAACTTGTTCATCAACACTGATGTGTCCAGGCTGTGCTAGTATATCTGAAAGAGGTGTACCTAATAGAGAACCCTATAAAACCAGGCAGAGCCGAGCCCGGATGATAATGCAATGGGCCAGGCCTGATCTTCTCAGGCAGGAGAACAAAACTTGAGTTTGACTGGCTGATGTTCTTATTAAATAAGATGAAAAGTGACCAGGGACAGACTGAGGACATGAGCTTTATAATCCTTGGTTAAAGTCTGTTTCCTTTTTCCAGTTTTCCTTTTGGAACAAGGACCGATGACTGAATAATTTATACTCTTCATCAGAAAGAAAGAAATTGTCAGCATTTATTTAATCAGCAACATGGTGAGCTTTCACAAAGGTTTCTGCATGCAGTCATCAAAGTCAGCTAGTAGACAGGTGACTTTATCATCACATTCCACAGATAAGGAAGAGTGTATGAAGTTTGCTCAGGATTACACAGCTAGGAAGTGGTCATGGAAACACTTGGTCTTTGTTTTTAAATTCAGTATTTGGGCAATAAACATTACATTGGGCAACATCTTGTATTTTGACTTTTTTTTCCATGCCAGCAGGATGCAATTCAGGAAAACAAGACACTGACATGCGAGAAAGGGGAAAGCCAGGTGGACCTGGTTACTTCACATTTGAGCACCAGCAGGTTGTTTCCTCTGGATGTTCTGTTTTTTTATAAATATTGATTTTTTAGTTTTAGGTGAACACATATCTTTTTTATGTAAATGTTTTTATTTGGACTGGGGTTGTGGCTCAGCAGTAGAGAGCTTGCCTAGCACAGGTGAGGCCCTGGGTTCAATCCCCAACACCATATAAAAATAAATAAATAAAGATATTGTGACCAACTACAACTAAAAATTAAATAATTTTTTTATTGGTTGTTCAAAACATTACACAGTTCTTGTTATATCATATTTCACACTTTGATTCAAGTGGATTATGAACTCCCATTTTTACCCCGTATACAGATTGCAGAATCACATCAGTTACACTTCCATTGATTTACATATGACATTCTCATGTCTGTTGTATTCTGCTGCCTTTCCTATCCTCTACTATCCCCCCTCCCCTCCCCTCCCCTTTTCTCTCTCTACCCCCTCTACTGTAATTCATTTCTCCCCCTTGTATTATTTTTCCCTTTCCCCTCACTTCCTCTTGTATGTAATTTTGTATAACCCTGAGGGTCTCCTTCCATTTCCATGCAATTTCCCTTCTCTCTCCCTTTCCCTCCCACCTCTCATCCCTGTTTAATGTTGGTCTTCTTCTCATGCTCTTCTTCCCTACTCTGTTCTTAGTTACTCTCCTTATATCAAAGAAGACATTTGGCATTTGTTTTTTAGGGATTGGCTAGCTTCACTTAGCATAATCTGCTCTAATGCCATCCATTTCCCTCCAAATTCTATGATTTTGTCGTTTTTTAATGCAGAGTAATACTCCATTGTGTATAAATGCCACATTTTTTTTATCCATTCGTCCCTTGAAGGGCATCTAGGTTGGTTCCACAGTCTTGCTATTGTGAATTGTGCTGCTATGAACATCGATGTAGCAGTGTCCCTGTAGCATGCTCTTTTTAGGTCTTTAGGGAATAGACCCAGAAGGGGAATAGCTGGGTCAAATGATGGTTCCATTCCCAGCTTTCCAAGAAATCTCCACACTGCTTTCCAAATTGGCTGCACCAATTTGCAGCCCCACCAACAATGTACAAGTGTACCCTTTTCCCCACATCCTCGCCAGCACTTGTTGTTGTTTGACTTCATGATGGCTGCCAATCTTACTGGAGTGAGATGGTATCTTAGGGTTTTAAAAAAAGTTTTTATTTATATATGACAGCAGAATGCATTACAATTCTTATTACATATATACTTATTTCTTATTACATATATACTTAATTCTTATTACATATATAGAGCACAATTTTTCATCTCTCTGGTTGTATACAAAGTATATTCACACTAATTTGTGTGTTCATACATGTACTTTGGATAGTAATGATCATCACATTCCACCATCATTAATTACCCCATTCTCCCTCCCTTCCCCTCTAACCCCTCTGCCCTATCTAGAGTTCCTTTATTCCTCCCATGCTCCCACTCCCTATCCCACTATGAATCAGCCTCCTTATATCAAAGAAAACATTCAGGGTTTTTTTGGGGGGTTTGGGTAACTTCACTTGGCATTATCTTCTCCAACTCCATCCATTTATCTGCAAGTGCCATGATTTTATTCTCTTTTATTGCTGAGTAATATTCCATTGTGTATATATGCCACATTTTTTTTTTATCCATTCATCTATTGAAGGGCATCTAGATTGGCTCCACAATTTAGCTATTGTGAATTGTGCTGCTATAAACATTGATGTGGCTGTGTCCGTGTAGTATGCTGTTTTTAAGTCCTTTGGGTATAGACCAAGGAGAGGGACAACTGGATTAAATGGTGGTTCCATTCCCAATTTTCCAAGAAATCTCCAATTCTGCCAAGGACCTGAAGAGACACTTCTCAGAAGATGATATACAATCAATCAACAAATGCATGAAAAAATGTTCATCATCACTAGCAATTAGAGAAATGCAAATTAAAACCACTCTAAGATTTCATTTCACTCAGTCAGAATGGCAGCTATTATGCATACAAACAACAATAAGTGTTGACGAGGATGTGGGGGAAAAGGTACACTAATACACTCCTGGTGGGACTGCAAATTGGTGCAGCCAATGGGTGGACATATATCTTTATTTTATTTTTACGTGGTGTTGAAGATCGAACCCAGTACCTCATTCATGCTAGGCAAACACTCTACCACTGAGCCATAGTCTCAGCCCTCTAGGGTGTTCTTGTTGTCACCCCAAGTGGTTGTGTTATTTGCTTTTATAGAAATTTATGCCTTTACTTCACAGCACCTGCCCTGGTTGAGAGCCAAACATTCAACTGTGTGACTATTGGCCTAACAGATGTCACCTTTGCTAGATGATAAAAGCCTGGGAGAAAGGAATCCACCTTCTTTTGATCATTGTTTTCAGCATTTTGCATGGAGTCTGATAGCTAAGAAATTGTTGAAAGGATAAATAATGATAAGAGGAATTCAAAAGGACATAGGAAGAAAATTGTGGCCAAATTCTGCCTCAAATATAATGAGACCCTGGGAGAAAAAAAAAAAAATCCAAGACAAGCACAACCTAATTTTTGACTCTTACCCCTTCTCTTTCCCTTTCTTTCCTCTTTTCCTTTTTTAAGGTAAAACTCTGCTTCTCTCCCTTCCCCCTTCTCTCTTTTATTCTTCTCTACTTTCCTACATCTCTTTCCTCACCTTTTTCCCATAGAAATTCTGTCATCTCACTGATGTGTGTGTGTGTGTGTATATATATATACACACACAATGTAATGAACTTTTATGTATTCTTTCCCCAGATTTAATAAATAACATCCTGCCAAACTGGATCTATCTTTCTACTTCCACTTTTGTTGTTGGGAGATTTGAAATTAGTTAAAGCACATGACAACATTGCAACTAACTCTAGCATACAAGGGTGTTTAAAAACAACTCAAATGCCTTTATAACTTCTAACAATAATCTTTCATTTAATTTTAATATTACATAATTCCCTGCCCATGCTCAAATTTTCCCTGTGGGTCCAAAAACTGTCCTAAAATTGGTTTGCTAGGTTAGGATCCAGGCCTGTATAATGTGTTGTTTCTTAAGTCTCTGTAACTATTCTTTCTTCTACCTTTTTTTTTTTTTAAATGTCATTTTGTTGTTGGAGACAGTGAATGATTTTTCCCACACACCATCACATTTTGTACATTTGGCTGATTTTAGTTTCCTTGTCCAATTTAAAAAACAAAAAGTTGTTAAATTGACATGTAATAATTGTGCACATTTATGGAGTATGATGAAGATATTTCAATACATGTATGCAATGTGTAAAGAACAGGTCATGTTGATTGGTTTATCTCTCACCTCAAACATTTATCATTTCTTTGTTTTGACAACATTCAAAATCCTTTCTACTAGCTCTTTTGAAATATATATTTAATTCCAACTTTTTCTTTTATCCTTTGAATTTTCTGAAAACCAGTGGATAGATCTCTAGACATGATTAAATTAAGATTTTTTCACTCTCTTTGGTAAGCATAACTTCTAAGAGGTTCTACAGATTTTTACTCATTTCATTAGAAGACAGGTTAGGTTGGGTGCCCCCATTTTTAGAATTTTAAGATTGGTCAGCTGAGCAGATTATTGGTGCTCTTGAGTTTCCTGGGGCTCTCTATTTCTACATATTGCAAGAAAAGGCTATAACTGTATTTTGAACTATCTTTTCAAGGATGTTTGTTGAGTGATCCATCTGGGAAGAAAAAGATAATGTCTCTTTCTGGAGCAAAGGGTAAGCAAGATTGCTTACTGTATAAAGTATTAGAATTCCCTAATCTCAGGGTTGCTTCCTCAAATACAATTTATTATGTATAGAGAATCATCTGTACCTTTGTGTTGCTCTTCATAATTGATGCAGGGTTGAGGAGGGGACCAGTGCAAAAATGGTGATATATGGCTACTTCTCTGCTGTAATAAACTGTCATGATTCTCGGTATCATCTGGGTTCTTCAGAGAAATAGATCAATAGGATGTATTTATCTACTATATCTGTGTATCTATCTAGCAATGTATCACTAGATGTCCATCTATATGTAAAAACAGAATCAAAATGCTGTGTTTAAGAGTAAACTGAATCGTTATTCTTTGTGGTTATTGAAAAACCAGCCTCTACTCAGAGCAAAGCCTGTCCAAGGAAGGGAGCGTGACCTTTGTCCTTGGAAAGACCCACAGAGCACTCCTAGGCACCTACCCACCCTGCTGAGTTGTTTATCTACAAATAACAGGGGAGATCTGTGGAGCCAGGTGTCCCTGTCTCAGTCAGGCTAGGTGAGGACCCATAGCAACCCCCTAGCAACCATCAATCAGCATGAGACAGGGAAAATACCTGGGATGCCAGATGATCCTCCCAGGAGTATATGGTGGTTGAAAACATGTTGGGAAACCATGTAGTTCAGCACGAATACCCCTCTTGGCTTAAACCAATCAGTTCAAATGAATCTCCCTCTTGTACTAACCAAACACCCTTACCCAACTTGTTCCCTCCAGTGAATGTGCTAATAATGTTTTAGAGTTGTTTTTATGATTTTCCCGTAGTGTGTGATGATTTGCTAAAAGATGCTATGATGTATGATGTCCCTGCCTTCCCCAAAGAGTGTATAAAACTGCTGCAAACCCTGGGCTCAGGGCCTCACAGCGTCACCCGTTGCTATGTGCTTGGAGGACAGAACTAGCTCGAAATAAACACCTCTTTGCTGCTTACATCAGTCTTGGTCTCTAGTGGTCTTTTGGGGTCATGAACTCCAGCATAACAATACCAAATGGAAGGCAGATAAATCAATGAAGTGTTTCATGTACTGTATAACCACTACTAAGAGAAAAAGAGGGTCATTTGGCATCCCAGGTATTTTTCCTGTCTTATGCTGATTGGTGGTTGCTAGGGGGTTGCTATGGGTCCTCACCTAGTCTGACTGAATCAGGGACACCTGGTGCCACAGCTCTCCCCTGTTATTTGCAGACAAACAACTCAGCAGGGTGTGTATGTGCCTAGCAGTGCTCTGTGGGTTTTTCCAAGGACAAGGGCCACAGAGTTCTCCTAGGCACATACCCACCCTTCTGAGTTGTTTGTCTGCAAATAACAGGAGAGAGCTGTGCCCCCTTATTAGACAGGTTTTGCTCTGACGTAGAGGTTGGTTTCTCAAAACTGGAGTCACATCAGTTTCTCAATATAAAGTATGTTCACATCAATTCATGTCTTCATATATGTACTTTGGATAATGATGTCCATCACATTTCACCATCATTGCTAACCCTCTGCTGCTTCTCTTCCCCTCCCCTCTCTGCCCTATCTAGAGTTCATCTATTCCTCCCATGCTACCCCTCCCTACCCCACTGTGAGTCAGTCACCTTATATCAGAGAAAACATTTGGCATTTGTATTTTGGGGGGATTGGCTAACTTCACTTAGCATTATCTTCTCCAACTCTATCCATTTACCTGCAAATGCCATGATTTTATTCTCTTTTATTGCTGAGTAATATTCTATTGTGTATATTTATTTTTTTAGGTGTAGATTGACACAATACAATGCCTTTATTTTTTTTATGTAGTACTGAGGATAGAACCTGGGTCCAGCCCATGGCAAGTGCTCTACCGCTGAGTCACAATCCCAGCCCCATGCCACATTTTTTTTACCCATTCATCTACTGAAGGGCATCTAGGTTGGTTCCACAGTTTAGCTATTGTGAATTGTGCTGCTATAAACATTGATGTGGCTGTGTCCTTGTAGTATGCTGTTTTTAAGTTCTTTGGGTTTAGACCAAGGAGAGGGATAGCTGGGTCAAATGGTGGTTCCATTCTAAGTTTTCCAAGGAATCTCCATACTGCTTTCCATATTGGCTGCACCAATTTGCAGTCCCACCAACAATGTATGATCGTGCCTTTTCCTCCCAAATTCTCGCCAACACTTATTGTTGTTTGTTTTCATAATAGCTGCCGTTCTGACTGGAGTGAGATGATATCTTAGAGTGGCTTTGATTTGCATTTCTCTAATTGCCAGTGATGATGAACATTTTTTCATATATTTGTTGATTGATTGTATATCCTCTTCTGAGAAGTGTCTGTTCAGTTTCTTGGCCTATTTATTGATTGGGTTATTGGGTTATTGGGTTTTTTTGGTGCTTAGCTTTTTGAGTTCTTTATATACCCTAGAGATTAGTGCTCTATCTGATGTGTGAGGGGTAAAAATTTGCTCCCAAGATTTGCACCTCACAGATTGTTTCTTTTGCTGAGAAGAAACTTTTTGGTTTGAGTCCGTCCCATTTATTGATTCTTGGTTTTAATTCTTCTGCTATAGGAGTCTTATTAAAGAAGTTGGGGCCTAATCCCACATGATGAAGATTAGGGCCTACTTTTTCTTCATTGTCTGAATGCACCCCAGTTTGCTTATCTGTTTACCTACCAAAGGTCAACTTGGTTGCTTCCCAGTTTGGGCAATGATGAATAAAACTGTCATGAACAACTAGACATAAGTTTGCATTCATTTAGGTAAATATCAAAAAGTGTGCATACTTGTATCACGTCAAAAGTATGTTTAGTTTGTGGGTATGTGTGTGTGTGCATGCGCATTGCTGGGTATTGAACCCTGGGTGTCACACATGCTAGGCTCTGCCAGCCCTAAGAGTATGTTTAGTTTTGAAGCAAGTTTAAACATCTTTTAAATTGACTATACTATTTTTCATTGCCACCAGCAATGAATGAGAGCACCCATTGTTCCACAGTCTTGCCTGCTCTTGCGTACTTATACAAAGATTGGATTTCAGTCTTTGTTTACAGTGATATCTAATTGCTGCTTTAATTGTCAGTTCCCTAATGTATATCATGGTGAATACCTTTGCATGCTTACTTTTCATCTTTATATCTTCTTGGTGTGTTTGCATCTGTTAATGTTTTCTGCCTATTTTTTCATCAGATGGTTCATTTTCTTATTGTTGAGTTTACTGTAGCTTTATAGCAAGTCTTGAAGCTGGGTAGTGTCAATAATACAACTTTTGTTATTTTCCTCCAACACTGAATTAGATATTCTGGACCTTTTTTCTGATGTGTGAAGAGTAAAAATTTGTCTGTCCATGGAAATTGTAGAATCAGTTTGTCAATATCCACAAAGTCAGTTGCTGAAAGTTTGACTGAGCTTGTGTTGAATTTATAAATAATGTTAGGAAGAACTGACATCTTGACAATACTGGGTCTTCCTATCAATGAACATGGAATATCTCTCTATTTATTTAGTCCTTTGATATCTTTCATCAGAGATTTGCAGTTTTCCTCTTATAAATGGTATACCTATTTTGTTACATTTATCATAAACATTTTATTCCCAGGAGTACTAATATAAATGGTAATGTGATTTTTATTTAAAATTCCACTTATTCATTGCTGGTATAAATAAAAGTGATTGACTTTTTATATTAACCTTATATTCTATAACATTGCTTATTTGTTCAAGGAGTTTTTTTTGTCAATTCTTATGAATTATCTACATTGATGATCATGTAATCTGTGAAGAAAGAGAATTTTATTTCTTCTTCCCAATATGAATACTGTTCTTTTCTTGTCTTACTGGTCAAGACTTCCAGTGTGATGGTGAAAAAAATGATGAGAGAAGGTACCTTCTCGCCCTGTTCCTTATCTTGGTAGGAAAGTTCACTATTAGGTATGATGTTAGCTGTGGATTTTCTATAAATATTATTTATCAAGTTGAGAAAGTTCCCTTCTAATTTATTCCAAGTTTACTCAATTGTTCTTTCCTTTTTATTTTTTAATCATCAATGGATATTGAGTTTTGTCAAACCCTTTCTGCATTTATTGATACTGTCATGTGATTTATTTTTCTCTTTAGCCTGTTAATGTACATTAATTTTTGAATGTTGAACCAGCCTTGCATGCCTGGGATAAATCCCACTTATTCATGGTAAATACTTATTTTTAAAGTCAAAATTAGAAGGTCAAGGGTTGAATGTATTCTCTCATATATGAAAGCTAGAGAGGAAAAAGAAAAAGAAAAGTGGGGGATGATCTTATGAAAATCAAAGAGAGATCAGTAGAGTAAAGGGACCAAGAGGTAGGAGGTGGGAAGAAAGTGGGGGGAAGTGCTGGGGAGTGATATTGGCTAAATTGTATTATTCCATTGCGAGCATGTGCAAATATACCACAATAAATCCCATCATTATGTATAACTCTAATTCAATAATTAAAAATGTGAAGAAAAACTTACTTTTACATATTATTGAATTCTATTTGATAATATTTCATTGATGATTTTTCATTGATGTTCTTGAAAGATATTGGTCTATAGCTTTTTCTTTATTTCTTATAATGTCTTTGTCTGGTTTTGGCATTAGGGCAATGATGGCTTCATAGAATGAGTTAGGAAGTATTCCCTCTGCTTCTATCTTCTAAAGGAAATTGTAGGGAGTTGGTATAATTTCTCCCATAAGTGATTGTAAGATTCACCAGAGAACCCATCTGGGTCTTTTACATTCTCTTTTGATGTTATTAATTATTGATCAATTTATTAGAAATAGGCCAATTCTAATTATATATTTCTTTTTAAGGAATTTTTGGCAGATTTGTATTTTTGATGGAATTGGTTGGGTTTTGTCAAATGCTTTTTGACAATTTATCCATTTTAGTCAAGTTATCAAATCTGTGGACAGAGTGTTGTTAATAATATTCTCTTATTATCTCTTTAATGCAAATGGTATCTGTAGGGATGTTCCCTTTCTTATTTCTGATATTAGTAATTTGTGCCCTATTCTTTTTTTCCCTCTTACCTAGATGCTTGTCAGTTTTACTTATTTTATCAAACAACCAGGTTTCGTTTTCATCAATTTTTCTCTATTGACTTACTGTTTTCAATTTCATTAATTTCTGATCTAATTTTTATTATTTCATTCCTCTGCTTATTTTGGATATTGTTTGCTCTTCTTTTTCTAATTTTCTATGGTATATATTTATTTAAGATTTTTCTTCTTTTCTAATATACACATTGAATGCTGGGAATTACCCTTTAAGCCCTATTTTTATTGCATTCTCCAAAGTTTGCTATGTTGTTTCCTTTTTATTTACTTTAAAATATTTCTTTTGATTCATGTGTTATTTAGAAGTGTGTTATTTAGTCCCCAAATTTTGGGGAGAGGGATATTCTTGCTATTTTCCTATAACTGATTTCTAGTTTAACTTTCATTGTGGTCTAAGAGCAGACATTGTATGATTTCTATTCTTTTAAATTCACTGGACTTCATTTTATGGCCCAGAATGTGGTTTATCTTGGTGAAGGTTCCTGTGATCTTGAGAACCCTATATATTCTGCTGCCACTGAATAAATTAGACTTAGGTATCCATAATATTCAGTTGATTAATGGTATTGTTGAGTTCAACTATGTCCTTATAGATTGTATGCTTGTTGGATCTGTCTATTTATGATAGTGGGTTGTTGAAGTATCCAATTCTAAAAGTGGACTCATCTATTTCTTCTTGAAGTTCTGCCAGTTTTTGTTTCATGTATTTTGACATTCTCTTGCTAGGCACACACACATTAAGGATTGTTATGTCTTCTTGACCCCTTTTTTCATTACGGAATGCCTCTGTTTATCCCTGATAATTTTCTTTCTATGAAGTCTGCTCTGTCTGAAATTAATATAGTTACTCCCACTTTCTTTTGATTCATATTAACATAGTATTTCTTCCTCCACTCATTTTATTTTAATATATGTAAGTTAAAAATATATACACATATATATATATACCATATATACATACATATATGTATGTATATATATATATTTCAAGTGGGTTTCCTAGCTGAGTGTGGTAGTGCATGCCTGTAATCCCAGTGACTCTGGAGGCAGGAAGATTACAAATTTGAGGCTAACCTCATAAGTTTAAGGGAGACCCTGTCTCAAAATTTAAAAAGGATTGGGAACATAGCTCAGTGGTAAAGCACCCCTGGGTGCCATCCTCAGTACTGAAATAAATAAATAAATAAATAAATAAATAAATAAATAAATAAATAAATAAAGTGGGTCTGTTGTAGACAACATAGGTTTGGATCTTACTTTTTGATCCATTCTGACAGTCCATGCCTTTTAAATGGTGTATATAGGCCATTGACATTAATAGTGATCTTTGATAAGTTAGATTGATATCTATCATATTTGCTACTATTTTCTGTATTGCCCTTGTTGTTTCTGTTTTTTGTCTTACATTCCTTTTCTACATTTTTGTGGTTTAATTGAGCTTTTTATTATTCTATTTTCTCTCCTATCTTTATTAATGTTACCATTTTTTTAATCTTCAAATTCTAAAATGATTGTCCTTGAGTTTGCTAGTGAAAAACCAGCCTCTACCTCAGAGCAAAGCCTGTCCAAGGAAGGGGGCATGACCCTTGTCTTTGGAAAGACCCAAGAGCACTCCTAGGCACATACTCACCCTGCTGAGTTGTTTGTCTGCAAATAACAGGAGAGATCTGTGGAGCCAGGTGTCCCTGACTCAGTCAGGCTAGGTGGGGACCCACAGCAACCCCCACAACCACCAATCAGCATGAGACAGGGAAAATACCTGGAATGCCAGATGACCCTCCCAGAAGTATACGGTGGTTGATAACATGTTGGGAAACCATGTAGTTCAGTACGTACTCCCCTTGTGGCTTAAACCAATCAGTTCAAATGAATCCCCCTCTTGTACTAACCAAACACCCTTACCCAACTTGTTCCCTCCAGTGAATGTGCTAATAATGTTTTAGAGTTGTTTTATGATTTTCCCGTGGTGTGTGATGATTTGCTAAGAGATGCTATGATGTATGTGAAGTCCCTGCCTTCCCCAAAGAGAGTATAAAACTGCTGCAAACCCTGGGCTCGGGGCCTCTCGGCATCACCAGTTGCTGTGTGCTTGGAGGACCGAGCTAGCTCGCAATGAATGCCTCTTTGCTGCTTACATCAATCTTGGTCTCTGGTGGTCTTTTGGGGGTCCTGAACTTGAGCTTAACACTAGACACAATTATAAGTAATCCACATCTACTTCCAAACAATACTATACTGCTTCACAAAATAATCCTAATTCCTCCCACCTGTCCTTTGTATCATTGCTGTCATTAATTTTACTTGTATTTAATTATGTGGGTAGTTAGGTTATTATGCATATGTTTGCTTACAACAATGGTAAGGTATGGGGGGCACATTCTATGGTTCTATGATTGGGTTTTAGTCTTTTGGTGAGTCTGTGTTCCCAGACTGTGAACTTCACAAGCACTTTGCAGTCCCCTTTACCCTGTAGATGGGACGTTGTTTTAGTCAGCTTTTCAAGGCTATGACCAAAAGAACTGACAAGAACAATTTCAGAGTGGGGAAAGTTTATATGGACCTCACAGTTTCAGAGGTCTCAGTCCATTGATGGCTGACTTCATTGCTCTGGGCCCTAGATGAGGCAGCACATCAAGGAAGAAAGGCTTGAAGGGGGAGAAAAGCAGCTCAGGACGTAGCACCAGGAAGCAGAGAGTGCTTTTACTCCCCAGGGAAAATATATCAATCTCAAAGGTACACCCCCAGTGACCCACCTCCTCCAGCCACACCCTACCTGCCTATGATTACCACCTAGTTAGCCCATTCAATTGGAGTAATGTACTAATTAGATTAAGGTTCTCATAACCCAATTATTTCACCTCTAACGTTCCTTGCATTGTCTCACACATGAGCTTTTGGGGGATACCTGACATCTAAACTATAACAGATAGAATATTTAGAGAGGGCTAGAGTTGGGTATTTTCCTTCCCCCAGGTTGCTTATGTTCTGATAAAACCTCAGCAGATTAGGTTCTGATAAAATAGTTTCTTCTGAAGGCAGGGCCTTCTTAAGGAGAATGGAATTCTGTAATACTTTTCCCTGCCCCTGACAGAAGCATGAGGGAGTTTTCCTTTGATATTCATTGTGAAGATTGACAGAGCTTTTAGAGGTAAAACACCATGCAAAAATGTGGGTGTTTTCTTAGGACTGGGTTCTCCTAGAGATTTTAACTCTCAGATTTGTCCACACTGAGCTTCCAGCAATTTGTCAACTATTGTTTAAGTTTTCCTACCCTGGCACCAGCTTCTACAGTGGTTTCTACTCAGTAAATTGGAATTTTCTGTGTTTACCTGTCCTTCCAAGTTTTAGGACAGTGGTTCCTATGACCTCACTTCTTTGATGAATCTAAGAAGAGTTGTTAATTTTTCAGTTTGTTTAAAATTTTACTCATTGTTAGGACAAAATGAAGAATCTAAGTTCCCTACTTAGGATGAATTGGAAACCCAAACTCTTGCATTTTAAAATTTTTTATTAGTTTTTAATTATGGAAACTTATTTTTACAAGTCCAAATCCTCTAAATAATGGATTGAACGTCATCAAAACTTGAAGTGGTATTTTCATGCCACATATTAATTTATTCAACAGATGTTTGTGAAACCCCTGTATTAGGCTCATGCTGGGCAGATAGTATTGAGCACACCAGGCAGAACCCTTATCCCCATGGAACTATATTGGACATCTCTTGATACTCTTTGTATTTCCCCTCCCTCCTTATCTGCCAGACTGCTGTTTTTCCCTTCTCTTCTTCAGGGACTCCCCATGAAGGAGATTTCAAAATTGATCTTGAGTGGTTAAGGAAAAAGACAACTACCTATGATTCTTCTTTCTAATTTTTCTGTATTTATTTTATATATAATAGCTCTGAGTTTTCACATGCGAAAAAATAGGGGAAAGTTTTAACAATGACAAAAATGACAACTATCTCAGGATTTTGAGGAGTCTATTCCACAGGACAAATATACATTAACCTTAAATCTCTAACCAGAAACAGTGGGTCTCTATTTACATATTATTTATTAATTTATGTTATTTATTTTGCCTGACTGGAAATATTTCTTTTTTTCATTGATTCATTTTTATGATGACAAATAATTTTCAAGTTTATTTTCTATTTTTATTTGTTTATATACAAGGCCAAACCACAAACAGGTATGGCCACGACATGTTATGTCACATTTATACACCCCTGCTGGATCTTCCTCTGGTTCACGGACCAGGTTAGCTGGGAGGGGAGGATGTTCTTAGGTGGCACCATCTAATTTTTTTTTTGTGTGGGGGGGGCGTACAGGAGATTGAACTCAGGGGTACTCAACCACTGAGCCACATCCCCAGCCCTATTTTGTATTTTATTTAGAGACAGAGTCTCACTGAGTTGCTTAGCGCCTCGCTAAATTTCTGGGTCTGGATTTGAATTCGACATCCTCCTGCCTCTGCCTCCTGAGCCACTGGGATTATAGGCGTGGGCCACTGTGCCTGGCAGGTGGCACCATCTTGATGCCCTGGGTCAGGGAGGGAAGGGCAAGGATGGGATGGGCCGTCCTACCTGTCTGCGTTCACACTTATCCGGGAGCAGGATGGTTAGGATGCCCCAAGTCATGTGTCCGCACTCTGGCCCTCTGGACTGATGGTTAGCAGTGAGTGAGGATCAGTCCACCTTAGCAGGAGGTGGAAGAAGCCACCCATCCCTCTTGCCACCTTGATCTCTGGTTACTGGGCCCTGTTTTCTTCCTCATGTGCCTAGGTGCCCTTTGGGACAGTCAGCTCATGGTTTTATGTTGATTTGCTGTATCAAGAACTTCTGTTGTTTTTAGAGTAAGAAAGAGTTACCTTCGATTCAAAGTTTCTGGCCTTGATGATATTTTTTTTATTGTCTGTACCTGCTGCAATATCCATTCTTGGCCTTTGAATCTTCAGGTTCTTTTGCTAATGATCAGTCGTATTATCATAATTATATCCCTCAGTGCTTGACAACTCCTGTAAGAGGTAAGACAATCCTTATTAACCAGTTTTCATTAGTCAAGAAACCCTTCCAGTTCATTTGTATCTAGCTGATATTTCAGATCAACTTCACATAGATTGATTTATTCTCAGAAAATCAAATGACCAAAAGGGATTTTGGAAGTCTAGTCTAACTCCCCATCCATCTCGGCCATTCTGCTATTGTATAATTTTTGATATATGGGCAGATTGTTTACTTTTCAAATGTTTACTGGGAAGATTCTAGCCTGCAGAGTAGCCCAACAAATTATGCAGAGGAAATAGAAATGATAAAAAGATTAAAAATGGAAGTGAGGAAAGGAGAATAATTTGTGGAGACAGCTCTTGCCTTCAGAATTTGAGTCTCGAATGTATGTCTTGTCTTGACACATTTACAGCCTACTCCTTAGATGGCTGTGGTAATTGCTGGTTCAGGCTTTCTGTGACTACCTCTAATTACTGATAATTCGATCTTATTTTAAAGAGTTGGTATACCTTTTATAGCCTATATTTAGGACCACCTCTGAACCATTAAGTCAGATAAACAGTCATAAACTAGATAATAGGAACTTTGCTAGTCATCATGGAAGACAGAAAGCAGCTCAGAATGAGGCAGGTCAGAGCCAGATCTGCTTACCAGCTTTCCAAGAATGGGTATTAAGGAATGCCTGGAATCCTCCGGAAGGAAGCATGCAGGAAAGAAATGTGGGAGTGAGCTGAGAGAACCAGTAGCAGAAATGTGAGAAAAAAATCTCTGTTCCCAACTTTTTTTGTGATTAATTTTACCTTAAAAACAAACAAAAAACGAAGGCATACATGTAATAAGAATGGCCAGCAGAGGGCCCTCAGAACATTGTTTAGTATTCATGTGGTGTCTGATTTTTTTACCCCCCTTGGTGGTGCTGAGGATGGCACCCAGGGCCTGCAGCATGCTGGGCAGGTGCTGTACCACTCAGCCACATCCCTAGCCCTTGAATTTATTTTTTTTAAGGGGGAAAAAAACCCATCCTTTTCATCTTATTGGAAAATAGTTGCTCAAAGTATATCACAAGTATTGAGTTATAAACCCTATTTCGTGCAGAATAAGGCATTTCAGCAAAAGCCAATAGGTGGAAAATCCTGGAGAGGAAGAAGCCCTGCACTGGTACATTGGTACTTCCCACAAAGGGAAACACCAGGATTCTTGTTCCTGTTTTTGGGAAAAGAGGATGAGTGGTGGTTGGTGTGTGTATGTGTGTGTGTTGTTAAACACACTGAATGCCCTTTTCCAATAGTTATGAATCGTTACCAATTAGCTAAATCAATATGCATCAAAATCAGTGGGTCAATCTCTTGAAGGTCACCTGTGAATGCTATGGCTATCTTAGCCCTGTGGGAGGGACAGAGGAATTGGAGGTTCCTAAATTCCCCTTCAATTCTAGCAATCTGTGATTTCAGTGTTCGGCCTTGATCTGAAGTCTAACTTTCCTTCAGTAAGACTCCCAATACATTATTGACTGGAAACAGATGGAGACAGGCTTGGCATGTGGAATAAGTTTGGATTACATTTTGGGGAAAGACTTTTGTGTGTGTGTGTGTGTGTGTGTGTGGTACCGGGGATCAAAAACCCAGGGTCTCATGCATGCTGGATGAGTGCTCTACCACTGATCTACATCCCCAGCTTAGAAATGTTGAAGGATGTCAATAACAATTGAGTATGTCTACTGGGATGCAAATAATATAATATTATATAAAAATCACCTTCTTTTTCTTCATTATAAACCTGAATTTGATGTTAACATCTTTTTCTTTATTTCTGGAGTCCACAAACTTAGGGTTTATGAACAACTCTAGAGAAAAATGATTTGTAATGTAAACTCAATGAGCTTACATCTTGGGAGCAAATTTTTACCACTTACACATTAGAGCACTAATCTCTAGGGTATATAAAGAACTCTTGAATAGTTGAATAAACAGTTTCTAGACTAATTAGCCCTTTAAACCTTCTCCTCTTGGTTTCCTCTGTCATTGTCATGATTGGATAGAACTCTGACACTGCTATGTTTTATGGATGTGTGATGTGTTGGAAAGACAGCCAGTCCCTTAGCGCTCATTTGGTTACGACATTTGTTGCTTCTATTGTATCCTTGAATCCTTTGTTTGGAAAACTGACCATCCCCAACTCCATGTAATTCCAGCAGGCTCCCAGTCACCTGCCTTCCTTCCCAAAGTGGAGAAGTGTACCACTGTGGCCACCAGATCCTTTTTGGAGGATTAATTTTCATACTTGGGGGGACATGAAATATGATCTTTTATTTCTGTTCCTGCTCAATTGGAAGGACACATACCTTTGCCTGCTAAGGTGATCATGCCTATCTACTTTGTCTAATACTAATACGGTCACTCCAGCTTTCTTTTAGTGTTGACATTGTGTATCTGGTTCTGTCCTTTTATTTCCAACCTACTTGCATCTTTTTACTTACAGTGTGTTTCTTGTAGATAGCATTCAGCTGCTTCTCTCTGATCCTATCTCAAATCTGACAGTCTCTACATTTAAATTGTGTTGTTGACTACTCACATTAAATGTGATTATTGGTGTAATCGGGTTTACATCTGCCACCTTACAGTTTATTTTTTTTTTGCATCTGTCATTTTTACCACTCTTTTCCTCTGTTTCTGCTTTATTTGGAGGTGGGGTGGGTGTAGTGATTTGATTTTATTTCCTCCTAATGGCTTATTAGTTATTAGTATTACTTTTTTTTTCTCTTAGTGGTGGTTATACAGTACATGGAACACTTCTTTGATTTATCTGCCTTGCGTTTGGTATCTCTGAGAGAGTCAATAAGAACCCAACATTTTTCTGAAAACCATTCTTTTGTCATCAGGTTAGCAGTAATTCACCCTTACACTTTTGAAGTGACAGTTTGTCACATAAACATATCCAACTAAACCAAACTAATGTAGCCCCAACTTAATATCCTGTTAGCCCAATTCTCAGAATGCTGATGCTTTCCCCACCCTACTTGGCAAGGAGAGAAGTATAATAGAAAGGAAACCAGGGGAAATATGACACCCTTTACAAAGGAAAGTTACTTTTTAAGAATTAGACTTTTAAAAAGTGCAGTGTTGTGGGCTGGAGTTGTGGCTCAGTGGTAGAGCACTTGCCTGGCATGAGTGAGGCTCTGGGTTGATTCTCAGCACTGCATATAAATAAAAGAATAAAATAAAGGTCTATCAACATCTAAAAAATATATTTTTTTTAAAAAAAGAGGAGTGTTAGATCACAGCAAAGCTGAATGGTAGGTATAGAGATTTCCTAAAGAGCCTCCGCCCATACACATGAACAACCTCCTCCATTATCAACATCCTCACCAGAGCAACACATTAATGACAACAGATGAACCTTCATCATCACCCAAAGCCTTTAGTTTACTTTAGGATTTGCCATTGATGTCATACTTTCTATGGGTTTTCCACAAATGTATAATGATATTTATTCACCATTTTGGTACTTCATGAAGAAGTTTCACTAACGGAAAAATCTTCTATGTCTATTTATCCCTTTCTCCTTCCCAGTCCCTGGTGACCACTTATCTTTTTTATTGTCTCCTTAATTTTGCCTTAAAGGTACTTTTTCACATTTTACAATTTATAAATGTACTTTTTACATTTTACAAAAACACATAACTAAGTAGAAATAAGCTCTAGGTCCTCCATCCAAACCTCTCAGGCCTTAATTTGGCCTGGCTTTGCTAGCACCTGTATCTGAGTCTGAGAACTTTTCGTGGCAGGTAGATGTGGGAACTTATGGCATTTGAGAAATGTCAGATAATTCATTTGTCTTCCCTGTGCTTCAGCATCATCAATCAGTGGCTGACTGGACGTGGTGTGTAACCCCAGCTGACTTGCCCTCAGCTGAGTAACACAAGACACAGAATTCCCTAACAGGATTCAGCTCCTGTTTCACAGAGTAGTAACTTTCTTTTTATAGTAATTTAAAAAAATATCTTTATTTTATTTATTCATTTTTATGTGGTGCTGAGGACCGAACCCAGGATCTCACACATGCTAGGCAAGCGCTCTATTGCTGAGTCACAACCCCTGCCCCAATTATTTTAGGAACTTAAAGTCAAAAATTGAAAAAAACAATCATGTGCCATTTATTTTAAATATCACTGGATGCTTAAACAGTTTTAGGCTTTTCAAACATGAAAGGTAATTTAAAACTATCTCATTGTCTTGTAATATGTCCCAAGTAATTAGAAACATGATTACAACCACATTCCTAGTAGACAAAAAAGTGAGGACCATAAAATTGTGACACCTTTTAAAAGTTCATAGACTCAAAAGATAACTGCTACCCTTTAAAAAAGGGGAGAAAATGAATCTTGACCATTAAGGACTTGGACATAGGATAGAGATTCATAATTAATTCATACTGACTTATTCATTGTTCATGCACATTGAAAATTCTTTTAAGATCTTGTTCATTTATTTTCTATCTAAAAAGAAAGGAGAAAATTGGTCTATATTGCCTTCTGTGTTAATTTCTGTCTGGAATTTTCAGTGGTAAATGCACGAGTACAAGTCTGTTTTCCAGTGAGAGCAAGTCTGGCTATTCAGCCTGGAGGAGGTGGGGAATCCTGGGCGCCACCAGTGTGGGTCTTGTGTCCTTCCACAACTTGTCTTTCTGAGATTGTCAGATGCAACATGATGCTCAGGCCAGGTGAGTAAAACCCACCTGTGAGACTGACTTTACAGGGATAGTATCTGCAGCCACCCAGAGTAGCAATTTTCTTGATTGTGTCCTCAATCGGCTGCTTTCCCTAAATGCCTTCTCCATTCCCCTTCTGGTGATTCCTGGGATCATCTCCTAACCAACTGCAGCATTCAGTCCTTGTCTGCTCCTGGGGGTGCTGTAACAAAAACTCAAGGAAATGAATTGCAAGAGCACTTCCCACGACAAAGGACTGTGCAAATGAGAAGTCGTGAAGCTTAAGCTCCATGAACTTCATGGTTGGCTACTCCAGGAGAGAGCTTGCAACCTGTTTTGCAGTGACCTCTGGGGGCTGCAGCCCAGCTGTTATGGCAACAAGACCTATTTTGGTAGAGAAGGCCTGAAATAGCTGTACTCAGATCTGTTTGACTTCTGCAGGTTATGAAGAATATTTGAAAAGTTTCCAAAATCTCTGAAGAGAGGATGGGAGAGAGCTGAGAATTGAGAGGCATGGAGTCTCAGTACAGTATGCAGGACGGACAGCCTACCCCAGAGGCTCCAGAAAGAATATTATTGATTCTTGGAGATGAGCAGCACCTTGCTGACTGAGGTGGTGCCCAAGTCAGGAGGAGAAAACCACTGAGCTTCCTCCTTAGCAGTCACTCTCCTAGGCCAATGCCAAGAGTATGGTAGGAAATGACACTAGCTAGGAAAATTGAGGTGGATTCTCAGGAGATGGCAGCCAGCATTCAAGGCCTCAAGATGGGAATGAAGGACATCACTAAAATGAGATATTCTCCACATCCCACCAGCAAGGGGGTCATAGCAAGACCTGTACATCTTCCCCCAAACCTGGATCCTGACTGGGGAGAGAAAAACAAGAGTGAGAAAGAATCTTAACAGATTGTGTTTTATTCCTGGGGTGACTAAAGTACCTTAAATAAGTAAGGGGACAGTTTTGACTAGTAATGGATATGGGAGTTTCAAAGCTAGGACTTCAAAGAATATTCTAAGATAGTATACCCTGAGACATCTTCCTTATACTTAGTAACCCCTATACTTATCATGGAGCATTTGTCTTTGCATATGAGTCTTTTTTTAAACATCAAACCATTTTATGCATATATATTATATATATGTATACATTATATGTATACATACACATATATATACACACACACATATATACACATATATCTGTATATGTGTGTGTGTGTGTGTGTGTGTGTATTTTAGTTGTAGATGGACCCATACCTTTGTTTTATTTCTATGTGGTTCTGAGGAATGAATCTGGTGCCTCATGCGTGCCAGGCTCGTGCTCTACACTGAGCTACAGCCCCAGCGCCCACATGAGTGTTTTTAGCTCTGTTGGATCAATTCTGAGAAATGGCTTGCAAAAATTATTGATTTAAAAATATATATTTTAGGGGCTGGGGATGTGGCTCAAGTGGTAGCACGCTCGCCTGGCATGCGTGCGGCCCAGGTTCGATCCTCAGCACCACATACCAACAAAGATGTTGTGTCCGCCGAAAACTAAAAAATAAATATTAAAAAAATTTCTCTCTCTCTCTCTAAAAAAAAATAAAATAAAAAATATATTTTAATAAAAACACCTTTAGCCACACGACCAGCACGCTAGCTTCATATTAGAGGTTCGAAACATAGAAACTAACTAGTGAGTTCAAATTAAAGACACATAACTCTCAAATTACCTTTTTCTTGCCCAGCTCAGAGATGGCTTCTCCCAGCTCCTGCCTCTAGCCACCTGATGCAGTAGCGAGGTTTACACAAGAGGCCAGCAAGAGAGAGAGAAGCGCGCCAGGGAGTGAGCTTTTATTGGGGAACAAAAAATTCAGGGAAAAATTCTATCCAATGAAGGTCCAGGGGGACAGCATTCCAAGGTCAGGGTCAGTGATTGGTTTTCAGGTCAGTGGTCAGTCACACCCCCACACGACAAGCCCTCGCACCTGGGGAAGGGTGGGGAAGACTCTGACACAGCTTGTCTAAGCTCCTCACACCCAGTCAGGAAGGTAGCTCAAATCACGTGCAAGAACGGCTTCCCACACACCTATTTAATTTCATTATTAGGTCTAAAAGTTGTTCAATTGAGTCTTTGGGTAGCTTAAATATATATAATAACTTCATCTATAAATCTTTTCTTTTTCTTTTTTGGTACTGGAAATTGAACCCAGGGGCACTTTACCGCTGAGCTTCACCCTTAGCCGCCCCCACCTTTTTTTTGAGACTGAGTCTCACTAAGTTGTTGAGGCTAACCTTGAACTTGAAATCCTCCTGCCTCAACCTCCTGAGTTGCTCAGGTTGCAGGCGTGTGCCACCATGTCCAGCTTTATCTGTGAATCTTGATAATTTTTTTTTCATGTTTCCTTTACTATGTATTTCTGGCTATTATTTTATATCTTCTTGTACTGACTAGAAACACATACACCCCCCCCCACACACACACACTGTATTAGGGTTCTCTAGAGGAACAGAACCAACAGGAAGTATGATTATAAAAAGGGTATTTATTAGATTGGCTTATGCAACCAGAAGTGAGATAGTCCACACTGACTGCAGGCTGGAGAGCTGGAGGAACCAGTATTTGCACAGTCCAAGATACTGAAGCCTCAGAATAGGAGGGATCAATGGAGATTTAAGGCTTCTGGAAACTCCCTGGAGAATCACGGGCAGAGTCCACTTTGGAAGAGTGAAGGAGCGAGAGTCTGATATCCTCAGGTGATCCCAACGGCAATCAAGAACCTGTTCAGGAAGAATCAAGCTTGCATCTGCTGCAGTTTCCTAGTTCTTTCAACTTTTCTTCCATCCAAGCTTCCAACCTATTGGATGGTGCTGCCCACGCTGAGGGCGGGTCTCCACTTCAATTTGCTATTCCACATACCAATCATTCCTAGAGGCACCCTCATTGACACACCCAGAGGCCCCTTAATCTTCAGCATCTCTTAATCCAATCAAGTCGACAATTCAAATTAGTCATCACACACACAAATTCTTAGTTTTATTCCTGATTTCAATAGGAATAATACTATATATTATTTTAAGCAGTATTAACTAGTATATCATGTGTATTAAGTAATAAGTCATCTGATGTGTTATTATCTGTGAAGGCACTTTTCTAAGCATTTCATATGTGTTATTTTATTTCATTGTCATGACACACCATGACAGGCTTTGTCCTCATCCCCATTTTACAATGAAGACACTGGCCAGAGAGTTTAATTTACCTGGGACAGGAAGTGCAGAGGATATAACCTCTGACTCTCTGGCCTGGTGGTCCTTGCCAGTAAATGTTTGTTTTAGCTTTGTGCAGCTGTGATCAAAAGACCTGACAAGAATAACTTAGAGGAGGAAAAAATTATTTTGGCTCATTTTCCAAGGTTCAGTCCATGGTTGGCAAACTTCATTGCTCGGGACCAAGGGGGAGGCAGAACATCATGGCAGAAGGGTGTGGTGGAGGAAAGCATCTCAGGACATCACATCCAGGAAGCAGAGAGGGAACTTTGCTCACTAGGGACAAAATATAAACCCTAAAGTCATGCCCCTAGTGTCCTATTTTCTCCAGTCATACCCTATCTGCCTACAGTCACCACACAGTTAATAAATACAAGTAGAATTAATAATTCGTATACTTATAATTCATATAAGTAGAATTAATCCATGGATTAGTTTGCAATTCTCATAATCTAAAAATTTCACCTCTGAACCTTCTGGTATTATCCCACACATGAACTTTTGAGGGACAATGTATTCTAAACCATGATGATGTCACATCCAACTTTCTGGAAAAAACCCTAATCCATAACATTTGCTAACTTTTTTAAAAAAAAGAGAGAGAAAGAGAGGAGAGAGAGAGAGAGAGAGAGAGAGAGAGAGAGAGAGAGAGAGAGAGAGAGAGAATTTTTTAAACATTCGTTTTTCAGTTTTCAGTGGACACAACATCTTCATTTTTAAAAAAAATTTTTATGTGGTGCTAAGGATCGAACCCAGCGTCCTGCTCATGCCAGGCGAGCGTGTTATCGCTTGAGCCACTGTTATGCTCGAATTTGGGACCCCCAAAAGACCACCAGAGACCAAGATCGATGTAAACAGCAAACAGGTGTTTATTGCGAGCTAGCTCCGTCCTCCGTGTGTGCACACAGCAACTGGTGACACTGAAAGGCCCTGAGCCCAGGGTTTGCAGCAGTTTTATACACTCTTTGGAGAGGGCAGGGACTTCACATACATCATAGCATCTCTTAACAAATCATCACACACCACGGGAAAATTATAAAACAACTCTAAAACATGATTAGTACATTCACTGGCGGGAACAAGTTGGGTAGGGGTGATTGGTCAGTACAAAAGGGGTATTCATTTGAACTGATTGGCTTAAGCCAAGAGGGGTGTTTGTGCTGAACTACATGGTTTCTCAACACCATAAACTACTGGGAGGGTCATCTGGCATCCCAGGTATTTTCCCTGTCTCATGCTGATTGGTGGCTGCTAGGGGGTTGCTATGGATCCTCACCTAGCCTGACTGAGTCAGGGACACCTGGCACAGCAGATCTCTCCTGTTATTTGTAGATAAACAACTTAGCAGGGTGGGAATGTGCCTAGGAGTGCTCTGTGGGTCTTTCCAAGGACAAAGGTGATGTCCCTTCCTTGGACAGGCTTTGCTCTGAGGTAGAGGCTGTTTTTTCACCACATCCCCAGGCCAACATTTGCTAATTTTTGTGGTGTAAATACTACCACTACAGCTGACATGGCATCACTGAACATGAATTGGGAAGAGATCCTCACAATTCTTCAAGTCTGGGGCTGACTACTCCAGCCAGTTCCAGTATACCGCAGCCTCTGGTGTTCCACCCCAGCGCAAGCAGGTGGTTACTGCTTAAGGCATAGTCTGGTTTTAAGAAAGAGAAATCAACTAAAGATGGCCTGAGTAGAATGTGGAATGTACTATAGAGATACAGTCCTGGAAGGAAGGACAGAAAACTGCGGGGTTTGATAGGGACTGGGAATGAGGAGCAGACATGCTGTTCAAAGTTCTCTACTGATGTTAAGTGTTCTCCGTATCTCCAATACCCATTGCTCATGAGTGCACTCTCTAAGGTTCCCGCCAACAGCAGAGATGGAGGCCCCTTCTGATTGGCTCAGGGGGCCCCAGGTCAGCTTCAGGGTAGCCATCCATGGCCATGTGGCTTCAGAGAGTCTGTTTGCCTTTGTTCATGTTCACTTTGGAGATGCCAGTCTAGACTTCTAGCCCCTTCTATCTCTAAAACCCTGTTACACTTCCAACCCATTGTTGTGCTATTGCCCTCTAGGGTCCTCCAATCTGGGCCCTGATCTCCTTTATGATGACATCCCTGTTCATCTTTCTACTTTGGTTTAGATATACTGTGTCCCCTACCATATGATCTCTTCTGTGCACATTTCTACCATGATACCACCCACCATGTCTTTTTTGTGGTGTGTACTGATAAATACAACCAATAAGAGTGTAAGTTATAGGTTATGGATTAGTAAAAAGTATAGATTATAGATATAAGATTTTGATAAGTGAAATAAGATAATTATAAAGCAAGACTGTCATAGACAGGCCTAAGGCTCCATTTTGCTGCCTTCTATAAAAAAACTGTTTCTGAGGAACTTAAATGAAAGCTATTTTCTTATAATATATTGTTTTCTGTACTTTGTGCCCCACAAAAATGTACTCAGCCCAGGATATGGTGGTCTTGGTGACCCAAGACTTTGAATAGATTCTTGCCCCTGCTAACTACCTGCTTGAACTCAGGATACAGTTGTCTAACACCCACTCAAACCCAAGATGTGATTTTGAGTTGCCGTACTAATTGCTGTCTTAGCTTCTATGATTGGCCTGTTTGCATGATGCTAAGGAAATCCACTGAGATGTGGTTTTCATCTTCAAGTTCTCAGGATACAGGGCAGGAAATTGCTGTTCTCCCACAGAGCTTCAGTCTCTATGGATAGGTGACAGTCCCTGGCCAGGTAAGTAAAGCTCTCATTGATTTGAATTCGGATTTTGAGTGTTTTCTGAAGCGGCCCCCCATAACATCATGATGTAGCAACGGGAGCTCTTAACAGAAACTGAATCAATGGAGGTTCCTCTTGGACTTTCAGCTGCCAAAATTGTTATCTAAATAAATCTTAATTTAAAATTTAAAAAAATTTTTTTTAGTTGTAGTTGGACACAATAGCTTTATTTATTTTTATGTGGTGCTGAGGATTGAACCCAGTGCCTCACACGTACGAGGTGGGCGCTCTGCCACTGAGCTACAGCCCCAGACCATTAATTTTTTTTTTTTTTTGGTACTGGGGATTGAACTCAGGGACACTCGACCACTGGCCATATCTTCAACCCTATTTTGTATTTTATTTAGAGATAGGGTCTCACTGAGTTGCTTAGGGCCTCACTAAGTTGCTGGAGCTAGCTTTGAACTCGTGATCCTCCTGCCTCAGCCTCCTGAGCCGCCAGGATTACAGGTGTGCTTCACTATGCCCAGCTAAATAAATCTCTTTTTAAAATAAAGTACCTAGCCTCAGTATGTAGCCTACAGTTATAGCTGTAGAAAAGACCTTAGTACATTTTTCTTTGCTCACTCTACCTTTTATAGCTGTGCTAGTCAGTTTCCCATCAGTGTGACAAAATGTCTGAGAAAAATAACTTAAAGGAGGAAAGATTCATTTTGATTGATAGTTTCAGAGGTTTCAGTCCATGACTGAATGGCTCTATTGTTTCTGGGCCTATGGTGAGGCAGTCCATCATGGTGGATGCACTGGTGATTTTATGGTTTGGCTCTGGAATTTCCCCCAAAGTCTCATGTTGAAGACATGGTCCCCAATACAACAAGGTTGGAGGTGGGCCTTTCAGGCAATGATTGGATCATGAAGATTTATCAGTGGATTAGTCTATTTGATGGATTCGTTAATAGCTGAATGAACTACTGGGAGGTGGGACCCAGTTGGAGGAAGTAGGTCACTGGGGGAGTGTCCTGGAGGATTATCTTCTCCCCAGTCCCACCCCATTACCTGTTTCCTGGGGGTCATGAGCTGAGAACCTCCACCACACCCTTCTGACTGGATGTTCTGCCTCACCTCAGGCGCAAAGAAACAGAACCAGCTGACCATGGATTCACATCTCTGAAACTATGAGATGAAATGAATCTTTACTCCCCTAAGCTGTTCTTGTTAAGTATTTTGGTCATAGCAAAAAAAAGGTGACTAACGCCTGGCATGGTGGTGTACACCTATAATCCTAGCAACCTGGGAGGCTGAGGTAAGAGGATCACAAGTTCAAAGCCAGCCTTACCAAAAGCGAGGCACTAAGCAACTCAGTGAGACCCTGCCTCTAAATAAAATACAAAATAGGGCTGGGGATGTGCTCAGTGGTCAAGAGCCTCTGAGTTAAATCAAAGGTAAACCCCCTACCCCTCACCACCCCCAAAAAAGCTGACACAAAGATCAAGTCTTCAACACATAAGCTTCTAGAATACATTTCAGACCCAGACATAACACTAGATTTCTTGTTGACCCTTGGACCTTATAAGCACATTCTCACCTCAAGGCCCTTGAATATAGTCTTATAGAATATGGAAAGCTGTCCCATAGGCTTTCTCACGGTGTATACCCTCTTTTCATTCAGGGCTCTTCCTCAGAGAGTCCCTCCCTGAGTGTCCCGCCTCAGCAATCTACTCCATCAGTGCCTGTTTTCTTTCCTGTTTTCTTTTCTTCCAAGTGCTTCAACTTGCATGGAATTAAATACTAGATTATCTGCTGATGGCCTCCCTATGGGAATGTAACCAACGGGTACAGGAGCTTTTCTTGTTCAAGACTGTAATCTTAGCATCTGGAACAGTACTCGGTGTGTAGAAGCTACTGTAAACTCATTCTCTGAATGCGTGATTAAATGCATAAATGAATGAATTGCAGACATATTAGGAAGTTATATGACTAAAAACAAACCTTGACCATTAACTTAGTTTTCTGTATTTAAACAAAATAGTATTTCTTTAAAAATGAGATGTAATTCAGATTTTTAATGGTCAATCTTCCCTAAACTACCCCTTAGTGTGCTTTCTCCCAAGCCCTCTGGCAGAATTCTAAACCAGTGTGGTTTTACAGTAATCCATAGAAATGGGCTTCCTTTGTTCATTCAAGGCAGGAAGTAGTTGATGATAATTATAATTTGATGACAGTATGCTTCCATGGTAAGAAAGGGAGTAGCACAAAGAGCTGGCATTCTGTTTTCTGTTTTTAAAGGCTCTGTGCAAGCCACAAACATTATGTGTTTGCTTACAAGGCTGTTTCATGGATGATCTCTGAAAAAGTCATCTTTAGTTAAACCCCAGGACAGTAACTCAAAATGAAGTAATGAAATAAAGGGATGAGGAAATAGTCCTCGCCTGAAAAAAGAAAAAGAAAAGAAATAATTGAGAGAAGCATATTGTGGCCTCAGTTGCGGGAGTGGGGGGGGTGGGGGGGTGGGGAGGGGGTTGTTATATTTCTCTTTCTCATGAAAAATTCAGAGCAAGAAGGAAAATGTTGTTTTCACAAAATAAGTATCCATTTGGTCATAGACAAGCCCTTTTTCTTTCCAAAGCTGGAGAGATTTTCAGATGAAGAAAATTGACAACTGTGCCTCCAGGCTGAATTTTATAGTTTTCACCAGCAACATCTGTGTTATGATGGCTGTATGTTGCCCTGAACAAATTCAAGATTAACTATAGGCTGGGTGTTCTCAGATAATACCAGAAAAATGAACATCCCTTTTCTGTGGGGACTCTAGACCTCATGCCCTTAACTGGAAAAAATTACCTCAGAAGTTGTTGCTTTTAGATAGACGGTGATATATTCTGGTGAAATAAAATATTTATGCTGCTGGAGCTGTGATTTCCAATCTTAGACAAGCTTAGAATTTTCTTCCTTTCTTCCTTTGCTGGGGATTGAACCCTGGGCACTTATCACTGAGCTGCACTCAAGCCCTTTTGATTTTTTAAAATTTGACAGGAGTTCTCATTAAGTTGCTTAGGTTCTCACTAAGTTGTTGAGGCTGGCTTTGAACATGCAGTCCTCCTGCCATGGCCTCCCAAGTGGCTATGATGATAGTCGTGCACCATCAGTGCCTGGGCCAAGCTTGGGTTTTCAACATTACATCCATTTGGAAGCTTAAACACAAACAAACAAACATTCTAGAGCCAGAGCTCTCTACCACTCCCAACCCCTAATCAAAAGGCAGGCCCAGAAATCTTGACTGTTTTTACTTTTTTGATCACTTTACAGGTAGTTTTAACTGAGGCCAGCATTGAACACTGCTGTCCTCTGGCCCTTGCCACAGTGTTTCTCTGAATTCCATCCTGGATGGTGCTTTCTGGTGGGGCTGCTCATCCTGCTGCTCCCCTGCCAAATCGTGAAGGGGGCTAAGTAGGTCTCCACTGTCTCATCTGCCTTTCTTGGTGCTTTCATTCTTCTCTGTGCCCACAATTCAGTGATCAGTGTAGCTACTCAACATCCTTGAAAAACAATACCACAATGTTCTTGCCTTTTGCTGTATACCGTTACGTCTTTCAAACAAAATGAAACAGAACACACCATATAATAGAAAAGAAGTGTGGAACACCACATAATGAAGCTGGTGTGTGAGAAATAAAATTGGGGAAAGAAGGAAGAGACCCTGGGTCCCAGCAGGTTACCTTTGGTAAACAATGTTCTACCCCAAAGGGGATTTCTGCTGGGTGACTTTGGAAAATGAATCTCTCTGTTCTCAGTTACCTCATCTATAAGATGGGGATGATGTTAATACCAAAACACAAAATGTTGCAAGGATTGAATATGTGAAGCATTTGAAGAGTGCCTGGCATACAGAGGCAGCCCATGCACATTGGCAGTTACTGTGATCATTATTATGGCTTCAATTCTTGAATTTACAGTCGGGGAGGGAGAGTTCCACATGGAGCAAGTAGATATACTCAGAGAAGGCATTATGATTGATTGTCTTTGCAGCTAACACATTCTGATAGAGTATTGAGAAATATTTTGAGCTTTTTGCATCTTTATCTACATGTGGGTATAGCTTCTGTACCCCAGGCGATGTTTAATTTAGGCCATCCATTTAGATGTACAAATTCCAAGAGCTTTTGAAACAAGTCCTTTTCTTTACTGTCTAATCAGCCTTGAATATATAAGACTCTTTAGAAATGATGGAAATGAGTGTAAGCAACTGCATAGCTGGAGAGAAACAAGTGCTTCTCTAATTGACTAGTTAACACATCCATTAATTAATCCAGCTAACATTTAATAGTAAAGTCTGCAACAGATGTTGTGCTAGGAAGTGTTGATACCACAGGGAGAAGACATGGTCTGCACCCTCATGAAGCTCACAGTCCGGTGAGTTTGCAGAAGGGAGCTTTGTCCAATCTCAAGTGACAGAGCAGAGCAATAAAGGCATGCTTTGCCCCTCTGACTTCAGCCCCCGGGAGTCCAGTCCTACTTTAAAATTTCCAGTTTCACCATAATATGTGAGGACACTATGCAGAGGTTGCTGCATTTATTTATCCTCTCAAGGATCTTTTTGGAAAAATCTAGCTGGTCAAACAATTTATAAATTCAGCTGCTGGAAATAAGCTTCTTGCTGAGTACAAAAATAGTAGGAGGAGTACTCACAGAGTGCTGGGAGTAGATGTGCCCAGGGATGGGGTTGTCTTGGAAAAAAATCTGAATATTCATCCCCTGACATATCAGGCTTTTTGTCTTCGTAGTAAGATTGGTCTGGATGGACTGAATGTCAAATTTCTATTTTTCCTTTTTTGAAGTTTCCATTTGAAGGTTTCAAGAGGGTTTTTTTTTATTATTCTGTTCTAAAATTTTATTAGATTCTTGGAAGTTTCTGGATTGCTTCATCCTGCTGCTCCCTTGCCAAATCGTGAAAGGGGCTAAGTATGTCTCCACTCTCTCATCTGCCTTTCTTGGTGCTTTCATCCTTCTCTGTGCCCACAGTTCAGCTATTTTTTTTAGACTATGCTAGACATGGAGCTGAATCATATACAAAAGAAGTTCATAAAAATTGCACGAAAATATAATTTTTACAAATAGAACAACTTCTGGACTGAACATTTCTAAGATTTCCTTTGGTTTTATTTTATTTATTTAAAAAAATTCTTTTAGTTGTAGATGGCCACAATACCTTTATTTATTTATTTTTATGTAGTGCTGAGGATCGAACCCAGGGCCTCACACGTGCTAGGCAAGTGCTCTACCACTGAGTTACAACTCCAGGCCCATTCTTTAAGTTTCAAAGAGCTCTAAAATCAACATCATAATCTAAGAGTTCTTAATTTTGAGCTATTATTAATTCATAATGACCTTTCACATCTGACATTATTCCATTTTTTTCTTGAAGCCTTTCTGTTATGGTCAACTCACAAAAATGTGACCTAAACAAGCTTAGTGTCCAATATAGCGTAATTGTGATTTTCTTAGAAATTCACTTTCATTTGTATCAAATCTACTCTCTCATTTATTTATTCTATATGGTATAATTTGCTTTAAAAAGCATGGTGTGGTAGCAAGGCTCTAAGGGGGACTCCAAATTACTATGGTTTGGCATTCATGCCCTGCGTAGACACTTTTGTTGGCATTTGACTCCTGTTTACCAACAGCTGTGCTGGATGTACTGCAGAGCCAGTTCCATGACTAGAGACCTCGAGACTGGCAGCTTCTGTTTCCTCTTCTTGGTACATTTGCTTTTGGGAGCCCTTGGCTAATAGAAAAAAAGGGCTGATATCCCTTTTCTTCATAGAAAATGTCTCCACCCAGCAGCAGAGGCCATGGGAAGTGGCTCTGAGACTGTATGGAGAGGAAGCAGGGCCCAGCTATTCCAGTGTGCTAATTAAGCCTCCAGATGGCTCTAGTCCAGACTCTAGTCTGATTTTAACTACATGGGAGATTTCAAAAGAAACCAGCAGAAGAGTCGCCTTGCTGAGCCCAGCCACCCACAGAAGGGTGAGACAACAGAATGGCCGTTGTTTCAGCCCCTCAATGTTGAGCAGCAGGTAGTTCTACAGCAATAGTTATCAGATATATGATAGATCTTCTAGACAGAAGACTCCAAAATGGTATCCTGTTTATTAAGGTGAATTGCTTTCCTCAAAGTCAATAAAAAATCTAACTTGAAGGATAGGAAAACAAATTTTCAGTGCCCCCACTGTCTCACTGAGTGAGTGACACTCTTATTCTCCATCAAAAAATTCATCAAACAGTGGGATTCTCTCTGTCCTGGTCCTCACCAGTGCTCGTGGCTTCTTATCATCATTTCCCTGCTCATCTGAGTCTGAGCTGGAAATGTCCCAGAGAATCTGTCCCCGGGCCTCTTGTTCACGGAGCCATGCTTCCATTTTCCCAATTTTTCTGTGACAATATTCATTCCTTGCTTGATAGTCCAGAAACTCTGCAGCCTGTGAGTTTCCTATAAAAGATGAAAAACTCTTTTAATTTATGTTTTTCCTAACATTGTCTTTTTTGTTTGTTTGTTTTTCAAGTGCCTAGGTTTTTGTGAATACAGAATAATCTGCTTAGTATTTTGTTTGGTGTGTGTGTGTTTGTGTCTGTGAGTATGAGATCTCTCTCTCTCTCTCTCTCTCTCTCTCACACACACACACACACACACACACACACATACACACATACAATTCCGTGTGGTGTCTCTATAAGGATTAATAAAATATTAGTCATTATTTTAAAAAGTTTTAAATCTGGGGCTGGGGATGTGGCTCAAGCAGTAGCACGGTCACCTGGCATGCCTGCGGCCCAGGTTTGATCCTCAGCACCACCTACAAACAAAGATGTTGTGTCTGCCGAAAACTAAAAAATAAATATTAAAAAAAATTCTCTCTCTCTCTCTCTCTCAAAAAAAAGTTTTAAATCTCCTGAAAGTCAACCTATGTACTCCAACCCTTTAACAACACTTTGCTACATATTGCTTTCATCTGAGCCATGTAAGAATTACTTAGAGAGTCACTTTTCCCCTAAATACACCACAAATCTCTTAAGAGTAAGCACATTTTCCTTACATGATTATAATACAATTATTATACTTAGGAAACTTAATATTGATCTAATACTATTCTAATATATAATCCATATTCAAATATCCGTGGTTGGTCCAATAGTGCTATTTAGAGCAATTTTTTGTTTATATTTTATTTTTATTTTTTTGAATCCAGGGGTGCTTAATCACTGAGCCACATTCCCCAGCCATTTTTAATATTTTATTTAGAAACAGGGTCTTGTTAAGTTGCTTAGGATCTCACTAGGTTGCTGAGGCTGGCTTTGAACTTGCTATCCTCCTGCCTTATCCTCCCAAGCTCCTGGGATTATAGGCATGTGCCACTGTGCCTGGCTCATGTTTTAATTTTTAGGCCCAGGATCCAGTCTAGAATCATGCATTCTATTTTATTTTCTTCTCTTTTCATCTCTAATTAGAGAATCCTGGGGCTGGAAGTGTATCTCAGTGGTAGTGGTAGAGCAGTGGCCTAGTACATATGAGGCCCCAGCACCACAAGAAAACAAAACAAAACAAAAAAACCCCTAGCCTATCCACATAAGGTCCTCTCACCTCTCACTTCCTTTCTCCTTCATCCTCCTTCTCCCCTGCTTCTTCTGTCTTCATTGTTTGCAATGCTGACATTTTCTTTTCTTTTCTTTTTTTATTTCAGTATTGGAGATTAAGCCCAAGGGATGATACTGACATTTTAAAGAGTACAGGTCAATTATTTTGCATAATGACCAATCTTAGGCTTTTCTGATTGTTTCCTTGTGGTTAAATTCAACATTTTGAACAAGGATATTGAACATCTACTGTGTGTTAGGCACATGATGCTTTTAACTTTCACATCAACTCTGACTTCGTATCAGAATCACCTGTGTAGGCTGTAATGCCAAATGCCCGGACCACACTGCAGATCTATGGAACTGGGGAGCTCAATAAGTCAGACTTTGTCCTTTTCTTTTCCTTTCTTTTCTTTCTTTCTTACTTAATTTATGTGTGAGGTTTGATTATGTGCTCATATGTATTTACTTTAGCTTTTTAATTTAAGCAGTACCTAGCCTTCTTTTAGAATGCACAGAGCAATGTGGACTTTGCCCAAGTAAATCTGGCTTTCCAAAAAACAAAATCTTCCCAACCACTTCTGAGCTAGGAAAATAATCCTAGGTCAAAGTCTAAAGTCTCCACCAGTCTGGATGGAGCAGATTGAGTCATATGAATGATAATCGCTTATTAAATCTTTTGGCATATTTTATTTAAATCATTAATATCTGAAGTTTTTACTATTATATAAGAAAATCAAGTGTTTCTTTTTTCCTCTATGCACCATATATATATATATATATATATATATATATATATATATATATTTTTTTTTTTTTTTTTTTTGGTATCGGGGATTGAACTCAGGGGCTCTTGGCCATGGAGCCACATCCCCAGCCCTATTTTGTATTTTATTTAGAGACAGGGTCTCACTGAGTTGCTTAGTGCCTCACCATTGCTGAGGCTGTCTTTGAACTCACGATCCTTCTTTCTCAGCCTCGAGAGCCACTGAGATTACAGGCGTGTGCGGCGCCTGACATCTATGCCTCATATTCTTAAAAACTACTTTATTGAGGTATGATAACATACAAAAACCAGTATGCACATATTTAATGTTTACAGCCTGGTGAGTTGAGAATCAAGTATTGCAATGTAAGGATTCATGCCTGTGACATACCAGTTTTCTTTCTGCCTGAGCAAAGGGCTGATTTTTTTCCTTTGGAGGAATACCATCATCATTGTTATTTTTTGCTTATTTACATAGCCATGATAGATAGCTAGTTAATTTATTTCTGCAGCCTTAACCTCTCCTCTAAGCTACAAGCCTTTTTTTTAATGGTAAAACTGGACACCTACACTTTGATGTCTATTTGGCAATGTCACAACCTTATCTTTCTCTCACAAACCTGCTCAGATCTTGGCTACCCTAATCCCACAAATGGTACCACTTTTGCCCCATTACTTATTCAGTTATTCAAGAGGAACCCAGGAATCTACCTGGCCTTCTTACTTTTTCCATTTACCTATGTCCAAAACATCACCAGGTTCTGCAAAATTCTCTCATCTGAACCCTCTCCACCCTCATCTTCGCTGTACTCTCCCCATCCACACACCATTTTTCACCTGTTACTGCTGTGTTCCTATAACCACATGCACAATTGCATTTCCTTTCCATTTCCTTTTGCATTTCTCCACAATGTAGACAGAGTGATATTTAAAAATATAAAACTGACCATGCCACTCCCATCAATGGCTTTTTCTTGATCTTAAGATAGACTTCAGAATTCTTATTTGACATTACCTGCAATACCTGGGTTGATTTGGCCCTGTTGATGCCTCAGAACCATCTCTAGTCACTCTTTGAACCTCTCTGCTCTGACAAGTATCTAGAACCCACTGTGCTTCTTCCCACCACAGGGCTTTTTCACATGCTGGTAGTAATTACAGTTTGAACGTTCCAGTATTCCTGGTTCTCATTCTCATGGCATTTCAGCCTTTTATTCCAGATACTTCATGTCTCAACTAAATGTTACTTCTTTACAGAAATCTGACCTTGCAGGTTATTTTAACTTCCAGTTATACTCTCCCTGAACATCTCCCTATTCATTGGGTATTCTATGAAAGCTCCAGAAGCCAAGGTTCACATCTACCTAGTTCACTATCATAGAATAAACCTACCACACCATGCCTGGCACCTGTTATATGATCAGTAAGTACCCATTGAGTGAGTGAGTGAATAAGTGAATGAATCAATGAATGATCAGAAAATTTAGGAGAAAGTGAGAAGTAGTGGTAATTAGGACCTGAGAAAGACATTCGTCGGGATTTAGGGGTATCAGTCATCTCTGCTCTGCAAATGAGCCAAGAACTATTCAAGGCATCATCTAAGTAGACTAGGAACATGAGTTTTCTAAAACATCTAAGTAGAGTCAGGAGCTTTGAAACAGGAAGGGAATGTTTGTTATTAGTGTGATCTAATGTAATATTAATGATAGCTTCAATCCCACAGCCCTGTTGATGCTGTGATAATTCAGATCTAGAGTTACTGCATGAGGCAAAATTCACACATTCAGTTTTATCCTTGAAAATCAATCACTGTCACTGTATTATACACATGGTTCTGTGTACATAGCATTAAAGTTGAGACCTTCTGAGCTAGATGTTTTATTACTTCTTACATTTCTATAAGATCTTTGGTTCTCTGTGGTTTATAGACTTAAAAAGAGTAAAAAACAAAAACAAAAACAAAACCATAACTTTAAAGAACTTAAATGGGTTTTGAGTGAGTAAAGTAAAGGGCAGGTGTATCCTACTCCAAAATTAACTGGAGAAACCACATAGGCCAAGGGGGAAAACCTGGGGAATGACTTGGGGAGTGATTCAGGGTGTACAAGGATCACAGAACATGGCCAATGTTGGTGGTTCTGTGCTTTATAATATGTGTTTTAGAAAAGTGTACCACCTCTATGCCAGACTCACAATTTCACAAAGTTTTATTTAAAAAGCAAAACAAGACAGTCTGCGGGAAAATAGTACAGGTAGCCAGATAAGAACAGAATTGTGAAGTAATTTTCAAATGATGGATTTAGGGTGACGTTTCTGTGAAGCATATGGTTGTTTTGCTCTACGAGATCAATTCCATCCTCTCTGTTTTGTCCATTCCCCTATATGTTTAAAAAGTATTTTACATTTTATTTGTGCTGTTACACACATAAGGTTCATTTTTACATAAACCCTTCATGACAGACAATATTTATTCCCACTTTGCTGATGTCGAAACTTAGGTTCACAGAGGTTATGGAAGTGTAATTCAGCTATATTCTGTATGTAGAATAAAACCATGTAGAAAAATATATGGTTACTATTTATTGAGAGGCTAGTATGTGCCAGGCCCTGTTGTAGGAACAAGAAAACGTGCTGCTCTCTTGGAGCTTATGTTTAGTGAGTGCTCTGTTGGGATTCAGTGAAGGACTTTGACCCTGCGTCCAGCACCTTCCCTCCACTGTATTCAAACCATGGCTTCTGGAAAGGAGAGACACCTCAAAAGCACATCAAAATTCATACACCCCAAAGAGCAATGCTCACTTCAAGTATGTTGTATATAATTATACAGGTCATATGATCTATATATGTAATTTATCAGGGAAATATATATAAAGTATATGCAAAGAGCAGGTGATTTTTAAAGAGGCAGCAGAAAAGATTGTTGTTTTTTTTTCTCACAAGAGGGTCAAAACTCTCAGCCCACCTTCCAAAGGGAGAACAAGAAAGGGTGAATATATCATTGACTAAAAGGGGACTGTTACAGAGGAACCTTAATGGCCAAATGCTGACAAGCAGGATGCTCAAGTACATGTAGGATCTTGGCTATGCCCCACTTGTAGGAGACAGCAAAGTTAAGTACTTTTAGAAGGCAGGGAAAGAAAGCAAAGACGCTCCCTGGAAATAAAAAGGACTCATTGCTAGACCATCTGCCAAGTGCAGTGGGGTGTGTAGGCTCTGGAGTCAGGTGCTCTGAGCGTGGATCCCTTGAGCAGTTTCATGACTTGCAAGGTCAAGGCTATGATCTTGACCATGGACTTGACCTCTCTGGATCTAGTCTCCTCAACTATAAAAGAAAGGTGGTAATAACTCTCACCTCACAGGCCTGATATGTGGAGGATTCAATAATGCATTTAAAATGTTAGAAACTACTTTTAAATACTGGCTCTCCCCATTATTATCTTAATATTCTATACTTTAACATGTACAGTGTACAATGAGACTTATAGCATAGAACAGAAGGGTCAACAGGCATGCACTGTAATCTCTCCATCAATGAATAAATGCTCAGTGATATTTGCTTTACTTCCCTTTCCAACAACTCCAGCAATAGGTTAAGTGTGTTGATGCAGTCCATGAGATTCTAATTACTTGTGATTTCATTCTAATGAGAAGAATTAGAGTTTCATGCTAGCAAAATCTACATTTTTCTAGGCTCATTTTGTCATGTGTACCCTCACATACAGGTGCACACAGAGGCAAAGGAAACACACACACACACACACACACACACACACACACACATTATAAAGAAAAGACTGTCATAAAATTTAAGTGTTGAGGGAGTTCTCAAGGTTATTGAGTCCAAGTTTGGTTAATCTTTAAAGTCAGTTCTGGGACTTTTTTAAAAAGTAGAATTCTCTGGACCCCTATCTAGAGATTCATTCAATAGGATGAAGGTGGGACTCAGGAATCAGAGCATTTGAAAGCTCCCCAGGGGTTCATGACCAGGCTGTGCTTCACCTCCCTGCCTGGTGAGTGGCTTGGCTTCTGCCCGTGTCACTTTTTCTGTCCCACCCTGGGAGAGCTGAGAGGCAGGAGACCAAGCAGGTCAATTCTGTTCATTTTAGAAGCCCCAGAATGCAGCCTTCTTCTGAAAGGGAGGGTTGGGGAGTCTCAGCTGATAGATTTGCAGGCTTTCCTGAGGTGTCTGCACAGAGCTCTGAGTCCTTGGGGTCCTGATGAGCCTGTGTGAGCTGATGGGTAAACATGTCCGGACTTTGAATCCTGGCTGTCACATGGAGTGCAAAGTAGTAAGTCCTACATTCTAAGTTGTAGGAGAATTAAAGGAGACAATATCTGTTAAGGGAGGAGCACAGACTGGTTTATCATGCACACTCAACAAACCTCAACTTCAACAAAATGGAACCACTTTAAAAAGCCCAGGACAGCAGAGGAAAACCCCCTTTTCTGTGTGCCACAGTCTCTCCTGGGCCCCTCCAGGTCTTGGGGTGTATTCCAAAGTCTTTTCCAATGTTGGTTCCCTTTTAGGTCTTAAGTGATGAGTTGTTGGAGTGTCTAATTTTCACTGAGGCTCTCTTCTTGGTTTTTGTGCCCAATTTTTTTTTTTTAAAGGGCGGGAGAAATATTGGAGGAAATGTGATAATTTAAGAGTTGATAGACCTTGCCAGCTTCAGTGAGCCAATCCATTGGTCAATGTCTGTTTTTTTTTTTCTTTTTAAAGAGAGAGTGAGAGAGAGGGGGGAGAGAGAGAGAGAGAGAGAGAGAGAGAGAGAGAGAGAGAGAGAGAGAGAGAATTTTAATATTTATTTTTTAGTATTTGGCAGGCACAACATCTTTGTTGGTATGTGGTGCTGAGGATCGAACCCGGGCCGCACACATGCCAGGCGAGCGCGCTACCGCTTGAGCCACATCCCCAGCCCTTGTGCCCAATTTTTTGAGTTGTAAAGGTTGTTTATCTCTGTGCTACAAAGCATATTTCATTCTGTGATTTGGAAGCACAGGTTAAATGGATGCCCCAAGTGGATTTTCAATTATTCAGCCTTTTCTTATTTAATTAACTTATTGATGAAGCATCTTGTTCCTCTGAGCTGGGGCCATGTCTCTTTGAGCAGGTGATTTTGCATCTTAGAAGTTCTAGATCTCCAGAGACATGGTCAATGTTTCTGTAGCTCTCTCCGTGGCCAGTCCCACTGATGTGGGGTTTGGCCCACAGGTCAGCACTGCTTGTGCAAACAAAAAATGTTCACTTTCAACTTCAGGTTTACCTTGGGGAATATGGACAGGGAAAACCAAATGGGGCTCTAATTGGTGGGGCAGCATAGTGTTGAGGTTGGGGACAGATATGTCTCTTAAGAAAGTTATGAATAATCTGAGTTCACAGAGTAATTTGGGTTTGTTGGACAGGACAGTGGCAGGAGATGATGCTAGGAAGGAGGGCAGTAGCTAGAAAGGCCTACAACCCCGTGTTGAGGACTTTAATTTTGTCTTGAACACTCACAGAACAATTTTTTTTTTAAGCAGGAGAATGACATGATCAGATTTGCATTTTATGATTGCATGTAGTACTTCTAAAACTTCAGTGTATATGAGAATCACCTGGGGATCTTGAGAGTGGATCCTGATTCAGTAGGTTGGGGGGCTCTGGAATTCTACATTTCTAGGCCATTCACAGGCAGTGCCTATGCTGCTGGACCTGAGGTCCTACTTTGATCACTGAGCAGAGTAAAGAAATACTTCAAGTTCAGTGTTTCTCAATCTTTAAAGGCATCAGGATCACCTGTAAGATGGTCAAACCCAGACTTCAGGCCTCACTCCTGCAGTTTCCGATTCAGCCACTGTTTCTGGGGCCTGGGCAAGTCCTCAGGTGATGCTGATGCTGCTGGCCTGAGGACCACACTGAGAAGCACTGGAGTGGAGGGTTGCTGGAAGGTGGGTATGACCTAAGGGGGAGACCTAGTCAGGTGCTATAGCAGTGGCCCTGGTGTGACAGACTGAGGGCCTGACCTAAGGTGACACCACTGAGAACAAAAGAGAGGACAGATTTCAGCGCGAGGTGTCCTCAACAGGACTTTGTGACTGACCAGCTGCAAGCAGAAGGAGAAGAAAGTCTGGAGAGGGCTCCAGGGCTCTGGCCTGAGACAGACTGGGCATAGAGGCCTCATCTAGTGTCTTGGTTCTGCAAGAAGAGCCAGCATGGGGGAGGCAATGATGATGGATACATTTGAGGCCTTCTGCATGTGCCTAGGAGAGCTGATCTGCAGAAGAAAGTGTGAAGCCAGGGACAGGGGTTCTGCATATGATGTCAAACCAGCTAATGCAAGTTTGCCATGTGGCTGCGGGCTGTTTAATATTTCCACATGCTTCATTCTAACCATAATTTAAGGCTTTTTTTTTTTGTTTTGTTTTACCTCTTCTCTTCCTAGGGATGGGGTGAGGATCTAATAAGAATCTAATTCTAATATAAATCATGTTACACCCATAAAAAAGAAAGAAACATCTTATTACAGAGCTTAAGCTTCTGTCTTTCCCCACCAGCTACCCCAAATTATATAACAACCTGCCCACTACATCTGAGAAGCAAAACATCAGCAAGAAACCAAGGATGTTTGCTGTTTTCTCACTCTCCTTCCCACTCCCACCCTGGGAGTATATTTGATGAAGTTTTAAAAATGCTTGAGATATTTTACTAAAAATGCCACATGACTCACCTGGGCCTCTGTTCATGGTTTCATCAGGTAATGTGGTTAGAAGGTCATCATCTTCATTCCCTGGGATGCTTTGAAGAATTTTCTTGACTTTATGGTCCCTCAGGTTTTGCTTATTAGTAACTCTTTCTTCCCTATGAAGACTCTTCTTCAACTCCATTTGGATCTGAAAATCAGCAATAAATGGTCAATGTTCTCTTCAAGCTATCCTTGCAGGAATAGATCAGCAGATTAGCCACTGTGCAAGTTGTAGATTGTCCACAGACATCTTGTGGTCCCTTAACCACAATAAAATTTTCTTTTTCTGTTAGAAGGTGTGGTGACATTTTTTTTATTCTCAGACTTGTTAGGAGAAAGGGGAATGTGCCCACAGTCTAAAAGTATCGCTCAATTAAGGCGAGGATGATTGCAGAAGCCTTTCTCTGTGGAATTGTAGTCAGTTACTACAGGCTCATTCCTCAGAGGCAGGAATTTAGAATATGACAGTTATGGGACATCACTGGTAAAAAGGTTTATTATCTGTTATGGTTTGAATGTATCTCCTAATAAATGAATTTACTCCCCAAATTCATATATTGATGGTATTTGGAGGGCAATCTTATTAAGGCTGTGATCCCAGGATCCTAGGGGTGGGTTTGTTTCCAAGTTTAGTGCCTTAGCTCTCTTTCGTTCCTGTCTTCTCAATCTCACACTCTGTCACCGTGTGATGCCCTCTGCTATGTTATGACAGAAGCAAGGCCCCTACGAGATGCTAGCACTTTGATCTTAGACTTCCCAGTCTCCAGAATTGTGAAGCTAAGTTTCTTGTCTTTATTAATTCCTAGTCTGTGATATTCTGTTACAGCAGCAGAAAATGGACTAAGACAAGGTGTTTCTTATAGGAGAATTGTACAGCATGATTTAGAGAAAGAGGCCTAGGTGTCGGAATAAAGACCAACTCTTTCCCAGCCCCACTCCTTTTTTTTTAAATATTTATTTTTAGTTTTAGGTGGACACAATATCTTTATTATTATTATTATTATTTTTATGTGGTGCTGAGAATTGAACCCAGTGCCTCACACATGCTAGGCGAGCGCACTACCACTTGAGCCACATCCCCAGCCCCCCCACTCCTTTTACTTAACAAAGAAAAATGATCTACTCCATTTTCCTGCTGGAGCCAGAATGTCAGAGAAGTGACCTATTTTAAAAAAGGGAGACTTGAGGCATAGATATATTTTCAAGGGGACTGAAAACAGAGAACAGAGTCAGTAGGGTTGTTAGCAGAAGGGATCTTCCTGTCTTCCCAGGTTCAGTAGTTGAATCTTTAGCTCCAATGACTTTTAAGATACTAAGTCAGGACTAGACATGTGCACTTACTATATTCATGTGCCAGGGCAGTGATTATGTGGTATACATTTGGGTAAATATGACATTCTTCTTATATTTACCTCTTGTCTTCTACGGTTCATTTCCAGCATTTGCATTTTATGCAAATATTGTCTTTTCCCAGAAGTATATGTTGGAGTTTGCATTTTCTTTTCCAGTTTTTGCTATGAAAGATGACACAGTCATTAGTACAGGGTAATTTGTTACTGACTGCAATCTACAACCTTAAATTCTTCTTGGAACAGAGTGAGATCTTAAGCCATTATAATCCATAGAGATTTCTTGTGATGATAAATGTGGACTACTGTGCATCCATGACAAGTCCTTTGTATCACTATCAGTGAGTGAAGTGGCACTTTTCAGTATATAGAGGTAGTTTTAAAGGTTCCTGTAGAGTTTTGCAGACCTCTAATGCAAAAGCTTTGACAATTTCATTTTGAAAATTTCACTTTGACAATACATAATTTTCCCTGCTTATTACTATCCCTCTAGAAATGTGTTCTGATTAAATGACACCTTCCTTTCTCTCCTTGCCTCTTCTACCACTGACTGATGGGCTGGTTGTAGAAGAGCCACTGACTGGTTAAATGGAATCTATTTCCCTATGGTATATTCTCATCCAACAGGAAAGAGCAGCTGCTGGCTGGAGGCTTGCACACGTGAGAATGGACAGCTCTGAAAGGTTCTCACTGCAAAGGATTTATCTGTTTAATCTGGCTTTGAACTCTTCAGTGCAGACAGGACATGAGAAAGACCGCTTGCCCTGTTCCCATGCAGCCTGTTCCCTGCTAACCACCCCCTCAGGTGACTCCCATAGCTCACCTTTGCTTTGTGCCTTGTCCAGGTTTGTTGCTGGCTCAGGAGTCTTTCAGAGGTAATTACTTGTGGCAGGTCAATGGGTTCAAGCTTCTAGAAGTCCAACATTAGAGTATTCAGCATTCCTCATGCCATAAGATGATGAAACACAAAAGCCAGTCATTAAACTATCTGAACACTTTGCAGCAGTACTTATTCCTGCACAGGGAAGGTGGTCCCAATGGCATTACAGTCGTTATCTGTGCCAAAGGCTTTTTGACCTATCTGGGTTCTTTATTTCTATTGCACTGTTGCTGGTGACTTACCAATTGAAATATTGGTCAGAGAGTTAAGAGACTAAATTGTTTTCTGTCTGCACTGCATATTCAAAGTATCAAATGGCAAGTTCGTAGAATATTGAGGTCAAAGAGGTACCTGGAGGTTACTTTATTTTACTCATCTCTTGACTACCCAGCTGACCTATTCGACTCCTTAGGGAAGGGTCCTGTTTTTAAGATCTCCAGAGAAGCTCACTCAGACTCCTGCAGTGACAATCACAGATGATTAGGAGAAACATTTAAAGTGGAAGGGCAATGTGTTAACAAACCTTAGTGATGTCTTTTTCTAGCAGAGTCTAGGCTTCATGGAGGACATCATATTTGAGTTTTGAAGGGTCACTAAGACTGGGTGGTAACTCATGTCCTTGGGTCTGCCTATAGCCTTTTAAAAATCTCAGATGTCCTTATGTTCCACAAGTTGAATAGCAAGACACTGAGAAGGGACTGAGCAGACTTGGGAGATGAAGCTAGACTCTTCACAATGTGATGTGCAATGAGGGGCCTGGAGAGTTTATTTTTCACCCAGTGAGCATGTCAGGCATGGGGATGCAATGGCCAATGAAAGTGGACATGTCCTTGGTGGAGCTTATAATCTATGGGCAACAGGTTGACTTTTGCTTACGTAATTATCTGACAGATAATTACAAATTGTGATCAGGGCTTTGAATAAAAAAAGTATTTGACAACATATAACTGGAGGACCCAACCTTGAAAGTGAACGGGGCATGTTATGGGTTGAATTGTGCCCTCTCCCATTCATATGTTGAAATCCTAACCCTTCGTACCTCAGAATCTGATCTTATTGGGAAATAAGGTCAATGCAGAGGCAATTAGTTGAGATAGAATATACTACCGCAGGATGGGCCTCTAACCTAATATGTTGGTTTTCTTATAAAATGGAGAAATGTGGACCCAGACACATTTATAAATAGGACACCATGTGAAGATAATGGCAAAGACCAGGAATGTCTTGTTTCCACAAGCCAAGGAATGTCAAAGATCACTAGCAAATCATTAGAAGCTATGGAAGATGCATGGAACAAATTCTCCCTTACAGCCTTCAGAAGGAACCAACCGTATAGATATCTTGATTTCAGACTCCTTTCCCCCAGCACTGAGTTATAATAAGTTCATGTTGTTGTAGTCACACAGCTCTTTGTGCTTTGCTATAGAAACCTTAGAAGGCCAGCTGGGGGGAAAGGCTAACGAGGCAGTCCAAGAGAGTTTCTTGAGGAGGAAATTTTCTAGCAGAATTTGGAAGATTGGGAGTTTTTAGGGAACGAAGGTGTTCTGGGCAGAGTTAACAGCCTGTGCTCTAGCCCCAAGGCAGGGTGAGAACATGATCTGTTTAAGGAACTGAAAGAGCTCAGTTGACTGCAGCTCCAAGTGAGGGAAAGAGAAGCTCAAAATGGGGCTGGAGAGCTCAGGCAGGGCCAGCAGGCCATTCTAATGCTGGTCCACCTTAAGGGAAATAGGAAGCCACTGGCAGTATGAAGCACAGTAGTGACATGATTACCTTTGCTTTAAAAAAATATGATAATTCTGGGTGCAGTGTGGAAATGAGATTAGAGAAGAGTAACTATGAAGTGGGGAGAAAAGTGAGGAGGACAAAGAATGATGAACTGAGGTTTCAAAGAGGATGGACTGAAGATGACAGAGGAACACTGATGGCTCTGTGAATATATAGACCTAACTAGAGAAGAAGAGCCAAGGCTCCCAATGACACCCAGAGCAAAGGATGGATAGTGTGATTTACTGAGTTGGGGACCCTAGAGGAAGACCTCTTTTGGGTGGGATTTAGAAGAAAGATAAAAATTTGGTTTGCAGAAGGTTGAGTTGGAGACATCTTTGAGAAATGTGAGTTTAGGTGTTGAGTAGTAATTAGTTAGGCAAGGAGCTCAGAGGAGAGGTCTGTGTTGGCTGTACATTTGGAAATCATCCCTGGGGAGAGTATGACTGAAACCAAGGTCAAAGGCAAGGTCAAGACTGAGAAGAGCAGTGCCAAGGACAGCAGATTTGAGCTCCAAAACTGAGAAACTGGTGGATGGGGATGAGCTGGCCAAGGAGACTGAGAAGTGATGATTCAAGTAGTAGGTGGAAAACCCTGAGAACATTAAGCTGCAGGCCGAAGTGTGAGTACCACTCCCACACTAACCAACACCAAAGACAAATGATCATTTATTTAAAAACTGTTTCATTTTGGTGTGACTTGTTGCATTGTCAAAAAGTTGGCCTGGAAGCCAGCGTGGCTTTTAAGGTGACTGTGGAGAGCAGTGGTCTAAATCATGGCCCATCTGACATCATGGCTGTGTTTTCACTGGGAGCTGCTTGTTCGAAGGTGCAGGTCAAGATGCCCCGGTTGCTACGGTAACGCTGGCCAAGGGTGGCTATGGGCAAAGGCACATGGCTCCATCAGTCGAGGCCTTGAGTTCAGCACCTTCTCCCAGGGAGAATGAATTCTGAGCAAAACAAGATGACCCTAATGTCTCTCCAGTCCTGTGTCCTTAAGATTGCCTGCTTCACTGAAACTTTCCCACAAATAACCTTTTGATGGTGAAATCTGTACAACAAACTTGCTGAGCTAGTTCTGGAGCCAATCAAGCCTCACCAGAGCTTAGTAACCCACCTGGCCCCAGCTTATTCTCCCTATGTGTGTCTGTTTGTCTTTTCTTTATCCCCTATCACCCACAGTCCAGTGTCTTCTTAATTAATGGCTGCATCTGAGAGAGAAGAGAGAGTTGTGACAGGTGACTAGGGTAAAAAGAGACAACAGAACCATGAAAATAGATGCCGAGTATCCACTTTTCTGTGGATTCATTTCCTGGCTTCTGGTCCTAAACTTGACCTGTTCAGGGGACAGCAGCCTTTCTACTGGAGCAGTCCAAATTTGACCTAGCAAGGAAGAAAAAAAAAGTCAAAGGATATGGAGACAGGGAAGGGACTTAAGGGCAAGGAGCTCCTCTTTATGTTTCAGGCATTTTGTATTTGTGGTAGGAACTACTTTTCTGTTCCATTTTCATATCCAATAAGGAAGTGGTCTTTTAAACATAATTTAGCAAAAATGTAATGAAAAATAATCAATAGTAGTAAAAGAAGTTCGTTTCCCTGGCTCTCAACTTTGTAGGACATGAAAATGTCAAGCAAATGAATCTTGCTAGCACCGGATGCAGCAAAGGATTGAGTCAGAATGCTGAAAGAAGGGAAGACAAGATAGGAAAAGGGAAACCAAGACAGAGGGGACCTCAAGACACCTGTGGGAGGATGGATCAGCAACAACAGGAGGGAACTCTTGGAGGTCAGAAGAAGATAGAATTTTTTGTGCCATACTCGGCACTGGGACAGGGTTCAGGATTTGGGTCTCTCCAATGAAGACTGTAGGATTTTTGCAGCCACTGCATGCTACACCTGGGTAGAAATATGTCACCTCACTCAATCCTCAGGTGCATCTTCTGCATAATTATGAGGATCCCCATTTCAGAGAGGTTAATGACTTGTCCAAGTTTACATAGCTAGAAAGTGGCACGTCCAGGATTCAAGCTCAGGTGTGTCCAGTTCCAAACACCAGGTTCTTTCCTACTTGTTCCCCAAATGATTTATCATCAGAATCTCCTGGAACTAAAAAAGAAATTCCTGGGCAACTCACTGGAGATTGAGACTCAGTAGATCTGAGTATGTCCTGCCTGTGAAGTGAGATGCCTCAATTCATCATCTCCAAAGATAACACAATGGAAGGAGATATATGTATATCCTCTTCCAGGAACTCTGATGATTTCTTTCCAGATTAGGTCCATTTGCCTCCACATTGCCTCAAGTAAGTAAAGAAACTACATCAAAATAGGCTGTAGAGGATTTGTTTGCAAAGTATTACTGAAAACTTGAGTCTGAAGAAGTCAGGCTATTTTATTCATTTTAAATAATCTATCCACAAATTCTTAGGGCCAGGTTTTTGCTTTTATAAGGATATAGGTAATAACAGATCCTTCTATTCTTGGTCTTTCAACTTAAATTCGCCTTCCTTCCTCCTTTCTCCTTCCTCCCTCCCTCCCTCCTTCTCTTTCTTTCTTTTTGTGCCAGGGATTGAACCCAGAGCGGTGTTAAGCTGAGCGACATCCCCAACCCTTTCATTATTTATTTTGAGAAGTGGTTTCACTAAGTTGCTTAGGGGCCACCCTAAGTTGCTGGGACTGGTCTTGAACTTGTGTTCCTCCTGTCTCAGCCTCCTGAGTCGCTGGGATTACAGAGGTAATTACAGATACTGCACCTGGCAAATTCATAGTTCTGATAAGGGCTAAGTGGTAGGTAAGCTCAGGAACTCTTCCAGGCAATTACTTTTTTCCTGGCCTTTGGAAAAAACCCAAAGAACCATACGATTCCTCCGGAAAGCCACTAGATGGCGGCAACTGACATTGCAAATGGGATCCCACCTTGAAGTCATTTGCTCTTGGCCTCCTAAATGTTACAGAAAATATTGCTTGGAAAATTGGTTTCATCTAAATAGTTAAACAACATTGCCTTAGAATTCTGGGTCCTCGTATGCATGTTCCTTTTCCCTGCCTGTGAAGTGAGATGCTTCAATTCATCATCTTCAAAGAGAACCCAATGGAAGGAATTACTAGAAAATGGGTAAAATGACAATTCTTAAAAATCATTTTATAGTATCAGGATATGTATTATTTGTCTAAAGGCTTCTGAATTATTTGGCTTCTCAAACAAAACAAATGGCCAGCATAGTTGAAATGTCTGCTAGGAGATTCAAGATTAAATCAACCATAGGCCCCAAATCACTGAACCTGGTGATAAACACTAACCTTTTCCAACAAGAAGAGGAACATGGACTAGAGCAACTTAATGAAAATGTAAAATCTATCTGGCACCATAACTTAAGAATGTGTTTTTTAAGGTTCTGGGAAGCAGAGAAAGGTATCCAGGACACCTTTGAAGTGAGAAATCATAAGGCCAAAAAGGAATTTCTGATTAAGGCATTGCATTGAGCTCCTAGTTCAACAACATTTGCTCCACACAGCTAACAATGAAAAAATAAAATGCAAAATAAAAAAAGATATGGCCTGGCTTTAATTAAGACAAATATCTCCTTAGACCAGACAAAAGAACAGGAATACAAACATTTAGGGGAAGCTGATTTATAAGGCACTTAGTGGCCTTGATGGCTATTATTTCTATTGGTTAAAGAGGATCTAAAAATGGTCCATTTAAATGGGAAATCAGAATCAGACTCACAGATTGAAATTAGGGGCTGAATTATTTTCCACCAGCCTACCTTATAAAAGAATTACAGGGATGGGGGAGTAGCTTAGTGGTAGAGTATATGCTTAGCACGTGTGAGGTCCTGGGTAATATTCCCAGTACTGAGAAAAATAAATGAAATAGCAGAATCTAAAGGTAAGCTGAAATATTTGTTTTATAAGTATTATCAAAGTCAAATATAAAGAATATAAGACTTTTTGTAATTTTAAACTTTTTTGTTGGTGTAGATGGACAGAATGGCTTTATTTTATTTGTTTATTTTTATGCAGTGCTAAGGATTGAACCAAGTGCCTCACACATTCTAGGCAAGCACTCTGCCACTGAGCTACAGCAAATTTAAAAGTTTAGGTAAATGGAAAATTTCTTGTAAACATATGGATTAGCAAGAAGAATAAGATACCCAAATCAACTAAGAACCATCAAAGAAATTCTTAGTAAAAAATTTCTTACTCCCCTTAAAAGCCCCGGTGGCTAAAAATTGTTGTAGAGGCCCATTTTACCAAACATTAGAGGAAAGATACACCTGTGTTATAACAAATGAATCAGAGAGTAGAAAAGAGGGAAAGGTAATTGACTCATTTCACAAGACTAATTTAATCTCGACAGCAAAACTGGAAAAAACATACAAATATGTCACTTATTAAAATACATACACACAGCTGTAGAAAACCCAATTCAGTGGTATATTTATATATGTATCTCATAAGTCAAGTAGGACTTAGGCCAGGAATGCAAGTCTAGTTCAACATCATAAAATTTATAATCTATTCACTGGTTAAAAAGGAAACCCATATAATTATTTTAATATATAGGGAAAAATAAATTTAACACAGCCCTGAGGAAAACTTTTAGCACTGACGAATAAAGGGGAAGATGATAATTAAAATAAATGGCATTGTGCCAGTTCTCTTTCATTTGTTTTTCTGGATCCACTTGCCACACTTCTCTGCTCTGGTCTCTGTCTGTAAGGACTGAGCAGTTTCCGTGCTTATGACTTCACATCCAGTACAGCCACTGGGGGACCTGGCAGGAGACCAGACTGGGAAAGACAAGAAAGCAAGGTGCTTGTTCCTCTATATCCCTTCCTGCAAAGCTATACTGGGGTGACTCTGTCTCTCAAAGGAAGGTCCCTGTTACTCTCAAAGCAGCTCCCTCTTCCCCAATTTCTCTTTCCAGGCTCCAGAAATATCTCCCTTTCTTAGTCTGTGGTTACCCTCAGTGGCCACTTGTGGCTATTGCAATATCTTTTGTGGTTTTCTTGACCAAATCTCTATACATAGATAGTTATAAGGAAAATATTCCTGGATTATAGTAATTTGATTGTGACATTTGTTTCCTTTTGGGAATCTGACTGGTACCAGTACCTATCAAAATCCCATTGTAAATATTCTACAGGTTGAGTGTCCTTTATCTGAAATACTTGGAATTAGAACTGCCTCAGATTTCAGATTATTTTCCCCCAGATTTTGGAATATTGTCATGTACATAATGAGGTATCTTGGGGAAGGGATCTAAGTCTAAACACAAAATGTTTAGTTTATGCTTTCTCTACACTTAGCCTGAAGGTAATTTCATGTCATATTTTCAGTGCACCTGCATTTGGCTGCAACCCATCACATGAGGTCAGGTGTAGAATGTTCCTCTTGTGGTGTCATTTGGTGCTCAGAAAGCTTTGGGTTTTGGAACATTTTGGACTTCAGATTTTCAGATGAGGGATGTTCAACTTGTACTTAGTTTTAGAACTAGTCCCATTAATGTTATAGATAAGACAAGGATACCCATTATAATTGCCTGTATTCAACATTGCAAAGACATTCTAGCTGATGCAGAAGTCAAGAAAACAAGTACAAAGAATAAGAATTGGGAAGAAAGATAAAAAAAAATTATAGATGATATTGCCTCTATAGAAATCTAGAAGAATCTACAGACCATGAGAATTATCAAGGTATGTGAATAAAGTTCTGAAACACAAATTACAAAAATTTATAGCTTTCTTGTTCACTAATAACAATCATTTAGAAGATTCAATGGAAAAAAAGACCTCATTCACAATAGGTAGGGTAAAAGTCCTATAACATATCTAATGGTCAGTTATATGTGGCAACTCGGCTAGGCTATGGTCTCCAGTTATGCACACACTAATCTAGGTGTTACTGTGAAATATTTTGAGGATGTGATTGAGGTCCATAATCAGTTGAATTTAGTGAAGATTATTTTGGATAATCTATATGGACTGAATGAGATCTTAAGCCATCATAATCTATAGATATTTCTTGTGATGATAAATGTGGACTACTCTGTGTTCCTAACAAGTCCTTCGTATCACTATCAGTGAGTGAAGTGGCACTTTCAATGTATATATAAGGTAGTTTTAAAGGTTCCTGTAGAGTTTTGCAGACCTCGAATGCAAAGGCTCTGACAATTTCATTTTGAAAATCTCACTTTGACAATATATAATTTTCCCTGTTTATTACTATCCCTCTAGAAATGTGTTCTGATTAAATGACACCTTCCTTTCTCCCCTTGCCTCTTCTACCACTGACTGATGGGATGGTTGTAGAAGCGCCACTGACTGGTTAAATGGAATCTATTTCCCTACGGTGTATTCTCATTTGCCAGGATAAGCCCTGGGGAGTTCTGCCATTTAGGGGGTACACTCAGGGAGGGGCCACATCTCTGCAGGTGTTGTCTGCAGTAAATGGCCTTGAGGATCTGACAGTACCTGGACACCAAGTCATCATACCAAGTCAGCCAGCTGCATAGCAGCCCCTGGCTGGCTCTGGGACAACTTAGTGGAACCTATAAAAAATTAGCCCCACCTCACAGCTTTTGTTTCTGTGTGTGAGGAGTCCTATTCAGGAGAGCATTGTCAAAGTATGGAGGGAGAAGGTGCTACAGAAAACTTCCCCCAGGATCCCCAGGATTCTGGTGAGTTAGGAACAGAAAAGTCAGGAACAACCTGTGGTTAAGATTTCTCCTGCAAACTGAGAATGAAGAGAATGGTTTAAATTGAGGAGAGAAAGAAAGGAAAAAGTCATACTAGATTTTTCACAGATCTGAACACTTCTAGAGTCACTAGATTCCATGTAAAATTTCTCTTTCTCATTGACATGTTTTCCCCACAAAGGGCCCAGTGCTCATCCAACAGGCAAGAGCAGCTGCTGGCTGGAGGCCTGCACAGGTGAGAATGGATAGCTCTGAAAGGTTCTCACTGCAGTACTCACTGAGCCAATTGAGAAGTCTTAAGAATAAAACTAAAGCTACCTTGAAGAAGAAATTCTGCCAGTGGACAGCAGCTTCAGCTTCTGCCTGAGAGTTCCAGCCTGCCCTTCCTGCCCTGTAGTTATTGGATTTGCCTTGCCAGACTCCACAATCACATAATCCAATTCCTTGCTGTAAGTCTATTCATAGATAACTTCTTCTGCTGGTTCTGCTTCTCTTGTTGAACCCTAACTGTTACAAGGGCCTAGAAACAAACTTTAAAAATCACACAAGACTCCCATGGAGAAATCATGAAACGCTATTGAAAGAGCTAAAAGGAAATCTCAGTAAATGAAGGTCTGTGTCATGTTTGAGGTTCAGTAGACTCAATATTGTCTAAGGCCAAAAACAACGTTGAAACCATCCAAGGCAGAACCATCCCCCTTATTTCTCACTAGCAGATTTACACTCATCATTCTTTCTTCTCCAACTCAATCATTCAATAACCAAAACATACTTACTGACCATGTGTTATGTGCCAGGCACCCTTCTAGATATTCAGATACATTAGTAACAATAGAAAAATAAAATCCCTGGCTCTGTGAAGGTCGTATTCTAGCACAAGAGAGATAAGGGAGCAGTGAAGAAAATACAAGATGAACACAATAGGTAAGTAATGTGTTTGATGTATTAGATGGAAATAGGCATGCCGGGGAAAAGACAAGACAGTGAAGGAAGGAGGGAATCAGGAGGATTGGAAGAGGGTTGCTATTGTCAGTAATTGGTCAGGAGGGTAGGCCTTCTGAAGATGGTGACATTTGAACAAATCCTTGGAGGTGAGGGAATTATCCAAGCAAATCATCTGGGGATGCAGTAACTTCCCAACTTAGGCTGGATTTTAGACGTTTGCAGGAGAAGGTAATCAGACCAGAGGGGGTGCTGCTGATCAACTCTTGTCCATGGGGCAGGCACATTTGATTCACTGTCCTGGCAGAGGCTCTCAGAGCTCAGTTCCAAGTTGAGGAACCTTAGTTCATGACCTGCTCTATACTTGAGGAGTAGATGTTCAGGAAATGGAGAGTGCCAAATACACAGCTCAAATTATTTAGGATGCAATTATATTTGGTTTAATAATTAAAAATACTTTTAGAAATTTTTTTGGGCAGAGATTAGGCTATTAATTAGCATGTCATGGGAAACCAGCATTTATTATTCTCTCAAAAACCCATTTGTGGTGGAAAATGTGCTGAGCCTCATTTGTGAAGATAATTATAGCTGATATCTTTGGGAGTGTCTGCCAAGTTCCTAGTGATTTCCCTCTTTCTGGGAGCTGATTCCAGAATCTAGAGGGTGACTCTTCCACCCACATTTCTACTGCATGAACATGTCCTCTGCTTATAACTCACTGGATCAGAGCTCGAATCATGAGCAAAGCTTAGCCAGTCATATCTTGCCTCCCAGGAATTTGGAATCAGAGCCAAGAGGCTCAGGTCAATCTTCCATTTGACTGGAACTATAAGATGCAATCCCAGGGTGCCCATATTTCATCAAGTGCACCTGAGGAGCAGAGAAAGATGCCAAGGCATTAAGCACACAGACAGAAGAGAGCTTGGGGGAGAAACTTAGAGAGTTCTGCCTTTCATTTGCCGACAGGTGTCTCCCTGCTCTGAGGTTCAATAAAACATTCCTCTACCTTTATAATTAACCATATTGGTTGCTCTGGGTAGGCAGCTGGAATTCTAATCCAGGGATGCTCCAGGTCTGTAGAAACAGGGAGTGCACTTTGAGTGTTTTTCCCCCAGCCGGCATGATGTTCATTCATTCACCAACTGACTTTTCTGTGGCACACAATGTTAGTGGCTGAAGATATATGATTAAATGAGACATAGCCTTTGTACTCACATAATCTATCCATTCTTCCTTTCTTCCTTCCTTTCTCTTCCTTCTTTCTTTCTTTGGTGCCAGGGATTAAATTCAGGGGCACTTAATGACTAAGTACATGCCCAGTTTTAAAAATTTTTTTATTGTGAGACAGAATCTTAGACTAAATTGTTTAAGGCCTTGCTAAGTTGCTAAAGCTGGCTGTTATGGTTTGGATGTGAGGTATCTCCCAAAGCTCAGCTGTGAGACAATGCAAGGAGGTTTACAGGAGAAATAATCTGGTTATGAGAATTTTAAACCAATCAGTAAATTAATTCCCTGATGGGATTAACTGAGTGGTAACTGAAGGCAGGTGGGGTGTGGCTGGAGAAGTTGGGTCATTGGGGTTGTACCTTTGAGGTATATGTTTTATATATAAGTGGAGATACCTCTCTGCTTTCTCATCATCATGTGAGCTGCTTGCCTCCACCTCACTCTTCCACCATGATCTTCAGTCTCACTTGAATCCTGAGAAATAGAGTCGCTGTCTATGAACTGAGATCTCTGAAATCGTGAGCCCTCAGATAAATTTCTCCTCCTCTACAACTCTTCTAATCAGGTCTTTCAATCACAGCAGCAAAAAAACTGACTAAAACACTGGCTTTGAACTTGCAGTCCTTTTGCCTCAGCCTCCCAAGGTGCTAGGATGACAAGTATGCAACACTGAGCCCAGATATTTTTCTTGACTTTAATTTTAAGGTGGCTGGTTAGTGTGTGGGGTGTAGTATTAGATACTGAAATATCAAAGTCCTCTTTTGAGCTTGACGGACTAATGGGAGAACCCAAACCTGACCTTGTCTTCTATAGGTTTGATAGATGATAAAAATACTTTGTGGACTATACAGTGTTACACAGATGTTTTTCACTGGTTATAGTAATTTCTTCTGTTTGAGTTAGTCAGCTTCACAGAGACATATTAAACACACTCCATTGAAAGGAAACTTTGGTTTAGGAATAAAACAAGTCTTAAAGTTATTCAGTTTATCCACAGATATGCTCAAAAACTTTAGATATTAATTCATTACATTTATACTTTATTTTTCTTGAGCTAAACAATATTTTTGAGGTTTTTAATATTTTGGAATATTTTCTAATAATTCTGGAAAAGATGCTCTTTTGAATGAAAGCTTATAATCATTTCAAATGATAATTTTGAGCTTCTGGAGAAGACAAATAAGAACCAACCGAAACAGAAATAATTCTCAAAAATAAGCTTCAATACCCCTGGGGATAGCCCAGGCATCTGGGTGAATTATGTAGCAGGTGGGATTTGACTGTAATCCCATTTCTCAAATGTCAGTGGAAGATCCTGCTCATGAGAGAGCCCCAAACCCTCCTTTTAGCTGTTGCTCATTTTCAAGGACCCACTCTGATCTCTTTCCCTTTCTAGGGGATGATACTTTTTTTTTCTTTTGCCATTATACATGAGCTCTCTTATTATTTTTGCATTACAATTCTTTTTTTAATTATTGGTTGTTCAAAACATTACAAAGCTCTTGACATATCATATTTTATACATTTGATTCAAGTGGGTTATGAATTCCCATTTTTACCCCGTATACAGATTGCAGAATCACATCGGTTACACATCCACGTTTTTACATAGTGCCATACTAGTGACTGTTGTATTCTGCTATCTTTCCTATCCTCTACTATCCCCCCTCCCCTCCCATCTTCTCTCTCTACCCCATCTACTGTAATTCATTTCTCTCCCTTGTTTTTTTTCCCTTTCCCCTCACTTCCTCTTCTATGTAATTTTGTATAACAATGAGGGTCTCCTTCCATTTCCATGCAATTTCCCTTCTCTCTCCCTTTTTCTCCCACCTCTCGTCCCAGTTTAATGTTAATCTTTTTCTCATGCTCTTCCTCCCTGCTCTGTTCTTAGTTGCTCTCCTTATATCAAAGAAGACATTTGGCATTTGTTTTTTAGGGATTGGCTAGCTTCACTTAGCATAATCTGCTCTAATGCCATCTAGGATGATACTTTTTGGACTTTTTTGCTCTTAGAATCTGCATCCCTCTAAAGGGAAACTATTAAACATTTATTATGATGAATACATTTGATGCTTTTGCTTTGTTGAGATTTAATGTTCCTAATTTCAACAACTAGTTTATTTTCTGGGAAAATAAAGTTAAAGATAAAAGTTGTAGAGATCATTTGGACTGATGATTAGGAGTAAGGACTTTGATACCTGGCTGGTGTTCAGTCTCTGTGTGTCTTTGGAAAGTTACTTAGCTCTCTGACCACATGTATAAAATAAGGGTAAGACGTCCTTTCTAATAGGGGGCTTAGTGGGTTAAATGAATGCCATAGATTAAGTTGTCTAGTATAGTATCAGACTTGTAGAAGGTGGTAATTGAGTAGTAGTGGTAGTCATTGTTTTTATTATTTATTATAATTTCCCAGAGACACCCAATGAGTCAGTGCTAGATTCAGGCCCCAGAGTCCCCCTACCCATGTACTTGTTAGTATACTTGCTCGTTTTGGAAATGAAACCATTAAAAAGGAAATCCTAAGTAAATTGGTCTTTGTAATTGGCAAAATTATCTTTAAAAATATTCTTATTAATGTTAGTAAATATCCTTTTTTTATGATGATAGTTAAAAAGAGATGTTACTATTAAATCCAAGAAATTCTTTATGAAGCATCTTAAATTCATCTTACTTCAAGTCTTCGAGGTGGATGCCTTTTAATAATACTTGTTTCTCCCCGTTCCAGTGGGATGTCAAAATACATGGCCCTGGGTGCTTGAAGAATTGGAGGAGAAATGAGAATAAGCCATTAAAACAATTTACCATTAAATTAGAAAGATGATCCTTAGTTTGTAGACTTGTTAACATAATTTTGTACCTTTTCAGTTATATACGTTTAACCCATAGATTGAATGTGGAGATGAAACACATGGAACAGGGTCCCTACTTGAATGCGAATGATAAAATTTTAGTCTAATTTCTGATTTCATCATTTCCTTCTTTGATAGATATTGAGAGGAAGATCTGCAAAATTAAACAATGCATGGGCTACAAATACAACTGAAACACAGAATTTGGCCTATGTAATGGAAAGTCATAGAAACTTACTTATTTGTTTTAGTTCCATGAATCTCCTCCCCAAAATATAAGAAATCAGAAAAATATATTTAACAAATGAAAAAAATCTATCTTATCTATCTTTTGGAACTCTAAATAGGTAATAGGTGATTAGATGCAGAGAAAGGTGACTCAGAATTAGAACATGAGCTTCCAATAAGAGTATGCAATGCTTAGCCTTGTATGATCAAAATTAAATAGTTTCTCTCAAACCAGGGAAATTCCAAGTTGCTACTGTAATACAACATATCGGCATTCTTTCCTGAGAAAACAAACCAGGGCTACAGAGTTAAGCCTCTGCTAGGAAACAGGGAGGCTCAATAGGTCTATTGTGAATTTTATAATCCTGGGCTCTTGTACTATTGCCAAGACCAAACAGCATGAGTGAAATCCTTGTCCTTTCCCTTGGCAATATGGATGAATCTGATTTCTAGATTGTTAAATAGATCATCCTATACTCTCACTTCACATTTGAAATGGAAAATTCCAGGAGCATTATGCAACTCCATCCTTAAGACTTTTAATGGCCACTTTAATGACTTTGCTGTAACTTTTAGTAGTTTGAAAACTATGTCTTTATTTTCTTTCAATGATGACACCACATTGAGAGTACAGAAACAACTCAAACATTGGATTTAAAAGTGTAAATTTTTTGGCAAATTTTTTTTTCCGAAGTCTGACTACTTCTTATTTTTATACTGTGATTTGAAAGATATAACCCCATTATTTAGTTAGATTTTTCCCAATATGGCATGTTGTTTTTAATCACCCCTGATTATAGGTGAAGAAAATTGATGAAGTGACTTGTCCAAGATGGTCTGGTTTGGTATTTGGTGGAGCTGGGATTAGTCGGCAGCACGCTCACTAATGCCTTGTTATTTATATTCAATGAGATTTTGTCTTCTCAAAAATAAAAATTTCCAGTTGGAACTCTAAAGCACTAAAATAAGCTTTCACTATCCAGTTACCAAAAATCTTAAAACTCTGGATAGTTTGGATTAAAAAAAAAAAAAGAATCTTTCAGTGCAACTAAGGGGAAAATTCCCATTCAGATATTAAAGAAGTTGGAGAACAAATAAAATAGGCTGTATAGAACTACTTAACATTGTCAATTCTACAGAAGACACTCATGCAAATCATTGTGGGCAAGTTCTGCTAGGTTCCAAAAGAGAATGCAGGCATTCTGATCAAGACTTCCAGTAAGGGGAGCTTACTTGTGTAACTGATCCAGGATGAGAAGAAAAGAGAAAATTCCATACATATATACTTGCATATACTTTATAAACATATTTCTCTTCCCAAGTTAGAATATCTGTTTCATTATCTCGACGATCATCACAACATATTTTACATGTCTTATAAAATATCCCAGAATAATTTATAGCCACTTCAGGCTAAGAGCTTCCAATCAAATGGAAAAAATTATTTCCCCTGAAGATGACCATGAAGAGAAGGGGTGACTCATCCACTCATCTGTTCTACAATAAATCAATTTTGTTTGGGGTGTTTTCAAAAGTCACATTAGAGAAGACTCACTCCTAAAGTGCTGCTTTCAAAACCACAAAGCCTGATGCATTAAACTGTATTGGAGATGATGATTTAAATTTAGAATCTAACTGAAATACATGATTGTTATCATTCATTACATCAGTGCCTTTATAATTTTAATGATCTGGCAAAGCTCAGTACAAACATGGAAAGCACTATAAACTAAGCTGAAACAAAATGATTTTCCTTCTCATTTGGAATATTAAAAATGCCTTTGTACACAGTTTACACTCCTATTCTAAGGTGCCAGAATACCTTTGATTGACAGACGTTCAATTCCTACTTCAACTGACAAATGTTCAATCCCCACATATTTCCTTACATCTCGATAAATTAGAGACTTGCTGAGATCACGGAGATGGGTCAATCTATCGACAGCTCTATTAGGCCCCACACATAAATCCCATGCTGAGTTTTGCATTTACCTGTAGAATACCTTCCATACCAGGTTTCTCGCAGAGGTGGCAGCTGGCCATTCAGAATTTCATTCTGGTCCTGTAGTCTTGCCAACGAATATGAGCTCTTTTCTTCCAGGTTGTGATTAAATGCAAAATCCATAGGGCCAGCTGAAGGAGTGTCTGCTCCTTTGTTTTGCAGAGGGGCTACTTTGGTGACCCGAGAGTGAGCCTTAGAGTGACTCCGGCCCATTTCCCATGAAAGAGATTCAAAGGAAAACCATGCCGGAGGTAGTTTGGGGGTCTTTAATGTAGTTTGTTTTAATTAAGATATTTCAGAATCCCAGCAGTTTGGGAGACCCTAAGCAACTTGGTGAGTCTCTGTTTCTAAGTAAAATACAAGAAAAGGGCTGGGGATATGGCTCAGTGAGTGCCCCTGAGTTCAATCCCTAGTACCAAAAAAAAAAAAAAAAAAAGATATTTTGGAAGCTGACCCCAGCTGTAGAAAGTAGTGGTTTTCCTCACAACATCTCTCTTGCTCTGTTTCACCACATACTAACCCCCTGGCCACTTCCCAGAAGGTTGGTTTCCATGGAGACTTCCCTTCACCTCCTGCATTGCCATTCCAGAGCCAAAGAATCCAGTTAAACATTGACTTGGTTATGCTACTCTCTGAAAAACACAGCTGTAGGAATAGAAACCACTATTGATCATTAAACAAATGTCTAACACCAGGAAGGACATTAACAGAGATGGAGAGCAGAGATTTAGAGAAGTCTTAAATTTGACCCTTTCATTGCAGGTACCCTTATAAGGACTAGTCATCAAGAATAGCTAAGTCATCTTTGGAAATCAGGGAATGCATGCTAATTATGGAGAGTTTTGCTAATCTTTAATTTGAATCAGAGTATATGTTTTTCAAATAGGAAAAGAAGCAGCAGAGTGGCCAAAGTTTCATTTGATTTTTCTATCAATGATTTCAGTTTCCTCTGAAGGACTACATTGAGAGAAGGCAGGAAGACAATAGGATCCTCCCACCCCAGAAAAGGGAAAAAATATCTTGAATACATTATCCAAATAAAAGCTGTTTTCAAAGCCAGCCTGTTTACTACATTTTTAAAAAACAGAAGAAAAGACTGGATGGGTGAGTAGTGATTTATGCATGGTGGGGCTATGGGTGATTTTTATTTTATGTTTTATACTTAAAAACAAGACTCACTGTCAGATTTTAATTGCTCATGGTCACAGATTACATATGTTTCCATCATGTCTTCATAGAGAAATTTAAAAATATATATATATTTTTTATTTTTGCAAAATACGTTTGCTAAGGGGATGACATGGTTTTTGGAAAGTCTTGAGAATCAACAGAAAGATTCTGCTCTCATTTTTTGCCTTATTATTATTAAACTTGGGGAAATTATATTTGTGGGGAATATAAGCCTTTACCGAGGAACCAGCATAGTTGAAATAATTAAATAAATAATTAAAGGAATGAAAATGTGTTTCTGGCTATTTTTTTTATTCTTTTTATATTTATCTTTTTATTCCTGGCCACTTCCAAGCTTTGTGACTTCCATAGATTACTCAGTGTCCTCCTGCTCTGTAAAATAGGGTTAATAATAATATTCATGAAAATTGAAGAGCTTGATTCCATTTATAGCTCTTAGACCACTCCTTAGCAAGTAGTAAGTTCTCCCAAAGCATGGACCAGTGTCCTCTTCCTCCTAAGGAAAATTTGCTGTATGTCCACATGTGCATGGGATAGTCCTGATTGCCCATTGACAGAAATTCATTAAAATAGACATGTTCTATGTGTAAAAAATAATTTTACACCTAACTATAGAAAATCCAGTGAGGATAAAGAAGGGTTAATTAATTGAGTCTACTTACCTGAATAAACAATAGTGCTGAAGAACTATCATTTTAAAAAAATTTCATCTGTTGAAAGGATTTAATAAGCATCATGGTAAAAAGTTTTAATTTCATTAAGAGAAAAATGAGAATTTGATCTCTCCTATAGACTTAGACATAGATGTAGTTCGTTAACCACTAGAGTTGGCACACATTAACATTAAAAAGCTCTTATTAACCCAAACCTGACCATTCCCAAGACTACCCATAATCCTTTATAATGATTACCCCCTGCAATTCAAGAATGACTATAAATACACATTATTATATGCAAAAATAATAAATAGGGTGTTATTTGTAATAGAATTCACAAATATGGAATGAGAATACAAGTTTATAAATGTCTCAAGATGAAGCTCAGAAAGGATTAGCCACATTTTTTTCTGAAGCTGAAGATAGTACCCAGAGTAAAATTTATTAAGACAAAAGCACAGATAAAAGAGAAGGTGGTGAGACCCCAGCGGGAAGGGGAAGAGCAGGGGCTAGCAGTCCCTGTGAGCTATTTCCGCATGTGAGGACAGCAAACCCCCAGCCTGGCACAGCTCCACAGGCAGCATGACCTGGCACTTCCCACAGAATTGCCGGCACAAGCTCAGAGTGCTGGGACTTGTCTCCCCTGGTATAAGGAGTGCCCTCCCACAAGACAGGGTGAGCCTAGCTTTGAGGCAAAAAGCTACAGTCAGATTTCTCAGTCAGAAGTCTCAGCTTTTGTTTTTGATTCACTCCAAACTAGCCTTGGGGCAAGCCTGTTAAGTCATCTTGTTTAGTGGATTTAGATTCTATAGAAATTTAATACACGTTCATAATGAGATATGTGGATTTTCCTGCTTTCTAATAAAAGAAAGTTTAACATTTGAAAGGACAAAAGACAAGATCCAGGGCTTTAAAGTATGAGTTTGGTATCACAGAGAGATTTAGGTGCTCTCAAAATTTCCTTAAAGCCTTCTTAGAGCCTAATTATCTAGTCAAAGTCTTCAAGAGAGGAGTTTTCTTGCTGGGTATAAACATTTACCTACCTTTGTCCATAGGACTGTGATTTAGCTACTTTGCCTTGGTTTTGATGGACTTGCAGAGTCATCCACACTCTTCTAGCCTCACGCCTTGTAAGGTGGTTGCCTATGGTAAAGAATGTGCCTTTGGTAGAGAAAGACCGATTTATTTGATAGCTCACCAGCTACCGTGAGAATCAAACAGGGAACCAGTACCACAGTAGCACTCTGTTGTAAGTAGCTACCTATAGATAACCATAGAACCATTTGAGAGTTAATAGTAATAAATCTTAAAGTTGAAACAAACTAATACTGGGTGGATCAGTTTCTTTTTGAAATAGGCTCTAGGTAACCACATTAGATGTTTTATACAGCTGCCACTTATATCTGTAGGGGATTGGTTCTAGTACCAAAACGTATGGATGCTCAAATCCTGATATAAAATGGCATAGTGTTTGCATATAATCTACATGTGTGTTGTTTTGTATTTCAAATCATGTCAAAATTACTTATAATGGACAATATGATATAAATGTTACGTAAAGAGTAGTTATACCATATTTTTCAGGGAATAATAACAAGAAACAAGTTTGTACATGTTCAGACAATTAAAAAAAAATATTTTCGATCCATAGTTGGTTGGATCTATGGGTGCACAACCTGAGGCTACTGAGGGCCAACTGCCGAGTTGCTTGAGACTTAAACACTCAGGGGTCACTCCAGGGGAACTGGGCAAATTGGGCTGTTCGAAATAACCACACAAGAGACAGAAATACCTTTTTCTTTGTGGGCTGTGACGGCTCCTCTGACCTTAAGGGGGGGGGAGGGAGAGAGAGAGAGAGAGAGAGAGAGAGAGAGAGAGAGAGAGAGAGAGAGAGAGAGAGAGAGAGAGAGAGAGAGAGAGAGAGAGAGAACACGCACGCACGCACGCACGCACGCACGCACGCACGCACGCACGCACGCACGCACGCACTGACCCCTTTTATTGAGGAGAAGCTATTCAAATGAGGCAAAGGGTCAGGTTTCAGGGGGCTGAGTCTAGTTTCATGATGTCTGCAGTCTAGTTTCATGATGTCTACACCCAAGGGCACAGTAAGAGAAGGGGACACACAAAAAAGCACTTCCATGGAACATTCTATCCCAAACAGGGCAAGGTAATATTACAAAGGAATAGGTGAGCGTAGCTCCTCCCTTGAGGCTGTAGGAAGACACACCCAGTCATGAAGACACAGACACTCGAACCCTAAGGGAATGGACTCAGTCACGTGCTAGTGGGTCTCCCACAGCCAAATATAATAAGCAGATGACAAACACTAAGGTGACACTCCTTAGGATAGGATAGTAGCTTCCAGGAGCCAGGTTGGTTAAATTGCCTTATACTCCTTTAGTATATAATTTTCTTGGAAAAGTCTCAGGTGGAGTTTCAATGTGCACATAAATATTCCTTAGGGTTAGATTTAATTTCACACATAGGTTAATGATTATGCTTTCCAACGGTGTGTTTTAAATCTTAAATGTTTACAGGATTCCTAAATTATGCTTCTAATAAAGTTAAAGCCTCATCTGCAATTGATCTGTGATGGATAAGCAATCACTGGAGGCTTTTCATCAATGTGAATTATGTGTTTGGATGCAAACTAAGCACAGTGAACCTTCATTTTCCTTCCAGGGATTATTCTTCTCTGTATTTATCTATACATTGGGTGTGAAGGTGACAGTGCAGCAGACCTATCTAGTTTAGAAGCACTGAAGCAAAGCAGGTGGGAAAAAAAAACAAAAACATTTTGAAGCTTCTTGTGTAAACTGCTAAATAAGATCAATTGAGCCTGGTGTGGTGGCACACACCTGTGATCCCAGCAACTTGAGAGACTGAGGCAGGAGTTTGAGGGCAGCTTCAGCAATTTAATGAAGACCTCAGCAACTTATAAGGCCCTGTCTCAAAAAAATTAGTGGAAGGCTGGGGTTGTAGTTCAGTGGTAGAGTGCCTCTGGGATCAATCTTCAGTACCAAATAGTAACGATAATAATGAGAATAATAAAGTTCTGTTGAATGAAATCTGTATTTTTCCCCTTTAAATATACTTTGCAAGTACATCATTGAATTAAATGCTAAAATCAGGCTGTCACATGCCTATGCTACTCTGAATGCAGTCAGTGGATAAATTTGTTAAAATGCATTGCTAATGGATTAATTTAGATGAAAGAATTTTTTGTATATTTTCTCTCCCATTGGGAATATCAATCTAGTTATAATACTTTTTAAGACGTCTTTAGAAAATTGTCTTCCTTTATCTCCTTCTCCTCCTTCTCCTCTTCCTCCTCCTCCTCCTCCTCCTCCTCCTCCTCCTCCTCCTCATTCTCCTCCTCCTCTTCCTCCTCCTCCATCTCATTTACACTGAAATTTAACCTTTAGTAGATCTGGTCTAATGGTCACTCAGTATATAATTAAATTATATGTATTTTTCTCCTAAAGGAAAAATTCTCCTCTTACTAATGCCTGCCAAATTTTTTGCCCCCCCCCCTCTCTGTCTTTTTGGTAAATTTAAATTGTGGACCCAGAAGTGGAGACATGAGCTTCTAGCTGCTAAGGGAGCATAAGACCAGGCAGAGAGGAGTATGGTGAATCAGGTGTCCTAGAGTTCAGGGTTGTTCAGAGCAGAGATTCAGCTGTTGTCACAGAACTGATGTCAGCCTGGCCAGTGCTAGTTCCTGAGTTCCAGAGATATCAACCATCAGCTGTGAGTTTTAAAACATTTCAGCTGATTCAATATAGGCAGTAACCCTGCCCTGGGAAAGTCTTTGCTTTGGGTTTTGAAAAATCACATCAGTATGAAATTTAGAAGACACCAAAGAAGAGACCAGCCCATTTCCTTGTTTTTCTCTTGTATTTTTCATTCATCAAATACAATGCCAAGAAATACCAAGATAACATTATTACTACTCAGGCCCTCTGCCTAGCAATGGGATTCTTTGTTCAGGTGGCCTAGGGTCCCAGACCTGGTTCAGGTCACTTGGCAAAGCAGTGAGGACAGAGGATTCCTTTGACCTGTGATTGAGCTTCCATTGGTGCACTTAGGTGACCACTCAGACCCTAGTTATTACTTTACTTGGGGCAGAAGTTATATTGATGACATCCAATCTTAACTCTATGATCCCTTTTGGAGTTCTGGAGGGCAAGTTTTGGCATGTGTTTGCTTTCTGGGTTATTTACTTATTTGGTATTGGGAATTGAATTCAGGGGCATATTACCACTGAGCTACATCCCCAGACTATTTATTTTATCATTTTTTAAAATTTTGAGACAGGGTATCACTAAGTTGCTGAGGCTTTGAACTTTGATCCTCCCAAATTGCTGGGATTACAGATGTGAGCCACTACACCTCACAACTCACAATCCATGTCACAGATTTTTTTTTTTTTTTTTGGTGGTGGTACTGGGGATCAAACCCAGGACCTCACACATGCTAGGCAAGTGCTCTACCACTAAGCTATCCCCCAGTTTTTTTTTTTTTTTTGTGTGTGTGTTTTAATATCAGAGAAAGCAAATCTGCATGATTGCTAAAGGACAGAGGCAAGAGGTTTGCTGATCTTAACCTTGCTTCCTTTTTACCAATTTGCAGCCCGGTAAAGGACATAGATCTTGGAGTAGCTAGCTTCAGAAATATAGGACAATAGAACAGTGTGTTCAGTCCGTTTATTCTGACTACGTCTCATGAGAAGGGAGCAGAACATTACACAAGAGTGTCAGGGGCTCGGGCTCCACTTCCACCATAATGCCAGCTTGGACTCTCACTCTTTCTGAAGTAGTTCCAAGAGCAGTGCTCAAGGCCTTGCTGCCATTTGTCCTGCTGCCTGTTCTTATTGCTTCTTGGCTTGTTCTGGGCCTCCTCAGCATGTCCATAGGCACGGTGTTCATGGGCAAGGTGGAGAGTTTAGGATTCTCTTGATAGAAGCAGTGCAGTCTTCGGGGGTCTTTTCCAGGGCTTTCTCAGTGATCCTGCAGAAGTTAGGTTGCTGAGGCTTTGAACTTTGATCCTTTGACCTTTGATCCCCGGGCTCAGAACTCACAGGCAGTCAGTCAGATGTGGTCCAGAGCTTCACGTCTTCTAGATGTTTTCTATTACAGAAGTGATGCTCTCTGCAGGATTGGATGCTTAAACTTCAGGCATTTCCAAGCAGCCAACATGTCTCTGGGTAACCAAGGCCTCTAGGGTGCCAGCTTTGTAGCCATCACTCCTGGTGGGAAGCAAGGTGAGGAGGCTGTTGTGGAGGGGAGGCTGGAGGGAGCCAGGTGCTGCTCTGGGAGTAACTGTGGAGAATGAGGCATGGTGCTTGCTGCTCTGCTGGGATTCAAACTCTAACACTGATGGTGGAAAGGCAAGAGCAAGACAGCACCAGTCTCTAGAAGAACACTGTGAACTATAGTTTAGTCAGTACCTCATCAGTTGTCACTGCCCTCAGTGTACAACCCTCAGACAGCTTTCCATGCAGGTAGTTTATTTGGGTGATCATCTTGGGAAACAGAGGCAACAGATGTAGGGGGTAACTCAGGAAAAGGCAAATAAAGCTAGTCTAGAGGGTATCATCCAGTTTGTTAGCGGATATGAGAAAAACTTACTCTTGCTGCCAGATTCTCAGACACAGTGTGGAACACACTATTTCCCCTGTTTCTGTGTCAGAGATATCTCACCAGAGGGGTGAGGGTGTTGGACACCTATTCTCCAATGCCTGTCACTGGTGAACTCCTGAGGGGAGGGAGCAGAGGGGTGTTTATTCCCTACCACTTCTGGAGATCAGGGAAGGCTCTAAAAGGTAGAGAAAGCCCTGAGGCAGAGAGATGTATGTGCCAGCAACTGCCTTGAAATAGGAAAGTTCCAGGGGACGGGGCAGGGCCCAACAGTGACTGCTAAACATGTTCTTACATACTTCCTCACAAGCAGACCTGGGTTGCTGCTCTAGCCTCACCCTAAGAAGTGTGTGGATGTAATGGGGAGAGTACCTGGGGAGATCACAGTCCCCAGTGCATGACTATAGGCATCCAATGTGGAGAAGCCCATCATGGTAAGCAGGAAATTAGGTAAGTACGTAAGCAGGTAGGCCACCCTGGCCCCAGACCCAGAGTGCTCCACAGGCAGGCAATGGCCAACCCACTAATCTCCAAGAGCTGCTGGTTTTGAGTACTTAGTTTGCAAACACTCTATGCTAAATAGTGTTTCCAGAATTTCCCCAGTTCATCTAAACAATAGTTCTGTGAAGTAGATCAGTTGCTTAATCTCTCTGAACCTTACTCCCTTAGGTTCAGAGAGGTGGCACAACTGGTCCAAGGCTACATGGTCAAAACAAGATGTGAACCTGCTTGTCTCACCCCGCAGCTTGTTTTTGTCTTAGGTTTGGTTTTGGATTGTTATAGCTCTAAAATGTCAATTTTTTAAAATTTTGAGCAATCCTCCCACCTTTTTTCATGCTATTAACTTGTTGAAGAGACTGGAATTATTTTCCGGTGGAATGTCCTGGTTGGCTCCTCCTGGCGGGACCTGTTTCTCCAGTCCCTGGATATGCTGTAAATTGGGAGTTAGGCCAAAGGCTTCTTAGATGCAGGTGTGTCGCCTGGCCCAGGAGGGCATGTGGATGCCTCCAATGAAAGGCTGCACACCCTCCTCATAACCAGTGGGTGATACTTTATAAAGTTTGAGCTTTTTGTGTGTGTGTGTGATACTGAGGATTAAACTCAGGGCCTCTCACATGCTAGGTGAATGCTCTACATTCCCTAAACCTGTGATCTCAACCATAATGGGATGGAACTATTTCAATGCCAGATTAAAAGGTGGCTATGCTAAATCCTGTCAGGGTACTGAGCCTGAACTAAGAGGGTTCAGACGTTAGGCAGCTTTGACCACCTTTTACAAAGATATGAAGAAGAGGCAGGCTCCCTTCCTGCTTCCCCAGACCAGGATGGTGGGGGCTTTCTGACCTCAGGTTCATGTGAAGCTAATAACTAAGCTCGAAGACCACAGATGCTGGGCAGCCAGGTCAAGACATGAGATGCCGGCACAGAGCTCCTTACTGGAGGACATTGCCTTCCTTCTAAGCTGGGGGGCAGCCCCTCCTTTCCTGCACATACCGGATTTATTTCAGATGATGCTGGGTCCCTCTTCATTTCCATGCCAGCTGCTGCAGGTCCCAAACAACCAAAGAAACTTCCAGCTTCCAATTCCATTAGTGTCAAATGAGACTCTGGTTCAGGTGCAAAATAGATCCCAAAGCACCAAGGGACTTAATGATACCCCCCCACACTCTTTCTCCTTAACCCTTTGCCTGGCCTGCTACTCTGCCACACTCAGGTATGTCCTGGGGTTTGGCACTATGCAGGGACAGCCTGGAGCTGAGCTGATACAGCTGTTCCCCTGAGGCCCTGAGGCTGGTCCTCTGGTGGTGCCTGTCATTGCCCCTGTGTCATCACTACATTTCCTTGACATCTGGGTCCAGAGAAAAGTTCATGGACTCCTCCATGCCACAAAGCAAGAGGCCGATAATAATAATAATAATAGCAACAACAACAATAATAATAATAATAAACAATAATAACAAAGAATTCTTAACATCTCTTTTTTCCACCCCTAAATGTTCCTGGGGAAATGGAAATATCTGTGACAGAGAAAAGTCATTGTCTAGATTTTTGATCTAATTTGTGATGTTGGTTTGTTCCAGAAAACAGGTTAAGTTCTGCATAAGAGAGGTGAGTTTTCAAGAAAAATGTTAAGGCTAACTGTGAAGAGTGGAAATGTGGCATAGATAGCACTGTGTCCAGGGTAGCAGAAAGATCCAGGAAAACTGCTTTGTGTTTGAGGGGAGATGACCCTAGGAAAGATGGCCATGGAGGTCCAGAGCCCAGGGAGTAGACAGTACATGGGACAATCTAGAGGCAGGGTGGCATATCCACAGCCTTGAAGAGAAGAATAATCATAATTTTGGGAGACCACATAAATATTATTCTTTTCAAATATTTTGTAAAACTTCCAATCTCACAGAAGACCAAATCCTTCAAAGTGTATCCCTATTAAAAAACCTAACTGTTACCTTTATGAATATTCATGATTGAAGTGATTTTCATCTGCTCTGGATTATTTTTAATAATAGCAATATCCAATAACACATAACGAATTCCAACTGTGCACTAGGCACACCACAGAACTTTTTAAATACTCAATTTTGTTTAGCTCCTACAGCAATGCTATGAGGACAGGCCTACATTACCCTCCTTTTCATAGTGAGGAAATGGAGCTGAGAAAGTCACACAGGGTGCATGCAGTGGGAATTGAATCCAGGTTCGCTTTTGACTGACCTGAGAACCTAGTTCCATGTCTTATCATATGCAGTAAATAAAGTCCTGAAAGGTAGTGATTACACATACTCTCACCCTCTCCACTTCCACACAATTAGTGCAGAACCTTCCTTATCGTAGCCCTTGTAAGTGTTAATTGGAAGAATGGATATCTTACTCTTACTTCTCTTCTTTATTGCCCCAGGCTCTGGGGAAACAACTCTGGGCTTCTAATTAGTGCCAGATCTTCAGAATAACATAGAGAAAAGAATCCTTAAATTCTCATTAAGCTCTTAATGAGTTTTATTGCAGGCACAAATGAAGAGAAGAGTAGTGGCCATTTTAGATCTTGCAGCTGTCGATCTGTAATTGTCTCTATAATTGTCTTTATCATCACATGCATTATGAAGTCTCCACCGAAGCCTTTTGAGTCCTAACCTTTGAAGAAAATCTCCCTGGAAGCAGAAGTTGTTTTTTTAGAAGCCAAAATATGCTCTGGAGAAATGTACCATGAAGAAGATAGCATGGCCCTTCCCGGAAAGAGGGACAACTTCCCTTCCCACAGTTGGCCTGTGCTTTACTGACCTCCTGGCTGCTCACTACAACCTTTACCTCACCTCTGGCTCTCCTACAGAGCCTACTGAGGAGGATATCCATTTCCACACAGTGGAGACCCCCTTACTTAGAAGTTGAAGTGATGCTACCAATATACTTCACAGCTGTTGAACGGAGATGACTGATTGCTGCTACTGAGCTGCATGAACCAGTCTGATGGAAAGCCAGCATGGTCTGGAGCTATGATGTCATGTTTTTGGATGCCCATGGTGAGCTGCCACCACATAAGATTGTTGCAACTATAAAACGGAGTGAAACTTCTTTACGGAAGTAGAAAGGTTACTAACACTGTGTTATGGCTTAGATGTGGTATTCCCCAGAAGCTCATGTGTGAGAAAATGCAAGAAGGTTTGGGGGAGAAATGATTGGGTTATATCCTTAACATAATCAGTGAATTAATCCCTGGTGGGATAGACTGAATGGTAACTAGAGGCGCTTCAGGTGTGGCTGGAGGAGGAGGGCATTGAGGGTGTGGCTTTGGGGTATATATTTTGTATCTGGTGAGTGGACTCTCTCTCTGCTGCCTCATATCATGTGAGTTGCGTTCCTTTGCTATACTCTTCCGCCATGATGTCCTGCCTCACCTTGAGCCCCAAGGAATGGAACCAGCCACTTACGGACTGAGTCCTCTGAAACCATGAGCACCTAACTAAGCTCTTCCTTCTTTACAATTGTGCTGATTGGGTCTTTTAGTCACAGCAGCGAAAAAGCTGATTAAAACACACTTGTGGGAGATCAACCTTGCACGTGACTGAGTCACATTCCCTAGCTGGGTGCTGAGGCACTCAGTCACAGAAATGTGACAGAGCTTTTCCCACCCTTCTTGGGTTCAAGGGTCGGTTTCTCGCGCATGGGTGTGCCTTGCTACAGTCCCATGGGTAGAGCTATGCTCAACTGCTCCTTTGTAATATTACCCCTTGCCCTGTTTAGGATAGAATCTTCTATGGAAGTGCCTTGTGTGTGTCCCCTTCTCTTACTGTGCCCTTGGGTGTGGCTTACCCAGCTGTCAGTCAACCTGCTGATAGTGGACATCATGAAGCTAGACTAAGCCCCCTGAAACTTGACCCCTTGCCTCATTTGAATAGCTTCTCCTCAATAAAAGGTGTCAGAACGTGCTCTCTCTCTCTCTTTCTGTGGACCCTTAAGGTCAGAGGAGCCATCACAGTGACCCCAATGAAAAAGGTATTTGTATCTCTCGTGTGGTTGTTTTGCACAGCCCAGTCAGCCCAGTTCAACTGGAGTAACCCCTGAGTGTTTTAGTCTCGAACAGAACCTGGCACACACTGACTTGCAATCCCCTTGGGTTAAGCAATACTGGACTTAGTCAAATTCCAGTGAAATGAAGGAGCTCAGAACATGTCCTGGTATGGGTTTGACCCACAAGTAATGAATCCTTCCCTGTGCTTGGGAAATTCTTGTTCAGAGTCATTTGGGCCTGGTTTTTCTGCAGAGATGGTGGATGCTTCTTTTTGTCATTTTCCCATTATTTCTAGGGTCGTTCTGAATAAAGTCACCCACCTAACGTGTTATAAAGGAGTGAACCTGGGCCCCAGGACACCTGAGTTCTAGTGCTAGCTCTTTCTCTAGTAATAAATGTGACTATTTTTTTCACTTCTTGTCAACAGGTGAGGCATCATGTCATAGACTTTGCATGACTTAAATTAGAGTCAGTAGCTTGAGAAGGAGCTTGGACATAGGAACCAGCTGTCTGCTTTGCATCCTGGGTCTATCACTTTCTAGCCATGTGTCGGCCTCTGCTTCAGGGACATGAAAAAGGGAATATTAATAATTTTATCTTATAGGGTTATTATGAGGATTAAGTTAATTCCTATTAGTGAAGTACTTAAAAGAATGACAGGCATGGTCGATGCTTATAAGTTCATTTATAATAATAAAAATTAAAAAAACCCTCACAACTGTGGGAAGTGGTCAGCTTTTATACCTATTCTGAGCATGAGAAAGTAGAGGCTCAAAGCAGTTCCTTTCTTTCTTTTTTTCTTTTTCTTTCTTTTTTTTTGCAGTACTGGGAGGTTGAAGTGAGGGCCACATGCATGCTAGACAAAAGCTCTACCACTGAGCCACACCCCAGCCTTAAAGCAGTTTCTAAGCTACTAAGAGATGCAGTCTGGATTTAAAACCATAATCTTTCTCACAGCACCTCACTAGGCCTCAGTTTCCTGGAGTGTAAAATATGGGGACAAAGTGAGGTCTGAGCTCTTTCTTTTTTTTTTTTTATTAGTTGTTCAAAACATTACAAAGTTCTTGACATATCATATTTCATACATTTGATTCAAGCAGATTATGAGCTCCCATTTTTACCCTATATACATAATGCAGATTCACATCGGTTACACATCCACTTTTCTACCTACTGCCATACTAGTGTATGTTGTATTCTGCTGCCTTTCCTAACCTCTACTATGCCCCCTCCCCTCCCCTTCCCTTCCCTCCCCTCCCCTTCCCTCCCCTCCCATCCCCTCCCTTCCCGTCTTCTCTCCCTACCCCATCTACTGTAATTCATTTCTCTCTCTTGTTTCCCCCCCTTTCCCCTCACTTCCTCTTATATGTAATTTTGTGTAACAATGAGGGTCTCCTTCCTTTACCATGCAATTTCCCTTTTCTTTCTCTTTCTCTCCCCCCTCTCATCCCAGTTTAGTGGTGATCTTTTCATGCTCTTCCTCTCTATTCTGTTCTTAGTTGCTCTCCTTATATCAAAGAAGACATTTGGCATTTATTTTTAGGGATTGGCTAGCTTCACTTAGCAAAATCTGCTCTAGTGCCATCCATTTCCCTGCAAATTCCATGATTTTGTCATTTTTTAGTGCAGAGTAATACTCCATTGTGTATAAATGCCACATTTTTTAATCCATTCATCTATTGAAGGGCATTTAGGTTGGTTCCACAGTCTAGCTATTGTGAATTGTGCTGCTATGAACATTGTTGTAGCTGTGTTCCTATAGCACGCTCTTTTAAGGTCCTTAGGGAATAGACCGAGAAGGGGAATAGCTGGGTCAAATGGTGGTTCCATTCCCAGTTTTCCAAGGAATCTCCATACTGCTTTCCAAATCGGCCGCACCAATTTGCAGTCCCACCAGCAATGTACAAGTGTACCCTTTTCCCCACATCCTCGCCAGCACTTGTTGTTGTTTGAGGTCTGAGCTCTTTCAACCACCAACATTCTGTAACCCGCATCCTTGTTGTCTCTATAACATCTGCAATTACTCTCTTTCCAATGTTCATTTCCCTTCTGACTTCAAATTCAAATATGCCCAGATCTCCCTTAGTCAAAAAGTCTTCATTGTACCTTTCCGTGTGCCAGCTTCAGCATCCCTCTGCTAACCTTAAAGGTCAAGTTGTAAGGTGTAGAGACCACACCCAATCAGTCACCTTCCATCTTCTTCCCAGTCCCCAATGTTTCTCCTACCTCTACTGCTCAGCCAGTAGCACCCTCCTGAAGGCCAGTGACAACTTCCTTCTTCTCACATCTGTTGCATTTTCATAGTTCTCCTCTGACTTGGTATTGCTGCAGAATGCAACGAGTCAAAAGGTGATAATCTGTAATGATTTGCCAGTTTTCTGTCCTCCAGAACCCCTCTATGTTTGTCACATCTCTTTTTCTCTCCCTCTTGTTCCCTCTCCCTAAAATGCATCAATGGTTTCATATGGTTCATCATATTATGCCACTCCCCTCCTCAATTCAGTGTTAAATTTTGGAGATCTCCCCACATCAGACATTGAGTATTATCTCATTCATTTTGATGGCTATGCATTATTTCAGTATGGGTACCCCTAATTAATTATTCCCCTCTGGATGGCCATTAGGTTGTTTTCAAATCTTTGATTGCTAACAACGTCCCAGTGAACATCTTTGAATAGACTTCTTGTACACAGGTGTGAGTATTTTTCTAGGGTAAATAGCAAGATAGACTTTCTGGGTTATAGAGTATTACATTTTAATAGATTAGTTGCCTTTATTTTAGCTGTCAGTGTTAGCTCACTCTAGCTCCCATCTGGGATTAAGGCATGCTCCTAGAGAGGGAAGCTGTGAGAGATCCTTCTGTTTATGATTCTCTTTAAGCCAATTTTGCTGGTGCCCCACCTCTGATGGTAGTAATTTGTTTGTCTGAGCTCTTTCTTTTGTTTGTTTCTTTCCCTATCTCAGTGATTTTTTTTTAAAGAGAGAGAGAGAATTTTAATATTTATTTTTTAGTTTTCGGCAGACACGACATCTTTTTTTTTTTGTATGTGGTGCTGAGGATCAAACCCGAGCCGCACGCATGCCAGGCGAGCGTGCTACCGCTTGAGCCACATCTCCAGCCCTTGTCTCGGTGACTTGACCTGATTTTCTCCATGTTTGGATCTCTGAACTTTGTACCTGTACCTCTGAGACACCTGTTGTCTACCTGTTGAAATCTCCACCAACCACTTTTCTTTTCTTCTCTCCGGCTCTTGACCCTGCTCTGGCCTTACTTGTAGGATTCTGATACCATCTGTCCTTTTCCTCACTGTAGTGCACTGGTATCACAGGAGGTCCCATTGGTGTCCATATTCCTCAGTTCCTACTGTGAGATTAACATCTCAAATGACGTTTTGGGGGCTTCTGCATTATCCTGAAGTTCTATCTGGACTCAGTCACTTCCTGGCCTGCGGACTGTTCAAATGTACACGCTATCACTGGTTTCCACATTGTACACAATACTGATTATCTTCCATTTCTAACCATGTCTATTATTTCCTCTGTGGTGAAAAAATTTTCTTTTTCTTCTATTCTTTACTTATTCTTCAAGCTGGGTCTTTTCTATTCTTTCTAAGCTCTCACTTCTTCCTTACCTTAATAAAACTCAAATTCAGCTTATTTTCAAGTCTACATAGCCAGCCTTCACCTTTTTACATGCTCCATTAATGCCTCTTCAATTGTCTCCATAACATCTCCATTTGGATGTTTCCCATCACTTAAATTTCAATATGTCTAAACTCACAGAACCATCTGCTCCCCTCCCACCCCATCTGTTTCCTCTCTCCTTTTCCCCATCTCTCTAAATGATACTATATTTCCCTAATCACCCAGACTGGAAATCTTGGAATCACATCAGATTTCTTTCTTCACCTTTTATATACAATCCATCACTGAATCCTGCTGAATTTTTCTCATTTAAAAATAACATTGTGGGAGTTTTGGGTTGAAGTCAATTGCCTACATTCTCCTTTCTGAAACACCACTAATATGGCAGTAGAGGCATGTTTTTAAAGTCAAAAATCTATGCTAAAAGGGATAGAAGAAAGCCACAAGTTGGAAAGTAGATGGATGAACAATAATTGATTTAGAAAACCTGAAAAGCTGTACCATAAGCCAAGAGCACAAAGATCCTAGGAGCATAACAGTTTTTACATCTCTGAAAGACTCGATGACCAAGAAATTGAAGGCACTGGATACATTAAAAAGTGTAAAGGAAGAGCTAAAGATAAGGATACTTAGCAAGCCTTTTGGAGGCTCCTAGAGCCATAGTTGCCCTTTTCTAATCCTTCCCACTCCAGAAAAAGATGAGAGGACACTGGATTTATGGTCCAATAATACTAGCAACTGTTGCGGGTGAGCACCATTCCACCTCTGGGTAATCAGTTAAAAGGTTATATTCTGGGTGCTGAGTCCTTAGGTCCTCTTCCTCTGCCAGCCCTCAGGTTTCAAACTTCTGAGAGGCAAGAAATGAAGGATCCCTATCTGGGGACTCTAGCCAGCTCTAAAGAAAAGACGGACACTCCTTAGTCATATGATCTGACCACATCCTCTTCCAGAGTCCATAAGCCCCACCCAACTTTTTTTTTAATCTTAAAACAGTAGAAATTCACTGTCTCACAGTTCTAGAGTCTCATATCAGAGGGGTGGCAAGGGACATGCTCCTTCTTGAATCTGTAGGGGGGATCCTTCTAACTTCTAGCTTCTCCCTGCACCCCCATCTACCTTATAAGGGATTACCAGACTTTTGAAGAAAGACTTCAATATAAAAAAGACAGAAACTATAACAATACAATAAATTAAAAGAGACAGAACCATGCAGGGAAAGAAAAACTGGGGGAAAAAAATCCCAGCTGTCTATTATTATTCTCGAAGATCTTGGTGAATATTTTATATCCATGAAATAAGAAAACAAATGCTATGTGTTCTTAAAAAGAGAACATTCAGAGAACAAAACAATAACAAACAAAGAGCTCTTAGAAACTAAAGATATCATAAGAAAAAAATTCTAAACTCAATAACATTTTAGAACAATAAAATTCTTACAAAAAAAAAAAAAAAAAGAAAAAATTGGATGGAAAATAGTGAAATTCCAGAAGGGAAGAATACCAAGAACAGAGGGGAGGAAATTATCAAAAATATGTGAAAATAACCCAGAACTTAGGGAAACAGTTTCTAGACTTAAAGGGTCTGCTCAGTGTTACATGGATTAAAGCGCTAGTCCAGTCAACTTTCAAAGCATATGGGACAGAGAAGATTCCAAAATATTCCAGAGAGAAAACTCAAGTTCCAAATAAATGATATTTATTTGAAATATAAAAATGGAAAAGTTGGAAGCTGAGACAATGGAACAGTGTCTTAAAATTTCCAAAGAAAAGTGATTTTCAACCTAGAATTTTATACCTAATTAAACTAGCACAATTCAGTGTGAGAATATACTAAAGGAGTTTTCATGCATATAAAATCTCAAAGAAGTTTGCCTCACATGTATTATTTTTTAAGAAGATAGTTGCAGGTATGGCCTACTAAAATGAGAGAGCTAACAAAAAATATGAAAAAGCTAGAACATAGAAAAAGGTAATTCAGCATAAAAGACGGACAAAAGAAATCCCCAGGGGAAGGTGAAAGGAAAACCTGAGATAAGAGTTGTGCACCAAGCATGGATAAAATGGTCAGAAGGCTGAAGGAGAAGTTTCTTTGAGATGAAATTGATAGTTATTTTCCCTCTCTGTTTCTTTTTTTCTCCTCCTCTTGAATTATGACATGGTTCCTCTTCAACTGTTTTGCCATAAAGTATTTTCCTTTTATTTATTTTGAAACAAATAAAATAATAGCCCACATTAATCAAATATTTGCTAAGGGTTAAATATCCTTAAGCATATTATATGTATTATCTCAATCTTCATCTTAACCCTATGAAATAGAAACTATTGTGATCTCTATTCACAGATAAGAGAAAGAGGCACAAAGAGTTTAAGGAACTTGCCTAGTGACACATGAGAAATGAGAAATGGTAGAGATGGCATTTGAACCTTGTCTGACTTCAGAGTTTATCACCATAATTACTACATTATATATTAAAGAAAAACATCAGTTCTCTCCATTGCCTCAAGTTTACTCCCTGGTAATAGTTTAGTGTGTATCTGGCAATATTTTTTCATATGAATATATATATATTCATATGAAAAAAAAATATATATATATATACACACACACACACACACATACACACACATATATATATATATACATGTATGTATATATTTATGGGCTTCTTTTCCTTCTTAAAAACGGAATCATAATGCACATTTTTATTTTATTCCAATGAACATTTAAGTACATTTTGTGTTTGGCCTATGTTTAGATATTGGGATGAACAAAGTTATATAGTCCCTGTTTATAAGTGGCTTGTAGGTTAGAAAATTGAATTGCCTGATGTATTGAGAGTTATCATCATAAAGCACTATTTTTCAAAGGATAAATATACTCAAGACAAAATTATGCAAAATCTAAGCTTTACTGTGATTCAGACACTACTTCACACTCTTGAAATGCCTTTTTCTTTATTAGGATGAAGAGCAGAGATCCTTGACTAAGACAGCAAAAATCTCGTTATTTGAATTTTCAGCTGTTTGGGTTCTAGGGAAGTAGGTCTACAGTACACATTTATCCTACTTCTCTGCCAACACTCTTCCCTTAAATGCCATCCTCCCTCACACTGGGCCAATTTAGCTCCAAATTTCCTTGGCCTCAGGCCCTATGCCATAGTTAAAAAAAAAAATCTAGATGATGTTGTATAGATTGCTTATGTGTCTAACTCTTGGGCCAGTGACAAACTTTTTGGTTTATTTAACAGGGATTTACTACTGTAAGGATAATGTGGTAACAATGCAAAAATAAAATAAAGCCTGTTTAGTCTAAGATAAATTATTGGCTTCAGGCGATGATTGTTTGCTGAGTGTAGTAAGGAAAAATTAGGGTGTTCTTGCAATTGATTTATCTCAAGAGCTGCTAAATTTTTCTCCTACATGTGTTGTTGGTCTAGTTGGGTTAGAGATAGCTTTAACTGTGGCTGTTTTTACTGGAATTTGAACATTGTCTCTGAAATACTGGTCTGGCAGTTAACGAGCCACCTTTAGATTTGACTACACGTTGTCATTTGTCATCCTTATCCTGCATAGCTTTCCTATGGTTTTGAGTTTTGTCTGATAACAGGAGAAAAATTGTTGATGTTAAGCTATAGGAGAGAGTGAGATAATAGATCAGTCTCCAGCTCGTTATCTGTAGAAGGCAGTGTTCTGTCGCAGGTGGTAGTGGCCTCTGTAAGGTCAAGAAATATATCACATCTCCCAAACGAGAGTTGAAATATGGTCTCTTCAGCATGACTGATGTACCAGCTTCTGGGAGCATGTTTACCAGCTATAATCTCATTCCAGAGGCTGTTGCTGAGTCACTGTGATTGTAAACCACAAATGATTTGTGAAGAGAAGTGTTTGAGCATGCTGGGCGTACAGCAAGTGGTTCTGCTGGGGCTGCAGCTGCTGCTTTTTTCCCCCTGATCAACTTTATTGAGGCATAATTTACCAACAATGAAATGCACAAATTTTAAAGGTGCATCTCAACAGCTTGAGATAGACATGTGTATTTATTCCTATGTAAGCACACCTTCATCAACATACTGAATATTTCTATCACCCCAAAGAGTTTCCTTGTGCCCAGTCCCCCTCAATCTCTCCCATCGCCCACACCCCTAGCCTCATATTATTCCTAGCTGATGGACTTCTGTTGCTATAGATTAGATTTTTATCTTGTTTTCCAGGTAACATTTTCACTTTATTCTTTTATTCCATCATCTCTAATCTGTTCCACCTTAAGTACCCCTTTAATTAATCTCCATATCATCAGCCTAAATTTATTTTTCCATCTAAAGTTTCATTGCCTGAAACCATATAGTACATACTCTTGTGTCTGTCATCCATAGCTCAGTATAATGCTTTTGAAATTTAGCTGTAGTGCTTCATGGATGTGCGGTTTATTCCTTTATGGTGTTAAGTCATATTCCATTGTATGAATAAACCAAAGTTTGTTTATCCATTCACTTGTGGATAGGGTTGTTTGTATTCTTGGCTATTATGACAAGTTCCGTTATTCTAGGCTTTATGACTGTTCAAGGATGGATGCACCCTTATCTTTTGCTTAAATGTCTAGACATGAAATTTCTGAGTCATATGCTGAGTTTAACTTTTAAAAAAGTTGTCAACTTGTTTTTCAAAGTTGTATCACTTCACATTCTCACTAAAAGTACATGAGTGTTCCAGTTGCTCTACATCCTTGCCAACATCTGATATTTTCAGCCATTTAGATTTTAGTTATTCTAATGGGTTTGCAGGGGTATTCCATAGTTATGTTTAATTTGCATTTCCATTTGCTTAGTTTATATCCATCTATGCTCTTTGATAAATTATCTGTTCGAATCTGTAACCCACTTCAAATCTTTCTTTGCTCATTAAAACTTATTCTGGCCATTTTATTCTTGAGTTCTGTGTGTTCTTTGTGCATTCTGGTTAAAAGTTTTTTTTATTAGGTATATACTTTGCAAACAATTGCTCTAGTCTGTGGCTTGCCTTTCTGTTTCCTCATGAGTATCTTTTGAAATGCAATAATTTTAAAATGTAGATGATATCTAATCTTTCAAATTTGTTCTTTCTATTTATTATGATAAATCATTGCCTAACTGTTCTGCTATTTATATGTGTTTCTTTTATTGACCAAAATGAATTATTCACAGATGATATTCAATTATATACTTAGAACAAAGCAATCAATTTAACTATTATGAGAGCTAAGGAGAAAATTAAGTAAGGTGACCAGAATGAGATTCAAATCTCAATTTTTTGTATGTGTATTAGTCAGGGAGCTGGCAGAATGCCCCCCCCCCACCCCCATTCAAAAGGGATGGCTGAAGAGTTTGATGAAGAGAATATTCACACGAGTGCAGGCAGGGTGGAGCTCTCTTAACAGCAGGATACGGTGGTTACTAACCCTAGGCCTGAAGGATAAAGGAGCAATGCAATTTCTAGAACACAGGAGGTTAGTAGCCACAGAAGGGGTCCATCCAACAGATGTAGCCTTTGGTAGAGAAATGTGGTCACTGCCAGCTGTAGACCCATGGGGAGAGAGTTGGGTAACAAATCCCTCAGTCTCTCCTCTCATCCTTTGAATCTTCTGTCAGTGCCTCCATGGGTCAAACTCAAGTGAAGCCAGATTGCAAGGAAGCTTAGCTAATGCAGTCTATAAAGATCAACCTCTAAGAGCTGACTGTTGGGTCATTGGCATGAGGAACCCATACTGACCAGGGGAAAATCTCAACTCCAACTCGATGGAATTTAACTATTTACAGATGGAACTCTTTTTTCCCTTGGGAAGGATGTCTTATAGAAAAATTGAGCTCAAAATTGAACTTATATGGATTATTAAATCTAACAGGGTGAGTAGCCACTCTCACTTTTACTCCTTGCTTCCCCAGCATGAACGTTCTAGCTCTGAGGCCATGCACTATATATTGGCCTCTGGTTTAGTGCTTGTAATCTGTCAACATTGTTGGAAGGCATTCCATCTGCAGGATCTTGATTCTGGGCCTGGCTTATAGATATCTCAACCTTGTGGCTATAAGAGAAATGGTGTTTTTCAGAAAAGTTATAGAAGCTTTCTGAAAACCTATGCTGATCTTTAGCTGGAAATGTAAAACCCTAAGCTCATCTCTCATCTTTTTACTTCCAAGTTCTTTAACTCTCTAGAAGCAAGCAAACAGCTTCATAATCTTTCGAATATATTTCCATTTCGAATAAAATGTTCTATAACAGTAAATATTGGACACCCAAATTCTGATCTTCTATAGGGATATGGTCCAGCTAACTACAGACAGAGTACTTTAGGTTACTATTTTGTCACTTTATGCCAGGGATTCACTGTGTACATTTTACCAATGGAAATACAGCCATTGATATGTATAAAATTAGTCATATCATAGAACTAATTCCAGATTTCCATCACCATTCTATTCTTTTGGAAGCACTTTTAGTTCCAAAAACTTTTTCAATCAAGATTTAGGTAGAAGAATAAAGTCCCCGTGAAAATGGTGGGGGGATTTATTATAAAAGTTAGGCTTTCATCATTATGTGGGGAGATACAGAGTGAAGATCAGGAAGAGGGAGTGGAAGGTCAGGGTCAGAGGAATCACCAGATCAAGGAATTTGAGAAACAGATTCAGCTGCCAAAGTAGGGTGAGAAACAAGCAGTTCATGGAGAGGTCTATGGGCAGTGGTTGCCTCTGTCTACCTACCACCTCTGGAGGTGGCAGGAGTGGGTCTGGAATCAGTGCTGGTCATCAAGACTGTCAGTTAGGAAGAAGAGTTGGATGTGGACAGCATAGAAACTGCTGGATACCTTTGTGAGTCTGTTAAGATACCTGACACACAGAAAAAAGACATTCATTGACTAATGACTGAGGTTTCACTTCTGCCCTCTGAATCTCACACATATCCCTCTTTTATCTAACACTAAACTGAAACCATACATAAGGAGTGGGATTCTAGAACATGTAAATCCAAAACTGGCCAAGCTGACATACTACGTTGTACCATGTACAGTATAGACAGGTTTCTTTGTTTGTTCAGAAATAATCAGATTTTTGACTTTTTAGATCAGCAAATTACTTTTAAAATGGGTAAGGGATGAGGAACCATGAAAACACTCTATTTTATAAAAGAAAGAACATTTTTAGTGCTAAAATTAATGGAGGACATAACATCATATTATAAAATAATTTTTTAAATTGAAAACTACAGATTTAAGACACAGTTATTAATATTCTCTTTCTTTTTATTACTTTACACCAAAAACTTCATTTCGGACCAGATTGAGGGAATTTCTTAGGTAACATGAGGGATTTTTCTTGCCTAATAACAAACCAAAAGATGAACTCAGTGATATTTTAAAGGGACCAATTCTTCAGCCCATGATTCGTGCAGATAAGGTAAATTATCGGAACAACTCCACATCATTTAAAAATTGTCCATTTTTAAGACAGTGATGAAATTTCTCTGAGCAACTAGATTTTGGTGACCTAGAAGAGAAGACTAAGAAGCAGATAAGACTAGGAAAATCAATCCCAAACTACTTGAGAGCATGGAATTATGTGAGTTTGTCACCAAATGTATACACTGGTACATTAAAAAAAATTTTTTTTAGATATACATGACAATAGAGTGTATTTTGACATATTATACATATTTGGAGTGTAATTTATTCTAATTAGGATCCCATTCTTACAGAAGTACATGATGTGGAGTTTCACTGGTTGTGTATTCATATATGAACATAGGAAAATTCTGTCAGATATTCCACTGTCTTTCCTGTTCCTGTACCCCATCCTTTCCCTTCATTCCCCTTTGTCTAATCCATTGAAATTCTATTTTCTCCCACACCTCCCTTATTATGTTAGCATCTGCATATCAGAGAGAACATTTGGCCTTTGGTTTTTTGAGATTGGCTTATTTCACTTAGCATGATAGTCTCCAGTTTCATCCATTTACTAGCAAATGCCATAATTTTATTCTTCTTTCAGGCTGAATGATATCCATTGTGTATATATACCACATTTTCTTTATCCATTCACTTGTTGAAGGGCACAACATAGCTTAGCTATTGTAAATTGAGCTGTTATAAACATTGATTTGACTGAGTCACTATAGTATGCTGATTTTAAGTCCTTTGGGTGTATACTGAGGAATAGGATCACTGGATCAAATGGTGGTTCCTGCCACAGTCTGGCTGGGCACAAATAACCGAGCCGCCACAAAGTACTTGTATGTTCAAACAGGAAACTTTATTGCCTGAACTCCACCAGCACTCCACGCACACTCCCCGGGAACTCTCTCCCACTCCACCAAGCTGCATGCGCACTCATCCTCTGAACCCCGCGAGAACTCAATGGGAACTCCAAAGTAGTGGGCGCCTGAGGCAGCAAGAGCTGCCCTATTACCGGACAGTAAAGGTCTAATATACAATTGAATACACAGCTTAACATTATTATCATCATCTCAATGGCTCGCTGGCATCACCTCTCAACCACTCCCTTCTGGCATAATGCCATGCTTCATCCCTACTAGGCTGTGGCCCTCAACAGGTTCCATTCTAAGTTTTCTGAGAAATCTCTATATTGCTTTCCATAAAGGCAGCACCAATTTTAATTCCCACCAGCAATGTATGAGTGAACCTTTAACCCCACTTCCTCGAGGACGGGCACATTTGAACTAGCAATTCTGTTTCCATGATTTTCTGACACCATTAATCCCACTCAACCATTTTGATTGAGCTGACTTCAGCTTTTCAACTTTAGTATTCTTAACATTTTGAACTGGATGATTCTTGTGGGGATTGTCACATGCAGTGGGGACATTGAGCAACTCTCTTCTTTCCTTCTTCCCACTACATAACAGCATCACCTTCCCTCTAGTTGTGACAACCAAAACACACCTCCAAGGCATTGTCAAATGTTCACCAGAGAGTAAAAATGTTTTCTCTCCCTCATTGAGAACCAACATGCCATCTTTAAGTTGTGTACTGGCAGAGGGGAGGATGTTGACAACTTTGAGGGCATGCAACTACTAGGTTCAGAAGCCAGGGCATACCCTGCCTCCCCATTCTTAGGGCTGGCAATTCTCAATGTTCCTTTGAAGGACCCCATGCAATTGAGCCCTCATTGTCCGTGGTTGGTGACCTCAGTGTTCTACCCTTGTTAAGGGGTCCGGCAGAGCATCAGAGAAAGAGACCACACACAAGAGACTGACTTCATGCAATTGGCAAAAGGGAGTTTATTGAACCAGCATGCTGGGGCTCAAGGCTCACTCAGGAAGGGAGAGCAGCCCAGAGCCCAGAGCAGAGGTCAAGCAGAGCTTAAGTACACTTTTTGGAGAGGGCGGTGGGCTTTGCATACATCAGAACAAATCATCATGAGGTGCGGGAAAATTGAACAACAACTCTGAGACGGGATTAGTACATTCATTGGCGGGAACAATCTGGGCAGGGGTGATTGGTCATTCCTAAGCGGGGTACACATTTAAACTGATTGGTTTTGGAGCCTAGATGTTTACGTGCCATGCTACCTGGAGCCCTTAGCTATTAAACAACCAGGGAATCAATGGAGATATTTACTGGGCAGTTCCAGCATTGTCCTAACAGCTACAGAGATTACAGGTTCCGGGGATAGCAGAAGAATTTTAACAATACCTGGTCTTTACTTTTTAGCCCAATCTTTTACACTTTAACTCAAGCTTTTGCAGCTTAGAATCAGCTTAGAAATTTTACCTTTACACCCTTATATTAGTTTTCTCTCCTTCTATCTAGCTCTCCTTACTCCCTCACCCTTGACTCACCCCACGGTTGAACTCAAATTCTATTTCAGGGAAACCTGAACAAAGACAACAACTTTCCAGTGACTACAGCAAACTACACCCACGACCTAAAAACATGCATTCAAAGTCCAGCCACCAGAGGAAACTGTTGTTTTTCTTCAGTTTGTTTCTACAGCAAAATTAAAGTCTCTGTCAAAGGGAGATAAGGAAATGCCTTCCTTCTCCCTTTCAACCCGCTGCATGTTATTGAATTTGTTCATTCATTAAACAATATACCTGAAGCACCTATGGTCTAGGAGCTGGAGGGTACACATTATTGAACAACATGGTAAATATCTATGCCTTAAGGAGCTTGCCTTCTAATAAGACTACAAGCAATTCAGTTGTCACAGGTTAGAAGATGAAGGGAAGGGACTGCTGGAAGTGGGACCAGTAGCCCTCTAGAGCTCCTATTACCAAATTGGGTGTTTCTGCTTCTCACTTGGTTGGACATCCACTGTCTTGCTCAGGTTTACCACCATGTCTTATTTTTCTCTGCTCCCCATTATCCGCCCCCATTCTTATCAAATATGTCTTTTCTTCCCATTTTTCCAATAGCCGTAGTTTTCCAGAAAATTGAGGTCCTCATCCCAGCACCAGTTTCAGTTGTCTTCCAGTTCCGGCTACTCCCAGTGGCCCCCCGAGGTCCCCCTCTTCACTGTGGGCTGGGATGTGTTCTCCAGCCATGGTTTCTGCTTCGTGTATTCCTGGCCCATCTTCTCCTGTCAACAGACGCTTTTGCCTCTCCCTCATGCACGCAGCACTGATGGCACAGCCACTGCTTCTGATCCTGATTTGCCCGATTACATTTTCCATGCGGCCCATCACAGCAGGGTGTGCAGAGTGAAGCAATAACGTCTCACTTGGAAAAAAAACATGACAGGCTGCTGGGGCTCGGAGAATGAGCGCAGCTGGGAAATACGAATAGCAATGGCTGCAGGGAATAGACTGGAGTCCGGGAAGGACAATGGTGGACAAGTGGATCTCACATATTTTCCCTATGAGAAATTAGCAGGTCTCATCCCCCACCCCCAGTGGGATTTGGATATTAGTTTTAGTTTTTTTTTTTTCAATTAGATCTATTTATTAGATTTATTTAGTTTTTATTAGATTTAGTTTTGATCTAGGAAAGAAAGGGTGATTGTCAAGGTGCAGAGTGACTGTAACCTCCTTGACAGGAGAAGCTGATGCTTCCAGTGTCTGGGACAAGGGCAAGCTCAGTCATGGTTTTGAAACAGTCATCTTGGGGACCACACTTCTCATGTCCTGGGTTCAGGGGGCGATAGGTGGCCTGCGTGTGTTTGCAAGACGTGGAGGCAGCACATATCCCAAAGCCTTGGAAACTGCATGGAGCCACACACTGGACCTTGTCCATCCTGGTCACTCAGGGTGGTGAGGGGCCAACACTGACTCATGAGCTCATCAGAGTGAGTGGGATGAGAGTGGAGCTGGTGTGGAGCTGACTCTGTCCTCTTGACTGCTCACCTGTCTCAGCCCCCAGGAGTGGTACTTGCTATTGGGGTGCAGGGGAAGGTTCTTAGGCAGGGAAACCAGGCTTAAGCTTTCATTGAGACATTTAAAGACAACTCAGACCTCTCTCCTGGGAGTCTAAAGAAACAGAGGAAAATCCTAAGTACAGACTTCTTCCCTGGTAATAGTCCCTGTTAATATCTGTAGAATGAAAAAGTAAAGCACTCTCACAATTCAGGTCAGGAAGAACTTTCCAGATGAGAAACAGGCTCAGAGACCATAAAGGTAATATATGGAAGAGTCAGGACTCAGACCCAGGTTTCTAACCCCCAAACCTATGCTTTATGTGCTGTATTACACTATATTTTGTCTAAATATTTGCTAAGCATTCTTCCTGGGACTATTATTTTGCCTGGGTGATTGTAATTCTAATGTGATGGGAATAGTTTGGTAGAAAGGTAGGAAGTCACATATTTTATTGAAAGGTAGGAAGATGGCATTAAATTAAAACTCAAGCTTTGAATTCAAGTTTGAACACTACATGGCTGTGTGACTCTGAGCCAGTTTCTTAACCTCTCTGGCCTTAGAGTCTGTTAGACAAAGGGCTCCAATGTGATGATATGTGTGCTGTTTTACAGCTTTCAAATAATCAGGTGAACCCCATCCTGTTAGGGAAAACCCTGAGGATGCTTGTGAGGTCAGCTTTTCTGAAAAAAAGGCTCCAGTTCTGAGTGTCCCATTAGGGGTTGATTTATAAAGTCAAAGATCTGGCCAAAGAGTCCTTTGGTCTGGCTGCCCATAACTGTGGATACTTTGGTTATCTACTGCTATGTAACCTGAAAGAAGTAGGTTAAAAAACAATTCAGGATTTCATAACTCTGTGGGTTGGCTGGGCTCTGCTGTGCAGCTCTGCTCCCTCTGGGGCCATGCAGTTTAGGGCTTGGAGGAGGTGAAAGCGCAAGCTACAAGGCATACTGCATTGCTGCGTGCGGTGGTGCACACCTGTAAACCCAGCAGCTCTGGAGGCTGAGGCAGGAGGATCACAAGTTCAAAGATAGCCTCATCAGTTTAGCAAGGCCGTAGGCAACTTAGCAAGACTCTGTCTCAACAAAAAATGAAAAAAGCTGGGGGTGTGATTGAGTAACCTTGAATTTAATCCATGGAAGTTCCCTCCACTCCCTCCCCCCCAAAAGTTGTACTACATCATTTTTGCTGCATTCTAGTGGTCAAAGCAAGGTAGAGGGCTGGGGTTTTGGCTCAGTGGTAGAAGGCTTGCCTAGCATGCTTGAGGCATTGGGTTTGATACTGAGCACCACATAAAAAAGCTAAATAAACAAAATAAAGGTATTGTGTCCAGCTACAACTAAAAAAAATGTTTTAAAAAAAAGCATAGTAGAGCCACCCCAGATTCAAGAAGGAAAGGAAACTGATGTGTGGGAGACCAACCTTACACGTGACTGAGTCACACTCCCCAGCTGGGTGCTGAGGTGCTCAGTCGCAGAAATGTGGCAGAGCTTTCCCCACCCTTCTTGGGTTCGAGGGTCAGTGTATCATGCATGAGTGTGTCTTGCTACAGCCCCATGGGTGAAGTTATGCTCACCTGTTCCTTAGTAGTATAACTCCTTGCCTTGTTTAGGATAGAATCTTCCATGGAAGTGAATTGTGTGTGTCCTCTTCTCTTACTGTGCCCTTGGGTGTGACCTACCCAGGTGTCAGTCAACCTGCTGACAGTGGACATCATGAAGATAGACTCAGCCCCCTGAAACCTGACCCCTTGCCTCATTTGAATAGCTTCTCCTCAATAAAAGATGTCAGCATGTGCTCTGGCTCTCTCTCTTCCTGCAGACCCTTAAGGTCAGAGAAGCCATCACAGTGACCCCTAAAGAAAAAAGTATTTGTGTCTCTTGTGTGGTTACTTCATGCAGCCCAATTAGCCCAGTTTTCCTGGAATGACCCCTGAGCCTTTTAGTCTCGAGAACAGAAACCCGGCACTGATGCCTCCAAATCTTGGTACCATTGCAAAAGGGTAAGCAGCATATCATCTTTAGAAACAATCTGTAAAAGGAGAAGGAAAATATCTTTGGAAGATCTGATGATTCCAGAAAATGGTAGGGGACCAACAGACTTGGGATCTGTGAGTGCGCTCGCTCTGTCTCTCTGGGGTCTCTTCAGTGTGCACTGGGCTTCTGGAAATGCATTGGTAGAATGGGTTAACTGTTACCAGCTATCTGCCTTAAGCCACCACCATCACCCTGCCTAGTCCTCTCCCCTCCTCCTTCCTTTCTTTCTCTTCCTTCTTCCTTCACCATTTTTCTCTCATGCCCACTCTTACTGGCTTTCCAAATCCTACACTTGAATTACATTATTTTTCTGGGGAAAGAAGTCTCCCATAGAGTCGTCTCCATTTGCAACTTAAATGCATGAGAACAAACACACTTGAGAGGCTGTACCATGGATGGACATTGCGTGACAGAGTGTGTGATTTGGGAGCCACGATCTGGCCGTCGGAGGGTGTTTTTGTTTGTTTCCATTTTAAATTGGATTTGATATCTTCAAAAGTTTGCATCGTCAAATTATGCCATGATCCTGAACTAACTCTACTATGCTACGGTAAGGCTTTCTCTCTTTCCTTTATTTCTGTTATCTAGCAGGCCTCTGAGGGTGTTTATGTTTGCTTCATTGATCTAATCCAGAACCCAACCTACAGGCAAGGGAAAGGAGGTCCAGGAAGGTAAGACAATTGATTTTTCTAAACAAAACAAAATACTACCTAACCTCTGCTTTCTCATTTATTATCTGTTTTCACCCTTTCAATAACCCTGGGGTAGAATTCATAGGTGAAGAAGTTAATATGTGAGCATTAAAAACCATCTACAGCCTGTATCTCCTAGCTCCTTTTGCAGTGTGCTTTTCAGTACAGAATTCAGGGTCCCCTGGAACATAAGGAAGAGGGTATTTGCATTTTCCCAGGGTGCCACAAGAGCATGTTGACTTCCATAGACTCAGCCTCTAGGCACAGAGTAGACATCGTTTGGTGTCCTTGAAAAACCTCAGGCAAATGAAATTGTTTACAGCATGATCCCCCAGGAATCACTTCATTTATTATCTTAAAGCAAATAACAAAAGCAAATGTGAGACTCAAGTGAGCAATGTCACTGGGCAAACACAGCAGGATACATCTTTCATCTTGCATTATAGACTCCTCCAGAGGAGGGGCAGGTCCTTCAACTGCTCAGAATCTAGAATAGACTACAAAATAGCAGGTGTTCAATAAACAGTCAAAGGCACAAATGGAGTTTTAGGGACTCCCTAAGTGAGACTTCTTTGCTTCCTTCATGGATTAGTAGTTAGAGATTTGTATGCAGGCTGGCCCCTTCCTCTAATTGACCCTATAATCTTATGTGGACCATTGTAACTTCACTTTTCTCATCTCTACAAGGAGGCTACATAAGGTAATCTCTTATGCTCTCCTAGGTTCAAAATTCTATATCTTCTTCACAAAATATTGGTTCAGGAGATGAGAAAATTCTCCAAATCTTTTCTAACTTTCTGTATCAGTTTCTCATTTTCTGGATTTTAGAAGTTACACCCTTCTCTTAAAAGAAGAAAAATCAAACTGCTTCTTTCATGTATCTTCAGCAGTACTAGTTGTTCTTGGTTGTAGAACTATCCTTTTATCAAATTGTGTCTATAGAGGTTTTACCAGGGACCCAGGCCATTTTTCATGGTTATGTATGACCTTCAATGTCTGCACCTGTGTTTTGGTCTGCTTTTTTACCGCTGTGACTAAAGGATCTGACCAGAACGAACATAAGTGGAGGCAAAGTTTGAGGGTTCACATTCCTGCATGAACACAGGATCTTTGGGGGGGACACCTCATATTCAAACCCTAACATTCTGCTCCTGACTCCCCCGAAACTCATGTTATTGTCTGCAGTGGACCAGGAGTCAGATGGGGCTCAGGCCAGCACTGGACTGTAGGCTAATGAGCAACCTTGGAGAACCACTTCCCTCTTCAGGGTTTTGGTTTTCTCAATGGTAAGGTGAGAGGGCTGATTCAGACAAGGTATAAGGTGGTTTCCTTCTCTGACATTTGATTGTTTCTTATCAATGATGCTCAAAACTGTAGAAAGTCTGGAAGTGGAGTGTGTGTGTGTGTGTGTGTGTGTGTGTGTGTGTGTGTGTTTGTATCTATTCCTCAGTTCCTTATTGACAAGATGGCATGACCTCACTGTGGTAGACACTTCTAAGATGGTCCCTGGTGATCCCTGCTGCCTGTTATTTATGCCCTTGTATAATCCCGCCCCAACTCCTGCCTCATGTGTGGTCTACCCTTATTTATTCACTTCTAACAAATATTATGCTGTGGAAGTGATGGGATCTACTTTATAATATAAGGTCATTAAAAGATTTAGTCTTGCTCACCCTCTCTTCTTTACTTGCTCTGAGCAACTAGCTGTCCTCTAGAGTCTCAGGCATATGATAAGGAACTGACATCTCTCCAACAACCAGCAAGCACCTGGGGCCTGCCAATAGCCACGTGAGTGATCTCAGATGCAGGCTCTCAAAGCTGCACCTGCATTCTTGACCACAAAATCTCTGATATGATGAATGTATGTTGTTTTAAGTCACTAAGTTTTGGAATAATTTGTTATGCATCATTAGTTAACTCATAATTCATCTAAGGCTTTGGCTTCTAACTTATGAGTGTCTCTCATTATCATTTCTGAGGTTTCATTCTCCATCCTGTCAAATCATCAAATTGAGTTTATTTGGAGGCTAGGGACAATGTGAAGAAGGGGAAAATATCATGTTTTTTCCCTCTAAATTTTTAATGAGAACAATCACTTACTTTTCAATGTACAAAGCATTAGTTGGTAATGCTTACGTCAGTTCCTTGAGAATCAGTATTATTATCATCCTCATTTTACAGATGTGGAAATTGAGACTTGCAGAGGGTAAATAATGCAAAATGGAAGGGGTCTTATGTAAGCATGGGGTTAGAGGAGTGGGGACAGAGTGCCCTTGACTAGGGAAGTGGTGCTCTCTCTGCACTGGGCACCGGTTATACTAAATAAAAAATATTGAGTTCAGACTGGGGCATCTCACTTTTAAAGGGATTTTTATAAGTGAAAGTGCCTATGGGGACATGATTATCTAGCCTAAAGAGGAAGTCCAGGGGAAATATGGCATTCCTTTTAGTGCAAAGAATTTGATTTATTTGTGTGGTTTTGGATGACAGAGAACCATCAGGTGAAGATTCAAGAAGGCAAATGTCAGCACACAGGGAGGATCTCTAATTACAATTCAGAGTTTCAAACAATTAAACTTGAAGCAGAATGGGCTATTTCAGACAGTCACGCTTCCTTTTTCTGGGGTGCTCAGGCTCAGGCTTCGTGGCCACTCCTCTGAGGCAGTTTGGAGGAGAGCTGGGCATCAGGCAGAGCTGGAATGATGATCAGTGAGGACATTTTCAACCAAGATTGTGTGATTCTGGACATTGATCTGAATTATGAGGAGCCTAGACCCACAGGAGAGTCAGGAAGAGGAGTTGCCAATACCAGGAGGAGGATGCTTCCTTTCCTCACTTTCCGTTCCTTTTCATGTGTCCAGCCAGGACTCTTACTGAAGGGACCAAGCTGAATATCATATTGGAAACAGATTCTTTTTTCCTGTGGTTTGGGCTGGTTCATGAACCCTGGCTCTAAGAGCAGGCTTGTCTGCAAAGAGAGTTGGATCCCTGTCCTCCTGGTTGGCCTGGGCCACTTTAGGGAAAGCACAACATTCACAGAACCACTGGCCAACTACATTTTCATCACTTTCCTTCCTCTCTCTTCCTCCCCATGACCCCTAGTTCTTGACAAAAAATGAGAAAAATATTATTAAATATTTGTTTAGTAAATTAAATATTTGTTTAGTAAAAAAAACCCAAAAAACTCACTTCTGCTAACTCACTATTGGCAGAAGTGAGTTTTTTTTTTACTTCCTTCCTCCTGCCTCCTTTCTCCCCACTGAGTACCTTTTCTTAGCTATTGCTGACTATGAAAAGATGAATAGAATCTCTGTTCTCAAAAGCTCACAGGTGCTTTTCCGAATTACCTAGTTCCATGGGGTTTTTATTATTTGTCAACAGATACCAGAAATGATATGACTATTTAGCAAAATAACTAGATGACTGAATCTTAGTGCCTTGTGATATATTCTATAATTATAATATTATGGCTCGAGAACGGATTGTTTTCATTAAATAAATGTTCTCCTTAACATATGGTTCTCATTTAGAAGAGCTAAAGTGCAATTTTTCTAAGAATTATAGTCCATTCAAATATGCAAACTCCAAAACTATATCAAACAACAATTATTTTACTGAAACATTGGTGACTTCTCCTGGGTAGATGTCATTTTATAAGATATTTTGAAGACTAGCTAATTAGACTGACCCTGGAGACTGCCTCACCTTTGGGAACATCTTTTAATCATTGACCAGGCCAAATCTGTCCTGATCTTATGATTTATGACAAGATCTATGTGCTACATAAACACAATGAAAAAAACATTCAGGCATAAAAGGAATGAAATCTTGTCATTTGCTAAAACACAATGAAACTGAAGATCTTATGTTACATGAAATAAGCCAGGTCAGAAAAACAAGTAGTACAAGCTCTCACTCACATGTGGAATATTTTTTAAAAAATGATTTTAAAGGAGTTGAGAGCAGAACAGTAGTTACCAGAGGCCAGGGAGATACAGGGGAGAGGAGAGAAAAAGATTGATCAATAGACTCTAAATTACAGTTATGTAGGAATAAGGAGTTCTGGCACACAACAGGATGACTATAGATGATAGTAATACACTGCATATTTGAAATGCAATTCTGTAATAATATATTGTATATTAAAAAAGGGGAATTAGATTAATTCTAGATAGGGAAGAAGGGTGGGAGGGAAAGGAATGGGGAAGGGGATTAGCAAGGATGGTGGAATGTGATGGTCATCATTATACAAAGTACATGTATGAAGACTTGAATTGGGTGTCAACGTACCTTATATACAAACAGAGATATGAAAAATTGTGGTATATATGTGTATTAAGAATTGTAATGCAAAAAAAGTACATGTATAATGGCATAAATTGGCGTGAACATACTTTATATACAGAGATACTAAAAATTACACTCTATATGTGTGATAAGGATTGTAATGCATTCCACTGTTGTTGTGTACTTAAAAAAATAATAAAATCAATAAAAAAATTTAGAAAGGGAGTCTGAAAGTTTTCACCATATATGATAAATGTTTGAAGAGACAGATATTTTTTAACTTGTTTTAAACATTGTATAATGTATACACATATCAAACATCACATAGCACCCCATTGATATGTCTACTTTAATGTTTATACATATTAGTTAAAATGAATGTAAACAAAAATAAGAAACTAATAAATTCCTGGTTTTCACCTGGAGTACTTGCATTTACTGAAGTCATAAAAGCAGGCAACTCTATTACATTCTAAGGAACACAGTCTGTCTTCTTTTCTGCAGGTTAATTACACTATCTGGAAGTTGAAGTGGATTTTTCCAATTTCCTGTCGTCCTTTGCACTCTAATCCCCATCAGTGTCTTTATGCCGTTCATTATTCAAAGCAACTTCTGCATCAGTAAGATGAAATGCTCTTCTTACTTTCATTTCTTCCCTCTGCCCATTGCAAACAGTTCCACTTGCCTGACACAAAGAGCACTCAGTACATTTTGTCTTGACTGAAAGAATCTGACCAAATACTTATTTCTTTTCAAAGTTGTTTTGCCCTCCTGAGTTTATCCCATGGTTCCCTCCATCCCTCTGCTATAGTCTGAATGTTTGTGTCTCTTTCCTCAAATTCATGTGTTGAAATGCCCCCTGCCCCAAGCCCCAAAGTGATGGCATTGTGGGGGAAGACTTCAGGGAGGTGATTAGGTCATGAGGGCTCCACCCTCAAAAATAGGATTGGTGCCCTTATTAAAGGCTAGAGGAAGCTCATTCTCCCCTTCTGCCCTGTGGGGACTCAGTGACAAGACTCCTATGATCCAAGCAACCCTCACTGGACATGGAACTGCAGCGTCCTTGACCTTGAATTTCCCAGCCTTCAAAATTGTGAAAAAAGTAACTTTTTTTTAAAAAGTTACCCAGTCTAAGACACTTTGTTATAGCAGCCTGAACTCATAAACATAAATATACCCTCCCAGAAAGCAATTCCTGTTAGAGTCATGCTGTCCAATAGAAATACAATACAAGCCTCTTATATGATTTAAAAACCAAGTAGCTACAATCAAGAAGAAAAAAAAAACAGATAAAGTAAATTTAATCTAACCCAACATATTCACGTATTCTCATTCCATGTAATGAGTATAAAACTAAAACCAAAATAGTTTTTTTTTTTTTCTGTATGAAGCCCTCAAATCCAGTGTGTTTGACATAGCACATCTCAACTGGCACTTGCCGCATTTTGAGAGCCACACATGGCTAATGGCTAATATATAGGACAATGTAGGTTTTCAGCCTGAGTTCTTGGAATTTATTCCTCCAGAATAAAGCAGCCCAGTTCATGCCATTTTGAAAACTCTGACAAGGGTTTCTTGGAATGGTCGCTCAAGCCAGTCCCTATAGTTCAGGTTAATAATTCTTACTCTTAAGATACACAAGTTCCAAAAGGATGGGGTGCTTCTGCAAGTCACCTTTGCCTTGGTGGCATACATATAGGGCCATATCAGCCAACCAGAGCATTAAAGTGTGGGACTTCCACTCTCTCTGCCTCTGGGTTCTTGGAATTAGCATTCCCACACCATAACCTCCTAGACTCTCCCTGTTCCTTTTTCACCTCTGATTGCCACAGATGTGGAAGAAAAGAGACACAGAACTAAAAAGAACTAGAATTAATAGAGACTTCTTGTTCTAATCTGCCAGATAAACCAGCATGTTCAAGGTAGTCCCAGCCCTTAGTAGGTGTTTTTGTATTTCTGACAGGGGTTTATGGATAAGTAGGAAAGAGGATTTATACTTAAATATCAGAAGCCTTCTGAAGCTTGGCTGCTTACACCAGTCACTCTTTTATCTCTTGCCTTGTCCTTCTCCAAACCATTTGTCCTCTGGATCTTGACAAAGCATCTGCACAAAATTAACAGGCGTGCAAAGCCTGGATGAGCAACATTGATTTGCCTATAATCTGTTTGTGAAGAGATCAGGACGTGGTTGAAGTGATTTTAATTTCAGAGCTCAAGTCGCTAGTCTGTCTTTTTGTCAGGCAATTAGTTCCACTGACTGGGTAAGAGTGGTGCCATGAAGTGCGGAGGGGAAACACACTTGTGGAGATGGCTGTGCTTTTCTGTTTCCTCCCAGTGTTGCTCGTTGCCAGCCTTCTTTTGTCTCTTTGGTTAATTTTGGGTAGAATTCCCTGCTCAGCACCACTGCTTAGGGCACAGTGCTGTGAACCGGGTGCCAAAGGATGGGTGTAGGGACCAAATCTGTGTGTCAAGTTCTGGACAAGGTCCTGGAGGGACATAAACAAATCTAATAGGATTTCTGCTTCTGGTCTGACAGGCAGATCCTCACACATTATTTTTTGTAATGTTCCAACAATCCCAAATGATAGTTATTAATACCCTCATTTTGCTGATGATGGAATTGAATAGCAGAGCGAGGTGAGCCGTTTGCCAAAGTCTCACCTCTCAGGAGTGCAAATTGGGGTGGGACACATGGCTACTCTTCATCCCTGAGCTGTGCTGGTTACTCAGTGATCCACACAAGCCATTGCCTCTGGATACTGGAGAGGAACAGGTTTGGACAAAGGTGTATGATAGGACCAGGGATATAGCTCAGTGGTAGAGCGCTTGCCTGGCATGCCCGAGGCCCTGGGTTTGATCCCCACCACTGTGAAAGGAAGGGAGGAAGGAAGGACAGAAGTAGAAAGAAAGGCAGATGCAGGATAACAGCAAACACAGCAAGGGACTTTCCCTCACTCCAGCGGGGACTTTGTCATGCTCCCTTAAGTATCCTCCAGAATCTGAGTCACTGAAGGCACAACATAGGCACAATTTGTTCAGTGACTGAAATATGTTATCCCAACTGATTCTCATGACAACCATGAGAAGTAAAATAAGAGCATTATTGTTGTTATGTTCACTTTACTTGAATTAAAGGGAACATCTCACATTACCCAAAGCTGATTTTTAAAAAAATTCTGAGTTGTTTCAAGACTCAGACTGTCAAGGTGACAGCTTACCTATAAAGGTTGCAAGCTCCTGTGAGCAGTGACCCTTCTTTTTCTTCTTCTTTTTTAAAACACATTTTTGTATCTTCTTTCCCACAACACAGCTACTTTAGGGGTAAGCAGGATCCAATTGGTAACAATCTCATAATATCCCACTTCCAAGTCAGAAGTAGAATTTAATAATTTTTTAATGAATGAATACCATAATGGAATTCTTAGCATAGACTGAGCTAATTATGGTGATCAGTCATAGGTTGAATTAGTGCTTTGTAGAGTGACTGACTTTTTATTTTTTCAAAATGAATCATCAAAAAGAGCAAAACAACCCATTTCTTAAAGACATCAAAACACAATTTTAAATGTCACATTAAGCATTGGCAAGATGCTGGAGAGGGTTAGTCAGTGATTACTACTATTTAACAGTAATTTAAAAACAAGGCAAGAGCAATGTTTGTACCAGTATGGCATTTAAATAGTCAAAACTAACTCTACTTCGATAATGAATTAACTCATATTTATTAATAACAAATTGCATTTACTTTGTACCATTTTCCATGAAGCTTAAAAATGTGTCATGGAACTTAAACTGTGTGTGTTATTTTAGTTAATATCATGTCATCTATCTATGCCAGGAGACTGGCATTGCCTTTTCAAAGAATGACGGAGAAATCAAAGTCATGACACATTGAGGTTTTTATTTACCACGATGCCCAGCCAGCCAGTGTGAGATTCTGAGTTCCTTTCTTGTGTCTTGTGATTGTTTCACCTACACTTTTAGGGAATCTTGAGTTAAAAAAAAAAAAAAAAGACAGCTGTCACAAGGGCTTGGTTTCTTGCCAGTTTCCTACAAAGTGCAAAGTATGTTCAATTGCTAGATGCCCTAATCCACCTTCAGGGCAGGAGTACCTTTCATCAGTTCAACATGTTGGTATTTTCTGGAAACATGAAAAGGACTGTGGTACATTTAACTGAAAGGTCATGACACCTTTCAATCCTTCCTTTAATCATCTCATCTATGAGAATGCCTGTCCTTTTTTTTTTAAATTTTTTTTGTTTTTGTTTTAGATGGACACAATATCTTTATTTATTTTTATGTGGTGCTGAGGATCGAACCCAGTGCCTCACGCATGCCAGGCCAGTGCGCTACCACTTGAGCCACATCCCCAGCCCCAGAATGCCTGTCGTTAACTAAGACTGATCTCATATGGTTTAGAGTGGGCTGTATGTCCTGAGCTACCCATTGACTCATGGCGGAATGTCTGTAAGTGCTAAGCCGTGGGGACACACCATGACTTCCACGCAGGCAGCTCTTGCTCTTAGGAGCTCATGGTCCACTGGAAACTCAGATCAATAGACTGGCACGTACCACATACGGAATCAGTGTTCCAATGTGGGTAAGTAGAAGCCGCTAAGGAGGTCACATTTTTTTGGCTTGGGGGATAAGAAAAGACTTCTCAGAAAAATAGCAATAAAAAAACACCATCCAACTGAGCTCAGAAGGTATTTGAATAGTCAGATCTGAATTCAAGGACAGATCTGGGCTGGAGATAAGATCCTGATGTCATCACCATGCAGAGGAGAACTGAAGGGACTGGAGTAGACGAAATCCTTGAGAGTATGGAATGAGATGCTAAAAGAGCAAGTGAAGACTGAATTCAGAGGATATGGCTGGTGATAGAACTAACCTGGAAAGAGGGATCCATCCGGGGAGCTGGCTGTGAGGTTGAAAGAGGACCACAAGAAAGTGATGGGATCCCGCTGAAGAGAATATTTCAGAGGGGGGGAAAAAGGTCATTGCATTAAATGCTGTAGAGAGCACAAGGTCATAGTTGAAAAGTACTCACATGATTTTGCAAGAGTGAGGTCACTGTTGACTTTAGAAGGCACTTCAGGAGGAATGATGGGGACAGAAGGTGCTTGGCAGTGGGTTCAAGATTGAAGAGGAAGTAAAGACAAAAAGTGACAGCAAATAGTTTCAGGAAACTTGGTGGTGAATGACGGATGTCCTCTCTATATCCTTTGTGATAGAGAGACTTCTAAAGTGAAAATGCTTTGTGCTATGCTGGCTCAGTGAAAGTACAGATGTCTTCTCTATCTTTATATCCTCCTGGTTCCTAATGTGGGCCCCACAGATAGAGGGTGCTCCATTAATATTAGTTTAATGATTTGCCAGCTTTCGAATTTTTAGATTCTCATTGAACTTCAATGAATAAGAAGTGTATATCCATTTCATACCTTTTTCCCTTAGACAATACTCTCTGGATTGAAATGAAAAGGTCTCTATGCCAGTTGAGACAAAGATAATACATCTATGATGTAACTGAATCTCATATTTCCAGGAAATTTTGTGAATTGCAAGGGACATTCCCCTCCAAGCGGAACAAAGAGAACAAGGACAAATATATTTTAATAAAAAATTTTATTATGAGTATTTACATCAGTTCCTTGATAAGCATATAAATGTAAACTTTTATCGTTGGCATTATTTTACATATGATTTATCCAAATTCAGAGTTAATACTGTCATTTGAGTGTACAAGTAGTGAGAAAATTTGATTATATTCACAGAATATACATATGACGTGCATTCAAATTGTGTCCCCCTTAAGCCAGTGGTATGGACACTGTCCCATTGGCCCTGCTTCTGCTCCTCAGGTGCACGCTGGAATCGGCCATGTCCTCCACGTGCTCCTCGCTCTTCTTCTCCTTCAAGCTGTTGATGAACCTCAGGGTGATCTCATCCCACTCCTCAGGCAACAGCATCAGCAGGAACCCGAGGCAGATAATGATGGTAGCAGCCAGACGGACGACATTAAATATTACCTCCTGCTTCAGGAGGTCCACAGCTAGGAAAGAAAAGTCACATCAGTCACAGCCCATGACTGTTTCTAAGTTTCTCTGAAAACATGTAACCTAAGTCAGTGTCACTTCTCCATATTTTCAAAAGTCATACTTGCTACTCAAGGCTTAGCTCAAATTCCATGAAACTGAACCGAAGGACCTCTATGGTTTTCTCTCTCTCCTTTTGTACTTTGGATTTTTCTGAGGGGTGCTTAACCACTAAGCCAAATCCCAGCCTTTTTTATTTTTTTACTTTGAGACAGAGTCTTGCTAAGTTGCTCAGGGTCTTGCTATTTCTGAGGCTGTCCTTGAACCTGTGATCCTCCTGCCTCAGCCTCCCAAGTCCCTGGGATTATGGATATGTGCCACTGCACCAAGCCTGGCTTTTTTCTTCGACTTGTCCTTTGCAGTCCTACCTGCTTTTCCAGTTTCAATGGATCACTGGACATTTTTCAAATGAGCCAAACTTGTTCATGCCTATGACTTTGTATGTGTTGACCTTTTTCAAAGTTTAATTGAGGTGAGATTCATATAATATAAAACTGTTTTAAAGTGAATTTAGTGACATTTAGTCCGTTTACAATATTGTGCAATTACCCTCTATCTGGTTCCAAAACATCTCTATCACTTCAAAATTAAACTCTGTACTCAACCTTTTATCCCCCCTCTTTTTCCCCTGATAACTACACATCTGCTTCTTTTTCAGTGGATAAATGGAATCACAGAATGTGTGACTTTTACACTGTTTTCTTCCATTTCACATAAGGTTTTTAAGGTTGACTTATGTTGTGGCTGTAGCATGTGTCAATACTTCATCATTTTTTTTTGTGGCTGAATAATATCACATTATGTACACTACAATTTGCTTATTCACTCATCTGCTGATGAACATTTGGGTATATCTACTTTTTGGCTATTGTAAATAGTGCTCTTGTGAAAATTCATGTACAAGGATATTTTCAAATCCCTGTTTCCAATTTTCTTTTCTTATTTCTTTTTTGGTTCTATACCTAAGTGTGGAATTGTCTGTCACATGCTGTTCTTTTTGTATAAATTGCCCTTTCCTCCTCATATCTGACTCCATCCAACCATCCCCTCTGGGAGAGCTCTGTCTGAAGGTTTCTTGCAGGCAGCTTTTTGTAAGCTCCTCCTATGTGCTCTCAGAGCATCTAGAACATGCCTCTATCAAAGCAATTATTTTTCTACCTTGTAATTACTCACTTCCCTTTATCTACCTCTCCACTACATGGTCCTAGGGGCAGGAACTGTGTTATATTCAGGATCTATCACCAATGTTAGCACAGTTCCTGGCATAGATGAGGTGCTCGGAAATTATTTATTGAATGAATGAATTCATGGTGAATAAGGAACTTCTTTGACAACTTCACTTCTCTAATTTCCCTTTCCTCTAAATACCTCAGAGCCCTTGGGTCTGTCTTTCATAGTTTAGGCATTTAATAATAAGTTGCATTGTAGAGTTCCAACTTGTTTCAAGTATATTGGTTTTCTTTTCTAAATTCAGTTGTAAGCTTCTTAAGGAAACAAAAATGCACATTTTTTTTTGCTGTCTTGTTTATATCCCTGATTGAATAATAAGCACTCAGTAAACATATGTTGGTTTTCCTAAAGAAAAGAAAGATGGTACTCAAGACTTGGAATCATAGAATTTTAAAGTAGGAAGGACTGACGGAACTGTCACCCAGACAACCCATTTTCATTACTAGAGTTACTGGCAGGCTTCACTAGAAAGATTATTCTAGATGAATAGCTTCTCCTCTTGCCCCTGTGAGTCAAGTTGCTTTTCCTGGAGGGCCACCTGCTCTGCTCCCAAGAGAAGCTTCCGCAGCTCCCTAAGGATAGTTTGATGGGAGCCAAAAACCCTGTACATTTTCTGTACTTTCATTAGTGACGTTGACTTCAGAGTCCTAAGCTGGGTTGCCTTTTGTTTCCATAGGACTTCCTCTAAAAATACCACGAAATTAGGTTGTCAGGGAGATTGCATGAAACCCAAATGATACATTTGGTATTTAATTCTAAAAGCACAACCAAGTAAAAGCAGTGTTTTTGTAGCTGCAAATTTTAAATCTGCTGCATAGTTATTCTGTTGTCTGCCACCTTCATGATATTTAAAAACATCTTCTGAGGCAAGGGACATAATTCATCATTGCTAGAAGAAACAAGTCAGAGCATAAAGACGAACAGGAGTCTTATTGGGTCATCAGAACCTGCACATACCAAACCATGCCAGTACCTGCATTTCCAGGAACGCTGAGCACGGTCCCGATGGAGATGAGGATAGGGTACGTCAGCACTACACCGACATTCACCAGGATGTTGAAAGCTGTAAAACAAAGGAGGATCTACAGAATGAAGGAGAACCGGCATTCGAGCTCTTTTCTTCTTCCTGTGAAACAATCAATGTCTTTGCTAAAGGTGCCTTCTTAAGTGCCTGCACTGTGGGTCAATTAATCCTCTAATTTTGGAGATGGTTGCATTCATATGTCCCCCCAAATTAGTCATATTCTTTTGTCCTCCTCCATCTCCCTGTTTGCCTGAGCTCTTGCCAACTGGCTGGCAACAGGTATATGGAGCAAATGCAAAGAGGTAAAATTCAGCATACTGCTTATTAGCACGGCAAAGGTAGGGTGGGGCCAGCCAGAGGTGGAAAGTAAGTGACAGATTGAAGTTTGGCAATTTATCTCTTTGTCACTTTGCTATGTTGGGCCATGTTTCCAGAAGAGTAAAAGGCTCTAATGTCACTATCTAAAGGAAAATCTACCCAATGACAGCCTATCCTGTTTTTTTTTTTTTCTCCCTCTCTGAGGTAAACTTCACATGGACAAAGGTGGGTTTAATGTATACTTCACCAAATTCCCTGGACTGCTTCCATATCTTGATTTGTGCACAGGTAACCAGCAGACAGATCTACAGAGCTAACTGAGGGTGTAGCTTCATGCTCTTTAGTTAATCCTTTGGAACTCTTTAGTTAAATAGAACTTAATTTAAAATGATCTATCCCTTTCCAACATTACTAAAAATAATATTTTCAAAAAGGAAAAAAAAAAAAAGAGCTGGATGCAATGGTGCATGCCTGTAATCCTGGCAACGTGGGAGGCTGAGGCAGGAGGATGGAAAGTTCAAACCCAGCCTCAACAACTTAGGGAGGCCCTGTCTCTAATAAAAGACAAAAAAGGGCTGTGACTTAGAGGTTAAGTGCCCCTGGGTTCAATCCGGTTTAAAAAAAAAACAGGGAAAAATGATAAATCACAGAGCATTATTTTAACAAAGTTCAACTGAATGTCCGTTTTAGGGAATAGAGTGATGAGTACTAACAGGCATGAAAAGTCCTTCAATCAGAGAAGGTCTTTATGCACATGACTGAAGCATGTTCCGTGTACCTCTGTAGACTCAAAGAAGGGTTCTAGAACCCTTCCAGTTAGAAAGGTATGTATTCTCTACTGGCATTTATAATTCCTGCTTTAATGAAGCCCACTAACTTAGTTGCCTGGAGTCACTTATGCTTGGTAGACAATGGGTTTGACCTTCTCAAGACTTGTTCATACGACACTCCTAGCAGTCAGGGCAAAGGGATCTTCTAAATTAGTGACTGCTCCTCCTTTGTGATAAGGTTGGAATGTGTTCCAGTCCCTTGAGGGACTCAGAGAGTCAAACATAGCAAATTTTAACACATTAGGAATTATTAAATGCAAGAAGGTTCTGCTGACCTCCTCAGCTGTCATTTTGCTGGCTGAACTGGATATTTTAGCCTATTGAATGAAAGCAGTGGTTTTTCTGTAGTACTGAGCCCTTTTTGCTCAACAAAAGCCAGGCATCTTCACTGAAATGTGTTATCTGTTTTTCCTTAGTTCTTTGGATGGAATACTTACATTCTTTTTTGACAACCTAACAAAAAGAATATCTAATTCAATGTGTTATTTGTGGCCTGGGGTCTAGCCCAAGTTTAGGTGCAATTCAGATATGCCAGGTGACTGGAGGAGGCAGGCCCACCTGCATTTGGGCTGTCACTGAAAGACCGGTCACAGCCATGGTTGCAGGACATGTGGGGGCAGTTCAGATCACAGACTGGTGTTCATCTCTCAGTTCCATTTCTCAGACCAGCCACAGACAGATTATATCTGATTCCCATGGAGAAGAGATGGGTGGAAATGAAAACTTAAGATCAGGAGCTCTGAGGAGTGTCAAACCCTGGGGTATATAACAGGAGAGAGACTATCTCTTCAATTTGTAAGAGCACGGCTTTGGCACAGTGAACTCTGCAGAGCATGGGGGTGAGCCTGGTGGAGCAACTGCAGTGCCAGGTGGCACTGTGCTCTGTAGGGTGTAGAGAAAACACTGCTTGGAGCATTCCAAGGTCCAGCTAGCATGGGTGGCACCCAGTCTGAGCAGGTTTGCTTAGGAGCATGTATTACCTGCCAAGGAATACACGGGTGAGGCCTAATTTGCTGCAAAGAAACCATGTGTGTGCAGTGAGGGGCTAAGATTCAATAAAATTTTGGTTCTGATTGTTCTCATGTAGGTTGTTTTTGGCCAGGAAATATTCTAGGTGTTTTTATGAGGATATTTTGGTCTTATGGAAACATTGCTATTGATTTCTACTCAACTCAGCAGAGGTAATGAGAGATGATAACCATACATTTTTGGCCTTGGAAAGAAGAACTCAAGGGACCAACGATTAATACTTGATTCCTCTCTTGAGTGCTTCCTAAGACTTCTTTCTCCTGGGTTGGAGTGGAAAAAGATGACCTAATCATAGAATCAGGACATTTTTTTTTCTCCCTGGAATTGCAGTACGGCTACTATTTCAAATCACATCACCTTGGTAAAGAAGGTCAGCTGAGGGTTGGCAGAGGTCGTGCAGGTTGAGTGTGGCGGGTAACTGTGGAGCAGGCAAAGAGGCTGACCTTGGGCAGTATGTGGAAAGGGGAGCAGAATGCAAATGATTTGATTTTGAGTAAACAGGCATGGGGACATTGAGTTGTTGCTGTTTTTTGACTGCTTGGTGAGAGAAGAGCAGGCTCATTATTTTTTCAGGTTCCTCTTGCATGAAGTGACAGCAGTAGCACAGATTAAAAGTGGGAGCCCGTAGCTCAGCTGAGGCAGACAGCCCCAGAGTTCCAGGGTGCAGGGAGGGAAGACATTAAAAAGACTCCATGTGGCTTTTTCTTGGCCCTTGACGAGGCACATTCTGCTTTGCCTGGACTACCAAGCTCAGCTCACGCCGCCTTCTCTTTCCTGGTGAGGGCCTCCTATTGCAAACCCTTTCTCCAGGCTCAGCAGAGTGAGCTGTTTAATACGGATGTGAACCCGTCACCTCCCTGATTAAATATTAAGTGGATTTAAAATCCAAACCTCGGGCTGGAGATGTGACTCAGTGGTAGATCGCTTGCCTTGCAGGTGTGAGACCGTGGGTTTGATCCTTAGCACATAAGAGTAAATAAGTGAGGGCTGGGGATGTGGCTCAAGCAGTAGCGCGCTCGCCTGGCATGCGTGTGGCCCGGGTTCGATCCTCAGCACCACATACCAACAAAGATGTTGTGACCACCAAAAATTAAATAAAAATCTCTCTCTTAAAAAAATAAATAAATAAGTGAAATAAAGTATTGAGTCCAACTACAACTAAAAAATAAATATATATAAAAAATCCAAACCTCAATATGGCTTTCCAGAACCCGCATGAGCTGCTTCCCTCGTGAATGCCATCTCCTCCTTCCCTCTCTCCTGAGCCTGGTGCTCTGGCCATTTTGAACCACTCTGAGTTCCTTCAATTTGTCATCTATTCTTTGGCCTCCCCCAACACACGGTGGCAGACGTAGAGCATGTAAATCACACAGTATGTCACAAGACTGGATGAGGTTGCTTGAAGGTCAGTGGTGAAGACAGTGGCCTGGGCAGGCACCCCCATGGCAGGCACACCAGTTGGATGGCTGATCTAATCAAACCAAAGCCTGCCAAGAAGTTCCTAAAACTCCAGGACATTAACCAATGCAAGTTTGGCCAATAGAGCACAGAAGTATCTAAGGGAATAATCCTGCTGTGATGATCTATCTAAGGAAAGGTCGAGTGACCATAGGAAAGGGAAGCCCAAACCTGAGGACACTTACCCAGCCATAGTCCAGCCATTCCACAGAGACAGCCCCATGGCAAAGCTGCAAACGAGGACCAGTGCTCCACCTTGGTGAAATACAAGATGACCGGGGTGAAGGAGATGAAGATCAAATTGAAGAAACCCATGGTGGAGACAAAGTGTGCGGCTTCCCCAAAGTTGGCACTTCCAAGGAACATCTTAAACAAAACCTGAATGGGAAAGAAACTCTTTAGCCACACAGTTGGGGACACTTTGCTGGAACAGAGATGGGGATTCTATCTACCTACACAGTGGACTAACCAGCCCACAGCTTATCTTCCATGTCTTCCTTCCCTGTCATCTCCATGGCACTAAATGGGACGTTGAGACAAGATATTAAAATGCCTTATATCCTTTATAGAAGACAAAAATAGCCATAGAGTAAATTCCTTATGGTGTAGAAAATCGCTGGGGTACTGTACACTATGTGAAGCACAGAGGGTACATGATAAATAAGAGTACCCTAAGCCCAGAAAAATCTTCAAGGACTGAGATGCCATCAATTCTTCCTTTCAAACATGGGGCTCCTTTTATTCTTATTTTGACAAATACTGAAAGCTAAATTGGACAGAAAGCCTATAATTACATGGTTGAGAGAAATAATGATGCCTTGGCTTTATAAGCACTTTTCTTTCTGAGCTTAAAATGTCTTCACAAACATTATGTTATTCTGTGGATTAAAAAAAAAAACCTTTCCCCCCTATGGATTGTAAGATGGCAAGGAGAAGCGAGTGGCTGATCTGTCTCAGAACAGTCTGGGGGAAGAAGCCAGGCCTGGTGTCTTATTTCTTAGCTCCCTAACCCCTATCTCCCTTTACTAATTCTATCAAATAATATAGATTGCAGCAGATTATTTCTGCCTGAAATTATTATTGGCATAGGATTTTGTGCATTTTTAGCCACTATTCCCAAATCCCAGAATGAAAATATTCTGTAATGTGGTCAGGAGAATTCTCTCCATAAGAGTACTCTCCTGATTACACAGCAATTTCAAGTACTGTTTTTTATTTCAACTGAATTTATTTTTTTATTTTTCTATTGAAAGACTTAAGAGAACCTAGCATGTGCCAGTACTTAGCCACATTCGACGTTTTGGTGGAGTTTCTGTCCTGAAGCAAGTTAGATACTAATAGCGAATGAGTGAACACTTGTCAAACTTGTCACACAGAATCAGTGGGCCAAGAAATGTCAGTATGGAAATAGACTTCATGCCCTCTGAGCTGCAATGGTGGTGAATAGTCAAAACAGGCCTCCAGGAGGAATGCAAAGGGTATTCTGTGTCTTTCAAAGAGGCTTGTCTTAATGAAACACTGAGAGAGGTAAAATTGGAATTGTCCTGTAGATACATCCAGAAAGCTGGCTTTTAAAAATAAAGCTCTGTGGAACAACCTTTGAGATCTTCTCCCCGAGTCCTCACTTCTGAAGGTGGCTACAATGACCCTCGAGTAGAGTTTTCATGGATGGCTGGGAACTTAGTAGAAAAAGATTGGGGAGTACAGAGATCAGACTCAGACTCTGGCTCAGAGAGAAAAAAAAAAGTGTCTCTATTTTGCTAATGATGTGGGCTTCTGTGGCCTGGAATCAACAGGTAGACAGCAACTCTCAAGGGACAGCTTCTTTATTACTTATAATACCTTGTTGGAGTTAAAATAATGACCATATAGTTAACTGAAAGAAACACAAGGGGAGATCAAGCTTTTCCTACATATCAGCTACAACGACTTGATAATTGAGGGGCTGGAGTGTAGAGCACAGGCTGAGGGATTGACTGGTCTAGAGTTTCAATCTGTTGCTTCCTGGCTATGTGACCCTGGGAAAGTTACTTAATCTTATAAATCTTCAATTTTCTTACCTGAAAAGTGGGAAATATATATATCTATGTTTCATAAAGTTGTGTTGACAAAGTTGAAATTCTCTGGCAGGTGTCAACCACATAGCAAGCACTCAATATATGATATCATTTATTATTTAAATGCATCTATTTTTTTTTCTAACCAAAGTTTTCACTTTGCTTCCTTTCTTTATTGCTTAAATGTAAGCTATGAGTGACAGCTGATTACAAAATAAGGTGCACAACATACCTTATATAATGCAGACGTGGAAGCTGAGCCGACTGCAAATGCCACACCAATGATGGAATCAGCATGGAAATTATCTGCATATGCCATCATGACAATGCCAGTAATCGCCATTATTGCGGCAACTATCTGTCAAATAGAATGGAAAGAAACATAAAGAATTATGTCTCTGTATAATCAAGCAACACAAGGCTTCACAAAGGTTGCTAAATATTTCCTTATATTTAATTACCTCGTCTATATCGCTGCTTACATATAAGAAGGGTCAGTATTAAAAGTAAATCAGTATGCTCATGGGACAATCAGGACTAGAATATAAAAGCGATTCACATTCTAATTAAGGAATGGTAATTTTTAGTTTAATTTTTTAATTCAACTTTCTTGAGCTTAACATCCATTCTGATGAAATGGATTCAACAGGAAGTCACTTCTAAGTATTTTCATCTGTATTGTATTTTTTTTTCTTCAAACAGTTCAGCATACATTTTAATTAGCTTCTTGAATCAATTCACATTTCTAAAGATCTGAACATAACTAGGACTTGATTAAGGAGACGTAATTTTGATACAGCTAAGGGGCAAAACTTAGACCAAGGGCAAAAAAGAAACTGAATAACCTCTTTTAGGGGTTTATACAGGAGTAAATTGAATGTGCTCTGTCACTTGGGATGTCAAATGGAGGCCACTTCTTCCTTTTGTCTACATTTAAATTAATTCAATTTTTTAGGTACACCACAGAAAGATAATTTAACTTAATTATGCTGAAGCATTCATTAACTACATAAAGTGAAATATTTCATAATTGGACTGAGGTCATAATGGTGTACTGTGAAATGATAAAACAGGAGTCCACTCCCTTGGTACAACGCTGGTTCACATCTGTTTCTTTAATTGTCCTCAATTGGTTCTACTGGAAAACATTTCAGCCTTACAGCAAAGAGGAAAATAACCCTGGAATAGGGAACAATATGTCACTTCCTCACTGACTTTAAAATCAAGTTGAAAATTTGTGAGCAAATTGGAGATTAATATGTTAAGCTTCAGTTCTGAATATTCCAAATAAATAGATTCCTCTGCAGACAGCTTTTGCACATATGTGATTTTTCAAGCCCTTTTAACATTATTAGGGAGTTATTTACAATAACAAAATTTAGATTATCGACATGAGACTAGACTTGAGGCTAATCAGGGTGTGTGTGCTCTTGATGGCCTATACTTCAGGTGCTGTGAGAGCAATGCTCTACTTAATGACCAGCCAGGGCCAGTGCACGAGTGGTTACAGAGTAACTCCATACTGAAGTTCCCTTTATGAAAAACAGCAGATGACTTGAGCACAGACTCCAACGTGTCAGCGGTGAAAAACCATCTTCACAACACATTATCCATGAGGCTGCTTGATGGGAGGTGTTTCTCTTGCTGAGTGAATATCACATTCTCTGAAACTGCCACATGTGTGTTCTCCTTAGACTCTACCTCCAACTATAAGGAATAGAATTTAATATGTGCACCATGGAGGTGTCAGGGAAATTTTCCAACTAAGAAGTAATAGACTCATAAATAAACATGGTGAAGGGATTATCTACACCTAGGAATTCTGGGAGGGTTATCATCTCCCTCAATTTGGGGTTTTATAGTTCAGCCAGGGATTTGCAACCATTTTTGGGGCAATCTGATTTCAGGAAAAAAACAACAAAAAAGGCGCAGCAGACTGGCATTTTCTGATTTTTGTGTTTGAAGAATGTTCACTGGCTAAAGTACTCATGTACATAAATAGATTTCCTTCATAAGACTGAACTGGAAAGATAATGAATTTCAATTGATATTTATTTTGTTTTGGCTAACCCTTGATTGTATTTTCTTGGTCAAATAATCATGTGGTTACTATAAGATATGGCTAATGAACATGGTATTAATCCCAATGAACTTTAACATGATATGCTATTTCATATTTAAAATTATTAAAATTATTCTATAATAAATAATATTTGTTTAAACTATTGTGTATAATATATAATTCTGGATTTAGGGAATCGTGAAAACAAACAGCACATTTAAAAACAAAACAAAAAAAGAACCAGGGCTGGGGTTGTAGCTCAGTGGCAGAGCCCTTGCTTAGCACATATGAGGCCCTGGGTTTGATTCTTAGCACCAAATAAAAATAAACAAATAAAGTAAAGGCCTTCTGTCCAACTACAACTACAATTTTTTTTTAAAGCAATAGCAAAAACAAAAACCCTGCATAGAAAATGACAAACATGTAATGCAATTATCCCCAGGATATGCACAGAGGTGAGAAGTCTTCCTTTTATGAATAAGCCATTAGCAAAAATATATTTGCATGAAGTATCTAAGTTTTTTCAAGATAGGAATTGGATATGGCTAAAGAGTAAATAATCTTATAGCAATTCAAAATTATAGGCATAGTGAGCCTTTTAAAGATCTCCATCAGTCTTTAGGTTCAAGTGCTTGTGAAAATATTCTCCGGGACCACTTAAAATTGACATATCAATTACACCAGTGTCTCTCTCAATTGCTCTCATGGAGAGAAGTATTTTTCACTTCAGGGGGCTAGACAACATTGTTAGTTAAGTTCTGAAAGCATGAAAATCTGAATATTTGAGATGATAGAAAAACTTTTTCTCCGTGGTACAGGCAATAATTTATGGGTTATATATTAGATGAGGGGAAAGATAAATCGTCTGCCACATTTTTTTAAAAAAAATTTTACAACTATCTGCTAGGACAAAATTTCTATGGCATGTTTTAAGAAAGCCTCTATTTCCTCTCTACACAGCTGGAACTAAAGGAACAGACCTCAATTAATCTTGAAAATGTAGAAAAAGTTGAGGGGAAGATCTATTTGGAGCAACTGGTTATATGCTCCAGAATGGCTCTGCTAGGCACTTTATTTTTTATTTTTATTATTTTTTTGTTGCTTTACTTTTTTAAAAACAATTCTGCATTTCAATATGAATTTCTTTTTTTCTTTTAGTTTTTAGATTTTTATTTGTTATTTTAAAAATCCACAGTACAGTGGATTTTAATATATACATACATGGAGTAAAACCTATTCTTATTAGGATCCCATTCTTGTGGTTGTATATGATGTGGAGTTTCACTGGTAGTGTATTCATTTATAAGCATAGGAAAGTTATGTGTATTCATTTGACTATCTTTTCTATTCCCATCCCCCAACCCTTCTCTTCATTCCCCTTTGTCTAATCCAGTGAACTTCCCTCTCCCTGGCACTGTTTCTTTTATGCTGGAGAGTAAATGCTTTTTAAATGTTCAGAGAACAAATGACCTAAGCAGATCTGAGTCACCTGCATTTTCAGAATCCATCTTCATCAAGGAAGGAATAATAGCTAGTTCTCTCTCTCAACAGAAACCCATGAAATGACTCTTTTTGTGCTTAACACACCAGAAATGCATCTTCAGGAAGCCAGTATCTTAAATTCTATGTCAACAGTGCTGGTATGTGCTCATGCATAGGGTGTCCACAACAGAGATGCTTCTGAGACATCTTGGTACTCATGAGGATCCCCTCCCTCTGGAAATGTGCCATCTAGTGGTGCCATTCATTTGGCTTCTGAAAAGTGGTGACTCTCATAATCTAGTCCAGTTCCAACCTCTTAACCAACCAGGAGTGTCTAAGTAATAAAACCCACACCTACCACGATCTTAATTGATTTAAATTTAAATAAGAATGTTTATAACTGTAGTGACACCAAGCTGCTAATGTTTCCAGTTTTAACATCCTGAACCTCCCTGTTTTTTGTCCTTTAGGTGTTCCCACCTCGGGAGTATACCCCCCCAAAAAAACGGGATTTATTTAGCCCATTTTCCCAGCATGACTGGTGAGTAACAGCCTTGTGAAACATCTACCTTCTTCTGCATCTCAGCCTCTCAGAGAGTTTTCTGGGTCAACTATTAAGGGCAGAGGTGGACTTGAGGTCATTTAAGCCTGTTCTGAAAGACCAAAGAGATATTTGGTGATATCACTGCCCTAAATACTTACCCGAGACCCCACATGAAAGCTAGGTTTCCTGTACCTTTCATAAAAAAAAAAAAAGTTTGAAAAGAAAAAAGCTAGAGAAGCACCTGGTTTCAGAATGCTTTTCCTTTCTTGTATTTTTTTTTTTCCATTGAGGACCTCAAAATCCCCAAACCTGCATCTCCATGAAGGTGAGTAACCTCATCCCCTTCACTGTGTTTCCCTTTAACAGATGGTTTCCAGAATCATTATTTTCCTAGCAATACCAGATCTTTTAGGGCCCAAGGGATTGAAATGAACCTTTAATTCAATGTTATTCCCATAGTATTTCTTTGAGGAACTTACAGGTCTAAGTGAGCGATTGGAACCAAAACATATTTTCTTACTTTGTTTTGAGGTTACTCTGATTTTTGAAGCTGGCTGAGCATAGAGGAGCTTCACTAGTTCACACTGCAACCCTGGAATCCCAAAGCCAAATGCAATTCCCAAAATGCAGGTCTCAAACTATATTGCTGGCAGTGGCGGTACTGAAGTTCAAGGCTCCAGGTAAACAGTTGTAACTGAGATACACACTAACAGCTCGGTCAATGAGAGCCGCACCTATGAGCGGATTTAGATAGATCCATTTTCAAAGAACAGCATCCTTAAACTTCTGCACATATCATATTTAAGGTTCTGTGAAGCACTATCTCCTTTACTCAGATCCAATTAAGCCAAACAAGAGCTGAAGTGCAAGAAATGAACCGGGAGGGCAATCTATTGATTGATTTAAGCAGTCAGATGCTGTGCATATGAAGGGAAAGAGAGGGAGTTCCTCACACATGGGTGAATTCAAGGGGTGCTGGGCCTCTGAACGCCTTTTTCTGAACGCCATCTTCTCATAAGAATAAAATCCATTTGAAAATGATCTCAAAGGACATTTGAATAGCAAAGAGGGAAAGAAATCCCATTAGGAGAGACTGCAGGATACGTGTGGAGGTGGCACCTGACTGCACCTCGAGATGGAGTTAGGGATTCATCGTGGGCATACAATCTGAGAGCAGTCACAACCCAGCTTTCTCCTCTCTTAGCTCTACTCCCAGGTGGTTGTCCTTCCAAGAGAGGGATGAGAAGCCCTGCCCTGGGAAACATGAAGTCCTTGGCAGAGAAGTCTTCACTGCACATGAATGAGCAATTACCCAAGTTACTTGGAATCTTATTTTAGAATGTAATATCAGCACCAGTCAGTAGCTACTCAGCTCTAATGTCCTGTTATAGCACTCTGCGGGAGGGTTGGGGGAGGGAGGATCTCAATTCAAAGTGTAGCTCATACACTGCTGTAGGACTGCAAATTGGTGCAACCACTTTGGAAAGCAGTAGGGGATTCCTCAAAAAACTAGGTATGGAACTATCATTTGACTCAGTTATACCACTCCTAAGTATATATCCAAGGGAGTTAAAATGAGCACACTACAGTAACACAGCTACATCCATGTTTACAGCAGCTCAATTCACAATAGCTAAACTATGGAACCAAACTAGGTACCCTTCAACAGATGAATGGATGAAAGAATATGTGGTATATATACACAATAGAATATTACTTAGCTATAAAAATGAATGACTTTATGACCTTTGCCAGTAAATGGATGCATCTGGAGACTAGCATGCTAATTCAAATAAGCCAATTCCCTAAAACCAAAGACCAAATGTTCTCTCTGATGTATGGATGCTAACACTCAACAAGGTGATGGGGGAGGGGGATAGAAGTTCAGTGGATTAGACAAAGGAAAACAAAGGGAAGGGAGAGGCCATAAGAATAGGAAAGACAGTGGAATGAAGCTAACATGACTTTCCTATGAGTACATATAAATACATCACAGTGAATTTCAACATCGTGTACATCCACAAGACTGGGATCCTAATCTGAATAAGTCATGCTTCATGTTTGTAGATATGTCAAAATATACTCTACCATTATGTATAACTAAAAAGAACAAAAAATTTTAAAAAAAATGAATTCAAAGTACAGCTTAGGCAATGACAGATTCAGTCAAACTGACATACTTCAGTCAGTTCTTGGTGGGTCAAGGAGAAACTCCAGAACAGCCACAGTTTGGGAAATTAACTCCCTAGGGGTCCACATATGGCTGAAAATATGTGGGTACCAAGATGAAGGGACACATTCATTTCTTATCTGCTACGAAAATTGGGGTCTGCTGAACCTTTCTCCAACCACCAATTTTCTCTATATCATCAAGGAAATTTTAAAATGAAAGAAAACATTTGACATAATAACACAAAATTTAAGGGAGGAACTGAATCTGAAAAAAAGGTTTCTAACTTCCCAGTCTAACATACTTTTCATTGAAGTGAAAGAGACACCAGCAACTGAGAAGAAAACTTTTACCCAGTGGCTCATTTCTCTTAGAAAGAATATTCTTTAGTTTTGTTTTTGTGGTGCTGGGAATGGAAACCAGGGTCTCCTCATACTCACCTAGTGCTGAGCCAAACCCAAGCCCCAATAACCTCCTTTCATTACAGTGATGATAGTTTTTCAGGTTCTCATAAGTTTAAAAATTATAGATAAATAAGACAGGATCTCAGAGATGGGAAAATACCCATATTCAAAGCTGCAAGAGCTGGATTATCACCTTCCAACAGTTTTGTAATCTTTATCAGAAATATCAGAAATTCACTGATTTCCATGGGATGATCATAAATTAGCTGCAAGAAACTGCTCATAAACATTACCATTAAATTAGGGGAAATGATTTTATAATGGAAAATAATGTGTAATAGATTACCTTTCCAACTGTAATTGAATCTATTCCAAAGAAACAAAATATTAACGAGTTATTCATAATGCTTAATTCATTTTATATGAATAATGCTGACTGATGGTCCAGATAAACCCGTACTTACTGATCTTATAACTTAAAGCATCCTCTATTCTCTCTATGGAATTATTTTGACATGAAAAAATAAAAGTAAGGGAGGTCATAGCTTTCTGTCTTAAATGTCATTCTTGGGGCCAAGCAAATTATAATTACAAACCAATGACCATTTGTCTCTAAACTCCTGAATCTTTAATATAAGCCATGAAAATATGTGCTTTTTTTTAAAAAAATTAAGGTGCACAATATATTTTAAAACAAAGTTTTTTAAAAAATAAAAAGTAATATTGACAGGTAAACCAGTCAGTGTTGTTTTTCTTTTAATATGATTGTATTTTTTATATCTTTATTTTATTCATTGATATTTTGTGATACTGGATTGAACCCAGTGCCTCACACATGCTAGGCAAGCACTCTACTTCTCAGCTACAGCCCCAGCCCACCCAGTTAGTGTTTTTAATATCAACATTGTTGAAGTTTCTAGTTCAATGGTATAGAAGATAGGTTTCCACCTGATGACTGAAAACAGGTTTTTTTGATTTGTTTTGCATTTTGCTTTTTTTGTTTTAAGAGAGTCCTGTGGCACAGCATCGGGCAGGGCTGAGCTTTAGATGATTTATAGATAAAGGCAATAAAAGCAGCATTTATATTGTTGGTGCTGCATTCACTGTCCTTTAGTTTCTCAAATGACCTAATTATACATGTTCTCTATATGTCTTAGGAGAAAAGGAATTGCTGAGACTGTCAAAAGGCAAAATGCTGAATATGTTGTGGTGCTTCCCATATTCCATGGCCTGATTATGAGCATCATTAAAAGCACACTTTGACGTTCTCCTGGAACATGGCATCAATAAACATCAATAAAAAACGTTTCATAATGAGCAGTAAAACACTTCCTGTCTTGAAAAAGAAAGATATCTGACTTCGACCAACATGCCTGACACCACTGCTTGCTGTTTGGCCATCTATGATATCTTAATTTATGCATGTATTTATTTGCTAATACTTATTGGCTACTTCACATTTCTTCTATCAAATCTTATTTCTTACAGATGCTGTGTTAGTTTCCTGAGACTTCTGGAAACCACAGACTTGGTGACTTAAACCAACAGAAATTGATTGTCTCATAGTAGTGTATAGGTCAGTAGTTCAAAATCCACCAGGGCCATGCTCCCAAAGTCATCTCTAGGTGACAGCACATACTTTGTATGTTCCAGCTTCTGGTGGCTGCTCTGGCACTCCTGGCTTAGGGCTACGTCACTCCAGTTTCTGTCTCTGTGATCACAACTGCTGCCTCCTCTTCCATGTGTATTTCCTGTGTGTCTCTTATAAAGACAATTGTTGTTGGATTTAGGTCCCCCCAGATCATCCTGGGTGATCTTCTTTGCTCAAGATTCCTAAGTTAATGACATTTACAATGACTCTCTTTCCAAATAAGGTCCCATTCACAGGTTTTGGAAATTAGGACATGGACAGATCCTTTTGGAATGGGAGCCACTATTAAATCCACTGCATATGCCAAATTTAAAATGGCAGAGGTTAGTAGGCTATAGGCATTTGTCTTAAAACTGTGAGTTACACAGCTGATTTTTTGTTATTTTTTTTTTAAGTCTCAAACATTCTGCCTTTTTTTTTTTTGATGCAACTTCTTACATCAGTGAGGTCCATGGTTAAATGCATTCATTCATTCTAATACAATTGGTTTTTCTCACTGGTAAATCTAATAGTGTATTGATTTATTTTGGTATCCATAGGTATCTGGAGGAGCAGAAAAGCCACTCAATCTCCTTTCTTTCCCTTCTTCTAAAAAGGGAGCAGTGGACAACATAGGAAAGGTCCCTGTTCACAAAGGACTTGTCAGGGTACCTGGTGGTAGAGAGTCAGCACCGCTATGTCAGGTATAAATACATAGTGCCAAACCATTTGGGTGTCAAATCAAGATTATCTAGTGGAGCATGTGATATCACATTTGGTATATTCTAATGGTATCAAACCATCTTGGCTTTCTTCTTAGTATTCATGTCAAGCATCACTTCTAAATTTTTCAGCATTTCCTAAGATTCTATCAGAATTTTCTAACTGGTTATTTATTTATTTATTTAAGAGATAGATTCTTGCTATGTTGCCCAGGCTAGCAGTGATCTCCTGGGCTCAAAAGATCCTCCTGCCTCAGCCTCCTGAGGAGGAATACAATTGTACATCACTGTGCTTGGCTCTTAATTGGCTATTTTTTTTAAAAAAAAAAGCTTTCAGGGTTCATGGCTGTCATAAACTTTCTTTCTAATATGGATTTTGATTTCAGCATCTGGGAAAAAACACCTTGGAATCATTGCCATCAAGAGCAGCATTTGGACAGCAAAAGAGATTTCAAATCCAATCTTAGCCATCTCTTTCAGAGGATAAGAAACTGCATCATGTTGATACTCTGGTAAAAGGCTATTCATTTGGACCTCCCAAGGAACTGCTGTCTTGATATTTTCATCATGGTAGCATGCCAGATGAAATGAATAAAACCTGGCTCCTGAAACTTGCATAGTTACCAAACAATCTATTTCCGACATAGAACGAGCTTACCAAAATTTATTATTATTATTTTTTAAATCTATGTTACTTCTGAAAGGAATAAACTCAGAACTGAAGAGGTTGGTGTACATTTAATGCAGTTCAATTAAGGATTTGTACACCAAAGTACAAGTTGCTGCTTTCAGTTCCATTTCTAGATTAGTCACACTAGAAATATAGCAACTTTTAACAGCATTGTGCTATTACCAGTGACTTTAATTACTGTTTGGTAATCTTATCTACTTACACCAATATTAATTAAATCCATCTGGGTAGGAGTAGGAGGGAGGGATGTCCCAAAATATGTTGATTGAAAACAGCAAATCATAATCTTTCTTGTGGCTAATTTCCCCAGACCCTTCTTTTCTGAAGACAGATATTGATCACACTATTAATTTGAAAAATGAGTCCTAAAAACTATTCTAAAAATGGAACTTATTTTCTTGGTCTGTTTTAGTGCTTCCTGTTGCAATTAGCTGACTCCCCAGTAGGATGATCCCTTTTTTCTTTCATGATGTTGTAACTGCCGGGGCTTCCTAATGCATCTTCAAATTTCAATTTGTACTCAGTGGGAAAAGTTTTATAGAAACTCCATGAACCAAAGCAGCTCTCCTGACGCAGGATTTACAATCAAAGGAGGCATCACGCATTGAATTTAGTGTGCTATTACCCTCACTCCCATGAACCTGTCTTTCAGCACAATCCACGACAGCAGGAAGACAAAGGCTTTGTTACAACAGAACAGAGCAGAGACATCTGTGGCCGTCAGCTTCTTTAAAGCCAGTAAGTACAGGTAATTTGTTAAAGTCCATAGAATAGAAAAGGGAGCAGTTCTTTTAAGAAAGAGCTTCAACGTCAGACCATCTTCACCAAAAATCCGACTGCATTCCCTAGGAAAGAAAAAAGAGATTAATATGCAGGTGCTAATGGGGATCCTTCTTGTGGGGCTGACTCTTCATAGCCATTGTCAGGCAGGAGTGCACTCAAGTCTCTCATTCAGCTGTGGAACATACTGAACCCAGTTCTGCCACGTGTGGGTTTCAGGGAGCCTTGGAAAGGAACCCACTGCTCTTCAGCACAGAGGTAGGCCCTCTCCTCCCCAGATACTCCCTTGGGATTGCCAGGGCAGACATCTGGCAGGCTATGGACATTCTCAGAGAAGACTGGAGAAATACAGAAATAAGTAATTGCTGAAATGACTATCTATTGAAAGGAGAGTTTTTTTTCCCCAATGGGCAAATGCAATAGGATCAAGATGGCAGCTGCCATGTGACCAGACGCAGACAACTCCCAGAATCCTGTGGAGCAGGAGGCCTTGTGTGTCTGTGAAGCCACATCTTGGGGTTTTGTTATTCCTGATTTACTGTGTCTCCTTCTAATATCTTTGCTTAATTGACTAATTTATTTTCCTATCCATATTATTAAGGCAGAAAAATGAGAAAGCCTCTGTAATAACCCTGAAAACAGTAAAAATTAAGTTATGAAATTCAAAACTAAGTTATGAAATGTATGCTTATATGCATACATTGCTATTTTTGGATGAATCATCTGAATTCAATGTGTGGAACTAGTCACTTTAATTAAACCTCTGATTTGTTTATTTCTGATTAAATTGGCTATGAAGCCCATGGGGCCATGTTAATCAAACTGTTCAAGCTAGCGATACATATAGGCATTAATGGAAGTGGTAAGATGACAGTATGTGTATGACTGAAAACCGGCGTGCCACTTGGAGAATTTAGCTTGATTTTTTTCACTCAGTTGTTCACAAACATCCAAGCATTTATGGGTGGCTATTATGTGTCCAGTATTCTATTTTCAAGAGTAGTGTAAATATCTTGTTCAAGGCAATGAGTTATTAATATTCGGACATATTTATAACATTTATAATGAAATGTATTTTCATAACTGTGGAGAGTGCTGGTACTAGTTTCTTTCCAACTTTTACTAAAGACAAACATTGTACTTAATGCCTGTAATTTCAGCAGTTTGGGTGGCTGAGGCAGGAGGATCACAAGTTCAAAGCCAGCCTCAGCAACAGCGAGGCACTAAGCAACTCAGTGAGATCCTGTCTCTAGATAAAATACAAAATGGGGCTGGGGATGTGACTCAGTGGTCAAGTGCCCCTGAGTTCAATCTCTGGTAACCCCCCACCAAAAAAAAAAAATAATTTAAGTACCAAAATGATCCCTGACCAGTGTTTGCCTCACACACGTGAACTATCTTTCCTGACAGGAGGGCCACATAAAGTGAGAGAGTGATAAAGGTCCTAAGCACAGGGAATATAGCCTTAAATATCAAGTCTCCCAATAAATGGGGCTTCCAAGCAGCTGAGATTCCTGAGCGTTGTAGGTCGATGATTCCAGGAAGGTTTAAAAGTGCATATTGTACACATGATATGTATTGTGGTTTGACTTTCACTGGGTTACAACCAAAAAGGAAGAATTTTCATAAAAAGAAAATGAAATTTTCCCAAAGGTAAATTTTAACTGGACAGTGACACAACTTCAATGATGGGATTACATAACCCCAAAGCAAAGCCTCTGTAAAGTCTACAGAAATCACATGTGCTCAGGAAAATCAGTGGCCTCTCTAAAGTGGGGGTGGGGGACTGAGGGAGTGGGGGAGTGGGGTGGGGGTGGGGGGTTATTCTGGAGCAGTATCACATATAGAACCAGCAGCATGGTGCCTAGACTAGCCTGGGCACAAGGTTTGCTTTCTGTGCTCCCGATGGTTCTGCTCCATGAGGAAGCTGTCATGGAGAGCCAGAGTGGAGAGGCATGGGTTTATTCTGTCATCCATAACCACAGAGCAACTTTTTAAATACAGATTTGTCAATGACCAAAAGGAAACCCATTTCTGATTCAATGATTTCTTTTTCTTATCGCTGGCCCTAGGCAGTGATGGATCTTCCTACCATCATACTGGGTTGAGTGCCCTCAAGAAAAGACTTGGGATGCAGGTGAGGGAACACTTGGATTCCCCAGGGAAGCCATATAGGGTCCCATGGGAAAAGCCCAAGGACAGAAAGGCTGGTAAAATGCAGTTGCCCAGTAAAGACTTCTTGTCACCTGGCTGACCCTGTCCCCAGGTGCTCATTCCTTTATTTTTCTCTTTTCTTTTCCCATTTATTCTCACCGTCAACCTTATGCCCATTTGGCATTTCTGCTACTATTGCAGAAATGAAAAATACTATCCAAATGCCAGGTCACTTGTGTAACCTTATACTCTGTAAGCACTAAGCGCTAAGAAATGGGAACACTAAAAATATTAAAATAAAATAAAATTTAAAAAGATTTTTATAGGGAAGCAATTAGCAGTGGGTCTCTTTGGGGGATGGTAACAAAATTTCTGGATAAGGGGCATTGACAGGTGGCAAAGCTTGGAATGGAGGCTAGTTATCGAATACTTTCTACATGCCAAATAGCCACTTAAAGCACATTTCATAGGTGCCTGGCAGAGTCTAGTATATCTGCCACTCTAATTAATTTGTTCTAGAATTTTTATTCCCTCTAAGAAAATAACCTTGTTAAAACTATGAGATATAATTTCTTTCTTCTAAATTTCAAATTCACCAGAGACAACTGAATTCTGGTGGCATACAATTGGAATGATTAAATCATTGAAAATTACTTCCAAATGGACATTGAAAATTCTTTTAATATGAGTAATAGGGGGAAAATAAAACTAGAAATGCTTTCATACCATTTGGGAGAGAAACTGTCAGAAGTTCTGGTGCTAGGGGATAACTCCTGTCTCCGGTCTCACACTAAGTCTATCTCCCCTCATTCTGCCTTTGGGAGCTTTGGGAGTTCCTGCTTGGCAGATGGTGTTAATGAGTCTACAGGGAAAACAGATCAAGGATCTAAGAATTTTCTGACAACCTCCTTTACAGTTCTCACTAGAGAACAATCCTTTCAAAAATAGTGTTCTGTGTTTAACAATGAAAGCTTTCTTATTTGATCAGAAATGCTCAACTTCATTCTACCTGCACTAACAGGTGGAGGTATCTTGTCAAATCACAGATTTTGCCAAGTTCAGAATTAGTCTGACATGAGAGATTGGGGAAAAGATGAAGCTGATTCCCCAAATATCATTTCTGTCAGCAATAGCCTTTTGCAAATGTGTTATCTTAGATAAAACCACCTTGGCTTGCTTTAAAATGTTCTTGGACCACTCTTTTCATTAGACTCTTTTGTTATTTTTATCAACATGTTTATCTAAATCACAGGTATATTCAGGTGGAACACAGTGCTATCTGGTACACACCGCTATTTTTATCTGATACTATTCTGATAACGATGCTCCCCAGCTATAATTTATTACATACTGTTATGGGAAAAAATATGCCTCAAGATTATTTCTATTTTGATAGGACTGAATAAAAATATCTTTAGCAATTGCAAATACGTATGGGAATTTATTCTTTCTTCCAAAGCAGACAATATTGATTCTAAGTTTCCTTCTTAAATTATTTAATTATAATTGAGTTGTCACGGACACATATAGCTCATAGTATTCCCAGGTACTTCCAGGTTGGCTATAGGAAATGTAACTTGAGAGAGACCCATCACAGTTTGTTAAGCACTTAGGAATAGTCTTATAATGCACCAATCACAACAGTCATCCTTTTGGTTAGGCATTTCCCTTCTCATGGGAAGGTTATTTTGGTGTCTGCAAGACAAACTGATGGTCATTCTGCAGAAGACCAATAAGCTCTCACTCTCCCATCTGCTCTGCACCGAGGTCCCTGTTTTATCGTAGTGGCTGTTCTGGATGTTATTGCTTATCTCTGGGCTTTTCCTTTTCAAGAAGCTGTGCACTCACTAAAGAGTGTTGAGCCAAATGCCGTGTTTGCCTCAGCCCTCTCAACTTCCTCCACTCCCCAAGAGGAGCTGCAGAAGCCAGGCTCAGTGTGAAGCAACCACTAGAACCACGAGATTCCAGGAAGCCCAGCCACCACTGCTCATGACCATCAGACAGACAGACAAGGCCACATGAGCTCCCAGCCAGCAAAGAATGGGATCTTTTCAAGTTGCCCAGGGCCAGACCTCCCACTGCATGAACCTAGGTCATTTCATCTGCTCACGAATTGTAGTGTCAGGGATATTGAGCAAATGTTTTGAAACTGTGAATCTTTTAGATTTTTTTTTTTTTTTACTCTGGATTTGAGACATTGAGATTTTTAAAAACATGACTTTTAGAGATAAACAGATCTAGATTTAAACCAGGGTTCCATTATTTGTAACTGTTTGACCTTGAACAAATCATTTAACCTTTCTGAATCTGTTTCCTGTTGTGTCAAAATGGGGATAATAGCCCCATCTTAAAAGGTGAATGTTGAGGGGCTGGGGTTGTGGCTCAGTGGTGGAGCACTTGTCTAGCATGTGTGAGGCACTGGGCTTGATTCTCAGCACTGCACATAAATCCATGAATAAAATAAAGGTCCATCAACATTTAAAAAAATATTTTTAAAAAATGGTGAATGTTGGGCTGGAGAATGTAGCTCAGGGATAGAGCTCTTGCCTAGCATGTGCAAGGCTTTGTGTTCATTCCACAGTACTGGGAGAAAAAAAAAAAAGGGTAAGCGTTGTTACCGATGGTGAATTAAAAAAATTAGTAGCAGCTCAGTGCCTGGCATGTTGTAGACACAATTTTTTTAAGGGGAGGGCTGTTTTCTTATGTTCATTATCAACCTCAGACCCTGCTTCTCACTCCCCAAGGACTCAATTCATATTGTGAAGAGATGAAACTATGTATACATACAGAGGTATATTTTCCCAGACATCTCCTGTTGGCCATTTGTCATGAAACCTACCTGAATTTTTTCATTGGAGATTGCTTTTCTTGAGCAGTGGCCAGATGACCAGAATAATAGACGGGAAAAAACATAATGTTCCAGTTTGTTGAAAACCATGTCATGAAAAATGGACAGTAGAAGTTCTTATAAGTAATTTTTACAATCTGTGTGGTTCCAACCCAAGACGAAGAAACTGACAATATGATCAAGAGTCCCCAGACAGCCTTCAGAACCACGGACGTGCAGGACAGGCAGCGAGCCTTGATTCTGTTTTCTTGGCTGCTGTTCTCAGGATGAGTCTGTGTCCCATCTTCCCCTGAAAACAGGAAAGGAATACAAATGTGTGGGAATCAGGTTACAAAACAGTAATCAAACACATCAGAAACTTAAAAAAGAAGGTTGTAACCAAAGAGGAAAATGGCAGAATGGCCAGTGTTTCTCTTTTCTACTACCATCAGAAGAGATTGATGATTCTGGCTTGCTTTCTCTTATAATCTCTGCTCTACAAGGTACAGCATGAACCTGGACCCTATCCAGCACTTGAGGATGCTCATGTACATGGGAGATGCTATGCTGGTCCCCTTTCCTTATAGGAGCACACCCTCTCTTAACTTCCAAACACTTTGGCCATGGCCACGTGAATTGCCTGATTCAATCCAATATGAGTGATGGGAGTTACACCACCTCCCAGCAGAAGTTCTAAGAGGCATCCGAAGACCCCACCATCACTTTTACTCTTTCTCTCTGGTACTAAAATGGAAAATCCTAAATAGAAGTTCTTTTTCAGTCTATGTGGGGGAATGAGCAGAACCTAGCTGAAGCCGCCCAGGCTCCACCAACATGAAAAGTGAGTGAGAAATAAATATTTGTTTTTATATTCCACTGAGATATTTTAACAATTGCAGCAAAGATGACTATTAAATTGAAAAACAGTGTGTCCCAAGAACAAGTGCAAATCCTGACTATAACAGAGCCATTTCCCACCTCATAGCAAATTACTATTTAATGTATTTCTGGGAACATAATAGGCTCTGCCTTGTGTTTTGACATTTACTAAGAAAAGTTAGTAGCATTTTTTTCCTCACATTAAAATAGCCAAAGCTCTCTGCAATTGACAATCATAAAGGCCATCTCCCCTGATGGAGAAAATTAGTTCAACATAATAAATTCCTATGCCTAGCAGAAAGTTGAATAGGAGCAGAGTTCCCTCTGAGTCCCCAAGCTGAGACTCCCAAAGGTAGAATCCTGGAGAAGGGAGGCAAAATTGTCTGCAAGATTCCCTTGGATGCCCAGGAACCCTCCTTGAGCACAAGGCCTGCGCTGGTGGTAACAAAAGCAGTGCAGCTCACAGGTTACTAATAGTGGATGGGGCTTCTCACATCACCTCTCCAGAACCTGCTGGCTCTGTGGCTGAAAATGTTCCTCCTGCTTAATGAGCCTGGCATGACTGTCCCACTGGGTTAAAAACCTTTACCCAGCTAAGGCTTTCTGATATAATCATTTTGGGAGATGGGGAAGCAAGCTTTGAAAGTGAATTCTTCATTTGGGAATATAAACTAAGTTAAGTATGAACACAGCAATTACTACATGACTTCTAAGTCTTAAAAACTCAACTGAATTCACAGGCCCTAGGGCTCCAAAAGATGAAAACTTTATTCTTTTATTTATTTATTCAACAAAATCTTTTGGAGACTATATCAGGAGCTAGTTGGGTTCCCAAGGGTTCAAAGATGAAAGACTTAAGCTCACAGTGTGACAGGGGCAACTTTGACAGATGTGAGTCCACATAAGGCAGAGAAGCACTTGTTAAGGGCTGGCAGAAGATCAGGGAAACTTCCATGATGCAGTGGCATTGAGGTGAGTCTGGAAATATAAGGAGCCAGCTCCCTACACTAGGTATAGACACTACCTGTTCCTGATAACTGTTCTGAGCATTTCCTCTGTGTCCATGTGGGTTATGCAGAGAGGAAAACTAGAGTTAATAAGCAGGTAGAATGAGAGACTATTGTGTTGGGAAGCTGGTAAAGCAAGACCCTATTGAATAGGTACAATCATTCCCACTTTATAGATGATAAAACTGAGACATTAAGGAGTATTCAAGGTTTCCAGGGTCCCAGATTTTTATTCTGAATATTGATTCTGTCTAGGTTTTTAGTCTTTAGCATTCCATTTTAGCACTGGAGATTTCAGCACTGGTTTGGGGAAAATTTTCTCTTTCCTGATAGGAATGGCAGTCTTGTTAGAGATTTACGAGAGGTGATACGTAAGAGAAAGGTTTGCCCTACTATACTTCAGATCCTGTTGTTCTGAGGGACTAGTTTATAAGGGAGGAATGATTCATTAAAGGTTGTAAATATCCTTTTGAGATGAAATGTGTCCCCATCCTTACCATCTTTGAAGATTGCTTTTGGAACACCACTGTACAATGGGTGGTGCTTTTAACCGCTTTTATAATTTTACAAAGGATTAATTTAATTTCCTAGAAGGATGGGTATCCAGAGCTTTCATTTTTCTGTTTGCTTTTAAAAAAAGACTTCTACATTCCTGCTTGGATTTATAGCTTTGTATATAGCACTAAATTGGGTGTACTAGGAATTCTACCCATTTATATGAACCTTTATTGAAATCATGCAGATTGGTGGTAGAAGCCACTAGACTTTGGAAGCATGAATTTAAGTCCCAGTGCTGTCATTGAAGAGCCCTGAGTATGTGCTTAATTCCAGCCTTAGATTCTTTATCTGTCAAAGGATGATAAGATCTAGCATATGAGATTCATTTTGAGGTGAAGTACCACCATATTCCTGAAATCATGGTGAGCTTCTTTTCATGTTATTCTCTTTTTCTCTCTTCTTTTTGCTGCACTGAGTTCCTTCTAATTATCACAGAAAGTAAATTATGTTCCAGGTGATCTTTAGTGGTATGGTTTTAAAGTTTGTAATTCATGTATGATAGATGGGACAAGTCTTTATTAACCAGAATATTTAATTAACTGGAACATTCTGTTTTGCAAACAACTGGGACAATAGGAATATGACTAAAATTTATTAAAGCCAATCAAACTTAATGAAGATTTAAGAAAGTGTCATTTTTTCTTACTTTTTAAAGAGTTTTAGCCTGGGGGGGGTGTCTGCTCAGATACCATTTAAAAATAGGCTATTTTTGAAAAAAGAAAAAAAAAACACATTCTCTTATATAAAAATCTATCCTTAAATTAGCAGGACCTTAGAAGAGGCTTCACATCTTCTCTACCACCATCCCCCTTTTTTCAACCACCCACCCCTAATTGAATTTCCTGAATTACCCTTTTTCTACTTAAAAAAAAAAAAAACTGTGCCCATTTTCTCAACATTCTGGTTTGTTTGTTTTCTTTAACCATCCTGTTATGTTAGATGGTGTGTTTTGTTGTTTCTGCTGTTGTTGTCACTGTTTTGAAGATGAAAGAGATTTTAATACATTGCCAGCCAAGGTGAAGAGACACCTGGGAGAGGCTTTGTAAATGCAGGAGAAATAGGGTGGGAGGAGGAGATCATGGATTCATGTAGAAGACCTAACATCGGCTAGAAAGAAACACACACCAGAAACATTTCCACAGTGACGATAATGGATAGACAAAAGCACAGAGACACTCTGACCTCTGAGAGAGGAAAGTGTTTGCTCACAGACAATTGTTCTCTCTTTTCAGGAAGGTGGAAAAATGGTCATATGATAAGAAGTGAATATGAACCTGGGACTTTAGAGCATTCTCTGGGACAAGAAAGAAGGTATCCACCACCAAAAAGCAACAGTCTTGAGCAGCCGCCCGGTAGACCCAGCTGCCTTTAGAAATGAAAAGTTTGTGGGGAAACTCACAGCATAGTTATGAGATCTAGCTAGCAATCCCAGGGACTCAAGCATTGGTGGGTGGTTAGGTGGATGTGAGGAAGGGCTAAAAGACTTAATGATCTGAAACTGCTGATCAGTGAGGCAAGTCAAGTCCCCTCCCTGCAGGAAGTATACAATTGGGAAAACTAGAGGGGCACCAGAGACGGGTAGTCCTGATAAAGATGATAGAGATTCTGTGATTTTATTGATGTTTTTGTCTTTTTTGTAATGGGCACAGTGTGTTATTACTGAATCCCTGAGCTGAGATAAAAGATTTTGACATTTTGAAGATGAGAAAAACTAGCTACCTTGTACACTTCATTAGAAGTCACTGTGTTAAGTTCTTCAACTACAAGATTTGGTATTCAGCTTCTCTGCTACACTGTACACCCCTAATAGATTGCTTCAACCTACTTCCCATATTTTTCCTCCTCCTACCTGATGGACCTTCCCCAAACCCACTCCTAAGAGCCCACGTAATGTCTCTGCCTTCTGTGCAGAGGGAAAGATCTTCTATGGCTCATTAGAAAGCTACCAAGATGTTGTTGAAGAGAAGGTCACCCACATACCTGATCTGTTCTGTCTCTCGACTCTATGTCCACAAACTCCAGAGGATCCTCGGCTCTGAAGTTCAAGGATGGGAGCAGAAGAATCCTCGGTGATAGATAAAGGAGACAGTTGTCTACTGATGCCACCATGTGAATTGGGGCAGTTGGCTCCTGGCTTACATCGGGTGACTGATGACCTGGAGGTACCTGGGAAGACAGAGAGCAAACCAGTTGAGAACTTCCTGGGGAAAAATCAGAAGTAGATTTTACCATATTGGCAGTCAAATATATGGCAGCAACAATCACAATTCTGGCGAGCTCCTTTCTAATTCCATAAAAAGGGTTCCTAAAAAGAAAGTGCTATGTTGGTGAGCTCTGAGTTTCTAAGATAAAGAATCATTTTTTGGATAAATTTATTAACTAGAGATGAATATTAGAAAATGGTACTTGGATGGATATGTGTGTTCTGAATTAAAACTGTTAAAACAGCCAAATAGTTTATCGCAAGGAAAGAAAAGTATTAGGTTAGGCATGCTCTACCCTTTCCTTCCTCAGGTTGTCAAATTCATAACTGGTAAAAATGCCAAGGAGATCTCTGATGAAACTTACTGACATGTTCCCATCAGATTGATCTCTAAAATCTATTTCATGTGTCTCCTCAATTACTGCAACCTCCATTCAGGGTCACAGATGAAAGCCCAGCCTTCAGGGGTGCACCAAAGACCATGCTCCCTCCTACTCTGATTAATGCTCCCTGAATCCTCAGTCCAGGATTGGCTTTATGAGCCTGTAACCAGGACTGTCACATAGGGTGCTGGGCTCAGAGGGGACCATCCCAACATGACCTGCCCCCTCATTCTCAACTCTTCCACCTGAAAGGTTCATTTGTTGACATGAAGAAATAAACATTGGCATATTACTATTTATTTATTATTATTTTTAATCTTTTCATCTTTTTAATTTTTTTAAAATTTATATATGACAATGGAATGTATTACAATTCTTATTACACATATAGAGCACAATTTTTCATTTATCTGGTTGTGTACACAGTATATTCATACCAATTCATATCTTTACACCTGTACTTTGGATAATAATGATCATCACATTCCACTATCATTAATAACCCCATGCCCCATCCCTTCCCCTCCAACCCCCTCTGCCCTATCTAGAGTTCGTCTATTCCTCCCTTGCTCCCACTCTACTATTTAAACAAATTCCAAACTTCATTTGTACTCCATTAGTTCTCACTAATGTACTTTTTCCTATTTCAGGATCTCTTCTAGGATACAAGATTATATTGAGTCATCACATCTCTTTTGTCACCTATGATCTGTGACAGTTCTTTAATCTTTCTTTTCTTTTTCCATAACCTTGACAGTCTTGAAGACAGCTGTTAAAGTATTTTTTAGAATGTCTCTGAATTGAGGTTTGCCAAAGGTTTTGTTCTCAGGGTTGTATTGAGGATATGGGTTTGAGGGAAGAACACCAGAGAGATAAAGTCAGCTTTCCGTGTAACATCAATCATTAGATGCTACCAATATGACTTACCACAGATAATCTTAACCCTAGTCACCTGGCCAAAGTAGTGTTCATCATGAGGTACTTTCATTTAGATTTTTAATGTCTTCCAAAGTCTCATGTGTTGAAGGTGTGGGTCTCTAGCTGGTGGCATGATTGAGAAGTAGTGGAAACTTTAGAAGGTAAGCCCTGATTGGAAGAGGTAGGTTATGGGGGAAGGCCTTTGAAGGGACTATTTTGTCCCCAGCCCCTTCTTCTCTTCTCCCCCCACCCCTTTCTCTCTGCTTCCTGGCCACCATGAGGTGAGCAGCACCATGGTGACTCACCATGATGTGAGTCATAATGTTCAGTCTCTCACTTCAGCCCCAAAGCAAAAGGAACCAGCTGACCATGAACTGAAACTTCTGAAACCATGAGCCCCAAATAAATATTTCCTTCTTTTATTTATCGCAGGTATTTTGTCACAGCAATGCAAAGCTAACACATCGGGTTTCTCAGCTTTTCCTGCTTTGTATATATTCTTTGGTAGCCAGTCATGAAGTCCAGTGCACGTTTTGGGGTGAGAAATTGGTTTTAAGCTTTATTTTCTAGAGGGGGAGTATCTGCATATATTATCTGAAATTTTCATGTAAAGATGTGTCTCTTTTCCTCCCCTTATTTATCCATTCAACAGTTTATTTATGTTGGTATAGACTCATATATATTTAGTTCATACTTTGAGTTATGATCAAACTTGTTTATTCTTTTGCTCAAATTTTGCTCAAATCCAGCTTTGACCATGGGGAACACTTTGGGATTGCTTTCTGTGTTCTTTTGACATGACTTTTTGAGTTCTTCCTTACTCCTTGGTACTATAAGATGCTCTGAGCTCATCTTTTATTTTCCTTGCCTCACTCCTAGAATGGATAATTTCTTCAGGGACTCCTATTTCCTTAGAGAAAGGTATTTAGGAACTAATAACTGGTTGTGGGTGTGCTCATTACTGTTGGGGTACCTCTGAATCTAGGCCTTCTCAGTTGTCAGAGCTAGAAAATATCTGTATGTATGTCAAACATGAATAGACATATATCCACAATTATCTTTGTATCTACCTATCTGTGCTATGTTCATTTTAAGAATCAGATAAAATGTTCAATGTGCAGCCTGATCTCAAACAATACTAATTGACTCTGATGAGGCTCACCCGGGTGTTAGACATCAAAAACCAGAATCAGTTTAGGTGCTGGGGGGTATTAGCTCCAAGACAGACCCCACTCTCAGGGCATTTGTGTTTGTCTCCCCCAACAGTCATGAGTTCATTCATTCATCACTGACACAGGTGGGGAACAGGGTATCAATCTCTCTGGGCCTTGGAGGCTCTGTGTTGCTGTGGTGCTTCTGAGAAGGTGGAAAGAAGGTAGATGAGAATCCTGAATTATCACAGGCATCCTTGCTTTAATTTGGCTCTGAATCAGTCATGTTATTTAAGAGGTGAGTAATCACTTGACGCAATCAAATGAGAACCTCAAGAAGCGGTAGTGTCCAGGAAAAAAAAGGAAGTTTTTGAGCAGTGAAGAGCCAACAAGAAACAAGAAGCTCCAGCCAGAACTGGAGGTGTTAGTTCCACAGTCCAGGCCTTCCCATCCCTGACAAAAGCTCGCCTTGTTTTCTTTTTCAATCTTGAGAAAAATAAGTAGGGGTTTATAAAGACACAGCTACCTAAACTGTCTATTTTTAAGTATCTCAAGGTGACCTAATTGAAATTCACCATCGAATATTGGAATTTTTAACAATTAAAAAATGCACAGCTACTCAAAAAAGCCAACAGAAACATTACATATGAATCAATATGCTTAAATGACTGCAATGTTAATATTGTTATAGTAAAAGTGTCAAACATACATAAGGTTCTTATTTTACATCTCCAAAATGGTTCCTGCACCTAGTACAGTTCAAATTCAATAGAAAGAAGCTAAAAATCAGTGAATGTGCAATTTTTCAAGCTCTTCAAAAGGGGCTGATGTCACATACTTCAAAAGTCTTTTTAAAATTTATTTTCAATTGTCCTTTATATTTTATTTTTCCATAGGTGAGCCTTCTCATCATTTTTTAGTCTACCAGGAGGTTTCATTTTGCAATCCTTTGGCATGGCAGGTGGAAAGGGGATTGTCTAGAAATAGGTAGGGTAGCAATTGAAATGGCATGGAGATAAAAAACTGGCAACTCATGTGTAGCTTAGCAAGTGCTAAATGGTTCCCCTCACTGGTAATTTATCTTGCTTCCTTGTTTTCACTGAGTTACTATTGTCCTGGATTCTGTGATGCAGCGTATTGCCTGCTGCCAGCTGACCACTGGCTGGTTTGTGGAAGAGACCAGAGAGTGGTTCAGCCAATGGAAATATTTCAATCATTGTCCTAAAAAGGCAAACTTTAAATTTCATGGCCATATCTTGGAGGCACATTTCAGGGCGTGGGCCATGAGACAGTTACCTCTAATCCTAATCCTTGGAATTTTAAAAAATTAAATATGTACAGCTACTCCAAAAAGCCAACAGAAGCATTACATACTAATTAATATGTTTAAATGAATGCTATGTTAATATTGTTATAATAATGAAGGAGGCACCATTTCACCCTACATGGTCTTGTACCGTTCAATTAACATAAAGTCAGCCCTGATAAAAATATTCAGAATGTCACCAAGGATGCCGCTAAGTATTATAAATCAATCATATTTATATTCTATTATACGTGCCACAGTGAGTGCCTGCATAGCAGCTGGGATCGCACACCAGTGTATGGCGCTCAGACTTGAAAACGTACTGAGGGTAAACTGCAGGAGGAGTGATGAGTGAGAAGTGTTTCACTATTTCAAGTCAGGTAGGCTCCCCCTTCCTTCCCTAAGATGTATGTTCACTTGAGCACAGTAGTAGGACCATCTTGGGTTTTTGCATATTTATCTAGGCAGTAGAATATGCTTTCTTCATTTTTTTCTTTTGTACTGGAGATTGAACCCAGGGGTGCCCTTCCACTGAACTATATTCCCAGCCCTTTCAATTTTTTGTTTTGAGACGGGGACTCATTGAGTAACTGAGGCTGGCCTCCAATTTGCAATCTTCCTGCCTCAGCTTCCCAAGTCACTGGGATTACAGCTGTGTGCCACTGTGCCCAGCAGAAAATGATTTCTTTATCTGCAGTGGTTGGGCTCTGCACGCTCCCAAATTCCATTTGGTTCAAGTAGTTATTATGCATCTGTTATTTGGCAGGTAGTATGTCAGGAGAAGAATCAGATAAATGAAGATACATAGCTCATGCAAAAATGGACCCTTAATGCAGTTTCAGCATCAGACATATAAGGAATTAACTACAGTTTAATGTTAATTTGGAACAAAGAAAAAAGGGAATGATTCATTCAGAAGCCAGTCTTAGAAGGCTCGACGGGAGGTTCCATCAATGATGGCTCGAAGGATGAACAGCATGTCACCAGGCAGAGGTTTGGCTGAGGAGTAGGCAATGGCCAGAGGAAGCTTTAGGAGCAAATATACAGAGATGTTAAGTTCATGCTGTGAAACTTACTAGTAAGGCGATCAACTTTGAGATGCTAAAAAAAAAAAAAAAAAAAAAGCACTGAAAATCCTGTTCTGCTCTTAGAGGAACGTCTAATTGAGATCTGAATAGCGTACAGTGGTTACGAATCCATGCTGCCTAGATCTGGAGAGACCTGGTAGGGATCTGGACTCAGCCATGCCTGACTGCAAGATATTGAGCCAATAGGTGGCCGTGTGAATCTCGTACCATCTGTTTCCTCTTCTGTTAATGCCCACCTCTGAGGACTGTTTGGATTAAATGGCTCATGGGAAGTACTCAAAAAGTGCAGTTGATTATTACTAATAATGAGCAGGTGAACAAAAATGACTATTAGTGGTACTTCAGTAATTAGAAAAATGACTTTGTATATTAGAAATGCAATTTAAATTGCTTAGGGGGAAAAAAGGAGTTTTTAGGAGCTTAGCAGCTGAGCGACAGGATGGCTAAGGTCTCCCTAAACCTCAGGAACAGCGGGAAGCAGGGGTGGTGCCCATGATCCCCTGGTGGCATGGTACAGCCTGGTTTCTTCTCACTTGGCTGCTGCAAGCCTTGCTCTGCAGAAACTTTGAAGCTCCCAAGTTTTTATTCTCACATTTTTAGTCATCTCAGAGAAATGTAGTGGCCCAGAATGAAGAGTCTTGAGGAAGGAAACTTGTCCTTGTGTATCAGAGGGACTCCTTGTCCAACTTGTGGCCAGGGATGGAAACATTGCAGCTGGCAGCAGCTCTAAGGGGAAAATGGGAGGAATTGGGCAGACAGTTCCTTGGAGACCTGCTCGAGGGACTTCGAAGAAAGGAAAAGAACCGCAGCCTGAGTAAAGCAGTGACTTGAACAGATTGAGTGTAGATGTGGGGATCTCAGATAACAACTTAAAAAAAGTCGGGCTGATACACATTAACAAGGAATCTTTGGAAAGCACTGTGAGAGAAAAGCAAAGTGTCAGGTGAGTTTCCCTGTGAGCAAGGACAAGATGACTTGGAAGATAGAGCCGAATTCCCAGATCATTTAAACAAGGGCCCAATCATCTACCTTGATCATCTGTGGACACAAAAGGTCAATGAAACGTGTTTTACTAAGCACTATGCTGAGTACAGAGTTAGAAAACTGTCTGCTGCCAGCCCCAGATTATGAGGCACACATGTAGATTTGGCGCCCTAACATACAGAAGGAGACTAACACAATTCCAGGTATGTGTGTGTATGTGTGTGTGTGTGTGTATGTGTGTGTGTGTGTGTGTGCGTGCGTGTGTGTGTGTGTGTGTGTGTGTGTGTGTGTGTGTGAGAGAGAGAGAGAGAGAGAGAGAGAAAGAGAGAGAGAGAGAGAGAGAGAGAGAGAGAGAGAGAGCCCGTGTGTGGTAAGGGGGTGGGGATGAGTCCTCGCTGATATTCCCAGCCACCGCACCTGCAAATCACATTTAACCATAAAATAAACTTTGTCTATTTTCAACTAATGTTTTATAGCCATTTGTATTAGATAACAGAAGGGAGAGAGACAGAAAACTCACATTAGGGTAATTTACAAAGAGGTGGTTAAGGTCCAGGGTCATAGGGGCAGTGATTTTCTAAGCTGCCCACCCCAGCACCACCTGGGAGTTGTTAGAACTGCAAATTCCCAGCACCCACCTCAGACACAATGAGTCACAAATTCTACAGTGGGGGTGATTTATGGTTCCTGGAGCCCTCAGATGACTCCAACATGAATTAAAATTTGAGAAATGTTTTGTGCAAGAAATCACAACAGGTAGGGCAATGCTCAAGTTCCACAATAGCTCTTACTAGGCTTATGCTTAAAGCCACAAACCAAGGGGATTAAAAGATTGTGGAAAGAAAGGGTTGCCTGATGTGGAACACAACCTTTAATCAAGACAGGCACCCCGCCAGGGGCCTCTAAGAATAATCTTTTCTTTAGAGATCCTGCTGGAAATCCCCATTGGTCAATAAACCAAAGCCAGGAGACAAGGCAGCCGTTTTGCTTTATTGTTGTTTGTTTGTTTATTTATTTATTTATTTATTAGTCTTTACAGGTGTAGTTCCCAGATGGACAGGCAGGTGGAGAAGAGTAGAGAGAAGTTCTGGAGGAGCAAACAGAAGGCATCCAAAGTACCACGTTTCTATAGCTATAATATTATAATTACAAAATCAGGAATTAGATCCACTAGTGTCCTAACTCCCTACTAGCCTTAAGCTCCATTGATGGATGATTCTTCCAACTAAACTCTTGTAAATCGTATTTTAATCATTAAACTAGCTTTGACTGTTTCAGCTAATTTTTGATGGGTGTTTTTCTTTGAAAGAGCCATGATTTCTTTTTTGAAGAAGGTGTCATAATCACTGAGAAGCACTGAAACAATAAATATAATCTTGGATTTTTGAACTGGTGTTGGCTGGCAGCTGTAATTTTCTGACATTTTGTCTTACAAAAAGAGATATTAATAATTCAACAGAAGATTAGATGGAAAGTTATATCTCAGCCTTCTAAAAGTCATATTCTATTGAATTGCAATGGAAGCAAATATTGCCATGTAGCAAGATTATTGTCCTCAATATTGGCTGGGTTTCACAGAAGTCTATATAGGATTTGCCTAGAAGTTACTGTCTTAGGAAAATGGGTAGCCTTGAAATTATTGAAAAGGTAGGTGGTCAAAGCACAAGTAGTCTTCCAACTTTCCATTTGGATATACCTCACTTTATCCTTTAAAAGCTTAACCCCACCTACCCATCACTGTTTCATTTCACATATCAAATACTACTCACTTCTTATAGCTCTGAAAGTTCTTGATTCATTTAATAAATACCTTTAAAAATAAACTAAATGTTGGCTGTATTATTATCCATATTTTTTGAGCCTTAGATGTTTCATATTTAAAAAGGCTTTTTGAGACTTGCTAATTATCTTATTACAAATAATAATCAAAAGTTCATTACCTAAAAGCTTTATTTTCAGGATGACTATCAGAAAGATCCCAGTGCTTATACATATAAAAGTGACTAAAAAACTATAATTGTTAACTCATTTTTTACTTACCTAGAATTTATACTTGGAAGAAAGGACTACTAATAGTTATATTTCTGCTGTTTGCAGGTTGTCCCTGAAAAAGTATTAATTCATTCTTTCTACAATAAAATTTATCACATGCACCTACAACTGACTTTAAAATTAAAGGATATATCACTACTATCTATTTTATAACACAAAACTAAAAATGCCTAGCATTTATTTAAAATGTTAAAAGCTTTACATATATGATCTTCAGACCCCACAAAGTGAGGGAGAGATCTTACTGAGATATATGCAGGGTGGATTTTACTGTCCCCATTTTACAGATGAGGACAGTGAATCACTAATAGCCCCCTATTACTGTGCCCCACTCTAAAGTCCATATTCTTTCCAGTAACTATCATTGCCTTCCCAACCCAGCTGATCAGTTTTATTGAGCTCCTTCTGTATGCAAGAAGAAGGGAGGAAGGGGGAAGGGAAGGGGGGATAGAAAGGGCAGCAGAATAAAATAGTCATTATTATGGCTGTATGTATATAGGGGACTGTATGACCAATGTGATTCTGCAACCTGTACAGTCAGAAAAATGAGAAATTATACCCCATTTGATTCAAATGTATGAAATGTCAAGATCATTGTACTGTCATGTGTAACTAATAAAAAAAATCTTATTGAGAAGATGATATATACTCCCAAGGAGATACCTAAGAATATCAAGGGAAGCAATTCTGTTCTACAGAAAATAAGGAATATTATTATTCAGAAAGTGGAGAGATTACTTTCTGCCTGAATGTTAGGTTCAAGCAGTCCATAAAGTAGGGCGGAATTTGGATAGGAAGAGAACCTGGGATAGCTTCCAACACAGGCAAGTAGGGATTTGGGCCTTTTAATTGTGCAGAGCAAATGAGCTATTTTGTAGAGGGATGAGGATTTGAAAGTAGACTTTCACAAAGGTAAAACTGACAAGAATCAGCAGGATACACAGAACAGAGAGAACTGGGAAGGAAGCCACCTATTTAGAAGGTAGTTCAATTACAAACATACTTGTTTTAGAGGATTGAAATGCCCCCATTAGACATCTACATTACAGTGAGAGCCTTCTTCTTACCAGCTAGGATTCAGGCATTCTCTTGGTGATCACTGAAAGACCATTAATTTATGGGTGTTGGTTTTATATCCTACTACTTTGCTGAATTCATTTATTAGTTCTAGAAGTTTTCTGGTGGAATTTTTCAGATTCTCTAAGTATGGAATCATGTTGTCGGTGATTAGTGATAGTTTGAGTAGCAGGATATGAAACCAACACCCATAAATCAAATGCATTTCTGTACATCAGTGCTGACTCCTCTGAAAGAGAAATTAGGGAAACTACCCCATTTACAATAGCCTAAAAAAATACTTGGGAATCAACAAAAGAGGTGAAAGACCTCTACAATGAAAACTGCAGAACCCTAAAGAAAGAAATTAAAGAAGACCTTAGAAGATGGAAAGATCTCCCCTGTTCTTGGATAAGCAGAATTAATATTGTCAAAATGGCCATACTACCAAAAGTACTATACAGATTTAATGCAACTCCAATCAAAATCCCAATGATATTCCTCATAGAAATAGAAAGCAATCATGAAATTCATCTGGAAAAATAAAAGACCCAGAATAGCCAAAGCGATCCTTATCAAGAAGAGTGAAGCAGGTAGCATCACTACACCAGATCTTAAACTATATTACAGTGCAATAGTAACAAAAATGGCATGGTATTGGCACCAAAACAGACATGTAGACCAATGGTAGAGAATAGAGGATACAGAGACAAACCTACATAGATACAGTTATATCATACTTGACAAAGGTGCCAAAAAACATACATTGGAGAAAAGACAGCCTCTTCTGATAGAACCAACCTGATTTTCTCTTAAAATTGGGAGCCATCTCGACACAAAGCCATGAAAAGCTAATTTCGGCTTTACTATAAATTACTGCAAATTCTGAACCTGCTTAGAATGCCTGCCCGTGCCTTGAACTCACCCACGCTTGGCTCTCTGACCAGATAGCAGCCCTCTCTGAAACTTTAGTGGCGCCTCACAAATCTTGGCCTTCCCTGGCCAGATAACGACCCTCTCTGAGACTCTAATGACCTTCATAAATTCTGATGTTGGGGCCAGCAAAATGTAAACTACCATTAGTGTTATGCTGTCAGAGTTCTGTTATCTGTAATCCCCCCTTTTGTGTAACTTTCTGGGCTATAAAGCTGGGCTTCAGGAAAGCTGCGACTGTTGTTCCCACGGTTTTGGGTGGGAGAAGCAGCCCGGCCAGTCCAAATAATAAGCTTGCTTTAATTTGATTTTAATTGGAGTCAGTGGTCTTTTCTTGCATCGTGGTCTAACACTTCAACAAGTGATGCTGGGAATACTGGAAATCTATACAAAACAAAATTAAACTAAACTCTCATGTCTCACCATGCACAAAACACAACTCAAATGGATCAAGGACCTAGGAATTAAACCAGGGACCCTACACCAAATAAAGTAGGACCAAATCTTCATCATGTCAGATTAGGCCCCTACTTCCTTAACAAGACTCCTAAAGTGCAAGAAATAAAATCAAGAATTAATAAATAGGATGAATTCAACTGAAAAGCTTCTTCTCAGCAAAAGAAACAATCAGTGAGGTAAATAGAGAGCCTACAGATTGGAGCAAATTTTTGCCACACACAAATCAGATAGAGCACTAATCCCCAGGATATATAAAGAACTCAAAAAACTTAACATCAAAGGAAAAAAAAAGCCAAATAACCCAACCAATAAATGGGCTAAGGAGCTGAACATACACTTCTCAGAAGAAGATATACAATCAATCAACAAACTTATGAAAAAATGTTCAACACCTCTAGCAAATCAAAACTACTCTAAGATTTCATTTCACTCCAGTCAGAATGGTAGTTAGTATGAATATAAGCAACAATAAGTGTTGGCAAGGATGTGGGGGAAAAGGCACATTGTTATATTGCTGGTGGGGCTGCTAATTGGTGCAACCAATATGAAAAGCAGTATGGAGATTCCTTAGGAAACTTGGAATGGAACCACCATTTGATTCAGCTATCCCACTCCTTGGTCTATACCCAAAGAACTTAAAAACAGCATACTACAGGGACCCAGCCACATCAATGTTTATAGCAGCACAATCCACAATAGCTAAACTGTGGAACCAACTGGATGCCCTTCATTAGATGAATGGATAAAGAAACTGTGGTATATATACACAATGGAATATTACTCACCATTAAAAGAGATTAAAATTATGACATTCGCAGGTAAATGGATGGAGTTGTAGAATATTATGCTAAGTGAATAAGACAATCCCCCTGAATCAAAAGTTGAATGTTTTCTCTAATAAGTGGATGCTGATCCATAATGGGGGTGGTGGGGGGAGCATGGGAGGAATGGAGGAACTTTGGATAGGGCAAAGGGGAGGGAAAGGAAGGGAGGGAGCATGGGGGTAGAAAAGATGGTGGAATGAGATGGACATCATTACCCTAAGTACATGTATGAAGCCATGAATGGTGTGACTCTGTGTGCAAGCACAGAAATAAAAAATTGGGCTCTATATGTGTACTATAAATTGAAAAGCATTCTGCTGTCATGTATAATAAATTAGAACAAATAAATTAATTAAAAAGATAGAACATTAATAATAACATTGATAATACTGTTATTAGGAAGATTAATAATGCACAGTGATAGTACCTTATGCTCACAAGCTGGTCCCTACCTCATGCAGTCTGACCACAGTGCCCCTTACCCTGGGCCTGCATGTGCCTGAAGAGCTTTGGTCTGCTTAGGCAACTCTCACACTTGTCAAGCAAACCCAAGTTCTGGATCTGCATTCTAAAGAAGGGTTTGGGGTTCGGATGCATTTCCTCTTGCTCCCTTCCCCCACGTAAAATATCACCCTCAACACTTGTTTGTTTAGATAATTCCTGGTCCCATATCTCCCTCTGGTATCAAATTTTATTTCCTCAGTGCTGACTGAGCATGACCACTTTCCTTCCACTAGGGCTCTACACACACATGTGTATTCTTGACTCCAAGTTGTTTTTTCCTAAGTCCAGTTATCTCTTTCCTTGCTCCGTATCCACTCTCTGACTACTTTGTATGCTACTACTTGGACACTCCATCATTTGTGGAATTAGATTAAGTGATTTTTGCTGCACATTCATCAAAAGAGGAAATAAGATTTTAGTATTTCCAAAGTACTTAAGAAATATTTCAAATTCCATTTTGTTGATCCTAGATATGAGTCAGCAGAAATACCATAAAATCACCTTAAAAGTTTTTTGTTTGTTTGGTGAACAGTCCTAGTGCTAAACAATTTTCCAAGATAATAGAAAGTGCTTTTCATTACACAAGGACAAGTGATTTTTTTGAAAATCCTTCAGCCCAGTTAACAGCTCCTCAGATGACTTTCATGTTGACACGTTGGCCTGTTATCTTGTACTTAGCTGCCCAACACCCAACACACTTCCTATGTAGGGAGAACCCACCTTCCTCGTTACATAATTTGTAATGGAAAATAGTAGCTCACATTTCATAAGGGAAGCCAGAAATAATTCTCCCTACCCCCCAAACAGGGTATAGGCATGATTTGGTTTCAGCAGGTCAGAGACTTCTATCTAGAATCTCCAGGAAGTCAGCATGGTTAATTAAAATTCCACTTGTAGTAGGAGCAATAGGGGGTTGGGCAGTGATGGCAATAGCAGCCTCCTGGCTGGATTGTTCCAGCTGCCTGACTCTAAAGGGCTCTTGGTTACTGCACATTTTCCAAATTCTGCAATACTCTCCTCCCTTATCCATCCAGTAAATCTCCCTTCTGCTAAACAGCCAAAATGGATTTCTATAGTTTTTAACCAAGAGACCTCTCTGATATGGACTTTCAGAGCCTTCATATGCACCCGACTCTACAGCTCTGTTATAATTTGAGTCTTGAACATGCTCCAAAGGCCCATATGTTGAAGTCTTGTTCCCCAGAAGGGTACAATTGGGAGGCAGTAGAACCTTCTTTAAGAGATGGAGGCTATTAGGAGATCTTTAGATCAATAGGAAGGTGCCCTTAAGGGAGATTGAAGGACCTTGGCCCCCTTCTTGCTCTCTTTTACTTCCTAACTTGTGATGTGAGTAGTTTTGTTCCACCTGCTACGATGTGCTGTCTCAGTACAAGCCCAGAAAAATGAGGGCCAACTGATCATGAACTGGAACATCCAAACTTGTGAGCCAAAATAAACCTTTTCTCTTTAGATTATTTCAGGTATTTTGTTATAGTAATGGAAAGTTGACTAACATAAAATCCTACCTTCCCTGTATCTTCCCCTTTCTTTCTGAACTCTTCACTTATTTTCTTTGTATTGCAGCCATCTCTTTGGGTGACAGTTGCTGTTCTTAGAAAGGAATACCTTGAGAGCATTTAGGAAAGTTTTCTGGATTTCTAGCTAGATTTCTTAGAAGAACCCAATTGATAGACATCTTTAAGAAATATAGTTGCTCATTATACTGATGAATACCTAGGGCAAGTTTTCCCCTGGAAGACAGCTGGCTAACTTTCAGGGGAGGAAGGAGAGGTAGAATCCCTCTGATGTACCAACCCGACCTGTTCCCTACACCATTCCAGTTACTCTTTTGCCAACAATAAGTGGAAATTCATTTGTAAGCCGTAAAAAGGCCTGTCCTGATAGTTCTGAAATATTTACTTTAACCCAGGAATACTAAAAGAAATTAGGAATTACTTGAGAACATTTTGCAAAGACATCAGCCCACAAAATTAAAGCAAAATAGATAAGAAAAATCTACACTGTAAGAAGAAAATTAAATGAAAAGTGCTATCCTCTTCTGGTACTTTTGTAATTAGGTCTATAGTTCAGCTACCCACAGAATATTAAATGAAGTTTGTACCTTTGAGTAAACACCTTTTTATTTTAGTTTGTAAAATTCTGGCATTATGGACTGCGATTGTGGCTCAGCAGTAGAGTGCTCACCTGGCATGTATGAGACCCTGGGTTCGATCCTCAGCACCACATAAAAATAAATAAGTAAAATAAAGGTATTGTTTCCTTTATTTACTACAACTAAAAAATAAACATTTTAAGAAAAGACTACACAACTATTTCACTTTTAATAATACCCTATTTATTATTCCCAAAACACATGCAAATAATTTAACAGTATTTAAAAAAATCATATTTTAGACACAATAGGAGTGTTTATGCTTGAAATAATAACATCTTGTTCAAATAAGTAACTGATTTTAATTTGTTTTTTAATTTCTGAATTTTCATGTTAATCTTGCTTCTTTGAATCACCTCGTTTGCTTTTCATTAAGATTTTACTTAGACTTTATTCTCTCTGAGCTTCTGTCTCCTCTCACCTAAGTCTTTATTTCCTTGTAGCCTGAACCAGGTTATTTACTTACTTGCAGGTGTGCACAAGGAGTACTAAACACTTGGGTACCTTGTAACCTCACTACCACCCTCTTGCAATGTCACTACCACCCTAATAACTGAGGTAAATATTCTCAACCCTCTACTTACAAATCCCTCCCTAGAAGGCTTTCCTGGAACACATCTCCTTCCAAATGGCCCTGTTGAGTTTTTTGATTGATGGAGTTGACCAAGCATTAATAAGGCAGATTCATAAATCATTATGGGTCCACAACCCAATTCAAGAGAAACCAAAAGACCTGTGGCCATTGGCCTAGTTCTGTGATTACCAGTTAATTAACATCACAGACACCTACTATGTGCCTTGGTCCTCTGCTAAGTGCAGGGAAGAGCAAGAGGCCACGACACTTGTTTTCATTTTCTTATTGTCCAGGAGTGGAAAAGCCAATTACACAAGTAATTTCTATAAAGAGTGCTAAATGCTGAGTGGGTGGACAAAGCCAGGCTCTGAGAGCCAATTCACTGCACAGTCCCTTGCCAGTGCTAATGGTCCACAAATACCTTCTCCTTTGGGAACCAGGCTTTTAAACTATAAGGCCATGGATCAGTTCACAAAATATTTATGCCTTGTTCATGAGCAGAAAAAATAAATGGGTAGACAAACATGCCCGAGCACAGCGAGTGCTTTTAGCACACACATTCATCATTCAGGGGAAGAGTGCCAGTCAGGAACTGGCAGAGATGGCAGAGACAACTGCTTAGGCTGCTCTGCTGTGATTTAAGTCACAATCTAAATAAAACTGTTTGCAAGTTTCTGCCTCTGGGGATAAGGGGGATACGGAGGAAAGCTAGCAACAAGCATCAGGTCATTATCACAATCGTTCTGGGTACATACACCTAGCAGGTAGGTGGACAGAAATAGCTCTTGAACCTAAACCCACAATGGTAAGTTCCAGTTTCACACTCACAAAAGCTTTCTCCTCACTTGAATAAGTCTCATTCTCCCTTCAAAGTGCGTTCAAGGCCTGACACCAACTATCTGGGCCCAGTGTCCACTTCCAATGTACTCATTACCATTTGAATAGATTTGAAGGGCAAAATGGAATGATTCAGATTCGAGTTTCTGCAAGATCTCTGCAATGTGAAGAATAGATTGAGAGAGAGTAAAACTGAATCTCTGATGTGTTCAGAGTTCTCCGGGTGACCTATCAGAAAGATTATCAGTGGCCTTGAAAAGGTGGTAGCAGTGAAGTCAAAGAGAGAGAGAGAGATACTGGAAAGATGCTGCAGTAAAAGAGAAAAAATATAATTTGGCAAATGATTGGATGTGGGTGTAACAATGAGGATCAAGAAGATTTCAAGGCCCAGGCACAGTGGCACAGGCCTAAAATCTCAGTGGCTCAGGAGGCCGAGACAGGAGGATCATGAGTTCAAAGCCAGCCTCAGCAAAAGGGAGGTGCTAAGTAACTCAGTGAAATTATCTCTGTAAATAAAATACAAAAAAAAGGCTGGGGATGTAACTCAGTGGTTGAGTGCCCCTGAGTTCAGTCCCCAGTATGACCCCCCCACACCCCTGCCATAAAAATAGAAAAGAAGAAGTCAAGAATAACTATCAGTTGCTGTTCAGGACAACTGAATTGATAAAATACCATTCACAGCCAGGTGCAGTGGAACATGCCTGTAATCCCAGTAGCTGGGGAGGCTGATGCAGGAGGATCAAGAATTCCAAGCCAGCCTCAGCAACATAGCAAGGCCCTGAGCAACTCAGCGAGACTCTGTCTCTAAATAAAATATAAAAAAGGGCTGGGGATGTGGCTTAATGATTAGATGCCTCTGAATCCAATCCCCCATTTGCATCCCACCAAAAAAAAAAAAAAAAAAAGAATTCACAGAGGTAGGAGGACCTGGTTCTGAGGAATGCAGACTTAGATTCTATGTTGAACTTCAGTGCATGAAACTCATCCAAAGGACAGGCTGGACATACAGGATTAGAGTTCAGGAGACTCATCGTATATGGACAAGTTACTGAAGCCACAGAAGGGGTCCTGAGATGAATTGTTCCTTCCCCCAACCCCAATACAAATGGTGAAATTCTAAGCACTAATACCTGAGAATGTGACCTTATTTGTGGATATCACCTTTATAGAGGCAATCGAATTAAAATAAGGCCATTAGGGTAAGCACTAATCCCATAGGAATGGATGTCTATAAAAAGGGAAAAATTGGGCATAGACACATACAGGGAGGACACCATGTGAAATGAAGGCAGAGATCAGGGTGATGCTTCTACAAGCCAAGAACTGCCAAAGGGGGCCAAGAAACCACTATAAGCTAAGCAATAGATCTGGAGTGGATTTTATCTCACAGGCCTCATAAGAATACAACCCTATTGTCACCTTGATCTCAGATTTCCAGCCTTCAGAACTGTGGGGTGGTAAATTTCTGCTCTTCAAGGCACCAAGTTTGCAGTACCATGTTATAGCAGTTCTAGCAAACTAACCCAGGAGGAGATGAATTTTATAAGGGAAAGTGTTAACTGAGAAATGTAGATAGTGACAGCTGAAGCCCAAGAGAGACCATAATTAAAAGGATACAAACATTCAAAGAGCATCCAAAAAGGTGGAGTGGGGTGGAATGCAGGAGATTGTGCAGCAATATGGAAACCAAAGGAAGAAAATTATGAAGTGGCACTTTAGTGTCATGATCGTCATTGTGGACTTTGAAAAGAACACCATTGGTGGAAAAGAGTAAAATCCAAATGGGGCATTTACCAAGATAGGGTGGAGATGAGGAATCACATGCTGGAAGTGCAGACATCACACTATGCAGAGAGAAAGGAACCACTTTTCTGAGTTGTACAGAGATTTTTAAAGCACAGAAGTCATGTTAGTCTAAATAGACACATCATCCCAAATCTGTTATGTGGGAGGTAGGGATGGGTGCATATGCAGACGGATGGATGGACAGAGGAAAAGATGGCAGAGCCAAGCAATTCAGGGTAGTTTTGTTAGGAAAAAAAAAAAGACCATTCTTTATCCACAGTGCAGAGGATTCAAAAAATAAAGCATGTGATTTAATAAGAGAAAATGTGAAACTTCTTTTAAGCTCCTTGAATTCTGCCTACCCAGAATGCAGGTGAAATGATTTGGTGTGCTTGTCAACCTCCTGCTCTCTTAGTTGTTGCAAATGTTCAATCAAAATCCCCACCATAAGGATCATTTCTTGACCAAAGATTACAGTATTGGCTCCGTTCCTTTAGTAAGCAAATGGGAGTAAATGATCTCCTGGGAGTTCCGTATTCACCCATGTGAGGCAGACGACAGCAGTTATGCAAGCATTAGAATGTGTCATGTGCTGTTACTGACAGTTAGGCATAATATATTTAATGTTTTTCTTTAGAATCAGGTTTTGCATTTTGCTATGCAAGCTCTCCTCTTGAAATCTTGAATTGATATGATGGAGCGAAAGATAATTCTGATGTTCATGACGTCCAGAAGAATATTAAATTTTCTGTGTAGGCCCTGGAGTCAGGTAAAAGGCTACTGCTATTCTAAACATTTCATGAGTCCACCTCCACTTGCCATCATTGTCCCTTCACACTTCTCTGCATTAGGTCCTTGTTGCCATTTTCTTAGATAACTGACTACCATATGCCTCCAGTTCCTGTGATTGACAGCCATAATGTGATAGAAGTTATCCAATAAGGGAGAGAAACTGGCTAAGTCCTGTCCCTCATACATACAGCCCAGATGCTTATTTTCCTTAACACTGTTTTGTTTTGCCTAGGGGAGATTTGGCAACCCTGATTCATTTACTCCACACATGTACTGAAAGGTATCCTGTTACCAGACATTGAACTGGGCTATATAGGCTGCAAAGAGGGAAAAGACCAAATCTGCCTCAGTTAGTTCACTGGGGCAAAGAGGTTGAAAAATAGGTGAATTGTAATCCAATGTGGAAAGGGTTAATATAATGGGAAATCCTGGACTTAGTGGAAATAGGAACCTCAGGATCCTGGGCCTGGAGGGTATGTGAAATTTTAAGACTCTGGAAGTAGGAACAACATTTATGGGGCAGTCAGTTCTTGGGAAACTAGTCAAAATGTGCAGCAAAACAGCTTGATGACAGCTTGTGGTCTGTGGAGTCAACTCCACCATCTGGACTGAGCTCTGGAGATGCCAACCCACAATGAAGTATAAGCTGGGCTATAAGACAAACTGTGGCTTTCAGCTTTGAAGACAAACTGTGGCTTCCAGCTCCTTCTCTCAAAGTTCCCTCCTGCAGAATCCTCTCAGCCCAGCATTCACTTGGTTTTCAGAACCCTTAGTTTTCTTCAATAATCTATACAACAGAAGTTGTAGCAGTATCTCCAGCTTTGATGTCCAGCACAGGTAACTTGGAGAAGAAGATCTCTTTGGAAGAGAAGAAATGAATAGTGAATCTGATTATGAGCTCCCTCACATATCCCAACAGATAGTCACTGAGTACCTACTATGTGCCAGGTACTGTATTAGGGTGCCAAACAGCCTGAATTGATAAAGTACACAGGGGCTCCGTCGTTGTGAAGCTTAGAGTAAGTGAACACACAGAAAAATAGCAGTGTAGTGGGAATGGGAAACTATGTCAGCAAGGAATTACAAATGATGAGTATGATGAGGAAAGGAAGAGCCACAATGAAAGAGAATAGCGGGGTCCTGTCTAGTTAGATAAGGAATCAAAGGATGCCTTACTGAAGAGGGTAGGTAAAATGGACCCTTGAAGAAGAGGATACATGCAGGCAAAAACTGAGGGAAGAGGGATTCAGGAAGCAGTGATATCACGGGCAAAGACCCTGAGGCAGGAAAGAGATAGAGATGCAATAGGAACTAGGTGCATGTTGGTGTAAGTGAAGTACAGAAGACAAAGTAGAGAAGAGCATAAGGTCAAAACAGGCAGAAGCCAGATCAATTTCAAGATTGTATTTCCCATATAAATATCTATTGAGGCGGTTGTAGAAATCTGACAAGAGTTTGAGTGAAGAAGACAGGACTGGCTATAAAGTAGGGCTTGATGGCATAAAGACAATGGAAATCAGGACAAGAAATACACTAATGCTGTGAAGATGTCCAAGGGTCCAGGATGAACACCTGGGGAATGCCATGAGGGAAACTGAGGCAAGCAAACAGAAGGGAGGAGTAGGCTTATTGAAGTGAGAGGATCCAAGATAGAGAGTTGGAAAGAGAAACCAGTTAAGCATTAAAAAATAAAATTTTTGGGCTGGGGATGTGGCTCAAGCGGTAGCGCCCTCGCCTGGCATGCGTGCGGCCCGGGTTCCATCCTCAGCACCACATACAAACAAAGATGTTGTGTCTGTCAAAAACCTGAAAAATAAATATTAAAAAAAATTCTCTCTCTCTCTCCCTCTCTCTTAAAAAAAAATGGTGCTCCTTGGTCTATGATAAACTCAGTGTAAATTGAAAATACTCTAAATCCAAAAAGCATTTAATACATGTAATGGATGGGACCTCACAGTTTGTCACAGTGTACTGTAGAATCTCGACTGTTTCTCCTGGGGATGTGTTGCTGACCTGGAGCTGCAGCTCACTGTGTTGTCCAGCATCACAAGGCAGAGAAAAGATCAAAATTCAAAATTCAATGTGAATAGTAGTGAATGTGAAATACTTTTGTATCATCCTACCATTGATGATGATAAATTGAATAATCTTAACTTGGGAACTGTCGATACTGCCAAAAGATCAAGGGCATTGACGGTGAATGGCACGCCCCTTGTCTATAGCAATATGGATGTCACAGGTGACTTCCAGAATTACTTTCCACAGAGTGCAGGTTAAGAGAGTGGAAGGAATAGGAATGGAGGCAGAGGTTTGAAAAACTGCAAAGTAGACAGTCTCAAAGTCAGGTGAAAAGTCAGTCAAGATATACAGGGAAGTTCCCTCCATGATGGAATAACTTCTTCATCCGCACATGAAATGAAACAGGACACACCATATCTGTTCTCAGGCATTAGCCACCAGATGGCACAAGGTTACAATCCCTAGGAAGATCTCATAAGATCAGCCCATGATCTCCAGCCTCTGTTTGGGGATGATTTTTCATTGGGTGTAGAAAGCTGAAGTCAGAGGTACCACTGAGAGGAAGAGGCAGGGACCAAAGTCTGGGGCAGCTAAAGGAGCCGAAATCTGTAAGATAATTGGAGAATGGGGAGTTGTAATTTCCCAGGCTGTTACCCCATGCCAGCCTTTTCTCCAACCTGGTCTAGGATGTTTTTTTCTCTGGGCCTACATTCTGTGATCTCACATTCAGGCTTCAAGATCCAGTTCGAGTTGTATTCCCATTCCCTTCCCCTCTCTGTACACACTGCATTTACCTGATTATGCTATTGCAATTACTGTAATTTCTGATTTACTTATTTTCCTCCCTGTGAGCTTCTTCATAGGGTTTTGTCTTAGCTATTTCTGAATCTCTGGGTGGCATTTAGTAGGTTTTCATGAACATTTGTTGAGTACCTGCATCTTAGGGGAGAAACTAAGGATAACTCCTAACTATACCTTCTGAGTTCAATGATTTTCATGTATTTGTCTTATCATCCCCAACCACATTTGCTCAAGAAATGTTTGTTAAATAAACAAGATTAGAAATTACAGAATTAAGGACAAGGACCAATTTTCACTTGTTTTGAATCTCTCATGCCTCCAGGAAAGAGTGTTAGGCACCCACTACATTCAATAGATACTTAAAAAGCTGGATGATTAGCAGGAAAATCAATAAGCCCCAGATGCAAGCAAGAGCTGCCTCATATTTTCATCTTTGAGAGATGTGAACATGGAATGAAAACCACATTGACAGTTGCTTTTAGATCTGCATGAGCACAGCTTGCCATTAACTCTATAGAGTTATCACATTTAAGATCTGGGCAGCAAAGACAGAGCTGGTTTGGCATCTGCTTCTGTCTCATGAGAGAGTTGAGAGCAACTGCTTAGTCTCTTGGGAAGCTCCCCGAGTTTCCCCCTTCTGGATGGAGTCCATCATAGATATGCTGAGCTGGTCTGATCAGCAGGTGCAGGGAATAGATTTAGCTCTAAAGGCTTTCTGGCAAATCTTAATAGTGTGATTATATAATTTGTTGTGTCTGCCTCCATCAGGGGTTTAGATGAAAGTGACATTCTGAGGCTTGGTTGGTAGCAAGAAGTTTGGTTGGTAGCAAGAGTCTGTCAAGCACTCCCTAGAGAAGATGCCACTTTGCACTTCTTGCTATGTTCCCTTCCTCCCCAATAATGGGCCACTCACAATTGCAAGTTTCTCTGCCCTTGCTTAATCCCAGTTAATCTCTTAGCCTCTCGATCACTTTGGATAGCATTTAACTGAGAGGTATCTTTAAGGTAGCAATAGAGACAAACTCTTATTCATCTGAGACTGAGCACAAATTCTTATCTTGGCCCAGAAGCTGCTGACATACAATTTACCATTTAACCCTTTTTAAGTGTTCAGTTCAATGGCATTAAGTACATTCATGTTGTGGTTCAACCATTGCCACCATTCAGCATCCATGAATGATTTGAAGGTGCATCTTGACTTCCTGTGTGATCTGCTTAGAGCATCATTTCTGCACTAGATAAAGAGCACAGACTCGAGTACACTGACCCAGGTTGCAACATTATCTCTGCCTTTCACTTGTGTTATGTTCTTGAGCTCTTCAAGCCTGTTTCTTCATTGGCAAGGTCGAGGGTAATGTCAACCTAATGAGGTTGATAGGATTAGATGACACCATGTACCTCATTGCTATTATTTATAGAACATTATAGCGCCTGGACTTTCACCAATGTTTACTGATTGAATTGTACTCAAACTCAAGGCATAGGCAGTTTCTGACTTAAAAACTGAAATTCTTTTTTGTCCATGTCTAAATGCATTTCTCCATATAAACAAAGCTATAAATGATGGTTTGAGTGCAGTTTAGTACTAAAATTCCATTTGTGCGTGATACTGTTGAAATACTGTTCATTTGTTGTGGAGAAGCACATAAAATAAAAATAGTCATTAAGCAAAATAAGAAAGTATTGAATAAAATAGTTTTATATTTATTTTGAAAGTGACTGGTTTTTTTGAAAGCAGATTTAATTTAAGGAGGAGGAAGAAGTTATAAATAATTACTGAAGAAGACCCTAAGGGAAATATTTGTGTACTTCCTAAATATTCTTGGTGTGGATGCCCTGCATCTTAATTCTGTTTAACTCCCACCAAACCCTTAGACTGTCTTCTTTGATACAAGTGTCCAACTTGCACCAATCTTTTGATTCTCAATGATGACAAACATTTCTTTTAGCTCATAAATGAAGGAGTTAAGTTATTATTTCTCAATAAATAGGAACTTAATAAAAGGGATGAGTAGGAGAGATAAAAAAAATAAAACCAGATTTTAGAGTAACTAAGAACGAGCTGAAAGGGAATCGGAAGTAGAGGAGCTTGAAAGTAGACTTGTACGTGTGCACATGTGACAATTCCACAGACCACCATTTACGGAAGAGCTGAGCTGTTGCAGAAGACAAAATGTCACAGGAGCTTCCACAAAGGGAAGAGAGTGGTGGAAGAGAGATTTCAGGCCAGAGAGATCCCTTCCATCACTCTAAGATGGTACATCAGTCACAAGAGAGTTTGATTTCTAAATGCATGCTTAAGAGGAGTTTGTAAGAGAACATGAGAAGAGGAGGCTGTGTGACTTTCTAGATTTGGGTATTCTTATCCATAAAATGAGAAGGCAGAGCTCGACACTCTGGTAAATCCCAGTCTAAAATTCTGAGGGTTTTGTGACCTTATACTAACCAGCACTGTTTCTAGCTTAATACAGGTTAAAAATCATAGTCTACTGGTAAAGCCCCAAATGAATCTTCACCTCCGCCTCCTTAAAAATGCATCTCCCTGAACATCACCATGACAATTGAGAATGAGTCTTGGATTTCCTCTAAGGAAAGATGTTTTCAGAGTTGTATTTAGACACTGGGCAGTACCCCTTTTCAGGAAATATCAATGAATTTGGACACTTCTCTGGAGCAAAAGATCAAATGAGAATCTCCAAAAGAACAGAAAACAGAGGCTGACTTTCTTTATAAAAACTACTCATATTCTGCATAAATAACTGCTGCTTTAAGAAGTGTATTTTAGGGAGACAATTCAATAGGATATATGATGAATTTATGAAACTTACATGTTAAGGGCTTTTATCAAAGAACGTGGCTTAAAATCTACTACACACATTGTGAAGTTGATCATCTTTACAAAATATCATGAGACTTTTAGAATCTCATTTATGCATATATGTTTAGATTTGAGGATTTTTTTTTCCTGAAAAGAACATCATACCAGAAGTTGGGATTAGACTAGAGTACATTAGACAGACTAGAGTACATCTACTACAGAGCCTGGTTTAACCACTAACTGAGCATCTAATTCTGGATGTTTCTTTTGTCTTTGTCTCTTGACTTTCTATGTGTGAAATGGTACAACTATCATTTCCTCATGTCATCTTATTGCTACTCTCTTATGGTTTTGTTGTGGTAAACAATAAGTGACATACAATTTATCAGTTTAACCCTTTTTAAGTGTTCAGTCCAATGGCATTAAGTACATTCATGTTGTGGTTCAACCATTGACACCATTCATCTCTAGAACTTCTGAATCTTTTCAAGTGGAAACTCTATACCTATTCTCTTATTTTAATAGTATTTCTGTTTATCTGCTTAAAGTATCAATCCATACAGTTGTCATCGTATGTACCACATCAGTGTGATGTTAATAGTATAATTTTGCAGAATTATGAAGGGGAAGTGGTACTTGCAAACGAGCTAGTTCAGGAAATATCAATGAGGAGGTGGAAGTGAAGACTCATTTGGAGCTAGTTCAATGTCAAATGCACTCCAAGGCTGACATATCAATTTGAGATGACTAAAAACCCCCACAGGACTATACTCAAAGGAGTGAATATTTGATTTCTGTGAGGTCCATATACCTCTTCAGTAAAAAGCATATCAAAAGGATTCTTGTTGCATTTCATGAAAAACACAGAGAAATTCTCTGAGAAGGTAATTCCACGCTTAAGGAGAGACAACTTGGGCTGGTGCCTCTTTCCATCACAGCCAGGGGATTTTCCAAAGGACTCGCTCCTTAACTAATTGTCCAGTCTCTATGATTGGCTATTCACTTTGAATCCCACTCTCTCTGTTTACCCTCCTCACTTGGTGTTGCGCCATCTTTGCTTCTCTGGGTCTCCTTACCCATATACCCCAGGTGCCTTGACCCCTCCACCACAGCCCCATCCTTGTCCTGGTTAAACACTAAGTTCCCTTTTGCTCAGTCATGTACAAAGTGTCAGCAATGCCTTTATTCTTTACAATTCACAAGTGGAAAGATGTACAGACTAATACGGGCTCTTTACCTGGATTCTAGGGGTATCTAGAGACTTTGGAAAGTCCCCAAGTATTGTGAAATAATGTCCAAAAATTATGTGTGTATGCATATTACTGGGGACATAACTTTAATTTTGTAATTCAACAAGGAATCTCTGTCTGCTAACAATTTAAGACTCACTACTCTATAGTTTGCAGTGAGTGCCTAAAGGACTATTAGAGCTGGAGGGAACTCTAAAGGTTGTTTCATTTGAAATAACAGAAACATGAATTATTCTTCTTGTGCATTAGGAAACAGAGGTACAATTAGTGGTATTCCAACTGAATATGTTCTCCAGGCAAGAATATCAAAGTGTGGTAGTAAAGAGTTGGATTAACATGAAACTGATTTAAGGAAGAAATTGAAAAAGCAAAGAAAAATAACCACCAGTAGAGCGATGGTTCTCAGGAGCTATTAGAGTTTTCCTCTTTGAAAATTGCTTAAGAAAAATATGACGTGTTAGCTAGTGTATATGATGTTCCGGCTAAAGAAAAAAGATATTGTGACCCTAAGTCCCAAATGCACTTTCTGCCCTCCTTTCCTCTATACCAACACTCTGACAAATAAAATCACAAGCCCACCCAAAGACAGATGCAACATATGGTTTTATATGTAAAATCCACACTTGGAAAGAGTACGCTTATTGTTGTAGCATTGCCAACTAGAAATAGTAGAAGACTTCAGGCCCCCTAACTTGTTTTAGGGTGGGCATGAAACCCTGTGGTTTGGAATGCAAGTATTCCACATTTTGTGAGCATTTAGACATCCAGGCTGGAGTTTAGCTTCATAATATCAAAAGTGAATCAAATAAATATGTTTAGAGTTGGAAACAAGATCAGGAAGAGTGCTTAACCTACCAGACCCCTTTGCAAACACTCATCTGCATATCAAATACCAGCAGCTAATATGCTATCTAGAAATAATATTGATTCCTTAGACACAGTCTAATCAAACCTTGTTTGTTAATTGTTCTTAGGATTGTATCTAAGCAATTCAACTGCTTTTTTTTTAAAGGAGGATTACTTAATTAAAACTTTGTATAGCTTCCCTTTTGCCAGATTGGTTATTGTTATTCATCACAGAAATATAAATGAAACCTTTGGTCTCTCAGATGAATCCAGAGAGAAGAAACTATCTTGCTACATATTTTTATCTAACATTATTTATAAAGCTGATCTCAGTAAAAGTAATTCTATAATATTCTCTCATTAGATAAAGATATTCTTAGTTACAATATCTTGTGTTTACATTAATAAAAGATAGTATAAAAATATAGAGAGATAGATAAAAATTCTTCATAGAGAAAAAATTTTAATTCCCTTCCTTGTTTTTTATAAAAAAAATTAAATGCCTTCAGTGTATTAGCTTTTGTGATTCAGTATTAATTAGTCGACATTCTTGAGTCAGAGGACTGACAGTTTCAACTTAAAGCTGTTGCTTTCTCCTTTGTTATTTGGAATTATACTCAAGTTTATTTGGAATATCTATAAAGCTGACAAGGACCTCAATGTAATTGATAGGGAAACATACATTTTATCCCATTCCTTTTATATCCCTTTATTTCTTTAAATGCTGAATTTTTTACTTTATTTTTTAATAATATCTTTTAAAAATTTTTTTAGTTGTAGATGGACACAATACCTTTATTTTGTTTATTTTATTTTTTATGTGGTACTGAGGATCAAACCCAGTGCCTCATATATGTGAGGCAAGCGCTCTACCACTGAGCCACAACTCCAGCTCTGAATTTTTACTTTATATCATTTCCTTACCCATATTATTTGGAAAGAGCAGCTAAATAAATTACTGAAATATGAGAGAAGTCAAAAACACCGAAACCTCTGTAATTAAAATATAATAATAACAAAGTTCAGATTCCAAACAATTTTTTGCCTAAATAAGTCAACCCTTAACAACTTTAAATTTTTTTTTCTTTTAAGGACTCTGACAGATCTCCCTAAAATATTTCTCATCTCCAAATGAACTATTGTAAAATAAGTAAAAAATAAACAAACAATTTTAAATAAATAAAAATTTTATAAAAATAAAATAAATAAAAATCATGTTGAGTGAGACAACAGGTTGTTCTTTCAACTATGCTTCATAGATCTCCACTGAGGATAAACACGGTGCTGTCAATAGTGAGCACAGGATCATAAATGTCGGCCACATGGAGAAATGAAAATGTCCAGTGCAGTAGCTGTTACCTCAGGACATAGGTGAGTTTGGCTGAAGGACACTGTAGAATGCTAAGGGCACCATTCTTTGAAATGGTTCACCTTGTTTTGGGAGCATCCCCTGACTTGGTGTGGACTCTCTGTGCTATAGCAGATGTTGTGCTATGGCTGGTGTCCAGATGCCCATCTGGAGATGCTGCTGGAAGTCCACATACTGATTTGCTGGGAAACCATTTGCCATGCATTCTTAACAATGTTTAACCTCCACTAATCAATTGTTAAGTACAGTGGGAAACTATGAAAAATGAAAGGAGAAATCAAGATCGCTTTCCACTAACAGTGCAGCAGACTTGCTGGATTGAGACACTACCTTTCTAAAAAATATACATGTAACTAAGGCCCAGGGTTTCCGTGGTGTGACCAGAAAGAAGGGGGTGCAAAAGAAAACTTTCAGCAAAAAATGTTGAGTTCAGTGCATTGATCACCTGGGAAGACAGTGATACCAGGAAGTACATTCTGAGTTTGATGAAGGGTGATTTATTCTGACCACACAGAAAGATTCAAATGTTTTCATAAGTAAATAAGAGAAAACAGAATTCATCACAGAAGTTATCACTGTATATGCATCAATTTACTCACAATCAGCAAGAATACATCTGTAGGGCACAGTGCCCATAGAAACACAAGTCTGCAGCCCAGGAAGCAGGGACAGAGCCAGAGAGCATCCAGGAGAGATTAGTGCCATGGGATGGATGGCTCAGGGAGGGCTTGCAGGAGGCAGGGAAAGCTGGCCTCTCACAGAGCCCTGAAGAATAATTATTATTCCCCTTCTCCTCCTCCACCTCCTCTTTCTCCTCCACCTCCTCCTCTTCTTCCTCCCCCTCCTCCTCCTCTTTCTCCTCCTCCTCCTCCTTCTTCTAATGGATTATATTTCTAAGAGCATTTTTTTAGGCTTATAGTAAAATTGATCAGAAGATATAGAGATTTCTCATAAGTCCCCTGCTCCCAACATGCATAGTTTTTCCTATTAGCCCGTACCTCCTTCCCCTACAGACCCTTATGTTTAGTGCAATCGATGAACCTATATTGACATTACTACTATCCTAAGTCCATAGTTTGCATTAGGGCTCTCTCTTAGTGTTCTACAACCTACAGTTTCTTCCTTCCTTCCTTCCTTCCTTCCTTCCTTCCTTCCTTCCTTCCTTCCTTCCTTCCTTCCTTCCTCCTTCCTTCCTTCCTTCCTTCCTTCCTTCCTTCCTTCCTTCTTTCTTTCTTTCTTTGTTTCTTTCTTTCTGATAAAGTGTAATGACACAAATCTATCATCATAATAGCATACTGAGAAGTTTCACTGCTATAAAAAGCAAAAGAAAACAAAGCAACTTTGTTTTGCCTTCATCTCTCCCTTTCCCCAACTTCTGGCAACCACTGATCTTTTCACTGTCTTTGTCAGAATGTCATATAGCTGAGATTACAGCAGTATGCAGCCTTTTCAGATTGGCTTCTTTCACTTAGTAATACACATTTTTATTTTCCTCTGTGTTGTTTTATAACTTGATAGCTCATTTCTTTTTAACAATGAATAATATACTATTGTCTAGGTAAACCACAGTTTACTTATTCATTCATATATCAGAGGACATCTTGATTTTTTTTTTCAAGTTTTGGCAATTCTGAATAAAGCTGCAATAAACATAAGTTTTCAACTCCTGTGAGTGAATACTAAGGAACATGATCATTGTATTTTAAAAAAATTTTTTACAGTTTTAGATGGACAGCATGCCTTTATTTTATTTGTTTATTTCTTTGTGGTGCTGAGGATTGAACCCAGTGCCTCACACATGCTAGGCAAGAGCTCCACCACTGAGCTACAGCCCCAGCCCACGATCACTGTATTTTATTGCAAGAGTATATTTGATTTTGTAAGAAAATGCTAAACTTACTTCCAAAGGCATTATGCCATTTCATATTTCCATACAATGAAAAAGAGTTCCCCTTCTCTCCATCCTCACCAGCATTTGGTGTTGTCAGGGTTTGAAGTTTGATCCTTGTAATAGGTGTTCAGTGCTAGCTCCTTGTGCTTCAGTTTGTATTTCCCTGGTGACAGGATGAGGACAAACACTAAGCAGGAAAGTCTGCTGATCATATTTGTGGTTTAGAAAGATCCCTAGGGTGACTTGTGGGGTAACTGAGTGGAGAATGGACTAGAATGGAGGGAGAGTTTAGGTGAGCCGTGATGTGCCTTTGGTTAAAGTGGTGGAGTGGAGATGAAGAGAAGTAGTTAGACCCAAAACAATTTTTACAGACAGACATGACAAGATTGTCCAATCCAAGCCAGGTGATGGGTAGAAAGCAGATGAGAGAAAGAAGGTGTGAAGAGTATCCTAGATGTCAGGCAACTGGGTAAATATTGGTGTAAACGCTAAAACAATGGAGGAAGAACAAACATGGCAGATGGGCGAACCCTTTGGGATGGGCAGAGAGGTGGGAAGGAGACTAGGTGGCACAATCGAAATATTTTAAGTTTGAGAAATTTAAGACAATCGAGTAGAGATATCAGAAAGGCTATTGGATTGAATAGTCTATTGATCAGAAAGTATCAGTAAACTAAAGAAATATCGGAATTGTCAGAGTTCTAAGAGGAACCAATACTGAGCTCCCAAAGTCACAACCTTTAGGAATGAGGTTGAGATTGAGTTAGTAAAGGATTCTGGTGCTTAATAAATAAGCGTCTGTGAATCCAAAATTCAGGAAGGCCTCAAGGAAAGCAGCTTAATATGCCACATTTGAAATGACACAAGAAATTATTTTCCAAGAATTAAAAATATATTCTTGGAAGCTAATGAGCTGTTTTGATTTCTGAGAACAAATTTAAATAAGTTTAAGGAATTGCATCAAACAATTTATGCCTATGCGTGCAATTACACCAACGCATATGGCACCTAAAAACCACTTCCTGCTTCAACAGCATGTGAAAATGCTGGCAAAGCAAAGGAAGGTAGGGCTCTAACTCAGAGCTTCCTGTCCTACCCAGGTAAAGTAAGACAGCTTTTACTTCTATGTAGAATCTCATTGCTGATTTGTAGGGGGTAGGTTTTGCATAACTCTGTGTGTGTGTGTGTGTGTGTGTGTGTGTGTGTGAACGCGCGTGTGCTTAGTAAACATGTCTTTTTTTAACACATATAGAGCACAATTTTTCATATCTATGTAATGTCTGTTGTGCTATTTCCTTTTTCACCAAAGTAGGGGCACATCCTTTGTGTCTTCATACATGTACTTAGGGTAATGATGACCAATCGCATTCCACCATCTTTCCTACCCCTATGCCCATTCCTTCACCCTCCCTCCCTTTTTCCTCTTTGCCCTATCTAGAGTTTATTTAATCCTCCCATCTCTCCCCCAGCATATGAATCAACATCCTTAAATCAGAGAAATCATTTGGAACTTGTTTTTTTGGGGGGATTGGCTAATCTCACTTAGCATTATATTCTCCAACTTCATCCATTTACCTGCAAATGCCATGATTTTATCCTTTTTTAATGCTGAATAATATTCCATTGTGTATATATACCATATTTTCTTTACCCATTCACCTACTAAAAGGCATCTAGGTTGGTTCCACATTCTAGTTATTGTGAATTGTGCTGCTATAAACATTGATGTGGCTGTGTCCCTGTAGTATGCTGTTTTTAAGTCCTTTGGGTATTAACCAAGGAGAGGGATAGCTGATGACTGAGATTTGGGCTTACTTTTTCTTCTAATAGATGCAGTGTCTCTGGTTTAATGCCTAGGTCCTTGATCCACTTTGATTTGAGTTTTGTGCATGGTGAGAGATAGGGGTTTAGTTTAATTTTGTTGCATATGGATTTTCAATTTTCTCAGAACCATTTGTTGAAGAGGCTGTCTTTTCTCCAATGTACATTTTTGATGCCTTTGTCAAACATAAGATAACTGAAATGATGTGAGTTAGCCTCTGTGTCTTCTAATCTATACCATTGGTCTACACGTCTGTTTTGGTGCTGATACCATGATGTTTTTGTTACTATTGCTCTGTAGTATAGTTTAAGGTCTGGTATAGTGATGCCACCTGATTCATTCTTCTTGCTAAGGATTGCTTTAGATATTCTGGGTCTCTTATTTTTTCAGATGAATTTCATGATTGCTTTTTCTATTTCTATGAGGAATGTCATTGGGATTTTGATCAGAATTGCATTAAATCTGTATAGTGCTTTGGGAAATATGATCATTTTGACAATATTAATTAAGAACAAGGTAGATCTTTCTATCTTCTAAGGTCTTCTTTAATTTATTTCTTTACCATTCTGTAGTTTTCATTGTAGAGGTCTTTCACCTCTTTTGTTAAGTTGATTCCCAGTATTTTATTTTATTTTTTTGAGGCTATTGTAAATGGGGTAGTTTTCCTCGTTTCCCTGTCAGAGGATTTGTCACTGATATACAGAAATGCCTTTGATTTATGGATGTTGATTTTGTATCCTGTTACTTTGCTGAATTTATTTACTAGTTCTAGAATTTTTACTAGTTCTAGAATTTGAATTTTTGAGATCTTCTAGGTATAGAATTATATCATCGCAAATAGTACTAATTTGAGTTCTTCTTTACCTGTCCGAATTCCCTTTAATTTCTTTCATCTAATTGCTTTGGCCAGTATTTCAAGAACTATGTTAAATAGAAATGGTGAAAGAGGGCATCACTGTCTTGTTCCAGTTTTTAGAGGCAATGTGTTCGAATAATGTTGGCCTGGGGCTTGGCATAGATAGCTTTTACGATGTTGAGATATATTCCTGTTATCCCTAATTTTTCTAGTGCTTTGAATACTAAGGGGTACTGTATTTTGTCAAATGCTTTTTTTTGCATCTATTGAGATGATCATATGGTTCTTATCTTTAAGTCTATTGATGTGATGAATTACATTTATTGATCGTAGTACACAATCTTTTTGCTGTTTTTGTATTTGATTTGCCCGAATTTTATTGAGAATTTTTGCATCTATGTTCATTAAAGATATGGTCTAAAGTTTTCTTTTCTTTTCTTTCTTTTTCTTTTTTTCTTTCTTTTCTTTTTTTTTTTTATGTGTCTTTGCCTGGTTTTGGAATCCGGGTGATATTGGCCTCAGAATGAGTTTGGAAGTGCTCCCTCTTTTTCTATTTTCTGAAATAAATTGAAGAGTATTGGTGCTAGTTCTTTTTTAAAGGTCTTGTAGAACTCAGCTGTGTATCCGTCTGGTCCTGGGCTTTTCCTGGTAGGTAGGCTTATGATGGTGTGTTCTATTTTATCGCTTGAAATTGATCTGTTTAAATTGTGTATATTATCCTGATTCAATTTGAGCAAATCATATGACTAGAAATTTGTCAATGCCTTTGATATTTTCTATTTTATTAGAGTAAAGTTTTCAAAGTAATTTCCAATATCTTCTGTTTTTCTGTAATGTCTGTTGTGCTATTTCCTTTTTCATCATAGACATTAGTGATTTGAGTTTTCTCTCTCCTCTTCATTAGCATGGCTAAAGGTCTGTCAATTTTATTTATTTTTTTAAAAAAACCAACTTTTTGTTTTTCATTGTTTCTTTTGTTTCAGTTCCATTGATTTCAGCTTTTATTTTATTTTATTTATTTATTTTTTTAATATTTATTTTTTAGTTTTCAGCAGACACAACATCTTTGTTTGTATGTGGTGCTGAGGATCGAACCCGGGCCACACGCCTGCCAGGCGAGCACGCTACTGCTTGAGCTACATTCCCCAGCCCCAGCTTTGATTTTAGGTATTTCCTGTCTTCTATTGCTTTTAGTGTTGATATATTCTTCTTTGTCTAGGGCTTTGAGATGTAGTGTGAGGTCATTTATTTGTTGACTTTTTCTTCTTTTAAGGAATAAACTCTCCTCTTACTACCTTCATAGTGTCCTAGAGATTTTAATATGCTGTCTCTATGTTCTAATTAACCTCTCAAATTTTTTAAATCTCCTCCGTAATGTCTTCTGCAACCCATTATTCATGCAGCAGCATATTATTTATTCTCCAGATGTTGGAGTAGCTTTTATTTCTTATTTTATCATTGATTTCTTTTTTTTTAGAAAGAGAGAGAGAGAGAGAGAGAGAGAGAGAGAGAGAGAGAGAGAGAGAGAGAGAGAATTTTTAATATTTATTTTTGGTTTTCGGTGGACAACATCTTTATTTGTATGTGGTGCTGAGGATAGAACCCGGGCTGTACGCATGCCAGGCGAGCACGCTACCGCTTGCGCCACATCCTCAGCCCTATCATTGATTTCTAATTTCATTCCATTATGATCTGATAGAATGCTGGGTAGTATCTCTACTTTTTTATATTTGCTAAGAGTTGCTTTGTGGCATTAGAGAGAAGGATCCATGTGCTGTTGAGAAGAAAGTGTATTCACTCATTGAAGAATGAACATTCTATATATGTCAGTTAGGTCTAAGTTATTGATTGTATTATTGAGGTCTATAGTTTCTTCAGCTTTTGTTTGGAAGATCTATCCAGTGGAGAACGAGGTATATTAAAGTCACTCAAAATCATTGTGTTGTCGTCTATTTGACTCTTGAATTTGGGAAGAGTTTGATGAATGTAGATGCTCTATTGTTAGGGGAATATGTATTTAAAATTGTTAAGTCTTGTTGGTGTATGATTCTCTTGAGCAGTATGCAGTGTCCTTGTTTATCCCTTTTCATTAACTTTAGCTTGAAGTCAACTTTATTTGACATGAGTATGGAAATCCCTGCTTGCTTCTATAGTCCATGTGACTTGTATGATTTTTTCCAACCTTTCACCTTCAGTCTGTGGATGTCTTTTCCTATGAGATGAGTCTCTTGGTGGCAGCATATTGTTTGGTCTTTTTTTTTTTTTTAATTCAGTCTGCTAGTCTATGTCTTTTGATTGGTAAGTTTAGGCCATTAACATCCAGGGTTATTATTGAGACATGATTTGTATTTCCAGCCATTTTTGTTTATTTTTGGTATTTAACTTGACTTGGTTTCTCCTCTGATTAGTTTTTCCTTTAGTGTAATCCCTCCCTCTGCTGATTTTCATCATTGTTTTTCATTTCCTCTTCATGGAATATTTTGCTGAGGATGTTCTGTAGTGCAGTTTTTAGTTGCAAATTCTTTTAACTTTTGTTTATCATGGAAGGTTCTATTTCATCATCAAATCTAAAGCTTAATTTTTCTGGATATAAGATTCTGGATTGTCATACATTTTCTTTTAGAGCTTGGTATATGTTGTCCCATGATCTCCTGGCCTTGAGGGTTTGGGTTGAAAAATCTTCTGAGATACGAATTGGTCTCCCGTATCTGTGATCTGATTCCTCTCTCTTGCTGCTTTTAGGATTCTATCCTTATTCTGTATGCTAGGCATTTTCATTGTAGTGTGTCTTGGTGTAGATCTGTTGTAATTTTGTACATTTGGTGTCCTGTAAGCCACTTGTATTTGTTTTCCAATTTGCTTGAAAATTTTTCTGATATTATCTAATTGAAGAGATTGTGCATTCCTATGATTTGAAACTCTGTGCCTTCCTCTATCACAATAACTCTTAGATTTGGTCTTTTGATGCTCTCCCCATAATTCTTGGATGTTCTCTTTATGGTTTCTTACTATCTTCACTGTGTGGTCAACTTTATTTTCCTGATTGTATACTTGTCTTCATTATCTGATGTCCTTTCTTCCAAGTGATCTACTCTGTTGGTTATGCTTTCTATTGAGTTCTTTATTTGGTTTATTGTTTCCTTCCTTCCAAGGATTCCTGGCTGGTTTTTTTTTTTCTTCAGAGTTTTTATCTCTCTCTTGAAGTAATCTTTTGTTACTTGTATTTGCTGTCTTATCTCTTTGTGGAGTGATCAGTTTTTGCCTGTATTTGCTCATTTAGGTCATTCTTTAATTCACAGATCATTTTGATATGAACCTTCTGAACTCCTTCTCTGACATTTCATCAACCTCACTGTCCATGGTTCTGTTATTGTAGTATCCTGGTTTGTTTGGGGCACCTTCCTCTCTTGTTTTTTCATGTTGTATATGTGTCTTCCTTTCTTGCAGTATGGATCTGAGATATTACAGTTTCTTCCCTATATTCTTGTAGTACCCATGCAGATTGTCTGTACCTCACCTTGATGTTGGCTTCCAAACTCTGCTGGTGTCTCTCAAAATATGCTACTGCAACTAAAGATGGTGGCAGCACTAGCTGAGGTAGCTGGAGATAATAATGGAGGTGCCCCAAGATGGATGCAATGTCTTATAGAGATGGGGCTGAAAGGGTGGTCCTTACACTTCCTTTGGGATGCCTGTCTGTTGTTAAAAGCTAGGGGCTACTGTGTGGAGAAGGCTATGGCAATGACTGCAGTGTCCCAAGATGGAAGTGGGTTAGGCTTAGGCTCCTAGGTGAGGGGGTGGGCGGACTCGGAGCTACCCTGGGCCTGGGTCCTGCATATGTCAGTGCAGGTGGATCTGGGCCGGGCCTGGGCTCTGGTGGTGGTCTGTTGGTCGGAAGAGGCGGTCCTGTGTGGGAGCCTGAGCTCTGGTGGTTATCTGCCGGTGGCAGGATGGACCTGGGCCTACTCTGAGCCTGGGTCCTGCACAGGTTGGTGTGGGCGGATCTGGGCCAGGCCTATTTTGTATGCCATTAATGGATGCTTCAAGACATAATCTGGAGCTGCCACAGTAGGCTTCAAAGATGCCTGCACATTTATGCAACCTAAGATGTTGAGAGGGCAGGAGGCAGACACAGTTGATTTCCCTGCAGAAATCCAGGTTTAAACATTGAGTGTGCCTCCATCAGATGGAAACAAGAACAGCCTGACAGGAAGTGTGCTTTTAGTATACTGGATTGATTTCCTACACTTAAAGATTTTGCCAACTCATCTTAAAATTTTACTCTCTACTCTTCATTGCAGAGGCTATACTGAAATTCCACTCTCAGCAGCTCTACTCCTTGTGGAATTTATAGTGCATTTGTAGATTGTTTTCACAACTTAGGAAGATGGCTCATGTTCCCACTTGTATTCTGCCTTTCCATTAATCTTTGAGACAGTTACTATTATCTTTGCCTAGCAGACATGGAAACCAAATCTCAAAATGGTAGAGGAAAGTAATTTGTCACATGGCCAATAGTTTTTCAAATAAATAGTCTAATAATGGTCTTATTTCAGAATCATGTATTAAGTACTTGCTGTGGGGTCAGGCTTTAGATTAGTATCCCACAATGTAAAAATAAGTTAGATAATGATTTCAGCTCACAGTCTACTGATACTTATTCATGGAGTTTCCAGATAAAATCCCATGCACTATGCATGATAGACTTACATTAAAATTATTTGTTGTTTATCTGATTCAAATTTAACTGTGCATTCTTTTTGAAAAAAAATGTTTGTAAAATAAGACAACCCTATAAGTTACTAGAGACTCATAAAAGAACCACCAGGCCAACAGAATCCTCCTTGTTATTTTTACATTATACAAATTAATCTCAAATATTTTATTTTCTAGGAAAATTATATCTGCCAACAAAAAGCAAAACACAAACTGGTGTTTATGAACCACCACATAACCAGACCAAAAAAAAATTTCAAGACTCTAGCCAAGAAAAGTTCCCTGCCTTAATTTAGCATATGTGAAAGATCTTTTGAGTTTATGCAAAGAGCTTTTACCTGTATCATCTTGTTATACCTCAGACAGAGCAAGTGGTGCTGGCTCCAACTTACAGATGAGGAAACCAAAGCTCGTGAGGTCAAGTGACTCGCTTGTGAGTAAACAGCAAATCAGGAGGCTCTGAAGCCGGGCAGTGAATTTCCAGCTCAAGTTATTCTTTTTCCACAGGATTCTGGGAGCTTCTGACAATAACAGCTGAGGTAGGATCCTAAAATTAGACTCCTCGTTCCTCAGTTTTAGAGGAAGGCAGAGAACAGTACAAAAGGTGTCAAATGTCGCAGATCCTGACATCAGGATGTCTCACCCAGCCCCACGTGTACAAGAATGTCAACGCTGTGCTGAGCCTGGGCATTCTTGCCAGCTTCCCACTTGGGTGGCGGAGGGGAGTGCTTCTCTCCCCCACATCAGGCTGGAGGGGCAAAAGGAGGAACATGTGGGGGCACTTGGCTCATGCCCATTGGGGCTTAGGCTTCATAAGTGCTGCAGCCTGAGTCTCCCCAGGGGAAGTTCAAAGGTGGATTTGTATGGCTGGAGATAACCCTGGGTGACAGCAGAGAATTAAAAGCAGCACTGGGAGCAAGTATCCCTTCTTCCAATGACTAGGATATTAGTACTGGGACAGTGAGGGACCTGGTCTGGTGGTCTTCAAAGGACACTGCCCAAGATGACAGCCAAGAGGGGCAATGTGACCCTGCAGAGGGTGAGAACAGGAAACCAGGAATCGAGGATTCAGGGCATGATCATATGCCTGTGGAGAAACATTTGTTGGGAACTTTTGTTGTTTTGCAGGTTTGGGAACTTCTGAAGCACTTCATAGATATTAACTGTAATTGTCATCCCAGCCCTGTGAACCAACTACCTTGATTATCCATTTTATAGACAAAGCAGCTCTAGTGCATATGTAGGGGAAATCACCTGCCCAAGTTCACACAGGTTCTGGAATGGAAACTGAAGAAGTCAAACTTCAGAGACAGGCTCTTGAGCTTTACAGATTCTGTCAAGACCTCATTCTATTCAACGTTAAAACAACCCTATTATTGTCTTATATTTATTTTCATCCGGGTCAATAGACTATAAGGTAAAAAGTTCTCAGTAAACTACTGATATCACACAAAGAATGACACAAACATTAATTTTTTCTTTTTTTTTTTTTTGATTTCGCATCATCAAGATGCTAAGGAAGGAGATGTGATATGTTTTGCTCCCAGTTATGGAATGATCCAGGCCATACTCTCTGTCCCCTACTCTCACAGGCTCTAGAGATCATTTCACAAACAACAGCTATGATAGAAGATAAAACAATATAAAGTACACTGTGGAAAGATTGGGTGTGCAATCTTTGGGGACAAGTTTCTATTTTGTACCAGCAGTGGCTGGTACAAGCAAAGAGACAAAGCAATTTTGACTTTAATTGGTATAGTAAAAATTTTTAATTTACAAAAAGCCTGCAGTCCTGTATGCTTTATATGTAAACACATGCAAATGTATGAATACATAAAACAGGATCCTCCCTGAGGAAGGTTTTAGCCAGGACCAGTGCACTCAAAGCAGGATCAATCTTCCACCCTAATTGACGGAAGTGCTAAAAGTCACCTCTAAAAGGATTTACCACCATTAGATTATATCATTTCACATATTCCAAATTACTGTTTTAATGGAATTGAGCATGAACATCATTACAAACACTTCCTGAGGCAATGACAGCATGAAGCCAGCTGGCTTAGTACTTTAGAAATTCAAGTGGAACAAAAGCGAGGGTCGGCCTTTTTGATTTGAGAGTCTATTGCAAGGAAAGGCAGGTGGCGGGAAGTAGCAGATGTTGCTCTTGCGTGCCCCACACCCCTTCTTCTGGATGGTGGCCCTGCTTTCTCATGACAGTCCTCTTGTCCGTTCTAAGGCTGTGTGGTGCAGGTGAAGCTGAACCTCCCTCCCCAGGCCCCTGAATCAGGGATGAGCCCAGGATCCAGTGCCAACCAGTCTTTCCCATGACTCAGCCACAGGAGACTCCGTTAGAACAATGAGAGCTGGCCCAGGACTTTGGCTGGACTCTTGTGGGAAGGAACTCTTTAATTGTCCATATTGCTTAAGGTGGTAGAATGCAAGCCCGGAGCTATTGGGATCATCTTTGCCACTGAAGGACTCCGGGAGAGACAGAGTCCTCAAGGTTTGGGCAGTTATGTCAGCCTTATCTGAAGCCAGCACATCCCTGGGACTTTTCATTTCATGAGCCAGTAAATTCTTCTTTTTGTGTTTGTTTCTGAACCCAATTTGAGTTGGGGTCCATCACTCTCTCTTAAGTAAAAGTGTCAGCACCATTTCAATGGCCCCAAGCAAGGGAGCTGATGACCTTTTACCTAATCTGTTATTTCCAGCACTTGGAAAAGACTTAAAAAAGAACCTTGTTATCTTCTTTGGAAGATTAAGTTACTCACACACAGGTTAAATGGCAGGAGATGAGGAGAGATGGTCCATATCAGCATAGGGCCTGTTTCCTGTCCCCAAATGTAGCCTGTCTCATTAATGATACTAACTTATCCCGCCTTTCAATTTTCTCTTGTGTCTTCTGTTCTGTTCCATTGGTCTTCATGTCTGTTTTGGTGCCAGTACCATGCCATTTTTGTTACTATAGCTCTGTAGAATAAGGTCTAATATTGTGATGCCTCCTGCTTCACTTTTCTTACTGAGGATTGCTTTGGATATTCTAGGTCTCTTATTTTTCCAAATGAATTTAATGAGTACTTTTTCTATTTATATGAAGAATATCTTTGGAATTTTAATAGAAATTGCATTAAACCTTTATAGTGCTTTTAGTAGTATGGCCATTTTGACAATATTACTTCTGCCTATCCAAAAACATGGGAGATCTTTCCAATTTCTGAGGTCTTCTTCAATTTCTTTCTTTAGAGTTCTGTAGTTTTCATGGTAGAGATCTTTTACCTCTTTTGTTAGATTGATTCCCAAGGTTTTTTTTTTGTTTTTTTTTTTTTTTTTAGGCTATTGTGAATGAGATAGTCTTCCTAATTTCTCTTTCAGTTTATTCATCATTGGTGTATAAGAATGCAATTTATTTATTAAAATAATTTAATTCCTAAATTATTCTGGTGGAGTTTTTGGGTCTTACAAATGTAGAATCATGTCATCAGCCAATAAGAATAGTTTGACCTATTTTTTTTTCCTATTCATATCCCTGTAGTCTACTTCTTTTGCCTAATTGCTCTGGCTAGGGTTTCAAGGACTATGTTGAATAGGAGTGGTAGAAAAGGGCACCCCTGTCTTATGCCAGTTTTTAGAGGGAGTGCTTTCATTTTTTTTTCATTTAGAATGATGCTGACCTTGTATTTAACATATATAGCTTTTACAATGTTGAGGTATATTTCTACTGAATAGTAGTTTTTCTGTTTTGAACATGAAGGGATAGTGAATTTTGTCAAATGCTTTTTCTGCTTCTACTGAGATAAGTCTATGGAAGTGGTGAACTATGCTTATTGATTTCTGAATTTTAAACCAAACTTGCAAGCATCCCTGAGATGAACCCCACTTGATCAACATGCACTATCTTTCTAATATGTTTTTTGTATGTGATTTGCCAGAATTTTATTGAGAATTTTTGCATCTACATTCATCAGGTATATTGGTCTGAATTTTTATTTCCTTGACATGTCTTTGCCTGATTTTGGTATCAGCTTCATAGAATAAGTCTGAAAGGGTTCCCTTCTTTTATATTTCATGGAATAATCTGAGGAAGATTAGTGTTATCTCTTCTTTTGAAGGTCTGGTAGAACATGGCTGAGAATCCATCTGGTTCCGGGCTTTTCTTTGTTGGTAGGCTTTTGATGGTTGTCTTCAATTTCATTGCTTCAACCTCTTTTTCAAAAAAATTTTTTTCCTTGTGGTGCTGGGGATTGAACCCAGGGCTTTGTGCATGTGAGGCAAGCACTCTACCAACGGAGCTATATCTCCAGCCCTCAACCTCTTTTTCAATATGTATTAACTAAAAGGAAAGCAGATTCATTCAGAAGTCCCCCCATATCCTCCACTTTATTTTAATACAGTGTTTCCTTTTTAAATTCTATTTATATATTTTAAAATTATAAATCAAATTAACTTTAAGGGTGGTAAACATATGACTACAACATAAAGGAGTGTTAGAATATGTTCTTATCTAATTAAAGAAAGCAAACAAGTAACTAACAGTTATTCATCAAGACCTACTATGTTGTAGGAATTAAGCAGTGGGCAAGACAGGCATGACTCTGCCCTCACAGCCATCCAGGTCTATCAGGAAAACATACATATAGAAGGAATAACAATAGTATATAAGGATGGCCCTGGTTTCAATAACCTGTATGTAGGGACATTAATCTAGAATAGGGGCTGGGCTGCTTTTACTTATTAAATTGCTTCTTAGTTGAATAGTTTTTATTGGTTCTTTTCAGTTATACATAACAGTAGAATTCACTTTGTAAAATTACATGCACACAGAATATATCTTATTCTAATTAGGGGCTCAGTCTTGTCAATGAATATGGTGTTTCTTTTGCTTGAGATGGCAAAAGATCTACAAAATTTCATGTTGGTTCTTTTTTTACTGTTCATCAAAATGCAAGAACCTCGGCTCTCTAGTCAGATAAAAATTAGAATGATCTGTTTCATCCAGGCCAGAGGAAACTTTGAAATATGATTTCATATTGGAGCACTCATAATTCCATATTAAAAATTCCAGGAACATTATTGCTTTCTTGATGGGGGTAAAATAATTTATTAGGAGATGTGGCAGGGGACAAGGTATTCACCCCAATTTATTCTGGAAGTGGCACTTGTCTACCCATCTACTAGTAACACATCGGCTGATCATGAATCATCTGACTACTATTGCTACCAGCAAACCTCATGCTTTGGAGAACCTGTCCTCCGGGTATCTGTAGTAATGAAGGAAAGACACAGGTTGGTCACTTCACAGAGCCTGAAGAAACTTCTGTGCTCATGGTGCCATCAACATCACGGGTATGTGAGGCGCCATCTCAAATGCAGCTTGAACAAACAGACCTTTTCTCAAAATTTAGGAAGGGCAATCCTTTTTATGGTAAAATTTTATGGTAAAAATCTTCTCTCCTCTCCTCCTCCTTCTTTTTTTTTTTTTTTTTTTTTGGTACCAGAGCTTGAACTCAGGGGCACTCTACTACTGAGCCACATCTCCAGGCCTATTTTGTATTTTACTTAGAGACAGGGTCTCACTGAGTTGCTGAGCACCTTGCTGTTGGTGAGGCCGGCTTTGAACTCGTGATCCTCCTGTGTCACATTCCTCACAACTAAAACACTGCACGAAATAATCACACAAGAGACAGAGATACCTTTTTCTTTGGGTCCTGTGATGGCTCCTCTGACCTTAAGGGTCTGCAAAAAGAGAGAGAGTGAGCGCATGCTGAACCCTTTTATTGAGGGGAAACCTTTCACATGAGGCAAGGGGTCAGGTTTCAAGGGGCTGAGTCTAACTTCATGATGTCTGCTGTCAGCAGGTTGACTGACATCTAGGAAGGCCACACCCAAAGGCAGAGCAAGAGAAGGAGACACACCAAGGGCATTTCCATGGAACATTCTATCCCAAACAGGACTAAGGGGTAGTATTAGAAAGGAATAGGTGAGTGTAGCTCAACCCCATGGGTGACACGCCTACATCTGAAGACACAGGCTCAACTTCCTGAACCAGGACACCCAAGTCACTACAAAATGTAGTGATGGGTCAGAGCCTCTCCACTTCAGGATGGAAGACGTGGGTCATTCAGAGTGGCTCCCCATATGCCTGCTTTAGCCTCCTGAGCTGCTGGGGTTACAGGTGTGCACCACTGCACCCAGCCCTTCTCGCCTCTTAATACAACCTCTTCCCTCAACTGCAACAACACATCTCATACTAAATCACTGAGTCCAGAAAGGTAGACACAAGAAAGGAGGGCAGATCCCAGTATTTCTCCAAAGGTCTCCACATAAGGGTTCTCCCCAAGGATCTCTGCTGTTTTCCTTGTCTTCCGATATGCATTGTAAATGTTCCAGATGGATCCATGTGCTTCCAATATCAATTTCATGGTGTTCCCAACAAGTTGGCAGCTCAAATTGTGTAAATTCCACAGAGTAAATCAGGGAAAGATAAAAATCTTATCTTTATCCATGTGAGTCCTACTCACAAAAAGTACCAAGCAAAAAAGAAATACCAACTGCCCCCAGACCTTAAAAAGAAGGAGAAAAAAAAGTCAGAAAACTTCATGCCAAGAAAACATAACAGACATATGGGGCTTGAACCAGTGGCAGATTGAGCATTTTTTACCTGTTAAATTGTGACTCAGAGTAACTCCCTTGTTTTAATTTGGATATTAGTCTCCCACACCCAACAAATTCCAGTAACACTTTTTTTTTGTATGTGCTAAATTATGTTTCAGTGTATTGAAGAGGATATTTTGTTTTCTTCTTATTCACTAAGACATTATCTTTGTTTTGTGGATGGGAAAATTGAGATGCAAAGAAGCTATGTAAAACAACTAAGGTTAAATAGCAAGTATGATTACACTGGCCCTCATAGATCATTTTGGATAATATAATCCATAAAGTTCGATTCACACACATTATCTCTATTAAAATAGCATGTAGAAAAGAGAAGGTTTTTTGTTGTTGTTCAGTCCCTAAAAGGAGGGTTTTGAGACAGGGAAGGAATCAGCTGGAGTTTTACAAATGATATCAACACAAAAATAAAATTGACATAGATCTGATTGAAGGCAGTAGTTAATGTGTCATGATATTTATGATATGAAGAATAGAAAGTAGAAGTTTACATGAGCTATGAATGGGAACTGGCTTCATATACCAGTATAATGGTTTTCTGGTCTTTTAACAATTCATTTCTTCTTGCTAGAAAGCATTATCATCAAAATCGAAAATCAATGCATTGTTATAAAGAAACAAATGTCCAGTAAACAAATCCTAACTAGGCTCAGAGAGAAAGCAAAAGTAATAAGATCTAAAAGCTAGGCCTTTTTCTGTTCAATTTCAGAAGCATCTGCTGCATTTTAATTACTCAGAGGAAAGATGATCATGGACATAGTAAATCTAAAAATAAAGATTATTTTAAAAACAAGTTGGTGGTAAACAACCTGTTTCTTAGTTTCACTGTTAATCTCACAGAACCCAATGGACATGGTCCCAGAATGAGAGACTGGAGACCTTGCCCACTGAGTGAACCTAATTTCCCTGGATCTCAGTTTTCTTGTTTTCAATATAAGGGTATTAGACTAGATGTCAGCCAGCAAAAACCAACAATAAAACAACAACAACAACAAAAAAAACACCCTCCAAAACAACAAAGGAAGAACTCTAGATATATTTTCTAGGTTGTAATTAGTCCATTATAATCATGACCTATTTTAAGAAAATTCAATATGTAAGCATTTAAACTTCCAAAATAGATAAACTAGGAAATAATTATCTATATTAGAAAATGATTCTTTCCATGGTTTTTTCAGATGCCAATATTCTAGGGTACAGTTAAAACAACTTAATTTTTTAAAAAAGGAAGGAAATCATCTGCAAACTTATACTATAGTTGTTTCATAGGACAAGGTACTTCATATTAATAGGCAACCAATTCATCTCTGTTTTCATGAAAAGAAGCAGCACTCATTTGTCTAGATTCACTGAGAAATACAGCAGTTTTAAAGAGGTAGATATAAGTAATTTCTAGGAATATGAGCTTTCCTGTGAGCCATTGTTTGGGAATTAATAGAGGTTATCCTGCCCTGACATAACACTGAGGATTTCACAGTAGTATCTATAAACATCATCTTCACTGCATCCACATAAAATAGTCTCTATTTCTTTGCTCTTACATGTCTGGAATGCTTGGCTCTAGAGCTTCATTAGAGCTTAATTACCTATTTCATTTTATTAGTTGTTCCCATGGTTATCTATTAATAAATAAAATAGCAACGAGGTCCTTTTTAGGGGGAAATGGGGAAGTGATTTTTAACCTCATCCAGACAAATGTTTAATTAACCTCAGTGGCCATCACCATTTCTTTCTATGCTTATGGCTCACCATTGTTTGTGAAGACTCAGTACCAGTGAAAACACGCACCCCTGCTCCAGAGCTGATTGCACATAAACAATAAATTAACTTCTGTGCAAATTGCTTCATTTTTCAGGAAATTCTAACTATTTGGAATATTAAAAATCGCCCTAATGGCGGTCACCATATTTCATAAAATGTAGATGATTTTTCAAAGTCTGACACCTCCAAACTCAGCCTTGGTCTTAGAGTGGTGGTGTCTTTCGATTGCTCTTAGCCTCGAGGCTGGTATGGTGGTGGTGACTTTGCCTTTGAACATGTGAACTTCATCCTAATTCCTGGTAATACTGCACAACTTCAATCCCTTGATGGTTCTGTCTCTGCACCACTGAAGGACTGTCTGAGAAAGGGAAAAGAATACTGGCTATTGTTTGAAAACCTCCCATTAGTACTGACAGAGATTCTTTGATTGACCAAATCTTAGGCAACTTCCTGAGCTTTCTGCTAGGCCCGTCTCTGCACTTCTTTACAAAACTCAGTTTTAGTAAGAACCCTCCCAGCTCAGCTTAGCAAGACTCCCCCATCCTCCACATCTAATCCATTTCTCATCCCCCATCATCCTCCAAGTCATGTCTGATCAGCACGGCCCTTCTTCAGCAAGAGCCCTGTTAGGTCTCTTTAGCCAGAATGTCTCTTATCCCTGGATGTTTTCCCTGGGGAACTTCCCATCACTGATCCTCATCCTGCTCCTTAGCTACAAATTCCCACCTGCCCATATTGTATTTAGAAATGAGCCCAGTTCTAAATGGAGGTCTCTTTTCCCTTACTGCATAGTGCAGAACAAATCTGCTCTTACTCTGTTAACAGCTCTCTAGCTCTGGTTTCTCTTTCACAATACCTACCAGCATGATTTTTTAAAGTTACCAACATCATATATTATACTATGGTGTCAACAGCTCAGAAAAAAGTTTTGGAGACAATAACAGACAATAACTATATATATATGGTTGTAGATGGACAAAATACCTTTATTTTATTTTAGTTTTTTTTTTTTTTAATGTGATGCTGGAGATGGAGCCCAGGGTCACACACATGCTAGACAAGTGCTCTACCACTGAATTACAACCCCAGCCCCAACAGATCATTTTTGAACAAATGATACATCACCCTTATTCTTGGTGGCACAGAGGATGCTATAGCAGGGGAAATATAAACTTAAAACACTGAATTGGTGAGTGATTGGAACAATTCATGCATTTACAAGAGAGATAGGTGCTAGTATTTCATCTGAACTGTCCTCAAAGATCTTTTAGTAAACATAAAATAAAAATTCAAAGTAATACATGTTATGATTCATCGCTGTTTTTCTTTTAGAACTACATAAAACATTAGTGCATCTTGAAATTGTAGATTTGATGACATATAGTGGGTTTTAACTTGAAGGCCACACACAGTGAATTAGTAGTGGCTGCTTAAAAAACAAGCCGAGGTGCTTCAAGACTGCATCCAGGCTCTATGGAAAGGGGTTGACTACTGATGTCAGCAGTGAAAACCAGGGGAGTAGGCCCCCCTAAACACATCATTCTTCTAGTTCAGCTTCTTCATGAAACAATACTCCTCCTCCTTTCCTTGATTATTCAATTAAGAATATTAATGTGACTGTGTTTGGTGGCACACACCTGTGATCCCAATGACTCCAGAGGCTGAGGCAGGAGGATTGCAAGTTCAAGGCCACCCTCAGCAACTTAGAGAGCCTGTTTCAAAATAAAACATTAAAGAGTTGGGGGGTATAGCTCTGTGGTTAAACCCTTTTGGGTTCAATCCTCAGTGCTAAAATAAGAAAATAATATATATGTGTATGGTTCATGAAAGTTTCTTTAATAAGGGGGCGGGGATTGAGCTTTTTAACAAGTGTGTACAGAGCCTTTTTTTTTTCCCTACAAAATAAAATCCAAGGTTTCTTCAAGTTCTTCAGTAAAGCATTGCATGAACTGACCTCTGGCTGCATATTCAATCTCCCTCACATTAGTTGTCAGATAAAATATTGCATGGGATAGATTTATACTAAAAATTACTTATTATTTACAGGAAATTCAATTTTAACTGAACATCTCATTAAATCTGTCACTGCTACCCTTCATTCACTCTGCTCCCGTTGCCCTGGCCTCCGCTGTGTCTTCCAGATGCCAAGTTCTTTCCCTCTCTGTCTTCACACCTGCTGTTCTCCTTCATCTGCCTTGCTCCTCCTTATCCTTCAAGGCACAGCTAAAGTGTCACTTCCCAGACACCTTCCTGATTCCTTAACCTCCATCAGCTGCTCTGTTGAAGCTTCTCCTCATCTCTTTCTTTCAAGGCACGTATCACAATTTGCAATTAATCCCTTTATATATGTGCACATGTGATAAGCACCTGTATTAGTTTCCTCTTGCTGCTGTAACAATTACCAAAACTCCGTGGCTTAAAAACTACACGTTACAATGCTACTGGTCTCAGATTGTTTGCCAGGGCTCTGCTGCTTCTGGAGGCTCCAGGGAAGAATTGTCTTCTTGACTTTTCCAGCTTCTAGAAGCTGCCTACACTTTTCACTCATGACCTCATATCACTCCTGCTTTTGTTCTTGAATCTCCATCTCCGACTCTGGCCCTCCTGCCTCCCTCATACAAGGAATTTTGTGATTCAATTGGGCTTATCCAATAATCCAGGATAATCTCTTCACTTTGAGATCCTTCATTTACTCACTTCTGTAGAGTCCCTTCTGCCATGTAAATGACATGTACACAGGTTTGGGGGATTAGAACATGGGCATCTTTGAGGGATCATTATTCTATCTATCACAGCATCTCATAGGCCATGGAGATAGACCATGTTTATTTTCCCCACTGTCTCTTCAGTGGCTGGCATATAACAGGCACTAGATCAGTGTTGGTGAAATGAATGCATAGATCTTTGTTGTTGTTGTTGTTGTTGTTGTTACTCTACTTAAAGCAAATAGCAAATCTCTGTATAATTTACCAATTACAGCTGATGACTCTGAATGCACAGTTCAAGTGATTTGATATTTCAGAGGCACTTCTTGAGGCCGATGGGTGAAAGACAGCAGGTGGCATTGAATGTGCCTCCAGCGTTTCTGTACCTTCCTTCATCTGTTTCTGCCTCAGAAGCACAGGATGTATTCGACCTTTCCTTCATTCTTCAAAACTCACCTCAGTCTCCTGGATATTCGTTCTCCTGGACTTCCTCCTCCTCTGCAACAGATCCTTTTTAGTTTCCTTTCCTGGCACGATTTCTCCAAGTGCACAGGCCTTGGTCAGGTCTCCTTCTCATCTCTAGCTTCACTCACTCCCCTAAATGATCTCATCTGCGCCTGTGGCTTGAACGCTGCCCGAGATTCCAAACTGTCTCTGGCTGTACCTTTTCCCATAGCTCCAAAAATCACACATGTAGCTTCCTCCTTGGGTGCCTTACCTCAATGTCTAATATGACTTCAAACTTGGAGTTTCTTTGACAGAAATGTTTAGTCCTTTTATCCCTCCATATGATTTCCCCCTCAGACATATACCTTTCAAAAAATGGCAGCACCAAACAACCAGCTGACACCTCCTCCTACTTCTCCCAGTTTCTCATTCATTCACAGGTTCTATTGATTTTACCAAAAATATATCTACTTGCCAGCATCTCCGTGCCCACCACCTAATTCATGCTTCCACCTCTCTAGTCTAGCCCACCCGTGTGCTAACAACCTCTCTGCTACCAGCCTTCCATTCTCCACCGAGTAGCCAGTGTGGCCTTTCGGATTGTCAGTGCGATCATAATGCTCTCATGCCTAGACCTTTCGGTGGCTTCCCCTGTACTTACACCCAGCTGGGCCCTCCATGGTTGTCCCCAGCCCAGCCCTCCAGGCCAATCTCGTGGGGCTCCTTCTCTCACTGACTGGCTCCCTGTGGTGTTATCCAACTGGCCAAGCTTGTTTACAGGCAGAGCCTCAGTATATGCTGTTCCCAGCCCCCAGAACTCTTCCACAGCAACTCAGTGGCTGGGAACTTGCACACCTCAGGTCTCAGAGCAAATACCATCTCTTCAGAGAAGCCTTTCCTAAGGTCCCTGTCCAACAGCCATGCCCTTGATCACACCCCATGACATCCCCCACTCATTTCCCACAGGCTCACATCACAACCCCAAATCACGTTCACCTGCATGTTCCCTGGTGCTCTGCCTGTCTCTCCCATTAGGGTAAAAGCTCATGAAGACAGCTCAGCCTAATACTTAGTAGGTATTCAAATAATGCCTTCTGACTGGCGGATTAATGCACAAATGGTTTGCTAAGACTATATACTCAGAGCTTGCCAAACATATGAACAGCAAGCTGTCCTCTTTGGCAGCAACCTACTAGAGGGTCTCCTTGAGGTATTCTGACTACAAAAAAATTCTGAGGAAAGGGTTGTCCTGGGAAGTAAACTGGGACGGTGGTAAGAGGTGTACAGCCTCCAGTGTCACAAAGCGCAGCCTGTGCACATGGCACTGTGATGTCAGATGTCCCTTTCATCGGTGCTGGTAATAGGCGAGGGAACACAGCTGTCACAGACATTCCAAGTCCTCAGTCTCTGCAGGCACAGCCCACAGACAGGCAGCAGAACCAGAACCAGCCCTTTGAACATGAGGACAGTATCCCTTCTCAGAGCACAAGGGAGGGCTGGGACCAGGCACCACGTGTCGATAATGTAGCACTTTCTAGACCAGCCTTTCAACTCCAGGCTGTGGCTTAGGAAATGTCCCTCTGTGTGAGTGTATGCGCAGAGACTCTGTCTACCTCCAGTTCTGTAGTTCTGAGAGCCCAGGTCCAAGAGAGTTGGGGCCAGAAGTGAGTCAAACATAAGGGAAAGTTCATCTTCATCTTCTCTGTCACATGGGACACCTGCCAGGGACCACACAGGCCTGCTCAACATGGCTCCACAATGACACTGGCCCCAGAGCAGGGAATACTCAATGGGTGGAGCAGGCTTCTTCCACTGCAGGTAGAACAAACACGGTCGACCCACTAGACAGCGTTGTATGGTAGGGTTCCTGGAGGACCCTAGGAAGAAAGCTTCAACAGGAGACAAAGACACCTGGCCACAGGCAGCAGGGGGCTCTGAGCCTCTGACATGAATCTTCATGAGATGCTAACGTCATATCCCACATGAGTAACATCAGGTACATAAGCTAAATGTGGGAAAGGCTGGGATTTTTCAGAAGCTTTTTGCAAGCTTGATTATGAATTCCACAGGGCTAATATTTTGCTGACTGTTGGTAAACCAGAGGCAGGAAATAATGATGAGACACCCCATGGAAAGAAAGGCTTCCATTCCAGGCTCTTTTCTGGCTTTTCCAGTTTCCTCAGCAATATTTAAGACAGGTGCCTGCTTGTGGTAACTAATATCCATGAAGTGTCCTCATTCCTTCCCAGGAAGATCAAGAAATCAATGCTTTTTGTTTGTTTATTTGTTTTTATCAGTGCATTATAATTATACATAATAGTGAGAGAAGTCATGACAAATTCATACATGCACACAGCATAATTTGCTCAGTTCCATTCCCCAGTACTTCTCCTTCCCTCCCAAACTTTCTCCTCCTCCCCCCCCCCCCCACGGCGCCACTTCTTCTACTCTACTGGTCTTCCTTCTATTTATATTTTTAAACTGGTACATTATAATTGTACATAAAATTGGGATTTGTTATGATATTTTTGTTCATGAACATAGCATAATTTGGTCAAAGGAAATAAATGCTTTTTGAAGTACATTTCTTCTTGCATTAAATCAGTGGTTTTCAAGAGAGAGAGTGATCTTGTCTCTCAGGGACATTTAGCTAATGTTTGGAGGTGCTTTTTGGTTAGCACAACTGTGTGGGATGGGTGCTACTGGCAAGTAGCTGGTAAAGTCAGAAATTCTGCTAAATATTCTACAATGCACAGGGCAAAAACCCCCACGCAAAGAATTATCCTGAACAAAATGTCAATAGTGCAGAATTTGAGAAATCCTGATGTATACTAAAATGTAACTAAATGTCTGTACTCCGCCTCTAATTATGAATGAGAGAAGAAGAAAGGAAATGCCCTGTGATTTTGAACTAGCTGGTTCATCGTTCATCTTGCAAATAATTCTAAATCCAGAAGATTTTAACCACTTATTTCCTTTTGTATTTAGTGCTATATTTCGTGTTGTGTAAGATTCTGCTGGACTCTCTTTCTCTAGATATTTTCCCTTCCACTGAGTAATTTCCCTTCAGATCACAGGCAACCCCTTCAGGCTTTAGCTCCGATATATTAAAAATCCTTAAGTACATATTCCTTTGGAAGTTCAATATCACCAAAGTCACAAGGCCATTTACAAGGATTATTTTTAAAGGCCTTTTAAGGATACTATTAAATAAATTATATGTTCAGTGTACTGGAGCATCAGAGAAGAAATAAATGTAGAATCCTTGCCTTGAAGTGCTTGCAATATCCTGATAGACCCAATAAAATGGGGCATAAAAGACAACTTTAAGTATAACAGGAACGGTCAAATCTCATTGGGGAAAAAATTCACAAGGAAGTCTATTTCAGAAGACCTGGCAAAACCAAAGCTATCCCCACTGCTAAAGAGCTGAGAGCCTGCAAAGAAGGGACCATGGAATTGCTCACTTTGCATCTGACCTTAATGTAGAGAGAATCACTGAGCAGGACAGAAGTCCCACCTCACCCTCACCTGACCTGTTGAACTCAGTGTCCAGACTTGTAATATGAACTATTCTCCTCCAGGTCTTTGATCTACTTTCATTACCACAAATTTAGATTTTCTTTAAAAATTTCTGGGAACATAAGATGATTTATCTTCCTAATCAAGAACTGGATAAGGTGTTGGAAATGTTCTTCTGAAGTAACAGTTAGCAAGAAGTAGGTGATATTGGCTTCCCCCCCATGCAGAAGAGAGGCCTTGAAGAGATGGCCACCTTATCAGGGCCAGGGTCACTCTTGATGAGTGCATGAATTTGCTAGGGTTACTGTAACAAAGCAGCACAAACTGAGTGGCTTAAATAATAGGATGTGTTATCTTACAGTTCTGTAGGCTAGATGTCCAAGACCAAGGTGCCAATATAATTGGTTCCTTCTGAGGGATGTGAAGAAGAATCTATCCCATGAATTTCTCCTAGCTTCTGGTGGTTTGTTGGCAACCATTGACATATTCCTAAAAGCATCTCTGGTACTTAGAGAACCAACACCCCAATCTCTGCCTTCATCTTCACTAGGCATTCTACCTGTGGCCGTGTCCAAATTTCACCTTTTTATGTGGACACAAATGAGACTGAATTAGACACTTACTCTACTCCATCCAACATGGCCTCATCTTAACTGAATTACGTCTGCAACAACCCTGTTTCCAAATAAGGTCATATTTTTAGGTATTGGGGATATGATTTCAAGCTATAAATATTTGGGGGACATAAGTCAACCTGTAACAAGAAGCTGGTAAAGAAGGGAAGGATTCTGGGCTTCTAGGATTCTAGCTTCTTTAAAGATATGCCGTATGCCAATGATGCCAAATGCTTCCAAATCAGAGGTACGGTGCTTCATACCTGTTGATTGTGTGCTCTATGGTGGTCCCTACCATTAAAGCCAAGGCAGGTGTGATTTCTCAGGGCTCCACTTGAGTGGTTCTGGAAATATTTCCTTTCATTGTCAAGTCCACATGTTCTTTAGTGTGCTTTTGAAAAGTTGTGAGGAACTGTCTCCACTCTCTATTCCTCTTTAAAAAATAAAATGAAATGTTTAACAAACAAATTAAAAGTAACCCTTTCCTAGAAATGCATGTCATTCAACAAGCAGATGGGTGCTCTATTAGGGTGGGAACTGAGCCAAGTGTTGTGGAGGGGAGAAAGATAGACACATCTTTCCCTATCAAGCTTACCATGGGGCAGACTGCTGAAAAATAGTGTTGTGGGGAAAAAATCCAGTCCCAGTATATGAGAACCAACGCCAAGGTGCTCTGAGTTTGAAGACAGAGGCAGACAGATCTAGGATTGTTTAGAGTACAACTTACTGGGGATATACTGACAGAATTGTGACCCTGGGTGGCAGCAAGTCTAATGGATCTAACAATTTAGGTCACAAAGAAGTGGCTTACAAAGTGGTCAGGACAAAAGTGACTTCATCCAAACCAGAATGTACCTAATTTCATCTGAAGTTAATATCAAAGAGTCTGGCACACTTCGGGTGCCAGGGTACCGTTAGAAAGCTCCACATACTTCTCTAATGGTTTTATCTATTATTAGTGAGCTAGGAAATTATGCGTGGAAAACAGACCAGGATAACTCAGGGAAATCATGGCAGTTTTGATTAAAAATGAGTGCAGTCATGTGAAGCTGAATCCCTACATACAGCAATAAGACATCAGGATGTTCTTCTATCCAAGTGGTCTAGGGTACCAAAATTAGGGCTTCAGAGTCCTCGGAGCTGTAGAGCACCACTTCCAGAGGGTTGTGAAACACACCCATGAGGAAGATGCTTTGGTTCTGAGCTTGCCACCTCTTCACCTTCCAGCTCTTGTGGTGCTAGCTCATCCAAAGCTATGCTCCTGCCGATGACCCCCTGGCTCCCATGACCCTCTCTTACTTCTTGTATATGTGATCTTCTAATCTCTTAATGCACAAGGAGCATCTCCGAGGAATGAAGGAAGAAGAAGCATTTTCCTCTGCTTCTTCCCAGATCCTCAGTACCTATAGACCAGGCTTTGCTCCATCTCTCTTTTATCTGCTTTGCCAAACCTATCTCCTACTCCTCCTTTTTTTGCCTTCTTGCATTGAAAAATCAAACTGCTGGCTTCATTTTTTTTTTAACTTTCTGTATCAATGTCTGTATGATCGTTCTTTCTGTTTGAAATCCTTACCCCAACAACGTGAGCCGAATCCTCCCCAATTCCCTTAACAAGAATTTCTTCTCCCTGTTCTATGCTTCTGTGATATTTTTAGTATAAATGAGTCAGCACAGTTATCACTCATGTGACTGCATTCACATGTGCATCTCATCTCTTATTAGATGTCACCGTCTGTGAGGGATAGGCATGTCTGTTTCCTCCAAGCACTGAGCAGAGCCTCTTGAGCCTGACAGATCCCCACTTGAGCTTCAGTCTAGAGGAGACACAAAGCTGTCATTGAACTGGAGAGCAAGAGCTTAGGTATCCTCTGCATGTCTTTTGTTTGCTTTCCTTGATTTCCCCTCTGCCCAGGTCTCTTCCACAAGCCATCTTCCAAGTGTGTTTTTTGCCCTCTATATTTATTTGGAGGGAGCAGGGAGGATGGAGGAGGAAGCAAGATGAGATTCCCACTGTAGCTTCTCATCTTCTTTCCTGCTCTTTGATCTTATTAGAGTGCTATCCCTGTAAGAATGTGTCCAGTGCAACTTTCCACCATGGAGCCTTCTGATATATCCCTTTTAGGTGTAAGTCCAACTGAGGGCCAGCTCAGGCTATGTATCTGTGTCTTCTGTTTATAAACTCTCCACATTAACCCAATGCATTGTCATTAGTGATTTTTTTTTCTTTTTGGTGTGATATGATTTACCCTAGTACCTCTCAGACTAAAGGTTTGCTGGAAAAATGGTCCCAATATCAAGCATGCATCATTTCCTCAAAAACACTGGGTCTGCCCTTGCCCTTGCTGTTTTCCACTTGCCATAACCGCATTCCATGTGAGATTCTATGTGGCTGCAGAAGTTCATCAAGCCAGCTGGGGCTGGGTGGTTCCTCCCTACACAGACTGCAGCCCCAACTCAGGAATCAGGCCCTGACTGTGACTTATTTAGCACAATAATACTGGCGAATGATTCATTATTCTGAGAGCTTTGAGTTTTTTAAGCATTCTAAAATAGCTAGATAAAGAAAGCTAAGGATGGGGTTGGGTTGCCTAAAGAGAAAGATTTTAGCTCTGTGTTGTCACTAATTTACTACATTTAGCAGTGTATTATGAACTTGATAAGTTATTGTGTCACTTTGAAGAAGTTACTTGATCTTAGTCGTAATTATTGTATCTATATACACAGAATTATTTTGAGAATCAAATGAGAATGTTCATAAAACATGTCAACAGTGTGCCTGACACATAGCAAGCACCCACTAAGTAGCCATATGATCTGGATTACAGAAACTCAGACAAGTTGCTTTCCTCTTTGGTGATTCCATTTTTCCTCTTCAAAATAGAGATCACAGTTGTCAGCTAGTGTTATCTGATAAGCGTGTCGGGTAACTTAATCCCCATTAAATACTTGAAGAGTCTCAGATGAAAGCCTCTCTATGCAGGGCAAAATTTATGCTATTTTTCAGAGAAACAGCTATGATTTAATGTGAAATATTTGTTTCCCTAATACTTTATTAATAAATCTGGTGCCAAATGTGTAAGCTTTCAAATGTTTCAGTTCATTATTTTAAGTGCCTCTTTATCAAATGGAAACATCTGTGTTGAAACAACTTTGATGCAGTGCTTGTCACAGCGATGGTAGGGTTTGTCAGACCTACAATAAATTTCTTTCCATGTTTGCATATATTTGAGATGCTCAACAATTAATTAGAGAGGGAAGAAGCTCCTTTAATAAAAATAAAATATCAGACAGAAAAAAAAAAAAAAGAAGCCTTGTCAATCAGGTTCCAAGGGAGTTTCTGGTATTCTTTTACTCTTTATTAAGGGCATATCACTTCACTGATTTCCCACATGAACACCAGTTCCTGCACTGTGATCCAGTTTAAAATCAGCCTCTAGTTGCCAAGGTTCATTACAGAAATGCCAAGTATCTTGAAGTCTGACTCACTGGGCAATACTTTTATAAATATATTGATCACCTGTTGGGAGGACCCTAACCCCAACTGCAAAGACAATCCAAAAAATAAAACCAAAACCAAAACAAAAGAAAAAAAACCCCTAGAACATTGCCTAGCACATGAATGAGACATACACCTTCTCACCTTCTCTCTCTCTCTCTCTCTTTTTAGTTTCTTCCTCTCCTTCCTTCCCTCGCTCTTTCTCTGTATTGTATTGAATAAACTCATTTCTGTGGTTGTTCCTGCATTTTAAATTTTAGGGCAAGGATTTATAAGTAGAGCCCTCAGGTTAAAAAAAAAAAAAAAGTGTCAGCAAGACCCAGAGAGAAATAAAAAGAAATGGAGAAGAGAGGGTTCCATATTTATCCTTGGGAAAGAAAGAAGACAGGGATGGGCAGGGTCCTAGGCTTCTAGGGGAGCCAAAAAACTGTGAAGAAAGGCCTTAAATCCTAAGAGTTCAGGAATATTTCTTTGGTTTTCTACTTTCTAGGTGTGGAACTATTTCCGTGCTTTAATTAGCAGGAATTTCTTTTTCTTTTTCTTTTTTTTTATGTGGAAGGATAGTCGCCTCCCAGGTAGTGAAGACTTCGCAGACTCTAGTTGGTCATGAGTGAAAAGGAGTCCCAGGGAATAAGGGGGTTGGTGGCAGTCATTAAAGAAAAGAAAGCAGACTGAGGCTCTGGAGCCTGCAGCAAGGGGAAAACAAAACAAAACAAAACAACAAAAAACCACATGCAGATAGCCCAGGCCAGGGAAGGATCCCTGAGGTCTCAATCAGAACATATAATTTCATACAATGGCTACATTTGTGCCACACAGAGACCTCCAAGGAAGTAGCAGTGCTAAGTAATGACAGTGACTGATGTTTACATAGAGCTCCTTATGTGGCAAGTACTGTTTGTGGGAAATGTATCCTTAACCTTCCCACTTTACAGATGAGGAAACCAAGGAACAGACAGGTTAAGTATCTTGTCCAAGGTCCCAAGTGGCAGTTGGAATTTGATCCTGGATGATCTTATCTATTATGTTTTATATGTGAGGTATCCTCCAAAAGCTTGTGTGAGACAATTCAAGAAGCTTTAGAGATAAAACAATTGGGTTGTGAGAGCCTTAACCTTGTCAGTGCATTAATCCCCTGATAGGGATTAACCAGGTGGTAACTGTGGGCAGGTAGGAGGTGGCTGGAGGAAGTAGATCCCTGGGGGTATGCCTTTGGCTTCATATTTTGTCCTTGTTGAGCAGAGCACTCTCCCCACCCCTCTCTGTTTCCTGGTGCCATGTCCCCTGCTGCTTTTCTCTGCCACACTCTTCTGCCATGATGTTCTGCCCCATCTCAAATCCCGAGGAATGAAGTCAGCCATCTACATGCTGAGACCTCTGAAACTGTGAGCCCCCCAATAGACTTTTCTTCCTCTAATTGTTCTTGTCAGGTCTTTTGGTCACAGCAGTGAAAAAGCTGACTTAAACATCAAACCAGAGTCTGGGCATTTAAACCACTGTATTAATTCTTCCCCTTTAAATTACAGAGTCTACAGCTGAGGGTGGGATCTCAGCTTTTATCATTGTTATTTACCTAAGTTAAAGAAAAATTTTTAAGAAATTCAATGAAAAATTGTAACTAATATCTTAGCTTGATAAATTTTGTCCCCTTACCCTAAATCACCAAAATACAGACCCACAAGGATCACGAGGGACTCTGTGTCAGCTCAGTTATGCTAATATTCAAATGCTTGGAAAGATACATCTCTTCGTGAGAGGTTACCAAATATGTTTGAGCATCCCAGAAAAATGAGACTCGATTCTCAATTCGAGGAAACAAGCACAGCTAAAAAGAAGAGATGGAACATGGTTTGCAAAGTCCTTTTGGCTGGTGAGCAGTTGCAAGCCGCTATCTCCAGGCGCACATGTGCCCTCATGCAGAACTTACGCATACTGTTTCAGTAGTACACAGACCCAACAACAGCAAGCAGTATCTGGAATAGTCTTGAAAGCATCACAATTAGCAGAAAAGCTTTGGCTCTTGCCTGGCTCCTGCTGAGTCTACATTTACAATGCACAGCTGTTCTGCCACCTGCACCACTCCTGTGCTTTGAAGCAATCCATCAGCTACTATGTGGTTCCCTGTGGTAACCAGCCTCCAAGATGATCCCAGTGATCCCTGTCTGCTGGCCTCTACACCCTTGTGTGGTGGTCTCCCACGCCTGCATGATCAGAAAAACCTGGTAGAAAGGATGGCGTGTCCATTTGAGATTAGTTTATAAAACACATTCTCTTGTGTTGCTTTTGCTTTTTATTAGAGCATTGGCTCTGGCAGAGGGCAGTTGCTACATGGTGAGCAGCCCTGAGGAGAGGACGCTGTGGGTACCACTGAGGCCTCCTGCCAACTTGCATGAGTATGAAAGCAGATCCTCTGGCAGATCAAGCCTTCAAACTCTTCAACTGCAACCGCCTGAGAGACCTGGAGCCAGGACCACCCAGTGAAGCCATTCCCAGATTCCTGTCTCTCAGAAACTATGTAAAGCCATAACTATTTGTGGTTGCAAACGGTATATTTAGGGAGAATTTTCTATGCTGCATTGGAGAACTAGCACATTCACTCGGCTGACCTTGCCAGTTTGGACTATTTAGTTTCTTCCATTAACGTAGATGGGCTCACACAGTAGTCTCATACAAAATTGAACGGCCAGACCAACCCTATCACCACGTGAATGGAATCACACAATAATGGAGCAGTTGCTTTGGCTTTTTTCATTTTTAAAGACCTCAAGTCTACAGGGTGGAATGAGTTATATAGACTCACCCAGTCAGTGGCATGATTCTTGCTCTTTTAGGCAAGAATTAGTCAAGGGCTTACGTGGTACAGAACAAATCACTGAAATCACAGACTAAGTGAGGGGTAGCATGGAGCAGGAACTGGATGGGACCTTTTGTCCTCACTGGCCTCATTACTTACTGCCTATGAGGTACTGGTCCTGTGTATGCCTCATGCCTCATGGATCATGTGCTTGACCTCCAGAGTTTTCTGGACATACATTATTAAAGTATTTTTCCAACTCAACCTAAGGAGGTCAAATATACAACCCAGCATTATTGACTTTTTGGTTCTAGTTCTACCTTTTATGAACTTGTTAATGTGACTTTGGCAATGCAGTGATCTTAAACCAGTAAATAACTGTGGCAATAATAAATCAGTAAGAATCAACCCCAATCCTACTGATGATAGAGGTCAACTCCCAAAGCACATAAGTCAGGACCTCCTGCTAGTAGCGAGTGTGCAAGAACTAAGAGGGTTACAGATGTGCCCTATTTGATAGGATATTAAGAGCCCTACACTCTCCAGTTGTGATCCTCCAACTTCAGCAAGGATGCAAATCTCCTGGAAGGTGTGTGAAAGCATTTGCTTGGCCCCACCCTCTAAGCTTTTGATTCAGTGTATCCAGAGTGGAGTCTGATAACCTGTGTTCCAGGTAAGAATGAGAACGCTTCGAGAATCCTTCTCGAGGTTTAGATGTAGATTCACAAACTCAAGGGCATTTCACAGCCAGACAGTAACATGAATAAACAGGTGAAATGCTAGGGAGTGGTAAGACCTGTGGAGGCTGTGAAAAGTATCCAGGATTTTAAAAACAAAAGCATTAAAAAAAAAAAAAAATAGTGCGGGAAAGCAAAAGTCTGGCACCCTGGCCCAGGGCTTTACAGCCACTGTTCATATTCTTAAAAACAAAAACGCATAAACTCATGTTATATCAGAGTTCTACAACTGGGTTTCAGTATTTTTCTCCCTAGTCCCCTTTTCAGAGAAAGTCTGGTAATTATGTCATTTTACTCCCTAATGTCTTTTGGGAACAATCTGACATTGCCACATGAGAAATGGTTCGAGCATCTTCCAGAGTTTGCCAGGTGTGCTGGATAGTCCCCATTTGCCCTCCAGCCTCACTCTCCAACCTGCCGTGGTCCCAGAGGGTGACTTCCGAGCACTGAGTGGACTGGTCCCCTTGCCTTTCACTTTCTGGTTGAGATTGGCCAGCTTGAGAAAGATGGGAGACTGGAGGCAGGAGGAGAGGGAGGCTGCCCCACAGGAACATGGCTGGGGTAGTTGTGCTCCTCTGAGGCCGTGGCTGCCATTTGATGGCTAAAGGCTGACTCCTGAGATAATTGCTACTTTTCCCTAGAAGCCTGGTCCCTTCGTGTCTAAGGGTGGAAGCAGCTCTCTGCCTCACCATTCCTTGTGTTTTCCCAAAGCCCCGATCAATCTTTGCATTTAGTCCCTTTGTTACATTCCATTCAGTGGTGCCTTTGGAGTGTGTCCTGTGTTCCCTTCCTGACCTCTGCCTGATCCACAGTTTTACTGTTCAACATGCAGAATATATCTCATCAGTATCAAAGTTACATAATTCGATTTAGCAGCCACAAGATATAGAACTGATCCATGGACATTTGTTCTTTGGTAAAAACCAAACACTAAATGTTGCCTTAGTGACAGAATTAACATTTTTTATCCAAATGCCGATCAGTGTTCCTGTTCTGGAGCCCAGGTTCTTGTTTTGAGAGGGAAAGCAGACAAGCACAGCAGTGACTTTGCCTAGAACCATCCTCCTGTGAAGCCTTGTAATTGTTTGCTCTTGTTACCAAGGGATTCGGCTCAGTAGCCTTGGAAAGCCCCACTGGGAGCCACTGAATCAGAGATTTGTCCTGATAGTGCAAGGAGCAGAACAAGGACAAAGTTGCACACACTCAACACTTATCCAAGGTTGTTCAAGTTTCTCTACTTTGTCAGTGATACATTTGGGAAAAGCATCAACCCTTCAGTTCCAAAGGGTTCTTCCAGTGGAAAATGCCACAGGTAGCTACCAACAGATCTTGACAATCTCCCCGCATAGGTCTGCTGATGAAATCAGACTGTGAAGTCCTTGCTACGAATGACAAGTCAGTACCATTTCTTAGTCTGTGACAAGAAAATGCAAACTATCCTGGGCCACCAAGCAAAGCCATAATTGAGAGATTACAAATCAACATCTTGCAGGCATTTTATAATCTCTATCCATTGGTCCCAATAGTGTTTGCTTTTTTTTTTTTTTAAGTAGGTTGCCAACATTCAACATTTGGAAGATTTAATATAAAAAAATTGAATGCTCAGTTTTTTAAAAAAAAACTTTCTCATAGAAATACAATTGCTGGGCTGGGGATGTGGGTCAAGCAGTAGCGCTCGCCTGGCATGTGTGCGGCCCAGGTTCGATCCTCAGTACCACATACAAACAAAGATGTTGTGTCCGCCGAAAACCAAAACAAAAAATAAATATTATGAAAAAAAAAGAAATACAATTGCTGTGCATAGTTAAAACATCTGGCAAACCTGACGGAAATACTAATGGCTATAAACAATGACAATGATTCTGTTGCCCATTACCTAGTGTTATGATTTAGATGTGGGATGTCCCCAAAAAGCTCATGTGTGAGATGATGCAAGAAGGTTTAGAGGTGGAATGAAAGGATTAGAGCACCTTTACCCAATCAATGCACTAATCTCCTGAGTGGTCACTGAAGGCAGGTAGGTTGTGGCTAGAGGAGGTAGGTCACTGGGGACATGTCTTTGGGGTATATATTCTGTCCCTAGCAAGTAGAGTCTCCTTCTCTCTCTCTTTGCTTCTCTGTTTCCTGGTATGATGTCCTCAGCTGATTTCCTCCACCACACTCTTCCACTATGATGTTCCACCTCACCTTGGGCCCAAAGCAATGGAGCTGGCTGCCTATGGACTGAGACCTCTGAAACCAGGAACACCAAATACAGTTCTTCTACTTATAATTGTTCTTGTCAAGTCTTTTGGTCACAGCAGTGAGATGTCTTACTAAAATATCTAGCAAGACATTTATTAATAATTGAGTATCTGTTGATGGCTCTGCAAATACTAGAGGTAAATATACAGAGAATACAGGTTTAGGTTAGCCTGAGGCTCAGTAAGCACATTAGGAATAGCTTCAAATTGCTAAGGAATGGCCCTATCCAGAGTATCATCTTCTCTTTCACTCTGAGAGACATCCCGCTTAGCAGGCGGCATGGGGGCAGCCCGGTTCTTAACAAGAGATGACATAGAACGCAGAATGGACACCATGCTTCCCTCCTGTGGAGCAGTAAATGTGGCAGCTACTGGGAGGAGTTTTCATGAAAACCAGGCTTTCTGATCTCCAGGCCTGTTCTGAGGTCCCACTGGCCTGAAGGTACGAGGCTACAGTGAGATAAGTTGCTGGGCTTGAAAACAGCCTAATCAAGCAAGGAAAGCAAGAAATGATGTGGGCTTAAAAGGTGGGCGGTCAGGGCTGTGCACTCCCCATTCATTTTTTTTTTCTTTCTCCCCTTTGTCATCCATTCCTCACATTTTCAAATGCATGCACGTGAACACACACACACACACACACACACACACACACACACACACACACCACCGCTACCACCACCACCATAAAGAGTGGGGAAAAGTAGAGGTTTATAGAGAAAAAGATACCTACCTGCCTGAGTGGCAAACATTCCATTCTTCAACTTTTTGTAACATACACCATAACCTCAAATTTTAAATAGCAATAACAATAGCTAATGCTATGTGAGGCATGTAATCATGAGCCAGGTATGTGTATGTCACTTAATTTAAACATCTTCATTTAATTCTCTTGACAGTTCTATGTGGCAAGCACCATTATTAGCTCAGTCTTACAGGTGGGAAAACTGAAGCTTAGGATGTTAAATAACATGTTCAAGGTCACCCAGATAATAAGCCACAGAGCCAGGGTTCAAAATTGATTTCTCTAATCCCATAACCAGAGTGACTGATATACTAAATGGATTTCTTCAGAGATATAGAACAGAGCTTTGTTGCCAAAAGCATTATACAGATTCAATGCAATCCCTACCAGAATACCAATGATATTCTTCACAGAACTAGAAAAAGCAGTTCTAAAATTCATTTGGAAAAATAAGAGACCCAAAATAGTCAAAACAATCCTGAGCAAAAAGAGTGATGTAGGTCAATGTTTATAGCAGCACAATTCACAACAGCTAAACTGTGGAGCCAACCTAGATGCCCTTCAATAGATGAATGGATAAAAAAATTGTGGCATATATACACAATGGAATATTACTCAGCAATAAAAGAGAATAAAATCATGGCATTTGCAGGTAAATGGATGGAGTTAGAGAAGATAATGCTAAGTGAAGTTAGCAATTCCAAAAAACCAAATGCCAAATGTTTTCTCTGATATAAGGAGGCTGATTCATAGTGGGGTAGGGAGGGGGAGCATGGGAGAAATAGATGAACTCTAGATAGGGCAGAGGAGTTGGAGGGGAAGGGAGAGGGCATGGAGTTATAAATTAGGGTAGAATGTTATGATCATTATTACCCAAGGTACAGGTATAAAGGCACGAGTTGGTGTGAATATACTGTGTATACAACCAGAGATGTGAAAAATTGTGCTCTATATATGTAGTAAGAATTGTAATGTATTCCACTGTCACAAATAAATAAGAAAAAAAGTGCTGTATTATAATTATACTACAGAACTATAGTAATCAAAACAGCATGGTATTGGCACCAAAACAGCCATGAAGATCAATGGAATAGACTAGAAGACACAGTGACAAACTCACGTAAATATACTTATCTGATACCAGAGAAAGGTGCCAAAAACATACATTGGAGAAAAGATAGCCTTTTTAACAAATGGTGCTGGGAAAACTGGAAATCCATGTGTAGAATGAAACTTGAACCTTATCTCTCATCCTGCAAAAAAAAGTTGACTCAAAGTGAACCAAAGACCTATGAATTAGACCAGAAACTCTGCAACTAGTAGAAGAAAATGTAAGTCCAACATTCCAACATTGTTGGTACAAGACCGGACTTCCTCAACAAGACTCCTAAAGCACAAGAAATAAAATAAAAAAAAAATCGATAAGTGGGATGGCATCAAATTAAAAAGTTGTACAGAAAATGATTAAAAGTCTGAAGAGAGAGCTTACATGGGAGAAGATCGTTGCCCCTTGCTCCTCAGATAGAGCATTAATATCAAGAATATATTAAGAACTCAAGAAACTTAACACCACGAAACCTAATAAATAGGCTAAAGAAATAAACAGAAAAAATACAAATAATCTATAGATATATTAAAAAAGTGTTCAACATCTGGTACAATGAGGGAAATGCAAATCAAAATTACATTAAATTTCATCTCACTTCAGTCAGAATGGCAATCATCAAGATTACAAATGAGAATAAGTGTTGGTGAGAAAGTGGGGAAGAAGGTATACTCATACATGTTGAGTACAAATTAGTGTACCTGCTCTGGAAATCAATATGAGATTTCTCAAAAAACTGGGAATGGAATCATCACATGACCCGGCTATCCCACTCCTTGGTATATATCAGAAGATTTTAAATCAGCACACTACAGTGTCACAGCCACATCAATGTTTATAACAGAACAATTCACAATAGCTAAGCTCTGGAACCAACCTAGATGCCCTTCAAAAGATGAATGAATAAAGAAAATGTGATACATATATACAATGAAATATTACTCAGCCATAAAGAAAAATGAAATTATGCCATTTGCCAGTAAATGGATGGAACTGGAGACTGTAAGTAAAATAAGCCAGATCCAGAAAGTCAAATGTCATTTTTTTTTCTCTCTGATATGTAGAAGATAGTCTAAAATAAGGGGGAGGATATAAGAGAAAAAAAGGGCGGAGGTGATTCTATCAAAATTGAAGAAAGGTTAGTGGAGTAGAGAAAGGAGATTAGGGGAAGGGAGGAGGAACAGGATAAGGGAAGAACAGTGGGAAGAATCTGACCTAAGTTTCTTTTGTACATACATGAATGCACCACAGTGAATCTTAACATAGTATGAATCCACAAGACACTCATTAAAATAGTAGAAAGATTAGTAGATTAGAGGGAAGGGAACAAGGAGAGGGATGAGGGGAGGGAAAGGAGAAATACTGAGAACTGAATTAGGGCAAATTATATTCCATGTTTTTATAATTATGTCACAATGAATTCTAATGTTATGTATAACTAAAAAGAACAAATTTTAAAAAGAAAGGAAGTAACAGAGCAGAATAGAGCAAATTAGACCTTAAAATTGCCCCATAATATGACCACTCCCAGACACTCCCCCATGTTCCTGTGACTATGCATAAGTATGGGGCAAGGCAGAGAGAAAGGGATTATTGCTGAATCCTCCTGTATCCTCTGCCCAAATGTTTTTAAAGGGAGTGAGCATCAAAATTGGGAGCATCTTACAAAGTATTTTATTGTTACATTGTTAAAGGAAACGGACCTGGTTCTGCTTTTCTTTGGTGAAGAAGAGCCACCAGACCCAGGGTACCCTAAGTGGCTCCCTCTTCTATTAATTCATACTTAATATTTTCTAATCTTAAGAAATCTCAAGTACCTGCTCTGGAAAGCAATATGAGAGAAGACTGTGAAGCTACAGAAGCTGTAGCAGACAGTGGAAACTGTTAGTAACCCAAACGTTCTTTCCATAGGTTCCACGTGCCCATCCCCAGCACCTCTGACTTTGGCCCTTGAGCATGGAACCGCCTCCCCTGGGCGAGCACCTCCCTCCCTTCCAGGGCCCTGGAGAGCAGGCAGTGATGTGGGGGGCTGCGGTGGAAATGCAAAGGCCCTTGAAGAGGACAGACCCTTCTCAGAATCAGGCTGAGTGTGACGTCCCTTGAAACCACATCCTTTCTGGATTTCTACTCCTTCCCAGCTATTTTGGCTCCAAGGAGCATTTCCTTAATAAATCTCTTATACTTGAACCCTTAGGTCAGTATCTTTCTAAAAGAACCCAACATAAGAGAAAGAAGAAAGGAAAACACGGCACAGCTTCAGACATGTGGCATTTGGCTGCGTTCTGTAGGTTAGTGATCTACTTTACCTGTAGGTCATCTCCAGAACTCTCTCTGAGGTGAGCTGAATCCCAGGGTCATGATCATGTCCTGTGGCCCCCATCTTCCCTCCCAAGGGCTCCCGTACTGGTTTGCTGTCACCCCTTGCCATAGTCCTGTGGTGCTCAGCCAGGACACTGTGGGCAAAGACCCTGCAGATGTGTCACTTTGCCCTGGGCAGGAGACTCTGTAGTCCAGCTCTGACACCCCAAGTTAAGAGTGAAAGTCAGGTCAGCTACCCAGGGAAACTGAGGCAGGAGAATGTCAAGTCCAAGGCCAGCCAGGGCAACATAGTGAGACCCCCAGCAACAAAGCAAAACAGAAAGTGAAAAACCAAGAATTATAACAAACAATAATCTCAACAAGAATTATATTAGTAACAATGATCTCAACTTGAACCCAAAACTCATGCCATGAGTGTCCACCATGGTCCACAAGCTAGCTGTGTATTATGGAGGAAAAACTCAGGCCCCCGGCACCTCACCCTTCTAAGCTCATCAAGATACACTCCTGAGCCCCATGAAGGATGCTCAATCAGGACAATATCAACAGTGCTATTAATTTATTAATAATGCAATTTTATAATCATAGAATAACTGTCTCCTAAAAAGTAAAAGCCCTTCCCAGTATCATATATATTGCATCCATTCATGCTTCAAATCTACTTAAAAGGAAACTTGCTGGAAATTTTTTAAAATTGGAAACCAAGGAGAAAATAAATAAATGAATGAATAATACAGACCCTTAGTTGGATGCTTATCCAGCATGGGAAGAAAGTTCCAAAAGGAAAGTTTTACCTTTTTTTTCCCACAGAGCTGGAATATGACAGTTGTATTAGGACAGAGAAGTGGCCCGTGGTACAGACTGAATGTGTGAAACAGACTTGGCCCCACGGCCCCTCCCACCAAGCAGTCCTCACAATTTCACTGTGCTAATTTAACATTTCCTTAAGGAAAAAAATAAATTGAAATTTTTCTTAAATAAACAGTCCTTTAAGAAAAGGCAACAAAGTATTTTAAATCTAAGACAGCAATTTATTGCATGAATGCTGTTAATCCTAATATGATTCATAACCTTATGAATTTTATAAAGATTGAGCCATATTTCAATGTGTCACCTTATTATGTAAGACAAACCAATTAAGAGACATGAACAATACAATGGAGAGCCACTGGAGGATTATTCTGAGGTAGCTGAATGCACGGAGGGCAAAGCTGTGTGGTGACGGTGGTGCTGGTCGAACAGCGAGCGCCATGCTACAGTTACTGTGATCACAGTTTTGGAATCAGGAAACTGAGAGTTTGATTCTCAGTTCCAACACTGGAAAGCTGTGTGACTTGGAGCCAAATAACACAACGTGCCACACATCACAAGTAATCAAACAGATGCAAATTAAAACATCAGTAAGGTGCCATTTTTGCCTAGGTACTTGGCAAAGAAATTATAAACGCTCAAACTCAGTTGTTGACACAAAGGTGATTCAATTGTCAGACTGAATGAATTTGAATCCCAGCTCCTCCACTTAAGCTTTGTGATCTTAGTATTTAACCTCTCTGTGGCTCAATGTCCTCTTCTACAATATTGGGAAAATAATATTATTTACTTAATGCACTACATTTCAATGGTGTATCCTGGCACAGAAAATATGGCAATAGTCCAAATCCCCCATTTCATCTTCCTAAAGATGCCAGTATATAGATTTGGGGGCCAACTGGAGCAATTACCAACAGATCTAAATCCTGAAATCAACCATAGTACTGGGACCTCGGCTCTGTGATGAAAAATAATCCTTACATATCTTTAGATAAATGTATTGTTTATTTATTATAGAAAGAGTACCTGGTTTTCCATAGATAAACATACAGCTAACACATTTTGAGGGGTGTAAGCATAAAACTTACATTATTATTATTGTTCCTCAAACGTGAAACACTTACTTGCACTAGCAGAAAGAAATGCATATCTTAAAGAAAATGTTACAAAGTCTGATCTGAATTTTTGTTTCTTTTATCCTTGCAACAAGATAGGACAAAAATCTTCAAAAATTATCTCAAAAAAAGGCTTTTTCTACCTTTGTGGCAAGTTTTTAAAAAGTAAGATGAAACAGCAGGAAAAGAGACTTTATTATTTTTACACTTTTTTGTTCTAATAGTTATACAGGATAGTAGAATGCATTTTGACACACTATACATCAATGGAGTAGAACTTCTTATTTTTCTGGTTATACATGATGTAGAATTACACCAGTAATAATGTCCAATTCATTCTACTATCCTTCCTAACCCATATTTTCTCCCTCTTCCCCTCCCTTCACTCCTCTCTGTCTAATCCAAAATACCTCTATTCTTCCCTAATCTCCCCTGCCCCCCCCTTATTGTGAATTAGCATCCGAATATCAGAGAAAACATTTGGCCTTTGTTTTGGGGGGATTGTCTTATTTTGTTTAGCATGATATTCTCCAGTTCCATGCAATTACCAGCGAATACGATAATTTCATTCTTCTTTAAGGCTGAGTAATATGAAAAAGACATCATAAAAGATTTTTTTTTTTAAGTTTTAAATTTGGCAACATCTCAGATCTGGAGCAACCCTGGGACCATTTCCAGGACCCCCTTTTCCCTTCAGACATAGCTGCTCTGGAATGATCTCTGTCTGGCCCCTGAAGGCCATTTTTTAGGGTTGTACGTAAACGGGCCTGAAGAACCCAAGAATCCACTGTTAGGAGCACAGACATCTTTTCCCTTCCCTGAAAATGTCTTGACATTTTAAATTAATTAATTAGTGAATTTGAGGGATTTTTTTTTTTTTTTTTGTACCAGAGATTGAACCCACATCCTCAGCCCAAGTCACTGAGGCTAGCTTCGAAGTTGCCATCCTCCTGCTTCATCCTCCCCAGTCACTCGGATTAGAAACGTGTGCCACCTCACCCAGCCTGACGTTTTTAAACCCTGATCTCAACTGCATTTTCTTCTTTTCCTACACTTTAGTAACATAACTTCTGGCCACCCGTGATTTTTAAAAATCAGTCCACTCTAGTCAAAAAAATGTCAGTCTAACACCTGATTCAGCCCTTTCTGGTGTCATGGACTAACAGGGCCTCCCAGGACTCTTAACAGCCAGAGGCCTGGGTGGAGTCTGAGATTCCTCCTCTCACCCCACCCCACCCCAGCCCAGCCCAGCTCCTCCAGGGTCCCAGTAGGAGGTAAAAAGATGGGCAGAGTTCTTCTGTCCTGCTGGCTGGTTGATAATGGGAGGAGTCCCGGAGTCTGTCCTGGTTTGCTTCAGTACCATCTGCTGCTGGTAGGAGGTCTGCATGGTTTTCCTTCTGGTCCCTTCATCCTGAGAAAGTCTCCCCATCCACGTCTTCCTAAAACTCCTCCCTTCCACTATTTTCTGTCCTTCTGTGGGAGCCATGAGAATCACAGCGTCTTTTTTCCCACACACACCCCACCCTAGCGCCCTGGATAACTGCCTATTGTGGGTTAGGATGGTTCTCACCTTCTTCCCAGCATCTCCTGCTGTGCGGGTGCAGGCTGCCTCCACAGGCCTCCATAAACCAGAAGTGAGCACCAGTCTCTATGTCCACATCCCCCAACCCAGCAACTCCCAAAGAGCTCTTCCTGGCCTAAGAGGCACCTGTGGGTTGAATTAAAAAAAAACAAAACAAAACAAAAAAACTGCCAGTCTTCTCTTCTAGAAGGCACCCTAGATCTCTAGTCATTCTCCAGGAGTCTCTCTCATTTTGCTCTGAGAGAGAGAAAACTCCCTCTGTCTTCTCTCTGGAGTCTCTCCAGGGGAAGAGGGTTTGTAGGCAGATTTTGTAGCTCCTTCTTTAGTTGACTGGGGAGGGTCCAGCACCAGTCCTGGGTGACTCATACGATAGTTACCATTTTTTGTTTTGAACTTCAAGGTTTACCTGTAAATCAGAATCCTATGAAACAGCCCATTTTATTTTAAAATGTGACATGTATATTTCTTCCAGAAATTTGGATTAAAGGGTATAGATTCTTTATGTCTGTGAGAAGAACAAGATACTCAAAGTTCTGTAGGAGAGGTAGGTTAATTCTATCTTTATGTAAGTCAGGGTAAGTAGTTCTTATGAACTCTGAGCACAGGTAATGATATTGACCCTTAGGTCTCCCACCTCTGGTGGCATCAATTGCTCCATTTGCATGACCCAGTAGATTCAAAAGCCGAGGTCACATAGGGAATCAACTGCAATTGGGTGTGACTTCAGAGAAAGGGTAAGGCCTTCACTTGACCTGATTATTAGACATTAGACTTCTAAATTATTTTAGCAACTCTCTGGAGGGAATTTGAATGGAGTAGAGATGTCCTTTGGTTAGAAATTAACAATTAAAATAAATCTTTGGCCTTGGGCCTCACTGACAATGATGGATGATTTCCTTCGAGTACACCATTATTATCTTTTTGAGTATGGAAGTTCCTTTTATTTTTCTTTGTTTTATTTGGAACAAATCTTTCCAAAGCAATTACACACTTCTCTACAGTCCTAAACAGAGGACATAGATCATATCATGCTCTCCTTAATTATTCTAAGTCATCATTACAAATCCCATTTGGTGTTTAAGCATATAATGTAATGACCCACTCAAAGGCCATTTGACATGAGCAGGCCCTTTGCCCATACACTGCACAATCCCTCAATTTACTGCTTTTTAAAATTATTTGCTTGTTAGAGACTTTTCTGAAATTTTCCTTAAGAGTGGTGAGATGATTCTTCTCACCTCTACATTCTGTCCATTAGAAGTCCTTATAATCTGATGCCTTGGTCTTTGGACTTGGAAACTAGATAGCTATGCTCATTTGAACTGCATGAAAACCAAGAGTAAATAAGCCATGAGAGTGGGTATGAGTAGATCTCTAAGAAACCAAGTGTGTCATCTCCATATGTGCAACATCTGGGTTTGCTGCCCTGGGACCATTTGCAATTAGTTTTTGACTCTTGGTTGTGTTTGGGAAGGGGAAGGTTACCAGAGTCCTGAGTTCCAAGGAAGTAATGTTTAACCTTAGCTTCTAGATTTTAGGTGTAGAGAAGAAGCATTATTTCTCATATCACTGGGTCATTATTTCAATAAAAATCTATCCAGAGTTGAAAATAGCTGGTGCATCTTTTGAAAATGTCTTAATGTTACCAAGTCAGTTACTTACTTGGCCCATATCTTGAAATTAATTCCTAAAGCTATTTATACTACCCGGGCTGTCCCTGGAGTCACACTTTAAAGGATGCTATTTCCAGCATGAGCTCAGTCGTTCAGGGCAGTATCCTGGGGTTTTCAGTTCAAAAAAATCAAATTAGTACAGCTGGGCCGATTACCAAAAGCCATTAGAAGACTTCGCTTCTCTTTATAACAGCTCCCCCCTCTCCTGCACTCTTCCTGCCTTGGAACCACGGATGTTCGGCATGAGAGCCTTTTTTCTGAATTGCTTTTGGCGCAGGCTACAGGCAGTCAAGCATGCAGTCAGAAGCTCATCCAGAATCAAAGTTATATGTCAACATTCATCTTGGCTTGCAAAAATCAGAAGGAAGTTCTGTTTTGGCAAAAAATCTTTAACTCTGACCCATGTCAAGGATATGTACATATTCTGGGGGTTATTAACAACTTCATATCAAGGTTAAAATGTAGACCCCATGATAATAAAAATGGTCACTGAAGTCTTTATCAAATACATTTTCAGATTTATTAAAATTATTTTCTGTCCATAAACATATTTTACTTAATTATGGTATGACTGAATTATACACCCTCCTTCAAATTCATATGTTGAAATCCTAATCCCCAGTGTCTCAGAATGTAATTGCATTTAGATACAGGATCTTTGATGAGGTAATTAAGTAAAAATGAGGTCATCAGGGCAGTTCCTAATCCAGTATAAATGGTAGCCTTATAAGAGAAGAGGTTAGGACAGACAGAAAGGAAAGACCTTATGAAGATCCAGGGAGAAGATGGCTATCTGCCAGCCAAGGAGAGGGGCCTCTGAAGGAATTAATTCTGCCAACACCTGAGTCTTAGACTTCTAGCTTCTAAAACTGTAAGAAAATAAATTTCTGTTGTTCAAGCCACCCAGTCTGTGGTACTTTGCTTTGGTAGCTTTCACAAACTAACACTAGGCTTCACTAATTAGAAACATATATCATAAAAAAGAGTTACAAGAAAACTCATAACTCACAGAACAATGGTGCCAAGTATAGTATTTGAGTTATAATTTGGGAGTACATATTTGCTCTAAAATTGGGCCAGGTTGGTTTAAATACGTGTAGAATTTGGAGCCACCTATCACGGATCCCCAATAAATAGCAACTCTTTGCACAAAGGTGCCCTTTGTTCTTTCCAAGTGTAAAACGTCTTCCTGACTTTGAACACCTTTCTCACCTTCGAGAGCCTAATGAGCTCTTTGTGTTCCAGGCTCCATGTCCTTAGTGCCTCCTTCACACTCTGTATGTCAGCTTCTTCCACAGTAGCAGCTGGGCCCTCTCTATCATCACCTGTATCTCTTTATCCTTCAATCAAAGGGGGAGCCCCTTCTGCAAGGGATCCTCTTTATTCACCATTGTAAATTAAATGTGTTTTTTCATTCACAGTTCTAACAGGTAACATGAGATGTACACCACAGCAGGTGCTGCCTTTCAGTCCCTTGTGGTTTATCTCCTTACCTGCTCTAAGTTAGTCTTTTAAGAATGAACCAGCTATTAGTGATAGAGTCATTTACTTGCAAAAAGAATAAAATTCATCAATGCACTAAGATGTAATTTCTGAAGAGCATAAGGAAGAGAACCTTAGTTTGAGAAAAAGATATTTTCAGTGTCATATGAAGACAGAAGCAGTTGTACAACTCATGTTAAACCATGGCCATAAAAGGTGAATGTTCGTGCTCCATAATTTCAGAATCAACCACATGCATTTGCTTCGTGTGAAGGATAGTCCTCAGCTCCAGGTGCACATTTGAGTTTCCTGAGAAATGTTTGGAGAATTCTAATAGCTCCCATTCACAGCTTGAGTTAATTGGTGTGGGGTAAGGTGCATCCCCTGGAATTTCTAAAATGTATTAGAAATTTGCATAATAGACCATTAATAAAGGAGAAAGACCCAGAGGAAATATTAGTGGAAGGAAATATTAGTGGAAAGGAGACAAAGAGATCTTGAGGCAGAGGTTGAGAGATAGATGGAGGAAAAAAAGCCATTGGTTTATTTATTTTTTTCTTTTCTTTTTTTTGTCTTAACTACTATGTAGAGACATGCAGGACCCAGTGTTTCCTTTGCAAGCAACATTTGGAATAAATTAGGTTTGATTGCTGCTAAGAGCATCATATTAAGGCCTTGGAAAAACAACTCGAATTGTTGCATTGACGAATGGATGTTATCTTTAACTATGGCATCACCATGAAACAGCTTTATAAATTACAGGGTACAATGGGTTATTTTGATGAGATTATGGGTTCTTTATATTGCTTACTCAGACAGGGATAATAACAGAATACAACCATGTATGTTTATAGTTTCTATTGAAAAAGCCCTTAAGGACAATCAGGATGAAATTAATGATGATGGCATCTCCCAGGCATGTTTGCTTTATGATGAAGTCCATACCACCACGCCAATCTGAGCCACCATCTTTAGATATCAAGGCGAGCAACATTCTACCAAGAATTAACCATTGGCCTACTGTGACTGCAGCCTAATTTTTCCTGCTGTTCTCCCTGCTAGATAATACTTACTGGATGATCTTGTCGAGTTCCTCAATGACAAATACTTGAAAAGTCAAGTAGGATTGTGAGTTATTACCAAGGGCTCCTCTTTATTTGCCATTCAAAATTGATTTTACTCTTTCATTCACAACCCTAACAAGCTACGAGAAGAACCTGGGTAAAACTGTGCTGTGGCAAGATAATGTTTAGCATTAGGGGACAGCACCCTGCGTGGGAAAGTTAGCTGAGATGTTGTCCAAGTTACAGTGCATCTATTGTGTTTGTCAACTGCCATAAGGAATCTCTTTATAAAGAGAGTAAAAGAACACATCATCAAGAGAACCAGAGCTTTTCTCTGTCCCCTCATTTGCTGCCCCAATATCCTGTAAGAGCTTCAAATCAGCATTCTTCAAAACGAACTCATTTCCCCTCACTCTAAAGCCTACTAGCTCTTCCTAAGTTTGTGACCTTAGTGAACAGTAGCATCCTCCAATCAAATGAGAAATCCTCACACCATCCTCAGCTCCCCTCCTGTCCACCCTTTCCTGCCAATTCCACTTCCTGACTTCCCCAGGAGTCTGGCCCACTCTGCAGCCTGCCGTCACTGGCTTACTTACAGTCTACATCTTCTCTTGCCTAGAGAACTCCAGGAGGCTCCTTATGGAGAGCCACACCATCTCAAAGCTCAAACACATTTAGGAAGGAGGCAGCTATTAAAATAACACCAATAACCAACAGCAGAAGTATGAAAAACTCCCTACTCCCATCTTAGTGTCCCAATCCCATCCTCCAAGCCAGTTCCATAACAAATTAAAAGAAAAGTGAGCATATCATTCGTTTGCTAAGATCTTTTGATATGACCTATTGCTTTAAAGTCAAAGCTCAAATTTCTTAGCATTATAACCACTTCATCCCATCTCAAACGGAACGATTCTATTTTCTTCTCAAACAAGACATGCTCTCTCCCACCTCTAGATCTTTGCACACTCTACTTCCTTTTTCTAAAATATCTGTCAACCCTCGTCTCCAATTCTAAACTCCATTTGTACTTAACCCTTGAGCCTAAAATCACAAGTTACCCCCTGGCTAAGCCAAGGTCTCTTGGAATGAGATAATTGCTCCTTCCTGTCAACAGACCTAACACTGTACAAAACCCCACATTTGCAATGACTATTCAGCACTCACTGTGTGCCAAGTGTTAGGGATGCAGTATCAGATAAGAAAGGCAAGGGCTTTACCCATGCCCAAATCATAGCAGTCATCTTGCAGTACAATATAACTTATTCACATAATATTTCATTTTTAAGATTCCTTTGCTATTTACTTTATCCTGCTGTCATGTGAAAAACATTTGCCTGGGCTGTGTTGGTGAATATGTTCAGGGAATGGGTCCCTTCTCTTAATGGGGCAGAAAAGATACAGCATAGTATGATGTCAAATGTGACGGATTCATTATGAGATAAACAATGCTAAAGGAGGGGAGGGCCTAACAAAGGAGGTCCCACTAGAGAATGCTCTGGGAAAACACAATACTGAATTTGGACAGACGAAATGATGCATAAATAGAATATTCCAGAGTGAACGTAGTTCGTGTATGGAACACTCTTGTGTGTGTCCAACTTTAAAGAGTACAATTAAACAGAAAATTATCATGTAAACAATGAAATAGAAAATAACCCTGGAGATGTGGCTTGGGATGAGATAATTACAGTTAAGTTAAAAAAAAAAAACCAAACTGCATTTCATTCATTTCTTATATATTTCCAGGAAAGCTGGCTCAACAAGTGACTTTGGGCTTTTCTATAGTGAGTCAAATAGTTTTTCTTATTCTCAAAGGCCCTAGCCCTAAGATGAGAAAATTCCAACACGGAAGAATTCCTAAGATTTGGCTTATCCATGGCAAATCCATTTAGTTCTAAATAACTGTCACTTGACCCTTTTATCTCAACATCACATGCTCAGCAATTTGTGTTTTATATGGATGGTAGAACCACTTCAGAATTTTCATACATTTTATTCCTTATATCTGATCGCCTATGGACTTTTCATATATAATGTTTATTATCTTCCAAAAAAGCTTTTGAGAGTTCTCATTTGCTGCTTGGAAAATCAGGTTTGCTTGTCAACATTTATTTTGGTTTACCTCTCGCCTGTTCCAGCCTCTGGAGTGACTGCTTGCGCTCTCTTATGGTGAGGAATCAGAGTTTCTTTTTGCTCACACCTGAACATCAACAGAGAGAGAACAATCTAACTGAAAAGCCTTCCTTTACCATTTGAGAGGCTAAGTTAACTGGCCTGTATGTAGTATGGTGCACTCATTTCTCATATTTTCTGTATGCAAGTCTCCACCTCCTGGGGGAGCCAGTGTTCTAGGGAGTCACTGAATAGCAGACCAGTCAGCTGAGAAATGCTTCCAGAAGGACCCATCATTGCTCAACTCTATTGCACAGTTTTTGGTACTTCCTATTTGAGTTCTCTAAACGTGAAAAAAAAAACAACACAAGAAAACATGTGTTTCATTATTCCAAACATTTGATTGGTAATTTTTTTTTCAATAATTAGGATGGAACTTGGTTATGATTCTTGAAAAGCTGACTGTTCAAAGGAGATAATAAATGTAGACTGTTCTACAGAGCTTTCTTTTTCTATACAACTCTGTTTAAAAAATATATACTTTTCTGCAAAGAGCTGAATTTACCAAGGGAGTTGGGCATGAGGACCAGGTTTATGTAAGGACAATATTTTCAATATCGCTTGTTCCCCAGCACTTTCTCAGCAGTCTGTAAAGTGCTGTGCCCACTTAGCAGTGTGGATTAGGATTCTAATCAGGATCTGTGCACAGACCAGACAAGAATCCTTTCCAAGGAATTTTATCTGGTATATTTATGCTGCTTGGACTCAGAGTCAAACCTCAGAAATGAAAAAATTGCATTCAGTTCACTCCTCCATTTTTAAAATCCCCTTTAAAAAACTATAGAATATAACATTGACTTAGAATGTGAACACTGCTGGCCCCTGAGAAGCTGCCTCAGGCCCTCTCCCAACTCCATCTTCTGCCTTCAAATATAACTACATCTTTGGTTTCCAAAGTACATATCCTTACATACTTTGAATAAGACAAATGAATTTGCCTTATTGTTTTCTGAACTTCATATAAATGAGATCATACAGCCTTTTTTGGAGCGTGCCTTGCTTTCTCCATTCTACATGAGGTCTGTGAGAGTCATGTAAATATTTTGCATAGCTCTAGTTAATTCATTTTCATTACAGTATTGTATTCTACTGTATGAATCTATTATGTATTCTAGTATGAATGGACATTCTGTTCTTACTAGCTTGGAATTATAAAAAAGTAATGCTGGATAGCCTTAAAAATAATAAAATACTTGGGATCAATGTAACAAGAGAAGTTAAAGACATCTACAATAAAACTACAGAACACTAAAGAAAGAAATTGAAGTAAAACTTAGAAGATGAAAAGATCTTCCATGTTCTTGGATAGGCAGAATCAATATTGTCAAAATGCCCATACAATAGTTACTTATATGGCATTACGTAAAAATGTGGATGTGTAACCGAAGTGATTCTGCAATCTGTATTTGGGGTAAAAATGGGAGTTCATAACCCACTTGAATCTAATGTATGAAATATGATATGCCAAGAGCTTTGTAATGTTTTGAACAACCAATAAAAAAAATGCCCATACTACCCAAAGTGCTATACAGATTCAATTAACATCCAAATGTCATTCCTTATAAAAATAGAAAAAGCAATCATGAAATTCATTTGGAAAAATAAGAGATCCAGAACAGTCACAGTAATTCTTAGCAAGAAGAGTGAAGCAGGAGGCATCACAATATGAGACCTTAAACTATACTACAAAGCTATAGTAACAAAACAGCATGGTATTGGCACCAAAATAGACCTGTAGACCATGGTACAGAATAGAAGACACAGATACAAACATACATAAATATAGTTATCTCATAATAGACAAAGCCATACATTGGAGAAAACAGCCTCTTCAACAAATGGTGCTGAGAAACTGGAAATCCACATGTAACAAAATGAAACTAAACTCCTATCACCACTCAAAGTGGATCAAGGACCTAGGCATGAAACCAGAGACACTGCATCTATTAGAAGAAAAAGTAGACTCAACTCTTCATCATGTCAGATTACTCCCTGACATCCTGAACAAGCCTCCTATAGCTCAAGAAATCAAATCAAGCATCAATAAATAAAGCAATAAATTGCTTCTTCTCAGCAAAAGAAGCAATCAATGAAGTGAAGAGAGAGCCTACATTTTGGGAGTAAATTTTTGCCATACACACATCAGATAGAACACTGATCTCCAGGATATATAAAGAGCTAAAAAAAAAAGACCCCTCCCAAAAAAACCCAATAAATAAGTGAACTAAGGAGATGACCAGACACTTCTCAGAAGAAGAAATACAGTCGATCAACAAATATATATAAAAATGTTTAGCATCTCTAGCAATTAGAGAAATGCAAATCAAAACTACTCTAAGATTTTATCTCACTCCAGTCAGAATGGCAGTTATTAAGAAAACAAACAATAATAAGTATTGATGAGGATGTGGAGGGACATTATTGGTGGCACTGCAAATTGGTGCAAACAATCTGAAAAGCAGTATAGGGATTCCTTAGAAAACTTGGAATGGAACCACCATTTGACCTAGCTATCCGCCTTTGGAGTGGTCTAAGTGATGCAGCCACTTTAATGTTTATAGCAGCTCAATTCACAATAGCTAAACTGTGGAACCAACCTAGATGCCCTTTAATAGATGAATGGATAAAAAAACTGTGGTACATATACAAAATGGAATATTACTCAGCATTAAAAGAGAATAAAATTATGGCATTTCCAGTTAAATGGATGGAGTTGGAGAATATCATGCTAAGTGAAGTAAGCCAATCTCAAAAAAATAGGGCCCAAATGTTTTCTCTTATAAGTGGATGCTAATCCATGGAGGCAGGAGGTGCATAGGATAAGAGGAGGAACTTGAATGAGACAGAGGAGGTGAGGGGGCAAAGGGGTAGGAGAGATGGTGGAATGAGACGGACATTAGTACCCTAGTTAAATGTATGATTGCATGAATGGTATGACTCTACTTCATGCACAACCAGAGAAGTGGAAAATTCTGCTCCATTTGTGTATAATGAATCAAAGAGCTTTCTACTGTCATGCATAGCTGATTAAAACTAATAAATAAATGAATAAAGTTGGGAGTTTGATAAGTATTTCACAGAATCTATCAATCATTTTAGGGGGAATCGACATCTTTACACTAATGAGTTTTTCAACTGATGAACATAGTATATTTCTCCATTTATTTCTTCTTATTTCTAATATTACATAGCTTTTTGCATAGAGGTCTTACCCATAATTCATTAGATTTATTCTTAGATACTTGAGTTTTTAATGCTGGACATAGTATTTTAAACTTTCACCTTCTGTTTATTGCTGACATATAGACTTGCAACTACCTAATTGTATATTTGCAATATCGCAACCTTGATAAACTTTCACATTAGTTTCAAAAATTCCTCTGAAGACCTTTTGGGTTATCTAAATACAAAATAATATCACACAGAAATAATGAAAATTTTAATTTTTCCTTTTCAATTCTTATATCTTTGTTATAGTTTGGATCTTAAATATTCCTCAAAGGCCCACATGGTAAAGGCTTAAACCCAAGTCCCTGGTGCTATTGGTAATGGAACCTTTAAGAGGTGGTGTCTAGTGGGAGGTCTTTAGGTCATTAAAGTTGTGTGTGCCCTTGAAAGGGATTGTGGGACCCTAGTCCCTTCCTCCTCGTTCTTTTGCTTTCTGGCCATGAGGTGAGTGGTTTTGCTCCACCTTATGCTGCACCATGATGTTCTATCTTATCCAAAGCAATAGGGCCACCTAATGTTGGGCTGAAACCAAAACTGATCCAAAACAAACCTTTTCTCTTAATAAGTTGATTATTTGAGGGTATTTGCTATAGTGATGGAAAGCTACTTAACATGATCTTTTATGCTCCTTTCTCACTGCATTAGATAAGACTTTCAGTACAACAGAAGTGGTAACAGAGACATCTTTGCCTAATTCTCAGTCCCAGGGTAGGAAGAAAGTGTTAAATATTTCATTATTACTGTGACATTTGCTGTAGGTTTTTCATGTGTGATATTTAATTCATTTTCTATTTCTATAACTGGTTATTTTTTTTAAAAAATCATGAATAGATATTGAATTTCATCTAATAAACTAAATTGGTAATAAAAGACTTCCCTTAGTACTTTGACTCTTCCAGAAAATGTAGGGCTAGACAATTTTACTGGTGAATTTTATGAAAATTCTAAGAAACAGCTCCCTGTCTTATGTGAGCTGTTCAGAAAACTAGAAAAAAAAAAAAAAAAAAAAGGGAAACTGGCCAACATGCAGATAGTTCCCGACTTACAATGGCTCAACTTATGATCTTTCAACTTTAGGATATTACAAAAGTGAGGCATGTTCAGTAGAATCACACTTCAACTTTTGAATTTTTATCTTTTCCTAAGCTAGTGATTTGTCATACAATTCTTTCTCTTGTGAGGCAGTGGTAGAGAGCCATGCAATCACAAAGGGAAACAACATACAATGCTGTGCTGCTAAGCTACACCATTCAGTATGTTGGGTGTACTAAGTGTATTTGGTGGTTATTATTAAATGATACTTTCAACCTATGATGAGTTTATTGGAACCTAACTCTGTCATGGGTCAAGAAGCACCTGTATTTTATACTTGTGTAACTGTGATCCTAAAACCAACCAAGGCTAGCATAAGAAAAGTATACACCAACATCATTTTAAAGACATGTATATAAAATTTTAAATATAATTATAAAAATTGAAAAGTCCATTATATATTTAATATATGTAGTAACTAGTAGATGCAGAAAAAAGTATTCAATGAAATACATTTCTCGTTTGTAATAATAATTTAAAAAATTTTAAACAAGAAACAAAAAGAACTACCCTAATTGAGTAAGGGTTTGTATCAAAGACTAATAACAATTATTAGTTTTCCGGTAAAACTTTAGAATCATTCCCATTAAAGCAAGAAATAAAGTAAGGATGGTCCCCATCCTACTTTTTTTTTTAACACTATGTTATTGATCCAGTTCAATGAAATAAGACAAGAAAAATAAATGAGAGGAATAAAATTTGAAAAAAAAAAGAAACAAAATTTACATATTTCTGAGTGCCAGAGAATATTCCAGGAAATTTATAATAATTAAAATTAGTGCTAATTCAGCAGAATTTTTGGTTATAAGATTAAAGTTTAAAAATAATATCATTCTGTTGCAATAAAAATTAAAAACAAAACAAATTCCCTTGTGCCATTTTGTGGCCAGCTCTTCCTTCAACTTTGATCCTTATAAATCACTAATTTGCTTTCTGTAATTTCTGCTTTTCCCAAGAGTCTACAAATGAAATCATCTTGAAAACAGTCTTTTGAATCTAGCTTCTTTCAGTTACCCTAATACATTTGAGAATTATCCACACTCTTGCACATGTAGTTCATTCTCCTTTATTGGTGATCAGTATTCTACTGTTTGATGGACTACAACTCCTTTATCCATTACCTATGAAAAAACATTGGTTTATTCTGTTTTTTTTTTTCTTGTTGTTGTTTAGTTAAAGTCTTCTACTATTTTCAAATTTCATTTCTTATGTTTATTACCTATCGTCTGTTTGATTTAGGGTTTAATTTGCTTTGTTTTTGTCACTATTGTTTTAGTTTCTCAAGACAAAAACTTAGGTCATTGATTTCAGACATTTATCATTTTCTGATATAATTAGTGTGTGTGTGTGTGTGTGTGTGTGTGTGTGTGTATTTTCCTGTTGCTCAACCACTGAGCCACATCTCCAGCCCTTTTTATTTTTTATTTTGAGACAGGGTCTCACTAAGTTGTTTAAGGCTTTGCTAAATTGCTAAGGCTGGCTTTGGACTTGTGATCTTCCTGCCTTAGACTTCTGAGCTGCTGGGATTACAGGGATGCACCACCACACCTGGATAATATAAATATTTTATGATATAAATTGCTCTCTAAGAATGGTTTGGATTCATTCCACAGATTTTGATATATTGTGTTTTTATTTTCATTCTACTCAAAATATCTCTTATTTCTCTTGTGACTTCTTCAATCCATTGATCATTTAGAAGTATGTTGTTTAATTTCAAATATTTGGAGATTTTTAATATGTATATGGTGAAAAAATGTACTTAGCATGATTTTAATTTTTAAAAATGTGCTAGCATTTAATTAATGGCCCAGAATGTGGTCATTATAGAACATTTAGAAAATTAAATTTTAAAAAAAATTTGAAAACTATTGCAAAGATGCCGCAGTCTGGCTGGGCACAAAATCACGAGCTACTCAAGCAGGAACGAACTTTATTTCCAAAACTCCCTCGAATGCCACGCATGCGGCTTTCTCCCAGGACACACTACACCAACAGGAAATCCCTCCTCCGGAATTCCCACCTACCGCACTTCCCCAATCAATGGGAACTCTCCAGGAGTCCCATGAGAGCTCCAAAGCAGAAGGGCGAGGCGGACAGCAGGGGTCTAATCTCCAACTGAATGCCCATCTTAACATAATCATTATCATCTCAATGGCTTGCTGGCATCACCTTTCAACCAAAAATGCCATGCATCATTCCTACTCAGCTATGGCTCTCAGCACAAAGAGACAATTAAAAATTTGACTTATGTTCTTACTTCTGTTCACTATACTCCTGTATAAACATATTTATATATTTTCAGCCTTTTAACTTCTCTGACTAAAGACCTGACAAGAACAATTTAGAGGGGCTGGGCATGTGGCTCAAGTGGTAGCGCGCTCGCCTGGCATGCGTGCAGCCCGGGTTCGATCCTCAGCACCACATACAAACAAAGATGTTGTGTCTGCCGAGAACTAAAAAATAAATATATATATAAAAAAGAACAGTTTAGAGAAGAAAAATTTATTTGGGGGTTCATGGTTTCAGAGGTCTCAGACCATAGATGGCCGGCTCCATTCCTCAGGGCTCAGGGTGAGACAGAACATCATGGTGGAAGAGTTTGGCAGAGAGAAGCAACTCACATGATGATCAGAAGCAGAGAGAGAGACTCCCCTCACAAGATCGGAAATATATACCCCAAAGGCATGCCTCTAATGACCTGCCTCCTCCAGCCACATCCTACCTGCCTTCAGTTACCACGCAGTTGATCCTCATCATCGGATTAATTCACTGATTGGGTTAAGGCTCTCATAACCCAATCATATGTCCTGTGCATTGTCTCACACATGAGCTTTTGGGGACACATCACATTCAAACTATATTATATGTGTATAGAGACATATGTGTATGTATACACATTTATCAATGCAGAGTCATGCTGTACCAATGCTTTGTGATCTACTTAATTATCTGTAAAGTAGAACAAATTAGTGTCTAAAACATGAGCTCTGAAACCACACTGCTTGAGTCCAAATCCAGATATTATTCACCAGTGTCCTGACCTGGGAAAGGCCCTCAACTTCTTTGTGCCTCAATTCTTCACAGGTGAAATAGGGATGATAACAACAGCACCTACATCATAGAAGTTTCTATAAGAACTATTTTAGTTAATATAAATAAATTACTTAGAATAGCACATGGCATCTTGTTAGCATTATAAAAGGGCCTGCTATTTTCAAGTATAGCTTTCTTCTAATACACTCTTGACTTATTTAGCTCATACTCCAGTCATGAACATAGATTATTTTCAATATACATGATTTAAACACTGTGACAAAGAACCTTGCTAGGGCATATTCATGATGATATTGTTCCTTTGGATGAATTCACTGAAGAAATGCAATTGCCATTTTGAAAATTTATACTTTCATCTAAGTTCTCATAGAAGGTTTTTGGTTTTAATTCATATATGAACTCACCGTAAGTACAATAACATGTCATTTTAGAAACCATTTTTTAAAATCTGCCAAGATACGTTCTCGTTGAAGTTTAAGTAGATAATAAAATTAGAACATTTAGCTTAATTAATAGGGTAAGTTTCAAAGAGCTGCCCTAAAAAGGAATTCCTTTCCAAGACCTTGGGGCCCGAACATGTTACATTTACAAACGAATCCCAGAAGGATGACAGCAGATGTCAACCAAAAATACAAGGGAGAATATGATCTTCCATTGATCTAGTTTTTAATGTATTAATTAATCTGTAGACTAATGTAAACCAATTAAGTAATCAAGGAAGATTTCCCTTTGGGCATTTATAGTCCTTTAAGGAAATAGTAAACCCCCTGTCTGTGGATGTAGCTCATATAGACCTTTTATGCAAGGAAAATGTTTAATAGCAAGTTGAGCTCCTGGAAATATATTATTTAGCTTGCTGAACTGATGCAAAATTGTGCTCGACTTATAAAAACAAAAATATACAAGATTTGAGGACAATCTCTCTCCACTGTGTTAACACATAGTTTGGATCTGAAATGTTCCCCAAAAGCGCGTGTATTGAAATCTTGGTTCCCAACACAGCAATGTGCAGAGTTGAGACTTTGGGAAAGTGATGGAATTAGGAGGTTTTGACCTCATTGGTGAATTAATCCCTTGATGGCCAAACAGACAACAGGGAGGTGGTAGAAACTATCTGTAGTGGGGCATGGGTGGAGGAAGTAGGTCATTGGGAGTGTGTCCTTGAAGACTATATCCATCCCTTCTTCTCCTTCCCTCCCTCTCTTTGCTGCCTGGCTGCCAGGAGCTGAGAAGCTTCCCTTGCTATATCCTTTCACCATAATATTCTACATCACCTTCGACCCAAAGATGGGGGAGCCAGCTGACCATGGACTGAAACCTCTGAAACCATGAGCCAAAACTAATCTCTCCTTCTCTAAGTTGCTGAGTGTCAGGTATTTTGGTCACGGTTATGAAAAGCTGACTAACATACCCTGACATCTCAAGTGGCAGTGTTTAGAAAGCTGATGAATATATCATGAAGAGGCCTTCAAGCTTTTATCTTAACATCCTTCCACAATAGACCCCACTTCCCCCACATGAAGAGTAAATGTTAAAAAAAAAACTCTGTAAGAATTTACAACCCAACCCAAGAGTCTAATAAGTGCCAGAATCTCTGATCATAAAAGTGTGGCTCATGGAACCAGGCCAGGTACTCTACATATTTAATGAGCCATTCTTCTTGCAAATCAAGATTTGCCATAAGATAAATTTAATCCTATCCAAAGAGATGCCACTCCAGGGACCCATCTGACCTTAAGAAAACTACAGCAGTCCTCTTTTGAGTAAAGAATTGAAGAAATTCTATTTCCTTGTAGTAAACAAACCAACTGATGGATAATAAGCCAAACTACTTTATACATAGACCTAGGGAACTTGAAAAATGCAATCCACAAAATTTTGCACATTAAAAACATTCTATTTTAAAGAGGTTACAAATTCTTGAATGTAATCTAAACTCCAATGTTAACTTTTCTTTGAGGCCAGACTCTGGAATTTTGTGGAAAACTAAAAATCTAATTGCACAGATTAATGAGTTTACCAGGCATTCAATATCCTAGGAATTTGATAGAAACCAAACATACAACAGGAATGTGAAGGAGACTTCCATGTGAGATAAAATGTGTTGGTGGCCTTGGCCAGAAGCTGGTCTGTTTGGAAACAGAATGCTTACATGAAAACAGGTAGCCAACCTGAGCCTGTTCTATTCATTTTACTTCCTTATATTTTAAATAATGTTCTGTTACCAGTTGTGGCTGGATCTATTCTCCCATATGGCAGGTATTTGTGTGAAAGATCTGTGTAACTTTTTCTTTAATTTAGTTGAATAAAAAAAAAAATCTCATTTTACAAGTTGGTAATGATAGTTTATCAAAACGTTTGCTCTGTGCCTCTGTCAGAAGAGTGCATATTAACAGAAACAGTCAAAAACATGTCAACTCCTAATCTAATTCAAACATTTTAAGACTAAGAGGGAATTCAAAGCTAATTTGTTCAAGGCCAACAAAGTACAGCTCCAGCAAAACACCTTTTCCCTTCAAAGTGCTTTTCCATTATTAATCACTTTATTTGCACAGCATTCCACGGGCTGGTTTGGTCTAATCCACATTTTATGGATGGTTCATCTGCAAGTATGAAAAAGATAGTAATCTGCTGTCAGTATTAAACAAAGGCAGTAGACAGTGGTCACAACCAATGAGGGTGAGCATGTTCTGAGTCCTAATCCCACTGTTTTTTTTTTCTGCAGATTGTTGGAGTGCATCACTTTGTCTTTTAAAAATACTCTCATGTTCTTTAGAGCAAACAGGAGTTTAGATTTACCTTGCACACATTGATATAAAAGGAACCACCAGCTATTCTTTTGAGGCACAGCAGAGTAATAGGAAATGAGAACTCTGGAGACAAGCAGACCAGTTCAAATCTTGTACTTGTCACCCAGCAGCTGAGCGCCATTCTCCTGATCTCTAGAATGGGGCTAATAGTATCATTTTCACAGAGCGGTAATGAGATAGCTGAGCAAGTGTGACCATAGTCATTGGCATATGGTACGTGCTTGAATATCTGATCCCTTCTTCCCTCTGTATCATTAGAAAAATACAGTAGGTGGCAAATGAAATTAAATCAGCATCCTTCACTATTTACCCTGAACAAATGACAATTTGCAAGTTTGCAGGGCATGGCTTTTAAATAGCATAGGTGGAGCAAAGTTGGATGTACAAGTCCTCAGATAAGCTGCTTATAAGTGGCCGATGGACAAAAGTGAGTGGTCCCCTTGTCCTACTCTGTTCAAAGGGCTGATGGTGACAACTGCTAAAAGGCAGATAATGAGAGAGATGAGCCACTATAGCCAAGGCTAAGCCAATACCAGATGATTATTCCCCATAGAATCAGGAGTTGAATTTGCATACAGCAACTTCCTCTTTAAACACTACTCCTTCTCTTGGATGTTAAATTCAACATAAGCAAACTATTTTCATGCTCCTTTTTACCTTTTAGCATTAGACTCAAAAACTACTCAGGAAATTCCTTGTCATTCATTCTAAAGAGAATCATTCTGGGAAGCTCAACATACTGTTTTGGTACTTATTATTGTTATTGTTACACTTTGTACTTTGAACACAAGTGCTTCAAAGGGCTCCTTTTTCTTCTTCATAAAAGGGGCCACAGGCATCAAATAGTGGGCCATGAACCCCAATGCCGCAGCCCGGCTGGCTGGGCAAAATAACCGGGGGGTGACGAGCAACTTGTGTAGATTGATATAGTAGGAGTGGGAGCTGTTTAGTATAGGACAGGAGGGGTATATATACATTACACACAGCTTATCTTAATTAACATAAACTAGATACAGCAGTCAACCAATAAGGAATCTCCACACTTAATGGCTCGCTGGCATTACTTCACAAACTACTCTCTCTGGCAAAATGCCAGGCACCATCCTGACTTGTTTACAGACCCTAACATTTCCCCCTTTTGTTTAATTTAAATAATGACCATAGTGGTTTTTACACAAACACCATAAATAATCTGCTACAAGCAGAAGGGGAGGATACAAAATGCCAAAATACCAAGCCAATTGATGGCTCCACGCAAGAAGCCCTTGGAAAAATTATTCCAGCAATGACACCATTAGCAAAGATACTGAGTTACAATTTATTGTAGATTACAGTTTGTTGTCTCAGTCCAGGTAAAGCAGTGTCTCAATAGATTAACTCACAGTCCAGGTAAATCACAGTCCAGGTAAGTTCTGCAGGCAGCTAGCTTGATCCAAAGTCTTGTCTGGTGTCCGGTTCTCAGCAACACTGGAAATTCTTCCACCCTCATTTTCACCAGCACTGGGACGAAGGCAGGAACTCTGCAACGCTGGCTAAAGAAAATCCTGTAGCATTCCACTAAGAAAACAACCTTCTGAACAATTTAGTACATTATCTCAAGGTTTTTTACATTTGAAATAAGCCTTAATAGTGATCATTACTCATTAGCTTCTAGGTGAGGGAGAACCATTGTAGTTACTGGCCTTGGAAATGATCAAACTTCAGGGACGGGGGCTGTCTTCCACCTGCAGGTCCCAGGCAGCCCAGGTGGCCCTGGGGAGAGTCCGGGGAGTGTTCTGGACTCAAACTTCCACTGGGCACGGGGAGCAAGAGCCTGCGAGACTGTGCCTCCGGGTCAGGTTTGGATTTGGACTCTCGCAGTGGCGTCCCGCTCCCCAGACTGGGGGGGGGGGCAGGGAGGAGCCGGCTGCTGCCCCATGGAAAGTCCTTGCTGTGCCACGACTGGCTCGCGCACGTGGCAGCTGCCACGCTGATTCACGCACCCTCTGGTAATGAAAAGTATTCAGTAATAGCCTTTTGCTGCAACTTTTTTCCTGAATAATCCTTCCTTCTCTGAACTTTCTTCTTTCTGACTAGAGTTCCTGGACTTCCATCAACACATGCCCTAACTATTCTTGGTTCCACTGGGGTGCCTCTTTCCCTTATCAATTTACTTAACACCCCTTCCATATTTTCATCACAAAGACAATACAATACACTGAGACAAAACAAGACACAAACATACTGCAGCAATCTTCTCCATTTTCTCAAAATGGCCATTTTTCCTCTCACCCTATCTGCCTAGGGACGAGCAGATTTGCTCCCGTCCTATCTAGGGACGGGCAGCTTTTCCTCATCAACTTACCCCCCGAGTGTCCCGGGGCTCCCCGTACAGGCCATCGTCTGCTGCAGCCCGGCTGGCTGGGCAAAATAACCAGAGGGTGACGAGCAACTTGTGTAGACTGATACAGCAGGAGTGGGAGCCATTTATTGTAGGACAGGAGGGGTATATGTACATTACACACAGCTTATCTTAATTAAGAGAAACCAGATACAGCAGTCAACCAATAAGGAATCTCCACACTTAATGGCTCGCTGGTGTTACTTCACAAACCACTCCCTCTGGCAAAATGCCAAGTGCCATCCTGACTTGCTTACAGACCCTGACATCCCAAAGGAAACTTGGGGTTCCCTGCTGGACTTTTTTATAGCAAAACTGGACTTTTCCAGATCCCAAAACTAAAACTTTTAGCATAACATATTTCTCCTTATCTTTTCTACAGCAAAGAATGATTTCTCTGGATAAAACATAAGAATTAGAGGGTTCAAAACTACTTTAGTTGGGTTGAAAAATGTAGACACCCAAAATCTCATTGCATGGCCTGGAATAAGTGTTTTAACTTCTCAGGTTTGCAAAGAGGCTGGAAGCAGGCTTGACATCTTGACCACCACTCCATACTTTGTATGGGTACAAGTCTGGTGTGATGGAAACCTCTGGACTAGGAGCTGAAAAGCCAGGTTCTTGTCCTGGTTGTGATAACATTTGTGTGGGACCTTGGCTGCTGTGGTTTCAGCTTCTCCATTTTTACAATAAGAATCTATGGCCACAAAAGGATTCTTGATTTTAAATGGGTTATGATTAAAGCTGGGCTTTTTCCCTACAAAAGCATTCTTAGTCCCAAAGATTTGCATGAAATATCAGGAGGTGCTTCAGCCAGTTTGACCACTCTATAGTTACTGTTATTATGTGTTCTGACAATTTATGATATGAAATGCCACCCTGACAAGAAAAGGTGTCTTCTGACATATGGGTCCCGATTGCTGCAGTGGCTGGAGATGAGGAAAATGGATTAAGGAGAAAGAGGCATGAGGAGGCCAAGGCAAGATGTAGCAACTACATCAGTAGCTAAGAGGTACTCTCCCCACATATAAACTTAGGCCTAGTGCAAAGAAGGGCTCACTAGTGTAGCCCTGTGCGCATTTACACAGGAAGTCATCCAAAGTGTCTCATTTATTTTTGAACTTATGTGTATGAGAGCGAGAAAGAGCGCCTGCCCTGTAGTTACTCCCAACCTGGGAAGACTCAGGCAGAAGCTCACTCTGCATACAAATTGCCCATCAGTGCTTCTTGCAGCAGAGTGGAAGTGAGAAATGCCCCTATTTCAGTCAGCTTTTTCATCTCTATGACCAAAAGACCTGACAAGATCAATTAGAAGAAGAAATGTTTATTTTGGCTCAGGGTTTCAGAGATTCAGTTCATGCTCCACCAACTCCATAGCTACTAGGCCCAGATGAGGGAGAACACCAGGATGGAAGGGTGTACCAGAAGAAAGCAGCTCAGGACACAACAACCAGGAAACAGAGAATAAGAGCTCTGCTCACCAGGGAAAAATATAAACCCCAAAGGCATATGCCCCATAATCTATTTCCTCCAGCCAAAGCCATATCTCACCTGCCTACAGTTACCACCCACCCAGTTAATCCATATCAGTGGATTAATCTACTTTCCCAAAGCCTCACCTCTGAACAATCTAGCATTATCTCACATGAGCTTTTGGGTGACGCCTAATATCTAAACCATAGTAGCTGTTTAGCCATTGAGTTTTTTTTCCAATTAAAGCTGAATAGCTGTGGATTCTGTACTAACCATAGAATGTCACCAGGAGTGCCTCCCAGCACAGAGAATAAGGATAATGAATTACGTATAGTTTGGCTATTATTTGGCAATATTATACACAGCCCATTAAATCATTCTGAGAACTAAGTGAATTAATATATGTAAAAGGTTTTGAGCAGGGTCTGGTACAAAGGTAGCACTAATAAATGTTAACAGCGCCTAAAACAAATTTACCAAAAAAACAAAACGAGCAAACTAAAAAAAACTACTGGAATTCAACCCTTCAGTAGGTAGGGTCTATATATGTAATAAACGATCTTTTATTAAAAAATGAGATAGAAAGACCAGGAGATAGACAATAGAGTTCAATACTTAGTTTATTTAGAGCAATTAAAATACTGATTGTAATACACACACACACACACAGAGTTATTATTTATAAAAGCTAGCATCAATTAATCAAGAATTGTGCTGGTTCTCTGTCCAGCCCCACCCACCCAGGTACATTCTCTGCCTCTCTTGGCCAGCTTGGTATGCCAGCTGACCTCCACTGACTCTCATCATGGGAGATCCCTCAACCTTCACTCTCATCAGGTCTGAATAGTGGGAAGCACCAACAATAGGGGGAGGCAGCTACATTCCTTCAAGACCATAGCTCCTGTTGGGTGGCCCCAGTTCCATGATCCAAGTTCTTTCAGGGACTAGATAACACTGTTCCCTCCTTTGCCCCTAAGTCAAGGAGTTAACAGTTTTCCACTATGATCAGACTAGATATTTCACCCACCCTTGCTGGTCCACTTAACCTTGTCTACAATTCTAAAAATAGTTTTAAACATTCTCTTGTTAAAGCCTTTTGACCACATCATCTGTTTTATGTTAGGACACTAACTTACATGTTGTTTTTCTTTTCTAGACATTTCCTTTTGGGAGGAGGTGGGTACCAGGGATTGAACCCAGGGGCTTTTAACCACTGAGCCACATCACCAGCCCTTTTTTATGTTTTGTCTTTGAGACAGGGCCTCCATAAGTTTCTTAGGGCCTCACTAAGTTGTTGAGGCTGGTAATCCTCCTGCCTTAGCCTCCCAAGCTGGGATTACAGGTGTGCACCACCATGCCCAGTTCTAAATATTTTCTTGAAGTCAATCTTTCTCCCCATCAAGAGGTTGGCAGAGTTGACTTTAACTTCTTTCATGTTTCATCTCTTCCACTTCAGTCCTGTCTCCCAATTTAAACACAAAGAACGTTGTCTTTGGGATGCAAGATTTGGCTAATATACCCAATACACCATCCAGTCCTATGACCCCCTCCTCTCAACCCCCACATAAAGTCATTGACTAAAGAAAGCATTAAAATGACTGTTGCAGAGTCATTGTACTGTGGCTAGCTGTTTGAGACAGAGTAAACCATTCTTAATGTCAGCCTCAATATGATAGCTGGGCCAATTGTGACCTCTGTCACAATAATTATTACTAATAATAAGTGTACAGGTTGAACATTCCTAATTTGAAAATCTGAAATTCAAAATTTTCCAGAATTCAAAATTTTTGAACACCAATATGATGTCTTGAGTAGCAAATTCTACTCCTGATCTCATGTATACACATTTTGTTTCATGCATAAAATTATTTTTAAAATTGCATAAAATTATCTTCAGGCTATGTGTATAAGATATTTATCAGACATAAAAAAATTTGTGTTTAGACTTGGGTCTCATCCCTAATTTATCTCATTCTGTATATGAAAATATCCCCCAAATCAAAAAAAAAAATTCAGAACTCAAAATACTTCTGTTTTAAGCATTTCAGATAAGCGATGCTCAACCTATGTTATAGATATTGTACATATCCCTATATCTAGCTATAATATCTATGTCCATATCTATCAATTATACTTATGTCTGTCTATATAAAAACTTCAGGGCAGATTGTAGTTTTGTTTTTTTTTCCCTTCAAAAGTAACATCACTGTCTTAACTTAAATTCTAGTCTTCTCTTTAAAACAAGAGAAAAAAGAATGGAATTACCAATGGGGTATCAGGAATTTAACCAAAAGAGCTTACAATCTTAATTCACAAGCTTAACATGTTCCTGATAGTGTCATTTATTCCTTTACTTTTTCACATATTTGTTGAAGTTTACCATGTGACAGGCCCTGTGCCAACCATAGAGGATACTAGCAGTTAACTAAACAGAAATGGTCTCTATCTTCAAGGGTCTTGCAGGGTGTTGGAAAAGAGGTTAGTTTATGACTATGATGTATGTCATGAAGAAGAAATTCAGATGCTAGCTGAGCATCTGACAGGGGACCCTACTTACCAAGGTAGCCAAAGAAGTTTCTCTGAGGAAGCAAAGTTTAAATTGATACCCAGAAGAATGGCATTGTCTAGATGAGTGGAGCAGGTGGAGTGGGACAAGAGAAAGACAGAGCAGCATGTGCAAAGACCAGGAGACGGGAAGGAAGATCACATGTTCAAGGAGCTGAAATAAGCGAGTGTTTCTCTGTAGTAGAAAGAGAACAAGAGGAGGCCAGAGAAGTGGGCCAGATAATGTAGGAACTGTAACCAGGTTAAGAATGTGGATTTTATTTCAAGGCCAACTGGAAGCTATAGAAAGCCTTTTGAAGGGTCGGGGGGAGTCATCCCCAGATTTTCGAGAAGCTCTCTCTGGCTGCAGTGGAAAGGCTGGGTCAATGAGGACAGATGTGGATGTGGGAAACTGGCTTGCAAGTCAGGTGCATTTAGTCCAGGCAAAAGATGATGTCACTTAAACCAAGAGAGTGTGACGATGGAGAGAGGTAGTTGGATTCAAAGGTATTGAGAAAAAAAAAAAAAGTCAATGGGACTTGGAAATTGGGGGAATGTGGAGAATGAAAGAGAAAGTGAAATTTTGCCATCTCCCCATTACCTACCTGGCTTGAGTAGCTGGACAGATAAGCATGCTGCTGCCTGCATACGGGAAATTGGGATAAAGACAGGGCTGAGGCGTGGGAACACTGGCCATTGGGTTAGATGGGGGAAAACAAAAAGGTTAAGAAGCACTGAGTTAAATCATATAAACAAGTTAAATCAGGCTGGGGATGTGGCTCAAGCGGTAGCGCCCTCGCCTGGCATGCGTGCGGCCCGGGTTCGATCCTCAACACCACATACAAACAAAGATGTTTTGTCTGCAGAAAACTAAAAAATAAATATTAAAAAAATTCTCTCTCTCTCTCTTTAAAAAAAAACAAGTTAAGTCATATAAAATTATCAATTATTGATGTACAATACTGTTGTAAAATAATGGAAAGTTAATTTGGTCCAAACTAATATTAACAATAATGCATCAAAGCCTCTTTTCTAGGATTAACATGATGTTTAAAGAACCAGTGTTTTAGAAGTGTGTGCAGAGACACAGGCATCCATGTGCACGAAGAGGCTTAAATCGAGATATGGAAAGGCACAAATTCATCAAGCTCAAGAGAAGAAAATTAAGCTGTAAGCACTACTACTCTAAAATCAAATAAATCCAATATACCTCGGAGTTATTTTAGGACTATTGGAAAACACTTATCTAATTAACTTACAGCCTGCAGTGAAGTTAGAGTTTAAAATCCGGTTCGCACTTATTTACCATAACACCAGGAAAAGCAGGCAAGAAACATACTGTGTTTGTTTCTAATTTTAAACAAGGATGCAGGTTTCTGGGTCTGTAAATTACTTAGGGAAACAGGTACCCAGCACCACATACGGAGGTGCCATCCTAGATCTGGGATTGCTGACAGTTGTCCCTATTGCACATTGAAAGGTTGCAGCTCTTCTTTTAAATAGAGAGTGCAAAGAGCCCCCCAAAGAGCAATAAGGTCTCACCAGAGCCTGGCATCCATCACTGCTCTTTCTAAGAGGAATATGCCACCTCCTCAGGCTGTGTCCTCTGCGATGAGTCCCAAGGTTCTAAGCCTATTTATCTTGAAACTTAATCACAACTGTAACGTGGGGTGGCATCAATTGCTTACAAAATGTGAGATTGTTTTTGACTCTCACAGTCTTTTCCTGAAGGTCACTTCAAATTAGGAATTCACTGCACTTTGCTTCTGTCTGGAGTGAGTACATTACTCGTGATTAACAGGGACATGTGCTGCTAGTGAAAGGTAAATTTGCATATTTACAAGACTCAAACTTAATATGTTAGCTACTAGCTCAATTTAATATTATTAGCCTAGAGTTTTTCAAGGTATTGGTATTAACAAGTTGAATTCTTACACGCAGTATTTTCCATGCGAAGTCTCATTACCAGGTATGGTTCAATGTGCTTATTTTTTTTCACTCACTCCAACCCCAGAGGGAAATTTATACCCCATGTTCAGTTATATTCTGTGCTTATTTTTATTTCTTATCAGTTTTAACAGATAGATTTTTAAGTAGAAAAGGATATTTTGAATTTACCTGACATTCTTTTCTTTCAAAGAAACAACCCATATTTATAACCACGAGTCTTCCAGGGCCCCCAGTTCATTTTCCTGCTTTGAATTACTTCCCCCATTCTAGCACAGTCAGTGTGACCTTTCCAAAATAGATCTAGTCATTTCCTTCCCCTTAATATTCTTGTGTGGCACTTCCCTGCCTGAAGAAAAAGTTCAATGACCTGAGTAAGACTCACAGTTCTTCCCACTGTCTCCAGCCTTACTCCTCATTCCCCATCCCAACACCGCTACACCAATTGTAGCCAGTTACTTGTACGTTCCCAAATATGCGCCATACTGGTTCACATCTTTTACTCCCTCTGTAGAGAAATTGCCTCTGCCAAGCTGATTTCCCCCTCATGCCAGCACCAAAGTGGGTCAAAATATCTATTTTTGCAATTTATCCCACTATACAATAATTCTGCTTCAATAGCTGCCTTCCTTTGCACAACACTTTAAAAAGGGCAGAGAGGTTATCTTATTCATTTGACCTTTGCCAATGCCCATCATTATGGTTTGGATATGAGGTGTCCCCCAAAATCTTTTGTGTTAATTCAGGAATCAGAGGCAAATGATTGGATCATGAGAGCTGTAACCTAATCAGTCCCTCCTCGTTTGAAAGGACTGGTGGTAACTGGAAGCAAAATGGGTTGTGGATGGAGGAAGTGAGTTACTGGGGGCATATCCTGGAATGGTTCATCTTCCCTAAAGCCTGTTTCCCCTTCTTCTCTGGGCCTGGCTGCCATGTCCTGAGCAGCTTCCCTCTGCCATGCCCTTCTGCCATGATGTTCTGCCTCATTTTGGGTCCAGAGAAATGGAGGTGGCCAGCCATGGACTAAACTGCCAAATATGTGAGCCAAAATAAATCCTCCCTTCTCTCAGTTGTTCTAGTCAGATAATTTGTTCAGAGTGACACAAAGCTAACACATCTAGTATAATATCTGACCTATGTTATTGCTCAGTGAATAAATGGATGAGGGGTTAAATGGAATTTTATTAATTTTTAAAAAATTAAATTAAAAAACATTATTTTGTTGTAGCATATTAAAAATGTCATCCCATGTTGTTATCATAGCCCACACCTCCCCTATCTCTTCAGTCCTGTACTCAAAAACCACAGATCTTTGATTCCTAATCTACACATATTTCTTCAAATGATAAACAAGCACAAATGTATCATCCAGAGATAAATTTTTTTTCACATAATAAACCAAACAGAGGAATAGTAACAGCTTCTTATTTGTAAGAGCTGACATTCACGGATACCGATAACACTGGAAAAAAGAAATGTCTTCTTTGAATCAAGATGTAACTGGTCACATTTATTTGTGCTAAAGCCAGATTATTTTCTAAAAATATCACCATTTTTCATCTACTCCAAAAGAATGGGCTTCCTCCAAAATTGTTCAGGTCATAGATCTGGCAAGAATGCATCTACCTGTTAAACTAGAAATTGAGACTTACATCAAAACATGATAAAAACTTAAAATCTCAAGGCCTGAGCAAGGCTTTCATTTACTATTCACTCTTTCATCCAGGTCAGCTAAAATGCATTTCTCCATTGAGAGTCTTAAAAATAAACTTCAAACTTAGGAAGTCTGCAAATTCAGTCCCTTTTCAAAACAAACACATTTCATTTGTTGACTTTGCCTACAAGTGAAAGCGAACTGCCTTTGTTTAGTTTAATTAACCAAGAATATAAATTGCCCCGAAGTATTTGTTTTTCTTGCTCTTTATAAACCAGACCACCAAGAGAGAATACAAAGGATGTTGCCTGCCTGCCAGCATTCACCCTTTCCAAAACACCTATTGAAGGCTAGGAATAGGCCCTACACTTCTGAGATGAATAATTCACAGTCCTTTCCTTCAAGAGCTTCCCAGCTCAGGGGGATTTGACACCTATTCAGGTAATCTTAGGACCACGTGGGAGGTGAGTGATAGAGACATGCACAAGGTTTGGTGTGAGCAAAGAAGAGGCATATCTAACCCCCAGGTGGCTGAGCAGAAGGACAAGTACTCATTTTTAAGATTTAAGGGGCCAGGAATAGGCATGTTAGAAATCAATTCGTAGTGAAAGGTGAAGAATGGGAAAATGAAGGAGTTTCAGTTCACTGGATGGAAGAGGTTCCTATCTCTTCTGCTGGGAGAGAAATGTGTCAAGGATTGAGCAGATGGATGTTTTTTTCTAAGACTAGTGAAAGTGCAGGACTATTTTTGGAGGGATAAGAAAAGGTGGTGATTAGAGATAAGGAAAAAATCAGGGATGGTCCTTTGAAGGGACTTTAAATAAATCCCTGTGCAGGGTTCCAGGGGAAGAAAAGGCAAATGGCAGCACAGTTTCCCAGGACCAGGGCTTGTAGACCCACACAGTAGAAGAGTACATGTGAATCAAGGTGCTGGGGAGAAATTGGCTCAGATGGCCAACCAGAGGTTGGTCAGGAAAGGAAGATCACTCAGTGACATATAATAGCTAGTGTAACCACTGCTCCGGTTTTCCCCAGAGCATCCTGGTGCAAAAGATATAGCTTCTGCTTTGATTTGCAAAGTAATCAGCTATTGGACAATAAATGATATGGTCCCCCTGATGGTGGCCTTGGAGAAATGATAAAGACTGGGTCTCTATGAGATCTAAGGGATAAGGTGCTATGGTCAGGGTAGAATGAAGGAGGTAAAAATGGAGGCGTTCCTGATAATGACGTGATAAATGGTCCTGGGAGTGAGTGGCTGAGATGGCAGGGAGATGAAGTCTTGAAGTTAAGGTAGCCCAGGAAATAGAGTTCATCAATCAGATGAGTCATTCACATGGCCATTGACACAAGGGTCTGGCACGTAGACGGTCAGTAGATGCTGACAATCCGGCAGAAGTTGGAATAGGAAGTGATCACATGAATCAGGTCCCCATGTTGGATATAGTAAAAGACCAACCCCAAAATATTGCGACCCAGGGAGAAGGAATGAGGGAGTCACTGTCTTTCTCAGTGACAAGGCAAGCCCTAGAGAGGAGATATCCATCAATTCTGAAATGACGGTTTCTGGGAAGAGGACAAAGCCTTGATCCCACCCTAAGCAAATTCTTTCCCAGACACTGATCCCAGCCTAAAACTGACCCCACACCCTCCACCTGGCCCAGTAAAGATAAATACTGAGTACTGAGCACTGACCCCACACCCACTGATCCATACCCACTGATCCCACACCCTCCATTTGGCCCAGAAAAGATAACCCAAATTGGCATGCTCATTAATGGAGTCACCTCTCAGTGTAACATATAAAAGCCTAAACCTCGCCTTTGGCCAGTGGTTCATTTTCCACTAGGAAAATGGTTCCATCAGAGGCATCATGTTCCCGAATAAAAGGTGTGATGAGCTACTGTAAGTTTGCATCTGACCTGGTCTTTTGGTGCTCACACCCCATGTTAAAGACAACTGAGGGGTTGGCCAGGAGAGGCAGAAGTGAATAGGGGTTCAAGAGGGCATAGATGTGTGTCTGAGATGCAATGTAAAACCGTGCTTTAAAAAGAAGACCAGTGACCAGGCAGTAGTCAGTGGGAAGTATTTTGGGGGGTATGGGAGAATAAAAGAATTCTAGAGTGAGAACCGAAGAAGAATTGTCCCCAGCAGAGAAGAACGATGAGACCACCATGTAAGGACTCCCACACCATCTCCTGAGGGCACCAAAGCTTCCATGAGGGGAGAGGCTGTGGGCCCAGTCTCAATGCAAGTACCTTCTACTATGGTCAACAAGGATCCAGAAACCAAAGTCTGATCTTATCAGCAAGTTTAGGGGAATCAGGTAATCTGTCTTGTATCATTTTATTTTTCTTGTATAAACTTAACCTGTCCCTTGAAGGGATGTTATAACGAAACAAAAACTTGATTGCTTCAACTTTTCTGAGTCTAACTATTACTTGATTATATTACTTTATATAATTATTAAAACAGTTACTAGGAAACAGTGACTAATGATTACAGACAACTCATTTCCACTCATACAGAGGTATCTTGCACAGCAATTTTTTTCTGTCTTCTGAAGAGAAAGCTGCAGCTTGTTCTAACATGTCTCTTCCCTACTGTGGGGAACATAGAGGCCGATCTCAATAAATAACCACCCACAAACTGTTCTGGACTCCCTGAACATATACAATATACTAAATATTCTCAAAATGTTTATCTCTTAAAATTGAAAATTAAGTTATTATGACCAAATACAAAGAAGGTGAATTTCAAAATGTTTCAGCTTAGGTAGGAGAATATGAACAAATTTAATATTTTGGGAAGAATTTCAAAGTGCCTGAGTTCCTTTGCCTTTAAATCATACCACAGGTTAAGGTGGAGCCTGGGCAATAGAAGACTTCTGGGGCCTGTTGATTCAGGAGGAAAAGGTGGAGACTGTAAAAATCCATAGAGCTACCAGGAAATGGGGTTGGAGAAAATTCACCTCTAATCCCATTTCCTTGAAATAGGACATGTCACCCAGGTCCTGCTTACTGGGATGTCTGTGACACATGTAAAAAATCTCACCTAAAAATGTCTTATCCATCCTGTACTGCCCCAGACATTTGAATCTGCAAGTGCTGAATCAGATGGGACTGCTCAGGCCCAGGATTCCAAATACTCATCTCATTAGCTGTCTTCTGTAGTGTTAAGATTTTTCTTTGAGTCAACCCCAGTCTAAATTTCAAACAAGATATTGGAAACATTGCAACTTAGATCACATATTATGTAGAAATAAAAGAGGTGACTTTTATTTTGGTTCATTCCTGTGAGAAACTCCTCTATGGGACTAGCCTAAACTTAATAAAAATATCACTGTCTGATCTAGGGGAGCCTCTGAAAAATGGTAGCAATACAGTGTGCATTATTTTATTTCTCCCTTGTTTCATTATTTAGATTCCCATGCTTCTGCAGCGACAGGTATCTATATTTATCTCGTAAGTCTGTCAAAAACCACTGCAGCTGCAGTGTGGGCTTAGTCAACAGATACAAAGAGACCAATGCCCTTTTAAAAGGATTTTAAATTTCAGATCACAATGTCATATTGCCTGGTGAAAAACACAAAGCTTTTCAGAACTTGGCTTGTTAGGGGCAGTGGTGACAGTTACAGGGGGTGTTGCTAAAAGAAAGTATTACATTTGAACTAAAGTAACAGTGGGAATTACCCCTTGGGAAGAGGGACATTTCCTCACTTAGATTCACAGGAAAGGAGAGCTTGACAAGACAAAGGCACAGAAGCATGATCAAGGGATCCTGTGAGGCAAACTCTTCATTTTATCGAAGAATGGAAAACAATCCAGAATTCTCGGTTTGTTCGAAGGCCAACAGCAGAGCCCAGATGAGACTCAGGCAACCCAGATGCCAAGAGGTGGGGTTGCTGCTCCGCTTTACCCAGTCTCCTCTTTAATCACTGGATACAAAGTCACCTTCATGTTAAAGATAACATGGAATGGGAGCTTCTACCAAACACTGCATGAACTATCGTGAACACCTGCCATTTTGTGACCACCAAGCATTATTTATTTCCTAAAGTACTCTGATTTGTTTTATGGAGTCAGCTCTCCCTTGCTGGGAAAGGTCTTGGTGGGAGGGTCAATCCAGACATCTGCCCTTATACGGACCGGGAAGCTAAAGCACACTAGAGTTTCTTGTGCCAGAGCCTTTTCCTCCATTCCACATTCGTAACTGTCTCTCCTAAGTCTGTGTCTTACTCACTGCTTTCAATCCAAGCATTTTCCTACATAGTTGCAGACAATCTCATTTATTTTAAGACAGAGTTAACTGATTCTCGTTACTTACAACCTGAAAACTCATGGAGGAAAAGAATGCAGAAATCAATAGAACAGTGATATTCTAACAATGGAAAAAGCAGGTACCTTGAAAGCAGCCCTTTAATGAAACATTCCCACATGTGACAAAGGCACAGAAGAATGACAAGCTGGCTGACATTTGGGCATAAGCAGCTGATGAAGTTTTGATGGCATGCCAGTCCTTGGGTTAAAATCACCGAACCTAAGGGTTTTTGAGAAGAATAAAACTTAAATTCCAAGATAAAATTTAAGATGAGTTAGAAATAAGCATTGCACACAGTCTAGCTAAGACCAGAGTCAGATTAAAGTTTAAGAGATAACAAGTAAGATCAATGTGACAGTCATTATCTATATCTAGATGTCATTTTTAAAGTTTTCTCTACATTTATTCAAATTCAGTGTTTGTTTCATAATATCATATATATTTTTTTTGGTCTTGAGTTGTATCTGTTGAAAAATAAAAGAATGAATAACCAAATGGTAAAATGGGTAAGAAAAGTCTATCTCAGGTAATATCGCCTATATAGCTGAGTCCTTATTACATCTATGATTGATACACCATCACCTCCTTGTGGTGACATACTCTAATTATAGGTTTCATTTCTCTGACAAATAAACCTTTTGAAAAACTGAACTTAAAACGGAAGGAAGGAAGGAAGGAAGGAAGGAAGGAAGGAAGGAAGGAAGGAAGGAAGGAAAGAAAAATAGGACAATAAAGTCATGATTTTTATGTGAATTAGAAAAATGTTTTTCATCTGATAAGAAAAGCTTTTTAGTTCCAAAATGCTGTGGGGCATTCATTACCAGAGGAAGGTAATGAAGACAAGCTGTTTACTCCTATTGCTTTATGTGTCAATTCTCCAACTGAAGATTTATAAATCAATACATGAGTCAACGACTTTTTTGGAAACCAGAAGTCAAGTCCTTCGATTGTAGTGACCAGGCAGATTGCACTAGCAGGTGGAACCTGTCAGGAAGGGCTTCACAAGTTGGGATGAGAAAAACTCAGATCCGGTGAAATTGGGTTATGAGATACAATAAGGAAACCTCTTATCTTAGGTGGAAGGAAAGTCTACCTACAAAAATAATTCAGAATATCATACATCAAACCATTCACCATTCATATAAGCAGATAGAAGCCAACATGAATTTTTAACACTTTAAAACATTTCAAAGACTGTATGGAAAAGGAAAAATTTTTACTTCAAAATTTACATTGCTTTTTAAAAACAAACCATCTGTTGTTTATATGAAAGGTGCTAAAGTTTTTTAAGAAGAGGATATGAATGGAGCTTCTGAACCAAAGGTGACAGGAAGGCCAGTGAATCGTGTGTAAATATGTAAATATGAAAAAAACAAGCCCCCAGATTCCCAGGACATAGATAATTTATCACCAGAAATTGCTGACATCAGGTGCTGTGCTGCTTTGGCTTTGCTCCTGTTTAGCCTGGGCCTTGGTCCAATGGCCATATCACACGGCAGGTTTGTGTAGGCAATGTCAGAAACACTAGCTCTTCAGCCTACTCATTTGGAAAGTGTACACTTTAAAAATGAAAGTTTTATATTCTGAAGTCAAGACAGAAATTTTAGTATGGATTTTAGAAACATATTTCTGCTACAAAAATTGTCCATTTTCTTTAGTAAAGATAAACCAAAAACTAGTCATGATTTCTAAAAATCAGCTTATACAACCGAAGTATACATGTTCAATCAAAAAGTTTCAGATATATCCAGTTAAACTTTTTTTTTTCATCCCCAAAGATACAAAGGAAACAAGATTGATACAAAGGGAAAAAGCACATGTTGATTGGGAGAAAAAACAAACAAATAAACAAAAAACCCAAATATTTTAATTTTGAAGAATGACATTTTTTGAAAAACATGATACACTTTTTTTAATGACATATGGATAACATCAAGGAGAAAACTTTTCATATTATAAAGCAAACACTGAATTTTAAATATTTTTTAACATTTAATATATATATATACATATATATATATATATATATATATATATATATATATATTTTAGTTGTAGATGGGCATAATACCTTTATTTTATTTTTATCTGGTGCTGAGGATTGAACCCAGTGCCTCACACATTCCAGGCAAGCACTCTACCTCTGAGTCCCAGCCCCAGTCCCTATTCTTAACATTTTAATTATGGAAAATTTCAAAGGTATAGAGGATAGTAGAATAAACCACTAAGTACTCTTTAACTAGCTTAGTGAGTCTCTGTTTGTGACTTAGGCATGATACAGCAATGTGGACAGCAAGCTCAACATCCTATAAAGGACAGTACTTAGTTTCCAAGGGAATGGTCTAGCTCTATGCTATTTCATGGCTACCACTTGCATTTTAAAACATAGCTACTATTTTTTTAAAATATGAATATAGTCTTGCTATTTTAAGAATAAAAAAAAGCTGGTTGAAGGGACCTTAGAAATGATCAGCTAATCAGTCGCATCCCGCTAAATGCAACTTCCTTACACAAGCTCTCCAGATAGTGTAAGGAAAAGCTTTTTTTGAAATAAGAAGATCATTAAAAATTGGGGCAGGTGCCAAGATAAAGGCTTGAATTCAGTGAACATTTAATATCATATACAGAGTGTGTGTTTGGAATACAAATAAAGCTGAGCTTGAGTCCCAGCTTTTCTACTTGGTGGTTGTGCCTCCTTTCTGAGTCTCAGCTCTTTCGGCGCAGAGTTAAAATTAGGATCCAATTAAATAACATAAATAAAATGTCTAGCGAATATGAGATGCTTAATAGGCACAGCTTTCTTTCATGTCCCTTCCCCACCAAATAAGTTTCACCTACTGATGGAGAAAGCACACACAGAACGATACGAAAGTATTTTATGAAATGAAGTCACACACGTGTATGATTTTTCAGTCACTGTCTTATTATGGGAAGGCATCTACTGAAATAGTACATTGTAAATTTTTTCCTATGGCTGATTTTCTATAAACAATTCACACGTCAAAAGGATCAGAGAATATAGAGTATCTTCTAGTATACTGAGCTGAGACAACACTGGGAAAATCACTCCAAAGATTTATAGGAATACGTACTAAGTAATTTTTTCCTTTCAATTACCTTCTCACAAAGAAAATAACCAATTTTCCATGAAAAGAAAATGGAGAAATTTCTTAAGTAGATAAAACTCATAATCAACCTTTTTCCTTACTAGCTTGGTACCCAGGTACAGTGGTTCAGTGTTTCAAATTAGTAACTTCCGGGTGGCTTCATTGTCTGTGAATACACAGTGTAAAGTAAGTCCCCAAGCAGCCATGTGTCTGTGATCAGCATCTCTCTGAGGAATGGCTGGCTATCTCTGATTCCAATGCTCACTCTCCAAGGCAGAAATTTCTAACAGCTACTTGAGTTTTCCTTATTATTCTATATGAAACCAAGAGTTTGAAAAATGAACCCCTCCTAGAAATACCTGCTACATGACAAATACTGTGTGTTTGGAATACAAATATGCAGTACAAAATACTGAGGCATTTTTTAAAAATATGTTTTTAGATGTTGATGGGCCTTTATTTTATTGATTTATTTTTATGTGGTGCTGAGAATCAACCCCAGTGCTTCACACATGCTAGGCAAGTGCTCTACCACTGAGCCACAACCCAGCCCAAGCCATTTGAGAATCTCCCTGGATATTATTTCTCATATACAATGCACAGTGCTTTAGTGATTTTGTTGCATATTTTTAACATCGTGCTCCGCTTTCCTTCTTGTTTTTCTTTTTAAAATTTGTTCCCATTAGTTATACATGACAGTAGAATGCATTTTGACACATCATACACAAACGAAGTAGAACTTTTTCTTTTTCTGGTTGTAAGATGATGTATATTCACATTGCTCATGTAGTCGTATATGCACATAGGGTCCTAGATGTCCCTTAACAGATAAGTGGATTTTAAAAATGTGTTATATTTACACAATGGAATATTATTCAGCCTTAAAGAAGAATGTAATTATGGCATTTTCCAGTAAATGGATGGAGCTGAAAAATATCATAAGTGAAGTAAGCAAATCCCCCCAAACCAAAGGTCAAATGCTGGAGTTTCCACTGAGATTTCAAAGGAAGGTCTAGGAGGCTACGCAAAGTGTAGCAGGGTCAGAGTTCCTGCAGTCTTCCCCTGAGTGGGAGATGTATGAAGATGTGAAAGGGAAGCTGAAGCTGGAATGGAGACCCCAGGAACTAAGGGATACCAGTGGACTGTCGATCAAGAAGAGCTGTTCATTGTCTGGCGATAAGAGTAGTTGGCTGTGGAAAGAGCCAGGATCAAGGAGAGCCCATGTGTACTTCAACTGGAAAGACCAAGTGGTGGGGCTTCCCAAGCCCTTTGGAAATAATATCTCACCACCATGTTCAAGATGCTGTATAAGAAGTTACAGGAAGAGTTTCAGAATCAATTTGCCTGGCTTGCCATGATAGCTTGGTAACAGTTTTGCTTTGGCCCCATCTCTTCTCTTATTTCTATAACCTTATTACTCCTTTTTGGAATAGGAATGTTTACTCCATGCCACTGTATATTGAATATATGTAACTTGTTTTGATCAATATGATACCACTGGTTACCAGTTACCTTGATGAGTCCTGCTTCCTCAAATGTTGAAGTACAACATTAGAGAAGCATGCCAAGGCAGGCATAGAGCAGAAAGTAAGAAACTTTACTAAAGGATAGTAAAGCAGACTTCTCCCGAGTTGAAGAGGGGGACCCAAACATAGAATCCAAGAGATGAGGAAGTCCTGTCCCTTTTATATGTCTAAAGTTTCCCTTGTTCTCCTGCATTCTTCTCCCTTATCTTGTTCCTTTCCCTTCATCCTGCATGGTGACTGTGACCTGTGGGTGGAATGGCCAGGGGGTGAGCAGGTGGGCTGGAAGGGCCTAGGTGGAGTGCTATGCAGGAAGGGAGAGGCATCCCACAGGACATTGATTAGTAGCTCTCTGTCTGTTTAGGAATTGCTTCATTAACAACCTTTTGGGGAGGGGTAGTATCAAAGGTCTCTGGAGACTAGAGCATTCCAATCTCCTAGGGGCTGTTTCTAATTTCCAGGACTCCATTTTCTCCATCAGACCTGATTTATCTAGCTACACTAACTCCCTGTCTTTATTTATTTTTTAAATTTTTTTTGAGAGAGAGAGAGAGAGAGTTTTTAATATTTATTTTTTAGTTTTCAGCGGATATAACATCTTTGTTTGTATGTGGTGCTGAGGATCGAACCTGGGCCGCACGGATGCCAGGCGAGCGCGCTACCGCTTGAGCCAAATCCCCAGCCCAACTCCCTGTCTTTAAATCTGGCTTCATTTATAGGGGCTCACAGTCAAGAGTTTGCATTGAGTCTCAGGTAAGACTTTAGACTTGGACTTTTGGGCAATTCTGGAACTGTTAAGGATGTAAGACTCTCGGAGATGGACTAAATGCATTTTGCATTGTGCGATAGACATGAGCTTTTGGGGGTCAGTCAAGGTGTAATGTTGTGGTTTGATATGAGGTGGCCATGAAAAGTTCCTTTACTGTTGCAGGAAGTTCAGAAGTGAAATGATTGGATAGTGAGAGCTGTAACCTCATCAGTCCATCCCAGTTTGAATGGACTAATTGGGTAGTAACTGTAGGCAGGTGGGGCATGGCTGGAGGAGGTGAGTCACTGGGGGTATTCTCTGGAAGAGTACATCTTCCCTGAGGTGCATTCCCCCTTCCTGCTGTCTCCTTCCTGGCTGCCATAAATGAAGGAGGGCTCCTCCACTAGGCCTTTCTACCATGATGTTCTGCCTCACCTTAGGCCCAGAACAATAGACTTAGCCAACCATATTCTAAGTTTCTTGAACTTTAAGCTAAAAAAACTTCCTCCTCTAAGTTGTTCTTCTTGGGTATTTTGGTCATAGTGATGAAAAGCTGACTAGCACATCAATGCTGCCTAACAAATCACTGCCAAACTTGTTAGTTTAAAACAATGGTGCTTTATTATGGCTCATCATTCTACAGCTTGACTGGGCTATTCCTCTGCTGGTTTCAGCAGAGCTCATTCATGCATCCGTATTCAGCTGGAGAGTTGCAGGGAACAGGGCAAAAGTTAAAGGGAGTCTCAATGTCTCATAGTTGATGCCAGCTGGTATGCCACAGCTCTCCACTATTTGGCCACTTGTCATCCAATATGCTAGAATCCCTTTTCTACATGATTGTCTCGGGGCAATACCTGTGTTCTAGATGTTCTATGTGCCTAATGTTCCATAGCAAAAAGTGTAAGGAATGGGAAATAGACTATACCTCTTGATGGGGGAAAATGGCAGTCAGGCTGCAAAAAGACTTGGAGAGGGAATCTTACAGTTATCTTTGAAAACAATCTACCACAGGGGATTTCAAATAATAGTATTAATTAAGGGCCTTTGCAGAACCAACTTGCTCTCTCTAAAACCCAAGCACAGCACAATGCCTCTGGCTATGGTCTCCTAGGAATCAGAATCTAAGCCTTTTCTTAGCATTGTATCATATCTCTCAGTATTTGGGCTGCATCAACAATCCTTTTATCCCTACCTCAAGTAAAAGTTTTGGAAAGGAAAAAAAATGGTGTGTGTTTTTTTAAAGTTATATATATATATTTCCAAGTTGAAAGACTAATATGAAAAAAATAAATGTAGTAACTTGTAACACCAATAGCTGATGTATTTCCATGCAGTAAAATCCTGAAGATCTACCCAGGAAGGACTTAATTGGGAGGGCACAGTCACCACTGGAGCACCCCCACAATGTCAGAATGAGCACAAGCAGCTTCTTGTGTGAAGAAGCACTGACAAGAGCCAAGAGGCAACTAAGAGCAACAGGTGAGTGGATCATGCCTAGACTGGCACTCAGGAGCAGGAGCTCTGGCCTCAAGTTGTGATATAACTCTGAACCTGCTCCTGTGTCTGTCTCTGTGTGGCAAGATTGCAGTTGCCCGCAGGACACACTGAAAGCATTTTAGAATGTCCTTGATAAGATGAAACTACTTAGTAGAATATCAGAACATGTCTTTTTCCAACATTTGGGCTACTGCTAATCAGTGGAACACTTTAAGGGACTGGAGTATAAATGAAAACACCCTAAGTTCTAAAATATGTCATTTGGAAAAATATAATCATCAAATTATTTATAAAGGACTGGGAGCTGTAATTTCATTCCATGGTTATTGAAATAAATGATAATGCAAAATGCTGTACACATTTTTTCTTTAAATTGATGATTAATAACTCCTTAAAAGATTTTATGGGGGTGGGGGTTAGAGATGTAGCTCAGTGGTAGAGTGCTTGCCTAGCATGTGTGAGACCCTGGATTCAATCCCCAATGTCCCCCCGCCCCATACACACACACAAAATTTATGGAAGATTTTTCAAAGCGTCAGATGCTTACTCAGGATTTTTGCTAAATTCATATTTTCATCTAATCAAAGACAGAAAAGTAACATTCTCTTTCTGTGTATAGGGGAAGAGAGAGAGAGAGAGAGAGAGAGAGAGAGAGAGTGAGAGAGAATGTTTGTGTGTCTATTTGTATTGGGAGAAGTAAATCTATATAAGGTATGCCTCAAGGAAAAATTCCACATAATACCCAAAGCAATATATGCCCTTGTATTGCCCAATATAAGTCCATTTGGTTGCAGATCTTCCAAACTGATTACAGTCAGTAATTAGATGTACTTGGAATAATCTATCACAACTGTACATCTCTTTTCTTTCAATTTACTCCCAGTTCCTTATCTGCCCAGATTTCTCACTTCATTTTCTATCTCCCTTTCTGGGGTTAACTGATGACATTCATTTGTCAGTTTGAAAGAATATAAACTCTGTCACCATCTTTTGACTCTTGGCTGTGAATAGTGGCACTTAAAGAAGGTAAAATATCCAGAACAGTGAGCAGGTAAAACTGGGAAGGAGTTAATAGCAAGGTCACAGCAATGGTAAAACAATCCAGTTGTCAGAGGTTAAATGCACAAGCTGTAGATAGCAGTACTTGCCAAAGCCTCCAGTTTTAGAAAACTCAAGTCTAGATCTCAGATTCTAGCATATTATCCTCTCTGTAAACTCTCCCCTAGTATTATAATGCACATTTTATTACTGTAAGCTATGCTACACTGGGCTTTCTCAAAGAGTGATGAAATACTAACAGCTCCAGCAGAATGAGGCAGAACAATTGGAACAAAACCACAGATGAGCAGAAGTTTGGCACTCACTGCCTCCAAGGGCAGAGTGGTTAAATTAATCTTTTTCCAAATGCAACTAATTAGATCTTCAATTCCAAAGTAAATAGAGATAAGGCTTATTAGATTACAATATTCATAAGGGGGGGGAAGCTCAACAAGTACCAGAGTTAGCTTAAAAAAAAAAAAAAAAGAAACCACATTAAGGATTAAAACATGCCCAAATTTTAAGCAAAGATAAAAACTAATTCCACATTTAAAAATTCTGAAAGGTGTCCTAATTATGTCTGCAAATGAAGGTTCAGTAATCTCTGAAGTTAATTTCCCACTACAGAAATGCTGGTGCATCCTACCTTGGAGATCATAAGATTCGGCCTGACTCCTGTGGAGCGTTACCTGACCTGCATCTGTTTATTGATTCCATTCTGTGCCTATTTTTATGCCCCATATTCATCTCAATATCACAGGAACTGTAAATCCAGATAGAAAGCAAAGTTGCCTCTGTCCTAGGAAGAGAAGTTGCTAAGACAACCTTTCCTTAAAGCAAATCTAACTACTCTGCTTGCCCAACAGGTTTCTCTGACACATTCTTTAGATTTCTGTTTTAGTCGGCTTTTTTGTTGTTGTGATCAAAAGATCTGACAAGAATAACTTAGAAGAAGAAAGTTTTGTTTGCTCACAGTTTCAGAGACTCAGTCTATGGGCAAGCAACTCTACATAGTTCTGGGCCTGCAGCAGAACACAATGGAAGAGCGACAGGGCAGAGAAAAGCAGTTCAGGACTGACAAACAGGAAGCAGAGAGAAAGAGCTACACTATCCAAGGTCAAAATATAAATCCCAAAGTCATGCCTCTAATGACCTACTTCTTCCGGTCACACCCTACCTGCCTACAGTTACCACCCAGTTAATGCACAGGAGTGGTCACAACTCTCATAATCTAATTATTTCACCTCTGAGCAACCTTGTATTATTTCATACATGAGCTTGTGCGGGACACTTCAGGTCCAAACCATAACATGTTCCCAGAGCTGCCCATGTTCTGGTGTAAATTATTATATGTAAAGTTGTTTAAAGAAAAAAAAATGAGCAGGCAGATTTATTCAACCTAACTTTCAGCCCAACTAATTTTTATTTATTTATTGAAATCATTGGAAGTCTTCCTAATTCCACCCAATTTACCATTCCAAATTGATTTGTACCCACAGACAGATCTTATTTCCTAAGTGTTTGGGTTTTTTTATAGATATATACAAAACATCTTGGAGTTGGGATAGAGCCATTCTCTCTGGCTATAGCTTTTCTCCAGACAGAATACAAAGAAGCAAGTGTTCACTCTCTATTTGCATTTTATAAACGTTTCTTTTGTAATCAGTTCACTAATAGTGGGAAGACTTTGCATGGTAACAGTGTAACCTGTCCTACCCAAAGACTGTCCTGACAATGTTCAGGACTTCTGTACCCTACGGAGGGGGTGCTTCTGACTTCTAAGACAGAACTCAGATAACAGTGCAGGGCACCTCCCAGTGCTAAATGGAATCATGTAAACTTCCAGGTGTTGTAAAATGTCCACGAGACACCCCTCCACCATGCACCAGAGAGTTCTAGAGACATTCCATTCCTGGGTTCTTAGGGATCCAGGGAGCAGAAGAAACCTCAGGCCCTCAGGGTCTAGCTTTGCTTATTACTCTTTTTTTTTTTTATTGGTTGTTCACAACATTACAAAGCTCTTGACATATCATATTTCATACATTAGATTGAAGTGGGTTATGAACTCCCAATTTTACCCCAAATGCAGATTGCAGAATCACGTCGGTTACACATCCACAATTTTACATAATGCCCAATTAGTAACTGTTGTATTCTGCTACCTTTCCTATCTCCTACTATCCCCTTCTCTCATCCATTCTTTTGCCACTGAGAGACTTATTTGGGTTGTATTGCTGAATGGGCTCAGCAGGGACGCTTGGGGAGTGAGATTTAGGAGTAGACAGTGTGGGGTCTCAGTTCAGATCTGATGAAACCTCCACATGCTACTTACTGAATTCCTTAACATCATTGAGTTTCCTCATCTAAACATCAGAGGTAATAATTCCTACCTGACAACTTCAGTGTGAGGAGAAAAGATGATCAACAACGTGGTGCACCTCACACTGAGCAGGCTCTAAGCAAAAGGTAGCTATTGTTATTTTTAATTTAAAATGCAAGGCAATGATGATCTGACTCTCAGGAGATTACTGTCATCTATTTGGGATAACTTATAAAAAGCTACATAACTTATAAAAAGCTACATAAGAGATTTTTAAAAACCCACTTATGATCACTGGTCATATGTTTCATTTTCCAAGTATTCCCTGACATAATTTGGGCCATTTTATTTCAGGACTGTGAGTTAGTTACTTAATTGTTGTTTTTCTGTTTTTCCAATAGCATGCATATTTTGTCTCCAAATAGACTGAAAACCCTTAAGCTGACTAAATTGCTTTACCCTTAGGAAATCCTCAAGAATGCTTGCTAGAAGAATGATAAGGCTTAGTGATTCCAGTATTTTGTTTGATTGGTTTGTGTGTGTGTGTGTGTGTGTGTGTGTGTGTGTTGTGTTGTGATTGCTTAGTTGTTTTTGTCTTCTAAAGCTTTGTGCAGTTTGAAATGACTCAAGGGATGGCTATTTGCAAGCACCATTTATTATCCAGAAATGCAAGGATGGAAAAATGTGTTTCTAGAAGACAAGAGGTTGAAGGGGTGAGGGATTCACACTCTCAGGAGTGTGGGGGCTGTGTCTGGGTTCTAGTTCATTTCTGAGAGCTCTGCAGCCGCTCAGCTGGGGGCAGTCTGGTCACCTACCCCACACAGAGAAAGGAACAAGGAAGAAATCCTAAGCATGTCAGCTTTTGAGATGGTCCACTTTTCCAAATGAACTGAGATTTTAAACTACATATATTTTCTATTTTATTAGGATATTTCGTCTTGGGGTATCAAATCAAACAAAAAGGAAATAAATATGTGAGCAGTAATGCCCCCTAAAATATTCATCTTAGTCTTTTGAAGATTATCTCAGGATAAAGGGCCTGATGTTATGACACATGAAAACAAAACTTAAGACATAAAGCTGAGAAATGGTGAGGGCCAATGCTTACTGTACTGACAGCTGGACACTGTGCCATCAGAGACCTGCTAAAGAGAGACCATGCTTTCTTCCTTGGTGATAAACTCTGGAGTGTTTTATGGTCTTGAGTAAAAATGTGAAGTTCCTACTGATTTAACACGCATTTTCAATAAGCACAACTCAAGAGATGGGAGTTTGGCCACGGGTTGCACAACATTGAAGCTGGATGATGGGGATCCATTACAACTTTCTTTGCTTTTGTGTTTGAAGTGTTTCATAGGAAAATGATAAAGAAAAAGGTAGTCAAAATGGGAAGTGACCACAGAGAAGTATGTAAGACTATCTTGCTCCACTGAGACATCTCCAAATGTATTTCCTCAGGATTATTTTGACAAATACCATTTCATCATATAATTTTACTCATGGATATTTCAGCTAGTATCTTTAAAAGATCAGCATCCTATTCTTAAGCCTAACTACAAGACTATTATATCACCTAAAAACCTCTATAGGGATTACTTGGTGTAATTAAATACCCAACTCCAGCTACCTTATGCATAAATATACACAAATTAATTGTAGGCAAACTGACACATTCACATGAACATGACAATGTCACAGCTAAAGACACAAACTCTCTGAATGTTGTTAGATGTAAATTATTGATAGAGAAGAGTGTCTAGCATAGGCTTCAAGAACAAAGTCTATTTCGGTAAAGAAAGCGATCCACTTTTAGGAGCATTTTCTTTCCCTAGTGTACTTAAACATCACATTTAATCCATCCACTTAACTAAAAGTGATGGAGTGCCCACACATGGAAAATTGAAAGTATTTATTTTTAGGTTCAAGTTGTAGAACTCTGTACCTGACCAAGAAATATCATAGAAATCTAATAAAGCGAGTTTGACCAAGCCAGCAGTTGGCTAATTTGTTGGTTTATTCAAGAAAACTGTCTATGAGTTTTTCACTTACAGGTTAGGAAAATTAGGAATATAAACTATGGAAGGTGAAAAGATAGAATGCTGAGATTGCCTCCATAGTACTAATCATCTAGATTGTGTGTGTGTGTGTGTGTGTGTGTGTGTGTGTGTGTGAGAGAGAGAGAGAGAGAGAGAGAGAGAGAGAGAGAGAGAAAGAGAGAGTTTAGTTCTTCGCAATGACAGGTATGGGTTTATATTTTACCATCACAGTCAGAACACAGCATGGGTCCATTACAAACACCTCTTGAGGTATGCTTAAAGATCTAACCGCAGCTGAGCATGGTGATGCACGCCTTTAATCCCAGCAGCTCAGGAGGCTGAGGCAGGGGGATCACAAGTTCAAAGCCAGCCTCAGCAAAAGTGAGGTGCTAAGCAATTCAGTGAGACCCTGTCTCTATATAAAATACAAAAAAACAAAACAACAACAACAAAAAAACAGGGCTGGGGATGTAAGTTAGTGGCCAAGTGTCCCTGAGTTCAATCCCCAGTACCAAAAAAAAAAAAAAAAAGAAGAAGAAGAAAAGAAAAAAGAAAAAAAACCTATCCACATCAAAATCTGGAGGTGAGGACATGGTGTTGCTCATAAACTGCAGGACCTCGTTCAAGAGATCTCAGTCAGAAATGTTGAAGACTGGGACTAGGAATCTGCGTGTGAGCAAATTGCCAAAGACATTTTTACTTATATTGTGTTTTGAGAACCTTTATCTCGTTTCAGCATTGTGTCTATAGTGTACATTTTACTTAAAACCAGTTCTGAAGATATTCCAGAACTATCAAATAAGGCACTATCTAAATTGTTACATCTAAATATAATGAACCTAGCCAAAGCTCAAATGGAAAATTTATTGTGGATTTTGGGGAGAAAAGCAATGTGCAAAGCTGCATTGTATTAGCCAGCATTTTGTCACTATAGTGAAATAGCCAAGGTGTGCTACCTACAAATAAAAGAGGTTTATTTTGGTTTATGATTTGGAAGTTCAAGGGCTCACATCTCATGATAACCTTCTTGCTGGCAGATTCCAAAAGTGCCACAGTGCATCACAAGGCAAAAGACAGGAAGGATACATGAGTCTAGGGCCCTCTCCCCTCCCTCTTGTTACAAAGTCACCAGTATTTAATTGTGGGGGCCTCATCTTGATGACCTTATCAAACCCTAACCACTTTCCAAAGATCCCACCTCTAAACATCATGGTCTGATTAAGTTTCTACCCTCTTAACATCTCATGATGGGCATTAAATTTTAATACATGAAAGACTTGGAGGATACTCAATCCATATCCAAATCATAGCATGCACCAGAGCCAACCAAAATTGCAAAATTTAAACTAAATTCTCAAAAAACAAAAAATTGCAAAATTTAAACTAAATTCTCAAATATGCAATACAATATCCTGGCTCCTACCTTGGCCCTGTGCTATACATTTAACCTTCATCATTATTCTCCTGTGAGTTGAAAGACACACATTTTACAGATGAAGAAACAGAGGCTCACAAGGAAAAACATGTCAACAGATGGTACAGTTGCCAAGCAGCTGTGGTGGGATTCAAATGCACTGACAGGTGTACCTGATAATAATATTCACACTTTTTTTTATAATGCCAAGATTTATATATAGAACACAGGGCTTTTGTGATTGAAATTCTGTGTTCATTAAATTTTGTTGCTTTTTTATTTGTCCTTCTTTTTGTTTAGGGGAGGTATTTTGATACGATAAGGCAGGACAGCTCAAAATATGTTATCAGACAAGTACAGAAATTGAGAACAAGCATTTAAACACTTTGAAAACAATTCGACATCGCTCTGATATCCAAGTCAGTGAACAGTGGATTTGTCTCATTGAACAGAGCATAGTCCAGGTCAGAATTTCAAACGCCCCATGTGAGTCCCATGTGGCTCAAGCCATATACAGATCTCATGCAGCAGGACCACGTATTGGCTTGTGATGGTTTGGGGGAAGCTAACAGATCCTTCAGATATTTTGGAAAGCACTGGATTTTTGCAATGAAAAATGTTAAAGATAATTGATGTACTTTGCTTTCTAGTTGCCAGATGCGAGTCGACCAGCCTCTTGAAGATGCCTAAGCTTTACAGAGCCCACAGATGCCTCCCTCACTGACTTTCCCAGTCTTCCTCAGACAACTGTGACCATCATATCAACTGCATTCTACAAAATGTTCCTTCTCTAATATCGATTCCCAATGTATATATGTTTCATTATATACATTGTATATATGTTATACATATATACATTGTATACAATGTATAATGTTTCATTAGCTCATAATATTTAGGGAGTGGGAAGGGGAAGGAAAATTGGGAGAGGAAGAACCTGAACACAAATTTCATTCCCGGTGATTTGCAGTGGACATCACTATTTGAACTCTGATGTTAACTAATGGGCATTTTTTGTTGCTGTGATGGATGGTCCTTCCTTTGGTTTAATTTTATTATTAGCCTAGAAACCATTTGATTTGGAATTTGATATCCCTTTCTTCACTAGCCCAGCCTCTTTTGTCCCCCTTTATCTAATAGATATTACTTAAAACATTTTTATCTATCAAATACTCTTAATAGCAGCTACAATTTACTAAAAATTTATGTGCCAAATAGTAAAGGGGGCTATAAGTAAACTGTTTCTTTTAATTCATACGACCATATAAATTACGCATAATTACCCCCAGGTTTTATAAGACAGAACTACAGTTTAAGAAGTTTACAAATCAGCTAATAAGAGAAAGGGCATCATATATAACTTGAGAGAGAGACACACATAGACACACGGACACACAGACACACATAGACACACAGGCAGGCAGGGTAAAGATTTGACTCTTTGTTGTTTTTGTTTTTGTTTTTTGGGTACTGGGGAATGAACTCAAGGGCACTCAACCACATCCCAAGCCCATTTTTATATTTTATTTAGAGACAGGGTCTCACTGAGATGCTTAGCACTTCGCTATTGCTGAGGCTGGCTTTGTACTTGTGATCCTCCTCCCTCAGCCTCCAGAGTCGCTGGGATTATAGGAATGTGCCAATGCACCAGGCTGACTCTGTTTTTTTTTTTTTAAACCACTTTAATACGTAAACATTCAACATTATTAATCACTCCATGTAGTTACCAGTAAATATGTTCACTTTTAAAGAGAAAAAGACTGAAGCAGAGAAGGTCAGATACCTAGATATAAGACAAATTCTCAGGACTCCGAATGATGACCCTCAGATACATGCTCATTTAGAGATTTTGTTTCTCTTTTGTTACTACTGTCCGCCACTGTCCTACTGTACTCTTTTAAAGCCATTATTGGTACCATGTGAATGATTTACTTGAGCTAAATATCTCAGAAAAACACGAATGTCACTTTAGGTTATGAATGCCTAGAGCTTTCGGACTGTGTTTTTATTTAGGTTAATATTTGATTGAGGTTCCTTGCAGGATAAAGGCAAAGTGAGGTTGTATACAAAGAGAGAAAGCTGAACTGCATTTCAAGAAATAGGATAAAGATAGAATATTAGATCTCAAAAGTGACAACAATCGGTTAAGAATTCTGTGCTCAAAATAATAATATCACATAGCACTTATGAGACCAGTGGCAGCTTTTTGAGGCAGTGAATTTGCCTTTACTAAATTTTGAATGAGTCAATATGAAATACAAATCCAAATTCTGAGATATTAAAAACAAGCCCTTAAAACACCTTTTCTGTTTGTGGAGGTATATTTTTTTCCCCCTCAGAACCAGGCAATCCAAATAATTGAGAAAGCAAAATTGCCAATTTGGACTTGCCTATTCTAGGTTCCCAGAATAATTCATCTCTCTCTTCCCACACTGTCTGCTTTTCTAATGGAGCCAGAGTACTTCCTGCAATCCCTAGAAAGTAATTCCAGAAGAGGATGAAGTTTGTTGGGGGACAGGCAAGCAGGTAATTTTTAAGATAATTTCTTTTAATGTTTTCTGGGTTTTTTACTCTAATTCCGAATCCTTTTCCATAAAAATTCACAGCTTTAAGAGTGAATCCTTTATTTGACTTGCTGAGCATAGTGGCACGTGCTTGTAATCCCAGTGAGACCCTGTCTTAAAAGAACAAGTAAAAAGGGCTGAAGATGCAGCTCAGTGATAGAGCATCCTTGGGTTCAATTCTTAGTACCCTCCTCCAAAAAAAAAAAAAAAAAAAAAAAACCAAAAAGGGTTTATTTGACTTAAGTTCAAGGTGCAATTTGAACTTACTCTCCCAAAGGAGCAGTCTATGGTCTCACAGATGCCCCTCCATCCTCCTTGGCTCCAGCTCCTGCTGTTTGGAAGAAGGTAGTTCAAGTCCAGCAGTCACCTCTGCCAAGAGGACACTTTCCATTGGGATGGAAGCCCATTCTTGTAGGGAGCTCACCCATTAGGACAAATTTTGGTCTATTAGGATCTGGAAAAACCATTTACTATTTCATTAAAAATATGGACACCTCTGGAAAACACACATAAACCTGCTGTGGCTATCGCAGAGGGAAGAGGGCAAGTGTCACAGCCTTGGGAAGCAAGTACAAGTGCCACCCCAAGGCACAGCTGTGAAAATAGCGATTCTCTCTACCTCTTATTGCCACTGATGCTCTTCTCACCCTTCCCTGCAGACTCTGGGACCCCCAAGGGATGTGCTCTGACATTGAGGACTACGGGAAACAGAGATTTGGATTATATGATGAAGCCCCATGCTCCTGGTGGGGCTCTCCCTGTGGTCTCATTGTGCTGTGTTCTGATGTTTCCTTTTCTTTCTTTATTATTTTTAGTGATACACAACAGAAGAATCTATTTTGATATATTTATATAAGCATGGAACATATCTTATTCTAGTTAAGATCCCAGACTTGTGGATGAACACGATGGAGGGATTCACTGTGGGGTATTTGTATTTGGGTATTTCAATAGTATTTTCATTTCATTTATTTACAATTCCAAAGAAGAAATCTTTGACCCACTTTTTTAAGAAGAATTATCTGGTTTCCAAATATTTGGGGAGATTTTCCAAGTATCTTTATTATTGACTTCCAATTTAACATCATTGAGAATAGAAAAACCTTGCTATGCTTGATTTAAATTCTCTTCAATTTAAGACTTGCTTTTATGATCAGAATATATCTTAGCATATTCTCTGTGTATTCTCTTTTTTATTATATTGTTTTTATAATTGAGATAGGTTTAAATCCAACATCTTGCTGTTTGTTTTCTTTTTTCTCCATCTGTTCTATGTTCTATTTTTCCTATTTTACTTTCTTCTTTTAGATGAAGAATCTTTTTATAATTCCATCTTACTTCTTTGTATTTAAATATAAGCTTTTGGGGTTTTGCTTAATTATTTTAGTGGTTTATTTAGGGTTTATAGCATATATCCATAGCTTATTATACCCTACCTTCAAACAGTAATATAACACATGTAGAATGAAGAACTTCACAATCATCTGCTTTCTTCCAGATTTTGTGCTATTTTATCATTCTTTTTGATCCTACTTTTGCTGTAAATCCCATTTATTCCTCCTTCATCTAGAAAGATATTTTTTTCTGGGTATAGAATTTAAGGGGTGTGTGTGTGTGTGTGTGTGTGTGTGTGTGTTTCACACTTTAAAAATGTTGCTGTACTGGCTTTTTACTTTGCATTATTTCTGATAAGAGATATATAAAGACTTTTATATTTTCCTCTATACATAATATGTCTTTTGTCTTTGGTTGCTTTTAAAATTTGCTCTTTGTCAATGGTTTTGGACAATTTAATTATGATATGCCTTGGTGATGTTCTCATGTTTCTTTTCTTTGAGTTTTGTTGAATTTCTTGTTAACTACTTTGATATTATGCTATCTCTTGAAGTTATTCCACAGTTCACTGATACTTTGTTAATTTCTTCCTCCTTTTATTTTAGTTTTTACTTTTTGAGTCTTCTTTTTTTCTTTCTCTTTCTCTCTCTCCAGGCATTATTCTGGAGCGTTTCTATTGTTCTAACTTCACTAATTTAAGTTTACTAATATTTTCTTCTGCCATGTTTAACTTGCTAATAATCTCATTCAGTATGTTTTATATCTCAGATATTATAGTTTTCATTCTTCAAATTTGATTTGTGAGATGTAGTCAGAAAGATAGGTACATATTTTTAACATTCCCAATATTTTCTTCATCTTTTTGAACCTATAGAACATAGTTACTTACAATAACTATTTTAATGTTCTTGTCTTTTAATTCTAATGTCTATGTTGGTTCTAGGTAATTTTCTTCTTAATTTTTCCTTGTTATGGTTATTCTTTTTTCTTTTTTGGTTTATGTTTATGCCTGAGAATCTCTGATTGGATGCTAGATCTTGTGAACTATTGGTGGTTAGCTTTTTAAAATTGTAATACCACATAATATGCGACTTACATTTTAAACCAATTTTTAAGTATGTAATACAATAATGTTAACAGTGGAGAAAATGTCATACAGCAGGTCTCTAGAGCTTATTCATTTTGCATAAGTGAAACAAGTTAAACAGCTCTCCATTGCCCCCTGCTCTCAGCCCTTAGAAATCTTTACCTTCCTGCTCAGTTTCCAGATTATCTTAGATATTTCACATAAATGGAATAAAACAATATTTATCCAACTGTGACTGGCTTATATAACCTAGCACTATGTCCTACAGGATCATCTGAGAGGATTTTTCTTTGCTAAGACAGAGAAATATTCCATTGTGTGTACATGTACACATGCGCATGCACGAGTGTGTATCACATCTTCTTTCTCCATTCATCTGTTGCTGAATATGTAGGTTGTTTCCAGAGATTAGCGATAGTGAATAGCACTGCATTAAACATGTAAGTGAAGGTATTTCTCTTCAAGATTCTGATATCAATTCTTGTGGAGATATATATATATATATATATATATATATATATACACACACCCAAAAGTGGTTCTGTTGGGTCATATGATAGTTAACGTTTTCATTTTTTCAAGAATTTCCATAGTGTTATACAATTTTGATTCTCACCAAGAGTGGACAAGGGTTCCAAGTTCTCCACATGCTTGGTAACACCTTTTTTCATTTTTAATAATGGGTGTAGTTTTGACTTGCATTTCCATGATACTTTTTTAGCATCTTTTTGTATACCTACTGACTAACGGTATGTCTTCTTTGCAGAAATGTATATTCCAATTTTAAAATAGATTATTTGGCTTTTTTTTTTTTTTTTTGGTACCAGGAGTTGAACTCAGGGGTCTTTAACCATTGAGCTACATCCCTAGCCCTATTTTGTATTTTATTTAGAGACAGGGCCTCCCTGAGTTGCTAAGGAACCTTTGTTTTTTATTTGTTCGATTTGCCCCTAAGTTGCAGGAGCTCCCTGTATCCTTTGGACACTAACACCTTACCAGATAAGAGGTTGGGCCAGTGTGTCCTCCAGTTCCCCAGGCTGCCTTTACATCGTGAGTTTCCTCTACTGTGCAGAAGCTTTTCAGTGTGATGTAGTCCTGCTCTGTTTTTTTTTTTTTTCTCCTGTTGCCTGTGACTTTGGTTTCTTATCCAAAAAAAAAAAAATTCTTACAAATGCCAATATTATAAGGTTCTTCCATGATTTTCTCTAGGATTTTTATAGTTTCAGATCTTATAAGTAAACAATCTGTGTTGCTTGCATTGTTGACAGGAAGCTTACTCCAAGGGTTAAGTTGGGGGGATTGTGGGTCTTAGGTCATTGGTTTCTCATCATAGAGATCACTAGCATCTACTGTCTGAAATCCAATGTCTTGAAAACAGTTGGTTGTGCACATTTTATCTAATTTTTAATTTTTTTTCACGCAGAAAGATAAATCTGACTCTCTTGTTTCATATTGGTCAGAAACAGACATGCTCTTCACCTTTCTCAACGTATGTATTTGTGTGAATATTCTTGGCAAGAGGCATGAACTCTGATTACATTTTAGAATATCCTAGTATGATTTCATAAATCTGACAAAGGTGAAAAAAATGATTCAAAGATAGTTGATTCAAGACTGATCATAGCTACAAGCAGGAAAACTTTACCAAGCCATCATAAAAGTCTAGATGATGAAGAGTTAAAACAAAAATTGTTTACAAAGTTCATTTTCAGGAACTATAAGTTATTTCAATGATATCCAATGTACATTGATTTGTGGAATATTAAAGCTCTCTACTATAGATTAATGTATCTATTTTATATAGACTTTTATACATTCATCACCATATAAATAATTCTCAGGCTCGCAGAGACATGGAGTCAATAAGACAGAATTTTAAAATACAAGCTCTCTGTCATCAGCACATACTCTTAACCAGAGACTGAAGAAATTTTCCTTAAATAAAGCTCAAAATTGATTTAAGATCAACACAAAAGATCCTGTGACAGGAGTTATTTCATTGGCAGAGGACAATTACTCAAATATTGGCTGACCTTGGTGAGTATGAATCCCTACTAATATTTCAGTGTTCTTGGTTGTAAGCAACAGAAATAATCTTATGCTCCTGCAAGGAAAGGAATTTATTTAAAGGACACTGAAGGGCTCACAGAATCTATGTGAAAGATGCAGTTATCGGTCAGACAAATACTGTGAAAAGAGGGGATTTAGGTTAGATCTAATATTAAGTCATGGTGTGGTATGCCAGGAATAACCTGGTTAGGGATCTTGGCTGTGGTAGCTAGAGAAACCTCTAATACAGGTGAAATGGATTAAAACCATATTACTTCTTTATGTCATTCAATCAAGGTTCAAGTCTCAGTCAAGAGAATAGAGTTGGCCACATCTAATTTATGGGTTGGCATCCTTGATGCTGGGCTTCAGAGATAACATGAAACTCTTCTACCCTCCAAACTCACCCATGAGTGGATTCTCTGAACAACAACAAAAAGTAGGCTTAGATGCCACATAGCAAATAAAACAACAAAGTTCCATTCTATTTTTCAGGAACTTTCGTTTTTATTTAGTTAGAAAAAAATTGTTCAAGACTTGGACATAGGGCAAAGGAATTACCGACAACACTCATTGCGTAGGGCTTGCCATTATCTAGCAGGCCTGCCCAAAGGTTATCTCTCTGGCATTTGGACTTTTATTCACCTTTCTACTTGATCAGTACATTTTACAACTCTGTAAGGGTATTGGTTTTTAGAAAACAGAGTAACACAAATAATTTCTGTCCCATGCAGTGCAAATAAATTAGTCCAGGAATATAAAAACAATGTTTAACTAAAAGAGAACCCCAATGTTGCAATTTTACTTCTTATAGAATATTAGCACTTTTAAAATCTAAATTTCCCTTATTTCAGTGAATGCAAATATTCTCATTTTCCCAGTTCTGTTTAAGCTAGTCTTTTTGTCTTGCTAATCCGAAACTGTATACTTATTTATGAGTCATGTTCTTAACTTTTTGAAATTTATACTTTGACAATGCTTTCTGCCAATATCAATATACCCTGATTCAAGATTCCCTGATATTTTTACTTTCTTTGGCTCACTCATGGAAAAAAAATAGAGAAAGAAATTTGTTCTCCTTATTCAACCAAGATGTGGAAAATATTTTCAATTAAAAAAAATATATAAAATATTCAGAGACCAAATGGTACAGTGATTTAGAGTATAACCTCTAGGGTGAGAGAATAGCTAGTGTTTATTGCCTTTATTACCCTGAGCAAGTTACCCAACATTTTTTTTCCATCAGTTTCTTCTACAAATTTATGATAATAATCTCTATTGGGCTGTTATAAGAATTAAGGGCTTGTGCCTATAAAGAACTTAGATTAGTGCCTGAAACACAGAAAGCTTTAGAAAATTATAGTTATTATCACTAATGTTTGTATTTCCTGTTAACAAAGTCCAGATTTATAGTCTTTCATCATAAATGGCATCGATTTCAAAACACAGCTTATCTGCTATTCCCCACTCAAGTAGCTTGTATTTTCCAAAATTAAAAGCAGGTATTTCTTATCTCACTTAACACTTTAGAAAGTAAGCTTGGCCCACCTTTGTAAAGAGGTGGCATCTACTTACTCTCCCCTTGAAACTTGAGAAGGCCTCAGTGGCTTGCTTGACCAATAGAATGTGGCAAAAGTGACATTTTGCAGTTTCTGGGGTTAGGTCATAAGAAGCCTTGCAACTCCGATCTCTATGTCTTTACATTTGCTAATGGGTGGTACCCTTTCAGAACCCATCTGCCAAGCCCTGAGAAACCCAAGCCACAGGAGAAACTACATGTGAGCACTCCAATTGATTGCTCCAGCTTGATTTCCAGACTACAGTCAACATCTACTGCCAACCATGTAATTGATTCGTTTTGGATATTCACCCCAGTTGAACTTTCAAATGACATCAGCCCCAACTTCTGAATGAAGGTTCCAAACAAGAGCCTTCAAGTTGAATCCCAACAACCCATGGAATTATGATAGAAAATAATGAATTTTATTTTAAGCAATAGGCTTTGACATGGCTTGTTATGCAACAAATCACCGAACCAGACACACTTTTACACTCTTTTGGTCTCTTTACCATGGATTCTAAGAACAATAGCCATCTTGGTTTATCTTGCCTGTAAATTGTTCTACCTAAACATTATGTTATAAGCAAATGAAACTATAGACTTTCAAACCATCATTCCTTTTGGACATACTCTGCAGAGGGTATAAGTTCACAGCTCATTTACAGTAATTTTCAGCATAAGTATTTGAAAATAATGAGGTATCTTTGAAATGCTTCCTAACTTAAGGTTTCCTCTCCCTTTGGGAATTCTAAGTTGCCTTTTTATCAAAGTAACCCTGGCTGCTATTAACTTTCAGGAGTTTTTAAATCTTGCATGGGTAAAAACTAAAAAACATACCATTAAAAAGTTGCAAATAGTTTTATGCCCCTTAGGATAATGTAGATTTTCCTTTGTGGCAGGTGAACCCTTGGTATAGGGCATAAAAAACCAACAGACCTTCCATTATACAAAAATATTGCAAAGACTCCTTTCTGAAAACAAGGGGATTTGAGGCTGTCATTCCAAAGAGCTGAATGTTCTCTACAATAATGTAAAGTTTGTCTTATGGGTAAGTAGGTCCTGCTCTTTAGATAATATTATCTTCAGTGCAGTGATCTCACAATAGAAACTACTTTTAAAAATTAGTAGAACACTTTTTACTGGTTTGAGTTATTATTATTATAAAATTACTTAAATATGTATAAACATAAAAGAGGTATATGTTGGTACCTACTGTGTGCCAGACATTGTTCTAGGCATTGGTGGTAGACTAGGGCATCAGGAAGTTGATAATCCTTGAAATTTTAAGTGGACCAAACCACTTATTTTCTACACATAGAATTATTCAAGATAGAAAAATCTATATTTTGAGAAATGTACCAATGTTATACCATTGTAATATCTTTTCTTTGAAAGGCTAAAGGGCCAAGAAGAGATTAGATGTTCAGACTGTCAATTGCCCTGGTAAAGAACTAAATTGGCAGAGGTAGGGCTGCAAATAAGAATTCAGAAAGCAGGCCTTCCAGGTGAGGTAAATTTATTCCCTCTCCAGGTTCTTTCAGTCACATCTAGAATGAAGAAAGAAAAAAAAAAAAACTGCCACAAATCCCTTTCTACATTAGGAACCACAGACTGCATTTTAAGAATCCATAAAAATGTTTAAAAATTGGAGAAAATTATTGGCTTCAAAATATGAAAAGTGCCATATCAATATGAATAGACACTCAATTAAATGCCTATAAAATATAACATTATGTCAACAGCATTAATTGTTAAAATTAGTATTCATTAAACTGTCATTACATTTGGAAATAATTAATGGGTCACATTATCTCATTTTAAAAGAATTTTCAAATATGCACAATCATTGCCAAGAAATCATTGCCAATCATAAATTACATGAGTTGCCAAATAATTTTCAAAGAAAACATAAAACCCACTAATAACAGTGAATATGGGATGCGGATATGATATGTCAATGTGTTAGATGCAAAGTGGAATATGTTTTTTAGTAGTTTGAGAACCTACAAGCATCAGTAATCTTAAATGCTGAACAAAGGTACAATTTCTCAGAGCCTACTCAGCAAGGGCAAATGCTTTCCTACCCATGCAGATGACCAAACAACAGAGCCCGAATGTACATTAAACAAGAACCAAATGCCGAATATTTTCTCTGATATAAAGAGGCTGATTCATAATGGGGTGGGGGTGGGGGAGCATGAGAGAATTATATGAACTCTAGATAGGACAAAAGGGTGGGAGGGGGCATAGGGGTAGGAAAGATGGTGGAATGAGATGGACATTGTTACTCCAAGTATGTGTATGAAGACACGAATGGTGTGACTCTGTGTATAATAAGAGATATGAAAAATTGTGCTCTGTATGTGTACTATGAATTGAAATGCATTCTGCTGTCATATATAACAAATTAGGATAATTTTTTTAAAGTTAAAAAATAAAATACTACCTAATAATACAGTTTAAAAAAAAACTAATAGGATAGACAAATCCATAGCTACAGCTGGGGGATTCCATACCCTCCTCTCACCAACCAGAACTGTTAAGACAGGAATCAAGAAGGACATGAAATTGTTGAACAATAGATCAACTCACATGATCTAATAGACATACATAGAACACTACAGTCAGCAGCAGCACAATATTTTTAATCACCTATGGAACATTCACTAAAATATACCATATCCTGGGTCATGAAACAAATAATAAATTAAAGAGAATTGAAAGTAAACACTGTATTCTCTGTTTATAATGGAATCAAACTAGAAATCAGTGGAAAAAAAAAACAATAACTAAACATGTGGAAATTAAACAGCACACTTATATAGTATCAATGGGCCAAGAAGGAAGTCTCAAAGAAAAATTTAAAATACTTAGAACTGAATGAAAATACAACATATCAAAACATGTAGTATATAGCTAAAGTTGCACTAATAGGGAAATTCATTGTACTAAAATGTTTACAATAGAAATGGAGAAAGGTTTTGAATCAATTAAGATACTATAAAAAGACTAGTAAAATAAAAGCAAACAAAGAAACGGATAAAAGTAAAAATTATAGCAAAAATAGGTTAGACAATAGAAAAAAAGTTCATAGGAGCAAAAGGCTTTTATTAATTTTTTAAATTAATAAAATTAAAAATCTTATAGTAAGACTGACAAAAATAAAAATAGAAAAGATACAATTTTCCATTGTCAAGTAGGAAATAAAAGACATCACTACAGACCCTGTAGCCATTAAAAGGATCATAAGGAAATACTACAAAAAACATTATGCCCATATGTTCAACAATTTAGAAAAAAATTGACCAAATTCCTCAAAAACTAACTTCAAACTATCAAAACTCAACCAAGGTAAAATAGATTGTATAAATAGTTTTTTATTACAAAAGAAATTGAATTCATTATTTAAAAGTTCTTGAAAAATAAATCTTTAGGCCCAGAGGGTTTCATTGCAGAGTTTTATCAAATGTTTTTTTAAGAAATTGCCACCAACTTTACACAATGTCTTCCAGAAAACAGAAGAGTACATTTGCCAACTCAATTTGTGAGGCCAGTGTTACCTGAATATCAAAACCAAAGATAATACAAAAGGGATGAAACAGTGAACTTTTCAGGATTTTCTGTTGTTTTTGCCTAAAACAAAATGTTCTTTTTAGTTTATCCAATAAAATATAGGGATATATTTTTTTAAAAATTTGCATTCCCAACTTAGGCTCCCTAGTCTTACACTTCAAAAAGAAAATGTTTCTAAGTGGATAGAATGAACACCTAAGTCTTGGATAAAGAGGCAAGGAAAGATGGGTCTTTCCAAAATGCAATCATGTTCTCTAAAGCTGTCAAGTGAAGATCGAGGGCCATAAAACAGTAAGCAGTGAAATGTATAGCGATGGGAAGTCACCAAGTTAGTTTCCTGTCTTTGATCAGCAATTTTCTTGAATTCATTGACCAGTTCCCCCATGAATCCTTCCTTCAAGTCTAAATTCTCAAAATAATTCTTCCAAGAGGAAACCCTTTGTGTGCACAGCTGCACAAACCACCATCTCTCTCCTTTTGCTTACATTTGGGTTTACCATAAATTATACACAGAATGATGGATGAAAAAGGAAACTCAATATCTCTACCATGGAGATACTTCTGGAAGAGTTAACCTTGGTTCCCATTTTTAGTTGTTCTGATGATTCCTATTTGCAGGAATTTTCAAAACACCTCACACTTACCTTCAAAGAGCAGGGTAATGAAGATATCCCAGAATTATTAGTATCAGCCCTGATACTGAAGAGAAACTCTGGTTAAGCCTTTCCTAGTAAGCAGCTTTGCGGCTCTGCTTCACTACTTCTTCATAACTCCCGGCAACCTCACTGGACTTCCATCAGCAAGAACAGCCCTGGGACCGACTCTCTCCGGTAGGGCCAGATGCCCATCCTTTCGTAAGTATGATTGCTTTGAGCTCAGCCACAAGACCTAACATGTTTATTTTCCCTGACACTGCCTCTCTACAAAGGTAGGTGAAATTATTCTCTGATGAATACATGCCAGAATATTAAGCATTCTTCCAAAGGAATAAAAATTGGTTCTGATTCTGTGCAGAGGCAACCAGCCAAAACCTCATAAAATAACCCCTAATTTCAGTGGCAAAAATCCTTCATGTTACCTGTTTGTTTTAATAGATTCAATGAATGGAAACCTGCCTTTCTCATTTCTGAAGATGACTTTGTGGATTCTTATAAGATATCATCATCTGTGAATAAAGTGACCGGAAACCTGAGGCCGGTCCTAGAAAGGCCCCAGCATACCCGAATCCAGGGTCTTATCAAAAGAATGCAAAAGTGGACACAGGATGCTTTTTACAGTGTTCTCTGGTGCTTAGGGATTCTGTAACTGTCCTTCACTTCACCTTTTGTAAGAACTGAAAATGAGTTTTCTGCCCCCTTCTTTATAAGACCAGATGTAATATAAGCATTTTAAATGGATTTTGACTGCCAAGTCCCATAGCATGAGGGTGAGTCTTTTTGAAAAAGAACAACAGTATTCTCCATATTTTCATGATGCTTTGCATTAATTATTTAAATTTTAAAAATGCCATCTGCCTCCTTTGCCAAGGGCCCCATTTCTGGGTTTAGATGAGAAAGCACAACAAAAATCCCACAGAAACAAAAAAACTAAGCTCTGTGAAAACACTAACCCAGCGATAAGCTCTGTATACAGTGGAGCGGGTCTCAGGTGACCCATCTGGAACTAGGAGAGGAAAGCGGCACTCTGCTCAATGGAGAGCCTGTTAAAATGAGACTCCTCACCAGCAGGAAGTGCACTTCAGAGGGCCATTCAAAATGACAGGCACTGAGGTCACCTGTCTTCCCTTCTCACAAGTGGTTGCAAGGAGAGGCAAGGGTTTCCTAAAGAACAGAACATCTATCTCTGTTTTATTACTGTGTCATGTGTTGCGTATCAACTTGCAGCATTTGGGGGTTTTGTGGAAGTGTGTTTGTGTGTGTGTGTGTGTGTGTGTGTGTGTGTGTGGTTGGGGTAAGCGTTGGGCATAACTTGTTTTGTTTCACAATGGAAAAGCCAAAAATACTATATTTCTTACTTAGTCATCATCATCAAGATAAGAACCATCTTATAATTCTTGGTCAAGGCTACCAAAAAATATAGTATAAATTCAAGCATTCCAAGGTGGGTGGGGGGAGTAGACAAGGGCACAGCTTAACCTCCCAGGTTACCTCCTGTGTCCTGGCATCTCTCCTCCTCCTGAGCTCCAAGGACCTCAAGCTGTGAAGTGGGAGAATTTCTGGCACTGGGGAATTTCTGGTGGGTAAGAGGGATGGTGTCCGTGTGACCTGCAAAGACTGTCAAGTCCAATCTCATAGTGCCTTTCACCACTGCCACCTACGAATTCGAGTCCTGGACTTTTCTAATTCAGTCAGTCCTTCAGGGTTATTTACCATCTTGTAAGTCACAGTGTAGAATAGTAAATGCTGGTTATGGTCTCGACATACATTTTATAATCATGCATCCCTCAAGGGATAGAATTTCTTTACTTCAGAGTTCTTAATATGGAAAGTGGAAACATCAATATTTCACATACTCAAAAACCTCATTGGCCAATTTTAAACTTCAATGCATGGCTCTCCCTGTGGAGTCTCCCAAGAGCTCCACAGCTCACAACCATTTACTTCAGGGCCTGACTTCCCTTCCAGTAAGCATGTATTCTTTGGGAGGGTATGATTGTCCTGTTACTCTACTAATGACTTTTCACCTACCTCTAGTTCCTCCGAGTCCACAGTCTTTTCCTCACTCTGCACTTATTAATTGTAAATTCACATCACTGAAAATCTCTTGTCTTACCAAATGTCACCACTATCTGGGTTTGTACCCTATAACTTTGTGTAATAACTCTAAAAGCTCATTTCTAACATACAGTCTCAGATTTCTCTGCCATCCATTCATAAATGATGTTTTATAGTTTACAAGCTACTTCAGACCAAAGGTGCTGTGAAATTGTAATGCAACCTCATAAATACTACAGTAAAAAGCATGGAGATAGGTGGTATTTCCAGTCCCAGAAAGAAAGGTGAGAAGCTAGTTCCACAAGCACAGAATCTGCTACAAATTGTCTTCATAAACCAGGCACAGTGGCTCACTCCTGTAATCCCAGTGGGCTCGGGTGCCCAAGGCAGGAGGACTGTAAGTTCAAAGCCAGCCTCAGCAATTTAATGTGACCCTGTCTCAAAAAAAAAAAAAAAAAAAAAAAGAAAGAAAGAAAGAAAGAAAGATTACTAGGGATGTGGCTCAGTGGTTAATGGACCCTGGGTTCTATCCCTGGTATCAAAAAAGAAAATTTAAAAAAAAAGTTTTCCTAAAGTTATAAGTTGTCACTTTATAATATTGTCCAACATTTTAAAAATGTGAATCTGTGATTGTTATGTCTTGTTGATATATAATTCCCTTAAGCAGTATGATATGTCCTTCTTTGTCCCTTCTGATTAATTTTGGCTTGAAGTTCACTTTATGTGATAGGAGGAAAGAAACCCCTGTTTGTTTATGCGATCCATGTGAGTGATATATTTTTTTCCTATCCTTTTACCCTCAGTATATGGATGTCTTCGCCTATGAGGTGAGTCTCCTGGAGACAGGATAATGTTGGATCTTGTTTTTAATCCAGTATACCAATCTGTGTCTTTTGATGGATGAGTTTAGGCCATTAATGTTCAAGGTTATTTTTGAGATATGATTTGTGTTCCTAGACATTTTGGTTTATTTCTGTTTTTTAATTTGAATTAGTTTCTCCTTTGATTGACTGTTCCTTTAGTGTAGTTCCTCCCTTCACTGGTTTTCTTTTTTTTTTTTTTTCATTTCATCTTCATGGAATATTTCACTGAGCATATTCTGAAGTGCAGGCTTTCTGGTTGCAAATGCTTTTAATTTTTGTTTATCATGGAAGACATATCAATCATATTTATACCCGAACAATGGATCATCTACATACATAGAACAAACCCTTCTCAACTTCAAGAATCAAATAGACCACAACATAATAATACTGGGTGACTCTAACACACCTCTCTCACCACTGGATAGATGTTCCAAACAAAAACTAAACAAACAAACACAACAACAACAAAAAGTATAGAACTCAATAATACAATCAATAATTTAGACTTAAAAGACATATATAGAATATTCCATCTATCAATGGCTGAATACACTTTCTTCTCAGCAGCACACAGATCCTTCTCTAATATAGACCCTGTTAAGTAAACTATCACATATGTTGGCGTACAATTGAAGTATTACCTTAGTATAAATTTAGCATCTATAGGGTTGAAAGCTCCCTTTCTATTGATATTAATTTTTGTGTTCTTGATTTTTTCTTTATTAGACTTGTTTGATTTTTATCAGATTTTAGCTGTATTATTTCTCTTAATTTCATATTTCTCCTACTCTTATTTTTCCTTCCTACTACTACTTAGTTTGAAAATAATATGATTGCTATTCTAGCTTCTTTCTGATACAAGTACTTTAAATAATAAATGTTTGTCTAAGTACTGTTTAATCCAGAGATCCTGATTTTAAGCTTTTATTATCAGTTAGTTCAAAGCACTTTTTATTTACTTTTCTTGTGCTTTCTTCCCTGACTTCAGAGATATTTATATGTGCACCATATAATTTTGAAATAGTTGATGTTGGAATGGTTGATATCCTTTTTTTAAATATCTTAAGGTGATTGATTTCCTTTTTTTTTAATATTTTTTTAACTGTAGATGGACACAATATCTTTATTTATTTTTATGTGGTGCTGAGGGTTGAACCCAGTGGCTCACACATGCAAGGCAAGCATTCTACCACTGAGCTACAGGCCCAGCCCCCAAGGTGATTGATTTCTAATGTAATAAATCATGCAGGAAACACAATCTGCATAATTTCAAATTTAAAAAAATAATGGAAATGCCTTTTATATTGATCTTATTGGTTACATACAGGTCAAAACTGATAAAACTGCATACTTCAAATATGTGCATTTTGTTGTACTTCAATTTCACCTCAATAAAGCTATGGAAAATATATTAAAAATGTGAATCTATATTTTTCTAGATAAAAGTCTTTGTGCTACACACCATACATTCATAATTAATTTCACTTGGCATAGCATGTGTCATCTTTGGTTTTCTAACCCATTTCCAATCCCCTGTCTATCCCTGTATCTCCATGCACATTTAAAAATAGAAATAGGAAAACAAATCTGTGAGACAGAACTGAAGAAACACACATAAGGCTTATATAATATTCCATGCTACATAAGCGCTTAGCTTCTTTTCACTGTCAGGAAGTGAAATACCATGAACAGTGACTTAGCAAAAGGAGGAAATTTTTTGTTTCAAGTTTTCTCTTCTGAATCACAGAAGATAATATAATAGTGAAGGTCAAAATCAGGGAATCATTTCTGGAATAAAAACTATATAGTGAAGACTATGTGCTGCCTTTCTGAAAACAATCATGCATGATAAAGTACATCAACTAGTATTTGTTAAACACTTATTATGTGCTAAGCTTATACACTATTTATACATATCAGATATATCTCACAAGAGCTACATGGATGTTACTACTGGTTTCATCTTAAAATCACGCTTTATCCCATTGAGGTCCCACAGTTAGTACCAAAGTCAAAAACCACACCCAGTGTTGTCTGATACCAAGGCCTATGTTGCTCCTCCCTGGCACAGTTAAGGGACATCTTTTATTAGGCAAGTTAACCTAGATATTTGCTTAAACTTTTCCACCATAGATCCCCTGTTATTCAACTTTAAAATACAAGCGGTATAAAGAATAGTCTTTTTTTTTTTTAAAGTATATTTTAAAACAAAAGAAACAACCCCCCTGACACGATCTGAAACATGAAAATAATTAATGGTTCATTAAATGTGGCAATTGCTCCACTATCCCAGATAATGCAAATGTAGTTTAAATACAGTAACTCTCATGTTTTTTTCCAAGAAAAACAGAGTCGCTTTGAAGTCAGTACTAACTCTATACCCAAAGAGTTTGGTATGCTTTGGACACGTGTTAAATTCATGCTACCAAAAAAATACCTCTCAGAACTTTCCTTCCTAAAGATTGAAGGGAGAAAACTATAAAAAGTATAATGGAGTTCAGAAGACAACAGGGCAAGCAAGATGAGTACACTTGATATTGATACGCTGTAGTAGGTCATCTGTGTACTAGAATGTAGCACAAGTAATAAATATTTATCATAATTACCCCTTCATTTATCACAGACAATGTAGCCATGCCCACCACTAATAGAAAAACAACAACAACAAAATTTAATTTATGTGAGTTGATTACATTGACTCAAGTGATTACAAGTAATTTAAACATTTTGATAATTTTTAAAAAATAGGGCTCAGTTACCCAGAGTATTGCACTGCCGGGGTCCTGCCCTAGCGGGGTTCAGGGAGTCCTGAAGGATGAGTGGCGTCGGCGAAAAGAGGAGACAGGAGTCGTTCCGTTCTAGCAATCTCCGAAGAGAGAGCTAATGCAGCTTTCTCTGGGTCATCTTTTATTACAATTTTTCTCATCATTATAGATTTAGAATATGTCATTAATTATATAATTTAAAACTTTGCCAAGACATGACATTTCCTTAACCATGATTGGGGGTACAAAAAAATGTAACATTAATTTATATTTTTCCAGGATATGCCCTTCAGTTATGTAATTATTAAAAGTACAGAATCATTAATAAAATACGTCCCTGGGGCTGGGGATGTGGCTCAAGCGGTAGCACGCTCGCCTGGCATGCGTGTGGCCCGAGTTCGATCCTCAGCACCACATACAAACAAGGATGTTGTGTCCGCCGATAACTAAAAAATAAATATTAAAAAATTCTCTCTCTCTCTCTCTCTCCTCTCTCACTCTATCTTTAAAAAAAAATACGTCACTAATTTACATTTTTCAGATTTTCCCAAGATTTACTATTTTTCCCAAGATATGTTATTTTCTTATTAACTAATGCCAAACTACGTAACCAGACTCTAAGTCTCCTAACCAATCATTAACTTAAAATACACTTGTGCTTTATTTCTAATCTAAAATTCCCATCTAAAAAAGTCCCTTTAAATCTTACATTTAAAACATCCTAAAGTTTATAAGTCATTCTTAAAACATATCAGAAACCTATACAAATAAAAACTTAAGAATTTCTAAACTTAAGAATCTAAATAAAATAATATTTCTAACATTATTCTAAAACTGTGTCTTATAAAGCTATTTTAACTAATTCCTAAATTTATTCTCATAAAACTGGTTGAGCTGCTTTCTCAAAGAGTTTCTTTGTTTCTCAGTCAAGGTGCACTAGTTCTCATATCTTTATAATCTTTCTCAATAGAAAGTAAGTTCTAAACATCAATCCACTTTCCACCAATATTAACTATGCTCATCATATACCCCTATGTAAAGTAAGAAAGGGTTTATAAAAAGAGAAGAATATATCTTTATATGTTTTAACTTTCCTAAGTGTATAATATAACTTTCCTTAATCAAAAATGAAACTGCATGTGGTGAACTTTGTGAAATAAGCATACTGATTAGGTTTTCTAAGAGGCCGGAAATATGGGCTTGGGTTCTAGTTGATATAATCAATGTGGTACCTAAAATTCTCATGACCTTTCAAAGGATGATTGTTGTCCGTTATCAGGTTTGTCCACAATGTACTGAGATAGAAGAACAGCCTTCTACTTTGTCCTTGATATGCTGAGGGGTAGTAGAACAGCCTCCAAGGCATGAACTACCTGTTATGTTCTAGCCATCTGAAATTTAATTTGTTTAGCATTTAACATACTCATGCCTCCTGTCAGAAACATAAGCATGAAAATGCAAAGTCCCAATTACCTAAAAAAGGGTCTCATGGTTTCGGTTTCCCACCAACCAGTGTGGCTTTGCCAGCATTCACCCTCACTGTGACCCTGTCAAGACAGTAGGAGAGCGGCTTTGCCAACACTTTTTCTCACTGTGACACTGTCAAGACAATGAGTGGGGGATCGCCTTCGCCATCGCACTGAGTAAAGTATCTCTGTGATGCTGCCAGATAAGACAATTGAACCTAGATGGCAGCAAATATGGTATCACACTAACTCCCAGCCCAGGATAACATGCCCTCTCCTGAGGCCAGAGGCCCCAGCCCCTCACTGTGCTGCCCTGTGGACCTGTCTACTTTCCAAAGCTGTGGAAATGAGTCTGTAGTGGAGAAAGTGCTTTTTCCTTCTTCTTCTTCTTTTTTTTTTTTTTAAAAAGCATCCAACACAACTAAGGTATGGGACTTACAAAGAAACAACAACCAACAAAGAAACAAACAAAAAAAAAGAAAGAAAGAAAAAAGAAAAAAAGAGAAAAGTAGTGTCTGGAAACAGGAACAAGAATTCTCCAAAGGTCTGACCATCTTATACCACAATTTCCAAATCCTAAAAGCCTTTGCAGCTTCTCTGTGTTCTGTATTGACAGAAAATAGATCAACTAATAGCAACTGGTGGACCTGAGAAAAATCACATGCGTACCTCCTTTTTCATGATCAGTTTTCAAACTTTCTTGTCTTATTTTTCTGTTTTCTCTTTTATAGTAACTTTCACCACATCACTAGATCCATGGGCTCATTCTGTTAGTTCATTTTAACCCTTTGGGTTCATATTTCTTTACATTTCCCATTTCATTCATCATTCTGGTCACTAGACCTGGGACAAAGGAACCCCTTTGGGTGTGTTCTGTAAATGTTATTATTGAAAAACCTACAAATAATATATAAATAGAACTACTCAAAATGGTATGCTTCATGTGCCCAGATAAAATATTTCTGGGAAAAAATGACCTTTTAATAATTCAACTCTCATACACATTGACATTGCAGATTAATGAAAAGACTAGAAATCTTGAAGGTGTGGGATTGGAGTTTGAATTACTGCTTCCCTACTTACTAGTTTTATAACCTTGAACAAGGTACATCATTCTCGGGAAACCAAACTTTCCTCTTCTGTAAATTAGAGATAAAATGGCCTCCCTTTCTCAAAGGATTGCTATGAGAGTTTAAATGATTTGATGTACCCTCACCACAGATCTTAGCACTTTGTAAGTATTCAACAAAGGCTAGCTATTAACATTCTCATTAAATGTCCTCATCTCCTCCCATATAGATACAAATAACAAAGTATTACCTGGGTTTTGATCAGCAGGAAGATAGAAAAAAATTTGGGAAACAAACTTTCATGTTTTGTCTATGACTTTCACTTTTGTGCTCAAATCTCAAGTTCTCTTAGGTAACCTAAAAGAAATGGAAGGACTTTTTTGTTTGTCAACTTTTCATTCACTATTATGACAAAATTCCTGAGGTAAACAACTTAAAGGAGGAAAGATTTATTTTGTTCACAATTTCAGAGGTTTCAGTCCATAATTACTTGGCCCCAATGCTGTGGGCTTATGGTGAGGCAGAACATCATGGTGGGGAGGGTGTGGTGGAGCAAACCTGCTCACTTCATGGGGGACAGGAGGGGAAGGGGAAGAGGAGGAGAAGAGAGATACCCTTCCAGGGCCTGCCCCCAGTAACATACTTCCTCCAACTAGATCTCCCTTCCTAAAATTTCCACCACCTTCTGATAATTCCCTTAGCTATGAAGCCATAGCTAAGAAGCCATCATTAGATTTGATAAGGTCAGATGATCCAATCCCTCATGGTCATTCCCTCATGAGCCAATCTCCTCCCAAGAATCTCACCTCTGAATATTGCTGCGTTGGGGACCAAACTTTTAACACACAAGACTTCGGCGAACTGTCCAGAACCAAAACATAACAGACTGGATTCAGTTAGTAAGCTCTCAACCAGACCCCAAAGTGTATAAAGAAAGAAAAAAGATTGAGAAGCTTGTTACCATGTTTGCTCCCAACAACTCAGCCAATCATAGTGAGGTCATCAGAATCTCTGGCCAACTTGACATATTCACATCACTAAACCAACATGCCACATGCTAATCCAATGTAATAGGAATCCCAAATTGGCTGTGATTCAGCATTAAGAATTCAGTCAGAGATATTGGTAACTGGAAAATAACCCAGAACTTAAACAAACAAGAAGTTGCCAAGTGGAAAACACCAAATCCCATTCTTTTGAGAAAAATAATGACAGGAAATATGAGACTGATTTCTAAATAGAATGAAGTGAATAAAAGTGATATGTAAATTAGAGTATTAAAATGTTTCTACAGCAAACTTATGAATAATTATAAAATTAATAACCAAAATATTTAATTATCTACCGAGTAAGACCTCTGCATTCTGTATTGCAGGCTTTTGTAGCTAATAAATAGTCACCATTATTTTCACCAAGTTCAGGAAGCTTGGTCACCTCAGCTGGAGAATAAACTGCTGCCATTTCTGACCTATGAATTACAATTTTTGTACAATTTTTTTACAATCAAAATCGGAAACGATTGGGAGTGTTATCAGATAATCTCTGGGACTTGTTCCACGTTGACATCAATGTAACCTCTCAAACTCTAGAACAAAAGCACTAAGAACAGAGCAGTCAATGGAAGGAATTTCTTAGGCATCAAAAAAACTAGCAAGTGAATTTTGGTTCTTCCCCGAAAAATAAGAACTTTTCCTTCTCATGTCAATAGTGTTATTCTAATGCCTTCAAATAAGAACTTTTCCTTCTCATGTCAATAGTGTTATTCTAATGCCCACAGTATGAAATAAGGAGCAGAGCTGGCTCCTGGTCATAGCAGGGGAAGGGAAACCAAGGAAGCAGTTAAACAGCAAGCTGAGGGGCTGGCACCCCCATGCTCAATCACACACATGGACTCTTCATAAATATTACCTAATGTGGATGAAATGCCCAGTTTCACTGGGAATCTCAGATGACAGATGACATGAATTAAATCATTAACCACTTTATAAATACTAGGAAGTGAATGTGCACTTGCCACTGGGTTAAAATATATTATTAGCACATTAACTTTCGCATGCACCAATCATGCCCAGGTTCCTAATTTTATGCCTCTTTCCTAACAGAAGGTCTTTCAGAGGCATGCCCAAAATTCCACATAAAATATCTTACTATAACCTCCTGGTGACTTCGAGGATTCATGAAATTATTTTTTAAAGCCCCTTTGGAAATAGTTGTCAACCTGACCTTCAGAAGATGGGTGAATCTTATCCAGAGTCCAGCAGCCCCAGGTTCTGTCACCTGTGCTACAGGAGGATAGATCCTTGCTGCCTGCTGGGCAATTTGCAGGCAGGACTCATTCGTGTTCCTTCTGCCTCAGGTAATCTATTATTCTGTTTTTAGCATTTCCAATGCAGGCAGGCCAGCTGGGCTCCTCCTGGGAAGTGGCATTGAGATTGTTCAGGGAGCATAGAATGAGACCAGACATCCAAGTCAAAAGGGAAAAGGAACTTCAGAACGTCCTCCTCACCATGCCTGTTAAAATATATTGTCACTGACTTGTGTTCTTGTGCCCATCACCTAATCTCTTAGGACTTCAGTTTTCTTATCTATAAAAGAACAGAACTGAAATGCTAAATTACGGGTGGGGGTGGAATCCCATGCCCATAAAACTAAGGTACAGGTATCTAAGAAGAAGAAAAAAGACAGATTAAAAAAAAAGAAAGAAAGAAAAGAAAAGAAAGAAAGAAAAAAGGCACTGAAGAACACACAGAAAAGACCAGTTGCCTCATAAAGATGGAAACCAATTGAGAAAAAAAATTATCAAAACTTCAAACATAACACATGAAAGAGTGTGGGGCAAACAGAATTCTTGATCTCAATTTGTCATTCCCCTGGGAAAGATCCTTGGCATATGCTGAGAATATGTGGAATGCACTTCCCCAACCCCTTGATCTTGCACTTGGCCAACGGACTCACTTTGACCAGAAGAATACTAGAAAAAGTAATATAAAGCAGAGACTTAAAATATTCTTGTGCATTGGCCTTGCTCTTCTGAGCTTCTGTCATGGCCAGAGGGACAAATATAGCATAGTAGTCACTGCCCTTCAGCCTGAATCCCTGCAAAAGACTTATGGAATAGTCCTGAACCAGGCCCACCGCCTGCAGACAAGTCTAGCTGAACCTAGGCTAACTGCAAACCACCCACTGACCATGAGCAAGAAAAGTGTTTTTGTTGTGAGCCACCAAGAGTTTGAGATTGTGACATGGCATTATTGCAACAAAAGCTGATGGATGCAATCTGCAAGGAAGCAAAATACAGAAAATGAAGAAAATGCCAAGAGGATCTACACAGAACTTGATCTACCACAGAATCTAGATTGAAGTATTCTCACCCAGATGATAATGATGTCAGTTTGAAAACCCCTCACAACTTACAAGACCCTCTAAACCCAATTTAAAATTCACATAATTAATGATCCTTTGTGGTTAGCTTGATGACAAAGTTAGTCCTTTATTGGATAAGACATAAAATTGTAGAAAAATCTAAACAATCCTAAATTTTAATTTAAAACATTTGTTTTTGCAAACTGCCATACACTGTCTCTTCACATTATCTCAGTCAGGATATGCTGTTGCTATATGTCATAAGTCAGGAAGCATGCTGAAGAGATCATGTTTCACCTTCTCCTAGGAGCCAGAGGCTACTAAATCTGAACAGATTAACTTTACAGGATACCTGTCCTGTAATTTAAATGATATCATTACCATGTTACCATCTGGTTTTTGCAATTCTGTATGTTAGAACCAGGATCAAGTCCTGCTCAGCTAACTTTTAGGACTTTTATAATAAATCAGCAAAGTCTTCATTTCAGAAGACAAGATAGAGAGGACCAGAAAAATACTAAGTAGACAATAAGTGTTGGTGAGGATGTGGGGAGAAAAGTACACTCATACACTGCTTGGTGGGACTGCAAATTGGTGCAGCCACTGTGGAGAGCAGTATGGAGATTTCTTGGAAAATTGGGAATGGAACCACCATTTGACCCAGCTAGCCCTCTCCTTGGCCTATACCCAAAGGACTTAAAAACAGCATACTACGGGGACACAGCCACATCAATTTTTATAGCAGCACAATTCACAATAGCTAAACTGTGGAACCAACCTAGATGTCCTTCGGTGGATGAATGGATTGAAAAATGTGGCATATATACACAATGGAATATTACTCAGCAACAAAAGAGAATAAAATCATGGCATTTGCAGGTATATGGATGGAGTTAGAGAAGATAATGCTAAGTGAAGTTAGCCAATCCCAAAAAACCAAATGCCAAATGTTTTCTCTGATATAAGGAGGCTGATTTATAGTGGGGTAAGGAGAGGGAGTATGAGAAGAATACATGAACTCTAGATAGGACAGATGGGTTGGAGGGGAAGGGAGGGGGCATGGGATTAGAAATGATGGTGGAATGTGATGGACATTATTATCCGAGGTACATGTATGAAGACACAAATTGGTGTGAATATACTTTGTATACAACCAGAGATATGAAAAAGTGTGCTTTATATGTGCAATAAGAATTATAATGCATTCTGCTGTCACATATAAATAAAAAAAATCTAAGTAGATACAACTAGGTAGGATGAACCCAAAAAAACATTCAATATCAAAGCACCATGCACACCAAGAATGAAGTTATCTATAGTTTTATACCACTTGATAATAGATTGTGTAGCAAACTAAAGGTTTGTTGGTTATGTTGTAATGTTAAATGAAAAATTCAGCATACAAAGTAGCATCTATGGTAAGAACATAATGATGTCAAAAGAAAGGGCTCTAGAAATCTAGGTTTGAAACATCAGAATATTTTTAACAAGTTGTCTTTGAGTGGAGAAGCATTTGGTTGATTAATTTTTTATTTTTATTTATTTCCCACATTTTTCTTATTGAATATGTATTATTCAAATAAAATATCACTTGAAGTTACCTTTCCTAAGTGACAACTTCGTTCTTTCAAAAAGTTTTTTTATTTCTTTGGCATACTTTGCTTTGTCTAAAATTTCTTCTTCCATATCCTCATCCAGAAAAAAAGGGAGGAAAACAAATTAATAATGCAACAGAGTTTATCTATTTATATGTGATCTTCAAAAGTTTTTTATTTAATTAGTAACAACAAAAATGTTTGGTCCCACAGCTAAAATTACTGTTGGAATTTTTTTAAGTCGAATGCTAATCATAATAATAACAACTTTAATAAATATTAGTAACTTTCAACAAAAGTTAAAAGTACCTAATAGTATGTTCATTAAAAAGAAAGGTGTCATTTTATTATTGAAAACTGGGGAAATTTTTACATTACAATAGACGTGAAAATATTCTGTCCCAAAGACACACTAATAATACCTCCAAATTTGTAATTATTTTCAACAAAACAGTCTGGCCTAACTCAAAAGTTATATTTAAATGAAGTATAAATGTTATAATCTAAAAAAGAATTAACATATTCTTCATTCCAAAAGAGCTTCAAAGACTATTTAATGAAATATCTTGAACTCTACTCTTCAAAGACAAATAGAAAATACAAACATGGAGTGATTTTCTTAAGGCCACACAGATTAAGATACAATTGTGCTAGACACTTATTGATTTATAAATGTTTCCTGAGTGTGCTATTAGAAGCTTGAAAATATGTTACTACTGGGAAATACAGAGAAAATGTTTCTTTTCCTTAATTGAAATTATTACATTGCAAAAGTAATTTTGTATAAACCAATATTTAGTGTTTTCATTTTCAAATCAGACACTTGAAAATGAATAAAACTAATTTGGCTTTGTGGAGAATTGCTACTAATAACTATTGTTAAGCAGTTTGTAAAAATATGACATGCTACTTCATTGTCTGATAATAAGTTTAGCAGAAAAAAGCATAAATAAAAAATAATGCTATTGCTTTTTTAGCTTCATAAAATTACACATGCTTTAATAGTTGACAATTTATGCACCTGTAATCTAGAAACATTCATTAAAAATTAACAACCTTATAAATAATATAAGCATAGCTTTAAGAGCATGGACTATTGACTTTTGGTAAAATTAACAACACAAGACTACTATGTTCTACTTGGAAGATTTACCTAAATTTCTAACTTTCTAGAAAGGCTGAGGAACAATTTTGGGAGTTTGTTTAAAGTGTAATTTCTCTTAGGGTCTGTAAGGGCCAAGACACAGTAAAAATGACTTTCTATTCCAACACACACACACACACACACACACACACATGTACATGTACACCAGTTATAGCTACTAAGATCCATGAATTTATTTGTTTATTTATTTATTTATTTTAAGCAGGGACTCCAATATATATTTTTGTCTACATCATTAAGAGGAAATACTTTAACTGGCCTATGTTGTCTATGGGGAGAGCAGAAACCTCATTAAGATTAGTAGGAAGAATGATAAACTGTGGAGGAGACTTCAGTGTCAGACTCCATATATAGTTAATTAATATTAAAGATCAGTGCTGAGTTTCTAGATTCTTAATATAACAAGCCCAAAGAATAGAGCAGTTTCCTATGCACATTCTCTACCCATTTTACTCTGGTCCTGAGGTAGAGGGGTGATAAATGGGATTAGTAAATTTGGGTGCATAAACAGGCATGCTTACTGAGCCCTATTTAACTCTTCTTCCTCTGGAGAGGACATCTTCTCTCAGGGCTGCATGCCCAAATCCCTCCCTGGACAGTCACCTCCTCTAGGAGTGCTCCCTGGGGTGGGCCAAGCAGCTCTCCATGCCTCTGGGGTTCCACATGGTCTGTGGAACCAAGGCCCTCACCAGCCTCCTGGCTTTCTCTAGTTAAACATGCAATATTTAGTTCCTTCTTTATGCTCAATTCTGTGTCTCAACTTTTTCAGAAACCCAGCCTCTTGGAATACCAGTTTTAGGGTGCATTTATTCCAACAATACTTTAGCAATTCATTTATTATTAATCAACTAGACAAAAAAAGCAAAATCAGCCGCCTGATTTATACAGAAGCCACCAACCATCACAAGACACTAGCTCGCCTTGAAGAATTTGATTGCCAATATCACAGGTCTGGCCATTTCACTCTACCACTTAGAGTATTATTTATTAATTTTTTTTTTCATTTTAAGGGCTCATTCTTTCTACTTTAAAGTATTATGTTTAAAGGAAACTATGTCACTTCTGAAAGAGGAAGACAAGTACCATTTGTCTATCAAAGATGAACACCAAAATGCACTTAGAATCCACTGGACACCATTACAGGGGTTTTGTAAATATTAATGCTTTTATTTCTCACAGTGATCCTATGAAGTAGGCACTACTATAACCATCATTTTACAGATGAAGGAACTGAGGTATAGAGAGATTAGGAAATTTGCTCAGTCAAGTAGCTCATGAGGGTAGAACTGGGATTTGACCCCCGTGTCCTGGTTCATGGTCAGCTCTGCCCTACCACATTCATAGAACCTGACCCTAATGACAAAGGTAATAAAAAGAAATAAATGCTACCATATTATAAGAATGAAACTTCAGCGAAAGGCATAATAACCCATGATTAACCCAAATTCACACCTGAAAATTCTATTGTTCCTCCTGTATCTCCTAAAATTACCACTCTGTGCTAAGCATTGTGATAGGAGACACTGCCCCTACATACACAGCTTGATTATTCTTTTCTTACCCTAGAAAATGTGCTTCTAGAAGCTGACAACATTAATCAAAAGCTGCACCATACCAAGTCGTCTCCTAGCTCACTCTGCCTATAACTTAAAAGTTTTTTTCTTTTCCTGCCAATCCTTCACAGTACTTGGCGGGTTGAATAAACACAACTCATGGGGTTTAATCAGGAAAAAAAAAAACTTTTTTTTTTTTTTTCCCACTGCCTTTTTTAAACCTGGTCAGGTTTTTTTTTTAACACTGACTTTGAAGGTCAGATTTTGGAAAAAGAATGATCCACTAGCATTTTAAATCACAACTGTAGCTCAAAATCACTTCCAGTTTTGAAAAATGTCCAGTTGGATGTAGAATCAATGGCTCAATTGTCAAAGGTAAGACTTCTCCCTGACTCAGGCCCTCCTCCATCCTGAGCCAGCAGCCAGCTCCTTCCAGAGTTAGGGAAGGAGTGTGTGGTGAATATCTATTTCCATTCTTCACTTACCAGGTGCTATTTCTGACTTGTGTTCTCCCCCAGGGTCAAAGCTGTGAAGGGGAAGAGGTAAAAGGGCAGGAAAATTCCAGCAGATGTTATAGTAAGATAGTGCTCTTTTTCCTTGGTTGTGGCAGGCATCTGAAGCCCACACTTCCTACTATTATCTTTGTGGGTTCTTGAAATTTTACTTTGTGTTTGTTTCTTTATCATCATTTAGGGAAGCTGAAGGCTGGTGGAGATTAGGGGGCAGAGATCCTTCAAAATTATCCTTGTTTGCAGTCAGGGTAGCATTTCAGAGATCAGTGCACAGAGATGCCAGGCCTGAGTTTGTGGCAGAGGACTCCAAAGTGCCCCTCTCAGGTAGGCTGAAAGGAGAAGACCTATTCACCTCCCACACACACAAGTGAAAGCCTCGGATTCAGACTGCACACCTGGAAGAGGTGACCCATCTCACTTTTATCTCCTCTGAGTCAAGTGGATGATTTGCATGGATTTGCATAGAATTCGGTGATTGTAATACTGGCAGGTGAGAATTGGATTTTCAAAAGAAACTTCTCTCCCAAATCCCTGTTCCTGAGACAATAAACAAAACAGGCATTTCCCAGACACACGCTGACTTCCCAGTGTAGAGCAGGGGCCTTTTTGGCAGAGCTAAGCTGCAGAGAGGACCTGGTGAAGTGCATTGGGACCCAATTTAGAATGGAACCAGCAGGTGTTTGGAATCCAAGTTTGTACCACTTATCATTTGAATTGGGCAATTGTCCCTTGTTTCCTATCATAAGTGAGCACAGTAGTGTAGAAAGGAGTGGAAAGAGCAAGAATTTGAGAGAGTGCATTCAAATTCAGATTCTCTACTTAGTGGTTTTGTGGCTTGAGGCAAATAACATAACCTTTTGAATCTTGGTTTGTCTCAGCTCTTGAACCAGGATAAAAATGGCCCTTGTGGGATCGGTATTATAATCTATTTAGAAAAAAAAAAAAACCCAAAACAAAGAGGACTAATGCAATGTAGGAGGTACTGAACACTTAAACCCCACCCCCTCCCCATTTCAAGGGCTAGAGCAGACTTGAGGACATATGGTATTCTGCAGGCACATCAGGTTTGTAAAGCATTTAACTTTTCAAGCACCTTCACAGCTGTTTTCTTTTTTCTATAAAAGAGGGAAAGAGAAGAGATCCAAATTGGGAGAAGCACACCATATTGCATAACAAAAACAAAAGCCTCTGGTTCCATCAGACCTGATATTGTGGCATGCAGAGGTTCCAGAAGGTAGTGAACCCAAGCTAGCAAGTTAAGACTGCTGTAAACATTCTCCATTTAAAATCATAAATGTGAAACATCTGAGTTTGTTGTGGATTTGACCTAGAAATTAGTTTTCGAGAAGATAGAACTGATGCTATTGAAATTGCCTGCAAGTGGAGGAACAGTGGCACTTGGCCTTGCTAATCACCGATGTGTATTCCCTGGTGGGACCCTAAAGGATATAGCAGAGCTGGGCTGTCCTATTAAAACCTCCTAAATATAGCCTCTGTGGTGTTGTGTTTGCTGGACCCTTTTAAGATCCAAAGCAAGCAAAATCTGCATGACAGATAAAATGGAACTCAGTGGAACCCAAATTCTGCCCTCCTCTCTCTGGGTGGACTCGCAAGGGGCCTCCCAACATCTCCCAAGACAACAACCAAGTCCCTGGCAAAAGGCACTTAGGGAGATAGATAGTCCCAAACCATATATTCAAAGACATTGGCCACAGTAGGCAGCTGAGTTTTGGGAACATATGACAATGTGATACAAGATGTGGAAAAAAGAATCTGTCCCATGTCACTGGAGAAAATTGTGACTAGAACCTGATAGATTTGAATTCAAGTTCTATTTGAAGAGAGTTTGTTAACCTCAGCAGCAGCATCTATAAAATAGACACAAATAGAGAAGCATCTCTTAGCTTTTCCAAGGCTTAAACTAAGTCTGTGTAAAAGGGGAGCCTTTATTTTCCTTAAATCACAGTAGTTACAGAAAATGATTTGTGTGCATTATAATCCTATGACATCATACAGTTGTGAAGTCCCTGAGGTAACATCACTGGGGGTCCTGGGACCAAAGGACTTGTCCTTCCTCTCTGAGGGCTGAAAGGGTAATAGGAATGGTGACAGTGAACAGTACCTGGGTATTGATTCCTATGTGCCAGATGCTACCCCAGGTGCCTTACATGTATTAATTCATTTGATTCTCACAGCAGTCCTATTCCGTAGAAAGATGATTATTATCCCTATAACACAGATAAATCTGTAGCACAGAAAGGCTAATTTGCCCAAGATTATACAGCCTATGAGAATAAGGGTCAGGCCCTGTCCAGACAGTCAGACCCAATATCCTCACTTTTCACAGTTATGCAATAGGGTCTCTCAAATATCATGACCCAATTCCCACTCAGATGTGGCACCCCACTGGGGTATTCTGAAGTACAGCCTTTCTCATGGATCCCAGCACCTAGAATCTTCTGCATATTAATATAGATGAAAAGTAGCTCAATCAAGTGTGTGGAAGAATTCCCCAACAAGATGCACAATATTTGTGGGTTTGACAAATCAGGACAGTCCAGTGCAGTGGGCATTGGCCCAGTGGTTGTGGCCAGAATCACAGAAAGACTCTCAGGGCTGGCTCAGCAGCAGACCACCCCATGGGTAGGAAGAAAAAGAGGGTAGAAACAGTAAATCCCCCATATGGTGAATGCTCTTGGCTTGAGTCACTGTCCAATAAAACATTGTCTGACATTTCAGGGGCTAGAGGACTAGCATAAGTGGTGGGAACTGGCCCCATTCTATCTTTAACTGTAGGCATTCTATTGCAGTTACCCCTACACTGGCCTGTTCCAAGGAAGCCCAGGGTGCAATGGTAAGTATCTGCTGAACTTCCAATGTTCATCTCTCTAGTTATAAATTATGAATTCCTGAAAGGCAGAGCATGTGTCTCTTGCATTTTCATAGCCTCCAGCACTATCAGGGGTCTTTATTCCCATAGTAGTTTACCAAGAAATGTGCGATTAAGATATATTTAACAGGGGTTCGGGTTGTGGCTCAGTGGTAGAGTGCTCACCTAGCATGTATGAGGCACTGGGTTCGATTCTCAGCACCACATATAAATAAATTAATTAAATTAAGGTCCATTGACAACTAAAAAAATATTTTTTAAAAAAGATATATTTAATAAAGATTTTCTACCTAAGGCTAGACTTAAAGATATTATAAAGAGTTCCTGATTTATAATGGTTCAATGTCTGATGTTATGGTTTTACAATGATGTGAAATCACCATCAACCGTTCTTTCAGTTCAGTCTTCAATAAATTACATGAGATATTCAATACTTTATTATAAAGTAGGCTTTGGGTTAGATAACTTTGTATAACCACAGGTTAATGAGCACACTTAAGGTGGGCTAGACTAAATTATAATATTCATTAAGTCAGGTACATTAGATGCATCTTTTACTTCAGCTGTTTTCAACTTATGAAGGTTTGCTGAAATGTAAGTTGTAACTTAAGGAGCACTTGTGCCTTCAATTTGAGAATTTTCTTTTGCAGAGGAAATGGTATAAACCTATTTCTCCACTCTAATTTTAATAAGAATAGGAAAATTTGTGAGAGTAAAATCGAAGATACCTGGACTAAATTCTGAACATATTTACTACACACCAACTCTATGCAAGACTCTTAACATTGAAGCAGTCTTTCTATAGATAGGAATACCAGAAGATGCTATTTGAAAAAAAAAATCAATCCTGTTGCTTCTCCTAAGGCAAATAATTCATTCCTTATCGTAGATTGATTGACTGATGGCATAACTCTTCAAGTTAATGGATTTCAAATGTATAAAGGTGGTTCAGGTTGGTTTGAAGCAAGGGTGGTCATGTCTAAACATCTGAAGCCCTGGTGTAGAAGTGGAATAGGGGCAGAATGTGATAGGATGAACATAAATTAAATGAGACTGCATTTTCCTTCATGGAACCCTTAAAGATGATAGCCATGGAAATGGAAAATTCCCTTCTCTACCAAAACAACAACAAACACACACACACACACACACACACACACACACACACACACACACATACATACCAAAAAAAAAAAAATGTGATTTGGGTGTGCCGTGCCAGATACCAACATTTCAGCACTGCATAGAACAGAATTAGACATATCACAGCACATGGGCCCAATCCAGCCTGGCTTCTGCATTCATAAATAAAATTTTATTGAACACAGTCAAACTCACTTGTTTATGTTTTGCTGATAACTGCTTTTACTGCTCTTCACCTGCAGAATTGACTTGTTTCAAGAAAGCAAATGGACAGCAAAGCCAAAAACATTTATTATTTAGAATAACACCAAAAATCACAGACACTAATATCTCAGTAACAAATTAGATTGATACCAAAATTCATTTCACCAACTCACAGTTCAACCTCTTAAGTCGAATTCGATTAGGGCCATTAAATATTTTTAAGCGGTTATATAGCTGACTCCAGTTGTCAAAATGATGCTTATTAAGGAGGAGCACATTTTCCAATTAGGTGGTAATGAGAGAAGTAGAGATATTGGCCTTGCCCTTGGCATTGGCAGTTGGCCTCTAACTTTCCCACAGGAAATCATATTTGGAGTTCTTGATGCATTTTCCTAATAAGTGAGTTTTCGACTTGTCCCTAACTTCAAGGACTGGGTAAAAACTTTAAAACATTAAAATGCTTAATTAAGAAATGATCCCATAATTCTTAAGATGTGACTCTTATTTCTACCTTTGATGCTTCTCTAGCCATGTCCTTGTCAGCCTGGCCCACACAGATCCCTGGCCAAGCAGCATTTGCTAAATGATGTGTGATCACTCCCTGCATGAACCCCCTACCACTCACTCATTATATTCTTTTCTTCCTTCATCCTGAATTTCCCCTAAACATTGCATCTCCCAGGATGCTTGCCTGACTTGCAGAGAGGAGCAATGTTACCATCCTCTCCAGCAATGAAAGTTCTTATATTCCTGTTCATAAGCACAAATTTTAAAAAAGTTAAGAAAGAGGGAAATTTAAGAAGTATAAAAGAAAGATAGTGGTGAAAAGTGAACATGAAAAGGAAAAAAAATCTTGGAAAGGGGAAAGAAGTGTGCAGGATTACAGAAGAGGCAAAAACCTATCAATAGAGAAGCAATAAACATCAAGCTGTCAACTGAGAGGAAAAAGTGTACTGATCTGGGCTAGTACAGAGACCAGATGGCCAGCAAAACCATGAGTCCCTAGGAGGGAATAGCTGGACCCTGACCCCATGTTCTTTCTTTTTTCTTTCTGGTCACCATAAGGTGAACAGCATTTTTTCTGTCATATGCTCCCTGCCATGTTGGGCTCGGTATTTGAGTTTTACCCATTGGTCTTTTTTAAAAAAATTTTTTTATTAGTTGATCAAAACATTACAATGATCTTGACATATCATACATTTGGGGTATGAATTCTTATTTTTCCACGTGTACAGATTGCAGGATCACATTGGTTATACAGCCACGTTTATACATACAGCCATACTAGTGTCTGTTGTATTCTGGGTCTTGTTTTTTCAAGACACATCTCATAGTGTCTCCGAGAGGATGGGCCTGTTGTTGCATTTCACAAAGTTGCAATCCAGAGAGAATAATAATGTTGGTGGTAGATCTCTCTCTTAATGGTTATTGGGCCCCATGTGTGCAGAATCCCATTTTCACAAACCTCATAGCACACTGTAATGTCTTTGTTTTACTTCTCATTAAATAGAGCCAAATGGCTACACTGAGGAAAGACTATTGTCTACTGATAGTTATTGAGCAAAACCATATCAGGTTCCAAAAGTCAGGCCCTAGCTCAGGATTCCTCTCCACTCTTTCAGTCCTCCCAGCCATGAAGAAAAAGAATCTCCCTGTATTGCACATTTCCATTACTCAGAAACCTTAGCTCAAGGCCTGCCTGATTTGGGGTCTGTCATGCCAACCCCTGGACAAAGCATCTGTGAACTATCTTAGAACCAGAAAACATATAATAGCTTTCTACACTTAGTAGATGCTTATTTCCTATACTGAATTTTATTGATAACAAAGAGAGAGGGAGAGAGGAGAGAGGAGGAGGAGGAGGAGGAGGAGGAGGAGGAGGAGGAGGAGGAGGAGGAGGAGGAGGAGGAGGAGAGAGAGAGAGAGAGAGAGAGAGAGAGAGAGAGAGAGAGAGAGAGAGAGAGAATAGGGTCTGCTTTATACACAATGAACCTAGACATTCCTAGCCTGGGAGGCAGGGCTGGGATAAGACTGAGGTAAGTAAGATGCTCAGAGCATAAAATTAAAGAAGGTGCTCACTCTCAGGGGGGTGCAAATGCAGAGTCAGCAATCTTTGACCAATGGGGCAGGAGATTTTGTGGATCAATGCTTCACCCTTCCATCCCAAGTACCCAATTTGCGATGCATCTATAACCTCTGCAAGAAGGACTGTATGACTGAGTTCTAGTCGTCCACAGCACTGACTACTTGGTAATAGTAGTCATTTGCCACTGCATCCTCTTCTGTTTCATTCTTTTGAAATTCTCATTCCAGCTCTATGAAATCATTTCTTGTAGCTATTCCTAAATGCAAGCTATATCCCAGGCTTTGCTTTCTGGGAAAATCCAAACTAAGAGAGTTGATGTTGAGATTTACTACAAAGAACAGATGCTCAGAATGGGACTCTGGATTAGGGACTCACCAGGGACCAGCATCCTTATCAAAAGACTCACTCGCCTTTAGTGGATGGAAATGATGTGTAGGTAAAAGGCGAATTCTTGGCTTCTGTGCTTGACCAATATGAGAGAATGAGATTATAAGAACTGTGGGGTTTTCTGGGTTTCATTAAATCCAATCACAGGGCAGACTGTGTCAACATTAGATTCAGGATTTATGATTTCAAAAGCAGAGCTCCAGAAATCTCTGACAGATCTCTTTTGTCTAAACCAAGGCCCTGATAATAACAGGCCTCAGAGACCTAAACATAGAAAGACCTGAAAATCTTGAACATCTAGAATTTTTTGAGTTCACACTGCAATAAGCAGCAGCCTTCCTCTTGCTAACGAACAGTCTTCTCTCAATTGGAAAGCCTGCAAGGACGTCACCCAAGGCAGACATTTCATGTGGTAAGGCTTGTCCACCCCAACAGTTACCACACTTCCCCTTCATGCCTCCATAATAGTCTATACCACATCCCAAGAAAGGAAATAAGTCCCTGCTCAGCAGGGATGAGGAGTCGTGTTCACAGAACGGCAGAATCTGTTAAGGTGGGCTGGTAGAGATCTAGAGAGTGAAGAATACATGGATCTCCCAAGGTTTTAAAGGAGGTAGAAAATACAACTGGGATAAGGGGAGAAATCATTGATGTCCTATGACATCAATAATATTCGGGCAAGATCATCTAATGCTGGTGCAAAAAAAAAATTGTGGCTGAAATTACCCCCTTAAATATTAAACATGACAATGGACTTCAGTAAATGAGATACAGATTATGACATTGTCTTAGCAGAGTATTGAAGTAGGAGTCAGAAGCCTCCGTGGGATAAGAGTGTTAGAGTAGACTTAAGTGAGGCTGGAGAAATCATCACCTAAGGACATTCCCTTCATTATAGCAACAAGGAATCCATACATGAAAGGCATATTGGACTCACTGGGAAGCTAGTCAGTGGCTGCTCTCTGAGTTAAAATTGAAACAGGAGATATTGTTGTAGAACTGGGCTTCTGACTTCAACATCAATGTATCTGTAGGGTTGATGGGATTTGGGGATGACAGGTCAGATTGTGGTTCTTAATCATCAGAGACAAGGTAGAAATAACTGCCCTGCTATGGCTTAACTCTTAAATATCCCCGACAGGCATGTGTTTAAGCCTTGCTTGTCAGCCTGTGCTGCAATTGGGAGGAAATGGAATCCTCAGAAGGTGGGAAACCTAGTGGAATGAAGTTAGTCAACTGGGAATATCGGAACCCTGGCCCTGTCCCCTTTCCAATCTGCTGAATGTAGGCTTCTTCACTCCAGAGCCTTTGAATCTGTTTGTGAGCTTCCTGATTTCACAGGGAAGAGGAGGCTTCTACCAGAAGATGCAATCATGGCACTTTGAACTTGAAGCAATGACAACCATATGAGCCATTATTGTGTGGACTCCTTGAGAATTCCAGTAGACTATCAGGCAAAGAGAGGATCATGGTAAAAGTGGGAGATCAAGGGCTAATGCTATGCAATATTATGAGTAGGGAGGAGAGAATATGGTCACCAGGGAATTCACAGGGTGGGGTGCTTCCTGGTGCTTTTGTGCCTGATGGTCACATGTAACAGGAAATCTCTGTCACCAGGGTCCAACAAGTGTTAAAATGAAAACCATCAAAGAGTCATAACTCTAAGGAAAGATCTGGGTCACTGACCAAGTGAGCAACTTAGACCTGCTTAAACATTGTCTAAGCTTGAATGAACTCCAGAATGGGTTACAGAAGGGCATGATGATGAATATCAATTACAGCCTCGGGAACAATTGCAACATAAGGACTGTAACTTGTTCCAATAATCCTGCTGTTTTATGCTTGTTGTAGGATTGCAGCAATTCTGCTGATAGCCTGAGAAAAAGGCCTTTTCCAAAAACTCATGGCAAGCATCACATTTAATGATAAATCTTTAGAAACATCCCCTTTTAAGTTCCATTTCAAGATATGGATTCCTGCTATTACAAGAACTAATTAATAACCTGCGACATTCTAACAAAGATAGAAAATCAAGAAAAAATTGAGAGAAACAAAGAATCAAAAAGGAAGAAATAAAACTGTCCTCAATTATACATGATATACAAGAAAATCTGTAAATAACGTACTAGAATTGATAATGACCAAGCTGTGACATACAGAATCCACTCTCTAAAACCAATAAGACTCATTTATGCCCATAACATTAGATTTGAAAAGAAAATTCAAAGAAAATATTACCACAATGAAGAATGTAATGATATTTTATATGGAGAAAACTACAAAAGTTTAAGGAGAAATTTAATGATTTTTTAATCGATTTTCTTTTTTTAAAATATACAACAGCAGAATGCATTACAATTCTTATTACACATATAGAGCATAATTTTTCATATCTCTGTTTGTATATAAAGTAGATTGACACCCAATTTGAGTCTTCATACATGTACTTTGGATAATGATGTCCATCACATTCCACCATCCTTGCTAATCCCCTGCCTCACTCCCTTTCCCTCCCACCCTTTTTCCCTATCTAGAATTCATCTAATACTCCCTTGCTCCCCCTCCCTACCCCACTATGAGTCAGCCTTGTTATATCAGAGAAAACATTCAGCATTTGTTTTTTGGGGATTGGCTAACTTCCCTTATCATTATCTTCTCCATCACCATCCATTTACCTGCAATTGCCATGATTTTATTCTCTTTTATTGCTGAGTAATATTCCATTGTGTATATATGCCACATTTTTTTTTATACATTCATCCACTGAAGGGCATCTACGTTGGCTCCACAATTTAGCTATTGTGAATTTTGCTGCTGTAAACATTGATGTGGCTGTGTTAAGGAGAAATTTAAAACACACAAATAACAAAAAGATGTACAAAGTTCAAGGATGGGAAGAATCTTATAATCAATTTATGAATCAAATGCAATTTCAAGAAAAAATTTCAACAAAGTTGTTTATGAAATTTGAGAAGCTGATTCTATTACTCAAATTCAAGAAGAGGCCAAGATTAGCAACAGGCAACTATCAAAAAAATGAGATGGGAGATTAACCCTACTAAATAACAAGACTTCTTATAAATCTACAGTTACTAATACTGGGTGGTCTCTGTAGAGGAATTTGGAAGCTGCCTAAAGGAACAGAGGACTCAGAAACAAACCCACACCATTATGAAAGCACAGCACATGGGAAAGATAGAAGTGATAGAAGGATAGAAGATACAAGTGACTGGGAAAGAGATGGATAAATAATTCAGCAAATATCCTAGGACAACTAGTTATCTATGTGGGAAAAATAATAAATTGTTGTCCCCATACCCCAATACCCCACTACAAATAAGAATTAATCCCAAATATATTTAAAGCCTATGTATGAGAAATAAAACTTTAAACATTTTGAAATACAGATTTTTTTTGTGTGTGTGTATGACCTTTTGCTTCTGTCTGTAAACACATAGGCAAAAATCATTAAAGAAAAAAAAAAGATTGGCAGTCTTCAGCCCAAATTCAAATACCTTTCAATAAATGCTTATTATTATCATCATAGGTATCCTGACATCATCTATGACCCTTTGTTCCAAATAAATGAAGATAATCAAAAGTGGACTGAAGAGATTTTAAGGCAGAAGTCTAGATCAGAATATGAGATTGGGTAGGGAATAGAAAAATGAGCCGGGACCAGTGGACCAAGCCTGTTATTCCAGTGGCTCGGGAGGCTGAGGCAGAAGGATCATGAGTTCAAAGCCAGCCTCAACAAAAGTGAGGTGTGAAGCAACTCAGTGAGACCCTGTCTCTAAATAAAATATAAAACAGGGCTGGGGATGTGGCTCAGTGGTTGAGTGGCCCTGAGTTTATTCCCCGGTACCAAAAAAAAAAAAAAAAAAAGAAAGAAAGAAGGAAAAGAAATGACATTCTTTTCTAAGAGAATTCTTCTAGCTCTGAATGCAAGCAAGGGAAGATAAATTACTTACAAGATAATTCAAGACGTGGTTCTTGCCAAAGGTCAGAGGTGACACAACCGCTATGTACATCTCAGTAGCATATGTTTCTTCTGAACTTCAATTAATTGACCTCTTCAGTGTATCTACAACTCATCAACCTAAATTATTTCATGCCTTTCCCATTTAGAAAGTATTCGCCAAGTGAGTGTGAATATAGAGAAGAGAAAACTTCCTTTCTGACAACATACAAAACAGTTTTAGAGTAAGACCTTCAGGATTGTATTTTTAGTGTTAGATCTCATGGCAAGGCACTGACTTCTATAAGGATCATCAATCTCACAAACTTAAATTGATTAAAGTAATAAGAATACTTGACAAAGATGAAATGTAAAGCAGAGAAGGATCTTCTGATTATACTGCTAGTGCGTTGGAAGTCTGGGTGAGAGAAAGCTTGCTACCCCTTAAAGCTTATAAAACACCTTATTCTGTCATTTACCTGTTTTGTTCCTTCTACAGATTAAAGGCTGAAACAATGCAATTTCATCTGCAGTTTCGAAATCACACAGGCATCTTCTTCACAGGCTGATTTTTGTGCTACATCAAATTACACAAGAATTCAGACTCGAGAGGTTACTGTCTCAACAAACAGTGAGCACAATTTAGCATAGAAAATTCACTTTGTAGCTAAGTCTACCACTGGGCAAAAGCAAAATTTGAATTACTTATAGATTTCCAGTGGTAAGATAAAGGGTGTGCTTTGGCACCATATTAACTGCAACAGCAGGTAGTAAGGGCATTCTGTAAAACTACAGCAAGATGTTCAGTGTCCTGGAGGTACAAACTCAGTAGGGAAGTTCACTTAACAACTTGTCCATTCAAGTAAAGTTTATCTGTGGACAACCATGAGCATTTCAAGTGTACTCAATTCTTTGCCTTCCTTCATGGCTAGAAGCCATTGATTATTTGGTTAAATTAAATATTCTAGTTAAGGCATTTGCAGGTAAATGGATGGCATTGGAAAAGGTAATGCTAAGTGAAGTTAGCCAATCCCAAAATACCAATGCTGAATGTTTTCTTTGATATAAGGAGGCTGACTAATAGTGGGACAGGGAGGGGGAGCATGGGAGGAATAGATGAATTCTAGATAGGGAAGAGGGGTGGGAGAGAAAGGGAGGGGCAGGGGATTAGCAAGGATGGTGGAATGTAACGGACATTATTATCCAAAGTACATGTATGAAGACTCGAATTGGGTGTCAACGTACTTTATATATAAACAGATATGAAAATTTGTGGTATATATGTGTGATAAGAATTGTAATGCAAACAAAAACAAAGTACATGTATAGAGGTATGAATTGGCATGAACATACTCTATATACAAATATATGAAATATTGTACTCTATATGTGTAATAAGAATTGTAATGCATTCCGCTGTCATGCATTTAAAAAAATCAATAAAACAAAAATAAATAAATAAATAAATATTCTAGTTGAGTAAAATGCTAGAAAAATTAATTTTCAGAAGGGATAGCCAGTAAGCCAAAAATCTGGATTTTTATGAACTGCAAACTCATGGGCATCTGCCAAAGATTGACCTCCATTTCACCCAGTGCTGAAGTTATCACTCAGAAATGTGCCAGCTCTGCATTGGTTCCATGGATCTGATGAGTAGGCCAGCAAACAGCAAAGCCAGAAGAGTTGGAAGAAACTGGAAGCAGGACCAGGACCAGGGTGGATGAAATATCTACTGTGCAAAATTTAAGAAGGCACTGGCTCTCAGACAGCACACACGCATATGCACACCCCCAAAAGTGAGAATCTCCTTAAATTTTGTGCACTAAGTTCCTGACTTCTCTCACCCTAGTCCTGGCCCAGATCTGTGGTTTACAAACAAATAGGCCAACAAAACCTAACTCTGTACCCAGTGGCATCCTTCAGGCCATGCTGATACACCTCTGACAAAACTGTGGGAATTTGTCTTAGAGCATGTTACAGTCTCTAATTCATGTGGTTACATGCCCAGAAGTAAATTTCTGTATTTTTTGCTTTTATATCCTTTATCCTTTTCCTGTACTCTCGGTACCTTTCCATCAATTACGTCATTGTCCTGCAGTATCACCTATGCAAGCAACACTTAACACTAAAATAAGATTCTAAATCAAAGTGCAGAAAGAAAAATCAAGGTCAGCATTGTGAACAGCAGTGATTATACTGCAGGTGTAAGGAGTTAGCAGACAATAGCAGACCTATGGGAAGAAGGCTTGGTAAACTAGGTTATTCTCCACATTTCCCTAAAAACTCTGTTATTAGCCATTTGACAGTTTCTTTAATAAGTCTCTCTCTCTCTCTCTCTCTCTCTCTCTCTCTCTCTCTCTCTCTCTCATGCTTACAAAAATCAACATTACTAGTTCCAAATAAAACTGTGTAATTAAACAAAGATATAATATGGTTGTTCTAAGGACAACTGACCTGAATGGTCAACGGGTTTTCTAGGGTTCTGGTTGTCAATTGCTACATAACAACCTATGCTGAAATTTTATGGCTTTAAAATGACACCCTCAGTTTTCCTCCAACTTTGAGGTGAATTTATTCTCAATCCCTGTTGCTGCTGACTCTTCCCATTTCAGGTCTCTACAGTCTGGATTCCTTGGCTCCTTTGACCAGGGCCTAGATTCTTGTGTATCTACAGTTCATCCCCAACGTGTTCCCGTGCATCAAAACTAAATATAGCAGTGTAGTCCAAGTTTGTGTCTCCAATCTGGATTTTTGTGAACTGCAAACTCACGCTTATACTTGTCTATTCAGTGGCCAGAGAAAACTTCAAACAGAATCAGATCTTGGCACTCCTTATGTTAAACCACCCCCAGCCCCCACTGTACCTAGGCTCACTACTCAGCCCCAGCCCCTGTGTGAGTTGGCCCCAGATATCGTTCCAGAGCTGTTTTGTTGGGTTCTCACTGTGGTCCAGCCTTGCTTCCCCTCTGGCTGGAACAGTCTTGTTGAACTACCTCAGTTTCACTCGGCAGTCCTCAGCTTATACACACTTCACCTACCTCATCCTCATAGCTCTTTTCCAAATCTGTAATTACTTGTCATTGCCTGTATTTCTCTCCAGTAAATAAATTTCATGAATTCAGGATTAGCATCATTTCACAGCATATTGGGATTGTGCTCCAGGAATGTGGCATAAATTTAAGCAATGCAAAGATCTCAAGGGGCCCTGCTATCTTGTTCCTTGCTATATCCCCAGTGCTGGACATAGGGCCTGGTATCCAGATCATTCTCAATTAACATTTTTCAATGAAAGAATGAACGAACTAATAATTCTGGACCTAGTATTTTAAAAGTCTTGGGAGTCTGGGCAGCTTGCAATCTGGCATTACATGTATTCTGCTCTTAATAGACATAAGTTAATAAGGACAGAAATACAAAGCACATTGTAAAATGCACGAGAGATAACATATTTATTTTACTTTTTAAAATCTGTTGCAGTTAGTTTTGCAATCATTTCAAATATTATTCAATTGAATTATATAAAAATTTAAAATACAGACCTGAGAAAAATCAAGTCACCCATAATTTCATCTTTCAGGTGGATAATTTCCTAAATTATCATTTACTACTTTGTTTCCTTGTTCTTTTTGAAGTTTTTCTCCACTCTATTAGACCTTCCACAGTATGAAATTTTAGCTTATTTTATATAATCCCAGAGAGCCAGAAAACAAAAGAACAATATTCTAACAGCTGGCAATAATTCAACAAAGCCTAGAGAACCATTTTGATGCTTTTGCATTATTTTTACTAGACTACTGAAGTAAATAGTGTTACTTAAAAGATTTGCATTCATTCAGCCAATCAACAAAACATTGTCCTCAGAATTCAGAATTCTGATGGCATGTATCACAGAAGTTTGGTAACGAGGTCAGAAGCCTGACTCACTGGAGTTACAAGTTAGCATACATCATCCTTCATCCACTCAGAATTCAATTAACAAACACTGACTGAGCGATGTTCCAGACCCTGGCAACACAAAAGTGACAAAAGCCCTCCCTTTCCAGAGCTTGGTCTAGTTGGAGGATAGTAGATAGCAAATGATAGATAGATAGATAGATAGATAGATAGATAGATAGATAGATAGATAGATAGATAGATAGATAAATGTAATATCTTCCATGCAATAAGTGCTTTGGAGAAAATCATGGCAAGGAAGGATAATGCAGGGGTCGCAACTTTAATTTTTCAATGGGTTATCAGGGAGGACCTCACTGAGACCTAAAAGAGGCAAGGCAGCCAGGCATATAGATACCTGGGGGAAGAAAGTTCCAAGCAGAGGAAACACCTACTGCAAATGTTCTCGGCTGGAAATGACTCTGGCTTGTCCTAGAAGTGTGGCTGTTGCTGAGTGAGCATAGGAGAAAGTTTCTACTTTGTGTAGTGACCAAGTGTCAGATTATTTAGGGTTGTGGAAGCCATTGCATGGATTATAGATTTTATATTGAGTGGGGCAGAGAGCTATGGGAGGACTTGCAGCTTAAGGATGATATCATCTTAATGTTTAAAAGAAATCATCTGCTGTGCAAGGAACAGGCCAAGGGTCAAGGGCAGAAGGAAGAGAAGAATCAAGAGGGTACGGTAATACTCTGGGAGAGACAAGAAGAATTGGAATCGGGGGGTGGGGGAAATGCAGGTGGAAAGATTGGGCATACATTTTGATGAGAGGACTCACAGCCTTTGTGGAGAATTTGGAAGTGAGAACCATCCCAAAGTCCTAAGCAGGAACAACTAGGAGGGTAGAATTGCCATTTACAAAGACCGTAGGAGCAGGGGGTTTCAAGGGAATATCTGGATTCTCCAAAATGTTTCATTTAAACAACAAAAATGTTTAAAGTTTAGAAATGGCTTGAAAGTTATTGACTACATTTAAAGGGAGAAGGTAAGAAGCATCACAAGTGGTGAATGAAGACAAGTGAGGATGAAATGTTAGTACAACCAGAAAAAGTGAAATCTGCTCTGACACTGGATGTATTTCTTCTAAAGCATCTCTACGCAGCTCTGTGAGGGCTTTGGCACTCTTTACTACCCCCATACAATAGCTTCTGAGAACAGACCAATTCACCAAGCAGTAAAATACAGTTCTACAAGCTTTAGAGCATGTTCAATAACAACAGAGTGGTTAGTGATTTTTCTCTAGAGGAAGGTATTTTCTATCCTCATCAAATATTTCTTCAGATGTCTATAAAAATGGAAGGCAAGAGGATCCAGAATTCTGCAGCAAATATGGACCATCACCGGGGGTGTCATGGGGAAAAAAGTTAAAAGAATGTTTGTAAAATTCCCCAAATGGAGTAAAATAGAAGCCAATGCTTTGACAATTCTTTTGTTTACCTTGTTTGATATGCAATTATAAAGCATTCCCTCCCTCCACCCTTTACATTTTGAAAAAAACAGCAAATAAACAACTTGTTTAATAGGCACTTGGGTACACTATCCTTCTAAATGCATGAACAATTTCCTCAGCTGAAGGCAATATTAGACTTTCAACTGATAACCTGCAACCACATTTGTTTGGGCCAGGAAGGAGTTCTATGATGAATCCCAAATCCCTCTAATTATCTCTTCTCCCTAGTTTCTTCTTATATAATTTCTGTAAGAAGGAAATACAAAAGTAATTACCAAGTCAGGCAAAAAGTAATATAGCTGCTCACCACCAAGCAGGTTGTTTCCAGCAAGTTCCAGCTGAGATCACAGAGAACACACTAGGAAAGTAAGTGATCCTCAACTGTAGAGGAATGTTCAGATCTTGTGAGAGTGTTTTCAGAAATACACAAATCCCAGATGCAATGCAAAATTTCAATTTCCTTGGTCTGGAAAGGGGATGGAGATCTTTATTAAAGCCCCTCACAATTATAATGTACACCTAGGACTGAAGCCACTGCATTAGGAAAAGCTATGAATTCAGGCTGTTTTGCAAGGAGTTTTGACATCCATAGAAAGAGGGTATACTAAATAGTGATATCTGGTAATCTAATGTAACTCAGGAGGGAGCGAATTAGAAAATGCAGGCAATGGCATATTTAAATTTTAAAAAGATAAAAAGATGGCCTACCTGTGGTAGTGAAATATCTATCCTTTCCACATATCCCCCTGGAATCCTTTCAAATTACTTTCTTTTAAATTCAGTATAAGCCATCTGTGCTCCCTGCCAAATTATTAAATATGCACCAGAAATCCATTGCTTTGCAGAAAACTGCCCAGAACTTCTGCTCAGCAGCCAGCTCCTTCCACATGTGGCTGGTCATCCAGAGAACTGGGCAGGAGTTGGGGGATAGCTCTAGAAAACAGCAAACTCTCTGGGCAACACAAAGCATGCTGGGTGAGAGAAGGGGGGCAGGGGTTCAGCATTTCCATCTTGGAAAACAAAAGTGGGTGGAGCTGCACAAGGGCATCTCGAAAACGGAACAATATCATGCAGCAGTAATAACAACCATTTTCCCGCAGCCCAAGCTCACCCACAGAACACTTAATACCTGCAAACTGGCTGCTTTTAAAATAGCTGTCCTCTTGATGCCTCATATAGGGAAAAAGTCGGGAATCTCTCAGACTGAGATTTCTGGCCACCTATTATGCACAGACCTGTCAGGTTCTGCAGTGGATGTAAAATATAATACATGCCCCTGAGTCTCAAGACAACTGTGATTTTGTCAAAGCAGTGATGTACACACACAGCCCTTAATAGGCAAGCACTGAATGAGCTACACAGACAAAAGATGTTAGAGGTTTGGGGAGCAGGAGACCCGAGGGGGCAGAAGTCATGGAGCAAAAAATGAGACCTGATCTTGAAGTGTAGTTAGGATTTCAGTGGATGGAGGAGATAACCAGGCAGCAGCGATCACTGTGAGCAAAAGCACTCCATCAGGAACAGAGAGAGCCTAGAAGTGGGGGCAGCAGAGGGAGGGGAAAGTGGGGATAGAGTTCAGAGTTGGAGTAGCTTCCAGGGAAGTGACCCTCAACAGGTGCTCCTGTCACAATTTATTAATGGGAAAGTTTTTGTTTTATTACCATTGAGGAAAGCTATTGTTCTCCTAGTGATAGAATACAAATGAGTGAGTGGCACAGAGAGGTAGAAAGCAAGTGGGCAGGCCAAATCCACAAGAAAGTTGGTTCACTCTGGAACCTTAGAGGATGTTTCCTCTGAAGTATGCAGGAAGACCTGGCTCTGACACCATGTGCAACCCATAACAAAAGAAGAAGGGCACCATGCTACCTGCAGCTACTTTTATGGGTGCTGTGAGATTACTTGGGACTGACGGCACCAGGGCTTGTGTTATAGTGACTACTGGCTGGGGCAGTATTTCAAAGAACTCTGTAAAAGGGAAAAAAAATCCACTGAAAACCTTCAGATGGGGTGGCTGGGTTGTATCAAATGTATCTCCTTCCATAAAGGAGAGTGCCTTTATGGAAGAATTATCTTGCAGCTAAATATGAATTAGCATGAAAGGAAGACAGAGTGTACTCATGAGGGCAAAATTTATTTCAATCTTTCTAAAATTTAATTTTGAAAAATAGGAAAATGCTATATAATTTTGTATTTTTGAAGAATGTCCAATATACTGTCATCTACCAACAAAAATATGATCAGTTAAAACTAGTACATGTTGCCCCAGAAGAAAGTATTTATATAGTATTATTTCCCCTTTACATATTTCCTTTCATTCCAACTTTGTAGTATTTCAGCTGTGTCTTTTCTTTTTGTCATATTGCTCAGTGCCTATAAAGCTGTTTCATAACCTTGACCTGTATAATGCAGAAAATATGACCATAATGCTGCTTTATCAAGTCATAATGAGGATTAAATGAAATTAAAGTCCATAAATTCCATCTCTTCCTTACAAATATCTGAGGGAATTTTTTTGTTTGGACCTCCCCAGATCTGCGCAAGGAAAATACTTCTTCCAATCCAGCGCGCCTTAGAATGTCCCCCAAATAAGAGGATTATAACTCAATTTCCTATTATGCTATAGAAATCCTAAGAGATGTCTCATAAGGAAGATCAAAAACATAAGGAGCTAAGTGACTAGAGACTCATTTAGGAAGTCAATAAATTAAAGCCTCTTTATTGGATGAACTGATACAGCTCCTGGTGGCTCCATTCAGACCTTAGTCACCACCACCTGTCTTCAGTGGGAAAATGGCACCTGCCTGATGTACTTTGTAAAATACTAACATCAACCATAAGGAGAGAGGCTTTTGCAACATAGGTTAAAGAAGCAAACCGTGGCTGATGGTGTTGCATGACAAAGAATCACACACTTTACACTTTTATTCCCTCTATTGATAACAGTTCATTGCCCCTCACTAAAATGAATGCAATCGTTTGGGAACAAGTCTCCTTGTCTCTAAGCTGTGTTCTCTGTAATCTCCTTGAGTTTTTAGAATCACAATACTAAATGGACCAATCTAGACTATTCCTGAACTCAAATATTTATCTGTGATTCCCCACTACCTTTATGTGAAAATCTGAATTCCTTAGCTTTGCATTCAAGATCCAGAGACCCGCCCTCGAATTTCTTTTTCAACCTTTTCTTTCACTGCTTTGCTGGATTTCCATTTCTGGAAGCCATTCCTCCATGATGCAGCTAGCAATAACTTCCAAAAAAAGGTGTCACAATGTACACAACTACAGCTCTCTGCCCAATGAGCAGCCTTCTAAAATGGTCCTTGATGATCCTGGCCTCTTGGTATTCATATTTCGGAGTGGTCCCTTCCCTTTTTAAAAATATTTATTTATTTTTTAGTTGTAGTTGGACACAATACCTTTATTCATTTATTTTTATGTGGTGCTGAGGATCAAACCCAGGGCCTCGCATGTGCTAGGGAAGTGTTCTACTGCTGAGCCACAGCCCCAGTCTGGTTCCTTCCCTTTGATAATGGACTGGACCTTGTCCTTTGCGTTAATAAATAGAACATACCAAAATGTATGGAGTTCACTTTTAAGATTGACCCATAAGAGACAGTAGCTTCTACTATGCCTTGTCTGTTTGTTTTGATGATGCAAGCAGCCATATTGCAAGATGCTCTATGGAGAGGCCTATTTGCAAGGGACCAAAGGAATACTTGGGCCACAGCTCCTGTGGTACAAAGGCCTTAGCACAATCACCTGCGAGGGACTGAATCCTGCCCACAACCATGTAAGTGAGCCAGGAAGGGAGGGATCCTTTCCCTCCCTTGAGGCCTGAGCTGACTGCAGCCTTGGGGGAGACTGAGGACCCAGCTAAGTCACATCTGCATTTCCGACCCACAGACACTGTTTATAAACATTGTTTTGAGCCCCTGAGTTATGGAGGTAACTTTTTATGCAGCAAGAGATAAATAATCATCAATCTTGCTAACTGTTCAATTTTTTTTTAAATATATATTTGGGATTATAATAAGTAATTGTGTCCTCATTTCTAATATTTCTTTGAAAGATTAAAAAGAATGTTTATTCATTTGACAGGGGTTTGATGAGAGATTTGTAAGTGCAAGACACTCAGCAAGATATTAGAGGAGGATGAAAAGCTGAGCAAAACTGGATTCATGCTTGCAAAGTATTGACAGTCTGAGCAGGGAGATGATACTAGAAAGTGTAACCACAGAGTAGCAGGATTTGAAAAGGGAAAGTGAGAGAATAGTGAAGGAGATGGCAGTCTGTTCAAGACACAGAGAGGAAAAAAAAAACCCACATAACGAGGTGGCAAATGAGTGCTAGGAGTATGGGAAGAGATTTCCATAAAGCAAAGCGCTGTGGGAATGCAGAGGAGGGAGGGTGACTCCCATGTGGGAGGATCAGGGAAGTCTTGAGGGAAGTGCATTTGATCAGATTATCAGTGGGATTTTAACATGAAGCACTGGTACAAGGACACAGCTGGGGTGGGGAGAAACAATTCAAGAAAAACACAGGCTAGAACATATATTTAGAAAGTAGTAAGTAGTCAAATCCAAATTAAATGTAGCCCCAACTCAACTTCTCCTTACCTGAATCCCTAAATTTCCAACAGTCACTCCAAAACCTCTTGCAATGAATGAGAAGAAGTATAAGAAAAAGAATAAATCGATGGCCAGGGCCACTTCCAGGGTCTAAGAAGGAGCCTGTGCAAATGAAGGGCCCCAAAGTCCCAAGTTCATGGTACATCTGCCCCTAGTAACAGTCAAGAACCAAGGCTAACACAGGATGAGCAGAGTAAGCAACAGGTCTTGTCTTCACCGCCATCTCTCTATACATACAGACAGGGCTGAGGGTTGTCCGATTCAGATAACTTTATAGCTCCAATAATAAAATAGGTCTGTAGAATAGTGTGCTTGATATTGCTCAAAGTTTCTGTGAGGATGAAGTTGAAGGATGTGTTTGAAAGTCCTTTACAAACTCTAATGCAACGTGTACTGTGTAAATTATACTGAATTATTAATTTTGGAATAGGAAGCTGATCATTGGGAAAGGTTGCACTGTGACTGGCAGAGCTGAGACTCAAACTCAGGGCCCCCACTACGTGGGAAGCATTTCAGAGGCAGCTAGAAGACAGGCACTGGGTTCAAAACACAACTCTATAAACTTGCTAACTGTATGGCTTGGACAAGTGCCTTCCTTTCTCTGAGCCTCAGTTTTATCACCCATAAAATGGAATTATAAAATCTATTTTGCAGGCCTTGTTGGGAGATTAAAAGACCTAATACGTCTACATGCTTGGCACAGTGCTTGGCACATAGCCCATGCTCAATAAATGAAAGTCACTATGATTTGGTGCCACTCACCTTGAATCAGATAGCAATCAATTCTAATGGCTTTTGGTCATCATATCTGGTACCAGGCAGTGCTGAGGCAGGATTTAAAATTGGCAAGACCTGTTTTCTACCTATTTTATCCCTTTCCATGTGCTTTCCCCCCAGATTTCACCTCCCATGCAGGCACTTCATGTTCAAGTGTCCAAAGCATCCTGTTCTTCACTCTTTTTTTTTCTGCTTAAATTTCAACTGTGCGTGTTTTCTTCTGGACTCTGCACTCTCCTTTCCAAAATGACATCCAATTCCTTAAGGTATTGCCTGCTAAAGCAGGATGGTGTATGACCCTATCCAACCCACTCCCCTGAAATATTTCATCTTATCAGAAAGCCCATAGGCACACAGCTGTCTGCCAAATCATAACGTTTGCTTTGCTTCCTATGGGTCCATCTCTATACCTCCATGCTGAAAGTCTGTAGGACCCAGAAAACCCGCAGATTGGATCAGGTCTTCATGAATGAGGAATAAAATCAATTTCCATAACCTCACATAAAAGAATATTTAAAAACCCATGGCTAGCCAGGAGAAAGGATCGTGATCATGAAGTGGGGGGGGGGTCCCAAAGAGATGCAGAAATTAAAGCAAAATATTAGGAGGCTAAAGGGCAGATCAAAACTTACTCTCCAGAAATACACAGAAAATGACTTTCAAACATACTACAAACAACAGTAATTAAGCACTGTGGCTCTGACATAAAGATAGATATATAGGCCAATGAAACAGAATGGAGAGTCCAGAAATAAACTTCACATATATGGCCAAGTGAATTTCAATCAGGGTGCCAAGACCACACAGGGAGAGAGTTCAGTTTCTTCGATAGATGGTATTAGGAAAACTGGATATGTACATGCAGAACAGTGAAGTTGGACCCTTACTTTATATCATATCATAATTCATATATATCAAACTGAATTAAACACCTAAACCACAGATCTAAGATTATTAATCTTCTGAAACAACAAAGGCTAAAGTCTTTAAGACACTGAATTTGGCAATGAGTTCTTGGATATGACACCAAAATCACAGAAAAAAAAATTAAAAATAAGCAAAAGAAACTACAAGGAATTTTAAAACTTCTGTGAGTCAAGGAAAATAAGCAATGTAGTGAAAAGGCAACCTATAGAGTAGAAGAAAATAACTGCAAATCTGATAATGAGTTTATATCCAGAAGATAGAAGGAACTTCTATAATTCAACAAGAATAAAACAATCTGATTTTAAAGAGGACAAAGAAAAGGGCTTGAATAAACATTTCTTCAATGAACATAAATGTTCAAGAAGCACACAAAAAGATGCTCATCATCAGGGAACTAATCATCAGGGAAAGGCAAATCTAAACCACCACAAGATATCACCTTACACCCACCAGGATTGCCACTGTTAAAAGAAAAGAAAATAACAAGCATTGACAAGGATGTTTGAGAAACAAACCTTTGTGTATTGGTGGGAATTTAAAATGGTCCAGCTGTTATGGGTTACACTATAGGGGTTCCATAAAAATTTTAAATGAAATCACCATATAATCCAGCAATCTCACTTCTGGGCACACACATATATTCAAAAGACTTAAAAGAAGAATCTCGAAGAAATATTTGCACATCTATGTTCACCATAGCATTACTCACAATAGTGAATAGAAGGAGACAACCCAAATGTTCATCAACAGAAGAAGGGATAAAGAAAGCTTGGTATATACACTCAATGGAATATTATTCAGCCTTTAAAAAGAAGGCAACTCACATGCTACCATATGGATGAATCTCAAGAACATTCTGCTAAGTGAAATCACAAAAGGACAAATATTATACAATTCCACTTGCAAGAAATACGAAAACTTGTGAAAATTAAAAAAAAACAAAAACAGAAAGTAGAAAGATGGTTATCCAGGGCTGGGGAAGAAGGGAACATCATTGTTAATGGGTAAAGAGTTTCAAAGTTGCAAAAAAAAGAAGTTACAGAGTTCTACACAGCAATGTGAATAATTAAGACTATTGGCCTGCATACTTAAAAGTGGTTAAGATGATGAATTTAATACTATGTGGTTTTACTACAATGAAATGAAAAAAGTAAGAGGAGGCATGTACATTCAGGTCCATCTAGGAAGGAGACAAAGGTTAGGAAAGGCAGCCATCCACGATGGGTGTGACATGCAAGATCAGAGCCAGAGCTAAACTCTCAGAAAATAGTCTTCATTTTCCAGAAGATAGCAGCAGCCTTAAAAATGCTTATATTTGCTAAATAAACAGAATTAATATTTAACTTGAAGTAATGTATATCTTAGATAATACAGAAAATAACAGGGAGAAAAATGAGAGTCATTTATCATCTCTGTCAAAGGATAATCATTGAAGACTTTTTGGTGTATTTTTTTCCTAGATATCTCTCTGCCTCTCTATCTCTCTTTATCTGTCTCTCTCTCTGTGTGTGTATACATATATGTGTGTGTGCATATATATACACACACATATATGCAGGCACATATATATATATATATATATACATACATACAAATACATGTATCTTGAAATAGTTGCATTCATCTTGTATAAAAAATTTTTGTAGTCTAATTTTTTATCATGTTATTTAATATTCTTAGTAAACTTAATCATAATGGTTTCATAATGTACCTTATACTTGTAGTTTATGATCCTATTTCCAAACTACTGAATATTTAGATGTCTACATTATTATGAACAATTATAAATAACTATATTATTGGATTCTTTGTGCATGTATCTGATTTGGATACAAGATGTCCCCCAAAAGCTCCTGTGTTAATTCAGGAATATTCAGAGGTGAAATAATTGCATTATGAGAGCTATAACCTAATCAGTAAATTAATCCATTTGATGAATTAATAATTTGAATGGACTAACTGGATGGTAACTACAGGTAGGTAGGGCACTGCTAGAGGAGGTAAGTTACTAGGGGAATGCCCTTGGGGATCACACATTGTACCCCAGCTCCTTGCATAGTGACTTTCTCTCACTCTGCTTCCTGGCTCTTTTTAAGTGAGCAGCTTTCCTCTGCCCGTTCTTTTACCATGATATTCTGCCTCGCCTCAGGCCCAGAGCAATGGATCACACAGACTATAGACTGAACCTCTGAATCCATGAGCCCCAAATAAATTTTTTCACCTCCAAGATGTTCTTCTCAGGTATTTTGGTCACAGTGATAAAAAGCTGACGAACACAGAAATTGTTACCATGAAATAGGGTCATTGTTGTAACTAACGTGATGATGTGATTCAGAAGCTTTTGGAGCTTATTTGTGGAAGGAGTTTGGAAAAGTTTGGATATTCAGCCTGAAGAATCCTTAGAACCTTATAAGCAGAGCTTAATGAGCAATTCTGGTGAGAGCTCAGAAGACCAGAATATCAATAAGAATGTAGACAATAAAGCTTGTGCTCATGATATTTCAGAAGGGAACAGGGACTCTTGAAAATTGGACTCGACGTATTCATGTTACATTCTGGCAAAGAAATTGTCTATATTTTTACCGTGTCCTGAGTCTTTAAAAGTGATAGACTAATTACTCTAGTGGAGAAAATTTCAATACAGAACAGAATTCAGACAGTTGAATGGATTTTTCTGGCAGCTTTTAGCCAGGTTTATTTTGAGAATTGGGAGCAGAAATCAGAGAACAAGGAATTTAAAAACAAGCAGCTTTACCAGAGAAGCACAAGTTCAATGGGAGTCAATAAGGCAGGGTTGTTGAGGAGATCACCACCACTAAAAATAAGCTAAGTGCTCTGCCCAGAGACAATAGAAAAGATGGCTTGAGAGCAGCTTAGGAATCAGCAAGACCACACCCATCTCAGGCTCAAGCATATAGTAGTGAAAACTCATTTAAAAGAACTTGAGGGCCCCATGTTCACAAGGGGGACCTAGAAAGTTGTTTCCCCAGGATTCATTTCACCATGTTCATCAACTCAGGTACTCAGAAGCCACTGAGGCCATGGTTCAAGAGGATCTGGATATTGCTTGAGCTGGTGGAAGACCTTGGCATCATCTATGTGGTATGGGCTTTGTAGGAATGCAGGATGCTAGAATTAGAGGGTCATGAAGGCTTCCACCAGGAGTTCAAGGTAAGGCTTGAGAGGTAAAGCATAGCAGGGACAGAATTTCTAAAGGAAGAACATGAAGAGGGAGTACATGAAGCTATGAGAATGAAGTTGAAGCTGCAGTGGAGATACCAGTAACATTGAATATCTGCCAACGAAAGCTGCTATCGGTGGACAGTCAGTCTAAGTGAAAGGCCATATGACCCGCAACTAGCAAGTACATAGTGGTGTGGCAGCCCAAGTCCTTTGGAGATCATAAGAGGCAAGTCTCACCACCATGTGCCCCAGTTGCTAGATGTAGAGCTACAGGACTTCTTGCCCAGGTGGATTTTGAGCAGCTTTCCTCCATCACCCACTTCTGTTATAACGTTTTGTCTCACTTTGGGACTGGCGCAACAGAACCTGCAGGCTAAAGAATCTGAAACCATGAGCCCAAAATAAATTTTCCTTCCTCTAAGTTGTTCTTGTTAGGTATTTTAGTTATAACAATAAAAAGCTGACTAGAACATCTCTCATTGCAATATTTCCTACAGATGGACTGCTGGACGCAGAATTACTGGATCAATAAATCAAATATTTTGAAGGCCATTACTATAAACTGACAAATTTCTTGCCAACAAAGATAGAGATTTATCACCTCACCAGAAAATGCAAAATGTTCATCTTCCACACCTCCCCTAGCAATTACTATCATTTTTTAAAAATAGAAGATAGAGGAAGACACAATTTTTTTTTCTTTTTGGATCAAGGAAGTTTGCGGTTTCTTGGCCAAATCACTTCAGTATCCATTTCCCCTGACTCAGTCAAGAAGTAAAGACACGAATGGTGTGATTCTACTTTGTGTACAACCAGATATATGAACACTTGGGCTCTCTATGTATAATATGAGTTGTAATGCATTCTGCTGTCAAATATATCAAATTTGAATAAAAAAAGAAATAAGTATTATAAGTAACATCAAGTGCAGTAACAGATATTAATGTTGCAAGAAAGTTCTCAAGTAGTTTTTTGTGACCAACTCTTCAGACACCAGTCAAGGTTCTAGCAGGAACTACACTATGTTCTAGAATGGGAAGTTGAGGATGATTTAATAAGTGATTATTTGTAAATGGGTGGGGCAGAATTAAGACATGCAGAAAAACAGCACAGCAAGACAGAGCTACAAGTTCCCCTTGAAGTTAACACTGGAAAGAGTCCAGGATGCCCGACAGTAGGTGCAACCCAACAGGTGGAAGCCAGGAGAAGACCCTGACTTCACTCTTCTCCAGCCCTCCTACCAGTGTCTTATGTTAAACAAGCCCAGCCTTAGTCCAGAGGGCAGGACAAGGGAGCTTGGTTGCTATGAACTGAATGTTTGTGCCCCTATACCCCCAAATCCGTATGTTGAAACCTCACCTTCATGTGATGATTGGAGGTGGAGCTTTTGGGAGGTAATTAAACTTAAATTAGGTCATGAGGTGGATCACTCATGATGCAATTCATACTCAAAGAGAGAAAGAGAGAAGAACAGCTCTCTCTCTCTCTCTCTCTCTCTCTCTCTCTCTCTCTCTCTCTCTCTCTCTCTCTCTCTCTCTCTCTCTCTCTCTCTCTCTCATACACTACGAAGGCAGCAGTCAGCAAGCCATCAAACATCAGATCTGCTAGCACCTTTATTTAAACTTCCCAGCCTGCCAAACTGTGAGAATAAATGTTAGTTCAAACAGCCCGTGGTATTTTGTTAGAGCAGTCCAAGCTGACTAAGACACCAGTAGAGGTAGTCATGTGATGCAGCCTCCCAGGGCACTAAGGAGGATGTGCAGGGCAGTAAGTAAATCTGTAGGGGCACACTGAAGCCATGCAGCCCAGAAAGCCCACCCAGACAAGCAATGTTTGCAGTATGACAGCAGCCTATGCTTCAAAAATCACCACAGTAATTAATCTATCTAGTGTTATTATTTTCTGTGGAATTCTCCCACAGCAAATGGGACTATTACCATGTAATTGTTTCCCTTTATTTCAGTAATTTAAAAAGTAAAAACCTTTTTTTCTCCTCTAGAGATCAGAGTATATTTGTGGGTTCAATAACATCTTTGCAAAATAGGGGGAAAAAAACATTAACTACATCTTTATATTACCCAGGCAGAAGAAAGCACTCTAATAAGCAATTGAACAAACAAACAAAAAACTCTACAGTGTTGAATTTATTTTTTTCAGAAAAAAGCAGGAAATAGTCATGAATGTTTCATTAAAATGCTTCCTAATCATAAATGTATATCTGTGAATTAACAAGTACATGTTTTTACCACTGCAACTCTCTAAGCAACTCTGGAAAATTATATCTAATTCATCACAAATGATTCAGGAGCCCCACTGAGGCTTTATCACACATTATTTGGTTAAAAAAAAACACAAGCATCTACCAACTAGGAGATGTGGAAAACCATAGCAACCAAGGGCAAGACTGGCGAGGTGGCTGGAGGATAACGCTAGCAGGGACGCATAGTCTTGTGGAGCTCACAGCCCACCCCACTTGACTTGACCTTGCCTTAGACATACCTCTCTCCTTTATAGTCAGGCAGTGAAATGAGCTTCAAGAGTTTAACTGGTCCCCTGCTTTCAGACATGTTATGAATGTGTTTTACATAAGGAAAATGAGGCCCAGAGACATTGAGTGGCTTGCCAGAGGTCACAAAACTAAGAAAAATAAAGTACGAGAACCAAAGTCCTACTATTCCTAGCACAATGCTTTTACCTTCTCCAATTTTTACACAGTCTGGTTCTACAAATGGGATGGAGGAAAGGGTAATACAAATTCCCTACTCACCTCTGACAGCAATTATGGCCACTGAAAATGGCGTACAGAAGCTAAAATCAACCTATAAAATTTGTACTCACTGACAAAGAAAGGTCACTTTTATGGCAACTTAATTTTTTTCAAAAAAACATGGTGAAATAGTTCAGGTATTGTTTTTTGTGAATACAGCCAACAAAGATTGAGAGTACTTTTTATTCTTTCCAAGTCCTTATAATTGTTAGAAAAAAATGTTGATTTAACTAATGATAAATATTTTAAGAACATGAGGGCAGGTGCTCATCGAACAATACCCATTAATCAGACAAAAATCACATGTCCATAAAGAACAAGTGCAAAGTCCTCTACTTAGAGAAAACAAGAGCTTGATTGATATACAGCTTGGTGCCACTTGTCATTGTGATTTGTGTCACCATTATCTACTCTCAAGACAATCTCATGGGAGAAAGAATTCTCAAATTCTTTCACAGACCCTAACGAATTAACCTCAACCTGATCTATAGCTCAACATGTCCTGGGATGTTAAATGATGTTGGTCAAGGGCCATCCCTACTAGATAAGTCTGGTATTTCCATTCTTTTGGGAACATCAACACAGATTTCCCAGGCCCTGCACCTCAGAGGATCTGAATCAGTGTTCTGGGGTAGAGCCCAGAATGACTGACTCAGAATCCCTGGGATTCAAGGCCTGGCAGATCTTTTATTGTGAAAAATCTTCCCTGTATGATTCTAAAGCATAATAAAGAGTGATAAATGCCTTAATGGACAGGCATAAATCTACCCACACCATCAGAGGGATACATTGGAGCAGCAACCATACTAAATGACTATTTGAATAAATACTCCATCCGTGCCCACCGTAACCTCTCATTGGCTTTCCAATTTGGATAAGTACTAAATTTGCTCTTTAGGGTAGCTGTTGAGTGTATTTAAATACACCCATGGAGATTTTATGCACAACTCTCATGCATCTCTTATTTTTTCATATATTCACAAATCACCTTTATGAACACTTGTTTCACCCTAAATAATGAAAATGTACATTAAAGCAAGAATACAAACCAACCAATAGCCTCAATTTTAAAAAGGATATAATTTTGTCCTAAGAACCTTTCTGTTCCCTCTCTTTTCATGTGTTAAAGTAAATTTGAATCTATTGACAAAATCTTGGGTTGAATTAAGTGAAATATAAAAGAACTCACCATTAAAATTAAAATAACATCAGTGGTAGACTCCAAATTCCATCTAAGATGAGAACAACCTGGCATTTCAAGAAATAGTTTCCCAAAGAACAAATCACTAAGCATGACATCTTAAAAACTTCAGAGTACAAAATGTCAACACCAAAAGGACTGGGTTGGTGCAAGTGGAGAACAAGTGGGTCCTGAGAAGTAAAATCTGATTCAAACAAAACAAACTATGGCAAGATTTTGCATTTCACTGAATAACTGCACTATGCTTATGTGTTCATTTCCTCTTTTTTTTCTTTTTCTCCTACAGATTCATCCTTTCTACTTTTTACAAGTCCTAACAGTGAGCTCCAAGCATGTCATGAATTATAGAATACAAATAGTGTAAAATCCTATACTCACCAGGAGATCCAGAGGGGTAATCATGCATTCCTCAGTTTTAAATACAAAAGAATAAATGATGACAATTGCAAAAACATCTCAGTAGAACTGGACTCTCACCTCTGCTGCCAAGGAAGGGAGTGGGGACATTGGGATGGGTGTTAGAAAGGACGAAGGTAAAACTAACTCATCATTCTATAAATGGAAAATCCCAATCCAGTGGAAGAGCAATGTCATATTTACTCCAACTAAATTTAGATCAAATCCTCCCTTGTCTAGCATGCCAGAACAGCAAGCTGCCTCTCGAAGAACCAAAATAGAATGGTTGAAGTGCTAACAGACCCATACAGAAGTAGCTTTTTGCTGCAGAAACTTGAAAACAGAACCTGCAACATTCATTGTGTCCGTGGGGCAACATATACATGGGGAAAGGAACCCACCTCATCTCCCTAGATGCTGTAACTATATTGTTTCTCCTCATTAAGATCAATTGATTTAAAAGGCCATGATATTCAGGTAGGTCTTGTAGAATGTTTCCAGTTATCCCTGCAATTCACAAACCAGGGTGAACCCACATTAACTATGGCTTCTTCTGAACAAACTGAAGTAAGAACAATTGTGGATGAGGAATATAATTAGAATTCTGTCATAATGGAAAAGTTTATATAAACCAACAGTTTCTAACTCTCCCAACCCCCAAAGCTTTCTCAACACTCCTAAAAAGCAGCAAATGACTGATTTGTATTTCATACCCTCTCCCTTCTTTTACTCTGCCTCATTGTCAGCAGAATAATGCTCAATATTTGACTGACAGGAAGGAGAAAGAGGAGCAATAGGATTCTATATCATTTCTATCCTGGGACTATCTACTAAAGACTTAATATTTGGCTGGAGAAAAATGGCCCCCATCCAGTTTTTGGCTGCCCCCAACATCTTGGAGCCAACAGGGATACCCTAAATTCAACATATCTGAATCTTCATTTACCACTTATTAAGATTTGAATATGAGGTATCCCCCAAAAGTTCCTATGTTTATGCAGGAAGGTTCAGAGGTGAAGATTATGAGAGCTGTATCCTGATCAATATATCAATCCATTTGATTAACTGATGGGTTAATAAATTGCATAGACTAATTGGGTGGTAAGTGTAGCAGTTGGGCATGGCTAGAGGAAGTCAGATCACTAGGGGTGTTCCTTTGGGTTTTATCTTTTATCCCTGACTTCTTCTCAACCCTCTTTCTGCTGAGCAGCTTTCCTCGGCCCTGCCCTTCTACCACGATGCTCTGCCTCATCTAGAGCCCACAGCAATGGAGTCAGCTCACCACAGACTGAACCCCTGGAACTGTGAGTTCAAAATAATTTTTCCCTCCTCTACGTTGTTCTGGTCAGGTATTTTTGTCACATCGGTGAATACCTGACTAACACACCGCTGATCATCTAGAACACATCCCCTTTCCAGCCTCCCTAGTCTGTCAGGGGTACCATTCATTCCACCATTAAGACCTCGGTGTGATTCCTGACTCCTTATCGTGACACCAAGTCACAACGAGTCTCCAAGTGACTTCAATTGCTTCTCCTTCAGAACGTCTCAGAAGGTTCCTTTCCTTTCACTTCCATTGTTTGGGATGAGCTTAAAGAATGAGCACGAATTTTCTGAACAAATGTGTTTGGAAAGCATTCTAAAAAACAGAAGAGTCTGCATAAAGATGCACAAATGTAAGAGCCTGGCCCTCTGGGAACTACTGGTGACCTGACAGTGCTGCAGTCCAAGTGGCCAGAAAGGAGGTAGGAAAAGGCTCCAATAGAGAGGACCTCGGGTCCCCACGTAGGAGCTTGGACTTTTTCCAGCAGGCCAGTGTTTTATAGACTTCAGGAATATGATTAATACCTACCTACATACCACTTATAATATTCTTATTTGCTTAATAGTTTTTCTGTGAATTGACTTATTTTTCCATATAAATTTTTTTTAACATTTATTTAACATTGCCTAAGAGTAAAGTTTAAGTCTGAAACATTTTCCTGTGGAAATTTTCAAATACACATAATAGAGACATTAACGTGCACTGTGGGGCAAGGATGTGGCTCAGTGGTAGAGCCCTTGCCTAGCATGCTTGAGGCCCGGGGTTCAATCCCCAGCACCACACAGAAAAAATGTGCTATAGTTTGAATCTGAAATTTCCCCAAATACTTATGTGTTAAAGTCTTGGTCCCCAACATGGCACTATTGGGAGGTGGTAGAAACTTTAAGAGGTGGGGCCTGATGGAAGTTTTTAGGTCATTAGGGGTGTACCCTCAAAAAGGATTATGAGACCCTGAACTCTTTCTCTCTTTTTCATTTCCTAGTCACAAAGTGATCAACAGATTGCTCCTCCATATGCTCTTTCCATGATGTGCTACCTCATCACAAGCACAAAAGCAATGGGTCAATCAGTCATGGATTGAAACCTGCAAAATTGTGAGTCAAAATAAACCTTTTCTCTATATAAGTTAATCTATCTCAAGTGTTTATTATAATAACAGAAAGCTGGCTAACAGTATAATAAATCTACATGTGTCCAATATAACAAATATCAACCCATGTCCAAAGGTGGTTTTTTTATGTACTCCCTCAGCACCGTCACCATCTTCACCATTATACACATGAGCACCTTTCCTACTAAGTTACTATAAGTAAATCACATCCATTTATGCTTTCATCTCTATGGTCAGATGCATCTCTAAAGGACAATAACTTTTTCTTAACTAAAATGAAATAACTAAAATCCCATTGTCACCCCAAGAAAGTTAATAGTAGTTCTTATGATATATTCATCTAATGTTTAAGACATTAAAATTTTATGTCACAGCCACATATGAAAAACTGAAACAATTTGTCATAAATTTTTAAAAGAAAACAATATTATTAAAACTGTGGCATGATATAATTAATTTTGGAACGCTGACCTTGAGGCCTGTTCTCCTTATTACAAATGGAGATTAGAAAGTGTCAGATATATTATTCTTACCCATATTCTTCCTCATTGTCAAATGTAGAAGACTGTAAAGATTATTCAATAAGAAATACATTTCTCACTTATCATTAATGCCATGCCTACATACCACCTAAATCATCTTTCATTTAATCAGGAATATTTGTCCTGCCCTTTCAGAGAGACAGGAATAAGAAATCATCTAAGAATTATAGGACTGATGGAATTCATAGTTTGGGAAAATTGCTGATGCAGTAGCAAGAACAGAAGTGAGCTATGATAGAGTTATGATAAAAGAAAAGACAGGCTCTTAATGTGTGCCACGACTTACTGAGTCATCCCATTACTTCCTGAGAGTGAGCTTGGTTTGAACAGGAGAGTTCTACTAGTGCTCCAACAGGGGAACATACATAGTCACATGCCCTTGACCAAGAATAGACCTCCTCCATAAGGAAGGTGGTTCTCTTGGATGTCACCGCTTCAAGGGGTGGAGGAAGAAGCGGACAATACTCAGGCAACCAGATCAGCTGAATCAAACCTGTTCATCAGTGAGGTGGCTGATGTCATTGCCAGGTGGCCCTCACATCCCACATCATCATTTCTTGAACTTTCACTGTCACCCAAACTATCCCCCTCCTCTCCAAAGCCAGTCTTCCCTCAAAGGGACTCCAGTGCCAGGCCTCAGGTTCTCCTTCCTCATGAGCACTCTCTTCTGTGAATAAATTACCAAGCCTTCAAGAAATGCCAAAATATGACATTTTCCAGAATGCTTCTCACTCTCCCACCCCCACATGCAGACATTCAAATATCTTCCATGACTCCCCTTTCACACAGAGAGAACTTCACATTCTTTGATGTGTGCAATTTGAGACTCTCCTGGATCTGGCTCTTCCTGGTCTTTTCAACTTTATTTCCTGGTATTCTTCCAAAAACCTTTGCTTTAGGTTACTGGATCTCATCACTGTCACTCAAACATGCTCAGGCACAATGGCCACCTAACACAGTTTAATACCATACTATTATGTTGATAGTCTTGTTTCTCCATCCCAGTGTAAAAGCTAAAAAAGTCTCATCTCCAGAATCCCTGATATCAGAATATGACAGGGTAACTTACCATTTAAGTCTTGTTCTCCGGTCCAGAGAGTGTATGATCTCTCTGAACTCTTCAATAAACTCCTTTTGTACAAACTAGTGAAAGTTGATTCTGTCGTAGGCAACCAAAAACTCTTACTGATACACTGACCCTGTTCCTTTACAAAGTTAATATCTTCTGTATGCAATGACCTCCTCAGTCTTCTTCTCTTGGCCACATCTGACCCTTCCATCAAGTTGTACTTTGTCCAAGCTTTCTTCCCTAGTTTTCCTCAAACACTCTTTTCAAACCCATGCATCTTATTCCTTGTATACTCCTGGAGAATTTAATAAATGCTTCTCTATTTTGTATTTATCATCTTTGCCATATCCTATTTCTACCACTTGAATACAAGTCTCTGTGTTTTGCACTGTCTCAGTAGTTAATAAGCTCCTTCTGTGAGTAAAGTTCTGTGCTGAATGTCACTGATACTAAGCTAAGAAAAAAAAAAAATCCTTGTCTTCCTCTACACACAGACCAGTGGGGAAACTAAGTGAATAAACAAAGAGAAACAAAACAACATTTGCTAACAGAGAGTCTACGATTTCAGGTGGAGGAAGAATCCTCTCCCTGGTAGGTTCTGGAAAGGTGGGGTGGATAGAAACAAAGCTTTAAGAGATAGGGGGGCGCATCAGGAAGGCAGAGAGGAAGGAGAATACATACTGTTTCTTAAATTCACAGCCCTCAAATGTGGCTTGTTCCCCAAACATTCCTTTTGCTGAAACAATTTTTTCCTTGGAGAGAGGCAATACATGTGTCTGTGATTTTCAACATAAATTTTTGATCAGATACTCATAACAGAAAAGGAAGAAATAAAAAGAAGATAAAGCTGAAGTGTATTTTTCCAAATCAACACAGCTTTATTGAGCTCTTGTTATGTGAAATATGATTTAGTACTCTCCCTGCCTTCAGGGTCCAGCATTTGTTTAAATGCAGTCTGCCTTGGGAGATATATGGAATATATATATATATATATATATATATATATATATATATATATATAAAATTAAACAATAAAATACTTGACAGTCCAACAACAACAAAAAGACACAATTGCACATGACCAGGAGCTAAAATAAATGCAATTTATTTTCTATGATTTTTTTATTGATTCTTTTTAGTCATTCATGACATTAGAATGATCTTTTCAACTTTATTTGAACTGATCATTTCAAATGAATGATCATCTTACATTGTGTGGTCAGGGCAAACTTTATAGATGGAGATGAGAGATATAAAGAATATTTGCTAAGTGAATGGTGAAAAATACAAGCTCATGGATTAATAAACAAATCCACTTGACTTAAAGAGACAATCTGGGTTGGGAAAGAAGATATGCAAGAACTAGAAAAATAGATAGGGATCTATTTTGAGGGACACCATCTATATGCATACAGACAGAAGTCAGCAACTACTGTGGAGCACCCATCCCCATTCAGGTACCCCTGGATTATCTTAATTAGTTCCCAGGTAAGGGTACAGGTGGCTTAGAGAGTTTCAATAGCTTGTTTAAAGTCAATCTAGGGCTATCCAGATGCAAAAGACTGATATGGGCTCTGACCTCCAGGGCTTATAGTCTAGCATCCACTGAGCTAGACAGTGAATGAGCTCAATTTAAACGCTGAACTCCAAGGCCCAGGATCATCATTCACAAATGTATTCCAATTTGGCACCAAAATAAGTCAAATATTAGAAAACCTCATTCCATCTTCACTTGATATCCTTTAGTTGTGCTTATGTAGTCTCAGTGGCTATAATACTTGATCCACCCTGCATATCAGCACCACCTGTTGAGTTTTTGAAAGAATGTGTACATGTTCAGGACTCAGTCCCAGAGATCTGAATTGCAGCCCAGTATCAGTATTTTTTACGTATTCCACAGGGAATCCTAATGCATGGCCAGAGTTTAGAACTTGATAGATACTCAATAATCCATAATATGCCCCAAAACTTCTTAGCTAAGTCCTAAATGAATTCCACACATTCACACTTTATTCTAGTCACCTACAAGCAATCCAGATAAGAGACATAATCACAATGCTAATAATGATAACCCTATAATAACACTCTTATTGAGTGCCTACTCTGTATCCAGGCCCTATACAAAGTAATTTTTCACTCAGATTTTCAGATTTATTTCTCACAAAATCCAACAGGGAAAGAACTTTTGATGTTCCCATTTCCAAAGGCACAAAGCTAGTCAGAAAGGATGGTATTCAAACCCAAGAATGTATTGATCCAAAAGAAGTGCTCTTTATAGCCACTTAACTATACTGCCTCCCAAAAACTAAGAATAACCATTAATTTACTGAACGGTTGATTGAATGTCACCTCTCTGCCAGGCACTGTGTCCTCAGTCATACGCAGCATAAATCAATACCCATAGACTCCAAAACAACAGTATATTTTCTCAAGTTCCAAAAGATAAAATTTGTCACAAAGACTCTACCAAATAGGCTGAAAATAGAATGAACAAGCTTTGTTACCCAGCAACTAAATAAAGTAAAGATTTTTCTATCAGAAAATTAGGTTTTCTAGAGAGGGGAAAAAGTCCAAGCTATAGTTCTGAAAACACACAGATGAGGCTTCAAGGAAATGGCTTTGACTCTGATTCCCAAAGGTCTAGGCTTCAAAACCCTAACCTAGAAGCCTAACCCTAACTCTAACCCTAACCCTAACCCTGAAGGTTAATTAGTAGATTGCCTCACTATTAATCCTCAAAAGGGAACCCTAACTCATGGTTGGAAGCCACCTGGTGCTATTTGCTATAGATATTTTTTTCAATACACTTCTACAAAATGCCAAAATATCCCCAAAAGACTAAATGTTTTCAAAAGAGCAAATCATAGGTTCCTTTCTTATCTGTGCATTTTAAGCCTATAGTGATTAATATTTTGAGGACCTTGGGTACCACTGAGAATCTGAGGAACCTATGAAACCTTCCACAAAAAGGCACAGCAATCTATGCATATAATCTTAGACTAAGACTCTCTCATCTAATCCACTGCTTCATTTACTTCTTTGTCAATAAAAAAATTTTTTTTAATAAGGACTAACTCTTTCAGACACTCAGCATAGCTTGGTAAACAAGAGAGACATCCTTGTCTGAGAACACTCAACTACCATTGAGCAATCCTATCTGTTACTAGGCTTTCAATTAGAACATATTGTCCAAAGACAGCCAACACCTGGACACCAGTTGGAACGCAGGGCAGAGCAAGAGGTGGGAGAGGTTGATCTCTAGGTGATGGGAGGCAGTTTGTGCTCTGAAAAATTTGGCAGTAGATAATGGAGCTCAGACAAAAGGGGTTGGGGTTCATTGACAGGTCTCTCTAGTCTTAAGAAGACCTGAGCCAGAGATTAAGACCAAGTACAAGTCTGAAAGGTATGAGGCAGAAAAACAAAATAGGGAAATGAGGCAGTGAGGCAGATGGAAACAGTGTTGTCTTAGAAACCCAGATTCACTCACTAACATGGAGGTATAGATGGGGCTTAGTCAAATGGAAATGAGTAGGACCCTGTACTTGAACAGGGTATGATATTAGTACCAGATCTTTAACAAACTTACATGGCACTGACCCAGGAAGCTGCTGATTTATTGCCTTTCAGTTTTACCTGTTCCCATTCTCCAAAAAGGTAGAGAACTGGTGAGTGTCAAATGCAGAGACAGAGATTAGAAATCCACAGGAACTAGAGATCAGAAGATTGTACAAGAAATCTGTTATCCTGGAAGCTCAGTAAATGAATCTACACAAACAAAAAAGGATGAAAAGCTACAATAAAATTTCAGTTAAATACTTAAAAAGTTTTGTCAGCTGAATGTTAGGCATTATGATATTTGGGAACTAAACCAAGAAAATCTTTAGAACACTAAGTTATTGCAGTGCCCCATCGAATTTTGGAAGAAGCAATGATTAATTTTCTGGTTAAAACCAGTTCTTTACAATAGGTAGTTCTTCGTATGAATTATTTCTTTCATCTGTCTACAACAGAAATACTAAGCTATATGCTATTTATGTTGAGAGTATGAGAAAGGCAGACAAACAACTAAGCTAAAGAGAGTAATAAACACTCTAGTAGTAAACAAACATTGTGGCTGATATATTTTATTTCACATTTTAATGTCCCATTTCGTGTATCAGTTCATAAGAGTTAAGTGAGGAAATACTTCATTTCTCCTATAAAAGGGCATTCTGAAATGGAACAGAGAGTCAAGACAGCTAAACCTAAAAGAAGGTGTCTCAGTGGAGTGCTGGAGACGTCTCTTTGTCTCTCCACAACAATCCTCAACCTTCTCCATCCTACTCTGTAACCCAGAAGCTGAGCTAAAGGGGCTCCAACTATGGGGCACCTTGCTCTTTGGCTTCCATGGTGTTTGGCCAATGGACAGCACCCACCTGCAGGAGACGGGAGGTGGGGATGATAATGAGGTATTTGTACTTAAAAGGTCATAGCAGGCTATAGACTTCCTCTCACAGCACAGGTACCCTCAGGAGCCTTTCCACACAATCCTTTCTTTCCTGTGTACAAGGACTTGCTTCCTTCACTCACAACCCACTGTTTCCAGCCCAAGGCTTCTAATTCTTTTGTCTTCTCTGCACCTTGCTCATTCCTCCTTTAATTTTTTTTAACGTATCTGTTGTCTGCCAGAACTCTGAATATCATCATTCTAGAGCCACCTCTCCTCAGGCAGGTGGGCAGAGAGTAATGTAAACTCCACACCCAATTTCATTTGGATTGATGTCAGAAAGAGTTAGTCCTGGGGGTATCGGGGAAGAGGATTGTTATTTTTACTTGGCCAAGCACACATCAGGCATGGCCAGATCTCTCTCTCTCTCTCTATCCTAAATTGGCTCAACAAGTTGGGAGTATCTGCATATTGTGAGGAACAAAACAAAACTAAATTACCTTGCCTCAACTACCAACAAAACAGAGCAACCAAAAGAGAGATATAAAAGGCTGAAGGAGAAAGGTTTTGAAGCATGGCTTATTCCCATTTGGGCTTTCTCCTAATGTATTCAGAACAGTTCTCTTAATTTTATATATAAAAAAAATTTAAACTGAGTTTGTACTTTTTATTTGTCAGATTCCCAGTAGAATGAGAATATGATATTCCTGCAGCATACTCAGAACCCCAAAACAATTTCAATAGCTCTGCGGGATGTTATAACCTCCTCATATCTTCTCTTAAATTCACTTTTTATTTTTGGTTTCCATCTAATAATCAGAGACTTTGTGTTCAAATTTGATTGAAGATGGGAATAATAGGTAGAAATAATTCATCTTAGAAAGGAAATGATTACCCACTAAGCATAAGTTATTTAACATTTCTAAAACCCCCACTTACTAATGCCACAGCTGATAAACTTTGAAAGGCCCAGCCAAAGACATTCACCCAGAAGTGCCAGAAACAAGTGTGGCTTACTTATCATGGAGGTGAAGCCAATGACACCCAAACTCTAGCTGGAATAAGGCATGGCTAAGCCACACTCACATTCTGACGCCACCGATAGAGGCCCGAGTCAAGGCCAATTGAAACCTCAGTAATGTGAATAACAAAGGCCAAGACCACAGGCCCCACAGGGCCAATACGAAAATAATATTGCACTCCTTCTTCCCAAGAGAACATCAGCAACACTAGTATCATCATCCCAGTGACTTAAATCATAAACTAGAGAAATATCATTAGATATTAGAGGAAACATGGATGGCAAAGACAGATGTTTGACTGTAATTCCACAAATTCTATCCCATTCTACTGTGTTGGGCTCAAATGACTCAAAAATACAATTATCTATACTCTGCCATAGGAATAAACAACTCGCTCTCTGCTGCTCCCTTAGCAGACTTATTCTTCATTTATGAATGCAGGAAGTAGAGAATTCTCTCACTGGAAAAGTTACCTTCTGGGCACAGTGTGACCAGGAGAGCCCTCGAGACACCCAGGAGTCTTGAGAGAGAATCAAGTAGGGGTCAAGAGGGGACGACCCTTGTCTTGTCTCCTCACTGCCCTCCTCCCTCTATCAGAAAAGTCTGAGATTCCAGACACCAGTTGGACGTTGGTTACTAGTCGAGGTATCTGTATCTTTTCCTTTGTCTCTGTCTCTGTCTATCTCCTTGGTTTATTATCTCTCTCTCTGTCTCCCCTTCCCCCATAGACAGACAGACAGACAGACAGACAGACACACACACACACACACACACACACACACACACAATTTCAAGGTCATCTTGTTCAATCTTTCCTCTTTATTCCAGGAAAAGGTCTTCAGGCACATCATCCAGTTAAAGTAAAATTCATACTTGGAGAAGAGGGAAAAGCCTGACTCTGGTCCTGAGGTAAATGCTTTGGCTTTACCAGAGCTGGGCACTGCACTCTGTAAAAATCAATGTGGAAGTTTGTAACCGTCTTCTAGGACTTTAGGAGGAATGGGTGGAAGACTGGAGCCATAGTGGATTCCAAATTTACCATTTTGAATTGTTGTTACTCTAGTGAAGTGTGTGGGTTTGGGAAGCAGAGAGCTCTGGGCTCAAGCCCTGAGACCTGGTGGCAGTGCCCTTAAGCAAAGCCACCTCTCTGAGCTTCAATTTCTTCTTCTGTAACAGGGTGATAACACCCACTTCACAGGCTATGAGTTTTAATGAAATCGTATATGCTATTGCCTCATAAAATGTAAATTACACACAACTGTCAGAGAGTGGTTGTAGAATCATTCAGAATTTACACTCTAAATCCTTTGTGTGCTATGATGAGTTAAGACTCTTGCATTTTCTTTCATTACATTTGTTTTAGGTCCCATAAACATTTAATCCCTATTCAATCCTCAAAGATTATTCTACAAACAGTTCTGCTTACATTAGTTACAATCCCATTATGACTCTATGTAGTATCTATTTGGGTATAATTTTCTATTAAAAGCCCCAGGAAAATTCACTCTTTGTAAACTTATAAGTTGAGATTCTCATCCCCGATTTTCTTCTGTGGTAAGCTTTCTATGCTGGATGTTGTGTGTGCTAGAGTTTTGCACTGCATGAGTTTTACATTGAGTGTAAAACCTTAAAGAAGATAGAATTTGAAACAAAGCTGTTATACACTTCGCCTTCATTTTCCATCCTTTGTCAAATAACCAGACCGGGTTGGGAGAGGTACCCAAGAATAAAGTCACAGAACTTATCTTCTCCCCTTCATCCCAGGAGACAGGGCTAAGTTACTCTAAGAAAGCCACCATAAAATTCTATGCTCCAAGCAAATACAAATATCAGAATGTAACAGACGTCTAGAGGAGTAATAAGGTCATTGAAGACATCTTTATTAAAGACTGCACAAGGGACAGAGTACAACTAACAACATCTGGAGCAGCCTTTGGTTCCCTAGGAGGCACAATCATGTCATCCTCTGTGAAAGAGGTAAACGTGTATTTAGAAAAGAAGAAAGAAATAGAGATGTCTTAGACCAGGCAATCAGGTAAACTGCTTCAACTAAAACCCAACTGCACCACTATCAAAATAAACCCCCAAAGGGAAAGGTAACAGGTGCGTACCAGAACACTTATCTGAGTCATTCTGAGTGAACACTCATCTGAGTTCCTCGCTAGATGAAGGTCCCACCCATTCCTCTCTTCTTTCTCCACTCCAAGCTTCATAAACTTAATAGGATTCCTTCCACTTAGGTAAATTCCCACATTGCCAGAATATTGGACCAAGTGCTTAGGATTAGCAAATTACTATAGCTCATTCCTCTCATTCTGTCCTATAAACAACAGAGAGCCCTCACAGGCTCTGAGTAAAAGTCCACCTGTCCTTTGGAAATTCCAGCCCATGTCACACAACAATTTTCATTGCATTCTAGCAGTAGGTACAAAATCATTGAGAGTTTAATGAATTTTCATTCCTGAAAGTCTTCAGTAAATTTTTCTCTGAAATTCACATACACAATTTACGAATTAGAAACACTACACATATATATGTGATCACATGCTAAGACTTTAGTAGTCAAAATTTTCTCCTGAATTTATATAGGTGATGGGAAACAACAAGTCTTATGAGTTATTAACAATTATTTTCAACCCAAACGTAGAAATTCATCCAAGTGGGATGAAATGTGTCATTTGGGCTACAGAGAGTGGCTGGGCGCTCCCACTAAAGGTCCAATCCAAACTTTTATGCATTTCAAAAAAAAAAAAAACAGAGAGGAAAATATATGGATACCCCAACTGTGCTAAGAAAGGGAGAGGTTATTCCCTAGCCAGTGCTACTCAAAGTGTATGCTACAGACTGATCCTGGCCTTAAACTGTTACTAGTCTGTGACAAATATAGAAATTAAAAATAAGCACTGAAAAAAATATTTAGATCAACTTTTACACCATAATTATATTTCAGTGTGTAATTTTTTTCCTTAATATTTCATTTTCCCTAATTTTTACAGACCTTTGATCTATGAGTAATTGAAAATTTAAAAACATAAACAAAAAACCAGTTGGTTGAATTATCAGACAGTTTAAGAAGCATTGCTATAGGCCCTTAATAATAGTCTTGGCTACTCACTGGAATCTTCTGGGGAGCTTTAAAGAGTATGATGCCTGGGTCTCGGTGGGATGCATCCTGGGCATTGGGATATATTTTTTAACTCCAAGATGATTCTGATTCTGCAGAAAAGTATTTTAGAATCACTTAACTCATAGTGGGAGAGAATTAAGGGATGGATGCTAGGGTGGTGGTAATTGAACGGGGGAATATACACAAAATTAATAATTTATCATCTGTTACTTTGAAAATTTGAACAATACTTTATTATGTCAATGGAAGTATTTTATTATAGATAAGAGTAAAATGAACGAATATGCTATAATATTTAGTCATGTGGCATACAATTTTAATGTACTTTTATTGCAATATAGTGTGCATACAGAGAAGTAATACATCATAAGGATAGAGTTTGATGACATTTCATGAAGTCAGTGTGTCTGTGTAACCAACACTCAGAACAAGATATAATAGTATTTGCCCTCTTGTTGTGATATCTAAAATAGCTTCCCAACTGAGAGGAAATAAAAATAATGTACTCTGCCACTATGAATATGCCATTTATCTTGGTTTACAGTAAATCTAGTTTAAACTGGAAGATTTCAAAGAATAGAAATAGAAAGCACATGATTCTGGCAAAGAGGGCAGATTGAATATATACATTTGTATTTCCCCATTCAGGAAATTCTACCAAAATTACAATAAAATGGATTTTTTTTTAAAAAAAACTATAAATCCACAAAAATGGGAAGATCAAGAGAGAAGATGATTATAGAATTTTAGATGCTAAAAAGTAGAAAATGACTTGTCAAGCTTGAGAAAACTGAAATCTAAGCGGGGGGAAGAAAAATGGAAATTAGTTCAATTTACGGCAAAGAACTTTCCAAAGTCTCCTGAATTATGGTACTAGTTACTACTAAGAGAGAGAACGGCACATTTAAAAGCAGGTCTTGCTTAGTCTAAGAAGCCCAGATGTCTTCTGAATCCTCACCCTCATTCCTTGTCCCTCTTCACTCTTGTAAGGGCAGCAGGTTAATCCTCTGGAGAAGCTCAAACAGAAGTCTATAGGGATACTAGGTTGAAGACTCAGGGCACCATACCAAAACCACAGAATAATTAAGTGAATCTATCTATACATTGCTGCTCACTGAGACATCCAGGCTTCTTTCCTACTTGGTTCCCAGAATGCAGGTAGTCTGTCAAAAGATTAGAAATGCCTTCTGTGGTCCAGGGAAATAGAATTCAAATACAATTTAAGAAAATGATAGAAAACATTCCCAAAGGAAAAGCCCAGTTTCCCAGTAAAAAGCCTTAATAGACAGGCACCTGTTGGTAGACAATTCTCAATGTGAGTATCTTGCATTTTTCCATATCTTGTGTGGGCACTGACAGATTTTTGTTCTAGGCTATCTTTTCAAGAACCTGTATAGTAAATAGTTTTGGAAGGAAGAGAAAAAGTCTCTCTGTAAAAACAAGGCAGGCTTGTTTGCTAACATCTCAAAGATTGAGTAGGTTTGCTTGTAAGCCATTATAACTGATTTGGATTTTCTAAACACAGGATTCCTCAGCTGTGACATAAACCTTCAATGTATGGAGAATTCACCTTACTTACTCATTCTGTCCTTGTGGAATGTTGGGAGCAAGAACATGAACTTGTTCATGTAAGTTCATGAACATGAACTTCATGTTCATGTTGTTTTCTGGACTATAGGAGGAAAAGTCCTTTGAATCTGAAACAACAATCTCATAACTTCCTTGGGCACCCATGAAACTGTAGCAAGAAAACTGTTAACTTGAAAACATGGCAAAATCACAGATTCTTCATAGTTCTTGACCACTTTAATCATTCTTACAGACTCCAAACGGTTCTTAAATTCTCTACCCTATAATTTAAACAGATAAGGAAAGAAAATCACAAGATATCCAATATTATTGACGAACAATACTTTTTTACAAAAGGAAATCTGAGGAAATAATATTCAAGAGAAGGAAACTTCAAAAATATATTATGATATTCAGGTAGATAAAAAAATTATTATATCCATAAAATAAGAACAAGGTGTCGTACTTTTTTAAGGAAATATTTATGGAACAAGAGAGCTATTAAAACTGTAATGAAATCTCAAGTGAGAAACTTCATAAAAGAATTTTCAAGTCAAGAAAATCTTTTGCAAAGTTTAGCACAAAGATATGGCTAAGGAGGAGTGAAAAGGCTAGAATTTGGATACTTCATTATAGCATAAGCCATGTCAGAAACCCCACTGCTGAACTCCCTATTCTACAAAAGAATAAACTTCCTTATTGCTAGAGCTAATATAAGTCAAATTACTTTACTTGCCATCAAAAGCATGCTGATCGTTAAGCAATAGAATAAATCCATACCTAGAGGAATTTTGGAAACCAGCGCATCTTGAAAAAGGGTAAACTGGTTTGTGTTCTGGAGCAGGGTATAAAAATGGAAGCAGGGCCTTTCTCAATCAAAATCCTTTCTCCAAACTTGCTCATTTGCCATAATTTTGGTACAAATATTAGAGATACCAGCAGCTATGCTATTTTCCTTCAGAAAATAACTGGGTACCTCAAAATGCTTCCAACTCCTGATTTTCTGTATGAGTATGTGAATGTCATTGAAGGAGAAAGCCTATTCTGCAAACCTTTTAGAAAACATGGAAAGTTGCAATGCCAAGCAAAACTGTACTTGGGGAGAAAAGTAGGTTGTACTGCTTTGGTGATGAAACTTGGCTTTTCATATCAATGCAACTTGATGCCTTAAATATCAGCATGTGTAGCACCTGAAATACTGTCCTTGATCCTACCAAAAAACCTTTTCTATTGCCTTGCATGTTGACTCCATCAGAGCCAAAGTCCAAATTATCATCTTCTCCAGATTTTTCTTTATCAAGAAAAGTAAACAGAATGTCAGATTCTCCTTCATTACCTGGAAGCTATGTTTACAGAAACTCTGACTTGAAATCTCTGAATGATACAGGAAAATCACCTTTGAGAGAAAAAAGAAGCCCCACTTGTAGAATAATTCAGTAAGAAGAAGATGATTCATGGGTTGCTTACTTTAATAGATATGAGCAGAATACATTTTTGCATTCAAAGCTTGGCAGTCACCATTACAATGCAGCAGAAAACCACAACTTCTTTTGGAAACACAGCTTCTCAAAAAAATAACAACCTAGAATGAAGACATGTCATAAAAAGTCTGCACACAAACTGCTTGAAAGTTTATTCTGCTTACATGGACTTAAAATCATCCTTTCCTTGCTGACAAAGACAATATTGGTGGCACAGACCTTGCCTCCAAGATAATCTCATTGACTTGAACACAAATGAAATGATGTAACATTAATTCAACTTGAAGAGCCTTCAAGAAATCTGGCGTTTCTGGATACAAGTCTATCTTATCATAGCAAAATAAGATATAAGATTTCTAATTTTACTTATGACCTCATATCCTTTTGAGTCAGAGCTTTTAGACATGTTGAGATTTCATTGAATTGAAGTGAACTGCACATCGCCATGCCTAAGATCACTCCAAATTTTTAATTTCTTTTTTTTTTTTTTTTTTTTTTTTTTTTTTTTATTGTTGGTCGTTCAAAACATTACACAGTTCTTAATACATCATCTTTCACAGTTTGATTCAAGCGGGTTATGAACTCCCAACTTTACCCCGTATACAGATTGCTGTTTCACATCAGCTACCCTTCCATTGATTGACATATTGCCTTTCTAGTGTCTGATGTATTCTGCTGTCTGTCCTATTCTCTACTATCCCCCCTCCTCTCCCCTCCCCTCCCCTCCCCTTTTCTCATCCCTGTTTAATGTAAATCTTCTTCTCAAGCTCTTTGTCCTTACCCTGTCCTTGTTTACTCTCCTTATATCAAAGGGGTCATTTGGTATTTGTTTTTTAACGATTGACTAGCTTCACTTAGCATAATCTGCTCTAATGCCATCCATTTCCCTCCAAATTCTATGATTTTGTCGTTCCTTAATGCAGAGTAATACTCCATTGTGTATAAATGCCACATTTTTTTTATCCATTCATCTATTGAAGGGCATCTAGGCTGATTCCATAATCTTGCTATAGTGAATTGTGCTGCTATGAACATCGTTGTAGCAGTGTCTCTGTAACATGCTCTTATTAGGTCTTTAGGGAATAGACCGAGAAGGGGAATAGCTGGGTCAAATGGTGGTTCCATTCCCAGCTTTCCAAGAAATCTCCATACTGCTTTCCAAATTGGCTGCACCAATTTGCAGTCCCACCAGCAATGAACAAGAGTGCCCTTTTCCCCGCATCCTCTCCAGCACTTATTGTTGTTTGACTTCTTAATGGCTGCCAATCTTACTGGAGTGAGGTGGTATCTTAGGGTAGTTTTGATTTGCATTTCTCTGACTGCTAGCGATGGTGAGCATTTTTTCATGTACTTATTGATTGATAGAGCCCTAATAACCAGAATATACAAAGAACTCAAAAAATTAGACAATAAGATAACAAATAACCCAATCAATAAATGGGCCAAGGACCTGAACAGACAGTTCTCAGAGGAGGACATACAATCAATCAATAAGTACATGAAAAATTTAATTTCTTATTCAGTCCAAACCACCAGAGTTTTCTCACTAAAATTTGATTGTGAATAAAACCTAAGTTCATTTTTATTTTACTTAACAAATTTGAATTAGTTCAATTTTTCCAAGTGTTACATTAAATTTTACACACACAGTCATAAAATAAACAGATAAAATCCAAAAGAATTATTTTACAGTCTGTTCCTGTGAAGTAAATCTCCAGTGTAATAAAAGAAACTACAAAAAAATTTGATATATATGTGCATTTGGAGGGAAAGCTTTACCTATATTTTCAAATATTTCCATGTCCCCAAATTGTTTAACAATAGAAATGTTAATCACCAAATTCTGCTGCCCTACACTATAGAATTGCCTCTAAAATGGTTTGCGATTACCATGTCATATCATAGGTCACTCTTACAATGAATTTAATCCTGTGTCACCTTGAAAACTAGTAGTTACATTTTCAAGAATGATCTAATCTGAGATCTAAAATATCTGCCAGGAAATTTCTATAAAATTGAAATTATTTTTTTCAAGTTCAATGCCTTGAATGCCTGCTCAAGAGGCATAACAAATAAATGCAAGGGGGACCCTAGATTGGCCCTGGAACAGAAAGAGAACATTAATGGGAAAATTGGTAAAATCCAAATACAGTCTGCAATTTAATAAATAGCAATGTACCAACGTTGGTCTCTTAGTTGTGGTACATGGTAATATAAAGTGTTAACAATGGGGAAAAATAAGGAAGGAGTATACAGGAACTCTGTATTGTCTTTGCAACTTTTCTGTGTATCTAAAAATATTCCAAAGTAGAAGTTCATTTTTGAAATAACAAAAATGTCTGCTTGAAAACTTTAACAAGTCTTCATCATTCATTCAACAAAAATATATGGAGTATGCAGGCCCTGTTCTTTGCGCTAGACACAGTGCTGAACAAAATACATCCATCACCCCTTAGGGATCTAACAGTCTAGTAGGCAGGAAAGACATTAAACAGTCACAAAAATGAACATAAATTGTAACTGCAGTCTGTAATAAGTACCACAAAGGAAAAGCAGATGAGATGATAGAGGTGCAAAGCTGCAGAGGACTCTCTGAGACGATGACACTTAATATGAGACCGACAGAGAAGGAGCAGCCAGCCAGGTAACTGCACCAGAAAGAGGGAAAAACTTATTCAAGGGTCTGGAGGAGTGAGAGGATCTCAAATGTGTGCAGCATGACCCAAGCACAATAAGGGCTGGGGAGAGGGGGTGGGCAGCTGAAGAACGGGACCACACAGGAGCCTATGAGCTACATTCAGAGCTTTATAGTTTTCCAGACAGATAGAAAAGCCACAGAAGACTTTAACCAGAGGAATGTCATGATTCAATTAATGATCTTAAAAGATCACCTTGACCAATGAGGGGCTGTGAACTAGAAAGAGCAAGATGAGCAGTGCCAGCTTCAGGTCCTCACAGTTCTTTTAAAAATTAAGAGGAAATAAAAGGTTCTCAGCTTCTAAGTATTTTTGCTCTAAAAGGCCTCAGAAAATAATAATGTCATTTTAGATGTGCATATCCCTGCCTTAGAACTTGCCACCATAACTCCAGCAGGAAAGATGATGCTCCAAAGGGCTCCCATCTTCCTTGGTCTGGATTTCTCCTCTAGAATGTCTACCATTAAACCTGGGTGTGAACAAAATCACAAGATAAATACCAAAGTCACATGACTTGAGTTGAGTAGGGTACCAACAGCAAGATTTAACATCCTTAGAATCTCGGCTTTCACAAAGCAGAAAGAAATCATAGTATGCTGGTTTTCAAGACCATAAAAGCATTATTGACACCTCACTAATGCCATCTTGGCACCAGCCCAGGTCTAAATATAGCAAATCCCAGACTGCAGAATAGTGTGATTTTCAATCCCTGTTTAAAATGTACAATGTTAAATGTCATTCTCGATTACTGTGCATTGAATCTGAAGGAACTGGTTTGCTGCCCTCTCTGACCTAGAAAAAGAAATATGTCTTCCAAAGTTGATGTAACCAGTGGCACTTCAATAAAGCTTATTGAGCAGTATGCAGTGCTACCTGGGAACTCTTAAACAAAACTCACTAGAGACTCATACTCTAAACAGACAGCTTGGATTTTCTTGGCTTGTAGGATTATATTGTACCTATAACTTCACTAAATATTGTCTAGATCTACTCTAAGGGTTACCTGAACCATAGAAAGAATGGGTTGGATCTTGATTGAAGCCTATGATTTGATATAAAGCTCTGTGAACCAAATAGTTATTAAGTTGACTTTTCAGCCAACTACTCCTTTTCTCTGGAAACCATAACTTCCCCAACAGTTGCTAAGGTTACAGGAGACAGCCACTGGCAGCCCAGATTGGGTAACTTGACCTGGCCCCAGACCACAAGTATAAATAAGATCAAGAGTATGCATGTGACACAAACTGGGCCAAAGAGTCACTTTCCCCAGGAATCTGGATTTAGAAGTGAGAGATTCTTGCTCAATCTGTCTGCTCTCTTGAATAGAGGACATGTAAACACTGAAACTGCTGGCGGTGACTATTTTTGACCATTTGGACAAGGAAATAGAGAAAGCCAGCCTGCCGCAAGACAAGAATGGAGAATGCACACAAGAAAAGAGAGAGAAAGAGAGAGAGAGAGAGAGAGAGGGGGGGGGGTGGCTTCCTGTTTGCCCTACAACACTCCAGGACCTGATTCCGGCTTACACCAGTTTATCCCTGCCCTTACAACCCAGGAGAGACTCCCCAGTATCCTTTCAAGACCTTCCATTTTGCTTAAACTGGTTCAAGTAGAATCCTGTGACTAGAAAACAAACAAGCCATCACTCACACCTCAGGTCTCTCCATTTCACTTAGTCTCAAATAACTAAGAACGAGCTTTCCCAAATTCCTTAAGCCAAGATCTCTGAAAGAATTCAATTCCAGCTTCACAAAGCAGACAAATGCAAATAATTGAGAAATGCTTACCCTGAAATGTTAAGTTGGGGATGGGGGTAGTAGGGCATAAAATTGTATGTGTATCACTATTATGGCTACACTATCATTTATATTTGTCAACAAATCAAGAAATGAAGTACTATATGCATTAGAAAAATTGGAAAGAAATTAATCAAAATAATAACAATTGTGCTGGGTGACAATTATTTTTCTTTTCTTTTATATTCCTCTGTATCTATAAGTAATTAAATACTTTATTAACAAGAAACTTTATCAAACTATAGCTCCAAAGAATCCTGTGACTAGAAAACAAACAAGCCATCACTCACATTTCAGGTCTATATAAATATGTAAATGTGTTTATAACACAATGATTTATTTTTTAAAGAAAAATATAAAACAGCCTATCATGTTTGCTGCCATATAAATAAATATTTATTTATTTATAAATAAACTGTCCCATTAATATTTCACATATAAAAAGAACAATGCTGCTTCCAATAGACCATTCCCAAACTGACTCCTAGCCAACACTCCTCCACCTGTTTGCCCTCCTTATCTATCTTTAACCCCAGCTCATTCCATGCTACACATCTTACTATCTTTACCCCAGCTCATTCCATGCTACACATCTTCCAGTGAATTCCACTACCCTCCCCCCATTTTGGTACCTGAATACCTGAAGATCCATCCTATCACTCACTGGATCTAGATTTTTCTCCTTTCTATTAGATTAACCTATTTGGAATAGCCTCATGACCAATTACCTCCAATCCATTTAAAATAATCTGTCCCTAATGGTAATCCAGGAGGATCACCCCTATTGGTCACACTAGACAAGCCAGAAATGGATAAATAGTGGGGGGGAAAACCCACTGTGAACTTTGTAAACTGTCTTTACAATTTCTATAACAGCAATTTTTAATAACAATTCAAAATACAATGTTATATAAAAAGGAAAATAGGTAGCAAACCATTTTACTTACAAGGAAAAGCGAACAAAGCTCTTTGAAGCCATGCAACCAATTCAATTGGTTTCCTCATAATCACAACAACTTTAATACATTGAACTGGGCATGATGCCAGATACTCAATATACATCATCTTACATAATCCTCCCAACTATTGGTGAAACAATTGTTATCATTCCTATGTTTTCAGGAACAAAATCATTGATCTGAGAGGTTAGGTTACTTATGCAACTTTAACTTAAGTTTACTTGGCAAGTAGCAGAGCAGAAGTATAGACCCCAGCTTTCCTGTTGTCAGAACTTATGGCCTTTGCACTAGAACTCATGGTCTCAAGCCAGGTCTCTTAGACAAGCTATTAGGAAAAAATATGTATTCAAGGATATATTATTTTTTCAGTGCTAGGGATTAAACCCAGGGCTTCATGCATACTAGACAAGTGCTCTACCACTGAGCCACACCCCCTGTCCTCCAGAGAAAGTATGTCTGAAACTTAATGTAAACCCAAGTGTTAGCTAATAGTAGTAGTTCATAATACAAATATACAGTTTATTGTAAATTTCTATTTTAAATGCAAAATACACATCAGAATAAACATTGCAAAAACATGCATAATATATACAATGATATTTAGTATCAACATAGGGCACATATGTCCTAATTTAAAACTAAATTATTAGTTTGATACATTAAACAATGTATCAATGATTCTTATTTATAACTGTTTACAAAATACTATCTACTATGTATAAAAAAGCATGAAGTTTATTTTCAGGAAATATACAGACTATGAACAAGAATATATATTCATTGTATTAATTTGCTATAATGCACTATAATTATAATTTACCCCAGTTAGAGAGCTTAATATTTATATTAATATTTATATTAATATTGTGTCATGAAGACCAATACAAAAGAGAAAGGGGACAAAACCACATTATTTTCTTATGGTTGTAGTAAATTTATACTACTTTGTATTCTTAAAAATTGCCTTTTTTTGTCCTCAAACACAGAAAATCTTAAGAAGTAAATAAGGACGCATAAAAGCAAAAGTTACAACCAGTCACATAAAATGATCATAAAATACTATTTGGTGTATTCTCATTCTCTGAATAGGATCATCTGTTTGATTCATTCATTGCTGGTAATTTTTTCTCTCCTTCCAGTCATTACTATCATATACTTTTTATTTTACTCTAATGAAAGTAATTAAGTCTCCAATTTCTGTAAAAGAAACTGAAATCATTCAATGATTAGTAAAACAAACTTGACTGGGGCACCTAAATGTACCAGATAGTTTTCCTAAAGTGAAAATAAACAATGATTAGTCCCTGACCTTCCCAGGCTCTGTAGGTCAGACGGTCTTGTGCAAGGCAAACAGCCTAAAATTGTGTGCTAAATGTTGAATCCAAGGTGAGTTCACAGCATTACAGGAGCACAGAGGAGGGGACGGTTAACCCAGCCCAGGGTAATCAGAAGCTTTGCAGAGGACAGCACATTTAAACTGAGCCTTTAAAGATAAACAGGAACTTTCTACAGAAAGAAGGAGACCCTGAGAGAGGGAGCATTTGGGCACCAAACATGAAGACTGTAATGTCATTAAGTTAATGAGCTGCTTGCTGATAAGACTATGACCAGGGTATGTGGAGACCATATGGGATATGAGATTAGAAGAGTTATATTTTTTTAAAAAATCCAATAGCTAGTGATTGTTTACATAGAGTAAGGTGGTTGTATATATGAAAGATTATGCACCCATTAAAATTGTTATTAAAATATATAGATGAAGTAGAGACATGTTTCATTAAAAAATTAAAATAATGGGCATAAGTCTATGGATATGCAAAAAGACTGAAATAATATATACAAAACTGTTAACACTAATCACCTCTGAGAGATGATATTATGAATTTTGTTTTAATCTCTCTTTGTGTCCCTGCCTTCCAGATTTTCTTCATTAAGCACGCATTATTGGCAATTAGGGGTGGAAAGGGATGTGTGTGCTAAAATAGAATAATGTAAGTTGGGCTCAGATAGTGCCATGCCTGGAAATGTGGATTTCATTTCACAGAAAATGAAAAGTTATTCCAGGCTTTTGAACAGGAATGGGAAATGAACAGATTTGCACTTTAAGGGAGTAAATGTTATTAATGCATAACTATGGGATTGGAAAGACTTGAGGCTGGGCATAAGATATGATACATAAAATTAATGAAGTGACAAGAGGGATGGAAAGCACATACCTGGGAGAGAGATAGAGACAGGACTTGTTAACTGAAAACAAAACAAGAGAAAAGAGCAGAGGTTGAGGATAAAAATAACTCCAGGCTTTCTGGCATGGGCAACTGGTTGGATACAGATTTCAAAAGATAGAAAATAAAAGAAAAAGGAAAGGGCATGTCTTAGGGACAGAATGATGAATTTGGTTTAATGTGTGATATGTTTACAGGATATTCAGGTAGAAATGCTAGCAGGAGGCTTGAAACATGAGTCTGAGCTCAGAAAAACTGAACCAAGAAATATAGGCACATAGAAAATGGTGAAGCTGTGGGATTGAATGAGCTCATTTGGGGCAGGCAGAGGGCAGAACTTGAGAAATGCTAAATCATAACAGCCATCAGTGCACTTAGAAAGCAAAAGAACCAGAAGTGGGTAGAGTTCAATTTTTGATTGACACATACTATTTGTACATATTTATGAAGTACAATGGGATATTTTGATTCATGTTTATATTGTGTAGTGTTCACCATAAACTTTTATCACTTCTTTATAATAAGTATAAATTCCTTTCTTCTAAAAGCAAGTGGAGTTCTTTTTTTGGAAAGGAGGTGGTCAGAGCAAGTATCAGAGCAAGAGTTGTTTAGAAAACAACCACAGAAAACCAGTCACTGAAGTTGATCGGTAGGATTTAATTCATTACACTGCCTCCTCATACAAACACACACACACACAAGGCTCACTCAAAAAAAAAATCAGTAAAGAATGTAGTAAAACAAGTGAATTTATCCTTTCTCTTGACTTATGGAAATTAATTTCATATCATAACAACCCTCAAACTAATCACCATCTCTTATATTTCCAGTTGACTTGCACTAGTCTTTGATCCTACTGAAACTTGCAACCCATTGATCATATCACCTTTCCACTTTCCCTAACAACCTTGATTTTCTGTCTACTTTGCTTATACCAAGTTTAAATCCAAAGGTCAATCATTATAACAATGTCCTCTTTATATACAACTCCTTTGCCTCTATTATTTTATTACACTCATAAAATAATCTGCAACTCTGATTGAGACAAATCCTTGTCTCCACTTGCTCCAGGTCTTTGTTGTGTCAATGAATAAAGCAATCTATTGACCAGTCTTACTTTGAATTTGTGACCGGAAACTCTAGTGAGCTTTAAGGTTGCCAGAGAGAGAACCTTTGTATTTCCCCAGCCCATTTCTCCTCCCCTTTTGTTTTAAATATATACACCTTCTTTCTCCAATCTCTGCCATCTCCTTCCCCATCCTCTCACTCTTGGTTGATAGCTTTGCTTCCTATTTGGAGGAAGCTAAAACAACCAGAAGAGACCCTCAACAGACTTCCCCATCTCAGTTACTCACCTTACAGGGCCTGCCCCACACACTTTGGCCTATCTAAAGTGATGTCCCTTCTCTTATGCACTAGATTCTATATCCTATCTCTCCAACATCATTAATTTTAATTCTCTATTGAGTCATTCTCCTTTACATGCAAACATTGTTATTTCTCCCATCTTTAAGAGAAAAAAAATTTTCTTAGCCCTACTACCTTCATTTCTTCTCTTCCCCTGTGCACATTTTGCTTAAAAATCCTTGAAGAGTCGTCTATACTCATTTTTCAATTTCTCCCCCAATTATCTCTTATATACATTCTAATCCATGTCTTCCCATCTTACCTGCTCTTGCCAATGTTCCTGTCAAAATCATCAATGACCCTCAATTTCCAAACTCAAGCTCAGTTATCAGACTTTATTGTACTTGACCTTTAAACACCACTGGACTCAGCTAATCCCTTTTCTTCACTGGCTTCAGAGCATCACATGCTCATGGTTTCCCCCCTACCTACCTGGGAGATCCTTCTTAGTCTCTGTCAATGGTTTCTTCTCTTCTTCCCAACCTCTTAATGTCAAGTGTCCCAGAGTTCAGTCCTTGTTCTCTTTGCTACACATATTTGTTCCTTGGTGATTTCATCCAGCCTTAAGTACCATCCAAATGTTGGCAGATTCCTAATCTATATCTCCAGTTGGTCATCTCCAAACTCCAAGCTTACATCTCCAATACATTTAACATTACTACAATATCCTTTTCCTCTGCCCCCTGCTCCCAAACTTCTCTACCTTTAAGACTTCCATACTTTTGCCAACAGCAATTCAAACTTGGTCAAATCAGAAAACTGGAGTCAATTTTTATTCCTCTTTCTTGCCAATACCATATCCAGTTCATCAAGGAACCCTATTGACTCTAAGTTCAAATACGTACGGAATCCGACCACCTCTTACCACTTCCACTGCTATCACTCAAGCTCATGCCATCATCTTCTCTCACCCAGGTTATTGCAGTAGCATTCTAACAAGGCATTTCCACCCCTGGTACAATAGAGCAGTCAGGCTGATCCCTTAGAAAATTAATTAAAGTCATAATACTGTTCTTTCAAAACCCTGCAAAGCTCCATTCCTTTCAGAGTATAAGCCAAATGACTTAAGATAAACTATAAGGCCTGACTTTATCCAAGTCCCTGTATCCTCAATAACCTCACCTCCAGTCACTTTCCCTGTTGTTCATTCTACTTCGCCATGTAGGCTTCCTTGTTCTTTCTTGGTGTGTCAGGTACACTAAAACTCAGATCTTGGCACTGGCTGATCCCACTACCTAGAATACCTTCCTTCTGACATCCACATGACTAACACCCTTACATCCTTCAGGTCTTTCATGGCTCAAATGTTACTTCCTCCATGAGGTCTTACCTGACACCCTATTTAAAATTGTGACAATATCTAACACCTGGTATTTTTATCCTGTCTATTCTTTTGCAATTTTTAAAAATATCATGTATCACCTTGAAAATAAAACTTTGTTTATTATCTTGTTTCTTCTCACTAGAGTTTGAACTCTAAAAAGGAAAATACTTTCATTTGTTTTGTTCATAGATATATTCCTGGCATATAGGAGGTGCTCAATTAATACATGTTGAGCAAATTAATCTATTTTCTTCCAGAACACAAGTAACTCAAGGCCAGTCACTATGCTTTGGTCATCTTTGTACCCTTTTTCTTATATCTATACTCATGCTCAATTGCTAAGTTGAACAGAATATTTAAAAAAGTGGCTGCATAGCCCATAAAATTTTCTCCATGTCTCTGAATCCTATTTCATTTCTTTATTCTTCAGCCTGATGACTACAGTTTGTTCTGGACAATGTACAAGCTTGGAAGCAAGATACATTAACATGAGGCTAGTCTCCAATGCATCTCAGACATGATTCCCCACCTACCTCCAAAACGGTAAGTGACACCAATATCAAGAGATCATCCCTCCTGAAGATCTCATATGTGATCAGTCAGGAAGTGGAAATGTCACCTTGCCTTCACATAGTATATATCTGCCACTCTAGCTTTTTTCCTGAATATATTGCTCCAGACCTTCTCCAAGCTGTTGCTCATTCCTGGTAACAGCTAAATCAATTGACCATATTGCACTGGTTTGCTTCAATGTGTTTGTTTACTAGTTGAAGCCTGCATTAAGGGCAGGATTATTTCATGGTGCTTGGTTGCCTGGCCCTCTTCCAACTCTCTCTCTCCCAGTCTCTCACTGTGTAAAATGGCAATCTTTGTCTCTCTGCCTCTGAAAGCATGAATGTCCTGAGAATTATTTGACTATCCCTTAATTCCTTGTTCTTGTGAGATTCTTCTCTGCCTTCACTGTTCGAACTCTGTGGCCTGAATTTACAAATGTACATCACAAATAACCGTGCCAAGTGCATCTTTATTCCTTTTAGCTTCCAGTTACAGCCTTGGTCAATGTTCTTTCCTTTTTTGTCCTGTTATTGTATTGCAAATGAAACATGTGCAGCTATTTGAGCAAGTACAAAAATATAATATGAACATGTCCTTATCTAAAATGTCACTTTTCCAGAATTCTTTCTGGTTTGTTCTTCGTTAACTAAAGTCCCATTGTCATAAAAATTTTAATAATAAAGCACCCTAAGTCTTGTAATTTTATGGATGGATTCTATATTCATTTGGTGACCAAAATTTGATAGTTCCTAATTAAAATATTCAAAGGTGAAATTCAGGTAATTTCCACAAGATATATCAATATTTTCACTTAAATTTCTAGGGTTAAAGAAGAAACCCTTTGCCAATGTTGGGGGGAGGGAAAAGAAAATTCTGGGGCTATAGTACAAAGACTTCAAAGAGCTTTCTACAGCATGTTATTTTCTTTCCAGAAAATTCTAGCACTATATAATTACTTTTGTATGGAAAAATGAATAATGTAAGCCTCTACTGCTAAAAACAGCTAGACAGAAACCATCCAAAGCAGATAGGCCTTTCCTGAAACCAAATGAAATATTAAACTAGAAAATAGCTGTGTGAGAATGGCCCGTGGAATAAAGCTCTTGAGTTATTATTCAAGAGCAAGCATAGAAAGTTACATGAAAAATGAAGTGTTTTCTCCTCTATGTGTCAGGATTTGCGTGAGTCCACAGTTTCACGGAACATGTAATGTTGATGCCACACCGAAATGTCACAGAAAAATACCAATCAGAAATGCGTCTGGGAGCTTCCCAAGCTTCTGGTTAAAAATAACAGTAAAAACATCAATTAAGATCTACCTATTGCGACAGAAACGCATTGATAAATAAAAAGCAAAATCCCACCTGCATGAAAATTAAACCGTAGCTACTCCCCCAGTTGAGAGGAGAAAGAGCTTCATTTCGGTGCCTCGTAGAACTAATCCCAGCAAATACAGCCAGTGGGTTTTTATGCTGGGGGAAGGGGACTGCGAAAAGTGAACCCCTCCTAGCATCCCCTACACACAAAAAACTCCTGAAATGTGAAAGCATCCGCGCCGCATGGCCTCGCTTAACCGGAAGAAAGCTGGTACAGAACAGAACAGCCTCCTAGGGCTCCGAAGTGGCCGCGACGTGTGGCGGGGGCGGTTGGCCGTGTCGTGCCTCCCTCTCCCACCCACCCTCTGCCGTTTGCATGGATGGGTCCCTCCCTCAAAGCTTCAGGACTCGGGGACCTGAGCAAGCTCTTAGATTTATCCAGAGTTCAGAACCTCCCCAAACGTTTTATAGGTATTAATTCCCGCGCTGGCAACATCTCAACAGCCCAGAGTGGGCAAGCTGACCCAGCTGGCCGGGGGGACCCACGTCTGGGTCGGTCGCCCCCGCCAGCTCCACCCCCAAGTGTCTCCACAGTCTCAGTCCCCAGCGCCCCGTGCGCACCCTGGCACCCAGTAGGGCCTTTCAGAGAGTGTAGCCCTAGGGTTGACTGGACGCTAATTGAACAGCCATGTTAGCCTCCTCCAGGCGTAAATCAGCCCGGGACGAGCGGGCCAACGGCGGTCGAGAGAGCTTGCCAGATCCTCTCTGCACCTCCGCCCCCAAGACTGCGACTGTTCCCAAACTCCTGGGCGCAACCCGCTGAGCCCCGTCGCTCCACAAGGTTCAGCACCGAGGACAGCAGATATACTTTTTGTCTCAGTGGTCCCCGAGGCCAGGAGGGTGGCGGTGACAGCACAGGCAAGGGCTGCAGGTGTCGGGACCCCCAGTCCTCTCGCACCCTGGTGGCACCCGTGAGCGCCCACCTCCCATCCGCGCCTCGCGCAGGGCGGCCCCACGGCGTCTTACTTTTCTGACTGGAGTAACCCGGGTAGTAGCCATAGTAGCCGGTGATCCGCAGGATGCGGTCCTCGATGGTGGCCACCCCGTTAGGGGCCGCTTTGACGTCCATAGAGGGCGCGGGGCGGCGGCTCCGGGCGCGGCGGGGCGAAGAGCGCGGAGTGGGGCCCGAGAGCTGGTGCAGGTGCCGCCGCCGCCGCCGCTGGTGCTGATGTTGCAGCTCGAGCTCCCGCGCCCCGGCTCTGACTCCACCGCCCGGCGCAGCACCGGCTTCGCATCACAGCCGCGGCGGCGGCGGCGGCGGCTGCAGCGGAGCGGCCCCCACTCGGGCCGGCCTCTCGTCACCCTGGCAGCTCTCCCGCCCGTCAACCGGCGCGCTGCTGCCCAAACAGCGCCCCCTCACCTCCGACGCCCACCGGGGTCAGGGACCGGTGTGGACGCTCCACCTGGCCGCTGACTCTCATCATTAACCCTTGGGCGTCCCTTCTCCGAAGAGAAGACACCCCCAACTCCACTGAGGGAAAAGATGTTTGATCCAGGGGCGTGAGAGGAGAAGGTGAAAGGGTAGCCAGAGGCGCAGGGCGAGGGTTGGAGGTAGGAGAAATCCAAGGGGATCTAAGGGCTTTTAGATGGAGAGATGTGCACTATCGTAGATGTGCACTACTTGGGGTGGCCCCGGCCTTGATCCATTCTTGGAGTCTACACCACCTTGGGTCTGCTGATATGCAAATGTTCTTAGGCATTAGTCAATTCTGGCGATTTGCCTGGACCACCAAGAGTCTTTTTATTTTTTTAAGAAATAAAAAAATAAAAAGAATGACTCCCCAGCAGGTGGTATGTGGCGTGGTTACCCAGGTTTTGTGGACATAAAGATTCTGAAGAGTTCAAATCTCCAAGCCTGACAATCCACGCGGACACTCCATCATCCTACTGAAAATATCAAAGGCTTGGGAGCCGTAGTGTGCACATCATGTTTGTTTTGGCAAATCCAAATGCTCTGTGGAGAAGTGATTTTCTCCTTTATCGCCAAAAACATCAGAAGAGAGGCCCTTCAAACTGTAAATATCTGGATGAATGAAAGTTTTAGCTACAATCTAGAGACTTTCCTTCTAAGCAGAATGTACTCAGAGCTGTGTGATCCTGGGGAACATTGCCCATCAGGTGCAACAACTCAGTGATGCTTCCTCTATTCATACTTTGCAGGCACAGCTTCCTGAAAAAAGATAAATCTTCAAAATTTTCCTCTCATAAAGGAAAGGGTGCATGTGTATTAGTGGTAGATGTGGAACAGGGGTGTGTGTGTGTGTGTGTGTGTGTGTGTGTGTGTGTGTGCAGTTCATCAGTTTAGAGGTCACTATGTCCACCTTCCATGTAGAGCCACTTTAAGATGTTCCTGCCAATTTTCACATTTCTAAAGCCTAAGATAGAAAAAAAAAAAAAAAGTCAAATCCAGGACCTCTCTCAGAACTGTCTAAAGAACCTGTCCACTCTGTCTCCAAGCAATTTCCCCATTGTGTGTGGGCCCTTAGGAGGAAATAAATATGCAAGATTTTTAAAAGGTAAATTAGGTTTAAACATGTGAACATGAAGTATTAATTTTCACAAAATCTTGAGTGTTTTTATCCAGACACAAAGCCTAGCACAGCATTTTGAGAACAAAGTGAATCTGCATGATTGTGGCTGGAAGAAAAGTTCATGAAGAAACCGATTTCCTCCTACACATGCTTTCTGGGTTAGGAAAGAAGGGTAGAAGAAACTTAAAGTTCAAAGGAACAAAGGGGAAAATATGACCCTAGTGCAATAGTAGCAGCCAAATGTTTAAAGCAAAAATGAAAAGATTATACATTTACACCTCCACCCAAAGTAATTTTATCATAATTTTGTTACTTTTATTATTTCTATAGCAAACCTTATATAAAATGTATATATTGCACACAGGAAATATGTTGGTTGCATTAATTTCAAATGTCTCTTTTGTTTAAAGTTCCTTTAAAACATAATTTTCCCATATTCATCATAATATATAGCTATATATGCATTCAGTGAGAGATAAATTAGGAAATAATTCAAGCAAAAACCTTGTAATGTAGCAAGAATATGAATATGCAGACCTTAAATGCAAGTGGTTTTGTCCCATTCATATTTACAACTTACCTTGCCACAATTAATATATTTAAATTCTTTTATTGCCTTTTCTTTGTGGAGTGCCTACTGGGATAGAACTCAACAACACTTTAACCCTGAGCTACATCCCCAATCTTTTTATTTATTTATTTTTTATTTTGAGACAGGCTTTCACTGAGTTGCTGAGGGTCTCACAGAGTTGCTAAGGCTGGTCTCGAACTCATGATCCTCCTGTCTCAGTCTCCTGAGTTGCTGGAATGGCCTGGCTGATGTATTTAAATTCTAAATTACACTTTTGTGTTAAATTGTTATCTTCTTCCTAGTTTTGGTTTGTTTTCAGAAAATTCCAGAGAAGTACATAGAAATGTGTCTAACTAGGCCTGATCTTTCATACAATCAGCAAATTCAGCATATATTTAAATCATATAAATATTATTACCACCCTCAGCAATAAAAGAGAATAAAATCATGGCATTTGCAGGTAAATGGGTGCAGTTGCAGAAGATAATGCTAAGTGAAGTTAGCCAATCTCAAAACAACAAATGCCGAATGTTTTCTCTGATATAAGGAGTCTGACTCATAGTGGGGTAGGGAGTGGGAGCATGGGAGGAATAGAAGAATTCTAGATAGGGCAGAGGGATGGGAGGGAAAGAGAGGGGCAGAGGGTTAGCAATGATGATGGAATGTGATGGACATCATTATCCAAAGTATATGTTTAAAGACATGAATTGGTGTGAATATACTTTGTCTACAAAAGAGATATGAAAAATTGTGCTGTATATGTGTAATAAGAATTGTAATGCATTCCGCTGTCATGTATTTAAAAAATAAAATAAATTAAAATATATATTATACCCCCAAGTATTAATGTTTTCTAAGAAATATATACACATACACAGACTGAGCTGGAAATAAAATTTGAATAGCAGAGCATTTTACAAATGTTTTTGTCATCATCTGAAACAGGATAAATGTAAATGATAAATATAAGCAGTTGCTATAATGTAGGACACTTTTTATGGAGGAAACTCAAATCCTAAGATCATAAATTGATCCTCGGTAAAAGGTAAATTTCTTATAGGGATAAGCACTCATGGCATATATGATAGAAGGCCTTAACCTCTCAACTGTTATTTTTACACATCATTTTTAAATTATAGAAGTTATTTTGAGAAGAGGAGAATTTTAAAATATTTCTATATGCTTAGATGCTCAGTCTACCAATTTTCACAAATCCAGATACAAAAGTTCAAGTTTATAAAATGTGAATTGTATATTTGAAAAAAATGAAGAAAGGATATAATTTAGCAAACAAAAATTGGAAATAGCCGTTTAATTCACAAAAGGGTTCATCTTGGTAGCCTTTCACACAGACCCTGGTCATTACAAATCATTCACAGAATTTCAGTTGTGTGCAACTTTTAAGGAATGTCTTTAATGCATTAAGCTAATGATATTTGTCTGTGGTTAAATGTGAGTTTTGAAATGTGGACCATTATTTGTTTTGATCATCTGATCAAGTCGAATTCGATATTTTTAAAAGGCAAGTCATTTGTAATACAGTTCATGTGATGGGCATCTACAGTATTACAAAGTAATAATATTAAAAACCAAATATCATCACTGGGTATAAATTCTATTCAGATAAGCAATCTGTCACAAAATCATTTTAAAATGCCACATTAAACTTTGCATTTTAAAAAGGCTAGTAAAATAAAATTCATGGAGTCTTGTCTTCCATACTGTTATTCAGGGTATCAGAAGAACTTGGTTTAAGTCCTCTTCCCATGGCAGAACATAGTCCCTTATCTTTCTGGCTCCCTATTGGAAGTTACAGATGAAAGAAGCTGACAGGAAGGGGAAATGACTTTCTTCTTTTGAGAAGTTAATATAGTGGACCTACCTCCTCAGGCTAAAAGAAATTTGGCTGCTTGGAAAGCCAAGCAAGTTTAAGCTTTTCTATTTGAGGGCAAATTTTGCCTTGTAAAATCATTGGCTTTGTTCACAAAGAGTTGACCCCAAGTATTTTATACACTGTTAATGTTGAAAATGTTAATGTTCTAGCCAAACCTGTGCTAAGAAATGGCTCCTGGGAAGGAAAAAAATAAGGTCTTAATATTCCATTTTCAGGAAAGCTGTTTTGAGCATCTATCAAGTTGTCATCTGTTCCATTGGGAATGTTCACTTTGTATTCCAGTCTTAGGCGATGGCAGGCACTGTTAACTTACCATTCAGATGAAAGGGTTAGGAGCCCAGCACTATGGGTGTCTGTCTGGTTAATTAGGGCAAAGTCCATTCTTCATTGACTTCAGATGCCAGGCTCCACGCAGGGCTGTCTTATGAGGCTTGACTCTATGGAAATGCATTAAATGCTTTGAAGTGTTTTAAGTAATTTCAACAAACATTAAATTTTAGAATTTGCTCGTGGCTTCTCTGTGTGTGTGTCTCTGTTTCCAGCTCTCTATGTGTCTGTCTCTCTCTATCTCTTTCTATATTTCTGTGTTTCTTAGTGTTTCTCCCTCTCGATCTCGCCTTTTTTCCCCTCAGCAGAATAGCACAGTGGGTTGTAGCAAGGACGTTGGAGCCAGACTCCCAGGGATCATGTCTCACTTCACCATTTTCTAACTGAGTTACCTTTGGTAAATCTCTTGAACTATCTACAACTCAATGTTTTCATCTTTAAAATAAAAATAGGAAAGCTATTGTACTTTTTTATGGAACCATTGTGAATATTAAATCATTTTTATTCATAATGAGCAGACAGCAGTGACCGTCACATGTAAGTGTCATAAATACTATTATTTTATTCTATGCAAACAAAGAACCTTCTGAGCTTTGGTTTTCTCCTCTGTAAAATGAGCTCATACACTCAACCTGTAAGTATCGCTGTGATGGTTAAGTGAGATAATGTATAAAAATAGCTTACCAAAGTCAGTCACAGTGTAGATGCACACGATTATCAATTTCCTTCTCCCAACCCCACCCCAGTTCTGTCCATTATTTATTGCTAAAGTTAATTCACACTTGAACATTTCATTCAAATTGTTGGGAATTTCTCTGTGGTAGTTCTTTCCAGATCTCTTGTAATCCTTTCAACAATGAAAATAATCACAGGAGGCAGGTCTTACGTGCCAGTGGGACAGGTGAGACTTCATGAAGAGGAGCTACTCCTTGTCAGCAGTTCTTCCTGTCCTTGGAGGAACAATGAGGACAGGAAGAGTTGCTTCATAATGGGAGGGAGATAAAGACTGGTGGTCCCCAGTTGTGGGCAGAACCCAAGTCCTGCTGGGTGACTTTACCCTAGGGAAGTACAACAGTCTCTGAGGGATCACTGTGTGGTGATCTACTGGAGACTGGACCCCTGGGCTTCCCACCTTCAGCAATGAGTCTGGATTGCCCCAGCTTATCCAGAGTAGCTAAGCCACACACCCCCGCCACAGAGGGATCATGTATAGACTTGATTAATATACGACTCAATAGTGCCCAGTGGACTGAAGACTCAGGAGCATCTGCCTTGGGTTTGATTTTAGCTAAAGATCTCCCCTGATTGCATAACCTTGCAACACAGGAACCCCTATAATACTGAGATTGCATTTCCCACTATATTTATTGGAAATGGGAACTCAGAGTAAGATTTACAGTAATCTGAAGCAAATAAAGATTTTTTAAAAACCTTTTCTGAACAGCTGTGTTGTTGCTGTTTATGTATTCCAACCTGCTACATACTCATTTTACAAATAAGCCTTCTGTAATTTAAATGTCTAAAAAATGCTAGACATGCCACAATCTCAAACCTGCTGCATATTATTTATCACATAAGGTTTTATGTAACAGTAACTGCTAAAAAATGATAAACCTGTTGGGGTAGTCATTAGTACTATTTGCCAAATATTAATAGTCTTCCCACATTTTAAGTTTAGTACACAACTGCAATTCCTGCCCCCTTGTGGTTGTTGGAAGCTTTGTGACTAATTCCAGTGGTGAACAAAAAGGAACAATTGTCATCCAGCCAGAGCTGATAGAAGACACTCTGAGTTCTCTCTTTTCCTCTGGCATCATAACCATCAATATTCAAGATGACTTTGATACAAAAAAAAATAAAGTTACTGAAAAAAATCAAAAGGAGTTTGAATTCCTTCCATATACACTACATTTAACTTTGAAATCTTATTCTCTTTATCCTTTGTTTTCCAAAAAACATATTATATATGATTAAGTATCACCAGTTCCTAAAACAATTTATCCATAAGCCACCCTGAAGACAAAATAAATTGTTGGAAAGAAACACTATGAATGGAACAGAAATTAGAGAGAATAGAACATAAAAAATTCATTAGAATGAATCAATAAGATAGAGAGACCAGAATATATGCTCAATACATCCACATCTTGAATGATAACTGTTGCCAAAAGCAATCTCAGGCATGACTTTGCCTTTTGTTTCAAGAATTTTTAATTTTCAGAAGATAATATTTACAAAGTTTTATTTATCATTATTTTCAACATCTGTAATACTCATCAACAGAATTTGCTCTTCAAATACCCTGACACCATACAGAAGCAGTAAGCTGGACATTTATCTTTTATTTTTTTATTTTTTAGATATCCAGCTGATACTAAAGACGATCACCAATGTTCCAGAAAGAGCATCTCTCTCAAGTGAGGAGCTAAAATGGTTGTAGCAAACTCTTTTCATTTTCCCTTACCTCATCTTTTGAACAACGAACTCTGTGTGGATTCCCATCGACTTCAAACAAATGCATCCTGAGAGCATCTCACCTCTTGCCAGTGTCTTGAACCTTTTAGCCTCCTACCTCCGGGGCTTCTCTGTTGATGCTGAGACATAAAAGTATACCTGCTTGGCTTAAGCTTGTGTAACTTGAAAGTGTGGGAAACTGTCATAACACTGGGCAAACCTGTGATAATGGTAGATAGTAGCTCTATTTGAATATACTACCCTAAGCTGTCACTCACACAGCTTCTTGCCCACAAGATCAAGTGAACAGTCAGACTGATCAGTCTGAATGCTAAATTAATGGTTGACTCGGTGATCTGTTCTCATAAATATATACAATGGTACATAAGCCTCTGCCTCTGTCTCAAGCTCTATTTTATGCAGAACCCACATTAAGATACTAATTTCTGAATGAATCAGAGATTATTATCTTATATACACATATAACTATATGAGCAGTGGAATTCTACATCATGTATAATCAGAAGAATGAGAAATTATACTCCATTATATATGATGTATCAAAGTACATTCTACTGTCATGTATAACTAATTAAAAAAATTTTTTAAATTATATTAAATGCTAATTTCCCAGTCTCTCAACTTGATAACTGGGACATGTCCTAGATCCACCAATCACATCAGCCACCCAAATTCTGAATTAGAAACCAAGTGGAGAAATCAGGGGCCATGTGAGCAATGGATAGCAGCAGCTGAGACAGTGGTTGTGCCCAAAGTTTCCAGTGTCTATGACGGTAGTAGAAGCTGTGTAAACATTCAGTTGAATGTTCCCATTGTTAAAATTATGGGTTTGGTTTTCTTCTATCATTCATAAAGCCATGATAGAACTTGAGAACTTGGTTGGTTCAAATTTATGCTCTCCCATAGCATTGTCCTAGGGAAGGCCAATCACATTGAAGTCTAGCAGACTCTGGAGTTGGACCTTGAGGAAACCAAAGACCTCTTCTGAATGCCAAGGCATATATATATATAAAAAAAAAAGCCAAAAGCAGTACTTATTTTCTCCACTAGTTCACTGAGGGCATTCATCATTATTGATAACAATAAAATAATGGAATCAATCCAGTTATCCAAGAAATAGGGAAATGGTTCAGTAAATCACAATGTATCCATTGAATAGATTATTCATAGGAATTATAATTATAGTTATAAAGATTATGAAGCAATGAGGAAAATCCCATGTTATGGTATTAAGTGGTTAAAAAAAACTACAACTCCAGATCATATATGGACATCCACAATTACATATTTGATTTACAAAGATTAAGATAGTCATAAGTAAATGAGTGATCATAAGAGTATAGGATTAATGGTAATCTTGCATTTTCCAAATGTTCTGAAAGATCATTTAGCTATTAGGATGAACACATACACCCATGACAAGCCCTAAGGCCCTTCCTCAGCTCTTTTTATTCTCCAGTGTGGTTGGTTTTATGTGCACAGTGCTGCAGCGTGCCGCCTGCCTGCACATTAATCTCTTCAGTAATTGCAATTATCTCCCTTCCAGTGAATGTGATGAAGTCTGACTAAAGGTCTCTAATTCTTCTGTCTCTCCATGTTCTCATAAATAATAAAACAGGGCTCCATGACAACGAGTACATAAAAAGTTTTATGAAATCTCAAAGTAGTCCTAAAGTCTTTTGATTCTTAAAACTAATAAAGTGCTCTAGCTACACAGTTGTCTAGACACAAATATTATTTGGTTCTACACAGTAAGTAGAATGAAGTGATAAGAATATCCACACCTGGATAGTTCTTACTTGGGCAAATGTTCCTACATCTGCTGAGTGTCTCTCGTTTTCAGATATTTCTAAAGAAGCCTTCTCTGATGACCCTGTCCCCTCTTCTGGAGGAGCCAGGTATTATTTGTTCCAACAGAGCTTGTTGCTTGCTGGATGGTCTTTTCTATGATGCATGCTTAAGTTGCTCCAAGGGAGGAGCTCCATTTTGTTCATCATGATATGACCAGAGCTTCTTGGAGTACCTGATACATTTAAGAAATTCAATCAACAAAGGACCAAAGAAATCATTGCAAGCTTTCATCAGCAGCCTCAGACCCCTTTCTCCAAGTAGAAGCAAGATGCAGACACTCAAGAAAGGCTGACTTATCTCAAGACCAGGAAGGTAACAATTTTCCCAGTGAAAGTTTATAAATGAGGAAACCTACGGTGCAGAATCTAAGTCGATGGTTCAGAAGAAGCCCTTCTATGAACCTGTGGCAGCTCTTCTCATTTTATTGGGTCATCCTTTCCCTGACACTGCATAATGCCAGCTCCTACGTAGCTTTCTGACAGCTCCTTATCACAATCAGATCAAATCTACCCTTCCACTCTTTCCAATCAGATTATGTGTTTCTCTTCTTTTCTCTCTTTCTCTGATGAAAACTTGGACTAAGTGTACAGAAGAGATGTCCATCAAGAACTCCGCTAAAGTAAATCAAAATCCAAGAAGATATCTACTTTCCACAGTCTGTGTAAGCTATAATTCTGGTGCAATTGATACCTGCTTACTCCTCCATTGGAATCTACTCAAGTTGAACTGTTAGCCCTCATCTTTTGAAAGTGAGGAGCTGCATCAGAAAAATACACACACGCACACACATGCACACACACACGTACACATATAAACATATGGTTTCTTTAGATATAAATAAATGAATGGAACTAAATATTTTTATGAGGTTGATACTTAAATAAATTAAATTATTTTAATTAATTAAATATTATATTATAAATATTATATTAATTAAATTAAATATGATATTATACAAATTATATAAATATTATATGAGATTTATACTTTCAACATTCCCTGTCATAAAATAATATGGGCTCAATTTGACAAATCTTTGAGGACTCATAATTAGGAGGTTTTTGAATCTTCTTAATCCTCTACTATAATATTCAAGAGACTTTTTTTATTGACTTAGGTGAAGAAATCCACAGGGCATTCAGAAGGTGATGCATACATATCATTCTGCTTCCTTTTTCTCTAATTCTCTCCCTTTATCCTACTCTGCTCGGAATTCCACTAGGACTTTGCTTACTATTGCAGTAGTGTCAAAATTACATTTCTACTACCTAGCTTTTAATGAAAACCAAATAAATCCAAACTTTAGTAGCTTAAAACAACAAGAGTTTATTACTCTTCATGATCTATTGGTCATCTGGCTCTACTGGCCTGGCCTGGCTTGGCTGGACTCATTTATACATTTGTGGTCGGCAAGTAGATCATCTGAGAACTAATTAGTCCAGGCTGGTCTTTCTTACTGGTCTACTGGGCCAGATTATCTCATAATACAGCAGGCTAACCCAGACTTGTTCATGACAGGAGCAAAATTTTAAGACTGAGTCAGGTATGCAAACACTTTGAAGGTTTAGTCTCAAAACTTACACTCTGTTCTTTCTGCCATTTTCTATTGATCAAAATAAGATATAAGACTGTCCCAGATGGATCTATAGATTCTGCTTCCTAAATGGATTGCTACAAAGAATTGTAGCAATTCTGGATTCTACCACATCTAACCAATGTAACTTAACGCCAGTGGTAAGCAAGGTGAGCAGAAACTTGACGAAAATATCCTTTCAGCAGAATGTGACCTTTAAAAAAAAATTCCTTGACTCCAGACTAGCAATGTCATCTTCCAATCATGGGTTAACTGAGACTTAACTTCATTAAACAAAATCTAGTATTAAAAGGTTACTGTGACAATGAGATTTGGTCTGAATAGAAACTGCAGGCTTTTGCATAGCATGTAGTTCCAAACCTTCTGACTTCAAAATGGGGAGTAAAAAGTCAAACACCCACACAGGCTGGGATGCATAATGTTGGTACAATCAGACACAGAACAAAGAATTGCAGTGAGTTTTACTCAGCAGGGCTGTTCCCTCAACCATGGTAAAAAGTGGGGACCTGGGAAGTTAGGACATTCACTGTGTGTACCCCCTATGGGGCCTTTGTCACAATTTATAGCAAAGAGCTGACTGTCTTCTCTCTCCAACTATATTTCTAGCTTCATAGAGACACAAATAAATCTTTTAAATCCATACTTCTTGTGTATAATGCAGAACGTGGCCGTTGAAGAAAGGGAGAGAGGGAGGGAATTATTTCTGTGACTCAGAAAAAGACTAACCAAATATAACCACGTTTGTATTTTTAAAATGTCTATTTGCAACCAAATACTCAAAGATTCTGCCATACCCAAAATTATAGAAGTGCTAGGTGAAAATGAGTTTTCTTCAAAACCAGAAAACACTGCTTTCTATTCAGTTTAAATAGAAAAGAAGAAGTTGATGGTGATGAAATTGTAACCCAGAGGAGAAAGGGCTAAGAAATGAAAGTTTTTGATTAGTAAATGAAGAAAAATTCCTTGAATCAAAAAAACCTTTCATGTTCAATTTATAATGAAAGAGTATACATTTATCCAATATTATCTACTCCATTATTCACTGGTCCAAAGATCTAAGAAGTTCTTTTAATATTACTATAATTATTTATTCTCAAACTCTTTCCAAAAAGAATTGAAGTGGCTTACGAGAGACTTCTTGAAATATTTAAAACAATAATAATAAGCAAGTAAGAAACTTGGAAGAAAGTAAAATTAAAAATATGAAAATAGCAATCAGAAAATGAAATCAGAATGAGGTCACCAAATGCCATGAGGACCAATATTTTTCTGGAAGCAGAAATAATTTGGTTTGAGGATTCCTAGACACCAACCAGAGAGGAACTTGTGGTTTCTAACACACTTACCATGGTTAGAGCCTCAAAAGAAAGTCAGAGAAGCACAAGTTATTCCTGATGTGAACATTGAGAACAAGTTTTCCCAGGCAAGTTTCTGAGAGGATCCTGTGCAATGTAGAAAGGTACAAAAACCTAGTACCTGGTGGGATAATGTTAAACCACTGTTCAGCACAATCACAGTGACAGTACACATCAAACATGCATCTTCTCTTCAATCTTCACTAATCCAAAACCAAAATTTGGACATTAGCAGGCTAACTATCCTCCAGGGAAATCTCTGTAATTACTGATTCTCTCAAATGCATAAATGGTAAATATCATCAAATCCTGTAGATAGTAGTTCCTTGCAGCTCTTTTTCCTTTAGTGCTGCTAGTCAAGGATAGGTAACCCTGCTTTCAGCCTGGATTATCACACAGCCTTCTAGCATATTTTGCCCTATCCTGATCACAGTCTATTTGCTCTCTCTAAAACAAAGCTAAGCTCAAAACCCCTGAATAGCTCAACAGGTCACTTGGCATGAATCTCACTCCCCTCATCATTGAATGCATGTTTTCGTCCCCCCAGGTACATCTCCAGCCTTAACTCTGAGACTGTTCCCTCTACTCTAGCATCCCAAATGAATTTTGAGACTCCCTGAAAGAGCCAAGCTCTCTCACCCTCTGGATTTTTACACATGCTATGCCCTCTCTCTAGAATACCTCCTCAAACCTTTGCCCTCTGCCTTTGTCTGGGACTTTCCCTTCACACCCAACCTAGAAGCTACTTCTTCAATAAAGTCCTCTTCACCTGCCTGTCTTTCTCTCAAAACTGTGAGCCCCACCAGTACAGCTCCTATGTCTGCTCCTGCTCAGCATTGCATTCCCAATGCCTGAGACAATGACAGGCACAGAGTAGGTGTTTAAGAGATAATTCCATCATTAACTAATTAATTAATGTAATGTTCTTAGTACAGAAAAGTCCATGGGGACTTTTCTGTGTTACTCCTTAAAGGAAGATCCATTTTCCTCCTTTAATGAGCAACACAGGTAAAGACATTCTTGATGTCTTACAAATATTGACAAACCAGCACTCTGGCCTACACTACAGGGCCTATCATCACTTGTTTCAGGCAGAAATAAGATTTTCCTTGGAAAATGAGCCCCATGATCCATTCCTAAACAAAGACATATGGGTAGTTGAGGCCCCAACATTTTATGTCCTTAGAACATAATCTAATTTTAGTGTGGAAAATCTTTAAATTAGCCAATGCCAAATCCTATATTCCAAGGAGCTTTGCAAAGTATTTGGCATTGCACTTTTCCAGAAAATATTCTGAGTTTGTGGGTCTTATCTTTTTGTGAAACAGTAAGAAAAGTCAGGGACCCAGATTCTAACTGGACTTTGTCACTGACAACCTGATTTGGGGAGACCAAGAGATAGCTCATTCCTTTCCTCAGAGATGGACAACTTCAACCTCCCACCTCAAGCCTGCTCTACCCAGGGTCTAAGCAGTCAAGCTTGAGAGCTTGGAGTCCCACAGGTGCTGCCACAAGAACAACAGGGTTCCCTGCTCTCACCTCTACATGGGCCTGAGGATGTCAGCTTTCATCTGTTCAGCCAAGCTGACCAGTACTTATGGTTGTTTCTGATCTCTGGACTTCCCTGTTCCCTGTACCTGAATGACAGACATTGTTCCGACTCTTCCTAATCCTATCCTCTTTCTCTGCCAAGAGAACATCTTTCAAAGGAAGGAGAAAATGGGGTGGGGTAGTGAGGGAGGTGAAAGGAGGGGGAAAGGGGAAGGAGGGAGAGAGGGAGGGAAAGATAAAGGTCATTTTATCTTTTGCAATATTTTCAGAACTTCACAGTTCCAGCAGTTTCCTCACTTGTAAAATGGGAACAAATATACATTATGTTTCCTGGAATTATTATGAGTATTGAATGAGATGTGCATTTAAAGCAATCTGCTTGGTGCCTGCAATGCAGTAAGAACTCAATAAATGTAAAATAGTATTACCATAGGAAAGTGGACATGATATATGGGCAGAACAGGTTTGAGAGCTCTGCTTAATTTAAGGAGCTCATTCCAATGGTCCCAGTTGTGTAGGGCAGAATGTGCTGCCTCAAGAAGCAGTAAAATCCTTTTCACGGGAGAATTCCAAGCCTCACCTGGAGAGTTACCTGGCAGTGCTTTTACCAGGAATTCACACTTCAAATGGGTACATAGATTGTTGTTCTCAGGTTGAAGTTACTATTCCTCTCTTTCTAGAGATTCATCTGTGCCAAAGTACACTATAATATTTTTAAATCTAGACATCAGTGTCTAGCATTTCTAAAGCTAAGTTGCTTTAAACTTATGCCTGTTAGACAGTAACATTAATGCTTTTCATATTAAATAAAATAGCAAAACATCATTGAAGTACTGAAGTTTGTGGATGTGCTCAGAATGTGCAGAGGAGGACACTGGGTATGTTGTCCGGGGGCCTCACAGAGTACTCCCCCAGTGCTTCCCTGTATTTTAGAGTTTAGTTTCCAAATTTGCAAACCTAGAAATTGAATTGTTGGTGCACCAAGAATAGAAGTTCCTTGGGAAGGAAGTCACCTTAAACAAACTCACAACACAATTGATGAATTAGCTGGATTGCTAATGGATTCATTCATAATGGGAAACATAGCTGAGCCAGAATGTACAAGTTGGTACAATCAATACTTTCTTGTCCTACATACAAATAAATATAGGAAGTGAAAATACAATCAAAAAATTGCTTCCTGAACCTAGATTGAGAGCAAAAAAATCTGTATGCTACAAAATTTCATGGAGTTAGTCCTCAATTAGGATATCCCTGATTATGAGTAAATGCCCTCTCTGATCTGTCTAGAGTCCATGTTGACCACATCCTCTTTAAACTAACATATATTTTGCCTTAAAAAAAAAAAAAAAACAACTTCTGCCTCTCCCTTGTTCTCACTATGCCTGGAGCTGGAAAAAAAGCCGGGGGGGGGGAGGGGGCTTTACTTTTACTTCACATTTTTACTTCACATACGTGGTATCCAGTGATTATGAAACAGCAAATTTCATGGCCAAGTTTATTCAAGCAGAGAAGCCATCTTACCTCTTCTCCAGGAAAATACTACAATATAGATTCATCAGGCCTAGTCAAAAGGAAGTCAGTGGAATTAAGAAAGTCCTTTCTCTCACAGTATGATGAGTCAGACATAACTTTCCCATGTTCATATATGAATACACAACCAGTGTAACTCCACATCATGTACATCCACAAGGATGGAAAGTTATACTCCATGTATGTATGATATGTCAAAATGCATTCTACTTTAATGTATAACTGAAAGAACAAATAAAATCTTTTTTAAAAAATCCTTTTTCTCTCTCCAAAAATTATTGTTTTCCAGACTTTTTTTACTTTATTTTATTTTTGTTTTTTTGCTAAAAAGTGGGTGCCTTTTGGGTAATAAGCCTCATATGTTTGACTCAAAGGTGAAAGGTTGTGATACATATGATTTTAAAGATGTGATAGGTTGAATTGTTGACCCCAAATTTTCACTACTTCCTGGATTCATGCTGTTTCCCTATAATAATGCAGTTCTACACATGAAAGTCTAGCTGTTCTTCCCCACTCCTTACTCTGGACCTGGCCAGATGACTTGCTTTAGCCAAAAGCCTGATATAAGCAGGAGCTTGGGTAATGGGGCATACTTTCTTGTACGTCCGCCCTTGGAAGAAGGAAAGGAGGTGAATGAGAAGAAGAGAAAGAGGAGAGGGAGAAACAGCAGTATGTGACCCATTCATTCTAGCACAATGAGAGACAGGGAGCAAATCCAGACCCGGAGATTGAAGTAACATCCAGTCTAGGTGAGCCAGCTCCCTTCATGTGACTAAAGATGTGTGAGAAATAAATGCTGACAGTGGTAAGCCTGTGAGATTTGTTATACAACATGATGGTGACAAAAGCCCATTAATTCAAGATGGAAGTGTTGAACTATATCAGTTTAATACCTGTAAAATATTATTCCTGTCTCACTACCATAGTCTTCAGGTGATAAGACTCCTTGAGGTCGTCACTCAAAAGTTGAAACCAGAATGAACTTATTCTTAAAATATCATTGCCATTCTAACACCTAATCTCTCTAAATGAAGTATTTTCATCATTTTAAGAATTTAACTTTTCAAATTGTAAAGGGCCTAATACAGGTGAGGCTGGATTGGAGTCTGGGGATGAGAAAGACAAAGAAAGGAAATTTCAATTGTATCATCAACTATATTATTTAATAAGATGCTAATTTAGACATATTTTACTCTTTGAATGGGCCCTATTTTGACTGAACCTCTATCTTCTGATTGAGTTGTTCTGGGATATGACTTCATTGTTGTTATTTTCAAAATGTTCTCTAATTATTTATGATTCTCTCCAGGAACATATAGCTAGGGCTGAGATGGCAGAGATGAAGATTAGATTAATATTAACTTGGTTTCTTTCTCTCCTAGACCTCAATGTACATACTAACAGTTCTATTTCAGTTATTACCTGTTAGTCTCTCGAGGCTTATCTATTGTCATGCCAATTTTCCTTTCTAAATTTGTGTGTTTGATTGTCTGCATTATATGCTCCAACAAATTTTAAACCTTAAAATTGCATAGGCAAGAAGAAGGGAAATTTCTCCAACTAACAAGCCAGGTGATAGTTAATAATAGTAGTGCATGAAAATAACTTCCAAATTATAGCCTCAGGTTTCCTTATTATTTAAGCTGCTTTTCTAAATTTAGCAACCACGATAGCACTTCCTTGACTTTTGATGATATTGACAAATCCTGAATACTTATGTAACCAAAGCCCTATAACTATAACTCTTTTAGGCACTTCTTATTCTCAGGAATCCAATTAAGCCAAGCCAAAGGTAATTGTAGCATCTGTTCTTCCTCAATGGATTTTGGGTTTAATCATGCATGAAATCACCTTTAACTATAATACAAATCAACCAGTAGAGTATGTTTAGCTATGGGATTAAAAATAAATAAACGTAATCTCACTCCCTGTTGTAGGATAATCTCCAAATATCCATTGGGTTTGGAATTCAGTTAAAAATGTTCAAAACAAATTGGGAACTGCTTTGCATTTAGTTTCCTTTCCACCTGAGAGACACTGACACTAAATCATCTCTTCAAGAAAAGATGGTATATGAATTTCATAAAAGTGTTTAACAACAGAAGCAGCCACCTCTTTTCATAGTTCCTAATATATGACATATATCATGCAATGCATCCAAAGAGAAGCTCCCCACAACATGTCAAAAAAGCTACTGTTCACCTTTGCAATTCAGAATTTCAATTATTAAAGTTTAAGATCTAGTACAGAGATACTTCTGTTATAACTAGTATAACAATTGTGACCTACACACTCCCAAAGTCCATGGAAACAATTATTAAGTGGTTGAACAAATTATAACAAAACTTAAAAGGTATGAACTTCTGTGTTGGGAAACTCTTCTCCCTCAAAACCATGGTAAGGATATCTTAAACAACAAAGGTTTTCCAGAGGACACAATCACACATGACAGCATGTTTTCTCAAAAAAGGGGTTGCATATTGCTTTGCAATGTTTATTTTTATTAGATAATAATCTTCTACACCATATACAGACACAGTGGCCTGTATAGAGAGGTAAAGTGTCCCCTGCACCTCAAATACTTTACAATCCCTTTCTGCTTGTATGAAAGTCCATGTTGTGCAAATAGTTAAAGCACAGACTCTGGATTCATCCTGCCCAGATCAGCTATATCTGTGACACCAAGGGCAAGGTAGTTTCACACCATGGTGACTCTATAATACAGGTAGAGCATCTGGGAAAAGCAGGAAATGAAAGTCTGTGGAGTTGTAGTGAGGGGAAAAAAAGTTTGCACATGCAAGACGCTTGGAATGGTGCTTGGCACAGGTGCTTTGCAATCGTTCACTAGTATGGTTAAGGTGTGATTGAATACCAGAGCTATAAATATGCACAGTCTCAGCTTCAGTCATACTAGATTTATCTCAGTTGTTTAAACAAAACATATTTTCTCCAACCCTAGAACCCTTTAACATGTTTTCCCTCTTTCCTACACTGTCCAATACTTCAGTCACTAGCCACCTTTGGGGCTGTTTAAATGTAGATGAATTATAATTAATTAAATGTGAAAGTTAATTATTCAGTTGTACTGGTTACATTAGAGGTACCTAATCAACACATGTGACAACAGAATTGACACAGAATTTTCACATCATCACAGAATATTCTATCAAGTAGAGCTGATCTAGACTAGTCTTCATCCCACTGATAATTCCTCTGTGGTCTTTTTATTGCTGCTTAAACATCACTTCCTCAATGAACCTTTCCCTGACCCCAAGCAAATGTTAAGGTCTCTGTATTCATACATAGACTTAATGAGTTATTTCCCTACTAGACTATAATGACTTTGAACAAAGTGATCGTGTGGGCATGTAGTAAGCACCCAATATATATTATTGACTGACCGTGAGGATCAATTTGTAAATTACTTAATATTTCAATAGCTAACATTTGTCATGTGCTTGCTCTGTGCCTGCACCATTCTGAACACTCTAAAATGTTTTAGCTCCTTTAGTTCCAACTCCATGAGGTAGATACTTGTACTGGTTATCTATAGTCTGCAAAACAAATTATGGAAAAATAGTGGTTTGAAACGCCCTGCAATTATGATCTCACTGTGTCTGTGGTGGATGCATAGCCTAGCTGAGTCTTCTGCTTAGGTCCCAAGGCTGAAATCAAGGTGTGGGCTGGGCTGTGTTCTCATTTGGAGACTCGACCAGGAAGAATCTACTTCCAAGCTCACTCAGGTGGCTGGCAGAATCTCTTTCCAGAATTAGTGTGGGTAACATCCTCAATAAAATTTATTTCTGTCCTAAATTGAAATAGGAATTTTAAAAATTCAACATCTTACTATATCTCAGAGGTAGAGTAAGGAATAAAGTTTTATTTCTGGAGGTTTCTTCTAGGTAACAGGAAGGAATGGGAAGAAGGAGGGAATTAATCTATTTTCCCACTAGTCTCCTTCTCTTTGCAACAGGTAAGAAGTTTCACTCAAAGAATTTGATCTTTACCATGTTGAAGGAAAAAAAAACATAATTTCAAAGTTCCTGTTGGTTGCTTGCAAAGGCAGAGGCCTAGATGTAAGGTCTTCTCTGTTATTGGAGTTCCTTAATGAAGCTTTAGGACACACAGAAGCAGGTCAAGGAACTAGAGTGGAGAAAGGATAAATTGCAAAGCACAATAAAGGAATGGTGAATCAGGTGTTCGGATTAATGCAGGAAGTAAGGAGCAGAAAAGAGAGGGGCCTCTTAACAAGGTGGGAATCCAGTAAAACATTTCATGGCAAATGGTCAAGACACTCAAGAATAGCACTCTTCTTAATTAGATCCTTGCTTCTTCATTTCCAATGTTATCCTGTTCCAGGCTCTGTTATACTTTCCCTGTTACTCAGAAACCTTTGCTAGAAGTCTGAACACACATAAGCCTTCCCTTAGGGAATCTATAGGAAATTTAGGGATAAAGCAGTAAAGGAAGTGGCAATTTCCCTAAGGTAACAAGCAGCACTGAAGAGCAGATTTACATGGATGGGAGCCCCCAGTCCTGTAGTTTTCAGCAGAGACAGGGGTAGTGCTAAGAAGATGGTTAAAGCCTGGTAGGAACCACGTTGGAGCTGACAACTCCTTCATCATATTCAGTAGAGGAAGGTGAGCCCTGAAGGGAGAGAGGCAGACTCCTGGCTACAGTCACTCTCTTGTCCCAGGAACTTTCCTCAAGCTTTGTACTGTAGAGTCACACCAGGGTCATACAAACTGTTCCTACAACTGTCCCACTGCACCCGATAAACGGGATGTCATTCCATCACCTGGGAAATGGTGCTGTCTGCTAAGACTGTTAAGACTGAAACAGAGCCTCTCATTGCCTCTGGATAGGCAGATTTTTCTGTGAGTGAAGAACGTGCGTTTCAGAGGTGTCACTTTGAAGGATGAGCATCCCATCGTCTCAGTGAGGAGTTACACACGGATCAGAGAATTGCAAGCTCGAATCACTTTCTCTCTACTATCAAGAAAGCTGCTGCTTATGGAGTCCCAGCAACAGATTTCATCCAATCCAGGAAAGTGTCTGAGGCCAGATGAGGATGAGCAGAGCCACTGTCAGCCTACACGCAGCCTCTTCTGGGCACTGTTCTCAAGACAGCCTCAACACATCACCCTCTGTAGAGTGACCCAAAGTCACGGTCAACTATGCAGAGTTTGCAGTTGTCTGCCTGTTTGCAGTTGGCAGGAGCTTCTGGCATTTCAGTGATACTCTCTGAAAAGCCCTCCATGGAATTCTTTGTTGTAGAAGAACCACTCCTACTTCATTAACTGCACTGCTGAATTGTTAACTTATCTGTTTATTCTTATTCAGAGTCCAGGCTAAGAAGGACCTAAGAAGATGGGAGATTTGGGTTCTTCCTGAAGTTCAGACCAAACTCCCAAGAAACATAGTAGTAAGTCACAGATCTCAATTATGTCTGCTTAAGACTGGAGAGATGAGTATCAGAGGCACTTGATAAAACCTGCACTCCTCTTTCAGCCAGCACTTGAAATCAGCTTGTCTTCAACAGGGAAGTACTCTTCTGCCCTGGGAAGTACTCTTCTGCCCTGCAGTCCCCTTGCATTTTGAGAACGAAGTGATAAAAGACAGCCTCTGGAATCAGAAAGCCTGGCTTCATTGCTTACTATCTGAAAGACTTGTGGGTTGCTTTGTAATAAAAAAAAAAAAAGTGATATTAACATGCTCTATCACATGCCTCTGTTTCAAGAATTAAATATAATAATGAATGTAAAACACTGAGCACAATGTCTATGGCATAATAATGCTTGATAAATACTAGATGTCATTATTACATTATTGTTGTCATAATTGCTATCACCATTTTAAGTGATATGATCTAACCAGGGGAAACAATGGGAAAATAGGAGCCACAATAGGGGGGGTTGGGCTATTTATATTCTGTTCCAAAGTAGAGAAAAGAGTAAGAAAGTCATTTCATTCTGGTTTTAAACTTACATAATCTTTATTATGTGCACATTAACACTCTAAGCATAGAAATTGCTGAATCAGAACTCATTTAATTCTAAAGTGTCATTAATTTTATAACATCCATATTATGGCATACTGATATTTTTTATTTTAAAGCCAAATATACGTAATGTGGAGAATACATATGGTCTTCCTTCATACATTCAAAAAAATAAGAACTGAATATAAGCATTAACCATGCCAGTCACAGGCTTAACAATGTTGAACAAGACAAATAAGTTACCTGTCCCAAATTTATGTTCTGTTGAGATATTTGAAGTAATCACCCTGCTTTTTCTCACATAAAGTTTCCATCTAGACCAAACTGAAGACAGTTCAACCATTTATTTAGCAACTAGTTTGGGGTCTACTCTGGATAAACCATGTAGCTTCCTGGAGCAATTCACCAGTGACTCCAGAAATTATAGTTAGCAAAGAGAAACTGAAAAAGGTCAGTAACACTGCCCTGCTATGCAGCAAGTTGGACATGGCTTTCCATACGAACACCAGGATCAAAAACAGCAGGTTGATGGGAAAGCATGATCTGCGTTGGCTGATTCTAACTAGGGAGGACAGCAGAAATACTGGAAATACTTCCTGTAGCACAATTTCAAGCCATGTAACCAGCTGACCAGGGCCATAGAGAAAGGGGGAATTGGCAAAGCTCATGGACAGACCAACACATAGTAAGCAAGCTCTATCATCACCGCAAGTCACAGGACATCCTTTTGTGTCCCCAGTGTGGAAGGGGCTCCTGACCATAGTACTGCCTCTTAAAACTGTGCTGATAAGGACACATTGGTAGGACAAAAACAAAAGACATGTGAATGTTGACACGTGAGGACATTCATGTGTATATTGCATGCAGTTGTCTTGATACAAATTGTGGTCACACTTTTTAAATGTCTTTTATTAAAATGAGTATCTTTGTTATAAGGAATATCTTCTGATCTGTTGTCTTCAATACTATTTTTAATCCGCTATTGCCAGGACTACATTACTGGCTTCCTCGTTCATTCATTCACTTATTCCATAAATGGTCACTGAGTCACTAACGAGTACAAGAGGGAGAAAAACAGACACAACTACTGCCCTTGTAAAGTTGACAGTCTAGTGGGAGGGTGATAATTTATATTACTCTGTAGCAAATATTCATTCTCCATCTCCTCTCTTCATGGGTGCAGCATCCTCCGCCTCCATTGATATTGGACTTGGTTACTGACTTTCTTTAACTGGAGTAATTCTTTGGTGACTCCAGAAACTACAGTTAACATGAATAACTGAAAAGCAGATGAGAGGTGAACAGAGGCCTTCAACATGCTTGCCTCTTGCACTGCTGCCCTCCTTCATGAAAAGAGCATGCTTTGGGCAGCCAGTGGTCCAAGAAGGATGAGAGAATGTGGGAAAAAATGCTGACCCACAGACATCTAAGGCAAGCAAGCTTAGGTGACCAGTAGCCTAAAACCAAGCTGCCAAAATGACACCAACCTAGATCTGCTGAATTAACTGAGCTTCAGTGGACCAGCAGCGGGTCCAGGAGCATGAGAGCATGAATTTGTTGTTGTAAGTTTCTGTGTTGGGGATGGTTTATTACACAATATAAAATGTTACAGTAACTCTCTAATACAGACCCCAACCAAGAAAATGTCCAGAATTTTTGAAATTTGATAGTGCATGAAGAAAAAGTTATATCCCAGTGGAGACATTTTAGAAAACAGTCAGTTTCTTAACTTTTATTTGTGTTTATAAGCCTCTCTTCTGTTGGTGCATCTGCACAGTGGCTTCATCTATGAGTAGCCCTTTCTTCAGATATGAATAAAAAGGAGTCTAGGCCTCCCTGAAAACCTATGCACAAGGTGTTTTCCAGGACACTTACCATTAGCATGCCCGGTTTTGTGGATTCATATATTAGGCAAATCATAAAGAGATTGGAGAAGATTAGGAAAGAATGGAAAATGTTGTCAAAAGTCTTGTAAATAAGGCATGGAACTGTAGGAAAGCAGAGTAGTAGGCCCATAATTGTCTGTAAATGTTATTTATTCCTATTGAAAAGAAACATTGGGCCAGGTGAGGTGGCACAAGCCTAAAAACCCAGCGGCTTGGGAGGCTGAGGCAGGAGGATTATGAGTTCAAAGCCAGCCTCACAAAAGCAAGGTGCTAAGCAACTCAGTGAGACCGCGTCTCTAAATAAAATACAAAATAGGGCTGGGATATGGCTCAGTGGCTGAGTGCCCCTGAGTTCATTCCCCAATACCACCCCCTCCAAAAAAAAAGAAAAGAAAAAACATTGAGGAGCAAGCTAACAGTTTTTGCAAACGATTTTTTTCTTCTACATTAGCTAAAACTAGCAAAGTCTTTGTTACAGAACAGTTTTAGGTTAGACACAGGAGAAAAAAACTATCATCTGAAACAGATTTCTAAGGAAGTAAGGACATCTCTCCTGACCCTATTTAAAGGATGCTGGGGCCTGATTAGAGTCAGGGAAAGGACCTTTGTTAAAGAATAGACTCTTTTTTATTCATTCAACAAAATTTGATTAAGCACCTGTGCCTGGATCTTATTTATATAGTTATAATACTGCCGTGTCCTAGACAAGTCCTGCCCCATGGAGTTGACATTTTGTGAAAATATAAATACAGTAAGTTAACATGACTGCTTATGACTCTTTAGTGGGTCTTTGTTCTTAGATTATTGGATAAAAGGCCAATGAACTTGTGATTTCTGACTCATTATAATAAAAGAAAAAAAAAACCTCAGAGTTGGAAAAAGAATTCCAAATATTTTGAAAGAAATGTATGATATATGTAATCTTCCAAACTTATGTGTTCATTTACTACTCAATAACATTATAAAATTTTGAGATAAAATTAGGTGGAAGGTGTTTTTTTATGTCCTTGACTAAGTACCTTCTCCTTCATCTCTTCATTTCTCATCAGTGAGGAAAGAGATCAGGAAAATGTGGCCAGAATGGCTCATTGCAATTCCACAATGCCATATTGTAGGGAGGATCTGAGACTGAAGGTGTACCTTGGTTCTCCAGTTTGTGAAGAACTGTGTCTAGGCGTGTTATTCCAATGACACTTTCAGTCTCACAAAAAAAGAGCTTCTCAATATCCTCCCCACACTTGTCTCCCAAAGGACTCCAGGAGTGGCAGTTTGGCTGTACAACCAGGGTCAGCATTGGAAGCTGTGGCTGCCTTCTGACCAAGTTCATTAACACAATACAGGCAACTAAAAGATATGCCAGAAATAATTCCACTCTTCTATCCATGGCTCCAAGAACTACTTGGCAGGAAAGAAAGCTCTCTGGCAGATGTCACACGAATAATTCATTTAAAGTTTGTAAGACCTATTATGGTCATCAATGCCAAATCAATCCTCAAGTGAGAGATCAAGCATGGATTATAATTTTTGCTTTTCTATCTCAGAAACAAATTACTTGGATTAGTACTTCAATACTATTTGTAGTATCCATGATCTGTATTTTTTCATGAAAGTCATGGAACCAATCATATTCATCCAGTAAATACCATACATAAAGCCCAGGATTTCCAGGTCATCCTCTTCCACAAATAACAAAAAGCTCTCTCTGCATGCTCTAAGGTTTTAACAGTCTGCAACCCTGTGGGAATAAACTTGGCTTTTTTTTTTCCTGTGAATAGTTTTTATTATAGATTATATTTAATTTATATCATCTTATTTCCTGCTTACAATAAAATAAAAAACCCAAAGGACAGAAGTAGACTTTATTAAGGATAGCAAAAATAGTCATGACCCTCAAGCTTTTGATCAGCTGAGAATTGTAGCTTACATCTTCAACCACCTGTTTGGGGGAACTTTCTGGAAGCTTTGTGGAAGGACAGCAGGAAGGGAACCAGCTTTGTTTCCTCTCCTGAAGGCTGTATGTTGGCAACATACAGAAGAAGCAAATTCCTTCCTAGTGCTTCCTTCTGTCCCACCCCCTCTGCCTTCATGAAGCTAAGGGTCTACACATTTATATCAATAAAAGCACACTGAGCATGTGTTGTGTGTCAAGTGCTAGTCACATTATCTCACTTCAACTGGACTGTTATTCTTTGAGATAGATTCAGATTCCCATTTTCCAGAGAAACTAAAGAATCTTCCCCAAGATCATATAACCAACAACTGAAAGAGGTAGGATTTAGATCTCACTCTGTTAGTCTCAAAGCCTATGTTCACTACCCCAACACCACACTGCCTCCCAAGAAATCATTGAACTCCTCTGTAAAAGTAGACAAGATAATTTGTGGGAAATTCAATTCACACTTCTCTATCCAAAAGCCTTCTTTCTAACTCACGCCCATCTTCCATCAATCTATCAGAGGCCTTTACTCTCAGCAGCTTCTTCCTTCTAAAAAGGATGAGTCCCTAATGTTCTTGGCCAACATACCCATCTATGCTTTTTCCCTGGACCACAGGACATTAATAACCAAAGAAGCAAGAGAGGGAAGACACGCTTTAACATCTCCCTCCCAGCAAGTTTGCTTTTTAGACACCTCTACTCTCTGCTCTTTGAAGAGCTAACTAGATTTTCAGTCTCATGAGACCCTTTCACCATGGCAACCAAACTAACCAAACCCTCAAAGAAGGCACCTAGTGAATTTCAACTGAAGTACATACATTACAGTTCAAACCTTTTACCAAACCAAAATTGGGATTATTTATATTTTTCGTAAAAATTCTGAAGTATTTTGGTTTAATTTTAAATTCAGATAACTGCACACACTATATCCCATACCTTCAACCTTAAATACAGTTTAAGTCCCTGTACTAGTTATGTTAGCCAACTCATGGATGAAGATAGATCCCACAAAGCCCTTGATACAATTATATTCCTATTAAGTTAAAATACATTTAAAACCTTATGTTTGGTATTAGTGTACAGGTCTACAGAAGTAGTACGCAAGGTACTATTTTACTGATACTAAAAAAGCAATCTAAAATTAAGTAAAAAGAGCCTTAAAATAATTCATGGCTTTTGGAATTGATTTATTTCATGTTCAAAGAAAATATCTTGAAATAAAGAAGGAAGCCAATTGTACAAGTAGTCTCTTTGCAGCGCATTTCAGTAGTAAAAGCATCCAACAAGAGAAGAAACAGCTTTACAAGCTATTACATATATGTAAACATGGTAACCTTTGAAAAAGAGACACTTAGACTTCATTAGTGCCTAGATATATAAAATAACAATAAACAGGGAAAAAAAGAGTAGAAACAGCAACAGCAAAAATCTGTAAAATGGCTTATATGTGCTCTTTGTGATGATATATTGAGCTGTATACTTATGTACTTATATATAAATATTTGAATAAACTTGTAAACTATATTGATGAATTTTTACCAAATTCAGAGGCAAACGTTTACATTCATGGGAATAAAGAATTATCTTTCACTCACTAAAAGCTAATGATAAATAAAGCCAAGTAATTTCTGTTTTTCATATGGTTCCCCTTGGTAAACTTAATGTAGTCATAAAATCTCACCTTCCTCACAGGATCCAAAAGAAAAACAAAAGGCTATGGAGGAGTTTCAAGGATTAACAGACTTGCCTGGAATCATCAACTAAAGAAAACTATATTATTATATAACTAAGGAGCTAACAATTTGGTAATACGTAATCCTAAGTAAGCATATAAGCCTTTTCTAATACTTCACTGCCAGATCAAACTGAAAAGTATGCCATGAGTGCCTAATTCATGTGGTGTACTGAACATAGTCAGAAGCCATAAAGTTGCAAATACCAGGAAGGGAGGCTACTGATCATTCTAATAATGTTACCTGGCAGTACTATCTTGGTGTGGTCAACAGAGCTTGGGGTCAACAGAGCTCAGGGTCTAGTCTTCAGTGTTTCAACATGCAAACACACTTCTCTGAAGGAACACAGCACTGGCCGAATTCTCAAGGATGGACTCCAACTAGCCAAAGTCAATCTGTGATCCCAGAAGCACAGTGTGTTGTTTTAATAATGGTGTTCTTCACTGGTGTACTTCTTTCTCCTGTTTAGGACCTATTTTGTGAAATCCTGATAACTTGGAAGCCAATCAGTAATTAAAAGATTTGTCAGTGAGTACAGACTCAAAGCCAAGGAAGGAAATCTTGAGGAGGGTTTCATGTTCTTTGTGACCTCTTATACCTGGAATTCTACCACTGTCCTAGAATGAATTACACTGAGTGGAATTTATTAATTTACCCAACTGTCTCCCTATGAACCTCCTATGCACTCCTGAAGAGCAGGAGCCATGCCCTAAATGCCTGATACACGTGCATGTTGAGGACTGGGATTGCCTCAGAGGGAGGCACTGGGTTCCATCCTCAGCACCACATAAAAATAAAATAAAGATGTTGTGTCCACCTATAAAATAAATATATTTTTTTTTAAAATGTGCATGCTGATTTAGATATGAGGTGTCCCACAAAAGCTCCTGTGTTAATACAGTGATGTTTGGAGGTGAAATAATTAGACTATGAGAGCTGTGACCTACTCAGTCCATCCTTGTTTGAAGGAACTGACTGGCTGGTAACTATAGGCAGGTGGGGCATAGCTAAAGGAGATGAGTCACTGGGGGTGTGACCTGAAAGGGTGTATCTTCCCTGCAGCCCCTTCCCCTTCCTTTCCTCTGCCTCCTGAATGCCAAAAATGGAGCAGAGATCTTCCACCACAGCCTCCCACCAAGACGTGCTGCCTTGGGCCCAGAACAATGGCTTCAGCTCATCATGGACTAAACCTTTGAAAACCATGATCCCAGAGTACTTTCTCTACCCTAAGGTGTTCTTGTTAAGTGTTTTGGTGAGAGCAACAAAAAGCTGACTAACATAGAAATTGGTACTGAGAATGGGGTCATTGCTGTGAGTAACTTGTGGTTCAGAAGTCTTAAGAGCTGGTTTGCAGAAGGAATTTGGAAAAGTTTGGAGTCTCAGGCTGGAGAAGCCTAACAATGTAAATGGAGCTTAATGGGTGGAGCTTAATGGTGGAGCTCAGAAGACTAGAATGCTGATAGGAATGCAAACAGTAAAATCTGTGCTCATGAGGTTTCAGAGGGGAATGAGGATTCATTTTAAAATTGGACTAGAGGCCATTCATGTTACATTCTAGCAAAGAATTTAGCCCAAGTCCTAAAACTTTGTGTGAGGCTGAATCTAAAGGCAATGGACTAATTAATCTGGCAGAGGAAATTTCGAGGCAGCACAACATTCAGTCAGTGATGGATTTTACTGACAGCTTTTATCTAGTTTTACTGTGAGAATCAGGAAATCAGAGGTGAAGAATTTTTAAAACCTTCAGTTTGACCAGAAAAGTGCTTCTAAAGCGGGGGCCAAGGAAGTTATGCTTGTTGAAGAGATTACAGCCCCTAAGGAGATGCTGAATACTTTTCCCAGAGACAATAGGAAAGTTGGCTTGAGGTCATCTTTGCAGGATCAAGAATGTGGAAGGGAAAATTGGTTTGAGAAATGTGGAGGGCCTCCTAGTCACACAGGAGGGCCTAGGAATTTGTTGCACCAGGCTCAGTCACCCAGGTACTCAAAAACCAACACAGCCATGGCTTCAGGTGTCCAGCTCTTATGCAAGCTGGTAGCAGACCTTGGCATCATCCCATGATGCTGGTTCCACAGGAATATAGGATGCTGGAGTTAGGGAGTCATGGGGGCTTCCACCAAGATTTCAAAGGAGAATCTTGGAGACCAGGCAAAGTGTGAGAGGGTAAGAGTCCCAGGCTATCCCTGAGAGGGCAATGTGTGCCACTGAAGATGAGGTTGAAGCTGGAATGAAGAACCCAGGAATTAAGAGATGCCAGCAACATGGACTAACTACCAGGAAAGGCTGCTGACTGCAGGGAGAACTAGCTAAAAGAGCCCAAGTGTGCTGCAACCAGCAAGACCAAAAGGGCAGGCTGCCCAAGCCTTTTGGAGAGAACATCTCACTACCAAGTGTCTTAGATGCTAGTGGCAGTTATGGGACTTGTCTGCCCATCTGGGTTTTGGTCTTGTTTTGGTCCCATCCCTTTTTTCTATGCCTACCTATTCCTTCCTGTTGGAATGGAAGTGTTTACTCTGTGTAACTGCATATTGGAAATATGTAACTTGCTTTCAAGTCTCAGAGGAGATTTGTGAACTTCAACTTTTGGACAATGATGGAACTGTTAAGCTATCAGGACTCGTGAAAATGAACTAAATGAATTTTTACATTGTGTGATGGACATGTGATTTGGGGGTCCAGGGATGGAATGTTACAGTTTGGATATGAGGTGTCCTGTTACTAGAGGAATGTTCAGAGGTGAAATGATTGGATTGTGAGAGCTGTAACCCAGTTAGTCCATCCTAAATGGAATACAGTAACTAGAGGGTAACTGGAGGCAAATAGGGCATGGGTGAAGGAGATGGTCATTGAGGGCATCCCCTGGAAGGGTTCATCTTCCCTGTGGCCCTTCTCCCCTTCCTTTTCTCTGCTCGCTGGCAACTATATCCTAAGCAGCTTCCCTCTGCCACGCCCTTCTGCCATGGTGTGCTGCCTCTCCTTGGGCCCAGAGCAATGGAGTCAACCCACCATGGACTAAATGAGCCAAAATAAATTGTCCCTCCTCTAAGTTGTTCTTCTCAGGTGTTTTGGTCCCAGCAACCAAGAGACAATACAATGTGTATTGCATTAAAATTGTTAAATTGTATATTCTTTACCCCAAAATACAATTCACACTGGTCAGAATGCTTAGCACTTGTCATATTAAGTATGCACATCCCTTGGAAAGTACAGAGTAAACCTTTCTGGCTATGGAGTAAAGAAAAGATCAGAAGACTGTGTGGATGCCAGTAGACCAATCATTTAGACCAAGAGACTAAGTAAGTAAGATTATGGGTATATAAATAATTGCTGTATATGTATATTTCTACATAATGTAAAACTATACAATAGTGAAAAAGAACAAGCTACTGCAGTATGCAACGACATTGATGAATCTTATAAATATAGTAGTATGAAGCCAGATCCTAGAAATGTACAGGATGATTTCATTTATACTCTGCTCAATATAAGGTGAAACTAGCATATGGTGCTAGAAGTCAGAATAATGGCTTTCCTTTGGGAGAATGAGAGAAACGTCCACAATACTAGTCATGTTCTCTATTCTAATCTGGGCAGTGCATACAGGGATGTATATGTATATGCATCTAAATGTGGATTTTTTTTATTATACTATGATCTATTCTAGGACTTGTTTGGAATATAGTATATTCTCAACAAATGAAAACTTTAATTTTTTAAAAAACTGATCACTCTGTGACCTTTTCCCACATTTATTCTGTCTAGATAGACATTGTTCTTCTTTGGATTATCTGGAATATAATCTGTCCCCTTATAAGGTGTTTAAGGAAATTTCATTTCAAACCCTCTTATAAGTTTTATTAATTTCACCAAATGCATCACCATAGCCACCCACATATTAACCGTATGGAATCCTTCCTCATAAACTTTACCAGAAGCATTGAAGATAAAACCATGCGAAGTTGACACAGGCACACGTCTACTCTCTGTCACTTCAAGATTGTTAGCACCATGTTCTGCAATAGTGTGTCAAGAGACCCCCTGATAGGGTTAAAGCTCCTTAGCATTGTGCGGGAAAGGACATCCTCGCACCATCTGCCAGACCTGCAATTCTATTAAACTGTCAGCATGATAAATGACAAAGAGAAAGCATCAGAACAGGAGAAAATCCACAGTGAAACGCTGTGGTCGTAAAACAAGAAGAACTAAAAAGGATTTAGGGCAAGTACACAAACCATCCCTTATAATAAAATTTTCCCTTGCAAGGAGAGAACAATGAGACTGAATGATCAACTCCTGGGTCCAAGTGAAAGGCAGAGAGACAATCTGTCATCCCTCAGCCCTGAGGTGGGACTCACAGATCAGTGATGCATGGTCCAGCAGTTCCATCTCCGCTTCCAACCAGGCCTCTGGAGGCTCAACACAATCACACCTTGTCCACTTGGTGTAAGAGATAGTATTTAGATAGCTCGTTGCTCTGTGCATTCCTTTTGCTTACAAAAATAAATAAATAAAAAGACATCTCTGAGATGGAAAATAATTTGGCTACTTCTCCTCAACTACAAATTATCTCAAGAGAGCAGTCACCCTTGCTTCTAAATTTAGCACCCCACAGATTACACAGTCTGTAAATAGGGTGTAGGCAATTTGCTTCTGAATATTTAGGCTTTGGAACGAGTCTCAATACATCTCATTTAAGAGTGTCTAGGTAATAATGCCAATATTTTTTATTTGTTCTTTCATATGTATACACGACAGTAGAATGCATTTTGACATACATACATGGGGTATAATTTCCTATTCTTGTGGCTGAACATGATGTGGAGTTACATTGATTGTGCATTTATATATGAACATAGGAAAGTTATGTCTGATTCATTCTACTGTCTTTCCTCTTCCCATCCTCCTCCCTTCTCTTCATTTCCCTTTGTCTGATCCAATGAACTTCTAATCTCCCACTCCCCTATTGTGTGTTAGCATCCACATATCAGAGAGAACATCAGCCTTTGTTTTGGGGAGATTGGCTTATTTCACTTAGCAGGAAAGATAGTCTCCAGTTCCATCCACCTACCAGCAAATGCCATAATTCCATTCTTTGTTGTGGCTGAGTAATATTCCATTGTACATATATACCATGTTTTCTTTATCCATTCATCTGTTGAAAGTCACTTGGTTTGGTTCCATAGTTCAGATACTGTGAATTGAGCTGCTATAAGCATTGATGTGGCTTCATCACAGTAGTATGCTGATTTTAAGTCCTTTGGGTATAAACCGAGGAGTGGGGTAACTGGGTCAAATGGTGGTTTCATTCCAAGTTTTCTAATGAATCTCCATACTGCTTTCCAGAGTGATTGCACCAATCTGTGGTCCTACTAGCAATGTTTGAGTGTACCTTTTTCCCCCACATCCTTGACAACATTTATTGTTACTTGAATTTTTATAATTTCCATTTGACTAGAGTGAGATGGAATTTCAGTGTGGTTTTATCTGCATTTCTCTAATTGCTAGAGATGTTGAAATTTTTTCATATATTTGTTGACCATTTTTATTTCTTCTTTTTTGAACTATCTGTTCAGTTTCTTTGCCCATCTGTTTATTGGGTTATTTGTTTTTCGGGTGTTAAGTTTTTTGAGTTCTTTATATCTCCTGAAGATTCATGCTCTATCTGAGGAGCAGGTAATAATGCCAATATTAAAAATAATATCAGAAAGGCCCCCGCCCGCCCGGCTCTGCAAACGGCCCCCACCGGCCTGGCTCTGTGAATGGCCCCTGCCGGCCCAGCGCAGCGAACAACCCCCGCCCACTTGGCTCATCGAACCACCACCGCCCACCCAGCTCAGCAGGCGACATGAAGGGACTCTAACCAAGCCTTTATGAAATAGCAAACCAGGAACTAAAACCAGAGATTGAGTGAGACCAGAGACAAGCCAGTCCCACCCCTCCCTCCGGCTAGGAGCCTGGGGCCCGCCATAGCAGAGAGGTGACATCACCAGAGTTTGGCCAACGAGATTCCTTCCCAGCAGAATCCACTTTAGCAGAATACAAGGGGCAGAGCCGCCACTCCCCCCCCGCCCCGCATCTGCAAGGTAGGCGGACCTGTGGCCCACCGGCAGAACAGGCCCAGGGGCCCACCAGCATGGTAGACACATCGCCCCTGTTGGGGGAGGGGCAGAGTCGCCGCCCACACCTGCGAGGGAGACTTTGCAACTATACAAGAGCAATATAAATATATAGGGTGAAAATTCAATAACACAACAGTTTCACCAAGCAGAAAGAAACGCGAACAGTATGGAAAGACAAGGAAAGAAAGGACCACAAGCAATGCAGGTCAACTCAACATTAGAAGAGGTAATATCTGCAGCAGATGGAATGTCAGATAAAGAATTCAGGATATACATGCTTCAGATGACCTGGACTCTCAAGGAAGACATTAGACAGCAAAATCAGACAATGAAAGATCACTTCGACAATGAATTACATAAACAAATCCAAGAAGCAAAAGATCAACTATACAGGGAGATAGAGGTTATAAAAAACAAACAAACAGAAATCCTAGAAATGCAGGAAGCAATAAACCAACTTAAAAACTCAATTAAGACTACTACCAGCAGAGTAGAACACTTAGAAGATAGAACATCAGACAATGAAGACAAAGTATTTCAACTTAAAAAGAACATAGACAGCTCAGCAAGACTGTTAAGAAACCATGAGCAGAACATCCAAGAAATATGGGATAATATTAAAAGACCAAACTTAAGAGTCATTGGGATACAGGAAGGTATAGAGGTCCAAACTAAAGGAATGAGCAATCTATTCAATGAAATAATATGAGAAAACTTCCCAGACTAGAAGAATGAGACAGAATCCCAAATCCTAGAAGCCTACAGGACGCCGAATGTGCAAAATCATAAGAGAGCCACACCTAGACACATTATAATGAAGATGCACAACATACAGAATAAGGAGAGAATTTTAAAAGCTACAGAGAAAGGAAGCAGATTACATTTAGGGGTAAACCAATCAGGATAACAGCTGATCTTTCAACACAGACTCTGAAAGCTAGAAGATCCTGGAATAACATATTTCAAACACTGAAAGAAAATGGGTTCCAACCAAGAATTATGTATCCAGCAAAATTAAGCTTCAGGATGGAAGATGAAATTAAAACCTTCCACGATAAACAAAAGTTAAAAGAATTTGCAGCTAGAAAACCATCTCTCCAAAAAATCCTCAGCAAAACATTACAGGAAGAGGAAATGGAAAATAACAATGAAAACCAATAGTGGGAGGTAGTACAGTAAAGGGGGAGAAAATAATCAAAGAGGAAAACAAATCATGTTTAGTAATATAAATAAACAAATATGGCTGGAAGAACAACCCATATCTCAATAATAACCCTAAATGTTAATGGTTTAAACTCACCAATTAAGAGACACAGGCTAGTAGAATGGATCACAAAACAAGATCCAACAATATGCAGCCTACAGGAGTCACATTTGATAGGAAAAGTCATACATAGACTGAAGATGAAAGGTTGGGAAAAAATCATATCACTCATATGGGCTTCGGAAACAAGCAGGAGTGTCCATACTCATATCAAATAAAATAGATTTCAAGCCAAAGTTAATCAAAAGGGATAAAGAGGGACACTACATACTACTCAAGGGAACCATACACCAACAAGACATAACAATCATAAATTTATATGCCCCAAACAATGGTGCAGCTATGTTCATCAAGCAAACTCTTCTCAAGTTCAAGAGTCTAATAGACCACCATACAATAATCATGGGAGACTTCAACACACCTCTCTCACCACTGGACAGATCTTCTAAACAAAAGTTGAATAAGGAAACTATAGAACTCAATAACTCAATTAACAACCTAGACTTAATTGACATATATAGACTATACCACCCAACATCAAGCAGTTACACCTTTTTCTCAGCAGCACATGGATCCTTCTCAAAAATAGATCATATATTATGTCACAGGGAAACTCTTGGACAATATAAAGGAGTAGAGATAATATCATGCATCTTATCTGACCATAATGGAATGAAACTGAAAATCAACGATAAAAGAAGGAAGGAAAAATCATGCATCACTTGGAGAATGAATAATAGGTTACTGAATGATCAATGGGTTATAGAAGACATCAAGGAGGAAATTAAAAAATTCTTAGAGATAAATGAAAACACAGACACAACGTATCGGAATCTATGGGACATATTGAAAGCAGTTCTAAGAGGAATATTCATTACTTGGAGTTCATTCCTTAAAAAAAGAAAAAAGCAACAAATAAATGTTCTCACACTTCATCTCAAAATCCTAGAAAAAGAAGAGCAAAACAACAGCAAAAGATGTAGAAGGCAAGAAATAATTAAAATCAGAGCTGAAATTAATGAAATCGAAACAAAAGAAACAATTGAAAAAATTGACAAAACTAAAAGTTGGTTCTTTGAAAAAATAAACAAAATCGACAGACCCTTAGCCATGCTAATGAAGAGAAGAAGAGAGAGAACTCAAATTACTAGCATACGGGATGAAAAAGGCAATATCACAACAGACACTTCAGAAATACAGAAGATAATCAGAAATTATTTTGAATCCTTATACTCCAATAAAATAGAAGATAGTGAAGGCATCGATAAATTTCTTATGATCTACCCAAATTGATTCAGGAGGATATAGACAACCTAAACAGACCAATATCAATTGAGGAAATAGAAGAAACCATCAAAAGACTACCAAATAAAAAAAGCCCAGGACCGGATGGGTATACAGCAGAGTTTTACAAAATCTTTAAAGAGGAACTAATACCAATACTTTTCAAGCTATTTCAGAACTTCCAAATTCATTCTACAAGCACCCTGATCCCTAAACCAGACAAAGACATTTCAAAGAAAGAAAACTACAGACCAATATCTCTAATGAACCTAGATGCAAAAATCCTCAATAAAATTCTGGTAAATCAGATACAAAAACATATCAAAAAAATCGTGCACCATGATCAAGTAGGATTCATCCCTGGTATGCAAGGCTGGTTCAATATAAGGAAATCAATAAATGTTATTCACCACATCAATAGACTTGATCTAAAATAAGAACCATATGATCATCTCGATAGATGCAGAAAAAGCATTCGACAAAGTACAGCATCCCTTTATGTTCAAAACTCTAGAAAAACTAGGGATAACAGGAACATACCTCAATATTGTAAAAGCAATCTATGCTAAGCCTCAGGCTAGCATCATTCTGAATGGAGAAAAATTGAAGGCATTCCCTCTAAAATCTGGAACAAGACAGGAATGCCCTCTCTCACCACTTCTGTTCAACATAGTTCTCGAAACACTGGCCAGAGCAATTAGACAGACAAAAGAAATTAAAGGCATAAAAATAGGAAAAGAAGAACTTAAATTATCACTATTTGCAGATGACATAATTCTATACCTAGAAGACCCAAAAGGGTCTACAAAGAAACTATTAGAGCTAATAAATGAATTCAGCAAAGTGGCAGGATATAAAATCAACACGCATAAATCAAAGGCATTCCTGTATATCAGCGACAAATCCTCTGAAATGAAAATGAGGACAACCACTCCATTCATAATATCCTCAAAAAGAATAAAATACTTGGGAACCAACCTAACAAAAGATGTGAAAGACTTATACAATTAAAACTACAGAACCCTAAAGAGAGAAATAGAAGAAGATCTTAGAAGATGGAAAAATATACCCTGTTCATGGATAGGCAGAACTAACATCATCAAAATGGCGATATTACCAAAAGTTCTCTATAGGTTTAATGCAATGCCAATCAAAATCCCAATGGCATTTCTTGTAGAAATAGATAAAGCAATTATGAAATTCATATGGAAAAATAAAAAGCCCAGAATAGCAAAAACAACTCTAAGCAGGAAGTGTGAATCAGGCGATATAGCGATACCAGACCTCAAACTATACTACAGAGCAATAGTAACAAAAACAGCATGGTACTGGTACCAAAACAGGAGGGTGGACCAATGGTACAGAATAGAGGACACAGAAACCAATCCACAAAACTACAACTATCTTATATTTGATAAAGGGGCTAAAAGCATGCAATGGAGGAAGGATAGCATCTTCAACAAATGGTGCTGGGAAAACTGGAAATCCATATGCAACAAAATGAAACTGAATCCCTTTCTCTCACCATGCACAAAAGTTAACTCAAAATGGATCAAGGAGCTTGATATCAAATCAGAGACACAGCGTCTGATACAAGAAAAAGTTGGCTACAATCTACATACTGTGGGGTCGGGCTCCAAATTCCTCAATAGGACACCCATAGCACAAGAGTTAATATCTAGAATCAACAAATGGGACTTACTCAAACTAAAAAGTTTTTTCTCATCAAGAGAAACAATAAGAGAGGTAAATAGGGAGCCTACATCCTGGGAACAAATCTTTACTCCTCACACTTCAGATAGAGCCTTAATATCCAGAGTATACAAAGAACTCAAAAAATTAAACAATAAGAAAATGAATAACCCAATCAACAAATGGGCCAAGGACCTGAACAGACACTTCTCAGAGGAGGACATACAATCAATCAATAAGTACATGAAAAAATGCTCACCATCTCTAGCAGTCAGAGAAATGCAAATCAAAACCACCCTAAGATACCATCTCACTCCAGTAAGATTGGCAGCCATTACGAAGTCAAACAACAACAAGTGCTGGAGAGGATGTGGGGAAAAGGGTACACTTGTACATTGCTGGTGGGACTGCAAATTGGTGCGGCCAATTTGGAAAGCAGTATGGAGATTCCTTGGAAAGCTGGGAATGGAACCACCATTTGACCCAGCTATTCCCCTTCTTGGTCTATTCCCTAAAGACCTAAAAAGAGTATGCTACAGGGACACTGCTACATCGATGTTCATAGCAGCACAATTCACAATAGCAAGACTGTGGAACCAACCTAGATGCTCTTCAATAGACGAATGGATAAAAAAAAAATGTGGCATTTATACACAATGGAGTTTTACTCTGCATTAAAAAATGACAAAATTATAGAATTTTGAGGGAAATGGATGGCATTAGAGCAAATTATGCTAAGTGAAGCTAGTCAATCCCTAAAAAACAAATGCCAAATGTCTTCTTTGATATAAGGAGAGTAACTAAGAACAGAGAAGGGACGAAGAGCATGAGAAGAAGATTAACATTAAACAGGGATGAGATGTGGGAGGGAAAGGGAGAGAGAAGGGAAATTGCATGGAAATGGAAGGAGACCCTCAGGGTTATACAAAATTACATACAAGAGGAAGTGAGGGGAAAGGGAAAAATAATACAAGGGGGAGAAATGAATTACAGTATAGGGGGTAGAGAGAGAAGAGGGGAGGGGAGGGGAGGAGAGGGGGGATAGTAGAGGATAGGAAAGGCAGCAGAATACAACAGACACTAGTATGGCAATATGTAAATCAATGGATGTGTAACTGATGTGATTCTGCAATCTGTATACGGAGTAAAAATGGGAGTTCATAACCCACTTGAATCAAAGTGTGAAATATGATATGTCAAGAACTATGTAATGTTTTGAACAACCAACAATAAAAATTAAAGAAAAAATAATAATATCAACTCCAAATACAAATAAATGACTATCAAAGTATTAACAAACTCAAATGACTTTGAATATATCTTTTTCCAAGTCTCAGTGGAACTAGTGAGAGCCAAATCATGAATAATCTCATCCATATCATGTTTCCAGAAGCAACCCCTCAGCTTGATTATCCTAAGGAGAAAGTTAATAAACATTCAATAATAATTAGCATTTATATAATCTTATTTTTGCTGACACCTTAACCAAGATTAGTAGAACAAAACTGGTAGTGACATTAATGCAATTATCTCAAAAACAAAAGAAGGCATATCAGATTCACAACAATGTTGCATCCTCTGCATTTTCTGGTTTATGCAATGTCACCACAATGAAGATCAGCAGGTTGAAGCACATGTGTTCATTGCAGACATTAGGTTCAGGACACACAGTGATTTTCCTTCTGGGTTTAAGTAATGTGGTATTGGGATGTTTTATTGCCTTGGAAACGGAAAGTTAATAATTATATTCACCAGTAGGGTATGTGGGTGCCCCAATCCGATCATTACTTACACAAAAACTAGAAGAAAACACAGTCTCAGGAAACAGACTCAGGAAAACACCTCATCTCCTCTAATAAAGAGGCATAGGATGCAATTATTCACCCATTTCAAGTGAGGGAACAAGCACTTAAAATACTTGGCAATTTTTCCAGCTATGCAATTTACATGTCAATATTCATATTATATTAAAGGAAAGAGAGATATGGTTCGCAATTTCATTAAGAGGCTTGTTGCTTTTTACCAATTGATTCAATATGGAAACAAATATCCAGTTATTGATCCATTTTCCCCCATGTGGTCTTTGTTATGTGTTCTCTTACTAGGTTTTCTAAGAATATCTTTCAATGTTTTCATAAATCACAATTCATGGCTTAAAACCAGTTTGGGAAGGGGTTAGAGGACTCCAGAAGAGTAACAGACTCATGCCACCAGAGTGAACTTGGTTCTTGTCTTGCTTCTGATTACAATGCATACACTTCCTAAAGCTCTCAAAATTTATAAATCAAGCCCTCAAGAATTCCTGGGTGGCAATTCCTGGGTACACACCCCTTACAGGAGAAAAGGCAGTGCTGTAAGTTTTGAGAAACAGTGGTCTATAGCCTGACTGGGGTCACAGCACTGACCTTCACTAGCTTTAGGATTCTAATAGTAATACTAGCTGCCCTCTTCTGACTGACCACCTGCCATCACCGGGTACTATGCCAAGCATTTCATATTCACTATTTCATCTGATCCACTAAGAAAGATCCCTTTGGCCTGCGTTATTTCCCTGTGTTTTCAGATAAGACGTCTGATGTTCAGAGAAAGTAGTAAAGTTGCCTCAGATTACCAAAGAAAGGAAGTAGCAGATCTAACCTGAGGGTTAAAATGACTCCTAACCACCACACACAGCTCTAGGTATTTTACCTTTGAAATTTTCCGAGGGCACCTTTCTTACAGTTGATCTCACATAGATGCTGTGGAAACCTATAAGCATACACAATATATGCAATTCCATGGAGTCCCTAAGTGCTATACAAATGCACAAGCTTTGTATAATTCCAAAAGCTTTTGGCTTCAAGTGACAGAGTATATGTCTGAAACTGGATTAAGCAAAAAGAATGCCTTGGCCCACGAAACTAGCAAGTCCAAGGCTGAATGGAGCATAGCTGGACTCCAGGGCTCAGACAAGCTGTAGGCTGTTCTCTCCCCAGTTCCGAACTCCACTGCCTTTCGCTCTAACTAGATTCCCAGGTAGTCTTCCTCCCTGGCGACAGGACTTTCAACCTCTTCTGTGCATAGGAAGATAAAAAAAAAATTCTCCTGCATGCTCCAGCAAATGCCATAAATAACTTCTGATTATGACACAGGCCCACTCCTGAATCAATCACTGGGGTCAGAGGCTTGAGTGAGATACCTGATTGGTTTAGGTGTGAGTCACATACTGGAGCCCACGCTAGAGGCCAGCACTAAATCAGCTTCCCACAGAAAACCTGGATCCAGGAGAGAGTGGTTTCCCCAAGGGAAATGGAGCTCTCTTACCCAAAGAGAGAAAATGAATATTGAGAAGCCACACAGAAAAAAACATCTGCTGAAACATTTTAATAAAAATACTGTACATCATATTTGTAAGAGGATAGAGAATGCCTAATAAATAATATTAGTTAACTAATATATATAGAGTGTTTCAGAGATAGAAATATTTCTGTATATAGTGCATCGTTGTATTCTTATTATATCCTTACCAGGTATAAATATCATTTCACGGACCAGCAAACCGAGTCTCAGCATAATTAAGAGACTCACCCAAAGCCATTCAATTGATAAGCAAAGGCAGAACTTAGATCTAGGTCTTCTGGTCCTAGCTCAGCAGTCAGTACTGCCTCCTACCTGAAATCTCTGAAAAGTGTTGGAGTGAGGGGAATTCTGTGGATTCTGATTAAATGTGAAGAAAATTCACCTTAAATAAGACATTATAAGTATAAACATTCAGAGAGCAACACATTTTTCCCCTTTGCCCTGGAGGAATATTAAATTGTCCCTTTGAGTGAGAACATTTGCCACAAAACTTGCCATTCCAATTCTTGTTTACTATACTTGGACTTTGCTGGTAGCAATATAAACTGTTGGTTTGGTCTTTTGAGAAAGCAATTTGATGATAACTTCAAGGCCCATAAAAATGTCCATGTCTTTTGATTTGAAATTCTACTCCTGGAGACTTAGCCCATGGAATTGATTCAAATAAATGAATAAAAAATCTTGTGTTCTAAAATGTTCATAGTAGCAACGTTAATCATAACATTGAAAGTTTAGAATTTGCAAAGATAATAAACAAAACATGCCTAAAATGATGCCTAGTGATCAATCAATATAGACTTCTCCAATTCCCTACTTACACTGTGTGTGTTGTGTGTGTGTGTGTGTGTGTGTGTGTGTGTGTGTGTTTGTACATGCACATGTGCATTGGGGATTGATCCCAGGGCTTACGCACACACTCTACTGCTGAGCTCCTCCCGCAACCTCTATTTCTTGCTTATTCTTGATTGTTCCATCTGCATTAAAGGCTCTTTTCCCCAAGATACCTGCATGATTACCTCCCTCCTTTCTTTCAGGTCTCTGCTCTAATGTGACCTCATTCAAGAGGAACTCTTCAAAAGACCTTCTCTAAACAGACACCTTCATTGTCATTTCTCTGTCTCCTTCCCCTGCATTATTTTCTCTATCACATATTTTACATATATTTGTGGGGTTTTTTGTTGTTTTGTTGTTGCCTTCCCCCCACATACATGAGAAGGCAAGCCCCATGAGGACAGGGTGTTGGATTAGTTCATTGCAACACAGGCAGCATCTAGAACAGTACCTAGAAAGCTATTGAAAGCATATTTTTTTTCTGTCTGTATTCTTGACCTTCACTCCTTAGTTTCCATATTTTTCACTTTCCAAAAGCCTTCATTTTGCCAATTCCTTCTTCTTTGTCAGAAACATAACTCCAGCAGAGGTAAGAAGACATTTCTGATGAGCAGATCAAGAAGACCTGACAGTTGGTCTAAGTACCAAGAGCTGAATATATGAAAACAGACTGGAGTTGCTTTTTTGGAGATGGCTATGTATGATAAAAACCTGATGGTTAGTCCAGACCTGGATGATCAGCTCACGAGAAAAGGATGGGGATCAAGGACTAAAGAACTCTATCAAATCAAGAATAAGCTAGGACTTCACCAAAGATGGCCAATCAACCTCAGAGAGGCACAAAAGAATTATTTTCAGGAATCTTGACATAGGAAAAGAATTTCTGGAGACAAAATTCAACCACTTGTCCACTTGAGATGCCAAGGAAGAATTTCATGAATGAGGAACTCAGATTCAAAGCAGAGATCCCAGTCACTGGGATACACTGAGGACTCATACACAGGCTCACCATCTGTCAAGGGTTACCTAGAGGGAAGCTAACTCCCAGGAACTTCTGGGGGAAAGAATTCCAGTAGCCTGAGCTTGTCCCTCCAGAAAAAGAACTACAGGTGCTGGCCTTTGGAGCCTCAAGCCTGCCAAACACAGATGAAGAGGGTAGGCCTAAAAACAAATGGGAAAGGGGAATCCACAGACATGATGTCTTTGTAATGCTTCCACCCGGCTATACTAAACTATATTTCCCAGAATTCCTGCCCTCCTATGTAACCAGTTAGGGAGGACCCAAAAACATTCTCCAGCAAGATTTGGAGGCTGGAAGTGAAGTGGTGCCTTTTTATTTTTTTATGCTCAGGAGATCAAGGCAGACATTTTCATAGCTTTGACCTGTTGTTTATCTACCATCACATTGATGTGAGATAGTGATGACCAGACCCATGATTTACATTTGGATAAGGTACCTCCAGGGCAACTCTATCACATTCTGGATCCTCTGGCATCTTCTCTCACTCCTTGGTCAGGTGTATGTTTGCCTCCACAATAAAGTACCCTGCTTCTCCTACAGGGTACCTATGATGTCAAGTCTGGGGACAGTAAAAACTGACAGGGTTTCAGTTTGTCCTCAAGGGTTCTAGCTCATACTGTTTGGATTTTAAATGTTCTTTGTTCTCCCCCAATTTTATATTATTAAACAAAAAATTATTTGATGATCCAAATTAAAGACCAGTGAGGCAGACTGCATTCAGGGGCATTATTATGATAAGTATTCAAGAGGACTAATATAATAAGATTCTGAAATGGAGAAATCAGACTCAATTAAAAATGTGGAAATGGATAGCCCAGAAGCAGAGAGTGGGGTCAGCAGAGAGAGAAAGTATTAAGCTCAAACATCACAGGGAAGGGGAGATTCTGGCTAAAGTGACCCACCGGCATCTTTGTGAAGCAGGACAGGTTGATTGGAAGGCCCCTGGTGGGTGGTAGAGGATGAGTGACCTGATCCGTTACCAAGGTTGGAACATTCTGGCTAAACTGACTTAATAGGATTCTTGCTAAATGTGAGCAATGTGAAGACAACTGTGAAAGCCCAAAAACTAAAGCTTAATTGAAAAAGAGTTCAGAGGAGCGTCACTAGAGTTTTATCAAGGAAAAGAATCTCTGTCAATCTCCGTCTTCCCTTTCCAACTGTTTGCAGGCTGACTTCAAAATCTAAACAACAGATATGAAGACAATGGCCTGATAGAGACTACTTACCCAGCTCCCATAATTGGGTAAGATTATATCTTTATTTTAAGAAAATCATATATACACAAATTATGAAGCCATATAAACATGTACACATAGAAGTTCATACATACATGTATGTGTAAGTCTGCACATAAATGTGCATGAATAATATTACATATTGGTTCTATTTCTCTAACTGAACTCTGTCTAGTTCATAGGGGGTCTGGGTAGAGAACTGACATTGTTCACTAAAATCTATTATAAGTTAATTTTTTCTCAAAAACATTAAATCCTAATGCAATCTAATTAACATATAATTTAACTATTAGTCTATTGCCCATAAGACAAGATAAACAAAAGTCAAAAGTACAACAGTAGAAAATACCTGACAAGGAAAAAATTATGTAAAAATTGAAATTATTTACTCTGAATAAAATAAATACTTATCAGTGAGGATGAAAATCTGTTCTAATGGATAGCATGGAACTCATTCTAACAGACCTTCTGATGACCCAGCAATAAATTTTTCCTGAGCATATCATTTTCAATAAATCTGATTCTGTCATTTGACAAAGAGTTTACAAGTTCTATTACTTAACAATCTAATTAACTGGTTGTGAGACTGAAGAATATTCCTGCAAAAAAAAAAAAGTGCTGCCTTTATAGCTCAAGTTATTAGCTTGGGAAAGTAGAATCACTCAGTAATTGAATAAAGGATAACTATAAATATTTAGTAGCCTTATATTTTGATTCAGCTCTGCATCAATCTGTCTCACTGATAGATCCATTAACCATTTAAGCCTGGATTGTGGGGTTTGAACATGCTCTGAATTATTCATTTCACCATAAAACTGTGCCAACATCTCTGGAAGGCAAATTTGTTGGTAGTAAAGTTCCATTACTTGCCTTTATAGTAGTAGGAGAAAAACAACCATATATCTCTCTAATGCCCTGGATCAGAGGAAAATGCTCTGTCTATTGAGAAAGTTCCAGTCTTCATAATGAAAATCTGAACAATGTTGCTATCCATAAAGGAAGGCAGACAAGATTTTCAGATTTCTCTTGGTTTGATGTCCTGGAAAAAGCAAACACTTGGACTCCTATACTCCGTTTTAAGATAAAAATACACAAAAGCAAGCATGAGCAATGGGTTTATAAACAAAATCAAATGAATTCAAATTACTGTTACCTTTATATACATCTGACCAGAAAAGAGTTGATGAGGGAAACTTTGAGAGAACTTTCTGCCTTTTTAAAGCTGACATGAATCAGCATTTATTCCGTGTTCAGATCTGGGATAATATTTTTTACACACATCATCTTTAATCTGTATCTATGCTATGTGGATGCGCTGGGTGAATACCATCATCCTCTCTCATCTTAAAGGTGAAGAAAGTGAGGCTCAGAGTTGAACAACTTATTGCAACTTCATTAAGGTAGAGAGTGATGGTGCTGACTTCTACATTGGCTCTATCCTCAAAGCCTGTGTTTCTAGTTACTCCTCTGTACAGTTTCAACTTCACAAAAAGTAAACATAGAAAAAGCCACAGAAAAACAGGTTGCTTTGTGACACGAGCAAGGGACAGCGGCGAGGTCCCCCGACCGCTCCCGGGTGTTCCTGAAGTCACGGTCGCCCCTGCCCCAGGTAACCTCTCCTGGCTGACGATCCGTGTCTTGAAGAAAGAAGCCGCCGCACACGAGATGCCTTTTCGAATGCTCGGTTTATTCACTCCAGGGGCATCACATCACACGAGGCACAGGAACAGAGGCTGGCGGGACGCAGTTCGCTCGATGTTGACCCACCACATAGTGGGTCTGAACTGGCCAAAGAGCTCA